>NC_133716.1:5454456-7854456 GCF_048934315.1 Petromyzon marinus | reverse complement strand
GAGGAGGATGCGGTGGGATGGGTGGGTGGGCATACAAGAAGCGCGATCTAACTCTCGCTTAGAACACATCGCATCAGTGTTGAAAATTGAATATCGTGTCCGCAACGTTTGGCCCTCTCGCGCTTACGCAAATTAAAAAAAGATGTAACCGCGCCGCCGGTGGTGAAGTTCCGCTCGCAAATTCTACTTTGGTCCGCGGAAAAACACTTTTCCACAGTGCCATTAATTATTAAATGATTTTATGTCAGACACTTAGAAAGAAAGGGGAGAGAGAAAAAAAAAACAGTCGCTGTGCTCTGCCTGACAGTACCCCGAGATTTTGTTTTGCCATCTTATAAAAATATAACTGTAACGCGTTGCTAAGTGACGAAAGAAGTCACCAACAGGACACCACCACCGCCACCAGGAAGAGGTTCATAAACACCCGTAATCGATTTGACCTTAAAGCCTACATAATCTGATGTCTGTTCTAACTCAATGAGCGCCCTGCACGGATGGGCTCCTCTGTAACGATCACAGGAATCCGCCGGTTGCAGAGAAGCTCCAGGATTCATGCGGACGAACCACTTGTGTCTAGGCCGTCCCAGATTTAGAAAGCAATCGTGCGCGCTTTTGTCGCAAGGAGAACGTGGTGACAATGGTCGGACTTTAATCTTCGAGGAAATAAAGTCGAGTGTAAAATTGTGCAGGAAATGCACACGGCCAGACACTTTGCGTAATTTCATTTACACATTACAAGGGAAGATCTTCATCTTCCAACAAGATAAAAATGTCGTGTCGCATTTAGAGGCCTTTAAAATGTGTGTGTGTGTAGCGATAGCTTATCAAGGCCCTGAAAAAATATATTCCTTGTCTGAACGATTTTAATTATACGAGGACATATTAAATGAGTTGAGCCAACATTTAACAAGCCCTTTTGCTTTTCCCGTTCAGACATTTCAAGGAGTGCGGGGGAAAGATGCAACGTGCAAACTCGGCGGGTTTGTCATACGGACGAGGCCTTTGGGTGGCCACGGTCATGATGCGTTTACGAACCAACTAACTCACAGGGCCGGCCTCTCTCCCCCGTAGCAACCTCCCCTTTAACAACACAACCCCGGTGACTCCCCCCCCCCACCCGCCGCGGGGCAAATTCACCACGAATCCATAAAATGCACGCACCACAACGACTGCACGTGGAAGAACATTACAGTTTAAAAGGCTGTACGGACAGCGGCGAGGAAAGATTACCAAAACGAGCCGAACAGTCTCGATGCTTCAATGCAGCGTCGAGCTGCGTTCGTCCCTCGCCATGTAACGATTCGGCCCCCCCCCCTGCCCTCCGCTATTCAACGGATTGTGACATTCGGGAACCGCAATTTGATTTCAGGATCAATTGTCACTTGTCCCAATTTTCGCATGTCATTTGTAACGTTCGTATTTTTCGTCGTCGTCGTCGTCATCTCGTCGGTACGATTTTGCCCGCTGCACACCACCCCCGCAGCGCTGCGTAATTGGTCACCACCAAATTAGGGCTTGCAACCCACAGGTCGCCGGTTTGATTCGATGTCCCGGCGAGGCAGTAGAAACGATGGGCAGGTTTCTTAAATCCCTCTGTCCACCCCAGGAGTGTAATTTGGCGTACGTTGCAGTGAGTCGATCGGCATGTCACGGTGGCGAGATGTTAACTACCTCGCCTGGTATACACGGAGGTCGTAGGTTCGATCCCAACACTAACATCTGTACATTTTAGGGTTTGCATTTTCTCCCCGTGGTCGCGTGAATTTCTGCCAGGGTCCTTTGGTTTTCCCCTCCACATTTAGAAACACGCCTTGAGAGAATTTGGCTGCTATAAATGTCCACGTGACAAGCCACTTCGTTGAGCTATCGTGTGGCCGGGTCGTTTCTGAAATAGAGCTGTACGCCTCAGTGGGCCTTACCTGGTAATATTAACAAAAATAGTCGTTTAAATCTTGATTTGAAGCTTTCGTGACTGCAGCAGACATCGCGATTTTCACCTGAAGACGGGCGCTTGTGTTGCGTCAGAAACGTCGTGATTTATCTTGTTTTATTTCTACCTTCGTGACTTTACCGAAAGAACCAAAGAGTATAGTCGTTTAAAGTCGCGTGTGGTGGGGTAAAGTCAGGTCAGACGATGTACCCTCGAGGGACAGCCTCTCTTGGAGACCCAAGCGCCGGCAGTCGCAAGACATTTTTCGGGGGCTCCCACATCTTTCATTCACCACAAGCCTAAATGTAACATTAGTCTCTCGTGTGCGATTTATTTGCATGCATTGCAATTAATTCGATCCTTGCATCGATTTTAGTCTTCGAATCAATGGGTCGTGACGTGCCTCCTCATCTTCATTGGTGGCTGTGTCTTTTTATGATATTCCCCATGTCTTGGGGTAGAGGGCACGATGAGCCGTTGTGGGGTTTCAACCTCACGCTGTGATTTAAAGGAATCATCTTGTATGCAAATTAATTACGCGTTGCTGTTGTAGTTGTGGAGCTTTGAAGGTTGAAGCAAACATACGCAGAACTTATTTACGTGCCCCAGCATGTAAATATAACACGTTTTAGTCCACCAGCCCATTGGCTTTCCAGACCAACAGTATCCAGAAGCATTTGTTTAATCAAGAAAACTCTGGACTAGTTTCAACATCTGGGGTCTCATCGGCTGAGTCGGGCTTGTTAAGTAAATGCTGCTGGGTTACCATATGTTATTGACAAGAGCACTCGATCTAAAATTATGGGGCAATGTTCAACGCAAAATCAACATTGTATACAGAACTCCATTGTGTGTCAACTTCTTATACAAATTACAAAAAAAGATTTATTCTATGAGCCTATTTGCTCTCCAGATCAATATTATGCAACAGCAATACCAATGTACATTGAAGTAGAAAAAAAAACCCAGTCAGTTATTTATTCATTGCACAAATGTCGATCACGTGTGCCAATTTTTACGGATGGACATTGCCTAGGAGATGCGGGGAATGATGAAGCCCTGGATGGGAAGGGACTAAGGTTGGGACCTATTTGGAGGTGGCAGTGGTGGGGGTGGGTGGGCGGGCGGGCAGACGGGGGAGCAGGTTGCCATTTGAGAACCAAGAGTATTTCTGACAGAAGCTGATGAAATTTCCTTGCAATGTGCTGCTGCTGAACTGACCATTAGCACTCCAGGTGTAGTGGTGGTGCGGTTCCATTGGAGGCCTGAAGCATACATTCATTTTGGCATTCCCCGCCCCCTTTAAATTTGTAAACTCCTAGTCTCTTCTTTCGTATGAGCTGATATAGATGCAGAGCAAAAGCTACAATTTTACATTCAGGTGGTAAAGCCAAACAACCGCATCAGGAGCAGCAGAGTGTATCGCTGTGATGTCTCCTGCTTATTTGTGTAACGGGGCAATGCGTCGTTATTATGTTGTGTGTATATAATACGATGCAACTCTGGAAGCAACTCTTGTTACTCCTAGTGAGACGTCATTATTATATTTTATTCTTGTGCTTGGCAATGTGGTCAGATGCAGTAAGATGAAATAACAGACCTGCAGACAAGATATAGAAGAGAGAGATAAGTGAGCTGCTTTATGGTAATTGGATTTTATATTTATTAGGATCTGAATTCGAGCATAAATTTGATGCATTCAATTTAATGTTCACGAATCTGGGTCCCCTTGATCCTCTTGGAGCCCAAAGCTTAATTTGAAAATTCGAGATTTAAAAAGCATGTAAAGGTGCAGCACTGCAACTGCTTTCCCACACCACTGCTGGCAGATGGTTCTCCATTCGAGGCTACTCTAGAAAAAACATCCATAGGATTGTTTTGCTTACTCTTCCGTACAGGCCACACATTTTTTAAAATCAGAATATGTATTAATAGTCGGGGAATCCGATGACCTATAAAGCTATTTTTCACAGATGTCCAGTTTGGGTATGTGGTCAGAACGTTACAACAACAAAGAATACAAAAACACACATTTTACCCTACCATACACACAACCTGTTGATTAACTAACTGTGGTCTACCCGTCTAGGCTGCTGGGTGGACAAAGGCAAAAGGAAATTTGACAAAAATTTCCGAATCGTTTCAAATGCCTCACCGGGAGATCAAATTGAACCGGCTGCTGACCGTTACACCACATCAGCAACCCCAACGAAGTGAGGAACACACTTTAAAAAACGCTTCAAACACGAGCGTCTGAGACGTCCTTTCCTACCGGAAATGTAATTTAAAAAACAGACAAAACCAGTTCATTAAATGGAAGGGACACATGGGGTTGGTTTACCCACAACCCATATCGCTAAGCGCGGGTTTCTTTCGTTCTTTGCAGTATTGTTGACATTTCTAGAACAAAGCCCGTTTGAATGTGGCCCCTCCGAACTATGCTTCTTAAGTTATACTACTTTGTATACGAATACAAATATTTTTGCCCTTTATTTTGTGGCCTGAGAATGGATGTTGCAAATGGCCCGTATTTGATAGGTCCCAATAAAATACACGCAAGACAATGTTATCGTAGGTAATAAAAAGCATAGCACATGAAATAATATATTTGCAGTGCTGTGTATATAAAGTAAAAATTTAAAAGGCTACTTTCTTTTGAATTAATTTGGCAAAGGCCAGCTTAGGCAATACGGTGCCTATTAACGTGAGTTCGTATACTAGAAACTGGGATGGAGTGGTGGCACAGTGGTGAGTACACTACGCTATGAACCCAGCAATCTGATTTCGATATCTGAAACCAAAAAAGCATGACGGGCAGGGCGTATGGAGGCCTTCATCCGCCAGTGTATCCACAAAGGGTTGTACGTTAATATTATTATTTCAAACCGACCCTTTGTGATGTATATTACGGGTACATTTAAATCAAGTGGCTCAGCCGTCGCCGTTTAACCTCGGTATCATTATACCGCCATCAATAACCATTTGAACTGAAGAAAAATAAATCGGCAGAATTTTGTCTCGCAAATTAAAATGCGACAATAATGACGTGGAATCAGACCGCCACGGCAATAGTGCTCAGCAGAAGACAGAGAATACTGCCGTGGATGAGAGGCAGGCGATGCTATTTTTAACCCGGAAAACAGATTTCTGGTCGATCAATAAAAGCAAAGAAAGAAAGCCGAGCAGCGTGGGTCCCTTTGGCTTGGGTATCTGCAAATAATACCTCCGCATGATTTCATTTCATTCATTTCAAAGGCCTGCTTATTTATTTTCATTTCAACAGCTATGTGTACTCTGTATATTGTTTTTTTTCTGCGTGCGACGTATTTTTTTTATTATGAATTTCAAATTATATTAATCAATCCCTCTTTTTTGCGCCATTTTAGAAAATGTGTTCGCATTTAATTGTTTCATAAATGCAACGAAAAGGAAAAAGCAGACGCAGCCCCGCAATTCCTTGCGCATGCCACTGCTGGTGGAAGGGTCTCCACTATACGGAGCTCTACGGGGCTTTGAGGCTTGACATGCGGCGTCCACGCTGGCTAGATGTGTTGTTGTAAGAGGTGGAGATACCCACACTTTACCACTCAACATGCGACCTGTCGCTGAATGTAACGTGATTTTGAAAAATACGTAACATTATATTTTCATAGCTTCTTCATCTCAATAGAAGAATGGCATTAACAACAAAAATGTTAATTATGGGTTTTAAAAAAATGCTATCTATAAGAGAGTTTTTTTTTGTTGGGTTAGATATATGTTTACGCGATCTAACCCAAATAAAAAAAAAATATCCTGTATTATGGATAAAATTGGTCGCGAAAGCCTACGTGTGTAAAAAAACATATATCAAAAAAACATGATGTTAAAAAATACAAGTCCGAAAGACACGTTCAATTTGTAATCATCATCATAAGCCTTGGTCAGTCCACTGCTGGATGAAGGCACTTCCCAAATCAACATCTCCCATTATACCCGCGATGTAGGAACATTTGGAAAATATGTCTTGATTTAATGAAATAACTTCAGTGGTAAAGAGAAAAGTAGAACACTGACTCTTCATACTTCACGTGTGGCAAGAGTGCAATGGATTTTGACATCGCTGGACCGTGAGGGATTGGTAAGAACATGGGCAGGCTTTCATTCAGCAGTCGATAATGGCTGAAGATATTGACGATATGTTAATATTCTTATATTTTATATGTATCTCCAACGATCTTTGTAATTAATAATAAATAAATGGTATATCAGTTTTTTCTCGTATATATGTGAATAATGTTAATAAATACATACGTAAATACATTGACACACACACATATATATATACACAGATGTAGGAACGTGGGTACATTTAATTACACCGGGGAATGGCAGTTCCATGTCCCATAACCGGCTCCAACTCACAGCACCATCAGTTCCCAAAATGCCGCAACGCCTGCAAACGCGAGGATGCGCCAATTAAAATTCCGCACCTGCACGGGCATGTGGGGGGAGGGCATCGGTGCTTTTGTGCACGCGAGCGTGTGTCGGAGTGGAAACGGCGTGAAGAGCGGCGAGGATGGGGAGACCGGGTGACTATCTCCATGGAAACAAGAGGAGAGGCAAAGAGATGTAAGGGGAGGGTTTGTGGGTTGTGGGTTGAGGGGGGGGCGGCAGCGGTGGAGGGAGGAGGAGGAGGAGGGGATCTGGGAGGGAGAAGGTCGATGCGCACGTGGGGCGAGGGGGCAATGCAATTCGAGGTTGGATACCAGCAGCGGTAAGCCACCGCTGTCCAGAAATCGCCCGCGGTTGCTTCGATGTGTCCCGGATGCGCGGCTTGACGTGGGCAAGAGGCAGTCGCGATAATGATGATAATGCTGGCCCTGAACATGCGCAAATATATCATAGCCGACGTTTCGGGCAACGGCCTTCCGTATCTCTGTTACGAAGGATCGGCCACTGCTTGGAACGCCGCGCGTACGCTATTTATGTTTGTTCCCCTTTAGGGCAAGGTTGTCGAGGCGTGTTGAGTTTTCGCTTCTTGTGCACCATGCACCACTGACAAAGCAGTATTGTCACACGAAATGTTCAATTACGATCATATGCTTGTAATTATTTAACCCCTGACCACCCGGCGATTTGATCAAATGTCACGGTAAAGATTTGACCATTTTTTTCCATCGTTTGCGTCGTTTATATTTTCTCCCGTATTACTCCGGTGGAGGGGGGGGGGCGGTTAATTAGTCCGCTCCCAAAATCATAAACGCAACGTCGGCACCTAATTTGCCCATGGTTTACATGAAATTGTAAGCAAGGCAAAGTCTCACCCACGTGACTTCATGCGCGTTCCGTGAATGAGTTAAAGCTCTATCCCAATCAACGAGTGGATGCATTGTTACAAACCCAATTATGATAAAATGATATTCCTAGTAATACAAAGGATTGGGGGCAAAAGGGCTTTGTAATAATATAGTAATACAGCATTGCTCCAACGCAATTATACTGCGAATTTAAAATGCCGTCTTTACACACTAATCGTATTGTATGATATTGCATTTTTGTAAGAGGCATAATGAAAATTACTTTATTGATAAATTATACGCTTAGTGCGAGTCTGCGAATAATTTGTAAAGGCTGTCCTCATGTCTATTGACTTGCAGAATCCACAACAAATCGACTTTCTCTGCATCATATTCACGTTATTTATTTATAAAAATGTGAAAAATAACGTGAAGGAATTTATGCTAAATCAACAAACCAATGTTTTTTTTGTATATAAACGCTCATACAGAATCTGTTGCTCTGCTACGGAAAATAAGAGACAGCTGTCTTATTCATAATCTCCTCACGGTCCTCAACGTGGAGCACTACAATTCTTGACACTTATTCCATGAGATTCTACATTCTATATGAGTCAAATAATATTCTGGTGAAATAATTACATTAATAGGAGCACACATTTAAAGGTTAGAGCAATTTGAAACGTCATTACTCCCACCTCTTTGGTGTCACTATCTTTGTCTTCCAAACTTCTTCCGTCATTAAAATTCAACTCAGTGTTTCTGTGTTACAGGGAATAAGTAATAATAAAAAAACTTTTTTTAAACACGCTTTTATGAAATGTATTAGTCATGGAAGAACTCCACGACTCCAGGAAGTGGCCCCGAAACTTGCCATAACGTAAGGGGACCGTGGCCAATTACAGCCAACGTCAGTTGACCGTGAACAATTAGACCCAAGCCGAAACATAACATATAAAAAATTATGTTTAAAAATATATATATTTTTTATGATAGAATATAGTATTGTCACCAATATGACGTAAGTATACCAAGTTTGCAGTCGATACCACATTGGGAAGTGGGTTAAAATTGAGTTACAAGATTTGAGGATACAACAACGACAGACAGAGTGAGCTAAATAAAAACGGGTAAAAAATCCCGTGCAGCCAGCTTCCCAGCTTGTTTCGATGGCAATGGCCCGCAGCCACTAACAATCATTTATTACCGGTGGGTGTCGAGAGCAGCCCAGCCAGCAGCCGGCCAGGAGAGTCGTGGCATTGATCATTATTATTATTGTTTATATTGTCGTACGATGGTGCACATCTTATTCAACATGCACATGCGGTGGCATCAAAAGTCAGCATCCAAATTCGGTGAGTGATAGGTTTGGTTACACTGGGATGAGACAGAGGCATCTTAAATTGCTCATGTTGTCTCTTACTTGTATCACGGGTGGCTGTGGCCAGCAATGGTAAATATTCACATCTTCTTCTCTTCTCTATGTATAAAAGGGAAATTTGTGATTATGTGTGTCTGTTCAAAATGTTTAGCGTACTTCCCGACATGCGACAAACTTGAAATTTGCGATGTGGGTATTTTCCAGACTGTACACCATGCAAACATTATAAAAATAGACTTTTGAGTATATATTTTTTTGGGGGGGAGCTCAATAATGCATATATTTTTTGAATGGCAAGTGGGCTGTGACGTCACATATGTCATGTCAACCGCGCATGCTACGAACCCGGCGATTCCCGCTCATGGCCACCACCGGTAACGATGATTTTAACCGGTCCTGGGCCTCCCCTAAGTCGACTCAGCCTAAAAAAATACTGTAATTGGTGTGGTGTGTGAACATCGCCACTGGGGAGACAAAGGCGGCCGGGCGTGGTGAATCCAAGTCTCGGGCGAAGCCGGGTAGTAAAGCTAGTATTTTACTAAAAGCTCCCTTTCAATTGTGGCTATTAGCAGCAACAAAAATATGCGCATTTCTAACGGTGTAGATATTGTTTCGGTTGACATTAAAGGGACTCCTTTGCTTACGAACTTTCAGAGATACGAACAGACCCGTCTGTATGTCCAGTTGCCTGTTTGGACCGAGAGGCGTAAGTTCAACCGCCGTGCAATAGATGGGGGTGGTGGCATCTACATCAACAAAGCATGAAGAACCAGTGGCATCTACCTCTACAGGAAATTATACAACTTTTAAAGCCATTCCCCGTGTTTAGTGTATATGCCATACAACGTGTTTGGAATCGACAGGAGTAAAGTTGGACTTACGAACAAATCAACTTGCGAACAGACCTCTGGAACCTACGTCGTTCGTAAGTAGAGGAGTCCCTGTACTCTAACCACCCCTCTTTAAAATACTCACGATGTATCTATACACTACAACGATTGTGCGATTGTCACGATGGGTCCAAGTGGCTTCCCGAGTGGGTGGTGGAATGGCAAGGCGATTGAGATAAGAGACGCAGATTGATATGCATATGCTCTCTGTCCTGAATGACAAGAAGCGTATGAAAGTCAGCTCTGACAAAGTCCCCATTTTGCACATTAATGAGTAAACACTGAGATTAATTTAAACCAGTGCTAAGTAACTGATGAAATTCTCAGACAATGAAAAAAAAACTCAATTTAGACTGCATTTGGGGAAGGTAATTAATTACACGTGTGTAATTATTACACGTGTGTAATTATTACTGCCATAATGCAGCAAGGACATGTTTGGCTTAAGGATTATTAATGACAGTCGTGAAACCAATAGCATAAACACATTTCCAATAACATTTTACAGTGGGGGCATTTTTAAATTAAACCAAGTGTCTGCGGAATCAGAAAGTAAAGCGTTTGGTTTCATTAACAACAACAAAATTCATCCCGTTTCAGTCATGGGGTCATGAATGCACTCACCACTTCTAGCCAGCAGTAGAGAAAGTGGCACACAAGCCTACAGTTGCCCCCCAAATTCTAGTTGGCGTGGTCAGCTCATCCAATCATCCTACTGGGGTCGACACCATGGCTGACCTTGGCCATAGCAATGTGGAATATACGCCACTGACCCAAGGCTATAAATGGGCGATGGCCACCACCTCAATGCTCATTTGAGCAAATAATCATGTTTACTTTGCGTGCACTAACCACAGGACCGCCATTCTACATAGTTTTATTTAATTGTGATAATGAATGTCATAAGGATGGAAACCACATCATGAAATCATTAATATTTAATATCTCTGCAATTATTTATATATATAAAAAACAACTTTCCACATTCATTTGACGTTACATTGTTTTTCACCATAGGACATTTTTTTTTTGCCAGGGCTGTGATTGTCACCAACATAAGTTATAACAAATTAGAGCCAACTGATTTTGTTCAATTGGGCCTTTGCAATTAACCTGCTAAATTCCACCGGTGTGGCCTCAAACATGCTTTGTTAGGGCTGAGAAGAGGACATCTCGTGCCCATGCTCAATTCAAAAGCTAAAAAATAAAAATATATATAAATGCGCGGCCGTGAAATGTCCTGCTCACACCACTGCTGGCGAAACGGGCCAACACAACTCAAGGGAGCGCCTCTGGAGGATAATTCGGGCTGCTCTTCCATGCTGGACAGATGTCTTTAGCGAAGAGGTCACAGCACCCAGCACACCTTTACTCGACCACACGCAAACCCTGCTGATTGGCTAACCACAGTCCACCCAATCTGACACTTCTGTGTTGACAAGAGGCGGAGGACTTTAATACAACAACAAAAATACTTGCACCGTCCTTTCAACTGCCGCGGCAGGAGATCGGATCGAGCTGGTGCCCCATGGATTGCAAGTTCAGTGTGCTCGCCATTACACAGCAGTGGCGAGTGAGTCGAAACGGAGGCAACTAAAACAAATCAAGTTACCTAAATTTAAGCTGGCAAAAGGCGAGTTTTCTTACTGGCTAGTTGAATGGGAATGTCAACCTTTAACCCAACACCACACCAAGTAGAACAAATGCAATTTACTGCGAGAGCACATTACGCGTGCCTTGAACCCACTACCGCAAAATAAAAAGGATGTGCTCTCATTATACGGGTGAAATAAGTAAGGGTTAAAGGAGCAGCCCTTCAGGGTCTTGCTCACGCTGCTGTTGGAGGATGTGCTTCCACGAGGGGGAGGTATAGACGGCCCCTCTAGGGGTATCTTGGCCTACTCTTCCACACTGGCGTCTCGGAAGAGGTGGGAGTACGCACACTCTTTGTTATGAGCGCACCGCATGCAACCTGTCGACTGACAGTGATGTAACCCATTTGTCCTGCCAGACGGATGGAGACCGGGGAATTTTAGAAGCTGGCAAAATGAATGAGGCCTATGTATTTACGTGATTGAGCCCACATGTGGAGGTTTTAACATGCTTAGTGAATGTTTTCTCCTCTATGAAGCAACACATGTTTCATGGCCAGCTTTGAGCGCATTGCAATAAATGTGACATTACGCTTAGATTAAACTTAGTGGGCAGTGCCACTTGTACACGTTTAAAATAACTATTTACGGTTACACGATGGGGTTTTTTCCCCCCGACAAATCATATTTACATCCAGGTAGGAGTCCACTGAGAGTACAAATCTCTTTGTTAAGGGAGAACTGAATTACAAAAAAATACAAAAGTAGATAAGGCACAAGAAGAAGCAGCACAATAATTGCAAATAACATTCAACAAAGATAAAATTAAAGGTGCAGCCCTGAAATGTATTTCAGCCCGAACTTGTCAGTAACATTGCTGGGAATAAAGCAGTCAAATAGCCGAAAGGAGAAACAGATGTTGTGTACCACAGAAACGAGGTTGCCGATTAATCTCAGGGATTGCGAGGCTGGTTCACGTCAGAAATTAACAGACGAGGAAGAAGGGAAAAGTGGTACTCATCTCAGACAAGCTGAAAAAGTCAAACAATATGGCTTCAATTTTGATTTAAAGCTTTCGTGACTGCAGGGATTCATATTTTTGGTTCTTTCGGTAAAGTCACGTAGAAGGGAAACAATAAAATAATAAAAATATAAAACAATAAAATTCTCACGACGTTTCGACTGCAACACAAGCAATCATCATCAGGTGTGAAAACCACAGCAAGAAAAATTTGAAAAAAGTGGCGTTTTTTTAACGTTAGCACCACAGAGAGCGATTTGACAGTTATTCAGATGGACGAGTCCATCTATGTTCAGAAAAGAGGAGGGGGGAGACGAAAATAATGGATGTGGTCTGAAAGCCACCGTAAGTGTGAACAATCAATTAAGACCCGAAATGGCTTATCAAATCCTTCCAATGATTGCTAAGCCAGAATCCATCTTATCGGTTGAAATTGTCTCTGTGTTTGTATATGTGGATAGCCTCATGAACGAATCTTTCATGGTAGCCAGATGGCTTCAGTGCATGTGAGAATATCACTAAATAAAACTGTACCCGATGTCTCTCTCTCAACCTGG
Organism: Petromyzon marinus; assembly: GCF_048934315.1. Lineage (NCBI taxonomy): Eukaryota > Metazoa > Chordata > Hyperoartia > Petromyzontiformes > Petromyzontidae > Petromyzon > Petromyzon marinus. The sequence continues at coordinate 7,841,806 of NC_133716.1, read as the reverse complement.
TACATTTCCGGGCAAATAATTTTGATTGTTCTGGAGCAATAAAACAAAAAGTTACTGCGATTAGAATGCCACGTTCCATATAAATCCTTGTTAGAACGTGGATGTCAGCCAGGTCTGAATTATCCACAGCTGGCACACCACATCTTGCTATGGCTGTGTCTCTTAGTCATTGGTTTACTTCAGCCTCCCTGCAACCCACAACCTCATCATCATCACCATCATCACCGCCTACGATCAATCCACTCCCGTCACCATCTCTCGCAATGCAATAATCCACTCAGCACCCCAAGCAAAAAAAAAATATGCCGACTAATTTGCTCCATCTCCTCGGTTGGCATCTGATGAGATGCTTTTCATTCCATGGCTGCAATTTCATCGTGTTATTGTTGACCATTGGGTATCACCCCCACCGCCTCCCCTTCTAGCGACATGTCCTGGCCAAGCACACTTACTTTTCTCAAGTCAAAATAGTGTCATTTACTCGAGTGATTACAATCTGCCAGCGACCTGGAAATTAGGTCGTCAGAAATTAAGTACATAGTAGACATCCGCATTTTTCCTTGGTGACGCCTTGTCGGCAAGCACCAGTGCTTCATTTCAGCCAGAACAGTCCGAAGCACTTTTCCGGGCAATGATTTACGGACGCTACTTTCATCTTCCCTTATTTCACCCCCATATATTTTTTTTCATAGGAATTTAGGATGACAGGCTACAACAATGCAGGATTATTATGGATAGGAATATCTTTTACTCTCGTGGTAGTGCCTCATGCCAATAATTCCTACCCCAAGTCAGCCGAGCAGCAACATTCCAGAACATATCGAGTGAAAAATTAAAGCCCTCGCTAGAACCTTTGCCTCCCACGGAGGGGCCTTTCATTCTAAACAGTGTTGTGTATTATACCGGAGTGAGCGGGCCCGACTATATATGACACGTGTCATTTATAGTGGAGTGAGCGGGTGGGTGGTTCATGGGGGTGGGGGGGAGAGAAAGGAGTGGGGCAGTGCGGCAATGGCATGGTTAGGCGGGATGAACGATGCAGAGGATCCCCGGAGACGCGCCGCCCTGTCGTGGATTGATGGCGACAATAATGGAGACGCACCTTATTGTGATAATAATAGACCTTCTCACAGCTCGGGATACTTCAATTATAGGTGTACACAGGCCGAGTTAATCATTCCCATATTGAACGGGCACGTGTGCGGCGAATGTTGAAAGGTTGTTTGCGCGCGCGCGCGAGCGTCGCTAACGAGACTGTGGGTTTCCGCGTCTCAAAAATTCAAGTCAAGCGTCCCGCTCTAGGCTCTTGTCAGCAGATGTGCAAACATCTGTTTGCATGAGGTATCTCCTGGAGCAGGTGGGCTTACTGTGGTGCCGTCAGGGTGGGAGGAATTGCACGGAGGATGGGTGTTGGCATACGATGGAAACGAGAGGTGTTGGGCCAGTGGAAGTGGATCGAGGAGATGGGGACTGGCGATGGCGATTGGCTATGGGTCAGGATTTTCTACTGTAAGGCACTCAAATGCTTCGGTGAACTCAAAGCATCTAACGTCGTAACGCATCTCAACCATTCCACGGCAGTCTAGCCAAGGGGACCCCCCAGTGGCAGCTGCCCCTGTGCGGTGCATGGTATATGCAGCAGCGGCCTCCAAATGGTCACTAATCTGTCAGCAGGAGGCGATATTGCTATGTGGACTCTCCCAATTAAGTTATTTGCGAGAAAAGAGCTAAATTTGGCAAGTTTGTAACCATAACGTCAACACAAATTGTGTAATCTATAAAAAATATATTTAAAAAATGTAACATCCACCGAGTATCAGACAGTGGGTATTTAAGCATAATACAACCACAAAATTAGCCGGGATGACCGCCGGGCACAATCCACAAACTACTGCAACAAACGGTAACATACTACCGATCTGGCCATGTGTCACCAACAGTGACCATGCGCCGGCATAACTGTGCCTATAACGGTTTAAATTGTGGCACAGTGGAACACGTGGTGCTTTTTATAATTCCCCCTCAATACACATCTCAGAATTATTTTGCTGCCAATGCCTCCCCGAAAGAAAAAAAAAAACATCTCACGCAGGGCATCTACCAACTTGAAATTCACAAGCAAAGGTGACGGAGACAAAGAAAAAAAAAACACCGTGACAAGGATGTATAAAAGCCATCGCGGTCATCCCCTACGCACCACGGGTCAAGACTTCGCCAGAGCTATCCTGGGCGAGCGAATTTCGCTCAGCAATCGTCTCAAACAGCTGTGCCGGTGGCAAACCCCTCGGCACGAAGCTCTCGTTGAAAGCCTTCAGTTATGGCCCAGCGTGCTGTCAGCAGCACTTTGCCTCTGAATAGATCACCCTTAATGCACCCCCCCCCCCAACCCCATTGGATCTCTGAAGCTGTGCACAATGGAGCCCGGTTCTATTCGCAGCAATATGTTCGGGAGCTAAATGCCAATGTCGAGGTCTGCTTGACCACGACCAGAGGACTTCAGGAGAGAGGTCGCAAAGGTTGTCTCTTCTCACTTCATTGATGGAGTTGCGGATTACAGTGGTTCACGATATGGTCCAAAGATCGGGCTGCATGGCCAGTCGTACTGTGGCTCAGTCTTTATTGTCCCGGTGCAGTCGATGGGGCGGCATCTTAAAGCAATGTCAAAGCTAGGAGGTTCAATTTTTAGGTCTCGAATGAGGTGTTTATTCTGGACATCTGTGTGGTTCCACCCTGATCGCTAGCATTGCTCTGGGTCTGGGTGAGATGATAGGATTGTGACAGCGTGATCCCGGTAGGGGGATCGAGACTTGGGACAATGGCGAGGAACGCTGTTGAGGTCTTGGTCGATGGGCAGCTTGTGGTTGGGCAAGTGGACGTGGAAAGTAATTTGCAGTTTGCATGTCTCTGCGGATGTTGAGTGGCAGAATGTTCGCCTGCAACAGACAGACGGTTGGGATTGGTGTTGGTTTTAGTGTTCCAGTTATTATTGAACCTGGTGGTGCACTTGAAAAGTAACATCGTGTCGATGTAAACATCATTCCTCACACGTGACACGTGTGCATACAAACAGACATCTTCTGATTCTGGTCCCTTGGTTGGGTTACGACCGTTTCCTTCACTGATATCTCCTGGCAGTGGTCACTCTCCAATTATCTCTGTCTGTAGCTGCGTTTATGAATTGGAACAGCTTCTAACCCCGTAGAGCTGTTGATGTTTGATGTCCCTTCCATTACCATCTTTTCGCAGTCGTTTGCCATTGATCTTGGTGTATCCCGCCCAAGCCCACTTACGTTTCTTAAGTCAATGTGATGTCTTTAAATTTGGTGTATGTTCTCTATTCCGTGTGTGCCTCTTATTGCATGTCAGTATATGTTTGCTTATTGGCACACTTTTCCTTCTATTCCATTTTCCTTATCGATGTCCATGTTTTTTCTTAGTATGCCAAAGTACATAATAAACACCGATTAAAATGTCTTCTCTAGAATACAGATAAATGTTGACTTGATACATTTTTAAAAAGCATCCAACCTGCTGTCATTAGCCTCTTTAATTCCACATTTTGTTTATCCCAGCCTGTCTACAATACCATTAAAGTGTGTTCTACTTATATTCTTGGTTCTGTCGGTAAAGTCACGTTCTACTTGTATCTCTCAGAGAGACATGAAAATATTTCTGCAATATGTCCTTACATTTTTTTTGCGAACTGGCATAACATGGCGAGTGATGTAACCTGCACTCGTACATCTCGGACTGATGGTGCAAGTAAATATCGATAATCTGTATGTCGTTTTATACGGGAAATCTGGACTTAAGCCGTTGTTAAGGCTTTCCAACTATGGTTGAAATCATTAATGCATTAGAGCTGTCTGTCCGTCCGTCTGTTGGCAACATGGGGGTCACAATAACCGCCATTTTTCAATATGAGCACAACTTTAGAGTTGTGTTGCTGTTTGGGGACTTTGAAAACCGGCGTTGATATTCTTGATTTTGATATTCACGCTGTTCTCCAGGAACGCATTTCCCCCGCAAACATGAACGGGTTTTGCCGTGCTCACGGAGACGATGGCACGTTTTAAAACATTACATGATGCACATTTGCACATGGTTTCATTTCTCACTCGAACATTTCTGCTCGGCTGGCTTAGAGTAGGGATTGTCGGCAAACGGCACTACCACTCGAGCCAATAAGAATGATATATTCCTACAATCCTATAATGGAAGAAATGTGAGATGGATGTGGCACGTCAAAATAATTTTCAGAAAAAACATTTCAGACTGTCTCGGCTGAAATTCTGCACATTGTGTGTGGCGTGATCACTCTCTCTGTTTAACCTGAACAGCATATCTCTGGCTCCTGCAAACACACTCGTCGTGCCTTTTGTATATAAAATAACAACTGCATTTAAATGTATTCAGCAATAAAGCTGTGCTCCGTAAGCGTGCGACTCATCCTCAGTCGGCACACAGCACGGGCTCCCAGTGGTGACCAACGTATGCCGGATTTAACTCGGGGGTGGTCAAAGATTTGGCAGAAGACGGCATCGACTCACTTAGAGCAGGTGCCAGACTAATGCCGCCTTGAAATTAAGCCTCCGCTAGCCTGCTTATGCAATGAGACTCTTCTTGATAACAGATGTTGAGGGTTTTTTTTTTCTGACAAGTCACCTTTGCCTCACATCAAGATTAAAATTTGCACGTTGGTGCCAATAAATGTGTTCAATATTGTACTATTAAAGAATATGTTATACGATTAAAGGAATTATAGTATGGCCTAGACCTGCAGTCATTTGATCATTTTAACACTTTCCAACCAAGGTCGAATGTGTCAACGCTTAATCAGTATCCGTGTGTCTATATAATCTTGTGTTGCCATTTGGGACTTGGCGTTTAGAAAACTGGCCAAACTGACTAAAGGATTGCTGAGAACTTGACTATAAATACCATCGTTAAAAGAAGTGCTGTGTGCTCACCATTGCACCATGACAGCCTGCACGCAAATGTCAATGCCCCGTTGAAAATCAGCCCTAACATTGAGACTTTCCCGTCTAAAAAGTTGGCTTAATTTTAAAACGTAGCTTTTTGCGGCCAAAACTAAGATTCACGTCGGGTTTTTTTTTATTCAGCAACGTAGTGAATTAATGCCAATGTTGGCATTATTTTAAATTATTAACAGGCGGCAGTCGTATCATCAGTTGGCATTGTTCTTATTAGCAGGACTAAGCACGCGAACTTTAGCTGTGGTACTTCACTTCGTCAACACTTAAGAAATGTGAAGCCTGCGTAGGCCGCGTGCGGGTCACAACACCTGGTGCTGTGAGGCAATGCGACTCCCACGACTAAAACTGGCCAAGATAGGAAGACAATTACCCTGGCGTGTTTACACGCCCGTGTCTTAAACACAAGCACTGCCGGTGTCCATTACAGCAATGGAGCTGCGGTGAATCTCGGGCCTCCGGACTGCACGAGGCACAACGGAAAGAGCTGATCGATAGTGCTGGCTATGAGTCATGACAATGGGGTTTTAATAACTACTCCACAAAGGGAGACTGTTTGCACACACTGTGACCTTTTGACACGGCCGAATGCTAATGACAAAGATCCCCCACCACCGCCACCACCCTGCATAGCCTTAACAGACTTCTCTGGCTGTTATCGAGCACCTATGAAGGCCGGCACGGTACATGAGTGGCCAAAGCCCCACGTCCGGCCACCTTCGTCTCTCCAGTGGCGATGTTTACACACCGCATTCATAACTACTGCACTAATTTGATGCTGAATCAACCTAGGGGAGGCCCAGGACCGGTTCAGAAAATCATCACTGGTGTTGGTGGTTGACGTGGGCTGGAATTAAGCGATTCGTAGCACTGCTCGTTTATTGCTACACGAGACAATGCACACCTTGAACGAGTGTGGAGTACACAAGCATCTGCAGTCGATTTAGCCTTCCTATATATATGGCTATCGTGGTGGTGCTGCATTAAAGTGCTTAGCGTGCTGAGCTTTGAGCTGCTCAGTGTTTATTCTCAGCCACGGCGAACAGCAATGGCATTAGGTTGGGCCCTTTCTCTTCGCACTCGACATAAACCAACAACATCACTATTGTAACAAAAGATAGACATACTCTATGGAATGTTCTCGAAATAGCGGGCTAATTCAGGGATGGGGTGGCCCGGTAAATCCGTGTTCTTAACGAAATCCCATTATTTCCACGAAGCGCCAGATTTAGCCCACTTATAACTTTGTGTACAGGATGCTGAGCGGTGGACCCTGGTAGGGGCAAATTCAGATTGACCTTTGGAATACGGTGGCAGGCGGGCCCTTCCCATTGGCAAAAGCTGTAGGCCAGTCAGGTTCCAACTGATTGGCTGAGTGGAGCAGCCAATCAAGATGACTGAATGGCAGCTGGAGGTACTCCCTGCTATTTGCTGGGTCCTCCTTGTCACTTGAAATGTCATTCATATTGCTGTTTAGCTTCCATGTAAAACAATAGCTAAACAACAGCAACATTCGCCCGTGAAATTAGCAAAAATCACAAGAAGATTATGAAATGCACAATAAAGCCTGGACAGTGTGGAAGCACGACACGTATTAATTTGCTTTGCTTTGTGCGCTGTTCATTTTTTTCAGATTCAAAAGTGGTGCCATGGAAGTGATGTTACTTGCTGTGATGCCACAATTTTGGATACATTTGAAAAGGAAACAATAGATATCGTTCATCTAAAATATCGCATCTTGACCTCATCTTTTCAGATGAATCCAGAAACTGGGAACACATGCCTAATAGCCACCAATTTAACCGGAATGATTCTCGGAGACAATTGCGAGCGGGACACAACTGTCAAATAAACCTCTCCTCTCCTCGGCCAAAAACACAAAGCCAATGGCCACTATAGCCATTCAATTAGTGTAAATATTAAGCCAGCAATTGCCATTTATCCGGCAATTAAAAACATCCTGCAGTTGCACTTATTAACGAGTTACGTACAGAGCTGGCACAACACATTTACAGCTGTCTGCCCCGTGAAAAGGGGGGGGGGGGGGAGGAGGTTCCTCAAGAGACAGAGCTGATGGCAGCTTTGGGCCAATTATCCTTTGCTAGTACTGTACTGTTCGAGTATTATCTATTGCATACTGTATATATTGCACGGCGCAGCTCATGGTTTAAAATAAGCTATGACAGGGCAAGGTCCTCTGCAACGCGGTGATGTGGAGGTGCAACACCATGAACCCTGTTATTCGTGGGATAATCTGCGAATTCACACCACTTCTCCGTGGGGGAAAAAAAATGTGGCGGATAATAGGAAGCATAGGGCCGTGGATAACAGGAGTTTGTATGGACCCTACAGCCCCCAAAGGTTAATTGTAGGAATTAGCTCATGTAGTGTTCTAGAGGTGGAGAACGTTTTTTCCTCTCGTCCTCACATCTAGCTCAGATTCAGATCCACAAATTGGCCTTCGCAAATGTGTTTTCTAACGAACCGTTTGTGTGTATGTACGTAGGTGTGAGGAACGTGTTCTCGATGTTTTTTTTAATTAACATGAACAAAACGAACGTCGGGCCGAATCGTTTAGGAATATTTCATCACAGGCCAGGAGTTAACTTAATGTATCACGTCCATGTTTATTGTGATCGAAGTAACGTCGTCACGTGATGTAATTGTGACAATGTGATGCCACGTTTGATCACATTAAAATATAAAAATGTCTGCATTTAAATCGTTGTTTTATGGATAGTACTTCATTTAAAATAAATGATCAATTTAAAAAAAGTGTGTAAACAACTAAATTCAGTGCATATCCAATAACGGTTATTAAAATGTAATCCATTCAAATCTAAAATCCCCAAATTAGAACTGAAAATCTGATATCGAAAAATATGGAAACGGATTCTGAATATATATTTATATTGTGTTTTATGTCATAAAAGTCATTGATTAACAATGGAATCCTTGACAATTCTTAACAGGGTATTCAATTGAAATGTTTGGCTCTTGCCTCAATGAGCGGAGGAAACCAGGGTACTCCGGATGAATAAAAAGGCACACATTTTTTTACGTGGAACATATTTGTTTTAAAAAAATCTGGTGCTTTTGTGAACATATACGACGGGTAAGGGTCTAGTTAGAAATATAACGGAGGATTACAAAAATGTCGAGATCGTAATGGAGGTTTCCCTCGCTTCACGCGGTAGGTGGATTGCGAAAGGATGGGCGCACAAAGCGAAAAGGGCACGAGACAGCTGCCTGCCGAGTAGCGCGCATACAGTGCGCACACAGCGGTGTCACACTTTCCAGCCGCATAGCCTGCATGCGAGCGAAATCAAACCGCATGTGATCGCGAATTTTTTTTTTAGGTAGAAATATATTAGCCGCATGGATTTGGCGAAATCGCACAAACCCGAACCGGCACAAAGCGAGGGAAACTGGTATATCACCTGGCAGGTGTATGCATGTACGTACGTATCTTTGATAATATGCATGTCTATACATTGTATTGTGTCTATAGAGACTTTGCTATTATAATGATGAGGAGGAATGTAACAAACCATCAATTAAAATTGATTCCTATGCTCATGATACATACACCAAACTGTGCGCATAGAAAGGTGTAGGTGCAGCCCTGCAATTGCTTGCTCACACCACTGCTGGCAGAAAGGCCTCCAACTACAGGTAGCTTACGAGGGCCCCAGCAGACGATGCCTGGCTTAATCCGGCCAGGCGACTTGGAAGAGGTAGGATTACCCACGCTTTACCCCACCACATGTGGCATGGCAATCGACTACCTGTGGTGTAACCCATTTATACTGCTGGGTTGGACGGAGGTGAGGTGGGCTGGGATTTAAGAAACTTGCACCGTTGTTGCAACAACTGGCCAGAGAAAATACTTGAATTGGACTAACCATTACACAATGGCAGCATCCCATTGAATTGTGGTGATAACAGTTGCTATTGGGTTTATTTCAGACAGTTTGTGCTCTGGTGAAACATTCAGGGAAGTGACGTAAATAAAGTAACTACATTCTGTTTCGAGACTTTTTTTTGTCATTGGTCTCTTGGGCTCCTATAATTACATTGATGTTTAGAAAGTCTGCTGATGAGACCCAGATTGTCAAAACCGGTCTAGAGATAGTTTGTTTGAACAAATCTAGCCAGTAAATCTGCACCTCCGATTGGCACGTTTGGCTACGTACCGTGCGAAAGAAGCTTAACATACATTCGTACAGAGAAGCGGATAGAGAACATTGTTTTTGTCACTTTTATGTGGATACACAAAACGGAAGTCGATTCATCATTTATTATTTACGTACGTTGTGTACGTTTCATTTAGGCTAATGGAGCGATACGAAACTGTACACGTGAACAAACAAAAGAAAGCGATGCAAATGAGACGGTAAATAAAAAAAAACGTGTCCAAATAAAAACAACCGATTCCAGAATCAAACGTCGACCCCACGAACAGTAACAATTAGTCACATCGCTGGGGACGGTCAATCATTACACCGCAACTGAATTTCAGAATCACACGGACTCCACCTTTGTCTGGTAATAATTCCGAATCAGAATATCATTATTTTTACGGGAAGAATGCGGAGATACGGTGCTCTTTTGCACTCCAGTGCCACGTGTTTTTCGTCCCCACACACGCCGGTCCTTTTTTTGCCCGAGCCAGTCGCTCGCAGAAGCTGCGATGGACACGGCACATCTGCTAAGCAGACCGTACAATGAATCACAACCAATTACTCGCCTTCATCCTGCCGTTCTTCACTGCGCACGCCACGCTGCGATTGAGCACACTTGTAATGCATCCACACCAATTAAACTGAAATACGTTACCGCGATGCTTTGTAAGCGTTCCTGTTCTCGGAGGTTGAGAATCACGCTGTTGTTATTTAATGCCACTTGTTTTTACAATAATTAATTACGCCTGGGGCTTAAATGTCAAACGTGCACCAATGGCATGTGAAAATAAATCTTCAAAAAATATCCAGCCTTTCAACAAATAATATGAACAAATAGAAGCGAATACTGGAATAATTAATGATCATATCTTAAAGCCTTTTGTCGCTCAGCAACAGCATAAATCCCGCAACAACCCAACAACCCAATGACCTATGAAGCTCTTCCTCACAGATGTCCATGACTCGATGAAGGCCTCAACACACCATGTCGCTTGTGTCGGTTGTTTGACCATACTTCACCAGGACTGGTCCAGATGTTACTAACTACTGATGTTAACGGTGGCTGGAACAGACCACAAACCAGCAGCTTCTGAACTTTAATTTGCCGTAAAGAATATAATAACCGTTGTTTATGAAGGAAATCCACACCGAGTCTCACTATTTTTAAGCAGAGTCCACTTGGGATGTTTGGTCAATGCAGTTAAGGGGCGTTTGGCATGTGGGAAGAAAACATAAATACCTGGAGATAACTCATGATTGTCAAGCGACCAACAATCTCATGGTGCATGTATGTATGTTTGTTGATCTTCATTTGCAAACGTATGTAGCCAACCGTACTAATCAGAGGTGCGGGGGAAGGACAATAAACTAAACACAAAAATCAGTTCTAAATGAATGAGTTTTCAATCTAGATTTAAAAGTGCATTGCTGTAGTGGCTTCATCTGAAAGCGATGCGATGACCATCTTTGTTCGATGGCGAGCCAATAGACGCTGTGAAGATGCCCGGAGTTTGTGTGATGATTCATGCTCCTTGACGAGATCAGCAAGCTATTGTGGTTCATTTGCGGCAAGCACTCTGCGTGTAATGAGTGCGAGGAGGTGCGCAACGAGTGAAGCAAATGGGAAAGTGTAAACCGTACTGGGTAGAAGCAAAATAAGAAAGCCACTTGATATGCCCGCCCACACTGTGGTGCGTCACGACAACCCACGTACATCTCACGTGTGCACTCTTACCCGGTGACCACCACCACGAAGTCCATGATGTTCCAGCCGTTGTGGAGGTACGAGCCTTTGTGGAACACGAAGCCCAGAGCGATGATCTTAATGCCGGCTTCGAAGCAGAAGATGGCAATGAAGTATGGTTCCGTTTCGTCCTATGAAAAATGAAAGAAAAAATACAAACATTCCCCGCATAGCCTTAGCAGACTGTTGGGGCAAGTACTGTTAGCGAACACCTATTAAGGCCAGTATGGCACACGGGGGGGGGGGGGGGAGGGTGGACAGCATAATGCAAGGTCGTCTATGTCTCACCAGTGGCAATGTTTACACATCACACCAGATACTTATTTGAGGCTTAGTCAACCTAGTGGAGATAAAAAAAAAATCGTCATTGGTGGTGGCCGTGAGAGGGAATCGATCTCGTGTTGCCGGGTTTGTAGCACAGTGCGCCGACCACGACACTACCGCTCCCCGGCCTCTGCACACGCAAGCGCACATACACACGTGTAGACATCCAAGGAGCTTGGGAAGGCTTGGTGGCTTCGAGGTCAGAGTGCTGAGTTGGCACCGCCAAGAAGCTGGATTCAAATCTAAACTCCAGCCACCCGTATTTAAACCGGATTCTCAAGTGTGGCCAGCAGATCGTCTCAGCCCAGCCATTAATAAATACACTAAACACCATGACATTAGGTTTGTTTGTTTGTGTGTTTGGTTGATTTTTCAATTAGTTTGTCTGATTCCAGCTTTGAGAAAAAAAATAGTTTGATTAACAAGCTGTAAACTTCCTCCAAAGGAAATGTAAATGATGTGCCCCGAGTGTGGAAAGGAAGCCCATTGAGAACCTGGGTTTGAATCCGGATTTCATCAGCCTTTGGCTAAATCAGATTATCAAGTGCAGTGAGATGATGGTCTTAGCTCAGCCTCCAATGATTGCACAATTTTTTGTTAACAATCTATCATATTCAATTTGGTTTTGTACTTGATTTAGCGAAAATAAAGCTCCGAGGAATACACACATTTGGTTTGAATGTCAGAAGGCAAAGATTCTAAATGATAGGGCTCTTTGGAAAATGCGTCCCATGCTGTGTAACTCTCTTCCACGAGACATTATCTGTGCGATTTCCAAATGGAGTCTTAGTGTCATGATGCCATGAGGGCAATCACACAACTGGAATATATGTATAACTATAACGTGCAAAAATGTAAACAGGCGCTATACGCACAAACACACACGTGGATACGGTACGAACATGCACGACTCCCTACTCAACACACAAATGCATGAACACACGTAAAGACAACACGAATATGTGTACCAAATCCATGAAAAGGCGGACATGCAAACATTCGGTCACACGTGAACGCACAAACACACCGTGGGCTTAATGCCATGCCTCTTCGTTAATTAATATTTTCACTTTCACAGCCTGTACTGGCTGTTTAATGGTCGCATTTGTTTCTGACATCACCGCAAGTCTGTTTCACAGCACCCTGCCGGAACGCGTGGGTCGCCATAAATCATTCCCATTGTACCAAATAGCAATCTCCGTGCGCCGCATTGCACACTCATTTGCCCACGCTGCTTCGGCGCGGACACAGAAATAAAACGCGTTGCGTACAAATGCACAATCGGGAATTACATTTATAAACAAACAAAAAAATACGTGTGCAATGGACGTGATCTGTTGCCCATTCCGTTTCACCGGCACGTCCTCGGACTGACGTGAACGCTCCGTGGTGTGATAAACGTGTGCAGGCATCACCAAGGCACTGCCACTCCCAGTTATCAGGGCCAGGTCTACTGCAGGTGTTGGTGTATAGCCCATTGTGGGGGGGGGGCAGAGATACCCTAGAGCTTCCTCGTCGCTGTAAATGAGTGCACCCGCTGGTAATTAATAACAATAATTTAAATTTGTATGCCGCATTTCATCCATAGGTCCCAATGTGCCCCGTGTGTGGAAAACAGGAAATCAACAGAGCCAGGATCAATGGCCAGAACTCGCGGATGAATGACAATTTAAATCGGTGACTTTTCAAGACATACTTAAATATATCTAACGACTGTGATCGTCTCATTCGTGTGATGTCGTATGAGCAAACGCAACGCGTTCCAAGGCCTGGGTAGCTGCACCGGCCAAAAATCTCGATCACCCAGGGATTGATTGGCAGGCCGCGTATGATCGGGATAAAGCGTGGGGCAACCCTGCATCTTCCAATAAATCTGTCCATCCTGGAAGAGTAGGCCGAACGGCCTCTCTCTCTCTCGAGAGAGAGAGGGGTGCTCTAGAGCAGTGTCGTTAGCGGGCAATTGCAGGGGCTGCGCCTTGGCCGCCCCGTTCCAGCAGTGACCCCGTAACAGGACACCGTGAACAAGGCTTGTTGGTAACTTCAAAAAGCAAACGAATGAGCAAGCAGCACGCAAGAATAAAAATAACATTAATGAGCGAACAGCACATCATTAAACCGTGTTTTTCTTTTCTGTTATAAAACAGTGCTAATGATGCATGTGCTAGGTTTTTTGGTTTATTTACATGCTCGTCACTTTTATCAATGCATTCCTTTAATGTTATGTATGATACGTTATATGATGCGTGTGTGATGGGACATGAATAGAAGGTGGAGCAAACATTCCAACAAAATACATTTAGTTATTTGTTTCAATTCAGAACTGATATACATGTCATAGACGACGTTTCGGACAATGTCCCTTCTTTATAGCACATAAAGATATTATTAGATGTAATTTTGAATGTGTACGCACATCGCGGTGATTGTGTAAAGATCCTGTGTGAAAAAAGCAATACAATTATCTTGTTTTCCTTATTCAGGTGAATTGGAATATGCAGAAAGTGGATTCTGGAAAATAAAGTGTTTACACAGTCCTCCTTGCAATGTCCGGCAACTAACAGGTTTTTATATTTTACAAGACAGGGCCCCACTGAGTTATACAGCTCTTTTTTTAGGAGAAACCTGGCCACAAATTATAACTCAACGAAATGGATTATCACGTGGACATTTTTATCACCCAAATACTCTAAACGCGTGTTTTCTAAATGTGGAGTGAAAAACTGGAGGAGCCGGAGAAAAATGTACGTGACCACGGAGAGAACATGCAAACTTCAAATATACAGGCGTCAGGGTCGGGTTCGAACCTACGACCTCAATGGATACCAGGCGAGGGAGTTAGCATCTCACCACAGAGGCACCCCTGCCAACGTTCTTGGCCTGTGGTCATCCTTGCATACGAGCTGCTTAGCTTATTGGGCCTTGACAACTGAAATAAAGAGTCTGAGTTCAAACAAAGACTCCTCCACTAGAAGCCCATCCAAACGTTGTCACATATTTCCACGAAAAGCAGACTGGTGAGCATCAAACACTGTTGTATCAGGAAATACGTCCGCATCGCATTGAGTAAATTTCACCCGCACATGCCTGTGTGGCGTGATTATTAAACATCCAAGATGGGGTTTTTCCCTCCTCTCTCAAAGTGAAGCCACGAGCCAAAATATTATATCACAGATTATAGCCCGTGGGCTCAGACCAATAATGTTGCTGAGGCCACATGAGATGGCTTGCACTCGAATTTGCCAACGTCTTGAAATGTCCAATTACAACCGAATTATGCGACAACTTTTTAATTAATAAATATATTCGATCAGGCAATTATGTGCATACACACAAACTGGAATCACTAAATGTTGGCCACCCCCTGGTGATACCCAATTCTGTTCTGGCCTGTGTAGTAAATTTGAGACTCTTAATATTGAACTCTGCTATTCAGTTTTCTGACTTTAACGAGGTCGTTAAAAGCATTGTTTGTTTTTGTTACTTATCACAAGGAAGTTGATGGAAAGGCCAAGCCACAGAGAGAGACACAAAATACTACTGACCAAAAAATAGCTGCTACAATTGTCATGCATACATCTATTTACATGTATACATTTACTGTGTATATACCTGTAGCCTGCATGTATTTACTGTTTTATGTGGTATTTGTTTTCCCCTTCTTACTCCATTTGTGCCACCAGACAAAGTGTCCGTTTGGAATTCTTACAGAGCAATGCATCACCCCTTGTTCGAGAATGGCCCGTGGACGTTTCTATTACAGAACTACTTCTGAGAGCCTCCCTTGTGACTTCTTATCCACAGCGGGGAGCAGCAGCAACGTGCCACCGCGCTCTGCCGTAGAGATGTTCATCCCATTGAAATCAAACCAAATATTTTGATATTCTCAGAGCTGTTTATCCAAATTTAGTGAAGGACACGTTTATAATGGTTTTTTTTTGCGTGCAGTTGTTGGTGATTTGGTTATGAACTATAAACTCACGAAATGTGATAACTCAGTTAAATCATGGGTGGCTTCCTGGATTGGGCCCAGGGTCTCAGTCGTGTCAGCTCAGTGCTCTGACCGCTGAACCTCGCGGTCACTTGGGCAAAACGTACAGTTAAAGTATCTCCACGCAAAAAAAAGCACGGAGATTGCATTTGATTCTGTGGGCATCCATAAGCCAGAGGTGAAAATGTAGCATTCCCATTTTTTCCATAAGACAACTGTCGTTGACTCTTGACTTCTCACGAAGTGGAATGGAATTTTATTAACCACAGAGGGATGGGTAGGCAAAGTCAGCCCCAGACCAGGATCTGAACTCACAAACCCCCAATTGGTAACTCTAGCACTCTGAACAGCACCCCCGAGTTGGCTACAAATACATTCGTATCAGGCCTATGCCAAACATAATGCTTGTATGAGAATTGTGAAGTGCTAGTTTCTTGTGAGACCCCTGTGTTAAACATTTTAAGGATTTGCATTGCAAGCATTTCAAACCGCCTTGCGTCACATTTCACCTCTTCCGCTCCGCTGCCCTGCAGATTACCGAACAAGGGGACCTCATTGGCGAACTGTCCCCTGCATGGCAGGAGGTGTGCACATCACTGGCCTGCAAAATGGGTACGGTCTGCCAGTAGGTGGGCAAGTCTCGAGGTCCCACAGAGTAACGCGTTAGCATTTGGAGGCGACAGATCGAACGCGTTGCTTTCGTGCGCTTGGATACGTACCAGTTTTTTGGACATGGGTGTGCGGTCGTTGTTGGGAAGGTGCTGCTCCAGCGCCAGCACGATGCAATTCGCCAGGATCGTGGCCAGAATCATGTACTCGAAAGGAGTGAGACAACAAGTCAAGGGAAGGGCAGCAACACTGACGCTTAAAACGAAATCAAACACAAAATGCTTTTGCCACCAATGTACCACGAATACATCGCCGATCTCGTCTAGGAGCATAAACCGTCACGCGAACGCCGACAATCCCTGCAGCGGCAGCTTTCGGCTAACCGTGGAACAAAGACGGTGGTCACCGCGTCGCGCGCTTTCAGGTGCGCTTCTGCGGCCGTCTGGAACGCTCTTCCTTCCGATATTAGGAAGCCACCGGAGCTGTGCAATTTTCAATCTAGATTTAAAAAAAAACGCATTTGTTTGGAACGTCTTTTTGTGCCGGCTGCGTACGGCGTGAAAGAAGTCCAACGCACACACGCGCAACGATGAAAACGCTTCCCCTCTCTTGGCTCATGCGACTCGACTCGTTCATTGCATGTGGGTGACGATCAGTGACGCAGCTCGGCTTCTCGCAGTGGATATTGAAAAAAAAGACAGCTGGCTCACAGGACTGGCTTGCCACAGCCTCGGCAAGGCTTTGGATGTGCCAGTGAAAATGAAGTGCCATACGCAACCCTGTATGTATGCACGTTGAACTTCTTTCGCACCGTACGTAGCCAACCGTGCTAATCCGGAGGTACGGGGGAAGGTGGGGGTGGGTGGGGGGGGGGCGAAGGACAACAAACCAAACACAATAAATCAGCCTATGCAAGCAACGCACAGCAGTTGCGCAGTCTCGCCAGGCTCGCAGGTGCAATGGACGAGCACGGCTTAAGCCGGTTTTAGGACAGACCCAGTTCGATTGAATCTTTTGGAGCCTATTCGATCCAGGCGACTTATTGTTCCACCGAGCTGCACCTGTCCAGTTCCTGTGCGGGTTCCGTGTGACGCTAATCAAAGGCTCTGGATGCAACTTGGCCCCCCTCCTCCCTCTCCCCCTGTGCTCTTTACACAATGAATGGACAATGCGTGGAGGGCTGTGTGCTAAGGTGTCGTGTTTTGATTGCTTTGGGACGCGCATCTCTGCCACATAATTAAACGTGCTGGAATACATCTGCCGCGCTGTAAAGGATGCTTCATCTGATATATTCCCATCCAGTTTTGTTTTGTTGGCACAACTCATTAGGCTAAATGTTGTTTACAGCAGGATATTCAATAGTATCGCACAAATATGTATCTATTTTTTTAAAATATCGGTTTAAACATTTCAACTAGGCTCGTTTCTTAGCTACAATTGTCACGCGCATTGGTTTTCTATTGTTCGTTTTTCTATTTTTATTTGGAGAGAGAAAAAAACTGACTCTACAGGGGATTTTCAGTAATGAAAAGGGTACTCAACGAAAGGCGATGTAAGGAGATGTGTCAACGTATCACCCACCAGAAATTATATGCAATATATTAAATGTATGTGTATCGGTTTTAATAAAAACAATAAAATACATAACCTTTTTTATTATACGAACAAGGCCAATAACATTCGGACATTATTATCTTCACACCGCTTTTTTTTTCAGGAGTAAAAATAGTGTTTTCATTTTGGCCTGAATATTAACACGAATGCAGTAACATTTTATCGTACAAATGAACGTATATATGCAATCTATTTATGTGGGCAATATTCTTTATTTAATCAGCTGAGAATCCCTTGATGAGTCATCTTTTTTTGAAGGAGAATATCCTTGAACTATAATGACTAATTAAATAGGGCAGTTATTTTTGGTGTGGAATTGATTTTGTAAGTCAGCTGCTGATCATACTTAAAAATGCAGATTTTTATTTATTTATTTATTATTTGGACAAGTCTCCTCTTGCGAGTGACGCGACGTCATCTCTAACATCCGTCTTAGTCGATCGCGCATGCCGTTTCCCTCCACTGCTGGATGGAGGCCTACCTCTTGCTGTTGGTTGTCTCTGACCATACTTCACAAAACTGGTCAATGCGGCTTTGGGACGGGGGTGGGCAGGAGGACAGAACCAGTTCAGGTATCACTCATCGCTGTTAACAACCATGGATAGGAACTAAACTGAGGTTGACGGGCTTATAGCATAGCATGCTAACCGCTGCACCATTGCCCCCACCTCTACTGCCATCGACACATCTACTGGACTATTTATATCCGGTAACGTGTGTTGTGGTTGGGATGACAAACCGTAATAAAACATACATTTTTGTTAAATACCCAGTAAACATAATTTCCTAGCGCATTGAAATTGTATTTACAGAGTCGACTGGCAATTGATTTGATACGATTACAGTTGTCAAAGCGCAGACGCTAATATTAAATCAGGTGTTAATTCTATAATTGCAGTATTTGTAACGAGCGGCACACATCTCCCGGCGTTGTAATTTAGTTATATATAATTAGCATCTTCTGCATTGGTATACCAACGTCTGGTTGACAAGAGGCAGCAGCAGTAACAACAACAACAGCAGCAGCAGCTGGCCCGGTGCGCTGCATTATATACAGAGCCGCTTTAAAGTATGCATAAATGATGTCTGAATCCAGGGGCTTTCGCTGGCGCATTGCTATGCCGGTCGCATACATGCTCCAGTGCTTGTTTAATATTAAAAGCACAGATTTGAACCCGCCCTTTTCACCCTTACATTGTGACACGGTGTGGACAAGCTATCCCATACGTGTTGATATTATTCCGTAGACAAGTACACGGACACAAGACAAAGATCTCCCCGTATAGCCTGTAGCAGACTGTTGGTGCAAGTGCTGTTAGCGAGCACCTGTGAAAGTCCGCACGGCACGCGAGGAGGTTGGTGGCCAGCACCACGCCCGACCACCTTTGTCTCCCTAGTGGCAATGTTTTACACATTGTACCAGGTACTAATTTGAGGCTTAGTCGACCTAGAGGAAGCCCAGGACCTGTTCAGATACTCGTCACTGGTGTTGGCCGTGAGCGGCAATCGAACCCGGCTCGCCAGGTTCGTAGCGCAGCGTCGCGCTAACCACTACACTACCGCTCCCATGACCACACACACACACGGACACACACATACACGCGCGCTGGCATATACATAAACGTTCTACTGATTATACTGCCCTAGGTTTGGATATTTTTAAAATTCAGTCCAAAAAGGGAAAGTCAGCATATATTTTTTTGACTGCATATTCTCATGGATAGAAATTAAGAATGGGTGAACGTAATAATAGAGAATGGAAATTATTTTCGAACCGCTTCCGGTGTGTTTACATTGCACATCTCTCTCATAAGAAAAGCAACTTCTTGGGTATTAAAATAAAAAAAATAAAAAAAATGTCAAACCTGTAACAATTATGTACGTGTTATTAATGCACACCATATCACATCTGTAAAGAGAGAAGAGTGGTGTGGGTGGCGGGGAGCGGGGGGGCTGGGAGATGTTGAGGTTACTTTGTATTGATCTGGACATTGTAAGGGTCATGCTGCGCATGCGTCCACATATCCAGCAGCCACCCTCGTATCAATTATCGCTTTGAGCCGAGTTTTTCCATCGAGTTACCCAGGGCATAGACTGGCCCCTTGATCAACAATCCCATGTAATAGGTATAAAGAAGATGACCGCCCCCCCCCCCCATTGGGCTAAATATCAAGGTGTAATTTTCCTTCCCAGTGATTAAGAAATTCATTTTTAGTGTTTTGGTCAACCTGTTATATTTCACAACGTACCGATGAATCTGCAAGACAATTTAAATGCCATGTATGATACGGCTGGTGGAAAACGGCGTAATCCAGCAGTGGATTGATCGTAGATGATTATTATATATCTGCGGATGTTCTCGTATTAAAGACTCGCAATTCATGTCAGAATGGGGACTCATAAAGATGTAGTGACGGTTTGTTCAAGACGAAGTGATCCAGAATGCTATATGTTGTTGGAAACCTTCGTAATTAAAAATAACATTCGGTGTGATTTAACTGCCTTGTTTCAAAAGTTGGTATCTTGGTTATAAATATTACATGTGTATATCTGACATGCTATTTTGTCCACACATGTCCTATTTTAGGCAATGGGGATGTGTCTGAAATAAATGTGACAATAAAAGCCATGAGTTACTGAAATAAAAGATCACATATGAATGACCATAGATAAAGAATGTGGCAGCGTTCTATTGCAATACAAATTAAAGCGCGACAGCTCTCAATTCATTTATGATTCTGATCTGCTTGACTGGCTGGAAGAATAACATTGGGGAATGTATTTTTTGAAAACTTTTGCATTTGTTAAAACTAATGATAATTCATGTATCCCCTTCTGTTTCTACCCTGTTTCGTCAGTTATTTTGTGATAATAGCACAATAAATGTACTAAGCCATTTACAAAACAATTTTTATTTTTTTTAAACTATAGTGTGCATGACATTATTTAAAAATCAAACCTGAAATGAAGAGTATTTTTTTTTATAATAGAATCCAATTTCTCAAAAAATGTTTTAAAATATATTACCAGATGAGGCCCACTGAGCTATATAGCTCCTTTTCAGAAGCGACCTGGCCACAAATGATAGCTCAACATAGTGGCTTAGCATGCGGAAATTTATAGCAGCCAAATACTCTACGCGCATGTTGATTCTACAAGTAGAGGAAAAAACAGACGATCTGGTGAAAATCCATGCAACCACGGGGAGAACATGCAAACTCCAAATATAAAAGTGCCCGTTTCGGGAATGAATCCACAACCCCCTGTATACCAGGCGAGGGAGTTAACATCTTGCCACCGTTTACAGGCCCGATCGCTCCATGGCAGAAAGACTGCTCTTTTGTAATGGTACAGACATGTAACCTATGGCATGCTGTGTGATCTCAATTGCATGGGGCTCATCAGAGGTGGCAGTAAGGGAAGTTGAATCAGTGTGTCATATTACATGGGGAGTTCATAACTCTCATGTTCAGTGTGTTTACAGGGGGGGTGGAAACATAGTCTTTAAACCTTCCCCTATTATTTATGTCCCATCTTCTCCCACCATAATCTATGAGCGCGGGTCAGATATTTCACTTGTAGGTACCACCTGCGGTGGCAGACCTGAAGTGGTTCTAATTTCTTTACGTGACCAATAACAGTGAATGACGTGATAACCATTGGACACGAGTGGGGGTTATCAAATGATCCATACTTATTGCCCATGCAAATGCATCGATTACGACGAAAGTTGCGTTGCATCACGTGGTAACGATGTCTGCTATGGCCCACGGACTACCAACTGCCAAACCAGTTCAGCAGAAGAACAATACAGGGCACCTTGTTCAACTGAGCTGCGTCCCATATCTCCATAACATGAATCAGGCCCACTGACCTATATAGCCGTTTTTCAGAAGCCACCTGGCCACAAATGATAGCTCAACGAAATGGCTTATCACGTGGACACTTAGAGCAGTCAAACACTTTAAACGCGCGTTGATTCTAAATGTGGAGGGAAAGACCAGAGGGAACCGGAGGAAAATGCACGCGACCACAGGGAGAATAAGCAAACCCCAAATACACAGGTAACAGGGGTCGAGATCGAACCCAGGGGCTCCTGCACACCGAGGTATAGTTAACATCACGCCACCGCGGTGCCCTTTTTACACTCTGCATCTCCACTTAAAAATAGATGCATGTGCATTGACCACCGGCGTTGTTCTGGCATTAATTAATCACTGCTGTTCTCACATGCAACTGCTGGTGGGAACACGGCTGTGTCAAATGAACGTCGTGGTATTTAGGCGGCTGACATTACGACAGCTGTACACAATACCTCGCAGGCGAACACCATACCCTATGCGCGCGCGCGTGTGTGTAGGGGAGTGGTAGTGTGGCGCTTAACGCACTGCACTACGGACTCGGCTTACCAGAGTTTAATTCCCGTTCACGGCCACCACCATTTATGATTATCTGAACCGGTCCTGGGCCTCCCCTAGGTCGACTCAGACTCAAATGAGTACCTAGTGTGATGTGTAAACATCCCCACTAGGGAGACAAAGGCGGCCGGGCGTGGTGCTGGTACACCCACCCCCTCCTGTGCCGTGTCGTCCTTCATAGATGCTCGCTAACAGCGCTTGCCCCAAAAGTATGTTCATGTTGCACGGGGGGAGAGCTTGGTCTGGTACAAAGCATAACTGCTCTTTGGATTTGCGAAGCACAGTGTGCCTCCATGTCGCTGTATTAACAACACTCGCCGTATAAGTCACGCTCGGTGTATTCATTATTCCAGTAGCGTGCAGGGAGAGGATAGCGCCTCCGAAAAAAAAACCGCGTCCGTTCGAACAATTTCATATCTGCGCTCTTCGCACCAACATCACGACGTGTGCAATAAGCGCGCTTACAGTCTCCAATGCGTGTTAGATGGGTGGGTGGGGGTCTGTGTGTATAAGTGTATGCATTAAGCACCCCCCCCCTCTCTCTCTCTCTTATCCATTACACTAACCCCGACGATCTACATACCTACACTCGCTCAAGCACACCCCCCCTCCCCCACACCGTCACACACACACACACAACGGTACATTTCAAGGCGTTCTTGCGCTTGACACCGGCGTTGACGTTTGGTGGAAACGAGGAAGCACGCGCGATTTTGTTTTTGCACGCAAGCGGCGAAATTTCGGATCGGGCGACGGGTAGCGCGAGAGAAAGGTCGAGCAGTCGGAATATAGAGTGGTGGTGGTGGTGGTGGTGGCGGCGGGAGGGAGGGAGGGGTGGATGGGTTCCAAAGAACGGCTGTCGATCGATTCAACGGCGAGGCGAAGCACACAATGCAACACATTTATCGAAACGCAGAGTAACCCATGCTCAGCCTCCACACACAGCGCACGCGGGGAGCTTCGGATGGCTAAACAGGAGCAACAGCTACCGCTACCACAGCTGATATCGGAGCTGCTGCTGCTGCTGCTGCTGCTGCTCTGTTGTCACTTACGCGTATTACTCCCACTAGAATTATTATCATGATAATCAATTAGCATAATAATAACCACATATATGGTCGCCGCTGCTGTTGTTAATGTAACCGCTGGCGAAAGAGCGGCCACCTGTGCGTGTGTGCGCGAGCGAGCGCGCAGGAAATAAGCATCCGCGTCGCATAGCACCCGGAGAGCCACCGCCACCACCGTTAGAACCACCGTCGGATCACCATAGAGCCACTATCACCGTCGGACCACCATAGAGCCACCACCACCGTTAGAACCACCGTAGAGCCACCACCACCGTTAGAACCACCGTCGGATCACCATAGAGCCACCGCCACCACCGTTAGAACCACCGTAGAGCCACCACCACCGTTAGAACCACCGTCGGATCACCATAGAGCCACCACCACCGTTAGAACCACCGTCGGAACAACCAAAGAGCCACCACCACCGTTAGAACCACGGTCGCACCACCATAGAGCCACCACCACCGTTAGAACCACCGTCGGAACCACCATAGAGCCACCACCACCGTTAGAACCACCGTCGGAACCACCATAGAGCCACCACCACCGTTAGAACCACCGTAGAGCCACCACCATCACCGTTCCCGCAGCACACAACCACCCGATTCGCGAAACCGCGCGGCGCTCCAATATCTCTCCTCTCTCACTCCATCAATCCGCGGCCGCCCCAAAACGGCGCACACACGCACACGCACGCATACGCACGTACACACACACGCATGCACACACACACGCGCGCACACCACCCCCCCCCCCCCCTCCCACAAGGATATGGCCACTCGATGATCCTCTTGGCGAACTTTCGGACGCCGTTGTCTTCGCCGAAGAGGAAGAGGGAGCGGTTCTGCGTGAAGCAGTTCTGCCGCACCGGGATGGGGTTGTACAGAGCCATCGTGCGCGCTCTCTGTGCCTTGGTCTGCTTGAAGACGCGCTGCTGCTGTTGCCCGCCTCCGCCCTGCGCGCTGCCGTGTCGGCTGGGCCCGCCAATGCGGCCGCCGATGTCTCCGAGGCCGTCGTCGTTGAAACGAGCCATCCTGCGCGGTTCGCACGAAAGGCCCCCGGGGTCGGGGTGGGTTCGGAGGAAGGTTTTCAGTTGCGCTCGGGGCACGCGCGCGCGAACGAGCGAGCGAACGAGCGGACGAACCCGCCCGTGGTGGCTCCTCGTTTCCACTGGAAATCTCCCTTCAAGGCATTAAATTGATTCCCTCGCTTGTCTTTCAGCAGTCCGCCAGTCGGTCCGTGCGCACCACCCAAACCGCCCGCACGCCCGACTTTTTCCCCCCACACCGAGCCTTGTGGGGCTCAGATGTTGCCGTGCTCGTTCGCTCGCCGTTCCCCGTTTGAACGCAGCGGGTGCGGTCAATGCAGCAGCATCAGCAGGCTCGGATAATAAATAAATAACAATGAATGGATGCTATGTGTCCGTATGTGTGTGTGTATACACACACGCACGCGCTCGCGCGCCTCCTTCACTGTTACGCATGCACTGTGTGCGCACTCCCGTCTGACGGATTTAAATAAATAAAAACTACGACTGCGAACCAACGCTCGCTGTCGTCATCTGTGCCGCTTTATCATTCCGCCTATTTACTGTGGCGGCTGATAATGGTATGAAAAACAGAGGGTGTGTGGAGGGGGTGGGAGGGGATGGGAGGGGGGTTGGGTGGAAGGATGGGAGGGGGGCGTAGGCGAGGGGAGGGAATGGTAATAAATAAAATAAATAAATAAAACTCGCTGAAAGAATGCCCCCTCTGACCAGGTTTAACCATTCACGAGCGCACGCGATGCGAGAGAGTCGGGCAGGCAACACGCGGAGCGCCTTGTGACAGCACGCGGGTGGGGGACAGTGTGGCGAACGATTCGGTGGGAATGTTTGGCACGGGGCGCGTCGCGTGTGCGTTGTGTAGGCGGGGCTCCTCGGCGTGCGGCTTCTCCCTCCACACGCCGCCACAAAGCCAAAGATTCCCACCACCACCACCACCACCACCCGCACCCCGTGTTGCCTGTAACAGACTTGGGGCGAGCGCTGTTAGCGAGTAGCACCGATGAAGGCCGGCACGGCACACGAAGGGGTGGCCGGTGCCACGCCCGGGCGCCTTTGTATCCCCGGTGGCGATGGTTTGCACACAGCACCAGGTCCTCATTTGAGGCTGAATCGACCTAGGGGAGGCCCAGGACTGGTTCGGATAATCGTTGCTGGTGTTGGCCGTGAGCGGGAATCGAACTCGGGTCGCCAGGTTCGTACCGCTACACTACCGCTACACTATCGTTCCCCACCCGCCAACACACACACATGATGCATACATGTGTGTGTGTGTGTGTGCATAGATGTGGGGATTTTTGGTCTGACGCATGAGCCATAATAAGTATCCCTTACCCTCCTCCACTAAACGCCACCCACCCCACTTAGCCCATTTGGAATTGCCCTTCCGAATGGTATTAAGCGATGGGCTAATTAATTAATGGAAGATTACGAGATAATTGTTCATAAATCAATGGAATTATTACGTAAATACGCAACCATACGTATATTTTGTGATTTATTATTGACGAGTGATGAGACGGAGAGGCATATGTTAACGTGCAGTTTCTATATAAATTCCATAAAAAAATAGCCTACCGACGGATGGAACGTTCGCTCATTTTTGCAGATAATCAATTGATGCGCAGTGAATTCGAGAAATGTATCATCCACCCCACTGCTGGCGAGAATGTTTAGCTCCACCGTATAGTCTTTAACAGACTGTTGGGGCAAGTGCTGTGAGCGAGCACCTATGAAGGCCGGAACGGCACACGAGGAGGTGGGTGGCCAACACCACGACCGGCCGCCTTTGTCTACCCAGTGGCGATGTCACACATCGCACTGGGTACTCATGTTGAGGCTGAGCATACCTAGGGGAGGCCCAGGACCGGTTCAGATAATATAATCGTCACTGGTGTTTGCCGTGAGCAGGAATCGAACCCGGGTCGCCAGGTTCGTAGCGCAGCGTGCTAACCGCTACGCTACCGCTCCCCACACACGCAAGCATGCGAGGAGATAAAAAAAAACAAAGCCAAAGATCCCCCCCTTATATAACCATAACAGACTGTTGGGGCACGTGTTTTTAACCGGGAACCTATGGAGGTCTGCACAGCGCACGAGCGGAGCGATGTAGCCGGCACTACGCTCGGCCGCCTTTGTCTCCCCAGTGCTGACGGCTTACACGCCGCGCTCGGTACTCATTGCAGGCTGAGTCATACAGGCACGCGCACGCACGCATGACAAATCAACGACGCCGAGGTTTTTGGGGGGTTGTGGTATGGGCGGGGGTGGAGTGGTGGAGCTGTGGGGAGAGAGAGAGAGAGGGGGGGTGGAGGCGGATACAGAGGGAAGAGGGCGCAGAGCTCTTGGATGAATACCAAACGAGGGGAGAGAGCGTGTGAGCGACACAGTCTTCCCACGTTGGGGGGGGGGGGGGGGGGGGGAGCACACGGGGTGCAAGCAGGCGATGAGCGAGCGTTAGCTGGGGCTCTACCGAGGTACGCGAATACCCCGGGGGAACCCGAAGCGAGACAGCAAGAAGAACTCTCTGAAGCTTCTGCAACCTCAACAAAGCCCCCCACGTGTGCCGCTAAATGCGTAATTCGAGTATATTTAGTCTCGCTAGACAGCAGACAGCGATATTAGTGATTTTTTGTTACAATTTCAATGTAGATCTTTTTTTTTACACGAGTGGCTTCTACGTTGTTCCACAAGATAATCCGTGTAAACTTTTTTTTTGCTGTTGATGATTATTAACGTTTAAAATAAAAAGTGCAAACCGCAATACTGTCGTTGGATAGGGCGGGTTTATCCAGTATTGGTTGAAGAATAGTGATGAATACACCGTGTGCTAAGATCGTTTATAAGACATTAACAGATTGCCGAACATTATTCAGCAGGTGTTTTAAATGATAACAACAGAGACTGGAATTAACTCTATGACTATCATTAATAATGTATTGACCGAGACAATGTATCTCAATTTTGTGTAATAAAAACATGACTACATAATTTCTTCCAAAATGCGTGTTTGTTTATATCTATATATGATTCGTGCCTATATATCGTCCACATTCAGAAACTCGTGACAGATACATTACTGAAACATACATTCCTCGATTTTTCGATTCATGGAACAATGCCTGACATATACAAAATATATACTGCATTTAAAGCATCTCATACTCATAGACAAACCTCACTGATGCAAATATTTGTGATTTTTGAAACGAGCCAGAAAGCTGATGTTTTAGACAAATGTAGTTTATGCTTAAAACTACATGAAGCCAAAAACTGAAATGTAGAATTTGGGACCCCAAGATTATGGTTCCGATGTTGAATTAAAATCTCAATAATTATTTATATTGGAAGAATTCGATGAGCTCTAAAGCTATTTTTCACAAATGTCCATTATATTGGTTTCATTCATAGGGCAGACTCATCCCAAATGTTTACATTACTCTAGGTCTCATGCTAAATCCGTAAAGATATATGATCATCGTCATCATCATCAGTGAATCAAGTGGTTTACCTACTGTGGAGTGTCACAATAAATTATTTAGAAAGCAGGGAATGTTCACTACTTGTTACTATTATGTCAATATCGCTCGTAGTATGAGCTCCTTCAATGGTGTAATATAGAAGGAAAAAAACTGCACGAACTCTCTTTCCTGAAGCCCTTTCATCCTGGCTGGCAGACCTCAACATTGGCATTTAGCTCGTGAACATATTGGCATCCGCAACAAATTGCATATCTCCGAGTGGATCATTGCGTCTAATGTAGCTTTGACAATCGCAAAATAAATAAAATAAACCTTGGCAGGTGAGTGCAAAAAAAATGTGCAACACGCATTTAAAAGATGCAGGATATTCTACTTGCAGACGGTAAATTTACGTTGAAAATCAAGCGTGCTGCCAATGTGAACAGCCGTCTTCATTTACGGGGCTTAGGAATCCACATTGAATTGCGAAGACACGGTTAATGCCATTCTGTCTGCCCTATGCCGTGAGGAGCTACTTTGCCTTCCAGCATCACAGACAGCCTCTCATAAAAAGCGGGCGTTTTCAGCACCACGGACAGCTGCCCAGTGATGTTGCATAGGCAGCCTTAAAAAACAACAGAACTAGATCAGTGGTTTCTTAAACTTTACTGCAGTCCTGCACCCCTTTGGTTCTCAATCGTACGTGGCCGTGCTTAATTTGTGTTTCGATTATTTACCTTCTAAAAAAAAAAGCCTGGCCATGTATCGCACCCCCAGCAGCTGCGTGCACCTCAGGTTAAGAACCACTGCACGAGATGCAGCCTTTAGTAGACGATGCAATGATGCATTGATTAATTAATATCGATTCTTCAAGGTTCATCATACATCATGCATCGAATTTTGTGTTAAGAATCGATGGGGGTTTAATATATATGCAATAATAAACACATCTGCCAATGTAACAATCGTGCGAGTTTATCAACCAAATGTGAAAGAACCACAACAAAACTCGAGAAACATTGAACTGATCAAAGTAAAACAAAACTAAATAATTAGTGAAATCGCCGTCCCGAATTACGATTCGCCGAGAGGAGAGGGACGCGGGAGGGGAGGAGGGGATGGGGGAGGGGGGTGACGACACGCCGATGCCCAACAGCGATCGCTACAATTAGGCATCACGATTCAGTTCAGGAATCAATTATTGCACAGTTTCTAGAATTACTCAGAATATTGTACAGCTCTGATTAGGATCCACGAGTCTACATGTTACACTGCGAAATAATTTCCCTATAATTTGCCTACATTGAAACATAACAGCTATCCTTACACTCCAAATTAGATGCGTGCATTGTGAGCCTTTATCATCAATGCTAATAGATTAATCAAGATATTGTTATAGTCGTTTACGGACAGCCCTGTATTTGCTGAATCGTTCTAAGTATTTAACACGTATGCTTTCGCGACCAATATTATTCATAATAAAGGTTTTTGGGTTAGATCGCGTTATTAATAAATGTGTCGTAACCCTCCACCACCCGACATGGCCAAACAGTAAAAATGTGTCACGTTTACAAAGGACAAATCGTTCACTACTTTAGCCCACCGGTGTGTTGAAGAGTGAATCAACATCATTTAAAATTTGAGTACGACGTTTGGCTGGTAATTACATCCAGCATCATCGGGCAATTCGCCAGAATGGTAAAGCCCTCACTTGCTCCCGGTCTTAAATAGAGCAGCAGGGTGACGTCATCATTTAACTCATTCAGGTGCAGCGATTTTAGGCGGGGGGTGGGGGGGTATTGTAATTATATAATTGATTGGTAATCAGTCAATGGTTATGATTAGTAATGAGTTGTAGATTAGTAATCAGTTGTAATGTGTGTTATTGTGATTATATGCTACTTTAGTAATCCGTTAATTAATATGCGTTTCCCCTATAAGGAATTGTAGTATGTATTATTTAATAATACGCTTCCAAGCCGCACTAAGCCTGTAGCTGTCAGAGCGATTAAAGTTATTTCTATTTCTCTCAATTTCAATGAGCTAACGTAGTGAACGATTTGTCCTTTGTAAACGTGACACATTTTTACTGTTTGGCCGTATCGGGTGGTGGAGGGTTACGACACATTTATAAATAACGCGATCTAACCCAAAACCCTTTATTATTACGTTCTAAGTATTACATTGGCATATCATTTTAATCAAATTTTTCTCAATTCAAATAAAACAAGTATTACGCTGCAGCTTAGATGCATGCACACATGCACGAATGGTGCATGGTGATTCTTCATTATTCCTATTAATCGATGACAATACCAATCGATTTAGAAATCAATGCATTGTCACAACCCCCTGGGATTGGACAGCTTGCTCACGACCAGATGCAGCCTTCAGCACCACGGACAGCGCCCTTCTCTCCGCAGCCATGAACAGCGAGCGGCTCGCACACAGAGCCGCGGGTGAGGCCCATTGGCTCTACGCAGGGCTCACGCGTTCGCTAGGCGGCGCGGCGCCCATTCGGTTTTCGCGAAGCCGTACAATCGTTTTGGCCCGGGGTCAAACTGCGCGTAAATTGTTTACGGGTACGCTCGTGTGCACGTAATTACGCACACGCTGTCCCTGCCAGCAATGAGAGGCGCTATATATTAGAACAACAAAACCAGTGAGACGCGTACACGGGACGGGAAAATCATTAGGGGGGGGGGGGGGGGTGGCGGGATGCGTTTTGTTGGGAGCTGAATGTGTCACGTACGTGTGTCGCCAAACATTTGGCCCGATGCGGTTGCGCGCACGCCTGTAATTCCTAGGCTTTGGAGTGGAACTCTCTCGTTCTTTGTGAAACTGCCATATCCCGCTGGGCTGTAACGGGGCCAGGAGATGGCATCACACAAAAAGTGGGCGGTTTTCTCACCCATCCGTGCGGACCTTTAATGAATGGATGAATGAATGGTGGATATTTTTTTCTCTCACGTACATCGGTTCCCGTCCATGTGCAAACCATCTTCTAAAAATAACTTTCAAATCAAAGGAGTATTGATATTCAGTTTTTTTTCCTTCTGTACAATAAATGCCATGATTGTAATTGTTTTAGGACTGCAGTGATTTTTTTGCACTGAAGAGTCAGACATTTGGAACAAAATTTATTTTACGTACCACACCCGGCCAGACACCAGTGGGGTTACAAGCCCAGTTAAGAATATTTTTTATACGTAATGGTATTAATATATGGGACCTGTTAATCTATGAGTCATCCGATGAAGCTAAATTCATTGTGCAGCTTTGTGAGCCTATATCTCAGTGCACTTAGACATTTATATATGAAGTATACTATGTGAGTACAGTATTGTATATTCAAGTGTTTGACAGCTCTGATTGGGCTCCCACGAGTGGCGCGATTAAATATGAATATAGCGAAGAAGATTTCAGATTAACTTTTTCTCTTCACTAAGAAGCACATTTCTAGGCGTTATCGGTTGTGTCACAATGCATTCTTCCACAATATTATCAACTCGAGTGTGCACTTCATCGTGCGGGCGGCTGTACAAAGAACAATAACTTATTGCACGACCACGTGAACGTATGACACAGTTGTGTTCAATATTTATGTTCTTATGTTTAACCCTTCCAACTGACAGCAATGCAACCCCCCCCCCCCCCCCCCGAATTACCCAGCGGGCTAATCCACAATCGCTTTCTGACTCTGGCAGGGTTGTAATGTTAATCCTATAATTCACCTGCAGCTTGACGGATAAGGCGTTGCTTTAAACGGCAAAAAAAACCTATCAATAATTTACCTGCTCTACATTCTACTCACCATGAACGCCCCCCCCCCCCTCCCCAATTCCTCCCACCTTCCCGAGTTCTACAAAAGGTTGTACTCACTCCCATGCCGCGCGCCGTGCTTGAGATCCACTGCCTTTGCTTCCGAGAGCTGCCCTGGTGCTGGAACTGCTTCTGCCGCCCCTGGCCGCACCCTTCCTGCCCCGTGAGCCTCTGGCCGTGCTCCGGGGAGAATCTTTCCCGCAGACGGAATCCATCGACGCCTCGTCCACCCTCACGCTGTACACGGCGTGATAGTAGCTGAGCGCCTCCACGCAGCACGAAGGCCCCTGCGAACTTGAATCTCCGACAGAAGATGAGCCGTCTCCTTCTAGCCCAGAGCCAGCGTCCTCCTCCAGCAGCTGCCTGGGAGCTCGCCCCTTGCCCGTTCCCACCAGCTCCTCCTGCCGCAGACCCAAAGTCTCCTTAGGGATATGCGCCTCCTCCCTGCTGTTGCCTTCGTCTGCCTCCACGTCCCTGGACCTCGGGCTCAGCTTGTGCCACACGGCGTGGCACAGCAGCCTCCAAACTGCAAGAGGGTGACGATGGAGAGTGAGCGGAGACGGATGCACGTGGGGCTGATCCCGTAGTCCAGCCACGATTAATCTGTCTTGCACCTCAATAGCACGCAAACCGCCACCGCCTCGTGTAGCTGCCATTCCTAATTCACTTTTCCCTTGACTGATTGTACCAGACCGTTCAATCCAGGAAATGAAAATGAAATTGCTTTTTCATTACCTGATGTCCTTCGAAAAAAATCGAAGACACGTGTTTGCATTCGCGTGCTTTCTCCTTTTGTTGTGTCTTAGCACAAAGAGAATGCGCCAAAGAAAATGTAAATGTTTTTCTTTTGACACATTAATTTGGGATGCTTCGATTGCTGAGTGAATTTTAAGCGTCGAGTCACCAAAACTAACCGATGAATTGGGTGAGTCGGAAAAAAAATAATTCTCCGTTACTTTCGATACAATAGATATTAATGCAAACGTCTGTACATGCTACGTAACTAACAGAATCTCTTGAGATCGATGCCGTGCACAGCAACTGGGAGGGTGAAATCAAAGTTCAAAGGTCAATCGCCAACATTCACAACACACTCACCTACACTGTCCACCATAAACACCCCTGCCTTTATCAGATGTAAGAAGATAGGCGGGATGAAGCCTGGTTAATACTTGGGTTGATGACCACCAGACTTGCCAGGTGTTGTAAGTTGTGGAGCTGCGAGGTGACCAGCAGATGGCCGCATTGAAGCCAACACTCATGAAATGAGTTATCCAAATATGTAAATGTAGGACCCGTAGCGTAGCTGCCGAATGTGCAGAGATGCAACTGCACCGGGCCCATGGGTAAGAAGGGTTTGGGGGTGAGGGGAGGTGAAATTGGACAGGGGGCCCCACTTCACGTCTTGCACCAGGGCCGATGCCAGCGATGCAACGCCACTGTGTAGGACACCGACAGAAACACCGTCTTGAGACTCGCTGAGGCGATCCCCCGGTAAATAATTGCCACCATTGGTATTACTCGCCATATATTGCGTCACGGTAGACTGCGCGTAAATCAGCTGGTTGCGTTACGGGGGGTGGGCTTTGAGGCGGTTTTTGTTTTCATTCTTAAAAGTCTAACATTTCTGACCTGTGGTGCACGTCAATAGAGAATGGCATGGAAGTGAACGATCCAGCGGTGGTGGCAGGCAGATAGCCAGCCGGTTACTTTATGGACACGGTGTCTGTAATAAAACGATGTCACTATTTATGTATGTTTACCAGGAAAGGCCCACTGAGCTACGTAGCTCTGTTACAGAAGCGACCTGGCCACAACGAAGCGGCTTATCAGGTGAAAATTTGATGGCATTTAAATAATCTAAACGCACGTTTCTAAATGTGGAGGGGAAAAACCGGAGGACCCAAAGATACAAATCCACGCGACCGCGGGGAGAGAGACAAGCAAACTCAAAATATACGAAAAGCGTCAGGATCGGGATCGGGATCGAACCCACGGCCTCCTGTTTACCAGGCAAGGGAGTTAACATTTAGCCATCGCCGCACCCCCATTGTGTCACTTTGTGAAAGCCCAATGTAATATTTGTGTCAAATGGGATATGCAAGAATACAAATGTCTAAATCAAGACGCAGTGGGCGCTGAAGACAATCTCGCGTCAAGCCCCATCAAGCGAGCTATATATATACGGGCTGCGGCGTGTGGCAAATAGACTCTAAAACAGCATGTCGTTTCTGCGCAGCTCTCCTCTCTGCTGGAGAGACGCAGCAGATTTGTGTG
Organism: Petromyzon marinus; assembly: GCF_048934315.1. Lineage (NCBI taxonomy): Eukaryota > Metazoa > Chordata > Hyperoartia > Petromyzontiformes > Petromyzontidae > Petromyzon > Petromyzon marinus. Next base: position 7,808,262 of record NC_133716.1, on the reverse strand, counting down.
CGTGCCGCATATGGATGGGTGAAGAGTCAGTTACGAAATAAATAACATGACATTCGTGTATAAACATGGGTATTGACAGAAACACGTGAAGTGAAAAAAGTGCGCCAAGAAGGCGAGGTGCATGATTAATATACAATCTATGTGTGTGTGATATATAATAAATATTTAATATATTAAAATAGAAATAATAGATACGTAATTGCATAAGTGCGTCCCACATACATATACAATTAATGTACAGCGTTGTGGGGCACAATTAGCATGAATGACGCTATACAACATTTACTTATCATTGTTAGATTCGTATAATTGTTACGCTCACGTGACATTGAGTGGCAGAACGAGACGCACACGGATTTGCAAAACACGCGCATTGAAAGTGTTTAGAAAAGTAACTGGGTCTGGGCAGGGCATGTCGCTCGGAGCGATGATACTTTAGCTGTCACTCTCACAAGGATAGTGATTGAGTGGCAGCCAAGGAATGGGACGTGCCTGAAACGACATGCAGCGAAAAAGATGGAGTAATGACATCAGTTCGTGCACAGGTCCTCGGTGAATTATTATATCATAAGATTGTGAGAGATGGTGACGGCCTAGGGAAGACTTCATCCAGCAGTGGATTGACAATGGCCGATGATGATGATGATTGTCATGACAATAAATGATCCTCATTATCAAGGAAGATCATTACCATGAACATCATTATCCCTTTCATCTGTAGATCCGTCATCACAGCCTGATTTCAGCAATATCACTCAATTATATATAATAACGAGGGGTTGGGTGGCCAGCACCACGCCCAGCCGCCTTTGTCTCCCCAGTGGCGATGTTCACACACAACACCAGTTACTCGTTTGAGGCTGAGTCGACCCAGGGGAGGCCCAGGACCGGTTAAAATAATCGTCACCGGTAGAGGCCCTGAGCGGGAATCGAACTCGGTTCGCCGGGTTCGTAGCGCGGCGTAGCGCTAACCACGACATTACAATGCGTTACGCTTCCACACACACACAGACACACACACAGACACAGACAGACACACACACATACATAGCGCGCTAACCACTAAACTACAATGCGTTACGCTTCCACATGCGCGGGTCACGTGACAGATTTGACGTCACAGCTCACTTGCTGTGCAAAAAATAAATGCATTATTGAGCTCCCCCCCCAAAAAACACAAAAGTCTATTTTTTATAATTTTTGCATGGTGTACAGTCTGGAAAGTACCCACATGGCAAATTTGCAGTTTGTTGCATGTCGGGAAGTACGCTAAACATTTTGAACAGACACACATATTCACAACTTTGCCTTTCATATATATTGAGATTAATTACGGTAAGCGATCTTTGGAAAAAATACTCAGGAAGAATTCCGTCATCATCAACATCATCAATCATCATAATCGCCACCATCAACTCCATTTTCATCTCTACTATTGTCATATCCTCTTCCACCAATCTTCAAATAACCACGGCATGTTCACCCCAGCCAGGACCTCTGAATAATAATTCCTCCATCGGCAGCGGGCCGGGTGGCTTAGAGGTCGGGGCGCTGAGCTGACACGAGTGAGATGCAGCATTTGTATTCTGGCTGCAATCCATGAAGATCAAAGCAACTTCTTAAGCGTGGCGAGTTTATTGTCTCAGCACGGTCATTAACGACTGCTCGAGAAAAAAAAACCCTTAGATATTTTGTTTTACAATACATTTGCCGAAATTACAGCCCTGAGAATCTTGGGTTGACTGTCATACGACAATTTCATAGATGAGCGCATGGAAAAGTGCGAATCCTACTTTGTGAAGGGTAATACGGCCACTTGACGGGTATATTCTGGAATAAGTCGTTTGGAAAATCTCTGACACATGGGGCGTAACGCTCTGCAAGATTTCAGAATGGATGTGTCATCTCATGACATGATGCTGATAGCACAATTGCAATACACTTGAAAGGTGGGCTCCATAAATATGTAAATACTTTAAAAGAGACATTAGCTCCATCGTTATCATCACCACTCCCTTTTGATCAATGCAACAACGATCGTTATGAGCCCCATTCGAACATCAGCGCGTAAAAACACCGGTTCGCCGATGGTAAGACTTTCTCAGGAGACATTCCTTTGCTGAGCAGTTTCGTCTTGAGAGAAAAAATTAAGCCCTCGTTACAAACTTTAATCGGCCAGTTCGCTCAGCAGTAGAGTGGCTCGCATTAGTAATCTCGCAAGTTCAGATACTGCTTAGGGGTTGACTCGGCCCATCATCTCTCTGCTATCGATAAACTGTGTCCAGTATCGCTTCGTGGGGGAAGTCAAAAGTGGTTGTCCTACGAATCTGGAATGTCTACCGCTGTCTCAGTGAGGTTAACGAGAAATGAGCACTGCCTCAAATGCTCATTTGAGCAGGAAATTACTTTGACTTTGGTGTCATTTTTTTCTCACGAAAATCCAGCAAAGTGAGCATTGTTGCGCTTGAATGACTGCCGAACATACCCTTTGGGGTCCTCTGAGGTCAATGACCGGGGACTTTCTGGCAGCTGCCAATATCTATGTCACAGTTACTGGGTAGTTCCATGGAAGCTCCTACAGGAAGTGCTTCCCATTGTAGCACGGTTGGCTACGTAAGGTGCGAAAGACATTCAACACAGTACATACATATCTTGTATTCTTAGCTCTTTCGGTAAAGTCACGTTGAAGGAAACAATAAAATAATAAAATATATTGTTTTATATATATAAAATCTATGTCACAGTTATTGTTTTATATATAATATAAAACTATATATAATATAAAACAATATATTTTATTATTTTATTGTTTCCCTTCAACGTGACTTTACCGAAAGAGCTAAGAATATGAATTACTGCAGTCACGAAAGCTTTAAATCAAAATACATATCTTGATTTGAAGCTTTCGTGATTGCAGGAATCCATACTCTTTGGTTCTTTCGGTAAAGCCACGTAGGTAGAAAATAAACTAAATTGGTCCTACGTGGCTTTACCGAAAGAGCCAAAGAGTATAGTACATACATACATACAAGCGACCCTATAGGCCCACACTGCTCTTGGCATGCCACATGCTACCCACAGTGAGAGATTTGCTCGTTGCCTAAACCATGCCTTTCATCCTCAAGTAGATCTCATTCCCAGCAGAGTTCTACGATCAGAGCCGCATCCTTTGAAGGCAAATTAATCGGATTATTCCTGGGCTGATGAGCAAATGACAACGCGTTTAGCGCGCAACAGGTGTGCAAGCAAGCCTTGGTGATCAGATAGGCGCTGCATAGGTGCCTCTGATAACAAGTGACTGCTGCTTATAATGATGGCGATTGCGATTTAAGCAATGTTTTGTTGTCATCATATAGGAACGTGAAGGGTGGCGATGGCTTGGGGAGACTTACATCCAGCAGTGGATAAACAAACGCTGCTGATGATGCATAATGAATATTTACAATGGTACAGACTCCAATTACCTTCAATGTATGGCAGTACTGCGAACCCATTAAGGACCCTGGCTGACAATGATGGCGAGTGGTACCTGAAATAGTCCTGGCCCTGCTTCGCCAAATCCGGAATGATCTACGTGGCGAAGTATGGTCAAATAAACACCCCCCCCCCACGACACGCGCGCGGGAGTGTTGAGACGCTCATCTAGCAGTGGATTGACAAAGAGAGGGCAATGCACGCTAACGTGCAAATTTGCCACTATTTTTGGGATGGGGGCAGAGTTCACGCACGTGCGGTGTTAACCCAGGGGCCAGTCTTGAGTGGGCATCGCTCGAGCGTGAATTCTGCATTGGGGAACAAATGAGTCTATCCGCTCCGCGTGCACAAAAGAATGCGACCTTAATTCGGCGTGGTTTCAATGATGCATTGTTCACCATTGCAGATAACGCATTCCCACGTGGTGCATATATATTATATTTGGCACGTATTTATTTGAAAGCCCTGTATTATTCCACTGCTGGATGAATGTCTCCCAACGCCTTTTTGAACCACTTGCACGCTGCTATTCTTAACGATTCGTTGATTAGAGGTGTTTCCCTCGCTTTACGCGATAGTAGTAGTAGATGATGCGTTTCTCAAACAAAAGGGCGCACGCGCAAAGCGACACACCGCACGAGGAGACAGCTGCCTGCCGAGTCGCGTATTGCAGTCCACGGCAGTACGGAGCGCGACCCCGACAGCGTCAAATGCCGTGTACTGCCGAGTGAATTCAAACCGCACGATACAGTGAATTTTGGGTCTAAACGGGCGAACTGCGTAATACGCGACATCGCACAAATCGAACGCGCACACAGCGAGGGAAACCTGTAATGTGTTTTTGTTAACAATCGTAAATAATGCATTTTTGTAACATGTTTGTTGATTTTTTAAACATCATAACCCACCACAATAGTCAGTGTGGGTTTGTGGAGCACGCTCAGGACCGGTTCACATACAACTCACCACTGATGTTAGCCGTGAACCAGTGGCGTATTGACTAGATTATCAGCTGCAGGGGGTGCGGCAATTGGTCAGGAGGGGCCCCAATGTTTAGTTTGTCTCGCACGGTCGCACCTAGGCTATGTGTACATCGCGGCTCCTCTTGCCCGAATCACATCGTCGTTACGCTCACGGTCTCGAACGTTTAACGCTGTAGGGGCGCGTTCCGTGGTAGTACCTCTTTGCAAAATAACGTCACTGCTCTCGTTAAATGAAACTGAAATGTGGAACGTACATGAAAAAATATTCCCCCCCCCCAAAGAAAATGTTCACCACGTTTTAAATACAGGGTGTTTCAAAACGATTGACCCAATTTCAAAGCAGTATACTTCACGATGGCAAACATGTTACAATTACACGAAAAGTTACAAACGGTTTAATGCGTTATTAAGTTTTAGTAACCATTTTATAAATGCTCTATGTGCCCTTCACCTGCTGTACGGACAACGTCGAGACGATAGTTGAATTCGTCCCAAACGCCTCTCTTCTCACGTCTTCCTCTCAGGTGCGTGGTCGCCCTGTGCTCTGCCCCTTACATAAACAGCCGCCTGTTTCCCCATATTGTCAGTACCAACGACGAATGCTCTTTGACATTGGCGGATCAAAGCCAAAACGCCCTTGAAACGCACGCCGCACCGCAATAACGGATTCACTCTTGCTGAACTGCAGAACGCAAAACGCCCCTTGTGTTGCTGGGTCACCGTCTTGCGAATGACTGAGGATAGGGGCTGTTTGTGCGCTGGGAGAGGCATCTCGCGGTCATCATTTGAAACTCTATACCCCGCCCTTTCAAGTGGTAAGAGTTTCATTCATGGGCGGTTCGTGGTTGCAGAGATATAGCGATTTCAAACCGGGTCCATAGTTTTCAAAAACCGTGTAAGTTATAGTTCCTTTACACCGTTGGTGCAAACATATCTCATGGCGGTTGCCAAGGTGGGCACCGGCTCGTAGCTTTGACCACCAAGTGGGGCCCAAGGCACCCCCTGTCTGCCCCCCCCACCACGCTCGTCATGCTACTACCGTGAACTGAAGTCGCCGGGTTCAAAAAACGCAACGTTCAAACCACTGCGCCAGCACTCGGCCACCCGATACGGACCGTCGCGCAGTACACTTTAAAACTGTCGATCGGCTCACGTCCTCTCTTTATTATCGCGTCGCGTCCAGAGCACAGAGACGCGTGAAGGGGTGGGGGTGGGGGGGCTTTGTAAGGATGCTCATACGAAGCGCGGCGCTCTTTCAAAAGGAAATCATTCTTGGTAGGCGATCCTGCGGTGCAGACACGCCGCTTCTCGATTCGCGATTGTCCACCTTCCTTCCAGCATTTAATTCCATCGCGTTTATTTGTTTTTTTTTATTGTCACGATCCATTTTGCCCACCAAACGCAATTTTGTCACGGAGGATATGTTTTGTTTTATGATCAATCTCGTTATGTGTCTGTACGTGTCTGCATATACGACGTGGGTGCAGCGGTGTTGTATTGCTGCTCTGTGACTAACCCGGCGACCCGAGTTCGATCCCCGCTCGTGAGCGATTAACAGCGGTGCATATTTTAACCGGTCCTGGGTCTCCCCTAGGTCGCCTCAGCCTTACATGAGTACCTGGTGCGGTGCGTAAACGACAGCACTGGGGAGACAAAGGCAGCCGGGCGTAATATATTGGCCGCTCACACTCTCGTGTGCCGTGACGGCCTTCATAGGTGCTCCCTAACAGCACTTGCCCCTACAGTCTGTTACAGACTATACGGGGGATCTTTGTCCTTACATGCTATGCCGTTCAACACTTGTTTGCTCCTTACAGAAAATTCCACGTTTGACCGTAGCAAGCCTCGCGCTATCAAAACCACTGCCAACAAAGTGTTTTGGAATTCACATCGCACCATTACCACTAACCACAGCGTGTGTGTGTATATATACATACACTATACACATATACTACCATTTTTTTTAACATTGTTTCGCATCCCGAACGCTGGTGCAACGAATGACGGCTCGCACACCCGCATTGAATGAACGCGTCGTACACAAGTCGTATTGTCTGGAGCACGCTTGCAATTGTGCTCATCCTGAATCCACGCGCGTCCAACAGGTCGCGGTACAGTCCCGCTGCGCTGCATATCACGTCGCGTCATTCCTGAAAGCGTGCGTGTGCGCGCCTATGTGTGTGTGTGTGCGCTGTAAGCTGCTGTCCTTAAGAGGCCGCAGCATGCCATGACAACACCTTCCTCCTTCACCTACCGTACACCAGCGCACACTTCCTTTCCTCCCACGGTGAGGTTCCAGGTGCGGCTCGCTGATCAGGAACGGCCATAGATGATGGGTCCAGCCTGGAGCCACCGGAGGACAGTTGAGCCGTGGAATAATTCACGCACCCCCCCCCCCCCTACTCACTCCTCCTTCTCTACCTCCTCTCTCCTCCTCTACCTCCTCTCTCCTCCTCTGATGGCCCTCACAGGACACCCACGCACCTCTTTCGCCCTCACTTGCCAATGAAGGTCGCGCGCGTAACGCAACTATAGCCGCCGCGTCTTACGCACACCCCGACTCCTGGCTGTTGCCGCGACCAGATGTCATCTGCGTTGCAACAGCAGCAGCGGCGGCAGCAGCAGCTGTAGCAGTAGCGTCGAGGCAAAACAATTTTTGCAGGCTACCGCGTTCTCCAACGACCACCTTCACGCGTTGCCATGCGTCGTAACGCCGGTGATGAAATATGGGGACACAGATTTCCTCTTTCGGCGCTCGCTGAATGCATTAAAGGTCGACTGTCACTGCTCGCTCGCTCTCTCTCTCTCTCTCGTCTCTCGCTCTCGCTTGCTCTATCTCTCTCTCTCGCTCGGGCAGGCGAACGGACGGAGAGACAAAACCGGGGCAACAACAACAACAACATAAAGACTCGCTCGCCCGTCTCGAGGCAAGCTCGGGGCGCCCCGTCTCCAGTCGCGACGTGAGAAGAACGCTAAAAGATTTCGCAATTTTAATCCGCTCGTCGCAATTGCGCACCCATCGTGACAATCGCCGGCTTTGGTACCCTCGGGGGGGGGGGGGCGGAGGGGGGGAGGTTTTCACGCCTCGTGGGGGAGGGTGTCTCGGGGAGGAGGTAAGAAGGGTGGGCGAGATTGCTAGGTGGGAGGTGGTAGTGATGAAGGTTGGGAGCATTGCGGTGGGCTTTTTTGTGTGTGGAGAGGGCGGGTTGTGGTGCGGGCAGAACGTATTGGACGTCATCACGCGGTCACATTGAGAGATGAATTAGGGACACTTTTATTTTTTTTTGGGGGGGGGGGAGGGGGGTATTATTGGTTTTACGAGTTGCCAACTTCTTCAAGTTTGTCAAAAAATTCAAACCGTGCAGGAAAATCACTAATTTCAACAGGCGGATAATTAATTGCCCGACACAATTTTAAACCCTTTGATAGCTAGTTAGCCAGGGAAAGTCATCATAATAAATGTACGTTTCAACCCTATTGCACACCTATTCTGCCTAGCCTTGCAGAACTGTCCGATAGGAAAAGTATAATTGGCGTACATTACAATACATTACCGCATGCTGCCGCGTGTACGACTAGACAGACTGTAATGTATAATTGTCAAATGCTTAGCATTGTAAAAGTAACTTAAGTCGATATGCACAGCCTGCACATTTTTCCTCACATGAGATTTACCAATTATGTTGCAGGGGAGTGGTGGCGCAGTGATTAGCGCACTTCTGCTATGAACCCAACTCCTTAAATTCGATTTCCAGCCACGGCTCTACCATCTGTGGTGATATCGGAAATAGCCCAGCTCGGAACTCGCCCCCCCACCCCCCATCACATTTTCGCCAACCTATACTGGCCAGAGTGGTGAACTATAGTCAAACAACCCTCATCATCGACAGGGTGAGAAAAGTCCTTCACCCGGCAGTGAATTGACAAATTTGGGTAAATTTGTTATTTGATTAAAATACAGTTGAACTTTTTGTTGTTGTTCCCTCGTCATCCTGGTCATTGAAGCCACCTTATACTGGTAGGAACGAAGTTGTAAACTGAGTGTACCAGCCTGCAATAGATTAATGTGTCCGTCCGTCTGTCCGTCCCCTTTCAATACTTTAACGAAGTGATCTCGTGCTGTTGGGTGTCAAATCAGCAATAGACAGCGCAGAGACTTGATATGTCTTATTGCACCCAACATTTGGAAGTCACATTATCTCATTTGCGAACTTCGCTTAACCTCTACAGAGGTTAATTTGTCCGAAAAACCCTCAACGATTTTGAGGGCAAAAAGGTGGGAAGACGCTCTCAATTTGCACAATTTTACGTAACAATGTCATAAAATTGCGCAAAACTCCAATGTTCCTACCAGCCCACCCTGCAGGGACCTGTTAACAGAAACGCACAAAAAGGAAACTCGTTTGCCGGACATCCAGACACTCGATGGGTCTCTCTCTCTCTTGACTTTGGAACCACGGCGTCGACCAGGCAAATCCGATTATGAGCCTACACCTTCACCGGGCACTACGCCACATCCAGAACTTTTGATTCTGCTACTGATACTCCTGCTATTATGGAGTGACTCATGCAGCCAACGATGGCTGCAAAGTTTGGTCGTACATGTTATGAATATCGTTACATTTGACTCATAGTTCCTATGATCACTGTTACCTTGTTTTGATAGCTTTATTTTGGAAACGTTTTGGAAACGTTTGGGTTTAGCCATGTTTGTTTGTTGTAGTACAGCGTTAGCCTGATAACTTTAATCTTCATTGTCCTATGGTTATTGTTTAAATTGCATCCCACTGGGATTTTTGCAGTGTTGAAATACGGTTGCTATTTCTGGAAGACTTTACTGTTTTTTCTAGGATTTGTCTGTTGCACGTAGTGACTTTAAGATGTTTTCTTGTTCACGTTTTTGTTTGTTGCGGTTGCACCCGATTCAAGAACCGAATGGCTCACAGGGTTATACCTAATAAATGAAACTTAACTGAAACTGACGAGGATGTCACCAAATGTGTTTTTTTATTGCGTGCAGTCAGACTCGTCACCACGCGCCGAGTCTATTGTAACGCTTTCCTGTGCGGTGTCAAATGATTGCCTCAGCAGCAATGGCGGAGCCAGGATTCTCAGGTAGGAGGCAACCCCTCCAGCAATGAAAAATAATAGAGGAGTTGTTAGTAAGTAAGGACTTGTCCCTTGCTTTTGAATCGACGCGTGTGCGGCGATTGCGCAGCCATCGATCGAGGGTCCAAATCGAACCACGGTGTGTGATCGGCATCGCGCTCGCTGAAGGTGCTTGCCTTCAGGGAAGTCGTGGACTGTATACGCAACTGCGCACAAATCTGAGTCACTTATAACCGCTTAGCCGTTACTTATTGCCAATTATCGACTCAGACTATTGTCCTATCATACCTGGCACGTAATAATATGCTACACAGTGGCAGCGGGGGTCGCAAAATGCCGATTTATTACTAATAAACCCCAATGATCCGATCGAAATTAGGGATTTCGATCGGATCATTGGGGGGGGGGGCACATGCCCCCCCAACTGGCTCCGCCAATGCTCAGCAGCCAACGTCTTCAGAACTCCCTCGCCAAAGTCGTTTGTCTGACCCCCCCACCACACACACATCCCCTCCCAGACCCACGAAGACTCTCTCACGAACTCTTCGCAACCTTCTCAAACGCTTACCCTGGTTGCCAGTGCACAACGACAGCAGTCTCCACCTTCAAAGCGAGGACGACACCGGTCAACTAACTAACCTACCGGAGCCTCATCGTCCACCCGCATTCACCACCACCCGCAATCTCGACGCGTCCTGGACGTGACCTCGCTGCGTGCGAAACCAACTCGGAGCTTCTCATCGGCGGCCCCCGATGGGCTGGAACAACGCGCTCTGTCAAGGGGCCGTCCATAAATGACGTCACGCACCTAGGGAGAGGGGGGGGGTCAGACATTTGTGACGATGTGTGACGAGGGGGGGGGGGGGGGGTTGAGAAATGTGACGTCACATCAAAATGCGCAACTTTAAATAAATATAGACAACACGTTCTAATTAATTGAATAGACGTTTTAAGAAATGTTTTCTCCTGCAACATCAGAGTGCAGCGCCACATTAAATACGCACTGCAATGACAATAGTTTAAAGCGATTTGAAGCATGTTTTATATATTTTTTTTTGGGGGGGGGGCAGAGCTTTGTGACGTCATTTGAGGGGGGGGTTCACATTTTGTGACGTCGTGTGACTAGGGGGGGGGGGGGCAAAAATCGTCCAAAATTGCGTGACGTCATTTATGTACGGCCCTCTAAGTCCAATCAACCAACAACGATGGACGCTTTCAAGTCCAGAATAACAAAACAAAAACCGTTCTTTAATCTCCAGTGTCCATCGAGTCTAGTTGGGTTCTCCATCATCCGGGCGTCTGCGTCGTCTTTGTAGACTTATGACGCGTTGTGCATGTTACATTGATTTAGGCAATGGCCTTTTTTTTCAGACAGCTCTGAAATATAAAGGGTGCTTCAAACATGGTTAACACTCATATACGGGACTATCGTTATTAATGGGAAAAAGAACGGATGATGATACACCGTAACAAGATAACCAATGTAATATTCTTGGTTCTTTCGGTAAAGTCACGTAGAAGGGAAACAATAAAATAATCGTTTATGAGGCTATTCACATATACAAACACAGAGACAATTTCAACCGAAAAGATGGATTCTGGCTTATCAATCATTGGAAGGATTTGATAAACCATTTCGGGTCTTAATTGATTGATCACGCTTAAGGTGGCTTTCAGACCGCATCCATTATTTTTCGTCTCCCCCCTCCTCTTTTCTGAACATAGATGGACTCGACCATCTGAACAAACTGTCAAATCGCTATCCGTGGTGCTAACGTTATAAAAAAAAACGCCACTTTTTTCAAACTTTCTTGTTGTGGTTTTCACACCTGATGATGATTGCTTGTGTTGCAGTCGAAACGTCGTGAACATTTTATTGTTTTAGATTTTTATTATTTTATTGTTTTCCTTCTACGTGACTTTACCGAAAGAACCAAGAATATGAATCTCTGTAGTCACGAAAGCTTTAAATAAAAACCAATGTAATGTTAATCACTTCAAAAAGTCAAAGAGACTCCCACTTGTTCGCCATCGTTGTCAACACGTGGCCTGGAATCTTCTCCAGGTGGTCCCCAGAGCCCGGAGGCAGCAGCACATTTATTGTGGTACCGTTGCAAATTGTCAAAAGTGTTAGCAAGTTTTGAAGCACCCTGTATTTGTTTTCCAAGCGATTAATTCATTACAGTGAGGGAAAAAAGCATGTGATCCCGTGCTGATTTTGTACGTTTGCCCACTGACAAAGAAATGATCAGTCTATAATTTTAATGGTAGGTTTATTTGAACAGTGAGAGACAGAACAACAAAAATATCCAGAAAAACGAATGTAAAAAAATGTTATGAATTGATTTGTATTTTAATGAGGGAAATAAATATTGACCCCTCTGCAAAACATGACTTAGTACTTGGTGGCAAAACCCTTGTTGGCAATCACAGAGGTCAGACGTTTCTTGTAGTTGGCCACCAGGTTTGCACACATCTCAGGAGGGATTTTGTCCCACTCCTCTTTGCAGATCTTCTCCAAGTCATTAAGGTTTCGAGGCTGACGTTTGGCAACTCGAACCTTCAGCTCCCTCCACAGATTTTCTATGGGATTAAGGTCTGGAGACTGGCTAAGCCACTCCAGGACCTTAATGTGCTTCTCCTTGAGCCACTCCTTTGCTGCCTTGGCCGTGTGTTTTGGGTCATTGTCATGCTGGAATACTCATCCACGACCCATTTTCAATGCCCTGGCTGAGGGAAGGAGGTTCTCACCCAAGATTTGACGTTACATGGCCCCGTCCATCGTCTCTTTGATGCGGTGAAGTTGTCCTGTCCCCTTAGCAGAAAAACACCCCCAAAGCATAATGTTTCCACCTCCATGTGTGACGGTGGGGATGGTGTTCTTGGGGTCATAGGCAGCATTCCACCTCCTCCAAACACGGCGAGTTGAGTTGATGCCAAACAGCTCCATTTTGGTCTCATCTGACCACAATACTTTCACCCAGTTGTCCTCTGAATCATTCAGATGTTCATTGGCAAACTTCAGACGGGCATGTATGTGCTTTCTTGAGCAGGGGGACCTTGCGGGCGCTACAGGATTTCAGTCCTTCACAGCGTAGTGTTACCAATTGTTTTCTTGGTGACTATGGTCCCAGCTGCCTTGAGATCATTGACAAGATCCTCCCGTGTAGTTCTGGGCTGATTCCTCACCGTTCTCATGATCATTGCAACTCCACGAGGTGAGATCTTGCATGGAGCCTCAGGCCGAGGGAGATTGACAGTTATTTTGCGTTTCTTCCATTTGCGAATAATCGCACCAACTGTTGTCACCTTCTCACCAAGCTGCTTGGCAATGGTCTTGTAGCCCATTCCAGCATTGTGTAGGTCTACAATCTTGTCCCTGACATCCTTGGAGAGCTCTTTGGTCTTGGCCATGGTGAAGAGTTTGGAATCTGATTGATTGCTTCTGTGGACAGGTGTCTTTTATACAGGTAACAAGCTGAGATTAGGAGCACTCCCTTTAAGAGTGTGCTCCTAATCTCAGCTCGTTACCTGTATAAAAGACACCTGGGAGCCAGAAATCTTTCCGATTGAGAGGGGGTCAAATACTTATTTCCCTCATTAAAATGCAAATCAATTTATAACATTTTTGACATGCGTTTTTCTGGATTATTTTGTTATTCTGTCTCTCACTGTTCAAATAAACCTACCATTAAAATTATAGACTGATCATTTCTTTGTCATTTGGAAAACGTACAAAATCAGCAGATCAAATACTGTTTTCCCTCACTGTATATATGATGCTGTACGAATGACGATGGTGAGATTTTGTAAATTGTTTGCACACAGTCAACAAAATTTACAAATTTGTATTTTACTTTGATTCAAGCCTTTAAACGGATCACTAAACTAAATCGGACACCTTTTTGCGGATTTGTAAAATCGTCATGTCATTTGGCCTCTCACTCTCAAAGCCTCAAACCGTCTCAGCTAAATAAAAAAGGTCACCAATGACTACGCATAACATAACATGCTGTGCTTCACGTAATTTGGCAAATACCATCTGAGAATGTACCGTCGGTGTCACTTGACACATGTTACTCTCCCTTGCAGTATGGATGGGAGTGTGCTATTCCGTACTGTGGACCAGAGGTCATGTGATGGCATCACAGAGAGCTATGTGATATTAGCTTCCGTGGGCCGTTCTTGAACGCGAAGGGTTGCACTGCTGTCCGAGATTGGAATGGATCCGTCTGACGCTTGATGCACAAAGCGCAATATCGCATACACATTTGGGTGAAGGGAATTTACAAATAAAATGGCAAATATCCAGAAACGGGCGCTGCGTAACTGGAGTTTGCAGGCGTGAAATGCAAGGGACTTGGGTTTCCAAATTATGGATAAGGCCGTGAGTCGTGAGAGGTGATGAATTATTCAAAGCTGTTCAAATCCCAGCAGATTCCTCGTCACGAATCATACATACACCACCCAAATCAATGACATGATCCCGACTTAAGTTAACTCCTTTATACCTTTGAAAAGCAGGATTTTAATAAGCATCCAGATGCCCTGTGCAATGTTCAAATTACTAGTTTTGTTTTGATTTGTTTACTTGTATGATTGAGGAGTCAATATGTATAGGACCTAGAGCCAGATTTGAATCACTTACGTACTGCATAACCAAAAAATATGATTTCCTGCATAACGGTGGTCGATCTAACACTAAACGTTCAATCAGGTAAGGTCCATTGAGATCAATCTTTTTCAAAAGCGACTTGGCCGCAAATGATAGCACAACGGAGTGGCATCACAACCACTCAAAAACATCTCTTTGGTTACTCTTTGGTTGTTTCGGTAAAGTTACGTATAAATAAGAAATAATAAAATAACATAATAGCGTACGACGTTTCGGTTGCAACACAAGCAGCCATCATCAGGTACAGAAGAGCTAAATTTACGAGAGAGAGGAAACACATAACCCCAGATGTATATACAGACACCCAAGTAGGGGGGGAACTAACACAGATACAACAGGGGACACAGAGAGAGAAGCATACCAAACAAACAGGGTTTAGCAAAATTTGGAAACCATATAAAGCAACACAGACGGTCGGTCAAAACACAATTAACGCATAGTCTGTTGATTACGCTATTTCAAAGATTGCTAAATTGCAAGTTAAGTATGAAATTTAAAATACAGACCGCGCACACACACAGACATCCAAGTAGAGCGAACCAGCACAGACACGCACACAGTGAAGTCGCCTTAAATAGGCAGAGAAGGTAAGGCTGAGAGACAATGGGACAAATTAGCATGAGGTATGCATGGAGCAAAGGGGGTGCGGCAGCACACACTCGGAAACACAAAGGCCCACACACAGGCAGAGACAGCACAGACAGAAATCCAAGCCAAGACACAAAGGCAGATACACAAGCAGATACAACACAAAGACACAGACCTCATACCTCCCCGTAGAGGTGGTTCAGACATGATTCCAAGCTTTCGTGACTGCAGGAATTACTCTGTTTTTTTCGGTAAAGTCACGTAAAGTCTACGTGACTTTACCGAAAGAACCAGAGTAATTCCTGCAGTCACAAAAGCGCCAAATAAAGTTTGAACTCAAAAACATTTTTCTAAATATGAAGGGAAAAACCGGAGGAAAAAATCCACCCAAACACGGGGAGAACACGCAAACTCCCATATACAGGCGCCAGGGACGGGATTAAACCTACAACGTCCTACATACCAGGCGAGGTAGTTAATATCTCGCCACCGCGACGATCGTTGGGGTTATCTTGAGTGTCGTATGTTGGATTCACAAGACTAGTTAGGAGGATGTGAGAGGTTAAAATAATTAGTATTGGAGTTTTGGGTTACGCTCAATTCTGAGGGCTACGTTCGAATGGAATCAATGCATTCATGTATAGGTATTCTATTACAGTATTTAGTACGAGGCGATAACCCGCAGAGATGAAGTCGATTTTGCAAAGAAGCTCTGTGCTGCAGGGGAGTGCCGACTTATAGATGGGATTTAATAGAGGTTATGGATTAGGGGTTATTATTAGATTATACAAAAAAACAAGCTCCCTGTGGAATCATTGTACAGGGAGCATAAGCCCACATCCTGATGAAGACATTATCCCACACACCCCACTTGCATTATAATGCTCCCAAGTGCACATAAAGATGGTTCAAGGTCTCATGTGCAGTACATGCAAACCCCCTACCATCACCGGCACTACCAAAACCATCAATCACCATCACATGCAGTGCCATCGCCAACTAAGCGCCACCGCCAACTAAGCGCCACCACAACCACCAGAGTTGTGCCCTGTGGGAGCACGTTCGTTGCCTTTGCAGAAGTTCACGGTTCGAATCCAGTGGCCACCTCAATTAGGGCGCGATATAAATCCGAAATAGAATGACACCTGCAGGTAGAATCACCACAATACGTGCACTCTGCTTCACAGTGGATTTTAAAGATCCATTGACGTCATTCACAGAGAAGGCCATTATTTTGTATTTCTGGCATCACGGTGCAAAGAAAAAAAACTATCCGCAAATTAATAATTTGGGATTACACACAACAAACTGTTCCTTTTTGTCAGACTAATACACTGGGTTGACTCGCGCAAACGATACTATTTTGGTCTCTCCGTGTTCTCACCTGGTAAAAATAAACATGAATAAAAAAACACCCGGCAGAAGCAGCACCACCACCGCCACCAAAGCAATGGCCACACCTGCCCCATCGTTTTTGATTTGAGAAAAAAACCCCAACACGAGGTTGCGGCAAGGGAGCTCGCATCGCAGCGAGGGAACCTCGCGTGTCGCGCACTCTGCGACGCCTTCGCTCGAGGCGCGAGCGACGCTGTCCACAGCAAAGCAAAAACGTTTCACACTTCGCGACTCGCGCGTCAACACGACCACCAGCGCCGTGTGGTCGCGGGGTCAAACGGGCGACCGACAGCAAAGGCGATGGTAACTCAATGAAAGAACACTTCAAACCAGGGACTATCCGAGTAAACACTATTAGCTTGCAGATATCACACAAGCAGGTCACAGGTTCTACACTCAACATGCTAATTATAGAATGTTTGTTGTTTCCCTTCGGCGTGGCTTTGCCGAGGGAGCTAAGAATATGAATGCACATTACAATTCCTTATAGGGGAAACACATACTAATTAACGGATTACTAACATAGCATATAATCACTAACACACATTACAACTAATTACTAATCTACAACTCATTACTAATCATAACCATTGACTGATTACTAATCGATTATATAATTATAATACCCCCCCTACGCCTCTAATCACTGCACCTGATATGAGTTAAATGATGACGTCACCCTGCTGCTCTATTTAAAACCGGGAGCAAGCGAGGGCTTTACCATTCTGGCGAATTGCTTGATGCTGGATGTATTTACCAGCGAAACGTCGTACTCAAACTGTAAATGTTGTGGATTCACTCAACACACCGGTGGGCTAAAGTAGTGAATTATGTCTTTTGTCAACGTGACACTTTTTTTTGCTGATTGGCCGTGTCGGGTGGTGGAGGGTTACGACACATTTATAAATAACGCGATCTAACCCAAAAACCTTTATGAATGCTAATTATATTCGCTTTAAAACCATTTCATTATATTGTTCCGAATATATGGTTATGCACCCCCACCTGTGAAACACCAGATAATTCAATTCAACCAATGACGAAGTGACACGAGTTTGGTAATTGCGCTGAAAATAGTAAAAACATTTCAACATCTCGAGGCGGAGTAATTTGTTTGCGGGCAGCGCGATTGTGCCTGCGTCCATGCGGCACCAGAAACTAATTTTAGACCGAGCTAACCGGGCCTCCTACTGGTACGTTCAAATCATTTCCGTAATTTAGACGCACGCGGAAGTCTATTAAAAAAAAACGATTTGGCAAAACACTAACGTGTTTTTATGTAAAAAAAAGCTACAATTCAGACTGAACAGTCGCATGGCAAAATAATACACACCACTTTATCTAATCGTTTGACAATTCCAGTCGTGTAAATAATGTAAACACCACGAACTGCGGTGTATATTTTAGACGTTGTCACAGGCAATGTAAGATGATTACGGCAGCAAAAAAATGTGCCCTATAAACTTGACTGAAAATAGATTTTTAAAAACAAAAATACAATAAGCTTTTCAAGTGTCACTGATGTGAAATGCAATTTCTGACGTTTACTGTTTTATTCATAATAATTTTTAAATAAAAAAATAATCTTTTAACGTATTTTGTCAATGTTTATTGCAAGAACATATACAAAACCAAACACTCTTCAGAAACGTATTTTCTTCCAATCTATCCCATCCAATTTTAAATTGATCCATGCTATTTATTTGAGCACAATACATTTGTCTTTTCAGTCATACACTCGACTCTTACATATTGATTGGAAAGAACCAACCAATATTGCTTGAAATTGAATTGGCCAATTTGTGATAAACACAGTGAAATCATTCAAATTCTATTAACGGCAAGAAAAATACAATTCCCTGAGCGGTGTTGCATTTTACACATTTCCGATTTTTTTAATGTAAATTTAAAATGTGAAAAAGAACCAAAGCTCCGTGAGTTTACATATATATTTATTTTATCTTGTGCCTTGTTCAAAACTAAGCTCGGCTTATCCCTCCTGCTCCAACAGTCGCCGTCTCGTCTCCTCCACCACTTCCTCTGCCACCTCGGGCTTGAGGATGTCTTTGATCTGATGTCAGGAAAAATAAATATCACCAACAATTAGTGCCTTCAAAAACACACACCGCACCGAAGTCACGTAACAAAAACAAGCGCCAAACTACTGAAAATGGCACAAATATCACAGACCAAAGCTCTCATTGCTCATCTTTAATTGATTAAACACGAATAGAAAGTATATTATTTTTCTTCCACCAATTGTATTTCAGTCACGCTGTCAAAATTGTCACAATGTATACGATTACACCAAGGAACTACTTCTGGAGTCACCCGAGTAAGTCTTTATCGCCATACTAAATGGTGCTCCAAGGGGTATTTAAATAAGCATAACAGTCATATGATCAAATTAAAATATTTGCATCTTAAGAGCCAGGCGAAGCCTATATAAGTAAAAAAAAATGCATGTGAATATTAATGTATTACATGCGCAATGATTTTGACCGGTAACAGGCCACCAAACGTTGAACCTGGCTTCATAAAGACAGGTGTCTGACTCCCAGATTAAAAACCCAGGGTCTCCAGTAGTACTGGGCTCTCTCTGTTGTCACACAGCATTGGTCCCTTGCGTGAAGCTGGCCACTTTGCAACCGTCCATTATTAACACAATCAATTCCTTTCATCGCACAGGTGAACGCCCAGAGGGAAAGAGTCAACGATAATAGCGGAACGCAGCAGGGCCGCGCAAATGGCGCGACACAGCGGGCATTTTTGCTCTGCCGCTTGCATGTTTAACTCTGAATTCGGCAAGCCAGAATAAATAACGTGACAATACGCGGCACCACCACGGGGCCTGCTGTACGGCAGGCAACTAAGTAGCGATCAATGATTAGGGAGCCGTGTGAGCTACCGCCGAGCTCGGCGCGTTGTTTTTCGGCAATGTTAAAGTCTCGCCGTTAATTCCATGTGAGAATTCGCTGTGCGGGACCATGCAGCTAAACACGCTGGGGCGGGCTTTCATAAAATAAAATAAAACCATCGAGCAAGCCAAAATGAAGGACGGTCAATAGGTTTCATTTGTATAAAAAGACCCACGGGATGGTTCAAGCTTGACGGAGGTTGGCTGCGTGCGTTTATCCGTACAGCCCGGCTCTTAAGCGACACAGAAGTGGTTTATAATATTAACGGGCCAATATTTTTCACAACACTTCATTTTGGCAGCTCGTGGGTATTACACGGGGAGGAATTGATTTGTCGGGTCACGTTTACACGCTCCGGCAGCCTCCGCCCCTCCTCCCCCAATTTTGGCCACAAGTAAGGGGCACAGCAGAGGCAGTTAACTGGATGAGGAATTACAGATCAACACCCGACATAACTCTCTCTGTGCTCAAACAAGCCAATGCAAATTGAGGCTGCAGCTCCAGTTCAGGGACACAACTGGGACTTTTACCGTGAAATGATTAACTACAACGCACAAATTCATATCCTCCTGCCACCACAATCGGTAAACATCAAATGCGGACATGTTTAAAAACTGCCAATTATTTTAATACTAGTGAATAGAGGTTGGCACAATCAGCCGCAGAGAACGTGTTCAGTGCCCCCAGCTAAATGTGCTTCTAAAGGACAAGCTTCATATTTGTGCTCTTTACAATGTTATTCCATGTTCACTTCGGCGTGGCCATTGGCGCCATCTTGCTATCACGGCAACGTCTGTGATTTTTTTGTCGGTTCGCCACTAATGACGACAATGAATGGCATAGAGACCCCAATTCTCTCTTGGCCTCGTCAAAAAATTGCACTCTGTTGCTCCCTCCCCGTATTCATTCGATGTCTATTGCTTTGCAACTTGGAAAATGGCAGCGAGGCGGTGGTTGCCAAACTGTTCGTTCTTTCCGCTAAACATTATTTTCCCTGCTCTCCAGGTCAACTCACGCCCTCCTATAAAAATATAAACTTGCAATTTGATAGAATAATCAATTACTTAATGAATTTGACGGCCCAGCTCTGAAAGGTTTAGGTACAGATGCATGATACAGGTGTACTCACGGTGCATAGGATACATGTTCTGACAGGAGCATGGTATAGGTGTACCAACAGGCGCACGGCGCAGGTGTACTGACAGGCGCACGGTACAGGTGTACTAACAGGCGCATGGTATATGTATTCTGAGCCAGCTACAGGCTCTTAAACCAAGTTCACCAATGACTACGACGTGCGTTTGGATGTTTCCGTGCAGTGGTCAAGGCTCGCACGTGGCCACGCGCAAAACGGCCCTCACCTGGTGCTGCATGGAGGCCTCGTAGCAGTAAAGGACACTGGTGTCGTACAGCATCATGCGTTGCCACGACAGGCCCGTCACGCAGTTGCGGAGACGTGCAATCACCTCTCGCTCCGACAGTGCCGTGGGCTACGGGGAAGCAACACAAATTAACTCATCGCGAGGTCTGAGGGCGTTTTTTTATTATTATCCCAAGAGACTACACAGTGGACTAGCATGGCTATATATCCCTGGGGCACAAACACGGATTAGCTGCAGGGCAAGGCCAGGTAGATTAGGCTGTCCCTTGGCACAAGTGAACTTGGTCTCGTCACACACATCCAAGACATGTAAAGACTTTTTGGCAGTGCGCTGCAAAAATGTCGGAAGCATTTAACTACAGTGCAACAATGGATTTTTCTGCACTGCCATGGACTGCCCATCACATAGTCCGATGCATTCCAGTGACTTGATCCAAGGCGATGTCCAACACAATAGGAATTTGGGATTCAAATAAGTGTCAAAATACAGGAACAGCAGGACTATTTATGTTATGGAGATGCTGTCCACTCTACGGCAATGTCACGGGCGAGTTTGCACCGTCTCTACGCACAATCACCAGCATTCTTTATTACCTTTACATCCTTCCAAAAAAAAAGCTGTGATTATATCTGGAATGTGCTTGTATCAAAAGCTTCCATCTGCCTTTCCTCACCAGTGTAATCTAAACGTGTGTTGCTTATATTAGAACGGTGCTCCATATAAGTTGTGCTTACATCCAGCTTTGACTGTGCTCATTTCCTTAAATGAAGTAGTAACTGACAAACAATTCGGCACTTTGCAGTGCTGAAGATCTCGGGAGGTTTTCCAAACGCTGTTTCTCCCACTCCTCCAAAGTACAGATTTGAATGACGATCAATATTCGACACCGACTCTACAATAACTAAACAATGTGCCTGACCTGCATCTGTTGAACGAAAAATATAAATACAAATGATGAGCGTATCGGAAGGACGAACGTGAAGAATTACATCTTGCCAATGTTGCAATGGCCCGTTACAAAGCCTCGTTCTACTTATCGCTCGCCGTTCTACCTATAGCTCGCCGGTGTATTCAGATTGTACTGAATATTGTCCAGCAGGTCTGACGTGTTGCCCCCTAACCTGGGAGCTTCTTCAGCAAGTGCATTCTATTTGGACAGGCGACACCGAAGTTAAAGCGGCGGGATTCGCGATCGTAATATTAAACGTTGGGAAACACAAGTAAAAAAAATAATAATCTATGATAAAATACTGAACCCATCATCCATTCAAGGCCGATGACATGATTACCACGATACAGGAGACAAACAGTGGTTGTTCCACAATGGCTCATGGGGTGCCCCACCAGTGTTGAGCCCCATCCCATTTCTCATTTGTATTCCTATGGATAGACTTTCCCTACCGATATGGAAGTGGGATTTCCACCGCTGGTTCAGGACTGTAAAAATGAGATGAGCCCCAACTCAAGACTCATAAGTGCAAAAATAAGTCACGCAGACTTCAATCTGTCCCCATTGTAAACGTGGGTTTTTCTCTGGCACAACCCACAACGGTGGCCTACTCCAGCACTCTGCACACCTCCAAGTCGGTGTAGAAGCCGCCACTCTCCTCTGCGTGGCTGTCGCTGGTCGGGTAGATCCACACAAAGCCATTGTTGCCCAGGATGATGGAGGCGCCGCAGGGCAGCGCGTGGAAATGCGTCTTGCGCCGCTTCACCAGCGACGGGGACACGCGCACCAGCACCCCCTGGCCCAGCTGTCGCGGGAATGCAGTGGCACAGACCGGAGTTGGGGGGAGGGGCAGGAAGGGGAATTGGTCATTGTGGGGCCAGTGGCTCCCCCCAAAAAATGGCCAGTCAATGGCTTAACAGTGTATTCCAACAAAATGCAAAAAGGTAACTGTGCAGCCCTGCAGCTGCTCATTCATGCAACTTATAGCGGAAGGCCCTCCACTTTAGAACTATAGTCAGCCCTGCGAGAGGGTATTTTGGACGAATATTCCATGATGGCCAGAAATTTTTAGAAAAAGTGGGAGTACCCACACTTTATCCCAACTAAACTAGACCTGAAAATTGAATGTGGTGTACCTATTTATGCAGCTGTGTGGACAGAGGTGGGGGGGGAGTTAACGACTGCCACGCCAGGACATCTAACTGAACCGGTGACATCTGCATTGCAGGTCCAGTGTGCTTTGAACATTACTCCATGACGATATCCTTCGCACATATCATCAATTAACTGATGGATGGAGGCCACCCCCTGTCTTTTGATAACGTAGTTGGTAAAGAGGGTGTACAGGACCGATTCAGATACTAGCCATTGGTCTGGCTTATCTATGTCCAAGAATCAAACTCAGGTCATCAGGTTCATAGCACAGTACGCCACTCAATCTTCGTGTCATCTCCCCTCCTGACACACAAGTACAATCAATACGTCTTCTGGGTGGCTACAGTGGTTAGAGAGAACGGCTCACAAGTGGAAGGTTATGAGTTAAACTTACACTGAGAGGTGGATTCACCTTACCATCCCGCTGTGGTTGATAATATAAATACCAACTTGTGGGAAGTCAACAGTGGTTGACCTGCTATGAATCTGGCCTCTGCCATGGGAATGCAAAATTTCTGCCACTGGCTCCAGGTTAAGTGCAGATGAGTTACCTCCCAATTACTTGATTGAGCTGGGAGACACAGACTTCACTCACATCGTTGCTATCTTTCTAAATCGTGCAAGTGAATCATGACAGTTTAGTTATATGGATTAAGTGGTTCTTGCCCCAGCAGAAGGCAATTTTTTGGCTACGTCTTATTACGGTTTTCAGCTACTGTAACTCCACACTTCATGCAATGCCATTTTTTATTTATATTAATAAAACTTGTAAAGGTACATTTCACCACAATAAAAGAGGTTCGGAATACATTTGTACCCAGAAAATTAGGAATGTATCTGCAATGGAGATCAGCTCTCTCAGCTAAGTTTAAACCTTATTACAAGTTGGCAATTGCTAATTTAAAATGAAATAATACTTCCAACGAAATGGAGCATAAACTGTCCAATCACGTGTGTGTGTTTAGGCAGTTCTTGTCACACTCCCTGGGGTGAGCCACTTCACCTTGCCATATTTAAGACTCCTGGTGTGCAGGGAAAGGGCACCGTCTGAGAACACCGCTTGTACCTCTGCCTGCATTAAATCAACGATTAAGGAACGACACGACAGGTGCATTTACAATAACGGTCACTCATGAGATGAAAAACACCTTGCACCACTTGCTCAGCAAAGTAGCATACAAGTAATGCTTGTAAACATCTGGGCCACAGGCCAATACAGGCGTACATGTACGGCCCCCTTTGTCAGTCCACTGTTGGATGAGGGCCTCCCTCATGTCGTGAGGGTTATTTAACCATACTGCACCACGCTGGTGATTGCAGGTTGATAAAGTTGGGGATCAGATGTGGGTACATAGATTGTAACAATGGATTCTGCTGCGATGCCCTCTGCTGCTCACTATGCAGCCCGGCAGGTTGTGACTGTTAATGGTGGGTTGAGCATCGAAGGACTATCCAGGTTCAATGCTACTTAGATTTCAAGATGCAATATCAGATTCAATCTGGGTGCTTTAGTCGAAGGCAACTCACAAGTAACAATAACAAAATATCTACTTATGTTCATGTAAGGGGTCTGACTTAAGTGGATTGATGCTGATGATTCGACTTCATATATATTTTAAGAAATTCACATTCGGCAGGACTTTCATGCGAAATGTTCAAGGATACGCTGATGAGATCACCCTCCTGCAAGTAGTCCCTCATCGCCAGCTCATCCTCTGCTGATCGCCGTCGCTAATAAGACAAGGGAGAAAAAAAGCATGCACAGGCATGGATTCTGTTCATGTATGCGTTGTCTTTTAAGTTTCAGGCCATACAATGGAACGGTCACGTGACGCATGACGTGTGACATAGTGAGATGACGGCACACACAATAACGTTACCAGGAGGGCAGGGGAGAGGGAAGGCATGTATGTTTCTACCTCCAGGGAACAGATGGTGATGCAACACGTCACTTTCTAGCAGCAATTCAACTTTATACTCAAGTTTTGTTGATATTGAATCATATCTATATATATAAAAAAGGGAAATTTGTGAATGTGTGTCTGTTGGAAATGTTTAGCATCCTTCCCAACATGCAACAAACTTGAAATTTGGCATGTGGATAGCTTCCAGACTGTACACAACACAAAAAGTATAAAATGGACATTTGTATTTTGGCGGGGGGGGGGGGGGGGCGCAATAATGGATATATTTTGCACGGCAAGTGAGTGCTGACGTCACATCTGTGATGTCACCCGCATGCGGCAGCGTCACAGTGTGCCTGCTGACGTCACGCATCCCCCCCCCCCACCCTCCGCGTAAGTCGTGTATTAATCTAAGACAAGAATCCAAGTCTCGGGCGAAGCCGGGTAAAGCTAGTATATACATATATATGAGAGCTACCCTGTCCCTGTGTTTCAGACAGACGGAGAGTACATATATATTAGGTTTTACATTAAGTTGGATTGCATAAAAATATTAGAATTGTTTTTAATATTTAAACACCACAATCAACATTTGTACGTCCACAATAAACATGACGTGGATGACATTGGAAAAGTAAAGAGCCGAAGGTGAAATATGCAGCAAGAAAGACTTGTAAGTTGTCTACTTTTTTCAACTCATGCACAAATTTAATGCGACTGCACAATGTGCAAAAAGTGACATTTTTATACACGACTATGTTTTTCGAGGACAATGCCAAGGTTGGCACCAATCGAAATCGGCCTATTTGCGATGATGAACTTCCTCTGAAACTATACTGAGTATCCATTGATGGAAATTACAACTGCACAATGCAAAAAGCTTTGCCAAACATTTTAAATTAATCTGGTTCCATTACATCCCGAGTCAATAAACGTGGAAAAAAGCCAGTGCATTACTTTTTTGGCAAACAGGGATTTTGGGAGATGGCCAGGTGGTGGCTCAGAGTTAGAACACAAGAGCTGGCACCAGCTGAGATCATGCACAAGAAGCCACCGCGTTACAATCGGTGTTACCCTAATTTAGTGAACTTATGCCAACCCTTCGCAGCTTGCACTGGCTACCGCTCCCGCTTCCGCATCAAATTCCAAGGTTGCTCTTCTAACCTTCAAAGCATGGCTTGGATGCGCCTAATCCTCAGCCGCATAAAACACACTCCGTTCCACAGGAAGGGCCAAGACTTGACCAGCCCAGGATTTTTCACCCGACACTGTGGGGGGGACAAATCCTTCTCGAGCGCAGCCCCAAAAACCTGGAACACCCCCCGACTGCCACCGGACATCTGAAATGCGCCGAGTGTCTCTCAATTCCGTGGTCTGTGCAAGACACACCCATTAAGACTCGCCTTTCCATAAAATCGAAGAATGAAAACGGTCTCTTTACTTTTCATTTATTTTTTATTTACGACTTACCCTTCCTTACGTTATTCGTTGCGCACAGTTGCAATTTACTTTGCTCGGTCGGTGTTAGCCGCTGAGGGCGTGACGCGTTTCTTTTTTCATTCCTGTTTCTCTATGCCCCCTGTACCGTTCAAATTCCGTTGTAATGTGCAATAATGCCTACTTTATTGAGGGCGGTATTGGCACGTAAAATAAAGATTGATTTAACTTCTAGCATCGAGAATGAAAATATATCATCGCACTGTGATAGTAAACTCAGAAAATGAAATGATGTGGCACACCTGCAAAGACGTTTCACTCCACGATTAATCTTATCCGGCTGACAGCCGACTTTGTAGCTTGAAAAAATATTTACGGACAAGGGTGGGGGAGTTTATTTTGGTCGGATGGAAGCTGCGAAGGAGAAGGTGGCTAACTCAACCTCCTGTTGGTCGGAGGCTAGTGGAGGATGTTTCTGGATGACAGAAGGGTGTCCTGAATATGGCATAGAACGAGCTTTGATTTTAGTTCAAATGTCTGTTTCATATATGCAATATGCATGGCAAATGTCATGTTCGAGTGAGCAGCACCCTCTCCTGACGTCAGATCCTCAGTAATTCCTGGATAGGGAGAATAACCAGTGAGAGACAGGTGATCTAGAGAGCAATGTAGCACCCACCAGCTCTCCCCCTGGTAGATTCACAGACGAAAGCAGCAGAACTGAATCCAACCGAGAGTTTGTGTCCACCTTCCAACGCTTTTGCTGTACCTGTGCATTTTAAGGAGAAATAAAAAAAATAAACAAGCATTCAACTCATATTTTGATTTAAATTTTGATTTTTTTCACACCTGATGATGACCGTTTGTTATGGTCGAAACGTCGTGAGAATTTTTATTGTTTTATATTTTATTATTTTATTGTTTCCCTACAACGTGACTTTACTGAAAGAGCTAAGAATATTCAACTCATCGTTTATTATCGACATTTCACTCAACGTGGGTGGGATATAATTAGGCATTCCAGAATTACAATCAATACTTTTTCATTCATTATAATTACATACGAATTTTTTAGGCAAATAAAAGAGGCCATATACAGCAAACGGTACAGACATGAGTAATCGCAAGACAAATATTATAGATGAGACAGCACACAAGACAGACGGTATAAACAAGGCAAACAAAAATCATGGCAATTCCTGGAAATTACAGCGGGTTTTAGTGTGAATAATTTCACCATCACTCCAGCTACCAGTCGAATATTCTTCCTCAATAATTCTGTCTTTTCCCAAGCTGTTTTAAACATTGTATAATTTAGCAGTATTCTTTGGGTCTTTCAGTCAAGTCACGTAGATAGGTTCAAAGAAAATAACAAAATAACAAAAAACTACGACGTTTCGATCGCAACACAAGCGGTCGTCATCAGGAAAAGGGGGCTTAGCTTCTAAAGACAACTGCTGATAAAGATTTGAAATGGGCGTAGTCCAAATGTCAGCAGCCAATGCAAGTGGTGGGCAGCGACCGCGGCGGTGGTGGGCTTTCCACCAATCACAGGGCTGCCAGCCAGAAATTAGCATGTCAATGCAAGATCGCCGAGCATCCTCCACGGCGAGTGCGCCAAGGTGGCTATGTTAATGTGAGAGATGAGCATGTTAATGTGAGATCGTGAAGCAGCAGCCTCGAGGATGGCGCGCGACGTAGCTGATTTAGTGAGAAATTGAATCTGTTAACGTAAAAAAATCAGAGAGCCGAAATTAACAACTAACATCGGAAGGTGATTGCTCAGTTTGTACCCATCTGCTAGGTTGAAATTAAGTCTGTGTCTATATATATGGATGGCTTCATGAACGAATCTTTGTTGATAGCCAGTTGGTTTGCAGAGTACCTTCGTCTTAGAGAAATCAATTTCGCGTGAGCCCACCGGGGAAACTAAGAGACACGTCTCGGACTGTGTTCGTGAACATAAGGCAGATCTGAAACACGGTAGGACCAATACCTCGGCCGTGGCTGATCATTGCTTAATGCGGTGGGCTCACACGAAATTTATTTATCTAAGACGAAGGTACTCTGCAAACCAACTGGCTATCAACAAAGATTCGTTCATGCAGCCATCCATATATATAGACAGACACAATTTCAACCGAGAAGATGGGTACAAACTGAGCAATCATTGGAAGGACGTTATTAACCAGTTTAAGTCATAACTGGCTGTGATGTTTCCAGCCTACCCACCTTCCGGTGTTAGTTGTTATTTTAAGCTCTGATTTTTTACATTAACAGATTAAATTTCTCACTCACACAGCTACCTCGCGCGCCATCCTCGAGGCTGCTGCTTCACGATCTCTCACATTAACATAGCCACCTTGGCACGCTCGCCGTGGAGGATGCTCGGCGATCTTGCATTGACATGCTAATGTTTTGCCTGACAGCCCTTTGATTGGTGGAAAGCCCACCACCGCCACGGTCGCTGCCCACCACTTGCATTGGCATTTGCTGCTGACATTTGGGCTAAGCCCATTTCAAACCTTTATAAACAGTTGTCGTTAAGACGCTAACCCCCCTTTTCCTGACGATGACCGCTTGTGTTGCGATCGAAACGCCGTAGTTTTTTGTTATTTTATTTGAACCTATCTACGTGACTTTACCGAAAGACCCAAAGAATATGAATTCCTGCAGTCACGAAAGTTTAAAGTCATAATTTAGCAGTCTCTGGCTTGATTGCCCAAGGACAGCACTGTGACCACATGCCAATAACTGTTTAAGCTTGCAAACTGAACCCATGTCTCACTCACCTCTGTTATCCTTCCCACCACCACGTCACCTATTTCCCCATTGTATCTACAGAAGGTAATATATAAACACAGTCATGTTAATGATGACCTAGCAGACACAACTTGGAAATAACAGAAAAAAAACATTATAATGCACCTCAATGGATACTTGTCCTGCATCTTTAAGAGTCATTTATGCATTCATATAAAAATCTATTAATGAAATGTGTTGTATAAACCTAGTCGGCAGTTCCACAAATTAGGCAAACCCAGAAAATAAAATAAAAAACCCTAATAATACACATTAGGTGTAATTTTGAAGGTAACGAGCGATACATTTAGAAAATATTACTTATTTCTGATATACGTACAATGGCTCCTATAAGGCCGTGCGGGAGCATAGTGTGGCACAGTTTTTTGCACCAGCTATCCTAGAGTGTGGTCGTGTCGCTATAGTTCTCTGCGGTTAGTACGATGCCTCTCTAGATAAAATTAACGCTAACCGCTTGCACGGTCCGAGATTCAGCGGCGAACGGGACCGACCATGAAACTTGCAGACATCTCGAAACGGGAAAGGGCTAAAACCCTCAGCTTATTGTTAAGAATTACAATTGTGACCAGACACCAACAACAACACAAGGATGATCCTGATTAAATCTGTTTTTTTTCCACATAGCACCCTTTACAAAATAATATGCGGCAAGGGCCTTGTCCTGGCACAGTTCGCTAGGGTGGTGAAAATAAAACTCACCGTGTCTTGAGAGGCCGCACACAGATCAGCTTGTTGACCCTTTCCACCACTCCGGCCACTGATGCGATGAGCTTATCGTCCTCTGTGTAGGTGCCATGGCCCCTGCACCAAACAAAAAACACCAACGCCATTACCACCACCACCAACGGTGCACAATAACAGAATGCGAAACAGTAGGCTTACACCAGGGGTCGGCAACCTGCGGCTCCGGAGACATGTGCGGCCCTTTTAAGGACTGCTTCGTGACGTTATTTTATTAAGGCCCACCGTCTCGTATTCACCACGTGCATTGCGGCTCTTGAAATATTGTGTTTTACAGAGTTCGAAAAAAATGGCTCTTCTTGTCATTTTGGTTGCCGCCCCCTGGCTTATATTGAGGTCAAATGGCCATTCTTTGCAGCAGTGAGTGTAGCAATGTGTTGCTCCAGTCAGGGCTCCCTATTATAAACTACCCTTGAATGAAATATACTACAGTATTTAACAAACAAATAATTAATGTTTTCTTTAACCTAGCATCTTCCTATCCCAGAAAAAAAAACTTTAACAAAATACTATATTAAATCTTGACTTAAAGCTTTCGTGACTGCAGGAATTCATATTCTTTGGGTCTTTCGGTAAATACTCTTTGGTTCTTTCGGTAAAGTCACGTAGGTAAAAAATAAAATAAAGTTAATCAAATCACGACGTTTCGGAAGCAACACAAGCCTCCGTCATCAGGTGGGATAGTCACAGCAACAAGTAATTTGCTGTAAATTTTGATTGAAAGCTTTCGTGACTGCAAGGATGCATCTTCTTTGGTTCTTTCGGTCAAGTCACGGTTTTAGCCCTTTCCCGTTTCGTCGTGAGAATTTTATTGTGTTATTTTATTTTATTATTTTATTCTCATTCTACGTGACTTTACCGAAAGAACCAAAGAAGATAATTTGCTGTCGTGCATTACAGCAAATTACTTCTTGCTGTGACTATCCCACCTGATGACGGAGGCTTGTGTTGCTTCCGAAACGTCGTGATTTGATTAACTTTATTTTTTACCTACGTGACTTTACCGAAAGAACCAAAAGAGTATGGATCTTTCGTGTCACGAAAACTTCAAATCTAGAATCTTTCGGTAAAGTCACGTAGAACTAAATTTAAATTTTTGTTCTACGTGACTTTACCGAAAGGCCCAAAGAATATGAAATCCTGCGAGTCATATTATAAATACACATTTTAACTCTATAATTGTCTCGTACCGTTCACGAAAACGTGCTCTAATAATGTTCACGTGTTGCACATGGCTCGAACCGCGTGTGTCACCGTGCGTGCGTGCGTGAATGTGCCACTGAGAGGAAAAAAACTGGAGTGTGTGCATCTTAGAGCCACAGGGGGTCTCAGATGGGATCATCAGCGTTTTTAAATGTTCTGTTGCTTTAAAAAAATGCCGATGCCTAACATTAGTACAACAATATCTTGTTTTTGTATTTTTTTTAGCATTAATGAACCTTGTCAACGCTAACTTGCCTTGCTCAGTAATAATACACTTTACAAACCCAACGATTACTGTTCTAAATATTAGAAAATGGTCTTTTAATCGGTCAAAAGTAACTATCCACACATATCTGTTTATAACACGTGTTTTTATTTAAGAAATCCCATGACACAAAACATGCAATCCCACCACAACGTTATACTAATTACATCGCTGAATTAATTACGGTTTTGTACAAAACCTACGGCGAAAGCCCCAGGGACCGGTTCAGATATTCGTCACTGGTGTTGGCCGTGAGCAGGAATGGAACTCGGGTCACAGCCGGGTTCGTAACTCGGCGCCATGGCCACGATACGACCGGGGCAAAGACAAAGATCCCCCGTGTAGCCTGCAACAGACTGTAGGGGCAAGTGCTGTTAGCGAGTAGCACCTATCAAGGCCGGCACGGCACACGGAGGGGCTGGGGGTAGGCAACACCACGCCCGTCCGCCTTTGTCTCCCCAGTGGCGACGTTTACACAGCCGCACTAGGTACGCGAATCATTTTTCGAGGCGAAGTCGACCCAGGACCGGTTCAGATAATCGTCACTGATGTTGGCCGTGAGCGTGAGACGAACTCTGTCCGGGTCGCCGGGTTCGTAGCGCAGCGTAGCGCTAACCGCTACGTCACCGCTCCCCCAGCACACAACGCACCAAATGCGGTCTCTCTTACATAGACACAAGACACACACACGTGTCCCTCAACAGCCACCCCCCGCCGGAGAGACAACTTCCACGCAAGCGAGTCGGCGGCGCACCTCATGAAGCCGGCGTCTCCCGTGATGACATCTCCCGGAGCGACGAGGTGCCTCGCCGCGCCTCCGCCTTGCCCGGGCGCCCTGTTCCCGTGTCTCCTCGCCACGACCGAGCGAACGTCCACCGCCATGCCGCCTTCTTCAACCCCCTCCGCCTCCTCCTCTTGTCGTCAAGCAGCCCGCTTCGCGATCGAGGCAACAAAGCGGTCGAGGACTCGTGGGTGCCATCTTGCTAAGGGCGTGCAGAGTCGAGCGGGCGCGGGTTGGAGCCTTTCACCCCCCCCCCACACCCCATCCCCCCCACCCACCCCCCGGGCTTGATTTCGTGTTGAGTTTCCTCCCTAGCTAAGATGGTGGCGAGCGGTGACGGTTTGTTGTGATGACGACAGCGACCGCCAACGTCACGGTGGCGGGTTCCCCACGCACGCGCCGGTGGTTTTGTCGACCCGCGAGTTGTTGGGGTGGACGTTGATCGGCGGTGGTGGCGATGGTGGTGGTGGTGCAAGCTTTGGTGGTGCAATCTGACGGTCACGTCGCAGTCAGCCAACCTGAGGGGGTGGGTGGGGGGCGTTGTGTTGCTGTCCCGAGACCTACCCTCCATCCCTCCTTCTCAGCGAAGCCATTCGACGCTTGAACGCGGTAGCCACGAAGTGCACCTGGCCTGGCACAAGACGACGCGGTGTCGTTATTGTCAACTTCGTGGCTAATTGGCCGGGTGTTGGTATTGCATTGGCATTTGGCAGAGACGCGCGCGATCACCCCCACGTGTGTGGGGGGGGGGGGGGTCCATTAATTATTGCGGGAGCAAAGCAGCAAAGCGCCCATATGCTGTCCCCATGACCCTCAAAGTCCACACAACACAACCCCTTTGACACTGCCAAAAGCCTCGAGCGTGTAGGCCCGTGACCTGCTATATTTGCACGGTGCAAAGTCGCGTTGTGACGTCGTCTCAAACGGCGTGGCGTGGCTCAAATGCGAAGTTAATACTGGTAGGGAACGTAGTGGACTGGAAGCCCAACCGGGATTAATTCACAGGAGGCAGGGGATTAATTGTGTATGTCTGTGGGTGTCTGTCCACGTGTATCCGGACACCAGGATATGACAAATACGCTCCTAGTGGGCATTACTGGTAGGAAACGTAGTGGACTGGAAGCCCAACCGGGATTAATTCACAGGAGGCAGGGGATTAATTGTGTATGTCTGTGGATGTCTGTCCACGTGTATCCGGACACCCGGATATATAACAAATGCGCTCCTAGTGGGCATTACTGGTAGGAAAAATTCCCTACCAGCCCCCTCCGCAGGAATGTGTTCGCAATGAATGAAGGGAGGAAATGTCTCGGCACATATCAGACTGTGGTGTTGCAGCGGTTTCTCATATGAATAACTTAAATATTAGCTTCATTAGGCAATTCACGTTGAAAGAATCATGTTTTTTTTAAACCGAGTTATATATAAACATTTTTAATAAGAAAAATAATTTCTCATCTCCAGCTGCTTAGTAGGGCGGCGCCCCAACGCCCCTAGTGGACGAACTGCGCCTGTTTATGAAATCTAACCCCCCCCAGCCCCGCTCAGTCTTCGACTTACGAACACAATTCGTTCCTGGGACTCGTTCGTAAGTTTAACGGCTCCGTAAGATGGAACACAACAATGTACCGTATTTAAATTGTCATACGATCCAAGTGTTCTGAAATGTGTTACGTTTAAACAACTCATTAACATGAAGAAATATTGTACATTTGCAATAATATATACTGCAAAGTAAATATAATCTTGAGTCATGATGCCTGTCTGTAGGGGCACAATGATTGACCACAATTGCACACAAAAACACAACACCCACCATTCACCACTAAGTGGCGGTGACATTACCACGGCGCCTGCACCAGGCCAGGTGCACTTTGAGGCCACGTGAAGTGCACCTGGTCATGGGGCAGACCCAGGTGCCATGGGTTGACTGAGATGGCTGGTAAGTGCACCAGCTGTGCCCCCTACTGTGCCAACTTGCTGATTTTTTTTGCCGTCTGGTGCTCCGCTCGCTGATGGAGGGCAACTGCCTCCAACTCCGCAGTAGCATGCTTCGTCGACAAGTCAGCTCTGCCCCACATCTTTCTATACCAAATAAGCCGATGCATCAGCTGTTCCGCACCCAATTAGCCCCTCCTATCCAGTCAAACAAGCTACTTGGGCAAGTTGTGGCTTGCAACCTTCATCCACTAGCCAAGACCAGGCTGTTGTGGAATTGAATGGGGTTCTAGGTGGACACCACCACAGTGGAAGTATAGCAGGCACATCTTATAGATGACAAGATGTTGGTCAGTGGGCAGATCATCTCCATGATTGGTCCTGGTGTCAAGGACATAGGCTCGCATTCGCAGATGGTCTTGCTTAGACCCTGCATGCTTCCATAATGTGGAGTGACTCATGCAGCCAGCTATGGCTCTAGGGTTTGATGTTACATGTTATTTATGTAGTTTATTGTTAGAAATTCGGTCACAGTCCCTATGACCACTGTTACATTTATGGCTTTATTTTGGTGATTTCGCAAACGTTTTTTTGTTTGGCCATGTTTTTGTTTATTGTAGTACGGAGTTAGACTGATGGCCTTAATCTTAGTTGTCTTGTGGTTGTTGTTTGACTTGCATCCCACTGGGATTTTTGGACACAGCGTTGGTTTACGGTGCTATTTCAGGAATATTTTGATGTTTTTTCCTGGATTTTCTGTTTGTACAGTCACATAGTCACTTTAAGATGTTTTCTTGTTCATGTTTTTGTTTTTTTGTTTGTTGCGGTTGCACCCAATTCAAGAGCCGAATGGCTCACAGGGCTATACCAAATAAATGGAACTATGAACTATGGATGTGCCAATGCCGGAATGGTGTGTTGGTTATTACAAGCCCATGGGCTGCATATAAGTTGAGCATCATCTTACCATTGTTATTGAGTTCATCTGGCCCATGCCTTCCAATCACTGCGATCCAGGTGGCTGTCTTATGACCTACCGAGGCATTAAAGTCACCCAACAGGATGACTATCCTGAGGAGCCACTTTAGCCAGCACCTAGGATAGGCGGTAATAGAATGTATCTCATCAACCTTGACTGCATTCCTCCGCTGATGTCCACCTTTGGTGGGAGCGTAAGCCACCACCAACCATTCATTACCTGTTGAGGGGAAAGCGAACCCACAACAGATTGGGGACTCAAAGCTTCCCACACCTTGCCTCCATGCTCTCACGGCCCCCTTTATTCTTTTGTTTTTTCAATTTCCTGCCCTGAGTGGAAAACTGTCCACTCACCTTGGTGACTGGAGCTGTAACCAGTCAACCAGACCTACTGTATTCTTGGTTCTTTCGGTAAAGTCACGTTGAAGGGAAACAATAAAATAATAATATATATATATAAAACAATACAATTCTCACGACGTTTCGACTGCAACACAGTCATCATCAGGTTTTCACACCTGATGATGACTGCTTGTGTTGCAGTCGAAACGTCGTGAGAATTTTATTGTTTTATATAAATTGTATTATTTGATTGTTTCCC
Organism: Petromyzon marinus; assembly: GCF_048934315.1. Lineage (NCBI taxonomy): Eukaryota > Metazoa > Chordata > Hyperoartia > Petromyzontiformes > Petromyzontidae > Petromyzon > Petromyzon marinus. The sequence continues at coordinate 7,772,963 of NC_133716.1, read as the reverse complement.
TTCAACGTGACTTTACCGAAAGAACCAAGAATATGAATCACTGCAGTCACGAAAGCTTTAAATAAAAATTCAGACCTCCTGTATTCCACAGCTCCTGTCATCAATGGCAACCTCGAATAACAGATATGCAACTTTAACAACATGCAACTTACCTCAGTCACAGCCCGGCTGGGATACCATAGTGGCCATATCGCATAGGGACTTGTATGGCCACGGCAGTCATAATGCATTCGGATTATCCTGGTGGATGATTGGCTGCTGTAGGAGTTATGATGTACTACTTCGCAACCACTTTAAGGCTGCCATTCTCCCTGATGTTGTGCGTTTTGCACTTCGCTATTTAGGACCATTACGGAAATCACTTCGTGGTATGCTTTATGGAGCTGTTGCTATGGTTTGTTATGTGCTCAGGCCTCTGGTGAAAGAAGAGATATTGGCGAGAGCTGTTATGGAATTTTATGGGGGGGTGGGGGGGAAGTGTAAGAGACTCTTCTGGCAAATCATTTCCAGTTGAAACTTGGGATCAGGGGGTACAGGGAATATAGAGAGTGCACAACTATTAAAAAAATGTACATGTCAAAAATAATGACGAAGTGGCAGCCAAGTTAATGAAATTCGTCGAAGAGTACTTCTCCCCAGGAGATGGGTCGATGAAATTGGCTTGTGTGCAAGTGCTAGATGGACTATTAATTTTCAGGATCGCGATGGATGGAGGTGGTTTGGGGAAGCCTTCAAAAAGCAGTGGATTGTCCATTGCTGATGATTTCAAACAAGACACATTAAAAACAAGAGAGATAAGAGCTCATACAAAGTAAAGAATCATTTTATTTGCTCAGGAGGGTTCAGTTTCAACGTAGGAAAAGTATAAAATGGTGAAACTCGGTCTTATAGATTACAAACGTCAGTTAATTCGAGCTTAATACATTATGTATATGTTTCGTGTTATTTACTGAGTCACTATGTTAGCGCATTCACAAGTTTGTAAGGACCATTTATATCATATATACATATGCGTATGGACTGGCACAATTTCATGTATACATTTTGCAATATATTACATCACGAAGATTTACCACTTTTCTTTAAATATGTTCTATCACAGGCACTGTTTTGTAAATGTTTGTAAACATGCAGGATTGGCTCATACATTGTTTTAAATTTTCATCATGCTTTTACACAATTCAATTGAGCATGTACGTTTTGAACGTTTGGAATAACTGGACCAGGGCCAAAATTGATCCAGGACTAATTCGTTTTAAATATGAAGACAAATACAATACAGAGTTGATAGGGAGTGTGTGGTAAATGGATATCCTTGTGCTTTTCTGTGATTATATAAATGGGTGCAGCCCTTCAATTGCTGTCTCACACCACTGCTAGCAGGAGAAAGCTTGAGAGGGCCCCTTCTAGACGGTTTTGTAGCCAACTCTTCTGAGATGGCCAAACACCCACACACGTTGCCCAACCACACACGACCTGCCGATTCACTGTGCACCCATTCATACTGCTGGGTGAACAGATGAGGTTGGGGGGTACTTAAAAAATGTGGTATATAAAGATAGTTTAATTTCAAATCGGAACATTTTGTCCATACATCTCAATTTACAGGGTGGTCCAAATGTCCTGTGACCCCGATTTAATAATCTAAACATATATTTTTAAAGGTTATTTTAAACATAAATGGATATGCAAAGGAACGATTAATTGGAGGGGTCACAATACATCTGGATTACCCTGTAGAGTGGCAGCACACTATTTTGGCAAATCCCAGCAATCTGTTGTGACATAAAGCATTCCTCTTAAAATGTGACCCATTGACCTGCTGAGACAGACTTTGCTGTCAGTGAAGCCTCCGTAGCGTGTGGTGGTATCACACGACTTGTTGGTCACGTTCATTCATCATTTTTTTCTCAATTCGCATTTTCACAGTTGAACAAAATTTCTTATCTCCGACCTAAACCGTAATATCGTGCATGAGTCGTGAACTTTAAATTCACCTGCTGGGTGTAGCGTAGCAACTCTTTTGGCAACATGCCGGTCCTTTTCACAACACTTTACGATAACAGGGATATCCCTGCAAACAGAGTAGAGATTACAGCACTTCCAATGTTGTGGCTAAAGCTTTTGGCAGCTGAGTGAGGGTGTAACGCTGCTGCGTTGTTAGTCTAGCAGCTAAAAGCCACCTCTCTCCACCACTTTCAGTTGCACCTTTTAAATTGCGCTGCAATTGTAACAATTGTAGCCCCCAGGTTATAGCTGGAAAATAACACGTACAGTAGTAGCAAACGTTTTACCTGTGTAACACCAAAGGGAAGAGAATTAGAACCAAGGATATAATGAATTGAAACATTAAAAGGAATGGGACAGACGAGAGACGATAAATAATAGGAAATAAGAGGGAGATTATGGGAAATGAACGGAAAAAACTGGACCAAAGGGTCAGCAAATGTGAAAATAAAGAGGAAATGCTACATAGGGGCCTCGACGCCTCACGGGAACAGCATCTGTTTTCACACGGGGTGGGGAGAGGGGAGGGATTTAGATTGGGGGGTGGCCACACACAAGTGATTTGCAGGAGGCTTGAGCTGAATTAGATATATAGATACATGCAACCCTTTTGTCAATTTATGGCTGGATGAAGGCCTGCTCATGCTAAGTCTGTCGGTCGTGGAGGGTATTATTTGACATTACTTCGCTCTGCTGATCAGTGTGGCTTGGCATAGTGCGAGGGGCATTGACACGGAAGCAGAGGACGGTATGGGTGCAATGTTTTCCACTGACAGCCAGGTAACACCGCAACTGTCTATGGCAAACTTTTATACATATTTAAAATTGTTAAGCTATTTTTTTTGTATACCAGGTTAAGGCCAACTGAGCTATATCGCTCTTTTTTTAGAAGCAACCTGGCCAAAAATGACAGCTCAATGAAGTGGCTCATCATGTGGAAATTTATATCAGCCAAATATTCCAGACGCATGTTGGTTTTTAAATGTGGAGGAAAAAAACGGAGGACACGGAGAAAAATCCACATGACTACGGGAGAGAGACATACAAACGCCATATATACAGTTGTCAGGGTCAAGATCGACCCCACGACCTCCTGCATACAAGGCGAAGGAGTTAACATCTCGCCACCGAGATGTGACAATTCATCATATATTCTTGGTGGCCGCTCATTCAAGCAATATCCAGGTTCAGCTCTGTTTAGCTTCCGAGATGTCATGTCAGGCTCATCCTGGGTGATTTTTTCATAGGCTATGAATTAATATTTTTTTCTACATTTGAGATACGTTTTATTTTCCGTAATATTATTGATTTGACTGCTTACATGAATGGATGCAAGAATCATGATTATTCCTGTGTGATATTTGCCATGTGATTCACTTTCCCAGTAATTTGATGAATGTTCATGATTCAGGGTCACAATTCAGTTCAAGAACGTATTATTTCGTCTTGTTTTTACTCTATCATTTGTAATATTTCCAATTGTTCAGTTTTAGTTGAATTATCCTCAAATGTATGTGTATAATTTTCTTAAATATCGATGATATGCAGATTAAATTATTGTATTAACTGCATAAGTTATATTCTTGGTTCTTTCGGTAAAGTCACGTTGACTTTACCAAAAGTTATGTTTTAAGCAGAATACATGTAATTATTCAATCGTAACCCTGATTAGTGACAATTCATCAGATCAATGGAGGTGGATGGGATGGTTTAATCATTCCACCTCTACTTATTATCACCACATTTGAAATATTTAAAAAAATCTCAATTGTGTTATTGGCATCATGCTGTGAAACAAATCATGAATTTGCAATTGTCTGCGAGAAGTATTAGATAATGGCCTGCAGCAGGTGTTATCACGTAACTACTTTTATTATCTCATAAAGTCTCGTATCCACACTACGGGGTAGGACTTTCCCAAGTGCCATGCAACAGAGTATCGAAGTCAAACTGATGTTTAATTCTCAAATCTGTAAACTGGCCCAATAAAGTGCAGAATCAAATGTTGTATGGTGAGTTTTTTTAAAAAAAAGTCATTATTGACCAGGCTGAATCCATCAACTCCCTATACTTGAGTGAGAACCCGATGCAATCGCAAGTGACTGCCCTGATGTCAGCAGTACCAGCTCAGCGCTCCGACCTTTGAGCCACACGGCTAACTTCCAAGGTGCTTATTAAGACCTTGGGGTTTCACTCCACACTGTTACTCAAATCGTGAGAGCAGCTGTTCTGCAGGTGTGGACTTTAAACAAAAGATAATTCCACTGAGTGCATGGATAGTTTATTGACAAAGCAACTTTATGAATATAATCTTTGCCTCTATTCCCTGCCGTGCTCAAGAGCTGAAATGCTCAATCCCTAAACAGTGGGGTGCTCCACCTGTAAGTGAATGCAATGGAGCCAGGATAATTTTCTGTATTATTTGGATGTGTATGTTGATAATGCCCTGTCAAATCCCGAAACATCAACATTTGGCTGCAACGCAAAAATAAACATAAGAAATTAATTTAAAGAAAATAACATTTTATTACTGTACCTACAAAATGCATTTGATTGCATTGTCTATGTGAAACGAGTAGCAGGCAATTAAATTGAGATTTGTTTTTATGCTTCATCTCTTAGTACAAAGCTTTTTGCAATTCATAGAAGCCAAGTTGTAATGTGTATGCTGTGGTGTATTAAAATATTTGAAATGAATGCTCAAAAACAATGTCTGTGTTGTATAGTACACAGCAATTTACTCGGCACGACGATATGATTTGTATGCGAACCACATGCTGGCCATTGCACAAACAAGTCAATATATGCCATGCGGAGTACATTTCTATCTCCCGCTAGCCAAGGCTAACTGCATTATGTTTACACCTCACGTGGAAATCTGAGTGAAGAAAAGACCGCACCTGAATTAAATTAAGTGCACCGTAGTGTAAAATGATAATAAACAGAGCCTACTATTCCCTTCTCCATATTATTCATGGAGGCATCAAGTGTATTCATGACCTTACAGCTTGACGAATTGCCAATTTGAAATGCTGTTGACTCTTCGACATTGAAATTGGTGACACCCGCAAGGTTAATGTTGACAATAAAATGGGGTGAAGCCCATGCCTCGGGTGATCTGGATAAAATTGAGTGCAACTTTATCCAGCGGAAGCGTGCGTTGGTTCAGAAGACAAACATTAGTTTTTTTGTAAGCATTCCCCCCAAAAAATGTATACAGAAATTGCCCATACGGATTGGCGCGAGCACAAAGATAAGGTTGTACTCATTGAAATTAAATGTACGTTTAATTGGCCATGGAGCCTTGAGAGGCTGCCCAGGAAAGGGCTCTAGTCGCACAACAGTCACTGCCACAATCCTCTAGGGACAAAAGCCCCCCTTTCTCGCCGTCATACCAGGCAGCCGTTATAAACGTTCCTTTGGCTACTGTAACAGTAACGTGTGTGCCTTGGCGTTCGTAGGAATTGAATTCATGCTACGTTATAAAGCTGTGGACAATTCGTCGAAGAGTTAATTATAATCGACTGACGCTATAATAAACTACTTTTTTTGTGGTGAATTGCTCGGCGCCCGTATTAAATTGGTGTCCGCCCCCACATCCTGCCTCCCGAAGGCAGCAAACCACCAACGCTCAGCCGTTTATACTATATTCATGTCAGATTAGTCGAGTAATGCAACTGATAATCTGTGGAGTAGTCGAATATTTAAATAACCGGAGAGCCCAGCTGGACAACATTACACTTCATGGTAATTTTGAAATCTGTCACGCATTGACCACCTGCATGTTAAATGACCAAATAATGATTTGTGTACAGGATACTTTACTTACGTTTATATTTGGGGAGCTACTTATATTTGTCATTTATCTTTGGGACAATAATTTGACTCATTAACATAAGCAGAAGTTATGAACAGTAGTATGGTTTGTGCGGTTTGCAGTACCTCCTCGGTCATGCTGTAAACATTTGCCACAATTTCCCAGGCTATGGGAACTTAATTTTCTCAATGACCATACACAGTGGTAATATCTCTAGACTGCAGGAGGGGGCAGTCGCACCCTGTGTTGTACGGCAGACACAGACGCACCCGGCACAGAGGGCCACGCCAATAATTATAACGTGCACGCTTTCAATACCAATATCCAGGGCAGAGTCCCACAAGCTGTGTAAAAATAATACCCACGCTGAGTGATTTTTTATATGTATATATTTTACGTCACTTTAAATTCAAATATTATTTAAGTGTGTGTGTGTGGATTTTCCTCTAAACAGCATACAGTCAGGGGTATAGTGTGTAAACTTTACTGCCGCGCTATACAAATTAAGTTATTCGTTTAATCTTGATTTGAAGCTTTCGTGACTGCAGGAATCCATACTCTTTGGTTCTTTCGGTAAAGTCACCTAGGTAGAAAATAAAATAAATCACTATTTTATACCTACGTGACTTTACTGAAAGAACCAAAGAGTATGTTATTTGTTTCGTTTTGCTCTACATCTCCCGATGTGCTTTGGGTTTGTACCACGTGTTGACTGGCACGATGTCTGACAGTTCGCTCAACACATGCCGAGAGCTTCTTCAAGAGTTGAACTGAAGAAGCTCTCGCGTGGAGCGAAATGTCAGACAGGGATCGATGCCGAACAAGACGCGTAACTCAAAAACACACAGGAGACCCATGCAGCACAGCCGTGAATACCTTACACAGCAATGTTGTTGTTTGCATCTGCCACAGAGCAAGGCTGTAGCTAATGGGAGCTCCTAACAGGTCTATTTTTGTCTCTCCAGCTGTCTCTCGTGGTGTCATGTATGTATGTTGAACTTCTTTCGCACCGTACGTAGCCAATCATGCTAATCGGAGGTGCGGGGGAAGGACGACTGAACACAGTGCGTCTGTACTCAAGACGCGTAGCTCACTGTTGAGTAACTCAACTCAACGATGCGTCTGGTGCACCCAGACGCATCCCACCAAACTGCCCACGTCATGTACGGCCCACACTCAAAGGGGGCCCCACATGACGCACACACACACGCAGAGTTTGGGTGCCATGCACCCTTCCCTGCGAATGCTTGTGTCTCCCAGAACGTTTTTACAAAATAAATAAATAGTGTCGCGTCAGTGATGTTGAATCCCCCACGTGGCAACGTGGCGTCCGTGGAGTTGAGGAGGGGGGGGGTGGTGCTGGAGGCTCTGACGCCTACAGCTTCGTCTCATCCCTGAAGCCGAGGCCCCCGTCCAGCTGGGCGTTGTTGTCGTCTCTGTTGCACGAGCCCGTGCTGCTCGACACGTTTGCCAGGGGATCCGGTCGGATCAGGTAGCTGTGCGCAAGAGATGAGGAGCAAAGACACACGGCAAAACAGAGGCGCTCCCAAGCGGTGCCTTCCGGGCCCGATATGCTGTGCGAACACAATGCGCGCAATCGTATTAACTTACGATTGTGTTCACATTATAAATGCTTCTTTGGCTACTATAAGGCGAGATGTTAACTCCCTCGCCTGGTATACAGGAGGTCGTGGTTTTGATCCCGACCGTGAGACTAGTTTATTTGAAGTTTCATGTTCTCCCTGTGGTCGTGTGGATTTTTCTCTGGGGTTTTCCCATCCACATTTAGAAACATGCATTGAGATAATTTTGGCTGCTATACATTTCCACGTGATAAGCCACTTCATTACGCTATCATTTGTGCCCAGGTCGCTTCTGAAAAAGAGCTATATATAGCTCAGTGGGCCTTACCTGGTGAACAACAAATACTGTTTATTTATTTAATAAAACAGCATCAGGTAGCTGTAAAAGAGACGAGGAGAAAAGACATGCGGCAAACAGAGGCGCTCCCAAGCAGTGCCTGCTGGGCCCGATATGCAATGCGAACACGATGCTCACAATCCTATCGCGGACGATTGTGGTCACATAAACCCCACGGCCACTAGAGTTGATAACATTCACCACTGTTTGAAATAGAATGAGTCCTTGAGTTGATTCACGACCCTGAATCAGGATAATTCATCACATTGCTGTGGAGTTTAGGGGCTGGGTTAATTATCCCCACCTCTAATAATTGCCACCACATTAATTTTACATGCGGTTTAAGTGATTTTTTCTCCCAATTGTATAGTAATTGTGCTATTGTCATACCATGTTATGAAGAAATATCAATTCGGAATTCTAACTAACCACTTTTCCACGAGTGGAAACTCACCTCTGAACATTACAATATAAAATGTAGGCAGAAAGGACATTTAATTTTACGTGGCATTTCAAGTATGTTTGTTTTTACAACATGGTCTTGACCTTTCACTCAAAAAAAAAGATTGGAAATCTATTTAAATGTATAAATTAAGAACTAGGACAGTAATAGAAACACCACTTTTCCAACAAACTTGACCCGTACTTTACCGAGAGTAGAGGCCAATTCAAGTGCACTTGAATTCACAAGTGTTGACTGTCCTTGGAAGATAGATCAAAGAGACATCAAACTCCGTGAAAAAGTACTTCTGAAATTCCTTCAAGTGACCTCTTCTCCGTACCGAGGGTGGCTTGGTTCCCTGTGGCATTCCCTGGACGCAGCTCCTCCACAGAATGGGCGGCGGTGCCTTCTGGCTACGCTGCGGAACGCCTCACCCAGACTTCTTAAATTCGGAAACAACTGTGGTGTCCGAAACCTGCCTCAAGACACGTTCACTCTGTCTTGCATTCGGTGGTTCTATGATTTAGCGTCTATTAGTCTTCTTCGTTTTTTTCTTTTTCCCATGGTCTGTGTGTGTGTGTTTTTTATATGATGTATATCGCACATTGAGTAGCTTATAAAGATGTGCTTCATCGATGTAATTTTATATTATTTATTATATTATTACACAACTAAAACTAGCCTATTTTTATTTGATCGGGTGAGACCCACTGCGCTATATAGCTCTTTTTTTCAGAAATAGCTATATAGCTCAACGAAGTAGCTCATCACATGGAAATGTTTCACAGCGAAATATTCCAAACGCATGTTTACAAATGTCGAGGGACAAATTGGAGGACCCAAAAAGCAATCCACGCGGCCACGGGGAGAACACGCAAACTCCAAATATACAGCAGGTGTCAGGGTTGGGATCGAACTCACGACCTCCTGCATACCGGGCGAGGTAGTTAACATCTCGCCATCACGGTGCTGTTCTCCACGTGACCTGCTCTAAAAATGTTCACCTAGCGATGAAAACTATATGTTAGACTCTGAGAGATGGGGGACTTTCTATTTTCAAATTTAAATGAAAACAAAATGTACGTTTTTTTTGTGGCGCAGTCATTGGTGACCAGGCTAAGACCATCAACTCACTCCACTTGAAAATTCAGTTGAATAATTCTGGCTTAAACCCAACTTCAAACCCAGGATATTAAGTGCTGTCAGCTCAGTGTTCTGATTTGTGAGGCATTCGGCAATCTCCAGAGTTGTATTTATAAAGCATCTCGATAAAACCGCATCTCACAATCTAAATGTACTAGGGGTTGTTCGGGAGGCGCCTATGGCGCCCCTCACAACCATTTAAGGCCTTCGGCCAGGAAATTCACAAAAAAATTGCACACGAACGACGCATTCACGCAAGCACCCGTTGCTCCGTTTTGAAGTTTTAAAATGAAACATCTTTGAATTGTATTATGTTTTGAATTAAATCATTTCTATGTCTTCATTAAAAGCTTTTTTTCATTTTACGTCTGGAAGGCTTAATTGAAAACGACATTTCGTGTGAATTTTCTCTCGTCGTTAAGTAGATGGCCTTGCTTGGGGGTTCGGTTCGATGCGGACTTTCACCTGTTTAAGATTGCGGGATCGAGATAAGGCGACATAGAGCTGGCCGTGCGAGAAGACCGCCGTCTGCAGATCGATTCCAACGTAATCGAACGTCTGTCCCTGCGCCTCCGTCGTTCATGCAGGGGGCGCGCGTAGGTTTGCAGCGCCCCCTGCATGAAAACGACGGAAAGTGCAGCGTTCCTCACAGATAGATAGAGTTGTGCGCTTATATAAGGGTATTTTTGCCTATTTTTCATATTTCAAATGTGCAATTGATGTGCAGTTTTGTGGTTAGTTTGCAAAAATCCCCAAAGTAAATCACACATCAGAACGTATCAAATATAAATACACCGTAAGATTAGCCAAATTTCACCCTCATTTAATGCATTGAATTACGTTTGGTCTGGAGCACATTCATTGTACAAATCTTTAGGGTTTATTTTATTTGCCTAAATCAGCATTTCTCAAACTCCCGTGCTCACAGCTCCCCACGGTGCAGCCTTCTGTGATTGCCAATCATCAAATGTGTGCATGCAGAGTGGTTAATTTGCATATGAATGCAAAAAATTGTAAACTTTCAAAGCCACACAGCAAGGGAGATGCAATGGCTGGATAAATTATTCTTCAGATAATTTCAACACCTAACGCCACATATTCTTACATTTGTTATTTAGATTTCGGCGTATTTTGTATTATTATAATTACAACTAATTTTAATACGTAAATTTATAATCGTGCCAATTACAAATATTAAAAAAAAAGTAAATTTAACACGCCTAATCTCTCGCGAGCAATATTACGATTCATAATTAATGTTTGGGTCAGAATGGATACGTAGAATGTGTCAAAAACCCTCAACCAGACAAAGCCAATGAACACATTTGTCACGTGATGAACAAAGGTGCCTATTTATTATTGCTGCTGCAGCAGCACCACTACCAGTATGTTGTACAGCAATCCAGAACATTTAATGTTTTGCTGATAGTTAAAATCGGCATCATTTAAGGCCCGAGACTGGAGGACATTTTCCTCATTCTGGCAAACTGCCTGATGATGCTGGTTGTAACTATCAGCAAAACGTTGTACTGAATTGTTAATAAATCTTGATTGTTTCGTCTATTTTCTTTAACGTTTTTTTTTTAAGTATCGTAATTCAATTGCATTGTTGTGATTTATCAATCGCGCCGTTACGACAAATACTATTTCTTGCGATCGTTTAATTTCATTGAGCACTGAAAATGTGCGAACTACATAAAGTGTACGCTTTGGCAAGGTCATATGAACTACGTCGTTAATCTTGTACTCAGACTTCACCAGCCATGACCTTGACATATCTGTATGCCTGTGTGTAGCAACAATAAGCTTCAACTTTACTTTATACAAGGGGGGGGGGGGGGGCTATGGGTTCGAGCGAGCAGGTGGGCGGGTGGTGGCTTTACTGCCTCAGTTGAGAATACTTTACGAAAACGAGATTTCAATATAACACGTAGGCTTTCGCGACCAATATTATTAATAAAGGTTTTTTTGGGTTAGATCCCGTAAGTATACATGTTGTGTCGTAACCCTCCACTACCCGACACAGCCAATTAGTAAGGGATCTGTCACGTAAACAAAACGCCAATTAGTTACTACTTCAGCCTGGCAAATCGCCAGATGATGCTGGATGTAATTACCAGCGAAACGTCGGACTCAAATTGTAAATGTTGTCGATTTACTCTCCAACACACCTTGCGGGGGAGGCTGAGGCTGGGGGGGGGGGGAGTGAGGAAACTTTGCGGAGGGGTCACCTGGGACGGCCGATTCCCCTCTGCATGTACGGCGCTTTGACATTACTAATTTGAAAGGCGCTTTATAAAACTGAGTTTATTATAATGATTATGTTATGAGCTGTAAATGCTCTGAGACGTGCATTGTCTTTGTACTATACGCCTTTTGGCGTTCTCTGGTCTGACACTGGCGAGACTAGGCAATACAGAAGGCTGTCTCTGGTGCAGTTTCAAAGACAATGCCTTTATAATCATCAGAGCACCACAAGTACGTGTGGTTAATGCAGACCTGATTCCTTGCAAAATGTTTCCATTCGGTGATTGAACATCTTAACACAAGTCCTGTTTCATTGCCAGAAGGTGTAAAACCTCTTCTTATTTATTACACATTATTATGATTGATCCGTCAAATTAATTTGATTGATCTTAACAGTTTTGGAGCTGCCTGGCACATGGATGGTGTTCAATTGCGATAGGTCTGAGCGTGTTGGTGGCCACCGTGTGAACAATCCACAACCGCTTCAACTCTTTATTTCCATCGTGAAAAGCTGTGGATCGCAACAAATTTGGGGAGACAGGAATCCGGCGAAGAAAACCTATATTCTGAGCACTGACAGAGAGGAGATATTCCATGTCAATTTCTCTCCCGCCCCCCCTTCATTATGCATCGCTTAATGGGTCGGGCAGGCAAGCAAAAATCGCGATCAAAGGAATGTCAGCTGAATGACTCCTTCCTCGCACAAGTGTCTGCTCATCGGCGCAATGTGCAGTGTGGTGAAAAAATATATGACACACATGCATTGCATGTACGTGTGTAGAACTTATTTGCTAATCGGAGGTAGCGTTTCCCGATATGCTGTTACATAACGTGTGCAGTGTTGTGCGGATTATAAGATGCTCCGGAAAGTAAAAAGACCCACCCTCGCATTTTTAGGGTCGCTTTGAAAATAAGTGTTTTATAAATAGGGAGAATGCGGTGTTACGGAGAAGTCACTATCTTCCAGGAGACGATTATGATTGCGCTGCCCTGAAATCGGGAGATATCTTCTCGAATATGATTTTGAACAGCTGGCGATGTCCTCTGTAACCTGCGTGCTCAAGGTATTGCCAGGAGAACCCAGTATGATGAATGATTGCTATGATTGTTATGCAGAATTCGATTCACACATGTATCCCAGAATACCAATGCATTCCTCGGATTACAAGATGCACCCCCTTCCCCCCCCCCCCCAATTTTTGCATGAAAACACAGGGGAAATAAGTCAGTCATCATAATCTGGAGAGTATGGTATTTTACATGTAGAGGCAGCGTCTGAATGTGTGCTTCCCACCCATGTGCACGTACAAAGTCACGCGGTAATGTTTCACCAGACGCTGGTATATGACACGTACGTATCGACGGTGTGTTGAACTTCTTTGGAACCGTGCGTGACCGTGCTAATCGGAGGCGCGGGGGAAGGACAAAAAACTAAACACAAAAAAGTGGTTCTAAAGAAATTCGTTTTCAACCTAAATTAAAAAGTGCGTAGCTCCAGTGGCTTTCGAATACCGAAAGGAAGAGTTGATTCCAGACGGCCACAGAAGCGCATCTGAAAGCGTGTTCGATGCAGTGGCCGTCTTTGTTTGATGGCTAGCCAAAAGCTGCTGCGAGGATAGGTTGAGTTTGCGTGATGGTTTATGTTTCTTGACGAGATCAGCAAGGTATTGTGCTTCAATTGTGGCAAGCATTGCCAGAAGCGCGACCTTATAATGTATTATTAGTTCGGCAAACCGAAAGCCAATGCAGCTTAGCGAGCACCGGACGGACATGGTCAGATCTTGCAGTACCCGTCACCACACATGCCAAATAATTTTGTACTCGCTGCACACATCCCAGTGAACGTTGGGCCAACGTTAGCAGCATGTGGTTGAAACCACTGGACCAACGTTGGCTGAACGTTGGCCCAACATTCCACGTCCGCTGGGTCATACACGGCATCACGTGTGCGCCGTACACATTCAAGTGGCGGTGTTTCACTGGGCGAGGTTACTCACACGATGTCGTTTAGTTCCAGCCTCACGTCGGGAGGGGGGTTGATGAGCACGTATGAAAGCGTGTTCTGCTGGTCGTTGATCTCATCTGCAAGGTGGCATTCACACGACGCGTTATTGTACAGGACTGCTACGTGACCGTTTAAGAAGCTACTACATTCGTCACGTTGCTGCACTGCCAAAGCAAGTGAAAATACACCGTTGTTGTAAACACTGATCAAAGTCGAAATTTTGTCTCCTCGCTCGAGTAAGCATTAGGCGCTGCTCCGCACTGTTTTAGGTTCTGAGCCAGTGGTGGAAATTGCACGTTCCTATGGCGGATTCGAGTCTGTCCAGAGGACAACCACAAATGATTTTTCACAAAGTGGTACATTTCGTTTTCCAACCTCAGAGGGATGTTTGAATGAGCTGACAAAGAGGTGGGAATTGGAACTTCCAACCTTGCGATTGAATGTCGTGCAGTTAGAGTACCTATAAATATCACGTGATAAATGCCATTAGATTTGGAGAAAAACAAAAGCGGACCCAAGCTCTTCCCCTCCACAGCGTACGTAACATGACTCGAGACCTTTGTAGGACAAAACATGTCCGGGGACATTAATAATGAAAGAAGACAACTTTAATAGGAGAGACAATGAAAAAAAACAAATCAACATAAAACAATCTCTTTTTTTTGTTTACATTTCTAGAAGGGGTAGTGATATGAAATCTAGTGCTGACTAATTGCAGCAGGGCAGATCATGCGAAGGACTTGCAGCCGACATTCGCAAACGTAAATAAGGTCATCGTTCTTTTATGATTCATAATCGATCTTCAGGTAGTGTAAGCAAAAATGTGTGTCGTGAAACCTCCTTCACCTGACACGGCCAATTAATTATGAAAATAAACTATGAATCATAAGATCATCATTCATTTAAAGGTTGCTCTTCAATTCCTTCTTTCCTTTTTTAAAATATTGTTTCAGACAGCCAATGAAGGCTGTGCATCGTCATAAACTGAAAAGAGTAATTCCCTGAGCTTCTAGGCGGTGCTCACTCCCGCTCACATCCCTGAGCCAGTGGTGACAATTCCACATTCCCATGGCAGGGGCGAGTCTATCCACAATACCACCACTATTGACTCTTCCACAAGTACCTATTTGTATCAACCATGGAAGAATGATGGACTGGGTAAAGCCTCAATCAGTATTTGAACTCGTAACATTCCTATTCGCTCTACCGCTCTGCCGCCTGGCTGGGTAACTAAGCGAAGAGGGGGCATCGCTTCCCCCTCTGATTAGCACAGTTGCCTACGTACGGCGCGAAAGAAATTCAACAGACATACGTAGATGCACTCCTGCGTAGAGGGGGGAGCTGGTAATTTCGTGGGCAATACAGGGTGACACCCTCTAGAGCATTCACCTGCGGGTGATCGCCAGGTCATTGAAATGCAAGCAGCGTCCCAACAACGATGTTACGCTTGGACTTTTTTTTGAGCAAATCGAAGTTGACGTTGCTTTGAACGTTTTTTTTTTAATTGTCCTGTCAATTACAAATGAAATATTTGACATTTGTCCGATATACATATGGGTGTATTTTTTTGGTTTTTATTCAAGGCTAACAGCAACGATTGTGCCAGTTAATGCTTTAGATTCA
Source organism: Petromyzon marinus (assembly GCF_048934315.1). Lineage (NCBI taxonomy): Eukaryota > Metazoa > Chordata > Hyperoartia > Petromyzontiformes > Petromyzontidae > Petromyzon > Petromyzon marinus. Next base: position 7,757,759 of record NC_133716.1, on the reverse strand, counting down.
ATGAAATCAAGGGGAACATTTCAGGAGCTATTCTTGGTTGGAAAAATAATTATTTCAGGGGTGCTGCTCGCTAACAATCGCCAAAAGCCAATGCCCGTATTTTTTTTCCTATGGCGGGGGAGTTGATCGGCAACGTGTGTACACGTTCGTGTCGAGGCTGATGGAGTGAGCAAGCGAGCGTGCGAGCAAGTGGACGAATTCAGGAGAAGCCTGATGAATACCTTAAAACGCTGACAGCGAACGATCGAAGCTAACGCCAACGCTACTGGAACACAACGGACTTGGGTCTCGCAAAATGCAAAATGTGGATGCTGCGTTGCACTGCGTAGAGCACAGTTTGCTAGCCCTGAGACAAGACAGCATTTTCACAACGAGGGGTACTAATTGCGATAATTATTGCACAGTATGTATATGCACACAACAGCTTGCTGTTGCCTAAAGCAGGTTGCCTGCAGTGTTTGGTTCGTTTTGTGAGCCCAGGCTGTGGGGCTTTAGAAAAAAAAAGACAGCAATTGAAAGCAACTTCAACTTTTTAATGACCTTTTGTTTTTGGAGGGAGGGAGGGAGGAAGGGAGTGCAGAGGAGCAAGAGGACACGTGAACACAGCGTGGATAGGACTAACGCTCAACAATCGACACGTTATCTTTGAGGCAGGCAGAGGAGCCATAGGAATCGTCGCACTGCATACTTGAGAGAAACCGCCAACAACCGCGGAGGCTGCGGCGGCGGGAGAACATTCAACGCTGGACATTTACTGTACCTTTCAGGTATCCCAGGTTTACACGATTCATCACATCAGAGGCAGTTATATTAACAATATCCTCTACAGTTGGGGGGGGGGGGGCGGGACAAACAGAACGAAAAATATGAATCATGTCAGAAAGGTGGAACAGAAACAAGCGGCGGTCGTGCGTGCCTTCTTGAAATACGCCTGCCGTTAAAACGAGCAGCCTCCATGCACCTGTCACATCTGAGCGGCAGCATGAAATATTTGAGCTAATGGGGCGATGCTCCAAAGCCAACACTTACGATGTTCAATCTAGCTTATGTATATCATCATCATCATCGTCCCTTAATATTTATTCTGTACGTTACTCACATGTGGTACATCTCAAGATGCCCTGTGGAAGTCTAGCCAAAGGGGACCTCCCAGTGGCAGCTGGCCCTGTGTGGCACAAGTGGAAAGCAGCAATGACCTGCAAGTTGCCATTAGTCTTCCAATGAGGGGTAATTGCTCCGTGGCTTTTCCCAATGAAACAAAATATCAAATCTGCCAAAGTTAGACCCAAATATATGTATATACATAGAAGCAAGTGGTTGTAAATCTCTTATTTCCATGGCTAACCATCGTTGACAGTGTTGCATCAAATGTATTCACTCCAGAGCAGTGACAGGCTGAACGGCGTACAAATTTGTCCTCCTTGGATCGCGAGTCCAAGCACTCTATCCCAATACAATGCAGCAGCCCTTTGTCAATCTATTTCTGGATGAAGGCCTCCCCACACCTTTAAAGTAAAAAAAAAAGTTAGCGTTACAAATTTTCAATGTGCAGTTTCCGCACATTTAGATGCGCAGGACACCACAGACGAGCAGAAAGGCAGCCTGAACTGACGCCAACAACTGCCCAAGCTCTGTGGCCCTACATTGATATATTTTGCTGAATGTTTGACCTGCGTCACCATGCAATTCAGTGCAGGTTGATGAAATGGGATGCCCGTGACCGGTTTAGACACCACTCACCACTGATATTAACCGTGGCTGGCAATCGAACTCTGCTCGGCGAGTTCACAGTGTGGTGCGTTGGCCACTGACTGCGCCACTGTAAAAGCACTGTAATGAGATTGATTGGAATTTAGAGATGCTGGACTTTTAATGACGTATGTGTACATCATCAATACCTCTTCCAACTCCTTTATCGGCACGTCTTCGGGTCGCAAGACGCACCGAGGCTCCCACAAGGTGTGTGGCAGTTTGGCGCCAGCTATCAGAAAAGTGCGGTCGTGTCGCGAGAGTTCTCCGCGTTGAGTACAATGTCTTCCAAAATCAACGGCGCCACTACGCCTTTCTAAACAATATTCACGCTAACCCCTTGCGCGTTCCGAGATTCAGCGGTGAACGGGACCCCGCACCCTGCAACTTGCGGACGTCTCAGAACGGGAAATGGTTAATAAGACGCCTTGCGATGGAACAGTTAACGGGGCCTCTTGTCACGTCCATGCCGGCAAAAACTAAATGGCTTTCACCTCATCTGGACGTGGCAGGCGAGATTGATGTAAATCCACTGCATTATTTACTGTGTGCAGTCGACCCTCGAATGTGAGACTTAGCCACACACACGGTGGCATTAATGAGATCAATAAATCAAGCCAACTCGATTCTGGGCACGCTATTTTCTGAGAGGCTGCATTTATTTTCACGTGAACATATTAAAAAAAAGTATATATATAAAACCTGGTTTTGAGGCAATTGAGAGGGGTATCTTAGCCAGAATCTTGCATACCGAACCAGATTTGTTTTTTTGTTGTCACAGCACTGTACGTAGGTGATTTTTAGAATATACATTTATAATATTTCTGTCGATTGTAAGTTTGTGAGGTGAGCGAGAACTTTGTGCATCCTTACAAGTTTAATTCGAGGCGTACAAAACAGAACGTATATTTTTCAGAAGAATTCTTAATGTATTCATTTTTACGCGTTCAAACACGCAATAATTGCCTTATTCATTAACAACGTGTTGCGCAACACGCCAGAACTATTGTATACGTACTGCTGCATAGGTTTTGATGAAAACACATCTGGGAGCTATGAAGCACAATCGCAAAAACATCCTATGCCTCTGGCACTTGCAACAAATCTCAATGCCCCGCAATGCACATTTTGAATTATGAATGAAGGAATATTCTATTGTTGTTGTCTCGTACATGCATCGACCGTGTGTGCCACGGTTTCCCCAAAAGAGAATGCTGGCACTCACACGAGGAGTTAAAGAAAACATTCTCTCACCTATGTGATCAATAGCAGCAGTGATGCACTTGCTGTAGCCGGAAAAAGAAAAATAATAAAAAAACCTGATAAGATGGTTCCACTACAAATACAAATAAATATGAGCGTTGCTCGTCTTGCTGAATAACCCATCACACGGTGTTTTCAGCCACAGGACAACAATTCCTTTTTCACTCCTCACAGGAAATTCTATAAAGGAAATGTGTTATAAATAGCGGTTGGGCTTGTGGAATTACAACAAACAAAATGTGAATCGCACCCCCTTTGTTAGTCCACCGCTGGATGAAGGCCTTTCAAAATGCTGGGTCGATCGAATGAGCTATTTGACCATGCCTAGGATGGTGAAGGGGGTGCCAGCACCAGTTCAGATATCGCCTAGCCACCAATGTTTGCCGTGGCCAGGAATCAATTTCATATCAGCCGGGTTCACAGCCCAGTGCGCTATCCAGTGCGCCTCTGTTCCATACCAAATGTAAAATCTGAACTACAAGATAAAAACCTAAATACAGTTGCATAAATTCCACAATTCCCATGGGCAAGGGTCTGGTATCTCCAGTGGAGAATGTCCACTGACTTCCCACAAAGTTGTAAATAGTTTCACTGACCGCAGAAGGATGATGGGCCGAGTCGAACCCCTGCACGAGGTTTGAACCGGCAAATTTCGAATGTGACTCGAGCACTTTAGCCAGAGTGCCACTCAGCCAGTGTGCATACAATTATGCAGAATAAAACGAGCAGCTCTCTAGGCTTGTATCAACTCTAATCTAAACTAAACTTCAAATTTTACAAAGTAAGGCCCACTGAGCTATATACCTCTGTTTCAGAAACGACCTGGGCACAAATGATAGCCCAACAAAGCCGGCTTATCAAGTGTAAATGTACAGGAGCCAAATACTCTAAATGCATGATGTTGATTGTAAATGTGGAGGGAAAAATTGGAGGAACCCAAGAAAAACCCACCCGACCACAGGGAGAATGTGCAAACTCCACATACAAAGGCTTCAGTGTCGGGATCGAACCCACGACCTCCTGTATACCAGGCGAGGGGGATAACATCTCACCACCTAAATGTAATATTGGCATATTATTTATATTAATTGTAAACTCGTCCGATTTTCAAGAAAGACGATTTGACGTACGCGCGTAATACAAGCGTAAGAATCAGTTGTCTTACCAACGAATCGGCACCTCGTTTTACAACGTAAGTTTTCAAGGTTGTGCTGTAGCTGTGTTATTCTCTGACGTGTGTTCAGGCTGCACCACGTATTATTTGTCGTGTTGTCCAAGATTTCGCTGAACACAGTTCCTACGGAACCTTCCAGCATGAGCACGTGGAGTGAAACATCGGACATCGTGCCAAACAAAGACAAAGATCCCCCATATAGCCTGAACACACTGCTGGGGCAAGTGCTGTTAGCGAGCACCTTCGGAGGCCGACACACTATGGGAGGGGTTAGGTGCACAAGGCACTTATTTGAGGCTGAGTCGAACCTGGAGAGGCCCAGGACCGATTCAGATAATCGTCAGCGGTGTCGGCCGCGAGCGGGAATCGACCTCGGGTTTGTAGCGCGATGCGCTGACCGCTGCACAACCCCGCGAGCAGGGGGCGAGTGCTGTCAGCGACCAACGACCGGCTCTCCGCTTCGCTCACCGTATCCCGTCGTGGACAGCCCGAGGTGCTTCATGCGGTTCTTCACGAGCTCCGACAGCTCCTGCCGCTCCGTGCGCTGGTAGAGCGTGCGTCGCTGCCGCCCGATGTTCTCCGCCGCCGCCTTGCGCCCGCTGCCGCCCCTGCCCGCGCGGCCACCCCCCTTGCGGCTGAAGCGACGGGCCCAGTGCATGGTCTTGTGCCGCAGCAGCAGGTGCTCGGAGGGGTCCGGGGCAGAGCCCTGCACGGAGCTCGCGCGGCTCACGTAGTCGTGGCTCTCGCGCGCCACATCGTCCGCCTCCGGGATGCCGATGGAGACCTGGGACTTGGCGGCGGCGAGGGAACGCGCGGAGGGGGGGGGTTGGGCCAGGGTCAGCGCGGAGGCTTTACGGGGGCCGCAGCTCCGGGGTGCCGCCAAATTTTTTTTTTGGGGGGGGGGGGGGGGGGGCGGGCGGCCCGCCGCAAATGTGCACACGTGGCCACTGCCGGCCCAAGGGCCTCCCACAGGAAGGAGGAGCTTGCCTCGAGGGTGACCTAGCTCGAATATAAGACGGTCAAAGATTGAGCTTAAAGGGGGTGTGGTGGTGGTGGTATGAATGAGGACAGCGCTGAGGTTGCTTGTTCGCACCACTGCAGGCGGAGGGGCCTTCAATCCAGGGGGCTCTTTGAGAGCCCCTTTGGAGGGTATTTGGCCTACTCCTTCAGGCTGGCCAGATGTCTTGGAAGAGGTCAGAGTACCAACAATTTACTGCACCACGCACGATCCGCCCGAGTGACTGTGTTGTCGCGATTTATTCTGCTGGGTGGACAGAGGCAGTGGGGGGGACTTTAAGAAACTTGTTTCAACTGCCAATCCACCAGATCTAATTGAACCGGCGACCACTGGATTACAAGACCAGTGAGCTAACGATCACACCATGGCAGCTTCATGTATGGAACGTAATGCTTAAACATCCATTGCACATAGGTTAACTATCCATTTGCTATTGATACAACTGCTGGCCACTTTGTAGCTAAAGAGTTTAAGGGGCTCCACAAATCTGTTACCCAATCGAGTCTGCTGTCAATGCTCCGACTTACAATCATGCATAACCACACTGGGCAATCGGATCGTGTGGATTTAATTACACTCATTGTACTCAAACGGAGTATGTTTCCACCATTATATCATTCTAGTAGTTCGCAAGCAATTTGCATAATGCCCGTAATGAAGTTTTCATAAATAGTGAAATGCATTGTTTACTTTCCGTACGGGCATTTAAGAATGTAATGAGCTATCGCTTTAAAGCTTACGAAAGTCTTAGACAATACACCAACAAAGTGGGCAGTTTCAATCCTCATGCACTCCCGTGGTTCTGCAAAATTTGCACAAAGTATTAACATTACATATTATACCCACCTCGCGCCTCCCTCCCCCGAGTCAACACCTACGTGTGCGCACAGCAAAGGGGCTTTGGCTAACTGAGCAGCAGGAATGGGGGGATTGGAACAACTGGGGGGATTACGCGGGCGGATTTGGGTTTGCCTGTGCGGTGAGTGCCGGCGGTGGATTTCACAGGGTCGGCTTCGTTTAAAACGAGAGAGCTCAAGTGGCAGTCTCTGCCTAAAAAAAACTCCCACAGCCACCAAGATCAACGGCCGGTCGACTTGTCAGCTGCCAAGACCAATACACATTCTGGTACAATCGGTGCTTAGATTTCAAATGGAATGCTTTTTTCCGGGAATTGTTTTGGCACTCAGCCGCATCCCTGCATTATTTTGTCTTCGTGGTACCGGCGGTGGTGTTTGCGGTGATGCTGGAAATAGTGCACAAACAGCGCTCAGGGTTTCCAGATAACATTCAGGACAGCATTGTGCAACAATGTAGGATTATTGTCGATAGGCGTACCTTGTAATCGAGTGGCCGTGCCTTATGGCGATAATGCCTAAAAGCATTCCAGAAACTACCGAGTGAGAAATTAAGCTCTGGGCACAAACAGGAAGATCCAACTTTCTAAGAGGATTTTTTTTCGGACAGGGACCCGGCATCTTCATAGCCCAGTTGATGCCATGTGAGCAGGTAAAATGTACATTACAAGATCATATAGGGCGGAAAGGGCAGCTGAACCCCGCATTCTAAACTAAAACTAAACTAGTATTTTACCAGGGAAGGCCCACTGAGCTTTGTAGCTCTTTTTCAGATGCGACCTGGCCACAATATATTGCTGAATGAATTGGCTTGTCATGTGGAATTTATCGTCGCCAAATGCTCTAAATTCTTGTTTCTAAACGTGGAGGGAAAAACCGGAGGACCTGGAGAAAAATCCACGCGACCACAGGGAGAACACGCAAACTCCAAATATACAGGTGTCAGGGTCAGGATCGACTCCACAACCTCATGTATACCAGGCGAGGGAGATAACATCTCACTCCGTTTACCCATAAAAAACTCTCACTGAGTCTCGAGACTTTACTCAAGAGGGTTCCGCTAAATTATCGCAGTAAGGAGGTGACGATTGCTGTGTACGTTACAATTGGGACGTGGAGCAGGGGTGGTGGCAGTGTGGAGGGGGGGACGAGGGGGGGGGGTGAGGGGGAGGGGGGGGACATCAGCTGACCTCGGAGGGGTTGAAAGCGTGGGCCTCTGTGCGGTAAATTCCGATGGGGATCTCGCCCGTGGATGAGCAAAGCTTCTGATAGAGTCGTCCATATGTACGGATCCACAGGTCCTCTTCATTCACCTTCATCTGCGTCATCGTCACCACATAACATCATCATCATTGTCATCATCGTTAAATATTACGTATCAAAATCAATGTTATTCTGGTCTGTGTACTCTTTTCTATTTGGGCGATCGCTGTCAAATGTGTATGCCGTGGGTGTAATGGCGAGCACACTGGAATAGCAAAATCAGAGGGTCACCAATTAAGTTAGATTTCTCGGCGCTCACAAATGTAGGCTTGAAGTGTATTTTTTTCTGCGGGGTATATTTGTTGAAATTTGTTAATGTGTGTCGTTTTATTCAGATGCAGACAAGCGGAATACATGGGTGATTGCGCAGTGTGGTATTTTGTGGCGTCTGGTTCTGATGCGGTGCCACTGTGGTCATTATTGCAGGCGACGCAAATGCTTCCTGACGGAGCACTTTCGGCACAGTGCCGTTGCCACATGACCGCCCACGTATGTTTCGGCCTCGTGAAGTTGTTTCAGCAATCTCGCCCGATGATCGCGCGAAATTGAAGGAGACGAGAACACAAAGTCAACTTAACGTCACTGTCACCCGAACGCCATTTTTTGGTTGTTGTTTTTTTTTAAGCCGGCCTGTCCTCTCGTTTCGATCGCAGGAGGACAGAAAGACGGCACGGGGTCGGCTACAACCTGCACAATACCCCCCCCCCCCCATATTGACCAAAAACTACCGCCGGGACTGTGACGCATTGCGTCCAACAACTGCCATCAATCCACTGCTGGAACTAAATCGTCAAGCTGCCACCGTCCCTCGTGATCCTTGGATGGATCAATCCATCCGGCAACTGCAGCTGATTTCATCGCTTCACCCTCCCGATGCCCACTCCATTTTCATTATTCTTGACCATCGCCACTTCCGGTCATTGACGTGTCCAACCCAGGCCCACTTACACCGAAGGGTGTCTCCGTGTCTGTGAATCTGTCCCAGTGTATATGTTTGTCTCTGTGTCTGTGTGTGTCTCCTTGTCTGTGCCTCTGTCTCTGTTGTCTTTGCAACTCCGTTCCCTTGCATCGCTCGGAGAGACACAAGGAGGGACAAAGACCCCCCGCTGTCTTTGAACATTCTGATTAACCACAATTATTTTACAGGTAAGTGGAGTCGTGTGGCAAGTGCATTCTATTACCCACGAGTTTTCTGTGGTTATTGGACGACTTAAGCTTACGTCATTACTCCCATTGTCCACAAAATGTTTTCGTGGATAAGTGAAGTCACGCAGCGAATGTTCAGATAACAACACGGATAACAGGGCACACGATATGGGCCTCTGATATCAAAACCGATGAGACGAGTTCTGTAAATGTACTGCAAAAATGTATATTTCAACCTTATGTCCGTGTTTTAAATGCGTTATTCCTTTGATATGTCCTCTACAATAAAGCCTCTGTTTACATGCTAATTAAGTGCCGCATGGCACAATTCTGTGTTGTACAACATTCGTGCCGAAGTAATCAAGAGCATATTTTATTTTTTATTTGATTACCAGTGCGCAGCCAGCAAGAAGACAATATGACCGATACATGGACAGTACATCGATATTTAAACAATCACTGTTAAGCGCGGGGCAATGTTATCCTGCAATAAAGTCAACAAAAAATTTGCCACAGTGATTTTGACACGAATTCAATTTGAAAGAGTGAAGATTAAAAAAAATCGCAATTTTGCAGAAACAATTTAGCGGCCCCCTGCCCCTAGTCGTTGGGATAGGAGTGCTACTCAGAATCAGAATATTTATTTACACAGGAGGAATCCGATGAACTGTATAGCTCTTTTTCACAGCTGTCCCTTAGTTTCACAGGTGTCCAGTCGCATAGATCCCGCACTTGCGATTAGCATGCACGCATTCTGGCATGATGCTGGATGTAATTACCAGTGAAACGTCGAACTCAAATTGTAAACGACGTGGATTTACTCTCCAAGTAGTAACTAATTGGCGCGCTTGTTTACGTGACAAACCTTACTGGCTGTGTCGGGTGGTGGAGGGTTACGACAGATTTATACTTACACGATCTCGCCCAAAAAAAAGCTTTATTATGAATCATGCACACACACACACACACAGTTCAACGTGCGAGAATGGTCACTCACTGCGCACAGGTAGCCGGATCCTGGCGTAGTGTCCAGGCCCAGAAGAAGCCTTGTGATGGGGATCATGTAGTCCTTGACGAACGACTGCATGGGGAGAGAGCACAGGGAACGAGGGCGCGTGCGCCAGTCTCGCACGCGCCATCACTGGCCCCCCAAGGCAGGATGTGCTCAAGAGAGGTTAATTGTGTAGCCGGTAACAAAAAAATGTTTGCTTTGGACAAACACTGCCTCGATATAGCTTGGTCCATATTTGTCAAATTACACTTCGTGATCGGGAATGTTGATCATTGGCGAATTATGCACAACCATGACATTTGTGTTAATTGCGCATTACCGTAAAATTATGCTTGAAAGTGAAGAAAAAACACGGACGGAAAGGCCTTGGTTTAAAATCCACACTTTCCCGCTCCTCTCATTGGGCTGAGGTGGCCAAAAGATGAGCAGTGTTGAGTGTCACCCCCTGTGTAGGCTTTCTCCGGTAACATTTAATACTTCTGGCAAACGCCTGATGATGTTGGTTGTAATCACCAAAACGGCATACCCAGTTGTAAATGTTGTTGGTTTGCTCTCTAATGCAATGGTGTGCTGAAGTAGTAACACATTGGCATGTTCCGTTCACGTGACAAACCTTACTAATTAGCTGTCGGGTGAAGGTGGGTTTACGACATGATAAAAACCCAACTAACTTTTTCATGAATTTCTCCAGCTGCTTCAGCACAACCCTCTTAAAAAGAGTATTTAAACCCTGTGAGGAATTATTTATTTTATGATTACGCTCTTGGCATTTTTTATTTTTTTACAATAGGGTCCTGTCAGGTTCTCGCAGTAGGGGGTCGATTCATGCTTTGTGTAAATCCCAACTGAGTAATTTGCGGGCAAGTCTTCACATGCGCGCATATTCGGAGGCATGGCGGCAGCACTTGGTGGGTTACTCTTGACGCACGATGTCACGCGGTCATTAACGTCCACTGTGCAGGCAGACGGCCCGTATTTTACGGCCCATATAGCGGCAGTATTAACCAGGGCGGCACATGGATTCGGATCCGTGAACCTCTGCAACAAGCGACGAACGCGTTACCGCTAGGCAAGGGGTTGGTCAACCAAATAACAAGAAGAGACAAACAAAAAAAAAGATAATAAATCATCGATATTTCAAGAGCCACAATGCCACACGGTGAATACGAGACGCTGGTCCTTTCATAAATAACGTCAATGAAGCGGTCGTTAAGGAGCCCGCCGCGTGTGGCTCCGGAGCCGCGGGGTTTTGCCGACCCCTGCGCTAGGCCGCACCGCCGTCCTAGACGCTCGTGAACCGGTGCATGCCCCCTCTGTGGTCACAAACAAGGCTATATGGGGGGGGGATCTTTTTGTGAATGCGTGGAGGCGTACCTGGTAGAGCAGCGTGTCGAGCATGCTGACGCTGAACACTCGCCCGGCGGCAAAGGGCAGGCGGAACATGAAGGCCAGGTTGGAGCCTTTCTCCCGCTCCTCCTGAGCAGCGGAACACGCGGGGCACGTTTCAGTTACAAAAACCGGGAAGACTTCAACGGATTCGAACCGTGGTAGGCGTTCACGAGGGCACTTCGCGCAAACTCAACGCGGGTCGCCCCCCCCCGCCCCCCCCCCTCCTCCCCACCTCGAAGAAGCGGGCCACGGAAAACGTTGCGTTGCCGACGTGTTATAAGCTCGTCTGTTAAATGTACGCGACATATATATTTAAAAAAAAAGACGTGAAATCAAAAGCGCTCCAAAGAGACGGCCGCGCGCTGAGATCAAGCCACGCATCTTTGATCGCTCGCTCTCAAGATGCCCCCGACAGCTCTGCACGCCCCGAGATTCTCGGCGTTCATCTCAAACCGTTACGTGGGAGAGCGGGGTTGGTCCGTTTCGCGCAACATGAAAAATATGCACACACGTCGAGAGGCAAATTTCCAAGAGGCTTTGTACACTCACTGCACTTGCACTGGCATCGCATTTAAACTTTCCGTTATTGAGATGAGGTGCCAACAAGTCACAGCTCTGACTGGGAGCAATCCATATTCTCGCTCCCATTTCAAACGGATCAGAGATGTTTCATTCACATGACGATCTCTTTTTCTACGTTTTACACAGAGAGAGAGGAGAGAGAGGAGAGAGGAGAGAGAAGGGTGATTCTGCCGTAGACAATGCTAGCCGAGGTCTTTTTCAATGATGCAATAATGTCAACGTTGCCCGATAATTGGGCACGTTTGGAATCAATGCTGCACCTCCCCCCCCCGAACCTCATCGTGGAGGACAAAGCCAACAATCTGTTTAATCCGTTACAATGAACGGTGTTGGCAATGGCCAGGTGATCCCATTATCCGCTTAACAGGTCACATCTCTTCCCCAATCTCTGCTCAAGCCCCCCCCCCCCTCCCCCCCCAGATCACTGCTCTTATCTCGATTCAATGTGCCGACGTTAACATCACGCGTTCAGTCATGGCAGCCCCTGAAGCTATGCTCGACTCTGCTAAGCGCGCTATCGCACGATCACCTGGCAGGACAACGGTGGCTCGGAGATGTTAACTACCTCGCCTGGTATGCAGGAGGTCGTGGGCTCGATCCCGTCTATAATAATACCTGTTGTATATTTGGTCGCGTGGATTTTTCTGCGGGTCCTCCCGTTTTTCCCTCCACGTTTAGAAACACACGTTCAGAGTATTTGGCCGCTATACATTTCCACGTGATAAGCCACTTCGTTGAGCTTTCATTTGTGGCCAGGTCGCTTCTGAAAAAGAGCTACATAGCTCAGTGGGCCTTACCTGGTAAAAAAAAAGTACATTTAAAAAAAAAACTATTGTCATCCATTGAATTGTACTTATTGCTTTGAGTCAAGGAAATAGCGCTATTGTCAGGCGATGAATGGAACTGTCTCCACATTTATGTGTGCATTGGTGTGCTGCTCATTTGACGTGTAGCGCTGAGCCAGTGGTAGAAATGTCACACTCATATGGTGGTGGGGACCGGTATATTTAAAAGAAAACCACTGCTAATATTTTTGCATTGGTCATTCTCCCGTAGTAGTTGTTTGTGTGTGGTGGCGCACACTGGCCAGAGCGGAAGAGTAGGCCAAAATAGCCTCTAGAGCCACCTCTAAGCAAGAGGCCCTTCCGCCAGAAGTGCCCTGAGCAGGTAATTGCGGGGGGGGGGGGGCGGGCTACAACATTTAACCCTTCCGGGAGGGATCGAAGCGGAGTGTCCCTGCAAATGAACTTGGTGGCGAGCTTGCCAATCACAGGGCCACCCGGGCACCTCCTCCCTGTCTCTCCTGGCCACACCAACCCAGCGATGATTGGCGATCACTTCAGGAGCGCCGCCGAACGTAATTTCACGCCATTCATTGGGAATAATCTGGGTAACGCACTGCCTCTGTCGCTAAATACTCTTCTAAATGCAAATTGCCATTTGTAACAACCGGGAATGTTTCGTATGTGCACTGGGGCACGAGTGCGCGTGATAAAAAGCACACACACAAAGGACGCGCTCTGGGCTGGGTGAGAGCGCTATTCGGCAAAAGTAGCGTTTCGTTTTTAAGGCGATTAATTTTAAAGCGCGTTGGTGCCTTTCACTGCAAAGGATCAAGGTCGGATTGGATGTTTGAATACAAGCATCACACAGATGCTGTTTCTTCTCAGTGTGCTTCATTATTTAAGTAAGGTGGGTGAAGACGAACAGGGCGTTCTGGACAGACACTCCACGTCCATCACAGATATTCTCAATCCTAGATTTGAAGCTTTCGTGACTCCAAGGATCCATACTCTTTGGTTCTATTCGGTAAAGTCACGTAGGTAAAAAATAAAATAACAAAAATCACGACGTTTCAGCCACAACACAAGTGGCCTTCATCAGGTGAAGGGACCGTGCTGTCATGAGGACAGCATTGGAGTGATTTTGTTATTTTATTTTTTACTTACTTGACTTTACCGAATAGAACCAAAGAGTATATTCTCAATCGTCAGCCTCGTTGCCCCCTTTAAGTTCCCAAATATACACATGTACAATTTGACATCTGCGCGCAATGAATGTATCATCACTGGAACATGCGTCTGAGTTTAAACAAAAAAATGTAACCCTCGACCGTTGGGAGACGTACGACTGATTTTCGAAAGCTTCTACTCCCAATAACGCTGGGGGTGTGGATGCTTACACACAAAACTGGATGGTTATACGAGTTCAAATTCAGCTCAGAGGTCTAAGTATTCCACCATAATTTCGGGGTTCATAAAATAAATACTAGTTTGTGGGTTGTCAACAGTGGGTGTCATGTTTGTAGACTGGCCCTGAACGAGTGTAGGATGGGGATTTGTTTACCTTTCATGCACTTTGCACTCCTATCGTGTTTTTGTAATGTTTGTTGTTGTAACGTTCTGACCCACCCGTACCGGAGATCTGTGAAAAAGAGCTTACTAGCTCATAGGATTCCTCCAGTATAAATACATATTCTGATTCCGTATATTTGATGGTTTCTATGGTCATTATGTATTATAATACAAGTTAATATTATTATTATTATACAAGAGTGCTCCTTTTAACAATAGTTGTCCTATAGATGTACGGGTCTCCACCTTAGAAATGTGGAATTACCACCATTGGCTCAGGGCTGCTGATAGAGATGAACATGATCTCAAAGCTTGTTTGAGCAGGCATACACTTTGCATGTTTTATTGGAGTTAATCGATGTGCATGTATCACAGTGTTCACTGTGTAAATTAAACTAATGCTGCAATCACATGAGTGTTTGTCATGCTGTACCAATGTAAGTGTTTTCATCGCTGTACATGTGACCGGTTTCTTCGCTGACTGTCAAAGGTGCATCAAAATAAACCAACACGATAATTGACTGAATGCGTGATACGCAGCTATAATCCACGTCGCACATTCCATGCCGCAGAAAGGGGCGACTTCAAATGCCACACACAGTTAAACTATAAGCTAACTAAAAATAACTATGAACTATAAACTAAACTAGAAAATTATTACAACTAAACTTTTTAAATTTTGCCAGGTAAGGCCAACTGAGCTATATCGCTTGTTTTCAGAATCTATCTGGCCACAACTGATAGCTTAACGAAGTGGCTTATGAAGTAGAGATTTATTACTGTCAAACACTATGAACGTTTGTTTCTAAATGTGGAGGAAAAACCCGGAGGACCCAGAGAAAAACCCACACGACCACGGGGAGAACACGCAAACTCCAAATATATGGGCGTCAGGGTCGGGATCGAACCCACGACCTCCTGCATACCAGGCGAGGTAGTTAACATCTCGACACTGCGGTGTCCTATGGAGGGAGAGAGGGGGGGGTGGAGGGGAAGGATGGGGAGGGGGTAGTACCATCTGTATAAAAGTGAACAGCATTAATTACCTTCTCTAGTTTGGAGAGAGCGAGTGAGTAGCAGTCCTTGGCTCGAAACTGCATGAAGCGCATGTTGGCCGGGTGCGTGAGTTCCGTGATGATGCTGAGACTGGAGAACAGCCTGCGGACAATCACATCATATCGCGAGTACGTTTAATAGCGCAGTGCTATCACGAAGGAGCTACGTTTCACAGACGAGTATAGTTCACATTTGTTCTACATTGGGGAAGGGTGTTTTATTTTTTACACAATTAGTTGATGCTGCATCGGCAGTGTTGTACAAGCAAAATGAACAAACAAAAAACACATTCGCCAATAATACTGCGTGACCATAATATGGCCCTTCTTTATAGCACTTTAATTATCCAATTAGGTAGTTTGCATGTAATTTTGTTTTAAATCTGTCAAAATATGGAACAGGACACGAGCAGCACATATGTAAACTAACAAAACAAAAGTGTTTAATCTTTATATATGTTTTAGTAAAACACTAATATTGCATACAGCATTCCCCCGTTATCCTCGAGGGATACGTCCTGGAGATGCTCGTGAATAGCAAATTTTTCAGATAATGATATTGACCTATGAAAATCTATCCGTTTAATGAATTGCCTTAAATAAATACGTAAATAAGCTGTTAAATACGTGAAAATTAACACTTTTTCACATCACATTCTCTCTCATCACTTTATCTCATCACTTTCTTTATCGCTCTCTCTCTCGATGCAGTCGTGGAGAGCTTCGGATGCGATTCGCGAGTTCGTGGATAACGAGGGATGACTGTACGTACACACACACACAAATAAATAACCACCTTGGCATAGTGCAGGCAGGTCCCCCGACGACACTACGCTTTTTCCCGTAGGCTGGGATCGAATAAGTAGCCTCACTATCCCATCTTTTGACCCCCCCACATGGCGATGAGTAATTGAGCGCCGCAGGTGATGCACGGTGCAGCATTCCCGTATCCTCCGTCCAGCTATTTCCTCGGTGAGGAGAAGGCATCAGACGACGCAAGAGCTCCACTTACGCCGAATGCCAAGTAGGAAAATTGCCCGATTCCCAATCAACCACTTTGTCAAAATGTGGTCGCACTCTGCTGCCCCCGAGAAATAGGGCCCCACATTGCTCAAATACTCAAATTGAACGCTTTTCCCTATCTGCCACGGTGATTATCTGTTTAATGTTTAATTGCGGCGTTTGCTGTACAACATAATGCTTCCTCGTGACGTCTCGATCGACGCGTAGGATTTGAAATACCGTCTGGGTCATTTGCCGAACCCTGGTGACTCAGTGGCAGGGTTCACGGCTTGCAAGCGGAAGGAATGGATTCAAATCCAGTTTGGGGGGGGGGTTGACTCGGCCCATCATCTCTCTGCAGTTGATAAACTGAGTACCACCTTGTGGGAATGTCAACAGCAGCTGTCCTATGGACAGACTCGCCCCTGCTATAGGAAGGTGCAATACCCACCAGTGGATCAGAGGGCTGTAAACGAGAGATGTTCTTTCGAGCAGGAAAGCTTTTTTTAAAAAAATATATATTTTAAATATTTTACTACGCGTATAAGTGTTGTATCGTCTTCCTGGCAGTGCCAAACATGAATAAATAAAGGTGCAGTCGCGTCTAAACTTGCCGCACACTGCTCCGGCAAAGTAAAAATTCAATTCTGGATAAATCACAGCTGCCAAAACAAGTGAGAGAAACACACTCGGGGTTCGATTGAAAGAGCCGGGGGGGGGGGGGGGGGGGTGGGTGGGGGGGGGGGGGGGAGAACGCGCACACTTCAAGTACACATAGCCATCGTCAGGGTCGCGATCGAACCCATGACCTCCTGCGCGGGAGGGAGTACCCGCTGCCGCGGCTGCGCCCCACCTGAACATGGTCTGCACGTTGACGATGGTCTTGGCGTCCGCCATGTAGTCCTCCTCGGCGCTCATGGTGCTCTCCTTGTCCACCACCACCACGTTGTCCGCGTAGATGATGCCGCACTGCAGCAGGTTGTCCAGGCTGATGGCGAGAGCAGCGGAAGAGAACGGCGGAGAGCGCAGTCGGCAAAGCGGCGCGTTGCGCGAAGCGAATGGATCGTCGTCGTCGTCGTCATCGTCATCGACGGCGTCATCACTGTCGGCATCGTCGGTGTCATCGTCGGCGCCGTCATTATTCTCGTCGTCATCAGTATTGCCACAATTTTTCTCGTTACAATTGTCGTTGTCACCGTCATTGTCACTCCGTATCTTCAGTGTAATTAGCATCAGCATCGTCCATGACCATTGAGCGAGTAACGTGCAGCATGGCTGTATGTTGAGATGTAATCTTAAAACCGTGTCATTGCAATGCACAGGGGGGGTCCAATTACCCCTGCAGATCATCACATAATTAACCGGTGCACATGCAGTTTCAAAAGTAACGAAAACAGCGATGAGTCTACAGTACGGTATTTGAGATTTAAGGGGCTGATAGTCGTTGGCAAGTCGATTTCTAGGCTGCCCATGTTTCTGTTATCAATTTCCACGATGCAGCGCACCAACGCATGCGACTATCTGCAGGTTAACAGCTCACAAAGGAGACAATATGCACCTAGAAGTGGCAACTTGGGAGTGGAGGTTTACGAGCCATTTTTTTTTATTACGCAGAACTAAAAATATATACAGTATATCACGATTGCTGATCAAAGGCCCGAAGGTCGAAAACACCAAGCCGCCAGTTACAGACAGCACTATTGTAGGTGTATTAGATCAAGCATTATACGGTTCTTGAATGTATTACAGTGAACTCATCGCAATGAACTCACTGCGCTCTTATATTCTTGGGTCTTTCGGTAAAGTCACGTAGATAGGTTCAAATAAAATAACAAAAATAACAAAAAAAACTACGACGTTTCGATCGCAACACAAGCAATCGTCATCAATGACGAGTACGTTTCGAAACGTCGTAGTTTTTGGTTATTTTTGTTATTTTATTTGAACCTATCTCCGTGACTTTACCGAAAGACCCAAGAATATGAATTCCTGCAGTTACAAAAGCTTTAAGTCAACATTTCACAGCACTCTGACTGATGAGGGCGCAGAGGGCATTCATTGGGGGGTTACAGATTAAATGCACCTTACAATTGTAAATTATTATTGCCACGCGCGCCTAGAGAGCTTTGAATTGTAAATGCAATAAAATGTCAAGTCTCCTGTGCATGAGATAACGACCTTGATGCGGCACTTCTGTAAACAGACCCCTGGTGATTGAGTGTTGAAGTGCACATCCCCGACACCAGGCTAAAGTTTAACGTGGTTTGCAATAAGGTAATCCAAGGATTTAAAAGAACAATCTTGAGATGCGGAGCTGCTGTAAAATTATATATGGGATTATGTTTGCGAGTATATAACTGCTCGACCAGAGCTATGAATGCTTTGACATTTGCTTTGTCTTTGTGCTGTTGCCCATTGGCAATCTGCGGTTTCACATAGGAAAATACGTTTTAAGGACAATGCATACATTTTTCTTGGTTCTTTCGGTAAAGTCACATAGAAGGGAAACAATAAAATAATAAAAATATAACACAATAAAATTCTCACGACGTTTCGACTGCAACACAAGCAATCATCATCAGGTGTGAAAACCATAGCAAGAAAAAATTCAAAAAAGTGGCGTTTTTTTACGTTAGCACCACGGACAGCGATTTGGCAGTTATTCAGATGGACGAGTCCATCTATGTTCGGAAAAGAGGAGGGGGGAGACGAAAAGAATGGATGCGGTCAGAAAGCCACTGTAAGCGTGAACAATAAATGAAGACCCGAAATGGTTTATCAAATCCTACCAATGATTGTTAAGCCAGAATCCATCTTCTCGGTTGAAATTGTCTCTGTGTTTGTATGTGGACAGCTTCATGAACGAATCTCTCATGGTAGCCAGATGGCTTGCAGAGAACCTCTGTCTTGGAGAAGTCAATGTCATGTGAGCCTACTGAATTATAACAGTGATCTGCCACGGCCGAGGTGTTGGTCCTACCGTGTAGTAGGTCTGCTTTGTGTTCACGGATGCGGTCCGAGACATGTCGTTTGGTTTCTCCAATGTAACTACTATCACAGAGGCAACTTAGTTTGTAGACGCCAGGGTACATTGTTTACATTATCAAATCATTTTCGTTTGCACGTTTTACCACAAGTATGTGTGGCTAATGCAGTCTTTATGTCACGATGATCAGTGTCACTTTGTTGTTGCTTGAAAATCTTCGCACCTCCCGAAATTCTTGACGGGGAGGGTAAAGCATACTGCTGTAACATATTACATTTACAACGGGTGCAGCTGAAGCACATTGCATATGAACAACTAGTGGTGTGCACCACCAGGTTGCTTATGAGCTCGACTCCGCTGTGTTTTTCACGAGTGACGCCTGGACCATCTCGTGCCTCTTCTTGACACCGCGCAAATGTATTTGACACCGGATGAACATACACTCTATATGTTGCAGATTTCCAACATGTTTGTATATGTGTCATGCATTTGTTTTTTTTTCTTTTACCAGGTAAGGCCCACTGAGCTGTATACAGTTGCTCCTTTTCAGAAGTGATCTGGCCACAAATGATAGCTCAACAAAAGTGGCTTGTCATGTATTGGAGCCAAATACTCTAAATACATGTTTCTAAATGTGGAGGGAAAAAACCAGAGGACTCGG
This sequence comes from Petromyzon marinus, assembly GCF_048934315.1. Classification (NCBI taxonomy): domain Eukaryota; kingdom Metazoa; phylum Chordata; class Hyperoartia; order Petromyzontiformes; family Petromyzontidae; genus Petromyzon; species Petromyzon marinus. The sequence goes on along the minus strand of NC_133716.1, from coordinate 7,738,251 downwards.
AAGAAAAAAAATTCATACGACCATGGGGAGAACATGAATACTCCAAATATATAGGTGTCAGGTTTGTGATCAAACCCAAGACACTCCTGTATGCCAGGGAAGGTGTTGTGCTTGCTATGTACATATCACTTGACACTGGATATGCTTGAAAATTAAATGTTCCATCCCAACAGATTGTCCAGGTAAATTATTTGAATATTTTTTTTGTATCCACATCGTATTTCTCACAAAAGCTCCTGGCCTCACAACTCCATTTCATCCGAGTCATAAGGTCCGTGTTTTGCAGAACCCCAAGTCACTCCGGCAAGTTACGTGCACATTAAGGCACATTTGATTAAGATTCTGCAATATAATGCAATCAAGAATGCACAGGCGCATATTTCTGGAAATGAGAAGCTTGCGCTGGCTAACTTGCATGCCTAAACTGTGTAAAAAATCCTGCCAGAGGGTGGCATGATTACACAAAGGCCCTTTTGAGTTGCAAACGTCAGCTGCCTGCTGACATCATAAAAGGCGCATCACCTAATGCTGGTGCGAGGGAAGTTCAATGCATTGACAGTTGTATTGATAGTGCTTTCTCGGTCTCGTTAATGAGCGGTGCCGTGAAAAAAAAAACGTTTCCCACATGAAATGAATGAAGGGGCAGCGCTCGCAATTATCTCCGTCGGTGGCTTTGCAAGCTACTAACAGTGGGACAAATTCCACATTCCAAAGTTGGGGGCCAGTCCATTTGTAAGGTGATCGACAAAATGGTTTCTGACTTATCACAAAGTGTTACTCATTTTGACTGACCTAGAGGGATGCTAGGCTGATATGTTTGCACACAATATTGATTGTGAATTTAGCATTGTAATCGGACTACGAATAATAGTGATTATAATTTAAAGCCATTTTTAAATCCACTGCTGGATGAAGGCATGGAGGACCATAGCTTTGAATGCTGATTTATGTGAGTTGATCAGGGCCAGGGTTTGGATTCGAACTCAGGACATCGGGTTCATAGACAGTGTGTCCATCGCTCCACACAGCAGTGTGCATAAACATACAAAACAAAGATCCTCTGCAAACCTTTCACAGACTGTTGATGTAAGTGCTGTTAGTGAGAACCGAATTAAGGCCAGCATGGTACACGAGGGGTGGTGGGTGGCCAGCACCACGCCCAGCCACCTTTGTCTCCCTCGTGGCGATGTTTACACATCGCACCAGGTACCATTTGAGGCCAAGTCGACCTGGTTCCAGTAATCGTCGTGAGCAGGAATTAAAACCCGGGTCGCCGGGTTTGTAGCGCAGCGCGCTAATCACTGCACCCCCACCCCCACTTGTACATACTCATACCCGTACGTACGTACACATGCGTTTTCCTGAAAAGATTAATGTGCATTAAACTTAATACAAACTACGTTCATTTCCAAGTAGGTGCCTGCACACATATGCATGTGTTAACTGATACCAACGAAAGCCAGACGTAGTTAATCTAAATTCCGACCGCCTCCGACAAGACTCGGTCCCGCCGTGAATACAAATGTCCAGTGGTCAATGAGGCATGTGCTTCGTGTGTCCGCACAGGTCCAGTCTGATTCACCTGAGCACACCACGGAGGTGTGAATAACGCAGGGCAAAGTGTCACGCAGGAGCTGTGGAATATTAAGCCTGCGAGGCTGCAGGTACCAATTCCCCGCCTCCCCTCGCTTATCTGGCCGGGCGGTTCCGTGGTAAGAGCACTCGACTCATACTGTAGTTGGAAGGCAAAGTCACAGCCCTGCAATGTTTTGCTCATGCCGCCACTGGCGGAAGGGCCTCGACTGAGCTAGAAATGCAGAGATCCTGGGTTCAAAATCCAGGCAGCTGGCTGTGATTAAACTGGGTTCTGTCGTACAGAGCAGTGGTTCTTAACCTGGGCGCATGCAACCCCTCGGGGTGCGAGACATGGGCAGATTTTTTTCGAAGGTCAATCATTGAAACACAAATTAAGCACGGGCACGTAACTATTACTACTTTGTTTCATCAACGTTTCGATCGCAACACAAGACGACTGCTTGTGTTGCGATCGAAACGTCGTAGTTTAAAAAGAAAAAAATGTTATTTTCTTTGAACCTATCTACGTGACTTTACCGAAAGACCCAAGAATAGAACATATCAGTTGCAAATGATAACTGAAAATCCAGTACTTTCATCGGAAAAAAAATTCCTTTCTGTGTTGGGGTGTGTTGGAAAGTGTTGCCCACGGCTGTGTGCAACAGAAGTCACTTGAAGTGATCTCAGTGCGAGAGATGCCTATTGTGCATTGGCACCTGTGGGTGTGGATGGGTTTTTTTTCCTCGTCAACAAATTGAAAAACATTAAAGAGTGGTCACGGTGAAATGCGATGCGTTCATTCCGCAACCGACCCCTGCCCATTGTACGCTGGCAAAGGGGGGCACAAGCCATCGAACGGATGACTAACCGCAACGTATGGTTACGTCATTATTGTCAGTTGCTTTTCAAGCGCCATACAAAATTACGGCGATGTATTATTATTATTACCATAACATGTCTTGCGCGAAATATCCTTTGATTGAGATTGGCCATCTCGTTTGCACAGTGCGACCGCGATGAAATTAGCGAAAGAGATCAATTATAAATATATGATAAACAAATGGCTCGCAACCTTCTCTCAGCACCAAGGCCGGTGTGTCGCTTCTAAAAGGACACTCACAGGCCCCCACCTCCTCTCTCGCCTGGATGTTGAGTGACCACTGAGCTTTTTGCCCCGCGTGCTAGAGTGGCTGTCCGCGAAATATCGTGCGTACGCGTGTCACAATTTGCATTGTTGTTCCTATTATTATTATTCAACAAGGTCATTGCACAGTGAAAGTAGGACTTACTTGTCGATGGATCCGACCATGTAGTACACCATGGGGAAACAGCAAATAGCCTCCAGAAAGTGGCAGTCAGGTCTGTGGACGGCATCACAAGTAGGAGCAAGTTTAAGCTTGGAGGCACGACAAAACGCCCACAAGACGCAGGCAACAGGCTGCCTATAACCACTTAAACCAGAATTTGCTCGATCTTGTCAGATGTACGCACGTACGTCGCACGTTGCGTTGCACCGTACGTAGCCAACCGTGGCAATCGGATATTGAAAGCTAAGCGGGTTTGAGCCCGGATAGTACTTGGATGGGTTACCACCACACGCCAGGTTGCCATAGGCTGCAGGGCTATGTGATGGGCAGCACAGGGCAGTGCGGCAAAGCCCACTGTTGTTCTGTACTTCCTTGCTCTCCCGCCTTCACCAACCTGCACTGACAAGTTTGGTCAAATAACCCCCATGACCGGCTCAGTAAAAGGGGAGACTTCATGCAGCAGATGAGTGACGAAGAGATGTACCTGTACAATTATCCAGGGAAACCTCACTCAAGACTCTTTTTTCAGGATGATCCTACATTGGAATGCTTGGCCAATTCCATTCATGAGTGTTTGGTATGTGGACGGAAATCGGAGCATCCTTAGAAAAGCCACACACACGACGTCACAAACAATCAAAGACCCACACAAACATATTTAAGAAGCCACTGCTGGTTTGCCATAATTTGAACAACATAGTAGTTCACGCCTACAATGACCAGATATTCCAAGGTAGTCTTCCATCCAAGTACAAACCGGGCTAGAAGTCTAAAACTATGCACTAAACTAAAGTTTATTTTTTTATTTTACTAGGTAAGACCCACTCATCTAACCAGCTCCCTTTCAGAAATGACCAGGCCACATATTATAATTCTATGAAGTGGCTTATCATCTGGAAATTTGTAGCAGCCAAATACTTTAAAACGCATGTTTTCAAATGTGGAGGGAAAAACCGGAGGACCCGGAGAAAAATCCACGCGACCATGGGGGAGAACTCCAAATATACGGGTGTCATGGTCGGGATTGAACCCACGAGCTCCTGCATACCAGGCGAGGTAGTTAACATCTCGCCACCGTCGCCTTTGTTTCCGAGCTGTTGCGAGATCGGGTGAATTTGGTGCTATTCGCTAACAGTCAGGCTGACTCTTATTTTCGATGATGTGCGTGAAACTGTACCGTTGCCCATAATCCACCGTGCTCACAGTCATCAACGCTGCTCATCAGGACACTTGGCTGGCAGTGCTCTGGGTGGGGGAGTCGGATGGGAGCCAAGGCGTGGGACCGACGCAGGGTCAATGCCTCCAGACTCGCAGTGAAAGCAAATGCACTGACAATTTAACTGGCTATTGCCAACGCGGTAGCATCTCTCTCTCTCTCGAGTCGGAACTTTGCGAATACAAAACTTCGCCTAACTCACGCGTGGCTGGAACATATTCTACCGACGTTTTTTTTTGTTTGTTTTAATTAAGCAGAGGTCAGAGGCACCCTAGTGCTGAGCACTGAAATATAAATTATTATTGTTTAAAGAGCATCCCGGTGTACCACCTCAAAGTTGTTTGCACGGCAGGTAGCACCACTAATTACCACAAAATGCCAATGAAAAACCTTCCGGTTGCCACGTAGCTTTGACGGTTGTGCTGTATATCCCTCCCGTGCGTTTTCCGTTTGTACCGCATGTTGCTGTGAATGATGTCCAACTGAACAATGATTTATTCAGTCTGAATTATTGTCAATTATTCGTGAGGCAAAGTGGCTTCGCGGTAGCACATTTGCCACTTGCCGCAGAGGTTCACGGTTCCAAGCCAGCAGCCGTGCTGGTTCACGCCACGGGCGTATGAACTGTAACAATACGCGCCGTACTGCTTCGCAGTGGACGCTGAAGGACCGCGCGGCGTCATTCGCAAGGGTGGGCCATGGTGCCCCAGCATCGTGGTCAAAACGCGATATGTTAGAAACTCACCTGCACATTTCTCAATTTGGAATCTACACGACAGTCATCCGGACCCTCCTGAAAGAGCCACGAGACTCAGTGAGGCTTTCCCGGGTGAACAAAACGTGAAAGTAAAATCATAGGTCGCGAAGATCTTAGCCGGCACGTGGAGCGAAGTGTCGGACACCACACGGAATGACAAGTGGTACAAACCCATTAACACATCGGAGAGCCATTCATTGGTTTGTAAATTGGCGATTTCCACTTTGAATAGATTAATGATCAGCATGGGGTTCCAATTAACTCACATCAGCAGCAAATCATTCACCTGCATGTTTTGTTTTACTTGCTTAATTGTCAACGTTAATAGCTTTCCGAATGAGAAAAAAACATAAAATGTGGAGAAAATATATTTCCCGGGTGAAATTGTATTTCTGCAAAGATGTTCCTGATTGATAATGTAGGAGGTGGATATGTAGCTGCAGGTTTGACAAAGGCTTGTACGACAAAACTGCTGTTTATCAAACTCACCAACATCGTCCGACTCACTAAAATGCCGTGCACAATAGCAAGGCAACTTCAGCCTTTAAATTAGTTCACGTAGACTGTATAACATTTTGGAGTATACCTGCACTGTACAGTGCAGGTATTATTCAACATGTTTTCTGTCGTCGTCATCATCATCATTAGCCATGATCCATCCACTGCTGGATGAAGGCTTCCCAAACCGTCCTCCCATCTCTCATGGTGCTGAGATAAAGGAATCCACCTAGGATCTGCACGTGATCTTTTTTGGCTGCCACTCCGTACTTATTCTTGGACATTCGCCATCATCCTTCCTCACCAAGCTTTCTACCCAAGCCCCGCTGACATTTCCCCACAGGTTGAATGATGCCATTAACCGGCGTATGTTCTCGAATCTATGTGTGCCTCCTACTGCCTCTCAGTGTAATTCCAAACGTGTATCACTCCACAGGACCATCTGGATCTTCACTTCCCCCCCCCTACTCCACACCCCCCTACACCTCTCCTCCCTGGCTCCTCCCCCCCTCTGACCTTATATAATCACTTCACAAACAGCTCTCTTTGCCCACAACAGTAAAAAAATAATTGCTGTGGTTGTCTCGCCTGATGACGGAAGCTTGTGTTGCTTCCGAAACGTCGTGATTTAATTTAGTTATTTTTATTTGATTTTATTTTCACCCACGTGACTTTACCGAAAGAACCAACGAGTATGGATCCTTGCAGTCACGAAAACTTCAAATCTAGAATCACTCCACATTTGTTTTCTTCATCACGATTTTCAGTTTCATTTTGTCTGTTAAATGACACTGTTTCTAAACCATGTGTCTGAGCAAGTAGTAAACAGGCATGTTGTCCACGACCCCACCGTGAGTGTGCCCACGGGCCCCACCGTGCATGTGCCCGGCACGCCCTTACGGGTTGTCGAGCAGCAGCACGATGGGGTTGAGCTCCCTGTGGGGTCGGTAGTAGGCCCGCAGTGGCACGATGAACGTGTAGAGGCCGTTGCCCGCCGTCTCCGCCGACACAATGATCAGCTTGTTCTTGAAGCTGTAGGCCTTGGCATCTTCATAGCTGTAGTGCGCGCAGCCCTGCCGGGAGAAGAGACACGGCAAAACGGCCGTGAAGATTTTCAGAAGCGACAAAGTGGCTCATCATCATCATGTGGAAATTTATAGCAGCCAAATACTCTAAATGTAGAGGGAAAAACACTGGGGTCCCGGACAAAAATCCACGCGACCACGAGGAGAACATGCAAACTCTAAATATACAGGCGTCAGGGTCATGATCAAACCGACGACCCTCTGTATACTAGGCGAGGTAATTAACATCTCACCACCGTGGCACCCCACTGTTTTGCCTGCACTATAGCTCTATCTTAATTTTAATCAGTGCTCTCCATCTCATGTGGGTCACACACCTACGCACACAAAGATATTTATCTTAATTTAAAACTGCAGCCCTGACATCATATAAGATGTGTGTCGCAATTATCGGGCTTGTGCAGCTTGTAACGACACACATTTATACTTGAATAGAGGAGATCGGTAAATGTGGAACGGTGTAAAGTGGTAGTTCGTGAGATCTGGCGTTTCGAAATATCTTTGTATGAAAAAAAATAACAATAGGTTTTACCCTTTCTGGCAATAAAGCAGGTGTGGAGATGTTCAAAAACCAAATAGAAACTTTTTTCAAGGAATCAAGTCTGCAATAACCACACGTACTTGTGGTGAACATGCAAACAAACATGCTCTGATAATATATGCATTCTCTTTGAGGCTTATTGGCCTACACCAGAGATAGCCTTCTTTAGGGCGTAGTCTTACCAGTGTCAGACCAGACAATGCATATATGATTAGAGCATTCTAGATTTGAAGCTTTCGTGACTGCAAGGATTCATACTCTTTGGTTTTAATTGGTAAAGTCACGTAGGTAAAATAAAATAAAACAAAATAAAAGAAAACAATTAAATCACGACGTTTCGGAGGCAACACAAGTCTCCTTCTTCAGGTGGAACAGACACAGCGGAACATCAGTGTCAAGTGGACAGCTCAGAGACCGGGTCTATATACAGGTTAAGAGGGGGGGGGGGGAGGAGTCAGACCGGGATGTGGGTGGGGGGGGAGGGCTGAGCCAAGCCGCCGCTTGTCACGGCACAGGGGGCTCGGAGGAGCGGAGGTGCCTCCTGTGCGACAACGTGTAAAACCCCTTTGTTATGCTGCCGGGGGTTGGAGGAAAGGGATGGCGTGCTGTAAGGGTGCAAGTACAGCTTCATTGTTTAGAAAGCATTAGAAATGGCTGTATAATTATAAGGTAGCTAAAGTTTGACATACAACCACTGAGAGATGGAAATGGCTGTACAATTAAAAGGCAGCTAACAAACACAAGATCCAGGTCCGGTTTTAACACAGTACACAAAATCCGTGATCTGATCCCATCCGTAAAGGATGTTATCACTGACTTACAGTACCTCGGTGTTTACAAATTGAGTTGTACCTGCGGAGTCTGCTATATCGAGGAGACGAAGCGACATATCTCTGACCGAATTCGTGAGCACAAATCAGATTTGAAACACAGCAGAACGAATTCTTCTGCCGTGGTTGATCACCGTTACCTCGCTGTGGGTGATCATGATATTGTTTTATCCGATACCAAGGTACTCTGCAAACCTACCGGTTATTATCAGAGATTTGTCCACGAGGCCATCCAGATTTACAAACACAGACACAACTTCAACCGAGAGGATGGTTTCAAATTGAGCAACCACTGGAAAGATGTTATACATCAAGTCAAACGTTAGCTGCATTTTAATTGTACAGCCATTTCCATCTCTCAGTCGGTGTATGTCAAACTTTTAGCTACCTTATAATTATACAGCCATTTCTAATTCTTTCTAAACAATGAAGCTGTACTTGCACCCTTACAGCACGCCATCCCTTTCCTCCAACCCCCGGCAGCATAACAAAGGGGTTTTACACGTTGTCGCACAGGAGGCACCTCCGCTCCTCCGAGCCCCCTGTGCCGTGACAAGCGGCGGCTTGGCTCAGCCCTCCCCACCCACCCACATCCTAGGCTGACTCCTCCCCCCCTCTTAACCTGTATATAGACCCGGTCTCTGAGCTGTCCACTTGACACTGATGTTCCGCTGTGTCTGTTCCACCTGAAGAAGGAGACTTGTGTTGCCTCCGAAACGTCTTGATTTAATTGTTTTCTTTTATTTAGTTTTATTTTATTTTACCTACGTGACTTTACCGAATAAAACCAAAGAGTATTATTAGAGCATGTTTGTTTGCATGTTCACCATAAAAAACGTGTGGTTATTGCAGACTTGATTCCTTGCAAAAAGTTTCTATTTGGGTTTTGAACATCTTAACACCTGCTTTATTGCCAGAAAAGAGAGGAAAACCTATTCTCTGACAAAAATGATGTTACTAAGGAAAAACTGGTTTATTGATTATTTTTCACAATTGGTGTCAATGATGTTAAATATAATGCTACTGTCTGTGATCTGCATGCTGATGCTGCTTGCTTGATGTGGATGCACACACTCATGTTTGTAAATGTACAACAATAAACACAGAAAATTATTAAGGATTAAACTAATTATGTTTTGCCCGTACTGAAACGGCTGTATGCCGTATGGACCTGAAAACTCAATTTACCTGTACAAGAATACGGGGTAAACCTTATGGGTTGACAGGTATGCAAAAGGTTGAGAGTTAAAATCTCAGTCGAGGGTTGTCTCAGGCCATTCATTATTCCTTTAATGGGGAAATAATACATTTACCACTTTGTAGGAAATTAACATTGGTTGTGCTATGGAAATAATTATCCCTGCCATATGAATGTGGAATCTTTACTGTTGGCGCAGGGCTGCTGCACCCAAGGCTTAATTGAGAAGTGAGACATTTCTATTTTGTATTTTTTTTCTCTTCGGAAAAGTGGAATTTACACCATGTGTGTTGAGGCAATGTTTTTTTCTTTCTTTCAGTTTTGACTTAACCCTTATCCTCACGAATACAATTTTGGCACTGTGGTGTGTTGCAAACATTAGACACCGACAGGTCCGTGGTGCTGAGTTTGTGGGCTATGAATTCTGCATGCTTGCATACGCACTGACCTTATCCAACCGAAGGCAACAGAACGGAGCCCTCTTCCTCAGCAGATGACACAGCGTGGGAGAGCTGCCGATGTACGGGGAGTTGGGTGGGTAACCTTTTACCCGGCTATGACAATAGCAATCCACAAAAACACGCACCGCACACAAAGATGATCAAACAAAGATCACCCATATAGCCTTCACAGACTGTTGTGGCAAGTGCTGTTAGCGAGTAGCCGGCACGGCACACGAAGGTGTGGGTGGCCAGCACCACGCCCGACTGGGGTTGTTTCCCTTGTGGCGATGTTTACACCCCGCACCTCGAGGCTGAGTTGACTCAAGTGAGCCCCAGGACCGGCTCAGATAATTAATTGTCACTGGTGTTGGCAATGAGCGGGAATCAAACTCGAGTCGCCGGATTCATAGCGCAGCGCACTTACCACTGCACCACCACTCCCCAGACACGTACACATCAACACACACCGAGTGGGGAGTGAGACTGTTATCCTGTCAAGGTACACAAAGGAATCATCATCATCGTGATCATCAGCCATGATCCATTCACTTCTGGATGAAGGCCTCCCCATGCCATGTCGGTCACGTTTTTTTTTTACCATACTTCACCATGCTGGTGAGTGCTGGTCGGTAAAAGGGAGGAGTGCCCCCAGGATCAAGTCAGATATTAATCACTGTTGTTGCTAGACACGGCCGGGAATTGACCTTAGGTGGCATAGTTGATAGCACAGTAAGTTCAACACCGCACCACCACAAGTCATACATTATCATATTTGTAATTTTTGAGAGAGAAAAATCATTAGTAATTGATTTTAACCCACACACAATTCAATACTTGCACCCTGAGCATACAAATCAATATTGATGGATGAACTTATCCAACCTGGTACACACCTACCCCATCGTATTATATTTATTCTTAGTCCCTTGGCCTTTCGAACCATTGAGGCATGCCCGTCTCTTCGTTAGAATCTCCATGCAGTGGCTCTCCACTTCTCTCTGTCCATCATTCAACTGAGCTAGTGTCCATCCCGTCCAGCGTTTGATGTTTTGTCGTCAGGCAGTTCGAGGACCTCCACTGCCTGCTTGGACCTTCCGACGTTCCCTTCATGGGTCACCGTTCTTCCTGGTTACATGTCCAAGATAATGATGCCGGTACCGGTACTTTGACCTGCCATAAGTAGCATCATCATGGGACCTCCTTTGCAAGTACCAAAATATGATAATAGGTTTTCCACTTTTTTATGGCAGCAAAAAAAAGGGGGAAAACCTATTCTCATATTTTGGTACTGGCAAAGGAGGTCCCATGATGTAGCTGCTCAACCCGAACCCTCATTACTCTGATAGTGGCATTGTCTTTGTGCTGTACGACCTTTTGGCGTCCTCTGGTCTAACACCGTTTGGAGACTAGGCTCAAAAGAAAGCTGTCTCTGGTGTGGACCATGGACCAATCAGTTTCAAAGACAATGCATATACTATCAAAGTATGTTTTTTTGTTTGCATTCTGACCACACATATTTTGGTTAATGCAGACATGATTCCTTGCAAAAGGTTTCAGTTTGGTGTTTTAACATCTCAACACCTGTTTTGTTGCCAGATAAAAGGGGAAAACCTATTCTCATAAGTAGCATCATGTCTATGCCTTGATGCTTAATGTTACATTTTTTAAACTAAATCAGGTACAGCTAAGCTCCGAGTTGTGAATTGAATACACGCACTGCTGACCCACCCATACTGGACAACTCATAGGGTTACTCCTCCAGCATGAATAAAGATTATGATTCTGATGCATTGGATGATTTGACAGGCGAGTGAATCACTCTTTACTAGGCAGAAAGGAGCACCGTCTAGTATTGGCCAAACAGAGCAAAAGGTGATCTTGCGTTGGTAGTGGTGCACAAGCAACGCACACATTCGTCAATGATTCTGCCCGACAAGAGGAAACATTACGTAATCATGAAAAAAATGTGGCATTTCAGTCCATGGCTCTTTGATAGCAAACAGGCGAAGAAGTTCTAGATTTTAAGCTTTCGTGACTGCAAGGATCCATACTCTGATCACGACATAGTTTTCTCCAAGACCAAGGTTCTCTGCAAACCCACGGGTTTTTATCAGAGATTTATCCACGTGGCAATTCAGATTTACAAACACAGACGCAATTTCAACCGAGGGGATGGTTTCAAATTAAGCAATCATTGGAAAGATGTTCTAAATCATACCAAACATTAAACTAATTTCAATGGTATAGTATATTTATTCGAGTAGTGGTATCCCAAACTTTCACAGCAGCTCATTTCCCTTCACACCAGCATTTGGACCTCTACGTGCATTTTATGCTAATTCCTTTGTCAAAGCGTTTTGTGTTTACTCACACACAGCTTAAAGGACGCGACCTGGGCTTGACTGTCTTCACTCCAACGCTGTCCTCTGGACAGCACGGTCCCTTCACCTGATGAAGGCCACTTGTGTTGTGGCCGAAACGTCGTGATTTTTGTTGTTTTATTTGTATTTTTTACCTACGTGACTTTACCGAATAGAACCAAAGAGTATAGGCGAAGAAGTGCCATTGCTCAAAATGTCACCCATTATATAATCTTCCTTTTTAGGGCACGGCTATTGATACATGTGTTCAGTTCACATTCATCACAGGATGACTGTTATGTGTGCACCTTCATGCCTTTGGCACAGAATCATTTGTGAATACCAGCGATTGCATTTTTTGGTTGCATCAATTTTTATTTTACTTAAATCTTCATGAAGGTGGCTCTGATTTCACCATGCTTTGGGGCACGTTCTGGTTCATTTGAGTTATCGGCGTTTACATTGTGAAATGAAAACATCCATATTTATACCAACTTGCCTCCGTCCCAGTGTGCATTAAATATTGACGACATAGTAAAATATGATCTAAAACCACACTTATGAATATATTATAACAACAGTGATGGAAAGGGTGACCAGGCTCACTGACTATCAGGACAACCACTGTTTTAACATGAGCCAGGTCCAACATGGTCTGCGAGGCTCTGTCAAACGCAAACCCTGGTGGCACCTGACGACAAAAGCTTCGGCAAAGAGTTCTGACAACTGACAGACACCTGGACCAGTGGCAGAGAGTGAAGTGTTAACTCGCAAGGCTACTGGACCACACAAACCCAGCTCTCACTATCTTTCGTGTTCAGACAATTAAAACTCTTAAGTGATTGAATAATCGATGAGTCGGGTATCCTATTTATTAATCAGTACCCATATCTAAATGAGAGGGTTCTTTGCCTATAACAGTCTGCCAATTCGCCAAAGTTGATTCAAGAAAAGCCTGCTGATAAGACACCGATTGTCGACACCAGTCCAGTTGGCTTGTACTGAATCAACGCTTCTGAAAGTAAGCATTCCCAGAATGCAGTGAGGCCAATGGGTTATGTAAGAGATACTTGTATTTCGCTATGTGGAAAGACGGACGTAAGTAGAAGACAAAGTCTATGTTTGTGTTTAGTTTGTTGTCCTCCCGCCCGCACTGCCGATTAGCAGGGTTGGCTACGTACGATGTGAAAGAAGTTCAACATACATTACATACGTATATAATATTCCTAGTTATGTTCTTCTTTGTATTGGGTTTATTGCTCCAAACCATGGGAGCATCATCAGGCTACTGCATTTCACATACATGTAACTTTTTCTATCATTATAATCCAGTCGTGCTTTAGGCAATCATGCAATGTGTGTGTGGAGGGGGGGGGGACCTCCAAAAAAAATGAATGCATGAATAAAGTTAAATTAAACTGTCCAGCTACAGGTCAATCAGCATCTTTACAAGTTTCTCTCCACTCATGTTTTTTATGTTGTAAGGCAATAGTATTTAAGAACGTTGTGAGTTGTTGTTTGTTTACGTGACACTGTCAACTCAGTCCTTCAACTTTATATTGAACTTGGATTATGCGGTTAAGTTTGTTCTGGGAAAGACAAAGGTGCAGCCCTGCAATTTATTGCACATGGCACTGCTGGCGGTAGGGCCTTCACTTCATAAACTAAATTGGAGCTTCATCATTAGACTTCCTTTGCCAGTACCAAAATGTAATAATAGGGTTTTTCCCCTTTTTTCTGGCAACAAAACTGAAACCTTTTTACGAGGATTCATGTCTGCATTAACCACAATACCTGCAGTCAAAATGCAAACAAAACACACACTATGATAATATATGCATTGTCCTTGAAACTGATTGGTCCACACCAAGGGACGGCTTTCTTTTGAGCCTCAACCCAATTGGTGCTCGACCAGATGACGCCAAAAAAAAACAAGAGACGGCATAAACAATGCGCAACAATGACGCTCGTAACCAACATTGTTCACGAGGACAACAAAAATGCTTCGCAAAGCCTTCCACATTAACGTCCGTGGCTTACTCAAAGTTCACGGTGCCTTCCTCGTCCGACTGGTTCGCTTCATCCTCTGAGGGGTCGTTGAAGGGGTCCGAGGGCTCGGCCTGCAGCACAGGGTCAGCGACCTCCAGCACGGGGGCGATGCTGGGCCGTCTGCCGGTGCCCGATCGCTCCGCGGGCAGCGAGAGGCTCCTGCCCGCCCCCGCCTCGCTCGTCGGGCCGGCTGGCACGTGCACGTCGGCCGGAGGGGCCGCCTGGCTGGGCTCCGTGCCATGCAAGTCCATCGCCACCGAGCCTGCGGTGCGTAGAGAGGCGGGCATGGTGGTGGTGGCTCAGTTCGGGGAGGGGGGGCGGGGGGGGGGGGGCGTGCGGCTGAGACGTTGGGGGTGCCTGGTGAAAAGTGCCACCTTCCCAAACCCTCCCGCTATTGTGCCAGTGGGAAAAGAGGCATTGTTGGAGCACAACTGTGATATCCATAGTATAAAAAAAATTCTGTTTTTTCCATTTTTTTATTTATTCCCACTGCATTCTGGGTTCTTTGATGACAAAAATAAAACGCGTCTGAAAAAAAATCTATTTCAGCGGCACATGGCGAGCCATCAAAAGGAGGCGCGACGAGTGGGACACTTGTGTCGGCGGGAGAATGCGAACGGAGACGTTACCCAGGGAGGCGAGGATACTCTGCACGGGGATGCGAGCGCCTCTGGTAGCCGACCCATTGGAGAGGCCTTTCTTCTGCTGCTCGTGCTGCTTGAAGATGAAGGCCGAGTTCTCCTCCTTGGTGATGTTGATGTAGAAGCACGTGTCGGAGGTGGCCATGATGTGCCGGGGGCCTGGGTTCAGCAGCATGCTCCGCTTGTCCTCTTGTCGCACGCCGATCAGGCACACGCCGTACCTGTAAAAAGCAAGCGGAGCAGTTGTTTTACCAGGTAAGGCCAACTGAGCAATATAACTCTTTTTCACAAGCGACCTGGATATCACGTATGACGAAATGGCTTATCGCGTGGACATTTATAGCAGGCAAATACTCTAAAGCGAATGTTTTTAAATGCAGAGAAGAAAACTGGAAGACCCGGAGAAAAATCCACCCCACCACGGGGAGAGAGAAATGCAAACTCCAATTATATAAGCATCAGGGTTGGGATTTAACCCATATACTCCTGTATACCAGGCAAGGTAGTTAACATCTCGCCACCGTGGTGCCATTATGGCTAGCCACTATGACTCGCGAGAGTATGGTTAGAGTGTCTTTTATTTACAGCCAGGTGAAAGGCCGTAAAAACACAATGGGCATATGAACATCGTAAAAAATTATATTATCAACAGTATGTGGAGCCGGCCCATCCCGTCTCTCTTCCACTGCGATCATAATGAGAGAACCGGCCAGGACAGGGAAGACGGATGTTATTCTACGTTGTGTATTTCTCCCCTCCCACGTCATGTGACAGATGGAGATCTTTGAGATGCAAATACTCATTACATGGACTAAAACGACAATATATAGAGGAGGGCAGAGCTTGGGCAATTGTTGGCGCTGGCTCACCGTTCCCTGTGTTCGAGAGCAGCCGAATAGTGTGCGGCGCATTCCACGAAGTTGAAATCAGAATAATTATTAGCTCGGGTGCCCTGGCACGATTTGGCTGCGTGAACCGCTCAGCCACCACCACCACCCTCCGTGCGTTTCGTACTTCTTGTGGGAGTGGAACGCCGCGAATGTGAAGCTCTTGCCCTCGTACTCCCCGAAGAACTTGCTCTCCCCGAGCCGGATGTGGTAGATTTCGTTACCCGAGCAGCGGCCATACATCCTCTGCCACTGCTCAGGGGATTCTTGGCCCTCCCTGTCGGTGTTTCACAATCAGGGGTGAGTTTATATCGACGTAAATAATGCCTCTTTCCCATATTTGTCTGTCTGCGTAAAAGTAAAAAAAAGCACAAGCCTTCGGCCACTTGGCCTTCTGGTAATGCATCTTATCAGCAGCACTGGTTAAATACAACAAAGATCCCCCATATAGCCTTAACAGACTGTAGGGGCAAGTGCTGTTAGCGAGCACCTATGAAGGCCGGAACGGTACACGAGGGGGTGGGTGGCCAGCACCACGCCCGACCGCCTTTGTCTCCCTAGTGGCAATGTTTACACACCGCACCAGGTACTCATTTGAGGCTGAGTCGACCTAGGGGAGGCCCGGGACCGGTTCAGATAATCGTCACTGGTGTTGGCCGTGAGCGGGAATCGAACCCGGGTCGCCAGATTCATAGCGCAGCGCGCTAACCGCTACACTACCGCTCCCCACTACATGAACACTCTGGGACACACGTTTCAACATTCAGTGTCTCATCAGCAGTCAGGCTTGCTTGAAACAGTGTTGGTGACCTGCCCGATCTTTAACGGCAAGGGGCCCTTTTTGTTTATAGCTTTTTTATTTCTTCCAATAATTAAGGGCCTCCTGACACAGGCTTTTAAGTTTGTGTCTTAATTGTAATTACATCTGGAACAACAACAAATGTTTAGACTCTATCAACAATTGTTTAGATTACATCACTGCTCCGCTGTAATGCCAGCTCGTTTTTTTCTTTACTTACGAGGAGGAGATGCAAATTGTATACAAGTGCGAGATTTGCACAGCTACAGAGAGGTGTTGGTGGACGACTTAATGAGCAAATGCAATACGATCCCGCGCATCAAAACGAGCCAATGGGGAGACAACTTACTGTCCGCGGGAGGTGTGGACTAACAGGGTGATGAGGGTGGATGTCGCTGGGCAGACGCAGTTGAGTGCCAACATGGCGTACTTGAACTCTTCCTCGCACACAACGTGGTCTGAAAAAACATGGCGACGGCAAAAGGTGATTCCCGCTGAGGAGGTTTCTCGCGGTCGCGCCGAATGGCCGCTGAGTGTTCGGATTGTGCCGTGCGCTGTTCGAGTAGTTCCCGGCACGTGGAGCCGAATGTCGGGGACATCAGGCCAAACGACACTTGGTATGACCCCACAACATGTCAGAGAGCAAAGGTGCTTCGCTTACGTATAGAAGATCAACTTTACCAGCAATATCATTCAGGTTGAAGAAAAAATGAGAAAAAAAAACCGACGAATCCTGGTTTGTGCGTAAATGTGAAGCCGTACTCTCACGCATATATTTCGATAGGAAATGGAAATGCACGATAAAAATGGAGCCTATTCCATTTGTCTGTCCGTTCCTGGATCTGCGGTGCATTGGAGCGTGTGTGCCGCTATTTGGAAGCACAATAATTTCCGGTACGTGTCACAGATAAACAAATATGGCATAACAAATCAATGTAAGTATCAATGCATCAATTAAGTCCATTGAAACATTGACGGATACATTCGCAATATACACATAAAATCAAAAGATTAACTCTTGACTAACAGAGCAAGCGGAGCTGTACAAACAAGGCAAGAAAAAAACAGTACAAACGAGATGGCAAAATTGAAACAAAAAATATCGTAGCTTGAACGTAATTGTAACTCTATCATCATCACACCATCATCATCACGATCCGTAGGCAGATAGCCCATAGGTGTCCACTGCACATTTGTTTCCACTTTCCTCTGTATTCCGTCAATATGCCGCAGTCGTGGGCCACATATTTCTGGTACCAATCTCTTTTGTCGTTGTCAAGCCATTCTCTTGTTAGGCCTAACTCTCTTTCCGGTTCCTTCCATATCCCCGAGCAAAGCACTTTTAACTGCCCCCTGTTGTTGTCCATCCGACATAGGTGTCCAAATAGTGCCAGTTTCCATATCGTGGCAATTGATCGAATTTGCTGGAGGGGAGGGAGTGGATTATTAAATGCCTACAGGTTGCGTTCTTGTGAAAATTGATTATATTGAAAGCTTTTGTGACTACAGGAATTCATATTCTTTGGGTCTATCGGTAAAGCCACGTGGATAGAAAATAATAATAATAAAAAATAAAAATATCATGACGTTTCGATCGCAACACTGGCAATCATCATCAGGCAGCTCTCCCGCTGTATTTTTTTTCACCTGATGACGATTGCTTGTGTTGCGATCGAAACGTCGTGATATTTTTTTTATTTTCTATCTTTAGCGAAAGACCCAAAGAATGTAAAAACGATGATAATCGTGAATAAGCTTGAGCATGTTCACAGGCAGTCACACGAGCGTCACGCACGGACTGCGTGTGCCTCCTTCAAAGAACGGAGCCAGGTTGACGACGGGCTCACCGACACGGAGCCGCATGACCCAAGTAATGGAGCATGAATATGCGCACTTGGGTCACCGTGACATTTGACGTCATCCGCCGAGGCGACGGCATTGCATTAAGGGGGTGCTGCCGTGAGGCGGTCGGATTGGCCGAGAGGTCGTCGCAGTGCTGAGCTTGTGCCGCTGTGAGGATCCTTAATTGCAGCCCAGGCAGCTGTCTCTGGCCGTACGTTTTCTTTAAACTGAATGATAATGCTGGAAAAGTTTCCGTTTAAATATTTATCTACGTGAAGCACCTTTGCTCTCTGATGTGCTTTCCGCGTGTTATCCAGTGTCGTTTGGAGTTATGTCCCGGCAATTCTCAGTGCGGGTTGGTATGTATGTTGAACGTCTTTCGCACAGTACGCAGCCAACCATGCTAATCAGTGGTGCGGGGGAAGGACAACAAACTAAACACACAAAAATAGTTCTCAACTGGATTCTCATGTGTAGGGAGTTGATTTCAACTAAGTCACCAATTACTGTTTAGAAGAAGAAAAACGCATCACATTAAGTTCGATACAGCAATTAATTTGACTACTTAAACAAAAATCATTAGCTGGATAATGCTCTAAAATGGAACATCTAATTAGCAAGGATGATTAAATTCCAGCTGTGAGAATTAAACATTGGTTTCACAGTCATGTGACAAAAGGGGATGTTCTGCACACTTTTTTTTGTTTTGTATATAATTGACATTTAACACTTAACTGAGTAATAACGCCACTTCTGAGATTGCTTATATCACTTTGGCCATGACGAGATAATCTTGCAGGAGAGTGTGTGGGAAAGTGTGCCCATGACTGCGTAAAAGGGTCAAAAGACCATACTCTTTGGTTCTATTCGGTAAAAGTCACGTAGATAAAAAATAAAATAACAAAAATCACGACGTTTCGGCCACAACACAAGTGGCCTTCATCAGGTGAAGGGACCGTGCTGTCATGAGGACAGCGTTGGAGTGAAAACAGCCAAGCCCAGGTCGCGTCCTTTAAGCTGTGTGGGAGGAAGCAAAACGCTTGACAAAGGAATTAGCATAAAAATGAGCACGATGTACGTAGGAGGTGCATGGGCCATGATGGACCAGGAGCGGGTGGGGACCATGACGGACCAGCGGTGGGGGGGGGGGGAGTAGAGTGAGTGAGTAGAGTGAGTGAGTGGAGTGAGTGAGTGAGTGGAGTGAGTGAGTGAGTGGAGTGAGTGAGTGGAGTGAGTGAGTGGAGTGAGTGGAGTGAGTGAGTGGAGTGAGTGGAGTGAGTGAGTGAGTGGAGTGAGTGAGTGGGGTGAGTGAGTGAGTGAGTGGAGTGAGTGGAGTGAGTGGAGTGAGTGAGTGGAGTGAGTGAGTGGAGTGAGTGGGTGGAGTGAGTGAGTGGAGTGAGTGAGTGAGTGGGGTGAGTGAGTGAGTGAGTGGAGTGAGTGGAGTGAGTGAGTGGAGTGAGTGGGTGGAGTGAGTGAGTGAGTGAGTGGAGCGAGTGGGTGGAGTGAGTGAGTGAGTGGAGTGAGTGAGTGAGTGGGGTGAGTGAGTGGAGTGAGTGGAGTGAGTGAGTGAGTGGGGTGAGTGGAGTGAGTGAGTGGAGTGAGTGAGTGAGTGGAGTGAGTGGAGTGAGTGAGTGGAGTGAGTGGAGTGAGTGAGTGGAGTGAGTGAGTGGGGTGAGTGAGTGGAGTGAGTGGAGTGAGTGGAGTGAGTGAGTGGAGTGAGTGGGTGGAGTGAGTGAGTGGAGTGAGTGAGTGGGGTGAGTGAGTGAGTGAGTGGAGTGAGTGGAGTGAGTGAGTGGAGTGAGTGGGTGGAGTGAGTGAGTGAGTGGAGTGAGTGGGTGGAGTGAGTGAGTGAGTGGAGTGAGTGAGTGAGTGGGGTGAGTGAGTGAGTGAGTGGAGTGAGTGGAGTGAGTGAGTGGGGTGAGTGAGTGGAGTGAGTGGGTGGAGTGAGTGAGTGGGTGGAGTGAGTGAGTGAGTGGAGTGAGTGGAGTGAGTGAGTGGAGTGAGTGAGTGAGTGGAGTGAGTGAGTGGAGTGAGTGAGTGGAGTGAGTGGAGTGAGTGAGTGAGTGGAGTGATTGGAGTGAGTGAGTGGAGTGAGTGGAGAGAAATAAGCAGCTGTGAAAAGACCACTTGAAGTATTTGTCATGAGAAGCCATTCTCTGAGCCGTAGGGTGCACCACTCTGCAAGATTTCCAAATTGATTGAGCTCATGACATGACACGGATTGCACAACTGGAATAAATTGTGTGGGGGGGGGGAGGGGGGGGGAAATAAAGATATTGCAAAAAATGTAAGCCACCACAAATCTATGGTACCCTAACGGTACCTGCACAAATTTCGACCGAAACAAAAGTAGAAAAAGTAGAATCAGGACACAAACGATCGCTGCACGTGGTACAGACGAATGTGATCTAAATCAGCAATGATCAGTAGAAAAAAAACAACAACAAAAAACAAAGAAAGTGAACGGCACACAACAAAAATGTACCTGCAAACTTTACGTGGAACTTATTTTCAGGCTTTAGGATCTGCACGTAGAGAGGGCAGCTTGGAGCAAAGTCTTTGACGGCCCAAGCTCGCAGGATTGTCTGATGATCCTTCACACAGAGGCAAGGCAACAGCAATGAGCTCTGCACACACACACACACGTCATCATCAGCCAGCCATGATTTATCCACTGCTGGATGAAGGCCTCCCCAAGTCACCACCACCACTTGGGAAGGTTTTGACCACAACCGGGAATGACCGTTCTTCACGCCGGACGAAAACCGGAGTATCGGGAGCAACCCACCATGCATACGAGGGGATAGCAACTCACAGCTCTCCATAGATGCATGCTAAAAGACATATTGTGATAATGACCAACCATCTCAATTAAGGACCCACGTGAAAATAACAGCCTTGAGACTCAGTGAGGCTCTCCTCTGTGTTTACAGGGCTGGAGAAGTGTTGTAGTAATAAGCAAACTGAACTTAAAAACCTGTCTACCAGGGTTCAGTTCAAGGTCATGGCTAACTTCAGTAGCGAGTGATATCTGAGCTGGACCCGAGTCCCCAATTCACAAGCCTGAATTAACCATCGTGGTGAAGTATAGTAAAAACAAACATGGCAAACATGCCCTGGGAAAGCCTTTATCCAGCCTAGCAGCGGATTAACAATGGTATTAGTGAAACATCCGAATGTGTCTATTCAATAAACGAAATTAATTTTTGACGGCACTCTATAAATCTGAAATTGCATTAGATTACATTGTTTAAACGCATTAAATCAACAGGCAATTTGCAAAACCGCACGCCGGCCATCCACCAGTGATTATCGCATTTGAGAGGAAAACACGTTCGGGATTCTTTGCCAGCAACCTGGAAGATCACCCAGGCAGACGCGCAATTTACGGACGCGCCACACAGAGACCGCATCGCACTCTGCCTGCACACAGGGTGCTCAAGCAATGTCCCCGTTGAGCGGGTTTCCGTGAACCGCCCCGCCGCCGCCCCCGCCCGCACAGCTCCTCAGGAAGAGGCAACTTATTAAGAAGAAACGTCCCAGGCCACGCACGCAGCGTGCGATGAAAGGGAGAAGGCTTACCGCCGCAGTGCGATCCACCTCATTCCGGCTGGTCAGGATGAAGCACGCCTCCGCGTCATCGATCCTGGAAAACGCAGCGCGCAAAAACAGTCGCTCACAGTCAGGCCGGGTGTTTTGTTTTTCCTGTTTGTTGTTTTGTTCTTTCTATCTCCCTCCCCCCCCCCCCCCGCCACTTTGCACAGAAGCGTGGTCACCACATCTACGCCTCTATATATAAGGAACGAAACAGTTCGACTTCTCCACAAATCTGTCTGTCGCCCCGATGAAGCTAGTTGTAATGACTGGCGAAACGTTGTACTCGGCTCGTGAATGTGTGCGTCTCTTGAAGCAGACGATTCGTGATGGATACAGCAGTCGCATTTGCGAAATGTGATTTGTAACTTTCATCCCTTACCTGTTTGTCCATAGTTCAATGTTAATGTGCCACTGTGTTGAGGGATTGCTGCTGTGTGGTGATATCTTGGTGTGGTCCGTGTTGTTGTTTGTTGCTGTTGTTGGTGTTGTTGTTTTTGCTGCCTTGCCAAAGATTTATATAATTTGTGCATTTATTATTTAGTTACATTTCGTGACTTGATTACCTTCTTCCCCATTTTGCGCTCCTAAGCGTTTTTTTTTTGTATCGTTTGCTGTTGTAACTTGCTGACCCGCCCCCATTGGACATCTGTGTAAAAAAGCTTTATAGCTCATTGGATTCCTCCTCCAGTATAAATATTCTGATTCTGCTCCCCCCTCCCCCGCCAACTCGTTCCCTCCCCCCCTCTCTCCCGTCCCCCTTCTACCCTTTTATGTTAGCTATGTCCTCCCTTACCTTTCCCTAACCCCTTCATACAAATGTTCACTTCTCTGCTAGAGGCTCCCCCAGTAAGCCCAATCTACCGCTTTCACCAAACCCTGCCACGCCAATATTGGCGCTTTTTACTCGCGTGATTTATGCCTCCCCCCTTCCCCCCCCACCCCTCACTTCTTGTTCTGTAACCGGTGACTTGTACCGGTCTCTGATTGCGACAAAAATGTTCTGATTCTGCTGTCGTCTCACTTGACTCGCACGAGGTCCTGGTCCTTGAGAGCGGAGCCCTGCAGGTAGATGACGCGCTGAGCCCACAGCGGCACGTGCAGCATGCGGCGCACCTGCGAGTCCATGTCCGTGGGGCACAGGATCACCGTGTAGAAGTCCTGCGTGTGTTGGATAGCGCGGCGCGGGGGGGGGGCAGCATGGGTGAGCAGGGGGGAAGCGCAGCGGAGCCACGTGTACAACGTGATAGAGAAGAGTGGCGGAGGGGGGGGGGGGAGGGCACAATGGAAGCACAGCACGAGCAAGGAATGTGCAGGCCAGGCACACGTTGGGTAGAGGAGGACGTGGGGGAATAATGGCAGAGCATCGGGGTAACACGGTGAAAGAGCAGGGAAAGAACAGGGGGAGCATGTGGCAGGGCAGGGAAGTGCTGCGGAGAAGCATGGGGAATAATGGGGGAGCACAATGGAGAAGCACAGGTGAAACACAAGGAAGCAAGGTAGAAGCATGGTGGGAGCAAGAGACATGGAAGGATATTGGGGCATGGAAGGAGCACAGATATTTTGAGGAACACGATAAGCATAGCAGAGAGCACGGAGTGTGAATGGAACATGGGAGAAGTATAGGGAGAACAGCACCCAAGAACATTGTAGTGTTGGCCCTCGATCGATATACATCACGGCAGAGGTGATTACCCAGTGCCCACTCATTAGAGCAGCTACGCTGCGATGATACGTGTCCACGAGGTAATTGGTCTCAGTGATGAGGCAAGTCTCATCACGAGATGTACCCCAAACAATGCTTCTACTCCGACTGCAAGGCAGATGCGGCCAGTCCCTCCCTTGCACCAATGGACAATTCGGAATAGCCCCCCAATTGCGACTGCGGTCACCAGCTTAAAACTACGGACCGCATAGCAACACCGCCGCTCGCTTTGATCATTCGCCAGCAGCGTCCTTCAGGTAAGATATGGGGAGCGGTAGCAAGTATGTTGAACCTCTTTTGAACCGTACGTAGCCGACCGTGCTAACCGGAGGTGCGGTGAAAGCAGCCGTCCATTGGCTCACTCACCAACATCGACATGAACGTATAAAAAGTTGCTTACAGAGTCCTGCCACCCCCCACCACCCCCCCCCCCCCCCCATTGTCATATGGAATAAAAAGCCCAACTGCTGCGCTTGCCCTTAGGGCTGCTACTGATCTCCGCGAGAGCTCCATTGATTTCATCGGTGACACCCAACAGCGGCGGCAGCAGCGGCACACGAAGGCGAACGGCTTTGAAACAAAACCGTGTATCTGATCTGTAAACAACCTGGAAAATGGATAGAGGTAGGCACACAAGGCACACTCTTTTTTTTGTTTGTGATACTGCCGCCGCAGGCAGTGATGCATCAGCGCAAACAACAAAACTCAACGCAATAATTCGTGTTGTTGTAGAGAATATAAACAACATATGAGAGACACGTCTGCTTATTTATTTTTAATGTTGTCTGATAATGATCACTTTTGAGTTGGGTTTTTATCTAAATTAGTATATTTTTTTACATAATTTATAATTGACAAATGTGTCGAGTGTCTGTTCCCAAGCAATTTAGTATTTATTAGTTTGGAGAAAACAAGTTTGGCGAATACGATGAAGACATTGCTGCATGGCGTAGGTGCCCACATATTGTTGAATTTATTTTCACGTCAGAATGCTTTAAAACTGCGTTGCGTACAAGAATATACACACGCTTACTGCATATTCAGTCAATTAAAAACGGATTCATTTGTGCTTTCATTTGAACTTTCACCTCGGCTTTAGGAATGCCCATTGGACCATCCTAAGACTCTGAAGAACGTGAATAGTAATGCGACAGGTATTGAGGCTTAGACATTGCATTCGTTGCAGTCTTGTCAAGGCATGCCCGGCGTTCCTGATAGGATGAACATTTAAAAAAAATGTAATGGGTAGAAATTGATTTAGCATTTTAAGAATATTTTCTCCCGTGCAAAAAAAAAGCCCAAAAACTAAAGAAACGTAGCCACGTTTAAACGAGTGTCGAGTGGCGCTCACATTAAAATGTGAAACTTCCATATGTGCAGCCGTTAGGTGACCAGGGTGGGACTATTAACTCACTGCCAGACTTGAGAACCCGGCTTTAATCACAGGCAGTTTGAATTGATTCAAACCCAGGATCCCATCAGTGCCACCTGAGTGCTCAGACCTCTGAGCCTACCCACGGCCCATTGCTTGTACAATAAATACGGTAAACTACACGAATAGCGAATTACTCTTTGGTTAATTTTTTATTTAAAGCTTTCGTGACTGCAGGGATTCATATTCTTGGTTCTTTCGGTAAAGTCACGTAGAAAACCACAACACCTGATGATGATTGCTTGTGTTGCGGTCGAAACGTCGTGATAATTTTATTGTTTTATATTTTTATTATTTTATTGTTTCCCTTCTACGTGACTTTACCGAAAGAACCAAGAATATTCTCTTTGGTTCTTTCGGTAAAGTCACGTAGAATATAAAATCAAATAATAATAGAATACGACGTTTCCATTGCAACACAAGCAACCATCATCAGGTAAGAATGAATGATGAAAACACAGACACGGAAACAACTAGGGCAGACACACATGCAGAGAGAGAGACACACACAAAGACACACCGAGCAAGACACACGTCCTTCTGTTTGTCTTGGTGTGTGTCTCGCTCGGTGTCTCTTTCCGTGTGTCTCTCTCTCTGCATGTGTGTCTGCCTATGTTGTGTCCGTGTCTGTGTTTTCATCATTCATTCTCACCTGATGATGGTTGCTTGTGTTGCAATCGAATAAGTGGTATTCTATTATTATTTTATTTTCTACGTGACTTTACCGAAAGAACCAAAGAGTAACTCCTGCAGTCACGAAAGCTTCGAATCTAGTTTGAATAGCGAAATCGCTCACGAATTCTTCGACTGATATCTAAACTACGCGGCGTGCACCTGCAGACGAGGGTGAGCGTAGAACTCGTTGAGGAAGTCCATGAGGAGGTCGAGCTTCAGCGAGCTCACGCAGAGGACAACGTGCTTCTCCGTCTGCGCTCTGTAGCGGCTGTAGTTGCCGCCGGACTTCTGCCGCTCCATGTACAGGTAGACCAGCTCTTCGAACTAACACAGGGTCAGAGCGGAACACAGTGCGTCGATGATCTCGCCAAGGAGCATAAACCGTCACGTGATCTCTGGTCATCCTCACAGCGGCTTTTGTCGAGCCATCGAACAAAGTTACCGCATCGTGCGCTTTCAGACGCGCTTCTGCGGCCGTCTGGAACGCTCTTCCTTGCGATATTAGGAAGCCACTGGAGCTGTGCACTTTTAAGTGATCTGTATTCAAAACTAATTTCTGTTTAGCTGCTTTTGTATTTAGTGTGTTGTCCTTTCCCCCGCACCTCCGATTAACATGGTTGGCTACGCACGGTGCAAAAAAAAAGTTCAACATGCATGCATACAACAAACGATTGGGCAAAGCGTTAACCGCTGCCCACCCAAGACCACTGAACGGCAGCGACAACCAGCGACACCTAACATACAGCACTGGTTCCCAAAGTGTGGTCCCCGGACCGGTGATGCTGGTGACACTGCTCTTATTGGGCACAGCCTCTTGAATATGTGGTTGCTTTTTTTATTTTCTATCAATCCACACTGCACTGTATTGTATGCAATCCTCTTTTGCTTAGTCGGTTGGTTTGCTCACCACATCTTCAATGTTTTCGGAGTAAAAAGGAAAAACAATCAAATCATCTCCACACTCAAGGGAGTGTCCAGTGGTACTCATCTTTCTTGGTGGCCAAGAGCTAGCGGTGGGAATTCCTCATTCAATTGCCAGGGGTCATTATCTCCGCAGGAGAAGAACAAAGTGCTCCTCCTGTTACCGACCTGGAGTGGGACATCACTTGATTTTCAAATATGATAGGCGCATTTGCGTGCTCTTTCCAATATTATGCCTTGTTAATTTGAGGAACCCCCCGATGAAAGCGCATCTTGTGATATTGCGAATGCATATTGAAAATTAAAATAATTTGCAGTGACATCCTGGACACTGTGGCGATGAGAATGTGATGCCCGACCACTCCAACGTTGTTGCCTCGAGCAAACGAGCTTAGGACAGGAAGAACCGACTGCAATGGTTTTTTTTGTGGTAGTGCTGCACGCCTCTCCAATGTGTTTTCGGGTTGTACCGCATCTTGTTCGGCATGATGTCTGCACTGAATTGTTTCTGCAGCTGAATAAAACTCCCGAGTACGTGGAGCGAAACGTTGGACGGCATGCTAACAACAACCAGAAAGTACATCGGAATTTGAGAACGCCTTTCGTTCTTTGCTTGACTATGGGAGAGAACACATTAATAATTGCGAACGTGAGCATTTAATGGCAATTGTGTTTGACATTTGCCTCATGGGCAGTGAATAAAGTGAGAGAGAGAGCGAGAGACACAGCATACACAAAGAAAATACTTTCCATGCACTTAAGCTTGCACGAGGGTACAGGGTTCATTGCTCCACGACAAGAGAGCACTGCCCTGCTGGCCTGGCACACTCTGATGCGTAATCTTCAATGGTAAATTGCATTGTGCAACAAACAGCGCCGGGTTGGCTATTGATTACCCGTGCCACGGTGGTGGCCGTGCTTTGTGACGTGTGCGTTTGAAGTCTAATAACACTGTGTGGGAGTGCGCCCGTGAAGGCGCTTTATAAATGTACCGCACGTCCAGTACTTCACCGTTGCCACCGAATGACACATGTTTCCGTACCGGGTGCGAGGGGCTGCCTTACTCAAAAAGGGGCTTTGAGGAAAGGTGCGTTGGTATTAAATTAAACATTTAAACTATTATTATTTCAGGAATAGGTTTTACCCTTTTAACTTGCACAAAAACTGACACCTTTATTCAAGGCATCATGTTTGCAATATCCACAACACAAGCAGTCAAAATGCAAACAAAAAAGACAACTCTGATAATAATATGCACTGTCCTTGAATTTGATTGGTCCACGCCCGAGACGGCTTTTCTTAGAGCCTAGGCCCACTGAGCTATATAGCTCTTTTTTCAGCAGTTAGCTGGCCACAGACGACAGCTCAACGAAGTGGCAGCCAAATAATCGGAACGCACGTTGATTCTAAATGTGGAGAGAAAAACTGGAGGACATGGAGAAGAATCCACGCGACGATGGGGAGAGAGGCATGCAAACTCCAAATATACAGCGCATCAGGGTCGGCATCAGGTCCCACGACCTCCTGCAAACCAGGCGAGGTTGTTAACATCTCGCCACCGCCGCGGCGCACACTGCGAGCGAGCCGCAGAAATGTGCACAGCACAGGATCCGCTTGTGTCGGTGAATGTACGTTGGGTGGCAATATTCAAACGTCAAATTTGCGGGTGCAGCATGCTTAAGGTAGGCTTGCAGCATTACGTCCGATGGACGTTGTGTTTGACAACACCGCACTCCTTGCAGTGCATTAAGCTTAGGTCCAAATGCGTCTCCAAAATGTCTTTCGGAAAGAGTGAATACAATTCTAGGTTTGCCGTTTTCATGTTTAATGACACGATGAATGGTGACTGGCTGCATACAATAGTGGATAGTGACAGAGAGAACACTATATTCTTAGCTCTTTCGGTAAAGTCACGTTGGGGAAGGGGGAGAAAAATGATCAAACATCAAACACTGGACGGGATTGGAAGCTATCTCAGGCGGAAGATGCGGAGACGGACAGAGGGAAGTGGAGAGACAGACCACGGGAATAAAAGTTATGCTCAACTCAATAGAAATAATAATAATAATAATGGAATAATGTTTGTATACGTGTCATTGACTGTTTGCTATATATTCCTGGATACCCATGCAAACAAGAAGTTCCATCTCAAGGGATTATCCAGGTTAATGTGCTCGAATAAATACATAAATACCCCAACTGCCCAAAAAGGCCGACACTAAAATAAGAACGATTATTTTCCAATTGTCACTGAATTTCTACTCAGAAATAGGAAAAATTACTCAATTGAATAGGTGAGTGGTTTACCATTTTCCAACATGTACGTGCTTCTCGTTAATGGTCACTACCATTCCCTTGTGTTGTGATTAATGCGTGGGTTTTATCAGCAGTCTTAAAATTGTATAGTGATCCCTCGGTTTACGATGCCTTCGATTAACGATATATCGATTAACGATCCGCATCAATGTGGTGCCATTGTTAACGTAATGTTTTACGATATCACGTGGCCGCCAATTTGGGCCAACTGGAAGATTCCTGAAGTGACTCACCAGAGCTCAGCCAACCCCAACTGCTCCATCAACCCCTTAAAAAAAGCCATCCATCTTCTTAGCCTAAGGTAGAAATTGTTATTTCATGCTCTATTTGTGCATCTTTTTATGCTATATTTTTTTTAAACATTAATATTAATGCTTTAATATGTTCTTATGAGGTTCATTTATTAAATTGCGTGTTTAACTATTATAAACTAAAGACTTCCGCTCTGTAAACTTCAGATCATCTTGGAACAAATCAAACCTTTAACATGTATTTCCTACATTCGATTAACGGTATTTTCAATTAAAGATTGGTTGTCGTAGAACCAATTAATATGATAAACCGAAGGACCACTGCACTGTATTTGCCTGTGATGTTGCACACAACCCACCTGCCCATTATCGTTTCCATTTAAAACATATTTGCTGCATCATAAATGCATGTATTCAATCAAATATAAAGGATGCGTACATTTGTATTCCCTTCACAAGAAAGGTAAGGCATTTTAATCCGCCATATTGGTTTGGCCAAATAACTTCTATTCAAATAAACGCCACTTGCTCGAATGAGTGATGTTTATTCGTTCCCGTGAACGTCAACCCACTTGTTCCTCCACCCTTGTTGAGGCCTCAAGTCGACCAGACCACTGACTGTTTTCATCTGATCCACTCTGTGTTCAACCACCACCATCACCACCACACTGCGGGTCACAGAGCAACATCTTTCTGCTTCTCCCATCACACGTGTTTTTTTTTTACCAGGTGTGCAGCTTCTTTGTCAGAAGCGACCCGACGACAAACCATGTCTCTCAGAAAGTGGCTTATCATCACGTGCACATTTATAGCAGCCAAATGCTAAATGTGGAGGGAAAAACCGGAGGACCCGGAGAAAAATCCACGCGACCACGGGGAGAACACGCAAACTCCAAAAAAATACAGGCGTCAGGGTTGGGATCGGACCCACGGCCTCCTGTATTCCAGGCGAGGTAGTTAACATCTCGCTACTGTGGCACACTGTACCACTTTCAAAATACACCCCACCAGCTCTTTTATTACGTTTTGACAACCTTGCTCAATTCGAGGGACGTATTAACTCTGATCCATGACACATTCAATAGCGCTGTTTGTTGCTGGTCGCTTGGCATTTTGGGCAACGGAAATTTAAAAAAAAATCATACAAAATAAATGTTGTTCTTGCGTACGATGGCAACATGCTCAGGAGATGAATGCCATTTTCTGGTATGGAGCTAAATGCATGCAATAGATTGATATAAGTTTTCCAAGTAATGAATTGCCTCCCCTGCCATCAGATGAATTGTCAAGATTCGGGGGGGGGGGACATGATTCAATAACTAAATATTATTTCCACGTTTCGGTGATTGCAGCGCCTCCATTGAATACAGGGAATCACAAAAAACCCATTACGATTGTGAGTGCGGCAATCAATTGTAACTGAACAATCGATGCAGAGTAATAACATTTACGAGATTTTTTTTTTAAGACAAATTATGTTTTATCTAACATTGTTTTCTTCGGACCAATTGCCTTCGTGTTGACGTTTTGTGCAAGGGAGGCTCTGAGAGGAAGTGTAAAACAAGAATGGCATTGAAACACAAAGGGATTTGACAGCGATAAATCAAAAGGCTCTTTCCCTCGTGCCTCATTTATTTCTGCCGTTCTCCTGCTCTGGGAACTATTTGCGATTAACCTGTCAGAGCCAATCATATAATATAGATTGTCTACGCGTTATTGTGGCACCTAAACGTTCGTAATTTTTTTTTATTACTTTATATTTCCACCTCGGGAAATTCTCTGGACGTTTGTGTGAGTGAGTAACCTGAAGGTTGTTTTCACACGGTGCCGTTAGGGCGTCGCGGTGGCTAGGCGTTAACTACCTCGCCTGGTATACAGGAGGCTGTGGATTCGATCCCGACCCTGACGCCTGCTGCTGTATATTTGGAGTTTGCGTGTCTCCATCCCCGTGGTCGCGTGGATTTTCCTCCGGGTCCTCCGATTTTCCCCTCCCCGTTTAGAAACACGCGTTTCGAGGAGAGTATTTGGCTGCTAGAAATTCCCCACGTGACAAGCCACGTCGTTCTACGATCGTTTGTGGCCAGGTCACTTCTGAAAACAGAGCTTCATAGCTCAGTGGAACTTACCTGGTGAAATACGAAAATAGTCTAAACAGTTTAATGTGATCACGTGCAACTGTGTAGGTTTGCGCGCTTGTGCTATGGCTCTCCGGTGTGCTTTTGGTGTTGTATTAAGCGTTCGGACGGTACAACTTTTCACCCCACATGCTGAGAGCTTCTTCAGGCAAGCGAACACTCTATTCACATTCGGGAACTCACCACTGTACGAATATTTAAAACGCAGCATCTCAGCCGTGCTCTCCCATGGTAACAGCCCAGCTATTATTTTCTTACGCGACTCCTGGAAATTGGGCCTCCACTCGAGCGATCGCTAGACAGGCCCTCTCGAGGGTATTTGGCCTCTTCTTCTACACTGGCCACACCGCTCGGACGACGTGGAAGCGCCTACACTTTATCCCACCACGCACACCCTGACAATTGTCTGTAGCGCACCTATTTGAACTATTGGGTGGACAGAGGCCAGTAGATTGAATAAAAAAAACCGTACCCATTGTTTCAACTGAATGTTGTGGCGGTACTCTCTGGTTCTTTCGGTAAAGTCACGCGGATAGAAGAAGAAAAATAATAAAAGAACACGACGTTTCGGTCGCAACACAAGCGTCCGTCAACAGGTGAGAAATAATGATCTGCTGTTGTGGCTTTATATAGGCACGGAAGGGGGGGGGGAGATGGGGGTTTGTAGATTCTTGGCTGCAGGAGTTCACGGGCGGGGAAAAGGGGGGAGGGTTTTTGGCGTGCAGGGACGGGTGGGGGCTGGAGAAATTAGCATGTCCATGAGCTTGAATTTGTAAACGAAAACAGCACGGGTGGGTGAGTGAAAATCTACGTGACTTTACCGAAAGAACCAGAGAGTATGGATTCCTGCAGTCACGAAAGCTTCAAATCAAGATTGTTGTAGCAGTCACAGAAAATCCCATACCCGAGATCCCACGTGGCTTACAAATGTTCCGTGTAACAGTGCGTAGCGTTCCAAAATGGAACCTGACACTGCTTAATGACACGTGCCCGTTAATGGTGCAAAGAAAGCCAAGGGATGGGATGTGCCGTGAACTGGGTCACGTGCTTGTAAAATGGTGTGCACCACGCTCTCTCTGCAGACATCTCCATCATCATCAAAACTAATGTTGGTGGGAGGCCATCGAGACAAAAAAACCCCTATAAGGCCCATAATCGATCATGTGAAACCATAGCCAGTCAAACATCGTCGTCTTCAAGCTGCCATGCAAGGTCAAACAGATTATATTTGCGGCCACAATTATAATCAGAAGCAAATGTTAATACATATATGGTAGCACACACCCACAGTACAGTATCAGTTGCCTATATGAGGTTGTAAGGGTACATTTGTACTTTGTAGAAAAATTAAGTTCCGCAGAACTCTCACCTTTGTACGTTTGGGTGGGTTAGGCTCCATGAGCTCCAATTGAAAACAATTACATTTGTCTTTTTATCAAAAAAATTCCCAATTATTATCCTGACTGTGTTATTGACGTCGTGCCATCAGACGAAGAATCCATTCAGAACTCTTGCTGAGGGCCACAGAAGGAGACATCGGGGGGGGGGGGGAAATCGATTGACTTGTCTTTGTTGCGTGTGTTGATGGTCAGTGTATAATTTTATTGTGTTATTTTATTATTTTATTCTCATTCTACGTGACTTTACCGAAAGAACCAAAGAAGATATACAGCAGTCGTCCGGGTCGGGATTGAATCCACGACCTCCCGTATACCGGGCGAGGTATTTAACATCTGGCCACCGTGGCGCCCCGGTTGTACAGCGAGCGCCAAAAGAAAAGCGTCTCACCTGCACGGGCAGCACCATGAGCGCCACACAGATCATGATGACCACAAGCAGCTGGGACGGCCAGATCTTGGGCAGCACGTCGCCGAATCCCACGGTGGAGAAGGTGACGATGCAGAAGTAGAGCGACCTGAAGAGGGAAATGTTCTCGGCCGCTCTCTCCAGATGCTGGAAGCCGCAGATGCTGCTCGTGGTGGGGGAAGGGCAGGGTTGGCGACGTCCGAGGGAGTTACAGTTCGGCGCCAAGTGGCCGGTGAAGGAGGGGGCGGGGGGGCGGGGGTGACGAGAGATCAAAAAGTTCGGTTCAGAGAAAGGAAAGCGATCGAAGCGCGGGCAAGACGACGTCAGTGGTGCAAGCAGCGGGCGAGATGTAACAATATGGGAGACAATAGAAACAGCGAAAGATCGTCCCTATTAATGATTTAATTAAGCGGGTAACACCTGCTGAGCTGTGAGCAATTGTTTTGAGAAGCGACCTGACCACAAATGAGCGCTCAACGGAGTGGCTTATCACGTGGACATTTATCCCAGAAGCCAAATACTTGTCGTCATGGCCCAAAGCCGTTGATGCCACCACACTTGCCGACGCTTCGTGCCCTCGACCAAAGCCAGCAGCGACTGCACAAGAGAGGCACGTGACCTCCAAGATGCGTCCTTACAATATCCCACCATTTGGTCTCGAGGTCTTGGTCTTGGTCGCTGAACTCATTGGGCAGATTACTCCACTGTCTGTGTCTAAAACACAAACGCGTAATGCTTCAAGCATTCTTACTGCGTCTTGCACACACGGTTTAATTCACAGACGCACTTTTTGGTGAAGTGTGGTCATTTGCTTAACTCAATGGAGCGTCGCTATACCCCTACAGCATATGTGCTACCGTTATTCTGACAAAGAATAATTCGAAGTTGGCGTTGGAGTAAGCCAAATGGTAGACAGATTAACTGTTATGCATTCATGTACAGCAAATTAGATACAATGTCCCACAAAATAATGATGATACTTTAATTGCTTCTTAATTAAATGGACAAATGACTGAGCTCTATTAAGCCAAGAAAGGCTTGTATTGTGTCTTAAGATGTCTGTGAATTTGTCTTCCAAAATCGAACGCAGGCATAGCCATCCCATTTGCAAAACTACATTATGTAATCTCTCCAAGTGGTAACCACGGCTGAATAAGCATGTGAGCGAGGCAGAGAAAGCCAGTATCACCGAGGCAGGCCGCTCACTCACACCTTGGGTGCGATACCGCAGTGAGTCTATGTATACCGCAGCAATTCATATTGCGGTCACAGAAAATGCCGCTCGCCATCTTAGCGATTTGTCTTTGTGTGTGTGTGTACTTTGAACTTCTTCTGCGCTGTACGGAGCCAAACGCGCTAATCGGAGGTGCTGGGGGGTGGGGAAGGACAACAAACTAAACACAATAAGCAGTTGTAAAGAAATTTGTTTCTAATCTAGAATGCGTTTTCAATCTTTACAACGAATGTAATTTGCGAGGACTTACGTTTAGGGGCTACCCACCCCCCTCGTGTGCCATGCCGCCCTTCATAGGTGCTCGCTAACAGCACTTGCCCCAACAGCCTGTTAAGGCTATATGGGGGGGCCTTTGTCTGTGCGCAAAAATAGTAAGACGTTTATGGACACATTGATCGTTTCTGCTCAAATGGAAACTTAGGCTCGCAAAACACTCAACGAATCATTATTGTGAGAATGGATAAAAACAAGTTTATGCTAATTAGATTAATATAAATGTACTACATTTAGGCTATTGGACTGAATAAAACTGTAGAAATTACATGAAAAAAAGATTTTAAAATGACCGATTGCTGAACCAGGAAATTGTATGGAATCCTTTAAGAGTGAGTCATGATATACCTAATATATCTAATATACCGCACATATAAACATTGTTTGTATAGAAATGCAAAACGTTGTCTTCACTGTGACCAATCTCAACGCTTTAGACAAATTTAAAAATTAAGAGCGTAAAGTTAGACCGACCTCATCGCGCACACACACACACCTACCAGATCACAATATGCACCACCAACCTTTGCTTTCACATACTATACATGGGGAAAAAGTGCAATACAATTCAGTGAATATGGTATATATATAATGTGTTTCCCCATAACCGAGGGAGAAATTAGTTTACGCTTATCTCCATTGGTAGTCCCTGAGCCACATCCCTGCGGCAGAGATAAGTCTCTCCATGTGACAACAACCGTCAAGCCTCTTCCATAAGGTGGCAGTCATTGCACTTATGGATTAGCACAGAGTGCAAGTGGCTATAATTCATAGAGTTCAGCAAGCTGAAAAACAAATCAGCCTCGACAGAAACGTAACTACCTCATTGCATTGCATGGCAGCGCCTGGCTGAATATTGGTCAATTCTGAGCTGCGTCCGTGTCCCCACCAAAACGCAACGCGCGCTTCCCACCACCACCACCACCACCTCCTCCTGTGCGTCATGAGTGACTCACAATGTGAACATGAGGCAGAACAGTGTGCAGATCAGGATGAGCACCTGGTTAAACATTGCTGACTGCGTCCTCTGGATGGCTCTGTGCAGGTCATTCTGTGGGGACAAGGACGAGGGTGGAGAAGGAGGAAGACGAGAAAGAGGGGAGGAGAGGACACGGTGTGACTGTGTAGATCTAGGCGGTTATGCTGTCTAGCTTGCAAACGTGTTTTCAGGTTGTATAGAGCTTTCTATGAGTACTTTAGAATTGTATTCTTCTCCCAGACGGGGTGGATACACCATATCGGCTGGCACACATCTGGCAACGCTGTATAATCGAGTGAGAAAGTGACTGAACTAAATTTTTATTTATTTTATTTTACCAGGCAAGGCCCATTGAGCTATCGAGCTATTTTTCAGAAGCGACCTGACAACAAATGATTGCCCAAATAAGTGGCTCATCGTGTGGAAATCTGTAGCAGCCAAACACTCTAAACGCACGTTTCTAAATGTGGAGGGAGAATTGGAGGATACGGATAAAAATCCACGCGACCATGGGGAGAGAGAGCATGCAAACTCCAAATATACAGGAGTGAGGGTCACGAGCTCCTATACACCTTGGCGAGGGAGTTAACTTCTCGCCACCACAGCGCCAAAGTGAGCTGCTCAGACCAGTGAAGGAAGAAGTCCCGAGCACGTGCAGAAAAGAAACGCCGGACCTCGTGGCGAACGGCACGCGGCACTAACCGAACACACGAGACGGGGAGCTATGAGAGGGCGGGCACCGATGGCAGTGGTTGAACCTTTCGACTACGTAAACGCACCTCGCTTGCCCTTGGTCATGAGCAAAACAAAAATATAAATCGATGGCATTTTGCCGATTTTGGGAATCGCACGTTGCACCCCTTGGATGGCAGGTTATTGCGGAGTGCAAATTGTGCGGGAGAACGCGGCGGTGGAAAAAAATAACTCGGGTAAATTTGGCCGTGGAGAACGATCGCATTAAATCTCGTAGGCGGTGTTAATGAGGGTTGGGGAGCATGCAAGTGGTCGTGGTAATTGTTCTTTTTTTTTGTATTGCTGAGTCCATCTATTGAAAACTTGTGAGCATGAATCACAATACAATAATACACTTTGGAATTAACAGAGCATTCCGGTTTGATTCCGGCAGGCCCGGACCCGATTATTGCCCTGGGTGCGTTAACCAGAGAATGAGTGTCGTTCACAGTGGATGTTAAATATCCTGTGACATCATTCGAAATGAGTAGGCCGTTGTGTGCCAGCCTCGTGGTTCAAATTCTAAATAACGACCCGCAACTTGGATTACACAAATCAATCGCGTGTGTATGAATGTTGAACTTCTTTCGCACCATACGTAGCCAACCGTGCGAATCGGAGGTGCTGGCAGACTAATGCCCAATTGCATGCCAGTGCCTAGTCGCCTTGTACCCCATGAGGACAGCTACCACTGGGGGTGCCCTGAAAATGTTTGGATTTAGATGCGATGAGCTCATTGGATTCCTCCTGCAGTTTAAATATTCTGATTGTGGTATAGTCTAACTGCTTACGTACATCTACGCTTAGACATTAAGTAACTTTCTGCACGGGGGATATATGCAGGTATCTCATCACACTGAGATGAGGCTGGTAAGTGTTGAGCTATGAAATCATACATTTTTCGCTTGGAAGAATACAATACCGTGCTTGCCGAACACAGCAATCAGTGGCGTGTGAAGAAGCAAACAGCAACTTAAGGAGGGAGAACGTTGCTGTGAAACTGCAGAAACAAACAATGACGATGGAAATATGCTGCACCCAGAGCAACCACGCGTGAGTGTGTCCATGCACTTGGGTGGGCAGTGGTGGCACAGTGGTTAGCGCGCTCCGCTATGAACGCGGCAACACGAGTTCGATTCCCGCTCACGGCCAACAACTCGTGAAAATGTTGTCAACCGGTCCTTGGCCTCCCCTCGGTCGACTCAGCCTCAAATGAAAACCTGGTGTGGTGTGTAAGCATCGCCACTGGGGAGACAAAGGCGGTCGGGCGTGGTTCTGGCCATACACCCCCTTTGTGTACCGTGCTGGCCTTCATAGGTGCTCGCTAACAGCACTTGCACTAACAGTCTGTCAAAGGCTTCATGGGGGATCTTTGTGATTTTATGGATGAGAGTTACCGCCATGGTACAATATATTGTACGGTATGAGGCCCACAGTAATCGTGTACTGTCCGAGTTGCACAATCTCGTGAAATAGTGATTACATTTTGCTCCTTTGATATTGCTTAAATTTTTTATTGCGTAACTAAATATTCGCATACATATTTTTTTGAAATATCAAATGTGCATAATTAGATTTCTACATCTGTGGATATTGCCCATTGAAGTTTTTAAGTGCAAGCGGTCTCGGGGAGCAGTTGACGGCATGGTGGTTATGTAATCCGTCTTTTATAACTGAATGGACACGCATTACTGAGTTGTAGCATGCCATAAGGAAGACTATGGCTGGCTTTTGTTGAGGAAACTGAGGTTAAAACACTTTTGAAGTAATTGTTTATGTCTCTGGAAGTACAAAAAAATACTCTAAAAATGCTAGACGTAATTAGAGTGAAAACATGATATCACGCAGGCAGCAGGGGACATGAATATAGTTTACCCACATTATAATTGGAACTGTATGCGTGTGTCTCCATGTCTCTGTGTGTGTCGCTGTGTCTGTGTATGTCTGTGTGTATCTTTGTCTCTCTGTGAGAGTGTATTCTTATCAGTGGGTGTCTGTGTGTCTCTGTCGCTGTGTGTTTCTCCGTGTGTGTGTCTCTGGCACAAGCGTCGTGGTGATATCACCGCCACTTAGTGGCGAATGGCGGTTGTTGTTGTTGTGTCTCTGTGTGAGTCTCCATCTCTATGTGTGTCTGTGTGAGTCTCCATGAACTTGACCCGTGGTATATATAAATCTAAGGTGTGATCATCTGTGTTGTATTGGGCTTTTACTCGAAAAACTTACGGAAAAATCTCCGTGAAATCGAACATCATTTCGCATCATGGAAACAACGTCGTGGCAATCTTAGCGTTTTTATTTCTGAATTTATTTCGTCGTGCGCTGATGCATGAGGGCATCACGAACGAACACTCACTATTAGGTTCTGAAGGGCAATCTTCGCCAGCCAGCAGTTGAGAAAAACTGGGATGAAAATGTTCCGAAGGTTTGCCCAAAAAATCTGCAAAGATAAAAAAAAATCAAAAGCGTGACGTTCAAACGCTCGGCGGACGTAATGAAGCGCTGCGATTATGTTGCCTGTCATCGCATAACCTGGGCTAGGTGGCCAGCAGAGGGCTGTGTGCCAAAATCAACCGTTGTATTGTACTGTGTTGCAATGCCATTGCTCCCCGTATTCAACCAGCACTCACCAGCTTTGGTGAAGTACTGAACTATTTTTTTTTTTTTACCAGGTAAGGCCCACTGAGCGATACAGATCTACTTACAGAAGCGACCTTGCCACCATCGCAAATAATAGCTCGACCAAAGTGGATTCTCACGTGCAAATGTAGAGCAGCAGCCACATACTCTTCACACATGTTGATTTCGATTTTAAATGTGGAGGGAAGTAAACGGAGAACCCGGAGAGAAAGCCATGCGACCACGAGGAGAGCGACGTGTAAACCTGCACAGTGTGGTGAGGCCCTCATCCAGCGGTGGGTTGACCAAAAAAGGGGTTGCTCTCCAAGTGAAACAAACTTTAAGATGTCAGGAGCATTTTGGTCTTCGGGCCTTCAAATGCCGAGCACATGGACATCTCCTAACTTCACCACCCACCTTGTAGGGACTGAGTCTTTGTGCTGCAGTGAACCACTGATTATGCCGATTAGATGTACTAATGTCTGGTATGGCTGTTGCTCTCACAATTGCATCCAATAAAAAAAACACGTGAACCGCTGCTTATGTCGAGTATAGCCAGTAACCGATACACAACACAGGTACCCAAAAGTCATGAACTGATGAAGGCCAAATTGCCACTGTAGGTGGGCAGCCACAGCTGAGACACATCAAGCTAAACCAACTGAATTCCGAAATTGGCAATTTCCACTTCACTTTGTTAAACACGCATTTTATCGGACACTTACGAAGCATTTTATAACTCTCATCTCGCCAGGACACGGTGAATGATGGGCTGAGTTTAACCCAATTTAAGCTTTGCAACTGCAACATTTTGTGAGAGTCATTGCTCCGTTACATCACCACCCTGCCAGATTTGTTTTAAATATATAAAGTAGCCGATGATAGCCGCATCATGGATGGGTACATTCAGTGCTTAATATCAACCCGGAAAAGGGTCTGGAGCACTGTTCCAGGAATTATTTTGTCACATCACATCCATCTTGCCTTTTTTGTCCTCGTAATTTTTTTTCTAATACTGTTCATATTGAGTATAGGAAACAGGGGAAGGAGACATTACAAAGGAGACATTACAGCTGCTCCTGACGCAGTTATCTCCTTTGACCACCTGAATGTGAAATTGTAGTTGTTGTTCCGCATCTATATCGGCCGTACAAAAGAAGAAAGAACGTGGGGTCAAATAATGCAGGATTCGTTTGGATAGGCCTACCTTGTACCCTAGTGGGGGTCCGGACCATTCCCGCAAACTACCACAAATGTACACAAAGCACCACGAACGACCGCAAGTTTACCCCAAACGACGACAACACACCACGTACGACCGCATATTTACCGGTCCATTTACCATAAATACCGCACATTTGCAGCAAAGTACCTCAAAGGGCCCCCCAATCCACCCCCCCCCCAGATTCCCACCCTCTCGTGCACTCTTCCAAAGCCCCCCCTTCACTCCCGTGGTCCCCGTGCCCCACCCATGGAGCCAGCCTCCTGAGTTGATCCCTCCCATGCACCCTCATGTTCCCCGTGCCACGATGAAACGCGCGTTCTGATTGGCTGCAGCGCATTCTAATATTGGCTCCACTGCATTCTGATTGGCTGCAGCGCATTCTGATTGGCTACAACGCGTTCTGATTGGCTGCAGGGGATTCAGATTGACTGCTGCGCCTTCTGATTGTCTGCAGCGCATTCTGAAGGGCTGCAGCGCACGCCCTGATTGGCTGCAGTGCGTTCTGATTGGCTGCCACGTATTCTGATTGGCTGCAGGGGATTCTGATTGGCTGTAGGGTTGGGGGGGGCTATGACAACCCAATATGCGGGACTTTGCAGTAGTTTGCGGTACTCTGTGGTAATTAGTAGTAGTGCCCGGCTCTGATAAACCCGACTCCAAGCCAACTTTGGCATCTCGGAAATATGAAGCCTTGCATAGTATACTCTATACTCTTTGGGTCTTTCGGTAAGGCCATGTAGATAGAAACATTATACAAATAATACAAAATATCACGACGTTTCAAACGCAGCACAAGCAATCGTCATCAGGTGAAAAAATACAGCAGGAGAACTGCTGAGGCAGTAAAAATATATAATATATAAAATAGTTATATTTTTCCTGCCTCAGAAGTTCTCCTTCTGTATTGTTTCGATTGCAACACAGCAGAACTGCTGAGGCAGGAAAAATATAACTATTTTATGTATTATATATTTTTCCTGCCTCAACAGTTCTCCTGCTTTATTTTTCCACCTGATGACGATTGCTTGTGTTGCGATCGAAACGTCGTGACATTTTTATTTTTCAATC
Organism: Petromyzon marinus; assembly: GCF_048934315.1. NCBI lineage: Eukaryota > Metazoa > Chordata > Hyperoartia > Petromyzontiformes > Petromyzontidae > Petromyzon > Petromyzon marinus. Next base: position 7,697,261 of record NC_133716.1, on the reverse strand, counting down.
ATTTTTATATCTACGTGGCTTCACCGAAAGACCCAAAGAGCACGAATTCCTGCAATCAGGAAAGCTTTAAGTCTTGCATAGTATGTTCGTGTCCGTGGTCTTGCCACACGTACCGTGATGATGAATGGGACGGAGGTCGTGAGCTCCAGGATGAATGAGATGTGAAGGATTTGCTCCCAGATGTTTCCCTGGTCAAGTTCACAATTTTTTGGTCAGAATGTCAGAGGTCATACAGAAAAGCCATTCATTGATTTATTGAAACTAAGACAAAATTCAAGATTATCTCATTGTTTTCCTCGCTAACCTGAGCTGTCATTTTAAATCACGCATACAACCGTCAATTTAACTGGCATTGGCTGATATGTCAATTACATTCACTTATTTTTTTTCCTATTCGTAAACAAGAAAACACATTCATATACACTTTCTATATACACACCCAGGGGGTTGACACTGACAAATAACGAAATGTTATAACAATGACACACATTCATCGCTATACGTTTCAACTCAGTGACCGTGAAAATTATGGAATGTATTATTTGATAACCTCTAAAGTATGGGGTATATCATTAAGTATGGGTGCCTAACAATGGAAATTTACGTAATATAGCATACAGAAAAAGGTTTGATGTACTGTATAGTCATTTCCAAACACATCAACTGATTATGCAAGTCTCAAATTTAGTTTATACAGGAAACTACAGCCAAGTGGGAAGGCAGCCGAAATCGGCGATAGCAATTGCCAGAGCTCTGTGGTCCTGTATTTGGATGTTTGGCTAACTCCATTCAAAGCGTCTTCCTGCACAAGCAGGCAATGATTTGACACTCATTGCTATTCTGTTTCTGGAATTTCAACATTTCCATGGTAGAGGCCAAGGCACTCCATGGGGAATGATTGCAGTTTATTTCCCACAAGGTAAGTACCCATTTTACCAACCTCGGAGGGATGATGGAATAAAGTACATTTCCGACCGAGATTTGAAACTCACAGATGTGTGTAAAAACGTTCTAATGACGGTGTCAACTACTCTGCTCAATGCCGACACCATTGTATAGCTTTTAAAAAGAATGCTTTAAAGTGACTTTGAAAGCTGGGAAATGTGCAGCGTCATTTGGCATTCATGATAATTAGACAGATGTTGCATCCAGACCATTAGCGTTGCCACGAACACGACTAATGAAGGGACCTTAAATAGAAAAATAATATCATCTCTGCTTCAAAGCGTTTGGGTGCAGTGTGAGTGTAAGCTATGTGGCTACTTACTAATATTTTTATTTTACCAGGTGAGGCCCACTGAGCTATACAGCTCTTTTTCAGAAGCGACCTGGCCACAAATTATGTGGAAATGTATAGGAGCCAAATACTCTAAACGCGTGATTATGTGGAGGGAAAAACCGGAGGACCCAGAGAAAAATCCACAAAACTGCGGGGAGAACATGCAAACTCCCAATATACAAGCGTCAGGGTCGGGATGGAACCCACTACCTGCTGTATGCCAGGCGAGGTAGTTAACATCTCATAGCCACCGTGACAGCCCACTTGTCCTCTTTGCACCGCACGCCAATCAGTGGCTACACCGTCATGCATGGCTTCTTAATGGGCCTCATAATTGCGGGCCGCAGCGAAGGTAATAAGCTCTGACGACAATGTTTGGCCGCAGTAATTGCTGATGTAAATGCGTGTCCGATGGCTGTGCCGTGCAAGGGCGCGGGGAGAGTGTGGAGGTCAGATAACCTTGTCCGGACCGATCGTCAATAGGGCCATGACGTCTGAGCTTTGGCTGTGATCATTTCCGTGTTTTATTTCCTCTATTTTTATTTTTACCCCATTGAGCTATTGGCGTCACGAGAAGAAAAATATAATTCCAAACCAAGAGTTTCAGTGAATGATGAGAAAACCCATCAATACCAGAGGAGAATGCATACTGGTTGGACACTTAATAGATTTAACAATAGGCAAAGGTCTGTTACTCACAAACAGCAGGAAGACACGACTCCCATCATCCCTTGCATGCATGTCCCGTGACCGCCACATCGCATGTATAGTACAATGCTCTCAGAATCCTTTTTGGTCAAATTGGAGAGAGGTTTTTTTTGTCTCGATCTTTTCTTGGTATTTGTTTTGCCAATTTTTTTTCCAGTTGTGCTCTCAGCATCATGTTACGAAATAAATTATCCATTCCATGTCACAGAGCAATATTCCCTGTGGGTCAGCAAGCAGCCAGAGAATATATTTTTCTTTTACGTGGGTTTTCTTTCCGAAAATCCTGCAAGTGGATTCTTTTTTTTTGCCTTTACACAGTAAAAGTATGGCCACACCGCCTCCATGACCAACACGGTGTGGAGCGACCTTCATCCAGCAGTGCATTTGCAACGTGCTGTACACGTACATAAAGCAGCCGGAGCATTGTGTACGTGTACATTTGCAACGGCAGGAAACTGATGTTTTTTTATTCTTCTTAAACCTCATAGCTGGAATATGCCAAAGCAAGCGCAAACAAATATTAGTTGTGATGTCTACGTATGTTTTACAATCATTGGTGACTGGGGCTGACAATCGACTCACTATACTTGAGAACTCGGTGTAATCACAGGGAGATGACATCCGAATCTGAATGCAGGACCTCAGCAGTGCCAGTTCGGCACTGTGACCTCTTCATAATAAAGGTTTTTGGGTTAGATCGCATTATTTATAAATGTGTCGTAACCCTCCACCACCCGACACGGCCAATCAGCAAAAAAGTGTCACGTTGACAAAAGACAATTAGTTCACTACTTTAGCCCACCGATTAACTGTTTATATGGCGGATGCTATATTGGACAGATGGTACGTAACATCAGCATAAGACTAAAAGAACACCAAAGAAATATTAAATTATCTCAAACACAACTGTCGGCAGTGGCAGAACATGCTTGTCAACAAGGACACTCAATTGATTTTGATAACGTTGACGTGTTATGTAAAACTAATTATTACTGGCAAAGACTAATTAGAGAATCCATTGAAATTGAGAGAAATAGAAATAACTTTAATCGCTCTGACAGCTACAGGCTTAGTGCGGCTTGGAAGCGTATTATTAAATAATACAAAACTACAATTCCTTATAGGGGAAACACATACTAATAAACGGATTACTAATGTAGCATATAATCACAATAACAAACATTACAACTAATTACTAATCTACAACTCATTACTAATCATAACCATTGACTGATTACCAATCGCTTATATAATTACAATACCCCCCCCCTCCGCCTCAAATCACTGCACCTGAATGAGTTAAATGATTACGTCACCCTGCTGCTCTATTTAAGAGCGGGAGCAAGTGAGGGCTTTACCATTCTGGCGAATTGCCCGATGATGCTGGATGTAATAACCAGCGAAACGTCGTATTCAAACTGTAAATGTTGTGGATTCACTCTTCAACACACCGGTGAGATAAAGTACTGAACTAATTATCTTTTGTCAACGTGACACTTTTTTGCTGATTGGCCATGTCGGGTGGTGGAGGGTTACGACACATTTATAAATAACGCGATCTAACCCAAAAACCTTTATTATGAATAATATTGGTCGCGAAAGCCTACGTGTTAAACTGTGACCTGTGTTATATATTTATTTCTGGTGGCATAAACTTACCGAGCTGATTCGACACGAGCTTCTCCGCTGCCTTTTAGCAGCAGCAATCCCCTGGATAAGACGACTATATATAAACACTCTCCTCCCGTGAGCTGAGATTTGAATGAACCCTACAACGTATGAGTTTTAGGCACGTAAGCCGCAATCCCGTGACTGTAGATTCAAAAGATAACATTGTTGTGCCAGACTTATAGGGGACCCTGCCCTCTACCAAGCTCGCTTGATCCCAGTGCCAAATCTAAAACAAATCAAAATGGATTTTGCAGATGACAGTTTGTATATTGGCACGTGCACAATTTTTCAGAGAGATTTAAAATGGTATAATACATTTTTGTGATTATTAACAATAGGGCCACAAATGAATGGTCAAAGATAGTGGCATAATGAAAAGGATTCAGCTGGCGTGTATGTGTATTTATGATTCACTATCTTGTGCCCCTTTTGTTTGGTTCTCCTGCTTTGCGCGCTTTCAAATGCGCTTCTGCGGCCGTCTGGAACGCTCTTCCCTTCGGATATTAGGAAGCCACTGGAGCCATGCACTTTGAAATCATCTCGATTGTTATCCTTCGGCCCCCGCACACTTCCGATTAGCACGGTTGCCTACGTACTGTGGTGCGAAAGAAGTTCAACATACAGGCAGCCCTGCAAATCCTTTCTCACGACCTTCACTACTACAGGCCCTGAAGATACCCACCAGAGAGGGGCTCTATTCAGCTACCTCTCTCGTGGGGGCCATTTTCCAGCAGTGGCGTGCGCAAGAAAATGCAGGGCTGCACCTTTATTTCCCTTCATCTGGTTCGTGTAAAATGTTAAGATAAGCATGAACTGACCCTGCAACCTTCCTGCTTTGCAATGAACCTTCTAACTTGTTAAAGGCCACTGAAAATTAACATACTTTTTGGATTCCTGCATTATGAATATATTCTACTTCGAGTTACATGTTTGCTTAACGTCACTCCGATCAAGTCACATCCGGAGAGTATTAGGATTGTCAGCGTGACACACTGCTAAGCGCACACCTTGTAATTGAGGTACATTAGAAGCAGAGTCTCCGTGAAGCTGATGATAGCCAGGAACACCTAGTGAAAAAAATACAGAATCGTAGTGAGAAAGTGGATAAAGACAAAGACCCCCCATATAGCCTTAACAGACATATGGGGCAAGTGTTGTCAGCGAGCACTTATGAAGGCCGGAACGGTACATGAGGGGGTTGGCTACGCACAGTCCGGAAGAAGCTCAACATCGTACATACAATTGCCAATGCTGATTAGCAAACTTCGAAAAAAACTGAAAAAAACATATTTAATGAAAAATAAACATGAACAATAACAAGCGTTTAAAACGTGATGTTGTAACAATGCCAATGAGAATATGGAGGTGCCTTACCTGACAGGCCCATAGCGGAGTACTTCTGTTGACCCATATAATGGATGTCCTATACAGCAACACATCGTAAAACAGGAGCACAACGTGAATTCAATTTTAATATTATCCCACGAAGGTTGAAAGCGTTCAAGCATCAGCTCTGTCCACCGCTCCGTCTATAACACGGGGGTCACAATAACTCTTGCAATGATGGTCCAATGTGAGTGGAACATTAATACGTAATGTACGGTAGTTGTGTTGCTATAAGAGACTCATCATACAAAGACATGTATCAAACATGGTTGCCCAAAATGTGTGAGACCGCACGGGAGCGATTTGCAAATTTGAAAATATATTTTACCCTGGCAATTTACCCAATGGCTTTTGTACCGCAAGTCCGCAAACAAAACACCCATTGGAAAGCATTGCATTAATGCGAATGGTTTTCCGTGATTTGTTTACAAGATCCTTTTTTTCCAGAAAACAAAAAAAAGCACATTATCATCATTTGGAGGCGCACCTCCGTTTACGCACGATGCAAAAGACGTTCAACGTACATTCAATGTACATACATACATTTGCACGGGCGCCTGAGATAGTAACTGAACGAAATTCTTAACATTACACGGCGCTTTGTCACTCCACTGCTGGATAAAGACCTCCCAATGCTGTCGTGGTCATGAGGGTTATTTGACCAAGCCTCATCGCGTCGCTTGCTGTGCGTGGGTGAAGGTGAGTTGCTGTGTGTGGGTGAAGGTGAGTTGTTGTGTGTGGGTGAAGGTGAGTTGCTGTGTGTGGGTGAAGATGAGTTGCTGTGTGTGGGTGAAGATGGGTTGGTGTGTGTGGGTGAAGGTGAGTTGCTGTGTGTGGGTGAAGGTGAGTTGCTATGCATGGGTGAAGGTGAGTTGTTGTGTGTGGGTGAAGGTGAGTTGCTGTGTGTGGGTGAAGGTGGGTTGGTGTGTGTGGGTGAAAGTGAGTTGGTGTGTGTGGGTGAAGGTGAGTTGCTGTGTGTGGGTGAAGGTGGGTTGGTGTGTGTGGGTGAAGGTGAGTTGGTGTGTGTGGGTGAAGGTGAGTTGCTGTGCGTGGGTGAAGGTGAGTTGTTGTGTGGGTCAAGGTGGGTTGCTGTGTGTGGGTGAAGGTGAGTTGCTGTGTGTGGGTGAAGGTGGGTTGCTGTGTGTGGGTGAAGGTGGGTTGCTGTGTGTGGGTGATGGTGGGTTGCTGTGCGTGGGTGAAGGTGAGTTGCTGTGTGTGGGTGAAGGTGAGTTGTGTGTGTGTGGGTGAAGGTGGGTTGTTGTGTGTGGGTCAAGGTGAGTTGTTGTGTGTGGGTCAAGGTGAGTTGTTGTGTGTGGGTGAAGGTGGGTTGTTGTGTGTGGGTCAAGGTGAGTTGCTGTGTGTGGGTGAAGGTGGGTTGCTGTGTGTGGGTGAAGGTGAGTTGCTGTGTGTGGGTGAAGGTGAGTTGTGTGTGTGTGGGTGAAGGTGAATTGTTGTGTGTGGGTGAAGGTGAGTTGTTGTGTGTGGGTGAAGGTGGGTTGTTGTGTGTGGGTGAAGGTGAGTTGTTGTGTGTGGGTGAAGGTGAGTTGCTGTGTGTGGGTGAAGGTGAGTTGCTGTGTGTGGGTGAAGGTGAGTTGTTGTGTGTGGGTGAAGGTGAGTTGCTGTGTGTGGGTGAAGGTGAGTTGCTGTGTGTGGGTGAAGGTGAGTTGCTGTGTGTGGATGAAGGTGAGTTGCTGTGTGTGGGTGAAGGTGAGTTGTTGTGTGTGGGTGAAGGTGAGTTGTTGTGTGTGGGTGAAGGTGGGTTGTTGTGTGTGGGTGAAGGTGAGTTGTTGTGTGTGGGTGAAGGTGGGTTGCTGTGTGTGGGTCAAGGTGAGTTGTTGTGTGTGGGTGAAGGTGGGTTGCTGTGTGTGGGTGAAGGTGAGTTGCTGTGTGTGGGTGAAGGTGGGTTGCTGTGTGTGGGTGAAGATGAGTTGCTCTGTGTAGGTAAGTTGCTGTGTGTGGGTGAAGGTGAGTTGTTGTGTGTGGGTGACGGTCAGTTGGTGTGTGTGGGTGAAGGTGAGTTGCTGTGTGTGGGTGAAGGTGAGTTGTTGTGTGTAGGTGAAGGTGGGTTGTTGTGTGTGGGTGAAGGTCAGTTGGTGTGTGTGGGTGAAGGTGAGTTGGTGTGTGTGGGTGAAGGTGGGTTGCTGTGTGTGGATGACAGTGGGTTGCATCGATGCGGGAGCATTAAAGTACCACACAATGTATAAAAATGAATTCTCCCGCACCGTGCTCTGCTACCTGCCCAAAACGTAGCCCCACAGCAGCGGAGGCCCTGGACCGGTTCAGGTGTCACGTGCCACTCATACTCGCCCTGGTCAGGTATTAAACTTAGAATGCTGCTAAGTTGGTACGACGGTGCGCGAACACCTGTGCCGCTGCTCCTCCCAGCAACTAAATACGTGGCACGAAACCCAATTTTATCTCAGGAGAATTGTTATTTTTAGACATTCACACAAGTGATGGCACACACAGACGAAAAAAGGAATCGTCCTTGTAAATTCAAAAAGACGGATAAATGTGCTCACCAATCAATGTTTTCCGGTTGGCGTGATGTGTTGTTTCCTTTCAGGCCGTGCAGGCTGAAAACGAACGAAAGCGAAAAAAAGATTAGAAAAACATCAACGTGGCCATGCGGAGTTTATGAAGTGGAGCGATGTGTTTTTGAACACAGCGCACAATAAGAGGATGATTCGAAAAAAAATTGGAGTCATGACTTCGAAGGCTCTTGCAGAGAATAGCTCCTCACCAAAGCCAATAGAACCGCTTTTCTATTTGTGCCAGCAATCCAAACTGACTGCCTTGCGCGGCTGCTGTGATATAATTTTTTACGATTAGGTAAGATTCAAAAATCAAATTTCGGAATGTCGATTTTTGCAATACCAGCGCCCATTGTTTTTGTGCAAGACTTTAACGTTTTTGAACTGCAGTTCACTCAACATAAACCTGACAAAGGAATGATGATAATCACAATATATAGCGATTATAATGCACATGCTGCCAGTCATACAACAAAACAAGTAACTGAAAATGAAAATTCTGACATTATAATTGCTATTCTGCCAAATATAAAGTATTTTCCAAAGCACTAATTTAATGGATAGTGGCTACTTATTTACAACTGCAATTATCCTGTTTGTTATTTCATACATTTCTTGTCTGAAATAAAATGTTTAAACAAAAGCAAAATGAGCAAAGATCACCACGATGTAATTATGTGTAGCCAAACGAACAATAATCATGTGCCTTATATCGTACAATATACGGAACCATCATAATATCACGATAACCCTACTCTGGAAAAATAAGGATGCTCACCATGTTGCACTGGCAACATTTATCAGCGTGAGGGACAAGCCTGAGCAACCCTTTGAACTGGGGAGACGTTAACTAACTCGCCTGGTATACAGGAGGTTGCGGGTTCAATCCCAAAGCTGACGTCTGTATATTTGGAGTTTGCGTGTCTCTCTTTCCCCAGGTCTTCCAGTTTTTTTCCCCCTGCATTTTTTAAACATGCGTTTAGAGTATTTGGCTGCTGTACATTTCCACACAATAAGCCACTTCGCTGCGCTTTAATTTGTGGCCAGGTCGCTCCTTAAAAACAGCTTTATAGCTCAGTGGGCCTTACCTGATACAATTTTTAAAAAAATGTTTAAATAGTTTGTAATCATGATAATGAAAACCCTGGGAAGTAACCTGGATCCTCGACAGCAACACCAGTGATGAGTATGGGGAGAAGATTGTTGTGAAAACATCACAGATAACCACGACGAAAATAATGATGATATAATGGAATGAGAGGGAATGGCCTTGAGTTTGTATGCCTCGCTGCCTTAAGAACTCCATCCCAAGACACACAGTCGAATATTTTCTCCACAAATAGGACTGTCGCCTGATGAAGGTAGTTACTGGCGAAACGTCGTACTCAGATTGTAAATGTTGTGGTTTTGCTATCCAACAAACATGTGTGCTGTATTTGTAGCGAATTGGCATGTTCTATTTAAAGCTTTCGTGACTGCAAGGATTCATCTTCTTTGGTTCTTTCGGTAAAGTCACGTAGAATGAGAATAAAATAATAAATTGATAAAATAAAATAAGCTTGTGTTGTGGCCGAAACGTCGTGAGAATTTTATTGTGTTACTTTATTTGATCAATTTATTATTTTATTCTCATTCTACGTGACTTTACCGAAAGAACCAAAGAAGGTTGGCATGTTCTGTTTTCGTGACAAGCCTTACTGATTGGCTGCGTCGGGTGGTGGCGGGTCTAACGACACATTTATATATTTACGTGATCTAACCCAAAAAGAAAACCTGTATTAGAGATGATATTGGTCGCGAAAGCCCACGTGTTAAATCGAATATTTTAATTATATATTTTTTGCAATCGCTGGTCCTCGGGTTGCATTGATGGCCAGTGGTGTATATTATTGCCAGAGGTGGTATTATAATGTGCTCTGGGATGCTTTACACAAAGGGCACCAAATACAAGTTTTGTTTTGCAAGACTCAGCCCAATAAAGACAACGATTATGGCGGGGGGGGGGGACATTAAGAGCAATTGTCACGAGTTAGTGTGATTGCGAGGGCGGTGAGCTGGCCCCAACGTGAACTGTCAGTGTTGAACCACAGCTTCAAGGAGTGTGGGTGTCGATGAGCAGGAAGCGGGACGATCCCGTTCCATTTGCTGCCGCTCAAATAAATAAATAAATCCTATTGTTCAATTTGTGGCAGGGGACAGATGCGGTGAACACTTATTGAATTATTGCAGTGGCTGGCAGGGGGATCGCTACACTCAGGGGCCCATTGTGTTGAGGCTTTAAAATCGAGCGAAGCAACAGAAAGAGTTGAGAACGTGCCGGACAGTGCGGGCGCTTGTAACACTTTCTGTGCCGGCTGCATTCCACGTTTCTCTGCCATGCATCTGGCAATAGCCGTGTGCCTGGGCGCACCGCGCGCATCTTTAACTATGACGACGTTAAGTTGATGACACTGTTCACGCAGTTCACAAGGATTCACCGGCCTTGCGTGGTTGCGGCATTGATCACTTCCCAGGAGGCTTCATAGGACCCCTGCCGATGGATGAGCAACGCGCTTGGGAGGGTGGTGAGATGTTATCGCTGTTGCATTGCATGTACTGGGGGGGGTGGCGATGTTATCTCCGAAGCATTGCCTGATGGCGGTGCTGCTGCAATTGGGCCAATTGCGTCCGAGGGATGTGTAATGGGGAAGGGCTCGCTTGCTTGTCGACACATTTGAAGAGACCCCCCCCCCCCCCCCGCAGGACGAGCAACTCAAACAAACAAAGCCCTGCCATTGGCATTTGTGCCCGAGCTTGTTGATTTGGCAGCAGGAGGCGGCAATCGGAATCTTTTTATTTAGACTACAGGAGGAATCTGACGAGCTAAGAAGATACATATTTATTTTAACAGATGCCCAGTACGGCGCGGGTCGGCAAGATGCAACGACAGTCGGGTCTGTTCACCCACTTCACCCTGGATAATTGAGAATATTTGCAGACTAACCGTTGAACCTGTGGTCTGGAACCCGGATTTTTTTTAGATGGTCACGCCCCCCGGGATATTTGGAAGAGAACCGGGTTTTGCCGACCTCCCCCCCATCCCCCCTAGATAAACAAATTCACAGATAATCGGGTCACAGATGAACAGGGTTTAACCGACATTTCTCAAACGTTGAAAGGCGTGGACACTCACGCCATGCACGCATCGCGACGCCGCCGCTCCTTTTCGAACGTCCACTGCACGGCAGATGGTGCGTATTCGTGGTTTAATACACACGCAGTAATAACCGGAGGGGGGTTGGGGGGGTAACCTGGGGGGCTTGAACTGCGAACATCTGCGACAAGCGGCAACAAACGCTCGGCCCCACATCGCCAACACCCCCCACCTCCCCAACGGCGGAGGATCCGAGCCCTGACCGTAGGCAGGGTGGAGGCGAGACGAGTGAATGGGAGCGGGCAAAGAAATAATATCGCCCCCTGTGCTGTGCCCGGAGCCGACCGGGAGACTTGCTGGCCCTGCTGCTGCTGCTGCTGCTGCGAGTTCCAATGCTACCGGTAGCGCTGTCACCCACAGAACGACAACGCCTTCCTTACCAGTCGCTTTCCTGGTGCTCATCTCTGTCCTGGTGCGGATTGTCCAGTCCCACGCGCACCATGTACAGGATGCAGGAGATGAACTTGAGGGCAAGGGTGAAGAGGCGGATTCTCAGGCCTGTGAAGCGGAGTTGGTAATTCCACTTGGTGTTATCACACTGCGGAATATTCTTATATCTTGCTTAGTTTATTTTATTTTTTACACATTTTGTTGCAATTGCTTTTTCATCGTCATGACCCCGATGATGGCACTCGATAAGTCGAAATTTGCCCTTTGGAACTCCCACACTTCAGCAGTGCACCACCATGAGTCAGAGAACGGCTCCAAAAAATGATCTTGTTTGTACAACTACTTCCAAAGTCACTACAATGGGCCCCGTCACTGATCTTGATGAATATTTCTCATTTACACTATTGCGGTTCTGCATTGATTTATTTTTATATTTTTTTTATCTCCCCTCGCTGCATATATTTTATTCCTTTTAGTTATTTCGGTGAGCCAGCTCCCTTGCAAAAAAAACACACTATCCTGGTTCCTTGAGTTGTATGTATGTATGGTGAACTTCTTTCGTGCCATGCATAGTCAACCGTGCTAATCGGAGGTGTGGGCGGGGAAGGACAGAGTTTTACACCTAGTTAAATAAAAATAAACCGACTAATTAACCCACGCTGCGAGTACAACTTATAAACGGGCTTCACAGACTGTTCATTGAATGTCAATGATACTGACCTATTTTATGTTTACATGGGTCTACAAGTAGGGGATGATGACTGCTATGTAACCTGTGGTCTCAATTGAAGGACTCGCGGGCAAAATTTTAAATTGGGCAAAGAAATTGGACCCTGATGCATTTGAAACAATCACAACCAGGATCTTGCCAATACCACGGGCAAACACGTGCAGGTTTAGAGACCAAGTATGTGTGTGTGTGTGCGCGCGTGCGCGCGTGTGGTTTCACTACCCTAGCTCAAACCCCCCGTTTAATGTTAACTTTTAATAATCAATTATCCCTTCATGGACATGGACACACGCATTACATGCAATCGTAGCTCGTTCATTGCTTTGCTGCGTTTAAAAAATAAATCGCAATTTTGTAGATATAATTTCAGAGAAGCCTTCATATTTTTGCTCCTCTCACTCATTTCGGTCTTAAATGCATCGGCGCTGTAGTGTGCAAATACGCTTTTTCCCATTTTTAGTTCCCAAATTGGAATTCAATTGTGTAGATGATTATGTCAGCCGTGAAATGAAGTCATTCATTGTCGGAACATTTTGATAGACCACAAAGGCAGTGCTCTCCATCAATCTGGAAATGCAGTTTTGTCCACTTACGCTTACCACAAACAAAAAATATTAACCCTTTAATGAACTGACCTTTTCTATAAACATTCTTCATGTAAAAAATAAAAAGTGGCTATACATTGCATCGGACATACGGTGGCGCTCCCCTCTTACGTGCAGCCCTTGGTGAGAGTGGTATACATTCCACATTCCTATGGTGGGGCTAGGTACTTCCAGCAGAAAATCCTCTCTTGAATTCCCTATTTATATGCAATGAAGAAGGGCCATTGCCCAAAACGTTGAAAATTGTGTGTTATTTTGAGGACGCGATTTAGCTACATAATTTGTGATTGGTGAAAGAATGCCAGTGAAAAGTAATACAGGACACCTCTTATCCATGATGATGTGTGGGAACATCACAACATCCTTTTGAACACGTGGTAGGCTTTCGCGACCAACATCCTCCATAATAGAGATATTTTTTGGGGTTAGAACGCGTAAATATATAAATGTGTCGTTAAAACCCGCCGCTACCCGACACAGCCAACTAGTAAGGGTTGTCAAGTAAACAGAACGTGGCCAATTCGTCACTAGTACAGCACACCTGTGTGTTGGAGAGCCAAGCCACAACATTTACAATCTGAGAACAACGTTTCGCCAGTAATTACAACCAGCTTCATCAGGCAACAGCCAAATCTGGCTTGGCTCTCCAACACCCCGGTGTACTGTACTAGTGATGAATTGGCACGTTCTGTTTACGTGACAACCCTTATTAGTTGGCTGTGTCGGGTGGTGGCGGGTTTTGACGACGCATTTATATATTTACACGATCTAACCCAAAAAAACCTATATTATGGATCACAAATCCTATTATCTGTGGGGATTATCCGAGAATTTACTCCACTCATCCATGAGAAAAAGAAGAGGCAGATAATAGGAATAATAGAGCCTCGGAAATGGGAATGTTTGGGGACCCCTATACCTCCCTCGGATAATAGGGAGTCATGGATAATAGGGTTGCAGATAAGAGGAGTGCTGGTCTGCTGAGTGCGTCTTTGAGGGATCGTTTGTCGGTGCCGATGCCGTGGCATTCGCAAGGTGCTTCGCCGGCCGTGCTCACTTGATCTTTGGTTTTTGATGAAGAACAGCTTGAGTCGCTCCTTCACCATTTGCTCGTCGACGTAAAATTCCACCTGCACCCTGTCCGTTTTGGGGAAAGGCAGGCACAAAACAACAAAAAAACGAAACTCTATTTAAGTCTCATTTGCATTCCAGGAACTAGTAGCCTTCCGAGAAGCTGAAGAAATACGGCGGTGATTGTTTCGCAAATATGGTGGGCAAACGTCTCCCCCGTCGGACTTGTAGAGAGCCAGGGCAGTCTTTTTTTTTAGTGGAAGGCAGAAATGGGGCAGTGGAGCCAACACCAACACCAAGCCTGGCCACCTTTGTCTCCCCAGTATGTTGAACTTCTTTCACGCACCCGTAAATATCCAACCGTGCTGATCGGAGGTGCGATGTTGACACGGTGCACACGTGCTTATTTAAGGCTGCTGCACTCAAACGGAAGACCGGGTTCAGATGCCACTGTTGTGCATGGCCAAAATAGAACCGAGCTCAGTGGGGTAATGTCACAGTGTCGTGTCGAACTGCAACCAAAGATGAACACCCCCTGTTATCGTCTGAATAGGCTGTTGGGGCAAGTGCAATTAGCAGGGACCTATTAGGGCTGGAATGTCACACAAGGGGACTGTGGTCATCACATTGCCTGGCTTACTCTCCCCATTGCTGCCACTTTGAAAACCGTGCCAGGTACTCATTTTAAGGCTGAGTTGAACCTCCTGCGGAAGGCCCAGGACCTGTTCAAATGTCACTCGACACTGGCGTTGTCCGTGGCTCGTGATCGAACTCAAGTTTGCTGGATTCGTGAGCGCAGTGCGTGAACAACTGCGCCAGGCCTCCCACACCGATCACCCCTCCGGAGGTCGAGCCCCCCATCGCGGTCACGGAGGTCGTTTTGTGGGGAGCGGCAGTGTCGCGGTTTAGCGCGCTGCGCTACGAGCCTGGCGACCCGGGTTCGACTCCTGCACACGGCCAACACCGGTGACGATTATCTGAACTGGTTCTGGGCCTCCCCTAGGTCGGCTTAGCCTCAAATAAGTACCTGATGCAGCGTGCAACCATCGTAATTGGGGAGACAAAGGTGGCCCGGCGTGGTGTTGGCCACCCACCCCCTTGTGTGCCGTGCCGGCCTTCATAGGTGCTCGCGAACAGCACTTGCCCCAACAGTCTGTTAAGGCTATACGGGGGAATCTTTGTCTTTGTGTTGAGGTTCTTTCACACCGTACGTAGCCAACCGTGCTAATCGGAGGTGCGTGGGGGGAAAGGACAATAAACTAACACACAAAAAGTGGTTGTATTGAAATGCGTTTTCAGTCAAGATTTTGAAGTTCAAAGGGATGCAGGGCCGGTTAAGATATCACTCGCCATGGTCGTGAGCGGGAATTAAACTCAAGCCCTCCGGTTTGTAGCGCAGTGCAATGCAGTCACCACTGCCACTCCCCACACACATAAACCACTGCACTGCAAACGCACACAAAAAGGAAATTCACAGTGAACAGGAAATGTATTCCCTGTTGCCTCTGTCAGATTGACTAACATGCGCATTGTGCATGGAGTGCTCTCAGTGCTCACAAAAAAAACGCAACCAAGACAATGTTCATTTAAATTAATGGGGGAGTCCGAGCAGCGTTCAATTAAGTGACCGAAATAAAAGCCCTAAAATATTAACGCAAATTTAAGTCCATCAGCGTGCTCTTTGTCGGCCTGAGAAATTAGTGGCTTTTGGCCGTGCACGTTAACTTACAATACAGTTGAGGAAATCCGCTTCGCGCCGAGATGGGATTTCGCTCGCCGATGGCTGTCCAGCTCCATTTATGAAACGCCGCGGCGAGACCACGCACACCGTGTCCTGCGCAACTCTGCGTGCGTTTAAGTGGTCATGCTGTGTGCAGCTCTCCAATGTGTTTTCGGACGTTGTGCCTCGTATTGCTCGACACAACATCCGACGTTTTGCTCCCAAGTGCTGGAAGCTTCTTCCGGAACTGAATAGACTTAGCTCGCTTTCTCCCCCCGATTCTCTAGCAGCGTTGCCGGCTGCTTGCCGGTGCTGTCGGTGATTGACGCTGATCAGCTCTCTGATGAAGGGCAACCATTGCTGTTGTAATAAAAAATAAACATATTTGGATCGCAACACAAGCGGTCGTCATCAGGAAAAGGGGGTTAACCTATTATTATTTTTCTTCACTTTATTATTATTTTCCCATCTATGTAACTTTACCGAAAGTGCCAAAGAACATTAATTCCTGCAGTCACGAAAGTTTTAAGTCAAAATTTTGCCACCTCTGCGGGGATGCTTTCCACATAACCATAAGATCTTTCAACAAACTCCAAGACAAGAAAGCTCATCCGATCGAGTCACTCACATTTCTGAAGAGATGCCGCGACTCAAAGGTGTAATGCCGATCTCATTTACACTGACTTCTGCTGCCGTCACATCTTCCAATGCCAAACGAATTTTGTTCAGGGCTAGCTTGGCCCTGATCTCAGAGAGAATTAGATTGCTCCTAACTGAACAAAATCATGTGGACAAGACACTCTTGAAATCACACTTAACAATGACATTAAAAAATGTCTACATCTGATTGGGGACATGTAGATAAAATCACTGCTTCATCAGCCGCTACAATGGCAGCTAAATGTAAAGATAACATGATTTCCAAGTTCAACCTCCTTTCCAAGAAGAAACCAGATGCACTCATTGAAAAGTTAGACGTTGACAAGGTTGTTGTTAATCTGAGTAATTGCCAAATTTCCGATGGTCTAAAATCGTTTCTGACTAAAGGGCTGAACTTCGCAGTCACCCCCAAACACATACCAGTGGATGACGTTATTGCCCAGGTCGATGTAGCTCTTAAGGGTTTGGGACACATCGCTGCAGACGTGACAAGATCTGAAATCGCTGCAACCTTCAAAAGCGCTAAGATACCAGACAGCAACATCAGTAAGGATGAGCGTTTTGAGTTATCTCAATTGAAAAAGAGGGATGATATCGTCATCCTCTCGGTCGTCAAGGGCAATGCTACGGTCATCATGGACAAAAACGTGTACAACAAAATTCAGGAACTACTTAATGATGGTAGCTACACCAAAATTAAAGGAGATCCCAACAACAGCCTCGTTACAAAAACGAACAGTATCATCACTGATTCAGCTTAATTAATTGAACAGAAAAAACGGGTTTCCTTAAAATCTTCTGCTGCTAGACCACCCAGATTATATGGCTTACCAAAAATCCATAAAGAAGGTACACCCCTTCGTCCCATCATCTCCACCATCGGCTCACCCACCTACAAACTGGCCCGATATCTGTCTGAGACCTTACAGCCATTCACTGGTAAGACCACCTCTTCTGTACTTAACTCAGCTCACCTGGTATCATCAATTAAGGACATCTCACTGACCGCAGGTGATTTGCTAGTTAGTTTCGATGTAGTTTCTTTGTTCACCAAAGTCCCTGTGCCCGATACCATTGCAATCATTGAAGATTTGGTCCAACAAGGATTGAATGCTGATGTACCGGCCCTGGTGAGACACTGCCTCACCAATACATACTTCACCTGGAATGGAACATTCTACAAACTGAAGGCACCCCAATGGGTTCTCTCTTATCTCCAGTTGTAGCCAATATTTTCATGGAAAATTTTGAGACGGATGCAATCCAGACATCCACTCTACGCCCGTCCTTGTGGAAGAGGTACGTGGATGACACGTTCGTCATCTGGCCACATGGCCGACTGGCTCTGAACCAATTCCTCAACCACATTAATTCCATACACCCAGCCATCAAATTCACCATGGAGGTAAAAAAGGATGGCAAGTTACCTTTCTTGGATGTCCTCATCAAAAAGAGACCAGATGGTTCAATGAGCCATTTTATCTACAAAAAAGAAACCCATATTGATGCCTACCTAAAACCTGACTCCCACCACCATCCATCCCAGAAGAATTCCCTCATCAAAACTTTACACCATAGAGCTCAATGTATCTCCGACCATGAACACCGAACCAGTGAACTCAAAGACGTACACCAAGCTCTCAAGGCGAATGGATATTCTGACTACACAATCCGCAAAGCCATCACCCCAACCGTGAGGAAGGAGCCATCTGAGGATCCAATCAAAACCATCACCTTGCCATACATAGCAGGGGTAACCAAAAATATTTCCAAAATCATGAACAAACACAAGATCCAGGTCCGATTTAACACAGGACATAAAATTCGTGATCTGACCCCATCTGTGAAGGACAAGATCCCTGCAATATCCCGGCGCCTACAAACAAAGCTGTATCTGCGGCAGCAGTTACATTGGGGAAACATAGCGACATGTCTCGAACCATGTTCGTGAGCATAAGGCAGATTTGAAACACGGTAGGACCAATACTTCTGCCGTGGCTGATAATTATTTTCATGCGGCTGGCTCACACGAAATTGATTTCTCTAAGACGAAGGTATTTTGCAAACCCACTGGCTATCAACAAATATTCGTTCATGAAGCTATCCATATATACAGACATATATACAGACATAGACACAATTTCCACCGAGAAGATGGGTACAAACTCAGCAATCACTGAAAGGACATTATCAACCAGTTCAAGTCATAACTGGCTGTAATGTTTCCATTTTAGACCTGGCAGCCCTTTATTTGGTGGAAGCCCACCACCAGGACCATCACTGCCCACTACTACCATCACCTCTAGCAGCAACCTCCACCATCAACAGTGTGTAAAGCAAGGTGCAATGATTTCCTGGCAGCCCTTTAATTGGTGGAAACCCAACAGCACCGTCGCTGCCTATTACTCCCATCACCTACATTAACATGAGCTACCCCACCCATGCTGCTGACACTTTGGCTACGCCTATTTTAAACCTTTATAAACAGTTTGCCTTTAGAGGATAACCCCCTTTTCCTGATGACGACAGCTTGTGTTGTGATCGAACCGTCGTGTTTTATTTTTTATTTTAATTAACTCTATTGTTTTTCCATCTACGTGACTTTCCCGAAAGAACCAAAGAATATAATATAATTTAGAAATAATAAACAATCGCGAAGGGCAGTAAGCCAATGTTTATAGAGTCTTGATGTTTATAATGTTTTAGACATGGCCCAGGAGCCAGCGTGGTTTAGACACAAGAGAGCCCTCCCTTTCAGCTTGAACAATTGAAGAGTTGCATAGGAAATATAATCATTATTTAAAATAAGTGGCCATTTAAAAACAAAAATATAAGCTTAATTAAGTTAAAAAAGAAAATATTTCGTAACAACCCATAATGGTAATGTCTCTTGTACAGACATGGGTATAATATTATTCCAGATATACAAGTATGGTCTAAGGCAAACATGTTCACATGGGTAATTGCTTTGCACGCTTAAGAAGATTTTTGAATAACGAAATATGATCACGGACATGCAATATGGATGTCCGTGAAACATTTCAGATTGAGTCAAATGAGATTCAAGTGTGATTTAAGCCACGGTGTTTCCATGAAGATTGCTATCAATTCATCTGAATTACCGTAATAATAAATCACAATTTACAACATTTTGTCAAACCACTGCTGGATGAAGTCTGACCCACGCCATGTCGGTTGTGCGGGATTGTGACCATACTTCACCATTCCGGTAGACACAGGGATGTTAAGATGGTATTGAGTGGGCACTTTCCACCGACGTTGTGTGTATGTTTGAACTCTTTTCGTACAGTATGTAAGCCAACCGTGCTTACCGGAGGTATGGAGGAAGGAACAACATACTAAACACAAAAAGCAGTTGTAAAGAGAAAGAAGCGCATAATGAACGTGAGCTGCTATGTGGACATCCTCTGACACGAGGTGATAGTGTTAGCTGCAGAGGCACAGAAGCAAATGTGTTGACCTCACGAAATGATGCCAGCAGCACAATTTGAATGACCATTTGCAAAATAAATCCCTGCCCCAACTAACATTTCATAATAGAACTTTTGCAATAAATAAAGGTAAAATGGAACATCTGAAGCCCATGTGTATTAATTATAGAAAGAGCCCTGCAGCCTGACGAATATGTTCAATTAAAAACAAAGAGAGCTCATCTCGACTATGCAATTTGAGTCGTGCCGCGCGTTGTTCAGCACGGAGTTCGACGTTTCGCTCAACGCGTTAGGAGCTTCGTCAGTTCTTGAAGAAGCTCTCGTCGAAATTATGGTAAATCTTGGCTCACCTGCATTATGGGGGTGCCGACTGCAGGGCATCACGTGGTCTCCTCCCCCTGAATCGCCCTGTCCACCAGGTGCCCTCTCTGCTTGGGCATTTGCCTCTTATCTAAGGCTGACTCTTGCCACGTTCTGCCAAATATCGGAACAAAGCCCACCCGTGTGTGAATCGGGAAGCGAGTGTAGCCATTAATCCACGCACGGTTGGAGCGATCGAGTAAGCGTTGGACTGGCTTGCACCCTGCCCCCCACCCACCACCACCACCACCACCCTGCACGCACGACACCGAGAGCCCCGGACACGTGCTCGGTGAGGAAAGGCGCGGCGGCCAAAACCTCCCGCTCGCGAGCCCGCTGGCCGAGCTCGCGCCCACATCTCGATCAATTCCAATCAGAAGTTGGCCGGGAAAGAGCCTCCGGGCTCCATCCCCCCCCCCCTCCCCCCCCCCCAGGACGTCGAAAAAATTCAAACGCCACGAGGAACCTCACTGGAGATTGCTGCCATCACTTGTTAGTATCAGGAGAGGATAGCCAAACTCCGCTTACATACG
Organism: Petromyzon marinus; assembly: GCF_048934315.1. Taxonomy (NCBI): domain Eukaryota; kingdom Metazoa; phylum Chordata; class Hyperoartia; order Petromyzontiformes; family Petromyzontidae; genus Petromyzon; species Petromyzon marinus. The sequence continues at coordinate 7,676,969 of NC_133716.1, read as the reverse complement.
AAACAAACGGCATTCGCCACTGCGCCTCTGCATAAGTAAGCACCCACCCCCCCTGCTCCACCACTGACCTTCATACTTATTCTTGACATAATGACTCGCATGATCGTGCCACACTTGAATTTAATCACGATAAACGATTTGTGATGTTTCCATTAATGAGTTTTCGTCTGCAACGGAAGGTTTTGCTGCCGTACTGGTTGTATTTTGTAAGTAAAAAAAATCCATGCGAGAATCTAGATGTCACAGAGTATGATGAATGACAAAAACAAGTATTCTTTTAAATTGCAATGACAAGATAATTCAAACTTTTTTTTTAATGAAAGTTCAATACGCATTATATTCTTGGTTCTTTCGGTAAAGTCACGTAGAAGGGGATTATTATTTTATTGTTTCCCTTCTACGTGACTTTACCGAAAGAACCAAGAATATAATGCTTATTGAACTTTTATTCAAAAAAGTTTGAATTATCTTGTCATTGCAATTGAGAACCAAGAATATGAATCCCTGCAGTCACGAAAGCTTTAAATCAAAATTCAATACGCATTGCTTATTTTATGGTGGGAGATGTTGCCGGAGTGCAGTGGTTATTAACAGTGTACGCGATTGGACACCTTGTCCACCTAGCAGTATAAATGTTGTTCACCGTGGTAAGTCGATCAGCAGCTCGTGGGTGGCAGGGTAAAAGGGTGGGTACTCTGACCAGCGTGGAAGACGAGGTGAAATATCATCTGTAGGGGCCCTCTACAGCTCCCATCTGGTGTAGGCCCTTTTTGCCAGCAAGTATATCCAAGGCTGCACCTTTGCCTGGTACTTTTCTTCTATTATTATGGTTGCTACCATCAGCTAGGCGGTAGTATTCATGGCAATAGTTATGTTTTTTATGGTAATTCCACATTCCTGTCGCAGAGGCGAGTCTGCCCATAGAGCAACTATTGTTGACTTCCCGCATGAAATGGTATTTATTTTATCTATCCCGGAAGTCGATCTCCAACCAGGAATTTTAACCCTCTCAATCTTTTGAATTGTGTGCCACTCGCTTTACCGCTGAGCCACCAGTATCATCTAAACACCCGGAAATAAATGTGACTTGTTTGTGTAAGTTAGTAAGCCGAGTGTTGCTTGCCGCTGCATTGCAAGCTAAGTAACCGTATGTGTAATGTCATTTATAGATGGGTGGGTTCAGATGACATAACACTCATCGTGTTTCGATGACCCTGAGCTGATATGCCATAGATCTCTCACAGGCAAAAGGGACTTAAGGCAATATCTGACACGTGGATAATACCACGCTGAGCAATTATTGTTATCGATGCTTCATTTGTTGATGGATGTAAGAGTGGCGGGTAACATGTCAGTATTGATTAATGAATGGGTGGAGTGACATACACACTTGATGGGACCTTACTGACTCTACAAGCCTTCGCATATATACCCATAACCACACTGTGAAGTGACCATTGTCATTGTATTATGGAGGGCAATGCGATATATTGTAAATTATAGGGTGACAATTATCTTGTTTTTTTCATGTTCCTCAGTAAAATGTAACGGATGCTTCAGTGACACCAATTGGTCCCTCTGACCGAAAATATAACTGTTAATATTATTTTCGGAAAAATATCCACCACGAAGATGGAGTAATGAAATCCGCTCATGTGCACGCGCAAGGTGGATCAGTTTAACACGTAATAGGGCTTTCGCGACCAAAATTATCCATAACAAAGGGTTTGGGGTTGGATCATGTAAATATAAATGTCTACATCATGAGGCCTCATTTGCCAGTACCAAAATATAATAATTGTTATTTTCATCCTTTTTTCTGGCAACAAAACTTAAACCTTTTTACAATGAATCATGTTTACATTAACCACAACACCTGCTTTCAGAATGCAAAAAAAACACACTCTGAAAATGTATGCATTGTCCTTGAAATTGATTGGTCCACACCAGAGACAGCTTTCCTTATTTTGGTACTGGCAAAGGAGACCTCATGATGTAAATGCTTACCCCGAACCATCATTACTCTGATAGTGCGTTGTCTTTGAGTTGTGCGCCTTTTGGCGTCATCTGGTCGAACACCGTATGAGACGAGGTATTGTGGTCAATGTAAACATGATTCCTTGTAAAAAGGTTTCAGTTTTGTTGCCAGAAAAAAGGGGAAAAAACCTATTATTATAAATGTGTCGTTAAACCCGCCACAACTACCCTATATGGCCAATTAGTGAGGTTTGTCACGTGAAAAAGAAATGGCCATTCGTTCTAGTTCAGCAGACCGGTGTGTTGGGGAGTAAACCCACAACATTTAATCCAAAATTACTGGCGCCGCAGATGAATTATTACGTCGCAGATGGTTTATTACGTCGCAGATAGATTACGTCGCAGATGGATTATTACAACGCAGATGGATTATTACAACGCAGATTGATTAATACAACGCAGATGGATTATTACGTCGCAGGAGCATGAGAGGTGGTGATGGCTTCGGAGGCATTCATCAAACAGTGGAATGAGCATTGCTGCTGGCTGATGGTGATAATCAATTAACACGTAAAAAAAAAACATTCCTCATTTTGATATATAACTACTTAATTGTTCCACTTAATAATAATGAACAGCAATTTGTAAATCCACTGCCGGATCCAGGGAGGGCTCTGCGAGACCATTGCAGCTGTGGAGGCTGTTTGACCATACTTTACCAGACTGGCAAATGTGGGCGGGTGAAAAAGTGGGCCCAGGACCGGTTCAGATATCGCTTGCCAATGATGTCAACCGCGGTTAGAAATTGTAACTCACGTTGGGAGGGTCCATAGACACACACAGTGCGCTAAGCGCTGTGCCACAGCTCCTTTTTAAATGTTGGTATAAGATGGTGAAAATGTCTTTGTGACTTTACGCACACTATATGCTTGCTGTGTTAACACGTTTAAAAACGGACGAACATCATGCCGCTCATAATAGAACATCCTGCCGCTGTTCACCAAAGTGCTACTGGAAACACATAGCTATGTTGTATACATTCATAAGCATGTCTCCAGGTAAGTGATGCACGGGTTGTACTGATGGAATAGATTGAGCTGATGCCTTCGCAGCTGAGACGGGTTCTGCAGGACTTTTACGTGCACAGCCGGTAATGTTGTTGTGCAAATGTCCACGTGTCTATAAATGTGCAAGTGTCTACCATTGCATATATCCTAGCTTACCCCATGACCCCTTAACCCCCCCCCCCCCTCATAACCACCACCGTCCGTTCCCTCTTCATATTCTCTTTACATGGCTATCACTCATTCTCCATTCATTCCATCCACGCATCATCATCTTCTGTCATCAATTTAACTTTCACCGGAATTCACGCACCACAGATTCGCCCCCATTGCTTCCTCTCATCTAATTTATTCACCTCATCTCCACCAGTAAATTCACACACGTTGAGCCGTTGTTAATTCTTTGTAAAGCGCCTTGCTTCAGGCGCTATATACGTACATTGCATTAAGATGACATAGGGGAGCGGTAGTATTTTGAACTTCTTTCCAACGTGCTAACCAGAGGTGTAGCAGCTAGTGCTTCGCGCTACGAACGTGACGACCCAGGTCCGATTCCCGCTGACCGTGACAATGATCTGAATTGGCTCTGGGCTTCACCTAGGTCGACGCAGCCTCAATGAGCACTACGTGCGGTGTATAAACATCGCCACTGGCGAGACAAAGGCGGCCGGGCGTCATGTGTGCCACCCATACTCCCTTGTGTGCCATGCGGGCCTTCATAGGTGCTCGTTACAGCACTTTTCCCTAGAGTCTGTTACAGGCTACATGGGGGATCTTTGTCTTTGGAGCGGTGGCATAGCGATAACGGCCCTCTGGAGTACTCTAAACCCATCGAACCAAGTTCGATTCTTGACAACAGCTACAATCGATGTCGAATATCTGTACCGTTACAGGGCCTCTCCCCTTGGTGTCGTGTGTCAACATCGGCATTGGGGAGAGACAAAGACGGCCAGGCATGGCACTGGCCACAAGCACACCTTCACATGACATGATGGCCTGAACAGATGCTGGCTAAACCACACTCGCCCCTGTGGTGTTTTCAAAGTAGATATTCGAATGCGTGTGATCACAAACACTCCACTTACTCTGTCGATGACTGATGTTCTATTGACGTTGTACCTGCGATTTACCAACCCTCTCAGACAAAGCACTCGAAGGGGTGAATCACCCGGAGCTAAACTCGTCACTCTTCACTGACAACACAATCATCCCCCTGCGTCAAGACTTTGAAGTCTTCACGAGGCCACGTGGCCTCATGGAGTCCCAAGCTTGGCGGTGGTGGTAATGGTGTGTGCTGCTGATAGGGGCCGTCCATAAATGACGTCACCCGATATTTAAACGATTTTTTACCCCCCCCCCCCTCGTCACACGGCGTCACTGAAAGTCAGACCCCCCCTTAAATATGACGTCATAAAGCTCTGCCCCCCCCCAAAACCATATTTCCATTTTGAAAATAAAACATGCTTCAAATCGCTTTAAACTCTTGTCATTGTAGTGCGTATCTAATGTGGTGCTGCACTCTGATGTTGTAGGAGTGTTGTTATAACAATTCTATATTTATGATGTGACGTAACATTTCTCACCTCCCCCCCCCCCTCGTCACACATTGTCACAAATATCTGACCCCCCCCCCCCAGGTGCGTGACGTCATTTATGGACGGCCCCATAGTGGCGATGAAGGTGGTGGTTGTACATGACACCTCTGACGAGCGCGGTTGGCCACGTGCCACGTTAAAGAAGTCAGTGGTCCAGATGTCTTGTGACCCCCCCCCCCCCCCCAATGAATTGACCCCGTAACATTCGTTTTACCTTTGCATGTTCATTTCTGTTTTAAATAAGCCTTACTTTAAAATGTTTAATTACGTTTTAGAGAAAGAAAACGGGGGGGGGGGGGGGGTCACAAGACATCTGGAAACCCTGTACTCAAGTGCACATGTAGCCACTGTCTGAATGTCATCATCCGTGGGAATTCTCAACCCATTATCGAAAGTGAATGTGACCACAACGTGACAAGATGAGTGGGGTCAGTGGCTAATGTTATGCGCTGCAACTGGAGCTCATCTCCACTTCCATCAATCGATCTGCAATGTGTGACCACTGTGTAGTGCCTATGAAATACAATGATGCGATGTTAACATCGCTCGCGAGCATGTTTACTTTATTGTTTTTGCGCCCAAGGGAGTTTGAAGCACCATACACGAGTGCATTTAGAATCCATTGGTCCGAACGAGATGCCGGTTGCGGAGGGATTTTGCTGTACAAGCTGCAAACGCATTTGCAACAAATTCCAAAATCCCTTACTGGGACGAATCATTTAAAATGTCTATAAAAGCGGGAGACGATGTTAAGTATTGATCAATTGCTTACTCAATGCAACTGCTGCATGCACTTGAGTTACTTACGTGAATGTATTGTACAACACCTTAAACAACCCCCAGAGTGAATTTTATAGATTAGATAAGATTTCCATGTGAAGATATTCTGGGTCAACTAACAGAATGTCATTGAATGGCTGAGATGGTTTTACCTTATTAAGCCTGAACGCACGGAAAGGCACGCATTTGTCACAGGTTGTTTTTACATTCATTTTGTCTAGCCCAGTGTTCGTCATTGCAAGACCCGCGGGCCTCTGGTGAATCATTTAAAATGTCTATGAAAGCGGGAGACGATGTTAAGTATTGATCAATTGCTTACTCAATGCAACTGCTGCATGCACTTGAGTTACTTACGTGAATGTATTGTACAACACCTTAAACAACCCCAGAGTGAATTTTATAGGTTAGATAAGATTTCCATGTGAAGATGTTCTGGGTCAACTAACAGAATGTCATTGAATGGCTGAGATGGTTTTACCTTATTAAGCCTGAACGCACGGAAAGGCACGCATTTGTCACAGGTTGTTTTTACATTCATTTTGTCTAGCCCAGTGTTCGTTCATTGCAAGACCCGCGGGCCCCTGGTGGCCTTTAGTGCGGCCCCTGACGTGCAGCCCTCGACAATACACAAATGCGGAAACACCCCATCGTGCTGTCAAACCCCGTTGGTTTCAAATGTGTGGCGGCCCTAACACTGATGAGGCCCTGTCGGCGAAAGTGCCAACCCCCCCCACACACCTCTGAAAATTTGCAAAGAACACGGCTCTAGCCCATTGTCAATCACATGCCTGGATGAAGGATGCACCATGCCTCTTGGTTGCTGAGGTCACTTGACCATACTTCACCACTATGGTGAGTGCCGGTTCTTGAAAAAGGGGGGGGGGGAATGGCAGAACCAGTGCAATCGCCACTAAACGACAATTGAACTCTGGCTGCCGGGTTTAGAGTCACGCCATCATGACCAGCCAGTGGTCAATCCACTGCTTGACGAAGGCCTCCACAGGCTGCCTTAACATTTCATAACCTTGCAATGTAATAACAACAACAAACGCCATTCTCCACAAAGTGGCGGAGACGTCACCACGGCGCTTGTGCCAGGCCGTGTGCACGTTAAGGTCACGGGACAGGCCCAGCAGGTGCCATGGGTCAACTGAGATGACTGGCCGATGCGCCACATGTGCCCCCTACTGTGCCAACTTGCTGTGTTTTAGCCACCCAGCGATCCACTCGTTGTTACGTAATAACCCACCCTTGCACCTGCACGTGAACTGCATTCGTAGTTCCATCTCCTTGCCAGACGTCCTCTGGGATGCGTCCCATTCCTTGGAATCCACTCGGCACTAACCACCTCAGCCAGCTCTCTTGTGGCTGCCACCAACACACAGCGATTACATATCCAGCAGCACTCCGCGTAGCCTTGGTCCGATTAGCGTTGTCGGCTATGTACATCGCGAAAGAAGTTCAACATACGTGCATACATGAGCATTTTGGACAAACCAAGATTTGTGTCAGACTCGCATAGAGTATCAATTGCCGTTGGCGAACACACGTGCACACATCACACACACACACAAGACAGAGACAAAGATCCCAGGACAGTATAGCCTTTTTAGGCTGGTGGGGCAAGTGCTACTGACGAGCATCCACCAAAATCGCCACGGCTCCAAGAGGAGGTGGTGTGGACAGCACCACTCCCGGCGGCCTTTTCCCCCTCCCCACCTGTCGAGTGTTGATGTTTACGGTAAACATCAACACTCGTTTTCCACGCTCTACCGACTCCTCATTTTAGGCTGAGATGACTGAGGCGACGCCCAGGACCAGTTGAGACTATCGCCGCTGGCGTTGGCCGTGAGCGGGAATCGAACTCGGGTCGCCGCACTAGCCACACACACACACAGCAGTGATGTCCACCACGCAATGTCATCAATTAATGCTGTTATGAAATTGCCACACCATGTATGTCACGTCCATATGGGTAAAAGGTGTCTCATCTGAACGCCGACGATCTATAAATGTAATTACTGTTCTTTGCTCACTCGGTGCACACGGCAGCCATCGCACACACTGGCCACTCGATGTGGAAAAATTATGGCAGCTCACACCTCTCCATCTGTTAGTTTTGCAAACGTTAAAAGCAGGCTACCACCTGCTCTAATAAATCAATAGTAATAGCAAGGTCAAAGTGTCTCCCCACTCGAAACACCAATGGGGCGGCACTCATTCGCGTTGGCAGTCCTGAGCCAGCGGCTGAAAGTCCACATTCCCATGGTCACAACCAATACAGAACATCCTACAAGGTGGTAATAATTTCATCAACCCCGGGGGGGGGGGGTGATAGGTTGAGTTAATCCCTGTCCATTCAATAGTATGAATGGATACACCACGGTTAGTCGATGGTCACGTGGTGTGCAGTGTGGGTACTCCTATTTCTTGCAAGATGTCTGGCTAGCATGGGATATTAGGCCTAAATACCCTCCAGCCGCGCTGTCTATAGCCCACTAAAGTGGAGGCCATTCTGCCAGCAGTGGTATGAACAAGACAATCGCACGGCTGCATCTTTCTTTACCTCTCCTCAGTATAGATGTTACTTGGTTGGATGCATCTCCACCTGCCCGTGAGCGTGCGCACGTGTTGTCTGCGTACCCGCTCGGCCAGTCCCAGTGGATTTACGGCGAACATTGGATCGCAGAAAGGGAGTGGATACTGCTCAGCGATGGGGATGAATGCGCAGAAAGAGGATGGGAGATGGAGGCCCTGCTCTGCTGTTTTAACGTCGCAGTGGCTGTAGTGGTGTGATGCAGGTGTAGCGGCATTGTTACGCGCAACATGTATACTTACCTGCATAGCAGTATTGTATGACTACAATAACCGTTGACCAGGGGTGAGGGGGCCACAGCCCACTGAAGGGAGAGGCCTGGGGGGGGGGCAACGGTTGGACCCAGACCCTCTCGAGACAGGACGCTTGGGAGAGGAAGAATATAAAGGGCAGCAGCTCTCCCAGCATGAGTCAGTCCGCACCCACCTCAAGACTCAAGACATCTAGATAGTGCCCCCTGGGACTTCCGACCTCCGGCCCTTGTCAGTGCCAGGTCCGAACGACCCAGTGGCGGTACCCGTTAGGCAGAGTATAGTGTGAGGAGGGCACACTAAGTGTGAGGACGTATCATCCTCTCGGCTATCAGGTGGGAGAGGCCGTTACCTCTCGGTGTTAGGGGCGCTCTCTGACGTTAGAGTACAAATAAGTCTCTGCCTCCTTTGTCAACGCCACACAGGGGTCGCGTAAACCGATTCACTTGTACGGATCGAAAATCGTTGAGCCGTACGCAGTCCAACGCGTTGTAGCGGTAGCTGTTAAAGTAAAGGCAAAGAGAAAGGCCTCCACTGGAGGGAGCTCTCGAGAGCCCCTCTGGAGGATTTGTTGGTCAGCTCTTAGATGCTGGATAGAGGTCTTGGATGAGATGGGAGTATCCCACACTTTACCCCACCATACAAGACTTGTCAACTGGCTAAGGAGAGGAGGCCACATACTCTCTAGAGAGGCTCTCTCGCAGCCCTTTTGCCAGCAGTGGCACGATAATGTTATTGTAGGGCTGCACCTCCACCTCACCAGGGTAATGGTCCACCAGGGTAATGGCCCATTCATTGCACAGTTTTGACTGAAATCATACTAACGTAGCGAACAGAATTATCACAAATCTCTTAATGAAACACCCCCCTCATTATTACATTGGTGTTGTTTTCCACACATAATTTCACGCTTCATGTTTATATACTCTAATTGCTTATTTATTTCCCCCTGTAATTGTTGATGTTGTCTTGCAGCTCAATTTAATAAATATAAATTGTTTTCATATATTTTGCCAGCAAAGCATTATTTTTGTCATTTAAAGTATATATTCGGCCAATTAATTATCAATGGGTGAGCATTTAACGAGTGTGGGGCAGGGGTGGGGGGAGATGCAAACCGGAGTACTTGGACTGGACTACCATGGTAAACTGTACTTCCATGAGGGGGCAACACTCCATCCCCGTACAGACCGAAACAGATGATGGCGATTAGTCCACTCGCCGTACTCCGCCTTCTTTTGGCAAGCCAGGTCCCTGGCACTTCCTCGAGGCCCGTGGGACGGGAGTTTCACAACACTGGGTGCATCCCACCAACTCTCGCCCCCAACCAGTGCTGGATCACAGGCGACGTGAACAAGCCACCTCAGCCACTACTACCTGGTTAACGCACACGTTAATATCCGCTGCATACAAATGCAGCGTTAAATGAGTCTCGTGAGCAAATTAACAATATAAATCCAGTGAAGTGCAATATTGTTAGCATATGTTATATATATGAATTACACCTGAAGGCACTGTATGCTAACGTGTGCATGCATACAAAACAGCAATAGCGTTATAGCAGAAACGGGTAAGCTCAGGCACGATTTGTAGATTAATTGCAGGATAAGGACACGTGATTTTTTTTTCTGTTTGATAGCGTCTGTGTTCACAGCTGAACACTATTCAAAGAAGCCTCTTTCTGCAAACAATAGACGGCATCTGTCAGGTTAATAAATGACTAACAATACATGTTTCCTTTTACCTGATAAAGCTTCAATGAGCTTCAAATAATATATTTTTTGAGGAGGGTCCCGCGTTAAAATATTATTATGCAACTTCCATAAATGAGTGAATATCTGGCTTTTAAGTCAGAATATGGAAAAGAATTTGGACCTGTAAGTACGGTGGTTTGACACAGAACAATACAGGTTAGTGAAAGCGATTTGCTAAAATAAAAATTGAGGCTATCTGTACCCGCGTCCCGTTTACAGCCACGAGTCGGTGGTGGAAATTCCACAACAGAATCAAAATCTTCATTTAAACCAACGGAATCTAATGTGCTATAAAGCTCTTTTTTCACAGATGTCCAGTAGGGGTGGGTCAGAACGTTAACAACAAGAAATCATAATGTTTTTGAGTTAGATCGCGTAAGTATAAATGTGTCGAAACCCTCCACCACCTGAGACGACCAATCAGTAAGGGATGTCACGTAAAACAAAACGCCAAATAGTTGCTACTTCATCCCACCGGCGTGTTGAAGAGTGACTCCACAACATTTACAATCGGAGTACGCCGTTTCGCCGGTAATTACATCCAGCAGCATCGGGCGATTTGCCAGACTTGTGAAGCCATCTACCTGCTTCCGGTCTTAAATAGAGCAGCAGGACGACGTCATCACCGAACCCAATCAGGTGCAGAGATATACTAGATTAGTAATCAGTTAATTAGTATGTGTTTCCCCTATGAGGAATTGTAATATGTATTACTTAATAATACGCTTCTAGGCTGCACTAAGCCTGTAGCTATCAGAGCGATTAAAATTATGTTTTTCTCTCAATTTAAATGGAATCTCTAATTAGTCTTGGCCAGTAATAATTCGTTTTACGTAACACTTCAACGTTACCAAAATCAATTGAGTGTCCTTGTTGGCAAGCATGTTCTGCCACTGCCGACAATTGTGTTTGAGAGAATTTAATATTTATTTGGTGTTCTTTTAGTCTTACACTGATGTGACATCCCGTCTGTCCAATATAGCATTTACCACATAAGCAATTAATCCGATACACACCTTCTATTGATTACTTAGGTAATTCATCTTTATTACAAGACACTCGTTTTTTTTATTTTGTGTACCGCACCAAATCTTACTTTAATGTTTTGCTTTTGCAAAACACGGGCTAATTTGCCAGTTACTCCTGAGATATATGGTATTTTAATTGTTTCAATAATCTGATCACTTTCAGCATAATTGTTGTTCAATCTTGATTTGACATTCAATGCTCTGTTAATTTGAGCATTATTGTAGCCATTCAGTCGTAGGGCTTCTTTAGCATGTTTCATCTCTCTCACTAGACTTTCACCATCTGGCACTGTTTTAGCCTGATGTATGAGTGTCTTGATAAGAGAGGATTTTTTGTGCGGGGTGATGATGCGAATCTGCATTCAGATAGGCATCAATGTTTGTTCCCTTTCGGTAAACTCTTGTGTGTGTTTTTTTTACCATTTAGGCCGGGTCCAAGCAAAATATCGAGGAAAGGGAGTTTGTTATTCACCTTCATTTCCATGGTGAACTGGATGGCTGTATTTTGTGCATTGAGATTATTTAGAAATTCATTACGTGTATCATTACCATGTGGCCAGACAACCAAAGTGTCATCAACATATCTAAACAAAAAGATGGTTTGAATGTACTTGAGGCAAGTGCTCTTGATGCTGGATGTAATTACCAGCGAAACGTCGTACTCAAATTGTAAATGTTGTGGATTCACTCTTCAATATGCCGGTGGGCTGAAGTAGTGAACTATTTGTCATTTTGTTCACGCAACAAATTCCTTACTGATTGGCCGTGTCGGGTGGTGGAGGGTTTCAACTCATTTATACTTACGCGATCTAACTCAAAAACCTTTATTATGAATAATATTGGTCGCGAAAGCCTACGTGTTAAACTGAACAACGAACAATGCAAAAAACATGATAGGAGTGCAAAGTATAGGAAAGGTAAATAAACCGCTTAAGTAAAAAAAAACAAATTAAAACTAAATTAAATCACGACGTTTCGGAGGCAACACAAGCTTCCTTCATCAGGTGTAAAAAAGCACAGCAAATTTACTGTAGAGAGAGCTATTTGTGATGAGATATTAATTATACAAATAGCTCTCTCTACAGTAGTTTTGCTGTGCTTTTTTACACCTGATGAAGGAAGCTTGTGTTGCCTCCGAAACGTGATTTAATTTAGTTGTTTTATATTTGTATTATTTTAATATTTCCCTTCTACGTGATTTTACCGAAAGAACCAAGCATATTAATTTAGTTGTTTTCATTTTTGTTTTATTTTATTTAAATTTGTATTTTATTTTATACCTACGTGACTTTACCGAAATAACCAAAGAGTATGGATCCTTGCAGTCACGAAAACTTCAAATCTAGAATTAAACCACTTAAATATATGTAGAAATAAAACGATGTTTAATCTTTCCAGGTAATGCTCACTGAGCTATGAACTTATTTTTTTCAGTAGCAGGCAGCTTTATCTCCTTGTGTGTTCGTGCATTAAAACTATAAAAACGATCAGCTATTTTTATTTTACCAGGTAAGGCCCACTGAGCTATATAGATATTTTTAATAAGCGACCTGGCCACAAATGATCGCTCAACTAAGTGGCTTATCACGTGGAAATTTATAACAGCCAAATAATGTATTCATAGGGCAGCTACTGTTGACATCTCCACAGTGGTACTCATTTTATTGACCCCGGAGGTATGATGGGCGAAATCAACCCAGAACAAAGATTTGAACTCGCAACCTTCCAACTACGAGCCACTTTGTTCGACCGCTAAGCCACTATGCTGGACTGAACCCCCTACAGATGAGACAACGCAATCAGACTGCGAGACTGAGTCCTCAACATGGGTCGACGAATCAGTGAGTGAAGTTCATGCAAATGGTAAGCATGGTAGTCGTCATAGAAGGGTGCTACGGAGGCGACTGACTGCCAGTGAGCGAGTGACTGGAGTGAATCAGTGAATGCTGGATCATCAATCAGCCTGCCTGTTTTGTGCTAAATTATATCAAGTGCAGTGAGGTAGAAATTGGGTTCTCCACCCCAGATGTAACAGGATTCACATCAATTCACAATTTCTGGATTGTCCAGCTATGTGGAGAGATGTGCCAAAGCTGTGTCAAAATTTCTGAGAAGGCTGGTTTCAAAGAATGGCCAAATTTCCGCGATATTTTGCCAATTTAGTCATTTTTCACCAGACCAGGAAACCATGGTGGTAGCAAAAGAAGAGTATTGTTGTTTGGTCCTGGCTTTGTTCAAGCACCGCCATTGTAAGAATCAGGCTTGAGGCCACTCGCGAATTCACAAACATTGCCGGCCCGCTTTCCATGATTGTGGAAACGCAGCAAATGGATCCGATTTCGAGGGCTGAAGGCATCCACATGGTCCCCTAAAGCTTAGATGAGTTAAACAAGGAATACGTAGAGAAATTATTGGAATGGGATGCACCGGGATCGAGAGTTGCGTGAACTGGAGTCCGAGTAGCTGGGCAAAGTAATATTATAATCTTTAATTCATGGACATGCACATCAAATGGCAGACACAGACAGACAGGCGTTGGTTTATAAGGTGTAAGTGGTTCATGTGGTCAACATGAATCGGAAATTCAAAGTAGAATAAACCAGTTTCTCCATTCTTATGCGAACATTGGCAGTGCCCATATCCATTATCGGCCCTAAACAAAGTGGCGGAAATTCCACGTTCCTGTGGTGGTGACCTGTTAATCCATAGGGCCAAGAAACATTGGTTCACCACAAAATGGCACTCAAGGTACTAGCTGCAGAAAGATGATAGGCTAAGCCAGGGGTCGGCAACCAAAATAAGGATTTTTTTTTCAGATGCGGTAAAACACTCAATATTTTAAGAGCCGCATCGCATGTGAATCCGTGACGGTCCTTAATAAATAAGGTACTAGCTGCAGAAAGATGATAGGCTAAGCCAGGGGTCGGCAACCAAAATAAGGATAATTTTTTTCAAATGCGGTAAAACACTCAATATTTTAAGAGCCGCATCGCATGTGAATCCGTGACGGTCCTTAATAAATAACGCCACGAATCAGTCCTTAAAGAGCCATATGCAGCTCTAGAGACACAGATTCCCAACCCCTGCCCATGGTAAACTTGACTTCCACGGTGAATTGAACTGCCATAGTAAATTGGACTCCTATGGTAAACTTGACTACTATGGTAAACTTCAATTATATGGTAAAGTGGGCTCCCATGGTAAAGTGGGCTCCCATGGTGAATTGGACTTCCATGGTAAACTGGACGTCCATGATATAATGGACTTCTATGGTAAACTGGACTTGAATGGTAAACTGGACTCCCATGGTCAGGCAACCAAAATATCAAAAGTCATGTTTTTTTTAATATTTCAAGAGCCACAATGGAGTCCTGAAAGAGCCACAGCACGTGGCTCTGGAGCCACAGGTTGCCGACCGCTGGGCTCAGCCAACCTTCAACCCCAACCTGGATTCAAATAAATGAATCAATCCTTGATATAAAAAGGGGATGACAGTCTGATGAAACCGAACGTGACTTTATCGAGGGAGACACAAATCATAAAAGCAATGTAGTATAACATGCGATAAGAGGAGAGTATATACATCATAAAGGGATAATATATTTAATAATACCCCCAAAGTAATGCGTGCTGTTGCCACAGCATAATGGTTAGCACACTGAGCTTGAGATTCACGAGTTCTCAGTTTGATTGCCCGGCATGGCAGTTGAAGGAGTGAGCGATATTATTAACCACCCCTAACCTCTGTCCAGTATAAACGTGTCCACCACACATTTACAGTGCTGTCGGTAGGTCACGCACGGTGGGGTTAAGTGTGGGTACTTCCAACATGTCTGTCCAGCGTGCAATAGGAGGGCCGAATACCCACCGGAGGAGCTCTCCACAGTTCCACCCCGAGACGAGGCTCTTCCACCGGCAAGAAATTACAGGATTGGACCGTTATCGTTTACAGAGGAAGCAATCTAAGCAGTGTAACGTTTATTTTTTTTTTGCAAAATGTAAGATTCCAATCGATGGCTGGGGAGGAATATTTTTTTTTGGATGAAAGAAAACTGGACTTGAACTCATAACCTCGCTACTTAACTGAACGCTTTACCAAAGCACAGTGACAGCAGGATATTATGCAATATGTCACCTGTACAGCCACATATTGGATGCTGGCGGAAGGAAGTCTACACGATTAGTCATCACAACATTGGCTCGGTCTTGTCGCTCCATCACTGGGGCAGCGAGCGGATAGCGGTGGACGTGCTTGGCCCCCCACGATACAAACATCACGGGGCGAAGCCGCAACAGCTTTGACGCAAAAAAAACCCGCAACGGGTCTATTGAGAGGCGTGCCATCGCGCAATGCAAGCCGCTAAGGTTGTCCAACGAGCGTTCGATAATATCGAACTAAATACATTTCCGGATTGAGTGGGCGACGAAAAAGTAACTGCACCAAAATACACCGCAAGGAGGAATGACGATGGGTTTGCGGAGGATGCGCGGTGGAGCGGGACCAGGGGAGTTTGACACGTCATAGGCTTTCGCGACCCATATTATCCGTGGTAAAGTTTTTTGTTTGCGATGGTTAGATCACGGAAATGCAAATGTGTGCTCAACCCGCCACCACCCGACACGGCCAATTAGGAAGGTGCGTCACGTAAACTAAACGTGCCCAGCAGCTACTGGTTGAGCGCACACGCTGGAAGTTGCTAGGTGCAGAGGAAGACCAGGATCTGACCGCACGTCAAACATGAAACAACTGGGCGGGATGGAAGCTTTTCCAGTTCACAGACGCGACGACGGCGGACAGAGATCATTGGAGACAGACCGCTGCAAGAAGATATCAGTGAAGGAAACTGACACGCGCCCAAATGACACCAAAAAAAGACCAAAGCGACTCGAAGATGAAGGATATAGAAACAATAACAAAAAACACACCAAAAATGCTGATTGTTCATCGTTTGCAACGAAACATACGCGCTTTTAACTGATAACTTTCCGCTTGGCTGCGAAATGCTGAAGCGTCTGAACTCAACACAAATGGCTGGTGATGACCAGTGCACCTCTGCAAGTCCATTATATGACGTAATTTTCAGCCATGATCAATCCACTGCTGCATTAAGGCCTCCCCGTAGCCATCATGACCTCTCGCTATTCTGTGATGTAACCAACAACCGCCATTCGCCACTAAGTTGCGGTGACGTCACCACGGCGCTTGTGCCAGGCCATGTGCTTGTTAAGGCCACGTGAAGTGTCGAACACCCGCTGGCAGGTCACGGGGCAGACCCAGGTGTCATGGGTTGACTGAGATGACTAGCCCGATGCACCACCTGTGCCCCCTACGGTGCCAACTACATGGCAATGTAACAAATCCACCCAGCACTTGCACACGAGCTGATTTCATCGCTTAATCTCATCTGTAGATGTTCTCTTGGACAAGTTCCCATTCCTTGGCTGCTGTTCTGCACTTTTATTATGACCATCGGCCATCATCCCCGCTTGGCATGACGTGTTCTGCCCAAACCCATTTAATTTCAACAGTTATAGTTACGTATATATATTTTTACCCACGTATGTTTTCTAATCAATGTGCTCCTCTTATTGCCTCTCAACGTAATTCTGAGCAAAGCGTGTCCGTGCCTATTCGTGCAGTTGGCCATTCATGTTTTATTTTCTTTGTTCATGTCCATGTTTTCTGATCCGTACGTCATAGCAGGTCAAACAGAATCAGAATATTAATTTATACTGGAGCGATCAGACGAGCTATAAAGCTATTTTTCACAGATGTCCAGTAGTTTTGGTTGAAACCTTTCTGACTTAACCCATCACCTCAGGCCAAGCTGATGAGAGCCAGAAGGTCCAAACCAGTAGGGAGTTTACTTGCTGAACCAAATGCTGCTGGCCGATAAACTGAAAGAAATGTCATTCATATGAACCTCATTGCGGTACCCCGGGGTACCATAGTACCCCGGCTCTCGCACAATGTCCGTGACACAGTGATTTTTAGTCTGTTGATGGTCGGCGATGCGGCAATCGATTCATCTCGACGAGCTGTACTCACGGTGCACCGCTACGGTGCGTACCCAGAGCGTTCAGGGTTTCAGCGGAATCGTCCTCGCTGCGTTTCGACATCGCGGAGTGTGGCACCGATTGAGGACTGATTGGTACCCCAGTCGCGGAGTGAAGTACACACTCCTGGTAAAAAAAAAGTGTCCCAGAAATAAAATATTTAATTGCCTCGACCATTTTGTATGATTTGGCACCCCGGAGTACCGCCATAAGGATCATATATGGAGAGACAAAATGTAGTTCTGCTTACACAGTAAACCCTCTCTATCTTGGAGGGTTACATTTTTGAAAACGCTCGCAAATGCAGAAACCTCCTTCCGATGGGAAAAATTGTGGTTGTGTTCCTGGTACGAGTGAACATTGGGGGGGGGGGGGGGAATGGTAAATGTTTAATAACAATGGCTACAATAAATAAATCACAATTCTTTGAGAACAATGTGTTTTTGTTATTACCTTTGATGATTTGACGACGATGGAGGTGGTGGCCATGGTGAGGAATTCAGTGGGGGGGGGGGGGGTGACTGCTCGGGAGATGCAGGCATATATATCAACGCCGCAACAGCTGTTATCATTTTAGTCACTCTGGGGTGCACTAGCCGCAACACTTTCCTTGATTGAATTGGCGTTAGTTTTAATGGACCTCACAGTCGACTCGTTTACACCATAACACACGAGTTGACTGCAGTAAGCACGTATAAAGTAAAAAAAAAATGCACAATAGCGAGTTCAGAGTGGAATTACTGCGAGACTGAGAATACAGTGGGCAGCCGAGCGGTCGTGCCAAATCTTCGCAGACCATTTCAAACGTAACAACATTCTGCGTGCATCTCCCCGCTGTCGGTCGTCTGGATGCACTACAGACTCGCGAATAATGGAGTCCGGCGGGTCACCAATAGAGAATCAATCAGAGGCGGGCCGTCAGGGTCAGCAAGGCCTTCTCTGCTGGCCTAGAGATTGTCAGAATCAGAAAATTATATTTTTCATAATTTCACATATATATTTTCATTAATGCTATATGTATTTTACAAAGTCCGTTCCCATCAGTCTATTGCATTGCTACTCTCTCCCTCAGTTGCGCTGCTTCCAGTGCAGCTCATAAATTAGAGCTTTTATCCAATCAGATTATCCACCTGTGCTGTCTCCGCCTCTCCGGGTGAAAAATTTACCCTGCGGCCTTCAGAATGTCGAGTGAATCCCCTCTGCTGTTGAAGCAAATGGGGACGATGTTATTGTCATATTCTTTAACCAATCAGATTTCGAGTTTGCCATGTTGGGCGCATTCTTTGAAACGCCGGAGCCTTCTAGCTGGCCTAGCCGGCTACATTACCATTTTTCGTGTGCCGTGATCGGAGTCGCTAGCACGTAATGTAGCATCATCTAAGATTTATTTAAACTTTCTTTCATGACGTTTAGATTTTTAGATGTAGTGGTTTAGATTTTTTTTTGTGTGTGGGGAAGCCTGTTGAATCCTGATTGTGTTATTTGTGTTTTATGGCATTTTTGCTTGCTTGGTGGTGGTATGAGTAAATGTGACTGGTTGTTGTGAGCTTGTTCTTGTTTCTTTGGTAATGACATTGATTTGGGCTATGCGATGTCTATTTGTGATGCAGCATCCTCTCATACTGCGTAATAGTGGTACATTCTTGATGGTTTCAGTCACCATGTATTAATGTCTCTGCAATTAGTGTATTGTAACTCTCATAGGTGTTGAGCCTCGTGTTAAATCACTTTATTCCACTCGATAAAGGTTACTGTCACTGTGAATATGGGGTGATTAAGTCGAATGACAATAGCCCATAGCCATAGTGATAGCACTGAAGGCCTAGTTGTAAAATACACGGCCCGCCACTGGAATCAATATACACTTAGTAAACTCGCGAATGAGAAACTCGCGAATACAAAACTCGCACTTACTGAGGGTTTATTGTACTGCGTTTGCCATTTCCCTGTCTTGTATACTCTTTGTAAACCTCAACATTGTCTGAAGAGGACACGTTGACTAAATGTGCCAAGATTTCCCTTTCATCTGAGCGACAATAACAAAAGATAACAAAAAATATTAACCTAATGATGACCATTGCCCAACCTGCAATGTGAAACTCGCAATTGTTTGCTACCATTTGTAGAGTTTGTTAATTATTTGGCATCGGATACACACAAGGTGGCATACACAAAAGCAGTGGCATTCCATTTTAATTAGCCACGCCAACAGCATCAAGGGGTGACTGGCAATGGTCAAGAATAATGATGGAGTGGCAGCAAAGGAATGTAAAGCGTTTGAGAGTGGACATCCAGCAAGGAGATGGAGTGATGGAACCGGCTCGTGTACAGGCAACGAGCGGATTATTACATCGCAGGCTTGTGAGAGATGTCGACGGCTTGGGGGGGGGGGCATCATCCAGCAGTGGATTGATAACAGTTGATGATGATGCCACCAGAAATACTCTGTGAGCACTGAATGTAGCAGATGCTGGGCCTAGTCCATGCGGTTACAAAATAGCCACTCGCAGCCACTAAAGGCTGTTTTATTTTAGATAATCACATTATTGAGTCAGGACAAAGATTCAATTAACCCGAGTACACGCAGATTACCCTCTGCTTTACATTACCAGATAAGCACTTATCAAAACAAGCTGGCAAGTCAGTCACACTGAAAAGCATGCAACCCACATACAAGGGGACAGAAGTTAGACTAACACCTCCGCACTCACAGTCTATGCAAATTGGATGTATAGGTTACAATATGTATTGATAATAAAAAAAAACAGACTCCTTAAACGTATTTTTTTTCAAACCACACGAAAATATAATACGGGCCTGACACTGGTGATGGCGAGCTGTGAAGGTAAGTTTAGTAACAATTCATTTTGGGGAATTACAGTTTTTTTTGCGTGTGAAAATACGTGCAGTGTGCTCGAATAGACACGAAGACGTATTTCAAGGCCATTGCAAAACGTAGCCAATCGGATTCCTTAAGAATAACAACTCAACGTCTCCGTCATGATTTGAAGCTTTCGTGACTGCAAGGATTCATACTCTTTGGTTTTATTCGGTAAAGTCACGTAGATAAAATTAAAAAAAAAATTTAATCACGACGTTTCCGAGGCAACACAAGCTTCCGTCTTCAGGTGGAATAGTCACAGCAAAAGATCTGTGTGATAGATATTCTGCGTTGACTTTTCCACCTGAAGACGGAAGCTTGTGTTGCCTCCAAAACGTCGTGATTTGATTATTTTCCTTTCTTTTATTTTGTTTTATTCTATCTACATGACTTGACCGAATAAAACCAAAGAGTATGTCTCCGTCATGGATTGCTGCCTCGTGTTCACGAGGGTGATCACGCTTTGGGAATGGCCTTTCTTCAGAGTGTGGGAACAAGGTGGTGGGATTTGATTGCACCGGCGGATTAATTAATTAAGCAAATTTCACGCCCCCCCCCCAAAAAAAGATTTCACTTTTAAAAATGTAACTTACAATGATTGTGAAGTCCCCTCCCTTGGCGAATTATTTCAATGCATTGCTTTAAACAAGTCCGGTTTCAAATTAATACAGCGGTCCGAATATTGTATTCGCCCACAATAAATGCATGATGAGGGCACAAATTGCTCATGCCGACGACAATTACTCCAATGACACACAACATTCCATTTTTATTTTCAATGGCGGTATCAAAGAGTATTGCCTCAAACGTACAGGTATGTAGACTCTTCAGAACTCTTTAAATTGCTCTCTATTCTGTACACCTATTAATTTGTTCTCCTTATTCTAATGACTATATTTCTCGAGTCTGCAATAATAATAAAAAAATGACAGGGCCACAAATACAGATAACTACATCCATATTTCCCCCCTCTAAACCACAAGCTATACCCCCTAGTGTTGACATTAAACAAAAGATATGATATTCGATTGAATGTTAGCAGTTTTACATAAAAACTAATCTTACCAGATGTCCAAGTTACAATGAAGTGGCAGAGCCCCTGATTAACTCAATGGGCAAATGAATGGACGTGCGTGCGCACGTGCGTGCCCATTGCGATAAATCTCGAAGTTCTCTTATGAGACGTGGGGTCGAACTGCGTGCTATTTGGCACAATGTCCCCGATATTTAGCTCCGCGTGCTGTTGGGAGTTTCTTCGGTTAAGTGACGGAAGCTCCCAGCAGGCCACTCTGAGGAGTTGGCGACTCTGCTGCTGAACCTGGAGCGTGCCACCAAGAGGTGAAACGTTCGCATCGGCCCACCTGCGATCCATCCTGGGTATGGATTATGTGAGGAGCTCGCAGATCCTTGAAAGATCTGGACACGCATCCGATTTAGTGAGTCCCTCCGGCAGGCATGGTTGCATTCACTGGGTCATGTAACCCGCACGTACAGCCGTCACATGTCTAAACAGCATCTGTGTGGCCGGATAGAGAAGACTAAACGGACATGGAGATAAGAGATGAGGTACAGGATGATCTGGAGCTGAGTGGACTTTCTGATGACTGGTATCTGCCGTGTCAAAATCGGCCTCTGTGGAGGAGGCTCATTAAGGACACTACAGTACTGGGTAGTTGGGGAAGGTCACCTCCTAGCAACGATGGAGGGCAGAAGAGTGATGCTCACAACAATCAGCAGAGTGAAACGCAGCAAGTTGGAACAGCAGCACAGGTGGTGCATCTGTCAGTCATCTTGGTCAACCTGTAACACCTGGGTTCTGCCTCGTGACCTCCTGCCAGCGAGCCTTCGACACTTCACGTGGCCCCAAAGTGCACCTAGCCTGGCACAAATGTCATGGTAACTTCACTGCCACTTAGTGGCGAGTGGCTGCTGCTGCTGCTGCAGCTCCTGTTGGTGTTGTCTCTGCGTGTGTATTTGTGACAGTGTGCATCTGTTTACGTGTTTTAGTCAGAGAGGCCGTGCAGCGGTAGGAGTGCCACGCTACTGAACCCGTGGACCCGAGTTCGATTCCCGCTCACGACCCAACATCGGTGACGATTATCTGAACCGGGCCTCCCCTATGTCTGCTCAGCCTCAAATGAGTACCTGGTGCTGTGTGTAAACATTGCAAACTTAGGAAGACAAAGAAGGCAGGGTGTGGTGCCGGCCAGCCGCCCGCTCGTGTGCCGTGCCGGCCTTCATAGGTGCATTTGGCCCCAACAGTGTGTTGAGGATATACGGGGGATGATATTTGTCTGTTTGTGCCTCTGACCGGCCCCCAATGTGATCAAAGACATTTTCGTAATTCCCGTGCGTAAATCCCGCAAGGGGGCTCGGAATTGGGACAAATCTTGGGAAATGCAATTTTTTGAGAATTTCGTAAGTCGTCTTGGGCTCAAGGGGGCCTTGCGCCTCTTCCTAGCCAATTGCTCATGTTTACACACCCGAGCATGTACAGTCGCAATTTAAGACTCAGTCGACCGAGGGAGGAGATTATGTGGGACGGGTGCACACACCAATTGCCCCTCGCGCAAACATGGAACTTGTGTAAATGATTCTGAGAAACGGCTCTTGTTGTTGTGACGGAAAAATAGTGGGGGTCGGAAAAAACCCGTACCTTTCAAAACAACACACCAAAAAAACGTGTGCGGGCAACAACAGAAAACATCATCACTCCCCCCTTTGTACATTTTGCAAAAGCCAGCAGCAGTTCACGAAGAACTGCATTGTGGTCTCCTTGTCTTAGGCCACCATCAAAATAAATTGATGCAAATGTGACAGACTGACAAGCAGCAGCAGAAGCATTAGCAGAGAGACAGAGATGCACAACCCTAAACCGGTTTAGACAATTGCAGGCGACACACGAAGACATAACACACATTCAAATGTGACCGTCCTGTAACACGTTCCAGCCTCTCATTTACACCAATATCAACCACAGGGCAAAGCAAGCACTTTAGAGCACACGCAAGCAGAGAGACAGATACAGCGCTAAAGCTTCCTCACCTTGGACTATCATTCGCTGAATCCATTCGACTTAGGAACGACATATTGGCCGGACGGTGGTGGCGGTGGCGGTGTTTGAGACGCCTGCTCTGCCCTGTTCCTGGGCCACTGTCGTTTTGCGCAAAATTACTCTGAAGGCTCCGACTCGCCGCGCTTTGGCCGATCTGTGAGAGGCATTAGAGCCATTACGCGCCTCCTGCCGATTAAATATTCAAAGGCCTCTGGGCCTCGTTCGAGGCACGTATCACTTTGACACGGCAAAAGGGAGGTGGGGGGAGAGAGAGCGAGGGAGACGCACGTACGCGCGGGCGGGCGGACGCATGCACTCACGTGCACGCACCCACACGTGCTCGCACGCGCACGCGACGCATGTTCGTCCGTTGCGTACGGCCGTGATGCCGGACCAAAAATGCGCAGTCGAACGGTGTTTTTTTTCTTTCTCCCTACCCATCACCGACCGTCCTAAAACAAATACGAACCAATCTGTTCTCATTCACGTTTAGGGGGGGGGGGGAAGGGGAAACCTAGCTTTAAATTTGCACGCATGAAAATAATATAAATACACGCACACCACGGCTGAATTGGGTTGTTATTATTATATAGAGACGTTAATCTTTCTCGATGATCCGTTGATTTACGATTACATTTCTGCAACGATGACAGACCCACATCATCGGCCAGCCCAATTCGACGTGGCCTCTGCACCTCTGCGCAGGCTCCTCGTATTCGCTTCTCTCGGCCCAACGCTATGCGCCGTGTACCCTGACCTCGATTTTTAACGTGCCCGCAATGTGCCTTCTCCTTTGTCTCCCTCCCCTCCCCTGGTCTCGCTCCTCGGCCATCATTATCCCTCCTTTGCGCGTATCTTCCAGGGCACGCGCCAACGTCACGTGACGGGGGCACGCGGCAACGTCGCGCGCGCGTCGCGTGCTGTGTTGTAGAGATGGGGCGGGCGGCGGGGGGGAGCGGTGGCGCAGCGGTGAGCGCACTGCGAACAACGCCAGCGGCGATTATATCTGTGCCTCCCCTAGGTTAACTCGGCCTCAAATGGGTAGCCGGTTGCGGTGTGTGAAGACATTGCAGCTGTGGAGACAAAGGCGGCCGGGAGAGGTGCTGTGCCGGTCTTCATAGGTGGTTGCCAACAACACTTGCCCCAACAGTCTGTTAAAGCTATACGGGGGGAGGGGGGGGGTCTTTGTATTTGTGAGCTGTGCTCGTGCGTGCGAGGATCTGCCCTCGGCGCATCCTGTCAAGAGCAATCGCTATCCACGCTCGCTCCCTCTTGTGAAATTATTATCGGAATCAGAATATTTATTACTGGAGGAATCCGATGAGCTGTAAAGCTCTTTTTCACAGGTGTCCACTCGGGGCGGGTCAGAAAAGTTACGACGACAATGCAAAAACACGATAGAAGTGCAAAGTACAGGACAGGTAAGCAAGTCACCTGCAAATAAACGAAGCTATTTTTTGAATGCCACGTCTCAGAATCCCTCTCTCAATGACGCGTTCTTCCAGGATTCTTCAAGAGGGGGTCGTGTATTTTAAGATGTCTTCAGACAATTAACGAGCGTTTACACGCGTGGCAGAAAACCCGAGCGCCCGGGGATAGCGCACGCGTGCGAGAGAGCAACGCTCTATCCCCGTACAGGCTGTTGGGGCGAGTGTTGTTCGCGAGCAACACCTATGCAGGCCGGACAAGACAGACATGGTGGTGGGTGGCCAACGTCACGCCCGATCGCCTCGCACATAAAATACAAAGATCCCCAATATAGCCTCGAACAGACTGTTGGGGCAAGTGCTTGTGAGCAAACACCTATGAAGGTGGGCTCGGCATACGAGAGGGTGGGTGGCCAGCACCACGCAGGTGGCCTAATTGTTCACATTCAGTCAGCTGCGCCCTGCGCTTCACTGTTATAATTGTTATAATAATTACCCTTGTTTACTCAGCAAAGCCTCACTGAGTCTCAAGACTCAGTGAGGCTCCTGCCACGTTTTTTTGCGATTGGAGGCAATGATTGCTACGCTATTTCAGTCATCCTTGCAGCGATGTTCGGCTAACCCGTTGAACAAAGGCGGTCACCGCATTGCGTGCTTTCAGACGCGCTTCTGCGGCCGTTTGCAACGCTCTTCCTTCCGATATTAGGAAGCCACTTGGACCTATGCACTTTCAAATCTAAATTGAAAACTCATTTCTTTAGAACAGCTTTTTGTGTTTAGTTTGTTGACCTTTTCCCCGCACCTCTGATTGACAAGATCGGCCACGTACGGTGCGAAAGAAGTTCAACATACATGCAGACAATTTTGACAAGTTTATCAAATTTGGACTATGTTTAGTTCTGCTTCCAGAAGCATTTGCATAATCAGGGATTTTCCTCTGCCAGATGGTGATATTAAAAATCAATGCAGTTTTCCAGGAGAACTGCCATGGGAAGCCCAGCGCTAAGGCATTGAATCTTTACCATCATCATCTTCATCAGTGCCTGGTCTTCGCATTACATTTATTGTATTTCATAACACCACTCCTTTTGATTTAAAGCTTTCATGACTGCAGGGATTCATATTCTTGGTTATTTCGGTGAAGTCACGTAGAATGGAAACAATAAAATTATCACGACGTTTCGACTGCAACACAAGCAATCATCATCAGGTGTGAAAACCACAGCGAGAACATTTTCTTGCTGTGGTTTCCCTTCTACGTGACTTTACCGAAATAACCAAGAATATGAACACCACTCCTGTTAGAGGAGCCTCCACTAGAGGGAACTCTTAGACTACCCCTCTGGAGGATATGTTGGTCTACTCTTGCATGCCTGCTAGACATCTTGGAAGAGGTCGGAGTACCCACACTTTACCCCACCACAAGCAACGAATATCCATCGACCGTGGGGTACCCATGTGCACTGCTGTAGGAGGCCAGTTCGGGTTCAGTGTTAATCATTGCCGAAGGCTCGTAGATCCAGAACTATGCAGTATTAAGCTTCTAAGATTCCTAATGTGTTGTTTTATCGTTTAAGTGTTTCATAACGTGAGCAAAAAAAAAAGCTCATCAAAAATGTGGAAGCATTAAACAGGGCGTGGATGAAATTTCCCGTTATCTTTAATTTCAGAAATTAGTGCCTTCTGAAAGCGCCGATATTAGCGCTTCCGGGAATGTCTGCTTGCTGACATGTGCTGTGTGGCTCCTCTGTATGAATTAGTAAGAAGGCTGCCAGCTGCGTTATCATGTTAGCGTATGCGAAGGTAATCCAGCGGCTGTGCAGGCGAGGGCTGGTGGAACGGCACAAATGTTGCGAAACTCCCTTTATGCGGGCGTCGAGGTGCCGTACCCTGACTAGCCAGGAGAAGGCGGCACAGCAAGTGGATTAATCGTCGTCTCTTTTCATCTGTATGTGGATAGAGTGTTGCCCCCTCGCACGGGCGATTTTTCTCCAGGCGATCCCGTCCCCCCCCCCACCTTCCCATGTGTATAATAAAACACTCAGTTTAGCACGTTGGCTTTCGCGACCATTATTATTCATAATAAAGGTTTTTGGGTTAGATCGCGTAAGTAAAAACGTGTTGAAACCCTCCACCACCCGACACGGCCAATCAGTAAGACATTTGTCACAGAAAACAAAATATGGACATTTGTTACTACTTCAGCCCATCGGTGTGTTGGAAGAGTGAATCCACAACATTTACAATCTGAGTGTACCGTTTCGCTGGTAATTACATCCAGCATCATCGGGCGATTTGCCAGAATAGTGAAGCCATCCACCTGCTTCTGGTCTTAAATAGTGCAGCAGCAGGATGACCTCATCACTGAACCCAATAAGGTGCAGAGATCAGAGGCGGAGGAGGGAGGGAGGGTATTGTAATTATAATTAGTATGATTCCTCTATGCGGAATTGTCATATGTATTACTTAATCACTGAACCCAATCACTGAACCCATCAGGTGCAGAGATCAGAGGCGGAGAGGGGGGTTGTAATTACATACTATATTAGTAATCAGTTAACTAGTATGTGTTTCCAATATAAGGAATTGTAATTGTAACATGTATTACTTATGAGAATAGGTTTTCCCCTTTTTTCTGGCAACAAAACAGGTGTTAAGATGTTAAAACACCAAACTGAAACCTTTAACAAGGAATCATGTCTGCATTAACCACAATACTTGTGGTCAGAATGCAATGTTGCAAGAAAAAAGGGGAAAACCTATTCTCATATTTCGGTACTGGCAAAGGAGGTCCCATGATGTAGCTGCTCAACCCGAGCCCTCATTACTCTGATAGTAGCATTGTCTTTGTGCTGTACGCATTTTGGCGTCCTCTGGTCTAACACCGTTTTGAGACTAGGCTCAAAAGAAAGCTGTCTCTGGTGTGGACCAATCAGTTTCAAAGACAATGCTTCATATATTATTAGAGTACGTTTTTTGTTTGCATTCTGATCACAAGTATTGTGGTTAATGCAGACATGATTCCTTGTAAAAGGTTTCAGTTTGGTGTTTTAACATCTTAACGCCTGTTTTGTTGCCAGAAAAAAGGGGAAAACCTATTCTCATATTTTGGTACTGGCAAAGGAGGTCCCATGATGTACAATATTGCTTAATAATACGATTCCAGACTGCACTAAGCCTGTAGCTATCAGAGCGGTTAAAATTATTTGTATTTCTCTAAATTTAATGGATTCTCTAATTAGTTTTGGCCAGTAATAATTAGTTCTACATAACACTTCAACGTTACCAAAATTAATTGAGTGTCCTTGTTGGCAAGCATGTTCTGCCACTGCCGACAGTTGTGTTTGAGATAATTTAATATTTATTTGGTGTTCTTTTAGTCTTATGCTAATGTTACGTCCCGTATTTCCAATATAGCATTTAGCGTATAAGCAATTAATCCAATACACACCTTCTGTTGATAACTTAGGTAATTCATCTTTAGTACAAGATACTATTTTTTTTATTTTGGGTACCGTACCAAATCTTACTTGAATGTTTGCTTTTGCAAAACACAGGCTAATTTGTCAGTTACTCCTAAGATATATGGTGTTTTAATTGTTTTAATAATCTGATCGCTTTCAGCAGTATTGCTGTTCGATCTTAGTTTGGCATTCAATGCTCTGTTAATTTGAGCATTATTGTAGCCCTCCTCCGCCTCTGATCTCTGCACCTGATTGAGTTCAGTGATGACGTCATCCTGCTGCTGCTCTATTTAAAACCGGAAGCAGGTGGATGGCTTCACTATTCTGGCAAATCGCCCGATGATGCTGGATGTAATTACCAGCGAAATGTCCCACTCAGATTGTAAATGTGGATTCACTCTTCAACACACCGGTGGGCTGAAGTAGTGAATATTTCGCGCGTTGTTTACACGACAAATCCCTTACTGATTGAAAAGTGGCAGTTATTTTTTTAATATTTTTAAATAACCGCCACTTTTTTTTTTCAAATGTTCTCGCTGTGGTTTTCACACCTGATGATGATTGCTTGTGTTGCAGTCGAAACGTCGTGAGAATTTTATTGTTTTCTATTTTTATTATTTTATTGTTTCCCTTCTACGTGACTTTACCGAAAGAACCAAGAGTATGAATCCCTGCAGTCACGAAAGCGTTAAATCAAAATTTAGTTTCACTTCATTTTAGGTTTTCACAGACTTGATTTAAAAAAACATCAACTTTATTCCGGTGACTTTATTAAGTGTTTCAACTTCATTTACACACACACACACACATAGTCATACCCGAAAAAAGTTTAACAAAAAAATACTCAGAAGTAGTTCTGTGATATCAACTTCCGCAGGCCATTCTGTAACACATAGGGTGATGCACCACTGTGTGAGAGAGTTCCGGGTGGACGCATCATCTCAAGACATGACTCTGATAGCAAAACTATATTGCTGGACATATACAACTTTTGGACAATCGCCCCGTGTCCCGTGCTCTAAAGAAGGCCCTATCAGTCGTTGAGCGCTTGAAATGTTTGTGGGCAAGCAACGCACAAAGCACACACCGGCGTCAAAACCGTCGCCTGACCCTCCTTTAATCCCATTGCTAAATAAGCAGCTCCTCCCTCGGCCGTGCAGTCCTTAACGACAAGCAACAGAGGGGGCACTGCGTCTGTCGCCGTGGACTGAAACAAGGCAGTTTAATGCCAACTTTGCATGGCTTTAGACGTGTCTGCGTGGCTCGGCGTTCATAATGGGGAATAACCTCTATTTTGCAAAGTGACCTTCATCTCGACATATCTCAAAGCGCTGTACGTATGCAATAAAATACAAATGTACACTCATAAGTACAGATGCAATGTAAGCGAAATACAAAGTTGACAATAAGACTATCAATGACAACTACACTCGAAATGCAAATAAAATGCAGATCTACGATACAAACGAACGATAATAATTGCAAAGCAATCCAATCAGATGACAGGAAAAGCCAATTAACAAACATTGTTTTTTTCCATCTTAAGTTACGGGCAAAGCCTGCAGTACAAATAGGCGAGTTTTTAGACGTGATTTAAAAAGTGAAACACTCAGAATCCCAATTGGACCGAGGAAAGGGGATTCCACAATCGCGGAGCCTTACTCCGGACGAATCTAATGAATGACTACGCCAGCACAATATTGACAAGCACCCAAAGACCCTGGGTTCCAAACTGGATTTCAGCCACTCGTGTGCTTTGCGTGTTAACGAGTTCATACAGCTGCGGCCCGTTCACCCGTGGTCCGGCTTTTGAAACAATGGTGCGAATTTCCTAAACCGCCAGCACCCACCCACCCCGACTCTGTGTACCGAGGAGTACGAGTTGGTAGCACAGAAGTCAGTCGGCAGGTCATGTGTGGTGGGGAAGATCGTGGGCACTCCCCTCACTTCCAGCATGGCAATAGTTGGCCAAAACAACCCTCTCATGAAGGGACTTTCTAGAGCTCGCCTCCCAGTGCAGACCCTTCCATCCAGCTGTGGAATGGCATTGGAAACCCTAGGACTCTCTAACTTTCTCTTCTACCAATCTGGCAACGGTGTCACGACCGAGTTGATGGTAGGGCCTCACCTTTGCCATTTGATAATTAATGGACCCGGGCAGGTAACGGATGCGTTAGTTCAGCGATTAAAATCGAAATTGATCACTAACATTCATGATGCGCGCATCCAGTGCTGTGTGTATGTGAGAATATATCACGCTTAAAATGTTTACATGTCATATGTGGTCGGTTCGCGGGAGCCGTTGTGGTTCGCTGCAACGTTTACAATGAAAATATATTCTTGAATCGGAAATTGTTGCATGGGTAAAAATGATTGTACACGTTTATCATTTTACAGGGCTGCCACAATTACTTGCCTCAGGGTGCATAGAGTATACTTTATAGGTGATTAAACTTACATTTTTTTTATCCCCAATGCTTTATAACTGTAATTAGTTGAATAAACCCCGTAAAGGCCTTTAGATAAAGCATAACAACATTCGGTTGCCACGTGGGAAATATGTTAATGCCGTAATGTCTTTTAGCGTGACAGAGTTCACTAGATGCAAGCATTGACTTTTTGTCACAAGGAACCCTAATGGTATAGAATGATGCCGCCACGGTGCAGTGGTTAGCTCACGGGATTTGCAATCCCAAGGTTCCCCGATTTAGATTTTTTTTGTCCCAGCACGGCAGTTGGAACAGTGGGCAAAATATCTTCAATCCTTCCCCTTTCTCCGTTGCATACCCAGCAGTCTAAATTTTTTACTGCCGGGTTTAAAGCGTAGGTACTGCCGGAGCTTAAGTATAGGTGCTCCCACTTCTTCCAAGATGACTGACCACTGTGGAAGAGTAGGCCAAATACAGGTTTTTTTTTAATATGCGGGTTCGGTTTGTGCGATTTAGCGTATATTCAGCTAAGCTATTTCTACCCAGAATTCTCGATATCACGCGGTTTGAATGTACTCACGTGCGGCTATGCGGCCGGACGTGCGACAGCATTGATTTTGTGCTGCTGTTATGTGTGCACTGTGAGCGCGACTCAGCAGACACCTGTCCAGTGCGGTTTCCCTTTGTGCGCCCATTTTTTGGGGGGGATGCATCGACTACCGCATTCCCTAGAGAAACACACAAACACTCCGCAGACAGTGGCGTGAGCAATACATATCAAGGCTGCACCTTTACCGCTAATCTCACGGTAGAGTGACCTCGTCTCATCTTCCGAACGCCGCGCTTCTTCACACCGCTGGCTCTGGTAATTACAAAAGGACATTTCTGCATCTCATGTCCAGGCATAGGAATTAGAGCATATCGAGTGCTTAATCAGCCGTAACAGCTCCCGTGTAATTTCCCAACGGTGAGTTTTTATTTTGTAATTTTTTTTTCTAATCCAAAGGCCGATAGGTGAAGTATTAGAATGGACACCCAGAGGTCAGCATTGAGAGGGGAGTCTGTAACGATTGGCTCTACTCTCCATTCAATTGTCTCGAATGAGGGTTGCGATTCACGTGACCCCAGCTGGGGTCACATGTGAACTCAACTGCATTGGTTTTCGTGGTCGCGCTCTACAATTCTACAATGTTTCAATTACATTTTTGCGGGACGTAACGCAAGCTTTCCGCGTGCAAATTCACGGCGAGCCTTTCAGACTCGGCAAAATTCGTTACCGTGACACCGGCAATACACGCGACCCACCTATTTGTCCAACGACCACAACGACAACAGCAGCAGCAAACGCGCGGATCCACGAACACCGGCTGCCCGCGCCGTCACCGAGGCCGAGCAGACACCGGCCACAAGGCCGCGAGCGCTAGCGGCACACACGCCACCGCCCGTACGAGAGTCGGAGGGTTTCGGTTTGAGGGAAGCGAGCAGAAGGTTGGGGGGAGGGGGGGTGGCGCGTGGACATCGACGGCATTGCATCGTGGTTGCCCGCCACCGTTGAATGTTTACGGATCGCGAGTTGGCGAGGCTTGCGGCAGGCGGCGCGGTGTCATTCGCCCGTCACCGAGCTTATGGTCTGCCGTGTCAAATGGCTCTGTGCGTTCATCGGCAAGGCAGTCAGGCGGGGATTGGGCACGCGGACAAAATATATATAGATGAAGCAGAATATGAGTTGCTCTGCACGGTGATATAAAAAAAAATCAAGTGTGAATTGTATTTTAACACATCATATGAGAATAATTAGATGAGGTTTTAGTTGTGGTTTGAATGCATATGAGTCTACAGTTGTAAGTGAGTGCACAACACATTCGAATTTATGGTATTAAAATTGAGGATGGCTGGAGGTCAAGGACAAGTAAAGGGAGACGCACAGATTCTGCGGGGAGTTGGACACATGTAGAGATGGCGTACGCGTACAAAAAATACCTCTTAAAATGTGTGCATTAGCTTTGAAGACACCATCAGTTGGATTCTAAATGACGCAGCATCGAGGATTTTAATCAGCATTCTCCACAGTGCCTATTTTGTGCTCATTAGTGGCGAAAAAGGAGAAGAGAGTGGAGGGACAGTACTGGCACTTGACATGCAATTATGGTCACAAGGTGCCACGGCAAATGTTGGACGACGGCATAATAACGCAGCAGGGACACGCCGTGGTGGAGAGGAGATGTCTACTCCCTCGCCTCGTACACAAGAGGACGTGGGTTCGATCCCCGACGCTGGCAGTGCCTCTTGTATTTTTGGAGGTTGCGTGTTCGCTCTCTCCCCCCCACCCCACCCGTGACGGTCACGTGGATTTTTCTCTGGGTCCCGACGGGTTTGCCCCTCGACATTTATATTATTTGGCTGCTTGCATAAACTCCCACGTGACGATAATAATATCAGCCACTTCGATTAGCTGCCATGTGTGGCCAAGTCCCCTCTGAAAAAAGAGGGCATAGCCAAGTGGGCTTTACGTGGTGAATACAATTTAGCTCCGCTCAGGGTAGTGTCATGTTTATGGCGCTTGACTCGCAATTGGAATTTTCCGAGTTCAAATCCCAGTTCACGGAACGAGTCGTCCTCATGGGCGTCAATAACACTGGGACCGCACTGTGACAACTCAACAGCAATTGAGCCAAATGCTGACGTGCCCTCGCTGTAAAAGGGCAGTTAAGGCGCAGCCCTGCAAATTGTTCGCTCACGTCACTGCTGCTCGATGAGTCTCCACTAGGAGGCGCTCTAGTAATCCCCTCTAAAGCGTATTTGGTCGACTATTAGAGAATTAGCCAGACGTCTCCGACGAGACGGGAGTGCCCACGCCTTAACCTACTACGCATGACCCGCCGACTGACGAACTGTCCACCCGGCATTGACACTGCAGCGTGGACAGAGGCTGTGGATTTTAAGCAGCTAAAAGGGCAAGTGTGCCGTGGGGTAAAGCATGGCTACTCCCCCTCATCTTCCGACACTCACAGGCAGCGTGGCAGAGCTTGTCAAATGCCTGATGGAGCTCCCTTTTTCTCTCTTCTCGAGGCACTTCTACGAGCAGTGGGCATGAACAAGCAACGGCAGGACGGCACCCTAAAATGACGTCACGCGATTTTGGACGATTTTTGACTCCGCCCCCCCCCCCTTCGTCACACGGCGTCACAAAAAGTCAGACCCCCCCTAAAATGTGACGTCACAAAGCTCTGCTCCCCCCCCCCCCCCAACAATAAAACATGCTTCAAATCGCTATAAACGATTGTCATTGCAGTGCGTATTTAACGTGGCGTTGCACTCTGATGTTGTAGGAGTGTTGTTATAACAATTAGTGTTGTTATAACAATTCTATATCTTATTCTTAGTTTTTTCGGTAAAGTCACGTTGAAGAGAAACAACAAAATAATATAATATATAAAACAATAAAAATTCTCACGACGTTTCGACCATAACTCAAACGGTCATCTTCAGGTGTGTTGGTTTGCATAAATTTATTTTTAAACGGCGCATTTATTTATTTATAAAAAAACGTTAGCGTCACGCGCAGCGATTTGGCAGTTTGCCCAGGACTAGTCCATCTATATTTTGAAAAGAGGAGGGGGGAGACGAAATTTTTTATAATGTATGCTGTCTGAAAGCCACTGTAAGCGTGAACAATCAATTAAGAACTGAAATGGTTTATCAAATCTTTCCAATGATTGCTAAGATAGAATCCATCTTCTCGGTTGAAATTGTCTCTGTGCTTGTATATGTGGATAGCCTCATGAACGAATCTCTCATGGAAGCCAGATGGCTTACAAAGAACCTCTGTCTTGGAAAAGTCAATGGCATGTGAGCCTACTGAATTAGAACAATGATCTGCTACGGCCGAGGTGTTGGTCCTACCGTGTTTAAGGTCTGCTTTGTGTTCACGAATGCGGTCCGAGACATGGCGTTTGGTTTCTCCAATGTAACTACTACCACAGAGGCAACTTAGTTTGTAGACACCAGGGTATTGTATGTCCGGAATCACATCTTTTACAGACGGAACCAGATCACGGATTTTATGTAATGTGTTGAAACGGACCTGGATCTTGTGTTTATTCAAGATTTTGGAGATCTTTTTTGTGATCCCAGCAATGTAGGGTAAAGTGATGGTTTTTAAAGGCTCCTCAAGAGGGTTCTTCTTCATGGTTTGAGTGATAGCTTTGCGGATTGTATAGTCGGAGTAACCATTAGCCCTAAGAGCTGGTCGGATATTATTTTGTTGTTTCTCTTCAACGTGACTTTACCGAAAAAACTAAGAATATGAATTACTGCAGTCACGAAAGCTTTAAATCAAAATGTAATTCGATATCTATTTAAAGTTGCGCATTTTGATGTGACGTCACATTTCTCAAACTCCTCCACCCCCCCCTCTCTCTCGTCACACATCGTCACAAATATCTGACCCGCCCCCAGGTTGCGTGACGGCCCGTTAACCACACTTTCACTCGCGGTACTGAGACGGCACCCGGGTGGATTGCGCTTGACGTTACGACGGCCCCGTGTACTAAGCGTGGCATTTGTCCGACGCTGATTGTGGGTTTACTAATGGGAGCAAACAGCACGCAGCCGCCAGTCGCTGTCCAGGGCAGAACAACGGAGCAGCTGTCAGGGGAGAGAGGACGAATGGTTGGCGGGCAGACGCGCGATTGACCAAAGTACCGCAACTCACCAGACCCCCCCCCCCTTGCACATTCGCTCCCACCCCCATCCACCCACCCCACCGTACAATGTCAGAAATTCCACACGCGCTGTTCTTTCTCGAGTCTGTGGCTGCGAGGTTTTTTGTTATTTTTTTTATCCCCCCCCCCCACCTTCAGCCTCCTACAATCGAGGCGACGTAGTCAGCGGCACCGAGGCACTGAGCAGCAAATGTCGGTAGGGAGGGAGAAGGGTCAGCTTGGCGGACAGGCCAGATGGAGGCTCTGCACGCGCGTCGCATTGACGCCAGGGTCGCCAAACAAAACCGTGCTGCCGACCGCTCGCGTGTAATATAAAGCGACCCCCGAAGAGTAATACAAAGTAAAAACAAATTAGAACGTTAAATATTACGTGTTTTTTTTTTAATTTCGCTTACATCGATGTCGTATTGCGTTTAGGTAAAGGCGCAGCCCTGCAATTGCTTGCTCACGCCTCCGCAGGCAGAATGTGCAGACAGCGCCTCTCGCGGGTATTTGGCCTATTCTTCCACATTGGCTAGACACCTTGTAAGCGGTGTGGATACCCACCACACATTACCCGACCACACGTGACCTATTGATCGACTGACTGTTGTGGTGGTGGTGCACATGTATATGTCTATGTGGACGGAGGCAAGGGGGTGGGGGGGGGGGGAGGTGGTGGTGGTGGTGGGATTTAGGAAACTTGCACCGTTGTTTCAATTGCCGCACCGGAAGATCGAACCGGTGACCTCTACGCCGCAAGTCCAATCTGCTGACCGTTACACTAAACTAAATTTAAACTAAGATGGCTTTGTTGTTTATTTTACCGGGTAAGGCCCACCGAGCTATATAGCCGTTTCTAAAAAGCGGCCTGGCGATCGCAAATGATAGCCAAACGAAGTGGCTCATCACGTGGACATTCATAGCAGCCAAATGCTCTAAACGCGCGGTCATTCGAAATGTGCTGAGAAAACTGGAGGACCGGGAGAAAAATCCACACGATCACGGTGAGAAGATGCAAACTCCAAATATACAGGCATCATGGTCGGAATCGGACCCAAGACCCTCTGCATACGAGGCGAGGTAGTTAACATCTCGCCGCCGGGGCACCCACAATCTCAGCGTGTGTCTCTTGCTTCTAGTGCGACATTATTCACGGAGTCGTGGTCAGCAATTCGTACCAGCTGTGCGCCCCGTGACCCCAATTGTATGATATTGCTTTGTTGTGCTATTTTTTTTAAAAGTGGCTTGGCATACTTGCCAAGCAAACAGTTTACAATTCACTCATCTAGCTTATCTCCCAAACAGGACACACATGGACATTTAATGTGTCTCGCAAAGGGTAGTGGAAATCAGCGGACGGCGATTCAGGAACAGAGTGTGCCCCGACGAATAATATTTAAGATAACGAGGAAGAAAAACCATACGCATTGCATGGATTCCGTAACACTTCCCAATGTGCGTTTGTCCAAAGTACTATTTGATGAGCGATAATAATAATAATAACGGTGGCGATCGCGCCAGGTTGCGCATGAGGCAGTGAGTACGTCGGCCGCGATAACAGAAAACGGATAGCGGCTCGGCAGGAAAGGGCTTGGGCAACGTTTCTATAGGCTAAGTCCCTTAAAACAAAAAAAAATGTGAAAATACGTTTTGTTCATATCGGATCATGTTTCCGTATGTATGTACGTGTGGTTGAACTTATTTCCCACTGTACGTAGCTAATCGGAGGTGTGGGGAGGACAACAAACTAGACACAAAGCCGTTGTAAGGAAATTAGTTTTCAATGTAGATTTAAAAAGTGCATAGCTCCAGAGGTTTGCTCATGTCAGAAGGAAGAGCGTTCCAGACGGCCACAGAAGCGCATCTGATAGCGCGCGAAGCAGTAACCGCCCTTGTTCGATGACTAGATTTAAAAGTACAAAGCTCAAGTGGCTTCCTCATGAGAGTTATTGTGCCCCGCTCCTGTTTTAGATGGGCAGATGGACGGACAGGGCTAATGCATTCACGCATGTCAACCTTATTTTTAAAGCACTACAGACGCACGTGATGAAAACTGCATTCCGTTTACATGGTCGTTGCCTCACACAACTGCAATACATTCATCACTTCTTCCACCATCACGTCAAAGGCATGAGCAAGGATACATTTGTGGGACCCCGGTCCGTTTGTGTGTCCGTGCGTCTGGGTGTGGGGGGGGGGTGCCGCAAAGGTGAGATGTTAACTACCTCGCCCGGTATACAGGAGTTCATAGGTTCGATCCCGGCCCTGACGCCTGAATATTTCGAGATTGTACGTCTCTCTCTCCCCCCGTGGTCGCGTGGATTTCTGTCTGGGGTCATCCGGTTTTTTTCTCTCCACATACAGAAACAGGCGTTTAGAGTATCCGGCTGCTATTAATGTCCACGTGATAAGCCACTTCGTTGACCTATGATTTGTGGCCGGGTTGCTTCTGAAAAAAAGATGTATAGCTCAGTGGATCTTACCTGCTAAAAAATAAATATTATGTGCGTCTGTATGCCTGTGTATCTCCCCCCTCCCTCCCTCCTCCTCTTGGTGGTTTATTTGTCCACATTGCTTAAACCATTTGACAAGTCTGCGCAGGAAATTGCAGGATTAGTCCGAAGAGCCTTTAAAGGACAAGCACAGGGCTTTGTCGGATTCAGGAAGCTTTCAGCTCAGTCACAACCCTGGGCTACTTGCAGAGCAAAAAAAACCGATCATCGCTAAGGATGACCGGCTACGTTTGTTTTGTTACGAACATAATTACAGATTATTTCAAGAAAATTTAAAACTGCACATTCATAAAATAAAATAGTATAGCTTTTTTTTCCAGAATAGGCTTCACGGTAAAGCTGCCATTAATTAAGAATTCACACACAAATCCCACCCTAGCTAAGCTGCTTAATAATAATAACGCTCAGACTTAAACCTTATCGTGAAAGACGCACAGCAATATCCCGGGTGTGGATTTTTTGGTGATAGCAGAAAAAATTGTCTTGCATTAAAATGCATTTGGAAGAATTGCCATGGCAAGCAATGTCCAGGTCAACACTTGCGAGTGCATAGAGAAAATGCATAGCATAACCCCAAAAAAAACCTCTATTATGGAAGATATATGTACGTCCTTTATATAGTTTGGACTGCCTATGCCAATCTCTGCTTACGCGATTTGGTTCTATTTATAGAGCGAACATTGCATCTGGGTGTATGTGTGTCTACCAATAGCTTCAAGTCGGTTAACCCATAACACGAAGGCCTGGCCCGTGATTTCCTGCCAGAAAACCTTTGACTCTTCAAATGGGCTAAAAGTGTACATCGCCATGCACAAGTGCCGTGGGGACATCACCGCCACTTAGATGCGAATAGTAGGTGTGTGTGTGTATTAAGAAACCACGAGTCTGACACTTATACCTAGCTGATTAACCTTTGCAACATCACATTGTCTGTTTAACACGTAGGCTTTCGCGACCAATATTATTCATAATAAAGGTTTTTGGGTTAGATCGCGTTATTTATAAAAGTGTCGTAACCCTCCACCATCCGACACGGCCAAACAGTAAAAAAAGTGTCACGTTTACAAAGGACAAATAGTTCACTACTTTAGCCCACCGGTGTGTTGAAGAGTGAATCCACATTTACAGTTTGAGTACGACGTTTCGCTGGTAAATACTTCCAGCATCATCAGGCAACTCGCCAGAATGGTAAAGCCGTCACTTGCTCCCGGTCTCAAATAGAGCAGCAGGGTGACGTCATCATTGATTCACTGTTCAACACACCGGTGGGCTAAAGTAGTCAACTATTTGTCCTTTGTAAACGTGACACATGTTTTACTGTTTGGCCGTGTTGGGTGGTGGAGGGTTACGACACATTTATAAATAACGCGATCTAACCCAAAAAACTTTATTATGAATCACCTTGTCTGTATATATGTGAGGTTTGCATGTTCTCCCCGTGATCGCGTGGATTCTTTCTACTGTTCCTCTGGGTTTTCCCTCCACATTTAGAAACATGCGTTTAAACTATTTAAATAATTTTGCTTGCGATAAATGTCCAAATGATAAGACACTTTGCTGAGCTATCATTTGTGACCAGATCACTTTTCAAAATTAAGTTAATCCCTCAGTGGGCTTTGTATGGTAGGATGGGGATGATTTCGTTTTATTGGTATGTGTTTACCTTTCTTCCACTTCGCACTACCATCGTGCTTTTGTACTGTTTGTTGTTGGGACGTTCTTACCCGCCCCTTCTGGACATCTGTGAAAAAGAGCTTTATAGCTCATCGGATTCCTCCTGGATAAATACAGGCTCTGTACGAAGCTTGGTATAAACGCAAAGGCAATGTCCCGACCACATAGTTGTGGTGAACAGGAGCTGTGGTTGTTCTTGTACATCTGTGCATTATTATTGTAGAGTGGTGGCACAGTGGTTAGTACACTGTCCTTGTGATCCTGGCCAGCCTTTGATTCCTGGCCAAGGCTGATAGCAAAAATTGGTATCGGAACTTGTCCCTGGCTTTGCCGAGGTGAACTTAGCCGTAAATAAATATCAGGTGCAGTGAACGAACATAGCAATGAGAAGACAAAGGTGGTCAAGGATAGTTGTGGCCACACCACTCTATAAGGAACCAAACCCATCTTGATGGGTGCTTGCTGTCAGTGAGTCTAAATAAGGCTGCATCAGGGATCTTTGGCATTTCAGTTTTCAGTTTCATTTATTTGGTATAGCCCTGTGAGCTATTCGGCTCTTGAATCTGGTGCAACCGCAACAAACAAAAAACAAAAACATGAACAAGAAAACATCTTAAAGGGACTATGTGACTGTGCAAACAGAAAATCCAGGAAAAAACAGCAAAATATTCTTGAAAAGCACCATACACCAACGCTGTGTGCAAAAATCCCAGTGGTATGCAAGTCAAACAACAACAACCACAAGACAACTTAGATTAGGAAATCAGTCTAACTCCGTACTACAACAAACAAACATGACCAAACCAAAAAAACGTTTTCGAAATCACCAAAATAAAGCCATAAAAGCAATGTAATAGTAATCATAGGAACTGTGACCGCATTTTCACAATAAACGACATAAACAACATGTACCACCAAACCCTCCAGCCATAGCTGGCTGCATGAGTCACTCCACAACAAGAGGAGCATCAGTCGGAGTATCAATTTTTTCAATGCACCTTTAATATCAGCACACTAAATCAAAATCCAGGTAATACTACTCAGCGGTCATCCGGAGCGAAATATTTTATTTTATCTTAGGCCACTGAATAGCAGTGGCGGCTATTTGTTGCCATAATATAATCGTGCCAGACTTTGTATTAAATCACTACATTAATGTCAATAACTCCGAATCCAATACAGGTGCGTGTTTTCTCAGCCTTCGTGATAATCACCATCACAATCATCAGCCATGGTCAATCCACTGCTGGATGAAGGCCTCCCCGAGCTGCCGCAGACTCTCACAGTCCCGCGAAGCAACAATCCACAGGGCACCTGCATAGGAGCAGATTGGATGCGTTTCCATTCCTCGGCTGAAATTCTGTTGCCGTTATTTCTTCCGTCGCGCGTAAGTACCGTCGCAACATTCACAAAGGGCATATCGAGTTTCCTATATCCAGTCAAGTAACATGACGGGATGCGGAATAACCCCCTCGTGGTTCTGCCCAGGGAGATAACACAAGTAGCAACTTTTTCACTTTTCAACACCATTGGCCATCATCCATTCGAGCCGTGTGCTGCCCAGAGCCCCCGCGCATTTCGTTTTAATAAAACAAATTTTGAGCGCGAGTCATATTTACCGCAAATTCATCCGAGCCAGCTTTACCTGGGGATCAGAGCCACGGCTCGTGTGAGAGGGGAGTCTCAGAGGATCACTGATACTGGTGAACTGCCATGTATTACGCCAAGCAAGATAACTCGTCATATCCATGGCTAAAGTGGCACCTTGGGGAAATTGGAAATTGTCAACTAAAGCGAACAACAAAATTATGCGTGGGTTACACGAAAACAAAAATCTCCCCGTTGTAGCCTTAACAGACTGTTGGGGCAAGTGCTGTTAGCGAGCACCTATGAAGGCTGGCACGGCACAGGAGAGGGTGGGTGGCACAGGGCCACTCCCGGCCGCCTTTGTCTCCCCAGTGGCGATGTTTGCACACTGCACCAGCTACTCATTTAAGGCTGAGTCTACCTAGGGGACGCCCAGGACCGGATCAGATAATCGTCACTGGTGTTGGCCGTGAGCGGGAATCGAACCCGGGTGGCCGGGTTACACGAACAAATATAAACAAGCACAAGATAGAAACCCCTTCACATACATGTCCTTATACGTTCAAAAGAAAAGTACTTTCTACAAATTGCATCAGAAACATGGCCTTCTGGGAGTGCATGATTTCAGCAACATTGGTTCAACAGAAGCACTTCTGGGACTGGTCTTGACATTGTGTCCCAACAGCAGAGTCGGACGCGCTCGAGGCAATGCTGGTGAACTGCCAACTGTTAACAGGCAAGGATAGTTGTGTTACACATGTTAACTTTTACTTAATGTCATTTAATAAAAAAAACGATGTGCAACGATTGATTTGTGTTGTTTTAAATTTACATATTTATTTTAATGTTGGTGAAATGCGGTCAGCTGAGGCATTGTTGATTTTGATAATAAGAATCATCATCATCATCAACCATGATCAATCCACTGCTGGATGAACGCCTTGCCAAAGTCACATCTCAAGCCACCTAGCACCTGCACGTGAGCTGATTTAATCCCTCTATCTCCTTGTTTGACGTCCGCTTGGTCACGTTTCATTATTTCACTGCCCCGCCGCTATTATTGATGCTAATGATAGTCATGATTGTTTTTCGTTGTCGGTGACGTGTTTATTCTTCTGACACTTATTTTATACGAGCATCCTTGCGTGTCGGCAATTTTTTGTTTTCGTTGCAAAAAAAAAGCTGCGTCAATGGGAAACACTTCCAAAAACATGATGGCGAATTTTTGAAAAAAGCGATTTTCAGCAGAAATGGCCTGCCAAACAACACACTTCATTCTTCAAAAACAAACTCTCCGATGTAAGACAACATTGCCACG
This sequence comes from Petromyzon marinus, assembly GCF_048934315.1. Taxonomy (NCBI): domain Eukaryota; kingdom Metazoa; phylum Chordata; class Hyperoartia; order Petromyzontiformes; family Petromyzontidae; genus Petromyzon; species Petromyzon marinus. The sequence goes on along the minus strand of NC_133716.1, from coordinate 7,634,813 downwards.
GGGTACAATGAGAATAAAAAAAGACATCCAGTTCCCTGCAAGCGATGCTTTGCTCCATCATCCGTGCACATAAAGAGCGCCACGGTGCCTAGGAGATGTTAACTACCTCGCCTGGTATACCGGAGGTCTTGGGTTCGATCCCAACCCTGACGCCTGAATGTTCTCTCCGTGGCCGCGTAGACTTTTCCTCCGGTTTTCCCCTCCACATTTTTGAAACATGCGATTAGAATATTTGGCTGATATACATTTCCACTTGATAAGCCACTTCGTTGAGCTATCATTTGTGGCCAGGTCGCTTGTGAAAAATATCTATTTCGCTCAGCGGGCTTTGCCTGGTAAAATAAAATCAGTTCATATATATTTTTTTAGAGTTTATAGTTTTAAACGCACTCGCACAACGAGAGACGAAGCTGCCCGATATATCCTGCGGAGACTGCCGGGGTGAGTGGCCTTCGCGAGCCCTTGTCAAGGCCAGAACGGCAGATGAAGGGGTGACTGTGGCTCATCAATAGCACACCTGGCCACCTTTACCTTCCCAGTACTGATGTTTCTATACCTCGCCACATACAAATGTAAGGTTTAGGCAACCTAGGCAAGGCCCAGCACATGGCCAACTGATGTTAATTTCTCTGTCTCCTTGTTTCACGTCCGCTTGGTCACATTTCATTATTTCACTGCCCCCGCCAACTGATGTTGGCCATGATCTGGAATCGAACTTGCCAGGTTCCTAGTACTGTACAGTGACCTGGCACATTCCCTGCATCAAACAACAACAACCGCCATTCGCCACTAAGTGGCGGTGACATCACCACGATGCTTGTGCCAGGCTATGTGCAACTTGAGGCCACGTGAAGTGTCGAACGCCCGCTGGCAGGAGGTCACGGGACAGACCGAGGTGCCACGGGTCGACTGACTGAGATGACTGAGATGACTGCGATGACTGGCTGATGCAATAAATTACCACTAACCCACGACTGCATCAAACACATACAACAACCACCATTCGCCACGAAGTGGCGGTGACGTCACCACGATGCTTGTGCCAGGCCATGTGTACCTTGAGGCCACGTGAAGTGTCGAAGACCCGCTGGCAGGCGGTCACGGGGCAGACCCAGGTGCCACGGGTCGACTGACTGAGATGATTGAGATGACTGGCTGATGCAATAAATTACCACTAACCGACGACTGCATCAAACAACAACAACAACCGCCATTCGCCACTAAGTGGTGGTGACGTCACCACGACGCTTGTGCCAGGCCATGTGCACCTTGAGGCCACGTGAAGTGTCAAACGCCCGCTGACAGGAGGTCACGGGGCAGACCCAGCAGGTGCCACGGGTCGACTGACTAAGATGACTGGCTAATGCACCACCTATGCCTCCTACTGTGCCAACCTGCTGTGCCTTAGCCACCCGGCGCTCCGCTCATTGTGGTGAGCGTCGCTCCTCCGCCCTCCGTTATTGTTGGAGGGCGACTGCCTCCAACTGCCCAGTAGTGTCCTTCACAAGCCTCCTCCACAGAGGCCAATCTTGACACCGCCGGTACCAGTCATCGGCAAGTCCACTCAGCTCCACGTCCTCCTGTACCACATCACTCCATCTCTTCTCTAGCCCGTGCCGCGCCCGTTTAGCCCCCTTGATTCGGCCGAACAAAAGCTGTTTCGGCATGCGGTGGCGGGGCATGCGGGCTACATGACCCAGCCAACGCAGCCTTGCCTGCCGGAGGAGCTCACCGATGGGACCTTGCCCAGATCTTTCAAGGATTTGTGAGCTCCTCACACAATCCAGCCTGGTTAAACCCAGGATGGATCGTAGGCAGGCTAGCCTAAATGTTTCTAACCGGCGAAGATGTTCCATTAGGGGGGTCCACGTTTTGCAAGCGTAGAGAAGGGAGGGAATGACCGTGGCCGAGAAGACCTGAAGCTTAGTACAGAGCGACAGACCAGGTAGCTTCCACACAGCGTTACGTAACTGATGAAAAGATATTGCCGCTCGACTGATTCGGAGTGAGACCTCTGCTGTTAAACTGGAGCCGGTCATAAGCACACTGCCCAGTTATGGCAAACTCTCCACTCTCTCCACAACTGCCACATCACCGATTGGGAGTTGTGGGGGTGGAGTGTCCAATGGTTCAAAATAACCAGGCAGGTGCTTAGTTTTGGTGGGGCTGATGGTAAGGCCCCATCTCTTAGTGGCATGCTCCAATCTCAGCAGCAGCGTCTCCAACTCCTCCTCTGAATGAGCAGCTATTACCAAATCATCGGCATACATAACGTGGTTGAGCAATAGGGAGCCATCCCTTGACTGCACCCGGGCATCGATCAGCCTCCCATTATATCTGTACCAAATGGAGATTCCCCCGGTACAACTATTGAAGGCTTCACAAACTACGTGGTCAAAATAGATGTTAAATAATGTGGGAGCCAGAGGACATCCCTGTCGCACCCCAAGGTGTACAGGGAATGGCTCTGACTCCCGGCCACATAGTTTTACCCGGGCCCGCTCACCATCATGAAGGTCCTTAATGATCGTGAGCAGAGGGTCAGGGACTCCAAAAGCACGAAGAACAACCCAGAGCCCTGGCCTACTGATGGCATCATAGGCCTTGACCAGGTCAATAAAGCAGAGATGAAGGTCTTGTTGGAATTCCCTACACCTCTGCTGTAGCAGACGGACAGAAAATATGGCATCTGTGCAGGACCGCTCTTTCCTGAAACCGCATTGGGGCTCCGCAAGCCTCTCCTCAGCGTGCCTGGCAAGGCGATGTTGAATAATTATTGCCAGGACCTTTCCTGGCACACTGAGGAGTGAGATGCCCCTGTAGTTGTTATAGTCTGTGCGGTCCCCCTTCTTAAAGAGGCGGACCACCAGGGCATCCTTCCAATCCTGCGGAACCTGTCCAGTGGTCCAGACTCTTGTTATGATGTCATATAGGGCAGTTTGTACACAAACGCCACCCTCCCTCAGCATTTCGCTTGGGAGATCATCTCTACCCGGTGCCTTTCCTGGTCTCAGACTCCGGATCGCCCTCAGTACTTCCTCAACAGATGGCACCTCAGCCAGCCACTCACTATATTTAAGTCGTGGTTTCGTGGTAATTTTTTTAAGGTGGAGGGGTTACCAGCCCCTCGCACCCGTCCAGAGCCCCTGTTTAGCCACTGCGGTAGTCACAGACGCCATGAGGGGAGGGGCCAATCGGAATTGGCCCTTTCCTCACAGCACTGTCCACGACAGAGTTGCCCGTCCGGCACCGCGAGGAGGTAGGGTTGTTTTGCCGGACTGCATCAAACACATACATACGCACACACACAAACACCATAATCATAATATATTGCCAATTTCACACCAAAGTAAAGTGTTTGTCGTCTTTTCATTTACTAGAGTAAATAGCATTGCTTATTTACAGAAAAAAACTTTCTCATACGAAATATACGATTAAAATCACGTGTAATTACTCATACATTTAACCCCTACTGTCAGTTTAAATCCAGCCACCACAATTATCCCATGCCTACCATTCACCAGCATCTCTCTTGCACACGCACGAGAGATAATGTAACTTCACCGGTGAACCAACGGTGCCCTTTATTCACCCAGGAAAGCCTCACCAACCTTTTGTTGCCAGTAAAGGCGCCTGCATTGCGACGTTTGGCCGATGCCACCAACGAGTTGCTTGGCTTCGCGTGGCAGGAAATCATAATACCGGTCGGAAACTCCGCCATCCATATGAAGAGGTAAACTAACGGTGCCGCACAGAAATACTCCAGAAACCACAGCGGCACTTCCACCTCCTGGTAGGGTTGGTACAATGAAACCGGGACGGCCAGTTCAAGCAATCATCATCGAAGAATATCTGACAATACCATGAGCGGGGGAGAACTACATTTGAACGCATTGTCTTGGACGGTATATTGTCATAGGACTGACAAAAAGTGGCAATGCTGATGTTCCCGGGAAGACGTGCAGATTTCCCGAGGATCACTACGTCATAAAGAGGGCAACCGGTTGCTCTTGTATCTCCCGGCAACCTCACAGCCCAAGCCTACAACAGCCGGCATTCCCAGGCTATCCTCCAGCCATGCACTCGCCAGGCTTGATACGCTTCTCGACGTCTGACACATGGCAAGATCAGGCACATCCAACGGCGGTTTGGTAGTGGCTGTCGCATTTATCCCAGGTAATAAACCGGTTGGTTGATTGATCCAAGAGTGCTGTAGCAAAACAACAAGTGGCGGCTATTAGACTGGAACTAAGTCAGAGTACTGTACAAATGGATTTGGCGGTGTGTCTGTGTGTGAGCCAGTTGAGTGATGCTGTATAACGGGGAGCGGTAGTTCTATCGGATAGCGTGCTGCGCTACGAACCCGGCGTCCCGAGTTCGATTCCCACTCACGGACAACACCAGTAATGATTGCTTGAACTGGTCCTGGGCTTCGCCTAGGTCGACTGAGCTTCAAATGGTACGGTGTGTAAACATCACCACTAGGGAGACAAAGGCGGCTGGGCGTGGCGTTGGCCTTCATAGGTGTTCGCTAACAGCACTTGCCCAAGAAGTCTGTTAAGGCTATATGGGGTATCTTTGTCTTTTGATGCTGTATCAACCAAGGTTAAGAGACGCAACATTCGAGTGCAAAAAAAAAAAACGATCGACTGAACTTGTTCGCAATTAGGGCATCTGTAATTTCAATCTGTTTGCCGCGATGAAGCCGGCAGGTGAGTGGAGCACGTGGCTTCACACATCTTGGTGCTTCTCGTGACACACTAGGCTTGTGACCCAGAGGTCGCTAGGTCGATTTGCTGCCGCGGCAGTTGAATAGAAGTTACGAATTTTCTGAAATCCCACCCCCAAAACCCACCCACCCAAATTTTGTACAGCCACAGGTAGTCGATCGGCAGGTCACGTGTGGTGGTGGGGAAAAGCGTGAGTTGCTCCCACCTCTTGCAAGATGTCTGTCTAGCTTGGAAAAAAATTGGCCAAAATACAATCTATAGGTGCTCCCCTACGCTCAATTGAGCCTTACAATTGGGACACAGGTAACTGATGGATCACGTGGTGGATGCCAACATTTGATATCGGAAAACCCAGCAAGGAAGAGTACAGTACGTCAAAACCATCTCTTGGATGATTCTCCAGAGCTCAGGAGTTCCCTCAGCCAGCAGTGATGTTAGTAATTTCAGGGCTGCACCTTTACCAATTCTTTTGTTTGTTTACCATTGTAACAATGGTCACAATTTACTAACACATTTCACATTACATAAGCGTTCACCGAGTGTACACAATACACAGACACACACGAAAAACAACACACACACACACGCACACGTGTGCGAGCCTCCGGTCATACGTGATGAATGCGCCCCGAAGTTAACAGTGAAGAGCTACTGTATGCCCTCGAGTAAAGACAAACAATAACCATGGTAAATATTACATAGGATGTCCCCACTGCGTCCATCAACCCCACAGGCTGTCTGGGGGTGACAGCGTCGAGAGCTTTTGCTTTCGCCCCTGCACTTGCCATGTTACACCGTTCCTGGCAGCGACTTGTACAGATAACGCTTTGGTGTCAGTAGTGCCCTGAGCTTTTGTTGGAGATTGCCTTTCTTTCGTTATGCCCGATCTAGACGCAGAGCAATGGCTACAATTTCACATGCAGGCGGTCAAGCCAGATAACCGCGTCGGGAGTAGCGGAGTGCAATCGTTGTGATGTATCCTTCGTATTTTGTGGATCGGTACATTTCGTCATTGTGTGTTGTGCTACTACGGTCTTGTTCTGGATGACCGCAGTCGCACACTCCTGGAGAGTTTTTAATGTTCCATTTGTGCATCAGGTATCCGCATCTGTAATGGTGTGTGCAATGGATGCGGATGGAGATGGTTATCTATGGGTTGCGCCATTTATGCAGGGACCTTCAGGGACTGAAGCCCAATACCTTGGATTTTTAGAGGCACTCAAAAAGAGAGAGTCAAAAGTGATTCTCTGCTCACAGCTTGGAGAAAGTGGTGGAAATGCATTCTCATGATGGAGGGGGTACCTTAACATGTCACAGCCACTGTTGACCTCTCCACAAAATGGGTACTTATTTTTGTTGACCCCAGAAGGATGATGGGTTGAGTCAATCCCGAACCAGGAGTTGAACTCGCAGACTTTCGATTGTGAGCTTCTCGCTTTACTGCTGAACCACGAAGGTTGGGTTATATAAGACAAATATTTAAATGCGGCTTGATAAAGACTGTAGCACGATGGTAAATCTTATAGGCGCTGTAATTTGGTCATTAATGGGACAGCATCACTGTGTGTGTGTCACTACTAGCTACGTGGCAACATTTAAATAGTTTTATTTTAACTTGAATTTATCTGTACAATTCGTGTATCACTTTAAAAAAAAAGCAGAACTTTCATAACCAAAGTAAATAATATCGGAGTGTTTGGCACTTGGACATGATTGGTGGTAAAACAACCCCAGGACCCCCCCCCCCCCCCCCATCAAACTTAATCCGGGCACATGACCACGAGCCGTCACTCTCCACAGATGCTGGGCCACTGCGTGCGGACTTAACAACCCCCGCAAGCTGTTGTGATGGGGTGAGCATTGAAGTCCAGTTGTGGCAGCAGGACCTTGTGATGAAAGCGATGCACCATGGGCGATGACATCCACTTAGTACGCAGCATGGGGGGGGGGGGGGTGTGGAGGTTAACCCAAAGGCGTTCGCTTGCGTATGGGGGGGGGGGTCTACTGACAATGTGCGTGCGCATTGGAAACGGGCGAGGGGAGGGGAGTGAAGCCTCGATAATTACACCGTGTAACAAAAAATGTTTTTTTGTTCCTGGGTAGTAAGTGTTATTTCCTAATTGCGTATGCCTTCAAAGTACAGAAAATGGCTATCATTCCCCACACACTTTGCTTTTGTGACCAGGACAGCGATATTTTGAAATGTACTTATTTTCAATGAGAAAACGGGCGAATTTCTGTCTTTCGTTCACGTAAGGTCCTGGTCACAAAAGCAACGTTTGTGGGGAATAATAGCCATTTTCTATACTTTTTAGGCATAAGCAATTATGAAATAACACTTACTACCCAGGAACAATAATTGTGTTACATACTGTAATTTGTCCACATTGGCCTTTAAATGAGTTAGATAGTCCGGCGGTGGACTATCTGTTTGCTTAAACTGCGTGGATTAAATATCGGCTGTTCTATAGGATTCGGGGGGGGGGGGGTCAAGCGTACGTACGCAGGGGGGGGGGGGGTTGTAAAAAGTCCGCGCGTACAGGGAGGATCAAATTTTGACAGATTTTTGCGTACGTACTAAATGGATGGCCCCATATCGTGCAGCGGTTCGCGTGTTGTGTTACCTATCCAGCCACCTGCGTTGAATTCTCACTTAAACTAAAACAAACCGAAGAACTTTCATTGACCAGATGAAGCCCGCTGGGCTATTAGCTCGTTCGCAGAAGCGACCTGGCTAGCACAAATGATAGCCCCAACGAAGTGGCTTATCGTAATCTAAGCTCGTGTTTCTACAAGTGGAGGGAAAAAACCGGAGGACGCGGAGAACAATCCACGCGACCACGGGGAGAACATGCAAACTCCAAATATACAGGTGTCAGGGTAGGGACTGAACCTACGACCTCCTGCACACCAGGCAAGGGAGATAGAACCTCTGCACCACGGTGCCCAACTGGCCCTGTGGTCAGTTGCATACATATATCTTCACTGATATTTTCCTTTAGTTTCCAGTGTAAATCAATGGGAACAAAAGGGGGAAATGCCACCTAAGTTATTTAATGAAAGTAGCCACTGAGGCTTACCTTGGTCCAACTAATCTTTGAACGAGTACCTGGTGTGGTGCGTTAGCATCAGCACTGGAGATACAAAGGTGGCCGTGCATGGTGCTGGTCACACCGCTCCTTCATTCACTGTGCGGGCCTCCATAGGTGCTCACTAACAGCACTTGTCCCGAAAAGGCTAAAACGTTTACACGGAGGCTATCTTTGTCTTTGTGCGCTGCTCATTTTTTGTACGCCACTGTGAGTAAAAGTTGGTGAAGACAATATCTTCCAGACCCAGCCACCGAGACAAAGCGATTGTTTTCTGACCTTGCCATGGCAAAAAACTGCATTTGTTTAGCAAGCCGATGACAAATTGATGAATAAATAAAAGAAACGAGAACTGAGCAGAGCAAACAAAACAAAAATACGCAACCATTCCTTGAATCGCTTCGTAACTTCTGGGCTTCGAAGTTCCAATGTCAAGTTTAAATGAATGCCAAAAAGACAAATATCCCCTATATAGCCATAGCGGACTGTTGGGGCAAGTGCTGTTTTCGAGCACCTATCAAGGCTGGCTCGGCACACGAGCGAGTGGGTGGCCAGCACCACTCCCGGCCGCCTTTGTATCCTCAGTGGCGATGTTTAGAATCCTTACCAGGAACTGATTTGAGGCTGAGCCGATCTAGGGTAGGCCCAGGTCCGGTTCAGATAATCTTCACTGGTGCCGGCCGTGAGCGGGAATCGAACTCGGGTCGCCGAGTTCATAGCGCAGCGCGCTAACCATTGCACTACTACTCCTCACTGAATGACACAAGCACAGACACACACAGACACTAGGCTACTGACAGGCGCACCGATGTGCTGTTGAGATGCATGACAGGTGGCTGAGCGGTAGAGCGAGCAGCTCGTGTTGGGAAGGTTGAGAATTCAAATCCTAGATGGGGGTTGAATCGGCCCATCATCCCTCCTGGGGCCATAAAATGCGTGCTACTTTTGTGGGGAAGTCAACAGTGGTTGTGCTTTGGATAAATTTGACCCTGCCATAGGAATGTTGAACTTTCACCACTGGCTCAGGGCTGTAAACAGGAGGTTAGCACCAATGGCTCAATACCCATTTGAGCAGAATATCGCTTTTAACGAGATGCGTGAGGATAAACAGTCGCAAGCAATTTCAAATGTCACAGTCGCACGCATTTCAAATGTGGACGACTGTACGAAAATGATGAACTCGAGGCAGTCTTATGCTGTTTCGGTGATTTTCTTTACGGACTTTTTCATTTACCTGTATGCTAGGTACCCAAAGAAAACAAAAATTAAAGCATATGGCTTTGAGGTCAGCAGCTCCTCGCTCATGGCGACGTCACGCAAACGATTTTCCGTAAAGAAATAACAACAACGGCGGCGGTGGCTTGATGTGCAAAGGTCCAGCGATTGGATTTTCGTTTCCACTTTGAACGCCGGCTGCTCACCGGCCAATTTCAAAGCAGCCGCCTCTAAAGAAGTGAGCGGCGGCGGAAACGCTTACGCAGCGCGATCTTTTTGGGGCAAACTTAAAAAAAACCCAGCAACTCCTCATCCACATCCCGATTCAACAATGAAACGGCCGCAGGGGGGGGGGGGGGGCGGCCGCATTAAAAGCACGTGGTTATCACGGAGAAAATTGTTTTCGTTTGTGTGCAAAAAAAAAAACCAAGATTACGTTTTACCCCTTCTGGCAATAAACCATGAGGTGTTACGACGTTCAAACGCCGAATAGAAACCATTTTTCAAGGAATCAAGCCGGTCTTGCAGGAAAGGGTAAAACAAATTATTGTTTTTTTTTTCATGCAATGACACTGGCAAAAAAAAGGTATCCCATGATATACTCCGAGCTATAAATGATCTGATACGTGTGGCATTGTCTTTGTACTGTTCGCCTTCTGCCGTTCGCTGGTCTGACCCTGGTGCAGGCCAATGAGTTTCAATGCGTACTTTATCAGAGCATGTTTGCATGTTCACCACAAGTACTGTGCGCGATTAATGCAGACCCGGATTCCTTGCAAAATGTTTCTATTCGGTGTTTTAACATCTTAACGCAACCCCTGGTTTATTGCCAGGAAGGGTACAAAACCTATTCTGGTTTTCATTTGGTTGGACCGTGCTGCTGGTATCTCGCGTGCAGTGCGTCTGTGTCCGTCCGTTCGTCTGTGTCGGTAGGCCCGCTTGGCCAGTCGGATTGTCTACACGGTGCCAACCTACGAACCACAGAGAGACGCTCGCTGCCGTGCTTGTCGCGGTGAGCAAAACCGGACTGACAATCCGGAGGTCGCCCGTTCGATTCGATCTCGGGGGCCCCGCGGCAGTTGAAACAACGGGTGGCAACGTTTCTTCAACGCCACACCTCGGCACAGCCTCTGTCCTCACCCCGGGCAGGATACATGTGGACCGTACACCACAGGCTGTTGATCGGCAGTTCACGTGTGGTGGGGTAAAGTGTGGGTGACTCCCATCACCACTTCCCACGTGTCTTTCCCCGCCTGGAAGAGTAGACCAAACTATTCTCTAGGGGGAGGGGGGGCTCTCTTGAGCTTCCACAAATGGACGCCCTTCTGTCATGAGAGATGTGTGCTCTTTGGTGCTTTAGGTAAAGTCACGTAGGTATAACATCAAATCAATTAAATCACTTCAGAAATTGTTTCTTGCTGTGGTTGTCCCACCATGATGACGGACGCTTGTGTTGCGCCCGAAACGTCGTGATTTAATTTATTTTATTCTATACCTTACGTGACTTTACCGAAAGAACCAACGAGTATGGATCCCTGCAGTCACGAAAACTTCAAATCATGAGAGATGTGCCTCGTTTGCTGTCCATCTCCTGCACCTCCGGTTGGCTACGCACGGTGCGAAAAGACGTTCAGCATACGCGCGCACATACGTTGTGGCATGAACAAGACAATCGCACGGCTGCATCTTTCTTTGCCTCTCCTCAGTATAGATGTTACTTGGTTGGATGCATCTCCACCTGCCCGTGAGCGCGCGCACGTGTTGTCTGCGTACCCGCTCGGCCAGTCCGAGTGGATTTACGGCGCACATTGGATCGCAGAAAGGGAGTGGATACTGCTCAGCGATGGGGATGAATGCGCAGCAGAGGATGGGAGATGGAGGCCCTGCTCTGCTGTTTTAACGTCGCAGCGGCTGTAGTGGCCTCTGGTGTCACGCAGGGGAACCAATTTACTTGAACGGATCGAAAATCGTTGAGCCGTACGCAGTTCAACGCGTTGTAGCGGTAGCTGTTAAAGTAAAGGCAAAGAGAAAGGCCTCCACTGGAGGGAGCTCTCGAGAGCCCCTCTCGAGGGTTTGTTGGTCAGCTCTTAGATGCTGGATAGAGGTCTTGGATGAGATGGCAGTAGCAACACTTTACCCCACCACGTGACTTGTCGATCATCAAATAATTATTTTCGGTCACAATAAGCAATAATATTTGATGAATAGTTTGAATGTTTTGTCACGCGACAGGCATGGACAAGAAAACAATCTTTATTGTTGTTGTTGAAGTTTCACAAATGTTGCTCGTTACTATTTGTTCGCTGTTGCTTGTTTATTGGAGGTTACGTGAGGTCAAACATAGCAAAGAACAGAATAAATACTTTTTATTTTGAAGAGAGAAGCAGATAAGAATGTGTAAAAAAAAAACCTCGTTTGTCATTACAAAAAAAAACTCTTTGAAATTGGAAGTTAAAAAAACAAGCTCTCTTGCCGACAAACAAGATGTGTGTGTGTGTGTATATATAATCTTGTGAAAATCCACTTTTCAAAAAAAATCCTTGCGACAAAACTTTACTTTTCTTTCCCTCCTGTGGCACGCGCACAAGCACGAATAACGACGGCTCGAAACATTCGCAAAGAAGAGGATGTAATCCGTGCCTCACTCTCTGGATTATATCAGAATCTTTATTTTACACTAGAGGAGGAATCCGATGAGCTACTAAGCTCTTTTTCACAGATGTCCAGTCGGGTCGTAAGCGCCCCCCCCACCCCCTCCAGCACTTATGCCAAAATGTTGCTGTCAATAAAAACTTAGACAAATCTGGTCTCACACAGGACTGGTCTCGCGAGGACGAAAAAAAAGGTTGCAATTTCCCCCACAATGACTTTGTCCAAAAGAGGATCCCACAAAACAAGTCTCTGATTTTGTCGCCCACGATCCAGGCGGCCCCACGTGGCAATCTCAAAAGCAAAGCGTTGGGTTTTTTCCTTCTTCTTTCGGGTGACTCCTCTATGAGAGAAATCCTCTGCATAGCAATGAAGCCCGTGGCAGCTGTGTGAGACCCCCACACTTATCAGCTGTTGAAGCCCTCCCTCTCTGTCTTGCGAACGGCTACAAGAACACCCTAAATGCAATTCACGTCTGGCTGAATTGCACTTTGTTCCTCTCCCACAACCACGGTGCAATTGCTAATTGATTTTGTCTGGTTTTGGTACAAAAATGTTCTCCTTACATAATGTGTGAGTGGTGTGGCCAGAAAGCTTTTTTTTTTCTTTCAGAAAGATGACATGTTATAAAAATACATGCTGACTTAAAAGTTCTCGACTCGTTTCAGTTGATCAATAAATATACTTTATGTTAGATGAGGTGACAGCATGTTCAGATTTAAAGTCTCTTTTCCAACTTACTTCAATCAATCAATAAAGTCTAGCCAAGATTTTAAAAAAATGTCATTCGGTAAAGGAATACAGGAAAACTTTAACACTAAACTTTAGGTGAAGATAGGTAATAGTGCAGCCCTACAATTGCTCACTCATGGCAATGCTGGGAAAAGGGGCCTCTGGCAGAGAGTTATAAAGATCCACTTTCGAGGGTATTTTCGGCCTACCCTCCCACACTGGCCAGAGGCATCGGAAGAGCTGTGAGTACCCACACTTTATCCCACCAGACGCGACTTTCCGATCAAGCAACTGTGGTGTATGCACGTGTAGTGTAATAGCGCCGGCTGGTGGACAGCAGCGGCAACTGTGGTGGGCAGACAGTACACACGCCCGTGAGCGCGAGCACGGTTTGTGTTGTCAGAGCGGAGGAACTGGGGCAAGGGTCACGGAGGACCCCATCTGGAGGCCCCTGGAACCTGCTAGCGGGTTCGCGAAGGGAAGCGCGGTCAGCGCGGTGCCAGGCCGCGCTGGGAGCATAAAAGGAGCCGAGAGCGGGGGGCCCGAGGCTGCCGGTTCTGGGAGTGGACTCGTCTCGTCGTCGCTGTCGTCTCGTCGCCGTCGTCGCTAAACGTCTCCGCTAGACATCGCGCTACGAAGGAGAGTAGCTGGCTATCTCGGTCAGCGCCGTCAGTGTTAGACGGCCAGTGTTGTGTACAGGTGAGGCTGAGCTACTGTGGGGAGTGTGCGGACGAGACCGTGAAAGATGTTAATAAAGAAAGTGCCCCCTAGAAACTCTGTCTCTGAATCGTTGACACTCCGCTCATCCTCGCAGCTGCTTTTGGCTGCCCATCGAACAAAGACGGTCACCGCGATGCTGTGACTGTCATATGCGCTTCTGCGGCCGTCTGGAATGCTCTTCCTTCCAATATTAGGTAGCCGCTGGAGCTATCCACGTTCAAATCTCGATGGAAATTTTTTTTATAGAGAACTGTAGTCTTTCCCCCACACCACCGATTACCACAGTTGGCCTCGTCCGGTGCAAAAGACTAGTGACAGAGTGGCGGTCCAATGCTAGAATTAGAATATGTATTTATACTGGAAGAATCCGCTGAGCTACGAAGCTCTTTTTCACAGATTTCCAGTAGTTTTCACACATGTCCAGTAGAACGTCTCCATGTGTACGACGGCCGTGGAGATGGAGCAATGACAACAGCTCACGTGCACGAGCAAGACCGATTGTAGCGGCACCGGGCCGTGAGAATTGGCAGCGGCATGGGGGAGGCTTTCATCCAGCAGTGGATAAAAAACGGATGGTGCTGATGAGAGCAATTAACGTGCCATGCTTAATAGGTGCTGCCCTTCAGCGACCCCTCAAGAGAGAGAGAGAGATGGGAAGCTGAATGAGATAATTGGCGTTAATTGGCTACAACAATACACGAGCATTAAGTGGCCTCAAGACAGTTTTTTTTGGGGGGGGGATTGCGATCGGACACTTGTGAGCTGTCGGTACGTATGCCTGGCCGGTCATTACTGTGATGTGTTCATTTATTTTGCTGGAGGATCCATGAGGTCGAATCTACCATCCTCCTGCCTCCAGTTATAAATAACAAGTTGCAGTGCCGCTGTATGCCAGAACAAATTCATTGATGCTCAACTGTGGTTGTGAAGATTTTGCTCAGCAACAAAATCATTGTGAGCTGAAATGATGTAGGAAGCGTGTAACAATGTAATGGCCATGCTGCCGACATAGCCTTGGGGATATAAATAACACGTAAATAAAACTATTAACATTTCAAATGTAAAAGTGCAGGCCTTCAATTACTTAGTCACAACACTACTGGCAGCTGGGCCCTACACGAGAGTTACAGATGCCCCTCTAGATGGTATCTGGCCTACTCTTCCACGGTGGCCAGCAATTTTGGAATCTGGCCTACCCTTCCACGGTGGCCAGCAATTTTGGAATAGGTGAGAGTACCCACGCTTTACCTCACCGCAGAGGCGGGTCGGAATTTAAGAAACCCACCCCATTGATTCAACTGTTTCCCGACTGTGCATCTCATAGATGTTTCATACTGTGGGAAATTGACGGGTATGTGTTAATTTTGCCTTCTTACATTTACAAATGTTGTAAATGAAACGTTCAACAACTTTAAATTGAGCAGGTAAGGCCCACTGGGCTGTATAGCCATTTTTCAGAAGCGACCTGGCCACAAATGATAGCTTATCATGTGGAAATATATAGCAGCCAAATACACTGAACGCACAGATCTAAACATGCGTTTAGAGTGTACACTGCATACAGGACAGGGCTCTAAACAAAATTAACTCGGAACTCCAAATTGCATCATACGACGCTAAAGTAATCTTCCATCTTGTTTTAAAATATTTAACCCGCACCACTGGGTAGGGCCAGAATGATGAACTCTGTGCAACTTAAACAAAAACAAATTACTAATGTAATTATTTAAGTGCAGCATGCTGCTCGCCTGCGTTGGGTGCTGCCCTCCATTTGTGATGGACAGCCGGCCGAGATGAGCAAATTGAATCGCGCGAATAAAATGTCACGGATCGACAGCGCCACGAGATTCAGTGGCGCCACTGAACAGAACATGCCGCGGTGTGATGCTCAGTGGTCGTTAGATATTTCTCTTGGAATTTTACACATTCACATCAGCATGTTAATTCGCATCACGGGACTCGTTATCGTGATAATAGAGTGCAGGCCTGCAGAGCAGTACATTGCTCAGAGTGATATTCTTTATCATAATTGGTCAGATTATTAGTGGCGATATTAGATTTGCTCTTGAAATGATGACAGCATTGCCTTTGAGCCGTACCGCGTGTCTTAAAAATACTGGGCTGAATTGAGGCGGAGTATTTTCTATAACACAATCCTGTTATTTCCACGAATATCACATTTCACCCATTTACAGCTGGTATTTTTTTTAAACCGATATCAGTCTCCATTTTACGGCATCTGAGATTACCTTCCACTGTGGAGATGGGGTGATTACATCCACTCGTGTGGTGCAGGCACTACGCGGATTACTACATCGCCGGGTCGCAAGAGGTGGCGGTCGGTTGTATATATGCTGTACGTTGAACTTCTTTCGCACCGTACGTAACCAACCGCGCTAATCGGAGGTTGGGGAACCCTTCATATTCACCATCACGAAATCTACGCTCATCTGGCACGGCCCTCCTGCTGCTGCTGCTGTGAAATCCACTCGGCTAACGGAGCTGTTCACCTGCTGCCTAACCCGTGGTCTGAAACAGTCTCTGCCAACAGAGGTCCTCTCAGCCGTGACAATTTCTCGCTTTTAGGGCCGGACTAAAAGTTTTTTTTTGTAATAAGTTGTTTAGACCCAGGCATCGCGTTGATGTTAATTTATTTTAAGCGATTTTGTTCGATTACATTATCCCTCCCACCCTCCCCTTATTCCCTCTTTTTCTCCTCCCTCGATAAAAACGCTACGCACGATCGTCGGAGGAGACGATCGTGCGGGGTGGCAGGCCTAACCTTCCCCAATAGGTCCCATACCCGAACACCTGGTACCCCAGTTCGCTACGCATTTGGTTCTCATGAATACCTTCTGGAGGGACTGCATAGTTGGGTTCTTGTAAAGTAAAATACAAACTGTTTTTTTCTTCCATAAAGTTTCATTAAGCTTAATTTTGATCCATGCCATCCGCACTTCCATCTGGGCTTTCTTTGCTTAATATGACCGCGTCATGAATCGTGGATAGATCGATTCCAAGAAATGTATAACCCAAAAAAAAACCCACAAATACCATCACAAGCCAATGATGGAACGACCAAACCAACGCTGCAATGATTACTGTACAGGTTAGTGCTGAACTGGAACCGCATCGGCTCGTGGTGTTTATCAGATGGCGTGGAGATGCGGTTAAAAACAGTCAGCATGGCTCAGCACGCCGCTCGATTTTTGAGCTTTGGGAGTCTGCGATTTCCAATTTTGCCTTCAATAATTTTCAATTTCTAGGGATCCCTCTAAAAGGATCGGTTGTTTGCGGGAGATGGTATATCCGCCCACGGCATCTCGAGAACACACGGTCTCGATGAGTTTTTGTTTCGCTTTGGTCTCCAGCTGTGTTTTATAACATTGGAAGAAGACTATCTCACAATACCAGAAGATTGGAGAGCTAAGTTGAAACACATAATTACATTCTGTACCTCTAAATATATATATTTAAAACTGTCCCTCAACCTATTTGATTTCTGGACTAATATTACCCAGCAGCATTTATTTCAAGCAATAAAAACTCTGGACCAGTTTTATCAACAGAGGAAGGATTTTCTTTAACAGGATGCACTTGCGTTTTACATGCAAATTCATCATCGCCTTAAGTAGGTGCATTATTACACAACAGACAAAATCCATGACTTTTAACGTTCACGGTAGACTTACAGTTGTCCCAGGACAGCGAATTCAACAAGTGGACGATCCTGGAAAAACCTGGGCAGGTGGCAACCCTCCCGTGTTCCCCGTTACATTGGCGGAGTCAGCGTCCGCTATAGCTGCCTTGTTGGCCTTCTGAACGAACGCTTACCGGGAATGCAGCCTCCAGCTGGGCTCATTATGCTTTGCAGCCGGAACATCTGCGTATTATGCAAGCGAGTGTTTGTGCCATCAAAGGGAGATAATTTCGCCGCGTAGGGAGACATCGCGAAAGGAGATATGCCGCTCTCTGCGTGCCGAGTTCGGCGTTAAAGTGGCACGTGAAACTAAACTCTCGCGAGCCAGTAAAATAAGAGGCGTAAAAATGAGATGAATACGAACAAAACACCTTCTATTGTAAGAAACAAATCGAGGAGGCTCAGAAGTCAGAGTGGTGAGTTGGCTTTGCTGTGATCCTGGGATGTGAATTCAGCCGGCCGCCTGCAATTACAGCGAGTTCTCAAGTGCAGTGAGTTAATGGTCTCAGCCCGGTCACTAACGACCACACAGAATCTGGTAATGCCCATCATCTGGCTACATTTCAGCTTCGGGAAAGAAAGTGCTGACCACTCTGGTGTGGATCATAGGTTTCTTGAAGGTGTCTCAGAGGTGGCTCTGTGATACCTGCTTCTGACATGAAGGGTTGGACTGCTCTACAGGATATCCGATTGGAATCTTTGTACAACAGTGACAGCACAATGAAAATACTATTGTGGGGGGAAAAAATGAAACATATTTAAAGACATCAGGAGGTTATGACTTCAAATCCAACAAAGGGGACCGACTGGGCTCTATAAAATGAGTGGAACTTTGTGGCAAGCCTCATTCAGTTGTCCTGTGGATAGATAGGCCCTCACTACTGAACAGGAATGTGCAATTCCAATCCCTGGCTCAAGGCTGCCAATTAATGAGCATTCATCCATAGCTGATCTCAGGTCCGAGAAACATCTGAAAGCATGCGATGAAGTGACTGTCTTTGGTCGATGGCTAACCATAAGCCGCTGCGAGGATGACCAGAGTTCGCGCGATGGTTTATGCTTATTGACAAGATCAGCAAAAATCCGATAATTGACTATCCAATCAAGGGAAAGGAATTTAACGTAAAACTTACATTTTGCCTGCCAATGCCCTTATATTGTGGAAATACATTGCATAAACTCACTCGGCATTGGACTCAATGTTCCAGGGGTAATAACTTAGCTTCAGTTATATTTATTTATTCATCATGGAATAATATTGACATGTATATATAATTTTCAATCCTTTCATCTTACTACACGGTGACCGAATTATTTACGTATGTATTCAGGACACATTTTTATATTATTGATGAAAGTTATATTAATGTACAGACCATGGGGCTATGACGAAACTGTGCTTCTGCTTTGTGTGTATGTGTGGAGTGGTGAAGCAGTTATCCCATAACACCTGGGTCTGCCCCCATGACCTCTTGACAGCGAGCCTTCAACACTTCACATGGCCTCATAGTGCACCTAGCCCGCCACAAGCGCTGTCGTAATGTCACGGTCAGGTAGTGGTGAGTGGCAGCTGTTGTTGTTGGCATAGTGGTTAGCGGTAGCGCGGTGGTTAGGGCGGTGGCTGACACGATGCAAAATGACCCCAGTGACCTGAGTTCAATTCCCAGCCGCAACTAACATCAGTGGTGAGTGATATTTGACCTGGTTCAGACCCCCACCCATCTTCACCAACCCACACTGACCAGTGTGGTGAAGTATGGTGAAACAACCCCCGTGACCAACATAGCATTGGGAGGCCTTCATCCCATGGCGGATTGCAAAAAAGCGCCTGCAAATTATTATGAATATAAAATTGGTATGTAATGTGCTGAGTAATGTTCCAGTTAAATTAAAAGGACACTGTTAGCATAGTTCTCGAAAACCTTTGGTGTCATTAATATGCACATTTTGCAACACATTTGAGGGCGTATTCACAGAGGAATACTTTTCAAACATGACTATAATAGGCAACCGTAATGATAATTTCACTAAATTTGGGAGGGGAAAAACACTTTTCCGATGTAATTGTTAGTGACAACCTTGCCGCTGTGATTAAGGTTAACGAGACAACTAGTATTAAATAGCTGCTTCACGAGGCAGTGAATATATGATGGGATTGTTTTTAATCTCTTTTATTTGACTGACAAAGTGAATAATGAAATAAGGACAGACAGATCAAAGAAAAATAGGCTTCACCCTTTCTGGCGACAGCACAGGAGGTGTTAAGATGTTCAAACACTAAAAAAGACACACCTATTGCAAGGGCATCAAGTCTTCATTAACCACACATGCCTGTGGCAAAACAAGAGCAAAAAATGTTGCTTCTGGTGTAGGCCAATCAGTTTCAAAGACAATGCATATATTATTATCACCAGAGTACGTTCGTTTGCATGTTTTGACGCAAGTCAACGTGCAAGGTTATTTAAGTGATTTCCAACTCACTTAAAAAATCCCCAAGTCATTTCTTGACTTATACCCCGAGTCATTGTTACGCTGTTGTTGGGAACTCGGCAAATGTAATGACATGGAAATTGCTGCCAAGATGTTTACTCTGCAATTACTCCTTGTCTGGCTAACAGGGGGGACCTTATTCTTAGTTTTTTCGGTAAAGTCACGTTGAAGAGAAACAACAAAATAACAAAATATATATAAAACAATAAAAATTCTCACGACGTTTCGACCATAACTCAAACGGTCATCATCAGGTGTGTCGGTTTGCATAAATTTATTTTGAAAATGGCATATTTATTTATTTATATATATAAAAAATAACGTTTGCGTCACGCGCAACGATTGGTAGTTTGCCAGGACTAGTCCATCTATTTTTTGAAAAGAGGAGGGGGGAGACGAAATTTGTTTTTATGTATGCTGTCTGAAAGCCACTGTAAGCGTGAACAATCAATCAAGAACTGAAATGATTTATCAAATCTTTCCAATGATTGCTAAGATAGAATCCATCTTCTCGGTTGAAATTGTCTCTGTGCTTGTATATGTGGATAGCCTCATGAACGAATCTCTCATGGAAGCCAGATGGCTTACAAAGAACCTCCGTCTTGGAAAAGTCAATGGCATGTGAGCCTACTGAATTAGAACAATGATCTGCTACGGCCGAGGTGTTGGTCCTACCGTGTTTAAGGTCTGCTTTATGTTCACGAATGCGGTCCGAGATATGGCGTTTGGTTTCTCCAATGTAACTACTACCACAGAGGCAACTTAGTTTGTAGACACCAGGGTATTGTATGTCCGGAATCACATCTTTTACAGACGGAACCAGATCACGGATTTTATGTAATGTGTTGAAACGGACCTGGATCTTGTGTTTATTCAAGATTTTGGAGATCTTTTTTGTGATCCCAGCAATGTAGGGTAAAGTGATGGTTTTGAAAGGCTCCTCAAGAGGGTTCTTCTTCATGGTTTGAGTGATAGCTTTGCGGATTGTATAGTCGGAGTAACCATTAGCCCTAAGAGCTTGGTGTACGTGCTTGAGTTCACTGCTTATGTGTTCCTGGTCGGATATGCATTGGGCTCTATGATATAGAGTCTTGATGAGAGAATTCTTCTGTGATGGATGGTGGTGGGAATCCGGTTTCAGATAAGCATCCGTATGGGTAGCTTTCCTGTAGACAGAGTGGCTCATTGAACCATCAGGTCTCTTTTTAATTAGGACATCCAAAAAAGGTATCTTGCCATCTATTTCGACTTCCATGGTAAATCTGATGGCTGGGTGTATGGAATTGATGTGGTCGAAGAATTGGTCTAGAGCAGGCCGGCCATGTGGCCAGATGACAAAAGTGTCATCCACGTACCTCTTCCATAAGGTTGGGCGCAGAGTGGCAGTCTGGATGGCGTCAGTCTCAAATTTCTCCATGAAAATGTTAGCTATAACTGGAGAAAGGGGGGAGCCCATTGGGGTGCCCTCAGTTTGTTTGTAGAAAGTTCCATTCCAAGTGAAGTATGTATTGGTTAAACAGTGTCTCACCAGGGGGGGTACCTCAGTGTTTAGTCCTTGATGAACCAAGTCTTCAATGATTGCAATGGTGTCAGGTACAGGAACCTTGGTGAATAAGGAAACTACATCAAAACTGACAAGCAGGTCGTCTGGGGACAGGGAAATACCCTTGATTGTTGATACCAGGTGAGTAGAATTGTGTACCGCAGAGGTGGTCTTTCCAGTGAAAGGACGCAGGATTTCAGACAAAAAACGAGCTAGTTTGTAGGTGGGGGAGCTGATAGTAGAGACTATGGGACGAAGAGGTGTATCAACTTTATGTATTTTTGGTAAGCCGTATAATCTTGGTGGCCTGGCAGCAGAAGGTTTCAACGAAAACTGTTTAGATTGATCAATTAATGCGGTTGAATCAGAAATTATTTTGTTGGTTTGTGTGACGAGGCTGTTGGTGGGATCTCTTTTTATTTTTGTATAACTACCATCGTCGAGTAATTCTTTAATTTTGTTGTTGTATTCTATTTTATCCATGATGACAGTAGCATTGCCTTTGTCAGCTGAGAGAACTACAATATCATTCCTCTTTTTTAATTTATATAATTCAAAACGCTCATCTTTGCTGAGGTTGCTAGCTGGCATCTTAGCGTTTTTGAGGGTTGCAGCGATTTCAGATCTTGCTACGTCTGCAGCGATGTGACCCAGGCCCCTGAGAGCAACGTAGCAGATCATTGTTCTAATTCAGTAGGCTCACATGCCATTGACTTTTCCAAGACGGAGGTTCTTTGTAAGCCATCTGGCTTCCATGAGAGATTCGTTCATGAGGCTATCCACATATACAAACACAGAGACAATTTCAACCGAGAAGATGGATTCTATCTTAGCAATCATTGGAAAGATTTGATAAATTATTTCAGTTCTTGATTGATTGTTCACGCTTACAGCGGCTTTCAGACAGCATACATAAAAACAAATTTCGTCTCCCCCCTCCTCTTTTCAAAAAATAGATGGACTAGTCCTGGCAAACTGCCAATCGTTGCGCGTGACGCAAACGTTATTTTTATATATATATAAATAAATATGCCATTTTCTAAATAAATTTATGCAAACCGACACACCTGATGATGACCGTTTGAGTTATGGTCGAAACGTCGTGAGAATTTTTATTGTTTTATATATATTTTGTTATTTTGTTGTTTCTCTTCAACGTGACTTTACCGAAAAAACTAAGAATATGAATTACTGCAGTCACGAAAGCTTTAAATCAAAATTTAGGGGGGACCTTGTTTCTTGATGGCAATTCACTTGACATAGGCGGGGAGATGCCCACTGAAACAGCCCCGAGTCTCCCACGCATCTCCCTCTTATATACCGACTGAGACCACGTCCCCCTTCTCGAATCTTCTCACTGACTCTGGACGCTCGCTCCACTGTGAGGGTCCACCGTCCTCTTCCGTCGCCTGTCCACGCTCCCTTCTCGAACATTGCCGTAGCCACCGGTCCCTTCGCACTCACAGCTGACTCCCCTGTCATTACCTCCCGTGGTCACTATTCCACTCACACCGCATGTAGACTCTACTTGTCATTACATTTGTATGGTTAATGCACCCGGTGTCATAATAAAGTGGGCAACCACTGGATTTTAACTGTGAAATCTCTGCAGTAACCTAAATGTAATTTATATATACTGAGTCTGTGGGCATTGTTGAGTCTATTGGCAGTGCTAAGTCTATGGGTAGTGTGAGTCTATCGGCAGTGTTGAGTTTATGGGTAGTGTTGAGTCTATGGGTAGTGTGAGTCTGTGGGTAGTGTTGAGTCTATGGGAAGTGTGAGTCTGTGGGTAGTGTTGAGTCTATGGTGCAGTGTTGAGTCTATGGGTAGTGTGAGTCTGTGGGAAATGCTGATCAATGTACATGGGAAGTTGCTTCCAGTGGAGGGGTGCAATGAGGGAGAAGGACCGACGACGGGATTGGGCACAGGGAGAAGGAGGGACACAGAGAGGCAGAGAGAAGATTGGAAACGAAGGGGACAAGAGAAGGGGACGTTGGAGGAGATGGGTCACCCCCCCCCCCCCCACATCTGCAAGTGGAGGAGGCAGTAGCTGGCGGAGGATGTTGCTGAAAGACAGAATTGTTCCCTGGCAACAGATTTGTAATGCATATTAAGCGGAGAGGTGGCCTCCAGTTCCTTGTATATGCATCTCGCAATGAGAGTAACGGCTGCCACGGAGAGATAGCAGGACTCACAGCATTCGACTGTGCACAAAGCAAACGTATAAATAGCCTGGTGGCAACCGACGGGTGAATGTTTAAAATATATATAATGTTTGTAGTGTGAACTAGAAAAATGGGTGTGTGCGCACGTGCGTGACTGATGTAAATGGCTGGGAACTAGAAAAGACGGGCATGGTCTAGCAGTCATACACGAGGCCATCACCTGCCAAATAAGAAATCAGCATGAATGTCAGCATTTAATTCTCAGAGTCACAGAGGTCAACCCGTACATGAATTATGCATTGCTTTTTTTTCTTCATATTTATATGTTCGTTCGTGTAGAATTAAATCAAAGCGTCTCTCTGTTTTATTTAAAGTGGGGGGCGGGGGGAGGCAGTGACGTAGCCAAGCAGTAGCACGATCTCCACTATTTTTGTGACCACAGGTTTGTGGTTCGAACCGAACGGCCACCTTGGTTAATACGGCCATCTGTGCATTGACATCGCGGTCCATATTTAACAATTTTGAAACATTGCTCGCATATTAATTCATTGGGACAAAGTAGACACGAAGAAACATCTCTCCCAACTGACAAACTAATGCGCATTTGCAGGCGAGTGCTGCATTAATCCGGGCACCACGCTGGCGAAATGTCAACTACCTCACCTGGTATGCAGGAGGTCATAGGTTCGATCCCGACCCTGACACCTGCTGTATATGTGGAGTGTGTGTCTCTCTCCTCATAGTCACGTGGATTTTTCTCCGGGTCCTCCGGGTTTTCCCTCCACGTTTAAAATCGACATCATGCATTTAGAGTATTTGACTGCTGTTAATTTCCACGTGACAAGCCACTTCGTTGAGCTATCACTTGTGGCCAAGTCGCTTCTGAAAAAGAGTTATACAGCTCAGTGGGCTTTGCTTGGTTAAAAAAAAAGTAAAAATAGTAAATCAAATAGCATTACCTTGAACTACACAGGAACAACTGCCACTGGGGTGACCTTGGATAGACTGATGCACGGCATAGGAATGGTTAACATGAGATGTGGAGCACTTGAAGACGCTGAGGCATTCAAGGAAATCCTTATCCTCGTGTCCATCTCTTTTGGAAACACTGAGACAAGAGCAGAGGTTCCACATTTCATTTGGTTCGGCCAATTCATCCACAGGACAAAAATACCCGATGTCCCACAAAGTGGTACTGATTGTGGTCACCCCTAAGTGATGATGTACAAAATTATCTTCTAAGCAGGCACTCGCCGTGAAAATTAAGCCAACCAAAAAGATGTACAAGTTATTTAATTATATCATACTCTTTGGTTCTTTCGGTAAAGTCACGTAGGTATAAAATAATATAAATCACGACGTTTCGGGCGCAACACACAAGCGTCCGTCATCAGGTGGGAAAGCGTGGGCCTGCTGCTGACGCAGACTGTTTTAAAAGGTTTGAAATGGGTGCAGCTCAAGGGTCATAAAGAAGTGGCCGGGGCTAGTGATGTTAATGTGAGAAATTAGCATGTAAAAGTAAGCTAGGAGAGAGGCCTCCTGGACGAGGGCACGGAAGTAGCTATGTTAATGTGAGAGATGATCATGATGTTATTGTGAGAAATTAGAGGGCACTGAAGTGGCTATGTTAATGTGAGAGATTAGCATGATGTTAATGTGTGAAGTTAGAGGGCACGGGAGTGGCTATGTTAATGTGAGAGATTAGCATGATGTTAATGTGAGAAATTAGAGGGCACGGGAGTGGCTATGTTAATGTGAGAGATTAGCATGATGTTAATGTGAGAAATTAGAGGGCACGGGAGTGCCAATGTTAATGTGAGAGATTAGCATGATGTTAATGTGAGAAATTAGAGGGCACGGGAGTGGCTATGTTAATGTGAGAGATTAGCATGATGTTAATGTAAGAAATTAGAGGGCACGGGAGTGGCAATGTTAATGTGAGAGATTAGCATGATGTTAATGTGAGAAATTAGAGGGCACGGGAGTGGCAATGTTAATGTGAGAGATTAGCATGATGTTAATGTGAGAAATTAGCATGTAACTGTAGAAAAGAAGGAGAGCAGCCTCCTCAACGAGAGCACGGAAGTGGCTATGTTAATGTGAGACGGACCCTTGTGTTGCGCCCGAAACGTCGTGGTTTATTTTATTTTCTACCTATGTGACTTCACCGAAAGAACCAAAGAGTATGGATTCCTGCAGTCACGAAAGCTTCAAATCAAGATTAATTATATCGTATGCATTATTGCAATAGCTTCAATTTTAAATAATACTTGCATGAAATGTACTCGCAACAATTATTTCCTTTTTTCACAAAACAACAACAGCAATCAACCTGTGTGTCGTAAGATATTATAGCTCGAATCATGCGTCCGCTTTTGACAATTGCCCTTTATTGTCATTTGCGAGATGTAATTCCTTTTTCACAATTTACACTCTCGCCCATTAGCATTAGCATGGACGAGAGACAAGTGGGAAGGGCAGCACTTTTGTGCACAATAGCTCTCATTGCGGGTGTTGACACCAGGGGGCAGGTGGCTAAGTGTGTTGAGAGCACAAGTAAGCTGCGTCCTACTCAAAACATTTAGATTAAAACCCAATTATTATTATTTTTCCACACTGCATTTGCAGTCAAAGTGATGTCCTCCTGCTCGAATGAGCATTTATACAGTCCTTATCTCCTGTTTGCTGCTACATACCAGTGGGCTATAATTCCGCAATCCTATGGCAGGGAGAAATTTCCTTCACAGGACAACCTGAGCTTTATCTCGGTAAACGTCCGGCCAGGTGGCTCAGCGAATGACTCGTTTTATCGACGCCCGGAGGGATGATGGGCTTGTGTCAGCCCCTCCCCCGCCTCCCCTAACGAGGATTCGAACTCGCAACCTTCCAATTTCGAGCAACTCGCTCTATAGCGCCTGAGCCACCTGGCCGGATTTATTAACGAGTTGAAATCTCCCGACGTTCACAGTGGCCAAATGTGTACGTGCACACGATGGCGTCTCTCAACATATTGTTTTCGCCCCCATTTGCAGCGTGTCGTTGGACGCATCGGTGTACCGCCAGGGAAAAAAAAAAACATATTTTGTTGTTAAAAGGACAGGGCCTTACCAGGCTTCTTGCCTCGTGGCCATGATGATTACCCTCGTGAAGGTCAGCGTGCAGAATGCAAGGGCTGACTTCTTAATCGCCCGCATTGAAGCCGCGATGAATTGTTATGCGCTCTGGCCTTGCCGTTTATTGAGATGAAAATCTTTACCGTCGATTAATGGACAAGCTGCAGTTGGGGAATTGTGCCTGGACCCTAGAAAACACCTTGAGCGCAGCCAAAAAAAAAGGGTTGGACTGAAAACGTTCCAACTTGGGGCCCTCTGCGATTCTCTCCGGACAAGCGCCGCCAAGTCGCTCGTCACTTTGGCGGGCGGTAGCGGCACACGCCCGCAATCCAGCACTGTGGAGGTGAAGGTTTGGTGGCTCACACACTCGCCCCCTTTGCTCTGAGCGCCGAGGTACCGCGCACTGGCTATGCCAGGAGAAGACGGCGCGTCAAGTGTGGACTCCGCCTGCACCATCGGTATGGCACAGATTGTTGCCTCTTTGCACTCGTGGGTTTTCACCGGATGCTACAATTGTTTGTTTTCCTCCCCACACGTATAAACGCTCATTAATTGGCTGATAACACCTTACTATATGGAGAACCGCAGAGCTTGGGGAGGAATTCGGTGCCGGCTCATCGGCTGATTGCTGCCTTTCCCACTTGTCTGTGGTTAATCGCGTCTCTGAGTTGGCCACGCGTTCGCTCTTTCTCTCTCTCTCTCTGAGAGTGAGTGATTACTGTATGACGCGTTACAAGTTGTATGCACGTAAGTATGTTGAACTTCGTTCACAGCGTATGTAGCCAGCCATGCTAATCGGAGGTGCGGGGGGAAGGACAACAAAATAAACACAAAAAACAGTTCTAAAGAAATTAGTTTTTAATATATTATGTGAAAGTGCATAGCTCCAGTGGCTTCCTAATAGTGTAAGGAAGAGCGTTCCAGACGGCCGCAGAAGCGCATCTGGAAGTTGAATTTACCATTATTATTATTATTTCCTGCACTTTACCAAACCTGGATGGTTCATGGGCTGAGTCACCAATCGATCATGATTTGAATTCACAACCTTCTGATTGTGAGCTGCTTGCTCTGCCCATGAGCCACCTGGCCAGGCCTCTAGCCTCATCTTAGTTGAAACTTATAGAGCTGCTTTGCTCATAGTAAAAAAAAAACCTGGATAATACAATAATTATGTAGAGGTCAGGGGAGTGCAGGGGCTGAGGAGGAATATATACACAGTAATCAATTTCCTCGATCATCATTTAACCAACTGCACATCAGTTCCATCGTTATTAAAATCATCACTCCAGTACAAGGAATGCTGCCGTGATGTAAGAGCAATCCAGAGCTCGACGGTTTGTTCTCGTTGAACAGCGGCGATGACAATGGACGTGTTTGGTACAATGGACGTGTTTGGTAACAATGGACGCGTTTGGTAACAATGGACGCGTTTGGTAACAATGGACGCGTTTGGTAACAATGGACGCGTTTGGTAACAATGGACGCGTTTGTTAACAATGGACGCGTTTGTTAAATGCCACTGCCTCTGTTCACCCAGCAGCCTAAATGGGTACGAGGGTATTTAGTCTATCGGCAGGTGGCGTGTGTCAGGGTACATTGTGCGCATTCCTGTTTCTCCCAAAAATATCTGGCCAGCCGTTGCAAGACTCGGCCCAAACACCGCCTAGAGCAGTATTCTTAACCTTTACTTGCAGACTGAACCCCTTGGGTTCTCAATCGTATTTTTTTTTATACTTACGTGCCCGTGCTTAATTTGAGTTTTCGACGATTTACCTTTTTTAAAAAAAAAATCTGGCCATGTCTCGCACCCCCAGAAAGGGCATCTCGCACCCCAGAGGGTGCAGCGTGCACCCCGGGTTAAGAAGAAGAACCACTGCTCTCAAGGTTCCTCTAGCGGAGGCCGTTCCACCAGCAATGGCGTGAGTGAGCAATTGCAGGCCTGGACCTTTACCTTTTCACCACAGTGGAGGCATAATTTCCCTCCTGCTGCCAATTCAGATATTTAAGCCAAGCAGCACTTGTACCAAGACTTCCTCGATTTTTTGGGAGGTTTTTTTTTCCATTATAAACCACTTTTTTTCGTGTCCATCACCATCCCAGCGTTATCAAGAGGCAATAACGGAGCGGCGGTGCCCTTCAGACTCCGGGCAGGGACATTGCAGCGTGGGCAGCGAACAGCTACGGGGCATCACAGAGGCCCTGGGAGGCGCTCATTAATGCTAGATGCCAATTGCCCTTTTAGAAACGCTCTCTAATCACGTAACACGCAGCAAAAAGGTGAGGTGAAACACGGCAGCGATATTGCCATGGCCGTGAGGCGATGCATACCCTGAATGGCAAGGCACCCCCTTGGATATACCTTCACGGATTGCCGAGCATACAATGCGCACTTTAAAATAAAGTCAAAGCGATTTCTTGCTCCGATGTGCATTGAGGTAGGCGGTGCTCGTTGTTTTGTTTACAGCCCAGAAGCAGTGGTTGAAATTCCATTGGACAATTACTGTTGGCTTCCCCGTAAAGTAATACCGATATTATCACTGGAAGAGCCAGTGGGGGGGGGGGGGGGGGGGGGTGGGTGGAGGGGGTGGCACGTGCCCCCCCAATGATCCGATCGAAATCCCTAATTTCTATCGGATCATTCGAGTTTATTAGTAATAAATCGGCATTTTGCAACACCCACTGCCACTGTGTAGCCTATTATTACGTGCCAGGGACTCTATGAGATGATAGGACAATAGTCTGAGTCCATAATTGGCAATAGGTAACGGCAAAGCAGTCATAAGTGACTCACAGAATTTTGCGCAGTTGCGTCTACAGTCCACGACTTCCCTGAAGGCATCAACACTTTCAGCGAGCGCGATGCCGATCACAGAACGCGGTTCGAATTCGACCCTCGATCGGTGGCTGCGCCATCGCTGCACACGCGTCGGATAAAAAGCAAGGGACAAGTCCTTACTTACTAATAACTCCTCTATCATTTTTCATTGCTGGAGGGGTTGCCCCACTAACTGAAAATGCTGGCTCCGCCATTGGATGTTGTCGATCCCGATGGAATGATGGGCTCAGTCAACCCACGATCAGGATTTCAACTCGCAACCGTCCAATCGCGAGCTCCTCGCCCAGCTACCGGGCCGTAGAGACGGTACCAACGGGCACTCAAGCGTTCAATTCATGCCTTCAGAGGGGAATAGGAAGGGAGCAAAACAACCCAGTGTTTCACGTAAAGAATTGGTGGTTCAAGTTTCAAATGCTCTCGCGGGTAAGCCTCCAAAATTGGTGGCGTCGGCGTGCTGTGTCAGGCAAATGTTCCGCAACAACGTTGGGATGCTTCTCGAGAAGGGGCCACGGGCCGCGTGGCGAAAGGCGGCCACCGTTGAGCGACAGCCACTGGGGTCAACACACAAATGAGTCAGCCTCGTGAGCCATGATCAATCCACTGCTGGATGTCGGCCTCCGCAAGCCGTCGCCATCCCTCGCACCGCTCTGCGATGCAGTGCTGGCAACTTTTAAGAATCTGAGTCAAACTTTTGGAAATAAGTATAAATACAGACAATCAATGTATTTGCTGGTTAATACATAGTAATTAGACTCCCCAGTCAAAATTGTAGAGTCCTTCCGCTTCCTGGGCACTATTCTCTCCCGGGACCTCAAGTGGGAATTGAACATCAGCTCCCTCACCAAGAAAGCTCAACAGAGGATGTACTTTCTACGGCAGCTGAAGAAATTCAACCTGCCAAAGACAATGATGGTGCAATTCTATACAGCGATCATTGAATCCATCCTCACCTCCTCCATAACCGTCTGGTACGCTGCTGCCACTGCCAAGGACAAGAGCAGACTGCAGCGTATCATCCACACTGCTGAGAAGGTAATTGCCTGCAATCTACCAACCCTCGAGGACCTGCACACGACAAGGTCCATGAGGCGAGCGAGGAAGATTATGGCCGATTTCTCCCACCCTGGACACTCTCTGTTTCAGCTACTCCCCTCCGGCAGAAGGCTTCGGTCCATCAGGACCAAAACCTCACGCCATAAAAACAGTTTCTTCCCATCTGCTGCTGGCCTGTTAAACAAGGCCAAGGGCTAACACTGTTTTTAACATTTGATCTACAGAACGACACCTTACCGATATTAACTATGTTACCATATTTGTATTTTTTATTTTTAAATTATATCTTAAAGCTATTTTATATTCGATATTTATTTAATTTTATATACTTCAGCCCCTTGGTGTTAGACTTTTAACCCTTATTATAGTAAGACTTGTTTAAAACTTATTTAAGATTTTAGATTCCTATATGTTGAATGTATGCACCATCCTGCCAAAGTAAATTCCGTGTCGGTGTGAACTTACATGGCGAATAAAACCCTTTCTGATTCTGATTCTAGCTAATTATAACTTTAATAATAAAGAATTAATACCCCAACACCGTTTTAGCTATAATAACTCTAGATCGGTGTTAGAAAAGCTAAATACGTAATTTGTGTTGCTTTACAAGTGTAGTGCAATAGCGTAAGGATAGTTCTGGTGTAGATTTAAATTCAAAATGTCACGGTATTGTGCTGGATCCAGCTGGTCAGCCAAGCACGATGCGTATTCTAAACAACACGTCGATACGAAGGTGATCAAAACTACTCTTGCGTGAGAATATTTATTTGCGGATGCATACGAGCACGGGAATAAGCCCAGATGCGTGAGTCTCACGCTTCAGTGGTTGATCTCTTTGGGCGACCCTCTATGGCGATTTGCAACAACTCCTCCAGCGCACGGAGCCGATGTCACCAACGGCTCTACCGTGGTTCAAAATCCTGCTCCTCGGCTACCTGTGATTAAAGTTGTACTGGTAGGAAACGTAGTGGACTGGAAGCCCAACCGGGATTAATTCACAGGAGGCAGGGGATTAATTGTGTATGTCTGTGGATGTCTGTCCACGTGTATCCGGACACCCGGATAAAATGGGAGGGGTGGGGCTGGGTGGAGAGGGGAGGGTGGGGAGGGGCTGGGTGGGGAGGGGAGGGTGGGGAGGGGCTGGGGAGGGTGGGGAGGGGAGGGTGGGGAGGGGCTGGGTGGGGAGGGGAGGGTGGGGAGGGGCTGGGGAGGGTGTGGAGGGTGGGGAGGGGCTGGGTGGGGAGGGTGGGGAGGGGCTGGGTGGGGAGGGTGGGGCTGGGTGGGGGGTGGGAGGTGTGGGGGATGGGAGGGATGGGGCTGGGTGGGGAGGGGCTGGTCACCCCGTGGTGCCCTTATAAAACTCAACGTTTAACCTACTCACGCCGGCTTGTGCCCACCCTCACAGTCGGGCATATTTGCGGAATACACCACGTGGTGCCGCCGTTGACCCTGGCCATTGACCGAGCAACCCAACGTTCCTACCAGCTCCCTCCGCAGGAATGTGTTTCTCAGGTGTGGCGAGTTGATGGTCTCAGTCTAGTTGCCAACGACTGCCCCCCTAACCCCGCCGTTTAACCCCCCCCCCCCCCATCACGTTCAATTTTATTTGTCATTTAAGTTGGCTGAAATGCTGCTGTGTTACAGCCAGGGGTAAGTCGCAATCCACACTCGCAATGATATCCTGGCATGACAGTTAAACTAAAAATTGCATGACTTCATCTTCACCTTCATCTCACTTAAGTGGGCTAGAGTACGGTTCTCATAATTCAAAATGTTGGATTGAAGAGCATTTTATGTACGGCATGTTCAAGGTGTGTCCGTTGGCGTGGAATAAATGTATTAATAATAATAATGACATCTATAACGAGCCAGATTTCGCAGACAAGTGCAGAGCCAAGCTCAGGGCTGCTCGAAAGCCTGGCCCAGAACAGATAGAGGAGGCCCTTAGATGTTGCTTGAAAGTCAGAGTGCATGTGATGTTGCGAATGTGCAAAGGGATATAGAGAGTTCCACACCGAGGGGGCGACAGCAGAGAACCGACACGAGGCTGAAACAGTTCGAGACCTCGGAGTCCGAAGCAGATGTTGAGTGAGGCTGCTGCTGCTGCTGCGTAGGGATCTACCGTGAGCCTTCGGTGCAAGGAGAGAGTAGTGAGGCGAGGTGTGATGGGGAACCGGTGGTGAAGGCGCGATGGCAAAGGCAGGCGCGATTTTGATATGAATTCAGGAGTAGTTTCTACGATGTCATCTTCCAGGGCCATACATGTGGCGCGCTGTTGGCTGTGAAAGTTCAGAATGTGAGTTTCTTTATCTTGTGACATGACACCAATGGGGATAATTTGGAGAGACTTTTTTTCTCGAGTAAGAAAAAATGGCCACGTTCTTTTTACAATGTCAATTCAAATGGCATGCGCCAACCGCTATAGATAACCACGCCGGGGCAATGTTGTTCGTAAGTGTGGCACGGTCTGTCAAAATTAAGTGTCATCACGCTGCCATTTTTTTTTTACACAAGTACAACTTGTAAAGAACATTTTGATAAAGTGCTACGTGAAACCAAAGTCACTTTCTTACCGACGCTTATCATAACCCCCCGCTGCCCGATAACGGAGGTGGGGGGTAAAACTATCAATTGTGTTGCAGTTGATGCACGGTTTAATAATCTCAGCTTGACGCTTCATTCATCAGACACAAGTTGTATGCACTCGCTTCTGATTTCAAGGGCGTTGGACTTGGGCGATGTTGTTGGGAATGAGGTTAATCGTGAGCGTGACACGTATGCTGATTGCAGATGATACATGAAGTGCGTTTGATCTCTTCAAAATGATCCGTTTCAGGATTTAAAAAAAACATGCACCGTTCTCGCCGCCTCGTTTTTATGATATATTTTCAATACAACTTCTACTTGCAGTTCTACGTATAACTAACTACAAGTGGTAAAGTAGTGGTACATTGTTAACATGTTTCACACGTTCTCAGCTCCAGCAACAAACGCTTTCTGCCCGCAAAGTCTGCAATCGCTGTTACCTCTGGCGTCCGTTCGATCGACTCCCTGCCACTGTTCAAGTCCAGGTTGAATAACTTTATATTGTTAATGTGTTTTCTTCCTCCAACTACTGACCGCCTCTCTGTATGACGTCAGTATGCCAACATTTTGCCCGTACATTGTCTGAGGTGCTGCTGCATTTCGATACAATATAAAATGCAAATCGTCAACTCAATGTCTATTTGCGTTGTGCACGTTACGTCAATTAAAGGCATCTGAGTGCGCTTTACATGAAATAAAAAGGTACAAGAATGTGCAACACACAATATATATATAAAAAAATGCAATATATTTAGTTTAGAAACAACAAAGCAAAATACAAGATAAAAGGTACAGCACTGCAATTGCTAGCTCATACCACTGCTGGCAGAAGGGGCCTTCACTAGATGGAGCTCTAGACAACCCCTCAAAGAGGATATTTTCGCCTACTTCTCCACATTGGCCTCACATCTTAGAAGAGATCAAAACCAAGGTCTCGGGGCACACACATATCACTTTAGTGACACACACGAGGCATCCCACTGCCTACGGAAGTGAAGATGTGATGGTGAAGCTGGATCCCCAGTGGGGCGCGTTGGTGTGCTGATTCGTTGTGCTGCATCGGTGTGCTGATTCGTTGTGCTGCATCGGTGTGCTACATCGATGTGCTGCATCGGTGTGCTGCATCGATGTGCTGCTTTGGTATGCTGCATCGGTGTGCTGCTTTGGTATGCTGCATCGGTGTGCTGCATCGATGCGCTGCGTCGATCAATGGCACGAAGATAATCCCCAAGATGGAACATTTGTTGACAAAACACCCTTCACCCCCCAATCAATCAATGGGACAATTAATTATGCACACTTCTCAGCAGTTTGAATGTAATTAACGCCGCCTCATAATCCATCACAATGGAGAGCTCTGCTTGATTCGGATCCCACACACCAGGGGGGAGGGCGCGGGTAAGAGGTGGGGGGGGGCATTCAAATTCACATTTCACTTTTTCTTTGCCACGTCGGCACGGCGCGGCACTTTCTTTTACCGCTCTGCGAGACCACGGCGACAGTTCCATTAAAGGTGACGTTGAACTGACGAGTGTGATTTTTTGCTGGTGTCAGAAGGCACCAGCCTTCCCTCCGTTCCAATATCTCGCCATATTTCGTGTTCAGTCCCTTGGCCAATTGCCCTTGCAGACTACGTTCATCAGTCTTGGTGTTTTTGGGGTCTTGCCAAGCAACAGCGATTAAAAACACATAAACATTTCATTTGAGCGAGCAAATTGAACCAATTCCAGATCAACTAAATCAAATTTAATTTGATATGTTCAGCCTGCTCCCCAGTGCAACGATGGTGCACTCGTTAAGTGTACCGTGCTAAGAACATGGCAATCTAAGTAAAATTATGGCGAACACCAGCAGTGGTGAGATGTTAATTACCTCGCCTGGTATACATGAGGCCGTGGGTTCGATCCCGACCCCGACGCCTCTATCTTTGGAGTCTGCGTGGTCGTGTGGATTTTTCTCCGGGCACCTCCGCTTTCTACCTCCACATTTAGAAACACGTGATTCCAGTATTTGACTGCTGCTATAAATGTCCACGCGAAAAGCCACTTCGTTTGAGCTATTATTATTATTACTTGTGGTGGCCAGGTCGCTTCTGAATAAAAGAGCTGTATAGAGCTCAGAGGGCCTTACCTGGGAACAAAAAAAATTGTTAAATCGTTTAAGTCGCACTTCAATGAAAACAAATCACTGACGGTGACCATTCCCACGCCCCCCCCCCCCCATCTCTCACCGGTCATCCCCCTGCCAGGACGGGTCGCCGAGCAGGAGGTCGCGGAGGCGGTAGCGCGGATGCAGGGGCGGCACGCCACTGTCGGGCGCGCTCATCCCGAGGCTGTCGGGCGAGAGGAGCAGCCCGGCGTCCGGCACCGCGAGTGGGGCTGCGGCGCTCGGCGGCGGTGGCGGCGCTTCCTCCTGTTCCTGCTGCTCCTGCTGCTGACGATGCTGATGCCGATAGCGACGTTGATGATGATTATGATGATGCCGCTGCTCGTGCGGTAGCGGCGGCGATGGAGGCGGCACCAATATCGACACCGACTTGGCCGACGGCGCCGGCAGTGATCCCGGGGGCAGCCGGTCTTTCCGCCTTATTGGCGCTTTGGACGATGAGGACGTGGAAGGTGCGTGCTCGGTCACAGACGGCGGGGCCAGCGGTGAGAATGACTCTGTAGGCGCTGCTGCAGGCGATGATGATGATGATGATCCCGCTGCAGCCGCCGAGGCTAGGAGGGATGATGAGGATGCGGATGCCCGAGGGAGCCGCAAAGCTGCCTCGCCACCTGTCTCTTCATCGGACCTCAGCGAGTACCTACGCAAGCTGGGGGGGTTGCAGAGCACACGTTCGTGATGACACATGGGCGCAGTCAGAGTTATTTGCTCTGCACGCTACAGCGACACGCGCTGCTCTCGATGGAAGGCGACCACGTGTCCCGCCGTTAGGGCTTCGAAGCGAGTCGGAGGACGGTCTCGGTGGATTGAAACTCAAGGGCAGCAGCAAGACTCTAGATTTTGTCTGTGCGCACTTGCAGGCATTAAACCCCCGGATCCCCTATGGACACACAGTGGGTATTAATATCGCCATCATGGTGTTTAATGCTGCTGATCACAGCAGAGCCCTGCGCATTATCATCAAACGGCGTGAGATTGGAGACGACAACGGGGAAGGCGCCGGTTGACGTGGACTATGTGCGATTGAGGCTGATCTTCACCAGTGTGTACAACATTCTCTGGCGCGTGTCGTGACGGGTACTCCAAGATCCAACCGTGTCCGTCCAGTGCTGGCCGAGCGACGTTGGCTTCCGGTGGCTGAACGAAACCATCATGAAGTTGTACTCATTAATCACAAAGTGCTTGCCATAAGTGAACCACAATACCTCGCTGATCTCGTCAAGGAGCATGAACCATCACGCAAACTCCGGTCATCCTAGCAGCAGCGGCTTTTGGCTCGCCATCGAACAAAGAACGGTCGCCGCATCGCGCGCTTTCAGATGCGCTTCTGCGGCCATCTGGAACGCTCTTCCTTCCGACATTCGGAAGCCACTGGAGCTACGCGATTTTCAAAAATTTTGATTGAAAACTCATTACTTTACAACTGCTTTTTGTGTTTTGGCTTGTTGTCCTTCTCCTGCACCTCCTATTAGCGCGGCTGGCTACGTACGGTGCGAAAGAAGTTCAACGTACAGACGTACGTACCATTGCC
Organism: Petromyzon marinus; assembly: GCF_048934315.1. Classification (NCBI taxonomy): domain Eukaryota; kingdom Metazoa; phylum Chordata; class Hyperoartia; order Petromyzontiformes; family Petromyzontidae; genus Petromyzon; species Petromyzon marinus. The sequence continues at coordinate 7,598,495 of NC_133716.1, read as the reverse complement.
TTGGCCTGCACTCAGCACTGTGGCGAGCACCGGGTAGGCTCGCCTGGCAGCGTCTCGTGGGGTCCGCTACGCCCCGAGGGGGTTTGCGCCCGATGACGATGAAGATGTTCGCTCATCTCTTGTCCACATTTACCAAACCAGCGCTTCATTCCTCACTCAACATTTTATGGAACGCTTCTAGGCTGACTGAGAGTAGGGAATGTCGGCGTAAGGCACTAACACTAGAGTGCGAGTGATGCCGACCCTTAATAATCTCATTGTATTTAAAGCTTTCGTAACTGCAGTAATTCATATTCTTAGCTCTTTCGGAAAAGTCACGTTGAAGGGAAACAATAAAATAATAAAATATATGTAAAACAATAAAAAATGATCACGATGTTTCGACCATAACACAAACAAACAAACATAACAAACGACCGTTTGTGTTATGGTCGAAACGTCGTGAGAATTTTTATTGTTTTATATATATTTTATTATTTTATTGCTTCCCTTCAACGTGACTTTACCGAAAGAGCTAAGAATATAATCTCATTGTACGCAATATTTACACTAATCCCATCAACAGATGCATAACCGAAAAAATATTTGAAAATAATGGCAAAATAATTCCCACAACAACGGTCTGGACTGTTTCGACTAAAATTATTATTCTTTATCTCACTGGGGAATGAAGTTAACTTGGCTCTGAGCCAGGGGTGTTCTAATGGACTCCTGAGACCATTAAAAGGCATGGCCTGATGTTGTTTTTTTTTTTAAAATAACGACACTGGCAAGGCTGCTTGTGTGCAGGTAGATAATGAGGGCCCGAAAGACATGATGGAGCAGCCCGGGTCCATTACCCAAGTACCAATTAACATGCGATATTTTGTTTTAAATGTGATCACAGCAGTACGTTCACAAGCCCCGAGGAAAAAAAACAACAACAACATGTTTATCACTTTGACGTTCTTCTTGTCGCTGTTAAGAAGAAAGCAGCAGGCCCTTAGATCACCCCGTTACAGTTTCTAGAGCTACGATGCTGCCGGTCATCGTTTCCAATTAACAAGCCTCTGCCAAACTCTCCTGTGCCAAAAATGGGTCGCGCTCAATGGAATGGCTTTTTAATAACGCTTTCTATCGTCCTGATCTATTTTGCAATGGAACAGCATGCTCCCCGTTCTTACTCCGACGAGTACTTATTCTCATAGCCGCTACAATTGCCATTCCCTTGACCTCCTCGCATTTACACTTTACCTTCGACCCGTTGTGCAAGCAACCCCCTTTTGTCCTGCTCCTTTCCCTGTCCCCACGGGCAATTTTTAGGTCTGTTCTCTGAGATAATCCGTATTGGGGGCACGACACGCCGAGGGTCCGACCCACAATGTCAGTTTTGTTGACCAGTTTACGAGAGCTCTTCGGGAATGCTGGATATTGCTGCCTGATCATGCCCGGCTTTTGAAATCCCTCCCCATCATCTCTTCTCCTACGTTCTTGTAAACTGTTGCTCGAATCTATAAATGTATTGACTTCACAAGAGGGGCATTTTTGGGGTTATATCGCCTAAATATCAATGTGTCGTTAAACACCCCACTGCCCGACACTGACAATTAGTAAGGTTTGTCGTGTAAAAACATATAAATGCGTTACTAGTACAAAACACCCGAGTGTGTTGGAGAGTAAACCCAGAACATTTACAAATTCAAGTACTCTACAACACACCAGTGTGCTGTACTAGTAACGAATTGGCGTGTTGTTTTTACGTGACAAACCTTACTAATTGGCTGTGTCGGGCGGTGACGGGTTCAACGACACATTTACATCTACGTGATCTAACCCCACAAAACACCTCGATTATGGATAATATTGGTCGAGAAAGCCTACGTGTTGTAATATATTGGCTATTCGAGTCAAAGTTATTTTCCTGCTCAAAGGCCTCGGAGGGATGATGAGCTGAGTCAACCCCCTAATCAGGATTTGGAACTCACAACCTTCCGATCGCGAGCCGTTCTCTTTACTCCAGCTGTTATACCTTCCGCAGTGCTGTTTGTTGCAGATCGCTGTACATGTTGGGTCTTTGGGCCCTGTGCTCAGCAACCGTGACTGTGATTGAAACAATGAGAATGAGAAATGAGTAGAGCTACATTCGTGGCAATTCCTATTGTGAAATGTTAAACCAGTGACTTAAAAAGAATAATAACAAAAATAATAATATAAACAGTCTGCCTTGAGAGGCTAACCCCCCCCCGTTTCCTGATGACGACCGCTTGTGTTGCGATCGAAACGTCGTGGGTTTTTATTATTATTTTATATTTACGTGACTTTACCGAAAGAACCAATAATATGTTAAACCAGTGTTACGTAAGGACCAGACACGCCTGCTTCTAGCCTTTCCTAGCTGAGCATGTGCCCCTGTGAAAAATAAAAAAAATCTGTTTATATCACCGATAGATCTGAATGCTATCTTGCAATTCAGCCGCGACGCGAGACTCTGCCATGCGTGTGGCGCTCCTTAACGATCTGCCACTGCCATGTATTCCACATCCCCAGAGAGGCAATGAAGTGATACAGCGGCAGTAAATTCTATTGAGCTACCTATCTAATTTATTCAACAACAACGACAACAACAACGACAACAACAACATCCACTCCGCATATGGAGAATATCATGAACGTTCGCGTGTGCACCTCAGCGATGACACAAATACTCAAGGGAGCGGTGGCTGCATTGGTGGCACCACAGTGCCCCGGGTTCAAATTGTTGACTTTGCATCGTGGGTAAATTACCGGTGGTTAATTCTCGGCCAGAACGGTGCAGAACGCTGCTCTGGGAATTATTTCGGCACGCTGCGTCCACACCTCGCCTTATTTGTATCCCACAACACTACGTCAAATTTATGAAATATTGGATGAAGGCCCTGCCCACCTCCCCAGCCCCCCTCCACAACCCCCCCACTATGCGGTCTTGGGTGTTGTCTGACCATACTTCACCGCGCTGGTCAGTACAAGTGAATGCAGAGGGAAACCAGAACCGGTGCAAAGATCGCTCGCCACTGATGCAAGCCGTGTCTGGGAGTTGAACTCAGCTTCACAAGGTCCAAAGTGCAGCGTGCAACTGGCTGTTGTGTATTGTATCTGTGTGTGCCCACTTGTATTGGAGAAGCTCAGCCTTCTGTTTGATTGTGAGGCGTCCAGTATTTAATGTTGTGTGGTGCCTCCATGGAGACCTTGTATATCTCGTGAAAGACACAACGCATACAGCAATCCAGTTCGTCCAAAGAACTGTCATGGGATTCTCAAAATTATTTTAAAAGGTTATCAGACCTGAGCTTGTGGAATAACTTATCCTTTTCCATTCTTACAGTTGCAAAGTGTCTCCAACATTTGCTTACTACGCAGTAAGAATAGAATACATTTAGTTAACTTTTCACATTTTTATTCTGTCACATCAGAGTTGTAGTACAGAAATAAATGAAAAATTCTAACCGGAAAGGGGAGTTGGAGGTGGAGGGCGGTGTGCAGATGAGTGGCACGGTTGTTGGCATACTGCGCCTCCAATCTGGCAGACTGAGCTGAATTGCTGACCATGGGGAATATCTGTGGAAATCTGTGAAAGAGAGCTTCATAGCTCATCGGATTCCTCCAGTATTTTGGCTATGAAAACAGCAGTTGCAAACGATATCCGAACTGGTTATGGGCCCTCTCATTCACAAAGCCGCACTCGGCTGTGCGTTAAAGTATGGCCAAAAAACCCTTTGTGACCGCCATGGCCTGGAGTGGCCTTCATCGGACAGGGGGATTTAAAGAACAAAAGAGGGCTGGAAATTAAAATGGAACAAATAAGATGGACAGAACAAGACAGTTTGTTGCCCTTCCTTCGTTTTTTGTCCTTTCCCCGCATCTTGAATGAGCACGGTATGGTACGAAAGAAGTTCACTATACATACTAGAGAAAATAAATAATCTATTAATGCGTCAAATCGTCAATCCACTTTGTGGCAGTTCATTGTAATCGTTGAGCAGTCGAAAAATAGCTGTAAATTATTATTGTATTATTTGTTTTCATTAACTACCACAGTGCTAAAGAGACTATCGCCCCCAGCGGAACACTGTGACATTTAGAAAATTAAATTCAGTGACCTTGGGCGTGTGTTCTCTCGCACGGCATGCAGCACGTTTCCTGGCCGTGTGCTCGGCACACTTATCGGGTGACACTTGGGCCAAAACGGTAACAATGCCCCCAGCTGTGACAGCGCAGCGCAGAGCGCAGGGCCAGCACGCTATTAGCCATGCACTCTCCGCAAAGACACAAGTTCAAGATTCTGTCATGGCCAAAAGCCGTTGATGCCACAACCGCACTTCGCCTTCGCTTTCTACCCTCCGCCAGAAACTGCAGCCGCCGCCGCCGCTGTGCGGGAGACACGCGACCTCCAAAATCTGCCGGGGCAGAATCCCACCATCTGCCATTATGTATGTATGTATGCTGTTGAACTTTTTTTTTGCACCGTACGCAGCCAACCGGAGGTGCTTCGGTGTGATCCCTTGATTTGCGGTACTCATCGACACCACTCCAGTGTCCTGCCTTGGAAACCGGCAAGCACGGATGAATGCGGGAGGTGCGTTTTGGTGCACACCGACGCGTTGTTCAGGACATCGACTCAATCCATTATGTTTGCAGCGTACGGGAGCCGAATGAGAACCTCCGTACATCACGTGGGTGGTGCGAATCATTTGGCCATACTTCACCACGCTGGTCAGTGTAAGCTGGTGAAGGTGGGGAGCATAGACACGTGGGTGCTTAGAAGTGTCGTGAAACAAACCGGGTGCTTAAAAAAAATGGTCCCATGATATAGCTATAAATGATATAAATGATCAGATACGTGCATTGCCTTTGGACTGTTCGCCTTCTGGCGGTCTATGGTGTGACACGGGTGAAACTCGACCATAAGGAAGGGTGTCTCTGGTGTAGGCTAATAATTCTCAAAGACAATGCACATACTATCAGAGCGTGTTTGCTCGCATGTTCACCACAAGTACGTGTTGTTAATTCAGACTTGATTCCATGCAAACGGAATCTATTTGGTGTTTGAACACCTTAACACCTGTTTAATTGCAAGAAATGCTAATGCATATTCTTTATTTTTCAAACGGGGTTGTTGCTGCGTGCCGTTCTGCCAGCCTGCCGCGGATCAATGGCTCGGGCATGTCTTATACACTGGCACCTGATGAGATTGGACACATTTATCGACTCACGGTCACACGTGGGAGTCAGAGTTCTTGCCTAAAAAAAAAACTCATCTGTGAAGTTGAATCATTCCAGTTATAATCACTCCGAGTCCCGATGATTCACTCACCCCCTGGGTAGTGCAACGAATTTTGGTGATCAGAGGCCGCAGGTTTATGATTGGGCTTATTATTATTATTCTATTGTAGCAGCCTCTAATGACTGCGGGAATCGGTCACGTAAACCCAATAGAAACGCCATATGAAACAATAATAAAGATACCGATAATAATGCAACACAATGACGATTCATTTATCTTCGGTCCTTTGTCAATCCACTGCTAGATGGATGGCCTCCCGGCGCAATGTCGGTCATGGGGTTTGTTTTTACCATACTTCACCGCGCAGGTTAGGGCACGTGTGGGGTGACGACAGGCAGGATGAGGGGAAGTTCGGATATCGCCTGGCACTGAACGGCAGCCAGTCATTCATTTCAGATTTCCCCTGCTCTTTGCACAGTACGCTGACCGCTACGACACCACCTTTAGGGCAATTTGGGACTGACTCCTTCCTTCATCGATATATCCTTGCAGTGGTCTCTCGACTTTCCTCTATCCATTACTGCCTCTTACGTAACAATTGATGATAGCTGTACAACATGCACGAGGCGAAAAGAACGCAAACGTAGATCCTTACATCTGAAATGTGATGCACGCGGCAGTAGCTTAGGAATCAATATTCAGCCGCGGTCACCAATTGCAGAGAAAATAAATGCTATCACATTATTCTTTTTTTGTTCTACACTTCATTCGCCTGAATTCCAGCTGCGAGAATTAAAACACCAATTTGTCTTTCATGCGCGCTCCGTTTTGTGCATCAGAGATCACTTGAAGGCATCTCAGGGGCAGCTCTGCAGCGTCTGCTTCAATGGGCCGTTCTCTAAAACGAGTGGGGCTACATCGCTCTGCGGGATAGATCGTAACATGAGGGCGAATGCACAATCAGGATATTTACATATTTACATATGAAGGCATCAATCGATCGAATAATGTTAACCAACAAAAAGTAACGGTGTGTAACCTCACGCATTGATAGCGTGGGAGTCCTCAACATGCATTAGATAGGGTTAATAGTCTCCATAGGATGACCGCTATTGACAGTATTTAACAGCGGCCATCCTATAATTACCGCAGTCTCAACATTTTTTGCCACATTTCCAATGTTTATTCCTAAGGCAACAGAGCTGAAAAAAATGCCTCCAGCACGCGTCCAATTACTAAAGCTATATTACTATTTATAAGCTCTTACATCCAACGAATTTAAAATTACTCCAATGCCTTTGTTTTCTGGCACAGCCAGTATGTTTCTGACAGCACAAGTTAAAACTCAGGAAACGATTTTAAATTGGGCAATGCATCTTGATACTGCGATGGCTTAATTAGTATTTGTTTACGAGTGGGCATGAGCTCTGAAGCACAATTTGCACGCGTTATGCAACGGCGATGTTGATGTTTTGTTAAGCACAAAAAAGTCACATCATCACATCGTGATTACTTTTATTTCCACCAACAACAAAGGTACAATTGGCAACGTTCACCATTACTACTGCTACTGCAGTTTAGGCGTTCATAAATTGTTTTTATTGCATAAAGTACCGACGAATTGTAGTTATGTAGGCCACGCCGCAGCCGGGACTACTTTTGTCTTAACAGTGGTCATGTGTGTTGAGCGCAGTAAACTCTTTCAAGGTGAGGTGACCTAGGGGTTAAAATTATATTTAGCACTCTAGTATTCCCTCATTATGCACGAACTTACTATCCGCGAATTTGGCTATGCTCGAAGCGCGCCTACGCGAACTATACACGACTGCATCAAGACAGAGAGAGAGAGAGAGAAATTTATTAAATAAAGTAATAAGAGATAAAGTAATGAGATAAAGAGATGGAAGAGATAACTTCTCGAAGCTTTAGAGGCATCTGCAGACTGTACGATATTCGTAGGCCAATATAATTATCCGCGAAATGTGCTATTCACGAGCATCTCCGGAACGTATCCCTAGTGTTGTTCGTCGTAATTCAAAATCCAACTTTGGTCGCTGGGATCATATTGCAGTATTCGAGTCAATTCATCACCCTCACTTTTCTGCCAACACACACACACATATGACCACGAAAGACAAACAATCTCCACTAGAGCCATAGAGGACGTTGAGGAAACTGCTGTTAGCGAACACCAAACGAAGACGACACAGAGACAGATGGGCAAACACAAAGAGACAATGGGGGAAGAACCTGAGCCGTTAAAGCAAATGATCAACCGCTGCATGCAGATGTTAGCTAGACGAACACAAAGAATGAATACACGGTGAAATAATTACAGTTTACAATTGCTCAAACAACATATGGGGAATGCGTGATGCGCCTAAGATAGCGAGATGCATCCGGATGAGCTGGAGTTTCTATATTTTTTTTTTACGTACCATGAATCTGATGACACTCGAAATCTAATTTCGTTCAGGACTTTTACGACAGAGTTTACATCATTGGTATCCTCAACGTAGGGCTTGTATTCTCCACGCATCGTTGACGTGTCACTATAAAAGCACGTCGACGTAAAAATTCACGTTTGGGGTTCATGTCGACGAACGAGGAGCTTGTAACAAAATAAAATCACGAAAACAGAAGTTACGCGTCGGCAAAAGGTGCACGCAGGAACATGCGGACCATACGTACGCATGTCGAACGTCTTTCGCAACGTGCATAGCCCAACCGTGCTAATCGGACGTGCGGGGGAAGGACAACAAACTAAACACGTATGGACATACGTATGCCGTAACATACCCGCAAAGTGGTCAAAGCATGGCACGTATATCTTTGTATATGCACACACGTGTGTGTGTTCACAGCCAGGTAATCACGTGTGTATAAAACAACACCAATGTCTCTTCAATTCAATATTCATACTGCATAGCTCGAACCATACTCACTGGACGTCCTTTACACCTTCGCTGATCGTACGTTTCGTGTTGCGTAGCTTACATACAGCAACGCCAGCAGAACCTAATCCATTATATATACAAACGTCTATAATTATGCATTTATGCATTATGTAATGTATTCTAAAAAAAAACACGCATCAAACACATTTAGTCTATCCCAAACGTGTGTGTTAATACACCCACTATTACCCACTGCTGCTTCCACCCCCCCAGTAACAAGCACTCAAAACATCCTCCATCATATCACACGGCACACAATGCAAGGGCCATTTCTGCTGCACGGCCACCAGTCAAAGAAAAGGTCGGTAATTGAAGGGAGACCAAAATGCGAGTTAAGTAGATACGATCGAACGGGCATCACCACAAGCATTTCGCGCGCGCTCTGCGCGGTGCCGGCCGCTGTCCGCGGTGCTGAAACAACGCAAGGCATTTTATCACCCTGCCCCCCTCCCTCCCCAAGGCAACCCACCCCCCCCCCCCCAAAAAAAAAAACATGACAGCAAGCACTTACATCGGGAAGAGAAGGAACCCCTTCCCTGTCGGGTGATACGACGAGCATCCTGTCACCATGCCGCATCTATGTCTCCATATCGGAGTGGGACCCCCGTGCGAAAGAACCCTCGCTAATATCGCGAGCGGGAAGAGGGGGGGGGGGGGGAGAGAGTCGGGGTGGGGGCTGTGTCTCCCACCGTCGAACGCTGTACGCTCACCGTCACCTCCCCCACCGCCGTTACCCCGCTGCCCCGCCTCCCTAACCGCTTCTGTCCCTGGGCATTGATTTTTTTTTGTTTCTCTCTCTCTCCCCCGGTTTTTTTTGTTTGGGGGTGGGGGCATTTGTGCCAAGCCTCCCGGCACGTACGCAACGCTGCCGTCGGCCTTGGCTCGTGACGTCAGGCGGAGCACGTAGCGAGTGGAATCCTCTCGCTGCGCACTGCGCTCGGTCGGGCGCAGCGAGCAGCCGTGGTCAGACGTGGGGGGCTCAATGCCGGTGCCCGCAGTCCTCAACCCACCACCACTCCCCCCACCCTCATGGCCACCGATGGGAATTTGAAGATAGCAAGATGGGCCGCAGTACGTGTGTGGGCACCAAAGGCAATCCATGGAGCGCATCGTTTTAAACGCTGCCCAATATGTCGTGGCCGAGTGGTGGAGCGGTGGAACGGTCACCGCTTGTGGAAGAGGTTCGTGGATACGATCCCCGCGGTCACCCCAGGTTAATGCCGTGGGTGCGCTGTGGACGTTAAAGATCCCGCGCGACGTTGTTCAAAAGCAACAACAAAAAAGAGAGAGTAGGTCAAGTGTTCCCCGCGCCCTTGTCCAAATGTGGGAAATCACCTGCTGCGTATCGCCCGATTGGATAAAATAACCGTCGTGACATCACCCCCCTGCTGTGATGCCCCCACAGACTACGGCATGCCCTGTGTAACACACGGAGCTCTCCTGCCAGCATTGCGCGACAAGCATGGCACTGATACCAAATGTACTCGATTTTATTTGATTCGTGGCCAATTCCCGCAGATATCCACAGCATCACGACCACCATGACCTCGACAAGGACGCATAACCATTGCTGATCACCACTAACCCTCGCCGTATGAGAGAGCCTAAGCTCGGCTGTTGAGATTATGAATGCGACACTGAGCGGATGTCTGAATTAAAAAAAAAAGTCCCTTCAGGGCATTGGACTCATGAGGCCTCATATAGCTTTTTTGCAGTTCTGAACTCAAGTGGTTTTTCATTTCCAATATCTTTTTTTTATAAAATGCAGGTGTGCATTTGTGTATATACTGGGAGGACAGTCGCCACGTGGTGCAGTGGAGTGCCATGAAGCTTGCAACCTGAGTTTGATTCCTGGCCATGGCTAACATCAGTGTTGAAGTATGGTCAAAATTCCCCCGAAACTTACACAGCATCGGAACACCTCCAACCAATCGTGGATCGACAAAAGGCTATACATTCGTGTTATTATATTCCTGTTTTAATGTAAGTATGTGTGCGTATACAATTATATTCTTTTTTTATTTATAATGCACCATTTACCAAGGCGCTTGACAATACTTACCGACTACGGCACAAAATGGCAAGATAAGGGCTGGGGATCGGGTAGTGACCAGGGGTGGAGGGAGCGAGGTAGATTGGCGTTAGGGGCGTTAGGCGGTGCTGGCAGGGGTGGCGGAAGAGGAAGGGGAAAGGCGGAGTAGGGAAAAGAGACGAGACGGCCCGAGGGCAGTGCGAAAAGAGGAAAGCGATGGGGGGAGAGACGGATGTGGAGAGAGAGAGAGAGTTTGTTCCGGTGTAAGGGAGCAAGCAGAGAGAAGGAGCGAAAGCGAGACTGGGTGCAGGGTGGAGGAGGGACAGCAAGAAGATCGGCAGCTTGTGACCGGAGCAGGTGTGATGGGGCATACAAGGAAATGAGAGAAGACATGTAAGAGGGGGCGGGGGGGGGCAGTCATTGCAAAGCTTTGAAAACTAAGGTGTGTAATTTAAAGAGGCAGTGGTGACAGATAGGAAGCCGGTGAAGTCGTTGAAGGAGAGGGGAGCAATGAGTGTGGTGGAGACTGAGGTATAAGCAGATATGAGAACGTCTCTATACAATGACACATACACCGAGGTTAATTCGTCAGGGCGGATAAGTGATGATCAGAAATGCCATGTTGTGCTGTATATATAGTAATGTATAGAGTACGTAATGCATACAGTACGTGCTTTATATATGTAAACGTAACATTGTGCCAACGATGATGATGATTATTAGAAAATATTTGTTCTTACTGAAATGGGACTGTGCTCATTTCTGTTTATTGCCCAGCGACAGTTGTGTAGATTCCACATTCCCATGGCAAGGGTCCAGTCTCTAGTGTTGTGCACTAGCTATACTAACACACATTTACTCGCAAATGGCTTCCTAGATTAACTCTTGAAGGCACACACCAAATAAGGCTTTTTATTTTCGTAATAAACTAATATTAATTGAAAGGTAAAAAAAAAACATCTCCTTGAAGCGATCCGCAGCAAAAGAGTTGAGGCTCAGTGAAGTGTTGCTTCCTGAATAGGGCTCTTTGCATTCAGGGAACGCTGCCGCGCTTGAGGTCGCCAGTTGGATTCGACCTTCCTCCTGAAATGATGGTGGCAGATTTCTTAAATTCCTACCACCACAACCACCACCACCACCACCACAACCGCCTCTGTCCACCCGGCAGTATAAATTGGCACGCCACACTGAGGTCGTGTGCGGTGGGATAGAGTGTGGGCACTCCCGCCTCTTTTAAATGAAAAAAATAAAATAAACGTATGGCCAGTGAAAAAAAGAGCTTCATAGCTCATCGGATTCCTCGAGTATAAATACATATTCTAATTCATATTCTGGAAGAGGAGGCCATACTCCCCTCTACAGTGGCTCTCTAGACCTCCATGTAATGTCGACTCTTCCGCTCGGAGTGGTGCGAGCAAGCCAAGGCAAGGTCGTATCTGTATCTACCTTTACCTCGTTGTATACATTATTAATTTCTATTGCACGCCGTCATACAAATATGTCAATGCATGCCCTTCGAAAAAATACGGATGATTTTTTTTTTAATTGAAGGTAATGGAAGGAATTGCAACGACGACGGGCAAATGCTGACCCTATCTCCCATCAAGGCTTAGTGTTTGCCGACTCAGCGACACAAGTACACACACACACACACGCACGTGGAGAACCGGTGTCCTTGTAACTCCTGGCACAGTTTAGTCAAACATCGGGAACACGAGACCCGGGATGTGCTTATTGCGAAGTAAATGGCATTGCCCCATTTTCTGATCTCCTCCTGGCATTGCGTGGACTCTGGAGAGAGCATGATTAACTGGGTTTGCATTGAGAAAGGTACACGTGTTAAGGTGCAGTTGTGCAATTGCCTGCTCAAGCCAACTGCTGGCAGCAAGGTCATTAATTGTGTTGTCCTCCCCCCCCCCCACACCTCCGATTGGCACGGTTGGCTACGTAACGGTGCGAAAGTTCAACGTACATACAGAGAGAGAGAGAGAAAGCTCTAGAGATCCCATCCAAAGGGTATTTGGTCTACTCTTCCACGCAGGCCAGATATCGTGGAAGAGATCGGGGATACTCCACGACATGTGACTGCTAATCCATAAAATGTGAAGCACCAACTTACAACGTTTGGGATGCGGGGATTTCATCGACTTGCACCAACTACCACACCGGGATTTTGAACCGACGACCTCTGAATTGCAAGTCCAGTGCGCCAAACCGTTAGGCCGTGACAGCATTCCCTCCGATACATTTAATGACCTTTACTATTTCTTTACTACCGGAATTGTGCCGAAATTGTTAAACAGCCACATCAATGAAAACTGCTGGACATCTGTAAAAAAAAAAAAACTACTGGACATCTGTGAAAAAGAGCTTTATAATAACTCATCGGATTACGACAGTAAAAAATAAATATTCTGAAATATTCTGTATACTGCGATTCGTCCCTTGTTTTGTACAGCTCGTTCTTGATTAGCACTGTCAGTAATTACCCCTCTTGGGGACTCTGGCACAGAACTCTCCTTGCCTTGGTGGTAATAGAGTACCTCAGCCATAAGCTTAAAGGAATATAATTGGAGAATGAGGCTACGTGGTCGCCCATCCCCCCAACCCAGTTTCTACTCAACTCAGCATGAATTATCGGAACGGTGGGGGCCAGGGGCGAGGGGATGGACTCCCGATACTGAAACATCGCGATAAGCACATGGTCACCATTACTTCTCGGTGCAAATAATAATGGTAAACCAGACATTGCGCCTTATGTTACCTTATTTCTTGTTTTGCTTGGTTATATTACTCGACCCCGTTAATCTGCTGCTCCCGAATGTTACCCCTACTTTGGTGGGGCAGTGGATCCAAGTGCCCCCAGACACGGCACCCCCCCGCCCCCCATTTGAGGGTATATTGGTCCGGGTTCGACCACGTGTCCATCATTTGCGTCTCCATATGTGATGTCCGTGTTCTGGGTTCTTGATACGTTTTTTAATATATAATCTAGATTTAATAGGATGGAATTGATCGCATGTAGCTTATTTTGCAGCACTCCTCTTTAATATATAGTAGAGATTATATTATTGAGGTTAGTATTATTATTGGCAGATTGGGAGAAAAATCCATCATAGTGCCTATTCACGAATACAACGTTAAACGAGACTTACAGTCCCATGAAACGCAAGGGGGTAGGAGGAAGGCCTGGAGCCTGGGACATGAACGGAGGCAGGGAGTGGACAGCACGGACTTCTGAGGGAAGGCAGTTTCACGCAATGAGACAGCAAATCATAATAGGCGACCTCCCACTGAGCTACGGTTGACTGCAGGTTTCAACAGAATGTCTTGGCTGTTGGAGTGTGATTCGAGAACGGACTGGGAGCCAGTTTATTAAGTATTTCTTTGAACGCTTCTTTCTTTTTTTGCAAATAGGAGAGAGACGTGTGTAGAGTGAACACAATTACTGGAATGAGCAGACTTATGAACAGCAACAAGGACACTCAATACACCAACTGTTCAATGTCACACGGATATCCAAAAAAAGTATACTTGAGAAGTACCACGTAAAACGTAGGTCTAGCTGAAGCGATGGAAGAGGTGAGAAACAGAGATAGTTCATGCGATCAAAATTATAAATGTTGTTGCTGCAACACTTCAGTTGCGGCAGCAACATCGTTAAACCGCCAATGAAAGGAATTATGCAATCGCCTTGTTCAATTGGCACGTTATCCCACAATCCACTTAGTTTGGCCAAAAAACAGAAACTCGTATGACACACTAATTGCCAGCAGCTCCTATCGCACCGAATCCTCACGAAGTGACAGAGAGAGCGAGGGGAGACATTTTATTGACGGACAATCATTCACTGCGCGCTCAATACAACATACCCGACGAGAACACGACGGATGCATAACGTTCGATCACCATCTGTGTGCAATTATGCAAGCAACATTTTTTTAATCGAACAAATTGCCACTTATTCACACGAAGACCTCAATTGGAAATCCCGGCAACAGGGAGCGTGGATACGATGACAGGAGGGGGGTGACGCATAGCGGCGGCGTGGGGTTTATTTAACCGGTGGGGGGGGAGGGCAATGCGGTGCGTTACGAGTGGATCACTTTATGACAATTGCATTTCAACGCCAATGGCTGAGGGCTTTGTTTTAATTGAAAGATACACCACGGGAATAATCGCGAACCCCTCCCTCCTCCCCCATACACAATGACTTAATTCACGAGGGCCCAAACTGAGCACTGGAGCAATCTGAGCTTCACGTTCAGAGACAAGACTGGCCGAAACCTTAGACCAGTCTTAAATACCTGAGCCCGGAACGGCAACGACCTCGGCCAACGCTCCCTCCCACCTTCCCCAAGGAACATCCCCTTCCTCCCCCCGCCTGCTCTGATGAGTCTGGTGTGCCTGATGCCGTCGACGTGTCCGGCAAATACCGTCCAGAACGTCAGGATGTTGCGATGTGTGACGTGCGGGGAGGATGTGGAATAAGTAAAAATATTTTACGCAAAATAAAACAAAAGTGCCGCCACAATGCTGGGATGTGCGCGAGTCGAGGCCCTTTTCATCGCTGGCAGTGAACCCAATTAGCCCGGTTCCTAGGCGCGCGGCGGAGACGCAGCGATCATTTCTTTTAGCAACCCCACCGTTGTCAGCCGCACGGAGCCCGGTGTCTTCTTGAAGCGCATTCGTCAGAGAGCTCCAGTGGACGGACACGGGGACAGGTGCTCGTCCAAACAGAATCAACAAACAGGCGTTTGCACACGCGTGTAGTGTTTCAAATGTAAACGTGAGACGAGTGTGGGGTGTGAGCGGCGGCGCGGTGGTTATAGCGCGCCGCACGATAACACCGGTCCGCCGGTTTCGATTCCTGTCCGCCGCTGCGTAGGGCAATGCGGATTCCTCGCACTCGTCAAACGCTCGTTAAAGTGATGGAATTTTGATAGATATCACAATTCAGGATGCTCGTGAAAAATAGTCTCTGGACTCAGAGAGTCGTTGGTTGGGTAAATAGGTGGCATTAATAATTTTTCAGTTTAACACGTGACCAATATTATCCATAATCGAGGTGTTTTGGGTTAGATCACGTAAATATAAATGTGTCGTTAAACCCGCCACCACCCGACACACCCAATTTGTAAGGTTTAATTGGCATGCTTTGTTTTCGTGACAAACCACAACTCATTGGCTATTTCGCGTGGTGGCGGGTTTAACGACACAATTATATTTACGTGATCTAACCCAAAAAAAAAACTCTATTATCGCTAATCATGATTCATCGGTATTCATGAAAGCGAGTCTCTAGGCCGTGGCCATCATCAGAATCAGAATCTTCATTTATTCTAGAGGAATCCGATGAGCTATAAAGCTCTTTTGCACAGATGTTCAGTGGGGGCGGGTCAGAAAGTTACAAGGACATACAATACAAAAACATGCTAGGAGTGAACAGTATGAGAAAGGAAAGCACATCACTAAAAAATGAAAAGCAAATTGTATTTATTTATTTTACCAATCAACACCATAATACCTGCAGAGAGGGCACCGTTTGAAAGTGCTATTGTGCACTTTGGCGATACACTTCTTCTGAACCTCTAATCTGAAACCTCTAATCTCCATCGTCTGGAGATCCTTTTTGCCAACATCAATTTCAGGGCTGCACTTTCAGCTTATTATTATTTTTACAAATGATACCAAACATGCCTAGAAGGTCAATCAACAATAGACGCAACACTCAAAGTGGTACGAAGAAACGATGCAAACCCATCACGTAGCATCCAGGTTTAACCATATGTGGGCAGAATGCGGCTATTTTTGTTGTGATAGCGGTAGGGCCGTGTGAAGGGAGTCGTGATTGCTTGAAAACTGCCCGATTGCTGACCGGGAAGGGCAATAGGCTGCGTGCAGACCATTGACCGCACCATCGATCCCGCCACGCTTAAGCGCATCAAAGAAAATTGTTTAAAGTTCATTCCTCTCAATGGCCGAGCCGTGGTGGTCGTGAGCAGACCACATTGTTAATGCACGGCGGACAGGCAGGCACTTCAGGTAAGGCCCACTGAGCTTTATAGTTTATTTTCAGAAGTGACCTGGCCGGAAATGATCGGCAAATGAAGTGACGTATCACGTGGAAATTTCTAGCAGCCAACACTCGAAACGCACGTTGATTCAAAATGTGGAAGGACCTGGAGAAAAATCCACGCGACCATGGGGAGAGACATGCAAACTTCAAATACTGTATACAGGCGTCACGGTTGGGATCGAACCCACGACCTCCTAGATACCAGGCGAGGTAGTCAACATCTATCCGCATCGGCGCCCAATGCATTGTTGGTCGTGTGTAAACACGGCAGGTGAATTTGCCGTTTTATGGTCGCATCGAATTACATCGGCTGTAACATTATAATTAAGTTACAGTGAATATTGATTGTAAAATATATATATACCAGCATAATGAGAAACATGGAAAGCATCGACACAAAAAACTAAGTCGAGAAATGTAGCAAACGAATGCTTTGTGAAAGTGTCCAAGAGAGATTCGGTGAGGGTTCTGAGGAAACCAAATGGTTATGTAATGCTGTACCTGGAAACTCTAATGATGTTCTACGAGGGCCTGAGGGTTTAAACTTAGCGCAAGTACTAAGAAAATGCAAAAAATAATCTAAATTAACAATCTTAGAACATGGATTCGGGGACATATATCGTGTATTTCCCTTAACCTAAGGCACGATATATATGTTATCTAGAAGTCTCGGAGGGTGCTAAATCCAATTATGATGTTTTTTTCCGTAACTTATCTTTGGGGGTACTTTGTTAAAGAGAATTTAACTTCATTGCGAGGCAAAACGAGGAAAACATGAATGAGAGAATGTATGCAGTTCAAGAAATAACTCAGACTGTTAAAATAAGTGGCCAGGTTGGCGAGATGTTAACTACCTCACGTGATAAACAGGAGGTCGTGGGTTCAACGGCCACCCTGAAGCCTGTATATATGGAGCTTGAATGTTATCGTCGTGCTCACGTGGATTTTTCTCCGGGTCCTCCGCGTTTAGAGTGATTGGCCGCTATCAGTGGCGTCACTAGGGTTGGTGTCACCCTAGATTTAAAGCTTTCGTGACTGCTAGGATCCATACTCTTTGTTTCTATTGGGTAAAGTCACGTAGGTGAAAATAAAATATTTTTACCTACGTGACTTTACCCAATAGAACCAAAGAGTTTGGTGTCACCCCTCATGGACCTCCGCCCGTACCAGACCATACAGAACCCTTAGTAATGTTTTGTGTACTAATGTTACTCGTAAATCGCAATTCCCGTATGTCACCGAATGTAATGGAAATGGTAGTGACATAAACAACTAGCTAAATTAATATTACACCTTTAAATTATAATATTTCCTTTCATTACTACTTCATTCTCAAAAAAAGTAATTGACATAGGTTCACAAAATACTAATTACCACAATATTGTAGCTAAAACACCAATTTTTTTTTAACAAAACCAGCGACTATAAAAACGCCAGCAGCGACGAAAACAACAGCGCGTGCTCGTAGCGCGTGCAGACGAAACCACGTGACTCGAAGCGTCACTGCGCTTGGGTAACAATGACGGCTCTGACAGGAGCGCATTAGAAGGTTCAAAAAGTAAATTAGCATAGAGTTTTAGCCTTGTAGGTATATTGATACAGCTGGGCTTACGAAAAATATTGATATAACTAACTACGTGGATATTTGTATATATAAAAAAATATATATATAACTAACTACGTGGATATTTGTATATATAAAAATATATATACAAATATCCACGTAGTTAGTTATATCAATATAAAAAAATATATACATTTTCTGCTGAAACACTGCACAAAAAATGTTATAGACAGTCATTTTGGTGTCACCCCCCTCTGATGGTGTCACCCGGTGCGGTCCGTACCCCCCCCACCACCCCAAGCGACGCGACTGGCTGCTATAAATGTCCACGTGACAAGCCACTTCGTTGAGCTATCATTTGTGGCCAGGTCGCTTCTGAAAAAGAGATAAACAGCTCAGCGGGGCTTTCCTGCTAAAATAAAATAAAGTTTCGTTTTTTTAAAGAATATTTCGGCGGAACAATCGATCACTGTGGTCAAGGATAATTACGGAGTGGCAGCTAAAGGATGGGTCGTTTTCCCAAGCACCTCCGCCGAGTGGAGACGCAGAACTTAAATAAGCGCATTTAGCAGTGGACTGACCGTGACTGGTGATGGTGATGATGCTGAAGTTGAATTGAAGCAGGCGAAGCTTGCCACCGGTAACGTGTATTATAATAGCCCTTATTACGATTTATTCCTGATATTGGTTATACATTTTAGATTACTTTTATTGTTGCAGAATGTATGACTGGTACTTATAGAGCATTGGAGGTCAGGTCCATTAGCAACATGCACGATTAAGGCTTTCACTAGATGCATGCATCCTGAAACCATTACATTCTCGACGATGCTGTTGTTACGTAACCACCTTGCTCCCTGCAAATCACAAAGGCGACAACAGCTCCTAAACAGGACACACTCCGAAAGGCGAATACGAATGACACGGCAAAATTTACCAATACAGTTGTCTGCCCTTCTCCCTCATTTCACCCCTCCACTGGAATCAACTTCCTCTTCACATTGAGCAGCACTGCCCATAGACTCAACACTGAGACCCATAAACTCAACACTGCCCATAGACTCAGCACTGTCCATATACTCAGCACTGCTCATAGACTCAGCACTGTCCATAAACTCAGCACTGCCCATAGACTCAGCACTATCCATATAATCGCACTGCTCATAGACTCAGCACTGACCATACACGTATACTCAGCACTGTCCATAGACTCAGCACTGCACAATAGACTCCACACTGCACCATAGACTCAACACTGCCCATAGATTTAGCACTGTCCATAGACTCAACACTGCACAATAGACTCCACACTGCACCATAGACTCAACACTGCCCATAGATGTAGCACAGTCCATAGACTCAGCACTGCACAATAGACTCCACACTGCACCATAGACTCAGCACTGTCCATATACTCAACACTGCCCATAGACTCACACTATCCCTCGACTCAGCACTGCCCATTGACTCAACACTGTCCATAGATTCAGCACTGTCCATAGACTCAACACTGCCCATAGACTCACACTATCCCTCGACTCAGCACTGCCCATAGACTCAACAATACCCAAAGAGTCAACATTGCCCAAACACTCAACACTGCCCATAGATTTAGCACTGTCCATAGACTCACCACTGACCACAGATTCAACAATACCCAAAGAGTCAACATTGCCCAAACACTCAGCACTGTCCCTGTACATTAAACAGTCCCCCTCCTTCACCTCCTGCTATTCCTCCCTTAGAGCCTCACTTCTTCTCTATTGCCCATTCGCTTCCTCTTCCCTCCCCTCGCCCACTTAACTCCTTCCCGTCCCTCCCCCTAACCTTTTGTTATCCATAAGTACCCCTCTATCGCTGTCACTCATTCCTTACTCCTTTAAACACGCCCCCTGCCATCTGAATAATTATATTCTGTCACCAAGCTGTAAGCTATGTCAAGTGCCTTGAGTGAAGGTGCTCTGTAAATATCGTTTATATTCCATTGTTTATTGTTTGTACTTTTGCACCACTCATAATTGGGCATCAACCAAATAATTTGTTTAGGCTGTAAACACTCAAATCGGTGGCGACTATTTTCAACCTCGTCTTCATAATGGAGGCCCTCTCAGTGCCCATGCGATATGCCCCAGGCTCTGTTCAACTGCAATTTATCTCTGTCACACACATGGCCGACTTTCACGTTTTAATCTCCCTGCCACATTTGTATTCATTATCCAGCCTTTTTAGAGGAATCACAAATCATGTCCATTAACAGCCACTCTAAAATAAATGAATTTCAGAATAATTTCTGCATCGTATTTTTTTTACGTGTACGGCAATAATACGTGTAATACGCTTTATTATTATTTGTCATGTGTTCCCTCCCTTTGAATATTTCACATCGACTGCCCCAAGGAAAGGTCGAACAGTGAAGCGATTCCTAACAAGTTAATGCGATTTCGGCTCGGGTTGTTCCACAACTGTGAGCGTGGGGGTGAGCGAGCTATGGAACGAACGGCGATGCCTCAGTGGGGAGATTGAATCTTCCTCGCCTGATATAAAACAAGTCATCGGTTCGATCACGACCGTGACACCTGTATATTTGGTGTTTGCATGTTCTCCACGTGGTCGCGTGGATTTTTTTTTGTTCCTCTAGGTCCTCCGGTTATTCCCTCGACAATTAGAAACGTGAGTTTAGAGAATTTGGCTGCGATACATTTCCACGTGGTAAGCCACTTCGGTGAGCTATCATTTGTGGCCAGGTCGCTTCTGAAAAAAGAGCTGCAGTATACAGCTCAGTGGGCCTTACCAGGTAAAAAATAAAATAAAAATGTAGTTTATAATGCGCAATGAAGCATTCACGCATTTGGGTCAGTGGGGGTGGCGCTCACAGGAAGCGCTAACTAAAATCTGAAGCCGACAAGAAGAGGAGGGTGGTTGAGATAAAGGTGCAGGCCTGAAATTGCTTCGCTCGTGCCACTGCTGGCGGAAATGGCCCCTCAACTTTGAGGGAGATCTAAAGAGATGCCCTTGTTGGTATTTTGATCTACTCTTCCCACGCTGGCCGGACGTCTTGGAAGAGGTAGGAGTACCCACACTTTACCCCACCACCTGTGACCTACCGATGGAATAGCCGCCCATGAATACTGCTGGGTCGACAGAGGTGGAGTGTGGGGGGGTGAGGTGTGGGGGAGGCGGAGGGTGGGGATTTAATAACATCAAGAATCTTCCACCATTGTTTCAGCTCCCGTGCTGGGATTTTACATTGAACCGGTGACCTCTGGATTGCAAGTCCAGCGTGCGAGCCAACAATACACCATGGCAACTTCCCTCGGTGAGGTGGTTAGACCAGGTAAAGAAAAAAGACCAACGTCTTGACACTAATTAACTAGCAGTGGGCCTCGTCTGCTTTTTGTAATCTACCATATCACACACTCCACAAGCGGTTACCCGTGACAACTGTTAGCCGCAGAAGCTCTAGGATTCATGGATCCCCCTATTATCTGTGCCCCTACGCTTCATATTTTCCGTGATTTTCCATGGTTTTTTTCTCCCATTCAGCATAACAAAAACAACTTCCCATTATCTGCTAAATATATATTACGGAGCCCCGCAGAAAATTAATCCTATTATCGGCAGGTTATCCGTGGTTTTTGGTATGCATCGCCAAATGCGCAATTACGTGATGTCATGTTGAAGGAATGTGACGTCAATTTTTATTTTAAAAAAATTGACAGATAAAAATATTTACATCAATGTTATTGCTTTACTCATGGAACTTTACGTACAACTATGTAAATGTAACTATAAATAGTTATCAACATTATTACATATAATGGAAAGCAATGGGAGTTATTCAAATGATATAAATCTGAATACAAAAGTCCAAAATGAAATCTGAAATTGTTTAAAAAAAATTATCCCAACGTATGAAAATCAAACTTGAAGCAATTCCATAATTTATATTTAACAAAAAAATCGTTTAATGCCTACCTCCAAAAAACTGCCCCCCTAAAATACCAATGCTGAACTAGCATAGCTGTGAGGTCATCTGCTGGGTGAGCCTTGCAACAGCACAAAGACAAAAATCCCCACCACCACCGTCTTTATTCAAGACAACTCGCAAGTTGCGCACATCTGTAAACAACAAAGAGAACTCCCATCGTCACATTATAAGGTCGTCCCTCTCATTACACACAAAGTGGTTGCCACAAATGAACCACGATAATGCCTTTCTGATCTCTTTCTGATCACGTCAAGGATGCGATAATAAAACATCATCACACGAACTCCGGCCAGCCTCGCAGCAGCTGCAGGAGCAGCGGCAACAGCGGCGACTTTTGGCAAACGACGGCGGTCTCACTGCATCGCGCGACGCTTTCAGATGTGTTTCTGCGGCCGTCTGGAACACTCTTGCTTCCGATACTAGGAAGTCACTGGAGCTGTGCACTTTTAATTCATCTCCATTGAAAACTAATTTCTTTCGAATGGCTTTTTTGTGTTTAGTTCCTTTGCCTTCCCCCGCACCTCCGATTAGCACGGTTGGCTACGTGCGGTGCGAAAGAAGTTCAACATAAAATACATTAGTTCACTGCCGTGCAATCGCTATGTTTGACCATCGTCCATCAGCCCTTCGAGCTATGCACGTGCCCCGCCCATGCCCACTTTGCTTTGCACTTTGAAGTATGCTACATTATATAACCTTATTTAAAGCTTTCGTGACTGCAGGGATTTATATTCTTGGTTCGTTCGGTAAAATCACGTAGAAGGGAAAAAATAAAATAAGAAAAATATAAAACAATACAATTTTCACGTTTCGACTGCAACAACAAGCAATCATCATCATGTGTGAAAACCACAACAAGAACATTTTCTTGTCGTGAGAATTTAATTGTTTTATATTTTTATTATTTTATTGTTTCCCTTCTACGTGACTTTACCGAAATAACCAAGAATATAGTATTTAACCTATGTTTGTTCTCTCATCCACGTGTTCCTCTTTCTGCCTCTCCATGTGATTCGAAGCAAGCCTTAGCCAGTGCGGCGTGCTATAAATTAAAGCGGCGTTCTAAACTAAGCCCACCGACATTCTTGACTTAAAACAGCATTAGAATGCATCCAGACACAGCCTCTTATATATAAAGCACTGCTGCCTTATTAATTTGTTAAGCGACCAGATTATAGGCGCCACGTAATTAATTCGTGCCACTTAATGCACTTATTTGTTGAATTTAATTAAATGAAAATACAATCGCTCCTGTTGAAGGGGTGTAGAAATATTGGCACGAACATCTCCGAGGATTTAAACAACTTGAGGCGATGGCTTACACACATTCCACCGAGCGATACCTCGACTGTGAGAGGTATTGTCAGCGCTATGCCTTTACGATGCATAGTGTAGTGGCATAGGACGTCACTACTGTGTCGGCCCGTACGAGGACTGGGGGCCCCAAGGGGGTGACTGGGGGGTCACGTGGTGGAGGACCCAAACCTTCCCAGAGGTGTGAAGGCAGAGCGGGGCTGTTCAACCCCGAAGTGAAGGCGACATCATCGGTCCTGAAGTCCCGGGTCGTCGTCTGGGACCAGGCAGCCCGTTGCCTGCCTGGGTCACGCTGTATAGTGTTTCCAGAGTGTTAGTGAGTTGAGGAAGGTGGTCACCACCTTATGTGCAGTGTTATATTACTTACCATTCCAATAAATACTGTTGCCTCCAAGATGTGTGTGTGTGTGCACCTAATTCGAACCCACTATACATGTAACGATCATCATAATCAGCAGCAGCCATGATCAATCCACTGCAAGATGAAGGCCTCCACCAAGCCATCGCCCCCATCTTTCATTATTTCCGAGAATGAAAGATGCACACGAGCCAATTTCTATGCCCCATCTCTTTGGCCGACGCCCAATCGGGCACATTCCATTCCTTGGCTGCCACTCTTTTATTATTCTTGACCGTCGGGACATCGTCCCTTCTGCCAACGTGCCCGGCCCAAGGCCCACTTACTATTTGTCACAGTTTGAACGATATAATTAACCTGAGCATGTTCTCTGATCGGTATGTTCCTTTTTCCGTCTCAACGTAATTCCAAGTGCACAATGGTTTCCCCTTCCCCATGCTTTTTGCGTATTTTTTTTAATTTTAAATGCAACAATTTGTCAATTAAAAATAAATTTACTAATATTCACATATTGGATCAGTGGCCGAGTGGTTACCATTACTCCGACGTGAGTTTTAGTCTCGGTCACTGGCTAACATCAGTGGTGAGTGATACCTGAACCAGTCCCGTGGCCCTTATTCACCAACTTCCACTGAGCCACGTGGTTTTAAAGCATTTCCAGACAACCTCCATCACCAACACGGCCTAGGGAGGCCATCATTCATCACAGAGTGGACAGTAAAAAGTCAAGGACAGCGAATAATAATGGGACGAGCAAGATAGAACAAGTGAGACAGACAGTACTTACGAGACATACGGGACAATAAATGATCGATTTCTGAGTCCAACCGTAACAATGAATTCTGGCAATTCATTAAATCATAGAGATGTGGGGAAGGTGAATTATTACAATCCCAATATCTTATATTTAACACGCAGACTTTCGAGACCAATACTATTACGTTTTTTGGAGGGTTAAATCGCGTAAATGAAAATGTGTTGTAAACCCACATCCACACTTTAGGCCAATCGCCTGATGATGATGACGATGATGATGCTGGCTGTAGACACCAGCGAAATGTCACACTCAAATTGTAGACGTTGTGGGTTTACTCTCCAACACACCGGTGTTGTGAAGCAGTAACGCACTGGCGCATTGGCACGTGACAACCCATGCTCACTGGCTGTGTCGGGTGCAGGTGGATTTACGACACATTTATATTTGCACAATCTAACCTCCCCAAAAAAACCCGCTATCACACGAATTCCTTCTATCGGACCGGGCGTCCCAT
The DNA here is from genome assembly GCF_048934315.1 of Petromyzon marinus. Classification (NCBI taxonomy): domain Eukaryota; kingdom Metazoa; phylum Chordata; class Hyperoartia; order Petromyzontiformes; family Petromyzontidae; genus Petromyzon; species Petromyzon marinus. The sequence goes on along the minus strand of NC_133716.1, from coordinate 7,573,693 downwards.
CCCTGAGGAAAAGAACGCGCGGAAAAAAATAAACCCCCGCCCGCGGAGTCAATTTACATCTCAGCCACCTTTTCGGATGAGACGGCCGCGTCGAATCCTCTACGAGGAGACGCCCTTCACTCGTTCTATGCATCGCGGACACAGACGGGTCTCCCCCGTGCACTCGGCGACCTGATTGATTGAAGTGCCGGCACTCTCTTCTTGTTCGCGGATTCAGATGCATCTACGAGCGGGGTCACGCCGCTCACTCCAGAACACCCATTATCCGTCGCGCAGCCTCCTCACGTGTGCCCGTGCAGCTTCCCTTCCATTCCCTTTGGTGAACTGCACAACGGGGAATTTGCTGCGGCTAAATTTAAAATCGCGTGGCGTGCTCTGCGACCCCGTGTGAATTTGACTTTGCTCGCTCGCCGCCGTGGTTTCCCCGAAGCGTCTCCCCGAGTCGAAAGTGAAAGTCGAAGCGACTTCAGCGAGATGGCGGCGCATCTCCTGTTTTGTCAGTCCCTTCGGAGGAATTCAGTTGTTGAAGAAGGTCCCAGCACGTGCAGTGAAACGTCGAACAACACCGCGCGGTGCAACGCGTCAGGGAGCTATGCGGCACAGCTGCGACCACATTACGCAGCCAGGGGCGGAGCCAAGATTTTCAGCCCCGGGGTGACATTCAACGAATTTCAATTTCAAGAATGATTAGAGAGTCAGGCTGTTGAACGTAGACGCCATCGGTTGGCGACACACTCTGACAATGCAGTTGCACGGAGTCCGCCAGACCGAGTGTCGTACACTTATACGCAGAATGTTTCAGATTTTCGACTTTGTTTTTCGGGGGTGACAATTGTCTACCCTGCCATCCCCCTGGCTCCACCCCTGCGCGCAGCAGCTACACAATCTATACAAATTAAAGGCATTTCCATTCTGCTCGCAGGGAAACACTAAACTAAATCTATTATTATTTTTTTACCAGGTAAGGCCCACTGAGCTATATAGTTCTTTTTCAGAAGCGACCTGGTCACAAATTACTACGCGGAAATGTATAGCAGCCAAATACCCTTAATGCATTGTTTGGAAATGTGCAGGGAAAAACAGGAGGACCTGGAGAAAAATCCGCGCGACCGCGGGGGGAACACACAAACTCCAAATATACAGCAGGCGAGGTAGTTAACGCCTCGCCACTTCAAGTGTAAACAAATAACCAATGACCCGGTTCCATCTGAATGCACGCGTGCATGCTTTGTGAGCACATCAGCAGCCAGCCGGCCATCGCTTCCTCTCGCGGTGTCGCAACCCACCTAAGCTCCTGCACCACGAGCCGATCTCAAACACTCCGTACTCCTTCCATCGCTCTTCACTGCCCTCGGCAAGCGAATGACAATCACGGGCGCGCCTGCGTGCAGCGCTGCGATGGGAAAGTGCTACGACGCAGGGATGAGCCCCTGGGACGTACAGGCGACACGAGCAAATGGACATGCGTGTGGCAGCGACGCGCTCGGACGACAACTCTGAATTTCTGGTTTGCACACATGGCGGAGTGTAACGTGGTTGTGAATGCTGTTGTGCAATTCGCCTTCATGCCGAATGACAATAATAATAATGATGATACAGATTTCTCGCAAAGCGACCACGCACTGTTCTCCACTCGCTCTCGATGCGAGAGATGCGTGAGGAAGCACGGACAAGAGGGGAAAAGGCAACCACGCGGTGAGCCGGTGCCAAATTGAACCCCCCCCCTCCCAAGCACTGCAGCCCTCTATATATTAAGATGTTTTAAAGCAAATTAATGAGTGTTTACACGTGACCGGAAACCGGAGCGCCTAGAGAATACCCGTGGCTGCGAGGGGGAAATACTCTATCCCACACAGACGGAAGAGGTGGGGGTCCACATTTGCTGTACCGTCTTCTGTAAGCCAGAGTCCACGGCACCTCGACGCTCGCCAGAAGGGAGTTCTACAAAATCTCTGTGATCCACCAACCCTAGCCTCCACAGTGCTGGATTAAAAAGGCGTCCATAGCCAACACCACCCAGCGAACAACAATGATATAATTAGGCTTTGTGAGGATGGAGAGACTTTAACGTAACGCTACCCAGCATATTAGGTGCATCACGATCTCAATGATCTCGATCGCTGCACGTGCGTCGATGCATCGCAGGTAATAATCAATTGTTTACAACGAATTCAAATTGTATGTGCAGATGACATGGAGCTAACAGATATCGTACAACACGCGGAGAAACGATTAAATCGAGACCGCAAGAATCGAGCGATGAAAGGATAAACATAGTGACAACATTACATGGAAAGACATTGAATCTGCTTTTTTGTGTTTAGTTTGCTGTCCTTCCCCCGCACCTCTGATGGGCACGGCTGGCCACGTTCAACATCTACACACACGCATACGAATCGCTGGCAGTGTCGATTATCTCCTATTCTATTTTTTGCAGTATAAACATATTCACGCAACTACTTTATTGGCACCGTGAGCAGGACGGGGAGAAGAAGCCCTTGACCGAGTGTCCACACTTCATGTACAAAGGCGCAGCCGTTGTTCGACAGTTCAATATTTCCACGTGCCACATCAGCATTTTACTAAACGGCTCAACACGGGACCAGAAAAGGGGTCCCGTGTTGAGCCCAGAGTGATTCACGGCACTCTCCCCGTGCACAACGTGAACGGTCCCAACGGCAACCGCTCAGCCAGAGCGGCGATTTGCTGCGCTCGCGACGAGAAGTGAAAATAAAGATCACCCCGTGTATTTTTATTATATCCTTGCATGCGACAATCACGAGCAACATTAAATAGCCATCTTACCTTTCAGCGAGACAATGCCCGAGTCTCGTTTTGCGGCGGTTAAATGATGCCGCTGGACACAACTGAAGTTTTCTTGCTGCGGTTGTCCCACCTGATGACGATTGCTGGTGTTGCGATCGAAACGTCGTGATCTATTATTATTTCTTCTACCTACCACGTGACTTTTACCGAAAGAACCAAAGAGTATGGATTCCTGCAGTCACGAATGCTTCAAATCAAGATTGGTTTCCACTCGTTGGTCCATCGCAGAGTTATAAATGGGGAACGCTCTCCACTTGGACGTTCTCGTGGACGCAATCGAGACTCGTAGTCGACATCGTAAGTCGCCGCCGCTTTGAAATCACGGGGATGGTTTCCGCGAATTTTAAATTTTCTTTCCTAGCCGGCCGTGCGTTTCACCTCGCTTGAGCCTCGTCCACACGCAGCCTCTCAGTGTGCACGTAGATGAATGTGCACCCAATTGGGAACGTATGAAATTTTTACTTTGACTTTTTAGTTGATTTAAGCGTGCACAGTATTGATGAGGTATGCTCGAATTAATCGATCTAATTCGGCGTTCAAACTCTGAGAAAATGTTTTACGGCACAGCCGTAGGGATGGATGATGACGCAGCAGCAGCATCAACAATGCGATGTTTAAGTTCTTGAAGGTCCCTTTGTTTGCTCGTGTAAGACTTCACTTTTAATTAAAACCCCAGAGATGAAAATCTAATGGTGTCAAGTCGGGTGAATGCGTGGCCTTTTCATTACATCAGAAAATGGAGTTTCTTTTGAAACAGAAAGTAGCAATCACTATTCACAACAAGCTAAAACGTATAAATCTAATGCATATATGCATACGCAATTTATGTCAGTATCTCGAATAACAATAAAACGATTCAACCTTCTTTTTGGGATATAATCATATTCGCACACGATTTATACATGTAAAAAAAAACACCTATCCCGATTTTACGAAATAAAAATTGCCCTCCTGTGTGTCTTAGGGTTGCACCACGTGTTGTTTTGCACAATGTCTGACGTTTCGCTCAACACGCTGGGAGCTTCTTCAAGAATCGAAACGTCGGGCTTTGCGCCGAGCAGTACGCGGGGGACAAGACCCAAGACACACACACACACACATCGGAGCAAGACAACCGAAACGTCGGACTATACAGTATCACCAGCAGTCGTCACTCGGGCCGCCCACCGCTCGAGTGAGTTACCTGTCACGTGGACTTCCACACAGCTTCAGAGTGATGAGCCCAAGTTGGGCAAGACCGCTTGCTCGGGACCAGGAGCTGTGGGGCTAAAGTTGAAGTGGCCGCAGCTGTCGAACGCTCGAGGGAGGTGGAGGGGGGTGGAGGCGGTGGATAATAATGAGTGAGAACGATGAGAAATTTCCCACCTCGCTCGCAGCGTGTGGGCTCGCGATTCTGAATGCGACGAAGCAGACTGCTGCCGCTGCTGCAGATACCCTGGCGGGACAGTTCGTCAACAGCAAAGGCGGCACGAGTCTAAGAATAACTTCGAAATGCACTTGATAGCAACAAGCAGAGGCACTTGCCACTTACGTGTGCGTCTGTGTGTGTGTGTCTGTATATAGGCCTCGCCCTAGGTTGACTCAGCATCAAATGAGTATCGGGTGCGGTGTGCAGTAAACATCGCCACTGGGGAGACAAAGGCGGCCGGGCGTGGTGCAAGTCACACCGCTCCCTCGTGTACCGTGCGGGCCTTAATAGGTATGCGCTAACAACATTTGCCCCAACAGTCTGTTAATGGCTATATGGGGGATCTTTGTCTTTTTTTGTATGTGTGTGTGCAGGGAACCGGTTTTGGGCGTCCCCTAGGTCGACTCAGCCTTAAATGAGCACCTGTTGCTATGTGAACATCAGCATTGGGGAGACAAAGGCGGCCGGGCGTGGTGCCGCGCACCCACCCCGTCGTATGCCGTGCCGATCTCAATAGGTGCTCGCTGACAACGCTTTCCCCAACAATCGACGTATTTGATCGGGGACCTTTGTTTTATCGTCATTATTGTTGTTGTAATTCTCACCAAGCGCTGTCAGACGAGGACGCACTGCACGTGGACGCTTGTGCTCCCAATAGACCAATCCACAGCTCGCTTGTCACCGTACGCTCTCACATCACGTACACGATGCAAGCGCTACCCATTAAACAGGCAGCGTATGCCCACACGTTTCACGTTTACTGGATACCGGCAATGCTATACTTACCCAGAGCAAGCTTCACCCGAGTATCAAATTATGATTTTTTTTTAGTTTCCAGGAGGGTCCCCTAATTGGAATGTATGCCCATTTTTTAATTTCAGTTCGGTTTGTGCGATTTTTCGTATCGATATATCCGGCGAATCTATTTCACGCGGTTTCGCCCTCTGTGTGCCCCCCCCCCCTTTTTGTTCTATTTTGAACGCATCCTACCGGCAAAGAAGCGAGAGAAACCTATAAGTGTCAAAAAGGGTAAAGGCGCAGCCCTGCAATGGTCTATTCACACCGTGCTGCCAGAAAGACCTCCGCGATGGCCTCCTCTTATCCATTGTCGAGTTTTTTTAATGGTTGGATCGTGTAAATATAAATGTGTCGTTACAACCCACCACCACCTGACACAGCCAATTAGTCAGGTTTGTCACGTAAGCAAAACGTGTCAAATTAGTTACTACTTCAGCACACCAGTGTGTTGTAAAGTAAATTTACAATTTGAGACCGACGTTTCGCTGGTGATTACAACCAGCTTCATCAAGCGATTTGCCAGAATCGTCCTGGCAAATCGCCCGATAAACTGGTTGATTGTGGGTTTACTCTCCAACACAGTGATGTGCTGAATTAGTAACTAATTGGAACGTTGTGTTTACGTTACAAAAACCTTACTAATCGGCTGCGTTGGGTGGTGGTGGATTAACGACACGTGTATATTTACGCAATCTAACCCCCAAAAAACCTGTATTGTGGATATTGGTCGCGAAAGCTTACTACATGTTAAACTGGCCTCCTCTTCCATGCTGCAGAGACGTCTGTGGAGAGAGGGAGTACCCACACTTCACGCCACCGCATGCGACATGCTGATCGACTTACTGCGGTGGACTAATTAATGCTGCTGGGCAGACATTGTTTCAGCTGCCACGTCGGAAAACACTGGAAATGCCAGAAAAAAAACCCCAACAAGGTTGTTGCTGTAGGTGGATAACACTTCAAAATCCACACACACACAGGCTAACCGGTGTACTGCCTGCACAAATATCACGAGGAACGTCACTGACCCTGCCAGAGGATTTCTCAAACAGTGACCTCTATACTCCATCTACAAACACGGCCTTTAAGATAACCATATCGTAGGTAGGCACTTGCATGCCTAGCAAGCACTGCACAGTCATGCAAGGCCGTTTCATTTATAGATACCGCATTGATTTCGAATGACCCCTCTGGCTGTTTCCTCAACAGGTGATTGGATATTGTTGAAGCGATGACTCCATATATTACATTGGCGGTCGTGAACATATTAAAATTATGATGTATTATTCGTGTGTCGAGATCGGTGGCAGATGGTGTGGCGGCTTTGAAAGGGACTTAGCCGTTTTCTGCATCTCACTGTTATTTTTGCGCGGTATCTATGAATTGATCACACCTCACAGTACAATGGATACACATTTTTAAAGAGAAAAATGTTGCACCTAATGAATACCCACTCCATTTGGTGCTTGGCATGAACAAGAATATTCCTTAATTATGAGGGATTTTAATGGGTTTTATTTTGCATTCGAAGCGCCTTTACGGATTTTCATATACAAGCATGGATTTGTGTTTATTATTCAAGCAGGCAAGAGGCAGGTGCGCCTCATCCCCTCTCGTTCGAGAGATCTAGCCAAGAGGCACAGCTATTGGACGTATGCGATGCATCAATTAATTATATTAGTGTTCATTCTTAAGCCTCACGACGCATGCATCAGATATCGCAAGCAACCCGTCTAAACGAATGCATTTTTCATTTATCTCAAGCGAGATGATAATTAGGGGTTGGAATTAATTCGGATCTGAAGTGGAACCACCTTGATGGAGAGGAGGCCTACCTCTCTTTGCTTCACGCTGCAGGTTTGGTATGCGTCCTCATGTCTGAAAGACACCTGCCGACAGGGCCACCGATCAGGGGAGCTCTGGAGAACCAGTCTAGAGGGCAATTGTGTAACCCACACTTAAGCCTACTGCTTACCTCGCTGATCTCGCCAAGGAGTATAAACCGTGACGTGAACTCCTGTCAACCTCGCAACGGCTTTTGGTTGGCCATCGGTCACTGTGCCGCACGCTTTCAGACGCGCTTCTGCGGCCGTCTGGAACACTCGGCCTTTCGATATTAGGAAGCCACTGGAGCTATGCACTTTTAAAGTCTACAGTGAGGGAAAAAAGTATTTGATCCCCTGCTGATTTTGTACGTTTGCCCACTGACAAAGAAATGATCGGTCTATAATTTTAATGGTAGGTTTATTTGAACAGTGAGAGACAGAATAACAACAACAAAATCCAGAAAAAACGCATGTCAAAAATGTTATGAATTGATTTGCATTTTAATGAGAGAAATAAGTATTTGACCCCTCTGCAAAACATGACTTAGTACTTGGTGGCAAAACCCTTGTTGGCAATCACAGAGGTCAGACGTTTCTTGTAGTTGGCCACCAGGTTTGCACACATCTCAGGAGGGATTTTGTCCCAGTCCTATTTGCAGATCTTCTCCAAGTCATTAAGGTTTCGAGGCTGACGTTTGGTAACTCGAACCTTCAGCTCCCTCCACAGATTTTCTATGGGATTAAGATCTGGAGACTGGCCTGGCCACTCCAGGACCTTAATGTGCTTCTTCTTGAGTCACTCCTTTGTTGCCTTGGCCATGTGTTTTGGGTCATTGTCATGCTGGAATACCTATCCACGATCCATTTCCAATGCCCTGGCTGAGGGAAGGAGGTTCTCACCCAAGATTTGACGGTACATGGCCCCGTCCATCGTCCCTTTGATGCGGTGAAGTTGTCCTGTCCCCTTAGCAAAAAAACACCCCCAAAGCATAATGTTTCCACCTCCATGTTTGACGGTGGGGATGGTGTTCTTGGGGTCATAGGCAGCATTCCTTCTCCTCCAAACACGGCGAGTTGAGTTGATGCCAAAGCTCCATTTTGGTCTCATCTGACCACAACACTTTCACTCAGTTGTCCTCTGAATCATTCAGATGTTCATTGGCAAACTTCAGACGGGCATGTATATGTACTTTCTTGAGCAGGGCGACCTTGCGGGCGCTGCAGGATTTCAGTCCTTCACGGCGTAGTGTGTTACCAATTGTTTTCTTGGTGACTATGGTCCCAGCTGCCTGGAGATCATTGACAAGATCCTCCCGTGTAGTTCTGGGCTGATTCCTCACCGTTCTCGTGATCATTACAACTCCACGAGGTGAGATCTTGCATGGAGCCCCAGGCCGAGGGAGATTGACAGTTATTTTGTGTTTCTTCCATTTGCGAATAATCGCACCAACTGTTGTCACCTTCTCAAGCAAGCTGTTTGGCAATGGTCTTGTAGCCCATTCCAGCCTTGTGTAGGTCTACAATCTTGTCCCTGACATCCTTGGAGAGCTCTTTGGTCTTGGCCATGGTGGAGAGTTTGGAATCTGATTGCTTCTGTGTACAGGTGTCTTTTATACAGGTAACAAGCTAAGATTAGGAGCACTCCCTTTAAGAGTGTGCTCCTAATCTCAGCTCGTTACCTGTATTAAAGACACCTGGGAGCCAGAAATATTTCTGATTGAGAGGGGGTCAAATACTTATTTCCCTCATTAAAATGCAAATCAATTTATAACATTTTTGACACGCGTTTTTCTGGATTTTCTCATTATTCTGTCTCTCACTGTTCAAATAAACCTACCATTAAAATTATAGACTGATCATTTCTTTGTCAGTGGGCAAACGTACACAATCAGCAGGGGATCAAATACTTTTTTCCCTCACTGTAGATTGAAATCCCATTTCGTTAAAACTGCTTTTTTGTGTTTAGTTTGTTTGCACGGTTGGCTACGTACGGTGCGTTAAGAAGTTCAACGTACAGTACAACGCACGACAAGTGACCAGCTGATCGAGTAATTGTGGTGCGCCAATTTATTCTGTTGGGTGGTCAAAGGTGGAGGGATTGAAGAAACCTGCTGATGGCGCGAGCAAGGAATTAAAGGGCTGCACCTTTTGCTTGACCCCTTTTTACACGTTTGTCGGTGGCTTTTCAAATGAACAGTGCGAGCCAAAAGGTTTTTTGAGCCCTCGGGCAAAGCTTAAGAGGATGCCTCCTTGGCTATTTATGAGCCCCCCCCCCCCTCTACGCCGCCGCCAAACCCCCTTGAGGCACCCCGTCTCAAGATCTGAAATCCAGGGCAAACCCGCCTTGCCTGCCTCAGTTTACTGTGACCCTGCGAATCAAAAAGGTACACATTGTTTTAAATGGAATTGTACTTCGCAACGCTGGAAATTACTTTTAGAAAAGAAAAAGAAAGAGGTCACGCCGTTCCAAATATTTCGCTCAAAAAAATGTGTCCCTCTTAAAATGTATATATATAACGGTGATGAGTTAAGTCGACACACGGAAAGGGGGGTTCCACTGTGGTCAGACCCCTACGGTGCTCCGCTATTGCAAACATCGAATGCGCGGCTCCGCGCGGCCGTTCAAAGGTGCGGAAATTAAATTGCCGAGGACTGTTTAAAGAAGCGCATGGGCGGGGGGGGGGGTGGAAGAAAAAAACGAATATCGGCCGTAAACGTCGGGTCCTCGACTCGCCCACGTGCGTAAGCGGCGGCGGCGCTTCGTGCGCGCTCATATTTCAGCGCGCCAAGAACAATTCGAACGTTGCAGTGAGGGTGGTAACATGCCACTTGGAGAACAGTGAAGCTCGTGGACAATATAGCAAAACGCTGCAATGCAACTACAAAGCTGCGGGACGCTGAGATCGCGATAGTCGTCACGTCGCGGCATTTGATATCGTGTCGTATTTTAAAAAAAACGATTTTGCAGCCCACCGAATTTGCGACCCTTTTTCTGAGCACCTCACTGAGCTCGCACCCGTTAGAAAATGACATCTTTCGTTTCCTCTCCCTCATTCAGACCTGAGCTGTGGGAGGGCCCAGGGACCATAGCCAATCGTCAGAAAAAAAATATAAAATCTTAACAACAGGTGGGTATGGTGGTCTTCCTTAGCAACGCCCTTAGCATCATCAATGTGTTCCCTTTCCTCCCTCCCTCCCTCCTCCTCCTCCTCCCCCTGACTGTGTTTTTTTCATGCTCTCATTGACAGTGAATCCTCCCAGTCTCTATATACCCCTCAAATAGTGGTCCACGTTGAACCGCTTGGGAACATCGCACGGCTGATGCGGTTCTCTCCTCTACCAGTGCAGAATTCAGAGTAGCCCACAGTGCAACTGCGGTCACCAATATCAAGCCACCAACCGAATAGTTTAACGCCACGGCTCAGATGTTCACCAGGCTACCCCTGATGCCGTCCACTAGTTCACTGATTGACGAACTCGCCAGCCTTGACATGAACGCATACAAGTCGATGATCGACTCCGCGCCATAGGAAACGAGAGGTGTGTATTTAATACAATGCTCTCTCTCTGTCAGTCTATGGGCGTCTGCGCGAGTCTATGGGTTTCATTGTAAGTCTATGTGAGCTTATGTGAGCTTAAGTCTACATGAGCTTATATTTCAAACCGTGGACCACATCGCAACGCCATTGCCTGCTTCGATCATCTCTGGCAACGATTCAGATATGAACGAGGCTTCTCCTGAAACCCGAACGTTGGCTCACGCACCAGCCTCGAAATGAAACCGGGAGGATTTTGTTGTCCTTCCCCCCCCCCCCCCCCGCGTCTCCGATTAGCACGGCTGACGACGTCCGGTGGGAAAGGAGTTCAACGTACACACACAGTCTTTGGTTCTTTCGGTAAAGTCACGTAGGTATAAAATGAAATAAATCACGACGTTTCGATCGCAACACAAGCGACCGTCATCAGGTGGAACAGATACAACAGGAGAACTGCTGACATGTGACATACATATATATGACATATATGTGACATATGTCAGCAGTTCTCATGTTGACATATGTCACATATATGGTTGATAAATTAATGTGTTGCGATCGAAACGTCGTGATTTATTTTATTTTTCTACCTACGTGACTTTACCGAAAGAACCCAAGAGTATGGATTCCTGCAGTCACGAAAGCTTCAAATCAAGATACACACATAGTACATGAACATTGTCGATGAACATCCCTCTGTCGCATGACATATGATAGGTTGAGAGTGAAAAGCAACACGTTGAGATTTTAAGTGGCCTTCTTCAGGCGATGTTGCGGTCGACAGAGAGAGAGTGCATGCAAGTGTCTCGGTAGGCGAGGTCGGGTAGAACACGGGACGTTTTAGATTTGATCTTTTTGTAGAGAGCATTTCTCAGCCCATAATATCAGCCCGAAGAGTCCGTGCTGTTGTTGTTCCGGGAATTATTTTGGCATGCCTCGTCCAATAACGATGAGTCCATGCATATGATTTTGGTTTATAAACCTGTGTATAGGATTATTGTTCTGTATAAGCATACCTGGTACTCTAGTGGTAGTGTCCTACGCCGATTATCCTTTTTTTATCTCGCCATACCAGCATTACGGAATATAATGGTTGATAAATTAAACTTGATCAATTACTGATCTGACAACACACACCACCCAACCTCACCTACCAAGACTATGTGAGACTCTCTTTTTTCTGTAAATCTCAATGTTTCCTGAATAAGTTAATTTGGCCAAAAAACATTGAGCTCTACCCTTCCTCTCAGTGACGATATAGAAACCGTGATGGTTTGTAAGCCACTGGTTATTTTACACTCGCCAAAGGAGTGTGGATTGGCGCACTTTATTACTGGTAGGAACCTCCTGGTTACACCAGCAGTCCACAGGGGATTATTGTGTCCGTCCGTCGTGCATCCAAAAATGGGAGGGGTGGGGCTGGGTGGAGAGGGGAGGGTGGGGAGGGGCTGGGTGGGGAGGGGAGGGTGGGGAGGGGCTGGGTGAGGAGGGTGGGGCTGGGTGGGGGGTGGGAGGGGTGGGGCTGGGTGGGGAGGGGCTGGTCACCCCGTGGTGCCCTTATAAAACTCAACGTTTAACCTACTCACGCCGGCTTGTGCCCGCCCTCACAGTCGGGCATATTTGCGGAATACACCACGTGGTGCCGCCGTTGTCCCTAGCCATTGACCGAGCAACCCAACGTTCCTACCAGCTCCCTCCGCAGGAATGTGTTGCCTCGTAGCAAGGAGCTCCTGGGCTCGAATATCGACTCGAGGGTCTTTCTGCGTGGAGTTTGTATGTTCTGCCCCTGTTTTACACAGGTTTCCTCCGGGCACTCTGGTTTCTTCCCAAAGTAAAAACAAAAACCCATAATTTACAATGCAGCTGGTATTGGCCAAATATCCCAATGATGATATATTACCAGAAAATTACCAGTAGTCACACGCAGTAGCAACATTACATGTTCCTTTTCGATTTAAAGCTTTCGTGACTGCAAGGATTCATCTTCTTTGGTTCTTTCGGTAAAGTCACGTAGAATGAAAATATTTTATTTTATTAATTTATTATTTTATTCTCATTCTACGTGACTTTACTGAAAGAACCAAAGAAGATTACACGTTCCTGTGAAAACTTAGCAGGACTCTCCTGAAAAACAATCTTGAGGTTTTCATGGGTCGAAATAATAGTAATTTAATAAATAAAAATATGTTTTTGTCCCTCTGCCTGTCTCTCTGTCTGTGTGTGTCTGCCTATTTGTACATGCTACAATACAAAATAGGCATGGAGAGATGCCACAATAGTTCAGAAATTACGTGCCTCTCAAACCAACATTGAATAAGTGAGTATACTATTTTTTTTGCACTACTTTATTTGACTAGACTATGAGAATGACTGAATAAAATCCACAGACTAAACAAATCTCCACAGATTGTCATCGCCCGGACCAAGACTGTGACCAAAGTAAATAAGTTATATTTAAAAACACTTTTTTAAAAACACGCTTTTATGAAATGTACCGTACTAGTAATGGAAGAACTCCACGACTCCAGGAAGTGGCCCCGAAGCTTGCCACAACGCAAGGGAGCGTGGCCAATTACAGCCAACGTCAGTTGACCGTGGACAATTAGACCCAAGCCGAAACATAACATATAAAAAATAACGTTTAAAAAAATACATTTTTTATGATAGAATATAGTATTGTCATCAGTATGACATAAGTATACAAAGTTTGCAGTCGATGCCGCATTGGGAAGTGGGTTAAAATTGAGTTACAAGATTTGAGGATACAACGACAACAACAACAGACAGAGTGAGTTAAATGAAAGCGTGTGAAAAAAAAAACCGCTGACGATATTAACGCCACTCAACCACGGCAGCGATATCCAGTGGCGAGCACCTTTGCTGTGCGTTGAGAAGTGACTTAGCGATTGATATTTCACAAATCAGATATCTCCCAACGCGATGAACGTGCGGTCACAATGTGGCACACGTCTAAAGCAGCAGACCGTGTACTGTTTGGCTGCAAGTAACGATGGTGATATGCTTCGAAGGGTTCAGGCAGCGTGCTCCTTTCTGGCGTTCAGGCTTTACAGCTTTGCAGATGAAAGTAATTTTGAATGTACATTCCCCCCATCAGCTGAGCACAGCAGCACATACGATAGAGCGTCCAATTACGCCGTCAAAACTGTGTCCTTGTGAATGCTTTCCAAAACAAATTACAGAACCTCTTGCTTATAGACGAGGCATTTAGGCCAGGGGGAGCACGCGCGGAAAAACGCGGACTCCACGCGCGGATCGTCACCAGCAGACGGCAACGTTATGCAGTCGAGGGATGAAGTGCCGCTGCTCAGTTCCGTCCCTGTAGAAGCTCCCAGCGTGGGCAGCGAAACGTCGGACATCGTGCCGGGAAACAGGCGGTGCATCCCTAAAAAAAACTCATCAGAGAGCTGTGTACCGCACTGCCGCAAAAACCCACACAGTGGTATGGCGGTAGTCAACAATAATAGCATCGACCTTTAACGTGCCGCACAGTATTTCCTCACTCGTACAGACAGAGGACGACTCAAAGGAGCGAGGAGGAAACACAGGCAAGCCGGAAAGGCAGCCAGGCGGTTGGCCGGTGTCAACAATTGCCCGAGCTCTGCCTGTCCTCTATGTATTAAGATGATTTCAGCCTCTCAATGAGCATTTTACAGGTGGAAGGAAACCGGAGCACCCGGATAAAAACACCCGCGTGCGAGGGGGCAACACTCTATCCCATTCACTTGTAACAGGTATAGTCCGCATTACCTATACCGCCTTCTCCTGGCGAGCTGTGGTACGGCACCTCGACACCATCGGGAAGGGAGCTCCACAACAATTGTGCGGTCCACCAACCCTCGCCTGCGCAGCGCTGGATCGCAGTACAGGCATGCGCCACGCCACTGCTGCCCTAGAATGAAACTTTGGTGGATTTTTGCCGCATTCACTGGGGAGGTATTTCGGCTTCGCAGCGGCACCTCGAGCTGTCGCTCACAGCAGCACGCTCACCATAGCTTCGACCTCTTGTCGAGTAAACGACACATCATCCTGTTCTCTTTGCTTTTGTTTACTCGAACAGTTTTTTTTTCCCCATACACCCCATTGTGTTGTTTTTTAGTCGTAGATTATTATTATATTATTTAAATAGTTTATTCAGGAACTTTCAGAAAGTTAACATATGTGCGAACTCATCACCGAAAAGCACCGTTGGCTAGGTACGGCGTGAAAGAAGTTCAACGCACGCCGACGTCTCTCTCGTGCATTTTAAACAGTCTGTTTTTACTCTTCGTCGTGCATATCTTGCGATCCCGTTCTTTATTCAAGCAGATTTCTTTTTTCCCGTCCACATCAGCAATTTCCCACGGCGACGCAGTTGCAAGGCTTCGCGCGTCCGGCAGTGGTTGCCAATCTGTGCCCCGTGGATCCCTGGTGGCCTGTGAGGAAGGCGGTAGGTAGGGGTTTGGCGGAATCTCTGTAGACATCACCTCTATTTTTGTTCCCGCTTTTAAACTCTGTTCAAGCGCGCTTGAGAGGAGCGCTCATTCTGAAAAATGTGTTACTGGTGCGCGCCGGTTACCGTAACGCGTGTGAGGGTTGACAGTGAGCGAGTGGTCTGCACGACCAGGGAGGTTGGGAACCAACCCTCCATATCAGATGCTACGTTGACAGAAAAGTTGTGAAATGGGTTGACAGGATTATCACTTACCTCATTTATTGATTTGCTCATTGATCCGAATAAAGACCGGAGGATGTAAGACATTGGCTTGCGATGATATGTAGGGAAACTCCCGATGAGGCTTGTAAAAATGGTTGCCCTTATTCTTGCCGCAAAAAAAGTGAAAAAAAAACACATTGTCCACCCAAGAAATCCTCATTGAGTGTCAATTCCCGCACCTCCGATTAGCACCACTGGCTACGTACGGTGCGGACGAAGTTCAACATACCTACAACAGCATCCTATACGGCACCTCAACCAAAACATTAAATAAACTCCAGTACATCCAGAACTCTGCTGCTCGTCTGCTCACTCACACCCGCACCGGTGACCACATTACCCCCGTCCTCCAGAACCTCCATTGGCTCCCGGTCCAACAACGAATTCAATTCAAAATCCTCCTCCTCACACATAAAGCCCTTCGTAACCAGGCCCCGTCCTACCTCACTGACCTGCTCCACCGGCACAACCCATCCCGTAGCCTTCGCTCATCTGACGCCAACCTCCTGACTCCACCTCTCAGGACCAAGCATCGAACTTGGGGCGACAGAGCCTTCTCTATAGCTGCCCATCACTTTGGAACTCTCTCCCAAAACGAATCCGTGACTGCACCAACCTTCCAGCGTTCAAATCATTGACTAAAACTCACCTTTTAAAAATGGCTTTTAATGTTTAGCTAAGCTTGATGTGTTTTTAGTGATTTTACCATTTGATGTTGTTTTTGCTGCTTTTATGATTTTATGTAAAGTGTCTTTGAGTATTTAGAAAAGCGCTCATAAATAAAATGTATTTTATATATATACAACACACACACACAATGCTCTTTGTCGACAGGGTTCTTGAATTGGGCACAATTAGTCGATCGGCAGGTCGCGTCTGTGGCGGTGTAAAGTGTGGGGGGCTCCCACCTCATCCAAGACGTCTGGCCGTTGTCAAAGATGTTTGCCGAAATAACCCTCAAGAGGGGCACCCTAGAGGTCCCTCTGGTGGAGCCCCCCCCCCCTTACTGGCAGTGGTGCAGGCAAGAAATTACTCGCATTGGGACGTTTGGCAAAGCATGGGCGAGACTCTTGCACGTCGGAGGCAACCAGAGTACATGTTATACAGCATTTTGTGGCCTATCAGCAGGAGTTTTGATGTATCTCTGCGGCGCTTTGATTCTGCCTTCCGGGCTACGTGCATTTCAATGGAACCATTACCATAGCTGTTACAACTAATGATACCCAATCATCCAAATTACTAGAAAATGCTGCATGTGTACCAAAAAACACTACTGACGAAAAAAAACACATGTGCCTTGTTGTTGTTGCATTATCTAGAAAGGTACATTAGAGCCAAATTGTGGGCATGTTGGCAGGGCGCATAACTGGGGGGTGGGCAACTATACTTTGGAAGTTCAGGGGGTTTCCATCAGCAAATGGTTCCCAGTGTTTTGTGGGTCCGATTACAGAGGCGCAGTGACCCTTTTTGGCTAATAAATCCCGTTGGCATCAGGGGCGGCCCGTCCATACAAGACGAACAAACAAAATACGTCATTATTTCAATTCCCATGCACGTACAGAGGGAATATGAATTATAATTCATTTCTTAACGTTTCTGAGAATGTATTGGTTGGAAAGATGGAGAAACGGACAAACCAAATACGATTGCGAGCATAATTCGGTCGGGAAACGTGCTCGTAATCCAAAAGCACTCGTATATCAAAGCGAATTTCCCCATAAGAAATAATGGAAACTCAGATGATTCGTTAATACAAAATATATTTTATATTTTTATTATTTAAATTTAATATAAAGTAATCAAATTTATTAATTACATTGAATCGTGGCTGGTGTGAGGGAGACGAGAGAGAGGAGGAGGGTTATTGTGTGGGACGACTTTCACTTGCAGTACAGTTACTAAAGAAAAGTCACTACACTTGGACACAATATAAAAAATGCTTTACGCACACACACGTGGTCACAACACTATAGCACTGTAGTAAACAGTATACACGTGGTCACAACACTATAGTACTGTAGTAAACAGTATACACGTGGTCACAACACTATAGTACTGTAGCAAACAGTATACACGTGGTCACAACACTATAGTACAGTAGTAAACAGTATACACGTGGTCACCACACTATAGTACTGTAGTAAACAGTATACACGTGGTCACACCACTATAGTACTATAGTAAACAGTATACACGTGGTCACAACACTATAGTACTGTAGTAAACAGTATACACGTGGTCACAACACTATACAGTACTATAGTAAACAGTATACACGTAGTCACAGCACTATACAGTACTATAGTAAACAGTATACACGTGGTCACAACACTATAGTAAACAGTATACACGTGGTCACAACACTACAGTACTATAGTAAACAGTACACACGTGGTCACAACACTATAGTACTGTAGTAAACAGTATACACGTGGTCACACCACTATAGTACTGTAGTAAACAGTATACACGTGGTCACAACACTATAGTACTATAGTAAACAGTATACACGTGGTCACAACACTATAGTACTATAGTAAACAGTATACACGTGGTCACAATACTATAGTACTGTAGTAAAGAGTATACACGTGGTCACAACACTATAGTACTATAGTAAACAGTACACACGTGGTCACAACACTATAGTACTGTAGTAAACAGTATACACGTGGTCACAACACTATAGTACTGTAGTAAACAGTATACACGTGGTCACAACACTATAGTACTGTAGTAAACAGTACACACGTGGTCACAACACTATAGTACTGTAGTAAACAGTACCCACGTGGTTACAACACTATAGTACTATAGTAAACAGCACACACGTGGTCACAACACTATAGTACTGTAGTAAACAGTATACACGTGGTCACAACACTATAGTACTATAGTAAACAGTATACACGTGGTCACAACACTATAGTACTATAGTAAACAGTATACACGTGGTCACAACACTATAGTACTATAGTAAACAGTACACACGTGATCACAACACTATAGTACTGTAGTAAACAGTACACACGTGGTCACAACACTATAGTACTATAGTAAACAGTATACACGTGGTCACAACACTATAGTACTATAGTAAACAGTACACACGTGATCACAACACTATAGTACTGTAGTAAACAGTACACACGTGGTCACAACACTATAGTACTATAGTAAACAGTATACGCTCGCACGGATGTTGACTATACGAGTGAGGCACGCCGACTGAGACCGAGCATGGGAGATGATTACCCACAATCCCGCAGCGAGAGAGAGAGAGAAGAACCATTGTCTCAGTTGTGATCACGTGACGCTCGGCAGACAAAGGGTTATACTTTACGTACTGCTCGTATTGCAAGACATCGCTCGTTTATCAAATTATTATTTATTTAAAAAAAATTGCTCGTCTTGCAAAACACTCGCAGACCAAGTTACTCGCAATCCAAGGTTTCACTGTAATTATGCCTCTGTTTAACAAACAAACGCTTTAAAAAAAACATTTAACGGAAAAGAGGGGCTAAATGTTTCCCAGTTTACCAAAAACCTCAGCCGAAGATCTGATCCTTGAGGTTTGTGGCGCTGATTACACGGTTCGCCTAGGGCGCAAGTTGCTGGCAGCTGGTCTACGACCACCTCTGGTTGGCATGCAATATGTAATACAGAAGAAAAAAAACCCCAGTTAACACATGCTTAATTAACAGAGCGATAATTGCTGTTGTTTTCCAGTTGTCTGGATATTCGTCCGCAGACCGTACAGGACAGCACAAGCAGACTGCGCACTTCTTTTAGAGACGCGGAGATGAGACTCTTAGCAAGCGTCAAATCGCGGATAGGCGAAACATCACCCCCGTGTTCCAGGAAAGCAGATACCATTCGGTAAGCCACGCAGACACGAAACACGAATTCATTCCCTCTACGTTAATTCTACGCAACTGCTGAATACCGACCAGACCCACTTTATTGCTCGCCACGTCGGCATTTGTGTCGCCCTGTCAAAAGGGGTAAAAAAACACGCAGACTCCCCAAAAAATTCCATGGAATTCTAAAATCTGATGGAAATAAAGCATTCCTCCTTCCCATATTTTTTGGCACAACCCGCCTGTTGCACGGCCTTCGCGGAGTGGATCTCATCAGCAGCATTGTCTCAATACAATCAAACTCTGGAACGGTGTTGACATTCAGTGTCTCATCAGCAAGAGTCACGCTTGCATGCACCAATGCTGGTGAACTGTCAGATGTTTCGAGGCAAGGAGCATTTTCTGCAGCACGAGTCGTAATTTTGACGCTAAAACTGGTTATTGACGTTTTCCACAGCGACTATTACTTTGTTTGACTATTTTGTGGGTACCTCTTAGCCAAATCAAAATATGACGGGGGTGTATGGATGACACCCACAGTGGCTGTGCTCCTTGTATCTATGAATTGAGAAGAGAGTGAAAATACAGGATGCTCACGGTGCCCTCTTACTCGACTGGACATCTGTGAAAAAGAGCTTCATAGCTCATCGGATTCTCCCAGTGTAATTAAAGAAACAGAAATGTTCCGATTCTCTAATCTTGTAAACAACACGTGATTGAGTGGCAAGAAACATAATACGAGTGAATGTAACTGTAATGAGTTGACATTAAAGCACCATTGATGGTGATGGGTAGCTTTTACTCGAATTGCACAGCAACACACACCGTCAGCGGTAGAGCAGAGCGGCTTGCCATCGCAATGTTGAGAGTTTAAATCCTGGTTGGTTGACTCAGCCCATCATCCCTCCGGCATCAACAAAACAAGTGCCACCTTGTGGCAAAGTCAACAACGTTTGTTTTCTGGACATACTCGCCCCTGCCATAGGAAAGTGGAATTTCCAGCACTTACTCAGGGCTATGAACAGAAGATGAGCACTGCCCCAATGGTACTTTTAAGCAAGATATGAATTATAATTATCTTTTTTACACTGCTCGACAGAACTGTATTCCTATTAATCTGTTACATGTTCAGAGGGGCAGTGAGTCACCATTAAAATAATTTGACAGAATCAAAATGTACGTCACCGCTGTGTGTGACGTCTTAGCTGTAGCTGCTATTATGCATTATTACTCGAAACAAACCTAACGTGGGTAAGCCATGGTCATTAATGCGCACACATCAAGGACGTACTGTGCTATGTTTAAAGCAGGACCGGATTAAGTGTGATGGCCCCGTTACGGATTTGGGGAGCCCCCTCTTTGCATATTCAATTATTCCTATTTATTATTTTATTATCACCACCACCACCACTAGCCATCATCACAACGCTTAATGAGTACCTGTTACCGTGTACAAACGCCAGCACTGGGGCAATAAAGGTGGCCAAGCGTGGTACTAATTGCTTTAATATCAGGTAAAAGCTCTTTTAGAAAAATTAAAGACTCAATGAAAAAAAACTACTTTAAACAGCTACATTATTTATGGAGTTTGCGTCTTGAGAAATGTCTTTGCCTTATTCTAGTGGTCGGCTATTTCTGGCGTGAATGCTTTCTTTAATATCTGACATCTTCCAATACAACCCCATTGTTGGAAGCACAGAATACAATTAAAAGTTAGCGCATAGATGTAAGAAAAAGCAGGGTGGCTGGTTCTATTTCTGACCGTTGGATTTGTCAGAACGCTTGCGACTAGGAAATGGAAATTGTAACTCTGCAATATATTTTTTCCCCGTGTGATTGAAGCAACAATAAGCTAACATCAGACGCTTTTAAATAAAACAGCCTGAAAAATGCATTTTCTTTGTGCTCAACACGTGCGATTTGGTGCCTGTGTGTACTTAATGATATAAAAGCCATAATTTACGTGATTTATTCAGACATCACAAGAATAGACTTTATGCTAAATTACGTGATGCTAAAAGGATTTTTTTTTGTTCGCTGGCACGACTGGTACAGCTCGGATGAAGTTTTCACTGACAGTGTAACCTGGCATGAGTTTCGGATTGGACATTTTAATATCTTCAGGTGCCTTAAGGCAATTTCAGATCGCTTCTTGGATTTTTCGATGTATGGATCGTCTATATAATGAAATAAGCCAAGCAATATTCATGCTCACAAAAGTGATGTCACATGATGCCACATGACTACATGTGGCAGGAAATACGTGGAAGTGACAACACAATGTCAGTGATGGCATTCAGTCCAGGGGGGTGGTGGTACACGCCTGTAATCCAGCACTGTGGAAGCAGCCAGAGTTGGTGAATCACACGCGCGTTGTTGAGACTCCACCCCCGTGGGCACTGAGGTGCTGTACCCTGGCTTACCTGGCGAATGTGGTGCAACACAGCATGGACTAATCTTCATCCGTTATGAGATAAAGTGTTGCCCCATCGCACATGTGATTTCTCCAGGTGTAAACATCCCATTAATTGAAAGATAGTACCTTAATATACAGAGAACCGCAAAGCTTGGAGGTGAACTTTGCTCCGGCTCAAAGCATGGCTGCCTTTCCAATTTGTCTGTGGTTCCTCACGACGTTGTGTCGTTTTCCCTGTTCGAGAGCGAGCGAATGTTTTGCGACCCATTACAAGTTGAAATTATTATCTAGTTATTACGATTATTTCCTGTGACGCCATGCTTAGGATCAATTTGGAACAAAACTAAAATTCGGATTATCCAAAATTTCGTATTTAGGCTCAAAGTTGAGCATTTTTTCGTATTAATTTTCAAATTGGAAACATGTCCTTACTGTAATAATATGATACCATACACTCAACATATGTGAAGGGTACAGATTTACCACCTGTTAGAGCCTATAAGATAAAAAAACAAAACTCGTTACCGTGCGCCAGTACAATACGTTCTTCACTTTGAGTGTGGCGAGTACTGAATGTGTGGTGCATGGGTGCGCATTTCTTCACTTTGAGTGTGGCGAGTACTGAATGTGTGGTGCATGGGTGCGCATTTCATAGGTGGAGGTGTGCATTTTCATATTTAGATACAGCTACACAGTCAACCGTGACAAAACCAGAAACTTCACGGTAATCCTGCATACATGGTGAAATATCTTACGATCTGCCTCTCGCGTATTATTTCAAACCAAAAAGGTGCTACTGTGCGTCGACATTTCCACATCGATGCTACTAAATTACTATTTTTTATTTCATCAGGTGAGGCCCACTGAGCTATATAGCTCTTTTTCAGAAGCGACCTGGCCACAAATGATAGCTCAACGAAGTGGCTTATCACGTGGAAATGTATAGCAGCCAAGTACTCGAAATGTATGCTTATAAATGTGAAGATGAAAACCGGAGGACGCAGATATAAATCCACACGACCACGCGTAGAGAAACATGCAAACCCCAAATATACAGCAGGCAGTCAGGATCGGGATCAAACCCACAACCTCATGCATACCAGGCGAGGAAGTTAACATCTCGCGATCACGGCAGCCATTACCTTGAAAGCACAGGATGTGTACAAGGGAAAACATGGGACTATATTATCGAAAATAAAGGCTACAAATTACTATTTAAATACAAAAACATGCCGATACAAGTAATTAAAAAGGCAGCAATTTACTCTTCTTAAAAAAAATTGGAATGATTCAAATGTGAGATCAGCGTTTATGAATGTACAGACATGATTTTCAATTACTAGCATGTATTTGCAGTCGGCATAAATAATGGTACGTAAATAGGCAACAAAGGTGGGAGTGTTGGTGCAGTGGTTACGCTTTCATGAACCTGGTCACCTGAGTTCGATTCCTGGCCACAGCTAACCTCGGTGGCAAGTGATATCTGAACCAGTTCTGGGCCCCCTGTCACCAACCCGCATTGACCAACGTGGTGAAGTATGGTCAAACAATCCTTTATGACCGATATGGCGAGGGAGGGGGTATTCATCCAGCAGTAGATTGACAAAGGGCTACCAAATAAATAAGCTACTAAACCTGGTGAGGTATGGTATACAGGATTGTAGGGAGGCACAAAGCGGTACATTTAAGGATACATTAGCCTCTGCCATGAGAATGTGGAATTCAAAATACCGACCTGGGGATCTTAATGTTCCTTCATTTTTTTTTCTATCCATGAGTCTGTTTCATTATCATGACGATCATCATCATGGTTCCTATCATCACAATCACAAGTGACCAAATAACCCTGAATATGCCCAATTTCGGCAGATTTCAGAAGCTCCGCAACTTTGAGATTGCCTAGCTGTTGGATGGGAGATTGTTTGGAAATACCAGGGTGTTGTCATCTTGGTATACAAGGTGTCCAGGAGGTATCAGATACAGATGTGGATTTTTTAATGTAGTTGCGTGGAGTTGTACGAGTACGATTTGGGGTTTCTCCAGTGTCGTAGGACCCTCCTGCAATAGTTTTGAGACTCAGTGAGGTTTTGCTGGTTATATTAATCACATTATCATCCTTATTAGTTCATTTGAGCATCAGGACTTTTGCGAAACATAGAGCAAATGTTGCTGTATATCATGACTCAATCATGCCACAGTGGCGAGATGTTAATCACCTCGCCTGGTATACAATAGGTCGTGGGCTCGATACCGACCGTGACGCCTGTATATTTGGGGTTTGCATGTTCTCCCCGTGGTCGCGTGGATTTTTCCTCCGGGTCCTCCGCTTTTTCCCTCAACATATATAATCATGCGTGTAGAGTAATTTGGCTGACATCAATTTCCACGCGATGAGAAACCACTTCGTTGAGCTATTATTTGCGGCCAGGTTGCTTCTGAAAAAGAGCTATGTACCTCAGTTGGGCTTAACCTGGTAAACACAAAAATAGTAAAAAAAAGAATGCTGTCTGAAGCCATAAATGATGTACATTTTGCAACAGCTCCTGCAGAGGTTTTTGTAGTTGTGCTGTATAGCTCTATGATGTGTTTTCGGGTTGTACCACGTGTAATTCGGCACGATGTCCGACGTTTAGAGCTGCTATGAGCTTATTGAGGAATTGAAGATCCCAGCACGTGGAGCGAAATGTCAGAGAATACCAAAAAACACGCGGTACGTATATACAACAGTGTATAGACATCAACTATACACCAAGAGACACCACCCCTCATCAGCATTGGAAGCAGTTATAGTGATGTCTAAACATTGCATCCTCAGCCAACACTGATACATATTCACAAGGAACAAAGTGCATGAGACAGTGAGTGAGTGAGTGCGTGAATGAGGGGATTAGTGCATGAATGAGTGAGTGGGTGAGTGCGTCAATGAGTGAGTGGGTGAATGAATGAGACAGTGAGTGGGTGTGTGCGTGAATGAGGGGATTAGTGCATGAATGAGTGAGTGGGTGAGTGCGTCAATGAGTGAGTGGGTGAATGAATGAGACAGTGAGTGGGTGAGTGCGTGAATGAGGGGATTAGTGCAAGAATGAGTGAGTGGGTGAGTGCGTCAATGAGTGCGTGGGTGAATGAACGAGACAGTGAGTGGGTGAGTGCGTGAATGAGGGTGTTAGTGCATGAATGAGTGAGTGGATGAATGCGTCAATGAGTTCGTGGGTGAATGAATGAGACAGTGAGTGGGTGAGTGCGTGAATGAGGGGGTTAGTGCATGAATGAGTGAGTGGGTGAGTGCGTCAATGAGTTCGTGGGTGAATGAATGAGACAGTGAGTGGGTGACTGCGTGAATCAGGGGGTTAGTGCATGAATGAGTGAGTCGGTGAGTGCGCGAACGAGTGAGCACGCGAGTGGACGAGTGAGTGCATGAATGAGTGCATGAGTGAGTGGGTAAATGCGCAATTTGGTGAGTATGTGAGTGGACGAGTGAGAGCATGGGTGAGTGCGCGAGTGCGTGAATGAGTGGATGAGTGCGTGAACGAGTGCGCGAATGAGTGGGTGAGTGCTTCAATCTTGATTTGAATGAGTTTGCCGAGTGCTTGCGCGAGTGAGCGAGTGCGAGTTCAGCCGGCGCCGAAGTTACCTCTCGTCGCAGTTGTCATCCCTGTAGCCGTCATCAAAGACGAAGGACTCGTTGGTGTATCCTCCCTGCTTACTGCCGTTTCTGCTGCTGCACCCTTGCATCCTGAGCGGTCTGCGTGGGCTTCTCGTCTTGCAGCGGCTCACGCCGCCGGCACCACCGCTTCCCAGCTGCCTCTGGTTGAGCAGCATCTGAGCGCTGGCGTATGAGCATAAGTGAGGAGTGGAAATTGGGAAACTCTTGCACTCGGATGTTTTTTTTCGTTTTTTTTTTGGGGGGGGGGAGGGGGGCGATCTTCCGCACGGTCTTTCTCAAGAGCTCACGAACAACTCGATGGTTGTCAGCTGGACATCAGGCGACGAGCGAGTGCGAACAACGAATTGACACATCTGGTCTGAATTTGTTTTTTTTTTACTAAAAATTGCAGTCCGAGCTAGTTTCGTGTGAATGTATTTATTTATTTATATCCAGTCTATCTATGTTACTATTTATTATATACTGGACCCACGGCAATGTGTGCACACAGGTGCGTGCGTAGTCTCAGCGTGGATCACGCAGGCGCAATGGGACCCGTGGCCGTTGCGAGCTTCGCAAAGCTCTGCCGCCGCTGCTGCTGATCATCATCAGCAGCAGCAGCATCGATGGTAACGGCTCACACGCGGAGGGCGCTGTTGGTTGACGCGCTGTGAGAGTGGCAGTGTTGACATCTGCTGGACTGTGACCGTCATTGTGGGTGAAGTCACGCGCGCCACCACCACCCACACCCCCGTTTCTGCGTTCTCTCTTTTGTTTGCATTTTGACTGCTTGTGTTGTGGTTATTGCAAACATGATGCCTTGAATAAAGTTGTCAGTTTTTGTGCCAGTTAAAAGGGTAAAACCTATTGCTATATCTTGTTACTGGCAAAGGAGGTCTCATAATGTATATGCTCACCCCGAGCCCTCAATACTCTGATAGTGCGCTGTTTTTGAGTTGTATGCCTTTTGGCGTCTTCTGGTCCAACACCAGTGGAGACTAGGCGCTAAGAAAAGCCGTCTCGGGTGTGGACCAATGAAATTTCAAGGACAGTGCATATTATTATCAGAGTTGTCTCTTTTGTTTGCATTTTGACTGCTTGTGTTGTGGTTATTGCAAACATGATGCCTTGAATAAAGGTGTCAGTTTTTGTGCCAGTTAAAATGGTAAAACGTATTACTATGCGTTGCTGTTGTTGAACAATTCGCATTGAAAGACCTCATCAGGGTTTCATGGAGCTGGTAATTACCGTATTGCGATAGTGCCGTATGTGTTACTGGGGCTAATTGGTTGCGCCTATTATAATTAAGAGAATGGCTTTTGTTGGGAGCCACAAAAGTCATTGTTTTGTATATTTATAAACATGCGCGCGGAGTATTTGGCTTTTATACATTTCAACGTGATTGGCCACTTCGTTGAGTATTCATTTGTGGCCCAGTGGCTTCTGAAAAAGAGCTACATAGTTCACAGTGGGCTTTAGCTGGTAAAATTAAAAAAATGTGTTTAGTTTCATAATCGAGGTTTTTTTTGGGTTAGATCGCGTAAATATACAAATGTGTCATGAAAACCCGCCACCACCCGACACAGCCAACTAGTAAGGGTTGTCACGTAAACAGAACGTGGCCAATTCGTCACTAGTACAGTCCACAATTACATGTTGTGGCTTGGCTCTCCAACACACCGGTGTGCTGTACTAGCGCGAATTGGCCACGTTCTGTTTACGTGACAACCCTTACTAGTTAGCTGTGTCGGGTGGTGGCGGGTTTTAACAACACATTTATACATTTGCGCGATCTAACCCAAAAAAAACTATTATGGATGTTTAGTTTCGTTCATTAATTGTAGTTGTGTTGCACGTTATTTCTTTTTGGCATTGGACGGGGTCCCACATTTTTTGTTATGGAGCGTGCTTGCCAAATAGCTCCTTGTAATCTCGATGCATTTGTTAAGCAAGCCTGATTCTGCTGACGGGACTCAGACGGTCGAGACCGGTCCAGAGTTTTGCTTGATCGCTTAAACCAGTGGTAATTATTAACTTTGACAGCAGCTCTGCGACCCCTTTGGGTTCTCAGTCGTTACAATGTTTTATGTTAATAAATACATAGGGTTTGATTAAACAAAGCAGTTGAACTTACGTCCCCATGCTTAATTGGTGATTTCGATTATTTACCTTATAAAAAAAAACATCTGGCCATGCCTCGCACCCTCAGAAAGGGTATCTTGCACCCCTAGGGGGTGCACGCACCCCAGGTTAAGAACCACTGGCTAAAACGAATGCTGCTTTTAAAATATTGGTCTGTAAAGCGATCTGGCTGATGGACCGGGCGTATTTGCTATATTTTTTGGAGAGACAATGAAGTTCCTGCCTACGACGTTTTTGCATTGAACCATTATTCTGTCGTCACATCCACTATCCTCACATATATCCAGGGACTACCATACGCTGTCGTGACCCATAGACTTGCATGCAGAGTCATGGACATACACATTCACGCACACTCAAACTTTATCAATCGATAGAGTTACGTATTGAGAACCGTAGACCTCTTCAATGTAGAAAGTATTGTATGCGGTACAGTTCATTAATTTGTATAACTTGTCTTATAGATGTGTATAAAACCTTGTTTGCAACCAGACACAAGTTAGGGGTGAGTCTTACTTTCCGGAGTGTCTTATGATCCGAACAATACGGTGCATTTGGTTATTAACCCACAAAAAATGCAGGTTTTGAAGTGCGATCGATGTACGAGATCTCGCATTTTTTTGAGAGAGCGCCATCTGCTGTGAGCAATTTGATCTTAGTTTAAGTAACATTTACAAAGCGATCCATTTATAGTTACAACATGCGACCTCCCTAGCCAGTATCGAAATATAAGAATAGGTTTTACCGCAGGAAAGGGTAAAGCCTATATATATTATAACAGAGAGCTCAATGCTATGTCAATGTCGCTACACGTCCCCCCACCAATTTCAACACACTTATTCATATTTTAACTATCTTCTTTGGAATATATGAATGGACCACGTTAACGGTTGCAGTTTTCAGTCAGCTATTGTGGAGCAAGGGGGGCATTGGAAATCAATGGGATATCTAAACAAATGGATCACCTTGTACACGTATCCGTTTTAAACCACCACAACATGGAATGTGTATATACATCGTTTCTTGTGGCGTTCCATCATACTATGGGCCTTCCGGGCCAATGTTCTACAGCAAAATTTGTAAAAAGCGGGCACATTTTGAACTGGTTTCATCCTCCCTAACACTGACGTTAAACAGTGTTAGGGATGATGGCCGATGGCCAAGCGTAACAACGGAGTGGCAGCCAAAGGAATGGAACGCATCCCAGAGCAAGCCCATCGAGGAGATGGAGCGGTGAAATCAGCTCGCGTAAAGATGCTAGGTGTGTCCTTGCATCGCAGACTCAGCAAGAGGAGGAGGGCGGCTTGGGGAGGCCTTCATCCAGCAGTGAATTTACCATAGCTGCCGCTGATGATTAGCACGGTTGGTTACATACAGGGCGAAAGAAGTTCAACATACATACATGATTGTTATTCTTTGGGTCTTTTCGGTAACGCCACGTAGATAGTGAAATAATTGTAAAAAAAACACAATTTTTTTACAATTATTTTTCAATACAATTTTTGCACAATTATTTTTCTATCTACGTGGCTTTACCGAAAGACTCAAAGAATATGAATTCCTGCAGTCACGAAAGCTTTAAGTCAAGATTGTACATGATTGTTATTAACATCAGTGCTGCTCGCTGATACGTACACAGCAGGACTTGATTGCGACTCAACAACGAATGAACAAAACACGTTTATAACAAACTAGATTTGAAGTTTTCGTGACTACAGGGATCCATACTCTTTGGTTCTTTCGGCAAAGTCACGTAGGTAGAAAATAAATTAAATCACCCCTTTTGCCCACTTCAGCGATTGCTTCTTGCTGTTGTTATCACACCTGATGACGGACGCTTGTGTTGCGCCCGCAACGTCTTGATTTAATTTATTTTATTTTATACCTACGTGACTTTACCGAAAGAACCAAAGAGTACGTTTATACCAATGTCAATTTCAGGTGATGTTTATTAAAAGTTTTTTTTTACTTTACTCAAAGACATAATTCCGTGAATTGTGCATAACGAAAAGGATGTCAATGGTGACATGTTTTACAATTTAGCATCGCCCCAAATGTTTATTCATTATGACTTGTTTTGCAAAGTGGAACACATTTTAAGGTACGTTAATTTGGTGAATCATTAACGCGTCAGAACAATTTGTTTCAAAGTGGAGTTTAAATAGTAGCTTGCTAACAGATGCTCTTAACGCTGCTGATCATGTTTATGAATACAAAAAATGCGTATAATTACATATTTACATCTTCAGCCACGACACGGCCCACTTACAATTTACACACGATGAAGCGTTCACAACGTCAAGTTTTAGTATATGCTAATTATATTAGAAATAATGATAATTAGGGGTGATAAGTAATGTAATAAAAATGCAAAAATGTTAGGATCGTGGTGATTTTTTGGGGTTAATGGATTCATTTTTACACACCACAATGCATACAATTCAGACACTTACACCCATATTGTATGCAGGAACACATCACATTGCAGTAATAAGATATTGAGATTCAAACACTGCAAGGAAAACAAAACGTTTGCTTTCTAATGCACCATCCTAAAGAGGCCCAGCAATATGTCACGAGAGGTTAATTAGGTCACAATCACACCGAGGGCCAGTGGGGTCAAACGAAAGCACACGCACTTGTAATGCCAGCTTGTTGTTGACCAGCTTATAATTGGGAGTGTTTGAGATTTGGTTTTAAGTGGGTGTTTTTCATCAGCCAAAAAGATGCCGTCATTTGCATTTTCGTTTGGATGGTCGCGGGGGTTATTAGACCATACTTCACCACACTCATCAGTGTGGGTTGGCGAAGGTGGGGAGCACAGACGCGGGAACATAGAAGCGCAGTCAAATCATGGATGCTGCTGTACTGCCCCCTGATACCCACCACGTAAGCCCGCAAGCCCTATGACAAGCTGTTTAATGCATTGTGGTCACTAATCCATGAACTATTCGGGCTCATTTCTGCTTATCTTCAGAGATCTGATGAGATTGGGTGCAGTGCGGGTAACTTGATCAAGATATATTTTGTATATGTTTGGTTTTAGACGATTATTTTATAAAGTATGTAGTATTTCTCCATTATCGGCAACATTAAATAACGTATTTACCAGTGGTAAATTGGCAACATTGAAATTCAGGAAAATTTATACTGTATGTTTTGTAATTGAGCATGTTTAATACCTCTTGATTTTAAGTATTTTATCTGTTGTCCATAACTAAGGGCACATTAAACATGTTATTTATTGCGTTGGCCATAACCAAACATATACGAATAACTTTATAAAAATATTGTACAAAAATCAAGCGCATATATGAAAAAAACTAAAAGAGCAATGCCATACATTGGCGAATTCGTACTATCGGGGCAATTAATCTGTTAAGTTGATTAACTGATAAACATTTAAATGTACTATTTTGTGGACACGTTTTTTTGTGGTCGATTCCAGTATTTGGAGCCCCTTTAAACATTTCTGGCACACCAACATCCTGAAGGCTGGCAACCCCCCCAACAAGCCACGCCCAGCGTACGTTCATGTCGATGACGTCACCAAGTCCTGGCCATCACCTCCCGTCCAGCGGGCTACACCTCTAAATGTTTTAGTGTTCTATTAAGTCGAGTAACCGAATGGATAATCGATTTTAAATAATACAACGTGGAAATCTTAAACTACACACGATGCTATCTAGATTTGAAGTTTTCGTGACTGCAGGGATCCATACTCTTTGGTTCTTTCGGTAAAGTCACGTAAAGTATAAAATAAAATAAATTAAATCACGATTGAATTCGTGATTTAATTTATTTTATTCCTACGACGCTATTCCAGTAATCGTGGGCAGGGCGTCTCGAAAAGTCTGCAGCAATAAATTATTAATTTTTTTGAAATACGTCGACTTCTAGAGGTAAAAAAAACCTTTCATCTGGCAAGGTCGCCCACTATCAACGCCACTGGCTCATTCCACGGACGGTGTTCGCTTACCAACCAAACCAGACAAATGGCAAGCGTTGAGGATGTAAGTGTCGCTCATCAACGTTGTCTGCTCTGCTCGTGGAAACCAACAGAGTGACGTGCGTTGATGAATAAAGTCTTACGTCGTGTTGGACGTGTGTGTGTGTGGGGGGGATCTTTTTTTTTTAATTTTAATGCCACCCGGCGTAACGCTTCTCGAAATCCGGGCAGAACGTTCAGGAAAGGCGTAAGGATGCGACGCGGCGATTGCGGCCTTGGTGAAAGATCGAGTGGAGTTTTTGTGCCCCCTATTTGACGAGACTTAACCTAATTATTTCGTTGTTATCTTAACGGTTGGCTGTTGTGTAGTTGCCATTCAATCGACGGGTTAATGATGCGTTGTCCGTGAGCAGCGCACACACACGTGCGTGTGTGTGTATATATAGCGCACACACGTGCGTGTGTGTATGTATATTGCGAACACACGCGGGCCACTGTTGTGTTCAAACAACCGACTGTTTAAATCGTCACTTCATCATTCACAGGGACAAATAATTTCCAAATCACCTGAATGCTATACGTTGCTCCGATATCTAGAAATATTGTGGATTCCCATGCATGTACAGTACGATATTGTGATGGTCGATATAACGCACAACACGTGGTTGTACTACTACAGTACGGTGTTCTACAGGGTAGTCCCAGATGTCTCGTGATTCAAAATTAATTGACCCCTATCATTTATTTTCTCAGCATTTTGCATTTATGTTTATAAATAAACCTCACTTTGAAGAGAAAAATGCATTAAGTATGAGATAATATAATGGGGGGGGGGGGATGGGGGTGGGGGTCACAAGACATCTGGACCATACGGAACAGAAATTCACTTCGTTCCAAAAGAACTCAAAACGGGGAGATGGAGCGATAATTTTCATGGGGACGACTGCTGCCGTTTACGATGAATTGTCATTAAAAAAAATAATAATTGGTTCGTACGTTTTGAAGGTCATGAACTATTTGCACACATCGCAAACGACTGTTAGCGACTACCGTACATGTTTCCTCGACTACATAATGAGCGGCAGAGAGAGCTAAGCGCGTGCCATGGTTGGTGTTCTTCACCAGCCGGCACTGACCAGCCGGGTGAAGTATGGTCAAATAACTCACTCTGCACCTGCACGGTGTTGTGATGCTCGTATCTAGCAGTGGAATGCCAAAGGTGCTTTACACATACATGCTCTGCTGTTGGTTATTGACGTGTTAAACTATTTGCGTGTTTCATTTCCACCTCTTGGAAAGCACCTTGAATCAACGGGAGTTAATACTTCCTCTTTCTTACCTGTACCCGACTCTGCTCTACATGCTCTTTGTCAATCCACTGCTGGATGATTGCCTCTTCACGCCGAGCGGGTCATGGTGGCTATTTGACTTTGGGCCACCCATCCAGAATCAGAATATGTATTTATATTGGAGGAATCCGATGAGCTGTGCCATTGGTTCTTAACCTTTACTGCAGCCTTACACCCCTTGTGGGGTCTCAGTCGTAACAAAAAATGTATAATGGTCATAAATACATTTGTTTGATGAAACAAAGCAGTTGTACTTAGGTGCCCTTGCTTAAAAAAAAGATATGGCATGTCTCGCACACCCAGAAAGGGCATCTCCCAGCCCAGGTTAAGAACCACTGAGTTTTACAATTATTTTTCACAGTTGTCCAGTAGGGGGCGGGTCAAAACGTAACAACAACAATACAAAAACTACGATAGGAATGTAACGTATAGGAAAGGTAAAAAAAATCGCTTTAAAAATATACAAGTGAAACTAAACAATGTTTTATCTTACCAGGTAACTGGGCTATTCACTTATAGTTTCAGAAGCGACCTGGGCCACATCACTGCTTGCCTTTCGAGATCTGACGAGATTGAGCGCTGTCTTGCCGATTGCTCTATAACAGGACAGTCATGGTACAGTACTATTGTTAGCAGTGAATCCTGAGAGCCCAAAGGTGCATTTGTCCATGTGATCCGAATGCATTCAAAGTGAATACCCCTTTTCTACTGGCACATCCTAGCCAAGTCAGGGCCCTCACAGTATGATCTTCCACTGGTTATTTGCCGAGCTGAACTCCGAACCAAATGGTGATACCCTGGCCTCACAAAACATCTGAATCTGGCTCCGGACCAATCAGGGCCACGTCCAGCGACGTGTTGATTGGGTGCGACGTCATTGGCGCGGCTCGCCTTCTGCAGTGGAAAAGCAATATGGTGCTTGGTCAGCTGGGCTGGTTCGAAAGGGCTACCCAGTGTAGCTCTGTTGCACAGAGGAAAACAGATTACGTTAAGAATTAGCTGATATTTTGGCATCTGGTTTTCCATAAGCAAAGCATTGCACGTGAAGACTAATTGATAGGGAATTAAAGTAAAAAATATACAGTGTTGCAAAGTAAAGCATATTTTGAAAATAACACAATGGAAAATGTATGCAAATTGCGATTGTTTATTTTGCCTTATTTTCTTATAATACTTGCAAAGGAGTCTTATTACATAATTAATTTAAGATGTATGAGATTTGAATGTTTGAGTTGTAAAACTTTAAATGTTATAATATTCCAAACCATTTGAACATGTTTCAAATTGCCATTCATTTTTAATGTACATTTTGGCAACCACGCTCGAGTTAGCACAATTTTAATTCATCATTAGCACTGGAAACCTATAACAGGTCTATCACAAAAAAAATCAACTGTTTTTGAATGAGGCTGATAGCAATTAACCTTAAGTTGGCACCGTTGAAAATGTGCATTTCAGGGACCCAATTACTTAACCTAAAGTTATTGATTGTATCTCAATTACAGTGAAGTACTTCCATTTTTGGAGATTCTGCCATGGTATGATCGTTAGCACACTAACCATTAACTGTGGTATAGGATGCTTGTCCAATTCGATGCCTGTTTTTCGGTATTTGAAGCAATCGACCGGTTTCTTCATTTTATTCATCTCTCTCCACCCAGCAGTAAACATTGGGTACATGACAACCAATTGGCAGGTTACGTGTGGTGGGGTAAAGTGTAGGTATCTCCCACCTTTTCAAAGACGTTTGTCTAGCGTGGAAGAGTAGGCCGAATACCTTCTGGAGGGGCTCTATCAAGTCCCCAAGAGTTGAGATCCCTTCTGCCAGCAGTGGCATAAGCAAACAATTGTAGGGCTGCATCTCTACCTTTTGCTCCATTTATCAAATGTGTGCAAATTGTATTATGACCCTTTTGGAGTATTTTTTCCCCTTGGATTTCATTGCTCCTGGAGTTATAATTATAAGCTATTCCCAATGACCATGACAAATGGGCTTGCAAACACAACACTTGTGGGAAATCTTTATATAGGACAGCTTTGAATTTTTTGTGAGCGGTAAAGGCATGGATCTCGACTATTGTGTAATATTTCATGGAATCCTTGACTCTTGTGACAAAATGATAGTTTCTATTCTCCCAGTGTCTGTCTTGCTGGCAATCATTCTATCCCGTCAGCTTTTTGAAATTGGAAAAGCCAAAGTTGTCTTCTGCTCAAAAGTGCATAGGGCAATGAATATAAGGGACTTTTTTAAACTTCCGGACGAGTTAGGCTTCAGAGGTCTGTTCGTAAGTCTATTTGTTCACAAGTCCAACTTTACTGCTGCTGATTCCAAACGTGCTGTACCGCATGTACACTAAACACGGGGAATGGCTTTAAAAGTTGTATAATATCCTGTACATGCCTCTGGTTCTTCATGTTCTGCAGATGTAGATGCCACCACCTCCATCTATTGCGCGGCGGTTGAATTTACGACTCTCGGTCCGAACAGGCAACTGAACATACGGACATGTTTGTTCGTATCTCTGAAAGTTCGTGAGTCCAATGTTTGTAAGTAGAGGACTCCCTGTATACTGTCTGCAGCCTTGAGCCACATTCCTTTGGTGGGGGCTAGTCTCTGTATCGACAACCACAGTTAACTTGCAGCAAAGTGCTTCTCATTATCGTTCGATAGATTGTTCCTATTAATTGTGCGGAAGCCAATTTAAGAGAGGTCACCCCAAGTGGCAGCACATTAATTTGTATTATCCACACGGAAAGCAAATAAGATAAAGTGAGCGACACATCATATTATCCCTTTCCTTCAGTTTGAAACAATGAAAATCAAAATGCATCCAACATTTTATATTATATTTTTCTTCCGTATGGCGTATGAAAAGCAACTAACAAAGTAATATTTTGGACATTGTGAAATTATATGGTCCATGGCTTGCAGTTTGAAGCTGCAGTCGTACAAAAGACAGTCTTGTGATTTTCCACTTGTGCATGTGATGATGATTAATGATAATGAGGATGTGGAAGCTGATGTTGTTCATCATCATGCTGCAGTTGTCACCATCGTGATATCATAATTCCCTTAACAGGTGTCACAAAGAAGCTCCCAGCACATGAAGCGACACGTTGGGCATCTTGCCAAACAATACACGGCACACCGCAAAAACGCATCGGAGAATCGATGCGTCGTCACGCACAACAAAGATAAAGATCCCCCGTATAGCATTAACGGATTGTTGAGGCAAATGCTGTTCACGAACACCTGTGAAGGCCGGCAAGGTACACGAGGGGGTGGGTAGCCAGCACCACACCCGACCGCCCTTGTCTCCCCAGTGTTAATGTTTGCACACCGCACCAGGTACTCATTGGAGGCTGAGTCGACCTAGGGGAGGCCCAGAACCGGTTCAGATAACTTTCACCGGCGTTGACCATGAGCGGGAATCGCACCCGGATTTCCGGATTGGTAGCGCAGCGCGCTAAACGCTCTGCCACCGCTTCCCATCGGCGCACACGGGCACAACTAGCACATGCATTTCTGTTCTCTGTGTTTTTTTTTCGTTCTGCAGCTCCTGTTGGACCAGGAGGAGCTGAAGAAGCTGTTGGTGAGCGCCACCCGGCCCGCCGTTCAGGAGCTGCTCAAGAAGGAGCTGCGCAGGGTGGATCGTGAGGCCAGCAGTCGGGCGCAGCAGAGCAAGGCGGCCGACGCGTCCCCCAAGGCAGCTGCTGCTGGGCCACCCTCCACCACCAAGCTCAGCAACTATGGTGACCTATAGAGATGCATGCAGTACACATACACGAGCAGGGGGGGGGGGTCAGACGATATATAAAGTTGTCTCTGCGACACCTTTATACCTTGAGTCATAGCCGATTGTCACAGCGACGTTGAGCCAGACAATTTTCCATGAGAGCGGGTGAGATGATAACACAATAACACGACACCTTGCTAATCTCGTCAA
Source organism: Petromyzon marinus (assembly GCF_048934315.1). Lineage (NCBI taxonomy): Eukaryota > Metazoa > Chordata > Hyperoartia > Petromyzontiformes > Petromyzontidae > Petromyzon > Petromyzon marinus. Next base: position 7,537,279 of record NC_133716.1, on the reverse strand, counting down.
GGAGCATAAACCATCACACGGTCATCCGCGCAAGTAGCTTTTGGCTAGCCATCGAACAAAGACGGTCACTGCATCTCGCGCTTCAGATGCACTTCTGCGGTCATCTTCCAACCGATATTACGAAGCCACTGGAGCAATGCACTTTTAAATCATCTAGATTGGATTAGCATCGTTGGCTACGTATGGTGTGAAAGAAATTCAACATGCATAAATACGAGCATTGCAGTTCACAATAATAGTAATACAGGACAACTTGGCCCAATGCGACTTTATCGAATGCGTATTTCGGCTAAACATGGTTTACTAAATTAGGTTTGTTTTCCGGAACACGGGTGATATTTCGGCTGTACGCGGTTTGACGCTGCTAAGATTTTCATCTCTGCATCGAAAAGTAGTGCCGTGAGAGTGCCGCATCCGTTGGAAGGTGTGAATGAATCGACTGAGAACGATTTATTTACCATGTCTGTATTTGCGAATGTGTTTTTTGTGCGATAATGCAGCACACTCGACACGCATTACGCAAATGTTGCCGCATGCATCTAGTTAGTACAGTAGGTTCTGCCACGTACAAATGAGCACAATACGTAATGAAACAAATACAGCCCTGCATCGGTAGGACTTTTTCGTTCATTAAAAACTCCGAACATCTCGTAAATACAGTAAAACCTTAGATTGCGAGCATAATTCGTTCCAGAAACGTTTTTGTAATCGAAAGCACTCGTACATCAGTTGTGATCACGTGACGCTCGGCAGACAAAGCGTATACGTACTACTCGTATTGCAAGACCTCGCTCGTTTATCAAATTAATATTTATTTAAAAATTTGCTCGTCTTGCAAAACACTCGCAGACCAAGTTACTCGCAATCAAAGGTTTTACTCTATAATTAAAAAGTATTAAGCTTAACCCTAATGCTATTCTCGTAAGTTTTTTTTATGTGACTTCTCTGTTCACGAGGGTTCCAGTTAACGAGTCAATTAAATGACTCGACACTTGGGTAACGAACATAAGTTTAGCCAAACATATCTCATGACTAGCTGAACACTATCTAAATAACACCTATTTCTTGTGGAAAGGCGACTTCTATAAACAAAGGGAAGGAGCAGCAATGGTATCTCCTTTGTCTCCTGTGATAGCGAATTTGTACATGGAAGATTTTGAAACAAAAGCAATAGCTTCAAGCACACTAAAACCCTCTGCTTGGTTTAGATATGTGGATGACACATAGTCTGATAAGTGAAATTGAACATACTCTTTGGTTCTTTCGGTAAAGTCACGTAGTAAGAAAAATAATAGATCACAACATTTTGATCGCGACACAAGCAATCGTCATCAGGTGGGACAACCACAGCAAGAAACAACTGTTGAAGTAGGCGAGAGATCTGCCGTGGCACGAGGTTATATAGGCCTCGGCAGTACAGTTGGGGGGGGAGAGGAGGTGGGGGGAGAGAGGTGGCGGGGCAGAAAGTGGACCCCGCGTCACCTTTTAGAGAAATCTGGCACAGTACATAAAATACATAAATTAATTTTCTCGTACAAGAGATGTATTACCGAAGCTATCAACAGAAGGTGTGTACTGCATTAATTGCACTTGTGGCAAATGCTATGTTGGGCAAACAGACGAATGATCAGCATGAGACTAAAAGAACACCAAATAAATATTAAATACTCCCAAATACAACTGTCAGCAGTAGCAGAACACGCATGCCAACAAGGACACTCAATACATTTTGATAATGTTGAATTCTGTGCAAAACTAGTTACTACTGGCCAAGACTAATTAGAGAATCTATCGAAATTCAAATGCATGCCGATACAGGCCACCATGCTTCAATAGGGATTACTGTTGGTATGGCTATTTTAGTACACACAGTGAACACAAGTACAATATTAATGTGCCCGCATAATGCGCATGCACAATGTACGTTGATCATTTACTCCCACTTTACGCAAGAAGAGTGCACAAGTGTTGTCATCACCTCTACGCCTCTAGTTAAGGAATGCAACAGGTGGACTTCTCCACAACTCTGGCTGTCGCCTGATGGAGCTAGTTGTAATTACTGGCGAAACGTCGTACTCAGATTGTAAATGTTGTGGCTTGGCTCTCCAACACACCCATGTGCTGTGCTAGTCACGAATTGACATGTTCTGTTTACATAACAACCCTTCCTAATTGGCTGTGTGGGGTGGTGGCGGGTTTAACGACACACATATTTACACGCTCTAACCCAAAAAACCTTTGTTATGCATCTAGCTGTCCACTCGTTGAGGATGTCAGGTCGACGGGCGCCTAGATGGCGAATCATCAACGTTAAAGTGACTGTGTTAGGGGCGATTGTCGGGCTGGAAAGTCAGTGTTAGGGGGGAACCGTAACAGCTTGGAGTGTCCTAATTTGTTCTCTCTGGCGCTTGCAATGCTTCGTATAGGATGGGACCAGTCGGAGAAGTTTCTGAAGGTGTACGTATCCCTGGAGGGTGTCCAGAAGGCTCCCTCTGAAAATGTGTCTGTGGAGTTCAAAGAGAGGTGAGCTTTGTATTATCTTGTATATTTAGTATTCTTATATTCTCCCAGCAGGAGGCAATGTTGCATTGTGATTTTTTTTAGTTCGTGAAATGTTGACCGTGACGCCGGGTCGTATAGCCGACTCGTTTTTGTGACAGTTTCCAACATCTACGGTGCAGCAGACATCCTGTTTTTCGGTTCGAAAAAGGGCAACTCTTTCTATGATAATATTTTTCACTTCATCTTTTGGAAATGCTGGCATAGCAGTCTCTGGTATTGTGCATACATTTATTGTAAATATTTGAGCATATTGTTTCAGTGAAGCTCGTTTGAAAATATTTGCTGGTTCAAATAAAATATTTACATTATCCCTCACTTCATTTATGGTAACTCTTTATTCACATCGATTTTCTATTCCCTCTCACCACCATTAAGTCTAAATACCCGTACGAACTAGTGCCTGTCTTTTCATATTTCCCAAATGCATTTCTACGGCCAAGCGATGTACTGTGCTGAGTGCTTTGCTTTGCGTTATAAAGTAAAAAAAAAAAATCTCCAAATGTCTAAAATGTATTTTCCTTGGCAAATACATTTCATTTCTGTTATGCTAAAAAAATAGGTCGTGCTTGAGTCGATTTATTCCATGCTGAGAGTGCAAACATGTAGTCGATTAAAAATGTAATATTTTGGCAATGTTTTTGTTTCATTCCCACACCGCAAACACAATTTGCACCACAGCGAGTATAATTACGGTTAATGGTGGAATACGCATTCGCAAGCAAACGAAGAGCTTGACTTAAAGCTTTCGTGACTGCAGGAATTCATATTCTTTGGGTCTTTCGGTAAAGTCACGTAGATAGGTTCAAATAAAATATATCACGACGTTTCGATCGCAACACGAGCGGTCGTCATCAGGAAAAGTGGGGTTAGTGTCTGAAGACAACTGATTTCAGCGACCGCGGCGGCGGTGGGCTTTCAACCAATCACAGGGCAGCCAGGCAGAAATTAGCATGTCAATGCACGATCGCCCAGCATCCTCCGCGGCGAGCGTGCCAAGGTGGCTATGTTAATGTGAGAGATGAGCATGTTAATGGGAGATCGTGAAGCAGCAGCAGCCTCGAGGATGGCGCGCGAGGTAGCTGTGCGAGTGAGAAATTTAATCTGTTAACGTAAAAAATCAGAGAGCCGAAAATAACAACTAACATCGGAAGGTGGGTAGGCTGGAAACATCACAGCCCGTTATGACTTAAACTGGTTAATAACGTCCTTGTGTTGCGATCGAAACGTCGTGATTTATTTGATTTTATTTCTACCTTCGTGACTTTACCGAAAGAACCAAAGAGTATGCTAATTTCTGGCTGGCAGCCCTGTGATTGGTGGAAAGCCCACCACCGCCGCGGTCGCTGCCCACCACTTGCATTGGCTGCTGGCATTTGGGCTACGCCCATTTCAAGGGAGGATGCTGGGCGATCGTGCATTGACATGCTAATTTCTGCCTGGCTGCCCTGTGATTGGTTGAAAGCCCACCGCCGCCGCGGTCGCTGAAATCAGTTGTCTTTAGACACTAACCCCACTTTTCCTGATGACGACCGCTTGTGTTGCGATCGAAACGTGATTTTTTTTTTTCTATCTACGTGACTTTACCGAAAGACCCAAATAATATAAAAAACGAAGAGCTCCCTGTAATATTACGCCTCAATCGTGAGAGTTCACATTAATGATGATGGAACATCGTGTTTCGGATGCCTGTCACGTTTGCGTTGCTTCATTTTGCCGCGCGACCCAGATGTACGATGACCCGCAGTGCTGTGATAAGAGCATGACGCTATTTCACTGCTTCTTGCTCATTCAAGTGAAGGCTTTTAGAGGCATACGCTCATTAAAACTCACGTTACTATCCTGTGTTGTGCTCGCACCATGATACACTGAGTTTCCTCAATTTGTTCCAACTAAGATCGCCCTGTTTTATTCAATTAAGGTAAGCGAGTTATCGTTTTAAAATGTTGTTCTTAAACAGCCACTACACGCACATCGTGTATTGTGAGCAATGTGCTCTTTTTAAGGTAAGTTGCCCCATTGTGACTGCCTGTGTTTGCATGGAATCTATCACGTGGAGCTCATTTCCACTTAATATGTATCCAATGCTTCCTAAAAGTATTTATTCAATACATTGTCAAGTTTATATTCTTAGCTCTTTCGGTAAAGTCACGTTGAAGGGAAACAATAAAATAATAAAATATGTATAAAACAATAAAAATTCTCACGACGTTTCGACCATAACACAAACGGTCGTCATCAGGTGTGTCGGTTTGCATTAAAAATAAATAAATTAATGCAAACCGACACACCTGATGACGACCGTTTGTGTTATGGTCGAATCGTCGTGAGAATTTTTATTGTTTTATATATTTTATTATTTTATTGTTTCCCTTCAACGTGACTTTACCGAAAGAGCTAAGAATATGAATTACTGCAGTCGCGACAGCTTTATCTCAAAATTTGTTGTCAAGTTTGTCAATTTATTTTTGGTTAACCCTTTGGTGCCTTTCTGCCACAATTCTGCCACCCAAAGCGCCATCACATCCGTTGCACACGTTAGGATAAACGATTCTATACAGTTTAAAAAAATATAAAGTTGGAAAGAAAAGTGTGTGGCTGCGAGTTAGTTGTTGCATGCATGCGTATAGAGATGTGTTTCGAGTTGTGACTCGAATGCAGTGACGGATTTGGTTGCGCGTATTGCCTCGGGGAGGCTGTACGTTTTCTGACGAGGGAGAATTTTGTGGAATGACGTCTAAACTTGTATCTGTTTTATTAAATTTCTACATCAAGCAAGTGCATGAGAGTAGGCCAGATATCCTCGAGAGGGACTCTACAGCTCTCTCGAGTGGAGGCATTTCCCCCAGCAGTAGCATGAGCAAGGAAATGCAGGGCTGCACCTTTGACAATGCATGCATCGAATTTTGCATGCAACATTTGATAAAATAATCTATGATGAATTCAAATTTTATGTCGGTGTTATTTTTAGGTTGACAAGTTGAACACTATTCTAATAAATGACAAATGTACAATTCAAACATGGCAAACAAAGTTAGACAAAATGAATTAATTCTTGAATCCTAATGAAACCCTGCATTTTGACGATTCACTAGAATGTCACGGAAGAGCGAGGTTATTATGGAGAAATGTTACCCTTTTAAAATATAATTGAAAACAGTATAAAGTACCATAATTTCTATATGAATAACAAATAACATTTAACTTTTTTAGTGTTTTAAGAATAAAAAATGTCCAATTGGACAAATGGTAGTGTGAGCAATTATGCAGTGCTGTGCTTATAATTTATGGCGAAGCAGTTTATTTTTTGACAAAATGATCGCATTTTTTAATGGTAATTTCTAATTATATTCTGGAAGTAGATGCACTTTGTTAAATGAAATAGGGACTTATTTTCCACAGTGCACATATTTCATGTGGATCCTGTTCGTTGGGTTGCACTGGCCTAAACACTTTATCTAAATAGTGAATCGGTGGTCATGCTTCACAGTAGGACTTTTAATTAAATAAAAATCTAGATCAACTGAATGCCTCCAATTGCCTCTGGAATGCCGATTGGCAAACCAAGTGTGAATGCCAGTGGGGTAAAAGTATTTCCAGAGGCTACGTTTACTTGGCCTTTTCCTCTGGCAGTAGACCAGGACATCTATTTAATTAGTCTCCTAGAGCAACCGGATGTGGTGAACACGCCGGGGAGTGAGGGTTGTGAATTGTAGGAAAGTCTGCAGATGGAGATGTGAGTGGTTGGCCTTTTTCATTGAGTGTCATACACAGCGGTATTAACTCGTTATTTTTTGGGACGGCCCTGCACGTTGTCTTTGGTGGCTCAATAAAAAAATGTACATCCATAATGCAGGTTTTTTTTTGGGTTAGATAGCATAAATATATAAAGGTGTCGTTAAACCCGCCACCACCCAACACAGCCAATTAGTAAAGTTTGTCATGTAAACAGAACATGCCAATTCATTACTAGTACAGCACACCGGTGTGTTGGAGAGCAAAGTCACAACATTTACAATCTGAGTACGACATTTCGCCAGTAATTACAACTAGCTTCATCAGGCAACAGCCAGATTTGATTTGCGGAGAAATCCTCCCGTTTCACACTTTTATATATTTACGCGATCTAACCCAAAAAAGCCCTGTATCATGGATGATATTGGTCGCGAAAGCCTACGTGCTAAACCAAAAAAATAGCATGATACTTTTAAAAGTAAAAGAATAATACAGTCACACCTCGGTATACGACCGCTTTGGAATACGTCGAATTTGGTATACGTCATTTTCGGTATAAGTCCTATCTTCTGGAACGAATTTACGACGTATACCGAGGTACCACTGTACTAGTTCGTAGGTTTTCGCGGCTGTGATGTGCAGCCCACTAATATGCTTTTGGGCTGTGGTGTGTGTTGTTCGGCATGATGTCCAACGTTCTCGATCCACATGCTAAGGAGCTGCAGGAATCGAACTGAGCAGCTCGCATTCTCCCTCGACTGTAGAGCCATGCCGGCTTCTATAGGCCAAGCTGATATTGTGTATTTGCTTTGTCTGGGAGGAATTGAAATGTCGGACATTGTGCAGAGCAACACACGGTGCAGCGTGGAGACACATCGCAGAGCAATAAAAAATAATCTTACTACCTTTTGACATCAATATGTATGCATATGCCCCTACCCATGCCATATTGGTCATAGGGGTTGTTGACTATACTTCACCGCACTGGTCAGTGGGGTTTATTGAAAACGCTTCGGACAAGGTCATTGCTTGTCCAGGACCGGTTCCGGTATCACTCACCAATGACGTTAGCCATGGTCAGGTATCGAACTTGGGTTGCCAAGTGCATAGCACTGTGCATTGCACTACTGAACCTCGTCTGCACTGGTCCACTCACAAAGGCGAACTGAAGACAGAAAAGTAAACAGCGGGAGTTTTAAACAGTGCCCTTTTATCAGTTCTCAAAACTACCGAGAGAGTTGTGAAAGAACATTGACAAATTTGTAAGACATGATTGCAATTTCTGTTTAAATTCGCCCAGATGAAAGGGAATTGTATATTGTGCCGAGTTCACATACTTTCAAATGTATTTCTGTTTTCAATGAAGATAACAGACGTGCTCTGCCACTTTTCCCTCTGGCATCTTCAGCATGTTTACAAATTACGTGAATTATTTGTGAGATGTTTTTTTTTTCTGGCTACTTAATTTTTAAACAATCAAAATGAAAATATACACTATACAATTATCGCTCTGCAACCAACATCACAGGCCTAAAAACTGAATTGTATCATGCAATTATGGCTTAAAAGCAATGCAATTATTTTTAATTGGCAGGTATTTTGTTCCATACCTGCCACAGGGCAATATGACAAATAATGTGAACCAATTATAATAGCTTTAAAATTTGTCCGTATTTTGATGATATTCAATGTACGTGAAAGGTACCTTCAGAATGCACGGAGTGGTTCTGAACAAAACGCAATTGCATGCTTTGTACTCTTTAACCTGAATAATAATAAAAATATAACAGTAAATGAGAACACTGAAACACAAATTTTAAAAGATGATGTATGTCAATTCATTGCTAATTTAGTTCCTTTTCAGTTTAGGTCTCATTGTAGGAGGATATTATGAATCTCATCTGAGTAGTTTCTTCAACAATACAGTGTTCGTTCGTTTCTCAGTCCGCTTGTCTTGGCGAGGGTCACGGCAGCAGTGTGTTTTGTGTACAAAACAAATCAATCCTACCGGCTAGGATTGATTTATAGAGATTATTTGGAGTTATCAGGCAATAAAACTTCAGCACTTTAACACGGAAAAGTGGCGCTAAATTATTCGGTAATTTACATTGCTCTGAGTGGCCTCCTGCCATAGCAATTTGCACTGAGAAATCGCATTTCACATCACAATATCATATTCCTTACGCCGGTAGCTTAAAAGAATAACATAATTGTTTGCAGAACCCTATGCGGAAGCGTTCTTTGTTCTCAGAACAAGTTGTCATGAGGTTGCGCCAGCTGTGGTGTGACAGGTCTGTTGTTTTTCTCGGGTTTCCTACGACGTTTTTGGAAAGCATGTTTGTAGAATTCAACACCGTCTTGCCTTCTGGCTTCATCTGCCTACTCTTCCAATTACATTTCCGTGCATGTGAGGATCGTAATACATAATCACATACATAGCATCAGTTAATTGACGGTAAGTATAGCATGAGAAAAAAGAATAGGTTTTACCCTTTCTGGAACTTAAACAGGACTTGCGTTAAGATGTTCGAACACCAAATAGAAACCTGTTGCAAGGCATCAAGTCTGCATTAACCACACGCAGTGCTTGTGGTGAACATGCAAACAATCGTGCTCTGACAATATATGCAATGTCTTTGAAACTGATTGGCCTACACCAGAGACAGCCTTCTTTCTGGCCTAGTCTCACCAGTGTCAGACGAGAGAACACCAAAAGGCGTCTAATACAAAGACAATGCACTTATCAGAGCATTTATATCTAAGGGTGAGCAGCTATAGCATGGGACCTTTTTGGCAGTATCAAAGTCTGAAAAATAAAAATAGGTTTTACCCTTTCTGGCAAGAAAACCTATTCTTATTTTTCATACTTTAACACTAGCAAAAAAGGTTCCATGGTATGTATAGCATTATAAACAAGGACATATTGATGGAGAATATATATTTAGTTTAGGTGTGGCCTTTGGAAAGTAGTGGTGATGAAAATGTGCATGCAAAATGTACGTTGATTCATTAATCCCCCCCCCACTTCACGCAAGAAGAGGGCACAAGTGTTGGCATCATATCTACGCCCCTATTTAAGGAACGAAATAGGTAGACTTCACAAATCTGGCTGTCGCCTGATGAAGCTGGTTGTAATTACTGGCGAAATGTCGTACTCAGATTGTAAATGTTGTGGCTTGGCTCTCCAACACACCGGTGTGCTGTAATAGTAACAAATTGTCATGTTCTGTTTATGTGACAAACCTTACTAGTTGGCTGTGTCGAGTGGTGGCGGGTTTAACGACACATTTACGCGATCTAACCCAAAAAAACCTCAATTATGAGTGGTGATGATGAGTGAGGAAGTTTTGAAGATCAGCATGAGGTGCAGCTCAAATAATCAAATACAGTAAATAATACTTGGTCTTTATCAGTTTCTCACAGAAAGGAAACATTAATGAGTGTGTGTCAGGGCTTCTTTCCAACCCTTGACCGGCTCAATGTCTGAAAGGGGCTGGATTTGGTGCTGAATGCCAAATGCTTCAGAACACACCATCTAAGCTTTCCCAACTATTTCATTGCTGCACGTTCAAGCACGCAGGCTTGCGCTGTCATATTGAAACGCCACTGCATGCTTCAACATCCAAGGCTTTTCTAACCAATCTCAGACAGATTTCATCCATAATCTACCCCTCAACCTGAATGACGATGGCTGGAGTTGAAGCATCAACTGGCCTTGAACTTGTATCATCTCCATCATCAATACAACCATGCTCAAGTCCTGAGCACAGCCATTGCACGTACCAAATAGTAAAAAAAAAATGCATACAATTGTCGAGTCCACCAGACGAAGGTTGAGGAGGGGTCGACCTTTTATTTATTGCGCGCGAGCTCACCACCGCACGCGTCCACCCACCGATTTCTTCCAAGAAGTGCTCCGATCTCCCCGCCTGTCCCGATGACGTCACCTCTCTCTTTCCTCGTGACGTCATCCTCAGACTGTACCCTCGGATCACGCGAGTATTTCTACCCACGGATCACATAAGTATCAGCACTACGGAAATTGTCACCGTATTTTGCAGCCTTATTCTACTTTTGATTTGCACCTTGAGAACAAAACGAGTTCTTCTAACGTGTAGTTGTGCAAGGGTGCTTGCATATTTTAGCACGTGACGTGTCCAGCATGTAGCAAAAAGAATATGGAAGTAAAATACTGCACATCAGTATCATGATCATGCCCCATTCAATACACAGTTTTTTCATACTCACGTTATACAGACATGGGTAACGAAATTATTAAGATTTCATTTATATTCTTGGTTCTTTCGGTAAAGTCACCACGTAGCAGGGAAACAATAAAATAAAAAAAAATATAAAACAATAAAATTCTCACGACGTTTCGACTGCAACAAAAGCAATCATCATCAGGTGTGAAAATTTCTTGCTGTGTGAAAACCACAGCAAGAAATTGTTCTTGCTGTGGTTTTCACACCTGATGATGATTGCTTGTGTTGCAGTCGAAACGTCGTGAGAATTTTATTGTTTTACATTTTTATTATTTTATTGTTTCCCTTCTACGTGGTGACTTTACCGGAAGAACCAATAATATGAATCCCTGCAGTCACGAAAGCTTTAAATCAAAGATTTAATTTACTTACTGAAACTGCACGTGTACTTGCGTATAACGTTGATTTGCAGCTCCCAAGCTTTAATTTTGAAAAGTAACCATTTGTTCAACTTCCATTTCAATGCGGGAATGCAGCAGTGGTCCCCTGCAGATTGTCCGTAGTGAGGCATGTATTCATGCGTTGATATCGCAGCAAACCTGCTCACCTTGACTTTGCAATGTAACGTAGACCTATTTATCTGCACCGCATTAGCTTTGAACTGTCTCCTTCTGCACACCAACAATGACTCGCATTTATAACACACCCAGCACATCGCCGAACCTCTTTGAGGGCCTTTTCTGGCGGGCAAGACAGACCCCCCACCCACCCAGCGATTTTATCTCGATGCGATTAAAAACATTTTAGATTTTTTTACAATCTCAATTGTATCATTTCCCATTTTCTTTTTCTGTTTGTATAGTTTTACTCACTCCATTAGCCTCAACGTAACACAAGAACATCATTTGCATTAATTGTAAGTAGTCGTATGCATCGCACGCGAATTGATTTTAACTCGTGCATTGTTAGACACCCGCTTTCCAACACGTGTCGACTATCGTGCATATGGCCACTATTTTCACATCCAAAACCCATTGCCATTCGCAGCATGCTCGGTCAGCTGCAAGCCTGATGTACTTTATTTGCACATTTAAAAGGAAAAATAATATATCTACATTTCAATATTCCATTGCCATCGCAGTGACTTGAAAATAATAATTCGTCACAGCTTCCGAAATGAGATGTGCGGCATTAAAACAAATGAGCATTTTTTTGGGCATATCAACGTCCGAGGGTCATAGGCATCACAGCATCAATTTTTTTTGGGAAGGGGGGGGGGGGGGCTTTTCGTGAAGGATATGCCTCTGCAGTGTGGCGATAGTGTCCTCGTGCGAGTGGCTTTGTCTGCCCCGTCAGCTGGTTTTTCTTCTCCGGGCCGGTGCAGAAAGTCGGTAGGGATTCAAGCCATGGATCCAGGCAAATTGAGACCCGCAGAGTCTTTGCTTTGCCTGCACATCAATTATCCGTTCCTGGGGATGGTGCTGCTATTGTAGTAGGTTCAAGCAGATTGTGTTAATTAGAGTCAAATCTGCATGAGTTGCACTCGGGGATTACATGACCCCCCCCCCCAACCACCTCCTTGTTGGTATAACGGAAAAGTTTAACCGCGCACGAGCTTTGCGTCTCGAGCTCCCTCTCATCCTAGTCCAGCTGTTCATATATACCAAATTAATAGCACAATTAGTGTCTTGAGTCAGATACAATCGAGGATGATTGGTTGACATGCAAATGTGGAATCGGGGTATAACCTGACAACAGGCTTGTTAGTGTTAACCTCAGTGTTTGACGGGTGTCTTTGTCGACGCCTCCTACTGCGGTGCCGTTTCGATGTCCCATAGCATGACCAACCTGTGCATTTGCTTTGGCCAGTTGGTAAACAAATTGGAAGCGATATAACGCCCAGCTTTGCATGCATTAGCTGTGATGATGCATCAGCCCAGCAGAGGTCTCCATCCACTACAGTTTTTTCACCCACTTGTGGTCTCTGTTCTCACACTGAACTGTTTTATGGACCGTACACACACAACAACCGCCATTCGCCACTAAGTGGCGGTGACGTCACCACGATGCTTGTGCCAGGCCATGTGCACCTTGAGGCCACGTGAAGTGTCGAATGCCCGCTGGCAGGAGGTCACAGGGCAGACCCAGGTGTCACGGGTCGACTGATTGAGATCCCAGCACCAGCAGATATCCCACCTCTTGTAAAGGTCCCTCACATCTCTCTAATAGGATATTTCATGATAACCCTCATTCCACTGCTGTATGCAGGCCTCCCCAAGGTGCAGCTATTTATTGCCTCTTCCGCAATCGAACTACGTAGCTCCTCCACACAAGCTGATTCCATCGCTCCATCTCTCCAGTGGACGTACTCTCTGGATGTGTTCCATTCCTTGGCTAGCCACTCTGTCGTTATAAAATTTTAAATAGCGACCTGCTAATGTGAGCTCCCCTTTTTTGCCACTAAAATACTCTGCTGGACGTTATTGCAGACTGTCTGGGCAAGCAGCCGATTCAAATTGCAATGTAGAAGCCACCAGTTTCCTGAAGCCAGTTTTTAGCACATCTTGAGGGTCCCTTGGTTGTGTTTGGTATGAATGTGGCTATGTGTATTCATATGGCTGCTGTTCTGCTAAGCGATGAGCAAACATTTCACAATAAAGAGGGGGAATGGCTAGGAAACCTTCCTAGTCTTTTCAAGCTAAATCCTTTGTACACTCCTGGCTTTTGAACACTTGGTTTTGTTGAGCGTTTTATTTGCCAAAGCTCTTAAGACATTGTTTGAGTCTCACTGAAGGGGTAATTGGCAGCCTTGCAGTCCATGACTATAGGGGCGCTACCAAGATGTATTTTTACTGTAGCATGGCTGAGCTTTCGGTTTGTGTGTGTGTGTTATCGCTGATAATTTGGTGTGATCATAGGTGAGATCTTTGCCATCTTACATGGTGCCGAATTGTGCTTAAATGATGACCGCATGGTCCATTAGACTTAAGCCTTTTGTTCTCGAATTTGAAATATCAGGCCAGCCCTTCGACCGTATCCCTCAAATAGGTATGTCCGGTCTCCCAAGAAAGCATTGCTGAGTCTCTGGACTATTTTTTTTCAGGAGGGACCTGCATTTGGGATATTTGGCCAGTTTCATTCAAGTCCATTTGGCATGTGACAGGACACCAGAGTACTAAACCCACACACATATAAGGGGATACCACCAATTGCTTGCACGCATGGGCTATACTAGCTCGTCAATTTGCCTAGCTCGTTAATTTGAGTATTTTACCAGTTCACACGATCCACCAACCCTTGTCTTCAAAGTGCTGGATTACAGGTATGCACTATTCACTACATCCAGCTCACATGACACAATTTTACCACTGCGCATTGGTAAGTCAACTAAAGCTGGGTTATCGGATTATGTAATTAATCGATTACTCTTCCGATGGCCGGTTCGATTCGTCGACAAATCGGATAACACGAAAATTGTTTGTAAACGAAAAAAGTCTTACCTTTGCTCCCGCATGTGATGTCGGGCCGGATGTGATGGGCGTGGCTCGGTGACATCATAGGTATCATGATATGCTGGGCGTGGCTGGAGGGGGGGGGTTTCCCACCTTCGGAAGGAATGTGGGGGGTCGGCCGCCATTTTTAAAATGGGGCCCGAATGAATCTACCACGAAATAATGTAGTTTTCTTTTTGTCGATGTAACTTATTTCGTAAATTAATCTCGGCTCTAAATTCTGCCGGTCCACTCGAGTTCGCAGATCACCCACTTGAGAACGCTGTGTTTAATACGCAGCCGTGATTTAAACTTGGCTGGGGATATGTTTTCATAGCGGCATGATTGAGGTGTTCTAAGTTGCAGCGGCTGCACACCATGCGTATCGTACGGTCCAATTAATCGGCCTGCGTTTAACATTTTCACTTTTAGACGTTTAACGTAGCTCACTGATTTTTAAGGGGAGAAGCCGTGTGGAGAACAGTAAGTGGAATTGGCACCCTGCGTGAATTGGTTAAATAATTATGCAAAGAATAAAAGTTGGAGTTGAATGTTCATAACAGTGTGCCAGGGCTATTTAGAATGGTGCTATTGTTCACGTGATATTTCATTATTATTGTTATTATAAAATTTAATAAAATGCCAAATTACAAACAGTACATGCATCCTACACGAGGACTCGATTTACATTCGGGCAGGGTCCAATTTAATTAGAAGATTTGTATATTTGCAATAATAGACATGTAGAGTAAATCCATTGGTCCATAGTGAAGCTGAGAAATTGCCAATTATCTCTGTATGAGACTGCAAAATAATAAATTTATTCAACGTACATGACAAACTTCTTAATTGCTGCCATTGATATTGTTACGTGCTCGTAATAAGCCACAGATGGGCTTTCTGACGGGATGTACATCAGAAAAAAAAAACGTACAAGTCATAACGTTTATACAAATTATACGTGCATATACTGATAATGATGCTAAATTGGCAATCGTATGTATAACCATTTTCGGGAGCTTGATGTATTATATATTTTGCACGATCAGCCGGTGTAAGAAGTGGGTAAAAAAAAAATTGTATTGCGGAGTGTGAAGCAGTGTCGGGGGGGGAAAAAAAAAGCCCCGGCAGGCAGCGAGGCAGATGTTGGCAGCACGGTACGAAGGCATTTGCACTCAATACAAGACTCAGTGCTCCCCAGTGACTTGAAAATGATATTTGAGACACTGAGCTGCATGGGCACAACGAGGATGCTTTGCATCTAGTTTTGACACTCGTAAGTCAAACTGTGATCTTCCATATGGCACACATTTTTCACTCCCCATCTCCCTTGCTGGGGTTAAGTGCATTCCACGACTGTATGTTTTCCACACCTTTATCCCAATTGTGCTTCTGAGCGTCATGTGAGAAATATAATCCGTTTGAACCCCCCCCCCCTTTGTGTAGCAGTACAATTTACTCCATGTTGGAGGACGGTCCATGGAAGGAGATATCACAGAACTGCTTCTGAGATTCCTTGGAATTGACCTCTGATTCAAATCCACACACTAGAAGCACAGTATCCCTACCCCCCCCCCCCCCATATTCTCTCATTACATACATTCAAAACCAAATTCGACCTTCTGAGTATTTACGTGTAATAATTGCTGAACAGGGTGAGACCATCAACTGACTATATTTGAGAAGCCCTATTCATCGTGACTGGCTGCCCGGATTGAAACTCGTTGATCAGTGGTTGCCAGAGCTCGAGGTCCACAGACCACTGCTGGTCTCCAGGGGCCATGCAAAAGTGGTCTGTGGAAATGTTGCACCTACATTTTTTGTTCTCACAAAATACCATATATATTTTATTGCATAGTGGTTAAAAAAAGAGATTTCACAGTATGGTTCACAGGCCCGTAAATGTTGGGAACCCTCTCCTCCAATTGGCACGGTTGACTACGTACGTTGCCGAAGAAGTTCAACGTACGTACATAGCTAAAGATTATGAATGCCAAACAGAGCTTCATCACATGTTAACGTATATATATGTTTATACCGCGTTTTTAAAGAGCACATTATTTCAACAAGCATCTGCTGTATATTAACTGTGGCTTATTTGGAGTGTACGTTTGCCCTTTAATTAAGGAGCATGCCGTGAATGTGGCAGCCAGTCACCAAAGCCCTCCGCGCTAGGATATATCGTAATCTGGCAAGGGAAGCCTTTTAAAATACTTAAATTGTACACATGCGTATGCAAATAGCCATGCCTTAATGTTGACATATATCATGCCAGAAGCCTCCACTTTGTGACTTATGTTAAACCTAATACGGTTCTCAGGTCTGCTGAGGATTTAAAATGTATACAGTGAGGGAAAGAAGTATTTGATCCCCTGCTGATTTTGTACGTTGGCCCACTGACAAAGAAATGATCAGTCTATAATTTTAATGGTAGGTTTATTTGAACAGTGAGAGACAGAATAACAAAAAAATCCAGAAAAACCCATGTCAAAAATGTTATAAATTGATTTGCATTTTAATGAGGGAAATAAATATTTGACCCCCTCTCAATCAGAAAGATTTTTGGCTCCCAAGTGTCTTTTATACAGGTAACGAGCTGAGATTAGGAGCACACTCTTAAAGGGAGTGCTCCTAATCTCAGCTCATTACCTGTATAAAAGACACTGTCCACAGAAGCAATCAATCAGATTCCAAACTCTCCACCATGGCCAAGACCAAAGAGCTCTCCAAGGATGTCAGGGACAAGAATTTAGACCTACACAAGGCTGGAATGGGCTACAAGACCATTGCCAAGCAGCTTGATGAGAAGGTGACAGCAGTTGGTGCGATTATTCGCAAATTGAAGAAACACAAAAGAACTGTCAATCTCCCTCGGCCTGGAGCTCCATGCAAGATCTCACTTCGTGGAGTTGCAATGATCATGAGAACGGTGAGGAATCAGCCCAGAACTACACGGCAGGATCTTGTCAATGATCTCAAGGCAGCTGGGACCATAGTCACCAAGAAAACAATTGGTAACACACTACGCCGTGAAGGACTGAAATCCTGCAGCGCCCGCAAGGTCCCCCTGCTCAAGAAAGCACATACATGCCCGTCTGAAGTTTACCAATGGACATCTGAATGATTCAGAGGACAACTGGGTGAAAGTGTCGTGGTCAGATGAGACCAAAATGGAGCTCTTTGGCATTAACTCAACTCGCGTAGTTTGGAGGAGGAGGAATGCTGCCTATGACCCCAAGAACACCATCCCCACCGTCAAACATGGAGGTGGAAACATTATGCTTTGGGGGTGTTTTTCTGCTAAGGGGACAGGACAACTTCACCGCATCAAAGGGACGATGGACGGGGCCATGTACCGTCAAATCTTGGGTGAGAACCTCCTTCCCTCAGCCAGGGCATTGAAAATGGGTCGTGGATGGGTATTCCAGCATGACAATGACCCAAAACACACGGCCAAGGCAACAAAGGAGTGGCTTCAGAAGAAGCACATTAAGGTCCTGGAGTGGCCTAGCCAGTCTCCAGACCTTAATCCTATAAAAAAAATCTATGGAGGGAACTAAAGGTTCGAGTTGCCAAACGTTAGTCTCGAAACCTTAATGACTTGGAGAAGATCTGCAAAGAGGAGTGGGACAAAATCCCTCCTGAGATGTGTGCAAACCTGGTGGCCAACTACAAGAAACGTCTGACCTCTGTGATTGCCAACAAGGGTTTTGCCACCAAGTACTAAGTCATGTTTTGCAGAGGGGTCAAATACTTATTTCCCTCATTAAGATGCAAATCAATTTATAACATTTTTTCCATGCCTTTTTCTGGATTTTTTTGTTGTTATTCTGTCTCTCACTGTTCAAATAAACCTACCATTAAAATTATAGACTGATCATTTCTTTGTAAGTGGGCAAACATACAAAATCAGCAGGGGATCAAATACTTGTTTCCCTCACTGTATGTAGAAGTTGGGATGCTGCCCTGGTGTAATGGTTCCAGCAATGGATCCTTTACTTTATGCCCTCTGCCTCTGTTCACCCAGCAGCATGAATAGGTACACCATAGTCGATGGAAGGTTTGGGTGGGGGAGGGGGGGGGTAAAATATAGGTTACTCCTTCAAATACGTCTGACCAGCTTGGAAGGGTGAGGCCAAAATGCCCTCTCGAGAAGACTAGAAAAGCCCCCACAGCGGGCTCTGTAAAGCTGCCTATAGTGAAGGCCCTTCTGCCAGCAGTGGCATGAACGAGCAATTGCAGGACTACCTTAAACATTAATGGGGTGGGGGGGGCGTGTCGCAGTGGCTCGAGACTCTGCTACACAATTTGATGTGTTAACCACTCTTTTGCTGGCCAGATGGCTCGGCGGTAGAGCGAGCAGCTCGCGATCGCAAGGTTCCGAGCTCAAAACCTGGTTGGGGGAGGTTGATTTAACCCATCGTCCATCCAAGGTCCGCTATACCTTGTACCACTTTTTTTGGGGAAGTCAACCAGTGGTTGTCCAAGGGAGATAATTCCCCCCCCACCACCACCATAGGAATGTGGGATGTCCACTGCTGTTCCAGGGCTGCAAGTAGGAGATGAGAATTGCCTCATTGGTAATTTGAGCAGGAATTTACTTTAAATTATACCCTAATGTGATGGTTGCAGCGGGCCACACCAGGTAACGTCATCAATTCCTCCTAACTCCGTAGAGACGTGGCAAGCTGCCACTGGGCAAAGAATAGTGTCCAGTCAGAAACGCATGCGCGTACACACACATACACAAAGACAAAGGTCCCCTGTGTAGCCTTAACAGACTTTTGGGGCAAATGCTGTTAGCGAGCACCTATGAATGCCGGCACGGCGCAAGATGGCGTAGGTGGCCATCACCACGCCCGGCCGCCTTTGTCGCCATAGTGGCGATGTTTACACACCGCACTAGGCACAAATTTGAGGCTGATTTGACCTAGGAAAGGCCCAGGACCAGTTCACATATTCGTCACTGATGTTAGCCATGGGCGGAAATCGAACTCGGGTCGCCAGGTTCGAAGCACAGCGCCCTAATCGCCACACTACCGTACAAAGACAAAGATCCTCCATATAGCCTTAACAGACTGTAGGGGCAAGTGCTGTTAGCGAGCACCTATGAAGGCCAGAACGGTACACGAGGGGGTGGGTAGCCAGCACCACGCCCGACCGCCTTTGTCTCCCTAGTGGCGATGTTTACACACTGCACCAGGTACTCATTTGAGGCTGAGTCGACCTAGGGGAGGCCCAGGACCGGTTCAGATAATCGTCACTGGTGTTGGCTGTGAGCGGGAATTGAACCCGTGTCGCCGGGTTCATAGCGCAGTAACCGTTACACTATCGCTCCCCACTACAGTACACACACATGCACGTATGCATGCACAGCACGCATGCGCACACACTCCGCGTGCTTGGGGATTGGGCTTTGTGCGAGCGCAGAGCGGGATGGATGAGACTCGCTGAGAGAGAAGCAACACATCCTGGTGGGGCATTGATTTGTCTAAATAAATGGGGCATGGTTGCGGGGGCAACAGAATTTATATCTGTCAAAATGATGCGGCCAGCCATTGTGCTTGTGCCTCTAATATAAAGCATCGGTCAGCTGCTGCTGAGGAGTCAATGCCAAAATAACCAACATCCACCCCCCACCCTCAACAACTGAACCCCACCCCCCTCAGAACTTTTCACCGCGATTAATGTTTCCTGGAAATTTCATCGGGTGTTACAAGGCGGTGGGGCACTTTTGCGCAACTTTTTTATTATTATTTCTGACTGCTGGTTGAAAGCGGGTTCCCACAATTAATGTAGTTTTGTGGAACTTGTATTGGTGGTGCACTTTTCCTATTTTTTCCTCTCTTGCGGAACAACTTTTGTATTCATTGCCTCACCCCTGTGTTTCATCTTAGGCCTCCTTACAAGTCACGAGGGACGCATATTCAATGCAAGTCTTTGTTATGCTGCCTTATCTTGTTCTCTTGTAGGCATGACCGAGGTGCTTTCTCAACAATCTATTCTCTGTGCCCTCAATGTTCTTTTTTTCCCTATAACTCTGTGACATTTTGGTAAAGACGGTCTCATTTTTCCACCCAAAACATGGCTTCAGAAGAGCCCAAAGTTATTCAGAATTTCTGACTTTTCAATCCTGAAACCAATATTTTTTTATTTTCCTATTCACACCAAAAAGCACCAATATATTTAAAGAGTTGAGGAATTACCTGAATTTGATGAAAAAGATGTTATGGCATTAAAAAAAAATCTAAATTTTGCCAGTTTTTTTCTTTTAGTTTTTGTATTTAAAATTTTGTCTGTTGAAAGGCAAATCATGAAAATGTACAAACCAGGAATATGATACTGCAATGCCTGTCATAAGGGCACACTCTCATGTATGTGCAGGGCTGATTATAATACTGAACGTTTAACTGACTCCTGAATCCCCAGACTTGCTGATGCTGTGTGTCTGCTGTAACCTTTAAGTGTAAGGGGACATACAGCTATTCACCAGACCCATTTCGATGTAGACACTCCAAAGCCTCCAGAGATGCTTTTTTATGTTTATAATCTTTCCCAAATATGCTCCTCATGATAATATGTTGACAGCATGGGAATGACTTCGAGACTGCAATGCTATTTTGTTGGCTAATTTTGCACATTCACCAAGTGTAATTACCGTAATCATGGCCCGTTAAATATACCATGATTAAATATCAGGTTGATTTAAGACACCATTTTAATACTGTACATGTGATAGAATCTACGTTGTCCATATCCTCTGCATATACCATTTCTTCGTAATATATTTAGCGACACTGTTGGTCTAGTCAAACGCACACATGCATATATACTTAGCCGAACACATTAATCAAGAATAATCTGTCGGTAAGGGTGGATGCCACCGTGGTGTAATGATTAGCACGCTGCACCTGCAATCTCCAGGCTGGGCAGTTGAAAGAATGGGCAGGTTTTTTTTTTATCACCCCCCACTTCTGTCCACCCAGCAGAAAAATATGTACACCACAGTTGTGTAAGGTCGTGTGTTGTGGGGTGAAGCGCAGGTACGCCTACCTTTTCTAAAAACGTCTGGCCAGCATGGACGAGTCGACCAAGTACCCGCTATATACGGGCTTTCTAAAGCTGCCTCTAATCATTGTAATTTCTCCAGCAGTGGATTGAACAAACTATTTCAGGTTCTGATCTTACAAATTGCCTTGAGGCGCAGTGAGGCTCACCGTTCACAATGGCCAACATACAGTGAGGGAAATAAGTATTTGATCCCCTGCTGATTTTGTACATTTGCCCACTGACAAAGAAATGATCAGTCTATAATTTTAATGGTAGGTTTATTTGAACAGTGAGAGACAGAATAACAACCAAAAAATCCAGAAAAACGCACGTGAAAAATGTTATAAATTGATTTGCATTTTAATGAGGGAAGTAAGTATTTGACCCCCTCTCAATCAGAAATATTTCTGGCTCCCAGGTGTCTTTTATACAGGTAACGAGCTGAGATTAGGAGCACACTCTTAAAGGGAGTGCTCCTAATCTCAGTCTGTTACCGGTATCAAAGACACTTGTCCACAGAAGCAATCAATCAGATTCCAAACTCTCCACCATGGCCAAGACCAAAGAGCTCTCCAAGGATGTCAGGGACAAGATTGTAGACCTACACAAGGCTGGAATCGGCTATAAGACCATTGCCAAGCAGCTTGGTGGGAAGGTGACAACAGTTGGTGCGATTATTCGCAAATCGAAGAAACACAAAAGAACTGTCAATCTCCCTCGGCCTGGGGCTCCATGCAAGATCTCACCTCGTGGAGTTGCAATGATCATGAGAACGGTGAGGAATCAGCCCAGAACTACACGGGAGGATCTTGTCAATGATCTCAAGGCAGCTGGGACCATAGTCACCAAGAAAACAATTGGTAACACTACGCAGTGAAGGACTGAAATCCTGCAGCGCCCGCAAGGTCCCCCTGCTCAAGAAAGCAGATATACATGCCTGTCTGAAGTTTGCCAATGAACATCTGAATGATTCAGAGGACAACTGGGTGAAAGTGTTGTAGTCAGATGAGACCAAAATGGAGCTCTTTGACATCAACTCAACTCGCCGTGTTTGGAGGAGGAGGAATGCTGCCTATGACCCCAAGAACACCAACCCACCGTCAAACATGGAGGTGGAAACATTATGCTTTGGGGGTGTTTTTCTGCTAAGGGGACAGGACAACTTCACCGCATCAAAGGGACGATGGACGGGGCCATGTACCGTCAAATCTTGGGTGAGAACCTCCTTCCCTCAGCCAGGGCATTGAAAATGGGTCGTGGATGGGTATTCCAGCATGACAATGACCCAAAACACACGGCCAAGGCAACAAAGGAGTGGCTTCAGAAGAAGCACATTAAGGTCCTGGAGTGGCCTAGCCAGTCTCCAGACCTTAATCCTATGAAAAATCTGTGGAGGGAACTAAAGGTTCGAGTTGCCAAACGTCAGCCTCGAAACCTTAATGACTTGGAGAAGATCTGCAAAGAGGAGTGGGACAAAATCCCTCCTGAGATGTGTGCAAACCTGTTGGCCAACTACAAGAAACGTCTGACCTCTGTGATTGCCAACAAGGGTTTTGCCACCAAGTACTAAGTCATGTTTTGCAGAGGGGTCAAATACTTATTTCCCTCATTAAAATGCAAATCAATTCATAACATTTTCGACATGCGTTTGTCTGGATTTTGTTGTTGTTATTCTGTCTCTCACTGTTCAAATAAACCTACCATTAAAATTATAATCTGATCATTTCTTTGTCAGTGGGCAAACGTACAAAATCAGCAGGGGATCAAATACTTTTTTTCCCTCACTTTAGCTGGCGTATCTAGAGCGCATTGTTCACGGGGGAAAGGGGTGCCCAGGTAGCGAGTTGTTAACTACCTCGCCTGGTATGCAGGAGGTCGTGGGTTTTATCCCGACCCAACACCTGTATATTTGGAGTTTGCGTGTTCTCCGTGGTCGCGTGGATTTTTCTCCGGGTCCTCCGGTTTTTCCCTGCACATTTAGAATAAACATGCGGTCAGCGTATTTGGCTGCTATACATTTTCACGTGATAAGCCACTTCGATTTAAAGCTTTCGTGACTGCAAGGATTCATCTTCTTTGGTTCTTTCGGTAAAGTCACGTAGAATGAGAATAAAATAATAAATTGATAAAATAAAATAACACAATTATATTCTCACGACGTTTCGGCCACAACACAAGCGGCCTTCATCAGGTGAAGGGACGAGACACTCCAGCGCTGTCCTCCAGACAGTCTCGTCCCTTCACCTGATGAAGGCCGCTTGTGTTGTGGCTGAAACGTCGTGCGAATATTATTGTGTTATTTTATTTTATCAATTTATTATTTTATTCTCATTCTACGTGACTTTACCGAAAGAACCAAGGAAGATAAGCCACTTTGTTGAGCTATCGTTTGTGGCCAGGTTGCTTCTAAAAAAAATGCTATATAGCTCAGCGGGCCTTACCTGGTCAAATAAAAAGTTGATAATGGTTTATAAGGGTTCTAATGTACTGTGCATTACACTCTTTGCTGCCTCTGGTATGCATGGGTGTATATTGAGAGTATTACAGTCCGGCAGGTGGCACGGTGGCCCACGGGGCTGTTCCTCATGCCAGGATTTCTGTTCCAGCTCTCATTGAGTGCCAGGACCCAACGAGAGGAAAATTAACCGTTGTCTCCTTGGGTCTCGTGCGTGCAATTGTGACTGGCTTAGTCCCATCATACCCAACAGGCACAAAGACAAGGATCTCCCCTTTAGCCTTCAGCAGACTGTTAGGGCAAGTGCTGTAAGCAAGCACCTATGAAGGCCGGCATGGCACACGAGGGGGTTGGTCGCCAGCACCACGCCCGACCACCTTTGTCTCCCTAGTGACAATGTTTTACACATCATACCAAGTACTCATTTGAGGCAGAGTCGACCAAGGGGAGGCCCAGGACTGGTTCAAATAATCGTGACTGATGTTTGCCGTGAGCGGGAATCAAACACGGGACGCCGGGTTCGTAGCGCAGCGCGCTAACGGGTACACAACCGCTCGCTATCAGACAGACACACTCACAAATCAGCTCCACGAAAAGCAGTAGTAATGAACGGTTCGAGAATGCCTCTTGTGTGCGTGCACCAATTGGCATGTCCAAGTTAGAGGTTGCGGAAAGGGTGAGATAGGCAGAGTGTAATGTGGTGTTGGAGCCAGTGCATTGAGGCGCCCTCGGGAGAGTTATGCGAAAAAGTTACAGTAATTAGTGGGAGGATGTCTGCAAGGTCTTGATCTAAAGCCGTCTGCTTAGGGGATGCAACGGTACATGTGATTGGGAGCTCGAATAAATAAAAGCACTGCAGTTTTGCGTACCCATTTTAGTGCATTGCGTGCATGTGTGTGCGAGCGTGTGGAGCGGTTGTGTCGTGGTTAGCACACTGCGCTAAGAACCCGCCAACCAGAGTTCAATTCGCACTCAGGGCCAACCGAAGTGGTGAGTATTTTAACTGGTGCTGGGCCATAGGGTGACTCAGGCTTAAACGCGTACCTGGTGCGGTGTGTAAACAACAGAGGTGGCTGGCTTTGGTGCTGGCCACAACCACCCACTGGTACACTGTACTGGCCTGACTTAATACATGCTCGCGATTGCCACTTGTTTCAACAGCCCGAGTAGGGAGGATCTTTTTATCTTTTGAGTGCTTCGCATTAAGTGCACTTCACTCTCGTCGTAAATATTTATCGTTCCTGATGTAAAAAAAGTCATGCTTTGCGGCATGATTAATTTTTTAATGGGCTTGCCAGAGACCACCTGAAGCGATGGGACAGCGCAGGACATCCTGCGGCGAGGTGTGTGATGCATTCATCTCCGTTGGAAAACATCGTAGAATTTATTCAGTAAGATGTTACTTTCTGCCCATGCCGTGTTGTTCAGCTTGGGAGGTCATTCCAGTAGTGAGTGAGCAATAAATTATTCTGCTGAATGCACATCACACCAGTGCATCGTGCAGGGCAGCGCAGCTCAAAAAGAAACTTCAGCGGTGGAGGAAAAAAAATATGCGAGGCTGTTATACCGCACGGGGCAAAAATCAGTGAGTAACCAACAAGAAAAACATATTCATGAAACTAATATCACATTCCTTGAACATCTTTCCAAGGGAAATAGATTTATGTATTTTCCATTGCACTCTGGCTCTGTGGGAAATTTGTAGTGAAGGAATATTCATGATTAATGAGTTTCTTTGTTTTTTTATTAAGTGGGACATCCAATTCCGGACGAACTTGTGCTGCGAGTGAAATAATTTTGCACGTAAAAAAAATCCCTCCGTGTGTCGAGACTGACCTTAAACTTACATGACATGTCAGAGCTGTTTCATTCAGGGAAGTTTTCTAAGCTTAAAAAAATGGTAAGGTGCCTCTTGGGGATGATGACATGTCAGATCGCCGTTGCGTTACCGCTGAGATCCTGGGTATAAATTCAGGAAGCCACCCATGATTTACCGATGTCTTGGCATGGTTACCGATGACCGCACGGCAAACCACATCTAGTTTGCCTTGTTACTCAATTTGGATTATTTCTGCTATGATAATTCAGATTTTATTAAAGTATTTACTCACATGCGACAAACTCTTTACAGGGCATGTATGTATGTTGAACTTCTTTTTTGCACCATATTTAGCCAACTGTGCAAATTGGAGGTGTTGGGTCTCTCCTAGATCAGTTCAGCATTAAATGAGTACCCGGTGCCTTGTGTAAAGCATCGGCAATGGGGAGCTACGCAATACTTATGAAGTATCGATATACAAACTCATTATTGCTTTTTGAATTGAACAAAGGCCCTGATATTTGTAATGTAGAGCCAAATAAGATCTGCTAAACCAGCATGATGTTTAACAAGCCTAACTCTGCTAATAAGATCCAGCAGGTTAATACCGGTCCACTGTTGGCTCGCTTAAACAAATGTTGCTGGAGAATATAGGTTTTCAAAGCCAATAGGTCGACGGACTAACATTTTTTTTGTGTGAAGTCACAGAATTGAGGTCTGCTTATATATGCCTTTTAACCAAGTACTTTAGTCCTGTGCTGTAATCATTGGGGATGGGGGGGGGCATTGTCTAAGACAAGGTGATGCACTGCAGGTTGTAAGAATTCTCAGTGTAAAATTGCGTGTTTTCACAATGTCATGCTGATAGCACAAGCGGGATATAAACGGTTAAGGTGCAGCCCTGCAATGCTTTCCCATGGCACTACTGGCGGATGGGCCGCCACTCGAGGCAGCTTTGGAAAACCCCTCGAGGGTGTTGTTTTGGGGCCTACTCTTCCACACTGGTCATACGTCCTCAACCGGCCTATCAAAGTGTTGGGATAACCCCGGTCTACTTCACTGCTTCTTTCCCACCGTACAACAGAAAACCGTTGCTGGATCCATGCCAAGTCAGTCCAACGGGTCCCAGGAGGTACCACGTTGTCTTTACAGATAGTCCCCCCGAGTTACGACGGTCCGACTTACGATGTTTCGATCTTACGATGGCGATAGCGATACGACAAAATTGTTAGATATTTTACATTTCGCGCGGCAGGCAAACGCAGCAGCGTATGAGGTACGAATCTTGGTGAGTACAGTACAATATGATACGTTACGTTCAATGCGTGTATGATACCTAGCTTTAGAGATTGCATTTTAGGGTTACCTCGATACGATACGTTCAATGCGTGTTAAAAGTTTTTATAGCAGATAGGATTGTTTCCTGAAAAAACTTTATTAATCTCAGTTCATATAGGTAGGCTAAGAATTTACCCATTTTTTTACTTTACATTTTACTGTGCAATACAGTATTGTAATTCATAAATACATACAGTATATAGTTTATACAGTACGGTACTGTAAATTGCTCTGTTTTGATAAATTATCACCATTCTTTAAGACTCCTGGGTAGGCTAGGCCATCTTCGACTTACGATATTTTCGACTTTTGATGGGGTCATTGTAACGCATCTCCATCGTAATTAGAGGACTACCTGTACATTGCAGAAGCCAATCCGTATCACTGATATGTGTGGATGACGCGTTGGCACTGTGTCCGCATAGTGACTGATGTCTTGCGCAATTAACCTGTCATTAGCCCCGCCCCTGGCCCTGCTTGGCCCCAGGCCTGTTTCAAATTTCTTGTGAGGCCAGCATATCTCTGTTTGGTGTCCAGCTCGGAATGGTTAAAGCCACTGATGAAAACCACACGTGCCGTGCATTAGGCCACCACACTGACTGCTCAGATGTGCCAGTGTAAATTGGGTACAAATGTGTCGGCAAGCTTTGCTGCCCTGACGAATGCGGCCGGATGCTTTGGTGCACCCACCCACACTGTGTGCCGTGGTCGTCTATAATGGGTGCCTGTTAACACCAATTGCCCTGACGTTCTAACCAGATTTACAGTGATGTTTGTGCGTGGGGTTGTATTTATTTATTTCAAAGCCATGAACAGTAATGTAATGTGCGCCTGATCATGCACATTCTCGGAAAATGAAACCCCTTTAGCTGACGGGGTTTAAAAAAAAAACAAATTACATTCTAGTGGTGAAAAAATCCTCTCGCAGAGCAAATGTGTTTCACTGATGGGACCTTAACTGAGAGTGTTGCCTCCGACCAAATCGCCCTGAATATATCTATCCAGCCTCGTCATATCTCGGAAGCGAAGCAGAATGTAGCCTGGTTCGTCGGTGGATGGTTGACGACCTCAGAATACAAGATCTTGTAGGCCTGGGGGGTGAATGCGAGTAGGCCAATACAGCAATTCTTGAATCAAACTGTGTGGATATTTGAGTGCATGTGTTTTTACTTTATTTTATCCCTGCGTGTACTATAGTTTTTCTCCCACACAAAGCCAAACACTCATTCATTCCAATTTTTCCATAACATCCCAATGCAGGACTTGCCTGAGAAACCAAAAAGTCTTGCTACTCGCTGAGACTTCGCTGCTTAGATTTTCACATTTGTGCCGTGTAGCCCTCTGAATTATTTTCGAGTTCTACTGCCCGATGTTCGGCACGATGTCCCAACATTTCTCTCCACGTGCTGGGAGCTTTCTATGAATCCATCTGTGACAGCTCAACTTAACTATTCGAATTGAGCCACATCAGTCCTTTACTATAGCACACTCACACAGAATATGCAGACCTCGCATTTCTGCGTAAACAGTTGGCATGGTACACCGCCCATTGCTTCGCCAACACGTAACGTGCATCGCGTTGAACCCGTGCGAGTGCGGTCCTCTCCCGTGGGCAGCCATGCAAGCGCTGTTAATGCGGAACCCAAGAACAGTGGGAAACTTGGCTTCGACGGTGACAGAGGTCTCGCTTGGTTTCTCTGGCTGCCGGTAATTGGCGCCGGTGCAGTGACCTGCGGTGTTTATGCGCTCGCCGAAGAGTGCCACAAAAGTGGGCCGTTTACAGCCATGTTTATAAAAATGACATCCATCGCGTACGTCCACACTCAACAGATATAGTGCGGTGATCGATTGGTTTAGGTGTGTGTCGATCATGGCGGAGTGGGGGTTGGGAGGGAATTGGTCATACTTCACCCTGGTCAGTGCGGGTTGGTGAAGGGAACACATTTTATCTCTCATCGTGCCAAGTACCTCTGCCTTTCAGACACGCGGCTTTTTTTTTTTAAATCTCAGAAGTGACTGGGAAAGAAGGAAACATCACTTTTGAGGCCCCACGCAAGCACTATTACAGCGAGAGAAGTACATTTACAAAAAATTAAAAGGCAGGCATTGAAATCGTGACAAATTTTATGAGGTGGAATTTAATATATTGCTGCTTTACTTGGAAATACTGTAATATTTTTTCTGAAATGGGTGCGCAGATTGAAACGCTGCAGTGAATTCTCAAACTTTAATGTCCCTCGGGGCCTTTGGGTACGTAATTGGGCACATCTAATTATTTTTTTGAGAGCTTAGTGCTCGCTTTTTTATTCATCTTCGAGTGTCCTTTAGAGCTTGAAATTGTTTCTAAAGCTCCGTCTGAATTTTTGCAATGCTACCAGCTGATTTGAGGAGAATAAATTACTTGAGGAAAACTGCAACAACAGTAAACATGACGCTAATAAGCACGGAACACACATCATTGAAAAAAGTTAACTTCACACTTATGCAATAAAAATGTTAAGCGGTATTTTCCCATTGATTTTTATATAAAAAAGAAATAGACGTGAGGCCAAAGTTTTAATTGAATTCGTACAATTAAGCTGTTACCACTTTTGTAGCTGCACTGGATGAGCCTTGCAGTGTCAATCATGACACGTTTCAGCCTCTATAATGCCTGCAGAATGGTATTTGATCTGCCTAAGCAATAAATGCAAACTATTTTCTTTGTAATTTCTGCCCCCCCCCCCCATATCCCGGCACTGTCAGGGTCATCGTGATATAAAATCCACTTGGGGCTCTCACTGGGAAGCACAGCAGCTTCTAAGTGTTCAGAGTGGCCCACTGAAGTGGCAATCGCATAGCTACCTTGAAGTAACCTCTGGTCCACACAGTAGAGGGCGACATTTTTCCCACGCGTCCCGCATGTGAAGATACATTTTTGTTGCATTGTGGTCAAACTGATATTTTAATTCTCGCAGGTGGGATTTAGCCACATTGAGTGCAAAACCTATTGCGATGTGGATGGTTGCTTTGTGTAGCCATCGCTGCTTGGGCTGAGACATCTCTATACACTTGAGAACCTGATTTAAATGCAAGCGGTTACCTGGATTCGAACCCATGCCCTCAGTGGTGCCAGCTCAGTACCCTTGCCTCAGCCGCCGTGCCACCTCATGTGTGCACATTTAAACATTTTAATTTAGTTCAGTTTGACTTCCGGCAATAACTTCTGTAGACATTAATGCTTTACCAAAATTGAAAGGTCGCCAGAGTAATAGTTTAAATTTAGTGCATGGCAAAATGTTAAAAAACGAATTATAAATAATTACAGCATACAGTTAACTATATATAGTTGCCTAAGAATAATTCAAAGTCTAATGTAACACAGAACATCTTTCATATATATGGCTCTTTATATGGCACTCTGTTAAATTATTGTACCCAATATTGGTGTCTCAGTGTTATGCAATCTCTGGTTAAAAAGGGCAAGTGGTGCAGCCCTCCAATTGCTTGCTCACGCCACTGCTGGCAGAAAGGGCCTTCACTAGGAGTAGCTCCAGCGAGCCCTTTAAGAGGGTTATTAGCCTACTCTTCCACGCCAGCCAGATGTCTTGGAAGTACACACAATTTATTCCACCACACCCGACTTGATGTTCGACTATCTGTGGCCTAACAATTTACATTGTTAGGTGGATAGGCGGCAGCGGGGGTGGGGGGGGAAATTAAGACATTTGCCCTTTGTTTCAACTGCTACGCTGGGAAATAACCATTAAACACTTATTGAGAATGTTTATTTTTTTCAATCCATTAATCCGAAAGGGTTGGGGTCTAATCTGTCTCGAAAGGGAAAAAGGTGCAGCCCTGCAATTACTTGCTCACGCCACTGCTTGCAGAAGGGCCTTCACTAGCGGTAAGCTCTAGGGAGCCTCAAAGAGTGGTGGTATAATGGTCCACGACATTGGCCAAACATCTTGGAATCTGTGGGAGTAACCTCTACACTTTACCCCACCACTTGTGACCTACCCATTTACGCTGGGATACTTAATTGACTTTCCCATTGATTACATTGGCGTGTGAAGAGGTGGAATCGAATCACAACTGCCTCTGGATTGCAAGCACTATGTGCTGACCGCTAACACTGTGGCAGCATTCCCTCAGCTTGCGGTTACCTGTTATTTTCTTCACGTGTCTACAGGATCATCAAGGCACGTATGAGAGTAACCTCAGTGGAGAGTTCCACCATCTCTGGGGATAGCCGCCGCAAAGTCTGAGCACATTGCTTAATAAATTAGACATTTCTTTGCAGCGTACAATACACAAGAGCGGCATGTGCCCCATTTCCGAATTGGTTATGGAGTCACTTTGCCAACCGTGGCCCCTTTGTATTTGTGCGTTTATTCCTCCCAGGGGCTCCTGCACACTGCCAGCATGCTGATTTTCCGAATAACATCGGCTACAGAGTAGAAATAGGTGAGCAGTAGGACGTGTATATTGAAATGCAGTCCTCCCTTGCATTCCCTTGGGCTGTGCAGAAACCTGGCGATGACTTTGTTGCAACGGGATCTGGTACATCTCGGCCATATTTTGTTTGGTACGCCTTGGATTTTTGAAGTAGTTTTGCTTTAATGAAAGGCCCTTTATTTACTGGGGTACTCTTTTGAGTTATTTGATTGTTATTGACAAACAAAAAGAAGCAGGCCCAAGTGCCGAAGAAACTGGAGATTATTAGTTGGCAGCTTTTGAGAATTTTATTTGCAACTTGGAATCTTAATTACATATTCAGCCTCATTAGAAAACACTTGGAGTGGGCAGTCATGACCAACCTTAAATGGCCAATGTAAAAGTTAAGCGTTCTTTGTCAACAGCTGCAATACAACATGTAACATTCAACACAGCAGTTGGTCACATTGTGGCCTTAAAAGGAAATATAATGGATGTAGTGACGTAAATGGTGTCACTAGGGTGTTCGCGCCAGCTACTATTACAGTAGTGCAACTGTGCGTCTGGAGCCTCTCTCTAGCACCAGAATAAGTACGGCATGTCAGCCAGCCCTAGAGGGCATAGTCCTGGTGATGGCCTGAGAGAGAGGGCAAGTGAGGACGTGGTAGCCTGAGTGGGGCACGTGATGCTGGGTCGAGATCCTTCGGGAGAGGTCTCGAAGGGGGCGTGGCCGAAGGCGGAGCGAGGCCACGCCCAGGAGCATAAAGGGGCAGTCGCGAGAGAGTTCTGGGCTCGTCTGTGGAGTCAAGCCTGGGGTCCCGCGTCTCGTCGTCTCCGGGTCTTCGTCTGGAGTTAACTCGCTACTCTCATCGTTAGCCACATCACCTACTATAGAACCTGAGTTACGTTCAGTGTTACCCGCTGGGGAAGTTGTTAAATAAAAGTGTTGCCTCCCAGTCCAGAGTGTGTGCCTCCGTGTTGAACACTACATATAAACGGCTGTGTTTCAGGCAAGCGCCCTTTTTCATGGCACATGCATGTGCTGTGAACTTGTATGAGCTCTGAAGAAAGGCAAATGCCCAGAGCGTGTCCCCTGTTATATCTGTTAATGACAAATGTTTTGCGTTTTTATGGTATTCTTGCTTGTACACAACTGCCAACGTATCACCAAATAATTGTTTAATACAAAAATAGTTGACTTGCCAGAGTAGCCACGTTAGTTTGCGAGTGTAAATTTGTGCAGATCGGAGGCTCGACCTTTTGTCACTATCACGAGGCAGCTGTGTGAGAAACCGCGTCACTCAATAAGAATGAGTAGGGTCTGGTTGTTATGCAGCATGGGCGTCGAGGTTGCCAATCTCCTGGCTTTCCAGGGTATGGTTGGACAGGAAGTGGATTAATTTCCAAGCGTGCAGGGGTGGAGTATTACGCCTCCCCCCAGCCTCTCATTCATAGTTTTGGCCAAACATCCAAATATAAAACTAAAGAGCTTGGGCAATTGCTCATGCCAGTTATGGCTGCCTCCCCGCTTGTCTGTGGTTTCCCTTGACTCTGCATCATGGTCTCCGAAAGTGAATGAAAAATGTGTCCTTTATAAATTCTGAATTAAACTTTTTTTATTTTACATCCAAAGCTCTCCTAACCACGAAGCTCGCCGATGACTACGTTGGTGCATATGAGGCGCCATTCCTGTTGCACGACAGGACGTTCACATTACGTTAAACGTGTCGCTGTCTGCCACCGGCACGATTCCTGAGTTTTCTACTTAACGAATTTTTAAAAAATGCACGCCACCGTCTTCTAATTTTTGTGAAGTTTCTCAATCGAAGCAATTTGGCGAGTGCGACGCCGTTTTGTTCCGCTAAGCTCCAGGGCAATTTGAATAGCGTCTGGAAGCAGGCTATCAAAGGCATTCATGCAATCAAACTTTATTCACAGTAGTATCCAGAAACATATATCCCTCCTGCACTATTACTCGTATGTAGGTTATGGTCTTAAAAATAAATCCGTCACTTGGGTTACCGTGACCTATATTAGTGTGGCTTCTCTGTCAAAACCCGTTTGTCTCCTTAATGCTTTATCGGCTCACCTTTTTTTTGTTTCTGCCACACAAATTCGCTGGCCTGTGCATTATTTGCCTCTGCAGCGGGCCAAAGTACAATAAGGACAAAAACGAGCTCTTGCCGAAATGCTTGCCGTTCGATTTTTCTGCGTCCATGGTAAATTTCATTTGGTCAATCACGTCAATTGATGATGTCCCCAACGTGTTCAATATTAGTTCCAATGTGTTTTTTGCGTGTTGTACAGCCTCTTCTTCGGCACGATGTCCAACATTTCGCTAAACACGCTGGTAGTTCCAGTTCCAAGAAAATGTAACCTGAACACACGTCGGAGGGCTATACAGCACAACTGCGAAAGCCTACGCAGTGGCGTTTCATCGTGTCCATTACTGCTCAAGTGCAGTCACGTGCGCTGAATAAGGCAGATAAGACCCCGGCTCTTTGGGACTAATGGATTTTCAAAAGAAACAATCTCAAAAAGTGTTTCATTAAGAGTTATTTCCTTGAGCTTTTAGTGGAATATTTCCCAGCGTAGCAGTTGAAACAAAGGGCGAATCTTAAAATCCCTCCTCCCCCCACGCCGTTGTCCAACCAACAATGTAAATGGTTAGGCCACAGTTAGCCAAAGCGGCAAGTCGGGTGTGGTGGTATAAATTGTCGGTACTTTGAAGACGTCTGGCTGGCATGGAAGAGTAAGCCAATCACCCTCTTGAAGGGCTCCCTGGAGCTCCTAGTGGAGGCCCTTCCACCAGCAGTGGCGTGAGCAAGTAATTGCAGGACTGCACCTTTGCCTTTTAACGAACACCGGCGAACGGAATATTTGGGCACCGTTGTTGTTCACAGGCCCTCTCCTTAAAACAAGCCGCTTTGCACAGTTGAAAGGGCGGACTGGGGCACGCGGACCAAAAAAAAACACCACCCATCACGATCTCGTGCGATGTTATTGACGCCGTGAGTCCGTCGGCCAAAAAGGCAATCCGCTGTGCGGCAGGCCGCGGCGGCGGCGGCAACAACAACAACAGCAGCCGTGGGGAAGCGCCAGCGAGCTGCCCACACGGCGGAGGGTTTCCGGCGCGGCTCTCGCGCCACGCCGGTTACGGTGCTTGGAGCAGGGGCGCAATGACAAAGCTGTGGCTTAGTCCATTTATAACAATCATCGCATTTCCCCCCCCCCCCCCCCCCCCCACAATACATTGCCCTTTATTAGAAGAGTTATGTGTGTGGTGCTTTTTTTAAATGCATAATTTCTTCTCTTTTGCCACTCCATTTCATCGTTTTTATTTCTCTGCGAGCCGAATGTTTAGGCTACGCCCGCTAAGGAATGTCCGATTCGATTTTGCTGTTGCGTTTTTTTTTTTTTACACCGCGCTGCCTTTTATTTTCACTCTTTTACTTCTCTGTTCCCCCCCCCCCCCATTCATCTCATCCATCGATGGTTGCAGCACGTTGCACAATCCACGTATTCCTGAGTCACTAAACTATGAAAAACCCGCTAGAATTCATCAAGGCGTTTTTCATGCGTGCCCACCTGCGCTGGTTGAGGGCACTGGGAATTACGTGAGATGGAGGATTGCCAGGTCGCCCTGCTGCTTCAGATTAAATGTGCATGAGGTAATGTGCTTGCAGTCGACCTGCTGCAGTGATAGTTCTCCACACTCTCCTCGGGATTGCTTTTCAGTTGGCCAGACAACCGCGCACGTTAGAAGGACACATCGTTGTCTGCCGATAATAATTTTCTCGTGCATTAAAAGCCTCTCTAAGCCAGACGCGGGCAAGCCAGAATTACAGACGAACAAAATAAATGCTTTAAATGTCTCTCCTGCTGATCTCTACAGCCAGTGAACTTCACCCATCGACATCTTGCTTCGTGGTAACAGACTCGGATGATGAAACGGTAAAGGAGCATATTCTTTGGTTCTTTCGGTAAAGTCACGCAAGTAAAAATAAAGTTAATCAAATCACGACGTTTCGGATTGCAACACAAGCTTCCGTCATCAGGTGTAACTAGCACAGCAAAATTACTGTAAAGAGAGCTATTTTGTAATAAGAGATTATTATATAGGGTAAGAGGAGGGGGTGGGGGAGGAGCCAGGGAGGACGGACGCAGGGTGGTGGGGGGTGTTGGGAGACGGGGGATGGTGAAGTTCCAGATCCTGATTCCTGCACCACGGATGGGGAGAGGGGGAGCGGTGCGGGGCGGGGGAGAGTGGGATGGGAGACAGCTTTTGCACGATTGAGGGTAAGCGGAGGGGGGGTTGTTGGGAGACGGGGGATGGTGAAGCTCCGGATCCTGATTCTTGCACCACGGATGGCGTGGAGAGTGGGAAGGGAGACAACTTTTCACGATTGAAACATTGCAAGTCAAATAGGAGTATTTTTTGTGTTATTAATTTGTAAGGCGCAAATTACAAAAATGTAATTCATTGTTATTACGTGCTAATTAAATGTCTTGGATTGTAATTACATTCAAATGTATTTGAAATATATTTACTTCAATTAATTAATTGTGTGCGGTGTGCCAGGCACCCCCCATTTCTAATCAGATAGGCTGTCCCCATGATTAGCCTGGCTTCAACACATTTCACTGAATCTGCAGAACAATTTGGACAATGTGAAAAATCTATCTTGAGGTTGGTATAATTTTTTTATATATATTTTATTAGGAGTATCGATTGGAGTCACCGATAATAGGATATTTGGACCCCAGTTGAAAAATTTCACCATATACAATTATACCATTTAATATAAAAGTATTGCCTTGTGGCAATTTGGCTTATGTATGTCAGGCTGAAATAAAGTTATGGATGAGAAGAGGTTTGAGGACTTTTAGAAAGATAAACTTGATGTTGAAAAGTAACATTGTAACGTGCCTCAAAAATATAGTTTTAACCAATGTCTACTATCTGATATGACGAGGTCCAGATTCATGGTCATCAACAATCTATAAACAAAGAATTAAAGGAATAGGTTTTACCCTTTTAACTGGCACAAAAACTGACACCTTTATTCAAGGCATCATGTTTGCAATAACCACAACACAAGCAGTCAAAATGCAAACAAAAAAGACAACTCTGATAATAATATGCACTGTCCTTGAATTTGATTGGTCCACACCCGAGACAGCTTTTCTTAGAGCCTAGCTGTCTCGAGTGTGGACCAATCAAATTCAAGGACAGTGCATATTATCAGTTGTCTTTTTTGTTTGCATTTTGACTGCTTGTGCTGTGGTTATTGCAAACATGATGCCTTGAATAAAGGTGTCAGTTTTTGTGCCAGTTAAATGGGTAAAATCTATTCATATATCTTGTTTCTGGCAAAGGAGGTCTCATAAAGAATTAAAGCTTTCGTGACTGCATAAAATTACTCATTGGCTTTTTCGGTAAAGTCTACACATGTGACTTTACCGAAAAATCCAATGAGTAATCTATAAACAATACAATTAAATAATGTTTTATTTTACTAGGTAAGGCCCACTGAACTATATAGCTCTTCTTCAGTCGCAACCTGGCCACAAATGTTAACTCAACAAAGTGGCTTATCACGTGGTCATTTATAGCAGCCAAATACTCTCAACGCATGTTTATAAATGTTGGGACAAAACCGGAGGACCCGGAGAAAAAGCCACACCACCACTGGGACATCATGCAAACTAGAAATATACAGCAGGCGTTTAGGGTCAGGATCGAACCCACGACCTCCTGTATACCAGGCGAGGTATGTTCAGATCTTAATAGAAACTTAAAACGTGAAAAGAACCATGGAGAGAGGCATGCTTGGATTTGCATTGAGAGGCAGAAAGAGGAACACGTGGAATTGAGAACATCGTCAGGTTAATTACATAATTCAACGCGTTCATAAAAGAAAGGGGGCCTTGGCAGGACGATGGCTGATGGTCTAGAATAGTGACGGAGTAGCTGTCAAGGAGTGGAATGTGTTCAAGAGGGCATGTATGTATGTTGAACGTCTTTCATACCGTATGTAGCCAACCGTGCTCATCAGAGGTGCGATGAGACGGAGTCACGATATTCAGCTTGTGTTGTGTTACAGTTGGTGGGGGGGGGGGGGGGGGGCTTCATCCAGCAGTGGATTAATCGTGGCTGATAATGATGACGGTGTCGGGTTGAGGGCACCGCACCGGAACAAGTCCTCATGAAGGGCACGTTCATTGTTTGGAAGTTAACCTTCAAAATTTCACGAACGTCAAATTAGGCGGCTTTTGTCAAAGCGTACAATGGCGTACCTCTCAATTAGTCGCTCAAGAACTTTTGTACAATTGCTCAGATTAGCAGGCACCTGATAATGCACCTTCCACTTGTAATCAAGTGTATTTTTAAGCCTCTTAGCTGTTGTTTATTCACAACTTTTAACCCGCTGTTGGCAGTAATAGCCTTAACTTCTGTTCGCTGTCAGGATGATTGTGTAAACAAAAATGCATTAAAAAGTCCACGATGCGTTTAATCCATGCTCTCACACTCAAAATCCCGTGAACATCGTCACACTTTGGTTCAAACCTTTCCACATGTAACAGGGAGTACGTCCCAGTTATTTACCAGATAAAGTTTATTGGTCTTACACTTTATAGTTCATTGTACATCATTGAAACACATTCTATTATTCCGTGCTCATTAACAATTGATTATACAATTGCCAGGTCACTTTGGATCATTTTGCAATTAAAGTATCTTGATTAAATGCTCGCCGCATTATTCCCTCCCCCGATGGCTACAATGCAGCACTATATAAAAATAAGTTAACGTTTGCAATAAGAGTTTGCTTTGAATAATCCTTTGGCAAGTAATGCGCCCCGCTTTGAATTAATAACTTACTGCGTCTTTATTGAAACCCATTTAGGGTTACTGAGCACGTTTTTTTTTTTAAAAATATATACGCAAGTAAATAAATGGCTTGACGTTAACGGAGCTGTTTTACCAACTTCATTGTGACACGAATTATTTGAAAATACACCCCCGTAAAATCATAACGGAAGCTTCTGCAATTCATGCAATGTGTATAAACTTAAGCGATCGTTTTCAATTATTACCACCGAGTAGGTATACGCGATTGTGCTGCATCGCTCCCAGATGTGTTGTTTGGCTGCACCGCCGTATGTTGCTTAGGATGGCTGTCCGGCGGTTCCCCCCCCCCCCCCGTGATTGGGGGAGCTTCAGGAACTGAAATAGA
Source organism: Petromyzon marinus (assembly GCF_048934315.1). Taxonomy (NCBI): domain Eukaryota; kingdom Metazoa; phylum Chordata; class Hyperoartia; order Petromyzontiformes; family Petromyzontidae; genus Petromyzon; species Petromyzon marinus. The sequence goes on along the minus strand of NC_133716.1, from coordinate 7,498,970 downwards.
GTTTCGAGATTACACTTGTGATAATATTACATTTCCTGCGGACGTTTCCATCTCGTGGATTTGAAAGGTCAGACATAATCCATACGCAACTCTAGAACACATGTTTTTCGACACGATGGCCATAGTTCCGCTCCACGTGTTGGGAGCTTTTTTCGGAACTGAAAAGTAAAACTGCTGAAGAAGCAGAAAAGCATTGTCAGGACGTGTGAAACATCGGCCATCGTTTATTTATGTATGTTGAACTTTTTTTTTTGCACCGTACGTAGTCAGCTGTGCTAATCGGAGGTGTGGGGGAAGGACAACAAACTTTAACGCAAAAAAGCTGTTCTAAAGAAATTAGTTTTCAATCGAGATTTAAAAATGTGCCTTCCCAATATCGGAGGGAGAAGTGTTCCAGATGGCCGCAGAAGCGTACGTGAAAACGCGCGATGCAGTGGGCGACTTTGTCCGATGGCTAGTCGAGAGCTGCTGTGAGGACAGCATGTGCTGCAACCTGTAAAAACACATCAGAGCTCTCAAATAGGTTGTTATTAATCAGGCTTACAATGCGGTGGGTTGATGCTACGCCATTGTTTCCGCGTAACGTTTGATTAATGCCGCAGACGAATCCCTCCTAAATTTTGCGCCCGCAGCCATTTAAAAATGCATGGGGCCTGAGACATTTTCGTCTGATCTTTGTAAAGTTTAATGAACATATTAATATTGTAGAAATAAGTGGTCGTAATATCCTAGGGAGATAATAATCGTGCAAATGTGCAACAAAAAAAAATACTTTATTCGTATTTGTGGCAATGCCTAAAGGTCTTAATGCTAATCTTTTATTGCAAATAAATGAATGAATCAATAAAACACGCTTTCTAACGGTGATGAAACTTCACGCGGAACTTCATTGCTAATTTCACTCCTGAAATGCTAACAACGTTCAGGATATAAACTTTTTGTAGAGGTTGAACGATCTGCAGAGGAAGAGGAAAATTGTGATGAGCAGTGTTTGCTTCATCACCTAAATTCAGCACACAGTGGTTTGAACACATTTTTGCAGAGCGCTTCAGCTCATAGAGACAACATAACATTTGGGCGCTGTGGAAATTTCAGTTTACATATGCCGTGTAAATGTCGCAGTTTTAATCTTTTGGTTTGTGGAAGTTCAAGAAATGCCCCTTTACTGGCGGTTACATGGTAATTTTTTTTCTCTCTCTATTTACAAGTTTTGTGATGACATCGGATTGATGTCACAGGTGCGACATAGCCAGATGGTGGCAGTCCAGCAAACTCATCCTTGAAGCCATCTGTGTGAAGCTTTGTGTTTTCCCATCGCATCTGTCGATTTTTTCTGGTTTTCTCCCACATTAATGAATCCAAATCCTCATAAATAATATTGGTTCGGAGCCCAGTAGTTCTGGCTCAATCTTCGGACATGGCCATTTTGACCCTGCCCTTGGGTCATCCTAGCAACCTTTGCTATCATGGCTGTTAGCTCAGCGCGTTCCTCCCCCCCCCCCCCCCCCCCGTCGCTCGCCTAAGGTTCTCACAGTTGATGGGAAGCTGCACTTGAAATAATTCAACGTGAAGCTGGGAGGTTGATTGATGATCCAGAACTCACCGATTCACTCCAGTCACTTGTGCACCGGCGGTCGGCCGCCTCCTTACTAAGTAAGCTGATTTATAAACACTTATATTGCCGTGTACTGCGTGGTCTTTGTTCCCATGAATTTCAGTCATCGATTCCTCCACCCTTGTTCAGACTCTTTGTCTACCAGACTGGTTGTTCCATCCCACCGTGCGTACTGTGTTCAACCACCAAACTTCCGATGAAAACGCTTCCCTCCCTGCTCCTTTGCTTTGGAATTCCCTCCCATCATCTCTTTTCCCATGTCTCGTTTAACCTTCCTCATTTTTTTTCTCAATAAAATTATTGAGAGAATAGGTTTTCCCCTTTTTTCTGGCAACAAAACAGGTGTTAAGATGTTAAAACACCAAACTGAAACCTTTTAGAAGGAATCATGTCACTGCATTAACCAAAATACTTGTGGTCAGAATGCAAATCAAAAACATACTCTGAGAGCATATGCATTGTTCTTGAAACTGATTGGTCCACACCAGAGACGGCTTTCTTTCGAGCCTAGTCCCCAACGGTGTTAGACCATCTTCTGGGTTCTTTCGGTAAAGTCACGTAGAATGGAGATAAAATGATAAAAATAATAACAATAAAATTCTCACGACATTTCGGCCACAACACAAGTAGCCTTCCTCAGGTGAAGAAACAGGACTGTCCGGAAGACAGCGCTTGAGTGAACCCTGCCAAGCTTGGCAGCGTCTTTTAAGCTGTGTGGGAGGAACAGAGCACCTTAACACAGCTTAAAAGACGCTGTCAAGCTTGGCAGGGTTCACTCAAGCGCTGTCTTCCGGACAGTCCTGTTTCTTCACCTGAAGAAGGCTACTTGTGTTGTGGCCGAAACGTCGTGAGAATTTTATTCTGTTATTATTTTTATTATTTTATCTCCATTCTACGTGACTTCACCGAAAGAACCCAGAAGATGAATCCCTGCAGTCACGAAAGCTTTAAATCGGATGTTAGACCAGTAGACACCAAAAGGCTAGGCTCGAAAGAAAGCTGTCTCTGGTGTGGACCAATCAGTTTCAAAGACAATACATATGCTCTCAGAGTGTTTTTTTTGCATTCTGACCACAAGTATTGTGGTTAATGCAGACACGATTCCTTGTCAAAGGTTTCAGTTTGGTGTTTTAACATCTTAACACCTATTCTTGGGTCTTTCGGTAAAGTCACGTAGAAGGGCAACAAAATAAACATTTCTTGCTGTGGTTTTCACACCTGATGATGATTGCTTGTGTTGCAGTCGAAACGTCGTGAGAATTTTATTGTTTTATATTTTTATTATTTTATTGGTTTCCTTATACGTGACTTTACCGAAAGAACCAAGAATATGAATCCCTGCAGTCACGAAAGCTTTAAATTAAAATCTTAACACCTGTTTTGTTTCCAGAACAAAGGGGAAAACCTATTCTCATATTTTGGTACTGGAAAAGGAGGTCCCATGATGTAAATTATTATGAACGCTTGTCTCTTACAACTTTAAATAGTTCTGCTGTTGTTGGTCGCTTGGCGTTGTGGGCTTGGGCTCAGTAAACACGATAACACAACAGCTGACTGTTGGTGCAGATGGGGTCACATTAACACGTGAATTTTCACAGGTATGAGAGCGAGTGTTTATGCCCATTTATTAAATAGTTGTTTGCCCATTTTCCACAAAAAAATGTAATCACGTTTTAAAACCTGTAATTTGGTATGGTGTATGTAATTATAGACATTTTAACACAGTTAAAATAATGTAAAAAAATTTCAGCGAGAACATTTTTTTCGTGTAAGAATGCCAATTTACTCAAACAGCTTTTCATGTGCCTGTAATTCCACCACTTTTCTCCTGGTTTCTCAGCGATAAGTGAGGTCTCCTTAATAATTGAAACATTGCTTATGCGAAAACAAGCATTTTAATTTGCAACAAAAAAAGATTTTAATTCAACCCATTAGCTCCGAGCTATAGCGTGTTAGAGACCCTGCGTGGAATCGTAATGTAGTGACATGAAAGTATTTAGCAATGCTTACTCCCCAAAGAGGAAAAGAAAATAAATACCTGTGCAAACCAGATCCTGCCACTTGCTTCAAACTTTCTTAATGCTTGCACGTTAAGGTTTTATGAGACTGGTTTGAAGTCCTTGTGCGTGTGTGTGTCTGCTGAGTTCTGCATTATGTACATGGAGGCGTGCACGCCGCAGAAGTGACCTTGGTCGTGACAATTTGAAAAGCAGCTTACCGACGGGCCTGTAGAAGAACATTTTCTGTTGGTGCACATTGCTCGCTGTGATGACTACACAACGATTGACCATGAACATTGCTATGATGACAGCACAACGATCTATCACAAACATGGCTATGATGACAACACGACTATTGATCGCAAACATAGCTGTCATAACAACGCAATTATTGATCATGCACATGGCTATGATGACGAGTGATCATAAACATGGCTATGATGACAACACAACGATTGATCACAAACATAGCTATGATGACAACAACAATTGACCAGATACATGGTTATGATGACAACATGACGATTGATCAGAAGCATGGCTGTGATGACAATGCAATGATCGGTCAGACACTGACAACAAACTGGAACAAAAGCTCAAAAGTGCACGAAGACACACCGAGAGACACAAGGAGATGGCATCGGGAGGGACAGGCGCCATTCATCGACATCACATTTTTACTGTGGGAAACTTCAGTGGGCTTCGGCAAGACACGATGCTCGAAGGGATACTGGAGCAGTGGGCAAGACCGGTGATGCATTGGCGGTAGAATGAGAGAAAATGTGTGGAGATGGAGCGCTGAGATCGGGAATGAGATGGATTGCGGCAGCACAAGGTGGTGAGCGTAGGCGACGGCATGGGGGAGGCCTTGATCCAGCAGTGGATATATCGTGGCTGATGATGATTTAAAGAGGTCTACAGAAACCATAGTTTTCAGAATACATAGAGCACTCGACCGATACCAGAGGCTCGCCGCTTACATTCTAATCGAATCAAATCGTCAATTATTTAGATAAACATCCACGCGATTTGGAATACATCTGTCAAAATATACCCTAACACTGCCCTGTGTCGCCAGCAATTTTCGCTCGGTTCATTTTGGAGGGCCACATTTCACAGTTCCCTCCCTTGGGTGCTTCAGAACATGCTTATGTATTTGCAGTGATTTGCTCATTGATGGAGTATTGGAAGAAAAATGCCTCTGTTGCTTTGAAATATATCTCTATCATTCTCCCCATCAGTCCATTTACAGCTCCCCCTTCATCCATCTCTTTTAAATGAACGTGTTTACGGTGTTGTGACAGAATGGGGGGGTTTGTTCAGGAGTATTTTTCCCCCCAACTTACATTTTTACACAAATTGGTCTCGGCGAGCAAATAACGCGCGTCATGTTAACGTCATGGACGTTTGTTGTTGCTGGCCAGATGTGTGAACCCATTCATTGGCCGAGTGGGGGCACAGGTCTGTAATTTAGCACTTTTGAAGCCATCTCTTGAGTTGAAACTCGTGTGTAATCAGTGATTTTTGTTGTATTATTATTCGTCTCGTCACTAAAAGCAGCAGTTTATTGAATCAGTCTCCATTATTATGGTTGTTGCGGTTGTTTATTTTCCAATCTATAAAAGGTAAAGGGTGCAGCCCTGTAATTTCTCGCTCGCACAACTGCTGACGGAAGGGGCTTCCACTGGACCAGGGGTCTCAAACTCAACTTACCTGGGGGCCGCTGGAGGTAGAGTCCGGGTGAGGCTGGGCCGCATCAAGTATTAAAAAAAAAAGTACAACTGATCCAATCTTCTCAATCTTTATTAATAACAGTTCAGAATATGAACGGTTCTTCAGAACATAGGCTTCTCTTACCTACTCCTTGCTGCCAGAGACCTGGCAGCGCTTCCTCTTCTTACACAGCTGAGCCACATTTGCCTTGAGGGAGGAAGCAATTGAGACCCTCAATGTGGCTTGAAGATGCTCATCAGTAAGTTTGGACCTGTACTTTGACTTATTAAAGTTCATGGTGAAGAAGAGCTTTTCACACAGATATGTGCTCCCAAAAAGGCACATGGTCCGCTTGAACATCCTGGAAAGCTCAGGGAAGGTGGGGGGCAATTCTCTCAAAAATTGTCCAAGCTTGTCTGCTTTTGCACTCACCTCCCTGAACTTGGCTTTGCGTTCAAAATTGCACTGCAGGTCAATTAGCTCCATTTGAAGCACAGGAGGGGCATCTTGCACATCGAAGGAGAAGGGGTCAGCAAAAAATTTAAAAGTGGCTCTGTGTGTCTTGAAGTCTGCAAACCTGTCATCAAATTCCTCCTGTAGCTTTACAATGGCATCAGCATACTTCTCACCACTGAATGGTGTGCCCGCGTCCATGAGTGCCTTGCATGCTGGGAAATGGCAGAGGTTTGTCCAAGAGAGCTGGGCTTTCCATAACACAAGTTTTGTGGAGAATGCTCTTTGTCATAGGCAGCTCTGACAAGCTGCCCCTGGCCTTGTAACTTCTTGTCAGTACATTCAGCTCCTGTGTGATGTCAACAAGAAAAGCTAAGTCCATGAGCCATTTGGGATCACGTAGCACAGGAACAGCCATCCCATCCTTTTCCATGAAGGCTTTCACTTCTGCTCTCAACTAAAAAAACCTCTTCAAGACGTTTCCCCTGCTGAGCCAACTTACCTCGGTGAAGTAGAGCACATCCTCATATGCTGACTATATTTCCTCTAAAAAGGCGCAGAACTGCCGGTGCTTTAAGCCCCTGGATCTGATATGGTTGATGCATTTCACAACGACAGACATCACATTGTCAAACTTCAGGCATTTGCTGCGAAGGGCCTGCTGATGGATAATGCAGTGCAGAGCAATGGCCTCCTCCACACCCTCCTCTTCCAGTTTTCTTTGAACAAGTGCCACCAGTCCATTTCTCCTCCCTGTCATTGATGGCGCTCCGTCGGTTGTTATTCCAGCAAACCTCTTCCATGGTAAACCGGCATCCACAATGGCATCACACAGCTGGCAGAATATCTCCTGAGCGGTGGTCTGGCCATGCGTTGGATTCACTGTGAGCAACTCCTCCGTCACTTCAACATTGTCGTCAACACCACGGACATGCATTGCGAGCTGCGCAGTGTCAGTGACATGCATACTCATACTCAGTCAGTCAAGACCGACTGAGTATGCACGGAAATGTTTGGCTTTCTCACGCAGTTGATCGTATATATGTTACCTGACAGGTCAGAAATGCGCTCTGCCACTGTGTTGGCTGAAAGGCTGATGTTGCTAAACTGACCCTTCTTTTTGCGGACAGACTATACTTGCAGCCTGTAACATGCACTTTTTGATGAACTCGCCGTCTTTGAATGGCTTTCCCGCCTTAGCAATCATCCCACTCACCACGTAGCTAGCTTCGACTGCTGCATCACTCTATTTGCTTGCTTTCTTGAAAAAATCTTGTTGCCTCAGTAGACATGTTTTAAGATTGGGGACGCGGGGTCCTCTCTCTCATCTCCCTGGTATTTTGCATACTCCTCAGTATGTCTAGTTAAGTAATGACGTCTGATGTTGTATTCCTTGTGCACCGCAACTTTCTCTGTGCACATAAGACACGTCGGGGTGCCCCTGTGCTCAACAAAAAAAATATTCCATCTCCCACTTTTCTTGAAATTGTCTGTGCTCGTCGCCAACCTTTCTCTTCACGGCAGGCTTTGAGAAAAAAACATGACTGGGCCTGGGTGACAAAAAAACCCAAAACACATTTAATATTAATAGAAAAAAACTTAATAAAAAAACCGACCGTAATTTCCGGACTATAAGCCGCTACTTTTTTTACACGCTTTGAACACTGCGGCTTAAACAATGATGCGGCTAATTTATGTTTTTTTTACACAAGCTTCATGCCGCCAAAACATTTACCGTCACATCAGACCAATTAAATTACCGAACAGGCCACAGTGGACCAATCAAATGCACTCACGCTAAATTCTTCAGATCAGTTCCTGGTTGGCTACTGTTCGGAAAAAAGCATTTACAGTACGTATTTGCGTATGTTACCGGTACTATTTAATAAAAAGTTGTAAAAAATCTTTGTGTAAATATCCCATATCCCATTTCCTAAGTCCTCTGTACCTTGCACTGGGTGACAGGATATATTTTCCTTCCACTTGGTGTCACTCCGGAATCACGTTTCAACCAAGTGACTAACGTTGCTAATTCGCGTTGGCTAACTTGTCAACAAACACCGGAAGCTGTCACGAGCCTGAGCTATGGTAAAATAATAAATAAAATTTAAAAAAAAATTGCTGTCAAGTAGGGGGCCACAAAATATCGTTCCGCGGGCCACAATTGGCCCACGGGCCACGAGTTTGAGACCCCTGCACTAGACGAAGTGCTATAGAACCCGGCGAGAGGATATTTGGCCTACTCTTCCATCTTGGTCAGATGTTTTGGAAGAGGTGGGAGTACCCACACTTTACCCCACCACACACTACCTCCTGATTGTCAATCTGCACTGCACCCATTTATACCGCCGGGTGGACTGCAAGGTGGGATTTAAAAAACAAAACTTTCCCATAGTTAAAACCGCAACCTCTCAAAATTGTACGTCCAGTTTGTAAACCATTACACCATCCATCTTCTTTTAAAGAGTCTTCATACGTTGAAGTGCAGTGTAAAAGAAACACCCCACCGTCGTATATTGTTGCGTAGTTATTGCGCATATGAAACTCCCAGTGGGCCTCACTTTAGAGCAATCTGTATTCAGCTCAGCGGTGCGACACTTTATCGGTGACGGCGATGAAAACAGAAACGGGCTTAATGCCCGCCGCGTTCATTTACTTTTCATGCCCCGGTACAAGAACGCCCGTCGGAGCCACCAAGTACCGATGATTGGACGAGTCGCAATAGCGGAGTTGGGGTTGTTTTCGTAAGCAACGTGACGAGCCACTCTTGTGAAGAGCCCTGCGCAATCATGGGCCATTTTAAACAACATTGCCAATTGTGGAGCGTCCATTCGGCGTTACAGCCAAACAACTCGTCACACGTTTTATCGCCGACGAGCGCTCTTAAGTGGCCCTTGTATTATATTGTCACCCGCAGACGGTCGCTTTCAGATAAAGAAAAATAAACTATCTCGGCGAGTTATTTTTCTTCAACTCTTCTGTTGCTGCTGCTGCTGCTTCTTCCGCTAATCCAGTAATGAATGGGCACGATGCAGCAGGGCTCAGAACCATTCAGCTTTTCAAAAGCTGCACACGCCTGGCCTGTTTTTCTCTTCACCGCGTCGCGGTGCTTTTTAACACACCTGCGCACGGTTTTCTTAAATTGTTACTCCTTGCCGGAGTGCACAGGCTGTAATCAGACGAGCTAGCCAGCGAGGCTATCGGAGCAGCGCAGTTCTGCGTGACGGGTGCGACTCACCTGCCCAGCCCGGTTACCCGAGTGTGTTCTTATGTCGGCCACCAACCACGCGTGAGACTCTGGCTTAGCGGTCGCGCTTAAAATCGCTGCCAATCGCCAAAAAAAACGGGATTCACAAAGTGTCCCTTTACGAGGATCAAGAAGTTAACGGTCAATGTGCCGACCTGCAGTTTATTGCTAATGCCGCTGTCGGCAGAAGGGCCTCCACTAGAGGTAGCTCAAAGAGACTGCCTCTCACGGATAGTCTTGGGTACTCTTACATGGTGGCCAGACGTCTTGAAAGCGGTGGGTGTACCCACAATTTGCCCCACCACCCAACACTTGCCAGTCCACAAACTGTGGTGAACTCATTCGTGCTCATGGGTGGACAGAGGCATGGTGGGATTTAAGAAGCCGTCACCATTTGTTTCAACCCGCGAAGTCATAAGATTGAAAATCAAACCGGGCAACCTCTGGATTGTAAGTCCAGTGTGCTAACCATTATACTGGCAGCATATACAATACGCCAGTATACATATATGTTTATAAAATTATACTTTAATCGCATAGGTTTGTAAACTTTCGTCCTTGCTCATACTTTACCAAAAGCACAGTGGTCATGAACAGATGCAAGAAGTCTTTATTGTGTCCGTGTGTTTGCGCTGCACATTGGGTGACTTGGCAGCCTAATGTTTGACAACATTTTCCACCGATTCTTTTTTGCACATGGTCAACAGTTTAATTTTCACAACTGACTGGTAACATTTATAAAATATGCTTTTAGAGTTTTTTGCTGCTATAAATGTCCACATGATAAGCCACTTTGTTGAGCTATCATTTGTGGCCAGGTCGCTTCTGAAAAAGCTGTATAGCTCAGTGAGCCTTACTCGGTAAAAAAAAAACAATTCATCTGCAGGCAATTACCAAAGTGTATGGGACCTGCTTTATGGTGATTGTTAAAGACTTTGTGATGCCTTTAGCAAGAACAGGTCAATATTTTCCACCATTGCAATTCACCTTTGCCGCATAAAAAATAACCCATGTTTACAAACATAGCTTTAAAAAATTAAAGTATCTTCCTATGTTTCGGTTTTGGGAGTTTATTCAAATGAGATGTTTTTGCTGCATAATTAATGTAAAAATGTACGAGCATGTTTAAGTCTTACAGTATAAAAGTGAACGTGAGTTGTAGCTATGGGACGGTAGTTTGCGAACTGCTCAATTCCCAATGACAACAAATATCATTGGCGAGTGATATCTGAACCAGTCTTGGTGCCCAGCCTTCCCTGATACAGGAGCTCGTGGGTTCAATCCCAACCCTAACGCCCGTGTATTTTGAGTCTGCATGTCTCTCTCCCCGTGATCATGTGCATTTTTCTCTGGGTGTTTCGGTGTTTTCCTCCACATTTAGAAACATGCGTTCAGAGTATTTGGCTGCTATGCATTTACGCATGATAGGACACTTCATTGAGCTATCATTTGTGGCCAGGTCACTTCTGAAAAAGAGCTATATATCTCAGTGGGATTTACCTGGTACAATAAAAATAGTTAATAGTTAGATTCACATTGACCAGCATGGCGAAGCATGGTCAAACAACACCGCCATAACTGAACGGTGTGACGAGGCCTTTAATTGTGCAGTGAATTTACAAGGTGCTGCAGATTATTATAATAAATTGGTACTATGCGTATACAGTGCAAAGTTCAAAAGCATCTATACGTGATGATATGGCCCTGCGGAAGTACGCTTATTGCTTGTTGCAGAGTTTTACAGATTGACATGGTCTACTTATTTGTTTAGAATAACGTCACAGGATCTTTAACGACGTGTGTTTGTGATTGATGGCCACATTATTAACCAGGACGGCCACGGGGCTATAACTGCGAATATTATGCAATAAGCGAAAAAATGCGCTACCGTTGGGCCACGTGATTGGCCCAGTTGGAAAAAAAATGGCCGAGCATTTTAATAAACCCGAATGGTACTTTGTGTATCACTACCAGATATGTGCTGTTTTGTTAATCTTATCTGTGATTTACCTTTACATTATGTATATGACATTAAAAAATACCAACACTGAAATAACCGAGATGAATTACAACAATGCGTTTGACAATATTCTCAGCCAACATTTGCAAGTCGTTTTAAATAAATGTGGACATGGTTTTAGATGCGTTGTCAGTCACGGCGGGCAGTTTGACTCTACTTCATGCTGGGCGTGCCAGGGCTGCCAACTGAGATTAGTTATCCCCACTGCTTTTGAATGCTCTCTTTGGGAATTTATTTTGACATTTTTTTATACATGTAAATAATAAAATAACCGATTCCAACAAAGCCCATGGACGAGGCTCGAATTGGCAACATCTGCAGCCAGCGGCTGGGCCTTACCTCGTCTCGGGAGTCACGTGACGGTGCGTCTTTCAGACCGCCCGCCGTGCGGATGACCGGCTGCGGCACGTCGCGGACGCTTTGGCGCGATCACAGCCATCGTGCGAACGGCGTGGGAGTGGAGATGAAAAATAACACAAAAACGCTCAGCGTTTGAAGCCTGACATTTCGCGAACAGTATCGACCCCAGCCGATTTCAACCTTCGAGTTAGATTTTAATTTACCGACTCTAATGTAAGCGGGGAATACATAGATGTTGCGGTTTATTTGCTGCGGGCCTATGCAGCATTGCAACAATGCAATGCAGGGGGGGGGGGAGGGGAAGTGGAATAAATAGCGTTTTCAGTAATCCCTTCCGCGCATGCCCCTTGTTCATAAAGCCATGCCAGGTTCAGAATTCTGTGCCATGCACAAGTTATGGTGAACGGGGGCTGGCCTTTGCAAGCAATAATTTACAACCAAATAACCTGTGCCTTACCAGCAAATCAAATAGGACACAGCTTGTTTAGCGATTTACTTCTCCATGCAGCCATACAGTATGTCTTGCTTAATACCGAGCGAGTCGTTTTACATACTAATTCGGCTTTTCAATTATAAATATTCGTCACTGCTGGATGACGGCCTCCCAAAACCGTCGCCACTACTCACGGCGGTGCGATACGGCGGGCCACCTGGCACCTTCACACGAGCTGATTTAAATCGCTCCATCTCCCCGCCTAACGTCCTCTCGGACGCGTCCCATGGCCGCCACTCGTCGCAGCAGTCGTCTTCCATCGTCGCCCCCTTTTAACAACGTTGCCCTGGCCAAGCACACTTTTCCAAACAGTTTGAATGGCATCTATTGATTGGCATTAGTTATTTATTATTTATATTTCATCATAAAGGTCAAATCAGTTCAGAAGAGCAGTGGGCCGATACTGTATTGGCAGAACCTGAGATGTCTGTCATGGTAAAGAATGGTCACCCCCCCCCCCCCTCCACGAACCCCCCCACCCATGACCAACACGTACCACGGCACGGCTATGTGAATATGTTGTTGGATAATCTTTGTCGACATAGGCCGCAGGTTTTATCTTTCGTGGTTGTCGTCTTCTCTATTTATTACCTATTTAAATGTCCGCGTAAATAAAGCGCCAGTCGTTAAATGAAACCGCATTCGCTAGCTGCGGGCGGGCGGGCGGGCGGGCGAGCGGGCGCTGTGTGCGATATCTGCACGGGGAGTGCGACGAGGGTGGAGGGGTGCAAGGGACGGGGCTGAGTGGTGGGGGGAGCTGTCTGACCAGCTTCGCGGACTGAGCCATGTCGCGTGGGGAGGGCTCTGGCCATAGCTCGGGAGCCCGCTGCTCATGTCAGCGCAATCAAATCCTCTTCTGCCGAGGGTACACGTTGCACGGGTACGTACGTTGAACTTATTTCGCGCTGTACGTAGCCGGCCGTGCTAATCGGAGGTGCGGGGGGTAGGACAATAAACTAAACACACCAAAAACGGCTCCACAGATATGAGTTTTCAATCTCGATTCACGGCTGGGAAACAATTTCAACGGAGATCCCTTGATTTTCCTCGAAAAGCTTTTTTTTCTCTTTGACTTGCCGGCGCAACAGAGAACAGGCAAAATACAGAAATGTGAGCGATAACTCGCACGTCGGATGCTCTGCTCTATCCCATGGCCGCGGGGCCGATGCAGGGGAATGGAGAACTACGGGAGATGGATGGAAGCGATAGACAGAGAAGGGGAAGAACGTTGGAAATGAGTGGGTGCACCAGCATCGGGCGTGGTGCGAGTGATGGGAAAAAGGGGTCAAGTTGAGAGCAAATAGGAGAAATTATTATATTCTAATTTAAGCGCCGCTATTCAGATGGTTATCAGAAGGTATTGTGCTTTAATGTTGGTCTCGCAGCCTGCGATTATATCAGCTTGAATGTGTCATCCTGGCAGCTCAGCAGTGTGGAGCCTGGTTTGTACTTGGATGGGAGACTTGCCTGGAATACCAAGCGAAGTAGGCCTGCGATGTGAGGTGCCCAAGATATTGCAGTACTCCAGTGAATTATGCAACATTGCGGTGAATGTTGCATCTCCGTTGGCTGCAGGGGTGAGGTTTACCATACAAAGTATATAATACTATATTCGAAAAAGACCTTTGCTGGCTGGCTTCCTGCCTGTGATCCTGGCTGGATTTTTTGGCGTCTCGGTCGGGCAAGTTCGTGGTGGTGACGTCACGCGCATCCCGCCGGGTTCGTGGGTTGTGGTGACGTCATGCCCCCCACGCTGCCACCCCCCTTCCACCCCAGCTGTGTATCATGCTCAAGTGAGATAGAGGAGAGATGTGAGGGAGAATGAGAGGGGAGCGGCGGGGAGAGAGTGAAAGTGTGTGAAGCGGAGATGAAAGCGAGAGAGAAAAACGGAAAGAGGAGAGGGATGGAAAGCGGCAGGCAGTGGGGAGGAAGGAATTAGGGATAGGCAAGAGTGGTTGAGATGGGAAAGGGAATAACGGATAGTGAGGGTGATCGGTGAAAGAGAAACAGAGAGAGAGAGATAGCGGGGAGGAAAGTGGGTGAGTGGAGGAAGGAGAGTTGAGAGAGGAAATGGGGGAATAGTGCAGCACGAGACAAAGTGAGATACATTGGGATATACAGTACAGGGAAGGTGAGTCAAACCTCTCTATAACATGAAAAGTTTTGCTGGCTGACTGGGAGCGACGGACGAACAGTTACGTCCAAAGGACGCGCCGGGTTACGAGAAGGAATTGAAAATAATTGACTCCCACACGAAGAATTTGACACAATCTTTCATGTGTGAAATAGATTTTAATTGATGAGCGTAGGCATGGATTCTGTAGAGTTTGTTTCTTCCATAACCTGCAACTCATCTCTCGGAGAAATATGCTTTCCTGGAAATAGAATCATTGATATTTCCCCGTGCTTTAAGTGACCGAAAATATATATTTTTTTAACGACATCAACTTCTCTGTTTGCGTTGAATCACGTTCACGCATGCGTACGATCACTTGTTAAAACAGATTGCGGGAAGGGCTGTTGAATTTAAATCGTTGTTTCCCAATTTACAGTAGAAGGGAATCTTGGGCAGGGGTGGCCAGAGCTGTTTTGTAATCAGCACATCGCTGCATGAGAGGAAGGAAGGGGGCGGGGGGGTGAAACCTAGCCGTGAAATTGGTGTTGAGCGTGAGGGCATTGCAAAAATTGAACAGAAAATTGATGACTGCTGTTTCAAGGCTTCTTCGCGCGCGCGCGCGTGTGTGTGTGTGTGTAGTTGGTGGAAAGGTCACCCACTATTTTCACTTCTATAGGGCTGGGTTCCCGGCACGGTCACAGTGATGAATTAGTAAGGAAAAAAAAACATTTTCAGCAAAATAATTGTTCGTTACACTCGAGCGTTGTCTTATCGGCCAGCGCACGAGTGTGCGACCGCCGACCTCTTTGGTGTGGGTAAAAGGAGTTGGGTGTACGTCCACGCCGAATGCGTTTTCTCACGACGCGCTTTCGCCTTCGCCGCCTGCACGCGGTTCTTCGGGGGGGGGGACGCTTTTCTTCGGACACGGAACGCGCCGCCCGTTATGATGCGGCTGCCGAGCGGTCGACGACGAGCTGCAGTACTGTACATTGTTGAGGGAATTCTGGTTATATGCAGCACGTGTCCTCATCCCACTGCCTCTTGTCACCGTCATCTCACTGCGCGTGCCTACATCGTATCTTGCAACCGCCACCTTGCGCATTCTTTCTTACCGGGGAAATTGTTTTTGCGTTGACGCGCTTTCTCTCTTTCTTTCTTTCTTACCGGGGAAATTGTTTTTGCGTTGACGCGCTTTCTCTTAATGCGGTGCTCTTCCCGGAAAGCATCTACCACTTTAAATGAGGAATTACTACAATTAATGTACTATAATGTACAATTGCCAACGATTCCCTCCGCTTCATTGCAATTTCACATTAAATTTTATTGACCAAATGAGGTAGAGGTGCAGGCCTGCAATTGCTTACTCGTGCAACTGTTGGTTAGAAGGGGACTGCACTGCAGGGAGCTCTCGACGGCCCCTCTCACAGGTTAATTTTGACCGACTCATCAAGGCTGGCCAGACATTGGGAAAGGTGGGAGTGTCCAAAACTTGATTCCGCCACATACTACCTGCCAATTGGCTGCGATTTACCCATACAGCTTTGTATGCCTGCGAGGCTTGAGCTTTGAAAAAAAGACCGACAGAGATAAGACATTGACACTCGCAATGTATTGCTACAGAAGGATACTGCATCTAAGCTGGACCCAAAGAGTGACCAGCGTGGAAGTAAGAAAAAAAGGTGGCACGCAGAAGAAGACCTGAATGCGGGAAGTGATGAGAAGGAAACTGCCACTATTTGGACACACATGTAGGATGGAGAAGAACAGGAACATTAAACGTGTGTTGTTCAATAATATGGAAGCAACCGGAAGGAGAGGAAGACCTAACAGAGGATGGCTTGACGACGACGACGAGATTGGTGCCAGAGAGATGTGGCACTGATTGAGGATATTGGCACCAACACAGAGGAAAGTGGAAACAACAAATGACGACATGTGCAGTGGACAGCTACGAGCTATCTGCCCATGGAGCGTGACGACGACGACGATGATGATAACTGCTCTGGGTACAGAGGCCGGGAGAATTTAAGAACCTTGCTCAGTTTCGATTTAAAGCTTTCGTGACTGCAGGGATTCATCTTCTTGGCTCTTTCGGTAAAGTCACGTAGAAGGGAAATAATAAAATAATAACAACAAAACATAATAACATAAAATTCTCACGACGTTTCGGCCACAGCACAAGCAGCCGTCCGACAGTTCTGTTTCTTCACCTGAGGGACGGCTGCTTGTGTTGTGGCCGAAACGTCGTGAGAATTAATGTTTTATTTTTATTATTTTATTATTTCCCTTCTACGTGACTTTACCAAAATGAACCAAGAAGGTGAACTTGCTCAGTGTTTCAAATGTCGAAACGGGAGATCGAAATAGACTGACGAACTTTGCATTGCGGCTCCAGCGCGTGTTGACCCATTACACCGCAGTAGCAGCCTTGGAAGGCTATTACAGTATTAATGTCAGCTGATGCAGCATCTCAGAAGAAAATTAGGAGTAACTTGATTAGGGTGTCTACAATGGCAGGCACTCATTGCATACCACCGGGAAGGCTTTCTCTCAGCCCTTTATCTCTCACAAGCAGAGGTCGGCTGCAAATGACTGTGGTCCTACACGGAGCGTGAGGGATTATTAGCGATGTAACGATTCAAAACCCAGAGAAGGCAGACGCAGCACAGAGAGAAGCAGTGGTGTGAGAGATGAAATGAAATAATTCGGAGGCCGCTACTGGACATAAACAAAGCTAATGAAAGGAATGAATGGAAGAGAATGGAAGATGCGTTTCCCTGCAGTGGGAAGTTGGAGGCTGACAAAGCAACAATTAATAAATTAAATTTTCCCCCTGGCGATTTTATATCCTAATCCGCAATTTCCTGATTTTATACTAATGTACCTACATATTATTTCGCAGTCGTGCTGCTGCACACCTCTTTCACGTGTGAGCTTTCTCCAATCAGTCGCTCGAATTGTTCGCGGCACGTGGAGCGAAACGTCGGACAGCGTGCCGATCGACACGCGGGTACAACCCGAAATCACATCGGCGTGCCGCACACCACATCCGCGAAACCTACGCAGTAGCATCCATTATTGAGTGTTTGGCACGTGGGAGGAAACCAGGGTCCCCAGAGGTTAGCCCATGTGTATCAGAATCAAAATCAGAATCTTCGTTTAGACTGAAGGAAGCTAAAACTTGATTTGGCGCTTTCACGACTGCAGGAATTACTCTTTGTGTCTTTCGGTGAAGTCACGTAGAAAGGGAACATGAATAAATGTAACAATAGCATCACGACGTTTCGATTGCTTTTGTGTCTTGTCTATGTGTCTCCGGTTCTGTGCTTTATCTCTCTCTTAAATTTAGCAATCTTTGGAAGAACGTAATCAACCAGGTGGGGTGTTGACTGTTTATGTTAGCCGACTGTCTGTGCTGTGTTGCATTATATTTCTAAGTTTACTAGGTTTGTTTTCTTTGTCATTTGTACCTGATGATGATTGCTTGTGTTGCAATCGAAACGTCGTATGCTATTATTTTATTGATTATTTTCTCTTTCTACGTGACTTTACCGAAAGAAACACGGAGCTGCGAAGCTCTTTGTTTGTGTTTACTGATGTCCAGTATACGAAGGGGGTGATAACGTGTTTAACGTTTCGCTGCAATCTCCTAACCACCCCCAATGCCCAATGGACATAACCTGACCAAAGGCCGCGACCTAATTTAAAAGTTGCGTTCCACTTGTCTATTAATATTTGGTTTCCTTACATCTTGAATGGCCCATGTGGTCCGTCGATGAAGTTGCAGTAGTTGGGGGCGGTGGTGTAATATTTTGCAAAAGGTGAAGCAGGAACGGAAAAAAAAACTACGTGGACTTACTTCGAGCGGGACAAAGAGGGTATAAGAGCTCGCTTAATTCACTTAGAAATTATCTTGCTGAGATGTAGGCAGGCATGGATGTAATCTCAGTTCACTGCTTCAGTTTAATCCAATATACTTATCGGGGTGGCCATTTGTTCCGCAATCGGAGCAAGATGTACGGATTTTAAATTTGCATGTTATTAACTATCACAAATGGCCACCATCAGGCTCCACAGACCTCGCTATTTCATTGTTCAGCTCGCCGATTTGACCTTTTTTTTCTTATCACGGCACCATTATCAAAGGGGATCCTTCAGCAGCGATTTCTCGCATTTACGTCCGGACACGACTGCCCGACTTTAGTGCGACTGATTGCAAGATTCGTTTTTTGTGTGTGCCCTCATTCCCTCCCTTCCCCCCCCCCCCCCTTCCCGCACCATGCCATCATCGTGCGAACTTAGTACACGGGCGATAAAGCCTCGCCGCTCCTGCCTGCGAGGTGCCCGCTTCAGGCCCCGGGAACTGGTCGTTTCTCGCCGCGCGTGACACTTTGCCCTTATGGTAATTTTTTCTGCGCGAGATCGCCAACAGCCAATGTCGCCAAATAAATGCGGCCTCTGCCATCCCGCCACAAATTGAGTATCATTTGTTTTCCCCAATCTCTCTCGCACACCACTGGCAGGAGGGCATGACCTCCCACCACCCCCTCCATCCCCCCACCACCACCCCCTCCATCCCCCCCACCCCCTCCATCCACCCCCTCCATCCCCCCCCACCCCCTCCATCCCCCCCCTCCATCCCCCCCCACCCCTTCTCCTCCACACCCTTGGCACAAATCACTGCAGCTGCCCACTGGTTCTTCTGCCTTTTAATCCAATTACCTCTGCCGCTCACCGATTGGTGGATTGCAGGCTGTTGCTAAAATACCAGGGGGGGATGTAATGATCTCGATGTCCTATCCGATATTATTTACATCGGATAAGGTTATATTCGTTGGGTCTTTCGGTAAAGTCATGTAGATAGGTGGATAGGTTCGAAGAAAATAACAAAAAAGTACGACTTTTCGATCGCAACACAAGCGGTCGTCATCAGAAAACAAAACAAAAAATTCCTGATGACGACTGCTTGGGTTGCGATTTTTTTGTTATTTTCTTTGAACCTATCCACGTGACTTTACCGAAAGACTCTGGCTAAAAATGTTATTGTTTTATTTTTATTATTTTATTATTTCCCTTCTACGTGACTTTACCGAAAGAACCAAGAATATGAATTCCTGCAGTCACGAAAGCTTTAAATCGAAATGTAATTATTATTTTTAAACAAAGGCTTATTTAAAACAGAAATGAATATGTAAAGGGGAAAAAATGTAGGGGTCAATTAATTGGAGGTCACAAGACATCTGGATCTCACCCCTGCTCATGACCTAGAGCTCCCAATCATAATATTAAGAATTAATTCCCAGTGTTTAGCTATTCATATGAATAATTGTTTTTTAGGTAACCAGGATTTTCTGGTGTACCGCGAGAAAGCGACAGTGAATCTCAATGGACAACCACATGATGAAATAAAATACATCGGCTAGAATTGGCTTGCCATGTTTAAACTTTTTTTGTCAATTACAATTTGACATTCTTTTAAGGTCAGCACCGGTGTACCATGAATGTTTAATTCTAATGATAAAGTAATGCAAGTAGATATATGTAAAATTGGTAGGAGTAGTTGTAATAGTAGGGGCATTGTAGCCATGCTGGTAATGCGGTCTTAGAGTGTAAGCAATTAATTGAATCAATTTAAATTAATTATGCTTAACGCATCTTGAGCAGTTTCTATTAGCTGGTAATTACCTGTCATGAATTTGGACCCAGACAGTCAATTAGACAAGTGGAATTGTCTGCTGATTTACACATTCTTTGATAGAAAGCCCAGGCCTTAGCATGCGGTCAGCATGTAGTAAGAAGGTAAAGGGGCAGCCCTGCAATTGCTTGCTCATGTCACCTCTGTCAGAAGGGGCATTCACTCGAGGAAGCTCAGGAGAGTCCCTTCTAAGAGGATATTTGGCCAACTCTGGGAAGAAGTTGGGAGTACACCGACGTTTCTCCACCATGCACGGCCTGCCGATCGACTAACTTTCCCATTATTTCGAATGCTGCATGAATATGTCTGGATGGAAAATATTCTCACCGCAGTGCTGTGTGGCCCATGAAGGGTTAATTCGCAGTGTTACCTTTGATTAAATTGCTGGTACATTTTATCAGAGGTTTATTGATGACTGCGATTGTGGGGCCCGCAAATTACCCACGGAAATTATGTATTTTATTATTAGCCGTGGTATTATTAGTGTAATTCGATAAGTGCGGCCACACGTCTATGACTGCACGAAATAAAAGCGTGCCATTTACATTCTCCAATCGTAAAAAAAAGGGTTTGTAAAATTATTTATAAAAATAAATACGCGTGTCCGTGGATTCTTATGAGCGCGCGTCGTGACGGATAATTAAGGTGCTTTTTATGCTTCTGTGCATGCAATGTAAAGGTCACTATTTGGTTAAACAGATGCAGTAGAAATATTCATTTATTATAAATACATTTGAGCAGTGTGCCACTATGAATTGGCATCTAGATAACGTGGTCTTAACGAAGGGGCATGGGGTTATTACTATAGAGTCACGGTGGCTGTGGGTTAAGTTATTTGCATAGAGCAAGCTAAAAATTGTTAAGAAATTATTAAGTTCTGGTGGGCGGGTGGCTCAGTGGTCAAAGTACTGAGCCGGCATCGCTGAGATCCTGAATTTAAATCCGTGTTTCAGCCACCTGTGACTGGGCTCTTAGGCGCAGTGAGTTGATGGTATCAGCCCGGTCAACAATGATGGCATAACATCACCATCGCATTAAATTTAGTTTTTAATTTCATTTGGAAAATGCCAGCTCTGAGATTAGAAAAAAGAAAATGGATTTATGGCCGTGGGACAAACGTGTTTCTGTGGCGGGGTACACGAGTAAGTGCAGCGCTCTCTAGCATGTGGATAAAAAAAATAAATCGCTCGTGATCTTGAAAAGAGTTGAGTGATGTCCGCTTCCACGGGTCATTCTCAAACGCATGGGGTAATGCACCTTTCTCTGCTTGCGTTCCGAATGGCTGCTCCGTCTCGGGACGCGGTGCCGAGAGCGTGATCGCAGCACAGTTTGGAGATGTAGAAAATTTAATTTTAAAAAGGCATCCCGGCCCACCTTTTGTTTGCGACTCCCCATCACCGCGGTTGGGTGCGTGTGCGGAACAACCAGGGGTTGCGCGGTGTCTGTGCGATTGCAAGGCGCGAGCGCACGAATGGGACGTGTTTGTCATTGAGCTTGCCCTTTAGAGCCACTCAAGACATCAGTCCCCCGGCCGCGCACGTGCGCACGTGCACCACGTCTAGTTGAACATCTGAAGCGCGGGCGTACGCGTGTTTTTGTGTTTGATTGCGGGAGGTTATTCACAGAAATGGGAAGTGACGCATGTCATTCTCGGGGGATTGTTAGTTTCCGCTCAGCATTTGACCCCCCCCCCCGCCCTCCCCACCCCGCGTCTTCTTGTTATGTTTAGTGCAAATCCAGTGCTTGACAAATGTTTACGTTGGCTTGTGAAAAGTTCAAGAGAATGTGACGTCTCGCGCCGGCGTTTCCCAAGTAATGTGTATTTCCGCCGGAGTCAGCACTGTGTGTGTGTGTGCGCGTTGGGCAGAATGTGAACGGAACGGGGAGAATTAGGAGCCGCGATGCTGTCCATGCCGTCACCGTTTCTTTCGCTGTTCTCAGTTATATTTATGTTCAGTGCCGCATCTATTGAAACTGAAGTCGCAGCGATGCATTCGTAATCATCATCAGGCATAGTCAATCAACCGCTGGATGAAGTTCTCTCCCAAAGCTGTCGCCATCTCTCACCAGCCTGCGGTGTAACAAGCTGCAAGTTCATGACTGCCGAAATGTAGCATATGATGGCGTACGATATATAAAAAAATACGTATAATTATAATCACACATTATGGCTGGTATTTTGTCATTAACCTACTACATAGGATCGAACTGCGACATTACATTTGGCAATCATCAGGTGCGTGTAGCATGTAACGACTTAATTTTTATTGGAACAGAAGCCATTGGTAAATCACAGGAGTACAAGGAGGACAGCAGAGGGCAGTGCAGCAGAATCAATTGTAATACTCTAGATACAGTATTAGTATTCTTCTATGCTCCCACTCGCACTGACCAGCTTGCTGAAGTATGGTCAAATAACCGTTACAACCTACACAACGAGGTGTGGGGGGGGGGGGGGGGGGCTCATCCAGCAGTGGATTGATGAAAAGGTCCACGCCTGGTTGTTAAACATGGAAAGTTGTGCCGTTGCAGTGAGGCGCCACCAGCGAGATGTTAACTGCCTTGCATGTCTCTCTCTCTCCCCGTGGTCATATGGATTTTTCTCCGGGTCCTCCGGTTTTTCCTCCACATGTAAGAATCGACATCACGCGTTCAGAGTATTGGTCTGCTATCAATTTCCACACGATGAGCAACTCCGTTGAGCATCATTTGTGGGCATGTTGCTTCTGAAAAAAAGAGCAATATAGCCCCGTTGTTTTCACCTGGTAATATAAAAATTGTTTAGCTTTAGTTTGAGTACCGGCTTTGGGGGAATCTGCCGTATGGAGATCGGCGATGCTCGGACATGTTAATGCTTTAATTGTCCTTTCAAAGTAAGCACTCTAATTTTTATCCGGTCCTCACAAACATATCCTTCTTTACACTGAGCTTGAGAAATGTGTCGGTATTTTTGCCATTGAAGAACAAGCATTTTTTTTTTAAAGAAACCATTATCATGGAAAGAGGAGAGGGAGGGGGGTGTCAATATTTGAGTCTCTTAGCGGTGGAGCGGGGAAAAGAACAAGAGAAGTGGTGAGAAATGGCCTATTTTTTTGTTAATATAATTTCAGCATTGGTTTATGTTATTTGTATTCCCTTTTCATCAGATAACGAGCTATTTGGACAGTGCAGGTAATCTTACAATCGAGTGGCACTGAGGGATGAAGAACAAAGCGGGGGGGGGGGGGGGGGGAAATATTTCGAATGTTATGCTCTCGACATAATTGAGATTTTTTTTGTAGGCAGCCCCCTTCGTGCAAGGTGATGAGTTTTTAGCCTGCGCATTTAGAGGGTGTTCTCAAAGTGCTGCAATTGTCATGCAGGCAGGGCAGTTGTTTTATCTGCAGAGCAACACGGAGTGTGCAAACAAGTCTGGCCTTTTTTACGTCATCATCATCGGCGTCGTTTGTAGTCGTGAGAGTGAATGTATTGGTCGTGTGCAGGCTTCACAGTGAGCCTTACTTTTCCAGGGATGTCTTGGATTGGCCTAGGCGCGAAATGGATGGTGCTCGCTTTTTTTAATGAAGATTTTTTTTTTAACATCAACTTTCACCTCTTTGCTGCTCATATGGCTTGTGAAACGGAATCATTAAAGTATACAGGAAATTTCTGTCACCGTCGGCTGATAAAAAAAAATTTAAAGGATGAAGAACATGTAAATGCCTGGTTTCTGTCATGCATTCCGATGAGGATTTATCCTCGAAAGGACACGGATTAATTAGTGATAATAATGTTACCTTCTGAGTCACAAAACAAGATGATGTGCGATGGAGTTTGATACTGCGAGATGATGTCACGCACAATGGCATCACGGAGAGGCGTGTGTCATGTCCATTGTCTTGGCCAAAAAGGCTTTCCCATGATCGATTTTTTTTTATTTGGGATAAGCTTTTAATCAATTTGCCTGTTTTATGTTATAGTTTAAGTCCGTATTAGTTACCAAATTTGAAACTAAAATTTTTATTTATATTGGATCACCTATGTGAGGGTTATCGCGACCCCACCTTACACGTAGGCAGATTGTCAGACAGACGGACACACAGGCGGACGAGGCGACGCGAATTCATGAACATTTTAAAACTTAGTCGGAAAGTGTTAGAACATTCAGGGGTAGATGCAAACTTGGCAATCAATTTTTGGCAATTTAGTACTCCCAAATTATAGAGGCACAGTTCCATCACGTTGGTCCAACAAGCCCAGTTAAGCCTCTTGCGCTGAGATACAAGTTTGCCCAAGCCATTGATATTGATCCTTGCATGCCTGTATAATGCCTTTAAAAACGGCTGATATGATATAACCACAGAACTAAGTCCATGGCAGTGCAGGGAATAGGTTTCATAATATGAGTAGGTCAGCAAAGATCAAAGTCAAGATGAAATCCCACAAGACCACAGGAAACTTCAAAATAGCATCGCATGAAATGGTTCACGGTAAGAATTGTGGAGAAGCCACGAATTGCCAATTCGCATGTGTCATGAGTGATGATTACACCTACGGTGGCATTGCCTGCGAGTTGCATCTCGCCTTGATGTGTGTGCTTGTTAACGTGCCCTGGTATAGGACTCTTAAACGCCATTGGTGTTGTGCCTTATATTTCTACACGTGCTCATTTTCCAGGGCAGATCCGCTTCTCAATGAGATTGCAGATTGGTGGTTTTTACTCGTGGAGGAGGAGGAGGGGGGGATGCTGAACCGCAATTACAGCCAAGCTTCGAATGCAGCTCGCAAAGGAACAAAGAGAAATGCCGTAATTGGACCGATGGAGGTAGTGGGAGGGGGGGTCAGAGAGTGGGGGGTGGCGGCAGTCATATCTCCCTCCCGCTGGGCGTAAAGCCACGTTGAGCACTTTGCAGCTGCCTTGGTCACTTATTGACTGAAGGTGGCAGTGCTCACGCATGGATAGATGCTCGCGATGCACGCAACTCCTCAGGATCGCTGCGTCGAAGGCGAAATGCAATGATGATGCCTCTTGGGTGCTGCCCACACACACACAGATGCACGCCATCATTTCCGTGTTTGTGAATTAACGGGGTAAAACAAAACACAGCATGGGCTGTGAGTGAGTGGCAGAGTGGCTTGAGCGTGAGCACAAAGTAATAGTTGACTGTCGTTGTGGGGCGTGTTTATAACACAATAAATAATGCCGCCTTCCCATGTGTCTCGCCACATTAAAATTTTAAAATAAACCCGTTTTTTTTTTCCACACAGCCCATCGGCCGAACGGCCTTTTATTTGTCACGTGAAGATGCGTATTATGGGGGTGGATGAATTATTTAATTTATTCACACTCTCTGCAAGGACGACCAATTAATACATTGCGTTATGTGCGATATGGTGTTACGTCGAACTAGGAACTCGTGTCTTTTATGCGAAGGGTCCGTCCGTGCCTTCGGGCATTTCGCCAGGGATCGGCTCTGCCGATGGGGCCACTGAATGATGAATCCGGTCAAGACGTTTGCTTCTTCTGAAGCAATGCTGCTGATAAGGTGTAACTGTCACAACAGTCACGTGGCTTTTGATGGGTTGTGTATTGCAAGAATTACTCTCTCTGAAAATGAACAGCTCGGCAAGGTAGTGTGAGACCCGATGCTTGCCCTGGGCAAGATACAACTGCTGTGCGGCTTCCCTCAAGCCGGTGTTCCGCGTTTGATTGGGGCACCAGGCATTCAGGGAATCCAAGGGGGGAAGAAAAAAAAGCGTCGTGCCACAAGTAGCTCAATGGACCCTGGAGTTTTGAAAATATTGGGAGCGCATTAAATGTCGGCTCAGTGTAACATCAAATAGCTTAAATGAAAATAGTAATGTAATAAAAACGAGTGAATTAACATAAAACGCCAATTACTGTAATGTCTCTTGTCTGCGCCTCCATTCTCGCTGCATCTGATTTTCTGTCTACATTTATTTAACCTCGCTACACCTATTGTCTACAACTCTTGTGTAACCTCACGTGAATTGTATATGTTGAAAAGGAACCCGCCCCAAAATATAATTTCTGCTCAGGGCCCTCAATGGGCCTGCACCACCACCACCACTGCTCCCAATCATTGTCCGTAAACAGGCACTTTTACCCTCTATATCTTCCAACATTATTTATATTTAGTGTGGTGACTGTAGATGCAGTTAAGGTATAAATTGAATTGCATTGCAGTAGATTCACTTAACTGGCACAGTTTGAGTTCATTCCACTGATATGCGAGGTGTTTACACTTCACTACAATTAATAATCTTGGCTCCCCGGTGTGCTTAAGGTTCATTAGTCCCCTTATACCTACAGGACAAAGGCCCATGTCGTGGATTCATAAAGCAAATACAAGTCGACCATACCCCGGTACATTGCCCTTGCTGGAGAATAAATTACATCAAGCTACATGCTTCATACTCTCATAGGAATTATGGGACATTATTTAGCAGGCGTATTGACTTTTTCACTGATATAATGAAACAATTCATCTGGAAAACAATGCACGGATTGCGAATTTGGTGGTAAATTGTGACAAATTGCGATGAAATTGTGTTTTATTTTCCGCTGCATTTGCTTGACTTTGGTCCTAAAGAGCCTCGTGCTCTTACCTCAAGTTCTCGTCATGGTCTGGAGCTTGAGCTATCGTTGACCGCCATAGTTCCACTATCTGCATCGGACCAGATGACGTTAGACTTGAAGCCAGCTGCCGGTAACATTTCGTCGATTGTCACCGCTGTTTCTTGAGTTAAACTGGTTACATGGATTCAGAAAACAAAAAGGAAAAGTGAAATACAGAGTTGAGATGCATCGGTGCTTCAAAATCACTTGTTGCTGAAGTATTTTTTGTGACCCCCCCCCCCCCCGCGTACTTTCTTTGGGTTTGTACGATATTGGATCCACAAGTCCCAAAAACCCAAACTCGAAGAACCGTCAGATGCATTCCTTGTACCTTCGTCCAACTAAAACATCTCCAGTGTAACTGTTAGGAAGAGTGACGTGGGTCATTTGCCGTGTGCGATTTTGTGGTCACCCGTTTCTGTTTGTTTTGCCGTCTTCCCATTTAACGCTCAAATCCCGTCGCCTTATCGTAGCGCTCGGCGGAGGGCTGCGAGGCATTCTTCCTGCCCCATTCATTCACTTCTCCTTTTTCGCATTACATTTTCTCTCCTTCATGCACCCGTGTTCGTTTTCTTCTCGCCCCTCATTCCCCCACCCACCTCCAGGCTCCTAGGCGAAAGATTTGAAGTTTCGTTTTTTTTTTGGGGGGGGGGGGGGGGGGGCGGCGCTTGGTGTGGGAGGTCGTTAAATTTTTCATTTTCCCTCGCAGCCCACCGCCGCTTGCGGGGATCGTTAAATTACAACAAGCGCCCTTCGTTCGCCACTCCCTCCCTCCCCTCCCCTCCCGCCCCCGCCACCACCACCCCCCCTCTTCTATCGCGTTGGATTGGCAGCGCAGAGGCCAAACGCTGGGGCTTTTGAGAGGTGTCCTCTGCCGAATGGGACCCACTTAAACGTGGCTTGACAGGCTTTGTTGGGAAGTGGGGGGGGGGGTGGTGGTGAGAATTGACGTACCGCTACAGAGATATCGGGGGGGGGGGGAGGGGGGTAGTAAAAAGTAGAATTGCAAAAAACATCCTTCAGAGACGTTTTTCCTGCGGTGGTGTTTGCTCTATTGGCATGCATTTACTTTATTGTATAAATTACAAAACATCCCGATGCAAGCTACTTGCCTTAAACTTTGAGCAATTCCTTAACAAATAATACCCTGGAAAACAAAAACACTGTTGGTCAATCTACGACTAGATGAAGGATTCCGTATTGCTGTGTTAGTCATGGGGGTTTTGGGGGGAGGGGTACTTTATGCTGGTTAGTGCAGGTTGTTGAAGGGGTGCTGTTCCCAGTACTGGTTCAGATATCACTCGCCATTAATGATAGCCATGGTTAAACTATTTAAAATAAACTATTTTTTATTTTACTAGGTAAGGCCCACTGAGCTATGTAGCTCTTTTTCAGGAGCGACCTGGCCATCAATGATAGTTCAGTGAAGTGTCTGATGTGGACATTTATAGCATCCAAATACTCTTAAACGTGTGTTTCTAAATGTGGAGGGAAAATCCAGAGGACCCAGAGAAAAATCCACGCGACCAGCAGGCGTCAGGGTCAAGATTCAACCCATGACCTGTACGCCAGACGAGGTAGTTAACATCTTGCCAGGTTCATGGTGCGGTGGGCTAACAAGTGCGCCACCGCTCCACTGCATTATGCTCAACATGTACCCAAAAAAAGTCTTAAGGCCCTTCTTCACGAGGGTGCTTCTACATTGCCATGTTTGGCCAACTATCATTCCTGAGTGTTTGGCTTCCTGTGAGGAGGAAGCCATAAGTACCCAGAGGACACGCACCACACAAGTGATGGGATGACATTCTACACTCCCATTACCTCTGACATTCCCGCGGTGGCGAAATGTTAACTCCCTCGCATGGTATGCAGGAGGTCATGGGTTCGAACCCAACCTTGACGCCTTGTATGTTTGGAGTTTGAATGTTCTCCCTGTGGTCGCGTGGATGTTTCTCCGGGTCCTCCAGTATTTCTCTCCACATTTAGAAACGTGCGTTTAGAGTATTTGGCTGCTATACATTTGCAAGTGAATAAGCCACTCTATTGCGTTATTGTTTGTGGCCAGGTTGCTTCTGAAAAAGAGCTATGTAGCTCAGTGGGCCTAACCTGATATATATTTATAGTTTTAGTTCATATGGCAAGCCCCGGTGGTCGCACATCCCGGTACTATATAACAAAAAAATACTATATATTAGTCCATCAGCATATTGGCTTTCCAGACCCATATTATCAAGCAGAATTTGTTTAAGCAAGCAAACTCGTGGCTGGTTTTGACCTACCGGGGTCTCATCGGCAGTCAAGCTTGGTAAACACAAGTAACACAGGTAATTAACTAGGGTCGTCCCTGTTTCGCATCTGAGACTCGAGAACGGGCGCATTGTGATATATTTATTTGTGTGTTTGACTAGGGGTGATATTCATTGCATAAATGCATAATGTATAAGTTTTAAATATAAAATGTTTATATACGTGTCATTATGCGTTTGCCACGGATATACACGTGTCACTTGACACCCTGCACATCCTTGCAAATGAGATGTTCCACCTCAAGGGATTTTTGCTGGGTGAAATATTTTAAAAGATACATGAATAAAAATAAGTTGATTTGGTTTTAGATATTTTAATTGTGTTTAAAAATATGTATATGCGTAGTCGATTCGGCTGCCGTGTGTCGAAGGGTGTTCGGTTTTGTAGGCATATTCCCAGAAGTCACAGGCGTCAATATACATGCTTATTATACTGGCGCCCTGGATGAAGCGTTGCTGTTATTGTGTTGCTTTCTCAGCTCATCCACAGAACAGCTGAAGGTTATTGCCATTTCATTGGTACGCATTCGTGCTCTCGTCCACTCATCTAATCTGGCTGGCAGCATATCAGTGCGATGCCGTATAATGCAGCCACGGGAGCCTGTTTGGCAGTTTCAGTAATAGCGCTTGCACATACTTCTTCCATTACAACAACAAATGAATGCTGATGTAATTTTTGCATGCTGTAGTAAAATAAAAAGGAGATTTATTCTAAATGCAAACTGGTTTTATATATATACGTGTAGATATATACACACACACACACACAAAAAAAACTGTCGCCTTGTGCTGAGGACCGGAGTGCTGTTTTTAAAAATTCGTTGACTCGCTCCGCTCGCGTGTGTCGATGCGCATACGGCACCGGAGCGCTGCAGACAATCGGACGTGAGCATGGCAATTAGGACCAAGGTCAAAGCGATTGTGCGTTCGTGGGATAATGCCGTCGCGTGCCCGTCGATGGCCGTGCGACTGACCACGAGCACACCGAAATAATCTCTCAGAATGGATATTAAACGTTGATGTGCACAGACTTGCAAATCAGCTTTGCATCACTTTACCTGGCGATATTTTGCCCGGTAACTTCACCGCCCGTGCTTTGCGATTTGTCGTAAAGACGGAATGATTCTGCGATTTAAAATCGATTTCAGTGGCCCGTGACATACGCATGTATTGAATCGTGCGCGAAATATGTGTTTTATATTATTGTATTAGTGGGCAGTCGCTTTCCCCACGGTGTAATGGTTTAGCACGCTGGACTCTTGCACTGGACTTCTAATTCAGAGGTCGCCAGCTCGATCCTTTAACGCACCACTTGAAACAATGGCGCAAACTTCTCTGTCTCCCCAGAAATATAAGTGAGTATACCACGCCACATTAATGGACAAGGCCATGTGTGGTGGGGCAAAGTGTGGGTGCTACCACCATTTCCAAGATATCTGGCCATCGTAGAAGACGGCCAAAATGCAGCTAGCTATGGCTGTAGGATTTGGTGTTACATGTTATTTATGTAGTTTATTGTAAAAATCCGGTCACACAGTCCCTATGATCACTGTTACGTTGCAATTATGGCTTTATTTTTTGGTGATTTCGAAAACGTTTTTTGGTTTGAACATGTTTGTTTTTGTTGGAGTATGGAGTTAGACTGATGGCCTTAATCTAAGTTTTCTTGTGGTTGTTGTTTGACTTGCATCCCACTGGGATTTTTTGCACACAGCGTTGGTGAACGGTGCTTTTTTCAGGAATATTTAGCTGTTTTTTTTTCATGGATTTTCTGTTTGCACAGTCACAAAGTCACTTTAACATGTTTTTCTTGTTCGTTTTTTTTTGCTGTGGTTGCACCCGATTCAAGAGCCGAATGGCTCACATGGCTATACCAAAATAAAGAAACTAAAACTATAGCCCCCATCTAGTGGAGATCCTTCTATATGCAGTGGTGAGCGCAAGTAATTATAGGGCTACACCTTCACCTGTTCGTGATTTTCTGCTATTGCTAATCCACTGTTTCCTACGGCTCACGTGGGATTGTTTGACTATACTTCACCACGCTGGTTTGCATGGGTCAGCTGCACCAGGTCAGCTACCACTCGCCAGTGATGTCATCCTTGGCTGTGAATCAAACTCAGGCCACTGAGGACAAAGACACAGATCCCCCCCCCCCCCCCCCGTATTGCCTTAATAAATGTGTTTGTGCAAGTGCTGTTAACCCCAGTGAAAGCCGGCATGACACACAGAGGGAGTGGGTGGCCAGCACCACACACGGCCGCCTTTTTTCTCCACAGTAGCGATGTTTTCACATCTCACCAGGTACTCATTTGAGGCCGAGTCGACCTAGGAGAGGTCCACGACCGATTCAGATAATCGTCACTAGTTTTGGCCATGAGCGGAATAATCAAACTCGGGTCGTCGGGTTCCGAGCGCTACGCGCTAACCGTTGCACTCCCACTCCCCACCGGTTGAGAAGACGCAAACAAAGATTCCCCGTATAGCCTGGACAGACTGTTGGGGCAGGTCCTGTTAGCGAGCACCTTTGAAGGCCAGCACGGCACACGAGGGGGTGGGTGGCCAGCACCACGCCCAGCCGCCTTTTTTCTCCACAATGGCGATGTTTTCACATCGCACCAGGTACTCATTTGAGGCCGAGTCGATCTTGGGGAAGCCCAAGATCTATTCAGATGATTGTCACTGGTGTTAGCCATGAGCGCAGCACGCTAACAGTTGCACTACCGCTCCCCACCGGTTGAGAACACACACACACATGCATGCACATACGCACGTATTCCTGTTTGATTGTGTCGTCAACGCACGTTCCGTATAAGACTGGGGCAACGATGCTATCGGAATTAAAATATAATAATTGCAGGGCTTGCTAAACAGCCTGGCTGAACTTGCGCAATGAGTGCTGGGGAATGGCTGCCCCTTGCGTTCCCAGCATAGACCAGTCCATTATCGGGGTCGCGGAGGAATTGAGTAAAATTAAAAGTCCATTGTGTTAATGCATCAGGGTTCCTGTGAATGCGAATTGGCCATGGTAGGCCAGTCCATATGTGGCTGTTGAGTTTTCATTACGGTACCTGGTTCTTTCCAGAATTTTGCGTTCTATTTTTTAACATAACTGTTACATCCTCCCTTTGGTGGATGCTGCCGTGGGATTTTGGTTCGCACACTGGACTTGCGATCCAGAGGTGGCCGGTTCCAATTTCAGAAGGCGACAGTTAAAACAACGGGGCGAGTTTCTTAAATTCCACCACTCCCCCGCCTCTGTTCACCAACAGTACGAATTCGTACACCACAGGTAGTTAGTTGGCAGGTTGCACTTGGTAGGAGTTTTATCTGTATGTATTTATATTAATTCATAAACAACGCATACTGTTCAAAACTGTTCAAATTGTGTCAGCTGTTATTTCGACTCTCTGTGTCTCTCTCTATGCCTCTCTCTTAAATCTCTCATGCTCACATGTCCGTTGCATTGCACTCTCATGCCCTGGGATTGCACTCTCATGCTCATGTCTTTTGGATTGCACTCTCATGCTCACAGGCCCTTTGGATTGCACCCGTTGGGTTGCACTCCCTCGTCGAGGGGGCCGCTCTTCTTCTTTTCTACAGTTACATGCTAATTTCTCACATTAACATCATGCTAATCTCTCACATTAACATAGCCACTCCCGTGCCCTCTAATTTCACACATTAACATCATGCTAATCTCTCACATTAACATAGCCACTCCCGTGCCCTCTAATTTCTCACATTAACATCATGCTAATCTCTCACATTAACATTGCCACTCCCGTGCCCTCTAATTTCTCACATTAACATCATGCTAATCTCTCACATTAACATAGCCACTCCCGTGCCCTCTAATTTCTCACATTAACATCATGCTAATCTCTCACATTAACATAGCCACTCCCGTGCCCTCTAATTTCACACATTAACATCATGCTAATCTCTCACATTAACATAGCCACTCCCGTGCCCTCTAATTTCTCACATTAACATCATGCTAATCTCTCACATTAACATAGCCACTCCCGTGCCCTCTAATTTCTCACATTAACATCATGCTAATCTCTCACATTAACATAGCCACTCCCGTGCCCTCTAATTTCTCACATTAACATCATGCTAATCTCTCACATTAACATAGCCACTCCCGTGCCCTCTAATTTCTCACATTAACATCATGCTAATCTCTCACATTAACATAGCCACTCCCGTGCCCTCTAATTTCTCACATTAACATCATGCTAATCTCTCACATTAACATAGCCACTCCCGTGCCCTCTAATTTCTCACATTAACATCATGCTAATCTCTCACATTAACATAGCCACTCCCGTGCCCTCTAATTTCTCACATTAACATCATGCTAATCTCTCACATTAACATAGCCACTCCCGTGCCCTCTAATTTCTCACATTAACATCATGCTAATCTCTCACATTAACATAGCCACTCCCGTGCCCTCTAATTTCTCACATTAACATCATGCTAATCTCTCACATTAACATAGCCACTCCCGTGCCCTCTAATTTCTCACATTAACATCATGCTAATCTCTCACATTAACATAGCCACTCCCGTGCCCTCTAATTTCTCACATTAACATCATGCTAATCTCTCACATTAACATAGCCACTCCCGTGCCCTCTAATTTCTCACATTAACATCACGCTAATCTCTCACATTAACATATCCACTTCCGTGCCCTCTAATTTATCACATTAACATCACGCTAATCTCTCACATTGACATAGCCACTTCCGTGCCCTCTAATTTCACACATTAACATCATGCTAATCTCTCACATTAACATAGCCACTCCCGTGCCCTCTAATTTCACACATTAACATCATGCTAATCTCTCACGTTGACATAGCCACTTCCGTGCCCTCTAATTTCTCACAATAACATCATGATCATCTCTCACATTAACATAGCCACTTCCGTGCCCTCGTCCAGGAGGCCTCTCTCCTAGCTTACTTTTACATGCTAATTTCTCACATTAACATCACTAGCCCCGGCCACTTCTTTATGACCCTTGAGCTACACCCATTTCAAACATTTTAAAACAGTCTGCCTTAGCAGCAGGCCCACGCTTTCCCACCTGATGACGGACGCTTGTGTTGCGACCGAAACGTCGTGATTTATTTTAACCTATATTATTTTTATACCGCCATGACTTTTACCGAAAGAACCAAAGAGTATGGAATTCCTGCAGTCACGAAAGCTTCAAATCTAGATTGTCTGTATGTGTTTGGGTGATTTGTTTTTTACATTCTTGTACTTTGCACTCCTATCGCGTTTTCGTATTGTTTGTTGTTGTAACGTTCTTACCCGCCCCTACTGCATAGCTCATCGTTTTCCTGCTGTATAAAGTAAATATTCCGATTGAGTAAATTGTGGGTTACTCCCACGTCTTCCGAGACATCCGCACAAATTGGAATAGTCGGCTAAAAGCAGCGTCGACAGGGGCTTCGTATGGCGTGCTCTAATTGAAACATTTTCATCAGCAGCGGAACAAACACGTCCAACTGTAGGGGCTGCATATTTGGACGCTTGATTCCCCCCCCCCCCCCTTTTATGCGTTGTAGAAAACTGTTCAAATTGTGTCCCCACCTCCTTAAACGTTTGTAAATTTCGCAGATAGCAGCCCTGTAACAGGAAGTGGTTAGGTTTTTTTTGTTGTTATTGGTAATTAGTTTCCAACACCTAAACAAACACGTTTATGAATTAATATAAATGGGAGGGGTGGGGAGGAAATTGGCCCTTGTGTGCAAAGGGATACCTTAATTAACAGAGCATGTGGACATTTAGCCCAGCGTGTCTCATATTTCTTGAAATTTGGTTCAGCCCCTCATTTTGGAGCCGTGGCATTTGCAACCGCACGCAACAAAAAAAAATACCAGCAGATTTATCTGAACAATTAATCATTCATACGTAACCAATTCATCATGCTTACCGTGTTCAACAATCCTGCGCAGTTTTGTGTCGTTGCCCGGTGTGCTTGCGTGTGTTTGTTAGGCTGATTGCATTTCTCGAGGCACATTGGTTTTGCCAATTCACATTTAATACATTACATTAATTTTGGAACATTTTGGCTTTTGAAATTTCCACTTGGCTGAGAGCCTGAATGATTTATCGCTTTAAATGTAAGTTCTCAATGCTTGTCATTAAATAAGGGCCAACCTTTTGCGTTGTTTATCTTGCTGTGAGAAAAAAAAATGCGTACAAAAGCAATCCCACAGATCAGTTAAAAACACAGAGCAACGTAATTAACTAAACACTTTATGGGAGACTTCAGCTCTTGACGCTTAAATGTGTAAAGTTTTCTGTCTGCATGCTAAATTGCGTAACTTTTTCTGAAGCAAATATGAACCACAGCGATTCATGGTGTGGCCGTAAACATTTGCAGTGTGACCGATTATCACGGTTGGCGACGTACTGAGCAAAATAAATTCGACAAACTTACAGTGTTACAACTGTCTTGAAGTGCATGCAGCCCATTGCAAGGAAATAATAATAGTCCAAGTGATTTAATGCTCCAATGAGCATTGCGGTGGCGATCATCTGCTGTTCACAGCTTTGAGCCAGTGGTAGGTGTGAGTATATCATAAGACAACCTCTGTTGTTTTTCCCACAAAGTGATGCTCATTTAAATGACCCCAGACGAATGATGGCCCTAGTCAACCCCCAGCCAGGATTTGAACTCGGATGCTTCAGATATGCGAGCTGCTCGCTCTACCGTTGGGCCACCTGTTTCAGTGGTTATTATTAATCCGATAATACTACTACTATTATTGCGATATTTCAGTGGTTAAATATTAATACTCTAAAGCACGCAGTGCCAAGAAAAATGGTGGATGGTGTCCTGGTATGACAACTGCATTAACTTAGAGAAATCTCGAACGGTGCTCTGTGAGGTTCCGTTCTTGTGATGTTGTTTCATGGGCGCCAGACCAAATCTCGTCCAGGGCACCACTTTATGCCATGGTGCTGTCAAACAAAACGACGCTCAAGCTGTGTAAATTCATGGCCGGCACTTGGCCCTGTCATTCTTGAAATGGCCCAAGTAGCTTTGATCGCTACACAAGCTGCAGCTCTCGGGCAGATAAACCCTCGTGGCAATGCGGGGCTTCTGTGCTCCATTCTTGAGCACGCTCTTTGCTCTGTGTCCACTAGTGGAGTTGCCGCGATGTCGTATTTTTTTCGCGATACAGTACGATGTCCGATTTCACGCCGACTACGATCGCGAATATCGGTTTCCGACTCTCAAGCATTTCTAGTTGCGCCTCCATCTGAAGGTGGCCGAGTGCTCGGGACGACTGAGCTGGCACCGCTGAGTTGCTGGGTGTGCATCCGGGAAGCTGCCCGTTATTAAACCAGGTTCTCATGTGTAGAGAGTTGATGGTCACGGCCCAGTTACCAATGACTCGCAAATAAGGTTACATTTGTTTTTAGCTTGATCCTGAGTTTGAATCGCCACAATATTATTTTCATGACGCGATATCAAAGTTTACGATTGACAATAATCGCGATATCATCATCCGTAACTTTGTAATTGTATTTTGCAATGTTATGATATTGTTTTCATGCTTGGTTGTAATTGAAGAATGAATCATGATTACTAATAAGTTTTGTCCAACCGCAGTTCACTCAAGATAAACATGCCATAAGTATTCCAATCACTGGGACTTCACAACCTATAACGCTTATAACGCACAGCTGTCAGTACACGTGAAAAAATGGTGAGGTCATATAACCACCATGCAGTCAATTACCTATTCGACATGGTGGTTATTACCGTCTCTCCTCCGTGGAACAGTTGGCAAATTATCCATTAGAAGGGCTCTATTCAAAGCCAACCCGGCACTGCGGATCGCAACTTCCACCCTGGGACCGCGTGGTGCCCTCAAATGCCCAAATATCTGCGGATCCAAAATTGGACTCGTCAACCACCACCAAACCTGATGGACGTCGTCCTCGAACCCCCGAGGGACTGCCACCGCCACCGCCGACGATGATGAGAGGGGCTCCCCATAGCTCCTAAGAGTGGAGGCCCTGAGGCCAGGAGCTGAATGAACAAGAATTTGCAAGGCTGCACCGCTGACACGGACTCGCAGTAGCACGTCAGCCGCTTGTTGTGGAGGTTCGTGGTTCCAATGCAGCTGTCGCCCTGATTAGCACTTGGGGTGCAATAACTCTGATGGTACTAAGCGACCACCTGCATTGCAGTGGGCGTCAAAAGATACCCAGATGTGATTCGCATGAGTGGGCCCACTGTGTGCTGATGTTATTTTTTTTGTTTGGTTCAAAAGAGGCATCTTATGTGAAGCCAATTTGCTTCAGCAGCTGATTTTGATATGAGCACTTTTAAATTATGAAATAGCAAATAATATTAAAGAGGTAATGGACAGCGTAGGATCTCATTATAATTGTTATTAAGCAGCCCTTGCCTATTTTAATTACGGTTACTTTCATAGGACATGAATAGGACACGTTAAATCTCGATCCATTAAGAAGATGTAATACATCTGCTTGCTGTTTGGAAGTGCTCGTACATTGCATCGGCATTCATCATTGAATAAAGTCGTACAGTATGTACCGGCTTTAATCTAAGCCTCGCCAAATTGGGCGAGCAAGCGGAGGCCCATTCTGAGCTGTTTTCATCTTTTCTCACGTAGCAACATCAATGCCTCTTATGCCTTCATACGTAGGGAACATCTAAAGGAGGCTGCATAATTGCCAAGTGGATGGTAACGGAGGCCTGCTGACAATGAAGAACAACATCCTTGCAAGAAGCAGCAGCAGCAACAGCGTTGTAGCACGCTTAGGCGTCCGTTCTCTGCAACGGCTATTTCATTCAAAATGATGCAAACGTTTGTAAACTGCTCTTATTCCCATCAATATAGGGGTTGTGGGCAGCGGTGGGCTGTGCAGAAACATATATTGTTGGACTGTATGTCTATGCCCGCCCCCCGTTTATATGTACATTTATTTTGGGTTCGTCCGATATATATAAAAATACTGTTTTGACCAAATCACCCAGCGTGTGCTCGATCTTGTCAGATTTCAGTGCTTGGAATGAGCGACCACCATGCATATCGGGTTGTTATATGCTGTGTGGCAACATGGTGGGAAGCTAAAGGCAGTACAGCAAAAATTTTTGTACTGTTACTTGTGTTGCGTCTATGCTGCCATGTCTATGCCTCGGCCTTCACCAACCCACACTGACCAGCGCGGTGAAGTATGGCGCAATAACCAACACTGCACGCGAGATGTGGGTTGGCCGTCATGCAGCAGTGGATTGATTTAAGTCCCGTCCGTACGCATACTTCACGTGTGCAATTTGACTGGGACTTTCAATCGTGTCCAATTGAGATGCACCTCACAGTAATTAAATCAGAATCGGAGTCTTTATTTATCCTGGAAGAAAGTTACAACAAACTACACAAAACAACGACAGTGCAAAGTATAGGAAAGGTAAGCAGATCACTGAAAGGAAATAAACTAAAACTTTGCCAATTTAATTTTACGAGGTAAAGCCCACATTGGGCTAATCGTTTTCGGAAGCCAACTGGCCACAAATGATAACTCAACGAGAAGTGGCTTATGATCGTGCGGAAATTTATAGCAGGTCGAACATCGGTGTCCTCGCGCGGCTGTAGCCACCGTCATAATTATTCACAAAATTGACCGTTAATAGAGGTTCTACCAATGCCCGTTTGCGTTTGACAATCGATGCCGAGCTAAATAACGGACAGCGCGCTCCCACATATCAGGCCACCGTGCCTGGGCTTTCCTGGAACCTGCGTTGTGCCTGGGCCTTGCCTGGAACTTGCGTTGTGCCTGGGCCTGCCTCGAACCCGTGTCGTGCCTGTCTGGAACCCGCATTGTGCCTGGGCTTGTCTGCAACCCATGTCGTGCCTGTGCCTGCCTGGAACCCGTGTCGTGCCTGGGCTTGTCTGCAACCCATGTCGTGCCTGGGCCTGCCTGGAACCTACTTTGTGCCTGGGCCTGTCTGGAACCCGCGTTGTTCCTGGGCCTGTCTGGAACCCGTGTCGTGCCTGGGTTTGTCTGGAACCCGTGTCGTGCCTGGGTTTGTCTGGAACCCATGTCGTGCCTGGGCCTGCCTGGAACCCGCTTTGTGCCTGGGCCTGGCTGGAACCCGCGTTGTTCCTGGGCCTGTCTGGAACCCGTGTCGTGCCTGGGCCTGGCTGGAACCCGTGTCGTGCCTGGGTTTGTCTGGAACCCGTGTCGTGCCTGGGTTTGTCTGGAACCCATGTCGTGCCTGGGCCTGCCTGGAACCCGCTTTGTGCCTGGGCCTGGCTGGAACCCGCGTTGTTCCCGGGCCTGTCTGGAACCCGCGTCGTCGTGACAGGGTGGGGCGGTCCCGCTAGGAATGGCGATTGCGTCCCGGCGGAAATGCAAGGACCTGTCTTATTTGGAAAATAATTTTAATCGCGCTTACAGTAATTTCTGAAAGATCCCAAGAGAATGCCTAATTACATCGTGCGTTTAATTGTGCGTCTTACTTGATTAATGAGCAGAGAAACGTCTTTCAATGGTGAAAAGGTGGGGGCGGGGGGGCGGCAGGGCGGGATGATTTTCAAGTTGCGCCGATGTTGTTGTTTTTCTTCTTCGTTGCCAACGTTACGGCACGGTGGGACAGCAATCCAATAAAATATCAGAATGCTCGGGCGTACAGAGGAGGCATTGTTCACATCCAGCAAGCACGTATGCCCGTTTGATGTTGAATCCTTACGGACGATTTCCGTCGTTGCCAAACTTTCTCGCGTCGAGATCGATCGGCATACGCCGAATGTTTTTTTTTTACCTTGCCACAATTCACAGCCAAAGTGCGCAAACTGAAACGTGTCGGGTGTTCATTCAATCAGAATCTTTTATTTAGACGGCGGCAGGAGGAATCCGATGAGCTACGAAGCTGTTTTTGCACAGATGTCCAGCATGACCAGGTCAGCCGAGCTACAACTATTTTTCCGTGACACCTTCCAGAGTGTTGTTTGTAGCTTGGCTGCTTAGCGTTTTGACCCTTGGAGCTTGTGCGCACAGATGGTGATTTTGATTTAAAGCTTTCGTGACTGCAGGAATTCATATTCTTGGTTCTTTCGGTAAAGTCACGTAGAAGGGAAACAAGAAAATAAAAATATCAAACAATTAAATTCTCACGACGTTTCGACTGCAACACAAGCAATCATCATCAGGTGTGAAAACCACAGCAAGAAAATTAAAAAAAACTGGCGGTTATTTTTAACGTTAGCACCACGGAGAGCGATTTGGCAGTTTGTTCGGATGGACGAGTCCATCTATGTTCGGAAAATAAGAGGGGGGAGACGAAAATAATGGATGCGGTCTGAAAGCCACCGTAAGCGTGAACAAATCAAATTAAGACCCGAAATGGTTTATCAATTCCTTCCAATGATTGCTAAGCCAGAATCCATCTTCTCGGTTGAAATTGTCTCCGTGTTTGTATATGTGGATAGCCTCATAACACAGAGATGGTGATGTTTAAAAATACATAATAATTGTGGTCATCGTTACTGCCTAGCAATTCAAGTGTCAATTAAATGAACTGAGGAGAGATGCAGCGATGGAAGTAACCAAACAGTCGGGTTCCCGGGAGAGTTGAAGTACATGGCAAGTGGTGACAGCTCTCTTAATTCTTCAGGAGTGTGGGGAGCGGAGAAATTGGTCTCGGGAAGACTTGAGCCAGATTGGAACCCTAGTTTCCCCCCTGCAAATGTTGACGTTCGCTACAGCAGGTGTTGCTTTTGCACATTCTGGCCCAGATTATAATTTCCGTAAGCAAATGAGTTCCAGAGCCTGCGCGCGCTTCTCCGTTGTTGGAGTTTTTTTTTCATCGTTCACCTCACTAGGACGATTCTAAGCCGTTTCATGGAACAGCCCGGCTGTAGAAAGAAACCTAGCGTGTTTGTTTTCTTCCTAACGTCCACAACGTGAATACAAAATAAGCTAGTGTGGACTTGCTGACTACGTGATATCATCAGCTAATTTGGCGAAGCAATATACACCCCTTGTTTTTAGACCCAGTGAATTATTTAAAGTTTAATATCCCCGGTCGAAGGTGTCTAAGATGTAGTTTGCAATGCAGAGAAGATGGTTATTATCGTTCTTGAAACTTCTGTTAGTAAGCGGGGTGCAATTACGTCAACGCTGCGCAACGAAGGAGAGCGGGGAGGGGAAAAAAAACCCCAAAAACAACCGTAACAGCGAAGATTGTGAACGCAACGGGCGCCATTAACGCGTCTTACAACGTGGCCCCGCCGATTTGCTCGGCAACGACTTTGCGAACGCAAACCACAATTAGGACAATTTGCGAAACGGCCCTCGCCGCTCACGTCGTGATTTACGGTGAGTGTGTTGCCTCATTTATTAGTTGGGTTCGCGGGGGGGGGGGGGCGGGCGGGGGGGGGGGACGGACGTCGATGCATTGCGCGCAGGAGACTAGGCGCACGTTTTTCAAAATTAACGACCAACGGTTTGTTCCGCCGCTGCGCGGCCACGTGCGTTTACATGAACAAACGAAACGGGACTCGTCTGATCTTGCTTGCAAATATCGACGCGGGGGAGCGGTGAGGGAGGGAGGGAATTATTAGGAGTAAAGGGAACGGGGGCGGGGGGGGCGTTCATGGAAACGAGCGGCGTGATGTTAATCGATGGCATCAAGGGCGCCCGCCGCACGTGCGGTACTTTCATGGCAAAGTGACGTCTGTCCCCGGCACATCGGAGCGAGTTGATTTCTTATCTCTCTCTCTGAGTTATGGCACGATGGTCAGCTGAACACCACCTAATGGGTAACATGTGGATTTATGCCACTGCTCTTGCTCTTAATGGATAATTCAGTGCCGACAGGGATAGGGAAGGACATGCTTTTGTCACCCCCCCCTCCCCTCACTCTCCACCCTCCGATGCTTGCTCTGTGTGTGCACAAATGTCACGGAGGTTGTTCAATTTCCCAATTGCTATTCCGGAACGCACGCACTAGCATGCACGCACGCGAAAAAAGTTTGTTGCCGAGCATTGTAGACTAGTGGCGCATCTGCACGTGCAGGCGGCCCATCCACACGCATGGTCCCGACCTATCACTTGAAAATCAGAAGAGACGGGTACGCACAGAAACGTAGATTTTGTCGCAGCAGCAGCAACAACAGAATATGAAGCGCTCTGTCGCATCAAAGCCCGACATGCTGGAGCTGTGCATATGGTGCACATTTGAGCAAAAAAAAAAAGATTTTCATAATTTCTTAATTGGGGTTTGTTGTCAAGAGACCAATTTCAGACTTAATGGGCATTTGCAAAGATCATTTTGCGCGGGATCATTAGCTCCACAGAAACGCGAGTGATGATGTGGTCCAACCCATGCCTCCGATTCCTTTTGTAGAGGTGGCTGGAAGTTCTAATAGCAAGGGCAAAAGGAGTTTTAACGACTTTGCATGTACACCATGTTAATTATCCCCCCCGGTCAATTTTAACTCTCGCGAAACAATAACGTGACAACCTGACAACATTAACCTGGCAACATTTAACGTTTTCTTTTTTTTAATAACCGCAACAAAAATCTCAGATATCTTCTGCTCGGTAATGTGCATTTGAGAAACAAGCGATTTATTTATTTTCCTCTGCGGTAATGCGAAAGTGTCCTAAATTGGCACAATTATCCTATAATTGGTCATTACAGTCCATAACGGTGTCGTGCGGGTCACCCGTGGCCTGACACGAGCACCGTTTTGCCGGCGCTAAGGACTGACGCTGCAGCGAACATTTGCTGTGCGTGGTCCTCGGCTACCCCCCCCCTCCCCTCCCCCTTGCAGGTGCCGCCGTGACCCCAGCCAATGCTGGGCTCATCAGTCTAACAATCGGCGACTTCGGAACAAAATCCTGCGCTCTTAAGGGCCTTGTGTATGTGTGGATGTATGTGGGAAGCGGTAGTGTAGCGATTGGCACGCTGAGCTACGAGCCCGGTGACCCGAGTCTGATTCACGCTCACGACCACGAATATTTTAACCTGTCCTGGGCCTCCCCTAGGTTGACTTGGTCTCAAATTAGTTCCTGGTGCAGTGTGTAAAACATCGCCACTAGGGAGACAAAGGTGGCCGGGCAGGGTGCTAACCACCCACTGCCGGCCTTCATAGGTGCTCGCTAGCAACACTTGTGCCAACAGTCTGTTAAGGCTATACGGGGGATCTTTGTTTTTGTGCATATTTGTCTGTGTGGGGAGCAGTAGTTTTTAGCACACTGCGCTACAAACCCGGTGACCCGAGTTCGATGCTCACTCACGGCTAATATCAGTGACAAATATCTGAACCGTTTGCTCGGTCTCCGCTTGGTGCACTCGGCTCTAAACGAGTACCTGGAACAGTGTGCAAAACATCAGAGATGGGCGTGGGTGGTTCGTGCACTGTGCGCTTTGCTTCGGTTGACATCAACAGTGAGAATATGAATCGGTCCTAGGTCTCCCTCTAAGTTGTTTCCGCATTAAATGAGTACCTGGTGCCATCTGTAAACATCAGCACCGTGGAGACAAAGGCGACCAGGTGTGTTTCTGGCCACACCACACCACCACCTTGGGCAATCTTCCGGCATTCATAGGCCACTCGCGAACAACAACAGCCTGAAATGGCTGGGTGGGGGTGGGGGGCATCTTTGTGTGCGCGTGTGTATGGGCGGTGAGGGATTGACGGCGTCGTTGTAAGCGCACTGTGCTTCGATCGCGGAGACAACACGTTCCAATTCCTCGCAACGCGCACAACCCCCCCCAACGAGCAGCTGGTATCTTGATTGTGGCCTGAGCCTCGACTAGGTCACCTCAGCCTCAAAATGAGTACCTCGTACAGCAGGGCAATACAAGGGCAATTGAATGCGGTGGGCACACAGACACGCTGGCGCGTTGTGCTGGCCTTAACAGATGTTCGCCAACAGCACTTATTGTAGCAATGTAAGAACACCAAATCGGGAGGTGATGCTTGTGAGTGTCTGTCCCGTGTTATAACTGACCACTAGGTAATAACATGGGACATTATGATGACATTCCGTGATAACGATATTAATCCATCTCTCAGTTATAGATTTGGCACATTTTATATCGGTCTGTGTGTGTATATGTGGACAAGAGCATGAGTGAGGGTTTATGTGTGCCTATGAGCGTGTATTTATTTGGATGCAGTTCCACAATTTTGGACGTACGTTTCAGAAGCTATAGAGATGCGGGTTAGTCATTAGTATAATCACAAAGTGGCGTTGTACTTCGGCATGGGATGTCAGCCGACGAGGAGTGTTACTCGGGTAGAAATGCTGCGTTGTCGGACGTACGTGGACAAAACTTGACTTTTGTCATCCACGCTAGGACGACACTGGTGCGCTCAGTTTATTGTCTCTGTTAAGCCATCGACTTATCTACAGGTGAGCAGAACTATTATAAAGTGTAGATAATTACCTTCTAAATGATCCCCCCCCCCCACCGCACGTATTATTAGGACGATCTTACCACTTTGGTTATGGCGTTTGCATCATTTGTAGCATGGCCATTGGTCTGTTTATCTTGATGAAGCAAAGGCAGGTTATGCAATGGTATCTACTGAGACGCACGGTGCATTATTTATAAGCACAATGTAAGATAGAAACGGCTTGTTGGTGACTTAAGTCATTAATATATTGTTGAATTAAGCCTTTTTTTCCCCACTCTTGTAATGCATCTATAACGTTGGATTTTTCCAGTCGCGGTTACATTAATTGGTTTTCATTAGCCGCATTTAATTGAAAGAGATCCCTTTATTGAAGTCGTCTTTAAACACCAAACTGCACTTGCCAGTGTGCATGTTAATGGCCTTTTAAGTGCACTCACTGCACTGGCAGAGAACCGAATAGGGGATAGAAAAGTAGTAAAATCAATGGCATGT
This sequence comes from Petromyzon marinus, assembly GCF_048934315.1. Taxonomy (NCBI): domain Eukaryota; kingdom Metazoa; phylum Chordata; class Hyperoartia; order Petromyzontiformes; family Petromyzontidae; genus Petromyzon; species Petromyzon marinus. The sequence goes on along the minus strand of NC_133716.1, from coordinate 7,454,398 downwards.
GAAAGTATACTCTGCACCGAGAGAGTGGCGCAGACACGTGGAAATATACAGTTCTTGGGTTTTTGATTCGAAATCTTTTTTTCTTCACACACCATACTTCAAAATTCTGAGATAAGCAAAGCCAAGGTAGCCTCGCTTTGAAAAGCACGGTACCTGCCCCTCTGCAAAGGGTTCATGATAATCCCTTTCAGTGGCACGGTTGCAAAGGTGAGAGATGAAAAAAGAGGCTTACAAAGTAAATCGAGGTTTATGTACGCAGACACACGTTTTTTTGGGCTTTGACTGCACAAGTTATCTTTCTTCTTAGAACTTGTATGTTAATACAGTGAAAACTTACTTTTTTTATACACATCGGTGTTTAACTCCAAATGCGTTTTAAATTCAGTTAGGTTAATTGTACACAAATATGTGTGAATTTGCCTTTGGATATACTTTATTCAGCGACGCAATGAAAACATTACTTTTAAGTACTGTTAAGCTGGAAAGTGTTTAGAGAACCATGGAGAGATGCATTCTCAGAATTATAATGAGGGACAGGACGAGGATTGCATAGATCAGATAACAAATGCAAATCGGACATCATACTGGCTTTCAAGAAAATCTTAGAGCACAACAGGAATCATAATATTAATTGACGAGCCTTTTGCCCGTCCAAGGACGGGTGTATTTCAGTAAATCTGCAACTTGCAAGCGAAAATCAGACCGCGACGTGATATATTCATTGCATTAATGTACAGTTTGTAAGGGCGCGGTGACACCGACCTATTTAATTTAAAGGTTTTAATCCCTTGTTCATCATGACGTCCTTTTTACGTCGATGTCTCAACAGCGTTATGGAGATCACGTAATGACGTGAGGGTTCTGCCTTTGTCGTAAGGGTTGTCAGTTGACGCTGAGGAGGGGGGAGGAGGGGGGAGGAGGCGCCTCGGCCCCCCATGTGGAGCGACGTCAGCCGCTAATTATTATTAATGAGGGGGGGTGTCCATTTGGAAGACGTCACCTCTTCATGATTATTAATGTGGGGGGCTGTTCGATTTGGAGTGACGTCACCTGCTCATGCTTATTAATGGGGGGGGGGGGGGGGGTTCCATGTGGAGGACGTCACCTGTTCATGAGTATTAATGAGGGGGGCTGGCCGACATGGAGTGACGTCACGCGCGGGACACACAGACATTATTGGCTCATTACAGTAGTAAATACTGGAGGAATGTAATGAGCTATAAAGCTATTTTTCACAGATGTCCAATCGGGGCGCGTAAGAACGTTACAACAACAAATAATGCAAAAGCAAGATAGTGCAAAGTACAAGAAAGATAAACAAATCACCCAAAGACATACAAATTAACCATCCCCATCCTTGCAGACAAATGCCACTGAGGTATTAACTTATCTTTCACAAGCGACCTGGCCATAAACCATTGCTCGACAAAGTGCCTTATCATTTGGATATTTTTCGCAGCAACATAATTTAAATACAGGGACTCCTCTACTTATACTCTTTTTTTTTTCGGTAAAGTCACGTAGGTAAAATAAAATGTAAAATAAAAGAAAACAAATAAATTGAATCCTTGCAGTCACGAAAAGCTTCAAATCTAGAACTCCTCTACTTCTGAATCGGTTAGGTTCCAGAGGTCCCTTCGTAAGTCGATTTGTTCGGAAGTGCAACTTTACTCCTGTCCATTCCAAACATGTTGTACGGTATGTACACTAAACACGGGGAATGCCTTTAAAAGTTGCATAATCTATTGTAGATGTAGATGCCACTGGTACTTCATGTTCTGCAGATGTAGATGCCACTGGTACTTCATGTTTTGCAGATGTAGATGCCACTGGTACTTCATGTTCTGCAGATGTAGATGCCACTGGTTCTTCATTTTTTTGCAGATTTAGATGCTAATTATCTTTGGTGCTCGTGATTAATCTCTACTCTCTTGAAAAAACTTAACAAGAGTTAAGTTTGCAGTTGCTCTCTTCTTCTGTTCATAAATCAACTTGTAACAGCCAATAGCGTCGTGAACAGCTGCCGACACCTTAGTAAACCTTTCAGTGTTTGGATCCTGACACTCTAAACAAGCCAGTGCTTGACACCGAACAACCACCGCCATCTATTGTGTGGTGGTTGGACTTACGACTCTCGGTCCGAACAGGCAACTGGACATACGGACAGATTTGTACGCATCTCTGAAAGTGTGTAAGTCGAATGTTCGTAAGTAGAGGAGTCCCTGTAGTCTAAACAACATTGCGGGAAGGAATTAGGGCCGATGTACCAGCCTAGCGATGGAATGGTACCCAAAGGAGAGAATGTGTCCAAGACGATGACCACCATTGAGTTGAGCGATGAGCTCAGTTGTTGCGTGGGAGTGAGATGGATTGTGGCATTGCAGCACCATAAAGGATGGTGATGGCATGGGGAGCCCTTCATCCAGCATTGGACAGTGGCTGATTAGATTCATTATGGCTGTATGTCAGAATATTCATGCTTCCACCAGATGTATTTTTTGATATGCCACCGATTACTTTGTGATGTCGTAAAATTCAATGTATTGAAATGAATAATGTTATTGATTCAACTATCAAGCATTTAGGTTTTCTGAAGTCATTCAATGTGGAAGCTGTCGAGTGGCATAGGGCATGGTAGCTGGTACCACTGAGAACCGCCCATTATTAAACCTTGTTCTCAAGTGTAGCGAGTTGATGGTCTCACCTCCGGACACCAATGTCTGCACACAAACTATCATAAAAATGTGGTTTCGCGCCCTCTTTGGCCACATGTTCAGCTCTGATAAATTAAATGTATCAAATCGGCTGCCATGTGTTGAAACAATTTCTCGTTGCATTCCATGTTGGAAAGTGCGACCCTTACTGAGCAAAGAAAGTACAAATATTTATACATTTTTTTGGGTCAAGGAACACAATAGAATGCCAAGGGTGTGTCGTACAGCTGTCACGGTGGAGAGATGTTAACTACCTCACCTGGTGTACAGGAGAGGTCGTGGGTTCGATTCTGACCCTGATGCCTAAATAGTTGTAGTTTGCATGTTCTTCCTGTGGTCGCGTGGATTTTTCGCTGGGTCCTCTGGTTTTCCCCTCCATATTTTAAATCAACACGCGTTTAGATTAATTGGCTGCTATACATTTCCGCGTGATGAGCCGCTTCGTTGAGCTATCATTTGTGGCCAGGTCGCTTCTGAAAAAGAGATGTAGATTTTGGCGAGCCTGAGCGTCCAAAATAAATAAAAAGTTTTAGTTGTCACATGACCAAACACGCCGATGTTTCTTGCTTCAGCACACCCGGCATGTTGGAAAGCAATCCACAGCATTTCGATGTTTCGCTGATAGTTGCAACCAGTATCATTGGGCGATTGCTCCGATTAGTCCAATATTTGGTGTTTGCAATAGGTAGTGTGATGTCATCAGCATGCCCCCACAGGTGAGCAGGAAATAACATTGCAATGTATTATGTTGAGTTAAAATAGATTGTAATAAATCTTGATTTTTAAGCTTTCGTGACTGCAGGAATCCATACTCTTTGGTTCTTTCGGTAAAGTCGCGTCGGTAGAAAAATAAAACTAATTATTTATTAATCATAATAGTGGTTGCAAAAGGCCACGTCTTATCAGAATAATAATATGTATTTAGACCAGAGGAATCCGATGAACTATGAAACGCTTTTTCACGGATGTTCAGTTAGATATAAAAGTCACTTGAAGGATCTTTCAGAAGTTGTGTGAAATCCCTTCCCATGGGCTACTCATACTCACACCACGCACTCCTTTGTGAAATCTTGATTTGAAGCTTTGTGAAGTTTCTAAATGGACTCGTTGTCTCGTGATGTGACGCTGATGTCGCCATTGGGATACATTTGGAAAAGTGACCAAACAATATTCCAAAAGTCAGTCAATTAATGGAAAACAGAAAATGGAAACTTTTAACAGAGAGAAATAAAAAAAACAGAATGCGTGCCTCAGTCCCACTTATTCTCATGCATGTCCTTGTTCATTGCTTATTAAACGGCTCCGTGCTGACTACAGTATGTAGTCAACCGTGCTTATCGGAGATGCAATAACAAGCGAGACAAGGCTGAGCTGTCGGGATTGCAACCACGTAGTGCTGCCTACCCATATTGCAGAAATCCCACCCTCTTGGCTGTTAGAAATTCAGATTATACAAGTAAACGGCACTTCCCCTGGCTTCCTTGCAATAAATCTCCGCAGAATCATTACATGGCAATAGCGGCAGATGGATTGGTACAGTTAGAGGACTCTGTTTTCCCCAGGGGGTCACCAACAAACATCTTATCGTCAGCAGGAGGCTGTATGACAGATAGACTGATTTTTCGCCACTTTTCATGCTTGCAGCACTTGACGAAGGCTCAAGTGAGTTTGTGAAATCCCTCGCTCCCCGAATGATTGCGATGAAGTGACAAACCAACTTGCTGTCGCAACTGATAATGGCAATTAAGTCTGAGCTCACCGAGGCACATTTACCCCACTGTTTGAGCAAGTGTTCACGCTGCTTGAAGTTAAATGCCAGCTTGTATATATTTTTTTGTCGCAGATAAGCAAAAAAGCCTTCACGGATGAACGATGGAAAGCAAAATTAACCGGGTCTTTGCATTTCTCTCTGTTGCTTTGAGATAAGTGGGAACAGGTTGGAACAGACGTAAGTGACCAAAACTCCTCCGAAGCGTTTTCGGGCGGTTCTGCATCTTGGTCAGCACCACGTTACGCCGTCAAGCACCGGTGGCTTCTTTTGACATGCGCAGCGGTGCGTCAGTCACCGTGCCACTTGGGGGACTGGTTTTATATAAACTTGGGTTGGCCGTCCCTACAAAAAAGATTGAGAGAACCAGTGGAGAGGGGCCCTGCTCCTTTGGACCGTCCACCCCCCGAGACCCCTTTCTTTGCCACCCATCGCCGTCACCACAGGTGCCCGGATCGCGATGCGTTGGGACGTTGGCATATGCTATCCCAGCGGAGTAATTTAACTCTCTCTCACCCATGTGGGTCCCCGAGGAAAGGGGATAAATTAAATTTAGGGCGGCGCTGCGCTCGTTATTCACCAGTGCGTTCGGCAAACGTGTCCCTGTGCGATCTGTGGCAAAAGCGGTTGCTTAAAACCATTGCTTAATTTGCCCCTAAACTTTCCAGCTGATATAATGTATTACTCCAGTGGATCCGACAGAGGTGAAGGTTTTTCTCGGCGTTTATATGGTATATCTATAGTAATACAATATATTGCGTTGAGTACTACTATGTGAATTACTGGAGTACAATTTGATCAGTTTTACGTTTTAGTAAATGTATATATTATATGTTTGTACTGTATACAAATGTATTCCATTGATTGTGAGAAGAATGTAATGTTGTAATGTATGTCAGTACAAGTTACGTAAATATTACATAAATTATGAAAAATACTTTTGCATGTGAGTACTTGGAACACGTCCCATTTTTAACCCTTTTTTACTGATTTCACACTGACAGATCTGCACTTATTTAAAGCCCCTTCTACTTTAAATAATTATTTACGTATATCATGACATTAATATATTGAGTCATATCTGCATCAAACTAAATTAGATGTATTACCATATATATGCACGCATTTAAATCTATTGACAACGGATGACTTTGGATTTTTTAAGGACAATTATTGGGGGGAAATGCTTTTTCTGATTATTTATATGTCACATGTCTTCGTGACAACAAAAGTGATGTTACTTAATGCCACGTGTCACCACTTTGGCAGAAATGTTATATCTAGGCCCAGTTTTTCAGGTTTTGAAGAGAAATCGAAAATTAGGAATGTGTGTATAGTGTTTGCCTACATTGATGACCGTGCTTTTCAAAATAAACAAACGGACGTGTTTTTGCTCCTGGCCACCCACCACACGAGCGTTCACACGTGCGCATCTCCCTATGTCGCTGATACCGGTAGTTCTAGAATAAACAAACGGAAACCGTTGGACTTGAACACTTCCTGTTGGATGGCAGTAGCAGGATGACAGCGATGGATAACGGCGTGTTGTCAGTAACGAATGGTGATTCATGGCGATTGGTTTTTACGAAGTTATAAATAATTGATTATGTATTTGTGATGTCATTTTCCTATCGTGGAGGGTTTGCTCTGCGCACTTGACTTGAGAGCTTTGGATTGTTCTTTGCCAAAGTGAGAAGGTGTGTGTATGTATCCGTGCACTGCAGACCCACTCCATGAACATATATTAATTATTAAAGAGCCTCTGGGTTGAAACGCAGAGGATGGGTCTGGATATGCATTCCTGGCTTGGCCCTTTAAGCTACATTTAAAAGTATGATCTTACCTTACCATTAACTGGTTTACGCACAAATAGATGCACACCGAAAAGATGTGCGTGAATATTTTCGGGATGCTATATATCTGTACTTGTTATTGTGTTGTAATTTAGCAACGGTTTTATAGCTTTGGTATAGGCGATAGGAAAAAAAAAGATTAAGTGAATTTGTGAGTCTTTTTCTCCAGCATTTATGAATATAATGGTTAAAGTGTAAAAAAATGCTTCAGAATGCTCATCTCTTAACACTCAAAAATGGCCTGTGGAATTGCACTGTTTCATGGTGGTGTTGAATTATTTATAATTAATACTGTGGCAAAGGTTACTTGGTTATTATTTTTTCATTGCACAATGACGGGCATTTTTATTTGAACAACCAAACATTACATTTTTTCTTTTAGCCCCCTCCTTTTAAATGGCAAATTGGCACTTATTATTGTTATGGAGATATGATGGCCATTGAGTTTAGAGGAATTAGCATAGCCTTCTAAATCGCAGTGAGGGTTTTTTTGTGGCCAAAAAAATAAATGGAATTGAAATTAGATTGACTTTCCACTTGAATTTGCATCGAGCAAAGGATTTAATATCACGGCACACAAATATCTGAGCCCTTTCTGCTTGCGTGTGAATTTGAAACTGCCGGCAAAGTGTGCCAAAATGTAATTACTTTTTGCCAGATAAAGGAGATTCCGACTTTTCTTTGGCCTCTACAAAATGCACTCGCACCTGGGCCTAATGGGATGCATTGTGACCAGGTGTGTTGTTACCCGGGAGTCGCGCGGTAACATCAAGGCGCTGCAGGGCTCTTAGGCTTGTGCTTTGGCGCATGTGCCTTTAAATTCACCGTCTTGGAGGATGCGGTGGTCAGTGAGGCACACGGTGATGGGACTGTTGTGGCTGCGAAGATACTACCTACCTACAGGGCAACGAGGTTTCTCCTGGAGACGGCGCATGTTGAAGTTTTGTCTTGGCCTCTCGTGCATGGGTTTTCTCTGGGCACTCGCGAATGACAATACGTTCGGCGTGTCTAAATTGATTTTACATTGGCAGTAGTCTAGACGACAATCTTCACAATTTTAGACAAGTATTGGTCTCATTGACTAAAGCGGTAAAGAATGCAGTTGCGTTTTGTTGGGAGGGTCGCGCGCACATTTTTTTGTTCCCTTTGATGTTTTCAGGTCAGCCAATCATTGAACCTGGAAAATATATATATATTTTTTAACCATTTTTGGTCTCCCAATAACTTTTCGAAATTATTTCACAATGCATCTTCATGTAAGCCACTTTAGGTTTATTTGGTTAACCAGGTTTGCGAACTCGAGAATTTGCAACAGTGACCTGGGGCAGCCATAATACAAAGGCAAAACAAAATAAGAAGGGTGCAATGAAGCGAATAGAAATCGGGCCAAAAACAACATGTGCCTGTGCTGGCTGGATTATTACGTCGTAGGATTGTGACAGATGGCAACAGCTTGGGGGAGGCATTCATCTATCAGTTTTATTAACCGTGGCTGATAATTATTATGATGCGCAGAGAACATGTACATTATCCGATTGGTGTACATTGAGAATTAGTTTTACATGCATATACATGTGTCGTGACACTACACATGCATACGGTTTATACATTGTTTGCCAAAAGCTCATAAGCACTTAGCATTCTTACGCGAGTGCAGATCCATTAATGGTGTTTGCATATTTGTGTTTTAATAATTACAAATCTCTTGGGCCACACAAGCCCCATTTCTGCCCCCAAGTTGCCATACACGCATGTATGTATGTACGTTGAGCTTCTTTCGCACCTTACCTCGCCAACCGTGCTCATCGGAGGTGCGGGGGAGAGGACAATAAACTCGACGCAAGATGCAGTTCTAAAAAAAATTGTGTTTTAAATCTAGATTTGAAAGTGCATAGCTCCAGTGGTTTCCGAATATCGGAAGGAAGGGCGTTCCGGACGGCCGCAGAAGCCCATCTGAAAGCGCCGCGCGATGCGTCGACCGTCTTTATTCGATGGCTAGCCAAAAGCCGCTGCAGCTAGGATGGCCGGAGTTCACGTGATGGTTTATGCTCCTTGACGAGATCAGCGAGGTACTGTGGTTCATGGAAGAGCCACGGGTGGCGACAGTGGTGACGAAGTGCCCTAATGAGTTCCATCACTTTGCTTTGCACGATCATCGCGGAACCCACCACACTAGCACCCCCTTCAAATGTAATCCCAGCCACGTGCTCTGGCCGCATCCGCAGCCTTGGACTCGACCACAGCGCTAATAACGGGACAACCTTGGGAAGAATGCAGCACTTAATGACCTGCGGGAGAGTGCTTTCACCGAACGCGTGCGAGCGTGTGCCGGCAGGTGTGGGAGTTCCATTCCATTAGCCACGGCCTGATCTCTCTCCTGCCAATCACTCTGAGGGCTGCAGGGGGGGAGAGGGGGTTGAGGGCGGGGGGGGGGGGTTAGTTGTCGTGTTTTGCGTAACATTCCGCACAGCAGTGGTGGAGCAGAGACTGGCGGCGGACGCTTGGCCTGTACGCGCACAGGATACGCGTGCGGCTTTGGAGCCCCATTTAAATTGTTTTCAATTATTCGTCGGTGATGTCGCAGCGGCGACTTGAAGCGCAGTCGCCTCCTGCCCCCCCCTCCGGTCCCCACTTCCCGCCTTGATTTGAGAAGAAACCCGGTACACCGTAGGTAGCCCCGGTCTGGGTAGAAAGGATGACCCAAGAGGGCGGGGGGGGGATCCCTGGACATTCAAGCCTCACTCTCGTACGTTATTAAAACAATGAAATATATTTTTAAAAAACGTAGTCAGCTGATGCAGCCCACTCAGTTTTCCGAATGCACTTGCCTGAAGAAGCTTAAGGCAGCTTGATCAAAACGTCGTACAGTGAGGGAAAAAAGTATTTGATCCCCTGCTGATTTTGTACGTTTGCCCACTGACAAAGAAATGATCAGTCTATAATTTTAATGGTAGGTTTATTTGAACAGTGAGAGACAGAATAACAACAAAATATCCAGAAAAACGCATGTCAAAGATGTTATAAATTGATTTTAATTTTAATGAGGGAAATATGTATTTGACCCCCTCCCAATCAGAAAGATTTCTGGCTCCCAGGTATCTTTTATACAGGTAACGAGCTGAGATTAGGAACATACTCTTAAAGGGAGTGCTCCTAATCTCAGCTTGTTACCTGTATAAAAGACACCTGTCCACAGATGCAATCAATCAGATTCCAAACTCTCCACCATGGCCAAGACCAAAGAGCTCTCCAAGGATGTCAGGGACAAGATTGTAGACCTACACAAGGCTGGAATGGGCTACAAGACCATTACCAAGCAGCTTGGTGAGAAGGTGACAACAGTTGGTGCGATTATTTGCAAATGGAAGAAACACAAAAGAACTGTCAATCTCCCTCGGCCTGGGGCTCCATGCAAGATCTCACTTCGTGGAGTTGCAATGATCATGAGAACGGTGAGGAATCAGCCCAGAACTACACGGGAGGATCTTGTCAATGATTTGAAGGCAGCTGGGACCATAGTCACCAATAAAACAATTGGTAACACACTACGCCGTGAAGGACTGAAACCCTGCAGCGCCCGCAAGGTCCCCCTGCTCAAGAAAGCACATATACATGCCCGTCTGAAGTTTGCCAATGAACATTTGAATGATTCAGAGGACAACTGGGTGAAAGTGTTGTGGTCAGATGAGACCAAAATGGAGCTCTTTGGCATCAACTCAACTCGCCGTATTTGGAGGAGGAGGAATGGTGCCTATGACCCCAAGAACACCATCCCCACCGTCAAACATAGAGGTGGAAACATTATGCTTTGGGGGTGTTTTTCTGCTAAGGGGACAGGACAATTTCACCGCATCAAAGTGACGATGGACGGAGCCATGTACCTCCTTCCCCCAGCATGACAATGACCAAAAACACACTGCCAAGGCAACAAAGGAGTGGGTCAAGAAGAAGCACATTAAGGTCTTGCAGTTGCCTAGCCAGTCTCCAGACCTTAATCCCATAGAAAATCTGTGGAGGGAGCTGAAGGTTCGAGTTACCAAACGTCAGCCTCGAAACCTTAATGACTTGGAGAAGATCTGCAAAGAGGAGTGGGACAAAATCCCTCCTGAGATGTGTGCAAACCTGGTGGCCAACTACAAGAAACGTCTGACCTCTGTGATTGCCAACCAAGGGTTTTGCCACCAAGTACTTAGTCATGTTTTGCAGAGGGGTCAAATACTTATTTTCCTCATTAAAATGCAAATCAATTTATAACATTTTTGACATGGGTTTTTCTGGATTTTTTTGTTATTCTGTCTCTCACTGTTCAAATAAACCTACCATTAAAATTATAGACTGATAATTTCTTTGTCAGTGGGCAAACGTACAAAATCAGCAGGGGATCAAATACTTTTTTCCTTCACTGTATGTTGATGTTGCCATCAGTAAAAAAAAAATAAGTCTCTCAAGGCATCACGTGCGGACCATTATCGGTTCAGAATTTACATTGGCACGATGTAAATAATATTTATGTAAACGTGACAATATAAAATAGCGACGTGGTCTAGCCCCAAAAAATTAATATGGAACATAAAATATTTTTTTAAATCTGAATTTAAACAATACTACAGGACTGAAGTACACTGTCACTGGTCTGCAGAAACTGAAAGCAAATCAAAGTGTAGGGGTTAGGAAATACAGAGGGAGATGGGTAACTATCATAATTTAGTCCATTTAGTATTGGGGGGGATTACTCATCGCAAAATCTTTCACTACTGGAAAATTATCACAGGCCGTGTCTGTGAAATGTAATGTCTTCACGGTAGCCTTGCACTGTAAGAATGGCGTGAATACCAAATTTACTAAATAATAATCATTATTATGAATGCACTTCAACAGAAGGGCGAGCACATCTTAATATACACAGCCAGTGATCCCTGCGACAGATCCCCCTAGTAATTCTAGGAGCCCCATGATCTAAACTAATGTTGAGCCTCTGTCACATAGACAAAGACCCCCTGTATAATCTTAAAAAAACTGTTGGGGCAAGTGCTGTTAGTGAGCACCTATGAAGGTTGCCACGGCGCATTAGGGGGTGGGTGCCCAACACCATGCATGGCTGCCTTTGTCTCCCCTATAGCGATGTTTACACATTGCACCAGGTACTCATTTGAGACTGAGTGAGACCTCGGGGAGGCCCAGGACCGGTTCAGATCTACGGAATCGAACACAGTGCCCTAACCGCTGCACCACCGCTACCCACGTGTCATATAGACACACACACACATATACTGTCTACATACGGGGGCGTCGGTGGGGGTGTTTAGACAATTCTCTAGCCAAAATTAGGTAGCTGCGAGTGACCTTGTTCAAACTCATAATCCGTGTCTAGGTCGTCGCTCTCCTAGCTTGCTTCTACATGCTAATTTCTCACATTAACATCACTAGCCCCGGTCACTTCTTTATGACCCTTGAGCTACACCCATTTCAAACCTTTTTATAACAGTCTTCCTCAGCAGCAGACCATGCTTTCCGAGCTGATGATGGATGCTTGTGTTGCGCCCGAAACGTCGTGATTTATTTTATTTTATGCCTCTTGAAGTGCAATGCACCCGCTGCATTGACGTTCCAAGGCTTTAATCCTCCTGCCTGAAAGAACTCATTGTCTAGCTCCCCACAATGCCACTCATTCACATTGCTTCATTGTAACAAAAACATGTATTTTCTCACAAATCGTCTATCCATTGGACACATTGTGAGATATGAGCCACTGGGAAGTGGGGTTTGGCGAGTATTTTCTTTTAAATGTCTATATTACTTTTTTTCTCTGTCGCCATATTTCCATTTGTTTTTGAGACTTTCACGTATTAAATTGAGTGCTGTTAGCGAGCACCTATGAAGGCCCGAACGACACGCGGATATTGTGGTGTGCCCAGTACCACTAACGAATGCCTTTGTCTGCTCAGTGCTAATACATGATATGTGCACGGCACTAGGCACTCACTGGGACGCCCAGGACCGGTTCAGATATCCGTCACCGATGTTGGACCGTGAGCAGGAATCGAACTCGTGTTCCCAGGTTCCTAGCGCAAGCACGCTCTCCGCTACATGACAAAGATCCCCTGTATAACCTTTAATAGTGTTGGGGGCAAGTGCTGTGAGCAATCATCTACCGCTGCCCAGACACAAAAACAGCAACAACAGCCGACATTCGCTACTAAGCGGCGGTGGCGGCACCATGGCGTCTATGCCAGGCCAGGTGCGATTTAAGGCCACGTGTAGCGTCGAAGGCTCACTAACAAGAGGTCACGGGACAGACCCAGGTGCCATGGGTTGACTGACGGAGATGACTGGCAGATGCACCTGCTGTGCCCCCTACTGTGCCAACTTGCTTTATTTCGGCCAACCTTGGGCTCCGCTTGTTGTTGTGAGCATCGCTCCTCTGCCTTCCGTTGTTGTTGGAGGGTGACTGCTTCCAACTGCTCAGTAGCATCCTTCATGAGCCTCCTCCTTCACTAGCCTCCTTCACACACACACACAAATACAGACACGCGCACGCACACACAACTGAAATAGCAACCACAAAACGACCCTGAGATGCTGTTGAAGCGCGCAGGACAGCAAGCTCGCCATCGGCAAAAACGCCGGTGACCTTTGACCTGTTGACATGCACAGGCAGGAAAAACGTTGGTCTTGAAAGACAAATGCGCGCGGCGTTTTTACTTGTTGATGTGTCGTTTTGCTTTCAACCTCGGAAGTGACCGCACGGATGAAATTGACGGTCGCCACCAGCGTGGCCTGGCCAGGTGCACCCCGTTGGAGAGCTTGCAGGACCCCGGTCTGCTCCGTCACGACGGCAGCCGATCGTTTCGCACGCACTCTTTCGCTCGCGGCTGAGCGGTGGCGCGTTTCCGCCGCTCTTTGCAGGGGTTCGCGGTTGGAGCCGAGCGACCGCCCCTGGTGAATAGCGCGAGTGTATCAACGATGGACCGTGCTACATGCCGTCAGTTTTCGCAGTGGGCATTCGAGTTCCCACACGATGTGATTTGAAAAAAGGCCATCTGTGCCGGCGTCGCGGTCCGAATTGATAGGTGACGTCGCCGATCATGTAGCGTTTATGTTCCCCGAATAATTTGCGTGAACCAGAAGTCACCCGAAGGAATCTGCGAGGTAGCTCTTTGATATCCGCTTTCCTGGGTCCGTTGTTTGACAACGGAGGGTCACACTGCTCCGCGGGGGCATCCAAATGGTCATTTCGTCTCGCTAATCGACGGCGACAGTGCATTCCGGAGGGTATCGTTGGGAAAAATATGGAAAAATGTTTTATCTTGCGACAAAAAATGTACGGGAAAAACTACTGTATTGCGCAATTGTTGTGATTTTTAAATGCCGCATGAAGGTTTTTTTGCTTTGTCTGCCCCGTTTACGCTAAAGCGGCTGTATTTGCAGTAACGCCCGTGACCACAGAGGCAATCTGTCATTGTCAGTGCATTAACATTAGCCGCGTGCCACGTTATTACACTCAGCGCGCGGTGTATCATGTTTCTGAAGCCCACTGCATCGGCTGACATTTTCGCAATGCCACACAGATGTTGAAATTGGGTGAAGAATGTATCATGTCTTACTTACAAGCCAAAAAAAAAGTTAAATAAAAACTGGCCCTGCTGCAATTGGCCCGGAAATTTTGCCGAGCATATTCTGCACGTAGATGTTTGGCGTGCAGCCTCGCTCGCTTCTTAGAATAGATAGACTTTTGAGAAGGAAAAATAATGATTTAATGTCTTTTTTTTAGTGGACAAAACGGGGTCTTGGTGGCTAATGGAACGTGTCCATTTGGAGGTGAATGAGATACCCTATGCATTATATTTGGCACGTAATGATGCATAGGGTGTCTCGCATTTAAATCAATTCGTATGCTCACCATACATGCATTGAATCGTCGGCGTAGAAAAGCAGAAGTAGTAGCTGTCATATAGCTATATGTAAAAAATAAATATACATGCGTCAATGGCTACACATGTGTGATGCAGAAGGGCCATTGCTTAAAATGTCACAGATTATATATATTTTTAAAGGTCACATGGTGTTATTGATTGTGTTGAGTGTTTTTGTTAATTGTGCTTGTACACCACTGCCAATGCATCATCATTGTGTTGATTTTAGAATCGACATGCAGCCTGAAGTCGTGACATATCGTGCCATTGTTGAGGTGGCATATGGAGGCGTTAAGGGGTGAATTATTAAATATCTAAACTCTTATCTACACGGACATTTGCATCCTCAACATAATATATCATTGCCAGGATTCGTTTTTGTTTGAGCTCATCATCGTCATCAGCCATGGCCAATCCCCTGCCAGGTGAGGCCTCCACACGCAATACCGTGCATGTCGTGCGGGCTGTTTGACCGTACTTGGCCACGTTGGTCAGCGCAGGATGGCAAAGGAGGAGATGTCGGAGCATGTAAGTGCCTTACGACAATGTTGCCGCACTGGTCCCCTGCTGCCCATTGTGTAGCCCCGCAGCCTATAGGCTTTCTTACACGTGGTGGTTGCCCATCCAAGCGCTATCCAGGCCAAGTCGCACTTAGCGTCCTGATCACATGGCAAGCGGTGTGTCACTAATGGCATTTTGAAAAATAATTTATATATATTTTTTTTACTGAAATGTTTGGACAAGCGAGGGTTAAAATTTGAGCATCGTGCTACAGGCTTAGAGAACAAGCTGAACAAAAAATTAGAATTTGTGCCGGGGTTATTTAATTATTATACTTTTGCTCTCGTCATAAATTTCATTGTCACGAGGAAGCAATGTAAATTTGTTCTTTGAAATTCTTGAATTGGAGAATGACTTAAGACGCCATTCGAAGACTATATTCACGGTGACAAATTAATTAGTGGATTACAGCGAAGCCCATGTTAGATTCTAAGGCGGATTTTTTTTCTTATATATATAACTTGAAGAAACCAGCCGTGCGTCTAAAATAGCTCGCCGCTTCTGGCCAATACCGAATTCTGTTCTCTGCGAGTGTGTAATGCATTCTGGTGACAAGCGTAGTCGTAAAGTGCACTTTTTTTTTTGTATTTGCGACTCGCGATACGACGCCCGCGAGCGGTGGTTTCATCTAATCTCGATTGGTACAGATGGCCGTGTTCTTGATTCATCGCCCCTCTCATCCTCTCACCTCGTCCCCAAGGCTCGCACGCTTCACTCGCGTGCCGGCGGAGTTCCAATTCAAAGTCGCCGTGGCCAACGGAGGCCGGCGGGGGGAGGTGGCGTGGGTGCCGTGTTGTTGTGCAGGGCCTGTGTGGAGCTTGTAGTGCAGTGGCGGTTAGCGCTACGAATCCGGACGACCCGAGTTCGATTCCCGCTCACGGCCAACACCAGTGACGATTATCTGAACCGGTCCTGGGCCTCCTCTAGGTTCACTCAGCCTCAAATGAGTACCTTGTGTGGTGTGTAAACATCATCACTGGGGAGACAAAGGCGGCCGGGCGTAGGGTTTGCTACCCCCACCACCCCCCTTGCGTGCCGTGCCGGCCTTCATAGGTGATCGCTAACAGTACTTGCCCCAACAGTCTGTTACAGGCTATACGGGGGTTCTTTGTCTTTGTGTTGTTGTGCAGGGGCTGCCACGATGTAATGTAACAATAAAATCCCTTTTGGCGTCATCTGGTCGAGCACCAATTGGGTCGAGGCTCGAAAGAAAGCCGTCCCTTGGTGTGGACCAATCAGTCTCAAGGACAATGCATATATTATCATAGTGTGTGTTTTGTTTGCATTTTGACTGCAGGTATTGTGGTTAATGCACACATGAATCCTTGTAAAAAGGTTTCAGTTTTGTTGCCAGAAAAAAGGGGAAAAACCCTATTATTAAAATCCCATAACTTGGTAGTTTTATTTCACATTCTTGCTGCATTGTTTCAAGTGCTTTTCTGTAATTCTAGTTCGAGTAAAGTTTTAATTAAATTTCTTCAACTGCTGTTACCTCAACATAAGACTGCCATAAGTCATTTTATAATCAACATGACAATCTTGAACGCTTATAATGCACGTGCTCCCAGTTTCTTAATACATAATTAAATACTTTGATTAAAAGAGCTACGAAAATTAGTTTTGAGTTTTTTTTACTCCCAGAATCAAATATTTGTAATGCATCGTATCTAATATTAGTTGACGTGTCATTAAACAGCCTTAGCAAGCGCAAATCATAGATTTTCGTTAAAGTTTTTCTGCGAAAGGATTGTATCGCACCTCCGATTAGCATGGTTGGCTGCGTACGGTTGCGAAAGAAGTTCAACGTACATAATAACTACTGCAGGTTCTCTCGGTCGTGCTTGCTGTACGCACCTCTCCAACTCGTTTTCGGGTCTTGCCGCGTGATGTTCGGCACGATGTCCGACGTTTCGCTGTACGTGCTGGGACCTTCAGCAAATTTTAAGATGCGCTTTCTGCCGGCCGTCTGGAATGTTCATCCTTCTGATATTAGGAAACCACTGGAGCTATCTACTTTGAAATCTAAGTTGAAAACTAATTTCTTTCGAACTGCTTTTTGTGTTTAGTTTGTCCCCACCCCCGCACCTCCGATTAGCACAGTTGGCTACGTGCAGTTGCAAAAGATGTTCAACTCACATAAAACTTTAAAACACATATCGGAAAGATTTGTATGACCATTTTGCTCGTCCGCTCAATGTTTCCTTTTATGTTACGGCAAAGAAATGCGCCGCTCAAAGCCACACGCAATTCCAACAATTTTCACAGCGCGATAAAACGTCCTGCTGTGTCTTTATATTTTTGAGTTTTACATTCCCATTTCCTCCGAAAACTATCGCTGAGCCGTTCGAGCACCTTCATATTTGCGTCGTTTGAGTAAGTAAGTGGTTGGGAAAAAAACCAAGTTTTCTATTGGCCAGTGGCCAAACCGTCATTCCGATTGCGTGTATGCCCCCCCCCGTTGCTGCGGCACGGTTACGCAAGGCTGCCTCTCTCGCCGGGACCGGTGGCATTCACATCTCGCGTATCTCTGCGGGCGCCGCTGCAGCCGGGCCTCGCTCACGGTGGCCGTTTTGAGTCGCACGTACTGAACTCCTGAGGTTCGTCGTTCGTTCGTTCGTTTCTGAGTCCGCGCGTCCCGGTGAGGGTCGCGGCGGCAGCATGTTGAGTAGGGCAGTCCAGGCCTCACTTTTCCCTGGTGACAGACTCCAGCACTACTCTACTATACACTACACTATACACTATACTATACACTATTATACACTACCATACACTACACTATACAGTGAGGGAAAAAAAGTATTTGATCCCCTGCTGATTTTGTACGTTTGCCCACTGACAAAGAAATTATCAGTCTATAATTTTAATGGTAGGTTTATTTGAACAGTGAAAGACAGAATAACAACAAAAATCCAGAAAAACCCATGTCAAAAATGTTATGAATTGATTTGCATTTTAATGAGGAAAATAAGTATTTGACCCCTCTGCAAAACATGACTTAGTACTTGGTGGCAAAACCCTTGGTTGGCAATCACAGAGGTCAGACGTTTCTTGTAGTTGGCCACCAGGTTTGCACACATCTCAGGAGGGATTTTGTCCCACTCCTCTTTGCAGATCTTCTCCAAGTCGAGGCTGACGTTTGGCAACTCGAACCTTAAGCTCCCTCCACAGATTTTCTATGGGATTAAGGTCTGGAGACTGGCTAGGCCACTCCAGGACCTTAATGTGCTTCTTCTTGAGCCACTCCTTTGTTGCCTTGGCCGTGTGTTTTGGGTCATTGTCACGCTGGAATACCCATCCACGACCCATTTTCAATGCCCTGGCTCAGGGAAGGAGGTTCTCACCCAAGATTTGACGGTACATGGCCCCGTCCATCATCCCTTTGATGTGGTGAAGTTGTCCTGTCCCCTTAGCAGAAAAACACCCCCAAAGCATAATGTTTCCACCTCCATGTTTGACGGTGGGGATGGTGTTCTTGGGGTCATAGGCAGGATTCCTCCTCCTCCAAACACGGTGAGTTGAGTTGATGCCAAAGAGCTCAATTTTGGTCTCATCTGACCACAACACTTTCACCCAGTTGTCCTCTGAATCATTCAGATGTTCATTGGCAAACTTCAGACGGGCATGTATATGTGCTTACTTGAGCAGGGGGACCTTGTGGGCGCTGCAGGATTTCAGTCCTTTACCGCATAGTGTTACCAATTGTTTTCTTGGTGACTATGGTCCCAACTGCCTTGAGATCATTGACAAGATCCTCCCGTGTAGGTCTGGGCTGATTCCTCACCGTTCTCATGATCATTGCAACTCCACGAGGTGAGATCTTGCATGGAGCCCCAGGCCGAGGGAGAGTGACAGTTCTTTTGTGTTTCATCCATTTGCGAATAATCACACCAACTGTTGTCACCTTCTCACCAAGCTGCTTGGCAATGGTCTCGTAGCCCATTCCAGCCTTGTGTAGGTCTACAATCTTGGCCCTGACATCCTTGGAGAGCTCTTTGGTCTTGGCCATGGTGGAGAGTTTGGAATCTGATTGATTGATTGCTTCTGTGGACAGGTGTCTTTTATGCAGGTAACAAGCTGAGATTAGGAGCACTCCCTGTAAGAGTGTGCTCCTAATCTCAGCTCGTTACCTGTATAAAAGGCACCTGGGAGCCAGAGATCTTTCTGATTGAGAGGGGGTCAAATACTTATTTCCCTCATTAAAATGCAAATCAATTTATAAAATTTTTGACATGCGTTTTTCTGGATATTTTGTTGTTATTCTGTCTCTCACTGTTCAAATAAACCTACCATTAAAATTATGGACTGATTATTTCCTTGTCAGTGGGCAAACATACAAAATCAGCAGGGGATCAAATACTTTTTTCCCTCACTGTACACTACTATACACTACCACACTGTACACTACTATACACTACCACACTATACACTACTATACACTACAAGACTTTGCAATAATATACACTACACTATACACTACTACACTATACACTACTTTACACTTCTACACTGTACACTACTATACACTACGCTATACACTACAGTACACTACTTCACTACACACTACTATACGATACACTATACACTACTGTACACTACACTATACACTACTATACACTCCTACACTATACACTACACTATGCACTACTATACACTACACTATATACTACACTATACACTACACTATGCGCTAGTATACACTACACTATGAACTACTGTACACTACCCTGTACACTACACTATGAACTACTGTACACTACCCTGTACACTACTATACACAGACTCTAGCTCTTCCTGGGGAATTCCCAGGCG
This sequence comes from Petromyzon marinus, assembly GCF_048934315.1. Lineage (NCBI taxonomy): Eukaryota > Metazoa > Chordata > Hyperoartia > Petromyzontiformes > Petromyzontidae > Petromyzon > Petromyzon marinus. Next base: position 7,434,780 of record NC_133716.1, on the reverse strand, counting down.
TTTCCAGGCCAGCCGAGCGACATTGTTCCACCAGCTTGTCCTGGGCCAGCCCCGGGGTCTTCGCCCTACTGAGCTATATAACTCTTTTTCAGAAGCGACCTGGCCACAAATGATAGCTCAACGAAGTGGCTTATCATTCCGTGGAAGTTTCCAGCAGTCAAATACTCTTAAACGCGTGTTTCTAAATGTGGAGGAAAAAAAAACGGAGGCCCTGGAGAAAAATCCATGCGACATGGGGAAAACACTCAAACTCGAAATATACAGGCGTCAGGGTTGGTATTGAACCCCCTCGACCTCCTGTGTATACCAGGCGAGGTAGTTAACATCTCGCTCCCATAGGTCCGGTTCCCACTGGCTTCAGCAGCGGGAACTGCGCGGCAAATCAACAAATCCCCTGGCCGTGTTTCCAAGCGTTCGGCTCGCTCCGAACTCGGACGGATCTTGCTCGAACGCAGCTGTTCAATGGCCATAAGTCGTCCTGCGGCTCTCGCGCATCTCCTGTTCCCGACTGTTGAGTCGGTGGAGGAGACTGCTTGCGTAGGGCATCCACTGTTGACCTCCCTTAAAGCGACGTGACCGTCAAACCAATATTTTAAATTTCATAGCCTTTCATCGAGCCGAAATTAAGTCCACAACCGCATTTAATGCGTTGGGATTTGTTGTTGCGCAGCCATTGGCGACCGGGCTTCGCCCATAATCCCACAACACTTGACAACCTGGTTTAATCACTGTCGGCTCAAACCTGGATTCGAACCTAGGCTCTCATCCGTGTCAGCTGATCGCTCTGACCTCTTGAGCCACTTCTGACAACCACGAAATATTTTTTTTTTCGCTGCAAGCAACGACGGGTGCTGCTGCTCGCCTGCTTGTGAACGTTTGATGTTGCGCCGGTTATTTGATTCGCGCTCCGCCTTGTCTCCTTTCCCGCAGGTCGTTCAGCCTGCTTGTAAGGGATTTTGAAGGCAAGACCTACAGCATGAGCGTTATCGAGCTGCTGCATCCCATCGACCCCGCCAAAAGCTCCTGGAAGGTAACGCTGCCGTCGCTCTTCCACCCTCCCCCCTTCCTGCTGCAAGAATCTCTCCCCCTCCGTCTCTCTGCTTCCGCTATCCTGGTTAATGCAGTGTAGTGTGGAGCGCCGCGGTGCACTGATCTTTACCAAAGGCAAATCTCCTGCAGAGCTCAGCGGATCCCCGGATTATCGGCACACCGGTCCCAGAGCAAAGTAAACAAGAGGCGCGCACTCTGCAGGGCCTGTGGCCCTCCCGCTGCCCACTGCAGCAGGCAGACAGCCCTTAGGCAATGTTGGGCCTTTGTGTGGTTAGTGCCCCTTTTAATAATTAAAATAAGCAAAGATCCCCCGTCCCTCCCCCACCCACGTATAGCCTTAACAGACTGTTGGGGAAAGTGATGTTGACGAGTAAGCACCTATGAAGGCCGGCACAGCACACAAGGTAGATGCTGCACTAAATTTCCTCTCGATAAGCCACTTTATCGAGCTATCATTTGTGGCCAGGTCACTTCTGAAGAATAACTAATAGCTCGGTACGCTTTAACTGGTAAATAATTTAGTTTTATATGCTTGGTTCTTTCGGTAAAGTCACGTAGAAGGGAAACAATAAAATAATAAAAATATAACACAAGAACATTTTCTTGCTGTGGTTTTCACACCTGATGATGATTGCTTGTGTTGCAGTCAAAACGTCGTGATAATTTTATTGTATTATATTTTTATTATTTTATTGTTTCCCTTCTACATGACTTTACCGAAAGAACCAAGAATATGAATCCCTGCAGTCACGAAAGCTTTAAATCAAAATTTAGTTTTAGTTTATGTATGTTTTGTGATTTGCTTACCTTTCCCCTAAACTTCTCACTCCAATCCTCTTTTTGTATTGTTTGTTGTTGTAACTTTCTGACTCAACCCTGCTGAACATCTGTAAAAAGAAAAAAAGAACTTCATAGCTCATCGGATGTCTCCTGGATGAATAATGATTCTTGTTTCTGAGTTTGGTGGCACATTTGATAATCGTCAAAACCATTTTGACCACTCTAAAAACGTTCCACTCCACAATTATCCCCATAGTTCCGAAGTCAGTTTAGGAGCAGCATCATGACCCCACTACCATTTAATGTTGATGGCCCTCTTCCAAGTGCTTGCCTGTATAGAATATACTCTTCCTATTCGTGCCTTTGCCATTGAGACATAACCGTCTCTTCACTGACATCTCCCTGCAGTTGTCTCTCTCCACTTCTCTTTGTCCGTCGCTGCGTCTTTCAATCGAGACAGCTTCCATCGCCTCCACCGTTTTGTCTTTGACTTCCAGTCGGGTCGAGGTCTTCCGCTTCCCCTAGCGTTGTACAGTGTTGCCTCCATCACAGCCCATTGCAGCCAGTCGCCAACATCCTGACCACGCGTTAGTAGTTATACTTAAACGTGTTCGTGATGCAAAACAAGGCAAAAAAAAAAACTGATGTAAATAAGAAATAAATAATCAAAAATGTCATCGGGTGTTGAAATTCCACGACGTTTTCATTACAAGGAAACCAGCGTAAGCACTTTAGAGAAATTAAAATTTTTACTTGTACCATGAGTCGCACGTAAATAATTCATTTCGCAGCAGGGCAGCATGAGGTTTATTTATTGAACATATTTTTTTCCTGGGAATGGAGCTGCTCAGTTTAGTGGAATTAATCTGTGCAGCGAGTGTGTGAAGATGAGCCGGTAGCGGAACGAGCGCTTAATTAAACAACGTACCTCATGCTACATTGCCTCATTGATCGTTGCAGGTGAAGACCGATTCCGTGCTGGTGATGTGCCGAAAAACCAAGGAGGAAACGTGGAAGTTCCTCACGTCCTTGGAGAAGAAAACTCTTGACAGAGAGTAAGTAACGTGGCGAGATGGGCAAAGGCGCAGCCCTGCAATTGCTTGCTCACGCCACTTCTGCCGGAAGAGCCTCCACTCGAGGCAGCTCTAGAGATCCCCCTGCAGGGGTGGTACTTTGGCCTACTCTTTCCCATGCTGGCCAGACACCTTGGGAAGGGTTGCGAGTGCCCACACTCTGCCCCAGAGTGCCCACACTCTGCCCCAGAGTGCCCACACTCTGCCCCAGAGTGCCCACACTCTGCCCCAGAGTGCCCACACTCTGCCCCAGAGTGCCCACACTGTGCCCCAGAGTGCCCACACTCTGCCCCAGACTGCCCACACTCTGCCCCAGAGTGCCCACACTCTGCCCCAGAGTGCCCACACTCTGCCCCAGAGTGCCCACACTCTGCCCCAGAGTGCCCACACTCTGCCCCAGAGTGCCCACACTCTGCCCCAGAGTGCCCACACTCTGCCCCAGAGTGCCCACACTCTGGCCCAGAGTGCCCACACTCTGCCCCAGAGTGCCCACACTCTGCCCCAGAGTGCCCACACTTTGCCCCAGAGTGCCCACGCTCTGCCCCAGAGTGCCCACACTCTGCCCCAGACTGCCCACACTCTGCCCCAGAGTGCCCACACTCTGCCCCAGAGTGCCCACACTCTGGCCCAGAGTGCCCACGCTCTGCCCCAGAGTGCCCACACTCTGCCCCAGAGTGCCCACACTCTGCCCCAGAGTGCCCACACTCTGCCCCAGAGTGCCCACACTCTGCCCCAGAGTGCCCACACTCTGGCCCAGAGTGCCCACGCTCTGCCCCAGAGTGCCCATGCTCTGCCCCACCGCACGTGCCCTGCCGATCGACTGACCGTAGTTGAACCCCGTGTGCATCGCTGGGTGGACAGAGGCGGCTGGGAGGGAATCGAAAAACTCGCGCGCCGTTGTTTCAGCCGCTGTGCCCGGAGATCAAATCGAACCGGCGACCTCTGGATTGCAAGTCCAGTGCGCTCATCGTTATGACGACGGCACCGCCCGGAGGGTTAAGTATGAATAATTAACTCCTGGCAGCTTCGTGTGGCAGCTTCGTGCGGCGGCGCCTCACCGTTCCGCATGCGTCTCGCGTGCACGTCATCGCTTTTAGCGGCGGGGCACTGTCATTTTTGCAGTGGGTGGTTAATTTTGAGCTCATTAAGTAACTTTCCCGATTTAGATAGTGGGGCACGCGCTTGACACCGCGTCGTGTGTAACGGCGTGCTTCGCGGTGTCGGGGCTGCCGCGCGGCACCCGAGTTGAACTTGGGTGTTGAACCATGGAGGAGGGCCCGTGGGTGGAAGAAGGGTTACGTTATCTCCGCCGTACCCGATGCCATTGTTCACGGGCTGCTTTGTGGCGGCCTCCAGCCCCGAGCTCAGCGTGATATATCGATTCACATTCCGCTTTATTTTCCTAACTGGAAGCCGTACCGCGGGGCCCTCGTGGAAGTGGGGGCCCTGATTATTGTACGGTCGACTATTTACGTCGTTAAGTTTCGGAGATCATGCGAGCTCGTAGTGTGTGGAGACACCGCATGCCCCAGCATGCTCTCCTCCACCTCCGCTCTCAGCCGCACTCCTTCCAACTTCCACCGCTGGTGCATCCGATCACACGCCGCTCATTACCCCCTGCTGCGCCGCAGCCAGTATCTCAGCGCAATGGAGAATGCACGCGGTTAATTAACGCTCGCACCTGTTTGCGCGAAACAAGACTCGCGTGGAGACAGTCATTGCACGGCTTATCGAGAACGCGGGCCCTATTTAGCATTGCCGACTGAAAATAATAATACAACTAAACCATTTCCTAGGTCTCCCACCGCTTAAGGAACACCGAGGCTATAAATCACTGCGTGCAATGAAAGTAGCAGAGGTGCGTGCAGCGCCACGGGTGAGTGGGTGGGTGGCTCGGAGGTTGCCGTTGGGGTTAGGCGCGGGTGTTGCTCTTGCCTGTTTTTGCGAGACGCGGCGGTGCCGATGGAGTGATTAAGGGATTCCGTAGAGGCCCTTCTCATTTACTTAGCTCCCCTCTGCACTTTCTCCGGTCACCTACTAATCAGGTGACCTTAGGAACCCCCTGCAAAACGGCTTGGAAAAGCAAGGAAACGCTTTGAAATATGGAGCGTGCACAGCTGTGAATGACGATCGCAATGAAAAGATGTAAACTTAAGCCGAAAAATAGTTCAGTGGGCGATAAAGCGGTGCGCACCGGTTCGGAGATTGAAATTGATTCTTGCGCTCGTGATATGTGCGTCGCGTTGTGCATGTGAGAATCAATTATTTTAGATTCAGATATTTATCTGTACTTACTTACTTTCCATGAACCCTGCAGCCACTGCGTTCACCACAATGTTAGATAATGATTTTTTTGTTATTGAATCATGACCCAAAATTGTGACAATTCATCGAATCAACGATGGTTGGGGGGAATCATTACATGTCTCATAAATAATAATTAGTTAAGCTATATTGATCCGCTGTCCTGCTCAATGAAATCGTTACTTATCCGTTTAAATGTCTTCTTCCAGCCCACAATGTTATCTCGATCGTCATATTGGCCTTATCTCGTGGGATTTATCCGTCCAGGCCACTCACAGAGCAGTGTGAAAGCCCTTCATGTTAGAGAACGGCCCAAAGAAGCAGATACTACAGAGCTACCTCTGAAATCCCTTCAAGTGACCTTTGGTCTGCAGAATAGAGGACAGAAACTTTCCCAACCCCTCTTCCACTGACAGTCGTGTTTGTCACTTGACACTCAATGTTATTTTTTTTATTTATTCTCAGAGCTGGAACGTAGCCAATGTAAGTGTAGATCCAAATTCATTGTGATGGCCAGGCTGAAACCGTCAACTCTCTACACTTGAGGTGGCTGCCGGGATTCGAGCCCAGGTTTCTCGGCGGTTCCGTCTCGGCACTCTGACCTTTTGAGCCACCTAGCCACCCCCCGTCTCTCTCGTGACAAAGTGAGCCTACGCCAAGACGTTGCAGCGGCACGGGAATGCCCTTAAGAGGACGTAACAAGCACGCGAGGCCACTTCGCCAGCAGCAGCAGTAGTCATAGCAGCAGCACATTAGTGACAGCACAGCGACGTTCACACCACCGTTAACCAGTGAAGCATGGCCCTTGCAGCTGCAGCGCAGCAGGGAGCCCTTTAAGGGAACACAGCGGCGTGATCAGCAAAATGATGAAGGGGCATCATCGCTCTCGCCGACGTTGCCTCGGCTGCCCTCCTGTAGGGGCCGAGCTTTTAAAATGACGGTGTTTGGTGGCGTCTCGTAAGTAGGCAGTTTGGGCGGCTTTGAACGTTCATCATCGCCTTCGTCTGGCGATGGGGAGGCGATCCCGACCCAACTATTTCACGCTCCCGCGCCGCGGGTAATGCCTTCAAACGGTGGCGGCTGACGGGCGGCTCTCACGGCGTCGATGGCGCCTCGGTCTCTCGGGTTCGCGGGCGACGCAAGTTGGCCGAAGATTTTTTCTGTTGGCGCTGGGAGGCTGCGCGAGCGCGCACAGCAGTTGCGCCCGCGTTACGGGGGTTTCCATAGGGCAAGAGACATGCCAAACTAGTTCTCGTATTTTCCGCAGCGGCAATACCTTTTGTGATTCTGAAGGGCATAAATTATGTAAGGCGCGAAAAGTCTTGGTACGGAGGGCCCCGGTCACAGGAGAAACATGAAAGACACTTGCGTTCGACGTTGCGAGTTGAGGGCCGTGTGTTTTGCCGTGCGTGTACGTGTGCATGCACGTGCACGCGCCGTGGTTTATCGAGTATAATTTGTACACGCGTGTGTGTGATTTTTGTGGTTATTATGATTCAGCAGTCTCTTGATTTTCACACTTTTTTTATTTTCAATGCGGTACGCGAAAGAGTACTTTAAATGCGAGGTGGCAGAGTAGCTTTGAGGTAGGCCCTGAACCGGCACCACTGAGGTTCTGGGTTAGAAATCCAGGTTTTAACCGACTGGTGATGAAAACGGATTCTCACGTGTGGCGAGTTGATGGTCTCAGCCCGATCACCGATGACGGCACGCAAACAAGATCACCTTCAATTTGATTCTGCGTGTAATTTGGCCAAATTCTAGCACTAAGAATGAAGAATATGAAGAATACCGGTTTGACAGTCATGCAACGTGCATTACTCTCAGTGGCGAAGCAGGTGGGAGAGTGCTGCGCCCAAATGTGTTTGTTACAGGTGATTCGAAGGCATCTCAGAGGTAGCTCCTTGATATCTGCTTTGCATTTGTCATCTTGTGACTGGACACCAATAGCAGGATTGGAGTAATATTGCAGGGGGGGGGGGGGGGGGGTGGGCTGGTGGGGGGAATGTAGAACAAACTTTTAATTACATATCCTACAACGGTAAAAAAAAATTGCACATCCTAAATGGCTGTAAGATAAATTGCTTTATTGCACTAGTGCTGTAGGGTTGTCGATCTCGCTGGAGGACGTGGTTATGGCGTTTCATTCACGCGAGTGCTTTCTGCAGTAGAACCCCCATGGGCAGGGCCACTGAAATCACTGGGAGGAGCCACCGCCTGCTGCAGTTAGGGACTTCCTTTGTCAAAACCTCTCCGCAACTAAGACGCGCTCCTGCATGCATTCGGCCAGATCCCACCGTTCCCCAACGCTTTACACGTCCACATGACAGTTTAACACGTAGGCTTTCGCGACCAATATTATTAATAATAATAAAGGTTTTTGGGTTAGATCGCGTTATTTATAAATGTATCGCAACCCTCCACCACCCGACACGGCCAATCAGTAAAAAATGTGTCATGTTGACAAAAGACAAATAGTTCACTACTTTAGCCCACCGGTGTGTTGAAGAGTTGAATCCACAACATTTACAATTTTTGAGGCCACATGACGGTGCGTTTTGTGGCCTCTAACACACCTGGCCCTCTGTCTCCTCCCTACGGGACTTGCGCCAATTCCTCGTTTTAGCTTAAGTTCATCCATTTTTTTTTTTTTCAAAATTGATGATGGCACACAATGGCCTAGGCATTTCAAGTGACGTCGGGGGGTGGTGGTGGTGGTGGGGGGGATCTTTTGCATCCACTGTACGGTTAACACACTCATATTTGAACCGTGAACCAACCACGGCCAGCTGTAAACGGGCTTCCACTGGACCGTGTTGCCGCCAACATTCTCCACAAACTAAACCAAATACAAACCAATTTTTTCGTTATTTTACCCAGTAAATAGCTCTTTTTTTACAGAAGCGACATGCCCATTACAAGTGATAGCTCAACGGAAGTGGCTTTTCACCTGGAAATGTATACTCTTCAACGCATGTTGATTCTATATGTGGAGGGAAAAAACGGAGGACCCTCATAAAAATCCACGCCACCACGGGGAGATCATACAAACTCCAAACATGCTGGCGGCAGGCTCGGGATCGAACCCTCGACCTCCTGCATGCCAGGCGAGGCAGCTAACGGCTCGCAACACCGCAGCGCCCCTTGCGATTATTTAGCACGCTTTCACACGGCGATCGCCGCTCTCTCCTCCCCCCGCGTGCGTTGCCCTGCCCGTGACAGGAAGCCGAAGATGGAGGAGGACGTTGACCCCAGCGAGGGACTCATGAAGATCCTCAAGCAGATGTACGATGACGGCGACGACGACATGAAGAGAACGATCAGCAAGGCGTGGGTGGAGTCCCGCGAGAAGCAGACCCAGGGCGTGTAGGGGCGGCGGCTGCTGCTGCGACGGCGGCAGGTCGCAACCCCACACACGCCAGCTCGCAGCACGCGCAGTGGAGGAGCGTTGGGTTTTAATCCATCGCACCCGCCTTGCCAGCATCCCGATCCCGCCCACACCACTCTTGTCATTACTGTGCGCGGTCTATTAGTCACGTGATGTGTGCCCTCGGCGTCGCGGTAGACGTTAATGATGCAGTCACGTTATTGGACAGATATTCAGAATCGGAATATTCATGCTGGAGGAATCCAATGGGCTACGAAGCTCTTTTTTCACAGATGTCCATACTAGGCCTTGCGTGCCTGTGTCACGGTCCGAATGTGCCAAGTAAAAAATATATATTACTTCCGTATTGCTGAATTGGAAAGGCAATAGCAATATCCCTCCACCGCACCACCCCTACCCATAATAGCAGACTAATGCCAACTGCTGTCATCAGGAGGGTGGGTCCCCTGGGCTAAGAAACACGCGGCGTCCCCAGATGTTTGTTACGTTTCGGGCGCAGTATAAATCTAAGTTTCCCTGTATTGACTTGTGGGGAGGGGAGGGTGGCACCGGGTGAGTGAGAACACGTGGGAATCTGTACGTATCCGTACGTAGTCAACCGTTCTATTCGGAAGTGTAGGGGAGTAGGTCAGCAAACTAAATGCAAAAAGACGTTATGAATTAGTTTTTTTATCTAGATGACGATTTAAAAGTGCGTAGCTCCAGTGACTTCCTAATATCGGACAGAACAGCGTTCCAGACGGCTGCTGGCTGACGGGCACAACCTAAGTGTTCCACATTGTGCTGCAAGCAAGGTGTGGCGGTTGCGGCTGGGGGTCAAGTTGTAAACTGTGAAGGCTTCCCGGTTGGCATCATTCGTACCGGAGTATGGAGGATGCGACCTACAGCTCGTGCCCAGGATAAAGTACCTTGATAGAAGTGGGTGTCGTCGTTGCGGGCAAGCGTCGGGCAGCTTTAGTGGTGGATTTGGAGAGAGAGAGAGAGAGTGAATGTTTCCATCGGGTCCTCATGCCCTTGCGGCTCAGACAAAACCAGTTGCAGGCCACCTGCTCCTTCATCCAGGTGCTGCAATTAGTTTAAACAATCCGCAATCTCCACCGACAGGGCATTCGTCTCCAGCATCTCCACTGGCTGTCTGCGGGACACCGGCGCATCGATTTAGCGGGTTTTGTTTTCTTGTTTCGTATTCTTTAAACAATTTTGCATTCTGGGTTGTTTTTTTGTGTCCGGGAATATTTTACCCACGTTCTTCGGGTTTGTAAACATTGAGGGTTCATTGTTTGCTGTTGTTGTTTCGTTCGGTGTCAATTGAGAGTCATTTATCTTTGCTTGGCATTGCATGGTGCTTGTGAAAGGCTCGAGCAATTATTTTTTTCGGTCAGACTCTTACCCCTCCCCAACCCCGGTTCCCCAACACCGGTTGCTCTGCAAGTTCCACGATCGCGCAGCAGAAAAGCGCCGCCAGTTTTGAGTTGGAATTCCGTCGTGTCCCCCCTTGCAAGCCCTCTAAAGTTTTCGCCAAGTTTCACGTGCGTGTCTTCTTCAAGAGCTTGCCCAGTGTCAGAGAACACGTGCAGGGGTGTCGGCAGAGATGTCATCGGTTATTAAAGGCCTAGAATTGGACTGGGGTGCTACAGTGGGGTTGCTGTGGTTAACGCAATTGGACTTTCGATCGACTTGTCACCGATGCAGAAGCCGAAAGGATGGGAATTTTTCAAATCACCTTCGCCTCTGTTCTCCCGGCAGTATGAGTGGGTACTCCACAGTTCGTGTCTCAGCGGGTCACGTGTGGTGGGGTAAAGTGTGGGCCAGTGGCATGCAAATTCATTGACTGTCGATGTCACCCACTGGACGACAGTGGTGGTACAAAACCCGAACTTGAGATGCTTGCCCATAGTTTTAAAAGCCACGCCGGAAGATAATATCGAACCGAGAAGTCTGAGAGTGGAAGAGTAGGCCAAAATAACCTCTTAGAGGAGGGGCCCTCCACCAAAAACATTTTTTTTTTTTACCAGGTAAGGCCCACTGAGCGATATAGCTTTTTTTCAGAAGTGACCTGGCTATTACAAATGATGGCTCCACGAAGTGGCTTATCACATTTGGAAATGTGTAGCAGCGGCCAAATACTCAGCCGGTGGCTCCACGCGTACGGCCATGATGACGACGGCGGCGGCGGCGGCACGCGTCCCACCGAGAGTCGACAGAGCCCCCGCAGTCTTCACCAACAACCGCGGCTCAGATTGTTTTTGGAATGTTTATGCCATGCCCCCCCCCGCCCGCCCACCCGCAACCCCGCCGGAGGTCATCAAAAGTTCGCCACTTTCAAAAAAATGTAAAAGCGTGTAAAGGAATGTGTTGCCGAAATTGTAACCACCTGGCATCAAACTCCCCTGTCTGATTTATAATTATTTGATCATTACTGTGTAACAATATATGTATCGTTCCTGGGTAGTAAGTGTTATTTCCTAATTGCTTATGACTCAAAAGTACAGAAAATGGCTATTATTCCCCACAAACTTTGCTTTTGTGACCAGGACAGCGATATTTTGAAATTGACATATTTTCATGGAGAAAACGGGCGAATTTGTGTCATTCCTTCACGTAAGGTCCTGGTCACAAAAACAAAGTTTGTGGGGAATAATAGACATTTTCTATACTTTTGAAGCATAAGCAATTAGAAAATAACACTTACTACCCAGGAACAAAAATTGTGTTAGATAGTCTATAATTACAGCCTGCTGATAACTTTAAAGGCGCTGCTCCCTGATTGGGTTCGACTATGGACAAGACAGTGTGCCGTGGGTACATTTAACGAGCGCCGAGTAAAGATAACAAAGTCAGGTCCAGGGGGCGTATACACAGATCAGAGTCGAGAGCTGGGGGAGGGAAGCGGGGGCGTTAAGGTAATTCTCATCACGCTGTCAAAAGGGACATGTTTGACTCGAGTAGCACAAATTAGTCCATGTACCGATCCATCGGATAAAAAGGGGGCACCGTGCTGGCTTGATGTTATCTCCCTCGCCTGGTGTACAGGATGTCGTGGGTTCGATCCCGGCCCTGACGCCTGTATATTTGGACTTTGCGTGTTTTCCCCTGTGGTCTCGTGGATTTTGTCCGGGTCCTCTGGTGTTGCCCTCCAGATTTATAAACATGCGTTTGGAGTATTTGGCTACTATTAATTTCCACACGATGCATAGCTTTAATTTTGTGACCCAGCTCGCTTCTGGGAAATAGAGCTATGTAGCTCGGTTTTATAGTTTAGTTTCAAATTTGATTAAGGCTGAAGATGCACTGTCAAAATTTCGCTTGTGAGAATCGCCTACGTTTTATTTGTACAAATTAATTCTGACACACGGATTTTGGAGGACATTGTCCGTGTCGAAAACAAAATTCAAACCGTTAAGAGAGGTACATGGGCCTGGGCAGGACACATCGCGGCCAGGAAGGGGGATGGTGGCCTATGGTCAAGAATTGTGACAGTGTGGCAGCCACGGACTGGAATGCATCCGTGAGAACGTCCACCGCGGAGATGGAGCAATGATACTGTTCCGGGTGCAGGTGCTGTGAGGATTGTTGCGTTGCAGGTCTCTAACTGTAAGATTTGTGACAGCTCGTGGAGTTCTTAATCCAGCAGTGGAGTGATCCTGGCTGGCCATGGGATTTATGACAAAATTGCCGGCGAAATAGTTGGCTGGTGGAATCGTTTTGAATAAAGGGCAGGAAATTATTTAATTAATTCATGCTTTCAATTGTAACCTCACATTGTGTGCTAATTGCATTGTGAGAGCAGTGATTTGGTTCACGATGACAATTTTGCAATGGAAACATCCATTTTCATTTTACGTTGGGAAATTAACACTTTTAATGCAAGTGATCTAATTGTTTTGCAAACGATTGTATATGCTTCAAAGCTAGGTTAATCACAGGTTAATCTATTAATCTGTTACGGTAATATGTTTGAAATTGTAGCATAGTTTTAGACTGCCAGTTCATGTGAAGCTGTTCACATGATGGTACACATATCGCTCATGCTTGAACGATACATTAGCCAGTTTAATTTGTCCATTCCGAGCCTTGCACTTATGAGGCCTTATATAATGCATCTAACTAGATCTATGTAGCCCTGTTCTGAAGCTTATGTATAACAAGAGACCCACTTGTAGGATAATCTGGTTCTCAGATCTAGCTAGATAGTTGTTTACGGATGGCTTTAAACTTTAAATCTGTACACAATCAATTTAAACCATGTGAGCATTGTGGTGTAATCAATATTGGCGATTCCACAGGAACAGAATTTACAAAAGCAATGCAGGCATATTAGACGTGGCGATTGAATGGGCTCCTCTGTGCATCGCATCAACTCGCCATGTATAAAAGTTAAAAGGCGCAGCACTGCAATTGCCTGCTTGCACCACTGTTGGCAGAAGGGCCTCCACGAGAGGGAGCTCTAGGAGAACCCCTACAGAATGAGCGCAAAAAATTCACAGGTGAGTCTTACGTTATTATTTAGTGGTTACAGCTGCAATTCCGTTGCCATGGAAATCGACCATGTACAAAGCTGAAAAAAAACAATAAGATTTTTTTTTCCTTCTGGTTATTGTTGAAGATTGTATTTAAAAGGGGCATACATTTTTTCCAGGTTATGGCTTTTATTGACCTGCGGTGGTTTTTGAGCCATGACACCAGACTTGAATTCAGCCTCTCCCTTCTGCCCAGCCCACAGCTTTTAAAACCCCCTTGCTGCTTGTGTAATTTAAACTGATATTGCTAATGTCCAGCTAAAGCACACTGCGTTTAGATATCAGGATTCTACTATGACAGATATTCGATGTGAGCATTTCCTTCTTTGCGAGTCCCTGGGTATGAATGATAATTATAACGAGTGGTTAGAGTTCATTCCTGATTAAAATCACATTTACGCATAGTTGGAGAGAGAGAGAGAGATATCTGCTCTCTAGTGAGTTGATATTACCGTCTGCAACGCATTACCCCCCCTCCTCCAGCAACCCACTCTAAAGCTCAGCCGAGACCTTTGAACTGCTAAAAATAGACGATTATTGTGCCTGTAACAAATTAAATAAGCGTAAGCCGTCGTCCACAGTAACTGTATTCACAAATGTGCTGCTTTATAGTCGAGTCGATTCCGTTAGATTGACGTTCATCTTTCCCCTTCAAATTTTACAGCATTACTGCAGGATATATATATAGTTTCAATACGAATTTTGATAACACATTCCCCTTTAAACCAGTTCGTTAATTGGCAGGTCGTGTGTGGTGGGGTGAAGATTGGGGCGCTCCCACCTCCGGATGGTGTGGATGAGTGGGCCAAATATTCTCCAGAGGGGCCGTGTAGAGCAATCACTTCCGAGGACTGCACCTTCAGCCTTCATAATCTTTACATCCAACCAGGTGGTTGATGTTGCCCGAAGGTTTAAAATTGTACATTGCAACTCGGGAGCCAACTAGGACCCCACCTTTATTGTTCATCAGGCCAATAAAATGGGTTCCGCTTTTTGGAGCAAAGCAATAACGTTTGCCCTGCACCTCCCGATTAGCATGGTTGGCTACGCACGGTGCGAAAGAAGTTCAACGTGCCTCCATACGTCCTACGAAGGCGCTTGTCATATGAAAGTGGAACTTTCACCACCCACTCAGGGCTACCAACAAAGATGTGCCCCCCCCCCCCCCTTTATGATTGGACACAGAGACATTTCAACACATCTGTAACGTCGTGTGCAGGATGAGCGCAAGCGAGTCCCGCTGACCGTTTTAAGTGCTGCTGTCTCTTTATTGGAATAATCTGGGTAAAGAGTTGGGGAGGGGGGTATTACAGAATCTGACCAAAAATAGATTGTAAGACATTCTTTCCCGTGTCACAGCTGCTGTGTAGCGTAAGTCGGCTAAGCCTCGGCAAACACTGCCCTCGAGACGTCTGTCTGACAAGAGCATGTTTTTTTTAAATGTATTTGCTTCAAAAGATCTCATGGTTAACATCTGTCGTGGTTAGTGACTAACACTGACTTATTACTTGTCTAAAACACGTTTACTTTCTACCATTTGAATACGTTATTTTTGTATGTAAGAATTTACAGCCCTAAGTCAATCCACATCCGGATGAAAGGCTCTTCAGACAGTTATGAGGATAGTTTGACCATACCTCACCATGCTGGTCAGTGCGAGGTTGGCAAAAGAGGTGGAGAGTGTACAAAAACCACTCGTGATGTTAGCCATGACCAGAAATTTTACTCAGGTGGCCAAGTTCATGGCATAGTGCCCAATCCACTGCACCACATCTCCCCCCAACATTTGTATCGCAAAAAAACACATTAATACTGCTTGTATCGAGGTGACACCCTGCAGGGAGACCTCGAGAGAGAGAGACCCTCTGGAGGATATTTTGGCCAGATGTCTTAGTTGAGGTAGGTACACGCCACGCTTGACCCAACCACGTGCAACTTGCCGTCAGTTATAAACTTACGGTAACTGGTGGACCGACTCGCGTTGGTAGTAAAGCAGCAGCTCACCCGTCTTTTTTTTTCTTAGCCGAGCTGGCGACCTTCGGGTTGCAAGCTCCAGTGCGCTAATCGTCACACGGTGGCAGCTCTCCCAGCTGTTTGCGTTCTACCCAAAAGTGCCCTCGTCTACGAATCTACCCTGGCAGGTGTTGGAGGCAGCAAACGGAATTGCAAAGCGGAGCTACAGCAAGTGGCTGTGCATCCGGCCCCCTTCCAAGTGCAGCAGCAATGATAGCGATCGGCCAGCATTTCTGCTCTCCGTCACTCCTTGGTAACGAGTCAGTTACAAATGTTGGGGGGGAGGGAGGGGAATGGTTGTGCTGCAGGGATGAGGCCGAGAGTAGAGATATTGTTTTTTAGAGCCGCCCGGTATCTCAGCCGTAGTCTAAGCCGACGGCGGTTCGAGATTAAATCTTTCGTAGGTCGAGATTCGCAAAAGCTGGAAACTGGAATGCTCTGGTGCAAGCGTGCACTGCATTGGATGATGATGATGATGTAGCGTCAGTTGTCGGTGTCTGGCCGTCTTGTGCAAATACATTTGGGGAGTGATTGCTGCAAGACAAATCTTAATTAGCCAGCTGCATACGAACCAACGTCTTGGCATTTTCCCCATCCGCGCACACTGTATCCCAGTCTTTTTTTCCTTTCTCCCATCCACAAGCAGGTACACGGGTGGCTCGCTGATGTGCCCTCGTGTTGTGTCGCACGTTCTTTGGCACGATGTCCGACGCTTCACGCCACGATTCTGGGAGCTTAAGGAAGTGAATGACAACCCAAAGAAAATCGCCCAAGAGAGCTCACCAGTTCGACCGTGAAAACCCATGAAGTAGTACAGTCGATGTAAATGAATGAATACGCATATTTTTTATTTGGGAGACAAACAAAGTAGGATAAAATAATAAATAACATGTTGGATTTTTCCAGAAATAGCTTTCCTTGCATTTTTTTTTATATGCATATAAAACAAAAAGATCGACAGCTTCGGATGTTTTCTGCAGCCCATGTCCTGTCGATGTTGAATCAGCTGTAGCTGTTATTTTAAATTTGCCAAGTAAAACATTGAACCAACGCCGTTGTGGAGGCTTTACTTATGCAGTATATACAGAGTAGTGCAGGCGCGGTATACTCACACTCCCCGTTAAAGTACAAAGTGGAATTTACGTCTCCAATTTTTGTTTCCTATTCGTCTGTCAAATCCGATTGGCTACTTTTTTTTGCTCCTGTCACATCGTTCCATAACTTTCCACGGACGTGGATTTGCCCCAGTTTGCAATGAGATTATGTTTGGCAAGTGTGACATCTGGCTGATGCTGCTGTAAATGAGATGTTTTCACTCAAGAACTTTCACAGTGGTTAAATTTCGATTTAAAGCTTTCGTGACTGCAATGATTCATCTTCTTTGGTTCTTTCGGTAAAGTCACGTAGAATGAGAATAAAATAATAAATTGATAAAATAAAATAACACAATAATATTCTCACGACGTTTCGGCCACAACACATGAAGGCCTCTTGTGTTGTGGCCGAAACGTCGTGAGAATATTATTGTGTTATTTTATTTTATCAATTTATTATCATTCTACGTGACATTACCGAAAGAACCAAAGAAGAACTTTCACAGTGCTTTGCATTTATGGATTCATGGCTTGTTAATTATTTTTTCATTGCACAGTTTCCTTTGCTGGGATTTTTTTTTACAGGTGTTGCGTTAATTATTACTATCGGCTTATTCCACGCCAATCCATGATACGTGGCCGTTAAAGCTTGGCTATCTCATTATATAAGTAATCGGCTACGACCGATTACCAGTTTGATTAATCACCTGATCAATAATGCAGTCCAAATGTCATGTCAAATATCCTCGCCTCTGCCCACGTGTGCCGCTGGATTGGGAGGTGTTAGGCAAGATTTGGTCGGTCCTGGTGTCTCTCGTCGCTCAACTTCCATGGACCAGCGTGGTGAAGTATGGTCAAACAAACCCCCATTACCAACTCGGCTCTCGGAGGTCACCGTCCAACATTGGCTTTGAAAAGTTACGTTTAAAAAAAGGTTAAATAGACTTTATATCGTGGCACCTACTGCGTATGTTACACAAAACGAACTCAAATTTGATTTCAATGATACAAAAAATCTGCTGCTGCTGTACCTATCACTTGTCTTCGGGTATTATTTTCTGAATCAATAGACTTTGCTAAGTTTTTGCTGTGAATAGGATTTTTTTTTAATTACAAAACTCTGCATCGAAATTGCTATTATTGCAATTATTCAAATTTTCAGGTGGGCTTCTGTGTAGCTGTTGGGTAAGGGATTAATTTTATATTTTTCTTTTGCAATTCAGCTGTGATTTGAAAAACGCCACTCTTTGCAAATGGGAGATTGCGGTTGTGTAGTTGCATGCTACGCTTTCAATTAGCGTGATGGCCCGAGGTTAATTCTTATTTCTCTATTCACTCTGAATTCATTGGTGAAATAAACCACTGAGTGCTGGCCTGCTGGTAAGATTCCGTTATTTGTTGGTTCCATTGAATCTTTCGCATTTCGCGCACGGGCTTAATCGAACGGCGGCGTAAAGAAAGAGTAAGAGACGGGCCTGGGTGTTTGAGTTTTTCATTTCTTCCCCGAGCTTCGCGCGCTAACGTTGCATCGCTGTGCCTTATTAAGTGAAGTGGGCTTGGGTAGGCACACCCGAGTCGCTAGAAGGGCTCGTGGGCACGGTTGCAAAGGGGTTTCACTCGCCCGAGAGGACATCCCACCAAGGAGATGGAACGATTAAATCGGTTAATGTGCAGGTGTTAGTTGGGATTGTTACAGCACAGGATCGTGAGAAGTGGCAGCAGCTTGGGGGGAGACCATCATCCAGCAGTGGATTGACCATGGCCGATGATCTTGCAATCTACCAAATAGAAACACATCCTCCGGTGGTAAATGACCTGATTTATTCGCCACCCATGCGAGAGACCGGGCAAATCCCGTTCACCAACAGCCGCCTTTGTCTCTCCGCTGCAAACACAGCTGTATGGCTAGGCACATCGTTGGGCCGGGGAATAGCTGGCGGAAAGAGGCTTTGAGAACCGGCAGTTCTCCTCCCAAGGTTACCCAAACAGAACCGAAGAAAATTAAAGCGCCCTTTCCTGGAATACTAAACAAGTGGTGGTGGCTTTGTGGTGGGCGGTGGTGGTGGTGCGAGTCGCGTTACAGGTGCCAGCTGTGGCCCGCGTGCGTGCGCGTGCGTGCGGACACGAGCGGTGCCGCCCCGCAGGGGATGAGCGGCTGATTCCTCTGCCCCCTTGGGTGGGCGCTGTCGCCACGTGCTGCTGTTGACGCTAATTCGATTAGAACGTTAAACGCGGACGCGAGCGCCTGGTTTGTTGCGCTTGCACCACGCCATTCCGAGCTGGGCATCTGGCTCGTGTTTGTGTTGTTCGTCGGCTCCCCTCCTCCCTTTTTTTAATTTTGTCTCGCGCGTGCGTCTATGAACGTTGCTCAACGTCGCTGAGTGTGGCGAGAAAGTGTTGTTTTCACCGCCTGTGCCGTGGATAAGTATTCATTTACCTCGCCTGGGTTCGATCCCGACGCTGGCGATGCCAGGGGGAGCCGACGAACATGTCTCTCTCTCTCCGTGGTCGTGTGGATTTTTCTCAGGATCCTCCCGATTCCCCCTACGTTTAGAATCAACGTGCATTTAAAGCACCGTATTTGGCTGCCATAAATGTCCACGTGATGGCAAGCCACTTTGTTGAGCTATCGTTTGTGGCCAGGTCGCTTCTGATAAAGAGCTGCGTGGCTCAGCGGGCCTTACCTGGTGAAATACAAAGTTTACGGAGTAATATCGCCTGTGTTAGCCCCTACACAGGCTGTTTGGGGTCAAAGTTGCCATAGGCGAGCACTCAATGGAGGCCCATGGCCCAGCCTAAAACCGCATCCGCACAAACCATGGCAGATGCAGGGAGACACCGACCCGATGCACACGTGGAGCATTCAAACTCCCCAGGAGTGTGCGACTGCGATCGTCCACAACAAACCGTGCAACACAATAACGACGCAATTCCCCCGGTCCACAAATACGAAGGAGAGACCCATCACAGCGACGCACTTACTCCGCTACTCCTGAAGCGATTAGCTGGCTTGAGCACCTGCACGCGAAGCGGTAAGTTCACGCTCTGCATTGACGTCGGCCACACGAAAGAGAGAAGAATGAAGGCCAGCACGACGATGGGGAAGGGGGGGGGCGAGGGAGGGAGAGGGCTTAGACACCGCACCGCTCAGGGAACATGGACACGGAACGTTGGGCCAACGTTACATGTTTTATCGGCGTTTAAGCTACTTGCTTAAGGCTGAGTCGACCAAGGGGACACCCAGGGCCGGACCGGTTCTGATCTTCATCACCGATGTTCGGAGTGAGTGGGACACTACACCGCGGCTCGGTCCACTACGTGCCCAGTGCCGGATGACCCTAGTAGGTCAAGTAGCTCCATGTGTAGTAGTAGCTACAGGTCTGCACTTTCAAGGGCCCCGCGCTAAATGCTTTCAAGCTATCAGTTCCGGTTCAGTGATTCTGCACTTGCTCTATTACTATAGTACTACTAGGTTGTTGGGGGGCCCCTCTGGCGCCTATGACGACCCCCAACAACCACAGCCTGCGACTTTTATGAACGACTGGGTGTTTAAGGTTAGCGATTTGTCGTATTATCTGGCTGTGTAGCAAATAAAAAAAATACAATTACTTTATGTGCAAGTAAAACATTGTGTTTTTATATTAACGTGTTTTTTTTTTAGGGCCACTTTATAACATATGCTACAGGTCCCGCACTAGCTTCATCCGGCACTGTGTACCCCACACCACACGAGAACCCCTCCCCCCACCACAAATAGAACGACCCCCACCCCCCGCTGATGTAGATCGAGGAGGTGTTTTGACCTATTTTGTTTCCTAAAACTAAACTTTCTATTTGACCAGGTTAAAGCTCCCTGACCTATAGGGCTCCCCTAGTGGACAACGGGGACACAGAAACAATCGCAGCGCAGACAGAGGTCGCATGGCTACCAGGGAGGGGTTGTGGGTGCCCCGCAGGCCAATACTCATCAAACACATAATCATCGGGTAGCATGCATCTCCGCCCTTAAACTAAACTTTTTTTTATTTTACCAGGTAAGGCCCACTGAGCTATATTGCTCTTTTTCAAAAGCGACCTGGCCACATGATAACTCAACGAAGTGGCTTATCACGTGGAGGTTTTAGCAGCCAAATACTCTAAAACACGTTTCTAAATGCGGAGGGGAAAAAACCGGAGGACCCGGAGAAAAATAAACGCAAACCACGGGGAGAGATAAGAGAGACACGCAATCTCCAAATATGTAGGCGTCTGGGCTGGGATCGAACCCACGACCTCCTAGTAAACCAGGCGAGGTAGTTAACATCTCGCCACCGTGTTGCCCAACCCAACCTTACCACGCTGACCAAATATCTTGGAAGAAGTGGGGGTAACCCGCGCTTTACCCCACCACACGCGACCTACGCCGATCGACTGCAGTGTAGGGGTGGAACCCGATAATATTTGCCCCGTTGTTTCAATTGCCGCGCCGGGAAATCGAACCGGCGATCTCTCGCTTGCAAGTCCGGTGTGATGACCGTTAAGCCACTGTGGCAGCATATTCGTGATATTTGTGTGTGGTTACATATATTTGCCAGTGTATTATTCGGGCATTGTTTATCTCTTGCTGGTTCACTGCTGATGTGAATTTTAATGAAATATCTTTTTTTTCCTCTTCCCAAGACTGCACAAGTGACTGCCGAATAATTGCCAGTTCACTTCTATGTACGCAGTGCATGATTCTAGCCTCGCGAAATATGTGTGTACAATCATCTCCAACGCATTTTAATAAGGGAATCGTCTTTTGTGTGTGTAGTGTATACGGTAGCGGACGTGTATATATTTTGGGGAGCGGTGGTGCTGCGATTAGCGTGCTGCTCTAAGATCCCGGCCCAACCGAGCTCGATTGCCACTCACGGTCACCAACAAACTCCAGTGACGATTATCTGAATAAGTTCAGGGCCTCCCCTAGGTCCACTCAGCCTTAAATGTGTTTCCCGTGTTCGACGTGTGGACAACACAAATTCGGAGACAAAGGCGGCCGGGCTTGGTGTTGGCCACCCACCTCAGCATGTGCCGTGCCGGCCTTCATAGGTGCTCACTAACTGCACTTGCTCCAACAGCCTGTTAAAGGAAATAAGGGGGATCTTTGTATATTTACCAATAATTACATCATTGGCCCTCATTAGGCAACTGCTGGATGAGCACCTCCCCTATGCCATATCAGTCATGGGTTTTGTTTGACCATACTTCACCACGCTGGTCAGTGCGAGTTAGTGAACGGATGTGGGTGGTAGATATCACCAGCAATGTGAACTCAGGTGACTGGTTTAATAGTCCATTGTGTCAACCACTGCCACTGTTTTCCCACCCCCTCATTAGTATCCATATGTAGTGACGTAAATGGAGTCACTATGGCGTATAGCGCCAGCGACTGTCACAAGAGTGTAACTGTGCGTCTTGAGCCTCTCTCTGGCACCAGGGTAGATATGGCATGGAAGCGGGGCCCTAGAGGGCATGGTTCGGATGACGGTCAGAGAGGGGGCATGACAGTCTGGTTGACCCCGAGAGGGCACGTGACTGGCACAGGGTAGCGAGGGGGCCCAAAGGGTGGCTTGAGGGACACGTGATGCTCGGTCGAGAACCTGGGAAGATCCAGAAGGGGGCGTGGCCGAAGGCGGAGCGACGCCACGCTCGGGAGCATAAAAGGGAGGTCTCGAAAGCAATCGCGGCTGTCTGTTGGAATGGAACCCGTCGGTGCTTCGTCTCTTCGATCCTCGGTCTTTGGTCTTTATGCTCGGCTTCGTGGGTCAGGCAGTGTGTTGCTGAATGACCCGGTTATGTAGTTACCCCGTTGTGGTATAGTTATCCCGTTGTGGTCTAGTTAACTGAGTGTACGTTTATGCAGTTACCCTATTGGGGTGTTAAAATAAACGTGTTGCCTCCAAGTTCTAGTGTGTGTCTCCGTAAAGTACACTACACATATGTAGTGAGCGACTTCCGAGACACGACGTGTAGAGGGCTCCTTGTTTATTTCTCACACTTTACAGGCACAATCGCAAAGCGATATATATACTGGGCTACCCGTAGCTGATCCACTCATTCAGCCCCATCGCCGGCATCTAACTATATAGCTGGCTGACTAATACAGCGACGACGATAATGGGAACCGTACAGTGGATCGGCCATGCGGCCGGACGATGAAGAAGGGATGACGGCGAAGACAGCGATGGCAGCCAGGACCCCCACGACAGCCCCAAACCTCCGATTATGTCCCCCTTATATACTCGTCGGCGTGGCCAAGCCCCGCCTCTGGCTACGCCCCCTTCTAGAACCTTCGAGCAGGTTCCCGGAGCTTCCCGACTGATCCCCGCCCCTGACCTTTAGCCCAGTTACGCCCCCATTATGGTTGGCTATTATATAACGCACCCATACCCGTAATTATCCCTCCTGATCAACAGATGGCACCCTGTCACTACACATATTTTTAATTTCACCACATTAAAATAAGTAGTGTTTTATATTTTTATTATTTTATTGTTTCCCTTCTACGTGACTTTACCGAAAGAACCAAGAATATAGTGTATTATCCTTGCGCAATGTGCATCTCCATGAACCCATACTGGCTAGTGTGGTGAAGTATGGTCAAACAGTGGCCTGGTTCGTGGCTGTACGTGATTATAGCATGAGACGCAGGCTTTCGCGACAAACATTACAATTCGTAATTGATTTGTGTGGCCAAGTACAATGCGTACGCAATCCCCAACCCAACATAGGCAATTAATAAAGCTGTCACGGGAACCGACGTGCCAATTTATTACTGCTTCAGCAGCACCATCGGTGTGTTGTTTTTGTTGAACGATCCAGAACATTTAACAATTGGGTAGAATGTTTCGGCGGTACAGTAGTTACAACCAGCATCGTCAGGCAACTGCCACTAGACATGTGCGCAATTAATAAAAACACGTGTTTATTTTGCATACATTTTCCACACTTTATAGCGTCTGTACAAATGGTTGCACCACAGTTTGTGGATCAGCAGTTCGCCTGTGGTGGAGTAAAGTGTGGGAACTCTCGACATGGCATTCACTCTAATCTGCCTCCAATGGTGTTGCAGAATATAGAGGGACATTGTTGAGGCCTTCATCCAGCAGTGGATTGACTATGGCTGATGGTTCATATGATGATCACGATTTAAAAAAAAAAACGAATCTTCGCATTCGTGTATGTACGATGTTGAGGCTGCAAAAATCTAAAGAATACGTCATTTTATATTTAACAGCTTAAGATTAAACAAAGGTTCACCTTGTAGCATACGTGTACGCAGACACGCATGCACACATGTATAATAAATCGCACCCAAAACATTTTGACTCCCGCAAGACGAATGACTTATTGCCATTTAATATGTGCGTTTAATTTGTCTGAAGACATTTGACTTCACGTTTTTATTTATTTATCTTACATTTTTAATCACGTTCATGAATTTTGGCAGCTTAATTAAGGACCCAGTAATACCAACCATTTCTAGCCATAATCAATATTAGTCATGCTGGCTTAACAATTTCGCTGCTCATGCATTCACGTGTACTGTATGGGAAATCACACCACGTGTGTGAGTGCGTGTGTACGCACGTCTGTATATGATGTGTTGTCATCTTGGATGTGCGGGGAGTGGTGATGCAGCGGTGAGCGCGCTGCGCTCCGAAACCCGGCCACCCGAGTTCGATTCCCGCTCAGGGCCACCAACACCTGTGACGATTATTATCTGAACTGGTTTCCGGGCCTGCTCCAGTTCAACTCAGCCTCAAATGGGTATCCGGTGTGCGATGTGCAAACATCACCACAAGGGAGACAAAGGTGGCCGAGCGTGGTGTTGGCCCCTTCGTGTGCCGTGCTGGCCTTCATATAGGTGCTCGCTAACAACACTTTCCCCAACAGCCTGTTAAAGGCTATACAGGAATCTTTGTCTTTTGTATGTGTGAAGAGTGGTGGTGAACACCGAAGACTGAATTTTGATTTAAAGCTTTCGTGACTGCAGGGATTCATATTCTTGGTTCTTTTGGTAAAGTCACGTAGAAGGGAAACAATAAAATAATCAAAATATAAAACAATAAAATTCTCACGACGTTTCGACTGCAACACAAGCAATCATCATCAGGCGTGAAAACCACAGCAAGAAAATTTGAAAAAAGTGGCGGTTTTTTTTATATAACGTTAGCACCACGGAGAGCGATTTGACAGTTTGTTCAGATGGACGAGGCCATCTATGTTCGGAAAAGAGGAGGGGGGAGACGAGGACTGAGTTCAATTCCCGCACACGGCCAACACCAGTGATGATTATCTGAACCGGTCCTGGGCCTTCCCTAGGGTTGACTCAGCCTTAAATGAGTACCTGGTGAAGGTGTGCAAACAGCAGCACTCGAGAGACAAAGGTGGCCGGGCGTGGTGCTCGCCACACCACTCCCTCGTGTGCCGTGCCGGCCTTCATAGGTGTCCACAAACAGAACCTGCCCCAACAGTCTGTTAAGGCTGTAGGGTGGAGGAGGGGGTATCTTTGACGTACGGTGTGTGCATAGTTAACAAAAAAATCTGATATTAACTGGCCAAACATATAGATCAAAATTCGTTTTATTCCAATCACCCCTACTGGACACAGCAGGAAAAAAATAAATGTGTTTTTATATTTTAATGTGCCATAGGCTCTCTCTTAAATTGGTCTAACTGATCCTGGCCTGCATTTATAAATGCCACCACACCCCCCCCTCCCCCCTTTTATTACAGCACAGAGGCTGAGCCGAAACAAGCGCATCCAATCTTCTGTCTGTTGCTTCTGCATAGAATATCACCCAGATTCACCGCCAGACATTTTATTTATATGCAAAACTGAAATCCTAATGAAATGTTCAAAGGTGGCCTTGGGCAAGTATACGAATGCGGAGAGGTTTATGATTTTACGTGTAATACGAAATAAAAATTGAGTAGACCCCCCCCCCTCCCCAACATATTTGTTGGTAATGTAGCGGTTAGCGCTACGCTGCGATACGAACCTGGCAACCCGAGTTCGATTCCCGCTCACGGCCAACACCAGTGACGATTATCTGAACCGGTCCTGGGCCTCCTCTAGGTCGACTCAGCCTCAAATGATTCCCCGGTGCGGTGTTAGAACATTGCCACCGGGGAGACAAAGGCGGTCGGGCGTAGTGCTGGCCACTCACCCCCTCGTGTACCGTTCCGGGCTTCAAAGGTGCTCGCTAACAGCACTTGCCCCAACAATATGGTCAGGCTATAGGGAGATATTTGGCTTTGTTATATATGAACGCTCGGTTGCTTTTGTATTTCAGAATTATCTCAGTCCTTAAAAAAAGCATTCTCCACTGTTCACATCGGTGTATTTATTGGTCTTCGGGGACATAACTCTACCAGTCGTCCAGCTAATAATATTGATGGGAGCTGATGTTGATGCATCACTTAGAGCTGATTCATTCAATTGAGTGCAGTGAATTAGGGGAGTTGGGAGGGAAAAAAAAACAACTCAAACATTGGCTTTTGGATGTCTCGTATTGGTCAAGAAACCTGAGCAAAGTGCCTGGCTTCAGAAGTCTTTGCCTGGAGCGTGCTCGTGGTGAAATGGAAGTAGTTTCTCTCATTCTAATCGGAAGAGAAAAACAACACTCTTTGATTTGGGTGCATCACTAACGCTGGATAGCAGCTGAATGTAGAACAAAAGGTGAATTGTGTATGCGTGCAGCGATGGCAATGGGGAGCGATAGTGTAGCGGTTAGCACGCTGCGCTACGAACCCCGCGAACCGAGTACGATTTCACGCTCACGGCCAACACCGGTGCCGATTATCTGAACCAGTCCTGGGCCTGCCCTAGATCGACTCGGCCTCAAATGAGTACCTGACGCGATGTGTAAACATCGCCACTGGGGAGACAAAGGCGGCTGGCGGTGGTGCTGGCCATCCTCACCCGTCGTCTGCCAATGTCAGCCTTTACAGGTGCTCAACTAACAGCACTTGCTCCAACAGTGTGTTAAGGCTGTACGATGTATATTTGTCTTTGCAGTAGTGGCGTGTGTGTCTTTCTCGCCAGGGGTTCACAAGAAAGGGGTTGTTGGCAAGGCAATGTCTTTGTTGTTTGTTTGTGTGTGTGTGCGTCAAATCAGTGGTTCGATCAATACGGTTGCACCTGGGAGCCTGGTCAGAGATTTAGAAACCCCTGGATCGTCCTCCTCCTCCTCCTGCTGCTGCTGCGATGGCTGCAGGTCTGAACTCGCCTCGGCTCCGATGAACACCTCGAGTGGAAGTTGAAAGAGAAAGGAGGAGGAGAAGGAAAGGAGGAGAATGCCTGCCAGCTTTGCGTAGGGCACGTGGCAAAAACACAAATGTGCGTCGTTTACCAATTCGTTTGAGGTTCATAACCTCTGGTTTGACAGCTGCGCAACTATAATTAGTGTGGCCTTACAGAAAATAACCACCTTTCCGCCCGACGACTGCCGCAAAGCCAATTTTTTGTCTCGCTTGAAAATGTCATTTAAGAAGGGACAAGTTTTAACCCTGGCAAAGAACAACCCAATTAAATGCAGACCCGATTAAACTGCCCACCCATTCCGAGGGCAATAATGGCGAGGGAGGATGGCTGACTTTAACCCCCTACCCCCTACCAATTATTTGTATTTATTTGTTTCTTTGCTCCGGGCACGAAATTGTACAAAACGCGAGAGGACGATCCAACAACGGCTCTGGGATAATAATAATAAAAAAAAACGCGGCGATGGCTGAGCGCTTCGCGAACGACTGATTTTTTTTTTGCACTGACCGTCACGCGCCGCCGTCGCCAGCTCCGGCGCGCCGCTCGAGTCCGACCCCCAGCAAACGAGCGTCCGATCCGCTCCTAGGACGGAATGGGATCTTGCTGTCAAATTCCCCATTGCCGGACGTGGATTTTTTTTAGGCGTTTCTCAATTTATATTCCTGGCCGCACGCACGCTCGCTCAAGCTCGCGCTTGCATTTTATGTTATTTTTTTTTGTGTCCGTGCAGAGTTGCCGAGCAGATTCTCCTGCAAACCACGACATTATTTTAAAAGGGGCGTTGTCAAAGTAACTACAAATGCGTTCCGGTCATTGTCAATACATCAACGGATGAAGGGCCTCACCCATGCAATGTTGGTTTATTTAGGGGGTGGTGGTGGGAGGAGGGGGGGGGGGGTTGCCCGACTTCGCCACGCTGGTTATTGCGGGTTGGTTATGGAGGGGTTGGATAGGACATGATCAGTTCTGTTATCACTTGCCACTGATGTTAGCCTTAGCTAGGTTTTGAACCCGGGTAACTAGGTTCCAAAGCGTAGCATGCTGACCACTGTACCACCGCTCCCATATCATTTATATTATTAGCCAGAACGAAAATGACGTCCTTAACGCCGGTTTTGACCAGAAAGGCTTTCCCAATCGCAACAGTGAACGTTTTTGTCACGTGGAAACATTAACGTGTTTGCAGTTCATATTGAGGATACCAGGTGTTCATTAAAAACAGGCGTTATTAAAGAGGCATAAAGCCTGATGGGGGGGCAATTGTCGAGTTAATATGCCAAAATTGTTCAGACAAGTGTGAATCCACACAGATATATCTCACTGAAGGGGCGCGGTGGCGCAATGATTAGCACGCTACGCTATGAACCTATCGTAGACGCCACGGTGGTGAGATGTTAACTCCATCGCCTGGTATACAGGAGGTCGCGTGTTCGATCCCGACCCTGACGCTTGTATATCTGCACGTCCTCCGCGATTAGAAT
Source organism: Petromyzon marinus (assembly GCF_048934315.1). Classification (NCBI taxonomy): domain Eukaryota; kingdom Metazoa; phylum Chordata; class Hyperoartia; order Petromyzontiformes; family Petromyzontidae; genus Petromyzon; species Petromyzon marinus. The sequence goes on along the minus strand of NC_133716.1, from coordinate 7,406,786 downwards.
CAACGTGCGTTTCGAGTATTTGGCTGCTCTATATTTCCACGTGATAAGCCACTTCGTCGAGTGATCATTTGTGGCCAGGTCGCCTCTGAAAAAGAGCTACATAGCTCAGTGGGCCTTATACCTGGTAAGATAGAAAATAGTTTTTAATATTTTAGATCAGTTCAATTGAGTTGGATTCCCAGCCACGGCTAACATCAGTGGCTAGTGATAGCCTGACCTGGTATTGGCCCCTGCCTGCACCAACCTGTCCTTGACCAGCGTGGTGAAGTATGGTCAAACAAAGAGGCCTTCAATTTTGATTTAAAGTTTTCGTGACTGCACTAATTCATATTGTTAGCTCTTTCGGTAAAGTCACGTTGAAGGGAAACAATAAAATAATAACGTGACTTTACCGAAAGAGCAAACAGGCCTTCGTTCAGCAGTGGATTAACAAAGGACTGTAACACAATTATTTATTGAATTATTCTAATCATACTTTCTGGTTATTTCGGTGAAGTCACGTAGATAGAAATAATAATGTTAGAAAACACGACGTTTCGGTCGCAACACAAGCGGCCGTCTTCAGGTGAGAAAAAAACTCCCCCCCCCCGCTCCCCGCCCCGTGCCTATATAAAGCCACAACAGCAGATAATGTTTTTCTCACCTGAAGACGGACGCTTGTGTTGTGACCGAAACGTCGTGTTTTCTTTTATTACTTTTTTCTATCTACGTGAATTTACCGAAAGAACCAGAGAGCATGGATTCCTGCAGTCACGAAAACTTCGAATCATTATTCTAATCACCCGTGATGCACGCTGTCATTAAATCAAGCGGTCAGCTCGAGCCGGTACACTACGGTACGCTCTACCCGCCAGGCACGTACGAGAAGAGTTCCACTCACGACGAAGTTTCCAAGAAGCTGTAAAACATAACGGCAATCGCACACGTGCATGGTCTCCAGTGTGACGACATTCATCCTGCGGCACTCCTAGATTTCCATTTAGACCGCTCATTAGGGGGCCGTCCATAAATGACGTCACGCGATTTTGGATTTTGGACGGCGTCACAAAAAGTCAGACTCCCCCTCAAATATGACGTCACAAAGCTCTGCCCCTCCCCCCCCCAAAAAAAACATGCTTCAAATCGCTTTAAACTATTGTAATTGTAGTGTGTATTTAATGTGGCCGCTGCACTCTGATGTTGTAGGAGAAAACGTTTATTTAAAAAAAAGTATATTTAATTAAGTAGAACGTGTTGTCTATATTTATTTAAAGTTGCGCATTTCTCAAACCCCCCCTTCCTCGTCCCACATCGTCACAAATGTCTGACCCCCCACCCTAGGTGCGTGACGTCATTTATGGACGGCCCCTTACAGGGTGGGGTGGGGGTGGTAATTCTACAAATGTGCGTGATTTCCCTCGGCATAGACTCCCTTCTTTCTCAACACTAAGAGGTTGCTCGTATCCGTTTCCAGTGCCTGTAAAACTCCACTTGATCACGACTGAGCATTGTACCCTCACCACCGTTGTATTATTGTTGTTGAGTGTTTAGCAGTGACGCATGTGGTAATGTCTGTAACGCAACTCGTCATGGTTTTGCCCGCGTGTCATTACGGGCGGGAGTTAATGCACGTTCAAAATGCGGTCCGCTACACAAAAAAAAACGTCCCACACTTGTTGAGTTGCACGCTGGGAATAATGACTCTACTCTGAATTCTAGGAATATCTCCTCATTTCCCCTTCCCTCAGACGTTGACATTAAAACCAAAAGCAGCACACACACACAATATCCCATGATCACCTGGGGTCACGAGAACGCGCTGGCAGTACCGTTGTATTCTCGAAGGTGGTTGTCTACAAGTATGTGTTTGTTTGAGCAACTCTAGACATATACTCGGAGACGCAAACAAATGTTGGCCGCGTCCATCATGTGCGGATCCCACGTGTATGGGGGGGGGGGTTCATTTTCCATTCAGCGTTTGAATGCAAAGTGCCCAGAAGGGATTGCAAGTCTGTGATTTGGTGGTGGGGAAAGAACACTCCGGATAATGCTGCATCGGGCTTTGTTACCGCATTTGTGCCTTGAGGGCATTGTCTTTTCAACACTTGGATAATGCAAATGGGATGAACGGCTCTGAAGCACAGCTTATGTCCCGACAAACACGGGGCGTGCTGCGTTTGGTTCAAACATGTACGTACGCATGTTGCATGAGACATCAAATCAAGTTGCACGAGACATTGGATACGTATGGTGGTACGGGTGTTCAAATTTCAGCAGATATGCTTAAACTTAAAGTATTTTTTTTGTTTTTATTTTACCAGGTAAGGCCCACTGAGCTATGTAGCTCTCTTTTTTTTTGTTCAGAAGCGACCTGGCCACAAATGATAATCCAACGAAGCGGCTTGTCGCGTGGAAAATGATAGCGGCCAAAGACTCTCAACGCACGATTCTAAATGTGGAGGGGAAAACCCGGAGGACCCGGAGAAAAATCCACGCGACCACGGAGAGAGAGACACGCAGACTCCAAAATATACAGCAGGCATCAAGGTCGGGATCCATCCCTCGACCTCCCGTAGACCAGGCGAGGGAGACAACATCTCGTCGCCCCTGTGGCGTCCCCTAACACGCCCTGGTCATGAGACAACGAGACCCAGGTGCTCTCTCGAAGTAAAATAACGCTTTGAGGGAAATTAAGAAAGACTTCGCGACCGTTTGTGTTTAAATCAGTTGAAGGTCGGGTTTGGGTGAGTGGGTGGATGGGTGAACGGAGCAAGAGCCCCCAACTTTTAATGTCAACAGCCACTTTACGTATTTTGATGGAGACAACCGACTGTGAAAATGTGTAGCTTCCTCTTTTAAACGCTGTGACGGAGCAGTGGGAAAGATCATTGAAGTAAAAACAAGCGGGGGAGGGAGGGTTTTTGGGGGCGGCGGGGGGGGGGGGGAGGCGGAGCTGTAATGTTACTGGACTCTTAATCCTTATGGGATCCAGAGAAAACAGTTTGGAGGTCAGATGGCGTGCCCCTCCGCTCCGACCTGGCTCGGCACTCCGAGGACGTTCGCCCGGCCCCGGAATCTCGAGTGGGACGTCGATCCTTTTGCGAGTCGTTGCGGCAACGTGGGCCAAATGGGCCCACGTTGCTCGCCTCTTTGCCTGACGCTGCAGGCGTCGACCAGCATAAGGGGCCGTCCATAAATGACGTCACGCACCTAGGGGGGGGGGGGGGGTCAGACATTTGTGACGATGTGTGACGAGGTGGGGGGGGGGGGGGGGTTTGAGAAATGTGACGTCACATCAAAATGCGCAACTTTCAATAAATATAGACAACACGTTCTACTTAATTAAATTTACTTTTTAATAAATGTTTTCTCCTACAACATCAGAGTGCAGCGCCACATTAAATACACACTACAATGACAACAATAGTTTAAAGCGATTTGAAGCATGTTTTATTTTGTTTGGGGGGGGGGGCAGAACTTTGTGACGTCATATTTGAGGGGGGGTTCTGACTTTTTGTGACGCCGCGTGACGAAGGGGGGGGGGGGCATCAAAAATTGTCCAAAATCGCGTGACGTCATTTATGGACGGCCCCTAAGTCCAGAACGCGATTCGTTCACGTGTCACCGTGCCAATTCGGGGTGGTTGCTGCTGCTGATGCTGCTGCTGCATGGGAAGCTGTCACCACTTTGAGACAAAGATGAAGACCCCCCCCCCCCCATAACCTTAACATACTGTTCGGGGGGGCAAGTGCTGTGAGGGAGCAGCACCTCTGAAGGCCGACACGACACACGACTGGGGGGGGGGAGTGGTTGGCCAGCACCGCGCCCGGCCGCCTTTGTCTCCCCCAGTAGCGATGTTTACACACCTTCACGGGGGTACTCATTTGAGGCCGAGTGGACCGACGGGAGGAATCCCAGGACCGGTTCAGGTAATCGTCACCGGTGTTGGCCGTGAGCGGGAATCGAACTCGGGCGGACCGGGTTGGTTCGTAGCGCAGCGGGCTTCCCGCTTCACCACCGCACGCACGCACGCAGACACACAGACACACACACACAGACACACAGACACACACACACAGACACACAGACACACACACACAGACACACAGACACACACACACAGACACACAGACACACACACACAGACACACAGACACACAGACACACACACACAGACACACACACAGACACACACACACAGACACACACACAGGCACACAGACACACACACACAGACACACACACACAGACACACACACAGGCACACAGACACACACACAGACACACACACACAGACACACAGACACACACACAGACACACACACACAGACACACACACAGACACACACACACAGACACACACACACACAGACACACAGACACACACACACAGACACACAGACACACAGACACACACACAGACACACAGACACACACGCACACACACACGCAGACACACAGACACACACGCAGACACACAGACACACACAACAAAGATAACAAAGATCCCCCATATAGCCTTAACAGACTGTAGGGGCAAGTGCTGTTAGCGAGCACCTAGACAGACACACACACAGACACACACGCAGACACACACGCAGACACACACGCACAACAACAACAACCGCCATTCGCCACTAAGTGGCGGTGACGTCACCACGACGCTTGTGCCAGGCTATGTGCACCCTGAGGCCACGTGAAGTGTCGAACGCCCGCTGGCAGGAGGTCACGGGGCAGACCCAGGTGCCACGGGTCGACTGACTGAGATGACTGGCTGATGCACCACCTGTGCCCCCTACTGTGCCAATCTGCTGTGCTTTAGCCACCCGGCGCTCCGCTCGTTGTTCTGAGCGTCGCTCCTCCGCCCTCCGTTGTTGTTGGAGGGCGACTACCTCCAACTGCCCAGTAGCGTCCTTCACGAGCCTCCTCCACAGAGGCCGATCTTGACACCGCTGGTACCAGTCATCGGCAAGCCCACTCAGCTCCACGTCCTCCTGTACCACATCACTCCATCTCTTCTCTAGCCCGTGCCGCGCCCCCTTAGCCCCCTCAATCCGGCCGAACAAAAGCTGTTTCGGCATGCGGTGGCTGGGCATGCGGGCTACATGACCCAGCCATCGCAGCCTTCCCCGCCGGAGGACCTCACCGATGGGACCTTGCCCAGATCTTTCAAGGATTTGTGAGCTCCTCACACAATCCAGTCTGGTGAAACCCAGGATGGATCGTAGGCAGGCCAGCCTAAATGTTTCTAACCGGCGAAGATGTTCCATTAGGGGGGTCCACGTTTCGCAAGCGTAGAGGAGGGAGGGAATGACCGTGGCCGAGAAGACCTGAAGCTTAGTGCGGAGCGACAGATCAGGTAGCTTCCACACAGCGTTACGCAACCGATGAAAAGATATTGCCGCTCGACTGATTCGGAGTGAGACCTCTGCTGTTAAACTGGAGCCAGTCATAAGCACACTGCCCAGGTATGGGAAACTCTCCACTCTCTTCACAACTGCCCCATCACCGATTGGGAGTTGTGGGGGTGGAGTGTCCGATGGTACAAAATACCCAGGCAGGTGCTTAGTTTTGGTGGGGCTGATGGTAAGGTCCCACCTCTTAGTGGCACGCTCCAGTCTCAGCAGCAGCGTCTCCAACTCCTCCTCTGAATGAGCAGCTATTACCAAATCATCAGCATACATAACTTGGTTGAGCAATAGGGAGCTATCCCTTGACCGCACCCGGGCATCGATCAGCCTCCCATTATATCTGTACCATATGGAGATTCCCCCGGTACAGCTATTGAAGGCTTCACGAACTACGTGGTCAAAATAAATGTTAGATAATGTGGGAGCCAGAGGACATCCCTGTCGCACCCCAAGGTGTACAGGGAATGGCTCTGACTCCCGGCCACGTAGTTTTACCCGGGCCCGCTCACCATCATGAAGGTCCTTAATGATCGTGAGCAGAGGGTCAGGTACTCCAAAAGCACGAAGAACAACCCAGAGCCCAGGCCTACTGATGGTATCATAGGCCTTGACCAGGTCAATAAAGCAGAAATGTAGGTCTTGTTGGAATTCCCTACACCTTTGCTGTAGCAGACGGACAGAAAATATTGCATCTGTGCAGGACCGCCCTTTCCTGAAACCGCATTGGGGCTCCGCAAGCCTCTCCTCAGCGTGCCTGGCAAGGCTATGTTGAATAATCCTTGCCAGGACCTTTCCCGGCACACTGAGGAGTGAGATGCCCTGTAGTTGTTACAGTCTGTGCGGTCCCCTTCTTAAAAAGGGGGACCACCAGGGCATCCTTCCAATCCTGCGGAACCCGTCCAGTGGTCCAGACTGTTGTTATGATGTCATATAGGGCAGTCTGTGCGCAAACGCCGTCCTCCCTCAGCATTTCGCTTGGGAGATCATCTCTGCCCGCTGCCTTTCCTGGTCTCAGGCTCCGGATCGCCTTCAGTACTTCCTCAACAGATGGCACCTCAGCCAGCCACTCACAGGGGGTGACTTCTTCCAATATTTGAGGCACCGCAGCCTCAGCAGGGTCATCCTCACTTTGTGCCACGATGTTTTCCTGGCTGAGGGATTTTCCCTCCCCCAGGACCTCACATAAATGCTCAGCAAATCTGCAAACCTGTTCATGGGGGTCGGAGATTGGGTCACCGTTTTTCCCCTAATGATGGTAATAGGTGTGGCGCTGCAGATTACTTTTTTGATGGAGTTAAATAGAGATTTGTGATCACGGGCCACTGAGGCAGACTCCATCTCCTCAGCAACCCGCGACCACCACCCATCCTTGCAGCGCCTCACGGCTCTCCGAACCTCCGAGCGAAGGCTGCGGTAAGCCTCCTCATTCTCTGACGTGGGATTCTGTAGCCGATGACAGTGGGCCTGTCGCTTTTTCTCAACCATCCTGAACACCTCCTCTGTCACACACAGACACACACGCACACACAGACACGCACACACAGACACGCACACACAGACACGCACACACAGACACGCACACACAGACACGCACACACAGACACGCACACACAGACACGCACACACACACACAGACACAGACACACGCACAAAGATAAAAAGATAAAAAGATCCCCCATATAGCCTTAACAGACTGTAGGGGCAAGTGCTGTTAGCGAGCACCTATGAAGGCCGGAACGGTACACGAGGGGGTGGGTGGCCAGCACCACGCCCGACCGCCTTTGTCTCCCTAGTGACGATGTTTACACACCGCACCAGGTACTTATTTGAGGCTGAGTCGACCTAGGGGAGGCCCGGGACCGGTTCAGATAATCGTCACTGGTGTTGGCCGTGAGCGGGAATCGAACCCGGGTTTCCAGGTTCATAGCGCAGCGCGCTAAACGCTACGCTATCGCTCCCCACACAGACACAGACACACAGACACACACACAGACACATAGACACACAAAGATCCCCCGTATAGCCTCAACAGACTGTAGGGGCAAGTGCTGTTAGCGAGCACCTATGAAGGCCGGAACGGTACACGAGGGAGTGGGTGGCCAGTACCACGCCCGACCGCCTTTGTCTCCCTAGTGGCAATGTTTGCACACCGCACCAGGTACTCATTTGAGGCTGAGTCGACCTAGGGGAGGCCCGGGACCAGTTCAGATAATCGTCACTGGTGTTGGCCGTGAGCAGGAATCGAACCCGAGTCGCCAGGTTCATAGCGCAGCGCGCTAACCGCTACACTATCACACAGACACACAGACACACACACAGACACACAGACACACACACAGACACACAGACACACACGCAGACACACAGACACACACACAGACACACACACAGACACACACGCAGACACACAGACACACACGAACACACACAGACACACAGACACACACACGCAGACACACAGACACACACGCACACACACAGACACACAGACACACACACAGACACGCGCAGACACACAGACACACACACACACACGCAGACACACAGACACACACACAGACACACACGCAGACCCACAGACACACACGCACACACACAGACACACAGACACACACACGCAGACACACAGACACAAACAACAACAACAACCGCCATTCGCCACGAAGTGGCGGTGACGTCACCACGACGCTTGTGCCAGGCTATGTGCACCGTGAGGCCACGTGAAGTGTCGAACGCCCGCTGGCAGGAGGTCACTGGGCAGACCCAGGTGCCACGGGTCGACTGACTGAGATGACTGGCTGATGCACCACCTGTGCCCCCTACTGTGCCAACCTGCTGTGCTTTAGCCACCCGGCGCTCCGCTCGTTGTTCTGAGCGTCGCTCCTCCGCCCTCCGTTGTTGTTGGAGGGCGACTGCCTCCAACTGCCCAGTAGCATCCTTCACGAGCCTCCTCCTCCACAGAGGCCGATCTTGACACCGCTGGTACCAATCATCGGCAAGTCCACTCAGCTCCACGTCCTCCTGTACCACATCACTCCATCTCTTCTCTAGCCCGTGCCGCGCCCGCTTAGCCCCCTCAATCCGGCCAAACAAAAGCTGTTTCGGCATGCGGTGGCTGGGCATGCGGGCTACATGACCCAGCCATCGCAGCCTTGCCTGCCGGAGGAGCTCACCGATGGGACCCTGCCCAGATCTTTCAAGGATTTGTGAGCTCCTCACACAATCCAGTCTGGTTAAACCCAGGATGGATCGTAGGCAGGCCAGCCTAAATGTTTCTAACCGGCGAAGATGTTCCATTTGGGGGGTCCACGTTTCGCAAGCGTAGACACACACGCACACACACAGACACACAGACACAGACACACAGACACACACACACACACGCAGACACACAGACACACACGCACACACACAGACACACACACAGACACGCGCAGACACACAGACACACAGACACGCACGCATACACACAGACAGACACACAGACACACACACACAGACACGCGCCGATACACAGACACACAAACACGCACGCAGACACACAGACACGCACGCAGACACACAGACACGCGCGCAGACACACATACACACAGACACGCGCGCACTCACAGACACACATACACACAGACACGCGCGCACTCACAGACACACAGACACGCGCGCACGCACAGCCACACAGACACGCGCAGACACACAGACACACAGACATGCGCGCACGCACACAAGACACACAGACACGCGCACGCGTACACGCGCAGACACAGAGACACGCGCGCACGCACACAGACACACTGACACACTCGCGCACGCACACAGACACGCACGTACACAGATACACGCGCGCACGCACACAGACACGCACGCGCACGCACACAGACACGCGCGCGCACACAGACACACAGATGCGCTCACGCACACAGACACACAGACACGCGCGCGCCCACACACGGAGACACACAGACACACTCGCGCACGCACACAGACACACAGACACGCGCGCGCGCACACACGCAGACACACAGACACACTCGCGCACGCACCAAGACACGCGCGCGCGATGCACGGGGACACATTCTCACCCGTCGTTTTGTTACTGGGGCAAAAGCGCACGTGCGCAGTGAGAGTGTGCGCTCGTCGTCGCCCCGTTCAATTACAAACGCGTCCGTTGAATGGAGAGAGAGCGAGCGAGCGAGCGATGTTTGTATTGTAAAAAAATATATTGTCCTAAATCCTTTCACGCATGGGGGGGGGTTTCGTAATGGCTCGTTGTGAATATGCTCGCTGCGTCCTTGCAAAGCTGTCAACGGCCGACCGCTTGTCTGTCCCTTTCCAGGCGACGCGCACATTGCCCCTGCTATTAGTAGGTAGATTTTTTTTTAATATATAGTTTTACAGGCAGAATGAAGTGAAATTCACGAGTGAATAAAGTGATTAGCCACGGCTCGCCCTTGCCACGGTGAAGCCATCCGCTGGAGACCCTGCGCGCCGTATAAGTCTATGAAAGCTGATTGAGACAGCTCTTTGTGGATTCATTGCGATGCCTCAAGGGCCAATATCTTCCCCCGTCGCCGGCAAACGCGTCGTTGTCTTGAGAAAAATGTTGTTGTTGTTTTTAATTAATGAACTACACACGTGTCGGTACTCCGCTCGCAAATGAATCCGCGACGACTGCTGTCACAGCGGAGGAGCTGTGCTGCCTATTGTTAGTCCACTTGGGCCATGAACCCGACAGCAGCCTGCAGCCACGCCACACACCCAGAGGAATATCTTTATTGGGGCTGGTGCCAAGGGGCCGTCCATAAATGACGTCACGCGATTTTTTTTGACGATTTTTGACCCCCCCCCCCCCCCTCGTCACACGATGTCACAAAAAGTCAGACCCCCCCTCAAATATGACGTCACAAAACTCTGCCCCCCCCCCCCCCCAAACCATATTTCCATTTTGAAAATAAAACATGTTTCAAATCGTTGATTTAAAGCTTTCGTGACTGCGGTGATTCATATTCTTGGTTCTTTCGGTAAAGTCACGTTGAAGGGAAACAATAAAATTATAAAATATATATGAAACAATAAAATTATCACGACGTTTCGACTGCAACACAAGCAATCATCATCAGGTGTGAAACCCACAGCAAGAAAACCACAGCAAGAAAAATTCACACCTGATAACCACAGTTAAAAAAATGTTTCTTGCTGTGGTTTTCACACCTGATGATGATTGCTTGTGTTGCAGTCGAAACGCCGTGAGAATGTTATTGTTTTATATTTGTATTATTTTATTGTTTCCCTTCTACGTGGTGACTTTACCGAATGCACCAAGAATATGAATCCCTGCAGTCACGAAAGCTTTAACTCAAAACATCAACAATAACAATTCAGTGGGTATCCCTTCACTCCATCCCCCCCATCCTAAAACACAGCTATCCGTTGTATGATTTCTCTTAGGGGCTTCAATCATCTGCCGGAAGATTGCAAATCGCATAGCTATGGGGTTCCCCTTTGCACAGTATCAAGATGTTGAATGTTCAAGAGAGGCTTCTATACCTTTTCTGGCATAAAAGCAGGAGGTGTTAAGATGTTCAAACAACCACACGGATACCGATTACGTGGCATCAAGTCTGCATGAACCACATGTACTTGCGGTAAAGCACACCAAACAAACACGCTTTGGTGATATAATGTACGCACTGTGTTCTTGACTCTGATTGGCCTGCACCAGAGACGGCCTCTTTCACGGCTTCGTCTTATCGGGGCTTTGATCAAAGGCTGTCCAAAAGGTGAGCAGTGGAGAGGCTCGAACCATCGATGTTGCCGTTGTTTGTATTGTCCTTGTACTTGCTTTGTTTTAATCATTCAGCGTGAATGGTGGAGTGGATAAGCAACGCATTGGTTTATAATTGCAATTTTCATTTTGGGACGGGAGGTTCATTTTGACCTCGGTGCAATGAATTGCGTACCATGATAAGTTTGCAAGTGACACCTCGTTCAATTGAACGGGTGCGGTGGTCCAGGAGAAGTTATCTGGACAAACATACATAATACGTATCGCAAGATGACCCACGTGTAATCGTATATCGTTTTCTCAAAAGGGCCAGAACAGGTGGGCTCATAATGCCTTATTTAAGTCTACCCATGTACAGTAAAACCTTGGAATGCGAGTAACTTGGTCTGCGAGTGTTTTGCAAGACGAGCAATTTTTTTTTTAAATAAATATTAATTCGATAAACGAGCGAGGTCTTGCAATACGAGTAGAGTACGTATACGCTTTGTCTGCCGAGCGTCACGTGATCACAACTGATATACGAGTGCTTTGATTTACGAGTGCTTTTGATTACAAACACGATTCCGGAACGAATTATGCTCGCAATCCAAGGTTTTACTTTACTTAGTTCCCTTGATCTGCAACGGTGCTCAAAATCATAACTCTTGAATTATGCATGCGTCAGCGTCACACTGCGAGTCGCTTGAATTAAAACGGAGGAATTCAATCTTTGCCCGACGCTGCTGAGTATTCCATACCGGCGTGCGTTCTCTTACCGGATCACACCACGTGAAGAGAAACGTTGACAAGCTGAGCCGGTATTATTGAAACTTGGGTTCAAGTGTACTGTAACATTGCAGCGGTTGAGAACAGAGTGGCCAGGAGATGGGATAAGAATAGAACACAACCGTGCCCGAGTGAAATTCCCTATTGTTGGATGTGCCAAATTGCAAAAATTATTTTATTTCATTTAAAAAAAACATATCAGCAAATATGTGTTTTAGTATTCATTTCATGGGGGGCGTTGGGGGTTAGGAGTGGTATGAACAGTGATTAGCGCAATGGGCTTCAAACCCGGCGACCTGGGTTTGAATCCCATTAACAAATAACATCAGTGGTGAGTGATATCTGAACCGGTCCTGGGTCCCCTCTCGCCTATACCAACTCAAACTGATACAGCGTGGTGAAGTATGGTCGACAATTTCCCCGTGATCCAGATGGCGCGGAGGAGGTATTCATCCAGTAGTGGATTGATAAAGGGCTCTATTGACATTATGATAGAGTTCAGGATTAAACATGCTTTTTTTGTAGGTTAAAGTTAAAGGTTCAGCGCTGCAATTTCCCACTCACGATGCTGCTGGCGGAAGGGTCTCGGGTGGAGGAAGCTCGAGAGATAACTTGTCAATGGCGTTGTGGCCGTTACTGTCAAATCTCAAGGATTACCCTCGGGACTCACGTTTTTTTTCTCTCTCACAATTTTGAGTGTCTAAACGGCCGTACAATTGATTCCCCACGCTGTTTGTTGTTGTTGTTTATTTACCTGTTGTACATAAGTCACTCAGTCCTATGTACTGCAGTGCTCCGGCAGTGGCTGCCTCTGGTTCATATCTTACGCGAGGGTCATCTATAAAAAGTGTTGTCTTTACTCCCAGCCCCTCTGTGAGAGGAAAACTGCAAAATAATGACAACTATCCAGGGTTACTGTATTATTAATTCCTTTACTACGCGGGGTGCTCACTAAGTGACGTTAAATTCGCCTATTGCTGCTGCTCTAAAACTCATTCAGTAAACGCGTCACATCCCCCCCCCCCCCCACGTCTCCCACTTTTCGCCAAAAGTAAATATGCCCTTCCCTGCTGCGTGACAGTAACATCTTTCTTTGCCTCACTATTCTTGTTGTCTTTCTGTTTTCCCTCCTCCCCCAAGGTTTGTTAAGTAGAGGGTCTCACTGACTTTAACCCTACGATAATGATCGTAGCAGCAAAAGTAGCAACATATCCTACGGGCCCCGTACATTCATGGGCCACGCGCTAAATGCTTTCAAGCTATCAATTCCGGTTCAGTGATTCTGCACTTGCTCTATTACTCTAGTACTATACTGCCTTCAACTTTTATGAACGACTGGGTGTTTAAGGTTAGCGATTTGTCGTATTTCCTGGCTATAGAGCAAATGAAAAAATACAATAACTTTACTATGCAAGTTAAAAATGTGTGTTTTAATATTTATGTGTGTTTTTAATTTAGGGCCCCTTTATAACATATTCTACAGGCCCTGCACTTAGCTTAATCCGGCACTGGCCGATGGAACAATCTGCTGACCAACTTCCCGTGTGGTACCGCTGTGGGTGAGGGTGGGGGGCGGACAGAGGCGAGAGAAGGGATTTCAGAAACTTGCCACCGTCGTCTCGACTGCCTGCCGCACCGGGAGATCGAACCGAGGCCGGCGGACCTCTCCTCTGCATCGCGAGTCCGGCAGCGCGGTTAAGTAACCAACCCACCACGGAAGCAGCAGCAGCAGCAACAGCAGCAGAATCACCATCACAATTTATATCACAACGCCAGCGGAATCTACCCCCTTACATTTCCACCGGTAAATTACTCAATCCGGTACCCGTGTCTCATAAATCATCGCTCCATCCGAAATTAATTGGCATTTACCGCACTCGTCTCCCGTACAACAAGAGCCATGACAGGGGGGGGGGGAGGATTAGCGTCGAGCGCGCACTTTTTTTTTTGCATTCAAATATATCGCAGCGTTCTTGCGGCGTTTTAAGTTTTTCAGTTTTCAGTTTCATTTATTAGGTACTAGCTTTACTACCCGACTTCGCCCGGGACTTGGATTCACCACGCCCGGCCGCCTTTGTCTCCCCAGTGGCGATGTTCACACACCACACCAGTTACTCGTTTGAGGCTGAGTCGACCTAGGGGAGGCCCAGGATCGGTTGAAATAATCGTCACCGGGAATCGAACTCGGGTCGCCGGGTTCGTAGCGCAGCGCGCTAACCACTACACTACAATGCGTTACGCTTCATGCGCGGGTCACATGACAGATTCGTCTTCACAGTTCACTTGCCATGCAAAAAATAAATGCATTATTGAGCTCCCCCCCCCCCATAAAAAGTTTATTTTTAGAATGTTTGCATGGTGTACAGTCTGGAAAGTACCCACATGTCAAATTTCAAGTTTGTTGCATGTCGGAAAGTACTCTAAACATTTTGAACAGACACACACAATCACAACTTTGCCTTGTTATATTATTAGGTATAATCCTGTGAGCCATGCGGCTCTTGACTCGGGTGCAACCGCAACACACCAAAAACATTAACAAGAAACATCTTAAAGTGACTACACGCAACAGAAACATCCAGGAAAAAAAAACAGCAAAGTCTTCCAGAAAAAAAACACCGCATTTAAACGCTGTGTGCAAAACTCGAAGGCAACGTCGCCAGAGTAAGCGTCCGGTCGCGAATTTTGCTGATGTCAAGTTTCGGGTGGGCTGCGGTATGTGAATAGGAATACCCCACGGGCCTGACGTAGCAGTTAAATCATGAAATACGACGAGTTGTCTGGGGAGACCGACGCAGGGTTGGTGTTCGTCCGCGCGGATTCGGAGTTACACTCGGAATACGTTTTATTATCCGAGGCAATAACCCATTGAGCTGGGCTGCTCCTTTTCAAGGGTCTCTCGGCCAGCAGACAGACACTGCGGCAAAAAAATGAATAAAACTCGATATAAAATAGAATAAAATATTTTTTTTTAAACCGAATGATCTTACGAAACAAGTACGCGCATTCGCATTTGTATTGTATTCGACCTCAAAGATGTCTGCTTAAAAGAGTTACAGCGATGGCACAGTGGTGATGGCACGGTGGTGACGGCAGAGAATAGAGACACCAGTTGGTCCCAAACCTTTGGAGCAGCTACTACGTTCATCGCTTCAAAAAAAACAAGTTGCATAACAAAATCTAGGAATCTTGAACCAACGATGGGAGTCTGGGAGCCTGTGAGCCACCCGTCGTATGGAGAACCCTCTCGGACGCGCGAAAAATCGATCCAACTTGTCCGCCGATGATCCAACATTCTGGGGGACATCATAATAATAATAATAATAACCGAGAGCTCGTTACGCGTTGAACATTTGAAATTCCAATAAACTTTTTTCCCCTCTTAGAAATGGTAAAATAAGAACAATGGTGCGATTTTATTAAATGAAAAAAGGTTATGCCTCTCTTTACAGCCTTTAAAGGGTGATTTGAAGCTTTCGTGACTGCAGGAATTACTCTTTGGTTCTTTCGGTAAAGTCACGTAGAAATAAAAACAATAGAGTAGGACATCTCTCTGTGTGTCTCTGTTTGGCAAATGTCACACTTAACTTCAAATTTTAGCAATCTTTGGAGATCGTAATCAACCAGGCTATGTGTTAACTGTGTTAGCCGACTCTCTGTGTTGCATTACATTCTGCCCCCCCCCCCCCTCTCTATTTAAGGCCTCGACACAGAGGCATTGGGTCTCTGTGTGTCTATGTGTGTGTGTCTCTCTGTGTGTCTCTCTCTGTGTGTCTGTGTTGTCTCTCTCTGCTTGTGTGTCTGTGTTTTGTCTCTCTCTCAAATTTAGTTCTACCTGATGATGGTTGCTTGTATTGCAATCGAAACGTCGTACTTTATTATTTATTTTATTTCTACGTGACTTTACCGAAAGAACCAAAGAGCCTTCAAAGAGGTTACCGAAGGTCTCCTATTCATGAATGCCATCAAATACCCAGATTGCCGGAGCTGTGGCTGTCAAAGTAAGAGTTTACTTGATTGGCTTGTGGCTTCTTGGTGTGAACTCAACTTTAATTTAAAATAAATCAATCCTTTAAAGGTCCAATATTCTCAGGCGCAGACAACCCCTAACCCTTTCACAAGCAAATAAAACTTCAGACCTACTAAATATTTTAGATAGTGGATGTTTTTCTCATCACTCGAGTAATATTATCATGCTGCATGAAACCTTTCGGCAGATTGGTGTTGCTTTCTTAGACGCTTCACGCAATGATGTTCACGTATTACCAGTTTGCTCAGTGGTAGAGCAAGCGGCTCGTAATCGGAAGGATGCGAGTTCAAATTTTGGTTGGGGTTTAACTCAACCCAACGTCCCTCTGGGGTCGACAAAATGGTTCGGACTTCC
This sequence comes from Petromyzon marinus, assembly GCF_048934315.1. Classification (NCBI taxonomy): domain Eukaryota; kingdom Metazoa; phylum Chordata; class Hyperoartia; order Petromyzontiformes; family Petromyzontidae; genus Petromyzon; species Petromyzon marinus. The sequence goes on along the minus strand of NC_133716.1, from coordinate 7,390,465 downwards.
TTTGTGGGGAAGCCAACAGCGGTTGTCGAATGGATATACTCACGCTCGTCATAGCAATGTGGGATTGCCACCAATGCCTCAGGGCTGTAAACGGGAGATGAGCACTGCCTCAATGCTCATTTGATCCGAAAAATCACTCTGGTTAAACATTTTTGCTATCAATAAAATTATTTTAGTAATTAATCCACCAAATAAAAATTGGGATTTTGTCCCAATTCAACGTTGTATACTTTCCTGAAACGAGCAAAATGTGTGGAGCTGCCGAAGCAATTGGCAGATGTTTTTATTTTATTTCAAATGAAATAAAATTGGAAGCTCAGTGAGAGCGTCACTGACCTGTGGAATTTTAGGAACACTTCGCTATGGCCGGAAGCCATTGCCTACAATTGCGTTGGCACAATTCATGTTTTGCGGAACGGTAGCGAAGATCGCAATTTTATTAACACTCAGGAGTGCACGAACGGGGTAGATAGGCTAAAGTCCCCTCCCCCTCCTCCCTCTGAAGGAGAGCACCGTGCTTTATATCGTTTCCACTTCTTGGAACAATATTGGTTGGCCAAGTCTGTAAGTGCCTGTAATACCCATGAGCAAGGGCCTACGTTTGAGGCCTGCGGCATATCCGCAGCGAGATTTATGCCCCACTTAGTGCAATCTGGTCAGTTATTGTCAGCGAGAAAAATTATTTACCGTCGATAGGCTGTGGACCATTAAGCCTTTAGGAAGCAGTCAGTACTGGCACACTCTAAAGGTGATCGTACTCTCCCGACAATTTGGGGGTTTTCCCACGCCATTTCCCCCGATGCAAAATATTATATGAGCTGCTCAGATCGGGACAAATCTGGATGAAGCTTGTGTTTTGGATAAATCTGACCACTGCTTCCCCTAGTGGGCAACGGGAACGGACACTTGCAATCGGATCGCAGACAGATGTCGCATTGCTACAGGCCAATATTCATCAAACATATCATCATCATCGGGTAGCATTATGCATCTCCTCCCTTAATTTTTTTTTTTTACTAGGTAAGGCCCACTGAGCTATAATGATCTTTTTCAGAAGCGACCTGGCCACAATTGACAGCTCAACAAAGTGGCTTATCCTACGGAAATATAAAGCCTAATCCTCTAAAACGCATGTTTATAAATGTGGAGGGAAAAACCGGAGGACTTGAAAAAAATCCCACGTGACCACGGAGAGAGATACGCAGGGTTGGGATCGAACCCACGAATTATAAAACGATAAAAATATATATACGATGACAAATTTGTAGCAAATTCATATGGCGATAATCGTCATATCTTGAGATATGATATCGTTTCGTGAAAATGAAATCGCGGCCACCCTACATGTCACAAGTCAGGGCACGAGAAGGCTGTCATCTGCTTAGTCCATGCACCGAAGCAGAATTTGGTGCCGCCTTAAGTAGCACACCGTGAGTTTGACCAATTATTTTTTTAAGGTGATTTAAGTTATTTTATAACCCACTTGTTACAATTTGGCCAGGTAGCTCAGCGGTAGAGCGAGTGGCTCACAATCAGACGATTGTGCGTTTGAATCCTCGTTTGGGTTTGATTCAGCCCATTATCTTTCCGAGGTGAATCAAAATGATTACAATTTTGTGGGGAAAGTCAACAGCGGTTTATTTTTCCATGGAAAGACTCATCCACTGCCATAGGAATGTGGAATTTCCACCACTGGCTCAGGGCTGTGAACATGAGATGGGCAGCGCCTCAATGCTCATCTGAGCAGCAAATAACTTTGACTTTTTCACTCTGCATCATTCACTGTTGAGCAGACAAAGACGTCGGAACCAACCTGTCAACACGGAACGTTGGGCCAACGTTACATGTCGCACTGGGGCACTAAAGCTACACCGCCTCAGGTGGTACCGACGAGTGCAACATCTGGTCTGGGCTCATGGACTATCTTCCCTCAGCACTCACTTCAACAACGAACTACATTCTGCATTAGAGGTTTGGCAACTTGCGCAGGGAGTTACGAACCCGGCGATCCACGTTCTATTCCCACTCAAAGCCAACACCAAGTGACTATTATATCTGAACCGGTCCCGAGCCTCCCCTAGGTCGACTCAGCTTCAAACGAGTACCCGGTCTGCGATGTGTAAACATCACCACTAGGGAGATAAAGGCGGTCAGGCGTGGTACTGTCCAGCCACTCCCTCGTGTGCCGTGCCGGCCTTCACGGGGTGCTCGTTAACGGCACTTGCCCCAACAGTCTGTTGAGGCCATACCGGAGATTTTTGTCTGTGTTGTGTAGGGCACACGGACGGTGCATCAGCCAGTCATCTCGGCCAGTCAAGCCATGGCACCTGGGTCTGTCCCGTGACCTGCTGCCAGAGCAGCGAGCCTTTGACACTTGACGTGGCCTCGGCGTGCACCTGGGCTGGCACAAGCGCCGTGGTGACAGCGGCTCCACTGTGTTGGCATCGTGCGCGGCCGCGTGCGGTAGGTAGGATTACGACGCACGCGTCGATGCGAAATGTTTGCAGAGGCCTGCCTACCGCAAAAAATGTTGGGACGTGAGGAGGACGAGGGAGGAGCACGCATCCTGCGGGCCACGGGATAATTGTGGAGATGGAGAGATGATCACGTGCCACGTGGCACCAGCGTGGGATCAGCCCTGCTGATTGCTAATTAGTTTCTCCGTTTAAACTGTGAAGAGTCGCGCGCGCGCGCTCGCATCACTGCGCTCTAATTCTAGCGCGACAGTGCAACGTGTCCCCAGTGCGATAATGATATTGGTGGGTTTACTTTGCGCATTTGGAGCATCATCTTCGTCATCAGCGGTGGTCATGGTCGATCCACTGCTGGATTTGTTTTTCAAATCTTTAATTGCGGAATTCTTTGATTTTGTGTGCCGGCCGAGTCTCCATTGAAAGAAAGATCTTCCTATACCATTGGGCTTCACTCGGGAACGAAACTTATCTTGATTGTGGAAAACGTAATCTGTAATCCGCCAGCTTCTCCCACGATCCAGCGACTTTAACGACCCACACAGCGCCTGCACCATGAGCTAATTTCACTCGTCCGTCTCCACGGTGGGTGTCCTCATTTATTCACTCCTTGCTTTATGATGGTTGTTCTTCTATCTTTTTTAAACTGATAAAATTTATATATATTTTTTATTGTTGCCTTTGGTAGTATTAATTTGAAGTGTTATATATAAAACAACACTTGTCTGCCACACAAAAAAGCAACTCTGCTATAATGGTGATGATAATTGCTATGAAAATAATGGTAGTTGTTCGATGCTTGTCAAATTTGTCGGTAAATTATTGCAGAAAATCGTAGCCTATTTCACATCAACAGATTTACACCGTCAATAAGCAATTGGCAGAGTGACTAAGATACAAATGTAATGCATGTTACCATTACTGAGCTGTAATTAAGAAATTAAAAAAGTCAAAGTGATTTCCTCCTCAAGTAACCATTAAGGCGGTGCTCATTTCATGCGTAGAGCATTGAGCCAATGCTGGTAATTTCACATTCCTATGGCGGGGGCAAGCCCATCTATAGTTATAATCACTGTTGACCTCTCCATACAGCGGTACTAATTTAATCGACCCCGGCGACCGCTGAGCCACCCTGAACCAAATCTGAACTAATCCGACTGGGTTAAATGTTGATTTAAAGCTTTCGTGACTGCAGGTATTCATATTCTTGGTTCCTTCGGTAAAGTCACGTAGAAGGGAACCAATAAAATAATAAAAATATAAAACAAGCAAGAAAATTGCTGTGGTTTTCACACCTGATGATGATTGCTTGTCCTAGATTTGAAGCTTTCGTGACTGCAAGGATCCATACTCTTTGGTTCTATTCGGTAAAGTCACGTAGGTAAAAAAATTCTAAACAAATACAAGATCCTGGTCCGGTTCAATACAGTACACAAAATCCGTGACCTGATCCCATCCGTGAAGGATGTCATTCCTGACTTACAGTACCCCGGAGTTTACAAATTGAGTTGTACCTGCGGTGATTGCTATATCGGGGAGACGAAACGACATATCTCTGACCGAATTCGCGAGCACAAATCAGATCTGAAACACGGCAGAACGAATTCATCTGCTGTGGCTGATCATTGTTACAACGCTATGGGTGATCATGAGATTGTCTTCTCCGATACCAAGGTTCTCTGTAAACCTACAGGTTATCACCAGAGATTTGTCCACGAAGCCATTCAGATATACAAACACAGACATAACTTCAACCGAGAGGATGGTTTCAAATTAAGCAACCATTGGAAAGACGTTTTAAATCATACCAAACGTCAACTAATTTCTAACAGCAATTTCAAGTAATGGTATACCAAGCATATTCCTTCCGAACTTTCTATTGAACCCTTTTTTCTACTCTCCCCTGACAGCACATTCTTGCCGATCTTTATTTTTTTCCGTTTCTATTGCACACACACAGTGACCCATCCTCCGCACCCTCTACACAACAACATGCTGATCCCCCAGCTAATTTTCTGACTGTAACACCCTGCTGCTTCAACACTTTAACACAGCTATTTTTGATATGTAAACTCCTTTGTCAAGGCGCCCTGCTCCTCCCACCGAGCTTAAAAGACGCTGCGAATCTTAGCAGCGGTCATTGAAGTGCTGTCGTCCCGACAGTTCTGTTCCTTCACCTGAAGAAGGCCACTTGTGTTGTGGCCGAAACGTCGTGATTTGTGTTGTTTTATTTTTTTACCTACGTGACTTTACCGAATAGAACCAAAGAGTATGATCGCTTGTGTTGCAGTCGAAACGTCGTGAGAATTTTATTGTTTTATATTTGTATTATTTTATTGTTTCCCTTCTACGTGACTTTACCGAAAGAACCAAGAATATAATCCGACTGGGTTAAGAAAATAGTGTGGACAATATTATACGATTCCTTTCCAGTAAAATGTAGGTAGCACACCACACGATACACTGCATGTAAAAGGTGTGACAGCAACGCTTGCTTATAACCTTTGGCTAGTACCCCAAAAGGCCCCTTCCTATGCACATCGCCTGCGGGTGTGAGTCGCATGGGTTATCACACCTAAGGCCAGCCCTAAATAATAAATTCAACGGCACACTCCGTACAATTTGGCTCACAATGATAAACTTGTGTGGAGCGCAAGGAGCCAAAAAACTCGGACGCGTTCGTCCGTAAAAGACCACCACCACCACCGCCGCGCAATGACACGACGGTCCTCTTATCCGAGACCCGTTTTATTATTGCTATTCGCGAGAGCTATAGGATCCCCGAAAGCTCCCGTTATCCGTTATAGGATCCCCGAAAGCTCCCGTTATCCGTGCCCCTATTCTTCCCCCCTCCCCCAGTCCTGCATAGGTATAACTGTTTCCGATCGTTCGTGTATGTTTTACGAATATGTGAAGTTCGTCGTCAAATCCATCCTACCATCTGCAATTTATTCAACACGTCACCGCGGTTCAAGAGGTGTTCTACTATCGTCGCCCAAATCTGTACAAACATGATCGCTGCCTCTTATCGTGGGCAACTGGGATGGAAACTTCCAATCCTGAGTACAGACACTGGCGGAGCCAGTGGGGGGGGGTGGGGTGGCACGTCCCCCCCACCCCACCCAATGATCCGATCGAAATTAGGGATTTTGCGACCCCCACTGCCACTGTGTAGCATAGTATTATGTGCCAGGGACTCTATGAGATGATAGGACAATAGTCTGAGTCCATAATTGGCAATAAGTAACGGCAAAGCGGTTATAAGTGACTCACAGAATTGTGCACTGTTGCGTATACAGAGTCCACGACTTCCCTGAAGGCATCAACACCTTCAGCGAGCGCGATGCCGATCACACAACGCGGTTCGCAATTCGACCCTCGATCGATGGCTGAGTCATCGCCGCACACGCGCCGAATAAAAAACAAGGGACAAGTCCTTACTTACTAACAACTCCTCTATCATTTTTCATTGCTGGAGGGGTTGACCCCCCTACCTGAAAATCCTGGCTCCGCCTTTGATTACAGAGATAGGTTAGTGCCTACCCGATGTCGTGAGCTCTGTTGTAGTAGACCAATCGTTGCCGGGCGAACACAATGTTTTTTTTTTAATTGGCGAGGCAGCACTCCCATCACTGAGCACCAGAGCCATACCAAGTTGCCACAGTTGCTCATTTTGGATGTGTTGCCGGTGACGATTGCTCTGAAATTCCCCGAGCATATGGCTTTTAAAGAGGGGCCAGAGAGAGGCCGACAAGGATATGAAGGGCACGTTCAGTAATGCCATTCTCATCGCAAAGTGCCAGGCGTGAATTTGATTTCACGTTGCCACCTTGTCCACCGTAGGCCAACCCCGGACACGTGTCTCAGTCAGGCCTCGGTCTATTAGCAAAGCTGTGCAGTGTATTGCAATAAAGTTCAACGCAATACCAGTGCCATATCTCGGTACAAGTAAATTCCCTCCACCTTGACAAATCGCCACACTGTTCGGGTCAATCCCGGACAGGTGGCAACCGAAAATGTATTAGCCAACATGGTTCGGCCTGACATGACAATCGTTGCCTCAGTCGCCTGCTCCTGCCTGCACGCGAGCAGAAAATATTCACGGTATTGCATCCGACTAAGTAGCCCTGAATGTGCCCCAGCTCATCGGACACTGGCAGCTAAGCCATATTGAAGGTTGGTTAGTGCTCGGATGGGTGACTGCTTGGGAATGCCTAGTTTTGTTGGCTTGGGGAGCGAGGTGGCCCGCAGATGACAGACAGTACAGCGATTGAGTCTTGATTCCACCTGTGCAGAGCACTTAGCGTTTGTTACCCCCTCGTATGCATGGTGGGGTTCCTTTGAGCACTCTGCTTTTCTTCCACATGAAGCCAAACTCTCGTAAATGGAAGCGACCAGGTCCCTCCTAAGCAAGCAATTGCAGGTTCTGCACTTTTACCTTTTTATTATTATTCTATTCGTAGAACATATCTATTGATGCTGAAAAAAATGCAGCCCATCTTTTCAAAGATCCCAACCTTCAAACCGCCTCAACCCCCTCCGAATGTCCCTCCCACCCGACATCACTCCCTCAAATTAAGAAGGAGCGCTCTTCCTTCCGATATTAGGAAGCCACTGGGGCGATGCACTTTGAACTCATCGAGATTGACAAACTCAAACTTGATTTGGTGCTTTCGTGACTGCAGGAATTACTCTTTGTTTTTTTCGGTAAAGTCACGTAGAAATAAGAAATAATAATAAAATGATATAATAGCATACGACGTTTCGATTGCAACGCAAGCAATCATCATCAGGTATAGAAGAGCTAAATTTAAGAGAGAGAGAGGAAACACAGAACCGCAGATATATACAGACACCTAAGTAGAGGGAGTTAACACAGAGACACAAAGAGAGACACAACGTACGGAGCACAGAGAGATAGGGTCTCTGTGCCGAGGCCTTAGCATGTAGGGGAGACAAAGAGAGATGGAGAAGCACATCAAATCGAACAAGATTCAGTAAAATTTGGAAACAATATAATGCAGCACAGAGTGTCGGTCAAAACACAATTAACGCATGGTCTGGCTGATTACGTCATTTCAAAGTTGCTAAATTATAGGTTAAGAGTGATAGAGCACAGATCGCAGACACATATATAGACATCTAAGCGGAGAGAGTTAACACAGAGACACACAGAGAGAGACACACATGGAACACAGTGAAACAATGCTTCTGTGTCGAAGCCTTAAATAGAGGGAGAGGGGGGGGTGGAGACAGAGATAAAGGGATACAAATTAGCATGGACTGGGCTGAGCAAGTAGAGGAGCCACCGCACATGCCGCTGCAGTGTGGTGAGGGGGTGGAGGGACACAACAAAAAAATCAGATTAGCATGCCCACAGGGACTGTGGAGAGAGACAAGACACATACACGTAGACACAAAGGCAGAAACACAGGGAGAGACAACACAGAGACACAAACTTAAGTTAAGTGTGACATTTGAGATAGAGACAAGACACATACACGGAGACACATACAGAGACAACTTGATTTGGTGCTTTCGTGACTGCAGAAATGACTCTTTGTTTTTTTTCGGTAAAGTCACGTAGAAATAAGAAATAATAATAAAATTACATAATAGCATACGAAATTTAGCTCTTCTATACCTGATGATGATTGCTTGCGTTGCAATCGAAACGTCGTACGCTATTATGTAATTTTATTATTATTTCTTATTTCTACGTGACTTTGCCGAAAAAAACAAAGAGTAATTTAGCAATCTTTGAAATAACGCAATCAGCCAGACCATGCGTTAATTGTGTTTTGACCGACCCTCTGTGTTGCATTATATTGTTTCCAAATTTTGCTAAATCTTGTTCGATTTGATGTGCTTCTCCATCTCTCTTTGTCTCCCCTACATACTAAGGCCTCGGCACAGAGACCCTGTCTCTCTGTGTCCCATACGTGTGTCTCTCTTTGTGTCTCTGTGTTAACTCCCTCTACTTAGGTGTCCGTATATATATCTGCGGTTCTGTGTTTCCTCTCTCTCTCTCTTAAATTTAGCTCTTCTATACCTGATGATGATTGCTTGCGTTGCAATCGAAACGTCGTATGCTATTATATCATTTTATTATTATTTCTTATTTCTACGTGACTTTACCGAAAAACCCAAAGAGTTAATTGACAAACTCATTTCTTTGGAACTGATTTTTTTGTGTTTAGTTTTGTTGTCCTTCTCCCGCACCTCCGGTTAGCCACGGTTGGATACAAGGCGCCAAAGAAGTTCAACGTACAGAACATCCACACGAATTCTCACCTGCGGAAGGAGTTCGAGCGGTATCTGTTGCCTTAAAGCCACAGTCATCAGCCGCCTCTGGCCCCGCGCGCACTCAGTTATTTCTTTATTTTTACCCGCGTATTTACTTATTCCTATCAGCAGCAACAGAGGTCATTTAGGCAGCTGAATATTAAAAGTTGCCCGTGGCAACGGAACAGCTCTGTCTGTGTTTTCCGGGGTCCCCTATTTTTTTTTGGGGGGGGGGGGGGGTCAGGTGGTCCATGCAAGGCTGACGATGCGAACTTGTGATCGCTGAAACAATTCACTCTCACGGTGCTAGTTCCAACTATCCATGTTCTTGAATGCTTGCATCGCGGTACATTTCAAATATATCTGGGCACAAACGTCGGTGAGATGTTAACTGCGTTGCCAGGTATACAGGAGGGCGTGGGCTCGATCTCGTCCTTCTCTCTCTTTCCCTGTGGTTACCTGGACTTTCAACGGGTCCTCTGGGTTTTCCCTCCACATTTAGAATCAACGTCACGCGTTTAGAGTATTGGGCTTCCATGAATTTCCATGCGATAAGCCACCTCGTTGAGCTATCGTTTCTGGCCGGGTTGCTTCTGAAAAAGAGCTGTATAGTTCAGTGGCCTTACCTGGTAAAATAAAATAAAAAATAGTTTAATATCGTCTTATTATTCGTGAATTATTTTCATGCAGTGGTGGCTGGTTGGTCAAGATATTGGTGGTGCATGGGTCGAGAGGGTGGGGTTAACAGGACAAGAGAGGAAGATGGTAAGGAGGGGAGGGGGGTGTAGTCACTCACAACTGCAGGGTGGGGCACAGTGGGGAGCGGTAGCGCATTGCGCTAAGAGCCCGGCGATATGAGTTCGATTCCCGCTCACGAGCAGCACCAGTGAAGATGATTTTAATCGGTCCTGGGTATCCCCTAGGTCGACTCAGCCTCAAATGCGTACCTGGTGTAATGTGTGAACAATGCCACTGGGGAGACAAAAGCGGCCGGGTGTGGTGCTGACGATCCACCCCGTCGTGTGCCGTGCCGCGAACAGCACTTGCCCCAAAAAGTCTGTTACAGGCTATACGGGGGACGCATGTCTTTGGTGGGGGGAGGGAGGGGGGATACAGCAGTGAAGGGGAGGGGGGGCAGGATCCCGAGCCCCCAATCATTGGCCAGAAAAGGCGAATTCACCGCCAAGTGGGAGCTGCTGTATTCGTTGTGTCATTGCATCACAGCGGGTGGTAGGGATCGTTTGTACAGCAGCAATGACGTGCACGTTTTCACCAGCGGGGCAATGCACAGCAGTCGACTTGCACTTACGAACAGAGCCGCCTTAAGGCAGCTGTGTGCGTGCAGTACGATGACTTAACGAGTGCAATACGTCAAGTGTTTATTCGGTGTACGTGCTTAATGATGAGCAGGCGAGTACTGTCTTTGTATTATTAACTCCACCTATCAATGCGCTTAATAAAAAAAAAGGATTTACTTTTAAGTAAAGAAAAAAAACGGTTATAACCATCTTTTCAAAGTAAAAAAAAAATCAAACTTAAACCCAAAACACAGCGCGAGATATTCCTAATGGTTAAAGCAAATAAAGTAAGTCCCTAATTGAATGCATTTCAGAATATCAGGATCACAATATTCATTCATACTGGAGGAATTCGATGAGCTATAAAGCTCTTTTTCACAAAATGTCCAGTAGGGGCGGGTAAGAAGGTTACAACAACAAACAGTTGAAAAACATGATAGTCGTGCAAAGTTCAAGAAAAGTCAACAAATCACCCAAACACATATCCACAACTATCCCCAAGATTTCACTTTACACTTGGCTCACATTCACAATTTCAGCGACCACTGTGACCATCTCCTTGACAGCATCGTGGCATTAATGACTGAATCCGTCTGTGCAGAAGTTCAGGGCGTTATAACCCAACCCCCTCGTGCGCGCGAGTTTGTATGGGCAAGCATTCCAACGCAGGGTGGAGTTTTCGGCGCTAATAAATTGCACTCGCCGAGGGCAGGCACCTGCTACAAGCACTGCGTGGTTCTTATTCTTTGGTTCTTTCGGTAAAGTCACGGAGAATGAGAATAAAATAATAAAATAAAACAATAAAATTCTCACGACGTTTCGGCCACAACACAAGTAGCCGTCCTCGGGTGAAGAAACAGGACTGTCCAGTAGACAGCGCTTGAGCGAAACGTCGTGAGAATTTTATTGTTTATTTTATTATTTTATTCTCATTCTACGTGGTGACTTTACCGAAAGAACCAAAGAAGGTGAATCCTTGCAGTCACGAAAGCTTTAAATCGAAATTCACTGCGTGGTTCTTCGAGTGCGGTTAAGTGTTACATTTGATCTAGATTTGAAGCTTTCGTGACTGCAGGAATCCATACTCTTTGGTTCTTTCGGTAAAGTCACGTAGGTAGAAAATACAAAATAAATCACGACGTTTCGATTGCAACACAAGCTCCTGGTTGATTATGATTCCCACCTGATGATGATTGCTTGTGTTGCAATCGAAACGTCGTGATTTATTTTTTAATTTTATTTTTTATACCTACGTGACTTTACCGAAAGAACCAGAGGGTGTGTTGCATTTGATGTTTTATTACTTTCAAGAGTGGAACATTTTGGGGTGCCGAAACGTAACTCGGCTTTTAACATGGGAGTCAATGGGAAAACGATTTTTGTTTAACGACTTTTTTCACTTAACGAGCAATTTTTGCCGAACGCATCTCGCTCGTTAAGCGAGACGCGCCTGTTCTGTACACGAGGCCGTGACGCTCCGCTCACCACTGCCATCTCCTCGTAACGACGATCGTTGTCATCAGGGCTTCATTTTTCATGGAATATTTTTTTTCCGGGAACCTCACCCACACCACATCCCCAACAACCTGGAGCTCAGCACCGGAGAGCTCTGAGCTGAATGGAATCCCTGATGACGATGATTATAACAACACACATTGTGGTATCCTCCCAGTACACGGCGGTCCAGATGTCTTGTGACCCCCCCCCCCCCCCATTTAATTCTCTTAAACGTAATATGTTTTAAGTAAGGTTAATTTGAAACAAAAATGAATGCGCAAAAGGACAAACAATGTTAGGGGTAAATTCATTGGCGGTATCAAGACATCTGGACCACTCTGGAGAACATCCATGCAACAAAGCTAAAGTGACGCATCCCCAGTATAGCCTTTTAACAGACTGTAGGGGCAAGTGCTGCTAACGAGCACCTATTTCAGTTTTCAGTTTAATTTATTTGGTATAGCCCTGTGAGCCATTCAGCTCTTGAATCGGGTGCAACCGCAACAAACAACCGCACACGAGGAGGTGGGTGGCAAGGACCACGCCCGGCCGCCTTTGTCTCCCCAGTGGCAATATTTATACATTGCACCAGGTACTCATTTGAGGCTGAGTCGACCTAGGGTAGGCTCAGGACTGATTCAGACAATCGTCATTGGTGTTGGTCATGAGCGGGAATCGATCTCGGGTCGCTGGGTTCGTAGCGCACAAAGACAAAGATCCCCCGTATAGCCTTAACAGACTGTAGGGGCAAGTGCTGTTAGCGAGCAGACATAAAGGCCGGCACGGCACACGAGGGGGTGGGTGGACAACACTACGCCCGGTCGCCTTTGTCTCCCTAGTGGCGATGTTTACACATCGCACCAGGTAACTCATTTGCGTCTGAGTCGACCTAGGGGAGTCCCAGGACCGGTTCAGATAAACGTCACCGGTGTTGGCCGTGAGCTCGCTGACCACTACACTACCGCTCCCCGGACAGGCGCACACACACACACAACCGCGCGTGCATGCATCAAACACAATGGAGACTGTCATCGTCGGGGCAATGATTGTAAAGAGAGGGAATGGGACTTGGTGAATGATTCAACATCGCCGTTGGCGCTCCGATTACCCGCGAACCCTAGGACCCAGCCCGCAGGACATTTAAACGCCCGGGCTCTCGCGTGTTTGTTGCGGGGGATGCGGCGATGCTTTTTTGTTTGTTCTGGACCTTGGGGTAGCTGCAATTGCAGTCGAGGCATTTGTTCAAAGGCATTCGCGGCAACATTGCACCGTGTCTCAGTCAAGAGACCAAGCGTACGGGCGCTCATTAATTTGTGCAATGTGCTCCTTACGATTGACTTTGGGTGTGGGTTTTTTTTTTTTGGGGGGGGGGGCTTTGTGTTAATTCATTGATATTCTTTGTTCTTTCGGTAAAGTCACGTAGATTGAAAATAAAAATAACAAAATAAAATTTAAAATAAAAATAATAAATTGAAAAGAATTAAAGCTTTTTTTGCTTTTTTTATCTACGTGACTTTACCGAAAGAACCAAGAATATCAATGAATTCCTGCAGTCACGAAAGTTATCTAAGTCAAAATTAAATTAATTAAGTCGCGCGTGAAACTCGGTTCGAGGCCGTCGGCTCGATTATATCCGCCGACCTCGGCGGTGATGATGATTGCTTGCGTTGCAATCGAAACGTCGTATGCGATTATGTAATTTTATTTTATTATTATTTCTTATTTCTACGTGACTTTACCGAAAAAAACAAAGAGTAACTACCCTATTCTTGGTTCTACGTGACTTTATCGAAAGAACCAAGAATATGAATCCCTGCAGTCACGAAAGCTTTAAATAAAAAAAATACAACTACCTTGTTTCGTCAAAGCTATATATTCATTAACATTATAAAAACATGTAACGATTGTGAACCAAAGGAATGCCAGGCTGAAGTAAAGATTAAGAAGCACTGCGCTAGACCCACGTCACTTGCCATGAGATGGAAATAGAATGGGAATGAGACTCTTTATTTATACTGGAGCAATCCGATTAGCTGTAAAGCTGTTTTTTTTTTCTCACAGACACTTCGTAAGATGAGAGGAGAGAGATGCAGGCAAGAGATAGATGAGAGAGATTATAGTAATTGTCTCGTTTCTGTTTATTGTGATTTGAGCTGATATTTGATGCACCCCTATCTATGCTAGCTTATGCCTAACGCAGCCACGATGCAGGAACACACACAATATTTCGCATGAGCGGACTGCTCAGGGGATTATTCATAGTCTGGTTTTGAGCGATGTTTCAATTCAGCCTCAGTGGCAAACACCGACTGCTGTGGCCTCTCCGTCATTGCCCGAAACGTCGCCTGGTTATATATTTATATATAAATATTTGCTGCCACAGCAGTATAAACGGGTACACGCTGAGTTAGTGGCTCGGCAGGCGGTTGTGTGTGGTTGGGTAAAGTGTAAGGAATCCTACCTCTGCCTAGATGCCTGTTCAGCATGAACGAATTGCCCAAAATACGCACCCTTTAGACATTTTATATGTGGACCTTCCCTCTCGTGGAATCTCTTCTGTTAACAAGAGCGTGGACAAGCAATTGCAGGCCTGCACCTTTTGACGTATATAATAGTGCGATCTTTGTGCTGAAAAGGGCCCCATGTTGTGGATGGAGAGCCCTCGCTGATCACACATGGGAGCCCAACAGTATCTGTTTAACAAGGCTGGCGCTGCTGCTGCTGATGATGATGCTGATGATACCCTGAAGGGTGAAGCAGGCCACCTCACAGCTCGTTTTGCTTGCATGCTGAAACAAATCCTGCTGAGTGATATTGGCCTGGAAAGTCCATGAATGTAAGCCAATGGATCTAAAAATACATGTTATTGTTATGTTGAGAAACAGGCAGATGTCTGCCTCTATACTATAATCTGTCGATGGGATTTTTTTTCGTACCAGTATCATAATGATGCCCTGTTCTCCATGTCGCCTTCTCTGGTCTGAAACACTGGTGACATGGGGCCTTGAAGAAGGCTGTCGCTGGTGTCGGCCAATTAGTTACAAGGGCAATGCATATATTACCAGCGAATGTTATTTGGGTCTTTCGTTAAAGCCACGTAGAAGGAACAAATAATAAAAACAATACAAATAATAAAAATATCACGACGATTCTATCACAACACAAGCAATCGTCATCAGGTTAAAAATATAGCAGGAGAGCTGCTGAGAATATATATAATATTTTTCACCTGATGACGATTGCTTGTGTTGCGATCGAAACGTCGTGATATTGTTATTTTTTTATTTTTTTGTTCCATCTACGTGGCTTTACCGAAAGACCCAAAGAATATTAATTCCTGCAGTCACGAAAGCTTTAAGTCAGAGAAAATTTGCTGGCATGTTTTACCACAAGCATGTGTGGTTAATGCAGACTTGATGCCTTGAAACAGGTGTCTATCTGGTATTTGAACATCTTAACACCTGCTGTGTTATTTCCAGGAAACCTAAATCCTATTCTTATTTTCATCAAGATGCTCTGCGACCTAAGATGACAATGTAGCAACGCGTGTAAGACTTGGCCATTTAAAAAAAGGACTGACAGAGAGACGACACTGGCACTCGCAATGTATCGCTCCAAGAAGGGCACTCTGCATCTAAGCTGGGCCCAAAGAGTGACCAACGTAAAAGAATAAGACCACCTGATGATGCAGGCAGCGATGAGAAGGGAAACTGGCACTGTTTGGACACGTGTGTAGGATAGACAATAACAGGAACATTAAAAGTGTGTTGTTTGGAAAAATTTGGAAGGAACCGGAAAGAGAGGGAGACCTAACAGAGGATGGCTTGACGACAACGACGACGACAACATCAGAGACCGGTGCCAGAAAGACGTGGCCGCTATTTGGGCATCTTAGCGCAAGACAGAGAGCAAAGTGTAAACAAATTACCAAATGTGCAGTGGACATTTATGGGCTATCTGCCCCATAGATAGTGATGACGATGATGATGATGGTGACGTTGAGAAACATTGCTGGCAAAGTCCATGGCGATGCCGCTTTGCCCGAAGACGATCCCACAATGATCCGCTGCGGAAGTTTTCCTTCCTTTTGCCCCCGTCCAGCCACTTCACGATCTTCCGACGACTACGTGAGCCGTTGCATAGCTGCGCCTTTAACTTCGTTCTATTCCCTTTGGTTCTTTCGGTAAAGTCACGTAGGTACAAAATAAAATAAATCACGACCGTTTTCGGGCGCCCGAAACGGTCGTGATTTATTTTTATTATGATTCCTGCAGTCACGAAAGCTTCAAATCAAGATGCTTCGTTCTATTGTTTAACGTGTTCGCATCCGCGAGAGAGAGTGCAGTTTCACTTGAAAACTCAAAATACGTACCCTTGAAAACGAATTTCTTTAAAACTGCGTTTTGTGCTTAGTTTTGTTGTCCTTCCCCGCCCCCCCCCCCCCCCCCGCGCGTCCGATTGATTAGCACGGTTTTGTTACGTACGGTGGAAAAGAAGTTCATCATACGTACACTAAGGCGGCTGCTGTTAAGTGCAAGTAGACTACTGTGTAGCATCAGCTCCCCGAGACCCACGTTCTGCTCCCTGGACTGATCCTGAGCACCCGGTGTGAAGCGATCACACCGTTATGGTGATTAGCAGAGCGGCGAGAGGAGGCCAGCGGCTTTCCGCTCTTGGAGATCATCGTCGTCATCATTTCCAAATCTGTTGCTGAGCTTTTCCCCCGGACATTCCAACTCTACGCGTCCACCGCATTTATCGGCCGTCCCTTAGTCCTCTCGCCAACGCATTTGGTTACATTTCTCTTCGCTGTCGTCCTCGACACATCGGGGGTCGTGGTGTGCAGATTTCCACGCAGACGCTGCCCTTTAAGGGCAGTGTCTGCCCTTTAAGGGCAGTGTCTTTAAGGGCAGTGTCACGCCAGCAGAGGGCAGGGCGACGCCTCCGTGTCGTGACCACAGTTGTGCGGAACTCTTTTCGGTTCAGAGATGCCCCCTTTTTTGCAGTGATTGAAAGAGGCGAGTAGCTCCGCGAGGCAAAATGGGTTGTTGGGTCGGTGCCACGTGGGGTAGAAAATGCGACTCGTGTCCACCATGGGCAGTGTCTCACCTTGGGCGGAAAACCTTCCCCTATGTATATGTTTACCTTACTCTTTGGTTATTTCGGTAAAGTCACGTAGGTGAAAAAATAAATATAAAAAATAATGGAAATAAACAAATCGCGTCGTTACGATTGCAATCGAAACGTCGTGATTTGTTTATTTCTATTTTTTCTATATTTATTTATTATTTATTTTTTCCACCTACGTGACTTTACCGAAAGAACCAATGAGTATGGATCCTTGCAGTCACGAAAACTTCAAATCTGGTATGTTTACCTTGTTTCACGGACACTGCCTATTCAAATTGCGTAGGCATTTCATATCGTGTACTGATTTTTGTTGTGTTTAGGCTGATTTTCCTTCTCCCCGCACCTACGATTAGCACGGTTGGCTACGTACGATGCGAAAGAAGTTCAACATACATGCATAAGTACGTGTAAGAGTTTTCCTTCAAAAATAAAATCTCAATGAAACACACTTCTTGCGTGACATATTCTCTCTCACAAAAGCTACCGCGGTGACCTTGCTATCACCCACATTTGTGATTTAGAGATATAATGCTCCGATACACTTATCAGTAGCCTGTGTCACCCGAAGGGCACCGATGAGTCATTTTGGGCCTCTGGCTCAAAGGACAAAATAAGGTTTCCTTTGGTATCCCATGGTAAACATTGCGCAATGTCACATGTGGCGAGCACGTCCGTGGATAATGAACCAGACACTCAGATTGCACTCTGCCTCTGTGGCCTCTATCTGATGTGAGTGATAGGGAAGGCGCCTGACATTCGTGGGTTCGTTTCTCAATCCGCTTTCTCCTGGTGAGGGTCGCGCGGGCAGCATGTTGAGTGGGGCGGTCCAGACCTCACTTTCCCTAGCGACAGACTCTAACACTACGTTACTATACACTGCTATACACTACATTACTATACACTACACCATACACTACATTACTATACGCTACTATACACTACATTACTATACACTACTATACACTACTATACACTACGTTACTATACACTACTATACACTACTACACACTACATTACTATACACTGCTATACACTACACTACTATACACTACAATATACACTACTATACACTACACTATACACTACTACACACTACATTACTATACACTACTGTACACTACACTATACATTACTATACACTACATTACTATACACTACTATACACTACTATATACTACACTATACACTACTATACACTACACTATACACTACTATACACTACATTACTATACACTACTATACACTACTACACACTACATTACTATACACTACTGTACACTACACTATACACTACTAAACACTACACTATACACTACTATACACTACACTATACTATACACTACCATACACTACACTACTATACACTACTATACACTACGCTATACATTACTATACACTACTATACACTACTATACACTACACTATACACTACTATACACTACTATACACTACATTACTATACACTACTATACACTACATTACTATACACTACTATACACTACATTACTATACACTACTATACACTACTATACACTACACTATACACTACTATACACTACACTATACACTACTATACACTACATTACTATACACTACACTATACACTACTACACACTACATTACTATACACTACTATACGCTACACTATACACTACTATACACTACACTATACACTACCATACACTACACTACTATACACTACTATACACTACACTATACATTACTATACACTACACTATACATTACTATACACTACTATACACTACTATACACTACACTATACACTACTATACACTACACTATACACTACATTACTATATACTACTATACACTACATTACTATACACTACTATACACTACACTATACACTACTACACACTACACTATACACTACCATACACTACACTATACACTACTATAAACTACCACACTATACACTACGTTACTGTACACGACTACACTATACACTACTATACAGTACAATATACACTGCTCCACTACACACTACTATACACTACACTACACACTACTATACACTACACTAAACACTACACTATACACTAGTATACACTACACTATGAACTACTATACACTACCCTGTACACTACACTATGAACTACTGTACACTACCCTGTACACTACTATACACAGACTCTAGCTCTTCCTGGGGAATTCCCAGGAGTTCCCAGGCCAGCCGAGCGACACACTCCCGACACCGTGTCCTGGGCCGGCCCTGAGTTCTTCGCCAAGTGCGCCTTACAAGTAAATTATTATCATTTATAGAGAGCACTTTTTTTTTGTTCACGTATCGGACTAATTTTATTCTATCGAGAATTCGGAGGTGCCAAAATAAGGGGCTATTGCCTGAAACGTCATCTTTTAAATGCTTGCTTTTTTATTTTCAAGGCCGCAGTGTTTTTGATGAACGTGTTGAAGTTGTATTGGTTATTTGCGCATTGCACGATCATTTACGTCGGTACAAGTGCATTGTACATTGTATATAAATACATTGTCAACATCATCATCATCAGCAGCAGCAACCATGATCAATCCACTGCTGGATGATGACCTCCCAAAACCACCGCCACCTCTCGCATCGTAGGTAGAACACAGCTCATTATGTGCTGCTGCAGAGCACTGCGGGCAGCAGGAGCAACAACAACAGCAGCAGAAACAACAACAGCAACAACAGCAGCAGCAGCAACAACAACAACAGCAGCAGCAACAACAACAACAGCAGCAGCAGCAACAACAGCAGCAGCAGCAGCAACAACAACACCCAGATCTGGCTGCTGGCTCAAGGGGTGACAACGGTGAGCTAAGGTCAGACACTAAGCATGGAGCGCTGAGATGCTGGGTTCAGATCTGGGCCAGCCACCTGAGATTACATCTGGTTCTACGCCGAGTGGTGGGTCCAAGGTC
Organism: Petromyzon marinus; assembly: GCF_048934315.1. Lineage (NCBI taxonomy): Eukaryota > Metazoa > Chordata > Hyperoartia > Petromyzontiformes > Petromyzontidae > Petromyzon > Petromyzon marinus. Next base: position 7,370,862 of record NC_133716.1, on the reverse strand, counting down.
TTGGCCATGCAATGGATTTTCTTTTTTCGTCTTAATAATGCATTGTACTGTAGAGGCTGCCACCGTGACAATGTGTGACGTTTATTATGTTTTCAACTCTGCGTTTTGATCGGTTGACGCCCCAATCCAGTGAGGATTTATTTAGTGTCTAAATGTTGCCACATCTGTTCTGAACCAGTAGGCATATGTATATATATATAATATAGGTAATCAGTCATAGGCAGAGATACATAGTTCTTGAGACGAGACTGGAACAGGGGCATGGAGAAGACAGCATGGATGGCAGTGAGAAGGGAGCTCTAGACAATGAGGGCAGCAGAAGAGAATAAGTGACCTCCCTTTCAGAGAAGGTTGACTGGGGACTCCAACAGAAAGTCTTGGTTGCTGGAGCAGAGAGGTCGTTTAGGGGAGAGGAGTGAGATGAGTTGGCAGAGATAGGAGAGTGAGTGGAGGGGAGGGTAGTGAGATGAGAGATAGGTGAGTAAGTGGTTGGGAAGTAGAGCGAGATGAGATAGGACAGTAAGAGGAAGGGATAGTTGGGAGATGAGAGGGCAGTGGTAGGAGAGTGCGTGGAGGGGAGTAGAGTGAGATGAGAGGGAGAGGTAGGAGAGTGCGTGGAGGGGAGTGGAGTGAGATGAGAGGGAGAGGTAGGAGAGTGAGTGGAGGGGATTGGAGTGAGATGAGAGGGGAGAGGTAGGGGAGTGAGTGTAGGGGAGTAGAGTGAGATGAGAGGGAGAGGTAGGAGCGTGTTTGGAGGGGAGTAGAGTGAGATGAGAGGGAGAGGTAGGAGAGTGCGTGGAGGGGAGTGGAGTGAGATGAGAAGGGAGAGGTAGGAGAGTGAGTGGAGGGGAGTGGAGTGAGATGAGAGGGAGAGGTAGGAGAGTGAGTGGAGGGGAGTGGAGTGAGATGAGAAGGGAGAGGTAGGAGAGTGCGTGGAGGGGAGTAGGGCGAGACGAGAGGGTGGAGGATGTTGAAGGCGGACGAAGCATGCGATGCTGACATCGATGTGTGACCTGGATTGGGAGCCAGCTGCAGGAACCGGAGTCGTATCGGGGGAAGACTCGGCAGCAGCAGCAGCGTTTAGTATCGCCGGGAGTTTGTCGACGAGAGATATGGGGGGCAGCCTGCAGTGGTGAGAGTTGCCCGTGGTCGTGCCAGTGTGTGATCAAGGCACCGACGATGCCGAGTTGTACACGATGCTGTGCTATGTGCAGCCATGCAACTACTTTGCTTGCACCACTGTTGGCGGTAAGGTGCCTCCACTAGAATTAAAAAAAAACAGTTCCAGGGAACCCCTCGAGAGGACATTTGGCCTACTCTTCCATGTGGCCCGACTTCTGGGAAGAGATGGAAGCACAACGCACCGTGGGTTTGACCGCTGCGATCGGGGGAGGCGGGAGGCGGGATAGAATTGAACCGTGCGACCTCCGGATTGCAAGTCCGGTGTCCGATGACCTTCCCACCGCCGTGACGGCACCCCAGACAGGCGCCAATGGCATTGGCATCACCGTCTCAATGTGAAAATCGCCGTGCGTACGTTTCACTCAATAACCTCTGTGGCGCAAGAACCCATAAAAAAAATGGTACGGCCGATGAGTGTCGGAGGCGACGATTGAGAATGTAGGACAAGGTGGGGCCGTCAGGGATGCGTTCAGCGGCAGCTGGCATGTGCGAGGTGTGTTCGCGGATGGAGGCACGGGGGTCGTGCGGAGTTGAGATATTTGGGAAGAGAACTAAGGCCCCTTGATCAATGACGGCGATGTTTTTAGTTTTTTTTTTCTTTTTTTCCCGTCCAGGTCTCCCTCCACCAGAGAGGCGTCTTGGTCCGGACGAGCTCTTGCGTTGTGTCAGAACAAGGGGATTGCAAATGTATCCACGGGACGCTTTTGTGGCCAGGTCAATATTGAGATGGGTGAAGTATGGTCAAATAACCACACATGCCCGACGCGGCGTGGGGAGGCCTTCAGTCAGTTGTAAACTGTGATAACTGCTGTTCTTTTGAACACGATTAAATAGGTATATACTATCTGCATGCATTCATACTTTTATACATGTTTTTACATCGTTGAAGATGTATCCATTTTTTACGTAAACGTACGTATGCATTTACTAAACGTACTTTTTTGGGACTAAGGGAAAGGGTAAAGTTACAGCAGCTCTGAAATTTGGCCTACTCTTCCACGCTCGCCAGACACCTGGGACGTGGTGGAAGTGTCCCACGATTTGCCCAACGACACACGACGTTCTACCGCTGGGAGGACAGAGGGATATTGGATGGATTGGTGAGGGATTTCATCGAGCATATTGCCCCATTGTTTCATCGAATCGAACCGGCGAGCTCTGAGTTGCAAGTCCGGCGTGGTGGCCGTTACACCGCCCACCACCATCATCACCATCATCATCATCACCATCACGATCCATGAGCACATAGCCCCCAGCAGGTGTCCTCCACTACACATTTCGTCATTTGTTCCCACTGTCCTCTCCGTCTTGTGCCCATCTGCTTAAGTAGTGCCGCATTTTTCTGGCACCAATCTCTGATGTCGTCCTCCTCGTCGTCGTCGTGGTCGTCAATCCATTTTCTGTTAGGTCTTCCTCTCTTCCCGGTTCCTTACATTTTTCCAAACAACACACATTTTAATGTCCCTTTTGTTGCCCGTTTTAAATGTGTGTTTACAAATAGTGCCAGTTTCCTTCTCATCACTGCCTGCATCATCAGGTTGTCTTCTTCGATGTGCAACCTTTTTTTTTACTTCTACGTGGTCAACTCATTTGGGTCCAGCTAAGATGCAGGGTGTCCTGCCGTAGCAGTACATTTCGAGCGCCAATGTCTTATCTCATGTCAGTCTTTTCTTTTTTTAATGCCCAAGTCTCGCGGGCATACAAAGCCGTACTCAACGCGCATGTTCTGCGCTGAACGCCACTCGTGGCAGCGCGTACACATCGATGAGCGGTTTCAACAATTAACATCGGCGTGGAGAGAGAGAGAGAGATCCACTTGCGCAAACGCGTATGCGTCCTCGCTTGCGACTGAATGCCCCTTTAGATCTTGCCACGCTGCGACATGGCACGCAGCGTCATTACATTTGAGCGTTTTTACACGCGGCACGCCCGTTAAAAACCACCCACTGCTATCGTCCGCAGGGAGACCGTTCTCGGAAAGGATTGAGGAGTGACCGGACTGTCAGTCGGCTGAGTTTGTCACACGCACACAGTTCAGGCGAGTTGGATTGTCGCGCAAATGCAGAATAGATTTTCTGTGCGGAGGTTGCGTGCATCCTCCGGAGGTGGGGTGGTGGGGGTGGATGAGGACCCGCAACAGATTGGTAATTGCGTTGTAATTCGCTTGCGCAGGTCCCCGTTTCCACCGGGAGTTGATGCTCAATGACATAGGGAGAGGAATATTCATCTGCTCGCCACTCCATGCGAATTTTTCGTCTCCGCGCGCGTCCTCCACCGGCGAACAGTCACTCCGCGCGCCGCGCAATGCAAACTGCCAAGCGTTCTCGGAAGGCCAGGACTAATTTTGGACCACTACAATTTTTCTGTCAAGTGACTTCTTTTTTCTCTATCTCTCTCTCTCCCTCCGCACGTGTCACGTGTCTCGTAACACTTTGCCGTACTGTTCTTTGTCGCAGTCGGAGAAAAGGCTTATTAATTCAGACGCGTGTAACGCTTAGTCGCGCACGTGCAAATACCGGTGTGCGCGAGTGCTCGTGCCAATAAAAGTATCCTGGAGTGAGTTTTAAAATAGACGCGGGGGCTGCGGGAGGGGCGGGGAGGGGGAGCGTGGTTTTTTTTATTTTATTTTAGGAATGAATACTGAACGGAGGTTGAACAGCCCACCTTGTCTTACATTCTCGATGGCCGTACTTTTGTTGTTGTTGTTGTTGTTGCGGTGTAGAGGTCATTGAGTGAAACGTCCGCACGGCAATATCAACATTGGGACGGTGATGCCAATGCCATTGGCGCCTGTCTGGGGTGCCGCCACGGCGGTGTGACGGTCAGCGGGCATGGGACTTGCAATCCAGAGGTCGCACGGTTCGATGCTATTCTCCCCGGCGCAGCAATTGAAACAAACGGTGCATCGCTCTTTCCATCTCTTTCCAGACGTCGGGCCAGCATGGAAGAGTAGGCCAGATGTCCTCTCGATGGGGTTCTCTGGAACTGCTTTTTTGTATTCATAGTGGAGGTCCTTCCCGCCAGCAGTGGTGCAAACAAAGTAATTGCATGGCTGGGCCTTTTCCTCAATCACTTATTGTACCCACACAGCACATACCACACGGCATTGTGTGTAACTTTGCATCGTCACGTGACTCACGCGCGATGCTTTTATGAAGAAGGACACTTTCCGAAACGTCAGCGTTGACTAGGTGATTGTTTTAGCTCATCATCATCTTTGTTCCACCGGGTATACAAATAAAAAAACCGACGAGCATTCAAGTCTCATTCACAAGGGCGACCTGTGTCAAAACAATGGTTAGTTTGACACGTATTTTCAGGTGCCGCACGTACTATCCAACCCAGTCATTCCGACAAAGAGAAAAATAATCGGATGGTTACTAAGCTTGGTTATCACGGTGTGGCTTTGGCTCGGACCGGTAAATTACCTGGAGGAAAACCACTCGTACCGCGACGGTTTGACGCTCAGCTCGGCTCGGATGTGTCAGTGGAAGAAGGGCTGCTAATGTCTTAAAGGGTTCTCACGTCGTAAAAGTCTATGAATCACTCAATGAACTGTGAATGACTCTTGAAATATAACCACGTAGCATAATACATCTAACGTTGAAGAGACACTTACAGTGTTGGAAAGCCCCCTATCAATTTCTAATTATTTTAACATTGAATCTCCACCCACGTGTGCGGCCGCCACAAGGTCCGCCGAGCACCCAGAGCGATCCATTGAGCTGCGGCATTTAAATCTGCGCGTGCCAGGTGTGTCCCACAGAGTGCGTCGTTAATGCACGGACCCTGCGTCTGGATTAGCAGTCGCCGTCCAAACAATTATCCTCTCTCTCCGCTGACCCGACACGTTCGTAGCTGGCACAACACGACGTCCAAATTTTCGGAGGGGGCAGCGCTGTCTGCTCGGCGAGACAGATCTGGGACGTTAGGTGGTCCTAAGCCTGGATGGCGCTTGGTGACCACCGTGCACAATCGGGTGCTATAGGCTGCGGGGCGACACGGCGAGCAGCAGAGGGCTTTGCAGCAACATGATTTGTTCACGGGGGCTTCCATGCTGCCACGTCTACTTCCTTATGTGTACACCGGCCCGCACTGACTGGCATGGTGAAGTTACGGTCAAATGACCCCCGATGACCTCCACGCTGTTTGTGTCCAATTTGTTTTCCTTCTCGCACGCACCTCCGATCAGCACAGTTGGCTACGTACGGTGCGAAAGAAGTTCAGCATGCACGCAGACATACAGCGTGGCCTTCCATCCGGTTGTGGACCCTCAGCCAGCAGTGGTTGGGATCCGTTCAAATATAATTCGCCACTGATGTCAGCCGTGGTCAGGTAATGAAATCAGGTCGCGGAGTTCATAGTACAGTGCGCTAACCACGTCGCCACCGCAGGGGATACAAAATCGCTTTCACGAGCGAGAGGCCTCGCCGTTAGCCATGGTCAATCCACTGCTGGATGAAGGCCTCCCCGAGCCCCCACGAATCCTGCAATGTTGACACATCTATCTGGCACCTACACACAAACTGATTTAATCGCTCCATCTCCTCGGTGGACATCCTCTCCAGAAGCTTGAAAGGTACATTTTCATATCCACCAATTATTTTGGTCGGGATCTGACGTACGGTATCACATATAAAATCCCTGCATGGCATCGTTGCGCTATGCTGCACGTAATGCCGCCCGTAATTCGCATGCATGAATCGGCGTCACAAACACAAATCTGACGAAACCCGAGGACAGACTTGACCATATCTTGGAGCATTGCCTTTAACCTATGACGAAGACGGTTAAAGCCTCACAAGACATATACCGAGAGTGACCCTCCACTGATGCGGATTTTAGTGCATGATACAGATGCATTCATCGCAAATAATTGCCCTAAATCAACCAAATTCACAATCACTGCATGCATAGGTTGCGTGCCTATATATATAGAGCAATCAAGGAAGCCTTACAAGGAACAGTTTCACACATGCATAGGCAATGTATTGGTGCATTTGGGCATGATCCCTTGTGGTCTGTATGTGCAGTTCCAACGAGGGCAGATTGGAATAATAGCACAGAGACATGGGTCTGTCTCCGTGTAATGGCGTAAGTATTCAGGGCTTTGCAAGCTGGGGTCATTGTGTATGTGTATGTATGTCTGTGTATGTATGTATCATTTATTTTGCACCGTACGTACGTGAGGGGGAAGGACAACAAACTAAACACCAAAAGCAGTTCTAAAGGAATGAGTTTTCAACCTAGATTTAGAAGTACGTAGCTCCAGTGGCTTTCTAATATCGGAAGGAAGAGCGTTCCAGACGGTCGCAGAAGCGCATCTGAAAGCGCGCGATGCGGTGACCATTTTTGTTCGATAGAGAGCAAAATGCTGATGTTAGGATCACCGGCGTTGGCACGATGGTTTATTCTCCTTGGCGAGGTCAGCAAGGTATTGCTGTTAATTTGTAGCAGGATCTGTGTGTGTCATGAACATCTTCAGTGTACTGCAACGTTGTGCATCTGGATACTCATCGGACGTGTGCTCTCATGCCTTACATTATCATTGGTCATGCGGTGAAACTCCAAACTCCTCGTAATCGCGACACCCATTATCTGTGGCCTGTAATCGATCTGTGGGACCTACTTTTTTTACCTGTGTGTTTTTTTTTGTTTTCTGATATGAGGGTAAGAGTCCCACGGCAAATGAATCCTCTAATCCCCTTTTTGTGTTGCGCATGGCAGACGTCACACAGCAAAATTGAGCCAGGCCCTTCCGCCTGCAGTGGTGTGAGCAAGAAATTGCAGGGATGTGCCTTTACCTCTATTATCCCCTCACCCCCCCCCCCCCCCCCACCGCATCAATGCGGGATAAAAGGAAATTCAGTCTTGGCTTTTCATTCAGTCTAGAGACTCGGCAAGGGGCATTAATGGTACGCAACACAGGGCCAAGCATAGAGTGAAATATAAATGCGCAGCCCTGTGATTGCTTGCTTACTGCAACGCTGACCGAAGTGCCTCCACTCGAGGAAGACGTAGACTTCCCCTGCAAGAGGGTATTGTGGGCTACTCGTCCACACTGGCCAGGCATAGTGGAAGAGATTGGAGTATCCCACGGTTGACCCCACCAGAGTCGACCTGCCGATTGCCCAACCGTGACGTAAACCCCATTCACGCATTCACACTGCCGGGTGGCAAGAGGCGTAGGGAGATTTAAGAAGATCGCACCGTCATCTGCAACCGGCGACCCTCTGTGTTGCAGAGGCCAGCGCGCGAACCACCATGCTTGTTTACCCGCCGTTTGCCATTGCACGTGAAAACAATGGGCATGTGAACACATCGCATGGAGGCATAATTGAGCTGTCTTCAGCTCTCAAATGGAGGCACATCTCTCAAAGGGAGTAGTCACTTCAAGGGGAGATGTCAATGATTTAAAAGTGGTGTGGGCTGGGACACCGCAAAGGTGGCTTGTTCGCCCATCATTGAATAATTGCCGCCGAGCAATTAACCGAGCACTCTGCTTACCCTGCACATGTTTTCTAGTTTCATCAATGCAGGGATCGTCTCGATTATGAACTGAGCGAATATGTTTAACAGTTAGGGGCACTGTCGTAAACAAAATGGCATTTTAATGACCCAGGCAATTATGGCCAAAAATAGAAATGGTGAGTGTGTTCTAATTCTGTCGATTTGCTCTTTTCGCCATCATTAAGATTAACGCGGGGATTTTTTTTTTGGTGGGAATTGTTATTAATGTATGAATTTTATAATTGAGATTTTATGTTTTAATTAATTTTTTGTTTAAACTCAAAAACCCAACACACGTCTGAATAGTTGTTTCCAACCTGGGTCCCAGAAAATGGTCGCAAAAACGATGATGGCAGCTGATGAGCACGAACCATGATTTCGGTTCCCACTCAACGTTTGCCAAATACACCGCTAGACTGGCGCGAAGTAGGAATTATTGGCATGAGAGACGCCTATCCATAATAATCCCATATAGTTGTATATTATTGGTCCATCCTCCGAACAGGCGTAGAGGGATGCAGTGTATAGCGAGGACAATATAAGGCGAGATGGATGTGGCGTGCCAGCGTAATTTACGGAACAGCATTTCGGACCTTCCCCGATTAAATTAAGCATTGGCTGAACCCAACTAGTGCAGACGGGTGTTGGATTATCATTATTGTATTATGATTATTGCATTCTTCTTATTATTATTATTGGTATCGTGCGCTCATCTCGCCAAGCCAGGCAGCAGCAGCAGCGTGGAATGAGGGCCCAGAGACAATCGTGTCCGGTTCAGGGGCCGCAGGGTGGTGGTGGTTTGCCTACAAGGCCGTATATATAAAAAAATGCTATGCTATGTAAATAAAAACAATAATTTGTTCAACCTTGGCCACAATATCTAGACTTGTCTTCATATAAATCAATGCATAGTTTTCTGTTTATATGATTGTGGTTATGGTTGTACTTTATTAATCCCTAATCTCTGCCATTACATACAATGAAACAAGAAATGGTAAAAAGTTAAAACAGAGCAATGTAAAACAATACACTATTAGACATTATTGTAAAAAATAAAATAAAAGTCCATCCCATGTGTTAGTGAATTTTAAATATTTTAGGCAGGAAATTAGTTTTCAAATTTAGATATTTTTCTGGGTTGGGACCCCCAGACACCCTGGAAGATTTGGTCCCCCCCAATGTTGACTCCATGGCTACGGCCTTGGTTGGCCATGACACACGGACGGACCCTGCGCCGGTACAAAACCTTTTGCGCAGGCACCCTTACCTAAACTAAACATTATTTTTTCGTTTTAACAGGTAAGGCCCACTGAGCTATGTAGCTATTTTTTCAGAAGCGACCCGGCCACAAATGATAGCTCAACTCAGTGGCTTGTCACGTGGAAGTGTATCGCAGCCAAATAGTCTACACGCACGTTTATAAATGTGGAGGTGAAAAATCGGAGGACCTGGAGAAAAATCCATGCAACCACGGGGAGAGAACTCCTAATATACAGGCGTCATGGGTCGGGATCAAACCCACGACCTCCTCCATACCATCTCGCCGCCGCGAGATGTTATCTCGTCGATGCATGGCAGGTCGATGGCAGGAAGACGTTGGCGATGAGGAAGTGGTTCCTAATGTCTTGGTGGGTGGAGCATTCCTCACGCCACTGTGATACCATCGACGAGTCTCGAGATCTAGTAATAGGGTTTACCCTTTTAACTGGCACAAAAACTGACACCTTTATTCAAGGCATCATGTTTGCAATAACCACAACACAAGCAGTCAAAATGCAAACAAAAGAGACAACTCTGATAATAATAATATGCACTGTCCTTGGATTTGATTGGTCAACACCCGAGACGGCTTTTCTTAGAGCCCAGTCTCCACTGGTGTTGGACCAGAGGTGTAGCACGTCCGGGTTTTACATGGGCAGAGTTCTGAGTGATGGCATAGGACGGGGGATAAGCACTGGGTTGTCCGATATGGTTTGCTCGTGATGGATTACAGTAATTGCCAAGTGTGCTTTATGTTCTTTAATATTTTCTTTTCCACGTGCGCCTACAAGCACCGCGCGGCCGCGTTACACGCCCTTTCGTTTTCCTGAATTATATCGGCGTACGGGGGCCCAGGTGGGTTTTTAAACTACGAGAATTTCGCCGGCCTGCGGGTGCCTTATTCTAACTCCTGCGGAGCACTTCTCAACGCTTCATGCCTCGCCCCCACTGACGTTCCCTTCTCCCCCCCACCCCCCCCCCCCCCGGCAATGAGTGCAGATACTACTGACTATTGTATATATGGTGTGTAGGCATATATGCCGACAAAAGAAATGTATTTATATATACGTCGGGGGGGAGTCGACAATTTTTGGAACCCTGTTGGATCAACTTTTTACCCCCACATCTGGGGAGAGGGGGGGAGGGGGGGGGATCCACGTTCTATAACTTTTTGATTCAGGCCTTCTGAAAGGCCCTCATAATTTAGTTGACGGACAAGCAGAACGCCGGGCTTTTATAATGGATGTACAGCTGAGGGAGACGAGGTGGTGATGACGTTGTACTCTCCAGCGAACCGGCGTGTTTGGTGTATTTAAAGTGCATGTACAATAATAATAAAAAAAATGTTGTCATTCCACTGCTGGATGAGGGCCTCCCCAATCTGTGGGGCTCAAGTGGAGGGTAATTTCATCATACTTCAGCACACTGGTCAGCCTGGGTTGGTTAAGGTGGGTGAGCATAGAGGATGGAGTGCAGTACGCTACGATGATACGGGTTGATGTAGTGACCTCTGCTACCCACCCCATTACAAAGGCGTTTCACGCATGGTGGTCACCCTTCCAAGGACTATCCAGGCTCAAGCCTGCTCCGTTTCTGAGAGCTGAATAAGATCAGCCCCATTGCGGGTGAGCTGGCCGCAGCAAGTGTTAACTGTGGTGCAGTAATTTATGTGAGTGTGGAGGGAATCAAAGTGAAGAAGGATGCATGCGTAAAGAGAATCAGGGGTTAAAGGATTCACTGGATAGTGTAGTTAGGGCTATAGTATTGGCTAGTATGTTTATGGTTAGATCTATGATTAGGATCTAATTGGCAAGTATAGATGATGTCATGGGTAGAGCTATTATTAAGCTCTGATTGGATTGGAGGTTTATGAGTAGAGCTATAATTAAGCTATGATTGGCTGATGCGGTTCGGGTTAGGGGTAGGGTTATGTCTTCTTTGGTTCTTTCGGTAAAGTCACGTAGAATGAGAATACAATAATAAATTGATAAAATAAAATAACACAATAATATTCTCACGACGTTTCGGCCACAACACAAGCGGCCTTCATCAGGTGAAGGGGACGAGACTGTCTGGAGGACAGCGCTGTCCTGTCGTGAGAATATTATTGTGTTATTTTATTTTATCAATTTATTATTTTATTCTCATTCTACGTGACTTTACCGAAAGAACCAAAGGTAGGGTTATGATTAGGCTCATATTGGCTCGTGTGGCGAGTGATAGGTATGTGATGAGGGTCTTATTGGCTAGTCTGGTGTGGATTATTGCTATTATAATTATCAAACGAGTATGGCAAGTGTTAGGGTTAGAGCAATGATTACGTTTTCATTTGTTAGCAGGGGAATGACTAGAGCCCCACTATTAGGCTCTGATTGGCTGGTGTGGTACATCACTTAATAGTGTTGCCCATGCCCTTAGTACCAATCAGAAACTTTTCTCAATTGATCCACTCTTCCACTTTCGTTTGTTTTCACGAGGAATTAAATAAATAGCATCTGTGAATGGCTAAAGCAAACTTTTGTGCGTGTGTGTGTGTGTGTTTTTTTTGCCCATGATCACACTTGAACGTGTAAAGAACAAAGTACGTAACACACACGGCACAGCAGTCGCGCGTGCAGCTTCCACGACATCGGTGGAACAAGCAGCTCCCAATATCGCGGATCGGGATTGACTCAGCCCATCATTCCCCACGGCGAGCTTGACAGTGCCTGATCCTGCGCAGAGAGAGATTCGTCCCCGCCATAGGAATGTGGCATTTTTATGCCACTGGCCGAGGGCTGTACCACCTCAATGTCCGAGCTAGGAAATTCCTTTAGCCTCGACAAAACGACACAACGGGAGAGGGGAGGGGGAATAATGCCATAGATCGATTAAGCAACTCCATCTCGATTAATCAAACTCACCGTTAAAGTGGAGGAAAAAAAGCAAATAACACTGAGGCAAGTGTATGTCAGTTGGAAGGGCCGTGACACGGGGAAGCGACCAATGATGGAACGGGAGCCAAGTGAGGGAGAGCCACACTGAGAGTGGGAGAAAGGAGCCGGGGAGGGGGTGACAGAGCAATTACAGACGTGGGATAATGCGCGCATTTTTAATCTGCACGCGATCACGAGACATTGGGCAGCGTCTTCACGCTGCGTGTATTTGACAACGATGATGAAGATTATTATAATTAATGAGCCTGCTCGGTTCTTTGTTAAATCAACTTGTGGCACGAGAATAGACCCGTACAGTCTGTTTTTGTCAATCCACTGCTGGATGAGGGCCTCCACAATTTGTGCTGATTGGGTGGGGTTGGGTGGGGAGGTTATTTGGCCGTAATTCACCACGCTGCTCAGCATGGGTTGGTTAAGGTGGGGAGCATACAGACCAAGCTAACACTAAACTACGTTTATTTTTATATTCTTGGTTCTTTCGGTAAAGTCACGTAGAAGGGAAACGATAAAATAATAAAAATATAAAACAATAAAATTCTCACGACGTTTCGACTGCAACACAAGCAATCATCATCAGGCATGAAAACCACAGCAAGAAATTTTTTAAAAAGTGACGTTTTTTTTTACGTTAGCACCACGGAGAGCGATTTGGCAGTTATTCAGATGGACGAGTCCATCTATGTTCGGAAAAGAGGAGGGGGGAGACGAAAATAATGGATGCGGTCTGAAAGCCACCGTAAGCGTGAACAATCAATTAAGACCCGAAATGGTTCATTAAATCCTTCCAATGATTGCTAAGCCAGAATCCATCTTCTCGGTTGAAATTGTCTCTGTGTTTGTATATGTGGATAGCCTCATGAACGAATTTCTCATGATAGCTAGATGGCTTGCAGCTAACCTCTGTCTTGGAGAAGTCAATGTCATGTGAGCCTACTGAATTATAACAGTGATCTGCCACGGCCGAGGTGTTGGTCCTACCGTGTTTTAGGTCTGCTTTATGTTCACGAATGCGGTCCGAGACATGTCGTTTGGTTTCTGCACTGTTACTACCACAGAGGCAGCTTAGTTTGTAGACGCCAGGGTACTGTATATCCGGAATCACATCTTTTACGGACGGAACCAGATCACGGATTTTATGTAATGTGTTGAATCGGACCTGGATCTTGTGTTTATTCAAGATTTTGGAGATCTTTTTGTGATCCCCGCAATGTAGGGTAAAGTGATGGTTTTGAATGGCTCCTCAAGAGGGTCCTTCTTCATGGTTGGAGTGATAGCTTTGCGGATTGTGTAGTAGGAGTAACCATTAGCCTTTAGAGCTTGGTGTACGTGCTTGAGTTCACTGACTATGTGTTCCTGGTCGGATATGCATTGGGCTCTATGGTGCAGAGTCTTGATGAGGGAATTCTTCTGGGATGGATGGTGGGAATCCGGTTTCAGGTAAGCATCCGTATGGGTAGCTTTCCTGTAGACCTGATGGTCATTGAACCATCAGGTCTCTTTTTTATTAGGACATCCAAAAAAGGAAGCTTGCCATCTTTTTCGACTTTCAAGGTAAATCTGATGGCTGGGTGTATGGAATTGATGTGGTCGAGGAATTGGTCTAGAGCAGGCCGGCCATGTGGCCAGATGACAAAAGTGTCATCCACGTACCTCTTCCATAAGGTTGGGCGCAGAGTGGCAGTCTGGATGGCGTCAGTCTCAAATTTCTCCATGAAAATGTTGGCTACAACCGGAGATAGGGGGGAGCACATGGGGGTGCCCTCAGTTTGTTTGTAGAAAGTTCCATTCCAAGTGAAGTATGTATTGGTTAAGCAGTGTCTCACCAGTGGGGGTACCTCAGTGTTTAATCCTTGATGAACCAATTCTTCAATGATTGCGATGGTGTCAGGTACAGAAACTTTCGTGAATAAGGAAACTACATCAAAACTGACAAGCAGGTCGTCTGGGGACAGGGAAATACCATTGATTGTCGATACCAGGTGAGTAGAATTTTGTACCGCAGAGGTGGTTTTTCCAGTGAAATGCCGCAGGATTTCAGACAGAAAACGAGCCAGTTTGTAGGTGGGGGAGTTGATAGTACAGACGATGGGACGAAGGGGTGTATCTACTTTATGTATTTTTGGTAAGCCGTATAATCTTGGTGGCCTGGCAGCAGAAGGTTTCAACGAGAACTGTTTGGTTTGATCAATTAATGCAGTTAAATCAGAAATGATTTTGTTGGTTTGTATGACCAGGCTGTTGGTGGGATCTCTTTTTATTTTTGTATAGCTGCCATCGTTGAGTAATTCTTGAATTTTGTTGTTATATTCTATTTCTTATCCAGGTAAGGTCCACTGAGCTACATAGGCACTTTTTTCAGAATCGACCTCGCCACAAATTATAGCTCAACGAAGCAGCTTATCGTCGTGCGGAAATTTCTAGGAGCCAATTACTCAAAACACACGTTGGTTATAAATGTGGAGGGGAAAACCCACAGAACCCGGAGAAAAATGCACGCGACCACGGAGAGAGAGAGAGACACACCGCAAACTCCAAATATACAGCAGGCGTCAGGGTCTGGATTGAACCCACGTCCTCCTGCATACCAGGCGAGGTGATTAAGATCTCCTAGCGACCGTGATGATGATGAGGAGAGAGAGAGAGAAGCCCACTCCAAAGATACAGCAGGCGTCAGGGTTGGGATCGAACCCACGTGCTCCTGCATACCGGGCGAGGCAGTTGGGTGAGATCGCGTAAATTTAAATGTGTCGTTAAAACCCGCCACCACCCGACACAGCCAACTAGTAAGGGTTGTCACGTAAACAGAACGTGGCCAATTAGTCACTAGTACAGCACACCGGTGTGTTGGAGAGCCAAGCCACAACATTTACAATCTGAGTACGACGTTTCGCCAGTAATTACAACTAGCTTCATCAGGCGATTGTGCTGAAGCAAAAGCGAATTGGCACGTGTTGTTCACGATACAAACCTAAATAATTGGCTGTGTCGGGTGGTGGCGGGGTTTAACGACACATTTATATGTACGCGATCAAACCCAAAACGCTTTATTATGAATAATAGTGGTCGCTAAAGCCTACGTTTTAAATTGTATTCAAATTATCATTATAATATTACACTGTGTAAAAAAAATGTGTCCCTATTGTAGTAAGTGTTATTTTCTAATTGCGTATGCCTCAAAAGTACAGAAAATGGCTATTATTCCCCACAAACTTTGCTTTTGTGACCAGGACAGTGATATTTTGAAATGTACCTATTTTCAATGAGAATTCCAGATAGATTCAGTGCTGAGTAAACTTGGAGTAACTTATAGAACATTCTAAAACTTTCCAGTAATATAAATAGTAGAATAAATACAGGGGCCTTAAGCCCACCAGTGCAGTTTAGTTCCAGCTGCCTAAGTGGATACATATCTCCATTTTTCTGAGATGGCAACAAGAGACTGCAAAGCATCCGGCAGACGCATTTTGCTATGTCTGCGGCAAATGTATCAAGACAAGAGTGAAAAAGTACTCTGTGGAAGTATCTGCTAAGATGTGTGAGGCCGACAAGGCATATTTCGGCATGCCTGTCGGGGATCAAGACAAACCCTGGGCACCTCATTTCACCTGCGAGCAATGCAAAAAATCTCTGGAAGGCAAGATGGACAATTGTGGCTCGGGATTTAATGTTATAAAATTTGTTACAAATGTTTTAATTGTAAAAGTTTTTAATTTTAAAATGTTTTATAATTTTCAATGTTATTGATAAAATATATCATATATGAAAAATGTTGCGAGAATCTCTTACACATTAGTCATGGGTGAAATAAATGTATTTTTGTAGGATGGTACAGAGGGGAAAAGAGAGCCATGAAGTTCGCTATCCCAATAATTTGGCGGGAACCCACTGACCACTCAAGCAACTGCTACTTCTGCATGGTGGACCCTTCCAAACGTCGGACTGGCCAGAATGCACCTGCTATCACGTATCCGGACCTTCCTTCATCCATCGCCCCGGTGCCACACTGCCATGAGCTCCCCGTACCCACTCCTCCGGAGAGAGAGCAGCCGTCTTTAGAAGAGAGCAGCAAGTCTTAGAGCGAGGAAGACGCTGTAGATACAGATGACAATTTCAGAGGTGGAGCTGAGGAGAGAAATCCATACTACCCTAACCAAAAAGACCTCAACGACTTGATCAGAGATCTTGGTCTCACAAGTCCAATGCCGAGCTTTTGACATCTAGGCTCCAGCAGTGAAACTTGTTGGATGAAAGTGTGCAAGTCGCAGACCAGAGGAAGCGTCACTAACCTTTTTGCAGCTTCTTCACCCTTCAAAATGGGCTCTGCTTCTGCCACAATGTGACCAGTCTGTTCAAGGCAATCGGAATCGCCTGTAACCAGAATGAGTGGCGCCTCTTCATTGACAGCTCAAAAAGGAGCCTCAAAGCCGTGCTGCTCCATAATGGTAACAAGTACCCGTCTCTTCCCCTGGCTCACTCGGTGCACCTAAAAGAGGATTACAACAGCATCAAGACCTTGCTGGACGCTATGAAGTATGATGAGTACGGCTGGGAGGTCATCGGAGACTTCAAAATGGTGGCATTCCTGATGGGTCTCTAAGGCGGTTTTACCAAGTTTCCCTGCTATCTTTGCCTTTGGGACAGCAGGGACACCAAGGCGCACTACCACAGGCGGGACTGGCCACAGCAGACCGAGTTATCTTTGGGGAGGAACAACGTCAAGTGGGAGCCACTGGTGGACCCCCGGAAGGTGCTGATGCCACCACTGCACATCAAATTGGGCCTCATGAAACAATTTGTCAGAGCTGTAGATAAGGAGTCGACAGCCTTCAAGTACCTTCAAGACTTCTTCCCAAAGCTGTTTGAGGCAAAGGTCAATGCCGGTGTCTTCGTCGGACCACAGATAAAGAAGATCCTGGAGTGCAATAAATTCCCCAAGAAGCTCCACTAGTAAGGAGAAAGCGGCTTGGAACAGCTTTGTCGCAGCGGTTCGTGGCTTCCTGGGCAATCACAAGGTCGAAAACTATGTGGCGCTCGTTGAGACTCTGGTGAAGAACTACGGCACAATGGGCTGTAGGATGTCCCTCAAAGTCCATATCTTTGGTGCTCATCTTGATAAATTCAAGGAGAACATGGGAGCGTACTCGGAGGAGCAAGGCGAGCGCTTCCACCAGGATATACTGGACTTTGAACGCCGCTACCAAGGACACTATAACGAGAACATGATGGGAGACTACATTAGGTGATTCGTGAAAGTGATTTACAGTATAATCGTAAATGTCGAAAAACTACTCACTTCTAAATCTGTTGTAGTCATTTTTGTATTACTTTAGTATAAATACATGTACATTTAGATTCATATGTTGTTTTTTACTTTAAGTGAACAAAAAGACACAAAGTCGCACGTTTTCTCATTGAAAATTGGTAAATTTCGATATATCACTGTCTTGGTCACAAAAGCAAAGTTTGTGGGGAATAATAGACATTTTCTATACTTTTTATGGCATGAGCAATTGCAAAATAACACTTACTACGCAGGGACAAAAATTGTGTTACATAGTGTAATCATCGTGTATAGTGAATTTACTCAGGAGGATGCCGCTGCATTGGGATGCGAATACCAATTCCAATGCTCAGTGACGTGTGGCAGGACCCCGGAGTGTCCGGAGAAAGCCCACCACGCGCACAAAGAAGGCACGACACTCGAAGCATCGCACAGATAGATTCATCAATTGTCGTATTGCACCGCCATCTCCTGGACACCTCGCAAGCCTCACACACTCGGTATTCACAGGCAGTCGCCCATCCAGCTGCTAACCGGGCGCACGCCGGGCTCAGCTTGCGAGATCCGACGTGCACAAGTAGAGCGATTCGATCGAATGATTGTTGATTGTTTTGGATTAGACACGTGATTGCAGAGCACAAATAGATACTCTGAATTTAATTGAGCCATAGTCACGCATCTTCCTAATCCGAAGAGCACCCTGACCACCTGAACAGGTGTGATCCAAAGGTCCATTCTCTATTGTAATTTGAATATAGTTAACCCAGCTCAAATATATATATACACACACGAAGGATGACACATTTATGGATACCCCACTGATCTCCAATGACCCTCGTTGTGGCCTTTGCAACAGGTGATTTAATGCTGTGTTGTAAAAGCGATGGACTCCGTATCTTACGGAGGAACAGCGAAGGGTCGTGTTGTACGATGCGTCATACAGAGCGTTACAAGATTTCGCAAGGGTGTTGATATTGGTGGAAAGCGCGTGGAGACATTGAAACAACATGCAGTTTTCTCCAAATGCATTTTTAGTTGCGTAGCTATAAATGGATCACTGCATACACGCCGTGCTTATCGTAGTCGTGGCTGAAACCACTTCTTCTTCTTCTTCCGTGTGTGGCTGATGTAGACGCAGAGCGACAACTGCAATTTCACATTCAGGTGGTCAAATCAGATAACCGCATCAGGAGCAGTGTATCGCGCTGCGATGTCTCCTTCGCATTTGTGGATCGGGGGCATTGCATCGTTGTTATGTTGTGCTACGGTCTATTCTGGATGACCACAGTCACACACTCCTGGAAAGTTTTTTTGTTTAAATGTTCCACGCGTGCATCGGGAAGGTTTCCCCGCATCTGCAAATTGTGTTTGTGCGGTGAATGCGGGCTTGGGGTTGGACCACGGCCTTCACGAATGCCGCGAAGAAGTACGTAGAGCAATCTCCTTGTTTGTGACTTTTATTTGAACGTGTGTCGCAGCGTTGATTCAATTGCTTTTAGTCGTTTCAGTCTTCAAACGCGTGGCATTTTAGCCGAATGCTACTTTGGTCCGTGGATTTCATTTAGTCGTGAAATCAAATTAACAATGCCATTTCTTTATTGTTTTATTTCACAGTTGCGTGATGTGAACTGTCTCTGTGCCGGTGTTTAAGAATTTATTCTGCAAAATTTTTTATGACCGCACGAAAGCCAGGGACCGACAGCTCGATTAAAATCCCCGACGGGTTGTCTCGGCTGGACCGAGAGTATACGAATACAATATTTAAACCGCTGATTCAATTAGCACTCGGTTTTATTGGGCCATTTTACGACGCGAATTGACAATCAAACGGACGTTAAGGTGGTAGAATATGGAAGTTTATACAGTATTTGATTGAGCATAGCTGGTGATGATGATGATGGGAAACAGCACTTAATGGCTCTCAATGCGCCCGATCTCGGAAGCTAAGCGAATTTGAGCCTGGATGAGTGCTTTGGATGGGTGACCACCACGGTTTTTAAAACACGCTGCTGCGACGCTACGTGGAAATGGAACGGCGCGACAACATCCATTGTTGTACTGCACTTGCATGTTCCCACGCAGTGGTTCTTATCCTTTACTGCATATATAATGTATAATAAATGCATAGCTTTGAAACAAAGTAGTTGTACTTACGTGCCCATGCTTGCTTTGGGTTTCGTTGATTTGCCTTCTAAAAAAATAAATCTTGCCGTGTCTCGCACCCCCAGAAAGGGCAACTCGCACCCCGGGTTAAGAAGAACCACTGCTCCCACGTCTGCGCTCTGGTCTGGCTTTGACAAACACGCACGGACCAGCAATGCGGTAATATTGTTACGTAAGTGCCACTATCTGCAACAGTGTGGGGTAGGCCGGCATCCAGCAGTGGATAAACAAAAGAGGCTGCACATGTACAGCCATGTCTGATACGCACACACAAATTAACAACAGCACAGTTTGCGAAGTGCGTTGAGAATAATGTCGCTGCATGATTGGTCCGTGAAACTTAGGTTTTCCGAATGGATATTTTTTTTTTTACTCGTCTCAAGTTTAATCGTTGCGTGTTCTCTGGTCAACGTTTAGAATCAGAATATGCATTTAGACTGGAGGAATCCGACGAGCTATGAAGTTCCTTTTCACAGATGTATAATTTATCCAGCAGTGGAACTGACTTGGAAGAATACGTTGAGAATGTCACCTTCAGAATGTTACACATACAGTGCAGTGCTCGGTTGGGAATTATTTGTGATTTTATATATAAATAACATTTAACCTATAGGGTATGTGGGATGAAATGTAAATATGTTGAACTTCTTTCGCACCGTACGTAGCCAACTGTGGTAATCGGGAGGTGCGGGGGGAAGGACCACAAACTCAGGGGCCGTCCATAAATGACGTCACGCACCTAGTGGGGGGGTCAGACATTTGTGACGATGTGTGACGACGGGGGGGGGGGGTGAAAATGTGACGTCACGTAAAAATGCGCAACTTTAAATAAATATAGACAACACGTTCTACTTAATTAAACAGACTTTTTTAATAAATGTTTTCTCCTACAACATCAGAGTGCAGCGCCACATTAAATACGCACTACAATGGCAATAGTTTAAAGCGATTTGAAGCATGTTTGGGGGGGGGGGGCAGAGCTTTGTGACGTCATATTTGAGGTGGGGTCTGACTTTTTGTGACGCCGTGTGACGATGGGGGGGGGGGGGTCAAAAATCGTCCAAAATCGCGTGACGTCATTTATGGACGGTCCCTAAACGCGAGGCTGAGTTTTCAATGGAGAGATAACGCAGCCGTGGTGTGGTTGTTAGTTCGATCTCCCGGTGCGTCAATTGAAGAAAAAAACACAACAGGGGCCAAGTATCTTTAACGTGCTTAACCGCTCCCGCATCTGTCCCAGCCAGCAGTATAAAATGTGAACACCCCAGTCGAGTGTCGAGTTGCCGCGTGTTCCGCGACGTTTGGCCTGCGTGCCGAGAGTAGTCCGAAGAACCCTCCCGAAAGAGGGACCTTCAGAACCCCATCGTCGAGGCTCTTCAGCGAAAGTGCTGACGTGAGCAAGCCATTGCAGGACTGTGCCTTTAACATTTGCTCGGCACGGGGAGGAAATGAAATCTGGAATTTGCTGTTGGGCTGATCCGTTGAAGAAAATTAACGCTGCCCTTCGTATATTCACAGACATCTGCATCATCAAAGAGGGTCACCACCACCGTCATCGCGAGGAGGTAAGCCCAGTATGCAGTCTAACAGGCAGGCGGGCAATTCATTGTAACACGTACGCTTTCGCAAACCATTATTATCTATAATAAAGTGGTTTTCCCGGTGTGATCGCTTAACCTGCCACCACCCGGCAGAGTCAAGGAGTAAGGTTTGTCACGTAAACCAAAACGTGCCAATTAGTTACTGCTGCAGCACACCACGTGTTGTGTTGGTTGAGTAAACCCCACAACATTTAATAAATAAACTGAAACATTTACATTTCGACTACTCGAATTCATGGCTGCAGGAAACTTTTTCTTGAGCATCGCCATTCATTTTACAGCCTGCAATGGAAGTGTTGGGGTGCCCCGTGAAATTGGGATGAGAGACGGGTGGTGGTGGTGGTTGTTGTTTAGCTGCGCTGTGCTAACCCTGTGCATCTGCCCACGGCTCACGAAAGGTTTCGTTGTGTTTGCCGGGCAGAGTGGTCCATAAATGATAATGCAGTCGGTGAATTTTATTTCCAATATTTTTTTCCCGTCATTCTCTGTAACTTTTTATCCCGATTGTGCCACTGCAGAACAGCGTAAAACTCCCGTGTTGGAGAATGGGCCACGGAAAGTGGCTCTCACAGAGCTACCTCCTTAGATCCCTTTATCAAGTGACCTCTGGTCCTCCAAAGTAGTGGGCAGCGCTTTCCCTCCCACGCAGGCGTTTGAGAGTCGTTTTCATCGCATGACCGGTCAAAACCGGCGTTTCAATTCTCGGGAGCTGGAATTGATCCGAATATTTTAAGCATAGAACCAAATCTAATGCGACGATGGACTCGTTGCGGTCCTTCGTGACCCGGCGCTGAGGACCATCAACTCACTGCGCTTGCTAACCTGAATTCAACTCCCCCCCCCACCCCCCCCCCCCCCCCCACCGGCTCTCGGCAGGAACAGTTCGGCGCCCGAACGGGGGTGGACGGAGGAGTTAATCGCTGCTCTGCGGGACTTCTACTGGCGATGATTTCACTTGGCACGCGGTTGGTGTTTTGTTCTGAAGATTTATTGTTACGTGCACTTCCCCCCCACCCACCCATTTTCCCCCCTTTTAAAGAACCCCTACGTTCCACCCCCCCCCCCCCCCTGCTGGCAGTCCCTGCGTGAGATGGGGCAGTGAGCCCCGACCTTGTGCCCTTCACAGAACCCGGGAGCACCTCGTTCTGTCTTCAGTCCGCTGAATTTCTGTAACCCCCCCCCCCTGCTCTCCCTTCCCGTATGACGGTTCGTGATTATTTTTTACCGGGCTCTTGTCAAATAAAAATAAAAACAGCTCTGACCTATGAGCCGCTTGGCCACGTTCACAGGAGGTGAATTTGCTTAAGCATAGAGAAAGCGGCACCTCGATAAAAGCCCTCGCCAGCGCATAAATTGCTCCATAATGCATGCTTGTGTGGATAAATACGAAAGAAAAAAAATCCTGCACGTGCATAAATACATATTTACTATGTTTTAATTTATTTAACCGGGGCATCCTTAATAAGGCGAGTATTCAGTTGCCATGAACAACCAGGGAAAATTGACAGCTCACTGAGTGTGCTATGCACACACACACACACACGTAATTAATGTGTTTTTGCTGCTGCTGATTATAATGGTGCGGCTGAATTGCAGCAAGCCGGAATGATTTCCGTCCCGTGGAACACCAAAAATATATAAAGGACGGAAAATAGTGTGGTGAGCGATGCACTGAAATTTTGTTGTGGAAATTATGTTGCATTAATAATAATATGAATACTAATTAATTACCCAGGAAAGACTCATTGAGTCTCAACATTATTTCGAGGAGGGTCCCTGGCCCGTTAGCATGTTTGCCCAAATACCATGAATGTATTTCATATATATGTACACAGTTGCTGAGCACAGGCTCAAATACATTACAATGTCCGACAGCCAGCAATAAACGGCACTATCGCTGTTGTAACAGGTAAGCGTTGATGAATTTTTTGGTCAGCGCTCTTGGTTTGATGTGAGAGGAGGGGAAACCGGACGAGTATCCGGAGAAAACATACCGGCATGGAGGGGTGGTGACTCCACACTCGCCGAGACTTGGTAACATCTCGAAGTCGAATGACTTCGCTACAGCACCTGGAAAGCGCTTTGACAGTCATCATCCCCCGGCACCTCCAATTAACACGGTCGGCTTCGTACGGTGCGAAATAAGTTTGACACGCGGGTACATACATCTTCCTTTGGCGCAGCTTTCTAATGAGTCACTCACGAGTCCATGTTAGGGGCTGATAGGCAAAGCGCAGGCCTGCAATTGCCTGCTCACGGGGCCGCTGGCAGAAGGGCCTCCGCTATAGGAAGTTTTGGAGAGTGACCCTTTAGCGCAGGGGGTTTAACCCCCGGGCCTGCGGACCGGTACTGGTCCGTGCCCTGTTAGGAACCGGAGGTAAGCGGTGAGTCCGCGCGTGGCCCACCCATTATTTTCTTATTTATCACTTCCGTCCGCGCACTTGTCTCAGTCACAGTGTTGGTAAGCCCACAAGCTAACAACCCTCGTAGCAAAAATGAGTAAACAACAAACGTCGCTGGAGAACTTCTTTGAAAAGGGGAAAAGACCCAATGATGACCACCCCCCCCCCCGCCCCGGTCCGTAAAAACAAAAATTGTCTTCCACGAAACCGGTCGCTGGTGCCAAAAAGTTTGGGGACCGCTGCTTTAGAGAATCCTTTGGTCTAACATTCCACGCTGAACAGATGTGCTTGCCACAAGTGAACTACACAATACCTTGCTGATCGCGTCGTAAACCGTCACACGAGGCCCCGGTCAGCATCGCAGAAGCTTTGAGCTCAGCCATCGAACGAAGACGGTCACTGCATCGCGCGCTGTCGGACGCGCTACTGCGCCAGTCTGGGAAACGCTCTCCCGATATTAGGAAGCCCCTGGAGCTACGCATTATTTTTAAAATTCAGATTGAAAGCTAATTTATTTTTCACAACTGCTTTTTGTTGCGTCACCTCCGATGAGCACGATCGGCTACGTACGGTGCAAAAGAAGTTCAACATGCATACATATATGCGGTGGAAGAGAGGGATGGGAGTAACCCGCTCTTCGCGCCACCACACGCGGCCTGCCCGATCGACGATCTGTTTGCACCCCCTTGAGTAGACCGCCGGGTGGACGGGAAACGTATGGGCGTGGGAGTGGGGATCCTTTAAAAAGCGTATCCCATTGTTTCAACGGCCGAGCCAGGGAGATGGATGCAATCGAACCTACGACATGTGGATTTAGAGTCCATCGTGCAGCGTGCGAACCACAGCGGCATAGTATAAACAATGCCGCTCATTACGATGGATGTTGAGCAGGAAAGCCTTCTTAATTTTGACGCTCATTTGTCAGCAGGGCCTTGCTCTATTGGAATGCTTGGTCGGTTCTATTAATGAGAGATTGTCGCAAAATCCCCATTTTACAATAAGGGCATCTGTGGGGGGGGGGGGGGGGAAGAGTTCCTATAGCTCATCGGATTCCTCCCAGTAAATAGAAATAGTCTGAATCTGGTTTTGATAAATGCAGGCAAGCGATTATGCGATTTAAAAGCAACGCATTTTTTTTATTCTTCTTGTTTTGTTTAAACATCCCAGTTGTGATCCAGTCCATCCCCACGGACGTGCCACAGTGACTTCGCGGCTGTACGGCGTGCGAGCATTCTCTTCCGTGTGGAATGTTTAATGCTCAAGGTCAGCCGTGATGACTAGGGCAAAGCCATACGCTGTCTCGTAACGGAACTCAAACTGTGACTGATTACACGGACAGCTATCAAGCTCTTAGCGGTTTGGTTAATAACCGTAAATGATACGGAGATGCCCTTTAATTTGCCGCGCGGCATGCGCATCTCGGCGCGAACAGCGATTCGGAATAAGGCAAATGGATGTTGGTCATTTTCAAGATCATCCTCCTTTGGTGGAGGAAGTCGCCCACTGCAGAGGTATAATTTCCCGTGCGAGTTGTTCGTAATTATTTTGATGCAATAATCATTTTGCGCAGATGGGCAAGAGGATTGTTGCACACCTTGCTGAGCACGTGCCGATTATTATTTTTTTGCTTAACAAATGTGGGCGCGTCTCGTCTGGCAATGCGGGATCTTTTTTTTTACTTGCTTTCATGATTACAGTAATTATCGTGTGCGCCTGCATTGCCGGAGCGGTGGGTTAGTGGGTGTGGATGGCACGGACTGAATGCGTCAGGCCCCCGCTTCAATTGGAAAACAAGATAAGTCTTCATAGGAGGCTCTGCACGTATCTACCTCCCTTTCTTAAAGTTCTCGTTCATCCCACACTTGTAGAAACAAACCACTTAATTTTTTTTTGTTTTAGGCACACCTAATTATTTCCACACCCCCCGCCCCCTCCCCCATGATTTATGAAAGAGCTGAACCAGTACCGGCATTTTGAGACCATATACAGTGCATGTAAACGTGTGTGTGTGTAGTTTGGTAGGTCACCAGTTCATTTCCCAGTGCTCGCTCACCCATGCACTTAAAATAATTGGGTATCGACTGTCATTCTGCTCACCACTCTATGGTGAACGATGTGAGCCAGGGTAAGCCCCAGCCCCCCCCCCCCCCGTCACCTGCTCGAGCCAAGAGATTCATCTTCTCGTCCAACAAGCCACTGCGGCAGGCGTGAGCGTCATCCCACAGACTTTCGGGTTAAGGCAACGGTCCAGATGGTGTCGCTGTTGTGGGATTGTGGAACGGTTGAGAGCCATCCCCATTTTTTTTTACAAGCTGCCCCGGGTGGAAGTGCTAACAGCTTAGACCGGCTGTGCTGTGACATGGGAGGTGAGGGCTCGTCACTGTGGGTGGCTCTGCTCGCGTAACGGTTTGACGTGGAATGCGATGCAGGCATTTCTCCATGAACGCTGGCTGTGTTTATTGAATCATTTACTGAATGGGGTGCGCATCTACCCGTAAACAGAAGGCACGCCCTTTCCCCCCCCCCCAGAAATGTCCATAGTCTGTTGTTGTTTTTTGCACGATAAATTGGTAACCTGTTTTGAACAGAATTGTTTAGTTTTTTTTCTACGCAGCAATTTGCAGTCGTTATCTTTTTTTGTGCTGTCATTTTAAGCCCACTCGGCTTGCAATGCAGAGGTGGGCAGTGTCGATTGCGTGCACGGTATGTTGAACTTCTTTCGCACCGCACGTAGCCAACCCTGCTAATCGATTCGTTCTTCAAGCACGGCGGTTGTAACAATGTTGGACGTTTCCTAACATCGCCCCTCTCGCCTGTCTCCTCCACCCAGCAGTATAAATGTGTTCACCACAGCATTGGTGAACACGTGCAGGTAATTGCAGGGCTGCACCTTTAGACTTTGCACTTTTAATTAACAGCGCCATTAGAGGTAAAAATAGATATTTGCAGCCTAATAGTGTGTGTGTGTATACTGTTGTAGCGATGGAAATATGCTGGCAAATACATATTATATGCATGAAAACAACCTGGTTTCTGTATCAAAGCTCGGCGCAGGCATGCTTTTATGATGAGAGCAGGGCTCTATAACAACTTATTTCCGGTACAACCTAAGGGTGGCAAATGCTAGCAATTATTTTTCAAGAGCATTTTATTTTCCAATTGCGAATATGCATGGTACCAATTGCTCTTTGTAGCCTCGTGATAAAATCGGGTGGTTTCATAGATATCGTCACGGTAAAACGACACATCTGCAGAATATGAAGACGAATATAAAATTGCGTGTGAACTTAAACGGACGGGTATTTCTGCCCATGGCAGACACTACCCCATGGTGTATACCGGGTAGCAGTTGCCACCGCAGGTGGTACCGACAGACCTTACCCCCCTCCTCCTCCTCCTTGGCTTCTGAGACCGAGTTAATGAGGGTAGGTGCCAACGCTTGCGGGTGCGTGTGGGTGTGGGCCGGATAAGACAACCTCGGGCAAAAGCTCGGCACGGTGAGAGTAGATGGAGGAACGCTCCTGCTCAATGGACACATCCCCACGCAAAATAGCTCGACGTCATGCTAAAGAACAGATTATGTTTGGTGGACATTGCGAAGCCAATGCAACTTCAAATGACTGGATCGCTGGCAATTAAATCTGGGGAAAGGGGAGGGCGGGGAGGGGGGGGAAATATCTGTAGAAAAAGAGATATATTTGTTTTAACTTTTCAAAATATTGGCACATTGCATCCCGCGTGTCTATCGCGTAGGTATTTATACAGCGGCGCGTTTGAAGGCAAAGTATAAACACTTCAAAAGCACGCGAGGTGTACATGCAGCATTTCAACGAAAAAATGTTCAACTCTGAGCTAATATTTGTTTTTGGACAAATAGTGCATGCATGCAAGCCTAATTAGTATAATTTGAATCCGCTCTCGAAGATAATACGAATACTGTATTTATAATAAAGTTTTTCTTAATATTGTATTTCTAATTACTTTTGGCAGCGAGTCTTAAGCCTTTTTTTTCCAGCAGGGTCCTGTTGTTTTCACGGTTTGGCTACGTGTTAAAGTAGTTCTACGTACATAAAACGTTTTAATTATTTTTTTTACTTACATGTGGGAGGAAAGCGGAGGCCGTGGACAAAAAGTTACACGCATCATTGAATTTCCGAGGACAAATCGTTTCCTTTGTAAAATTTATGCGGAATGTTCCTCGATAAGCAACGCGTAGAGCCCTCGGCCTTGATTACACACTCGTAACAATTCACGCCGTAGTTGTGCACCGTGTGTGTGTGTATATAGCCCTCCGATTAGCACGGCTGGCTACGTGCGGTGCGAAAGAAGTTCAACAATGCACGCACAGTCGAAAACTCATCAACTCGTGCGTCGGTTCACCCATCTGGCTGCGTAATTGAACTCAACGCGGTTTGGCCCAAACGGCGGCCGCCGATAGAATCATTCTCCGTCGTTCGAAAATGATCATTAAAAGCGGCGGCATTCGAAGAGAATGAAACGGTCACGAGAGGGAGAGCGAGCGGCTCGCTTTTGCGTGGTGGCCTCACTCGGAGGATGTGCCCTCCTTTGGAATGAGCAGCCCCCCTCTGTCAAGTGGCAAAGTGAGCGGCATTCGCTGTCCGATCATTTCCACCCCACCTACCCCTACAACCCCACCCGAGAGAGGATGTGATGGCCACTGACGGGAGTCGCCACCACCACCACCACCACCCACCCCCACCCGCTCCCCCCTCTCGGAGACCAGCGAGCAGAAAACCAACAGCTCCATTTGATGACGAGTCGAGTGAGAGATCGCACGTGCCGGACAGCTGACGGAAGCGACTTTGGCAGCTGACGAGGTGGTACGAGGGTTCGTGGTGGGGTGGCGGGCGGATGGGGTGCCACTGGTAAAGTCTGAGGGGTGTGGGAGGGGAGCGAGGCAGGGGAAATTGAGGTTCTTGGGTGCAGTAGTGAAGGTGGTGGTAGTCGGGTTACCTCCTTACTAATTGGCTGTGTCGGGTGGTGGCGGGTTTAACGACACATTTGCATATTTACGCGATCTAACCCCCAAAAAAATCTTGTAATGAAGGGTTACCACCTGTCCGCTTTTTTTTAAGGGATCGTCTTCTTGTTAAGGTGGCTGTCGTGGCGGTCAGTAAGCTTCCCCGTGATATTAAATAGTTATTTGTCATTCGTGTTGTTTAATGCAACCCAGTGTTTTCAATTCAGCTGGAATAATCTGAAATACTGTTCTGGGAAATGTTGAACTTACTGTTGTGTTCATCCCCCGCCCCCAAGCTCTACAAGATACACATATATGAATATATGTGGATATATGAATCGGCATACTCTAGTGGTAGTGCCTTGTGCCAAAAATCCAGCCGAGCGGCGTTCCGTAAAAAAAAACATCGAGTGAGAACACAACGCTCTGACTGCGCCACTCAAGACAACGCATTTGCATGAAGTCCCTTCCCCTCTTCTGCCAGAGTTGAGATATTCCACTTCCCACGATGTGTCCTCGTACTATTTATTTATTTCCACACCCTCCAGAGGTGGCAACCTTTAAGTGGAGGCGGGCGGGGGCGCGGGGGGACTGCGGTTGATGGATTTGGTGACGGCGTCTGGAAACCTCGGAGGCAAATGCCCCACGCTCTTCTCTCGCCGCATTCCTCGCACGATGCGCGAGCCCGACTCTGACGAACTGCGGAGTTGCAGGCGCTTGCTTCGGCTCGCAGTAAGGGTTTTTTTTTATTTTTAATCCGAGGACGCTAGGTGGTGGCTACACCGCACGTGGCTGCCTGTGTGGTGTTTTCGTGCATGGACTTCTTCCTGCCGTACTAATCGGATGTGCGGGGGAAGGACAACAAACTAAAAGCAAAAAGCAGTTCTAAAGAAATGAGTTTTCAATTTATGTGAGTCTGTGGGCCTTTCTGTGAGTCTATGGGTCTCTGTGTGACTCTGTGGGTGTCTCTGAGCCTGTGGGTCTCTATGTATTTACGTTAAAATTATTCCCAACCGTGCTCATGGGAGTTGCGGGGGAAGGACATCATGTGTGCATGCTGCGATCCCGCACTGTTCGGCGTCGAGGATGATAAGGAGGAGGAGGGGGAGCCGTACCCGGGCTCGACAGGAGAAGGCGGTCCAGCAAAGTTCGTGGCTTCCACGTGTACAGGATGGTGTTGTCACACCCCCCCCCCCCTCCCCCCGGACGTGTGCGTTTTCT
Organism: Petromyzon marinus; assembly: GCF_048934315.1. Lineage (NCBI taxonomy): Eukaryota > Metazoa > Chordata > Hyperoartia > Petromyzontiformes > Petromyzontidae > Petromyzon > Petromyzon marinus. Next base: position 7,341,325 of record NC_133716.1, on the reverse strand, counting down.
CCAGGCACTCCGGTTTTCCTCCCCACATGTAAACCACTCCACGAATTGTCTGAAAGCACCTTAATATACAGAGGCCTGCAGAGCTTGGGCAATCGTTGGCGGCGGCCCGGCGCATGGCTTGCTGCGTTCTCGCTCGTCCGCGGTTTCTCCTCGCACCTCCGAGGTAATTCTCTCGGATTGGAGAGGTGAGTGAAGTAAAACTCACAATGGTATTCATCAGTGTGCCGAGCAGTGCATCTCCACAGCCATTGGTTTCCGGATATTAGGTTCGTGACATTATTCCGTTCTTTGAGTGGCTTCAGATCCCCCTAGCATGACGCTTGTGTGGTATTCATATTAGTAAATACATCCGATTTTGTAGCGCCCCCCAAAAACGTTGTGCAGAGAGCCGCTCGAACAATTTCGAGGCGCGGAATCAACGGTGCAAATCTCGCCGGATCCTCACACTTTTGAATGCCCATCGGTGTAAGATGAGCAGTGTGTCTCCATGTAGCCGTCTCTACACATTTAAACTAAAAAAAAATTGCAGTATTAATTCATACCGAATCGAACTCTTTTTTTTAGTTTGTGCCAGTATCAAGATGTTGGAAAAAAGGCCTTACCTTCAGGGGCGGAGTCACAGGGGGGGCTGGGGGGGGGGGGCTTAGCCCCCCTGCATTTTTTGGAAAATTGGTAATCGGGATAACCGAATATCCGGCTGCTGCAAAATGCTGCAGGCTGCCACCTCGTGTGCTGCCCTGCAGGCTGCCACCTTGTGTGCTGCCCTGCAGGCTGCCACCTTGTGTGCTGCCCTGCAGGCTGCCACCTTGTGTGCTGCCTTGCAGGCTGCCACCTCGTGCGCTGCCCTGCAGGCTGCCACCTTGTGTGCTGCCCTGCAGGCTGCCACCTTGTGTGCTGCCCTGCAGGCTGCTTGAGCGGCAGCCTTTCGAACTTATCGAACTTATTAGCCACATCAGCGGCTCCGAACCTATTAATAAACTCCGCGTTCAAATCCAATAAAATTTGTTTTATACATTTGTGGCGCCCATTGGAAAACATAAACACTGGATATCTCAGAATATTGAAGTCAGCCCCCCCAAAGTCGAAATCCTGGCTCTGCCCCTGCTTACTCTTTTCCGGCAAGAATACAAGCAGTATTAAGATGTTCAAACACCAAATAGACACCCTTATTTACAAGGCCCCAAATCTGCATTAACCACACGTGCAAACAAACATGCTTTGATACTAATGAATGCATTGTACCTTGCATCTGATTGGCCTACTCCTTGTAATAGGTGTTTATTTGGTGTTTGAACATCTTGACACGTGCTTTTTTTCTTGCGGGAAGCATTAAAGCCTATTGTTTTGTTTTCATCGGGATTGATTCACAATGGATTTGTTTTGTTGGGTCTGTTAGCGTAAATGCAAATACAATCAATCGTGATTCATAATATTGGTCGCGAAATCCTACGTGTTTAAAAAGAAATTAAAAGTGTGGCCCCACGTCCTTCTGGTAGCGCGTAATCACAGCGATATATAGATGGGTGGGTACAGCAGGTCCTGTGTGGTGGGGGAAAGTGTAGGTACCTCTTTCACACCATCTGGCCGGCATTGGAAGAGAAGGCCTAAAGCTCTCTGAAACTCAATGCAGATGATACCCCCCCCCCCCTCCCATCTGTCCAGCAGTCAGTTGAATTAACAAGCAATTGCAGGGCTGCACATTTTTGATATTGACTTAAAACTTTCGTGACTGCAGGAATTCATATTCTATGGTTCATTCGGTAAAGTCACGTAGATAGAAAAAAATATAACAATAAAATTATAAAAATGAAAATAAAGTGAATAAAAAGAATACAAATTTCACGACGTTTCGATCGCAACACAAGCAATCGTTTTTTTTTCTATCCACGTGACTACCGAAAGAACCGTAGAATATAGTAATAAGTTTTACCCTTTTAACTGGCACAAAAACTGACACCTTTATTCAAGGCATCATGTTTGCAATAACCACAACACAAGCAGTCAAAATGCAAACAAAGAGACAACTCTGATAATAATATGCACTGATCTTTTACAATTCACGTCTAGATGCTTACAGTGAGGGGAAAAAGTATTTGATCCCCTGCGGAATTTGGACGTTTGCTCACTGACAAAGAAATGATCAGTCTATAATTTTAATGGTAGGTTTATTTGAACAGTGAGAGACAGAATAACAACAAGCAAATCCAGAAAAATGTATGTCAAAATTTTTATAAATTGATTGGCATTTTAATGAGGGAAAAAAGTATTTGACCCCCTCTCAATCAGAAAGATTTCTGGCTCCCAGGTGTCTTTTATACAGGTAACGAGCTAAGATTAGGAGCACACTCTTAAAGGAAGTGCTCAAAGAGCTCTCCAAGGAATGTCAGGGACAAGATTGTAGACCTACACAAGGCTGGAATGGGCTACAAGACCATTGCCAAGCAGCTTGGTGAGAAGGTGACAACAGTTGGTGCGATTATTCGCAATTGGAAGAAACACAAAAGAACTGTCAATCTCCCTCAGCCTGGAGAGGGGCTCCATGCAAGATCTCACCTCGTGGAGTTGCAAGGATGATGAGAACGGTGAGGAATCAGCCCAGAACTACACGGGAGGATCTTGTCAATGATCTCAAGGCAGCTGGGACCATAGTCACAAAGAAAACAATTGGTAACACACTACGCCGTGAAGGACTGAAATCCTGCAGCGCCCGCAAGGTCCCCCTGCTCAAGAAAGCACATATACATGCCCGTCTGAAGTTTGCCAATGAACATCTGAATGATTCAGAGGACAACTGGGTGAAAGTGTTGTGGTCAGATGGGACCAAAATGGAGCTCTTTGGCATCAACGCAACTCGCCGTGTTTGGAGGAGGAATGCTGCCTATGACCCCAAGAACACCATCCCCACCGTCAAACATGGAGGTGGAAACATTATGCTTTGGGGGTGTTTTTCTGCTAAGGGGACAGGACAACTTCACCGCATCAAAGGGACGATGGACGGGGTCATGTACCGTCAAATCTTGGGTGAGAACCTCCTTCCCTCAGCCAGGACATTGAAAATTGGTCGTGGATGGGTCTTCCAGCATGACAATGACCCAAAACACACGGCCAAGGCAACAAAGGAGTGGCTCAAGAAGAAGCACATTAAGGTCCTGGAGTGGCTTAGCCAGTCTCCAGACCTTAATCCCATAGAAAATCTGTGGAGGGAGCTGAAGGTTCGAGTTGCCAAACGTCAGCCTCGAAACCTTAATGACTTGGAGAAGATCTGCAAAGAGGAGTGGGACAAAATCCCTCCTGAGATGTGTGCAAACCTGGTGGCCAAATACAAGAAACGTCTGACCTCTGCGATTGTCAACAAGGGGGTTGCCACCAAGTACTAAGTCATGTTTTGCAGAGGGGTCAAATACTTATTTCCCTCATTAAAATGCAAATCAATTTATAACATTTTTGACATGCGTTTGTCTGGATTTTGTTGTTGTTAGTCTGTCTCTCAATGTTCAAATAAACCTACCATTAAAATTATAGACTGATCATTTCTTTGTCAGTGGGCAAACGTACAAAATCAGCAGGGAATCAAATACTTTTTTCCTTCACTGTAAGCAGAGGTGCTGAATGTACTCAACCTCCTTCGAACTGAAGCGGCCGACGCTGACAGTCGAGTCCGCTCGGAGTCTTCCTCGTCGATTGTTATTCATCTCGCCAGCCAAAACTTGTTTATTTATTTATTTATTTATTTTAGACGGTGGGCTGGGGGGGGGCGTGGAGGCACCGCGCTGGGGTGGCCTTCGGTGTCGAAGGTGAGGGCCTCCCCCCCGCACTCCCAGCCCCCGCCCCGCACCCCCCGGAATCTCGTGACTCACCGTTTCAAACAATAAAAATTCCCCCACAGCCTAGCACAGTGGACGTGGGGAGATGTCTGCGCACGTGTCATCGTGGTGACGAATTGCGATGCCCGATTTTCTTGATAATAATTCTAATAATAACATTATGTGTGGGTGGGTTGCGGGGGGGAGAGGTCCTGTGGCTGTTCAGCGCGCTGCGCTACGGACCCGCCGACTCGAGATCGATTCATGGCCATCGACACCAGCGGCGATTATTTGAACGGGGCCCGGGCCTCGTGTAGGTCGACTCGGCCTCAAATGAGAATCTGGTGTGGTGTATAAACATTGCCACTGGGGAGACAAAGGCAGCTGGGTGTGGTGTTGGCCACCCACCCTCTCGTGTGCCGTGCCGCCCTTCATAGGTGCTCACTAACAGCACTTGCCCTAACAGTCTATGCAAGGCTATATGGGCAATCTTTGTATTTATGTAAAGGGTGGCCCACAATTCAGGACACAGGGTTATTATATTTATTTTAACAAATGTTCAAACTGACTTGCATTTACATGAATGCATGCACGAATTCTCTCTTGAAATGCAGATAATATTTTAATTAAATTACAGGTGCAATCTGTGAATATTAATCACTAACGTATTGTCTCAGTTCATTCAGGGTTCCTCGTCGAGTTTTATAAACGACGTATTTGAGGTGACCCCACCGCAAGAAGAAGAAGAAAAATAGATATTAATACTGATAATATATAAAATATAAATGTAAATAATCAGAAACATTTTAAATACCAGTGTTCAAATAGGCGAAACAACTCCGTGCCCTGACTTGCTCGGCCACCCCATGTTTAGCTTAAGTCATGCAAGAGATGTTAACTACCTCGCCTGGTAAACAGGTCGTGGGTTTGGACCCGATCCTGACGCTTATATAAACATTTGGAGTTTGCGTGTCTCTCTCTCTCTCCCCATGGTCGCGTGGATTTTTCTACGGGTCCTCCGGTTTTTCCCTCCACATTGATAATCGACACGCGTGTTGAGTTCTTGTGGCTGCAATGAATGTCCACGTGATGACAAACCACTTCGTTGAGCTTTCATTCGCGGCCAGGTCGCTTCTGAAAAAGAAACTACAAAGCTCAGTGGGTCATACCGGCTAAAATAAATGAAAAAAAAGTGGTGAAAAAAATGCATTTCAAAACGCCGTAGGATTTGTAACTTGCACACATCTCGCATGGAGGTGTCAGAATGAATAAACATTTCCAAACTTGTAACGCGGCCCCTCTGCACAGCATCGCTCGCTCTCTGAAGCGAGAGAACACCTCGGAGACGAGATGAGGAACCGCAGACGATCGGGAATAGCAGCCGGTGCCAAATGTCTCCGCCCTCAAGCCCCGCGGTCCTCTATATATCAAGGTGTTATTGTATTTGTGTTTTATTGGCCAATTAGTGGCTTTTAATTGTGGAAGGAAACCGGAGCGCCCGGAGAAAACCGATGCGTTCGAGGGGGGCAAAACTCAATCCAATGCAAATGGAAGAGATGGAGCCCACGTTTCCTGTACCACCGGATTACGGTTCGGTGGATCACACAAGATCTCTGCGTGATCCACCAACCCTTGCCTCCCCAACTTCTGGATTTAACAGGCACGCGTAGCCACCAGCGCTCGGAAGTCCGACTGCGGTGGGTTTATGGGCCGTCCATAAATGACGTCACGCACCTAGGGGGGGAGGGGGTCAGACATTTGTGACGATGTGTGACGAGGGGGGGGGGGTTGAGAAATATGACGTCACATCAAAATGCGCAACTTTAAATAAATATAGACAACACGTTCTACTTAATTAAATAGACTTTTTAATAAATGTTTTCTCCTACAACATCAGAGTGCAGCGCCACATTAAATACGCACTACAATGACAATAGTTTTAAGCGATTTGAAGCATGTTTCATTTTTCTTTGGGAGGTGGGGGGGGGGCAGAGCATTTGTGACGTCATATGTGAGTGGGGGTCTGACCTTTTTGTGACGCCGTGTGACGAGGAGAAGGGAGGGGTCAAAAATCGTCCAAAATCGCGTGACGTCATTTATGGACGGCCCCTTAAGCGATTGAGCCGTCTAGCTCTCTCACGCGTCTTTTTGCGTTGTACAAAAGCGTGTGCTGCTGCTATTATTTACGCGGTGCGGTTGTTTTAAAACAAAATCCCCACCCCCAAAAAAAAATCCGTCTCCGTTTCAAGAGCGATTAGGATAGCGCCACGACCATGACGCCAACACATAACGCGTTCTGCACCCCCACGTGGAACCGGCGGGAGACTTGCCGAAAGTGTGCGCCGTCCTTTTTTTCAAGCGGGAGCTCTCTCGTTGTGCCCACGGTGCACGGAGGCCGAGGGCTTAATGAGTTTCTCGCGGCAAATAATTGCGTGCGCGCGCGCGCCTTAATGAACAAACAGACAATGTCCAAGGGAATTACAATTCTCTCTACCCCCCCACCCCCCCCACTCGGGATGCTCCCAAATTTCCTGGTGGTTTAGTTACAAAAAAATGTATGTTATTTACAATTCTGTTTTCACAACCGCTCCCGTGCAGTGTCTTACATTTTATTTATTTATTTTGCATTCTTGAAAAAAACAAGTGTCATTGATGTCCATTTTCATTTGCCGTGCAATAGCTTGTATAATTTAACGCGATTTCTCATCTGTGGAACGCAACCATGCTCCCCCCCCCCCCTCACTCACCAGATGTTTCCCAATTCTGTGTTCAACGGAGTGATTCAAGCCTCCTTTCATGATCGCCCGCACGCATTATAGATTTTTAACGGACGTATTCTTGTCCATTAATTACCTCCTCGTGCCTTGTTTATGCGGGTTTCTCTATCTCTCCTTTCTTGTTGACATACTTCAATGGATCCCTTTTTGTGTGCCCGTATCCGTTCCTCACAAGCCGACGGCACCGCTTTATGTTTGCTGTTGCTGTTGTTGTTGCTCAATGTCCCCGCGAGAATTAAATTCCTCGGCGATGTGATTCACGACTCTTCCCTTACCTGCATATCGCAACGCCCCCACCTCTCCCCCCCCCTGCATGCATCTCGAACATTGTGTTGCGCAGCAGATTCGTTTGTAGATCGAATAAAACAAACAACCGATCAAACGAACGTGCATGTGCACGGACGATATGTGCACGTTTTTAAAAAAAAATACTTCTATTTACTCTTTCTTTGACGCATCCCGTTCCAACGTCGCCCGATACGCACCGTGCAGCACAGCGGAACAAAGTGTCCACGGAAACGGCGCCGGTTGAACCACGGCGACGAAAAGGCAGGAGTGTGACGAGTGAGTGAAATACGATGACATTCAATGCGAGCGTAAAAACATCACTGTAGTCCGGCAAACCCCCCTCCCCACCCTCCCTCACCCGTCCGCTCCCTGATGGAAATAAATGCGCGTGGCGCGCGCTTCCGTCGTAATGAATACAAAATATGTACAAAACGAAACTATTACATGCTTACTTTGCCTCTAATCTTCCGTCCCATCTGTTCGCCCGCACGTGGGGCAGTTCTTAATACAAATACGTTTTTGGAGGTCATTGTCTAAGAAGGCTCGTTAAGCGTGTCCCTCCTCTTCGGCTCACTTAGAGTGATTCTCTGTTGCTGTTTTTTTTCAATGTGCCTTTCTTTTTTTAATAACCCGTGTCGCATGTGTACAATAGATCTCGTTTAAGGCTGGCCTGTAAAAAAAAACAACAACACGCAACTGGAGGTCACCTACGTGAAGGGTTTTATGGGTTGCTCTGCTCCACCTTTAAATAATAATTTCATCACAGCATGGCGGGTAATGCTATCACGTGGTTGTTTTTTTTTCAAGCGCGATTGTGTTTTAACTGGCTCCCTGTCGTTATCTTTATCGGGTGCTCTTATGCGCAATGTCCGACGTTTCGCCGGCACCTTTTTTATTTTGTTTCATTGCTCTTCCTGAAGAAGATGCCCTCCCCCCCCCCCTCCTCCTCGTCCCCAAGCATGTGGAGCGAAACGTCGGACATCGTGCCGAACAGCACGCGACACAACCCAAAAACACGTTAGAGAGCAAAGGGACATTCATCTTCGGTGGTTGAGAATCTCTACTGAATCTGTTTTAAAGTGTTGGGTTGATGATGATGATAATCATTTACACCCCTTTGTCAATATGCTGATGGGTGAATGTCTTACTAGAATCCGAATCTTTATTTAGACTGGAGGAATCCGATGAGCTATTAAGCTATTTTTCACAAATGTCCAATGTGCGTTAGTCATCACGGATCACTGCACCGTACTTCGTCATGCTGGTCTGTGCAGGTTTTGGTGAAAGTGGGGGGAGGAGAGTAGAGGGGGGGGGGGATAAAATGTATAACTTTCCTGAAGAAGCAACCAGCACGTGGAATGAAACGTCGGGGTATTGTGCCGAGCAACACACGTGACAACCCGGATGAAAACACGTGCGATAAATATACATCACGATCGTTTAGACCTTAGTAGTTTGTTAGTGTGTTTGCTATCGTCACAAACTTAGGGGCCGTCCATAAATGACGTCACGCACCTGGGGGCGGGGGTTAGACATTTGTGACGATGTGTGACGAGGGGGGGGGGGGTTTGAGAAATGTGACGTCACATCAAAATGCGCAACTTTAAATAAATATAGAATTGTTATAACAACACTAATTGTTATAACAACACTCCTACAACATCAGAGTGCAGCGCCACATTAAATACGCACTACAATAACAATAGTTTAAAGCGATTTGAAGCATGTTTTATTTTCAAAATGGAAATATGGTTTTTGGGGGGGGGCGGGGCAGAGCTTTGTGACGTCATATTTGAGGGTGGGTCTGACTTTTTGTGACGGCGTGTGACGAGGTGGGGGGGTCGTCCAAAATCGCGTGACGTCATTTATGGAGGGCCCCTTAGCATACAGCCACAGTGGTGACGCTATATATATATACCCTTGGTGTGGCACGGTGTGTCTTGGGATGTGTCGCATCACGCTCATGAACAATTCCATCTTCAAAGTTGGAGGTACAAATTGAAAACGTGAGTCTGTTGCGCAATACGGACTCTGTTGCAGTGTGCATGGAATCCAGAATAAGTAGACACGACTTTCTATATTGTGCTTTATATATCGTGTGAGACAACACAGAGACACACACAGAGAGACACACAACATAGACACACAGAAACAACACAGAGACACACAGATAGAGACACACAACATAAACACAGTCTCTGTGTGTCTATGTTGTGTGTCTCTCTCTGTGTGTCTCTTTGTCTCTCTCTGCTTGTGTGTCTGTCTGTGTGTCTCCGTGTCTGTGTTTTGTCTCTCTCTCAAATTCAGTTCTACCTGATGACGACTGCTTGTGTTGCAATCGAAACGTCGTATTCTATTATTTAATTTATTTTCTTTCTACGTGACTTTACCGAAAGAACCAAAGAGTAATTCAAGCAGTCACGAAAGTTTCAAATAAAGTTTACATACAGTGTCTATATAACATGGCAGGGGGAAATTGCCTGGTCATGGAATGATGCTTCCTACTATTTAAAGACTTCACAGGAGTGCTGAAACGATGTTCCATCATCATCCATGGTCGCGATCCTGCGATGTAACAATCCACCTAGCACTTGTAAACAAGCTGAATGGATCACTCCATCTCCTCGATGGGTGTCCATTCGGGCGCTTTCCCATCCCTTCGCTACCAATGCGTTGCTATGCTTCACAATCGAAGTTTCATCCCTTCTAGCCATGACGTGTCCTGTACGAGCCCGCTAATTTTCCCAAACAGTTCAAATGGTGCTGATTTTTAAAACCCGCGTGTGTTCTCTAATCCATGCTTTCCTCGTTCCGTCTCTCTCAAGAGGACTTCCAAACGTGCTTCTTTCTGATATGTTTCTCAATGTTGCTTTTGCTCTAACTTTTTTTGTTGCACGAATGACCATGTTTCTGAACCGTGGAGTATGGCAGGTGGTAACACACCGGTGACATGGATGGACATTGGTTAATTGTCTACAGAAAGTTCACCAAACAACTGGAAATAACTTCAGAGAATGTATATCTAGGGCAGCGTTAGAAGACGGACCAGGATTTTTTTTAAAATCATCTAAAATAATGAGCTTGGCGTGTTCTTAAAAAACTTAAGTTTAATAATTAAATCCAGCCATAACATATGCAAGCGTGGGGTTTACTCCTGATACTCCCTGTCTCGTCCCACGTTAAAGTTAGAACGCTCCTCAATAGAATTGGACAAACCTCGCAAATGCTGCTGCAGCAGCAGCGCCCTCCTCCAAAGAGATTCTGTGACGCTTTCGTCGACAACCAAACGGGATGTTACAGTATTTTATTATGCCTGGATGCAGCCAGCCGTGGTGTGGTAATGTTTCGCACACTAGACTTGCAATCAAGAGATCGTCGGATGGAATCATTCTCCCGGCGTGGTAGTTTAATCAATAGCGCAAATCTTGATTTGAGGCTTTCGTGACTGCAGTAATTCATACTCTTTGGTTCTTTCGGGAAAGTCACGTCGATAGAAAATAAAAATAATAGATCACGACGTTTTGATTGCAACAACAAGCGATCGTTTTCAGGTGAAAGAAACAGACTGCTGTGGACGAGGCATTAGTGAAAGTTTCACCCCCCCCCCCCCCCCTTCCCTGTCCGCAGGGCAATATGAATATAGAAATATGTTCACCACACTGAGTCGATCAGCAGGTTGCGTGTCGTGGGGTAAAGTAAGAGAAAATTATACCTTTTCAAATACTTAAAAACACACAAGTAGGCCCAAATACCACGGATAAGCTCCTTGTAGCGGCCCTTCTGCCAGCAGTGACACGAATGAATTTCAGGGAAGCACCTTTAACCTCGTTTAACCACTAACCAATATACCTGTGCGTGTGTACATTTTGCAATTACACGTGCAGTGTTGTGTTTATTAGAGAGAGTAAGAAAATTGGTATTTGGCCAAACATCCGCCGATGCTGGAAATGTACCTCCCGAAATGACTCAACTGAGGGGGGGGGGGGTTGCACACGTGAGCAACTTTTTGGGCCCCCCTGAAAAAGAGCCGTGAAACTCGGCGAGGCTGAATAAAAGAATAGAATAAGACCAGGAAAGCCTTCCACCTCAGCCCTATGGGACGCTGTGTGTAGGTTTCAACAGTGCCCGCACAGACCTGGACATTTGAATGCAGCGTTAGAATGGATTGTGTGTTCCACCAAATTAATATTTACCTCACTCATATATTGATGACCGCCCCTAAAGATACAGAATATGAGGTTGTTGTGTTGTGTGTGTGTGTGCGTGCTCTCTGTCCGCCTCGCATGTGTGGTTTGGGGGCCATGGAGAATATCCTGTAGCAGGATATATTGTCAAGAGCTATTCCAGTCTCCATTTTCTATCCACGGGAGTCCATGCAATATTTATTAAAATCCGGAGATATTTATGCCGGCTGGATCCATGGTGATGCACACACATCTCATTTACCCGGGGCAAAGTCCAGCGTGGTCAGCAGCTTCCATCGCAGAAGACATTTTTTTTTAAGCCACTCGGGCATAGGGGAAAACAATTCCTCCCAGGTCAACGATATTGTTGACGTTTTAGTGAGATTAATTAGCGGCGTTTGAAGTCCAAGCGTGGACATTAACGGGCTCTCCCCTCGCCGTTGTCTCCATAATGCAACGGGGATATATGGAGTTTGTAGAATTTGAGAGCGGTGTGAAATTGCCTCTTGTGCCTGCAGTGCCGGATTAAGCTAGTGCGGGGCCCTGTAGCAAATGGTATAAAGGGGCCCTAAATAAAAAAAAAACACTTAAATATTAAACCACAGATTTGTTTTTACTTGCATCGTAAAGTAATTGTATTTTTTTATTTACTATACAGCTAAACTTAAACACCCAGTCGTTCATAAAAGTTGAAGGCTGTATAGTACTACAGTAATAGAGCAAGTGCAGAATCACTGAAACGGAATTGATAGCTTGAAAGCATTTGGCGCGGTGCCGCTGAAAGTGCGGGGCCCGTAGCTACTACTGCACACGTAGCTACTACTACATGTGTAGCCACTACTACATGTGTAGTAGTGGCTACACATGTAGTAGTAGCTACTACACACGTAGCTACTACTACATGTGCAGTAGTAGCTACATGTGTAGTAGTAGCTACATGTGTAGTAGTGCTACTACTACATGTGTAGTAGTAGCTACTACGTGTGTAGTAGTAGCTACTACTACTACACACGTAGCTACTACTACTACACATGTAGCTACTACTACACATGTAGCTACTACTACACACGCAGCTACTACTACATGTGCAGTAGTAGCTACATGTGTAGTAGTGCTACTACTACATGTGTAGTAGTAGCTACTACGTGTGTAGTAGTAGCTACTACTACTACACACGTAGCTACTACTACTACACATGTAGTAGCTACTACTACACACGTAGCTACTTGTGCCACTGCGATAATCAGGCACTGCGTGCCTCCAGCGCATTGGCCGCTGACCGTGCCGTGAGTGGCGACAGCGCGTAGCGGCAATTCGATTCGTTCGATGGTCCCCGGCGCGGGCAGAGTTCGAAGCGGGTGACGCAAGCTTCTCACCCCCCCCCACCCCCTGCCCCACCTCCCGCTCTTGTCCACACAGCGTACGATAAATAAACGTGGCATTTTGGGGCCGTCCATAAATGACGTCACGCACCTAAGGTGGGGGAGGGGGGGGTCAGATATTTGTGACGATGTGTGTGTGGGGGGGTTGAAAATGTCACATCAAAATGCGCAACTTTAAATAGATATAGAATTGTTATAACAACACTAATTGTTATAACAACACTCCTACAACATCAGAGTGCAGCGCCACGTTAAATACGCACTGCAATGACAATAGTTTAAAGCGATTTGAAGCATGTTTTATTTTCAAAATGGAAAAATGGTTTTGGGGGGGGGGAGGGAGGGTTCAGAGCTTTGTGACGTCATATTTGAGGGGGGGGTCAAAAACCGTCCAAAATCGCGTTACGTCATTTATGGACGGCCCCATTGAACGCCGCGGTTTATTTTTAATGAGCAGGTCACATGCGATGAGGTTGAAGCGAAGGTAACACTCCTCACCTCATTCACGATCTCTGGCCGGCGTGAAAGACAAGGCCAAAGTATCTTCGGGGGTGGGGGGGTGGGGGGCAATTCCCTGGCGTCACCTTTAACCTTTGATGACGATTAACAGGCTCCAATAACACAAAAGCGTCGTATACGGCACGGCACGTTTTATTTAACGCTGTTCCATTTGGCAATCCGTTTTAGCTCCCATCTCACCGCTTCGGCCGTCACTCGTCACTGATTTCCGTGCCGTGGCCGGGAATTAAACTGGGGTCACAGAGTTCACAGTACAAGGCACCACCCATAGTATCACACCCCTCCCCTCCCCCCCCCCATGCATCATGTCTAGGGAAAGGTAAAGTTACAGCCCTGCAATTGCTTGCTCACGCCACTGCCTGCGGAGGTATTTAAACCTGCTCTGCCATGCTGGCACGACGTCTTGGAAGAGGCCACCGTGCCCACACTTGACCCCACCACACCCAGGCCTACCTGCTTTGTCAACTAACTGCGGCATAGCAATTATGCTCGTGACAAGTTGAGCTGATTTTTTTTTAATCTTCAGAGCCTTGGATGCAACTGGCCGCAGCTGTGTAGGAGTCCAGATTGACGGAAGAGTGCGAGTGTGCATGTGGGACTGCCACTGGCATTATGATCCCAATGCATTATAATTATAATCCCACTGGGTTATAATGCCAGTCTGGGTGTGGACTCTCTCTCTCTCTGAGTTTCCCCGGAGGGAAGAGACGCGGGCTGAGATGACCAAAGCCTGCCTTTTAACGGAATTGGGATGATGGCGCATTTTTCCACAAGTCGTGCCAGAGATATCGGGGATGATTTCCCAAATGTCAATTAAGGCTGTTGAAAAGCGTTGGTGCATTAGCGCCAGTCTTTCTGTAAAACGGGGTCACGATAACCCTTGTATAGTCGATCCGATATGAGTGAAATTTGTAATCCATGGTTATGTTGCCATTATGGACTTGCTCTAAGAAAATCTGGCAAATCGATCGAAGGGGTTTTCCAAAACACTTGTCGATACATATCCGAAAGGTATCGGTGTAAGCCTTTTCGGCCGATGCGATGACATCACGCGGCCAATGCGTGTGAGCCCTCGAACACTTCACCGCGTTGGCGCGTCGCCTCTCACGGTGTCGTCACACCTCACGCTCCCGATTACGTCACTACTGTTGACGTCATTCACCATAGCCAATTAAAAACTCTCCGTAGGGCAGGAGGCAAATAGTTTCAGTTTTTTGCAGTTTCATTTATTAGGTGTAGCCCTGTGAGCCATTCGGTTCTTGAATCGGGTGCAACCGCAGCAAACGAAAAACAAAAACATGAACAAGAAAACATCTTAAAGTGATTATGTGACTGTGCAAACAGAAAATCCAGGAAAAAAACATCAAAATATTCCTGAAATAGCACCGTACACCAACGCTGTGTGCAAAAATCCCAGTGGGATGCAAGTCAAACAACGACAACAACCACAAGACAACTTAGATTAAAGCCATCAGTTTAACTCCGTACTACAAAAAATAAAACATGGCCAAACCAAAAAACATTTTCTAAATCACCAAAATAAAGCCATAAAAGCAATGTAACAGTGATTATAGGAACTGTGACCGAAATTTTACAATAAACGATATAAACAACATGTACCACCAAACCCTGTAGCCATAGTTGGCTGCATGAGTCACTCCACAACAGCAGGGAGCATCAGTAGAAGTATCAACATTTTTCAATGCACCTTTAAAGATCAGCACACTAAATCAAAACACAAGATCATACTTTGCAGCGGTCATCCGGAGCAAAACATTTGATTTTAGGCCACTGAATAGCACCACGGCCTCACAAATAAGGGTTAAAAAGAATGCATCGCGTGTGCGTGATTATTGTTATTGCTAGCCTTTTGCCCGTCCAAGGACTGGTGTATTTTAGTAAATCTGAAGCTTGCAAGCGAAAAGCAGACCGCGACGTGATATATTCATTGCATCAACTCGTGAGCAATTTGTAAGGCCGTGGTGACACAGATCTATTGTTCATCATGACGTCCTTTTTACTTCGATGTCTCAACAGCGTTGCGGAGATCACGTGACGTGAGGGTTCAGCCTTTGTAGTGAGGGTTGTAAGTAGACACCGAGGAGGATGGACGAGGTGCCTCGCCCCCCCCCCCCCCCATGTGGAGTGACGTCAGCTGCTAATTATTATTAATGGTGGGGGTGTCCATTTTGAGGACGTCACCTCTTCATGATAATTAATGAGGAGGGCTGTTCGATGTGGAGTGACGTCACCCGTTCATGATTATTAATGAAGGGCAGGTCCGTGTGGAGGATGTAACCTGTTCATGATTATTAATGAGGGGGGGGGGGGGTGCTGGTCGACGTGGAGTGACGTCACGCGCGTTACACACAGACGTTCTTGGGTAAATATTGTAGTACATTTTCGTCCTCGTTTGTTGACACGGCGTTGCTACTGACTGCCACGAGAAGCGATTACTGTGCGTAACGTATCCACCGTGTTGAGCTGCTATGCCCTCTCCCCACTCCATCCCCCCATCCGTGATCGTGTGGTACCTTATAAACTACAGGAATGATGAGCGTTGCCCCTAACAGAGCATAACAATCAGTGCCTTCATTGTCTCCTCCCCCGCCCCCCTCTCTCGCTGGCGTAACGACCCAGTAAAAGCTCGTAAACTCTGCTGAGATTCGACGAGATACGGGGCGGCGTGCGATGTCCAGGACAAGGACATCCCCTCCCCCCACCGCTCCCCGATGTCTCCATTGGGATGTCACTGTCGATGAACATTTATGCGCGCGGAATAAAAACCGTTGGGGGGGGGAGGAGGAGCGCAGGAGCAACGGGTTAGGGGCCCTGCGCTGTGAGTTAAACTGTTAGGACAAGTGCTGTTCGTGAATCGCTAATGAAAACATGGCATGGCACATTAGGATGAGGAGGATGAGGAGGATGAGGAGGTGGTGTTGTCAAGAACACGCAGAGCACGCCTTTGTCTCCCCAATTCTGATGCATTGGTACACGGCACTCATTAGACGGTTAGAGGTTCAGTCGACTTAGCCGAAGCCCAGAACACGTTCTGTAACTTTCTACTGACATTAACCATGCGCACAATACCCTTAACAGGCTGTTGTTGGGGCAAGCGCTGTTAGCGAGCACCTATGAAGGCCGGC
Organism: Petromyzon marinus; assembly: GCF_048934315.1. NCBI lineage: Eukaryota > Metazoa > Chordata > Hyperoartia > Petromyzontiformes > Petromyzontidae > Petromyzon > Petromyzon marinus. The sequence goes on along the minus strand of NC_133716.1, from coordinate 7,325,226 downwards.
AGGGGGTGTGTGGCCAGCATCACGCCCGGCCGCCTTTGTCTCCCCAGTGGCGACGTGTACACACCGCACCAGGTACCCATTTGAGGCTGAGTCGACCTAGGGGAGGCTCAGGACCGGTTCAGATATTCGTCACTGGCGTCGGGTTCGTCGCGCAGTGCGCTAACCGCGACACTACCGCTCACAACGTTCTGTGGACACACAGACAAATATCCCCCGTATAGCCTGTAACAGACTGTAGGGGCAAGTGCAGTGTGTGGAAACACTGCACACACACAGACGAGTCGTGGAGGCGGGACATTTCACTTTTGGAAGCGGTGCAAATTGCCAAAGTGGACGAGTGAGATCGAGTTAAAGGGAATGAGGAGGAGGAGAACCCTGAGCAGAAACAGAACTCCTTTGGCGCATTCTTTGAAACCCGCACCCTGTGTGACTTGGACGTGTGACGTTCAGGGGCAGTGCCACCCCTTCCCTCCCTTCCTCCACCTTCCCGGCACGGCACACGAAGGAGTGGTGTGACCAGCACCCCGCACGGCCACCTTTGTCTCCCTGATGCTGCTGATTACACAACTTCCCCGGGTACTCATTTGAGGCCGAGTCAACCTAGGGGAGGCCCAGGACCGGTTCAGATCATCGTCACTGGTGCTGAGCACCCTTATAGCTTTCACAGCATGTTGGGGCAAGTGCGGTTAGCGAGTACACACACACAAAGACAAAGATCCCCCTGTTACTTTCACAGCCTTTTGGGGGAATCCGGTGAGCTCTAAGGCTCTTTTTCACAGATGTCCAGTAGGGGCGGGTAAGAACGCTACAACAACAAACGGGATAAGGACACGACAGTAGTGCAAAGTACAAGAAAGGTAAACATCACTCAAGCACAAACAAATACAACAACTAAACCATCACCATCCTAGCAGGAAAAAAACTCACTGAGGTGCTAACTTATTTTTAGGAAGCCACTTGGCCACAAGTGATAGCTCGACAAAGTGGCCCACCATTTGGACATTTACAGCAGCAAAATCATCTCAATGCGTGTCTTGATTTGAAGCTTTCGTGACTGCAGGAATCCATACTCTAAATAAGGCAAAGTAAAAACAGTGTTCATTTATTTGACACAGATGAACCCCGCAATCCACGCCCCACTTGAAACATGCATCACGTAGTTAGAAATAAAATAAAATACAATTATATTATTTCTAACTACGTTACTTTACCGAAAGACTCAATGCATGTTTCAAATGTGGCGCGGAATGTGGGGGTCGTCTGTGTCAAATAAATGAACACTGTTTTTACTTTGCCTTATTTAGCCATGCTGAAATGTATCGGTATAGAAGGATACTGCATCTAAAGTGGATCCTAAGAGTGACCACCATAGCAGTAAAAAAATAAATATTGCACGATATTAATCTCCTCATACCGATTCAAAACACGCTCATTGTAACCTGCCTAAGTTACGTGTCGACGGTTCTAAAACACCAGATAGACCTTAAAAGTTTGCCATTGAAGTATGAAGTCTATTTCTCGTCTTTTAAAATTGTCGTGTTTGTTCATCGTGCATTTCAGCTTTAATCTTGAGCGCAGCCGTTACATCCTATCTTCCGTTGCGTCTTCGGACATCAAGAGGACTTTTAAAAGTGGAGGCTTTTAAAACGGAATAGTTTTGGGTTCTCAAATCCCTGGTGGGGAGAACAAAAAAAATGACACGTTTTAACTTTCTGCGAACAAAGAAATTCCAAAGCTGGAGATGTGTTAAAAGTTTGCAATGACTCTCGCAGGGATTGTGAACGGTGCGCAGGACGATGTCTTTCTTTCCCCTCTTGTGAATTAGCTCCCATTCTCAGAATCTCTATTTAGACCGAAGGAATCCGAAGAGCTATGAAGCTTTTTTTTCTTCACAGATGTCCCCCAGCAGAGGTGGGTCAGAAAAGTAACGACAACAAACAACACAAAAACAGAAGTGCAAAGTATATCGGCGATCTGATCCCTTCCCCATTACGCGATCTCTACCTGCCATCCTGCGAAACTCTACCTACAGAGTGGCGTAGTGGTGATCATCGTTCCTCACAGCAAGGAGGACCTGGGTTCGTTTCCTGACCCGAGCGCCTCCTCTAAGCGGAGGTTGTCTTCTCTCCCGCTGTTCTGATTGGGTTTCCTCAAGGTTCTGCCGCTTTCCTTTGTTGGGAAAAAAAATGAAACCCCATGCAATATCATCGGTATTGGGCCAAAACGTCCCAATGCTGAAAGATTACCTGAAAGTTACTCAGGATTTCACACTCAACAGCGGCATCATCCTGAACAAGTCTTGGGAGACTCGGTGAGGCTTTCCTAAGTCAACAATCTCAATAATAACAAACTGTCTTCCTAATGCCCTCGTTAATCTTTCCCCTATCCCTGTCCCTCTTTCTCTCATTCCCTCTCTCACTCCCCAAGTTCACAAGTGGAGATCACCGTGACTATGCTCGCGTTTGTCGGCTGTGTAATAGATGCATACCCCGATTATTTTTGTCTCTTGTTGTTGTTGTTGATGTTAGGAAACATGTGAAAGAAGTTGACAGTGACATAAGTTTTGGAGGCGATGGTGGCAACATCAAGTCACTTTGCTGCGCCTTTTTGGCACAAATCTGCCACTCAATGCGCCATCGTCATCATCATCACCGCCACAGTAATACTCGTGAAGTGGGTTCCACGGAGACTGGAGACGTAGTCTTTAGAGGCAACACGGTTTATTGTAAATATTAACAGAAAGCCCCCCCCCCCCCTTTACTCCCGCTACCTGGGGAGGTATGGCCTCCGGGCTGATGTGCCCTATCACTGGGGCTGCGGGCTCTGAGTCCTCCGGCTAAGGGTGACCTAGGGGAGGCTACGCTGACCCGACCCAGCCAGGGTACGGGTCCCGACCACTGGCCCACGCTCGGCCCCGCCCCTTAAAAGGACGTCGGGTCCCGGGGTCCTGGGGTCCTGGGGTCCTAGCCTAGCTGGCCGTCTGTCTTCGTCTTCAGAGCACTGCCTCGAGACGTCCTGAGGTCCGTCTTTTATACCCACCCCTCGCGGACTCTCCGCCCCCGGTACCGCCCCCTTTCTGGAACCTTCCAGGGGGCTCTGGAATAACCCCCCAACCCCTCTCAACGGTCCGGCTCTCTCTCTCTCTAGCTCAGGGTGGCACCCCCTATAGACCCGTGGCCGCAACTACAGGTAAGTATTTCCGCCGCTACACTCGTAAGCATAAAAAAGACAACATTCTCTACAATGAGAAAAAAAATATGTATATAATACAGGATATCGAAAGTTATTTTTTTTTAAATACTTAACCAAATTGTGGCCTGCTAGTTAGTGATATCACCACGGGGACCCGCGAGGAGCACGTGGGCATGGCGAGGCACCGACGCGCGCACGTGTGGCCACGAGATCGGCACACATTTCGCGCACGTGGTGCCCGTGAGCTCGCACTTGGAAGATTGCAATTACGCCGGCAGGAAGCAGATCCCCCGCTCCCCACTGCCCCATAGCCGCATCCGTGCGCAAAGCGGCGATGTTTTTGCTGGAGACTGTTTGTCATGCCTTAATTGAAAGAGCGTGTTTACTGTAATCCTGATTTATCGACTCATCTGGAAATTAAACTCCCCCACGCCCCGTAAATATTATCATTACGCAGCCCCTTCCCACAATGCAATGAGTGGTAGGTAACGGGCGTCGGGAGTTGAGCTGGCGATAAACAATGAAACTTTTTTTTTTTGCGGAAACTTGGGATGCACGTTTCTTTTTGTTTCCTTTAAAAAAATAAAACCAGAGTGAGTGTTGTTGCGAGTGGAAGTGGAGCGGTTATCACACTCTGCTGTGAACCAGGCAATCTGAATTTTATTTCCAGCTATGGATAACATCAGTGGCGAGCGGTGTCTGAACCGTCTTGGGCCTCCCCAAGGTCGACTCGGCATTGAGTGGGTACCTTGTGCTGTGTGTAAACGTCAGGACCGAGGCGACAACACTCTAATTTGTGTGCTGTAACGACTATTTTAAAATCATGATAAAGGTTTTTGGGTTGGATCGCGTAAGTATAAATGTGTCGAAACCCTCTACCTTCCGACACAGCCAATTAGTAAGGGATTTGTGTAGTAAACAACGCGCCAATTAGTTACTACTTCAGCCCACCGGTGTGTTGGAGAGTGAATCCACAACATTTACAATTTGAGTTCGACGTTTCGCTGGTAATTACATCCAGCGTCATCGGGCGATTTTCCAGAATAGTGATGGGAGTGGAAGTGTAGCGCCCGATCATGCTGGATGTAATTACCAGCGAAACGTCGTACTCATTGTACATGTTGTGGATTTACTCTCCAACACACCGGTGGGCTGAAGTAGTAATTAGCTGGCGTTTTGTTTACGTGACAAATTCCTTACGAATTGGCTGTGTCGGATGGTGGAGGGTTACGACACATTTATACTAACGCGATCTAACCCAAACATCTTCATTATGAATAATATTGGTCGCGAAAGCCTACGTGTTAAACTGCAATTTTAAAATGTTGCTTTTTGTAAATGTCCAACATTATATTCTGATTGTACTATCACGTCACCTTCAATTTAGTAAACTTTTGAGTGCAGAACCAATTTCATGCTGTTGGTTTTATTTGCACTCATTGGCGACTGGACTGAAACCATCAACTCGCCGCTACACATGAACATCGGGTTTAATCACAGACTGGTTTCTAATCCTGGAGATCTGTGGTGCCAACTCTGCGCTCTGATCTCCGTGATGTCCTTAATAGGTGCTCATTAACAGCACTTGCTCCAGTGCTGGCACATAACACTGTATCATTTTAATAAACTGATTTTGTTTTGGTTATATATGTACATGACTGCAATAGCTTACAGCCACCTTCACACATTTAAGGACAATTTATGCCATGGGAATAGTGGGAAATCTAAGTAGGAACCTTGCGATTAAAGCCATTAGCAGATTTCATCATGGACAGTGAAGTGACTTATTTATTCTGCAAATGAAAAAAAATAAACACGTTTTTGCGATGAATTTATGCGAAAAGCAACGTGATTAGGGATTAATGTGTGGATATCACGAGATAGGGGAGGGACGCTCACGCCGTGGTGCAATGCAGAGATCGCCGGTTAAACCCGAGCTTGCCCCGCAGTAGTTGAAGCAACGGACACCTTTCTTAAATACATCCGCAGCAGGACAGATGGGTGCACCACAGTTAGTCGATTGGCAGGTCATGCGTTGGGGTGAAGTGTGGTTAACTCTCACCTCTTCCCATGATGTGTGGCAACCATGGAAGAGTAGGCCCACATACCTCCGGAGAAGGGGGGTTTAATTTCGATTTAAAGCTTTCGTGACTGCAAGGATTCATCTTCTTTGGTTCTTTCGGTAAAGTCACGTAGAATGAGAATAAAATAATACATTGATAAAATAAAATAACACAATAATATTCTCACGACGTTTCGGCCACAACACAAGCGGCCTTCATCTTTCGATTTAAAGCTTTCGTGACTGCAAGGATTCATCTTCTTTGGTTCTTTCGGTAAAGTCACGTAGAATGAGAATAAAATAATAAACTGATAAAATAAAATAACACAATAATATTCTCACCACGTTTCGGCCGCTTGTGTTGTGGCCGAAACGTCGTGAGAATATTATTGTGTTATTTTATTTTATCAATTTATTATTTTATTCTCATTCTACGTGACTTTACCGAAAGAACCAAAGAAGAAGGGGGGTTTCTCGAGTTCCCTAAGATGTGAACTACCCCACCTGGTATACAGGAGGTTGTGGGTTCGATCCCGATCCTGACGCCTGCTGTATATTTGGAGTTTGCGTGTTCTCTAAGTGGACGCGTGGATTTTTTCTTTCTTCGAGTCCTCGGATTTTCCCCTCCACATTTAGCATCATGCGTGTCGAGAGTATTTGGCTCCTGCTATAAATTTCCACGTGATAAGCTACTTCGTTGAGCTATCATTTGTCACCATGTCGCTTCTGAAAAATACATTTTCAGCTCAGCGGGCCTTACCTGGTAAAATAAAAATAGCTTAGTTTAATTCTAGATTTGAAGCTTTCGTGACCGCAAGGATTCATACTCTTTGGTTTTATTCGGTCAAGTCACGTAGATAAAATAAAACTAAATAAAAGAAAAGAAAATAATTAAATCACGACGTTTCGGAGGCAACACAAGCTTCCGTCTTCAGGTGGAATAGTCACAGCAAAAGATCTGTTTACACATTTTTTATTTTATTTTGTTTTATTTATCTACGTAGCTTAGTTTAGTTTCAGCAGTGGCGTGAGCAAGAAAATTGCGGGACTGCACCATTTACATTTATGCTCGTTGCGAGATAACCAGCCACTTCCGGCTGACTTCCAAAAGGTGATCAGAATTCAATTAACGTTTCAAACTGCACATGTGTGCATCTTCCATGAGCTCCGGTGGATGGGGAAGAGAGAGGGGGGGAAAAAAAAGGAGGCGAAAAAAATCATCGGAGTGGTTCAGCCTCGAGGAGGAGCAGGTCAGGGCGTGAGGGGTGTGGGGGAAATGACAAGCATAACGCCAGGTCAGCATTAATTATAGCGCGGCTGTCAAAAGGCATGTCAAACTTTATCAGCGGGCCCACCGAGCGAGAAATGAAGACACGAAGCATCTCGCGGGCGTAGAAATTAATGCAAAGCATCAGCAGCAGCAAAAAAAAGGGGGAGCTTCGCTGATAACCACCGAGGTATTAAATTTGCAGAGTCAAGCGCAATGGGGGGGGGGGGGGGGTGGTAAATGCGCGTGCGCGTGTGTGCTGCCGTGTTAGGGCCCTGCACTTTGTGTATCGCCACACAAGCTCAGTTGCCGGCCTCGTCTGTTATAATTGCTCACCGGGTCGTGAAGCAATTAGGGACGAAAGAAACATCCAATTTTGTCCTTGAAGGCATTTGTTTCGGATCGCTCCACTGCTTTGAGAGCACGCGTGCGGAGCAGTCTTCCTACAGCGGAATTAAAAGTTCCGCGTGTAAAAAAAATGTTTGATAAATGTTCGTAAATCCTCGTTCTACATGCCCCGTATTTATTTATTTTCTTCTTCGCGAATTTAGAATCGGCGGGGCCTCGTGCATCGAGTGAAACCACCACCTGCGTGCAGTGTGAAATTGATAGATTGGTTTATTAATGTGATTGACAGTTTAACTTAATAAAAAAATTTCATTACGCCTATGTTGTGCAAATGAGTCGCAGGCCTTTTGTTGAAATGCTAACCCGTGCAGTCCACATAAAATATGATCCCTTAACCGTAATCCCCAGACATGACCTATGCGCATGGGCCATTTATTTAATTGGTTACAGAGAAAAAAAAAACATTGACTGGTCTATTTAATTGGACACATTGGGAAATCTGCCCAACAATTTGTTTAGTTCGTTAGTTATACACACACCATACAATGCAGGTGAGTGATGCATTGCTATAAGCGTTTCCGTATTGCAGTTATTATTATTATTATCAATAAATGAAAATCCGTCATGTCGTGCCCGATGACCTAAATATTACCACGGTAAGTTTATTTCGGATGAGGCTTGCTTGCCTCGGCAACATTTCGCCAGAGCTCTAGCGCAGAACGAAGCCTCTCATCAATCTTTTTTTGTCAATTGGCCGAATTTTCCAGGAGAGACACCGATATCCGGGCTCATCTTTTATGACAGCTGCACGAGCCAATTATGTTTGGCCAGTCACACCTCCTACTGTTGCCGTAGCCCATTTCGCAGTGAGTCAGTAGAGCAAATGGAACACACTCACGGATTGCGAACCGCGAAGCCGTGGTGCAAATAGTCGGGCCGCACTCGTCGCAAATTCGATTCGATCGCCCGAAGCGGCAGTTTCTTGAATCCCACCGTCTCTGTTCACCCGGCTGTGTGACCGAGCTCAGCAGTTGATTGGTCGGTAGGGCAAAGTGTGGGTGCTGCCATTTTCTTCCGAGATGCTGTGGCGAGCATGCAAGAGTAGGCCAAAATACCCTCTGGCGGAGGCTCTCGACAGCTCTCTGTAGTGAAGAAACCCCTAACGCGAGGCAGTGTGGGGTAGTCGAGCAATTGGTGGGGCCGCATCTTCACCTCGCTGCGTAAACAAGCGGCCGTATGGGGAAACGCGATTTCGATGACTGTGCCATTTAATTCCTCCGCGCCGATAAAAAGGTCAGCGGCGTTCCTGCTAATGTCGGGCCGCATGATTTAAGGAACTCGTTTCCCATAGCCCCTCTGCCAGCTCGAGTGAAAAGTTTTGGGAGCTGCCATGTTTTGTCTTGACATTGCACAGAAAACACAAACGCGCGTGCGCACACACACGTTTAAATGTCACGCTCGCTTCACGGCTTTCCACGGTTGCGCCGTACATAACCCCGCGATGTTGTTGCTCGGCACGATGTCCGACGTTTTGCTCCACGTTGAGGGAGATTCTTCCAGGAACCTTGTTTTTTGCCGCACGAAACGTCGGACATCGTGCCAAGCAACTCGCGCCATCGCCCAAAATAAAACTTCTGAAGAATGCCGTTAATGTGGAAGTACGCGTGCTCGCTTGTTAAGGCTAATTTTTTTAGTTTCTCCCTGCTTTTTTTGACCAGTCGGAATTTGAAGATGGGCGAGGAGTAGAATCTGGGTGCGGTTGCGATGAAACGATGAGATGCGGAGTGCATGCCGATGCTTTGTTCTTTTTTTTCGTCGTCGGAGGAAGGTGTGAGTGTGTAGACGTTGGGTTGTTGATTACGATGTAAAATAAAATAAAACATTCTCTTGAATCCACAAAATTCGGAAAGTTCAAGCAACGAAGAGAGTTGCCTCACTAAACTTTTTGCTCTTAACGCCACAAAGTTTATATATTTGTGTGTGTGTGACCGAGTGGAATTTCAGTCGTGTAAAAAAACAACTAATATACGCAGTATACAACACCAAATGCATTCTTTATGACAGTCGACTTCAATGTGATCTCTTTCATAACGACATTTGGCAATTAGCAAGCATCCCAGACAGAGGGATTGGGCCCTCTGTCTGGGATGCGTGCTAATTGGCTTGTGCCCTCTGTCTGAGATGAAAATATACCAGCTCAGAAACTGATCACTCGTAATGTCCATTAACCTAATAAGCACACTCTGTAATTGCAAGCTATTCCATGATGAATCACAGCGATTCTTTCATCTTTGCTCGAATGGCAAGATTCCCTTTAAACTAACGACCGGGTTCTGTTTTATGGTGCCCAGAATATAAAGGCTGTGATGATAATTCAGTTGCTAAAAGGTACACAGATGAACTGGTTGACCTTTTTTGGTTCTTTTTTTTCACCCCCTTTGACATTTTATCCGTGCGTGAGCACAATACGGGCGTAGGGATGTGCCAACGATTTTCTTAGAAATTATTTTAAACAATACTAAAATCAGGCTTGGATCCTGATTTTCTGAAACTTTAATTTGAATATTTCAGACTGATCCAAAAGCCGGTAATGTCACTGACACGAGGTCACGTCCTCACGTTCTTCCTGTCAAAAATTATGTCGCGTGACGTCGATGTCGTTAGCATGTAGACACTTGAAAATCAAACATGACGTAAGCCAGCATTTGCTCGTGCCGCTGCTGGCGGAAAAACCTCCACTCGAGAATAGTTCTAGAGAGCATTTGGTCTCCTCTGCCACGTTCATCTGACGTCGTGTCGGAAGAGGTGGAAGTACCCACGCCTTACCCCACCGCGCACAACCTGGAGTGTACCCATTTACAATCCTGGGTGAACAAAGGCAGTGGGTGGGTGGGGGGTGCGGAACTCAGAACCTTTCCCATTGCTTCAACTGCCACGCGGGTAGATGGGATTGAACCGGTGACCTTTGGATTGGAACTCCAGTGTGCTGACCGTTACAACCTCTGTGGCGGCTCCCTTATCAATGGAATGAAAATTATTCAAAATTTGTTGGGAAAAAAATTTATACTAAAAAAAAACAGGATTCAATATGTCAAAATCCGAAAACCATTCCGTATACGTCGCTGTGTCATCAAAGTCTTGACGTGGAATAATTTAGAAATGAGACACTAAAGTGGGCGTTAAAAAAAAAACCGTTTCATAACCAGGTAGGATCCGACTGAGACAATGTATCTCTCTTTGGGAAAGCCATCTGGGACGATAACCTTGTAATTTTCACGGAGTATCTGGAATCGCTTTGCCCTAGTGGAGCGTAATAGAAATATTTAGGGTCAATTTCCACTTCAGCACATGAAACGCATTGTCATTTTCGCCTAGAAAAAAAAGATACATCTGCAACAGGGCACCATGCCAGACTCTCAACAGGTGGCACTCGATTGCGAAGAGAAGCTTCCTGCAAAAGGCACACTGACAACGCGACTCTTGTTCATGCTGCTGGGGCGGTTGGCGCACTGCGCCATAATCCGTTTGGGCCACGTTCAATTCCCATTCTGAAGCCAGTGATGCGAGTTCAGTTGAATGATATCCAAACTGTCCCTGGCCTTTGCACATACCTCTCCACCAAGTTCACACTCACTCACTTCACCAGCGTCGTGAAGTGTGGTGCTTGTTTTTTTTTTATGAAGGTGTGAGTGGCGGTGCAGTTGTTAGTGCAGTGTTATGAGTTTGATTCCTGGCTTTGGCTAACATCAGCGGTGAATGTACATCTGGACGTCTCGGTTGCAAGTCCAGTATGCTCGCCATTACATCTTGGTAGCATCCCGAGCGCATAGTTAGAAAAAATATACACAGCAGCATAATTTATTCAATGACTGCTGATGAGACACTTTATATTGAAACCGGCCTCAGAGTTTGCTGATGCAGTATTTGAATCAATGCTGCTAAAATGAGGCGTTCCCAGAAGGCCGTGCGGCTGATGGATTGTATATAAATACTTCACATTTTTTTCGCGTGCAGAGACGCGTTGTCTGCTTCTTTATATTCTCCACAAATACGCTGATTATTATTTTGAATCGACGTTTTAGCATCGATTCCGTGTGCACCGCGCTTCGCGCACAGACAGCAGCCACTGTCGAGGCAGCTGCACTCACCACGCGAGGAACCATAACACAAACAAATAGCTCCTCGAATTTGTATCTCATCGTCAACCGAATCGTGCCAACTCATCAAATCCCGCCCCGCTTGCGGGCACAACCGGGATGTCTGCCGTAGTAATGAGCCGTTGAGCTAGCTCGCGGGCATTCAATTGGCATTCTGCGCTCTTTGCCACCTCGAATATTGGCGGTGGCGGCAGTTTGGGCCATCTCGCGCGCACTTCAGACTAGGGGGCCCACGGATCTCTCCGAGGTGGAATGCGCATGTCGAGAGTGTGCGTGCTCGCTAACAGCACTTGCCCCTACAGTCGGTTAAGGCTATACGGATGATCTTTGTCTTTGTGCGTATCGCACGTGTGCAAAATCCCACCGGGGTTTGTTTTTAATTTAGTTTGGTAAACACGCAACTTGTAATTGCCCCAAAACCATTATAATTAGATCAAACAGAGGTTTTTTTTTTGGGGGGGGGGGAGAGATTCTCTTTGGATTTGAAATGGATATGTGCAGAGTGAATACTTCGTTTTTTTTATTTTCAGGACTGAGATTACATTTTCTTGCATTTAAAGAAATTGGTTATTAAATACTTATTCACAACGTCTTATTTCAAATTTTATGCCTCGCTAATCAGGGGTACACATGGGAAATTATATATATATACACGTGTTTTGTCAATAATCGCAAAAGCATGTGCTTATGCGCCAGATGTCCATTGAATTATTGTTATTAGCTACAAAGGAGAAAATGCACCCAAGAGGTGGACCACTGCGCAGAATAAATTTTGAGAGCAGTTCGCGTGCTGGAGAGAGAAGGAGGTTGGCATCGCAGGGCCAGTGAAGAATGGTGCCAGCATGGGAAACTTTCATCCAGCGGTGGATGGATGATGGATGATGTTTGATTAAGTAAAACGGAACATTACGACAACCGTTTCTTTATGCCACTGCCTACAGAAGGGCCTCCACGAGAGGAAGTTCAATCCCTCTACAGGGTAATTTGGCCTACTCTTCCCACGCTGAGCAAACAACTTGGAAACAAGGCGAGAGTGCCCACAATCCAACCCACGACTTGCAACTCGCTGATCGACTCGCTGTCGTGAACCCGCTTAATTTACAATGCTGGGTGGACAGAGGCAGGAGACATTCAAGAAAATCTGCAAACCAGTTTCAACTGCTGTGCCGGGAGATGGAGTTGAATCGGTGATCGTTGGATTGCAAGTCCAGTGCGCTCAACACGACACAACATTGTCGTTGACGATGATACGAAAAACATGTCTGTTTATCTTTAAAAAAAAATGTAACTATTATTAATGAAATTACTGCTTGATAACTTTACAAGGCCAGTTTACTTGCTTCCTACAAACCGCCCAGTGCTTCATAAGGCGCAGTATTAAACACACAGCTTACACAAAATGTGTCTGGTAATGAGCTGGGAGTTAATTAAGTACAAATTTTTGCAACTACGGGAGCAGCCTTTAATTGCGCATCATACTTGACACGGGGAAAATTTCAACCTCGCGTAAAATTTGCATTCCGACGTGGTCTTGCCAACGGGATGTGCTCTCATTTAAGTGGCTTTGAATTTGCACGCATTTAAAAAAAAAACAATAATTGTCTTGCATTTAGATAATAGCGTGTGCAGTTTAGATTTAAATATTTTAAATGAAATTTCCATGGAGATGAAATGTAAAAAAAAAGAAAAAAACGAACGTGATTTTTTTTTCTGGCACTTAAGAAAATTGCAAAGAAATTACAATTTAAGAATGCCATAATCATAATTATAATCATGAACCATTTTAGCTGCCGAGAGAATTCTATTTTTTATACAGATAATTATCATACAGAGTATCCACATTTCCAGTCACAGCCCCCTTCAGAATTAACGAAGAAGAATATCGACCAGATTTCGGATTTCCTGGCATATGCAGTGACACCAAGACCCATAATAATATTCATCCCAATCCACATTTACAATATTACCTTGTGCCTTGACCTCTACCCTCCTAGCAGTGACATCAGCCCTAACCCCGCAGAGACCTCATGCCCTCATCGGGGACCTCATCCAATGACTTGCGCCAGCATGCCCTTGCCTGTGCACTTTTTCGCAGATTAATCATTATATCCTGGTGTGTTCCATTCGTCCAAGAATCGGTAACTAAAATAACAAGAACAGACATCTTTTTTGTCGAATTTGGTAAGAAAAAAAAAACGGAATATGTCAAGTGACGCAATGCATAAAATAACGTTATTAAGCGGTTCTTAAAGAGCCGTATGCAGCTCTGGAAACGCAGATTGCACACCCCTGCCCATGGTAAAATGGACATCCATGGTAAACTGGACTTCCATTGTAAAAATGTACTTCCATAGTAAACTCGACTTTCATGGTCAAATGGACTTCCATGGTAAAATGGACATACATGGTAAAATGGACTTCCCTGGTAAACTCGACTTCCATGGTAAAATGGACTTCAGTGGTAAAAATGGATTCCCATAGATTAGTCTTCGTGGAATCGCCGCTGCTGTGCACGTTGCTAATTATTTACTCAAAACGTTCACGTGCCCATGATGTTTAGTTGAAACTACACGGAGCTGACACTGCTGGATGAAGGTAAAGTGACGCCGTCCACGTCATGGGGGAGGTTGTTTTTTTCTTCTAATTTACTTATCACACTTCACCACGCTGGTGAGTGCGGATTGGTCAAGGCAGCGAGCAAAGAAGTGCAGTACAGTAATGCATTGTGCTGAACTTCCGAGCCGATATTTTAGCTCGCGGGAGGACCCTGGACCTACCGCTGCGGTGCCAGCTCAGCGCTGCGGCCTCTGAGTCACCCAGCATTTGAGAGTGAGGACCACGTTCGTAAAATCGTTAAGACAAAGATCCCCCCGTATAGCCTTAACAGACTGCTAGGGCGAGCGCTGTTAGCGAGTATCGGCGAAGAAAGCCGGCACGGCACACGAGAGGGTTTCGGTGACCAGCACCGCGCCCGGCCGCCTTTGTCTCCCTTGTGGCGATATTTACGCACAACGCACCGTGTGCTCATTTAAGGCTGAGTCGACCTAGGGGAGGCCCTGGACCGGGTCAGATAATCGTCGTGTAAAAGCATCACACACACACATATACGTGTGCACACAGAAGGGTCCACACACCCCCCCCCCCTCTCCTTTACCTGAGCTAGAGGTCCCTTGCGGACAATGTTGGTGAAACCGGTAAATTTTTGTCCTGGTCGTAAACCCCCCCCCCCCACAATCCCTGCTGCCCTGCAACTCTCTTTTGCGCTCCGGCACTGTGGAAAGGCAGAGAGAGAGAGATGGGTCGGCCGAGTTGCCTATTCAATCTTCCCGCACAATGCTGCCTCGTTCAATCTGGCTGGCCTATTAATTACATCACTGTTTATTCCCTACATGCACCGTAAATAGCAAGGTGTACCTTTCACGCGTTGGTCCAGGCTCGCGGATCTTAAGAAATGCTTTCCGAAGGGTTTATTACAAGGACAAAGAGAGTCGTGCGCTTGCACGTGTACAGCGAGTGCCGTGCGAGCTTGTTATTGAGACTCGCCCACAATCGTGTGCTCAACTTCGCATTTGCACACTTAACGAAGCGAGGGGACGTTGCATCGCCACATCGTGTGCGGTTGTAATTGCCACCGCGGCTTACGATGGTTGTTTATTTGAGTTGGGTTTTTTTTTTTTGCGTGTTTATTTCGTCTTGCGGGAAAGTTGCTTAGTTATGTGCACGGTACCGGTGTACCGGTGAGTGCGCTGGACTTGCGGTCCAGAGGTCATTGGTCTCGATTCGAACTCCGCGGGTAAAATTGTCTCCATCGCCACAGTTAGTCAAACGGGCAGGTCGCGAGTGACGGAGTCAATTTGCCTCTGGCCAGTGTTGGAGTGTCGGCCAAACGCAATCTAGAAGGGCCATCTTAGGCTTCCTCGAGTGGAAGGCCCCCACGTCAGCGGTGGTGTGAGTGGTGACATTTCAGGTCTGCTCCATTTAACTTTACACCAGCTTGAGTGCTTTTTTTTGGAACGTTAGCATTGATAGTTTTGAGGAAATGCATGTTATATTTAACGCTTACTTTTACAGCATACAATAAAGTTGTTGTCTATGATCCAGTCCAGTAAATAACCGCACACACACACGAAGCAAGCGCCTTCCATAAAGCTGATAACATACTTCAGGGGCTACTAACATTATCAAGCACCTATTAATACCATGCCCGGCTGATTTAGTCTTCCCAGTGCTCGTGTATTTCATATCCACCACATCCGGAACTCGCTTAAAAGCTGAGTCGATCCAGGAGAGGCAAGTACCCGTTCAGATGACTTGCCACTCAAATTAGCCATAGCGCCGAATGAAACCTGGATCGTCTGCTTTAGTGGTGCAGTATACTGCACCACCGGTACACACACACACATGATTCAAATAAGCAATCTACTTAATATAATTGGGACCAAAATGTAAATATTTGTTTCATATAATCTACTTATTCTTGGGCTAATTATATGCAACGCATTTAGTTTATTGCATTGCCAAATTAAAAGACAGATAAAGCGATACAAAATAACATCTTCATCATCTGATGGGTTACTGTTTTGATTTAGTTTTTGTTGCTCTAAACTTCTTGCACAAACCATGAATTACCGCTGGGTTGTGCTTCTCTGAGAGCTGAGACCCAGCTTTGAAGCAGTCAAGTTGTTCTTCAAAAGTAAACATCAGTTTGTCACCACGGTCAAATAAGATTCGTGGCAAAGTCCAGCTCCATTGGTGGTCCTTAACCAGTGATGTACATTCCACATTGCCATGCCGGGGCTGATTCCATCCAAAACATTGCTTCTCACAAAACAAATCCTTCTTTTGTCCACCTCATGGGAATGATGGGCTGAACTGACTCTCCCAACTAGAATCAAAGTCAACTACTGTTTTATAGTGAATCTAGTACTCTTACCACAATGCCACCCAGACGGACATCTGTGAGTGCAATTTAAGCATAGCCTCGATTTACCGTATTGTTATCAGTGTTATTGTAGCTTCGTTCGGCAATGCATTTACACCCTCTTGAGAATATAAAAAAATATGATATCAGCTCTCTGCTCTTCTAATTTGCAGTTGTGCAAGCCAGGGTACAACTATCGTGAATTACAATACATCTGACATTCAGTGGTAAAGTCTGAGCAAGGTTATTATACAGAAAGAAAAAGAGGGAGGCCCGATTCACCTAAGGATGTTTACTGCAGTTGCACTTTCATGGCTTACAGAATTATTAACTTACTTGCTCAAATACGCTTACATATGTAAAAGCATTTATAAGTATAGACTCGCTCCTATGTCTCCACGTGTAATGTCAAATATGTTTAATCCGTTAGCCCATTGGTTTTCCAGACCAATAATATCAAAGCAGCATTTAAGTAATCAAACTCTGGACTGGCTTTGACCTTCTGGGTCTTATCACCTGTCATGCATATTATATATCCGTACGCACACAGAGTGGTGTTCACTAGCCTTACATTTTGCTGCGAAGGTGCAGAAAGATTAACGTATAACTTCTATTATCATGATTGCACCGAAGCGTGCATGAAACATGTTCACACTGTCAGGGAGAGAATAAAAGTTAACGTAAAGAAAAGCATTATATTGTTTTTTTTCTTTACGTGCATTTGAAGAATGGGTCTTAAACAGCCAATGAATAAATAGGCCCTCTGAGATTTTCCGGCCACGAGTGATGCATTGCGCGATGGGGAATTCGCTACTCCGCAAATGAACGAGGCCTCGGTCGCAAGATGGCCGGTCCCTGTGCTTATTTTCTGTTGTTGTTGTTTTAAGCGCGCGTTTTTTTTATATTTCGAGAATATTTTTTGTTTCGTTCCACGCGAGTTCACGGGCCGAGCGCGAGCCAGCGGGGGGCGAATGGGACGGATAATAAGGTCACCGTTCATCACGTCTCATCGGAAAGCGCTGTGTTTTAATTTTCATTGAAAATTACAAGTGTTCCCGACGTGAAAATCAATGGACGTACAGAAGGAGGCCCTCCGAGCCCTGACTTCTGGGGTCACGTGAATGCCCCCTGTGAGGGTTGT
The DNA here is from genome assembly GCF_048934315.1 of Petromyzon marinus. NCBI lineage: Eukaryota > Metazoa > Chordata > Hyperoartia > Petromyzontiformes > Petromyzontidae > Petromyzon > Petromyzon marinus. The sequence goes on along the minus strand of NC_133716.1, from coordinate 7,308,138 downwards.
TGCGGTGTTTGGATGGATATTTTATTTTTGCTGGCCAGCGATCGCGTTCCCTTCATCATTCCCGCCTCTCTACTCTGACGTAGCGGAGTGATCTGAGCAAGACAAATGTGCTCCCATACACTGCACACGCAGCTGTAGTTAGTATTATTATTACTATTGTTACTATTATGATTGTTTATCCAGGAGAGCCTCATTGACACTCATAACTATCTTTCTGGAGGGTCTTGCCAAGTTTTTTTTGCAGTAGGGGGCAATGTTACAATGTGCAATCCCAATTGAGTAATTGGCAGAAAATTTTTCAGCAGTGGGATGGTTTGGCCAATGCCAGCCACATTGTTTTTTTGTTAGCTATGAGAGGGAACCAGAGAATCCGGAGGAATCCCATGCAGAACAGGTGGAAGGACATACAAACTCCACACAGAAAGGCCACTGAGTTGGGATTCGAACATAGGCCCTTCTTCCTGCGAGACATACGTTTCGCCACTGGCAATTGAAGGTTTTGCTTACCCAAGGACGTTGGTGCTTAATACAGTTGTTATTACCCATGAATCGTCAGTCTGAACAAGATTATATAATGAAGATCACCATCCATGGTCAATCTACTGCTGGATGAAGGCCTCCCCAAGTCGTCAGCATCTTTCATGAAAAATAAGCTGGCTTGGGCACGACACATCACGACTCGAACGTATGATTGCCAGTGGTCTAGAGAAAGGATTGTGTGGGAGCCAAGGAATGCATAACGTTCCAGAGGACGTGCGCTGAGGAGATGGAGCAATTACATCAGCCCGTGTGGAGGCGCTCGGTGGATTACACTATGTAACACAATTTTTGTTCCTGGGTAGTAAGTGTTATTTCGTAATTGCTTATGCCTAAAAAGTATATAAAATGTCTATTATTCCCCACAAATTTTGCTTTTGTGACCAGGACAGCGATATTTTGAAATTTCCCTATTTTCAATGACAAAACGGCCGAATTTGTGTCTTTTCGTTTAGATGAAGTCAGAAAAAACAACATATGAATAAAAAAATACATGTATTTACACTAAAGTGATACCTAAATGACTACAAAAGATTTAGAAGTGAATAGTTTTTCGAGATTTACAATTATACTGTAAATCACTTTCACGAATCAGTCCCCAAATGTAGTCTCCCATCATGCTCTCGTTATACTGTCCTTGGTAGCAGCGTTCAAAGTTAGGAAATGGCACTTACTACCCAGGAGCAAAAATAAATAAATATTTGTTACACAGTGTTATCACAACACCGGATCGTGATAGATGGCAGTGGCTTGGGGAAGTCCTCATCCAGCAGTGGATTGACCACAGCTCGCGCTCATGATGATGAGAACAAACGTGTTGGAGCATTAACGACTGAACCAGGATACAAATGCCTGACGATATCATCAGAGGCGATTCCATGACTACACAAGTAGATAGGAGGGAGCAGCGGTGGGGAGGGTGATCAGAAAGCTCGGTGCTGGAGAGAGGATCTGAAAAAGATCAGAATTTATATCAGAGATCGCAGCCGGCGAGGATATGAAAATAATGAACATTTTTTTTCCGTCAAAAGGTACTTCAGCTACAGCTGCCATGATGACATTAAGGCTCTCAAGCCACCGAATACCGAAGGCAATTCGAATGAACGCTTTGGAAATAGGCGGCGGTGTACGACGCAATTGAGCCACTTTTAAACGAGCTGAACAAAATAAAAGAACCACGCTGCGTCATCGTAAATGGGAGCATCAGTGCGGAGGAAGCTCGAATGGAGCGGTGGTGAGAGGACGAGTGGTGAGTTTGGCATTGGAGTGAAGAATGAGAGAAATGAGGCTTTGTTCGATTGCCCAGCCATGAAGGACATCAAGATAATGAAAATAAACCTTTTTTTCGAAAAGGAAGGAATCTCTGAAATGCGTGTGTGAGAAGCCCATATAATTCAATTATAAATGATATTGACTTTGATTCTAATGGACAAACCTCACATTGCTGGAGACATCTGTCCAACTGATTCAACGCAGGAAGCGATCACTTGGCGTAGATAATTACAAGGGAAAAAAAACCGGAGGATTTGTTGAAATAAAAAAAAAATCTGGGTCAGAATGTAGCAGATTTCAGATCAACCATTTAAGCAACGAATTCAAATTTCATGGAGCAGAATTATTATTCAATGGATGTTTTAATAATGAATCTACTGACGTAGCAAAGGTTAAAGATTGTTTTGGTTATGCCGCATTGGCAGTTGGGGTGCACAAGCACAAATGACAACATTAAAACTCGGCACATTCCTCGGTAGCACTTTGGCCTTAAAAACAGACAAGACAAATAAAATTAGCTGTGCTTCAGACGCATCGCACATGAAACGATTGCCAAAACTGTCACCGATAATGTACGTTTCCTTTTTAAGACCACAACATTATTGAATTGATGGTAATGGTTACTCCATTGAATGTGGGGGGGTGGGGGTGGAAGGTTAAAAAAAAGTAGAAAAATGGATCTGACACCACAAAAAAATGGAGAAATTTAAAAAGAGACACGAGATGAGAAGCCGAGGACTGAACACACAACACGGCAAACGATTATTAAAGAATTAGAAAGGCATCGTAGCAAGCAATGAGTGAATGAAAGCAGCAAAATGGAAATGTGATGATTGGTGATGAACAAATGGTTAGGCCTTTGTGGAAAGATGGAATACTCTTTTATTTATTTCTAATTTAGTCATTACACTTGTTTATCCAGGAAAGCCTCACTTGAGTGCCGAGTCTTTTTTTCCAGCCGGGTCCTGCCAAGTTTTTTTTTTTGCGCAGTAGCCGCGGCAATGATTTTCCCCGTACGATTCCCAGTGGACAAGTTTTCAAACGTGCCAAATTTGGGCCATGACGCTGGCACGCAGGGGCCCACCCCTTGCAAATGTCATCACGGGATCTTCAACGTCCGCTGTGATTCAGGCAGCGTGTATTAGAGATAAACAAAAACAAAACATGAGAGGAGGAATAATCTGACGATCTGTGTCGTCAAAAATGGACAGTTTTTCCTCGCTTTATGCACATTCGGTTTGTGTGATTTTGCGTATAAGCGGCAAACCTATTCCCAAAAATCGCTATATGCGATTTGAATTCACTCGTATGCGGCTACGTGGCCGGGCGTGGAAAACATTCGTGTACTGTATGCGTGTATACTCAGCATGTGCACATTTTGTTGGAATACATCTACGACCGCGTAATGCGACGGAAACCTGTACCTAAGGGCTCAAAACATATTTTACGATGAAGAAGAGAAACCAATCTTGATTTGAAGCTTTCGTGACAGCAGGAATCCATACTCTTTGGCTCTTTCGGTAAAGTTACGTAGGTAGAAAAATAATCGATCACGACGTTTCGATCGCAACACAAGCAATCGTCATCAGGTGGGACAACCACAGCAAGAAACAACTGCTGAAGTAGGCGAGAGATTTGCCTTGGCACGAGATTATATAGTAGGCCTCGGCAGTAGGGGGGGGGGAGAAGGAGGGGGGAAAGCGGCATCTCTTCAGAAAGGTCAGAGACTCGATCAGGTGACCCTTCTTGTCTCGCAGCCTGTTAAAATATCTAATAGTTGTGTGGAAACCCTCCCCTTAGAGGCAGTTGAACAATGGCTCGCTTGAAGAAGCAAAGGCTGCCCCTCGCGGTATGAGAATAAGAAAACTCCTGGACCAGATGGAATTCCTGTGAAAATCATCAAAGAAGTAGAGATACATTTATTAAGTGTTTACATATAAATGAGACACCGCGATCGTGGAATTATGGCTCCAATCATTCTTATATTTAAAAAGGGCGAATCTACTGATCTAAATAATTGCAGAGCCATTATCGTGAGAAAGAATGGGGGCCACTTCCAGAAACGTTGCCTATTATATACTTGTATTGCGTTTAAGGCCACAGTGTTATTGACGAATGTGAGCTTTCATTTTCCAACGGCTCTGTAATTCCACATGTGTATAAATCGTGCACGAAGGTCATTGGGGGACGGGATAATGAAAGATTTTGAGGCCAAACGGTCACATGAGCAAGCTCGCTTTAGGGATACCATCGCCCAAATACACACTGTCAATATGATTCGGGTACAGGATTAATGAATATCAAATGCCATTGTGCTGAGCCTTCATAAGACTATGAAAAGGGCATTTGACTCTGTGAAAAAAAATCGATTCAAGCATTCACAATTTCACAACCCATGACCCAAATTAAATAAATGTGTAGAAATTATGAAGATATTTTTTTTTTGTTTACGAATATGATTTGGAAAAACCCCCCATCTACTTCAAGCTTTCGTGACTGCAAGGATTCATCTTCTTTGGTTCTTTCGGTAAAGTCACGTAGAATGAGAATAAAATAATAAAATAACACAATAAAATTCTCACGACGTTTCGGCCACAACGCAAGCGGCGGTCTTCAGGTGAAAGGTACAGACCTGTCGGGACGACAGACGACAGAGCTCTGTCGTCCCGACAGAGCTCTGTACCTTTCACCTGAAGACGGCGGCTTGCGTTGTGGCCGAAACGTCGTGAGAATTTTATTGTGTTCTTTTATTATTTTATTCTCATTCTACGTGACTTTACCGAAAGAACCAAAGAAGATGAACCCCATCTACGTTTGAGATTGCACGAGGAAAGAAAGAAAATATAACAAGATGAATCGAACAAGGAGACACGCTCTCACAACAGTTATTCACTGTGAATTTAGATTGTTTTTTTTTAGCGAAAAACTCGAGTTGACAAATAAAGGCATAACCACGAAGGGCGAAACTACGAACCGTCTCTAGTTAGTTGACAACATATTCATGATAACAAGTCGTGGAAATGAACTGCAGGGAATTATTGAAGAACTTAATAAACAAAAAGGTGGCTGTGCAGTTGGGCTCGAGAAAATAAAATCTTCAGCAAACCAAAAATCAGCTGAAGATGTCCGTTGGAAGAATACAACTGGAAGACGCACTGCACATCTGTGAAAAAGAGCTTCATAGCTCATCGGATTCCTCCGGTATAAATAAAGATTCTGATTCTGAAGGCGAACTGGGAACAGTTAGATCGCGTCAGTATACATGTGATAACGTCACCTTGCTCTATTTAAAACCGGAAGCAGGTCGATCTCTTCACAAATATGGCAAAATGGGATGAAGTAGCAAACTAATTGGTACGTTTTGTTAACCTGACAAACTTTACTAACTGGCCGTGTCGGGTAGGGTGGTGGGTTAACGACACATTTATACTGACGCGATATAACCCAAGATTATCAAGTAAATATGTGGACCAAACGAGGTTGGAGTGATTTTGAAAGAACGTAACTTAACACGGTGAAAAGCAACATAACCAGTTTAAACGTTGGGACACCGAAAGAGCAGAGCGCACGACGAATCCTTGCCGAGGCACACGCATTGAGAGTCCACCGAGAGACAGAAAAAGGGGAACGCGTCGATCGGAGAGCGCACTCCGGTTTTGGAGGCGTCGTGTTGACCGTTGAGGAAAAGCGAATGGACTTGGCCAGGACGCGTCACTAGAAGGGACGATGGCCCCGCGGGGTCGAGGTTGACAACGGAGTTGCAGCTAAAGGAGGACGGGGGGGGGGGGGTTGTGCGCGCTTGAGAGGACGTCGGTCATGAAAGTGGAGTGTGGAGTGATGAAATTAGCTCGTGCACGACTGGGGCTAGATTTGAATGTTGCGTTTCGTAACCATGGCCATTTGAGCAAATTGACACGGTGATCGTTTAGACTTCAGAGCTACATTATTAACTTTTTTTAAATGCGGCGATTTAACAGGAGATTGCGCTTTCACTGCTTGCTCCGGTTGTCCGGAATTCCATCCCTGAATTCCATCCCTGAATTCCATCCCTGTGGCCATACACAAGACTGATAACCTTGCCCTATCCAAGTTCAGGCTCTAGGCTTTCTCCTCTGCTGCTTATGACCGGTCGCTCCCTATGGAGTCTTCTCCACGAACAGATTTCCCGTTTTTTTTTCTACACCAGAGATGCAATCCCAGTAAATACGCTACGTTGGACCAACATCGGCACGCGGTTCGAAACATTGGACCACCGTTTACTGCGATGGCATTTCAGCCTGCAACCTGGCACTGCTGAGCAAAGGGCCTTTCCCATCTGTTTCCATTCCTTCCTTTGTTTAAGTGTTTCCTGTTCCAGGAGTGGCGGCTTCGTACGTGCAGCTTACTCGTTGTACGAGCGCCACGGTGGGGAGATGTTAACTACTCCGCTGCTATACAGGAAGTCGTGGGTTCGATATTGACGCCTGTATATTTGGAGTTTGCGTGTTCTCCCCGCGGTCGCGTGGATTCTTCTCCGGGCCCTCTGTTTTTTTCCCTGCACATTTAAAAACATGATTGCGTTTAGATAGCGTTTGGCTGATTCCACGTGATAAGCCACTTTGTTGAGCGATCGTTTGTGACCCAGGTCGCTTCAGAGAAAATCTATATAGCTCAGTGGGCCTTACCTGGTAAAATAAAGACATATATTGTGTTTTGTTTAATTTAGCATTATATTATTCATAATAGTAAAGGTTTTTAGGTTAGATCGCGTAAGTAAAAATGTGTCGTAACCCTCCACCACGTAAACAACCTGCCGAGTAGTTACTACTTCAGCCCACCGGTGTGTTGGAGAGTAATGCAACACCACACACGTGGGCTGAAGTAGTAACTAATCTTCGCGTTGTTTACGTGACAAACCTTACCGGCTGTGTCCGGGTGGTGTAGGCTCACGACACATTTACGGGATCTAACCCCCCCCCCAAAAAAAAAAACTCCTTCATTGCGAACAATTTTGGTCGCGATAGCCTACTGCGTTGTTGAACTCAGCATTATATCGCACGGTGAAAACCAACGCTCCCGGCCAACAGCAGGGCAAACAATCGTTACCCGTGACCGGTTCGTCCGATGAACGGGAACCATTGCGGCTCGGGGCGCAAGGCGATCTCGCCTTCAATCTGCGCAAGGCGGACGAGCAATCGCTAGCGCTCCGTCTGACAGGCTGGGCCGCTGAACTTGCCCGGTTGCTCATCTTGCCTACATGCGGCAAAGGTGAATAACCCGGCGCAGAGGGGACTCACACTGCTTGGGCTCCACACTCTCCCCCCACCGCCACCGCCACCCCTGCCGTCCTCTCCGTGACAGCCAGCCATCCACTCGGGCGGGCGGGCGGGGGGGGGAATTGCTTGCGTGAGTGATTATTTCCAGGGTCCTTGTTTGGTGACGGCAAGCGGGTCGCCCATAAATCCTAGGCAGCCATCCGGCACCCACTCAAAGTCAAGGTGTTCACATCAGCTGCCTAAATAAACCCAGCACCAGCTCTCCCGAGTGCTCGTAAAAAAAAAGACAAAGATAAAGGGCCCCCCCACCCTCTCTCTCTCCCCTCCCTCCCGCCTCCGCGTGCAGCCTGCACAGTCTGTTGGGGGCAAGTGTTGCCGGCGAGGATCTGTGATGGCCGAATCGGTGCACGAGGTGGTGGCATGGCCAGGCACCACGCCTGGCTGCCTCTTTGTCTCCCATGCGCTGGTGTTTACAGACCGCACCAGCAGGTATTCGTTTAAGGCTGAGTTAACCTAGGGGAGGTACAGGACTTGGTTTGAGGGAATCCCCGCTGATGTCAGATTTGGCTGGGAATTGGGCCCTGGTGTCCGGGTTTCCGAACGCAGTGCGCCAACTGCTGTACCACCATTCCAACCACAACAACAACGGCTTCTATTTGCCACAAAGTGAACGATTTGACATGATCAGAGTACTTGTGCCAGGCTAGAGTCACTTTATTGCCTTGTGAATTGTGGAAGGCTCTCTACTGGCAGGAGGTCACGGGTCTCAGGTGCCATTGGTTGACTGACTGAGATAACTGGCAGATGCACCACCTGTGCTCCCTACTGCGCAAACTTGCCTAATTTTAATCGCCCGGCGCTGCGCTCGTTGTTGTGAGCGTCGCTCCTTCTGCCCTCCGTTGTTGCTGCAGGTCGACTGCCTCCAACTGCCCAGCAGCGTCCTTCAAGAGCCTCCACCACAGAGGCTGACCTTGACACCGCCGGTACCGGTCATCGGCAAGTACACATCGTTCCAGATCCTCCCATAAAGCAGCAACCCATCGCTCCTGAGTAGCGCACCGCGCACGCTTTTCCGTCAGACTGTCGTCATGCTGTGTTGCAGTGGTGTAAAACATCTGCAGTGTGGCCAGCGTCGCTTGCACAGCTGATGTAAATATAATTAAGATGCACAGCGCACACTTTCGAAGGCCCAACAGACGCTGTCTCCATCCATATGCGCAAGCAACGCCCTTCCTATTCATGCAAGTTAATTCAATTAACCCTTGCTAACCCCAACAATAAATAGGCATGCCATAGGGAGCAGGATTATTATTATTCTACTCATAAGGAGCTTTAAAGTATAATCCATTTGGGTAAAGTTAGTGGAACACATCTGCTGTGTGCGGAGTCGTATATTGTATCTGCATGTCTCTGAGTTAAATTAATTGTACAAAGTAAACACAGTGCTGTGTTCTGTTTATGCCATGACTATTTTCATCTCCTTTGATATTGTAGCTGTTTGATTACGTCCGCGCGCGCGCGCGCGCGTGTGTGTGCTTGCCTATCATTTTTTATCAATTTCAGTGCCGGTTTTGCGTCAATTCTAAATTGGCTTTTGGATGCATTAGCGGCAATAACTTGCCCAACTACTGTCGCCGCAGCCTCCGCCGCCCTTGAGCTTACATCCACGGAGATGGCTTCGCTTTTCTTTATTTATTTTTTGTTGAAAGGCGGGTTTTCTTATGAAAGATATCCCGCAAACTTGACTTCAATAATCAACGGCATCCCGTAAAAGCTCCCTCCTTACGGCATCTTAGCCTTTTGTGCTCCGTTTATCTCCTCATTTCCGTCCACATCTTATCTTTTTTACCTTTTTATATATTTTTTTAGATTGAGAGCGCTCATTGATTCCTCAGTCATGATCTCCCGTCGTCACATTCGCTCTCTCCCCCTCGTCCTATTCCCTTGCCCACCATTTGATGCCTATTTGCCGGGGTTGGCATTCCCTTCGGAGGTGAGAAATCGAATTAGGACAGTGGCTAACTCGATCATCTCAACCTCGGGCTGAATGGGTTGGGCAGCCGTAACCGAATTATCACCAAGAAGTGATGCAAAGTCATTATATGCATATATGTGTACAGTCGCAAACTCGATTTAAATAGAAGTGCTGTTCAAGTGAAGCCAGCCAAGTAACAACCCTCTTTGCACCTCCGATTAGCACGGTTGGCTACGTACGGTGTTAAAGAAGCTCATCATACATTCATACACCCTCTCTGCGTTGGCTCTTGCACTTGCCACGGGGTTTCTTACGTGTTTTGTTTGCTTTGGAGAGAGGTGCGGTGGGCGGTCTTATGCCTATAGCCGATCGATGAGAGGTGTGGGGTATATGACGTACCCCAACATGTGCAGCCGATGTGTACGGCCAGCCCTTCCTAGTGTGCGGCCCAGCCCTTCCTAGTGTACGGCCCAGCCCTTCCTAGTGTACGGCCCAGCCCTTCCTCGCTAGCTCGCTCGCTTACCCGCACGATGTCCACCGGTACGCGTGCGCACATGGGGGCGATCGAGGACGCGCAAAGATGTGCGCCCCTTCCCCCACCCCCCACCGTTCATGTTTTATGAACATTTGCTTCGTCACCCTCCATCAAGTGTCCTCTTGAGTGTAAAACAAAAATAAATGTGCAGCTCTGAAGTAGCTTGCTCGCACCACTAGTGCTTGGGAAGGGGCCACCACTAGAGGGAGCTGAAGAGGGCCTCTCTCGAGGGTTTTTGTCCTGCTATTCCACTCTGGTCAGACGTAATGAAATAGGTGCTTAGTAGCCACACTTTTACCCCACCACCACGTGACCTGGCTGTGGTGCACGCATTGTATACTGCAGCTCGGCACTGCGGATTCCACTTCCATCTGGGACCGCGTGCCCCTAATAGCCCAAGGATCTGCGGATCCGTAATTGGACTCCTCGGCCACCTCAAGAGCCACCACCAAACCTGATGGGCGTCATCCTCGAACCCCGAGGGATTGCCGATGACGACGACTGGTGGATAGAATTTCAGGAGTGAGGAATTTAAGAAACCTGCTCTTTGCTTCGATTGAATAACACCGATGGCCTCCGGATTGCAAGTCCAATGCGCCAACCCCGTGACACCGCGGTAGAGAACCCCTTGAGTAGAAGTCATTGCAAGAATAACAACAAAACAGCTTAAATATAGACGTGCGCACGTGGAATGGTGGTGCTATCAAGCCGATGTCCCTGGGCTGTTTTTTTTTATTTTACCGTGCGAATAACAGCAAGGTTTCTGTTAGAAAATAAATCTATTAAAAAAAGGCAATCTTGCCGTCCTGCAATTGGGCCAAAAAAATAATAACATCACTGTGTTATTTTGCTTATTTTTGGCTCTCGCAACCTCTGCGCTCCGCAGTGTTAAAGTTAAAGCCACGAACTTCGGGCTTTTGTTCGTTTTCCTGGAGCAGGTGGTGGTGGTTGATGCGGTGGCTCTAAAATCCGCAAATGGCCAGACTGCGAACGAATGGGCCGTCGGGCGATTCGGTGATGTCTACATACAACCTTTGGCTGCCCTCACTGCATGCTCCTGCCATGGAAATTCGTCTTGCCTATGGTTTAGTGAATAGCAACTTGAGGATCAATATCCAACTTTGAAAGGCACGCGACTGCTTCGGGTGATGCCGAATGAATTGCAGCTGGTGCCGGCGCCTCCGTTGAATTTGAAAACTTGGCAGCGGTCGTTCACAATGTGCTCCGTATGTGTGTATGCGTGTTGAACGTCTTTCGCACCGTACATCGCCAACCGTGCTAATCGGAGGTGCGGGGGAAGGACAACAAACTAAACACAAAAAGCAGTTAAAAATAAATGAGTTTTCAATCCAGCTTTAAAAGTACATAGCTCCAGTGGCTTCCTAATATCGGAAGGAAGGGCGTTCAAGATGGCCACAGAAGCACATCGGAAAGCGTGATGCAGTGTGTGAGTCCATGGGTCTCTGCGTGATGAGTCTATGGGGTTCTGTACGATTATATGGGTCTCTAATGCATGTTGAACTTCTTTCGCACTGTTCCGAGCCAACCGTGCTAATCGGAGGTGTGGGGTCAAGGCAATAAACTAAACACAAAAAGCAGTTCTAACGAAAATAATTTTGATTCTAGACTTAACAGTTCATAGCTCCGGTGGCTTCCTCATATCGGAAGGAACAGCGTCCCAGACGGCCGCGGAAAGCGCGCATCTGAAAGCTCGCGACGCAGTGAGACCCATCTTTGTTCGATGGCTCGCCAAAAAGCTGCCTCTACGAGGGTCTCCACGGTCACAAATTCGAGACATCCTTCGATTCGCCACCCACGAAGGTGGCGACCTGCGTATGACGCGATGGGTCACGTGCAATGGCGGAGCCAGGATTTTCAGGTAGGAGAGAGGCAACCCCTCCAGCAATGGAAAATGATTGGGGAGTTGCTAGTAAGTAAGGACTTTGTCCCTTGCTTTTTATTCGACACGTGTGCGTGGCGATGGCACAGCCATCGATCGAGGTTCCAAATCGAACCGCGTTGTGTGATCGGCATCGCGCTCGCTGAAGGTGTTTGCGTTCAGGGAAGTCGTGGACTGTATACACAACTGCGCAAAATTCTGTGAGTCACTTATAACTGCTTTGCCGTTACCTATTGCCAATTATGGACTCAGACTATTGTCCTATCATCTCATAGAGTCTCTGGCACATAATAACATGCTACACAGTGGCAGTGGGGATCGCAAAATGACTATTTATTACTAATAAACCCCAATGATCCGATCGAAATTAGGGATTTCGATCGGATCATTGGTGGGGGGGGGGGCATGTGACACCCCTCCCCCCCACTGGTCACGTGAATTCCGTTTGAGTCATGTTGCTCCGCCGATTTGGGGGGAAAGGCTCCGGCACGAGGTGGTTTCGCGGTAATTAAAATGGATATTGCAAGGGCCAGACTGGGCACTGAAGTAATCTTGCATCAAGCTCATAGGACAGTTCACTCGATCACGTGGAAGACTGTGTTGGCCTTTTGCTTCAGTCACGTTTGTCCTTCTGGGGAAATGAATTTAAGTGGAATATTTCCGAGATATCGTCTCGGTGGCTCTGAGCTTAACTAACTCGCGCTAAGTTCCCGCCAGGTTTTTTTTTTTGTTTAGATTTTTTTAATTGACTGGTTGAAAATGCATCATTATAATGCGTCCGCGTAAGATCCAAAATTTGTCAGTTCTATCTGATGCTAGTTTGGCACTGGTCCCATATAACAGCAGTGAGTCGATTTTGCAGCTGATGACATTTCTTTGATTCGTCGTTTGCATTGGAAGACGCCGCGTGCTCGACAGCCTGCCGACTGTACTTGCTAGGTAGTGACAGTCAGAAGAGACGGATGTGTGACTAGCGTGCAAGCACATAGGGCGCCTCTAGTTTCTTGACGTGTAGAATAAAGAAGGTGCCTTCAGAACCCTGAGTCATTCACTACACATGGATGAGGATCAAAGTTACAAATCAGCGGTGGCGGTGGCACCCGAATGGTGAATTTTGTTTTGCCTCTCAGCAAGATGGCCGCCTGAGGCGTGCGCGATCCCGGGGGCGATCCCGGGCCGCGTTCCCAGCAGCGGCTGGCGGGGGCCGCTTGTGGGGGGGCCGCTTGTGAGGGGGCCGAGGGAGCCGAGGGGGCCGACGAAGCCAGGGAGGGGCAGACAGAGCCGGGGGGGGGGGGGGGGGGGGCGACGGCGCGAGCAGAGGGAGCCGACACTGACTTTCTCATACATCATGCACTGACTCACTCACACATCATGCACTGACTCACTCACACATCATGCACTAACTCACTCACACATCATGCACTGACTCACTCACACATCATGCACTGACTCACTCACACATCATGCACTGACTCACTCACACATCATACACTGACTCACTCACACATCATGCACTGACTCACTCACACATCATGCACTGACTCACTCACACATCATACACTGACTCACTCACACATCATGCACTGACTCACTCACACATCATACACTGACTCACTCACACATCATGCACTGACTCACTCACACATCATACACTGACTCACTCACACATCATACACTGACTCACTCACACATCATACACTGACTCACTCACACATCATACACTGACTCACTCACACATCATACACTGACTCACTCACACATCATGCACTGACTCACTCACACATCATACACTGACTCACTCACACATCATACACTGACTCACTCACACATCATACACTGACTCACTCACACATCATACACTGACTCACTCACACATCATACACTGACTCACTCACACATCATACACTGACTTTCTCACACATCATACACTGACTCACTCACACATCATACACTGACTCACTCACACATCATACACTGACTCACTCACTCATCATACACTGACTCACTCAATCACCATACACTGACTCACTCACATCATGCACTGACTCACTCACTCACACATCATACACTGACTCACTCACACATCATACACTGACTCACTCACACATCATACACTGACTCACTCACACATCATACACTGACTCACTCACACATCATACACTGACTCACTCACACATCATGCACTGACTCACTCACACATCATGCACTGACTCACTCACACATCATGCACTGACTCACTCACACATCATGCACTGACTCACTCACACATCATACACTGACTCACTCACACATCATGCACTGACTCACTCACACATCATGCACTGACTCACTCACACATCATACACTGACTCACTCACACATCATGCACTGACTCACTCACACATCATACACTGACTCACTCACACATCATGCACTGACTTACTCACACATCATACACTGACTCACTCACACATCATACACTGACTCACTCACACATCATACACTGACTCACTCACACATCATACACTGACTCACTCACACATCATACACTGACTCACTCACACATCATGCACTGACTCACTCACACATCATACACTGACTCACTCACACATCATACACTGACTCACTCACACATCATACACTGACTCACTCACACATCATACACTGACTCACTCACACATCATACACTGACTCACTCACACATCATACACTGACTTTCTCACACATCATACACTGACTCACTCACACATCATACACTGACTCACTCACACATCATACACTGACTCACTCACTCATCATACACTGACTCACTCAATCACCATACACTGACTCACTCACATCATGCACTGACTCACTCACTCACACATCATACACTGACTCACTCACACATCATACACTGACTCACTCACACATCATACACTGACTCACTCACACATCATACACTGACTCACTCACACATCATACACTGACTCACTCACTCATCATACACTGACTCACTCACTCACCATACACTGACTCACTCACATCATGCACTGACTCACTCACTCACACATCATACACTGACTCACTCACACATCATACACTGACTCACTCACACATCATGCACTGACTCACTCACACATCATACACTGACTCACTCACACATCATGCACTGACTCACTCACACATCATACACTGACTCACTCACACATCATGCACTGACTTTCTCATACATCATGCACTGACTCACTCACACATCATACACTGACTCACTCACACATCATGCACTGACTCACTCACACATCATGCACTGACTCACTCACACATCATACACTGACTCACTCACACATCATGCACTGACTCACTCACACATCATACACTGACTCACTCACACATCATGCACTGACTCACTCACACATCATGCACTGACTCACTCACACATCATACACTGACTCACTCACACATCATGCACTGACTCACTCACACATCATGCACTGACTCACTCACACATCATACACTGACTCACTCACACATCATACACTGACTCACTCACACATCATACACTGACTCACTCACACATCATACACTGACTCACTCACTCACCATACACTGACTCACTCACACATCATACACTGACTCACTCACTCACCATACACTGACTCACTCACATCATGCACTGACTCACTCACTCACACATCATACACTGACTCACTCACACATCATACACTGACTCACTACTCACTCACCATACCCTGACTCAATCACATCATGCACTGACTCACTCACTCACCATACACTGACTCACTCACACATCATACACTGACTCACTCACACATCATACACTGACTCACTCACACATCATACACTTACTCACTCACTCACCATACACTGACTCACTCACACATCATACACTGGCTCACTCACTCACCATACACTGACTCACTCACATCATGCACTGACTCACTCACTCACACATCATACACTGACTCACTCACACATCATACACTGACTCACTACTCACTCACCATACACTGACTCAATCACATCATGCACTGACTCACTCACCATACACTGACTCACTCACACATCATACACTGACTCGCTCACACATCATACACTGACTCACTCACACATCATACACTGACTCACTCACACATCATGCACTGACTCACTCACACATCATACATTGACTCACTCACACCATGCACTGACTCACTCACACATCATACACTGACTCACTCACACATCATGCACTGACTCACTCACATCATACCCTAACTCACACCATGCACTGACTCACTCACACGTCATGCACTGACTCGCTCATCATGCGCTTCCTCACTCACGCATCATACACTGACTCACTCACACATCATACACTCGCACAACCACTGACCCATTCACTCATCATACACAGGTTCACTCAGCGTGCGCTGGCTGACTCACACATCATACACTCGCTCACACTGCCGCTGACTCGCTCACACATCATACACTGACTAACACATCATGCGCTAACACATCGTGCGCTGACTCACACATCATACACTCACTCACGCTGCTCGTGACTCACACATCATACACTGGGAGTGTCGTGCTGCCAGCTTTGGCTGCAGGTTTTGTCGTACGTGTTATGTATATCGTTTATTGTTAAATTTAATTTCACAGTTCCTATGATTACTGTTGTTACATTGTTTTTGTAGCTTTATTTTGGTCTGGTTGTGGTGTAATAGTTTTCTGCAATGTAGATTCATATTTTGTTTGTTGCGGTTGCACCCGACTTAAGAGCCGCATGGCTCACAGGGCTATACCTAATAAATGAAACTTGAAACTTGATTAACATAATAAAGCATTAAAGCTTTCGTCACTGCATGAAATTACTCATTGGTTTTTTCGGTAAAGTCAGGTATGTAGAAATACAATAAAATTATATTTTAAAAAAACAATCACGATATTTCGATCACAACGAAAGCGATCTTCATCAAGATGAACATAGTGTAGAGAATTTTGATTTAAAGCTTTCGTGACTGCAGTAATTCATATTCTTAGTTCTTTCGGTAAAGTCAAGTTGAAGGGAAACAAAAAAAATAATAAAATATATATAAAACAATAAAAATTCTCACGACGTTTCGACCATAACACAAACGGTCGTCTTCAGGTGTGTTGGTTTGCATAAATTAATTTTTAAACGTTGTATTTATTTATTTACTTATTTAAACGCGTTAGCGGCACGCGCAGCGATTTGGCAGTTTATTTAGGACTAATCCATTTATATTCTGAAAAGAGGAGGGGGGAGACGATTTTTTTTATTTTTTTTTATTTTTTTTATAAATGTATGCTGTCTGAAAGCCACTGTAAGCGTGAACAACCAATTAAGACATGAAATGGTTTATCAAATTTTTCCAATGATTGCTAAGATAGAATCCATCTTCTCGGTTGAAATTGTCTCTGTGCTTGTATATGTGGATAGCCTCATGAACGAATCTCTCATGGTAGCCAGATGGCTTACAAAGAACCTCTGTCTTGGAAAAGTCAATGGCATGTGAGCCTACTGAATTATAACAATGATCTGCCACGGCCGAGGTGTTGGTCCTACCGTGTTTAAGGTCTGCTTTGTGTTCACGAATGCGGTCCGAGACATGGCGTTTGGTTTCTCCATTGTAACTACTACCACAGAGGCAACTTAGTTTGTAGACACCAGGGTATTGTATGTCCGGAATCACATCTTTTACAGACGGAACCAGATCACGTATTTTATGTAATGTGTTGAAATGGACCTGGATCTTGTGTTTATTCAAGATTTTGGAGATATTTTTTGTGATCCCCGCAATGTAGGGTAAAGTGATGGTTTTGAAAGGCTCCTCAAGAGGGTCCTTCTTCATGGTTTGAGTGATAGCTTTGCGGATTGTATAGTCGGAGTAACCATTAGCCTTAAGAGCTTGGTGTACGTGCTTGAGTTCACTGCCTATGTGTTCCTGGTCGGATATGCATTGGGCTCTATGATACAGAGTCTTGATGAGAGAATTCTTCTGTGATGGATGGTGGTGGGAATCCGGTTTCAGATAAGCATCCGTATGGGTAGCTTTCCTGTAGACAGAGTGGCTCATTGAACCATCAGGTCTCTTTTTAATTAGGACATCCAAAAAAGGAAACTTGCCATCTATTTCGACTTCCATGGTAAATCTGATGGCTGGGTGTATGGAATTGATGTGGTCGAAGAATTGGTCTAGAGCAGGCCGGCCATGTGGCCAGATGACAAAAGTGTCATCCATGTACCTCTTCCATAAGGTTGGGCGCAGAGTGGCAGTCTGGATGGCGTCAGTCTCAAATTTCTCTATGAAAATGTTAGCTATAACCGGAGATAGGGGGGAGCCCATTGGGGTGCCCTCAGTTTGTTTGTAGAAAGTTCCATTCCAAGTGAAGTATGTATTGGTTAAACAGTGTCTCACCAGGGGGGGTACCTCAGTGTTTAGTCCTTGATGAACCAAGTCTTCAATGATTGCAATGGTGTCAGGTACAGGAACCTTGGTGAATAAGGAAACTACATCAAAACTGACAAGCAGGTCGTCTGGGGACAGGGAAATACCCTTGATTGTCGATACCAGGTGAGTAGAATTTTGTACCGCAGAGGTGGTTTTTCCAGTGAAAGGACGCAGGATTTCAGACAAAAAACGAGCTAGTTTGTAGGTGGGGGAGTTGATAGTAGAGACGATGGGACGAAGGGGTGTATCTACTTTATGTATTTTTGGTAAGCCGTATAATCTTGGTGGCCTGGCAGCAGAAGGTTTCAACGAAAACTGTTTAGATTGATCAATTAATGCGGTTGAATCAGAAATTATTTTGTTGGTTTGTGTGACGAGGCTGTTGGTGGGATCTCTTTTTATTTTTGTATAACTACCATCGTCGAGTAATTCTTTAATTTTGTTGTTGTATTCTATTTTATCCATGATGACAGTAGCATTGCCCTTGTCAGCTAAGAGGACTACAATATCATCCCTCTTTTTTAATTTATATAATTCAAAACGCTCATCTTTGCTGAGGTTACTAGCTGGCATCTTAGCGTTTTTGAGGGTTGCAGCGATTTCAGATCTTGCTACGTTTGCAGCGATGTGACCCAGGCCCCTGAGAGCAACGTCTACTTGGGCAATTATATCATTAACTGGTATGTGTTTAGGTGTGACTGCAAAGTTTAGACCTTTAGCTAAAACGGATTTCAGACCATCGGAAATAGAACTGTTACTGCGATTAATTACGACTTTGTTAACGTCTAACTTTTTGGTGTGTGGGTCCGGTCTTTTGTTGAAGAGGAGGTTAAATTTGGAAATCAGGTTTTTCTTACATTTGGTCGACATAGTAGCAGCTGAAGAGGCAGTCATATTGTCTACATGTTCCCAATCCGATGTGGACATTGTTGCCGTCAATGATAAGTGTGATTTGTAGAGTGTCTTGTCTAACTGATCTAGTTCGGTGCGTATAAGTCTAAATTTTTCGTCTCCCCCCTCCTCTTTTCAGAATGTAGATGGACTAGTCCTAAATACACTGCCAAATCGCTGCACGTGGCGCTAACGTTTTTTTATAAATAAATAAATACACCGTTTAAAAATAAATGTATATGCAAACCAACACACCTGAAGACGACCGTTTGTGTTATGGTCGAAACGTCGTGAGAATTTTTATTGTTTTATATATATTATTATTTTGTTGTTTCCCTTCAACGTGACTTTACCGAAAGAACTAAGCATATAGTGTAGAGAAGTTAAATGGGAACGTGACGTCAGGTGTGCGGTCAGGTGCGAAGGCGTCACGAAACGCGACGTCATGCGCGCTGGGCGGCTCGATGACGTCACGTCTCTAGTATAAAAAGGGGACCCCGTGACGTAAGCGGGATCGTTGCTGGAGTCGGGGTTGGGAGTAGGGTGGAACGGGGAGCCAGGGGCAAGAGGGTAGGAATAGGGGATAGCACAGCGCCAGGGCTGGAGGCGATTGTGCTCCTCGGTCGGCCGTGTTGGCTGAACCCACGGCCGGCTGCAGAGGAGACAGCACAGGGCAGCCGGCTGTGACGGGGGCTAGTGGGACGTAGGCCGAGACCCCTAACCCCTGTGAAGTTGTTACACCCTCGTGTATTGCGATAAGCTTCGAGTAAACTTACGGCGAAAGCCCCTAAACCATTACCTTGGCCTCCGAGTCGTCGGGAACTCTTCAACAATAGTGCAAGATGTGGCTTTTTTACCGAATACCCAGAATGCACCCGACCTCGAAATATCTAAAGCTCAACGTGGGTTGAGTCTGTATGGTGCTTTGATGAGCGACCATCACACGTAGCGGGTGAAGCGAACTTCGGGGCTTACCGGGTGAGCAGTAGAGGGCAGTTTCGCAGAATTCACTCCCAGTAACCCACTCTCACCAGTGTAGAGAAGCAATCATCATACAACTCCCACAACATACGCATGGACTGACAAAAGTGTTGTCCATCTACGTGATCAGTTAATGAATGACAATGGTTCTTATGTATTGTGAACCTGTAACTGTATTGTCTATGACTTGATTTGAAGCTTTCGTGACTGCAGGAATTACTCTTTGTTTTTTTCGGTCAAGTCACGTATAAATAAGAAATAATAAAATAACATAATAGCGTACGACGTTTCGGTTGCAACACAAGCAGCCATCATCAGGTACAGAAGAGCTAAATTTACGAGAGAGGGGAAACACATAATCTCAGATGTGTATACAGACACCCAAGTGTCTGTATACAGCATACCAGCCAAACAGGGTTTAGCAAAATTTGGAAACCATATAAAGCAACACAGACGGTCGGTATTGTCTATGTTGGGCAGCAATTGAGAGCAACTCATTATTTTCAGATGTTTTAAATTACATATCCCAACCTTACAAGATTTAAATACACCACAGACATCTATAATAGCAAAATGCTTTAAAACGTCTATCACCTCCATGGTAACACCGCAAAACTCAAATTTATGTCAAACCTCTCTCGTTGATTTATGTTAATGGTTTATTGCATCTTAAATGGTTACATGTAAGGGCCATAAATAGCAGGAAAGCCTGCCATATAGTGCCGAGGTTAGGGGTTTAGAACTGGGCGGACGATGATTTATGAAAAATGCACGGACTTGCAAAAATGTCTGTTTCAGCAGCGCTATGCGGGATGCTGTCGCGGTGTAAGGGTCAGCACGCTGGACTTAACGAATTTAAGGTCATCAGTTCGTGTCTGTACTTTGAGCTTCTTTCGAACCGTGTGTATCCAACCGTGCTAATCGGAGGTGGGGGAGGGTAAGAAACCATGGGTCTATGTGTGAGTCAGTGGGTCACTGTGTGACTATGCATGAGGGTAAGTTGAACTTCGTTCACACCGTACGTCGCCGACGATGCTATTCGGAGCACTTGTTTGATAGTGAGGACATCCTAGAGATGGTCTATGTATGTCATAAAACGTTTTTTAGTTTTTTTTAATAATCATTAGACGTGGTTAATCTACTGCTGGATGAATAATAAACCTAAGAGTGTGATTTGTAATGCGAACAATATTTAGCACACATAAATAACCGGAGCCGAGCTTAGAGTTACTTGACATCCAGGCAAAAGAGCTGGAGCCTTTTAAGCGTCTCTTAAAAGTCCGTGTACGTATGCATGTATGTTGAACTTCTTTCGCACCCTATGTTGCCAACCGTGTTAATCGGAGGTGCCGGGGAAAGCCAACAAACTAAACACAAAAAATCAGTTCTCGAGAAATGGGTTTTAAATCTAGATGATTTCAAAGTGCATAGCTCCAGTGGCTTCCTAATATCGGAAGGAAGAGCGTTCCAGACGGCCGCAGAAAACGCCGCGCGATGCGGTGACCGTCTTTGTTCGATGGCGAGCTAAAAGCCGCTGCGAGGACGACCGGAGTTTGCGCGATGGTTTACGCTCCTTGCCGAGATCAGCAAGATATCGTGGTTCATTTGTGGCGAGCACTTAATGAGTGTGAAAAGTTAGATTGGACCATCAGCTGTCGTATAAATGGGCACACCACACCGTCGATCGGTAGGTCGCGTGCGGTGGGGTCAAAGGTGAGTACTCCCTCACATCCTGAGACGTCTGGGCCAGCACTGCAAGGGCCCTTTAGAGGTCAATCTTCACTGGAGGCCCTTCCACCGCCAGACGCGTAAGCAAGCAGTTTCGGGGGCTGCACCTTTAACGCCCTAATGCTACGCGGCCGCAATTGTTGACAGCGCTGGTCAAAGTGACGCACACGCTGCACACTTAAATTCCGCGCGTTGGCGATGTGAATTGAAAGCCTCCTCTGCACGAAAGACGAATTAACCTAATTTAGCACGCTCCACCTATGGGGGACCTCGCAGTCTAAAAAGTGAAGGCTTCATTGCAGACGTTGCCGTTCTGCCAACTCGCTGCAATTAACAAGGACACATACGTTGGGGAAGGGGGGGGGGTAGTAGGGCGTTGTGCCATAATGCAATTTTATTTTATTTCATTATATTTATTTATTTTTCTCTCCACGGGCAATTAATATCGATCGGTTACGCGCAAGGCCATTTCAAATTCTCGAAATGGGTTTGGATTCCCCGTGTGCCCGCGAGCGCTGGATGTTAACGGAACGCGGAGGTGAATGACCTACGGGGCAGATATATACACTACGCCCCCCTGTCGCCACCCCCCCCCCCCGTCCTCTCTAACTAAATACACTCGTGCATAAATAGAGAAAGACGAACATCCCCTCTTTAGCCTTGCTTGCTGTTCGAGGAAAGGGCCGTTTGCCAATAATGCACTTTGGGTTTCCTTCGCACTATGCGGGTTCGGTTTGTGCGATTTCTTGCTGCATATATGCGGCTAAACTATTTCTACTCACCCCCCCCCTCCCCCCACAATTCGCTCTGCGTGGTTTCAATTCACTCTAATGCGCGACTATGCGGTCGGACGTGGAACAACAATCCGTGGGCTACTCGGCAGGCAGCTGTCTCGTGCGCTGTGGGTTTGGTGGCCTGTGTGGTCCACGCTACGCGATTTTGCTTTGTCGGGCCCTTTTGTTTCTTTGGAATGCATCTACCGCTAAAGGTCGTCTTCGTCTCCCTATGGCCCAGCTGACTTAGAGGGGGGCACAGGTCAAGTTCGGATACAAAATGCGCCTTAAGTCTTGTTACCGTGACCAGTTATTAAGCACGGGTCAAATGGATTTCAGGATACAAAGACAAAGATTCCTCCATATAGCCTTAGTAGACAGCTGGGGCAAATGCTGTTAACGAGAACCTATGAAGACCGGCACGGTACACGAGGGGGTGGGTGGCCAGCACCACGCCCGGCCGCCTTTGTCTCTCGATTGGCGAGGGACAAAGGCGCCAGGCACAAGACTCATTTGAGGCTGCGTCGACCTAAGGGGAGGCCCATAACCGGTTCAGATAATCATTTACTCATGTTGGCCCTGAGCAGGTATCGAACTTGGGTGGCCAGGTTCGTAAACAAACGCACACACACACACGCATGCAATAAAACATAGCCAGGAATTGGCCCATCCCGTGGATTAGACAGGACTACACCAGGGGACTAATGTGCAGAAATCCACATCTCATACATCAGCACGTGATCTGAGGGAGCCCCCCTCCCCCCCCATCGTTGGCACGTTATTTATTTATTTACTTACGGGGGCTTTAAATCATCTTGGCAATTGTTACACGCGCCGCAAATGTAACGCGTGCACAAAGTTGGAAGTGTGAGAGAGACGGGGCGGGGGTGGACGGGGGGAACCCACCGCGCATTGTAAAAGCGAATTCATTTTTTTTCTTGAAAGCCAACGTACGAAAAGCTTTTGAGCTGACCTTCCGAGTTCTAAAGAGGGCTGTGCATTACTCCTGCTGAGATTGAACTCTGACATTTAACCGTGTAAGGCATCCAAAATCCATTACACAAAGGTCTCCAGTTTCGGCCGGTGGCATTGAACCTTGTCGCTCGTCGTTTTTTTTCACTTCATTTTTTTCCCTCCTTGTTCATTTAACGCTCGATTTTTTTCCTCTCTCTTTTGTCGTTGTGTTTTGTGTCTGTGGTTTTCCCCACCTCCCCTCCTCCCCCCAACCCTCCCCTATCTCCCACCCTCCCCTTCCTCCCTCCTCTCCCAGAGGTTGAAGGGGTACAGGAGTTTCACAAAATCCCCTTCCCAAATGTACACAGCCCTCGGGCGTCTGTCGATAACCTCTTGTGCGCCTGAGCAGCCGTGGCGACGTTGTGCGTCGTACGTGCGGTGAGCTTCTTTCACGCCGTACGTAGCCGACCGTGCTAATCGGAGTCGCTCTCGTCGGAGCAGTTGTTTGACAGCGAGGGCATCTGTAGATGACCTCTGCCCCGCGCAGACAGACATACAGACACACAGACAGACAAACAGATAAACAGACACATAGAGAGACAGACAGACAAACAGACAGACAGACACATAGACAGACACACAGACAGACATACAGACACATAGAGAGACACACAGACAGACACATAGACAGACACACAGACAGACAGACAGACATACAGACACATAGAGAGACAGACAGACATACAGACAGACAGACACATAGACAGACACACAGACAGACATACAGACACATAGAGAGACACACAGACAGACACATAGACAGACACACAGACAGACAGACATACAGACACATGGAGAGACAGACAGACAAACAGACAGACAGACACATAGACAGACACACAGACAGACATACAGACAGACAGACACATAGACAGACACACAGACAGACAGACATACAGACAGACAGACACATAGACAGACACATAGGGAGACAGACAGACAGATAGACAAACTGACAGACACACAGACAGACACATAGACAGACAGACAGACACATAGAGAGACAGACAGACATACAGACACATAGAGAGACACACAGACAGACACATAGACAGACACACAGACAGACACACATACAGACACACAGACACACAGACAGACACACAGACAGACACATAGAGAGACAGACACATAGAGAGACAGACAAACTGACAGACACACAGACAGAGACACAGATGCTTGCACGGGGCGTGTGCTGTCAGTGCGGTACTTCGGTATTTGAGTACCTTTACCTCACCATCATCCATCCACTGCTGGATGAAGGCCCCCCATGCTGGCACCTCTCCTCGCTGGTCCTCCGATGCCAACCTCCTTCTCTTCACAGCTTATCGATTGCTCTCATTATTTCTTCTCTGCGGTGGGCAACCTCTTTGGGTGCATTCTCTCCTTTGTAGCTAAAGCACAATAATTCATTGGACATCTGGTGCATGAGCGTATGCGGCTTTTGTTGTTGTTGTGATTATTGGCAAACATCCAGCAGTATCGATGGATACTGCGCCGTTACACGAACGGCCGTGGCGCTCTCGAGCTCCGTCTAGTGGATGCCCTTCCACCAGCAGTGGCATGAGCAAGCAATTGCAGGGCTGCGCTTTGAGAAATTGAACTACCCGTTCATTTGGAAGTGTCTTGCATTATATATATTTTTTTAAATGTAGGAAACGTTAAGGCTTTAACATATGCGTGCGTGTTACAACGTGAAAATGCCGCCCGGAATGCGCCCGATCTCGTCACATCTCGGAGGCTCAGCGGCGTTGAACGCGGACAGCCCTCGGATGGGCGACGTCCACCGTTCACGGAAGCCAGGCGCAGTCGGCGTTGTTGGCGACAGAGGGCTGTGCAGAAATGTCTCTGCAGCGAAATCCAACGTGCATTGAACCCAGGTATGGTCAGATATATATGTCTCTCGTGGGCACACAGGGTACGAACCGGGGGGGGGGGGGGGGGGGTGCCTCGTACAGCAGTGGATTGACAAAAGACGTCCTACGTGCACACGCAGGAACCTGTATTCAAAGGTTGCACATCGACAAAGACCGGATGGTGCAGCCGGTGATGAGAAGGACACTGTCACTATTTGGACACATATGTCGGATGGACGACAGCAGGAATTATTTGAAAGTGTGTTGTTTGGAAAAAATGTAAGGAACCGAAAAGCGAGGAAGCCCTAACAGAGAGTGGCACGATAATCTACGAGATTGGAGCCAGAACGATGTGGCGCTCCGTGAGCATGTTGGCACAAGGCAGAGGAGAGTGGAAATAAATGACCAAATGCGCAGTGGACGCTTATGGGATATCTGCCCCATGGATCGTGTGGTGATGACGATGATGATGTGGACGGTAAGATAAGCTAAAGGTGCAGCTCTGCTATTGCTTTCTCGTTCGGTCGTGGAATTGCAAAATCGTACCACCGGCTGAGCGTTCAAATCAGATACGGACTCTCAAGCGGCGCAAACGGCAAATACAAAAAAGCAGCGGCAACGGAAATCGTGGACGCGAAAACAAAGACGGTGGCGAGACCCACGCTCGAGTGCGCTATTAATTGTGTATTGTTCAGCAGGGCATTACGCCGATAAACAGAAACAGAAAGTCACATCTAAATTGGTCATCAGTGTTTTTTGTCAGTCGATCATGCTGGCTTCGTGTGAGAGCTTGGCACCTTGCTCTGGGATGTCACTTTAGTACACCCACTGCCCTTGCTGATGTGGCGGGGAAGCAAAATACGTTGAACTTCTTTCACACCGTACGTAGGTAGCCGCACTCAATCGGAGGTGCGGAAATGGCTAGCTCAGAGTTGGACATTTGTACGATACGTAATTTTCTATTCTTATGTTGTGATAACTTTGAGATTTTTGTTTCCATAACATTTATTGATTTGTTTATTCTTTCTCGTATTTTTTTAGCGTTTAATTTACTTTCATTGCTACGAATAGGATTCAGCGCTTAATGTGATTATGCATGTTATTATTGTAAAAATTGTCAGATGCAGTTAGCATGAATGATGCTGTGTAGAATTTAAATCGTTATGCGTGCTACTTTATTCTATTTTAATCATGCATTGTTGTGTTTGTTTGCAAATTCGAAGTGTAAATTATGTTCTGCTGCCATCTTATCAGAGAACCCCATTCGGAAATGAGATGTGCATCTCAAAGTTTCAATCCCTGTTCAGTGAGGAACGAAACGAAATCCAAGCATTAAGTCCGATTCACAGATTTTATTAAAGGCCAGTCCAGTCCCATCACCACCGTCTGGCTGCTCAACCACACCACTCGCAC
Organism: Petromyzon marinus; assembly: GCF_048934315.1. Taxonomy (NCBI): domain Eukaryota; kingdom Metazoa; phylum Chordata; class Hyperoartia; order Petromyzontiformes; family Petromyzontidae; genus Petromyzon; species Petromyzon marinus. Next base: position 7,281,568 of record NC_133716.1, on the reverse strand, counting down.
CAACCACCTCGACACCGCAAACCACCAAGTATAGTTGAAGCGTGGCGATGCCGTGAGTTTTTACTTTTGTGATACCTGTGACTCTACTAATACGTAATTATTCAGACGACTATTTGACAAATGGTCATCGGAAATTATTTTTGTTAATTCTCATCAGGCCCCACGGTGTAAACTCCTTATTATCCTCGCAATTTTCCTGGCCTCTCTATGTGCTGCGATACCGTGAGTTTCACTTTTTGATACCTGTGACTCTACTAATACGTAATTATTCAGACACCTATTTGACAAATGGTCATCAGAATATTCTGTTTTTTTTATTCTCATCAGGCCCCACGGTGTAAACTCCTTATTATCCTCGCAATTTTCCTGGCCTCTCTATGTGCTGCGATACCGTGAGTTTCACTTTTTGATACCTGTGACTCTACTAATACGTAATTATTCAGACACCTATTTGACAAATGGTCATCAGAATATTCTGGTTTTTTTTTATTCTCATCAGGCCCCACGGTGTGAACTCCTTATTATCCTCGCAATTTTCCTGGCCTCTCTATGCGCTATGAAGTTTTCATTAGCTTCCGACCAAAATTAGAGAGGCGTTCTACTGCTTGGGCTTTTCACGCGCGTGGCTGTGTCGCCCTGAGATGTTTTTGTTCGGGTGTTGCCGCACGTCGTTTAGCACGTCTGATGATTTCGCTCCGCGCAAACCAGTTCCCGGAGAAGCTCCCGGCGTGCGTGGAGCGGAACGTCGGGACGTGGTACCAGACGACACGCGGCATGACCTGAAAACCACATCGGGGAGAGCTATTGAGAGAGAGGCATGAAGGGGAGGTGTCCGTCAGACACCCTTGAAGATTGTGGTGCATTCACCAAATTACCAGTGCCTTAAGGCTCCGAGACTTGAAGTCACTGCTTCAATCTTGTCCCTTGAGGACATACTTTCGAGCACAATAGCAATAAATGGGCGCTCGCTCGGGTTGTTAAGCCTGGCCTCTCATCCTCTTAACGTGCAAAACACTGCACACCACATTTCACAAGAGTAACGGGTTTTTTTTGCACGGCGTATTGGGAGTCTGTAGAGGGGAAAATATGCTCGAGATCAATTCAGAGTCTGTAGACTACACTACAAGCTCCACACTGGTCCACACATAGTAGCAATATACTTTGGTTATTACGGTAAAGTCACATAGGTAGAAAAATAAAATAAAAAAATAATTTATCTCGACTTTTGGATCACAACACAAGCGGTCGTCCTCAGGCGGAAAAAAATAATAATAATGATATCAATAAATAATGACATGTATTTCCCCAGGATAGACTCAATTGAGCTTCAAGAGGGTCCTGCTCTGAGATGTTTGGCCAATGTCATTAAAAATTTGTTTGGTTACGTGTAGGAAGAAACTGGAGTACAGTACCTGGAGAAAACCTTACCATGTGTACGAGCATGGCACAGAAACTTCACAACAATTTTTGTTTTTATTTTACCAGACAAAGCCCGCTGAGCTACGTAGCTCTTTTTTTTCAGAAGTGACCTGGCCACAAATGACGGCTCAACAAAAGTGGCTTATCACGTGGACATTAATATCAGCAGGCAAGTAACTCTAAAGATCCCATTGCTGTGGTGCCATCTTCTGGTACCACCTTGCATCCCACGTCTACAGCACCTGGTTGGTCTTCTACGGGGCTGTCTGCCGTCCAAGAACTAACCAGACTCAACCTTGCTGAGCTACTGAGATTGGCTGCAGTTCAGGATGATGTGGTTGTAGGCGCCCTCTTGTAAATGTAAAACTCGTTTCGCTTTATAATTTTTAATTTTGAAAAAAAAAGTTGCAAGAAACTTGCACAAATTTAGTTCGTAAATGGAACAGACGCAGCCCTGCAATTACTTGCTCACGTCGCTCCTGACAGTAGAGTCTCCACCTGCATCTCTACAGAGTCCCTGTAGAATATATATATTTGGCCTGCTCGTCAACATCAGCCAGACATTTTGCAAGAGGCCCGGAAGGACCCACAATTCACCCACCACACGCGATCTGCTGGTCGACTAACTGTGGTGTTGTTATGCATTTACACTGCCGGGGTGGATAGAGGTGGCAGGGGATGATTTTAGAAAGCTGCCTTAATTGTTGCAACTGCCACACCGGGAGATCGAACCGAAATGGCGACCTCTGGATCACAGCTTCGGTGCGTTGACCGTTACACCAACCATGGCATCAACCTCCCAAGTAAAGCTACCGCTTGAGTTAGTGCCTAACAGAGCTTGCGCACATGGACTTAGTGACCGATTACACCATGCTCGCACGTATGTATGCTGAACTTCTTTTGCAACGCACTTAGGCAACCACGCTAATCGGAGGTGCGGGGGAAGGACAACAAACAGGGAGCTCACACTCCTGGAATTGCGCGAGGCAACTACTGACAAATTTACTAATTCCCCCACACGAGAGCCTCCAGGAATAAAGTATTTATTCGCCTCTTTACATTATTTGGCCGACTGCACGGAACCAAATTAAAAGTATGAGATAGAGGATCGTCTTAGTGTCGAATGCTTCGATGATTCTCTGCTCGTGCGGGTTACGTTACAGGGACGCGATATGCCCTGGATCAATGTGGGTAAATGTTAGGTTTAAAAGGTGATTTTTCATTTAATCTTTGTTTTCTTCTTCATCAAACCTAGTCAAAGTCTGTCGCCGACTTGAAACCTGCTTCTGAAAACATGCGCTTTTAATTATGTTTTTTAAAGAAATCAATTTTGAATAGTGAAAAATCGCCAGTGGCTAAACCAAAAAATGTGATTTGCGCATGAATAATTAAAGGTAATAAAATATTAAGTGTGGTTCATTCCGGTGCCATCAATTCGCAGAACTTGCTGGGTACAGCTTGTCTGTGCCGATGCCACGTGTCTCATTTCATTCATGTTTAGCTGGGAATTGCATATATTCATGTGCATTATCACCCTTTGTATATGAGGCTATCAAGCAATGCACGCCTACGGGACAGGAGAAGATAACGCAGTTTCTGTCATTGAGCACTTTTTATTTTTGCTCTGTGATGCACCTGTCTGTCTGTGATGTGCTGCAAAAACTTGAAGCAAGCCAGGCTTAAAAAAGGCAATCCTGATTGCTCCTAGGACTCTTTGTGGTGCATCGCGTTATTTGCCAAGTGATGGGCAAAAGCACCAGATCACCCTGTGAGTTTGTGTCCCTTTGGGGCTCATTTTTTAAAACCGCAGGCTTGCTCAGCACAAAGACAAATATACCACAAAATATCGCCTTTAACGGATCGTTTGGGGCAAGTGCCGTTCACGAGCGCCTATTAAGATCGGTTGCGGCACACGATGGGGTGTTGTGGCCAAGGCCGTACCCGGCCGTATTTGTCTCCCCAGTGGGAATGTTTACGCACCCGCACCAGGATACCCGTATGAGGCTGAGTCGACCTATGGGAGGCCCGGCGCCAGTTTAAACATTTGCCACTGTGACTACGCTGGGGTCGTGGTCGCGAACCCGCCGCTCCCCTCGCGCAGCACACACACACACACAAAAGACAAAGATCCCCCATATAGCCTTTACCAGACTGTTGGGGCAAGTGCTGTTAGCGAGCATCAATGGAGGCCGGAACGGCACACAACGGGGGTTGGTGGCCAGCAACCACACCCGGCCGCCTTTTTCTCCCTAGTTGTTGATGTTTTGCACACCGCGCCAGATACTCATTTGAGGCCGAGTCGACCTAGGGGAGGCCCAGGACCGGTTCAGATAATCGTCACCGATGTTGGCCCGTGAGCGGGAATCGAACTCAGGGTTCGCACCGGGTTCGTAGCGTAGCGGCGATAAGCGAGGCACCACTGCTCCCAACACGCACACACGCAGACCCACACACACACAGAGCCCACACACGCAGAAACTCACACACACGCACGAACACTGACGAACACACGGTAACACACGTGCACAAAACACACCGTGGACACACGGGAATATGGTCACTAATAGCCCAAACCTGCATACATCAGCAGACGCGTTCTGCAAACATGTCCTTCGTGAAAAATGTCCCTGTGCATGTGATTCACGGATTTTAAAGCAATTAAAATACATAAATACTGAGTAAGTGCGCAGCTGTATACACAGACGGACATCGGAGGTGAATGCTTGCGTGTTTCTGAAGCATTACGTCGTGGCTCTTTAAATGCTATAATTTATTTACTCTTTGAGTATTCGGCTATGGTGTAGCGGTGTGCACGCTGGACTTGAAACACGGAGGTTTCTGGCTACATTCGATCTCCGGGAGCGGCAGTTGAAACGATGTTCAATGAATGTGTGTTCAATGCCTCCTTGCCTCCATCCACCCAGCAGTGTGCGTGGGTACACAACAGTTGGTCGATCAGCAGGGCGAACGTGGTGGGATAAAGTGTGGGTTACTCCCACCTCTTCCAATGGCCAGTGTGGAAGAGTAGACCAATTACATTCTCGTGAGGCTGCATTGAGCTCTTTCTAGTGGATAATGTCACGTTGTCACTTTCCCACGTTCAGCTCTTCAACTAAGCCACGTTATAATTATTTTGTATTTAATGTATTAGATAATTTGGGTCCAACTGGGTAGGACCCATCACCATAAAAAGAAAGCATCCTAGCCTGTAAGGTCAGTTGATGCAAGCGAGCCTGACTGCTTATGAAACGATATGTCTTAAACCAGTCCAGAGTTTGCTTGTCTTGAACGAATGCTGCTGAGATCATGCACTCCTGCGGCTGATGGCTTGTGTAATTTTTTTGTTATTATTTTCACGTGGAAAGAAATATATATATAGACGAGAGAGACACATGGTTTTCTTATTTATTTTGTGGTTTATAATCGGTGATGGTGGATAGCGCAGCGAAGGACAACTATTAAAACAAAGTTAAGGTGCAGCCTTGCTATTGCTTCTTCCAACACCACTGCTGGTGGAAGGGCCTCCACTGTAGGGAGTTCTCGATCAGTGTTATTCACAAATTTTCGGACGGGGAGGGGGGGGAGGCACTTTCGCCCATAAGCCATCATCAGTGTCAGCGCCCCCACAAGCGCATTGTCGGGTGGCCGCATGTCAGAGGCCCGCAACCAAAGGCCACCAGGGGCCCAACAGTGGCACGCGGGCCTTGCATTGAAGAACACTGCTCAGGATAGTCGCTCAACAGGGTTTACTATTGCACGTGGGGCAGCCGTCTTGGAAGAGGCTGGCATGGCCACGCACTTTGTCTCAACACACGCGACCTTACCCATCAACGAACCCTGCTGGGTGGATAGAGATGGCATATGGCGAGGGGTGTTAAAGGATTAACCTGCAAACTCTGGGTTTGAAAGTTACAGGCTTGCTTCACTTAACCACGACACTTCGGCAGCATTCCAAAACAATGTAACGTGTAATACATGCTAAAATGTTACGGTGTATGAATGCAAAGCGTCCACTTTCATTGGAACAAGGTAGGAGGCAGTGCAGCAAGTAGGTTCAATTCATATTTTATTTCTCCCCTGGAAATCTACTTTGCACTAATTTCTGGATACGTCTTGTGTCTTATTCAGAAAAGCCTCGATCGTGACGTTCAGTAAGGTCTCGCACTTAGGATGTTTTGCCATTTTCAATACAGAGTGACATATGTAAGAATATTAAACAAAACCCGAGTTTTAGCCAATCGTTCCAACACAAATGAAGGCTTTTGCCGTGTAAAAAAACACGACGACGCTGTCCCAAAAAAACGAACAGCTGAATAAGTAATGTGACGTTATGCTGTGAAGAGAATTGGAAAAAATTATGTTACAAACAGTGAAGCTGTATTATTAATAGCCGATGGTATTTTAATTACCGTCACATTATTGTGGAGGGTAATTATTGGAGCCCTAGGCACATCGGAGGCCCCAGAGCCGGGCCTTCTCCAGCAGCTGCGGAACTGGCTGAGACCCAATCTCCAACTTGTGTGTGCCACGCAAAAAAAAAAGATTGATGATTATTTTTCAGAAAAGTAATTGTCCATTAAATTACATTACGCATGTTTGGAATTGTTTAGTATCGTATTTTTTAATGCAATTTTTTCAGGCTTATTTTTCAAAAGTCCAATTTTAATATCAGTGCAGTATTTATAATAAATAAAAATAGTTCACTGTATGAATGTTCCAACTTCACTGGCAAGTGGTGTGAATCGCTACAGGCTCGGCGTGTACATGGTGAGGTGCCACCCCTAAGGTCAGTTTCAGTTTAGTTTTCTTGAACCAGGTGAGATCTCAAAGGGAAGGGTGCAGGTGCCATGACTAGACTTCGATACGACTTAAAGTCCACGATAGCCGTATCGTCCCTTTTGCAAAATACAGCTATTTCGTCATTATCCATCGCTAATTGTGTTTTTTTTCCACAAACAGTTTCTTTCCCGACGAAATAGTTACAGAATTACATGCAATGTTTAACGTTGTAAATAAATAGCTGTTGTGAAATTAATTTGCTCCCGTGCACTGCAAACATTTATTTCGGAGTAATTGATGGCATAGCAATTCAAATTGTAAATGCTGTGGGTTTACTCTCCAATCCACCGGTGTGCGGAACTAGTAACGATTTTTAATGTTTTGTTTACATGACAAACCTTACTAATTGGCTGTCGGGTTTCACGACACATTTATATTTACGCGAAATAACCTAAAAAACCTATATGAGCAATTCTATGATGTCATAATTTTCGTTAATTACGTGTTATGGTTTTTTTAATTTTTAAAATATAAATGTTGTAACTGACGGCAGGCATGTGCGTAGCACAGATTGTGACGTTGCGATTATTGGTAGGCTTACCCGGAGGCTTTTGGTGATGTTGCAAAAATCATCACGCAGTGCGATTTGACAAAGTGCAGCATCGCGAATTTTTGTTTAATTTTAGCATGCAACTCTAGCTTAGCAGTAACCGTTACTCTCGATTGCAAGGGTCTCGCTTCATCCGGGACGCGTTGTCCCATTGTAAATAATACACGAGCGAACGCATTGTTTTGATTCTAAGTGGATTTAAGCAAAGCCGTGAATAATAGAATTAGAAAATAATGGCACGAGGAGGTCTACTCGGTGGAATTTGAAATGCCAGACATGGCCAGTATAGCTCAAGGGCTGTAAGCATTTGCAACATTTCTCTGCCAAGTAATTTTGGAAACTTTTTCTTGGGGGCCAAGTCCCAATTTGTTTTGATTAGCAGAAGAACAACAGATTGCACGGGAATATAGTGTGTTGCATATTTAATGATTTGAGGTTGCATTAATATTTATGCGTCTATTAAAAGATGCATAGCTCTATACATCTCTCTTTTGATCAATACCCCCCCCCCATCTCCGCCCCTTGCAAATGCGTAATTAAATTAATGAAGTATATTTCTTCGTTCGTTCGTTTCTCAATCCGCTTCTCCAGGTGAAGGGCGCAGTGGCAGCATGTAGAGTAGTGGCGGTCCAGACCTCCCTTTGCCTGGCGACAGCCTCTAGCACTACACTACTATACACTACTATACACGACTCCACTATAAACAGAGGGAAAAAAGTATTTGATCCTCTGCTGATTTTGTACGTTTGCCCACTGACAAAGAAATTATCAGTCTATAATTTTAATGGTAGGTTTATTTGAACAGTGAGAGACAGAATATCAACAAAAAAAATCCAGAAAAACGCATGTCAAAAATGTTATCAATTGATTTGCATTTTTATTAGGGAAATATGTATTTGACCCCTCTGCAAAACATGACTTAGTACTTGGTGGCAAAACCCTTGTTGGCAATTACAGAGGTCAGATGTTTCTTGTAGTTAGCCACCAGGTTTGCACACATCTCAGGAGGGATTTTGTCCCACTCCTCTTTGCAGATATTCTCCAAGTCATTAAGGTTTCGAGGCTGACGTTTGGCAACTCGAACCTTCAGCTCTCTCCACAGACAGGCTAGGCCACTCCAGGACCTTAATGTGCTTCTTCTTGAGCCACTCTTTTGTTGCCTTGGCCGTGTGTTTTGGGTCATTGTCACGCTGGAATACCCATCCACGACCCATTTTCAATGCGCTGGCTGAGGGAAGGAGGTTCTCACCCAAGATTTGACGGTACATGGCCCCGTCCATCGTCCCTTTGATGCGGTGAAGTTGTCCTGTCCCCTTAGCAGAAAAACACCCCCAAAGCATAATGTTTCCACCTCCATGTTTGACGGTGGGGATGGTGTTCTTGGGGTCATAGACAGCATTCCTCCTCCAAACACGGCGAGTTGAGTTGATGCCAAATAACTACATTTTGGTCTCATCTGACCATAACACTTTCACCCAGTTGTCTTCTGAATCATTCAGATGTTCATTGGCAAACTTCAGACGGGCATGTATATGTGCTTACTTGAGCAGGGGGACCTTGTGGGCGCTGCAAGATTTCAGTCCTTCACGGCGTAGTGTTACCAATTGTTTTCTTGGTGACTATGGTCCCAGCTGCCTTGAGATCATGGACAAGATCCTCCCGTGTAGTTCTGGGCTGATTCCTCACCGTTCTCATGATCATTGCAACTCCACGAGGTGAGATCTTGCATGGAGCCCCAGGCTGAGGGAGATTGACAGTTCTTTTGTGTTTCTTCCATTTGCGAATAATCGCACCAACTGTTGTCATCTTCTCACCAAGCTGCTTGGCAATGGTCTTGTAGCCCATTCCAGCCTTGTGTAGGTCTATAATCTTGTCCCTGACATCCTTGGAGAGCTATTGGTCTTGGCCATGGTGGAGAGTTTGGAATCTGATTGATTGATTGCCTCTGTGGACAGGTGTCTATTATACAGGTAACAAGTTGAGATTAGGAGCACTCCCTTTAAGAGTGTGCTCCTAATCTCGGCTCGTTACCTGTATAAAAGACACCTGGGAGCCAGAACTCTTTCTGATTGAGAGGGGGTCAAATACTTATTTCCCTCATTAAAATGCAAATCAATTTATAACATTTTTGACATGCGTTTTTCTGGATTTTTTTTTATTCTCTCTCACTGTTCAAATGAACCTACCATTAAAATTATAGATTGATCATTTATTTGTCAGTGGGCAAACGTACAAAATCAGCAGGGGATCAAATGTTTTCCCTCACTGTACTACACTATACATACACCACGATACACTGCACTACACACTACCATATACGACTACAGTCACTGCACTATACACTACTATACAGTACTATAAACTACTACACTATATACTACATTATACACTACTATGCACTATACACTACTGCACTACATACTACATTATACAGTATTATACACTACACTATACTATACACTACTATAGATTACTAAACTATAGATTACGATACACTACACTATACAGTACTACACTACTATGCACTATACTCTTTGATTCTTTCGGTAAAGTGGCTACTTCACCCGGCCGACCGAGTTGGCTGATCCCTCGGTCGGTGCTGAGGGAAGAGCCTGAATAGCCTGGGTGGGTGCTAGGGACCTCCCAGTACCCTTTCCCTGGGGAATTATACGATAGTCCACAATAACTGTTAGGCATAAGCCCCTACTTAGTTCCTAGGCGTAAGCCCCTAATAAACCTGGCGTGAGCCCTTACCAGAAGATACGTCTCCTTGTCGATTCTTCTACTCAACATTTGTATAAGAACTCTGCACGGATGTTCTCTTGGGCGCGTTCTCTCCTACAGCTGCCACTCTGTCACCACCGCCGCGCATCATCCGTGTCTCACAGTGTCCTGCTCAAGCCCACTTGACGTTTAACGCGTCAAAAGTACGTCTCCCCCTTGCCAATGTTCTTTCATCCACGTGTTCATCTTTCTGACGCTCAGAAATTCCAAGGTCACGCCTCTGCATACTTCGTTATGCGCCTTTCAGCTTTTACACTTTTTTTTTGGGCAACGTGGATATTTCTCATACGTACTTTTTGTTATCACATTCTGCATACGAAATCATCCTATGACATCGCGTGAGTAAAATGTGTGGACAATTCCCTTCCCGGAGAAGCTCCCAGCACATCACGTCACATGTGTCAGTCTACCTGAGTGTTTGATTGACACTCGCGTGGGAATTGACGTTTTGATTATGGGTCTGTCTTGGCAAGTCGCATGTTCAGAATTTCACTGCTGTCAATTGTAGTAGAGTATTTGTAGCAGTCGTGCTGTATGTATGTATGTTGAACTTCTTTCGCACCGTACGTAACCAACCGTGCTCATGCAGAGGTGTGGAGGAAGGGCAACAAACTAAACACAACAATCAGCTTCAAAGAAATGAGTTTTCAATCTAGATTTGGAAGTGCATAGCTCCAGTGGCGTCTTAATATCGGAAGGAAGAACGTTCCAGGCGGCCGAAAAAAACCCCATCCAATTGGCAGATGTACTTGTTTTTGATGGAAAGCGCACACAGCCTGGGCATATGCGTCACGTGTTCCTCGAGTCACCTTATTGAAGTACACCAATACATTTTGACTTAACACTTTCGTGACCGCAGGAATTCATATGCTTTGGTTCTTTCGGTAAAGTCACGTAGGTAGAAAAAAATAAAAGTAAATAAAATAAAAACTACGACGTTTCGATCACAACACAAGCGATCTGAGTGACTTTACCGAAAGAACCAAAGAATACACCGTTCCAATCAGCTGATTGCCCCGAACTCACAAATAAATACTGGCGAAGGATACACAGGACAGGGATGTTCGTGACAGGTATTGGCCGTTGCCTTGTAGAAGACTTGTCTCACGAATGTCGGTTTAACCACGTAACAAATGGCACTTTGCAAAATGTACACCTCCGACACGGGCAAAATAAATCCGGATTGTTGATAAGCAACTCAATTTAATTATCGCTTCGTATGGAAGGAGGGATGGGCAGCCAAGCGAACGGCTGATGAGTGCGGCGTTTTTGAGCTTTCACGGAGCTCTGCTAGAGCCGTGCTGCTATGAGCTGGGCATTTTAAGCCTGGTAGATGTCACCCCGCCCCAACCCACCCATCTCTACCACCCCCACTCCTCACTAGAGATTTGATGAATTTTAAAGAATCGGGTGCTGTGATTTGATTTAATGATCGACTTAACACCCTGCAGCAAGTGATTCACAATTGATTGTTTGGGTGAGTACTAAAGCTAGTGTGGGCAAAGGGACACGTTCACAGTTCCATTTTACCCCCAACTGTATTCATATGAGTCCGTGCTACATCTTGTAGTCCATCGGCTGAAGTGGCTAGGCAAGTGAATGGGGCTGGCTGCAGTGCTGGATTAAGCTATTGTGGGGCCTGTAACATATGTTATAAAGGGACCCTAAATAAATAAAAAATACATAAATATTAAAACACAAATTTTTTACTTGCATAGTAAAGTAATTGTATGTTTTCATTTGCTATACAGCCAGATAATACGACAAATCGCTAACCTTAAACACCCAGTCGTTCATAAAAGTTGAAGGTGGTATAGTACTATAGTAATAGAGCAAGTGCAGAATAACTGGCATCATCTGGTCGAGCACCAATTGGGTCGAGGCTCAAAAGAAAGCCGTCCCTTGGTGTGGACCAATCAGTTTCAAGGACAATGCATATATTACCATAGTATGTTTTTTTTGCATTTTGACTGCAGGTATTGTGGTTAATGCAGACATTAATCCTCGTAAAAAGGTTTCAGTTTTGTTGCCAGAAAAAAGGGGAAAACCCCTATTATTATGAACCGGAATTGATAGCTTGAAAGCATTTAGCACGGGCCCCTTGAAAGTGCGGGACCCGTAGCATGTGTAGCTACTAGGATAATCCAGCACTGGCTGGCTGTGTGGCTGGTGGGTGGGTGGGTGAAACTGGGTCCGTCAATGCAGCTGCATTGCAGCTGTGCCTCTAAGTGTCTGGTTATACTGGTAGGAACGAAGTTGTAAACTGAGTGTACCAGCCTGCAATAGATTAATGCGTCCGTCCGTCCGTCCCCTTTCAATACTTTAACGAAGTGAAATCTCGTGCTGTTGGGTGTAAAAAAAAAATTCAAATGTTCCTACCAGCCCACCCTGCAAGGACCTGTTTAGGCCTGCTATGAGTTAGCCACCTCACCAGCGAATTTGACGATGATTTTTCTTTTTTAAATGTTGGGTTCACTATTTCAATTTAATGATAATAAAAAATTTAGGTCCCATTTTTACCGTCCCGTTAATATTGTTTCTCATTTGATTACGTCTCCTTCGTACGGGTTTCCACCGTTAACATACGTGGAATATTTGCATGGCTAAATGCGTTGTTTATTAGCGCAGGCAGCATTCGATGTGTGTGTCTCGTGAGCGTGAATATAAATTGTAATTGATTAATCGATGCATTGTTACATACTCTTTGATTATTTCACGTAGATAGAAAATTAATCGATCACGACGTTTCGATCGCAACACAAGCAACCGTCATCAGGTGAGACAAACACAGCTGTGTGTTTTTTTCACCTGATGACGATTGCAGATGACGATTGCTTGTGTTGCGATCGAAACGTCGTCATCTATTCATTTTCTATCTATGTGACTTCACCGAAAGAACCAAAGAGTATGGATTCCTGCAGTCACGAAAGCTTCAAATCAACATTGTTACATGCCTGCTGGAGTTATTATATTGCTGTGGTGTTGTGGCTGTGTTTGGTTTCTCATTTAAATCTGGTTAATTTCAGTCTAACCTGCCATAGGAATGTGGTATTTTCAACACCGGTTCAGGACCACCAATTGAAATGAGCATTACTGTCAAATGGGTACAGTGTATGAGCAGCGATACACTTGTGGATTTGACTTTTACAACGATCTAAATTGCAAACGGATATATCAGTCGAGGCACATGGAGCTTAATTACAACGGCTTTTATATGGTGTTTAATTAAACACGTCTGGTTAATCGTCAGTTATTTCCACGATCAATTAATTACCACTCTATTTGGCCTCGAGTAAAAGCGGCAGATACAGCAAACGCTTCCCTACCCCCAGGTATTTATATATATTTTTTAATGAATAATTTACAGCCCACTGCTAAATGACGGCCTTGCCATGCTAAGTTGGTCATGGGGGATTGTTTGACCATACTTCACCACGCTGCTCAGTGTAGGTTGGTACAGTGATTGGGGGTCCCCAGAACCAGTTCAGATGTTACCAGCCACTGGGGTGAGCTGCGGGGTTCCAGATTCGAACTCAGAGTCCGCTGTGTCTCGAGCACAGATCGCTGACTGATGTGGCCACCGCTACATTGAGCCCATCATTTTCGACGTTAATTTGTGACCCAGAGGCAATTTATATTGCTCCGATCACTCCACCACCATCTAGAGTGGGGAAAACCTTTCAAAGCTGCTGAATGCATATGACTGCTGTTACCTTGTATTTAATTATGAATGGGCTGACACAATCACACTAGTGGACAATGAGTCCAGGATCTCATGTGCAGCAGCTCAAGAGTTCTGATGTCTGACAGCAATATCACTGAATCAATAATTAAGCAACCACTCGCAGATCATTTAAACATGAATGCGGCTGAAGGTCCCTCCTCCAGACAGGAATTGAGCCACATTGATGATTTACGCTTGTCAGATTGTTAAATGTTTTATTTTCAGAGATGCAGTATATACAAAATAAGACTTACATTTGCATTGCAATAGTAATGATTTGTTGTTGATAAACACGAGGGCAGGGCTCGGCACTCAAATTAACAAGATGAGACATTTTTTCGAATTCGGTATATATTAAAAAAATACAATATTTCAAGAGCCGCAATGCACTGTGGTGGTGACTACGTGACGGGTGAGTCCCTTAATAAATAACGTCACGAGGCCAGCCCTTGAAGGTCGGTATGCCACTCCGGAGGTGCGGGTTTTGCCGACCCCTACACTTGGGTGTCTCCAATGGCGGAGCCAGGATTTTCAGGTAGGTGGGGGGGGGCAACCCCTCCAGCAATGAAAAATGATAGAGGAGTTGTTAGTAAGTAAGGAGTTGTAAGTAAGGAGTTGTTAGTAAGTAAGGACTTGTCCCTTTCTTTTTTATCCGACGCGTGTGCGGCGATGGCGCAGCCACCGACCGAGGGTCGAATTCGAACCACGTGGTGTGATCGGCATCGCGCTCGCTGAAGGTGTTGATGCCTTCAGGAAGTCGTGGACTCTGTATACGCAACTGCGCACAATTCTGTGAGTCACTTATAACCGCTTTGCCGTTACTTATTGCCAATTATGGACTCAGACTATTGTCCTATCATCTCATAGAGTCCCTGGCACGTAATAATATGCTTACACAGTGGCAGTGGGGGTCGCAAAATGCCGATTTATTACTAATAAACCCCAATGATCCGATCGAAATTAGGGATTTCGATCGAATCACTGGCTCTGCCAGTGGGTGTCTCAGAGTGCTTTACATTGGCGTCTCACCTCAACACAATTTCAAAGGGCACCCCCAGTAGCAGCCGTCCCTGTGGACGCAAGATGCCTCATTGCCTGGCCTACATTTGGGCATGAGTCTTCCACCATGCATGATCGGCATTGTGTAATTATATACAACACAATCATGCAAACAGTGGCAGGATGTTAACTACCTCGCCTGGTATACAGGAGGGTCGTGGGTTTGATCCCCACCGTAACGCCTGCTGTATATTTGGAGTTTGCATGACTCTCTCCCTGTGGTCGCATGGATTTTTCTCTAGGTCCTCCGGCGCATTTAGAAACGACACGCGTTTGGAGTGATTGACTGCTATAAATGTCCACGTGATTACCCACTTCATTGGGCTATCATGTTTGATATCCAGGTCGCTTCTGAAAAAGAGCTATGAAGCTCAGTGGGGCCTTACCTGGTAAAATAAAAAAAAACAGTTGAATAGTTTATTAATATTAACGTGCGCTTTTGCCTCTGAAAAGAATGGGGATTAAAACACATTTAGAACTTTCAGTAACGATTATTTTACGACAAAATTAGATTCAGTCGGCAATTAATCAGAATGTTTGTTTAGGCTGATGCTTTGAAGCTCCCTTTTTTACATTTGGCCGGTATGAGCGATGAAGAACGTGGCAGGAAGTTGTACCCATCTCGGACACGCTGAGAGAACGGGTAGACTCAGGTGGTTCAGGAGATATGTCTCGTTATGGTTCAGGGCTCGGGGATCGTGTTACCCATTACAGGCCACGTGCTTAGGGGCCGTCCATAAATGACGTCACGCACCTGGGGGGGGGGTGGGGGGGTCAGACATTTGTTACGATGTGTGACGAGGGGGGGGGGGGGTTGAGAAATGTGACGTCACATCAAAATGCGCAACTTTAAATAAATATAGACAACACGTTCTACTTAATTGAATAGACTTTTTAAATAAATGTTTTCTCCTACAACATCAGAGTGCAGCGCCACATTAAATACGCACTACAATGACAACATTAGTTTAAAGCGATTTGAAGCATGTTTTAGATATATTTTTGGGAGGGGGGGGGAGAGCAGAGCTTTGTGACGTCATATTTGAGGGGGGGTCTGACTTTTTGTGACGAAGAGGGGGAGGGGGGGTCAAAAATCGTCCAAAATCGCGTGACGTCATTTATGGACGGCCCTATAGCCACCACAGCTCGGCATAGGTAGCCGATGTCACGCCTCACCAGCGTCCGAAACGTGCCGGTGTGTACGTACGCACGTCTGTACGATGAACTTCTTTCGCACCGTACGTTTGCCGGATTACCGTAGGCGAGCGTGTGGCTCGACAGGACACGTCGTAAGAAGAGAGGAAGGTGACGCCTGGCCAAGAGGCAAGGCCTTGAGAAAAGGTGCTTCTAAGAGATGGGCCGGGCTAGGAAGGAATGTGGAGTGGACGTGGAGCTGAGGGTCCGGGGTTCCGGAAAAAGTGGAGAAAGATCGTAGTCGGGGGAAGGCACCCTCTCCCCACGTGACAACATCAGGAAAGAAGAGTAACGGATAACGTACAACACCAACAACGCATCTCTTTTTGTTCTTCGTTAATGGTGCAATGTGTTCATTGTAATGGTCCTGAGCGGTGGCTTTTTCTCCGCACATTATTTGTGCTTATCGCCAGAACAGCACACACACGAGGCAGCACACCGATATGCCGTGCGCAGCGCCATACCCCCCACCCCCCACCACCACCACCACTCATTTTTCCCGCACCTCCAAACGGGGGCGCGCGCCGGTTAACAATTGTGGCGGTCCCTTCGAGGTGGGTGTCTCCAATCATTCTCGCTCCGTGGGCTACCCGGCTCCGTTGCCATATTTGACACGGGCAGACAATTGCAGAGATCCTCCTCATCCCTCCTCCTTCTCCTCGTTAATATTTAAAAGCGTGTTTGCATTTAATTGCGAGCAAAGTAATTGGCAAGTCGCGATTTACACGCATTCGTGACTGCGAACGCTGCATTTTTTTTCCCTCCTTACGAAATGGAAGCACATTGCTTCAGACGCGTGTCTGTGTTTAAAGATGGGGGGGGGGGGAGCGGTGGTGCAGTGGTTAGCCCGCTGCGCTCCGAACCCGCCGACCCGAGTTCGATTCCCGCCTCACGACCACCAACGCCTGCGACAATTATCGCAACCTGTCATGGGCCTTCCCTAGGTCGACTCAGCCTTAAAATACGTACCTCGTGTAATGTGTTAACGCGAGCATTGGGGAGACAAAGACGGCCGTGCTTGGTGCTGGCAACACACCCCGTCTTCCATAGGTGCTCGCGAACAACACTTGCCCCATGAGTCTGTTAAAAGGCGACACGGGGGAATCGTTATCTCCCTTGCAGATACCGCCTGTGTGCATGTATACACGTTTTAAACTCGGAATGAAAAGGTGGCAAACACATGGCACAATTTATATCGGCGTCCAGCGGTGTCAGGGCCGCCACTTCCCCGCTGTAGACGGGGGTAGGGTAGGGTGGAGGGGGTGGGGGGGAGAAAAGGTGACTTCAATCCATCCTTATTACCTCGCGTGCCCCACAAACGTCTGGCCAAGTTAAGCAGCGCGCCAAGCCGGTGCCACCGTGGTAAACTCCCGCGGCCTTGGGGCGCTGACGGCGAGGTGATTTACGCTCGGCTCAAAGGGAAGCGTGCCTCCTGTGAGACAACCAGCGGCCGATTGGTTCCCACTGACACTCGACCTCTGAATGAGATGAAACAAAACTAATTCAAGACATTCGCCGATAACACCGTGGCATTAAAAAAAAATACATAAATATACAAATAGGTGACGTTTTAGGTAATGACCCTTGCCCATCGTACACAAATTAGAAAGGGTCGTAGCCAAAACATTTACGGGTTTTTTTTTTTAAGGCCACAGCGTTATTGACAAATGTGTTGTTGTTGTTGTTAATTGTGGTTGTGCACCGCTGCGAAGTCAACACCGCTAACGCAGTGGTAGTGGCGTCACCAGAGAGCTCCTCTGGATCAGGATCCGTGCATTTGGCGGAGGGATGATGGTGTCATCTTTTGATGGAACCGCTGTCGCGGGAGCGGGCACGACCTTTCGTCTTCAACGTGGGACCGCAAGGAGATTAAATGAATCAACAATTCAGCCTCATTTCGGCCACTTAAAAAAAAAAACATGTGTGTTTTCGAAGATGGAATAGGTTGTTTCTGTGTGTGTGAGTGTGTGCGGGGTAAAGAAGCTTGAGAGAGGTGGGGTTATTTTTTGCCGCTGATGCGCGCGAGTTATTTTTTTCTTCTTCCCGTTGTCGCTTTTAAAAGTCGGACGCAGCCGTTGTGGTCGATGCGGCAATCTTACCAATGAGCCGGAGATTAAAGCAACGAATGAAGGAACCTACGTTGACGATGTAAGGAAGTGCCCATTGACAACAATGCATTAACTGCATCGCCGTAAGATGTGCATCACCCATCTGAACGCATTTTAATGGCATGGCTCGGTTGTGCGGACCAACCCGGCCGGGTGTTTGAAAAGTCAACGTCGTTAATGGAAAAAAAACCCGTAATGTGCCAGCCTTTTTGTCCGCCCACTGCTGGATCACCAAATTGAAAATGGTGCCTGGTCACCAGATGTCGTTGGGAAGCGCACTCAATGTGTAATGTTAGGGCCCCTTGTTAATGCAGCAGCAGCAGCAGCATTTGTTTAACAAGCACCGATGAAACTGAGAAGTTTGAAACCGGTCCAGAGTTTGCTTGTTTAAATAAATGCTGCGTGATAATATTGGGCTGGAAAGACAACGGGGCTTATGGGTTTTTTGTTTATTATCTATGGGGAAACAAAACAATAAAGTTGGGCTCATGTTTTTCTTTTACCAATACTGCTGCACGTCTATGCATAATGAGTGTGTGTTCTTCATTTCTAATGTGGTTGGTTATCTCATTAATGTCTCATTTATGTTGTCTAAAAAAAAATATCATTTGTAAAAAAAATGTGTTCACGCCATTAGTCTAAATACAACATTACCATAAACTTTACATATAATTTGCATGCATTCAGAAATAATGACACGTGAGTCTACGCATGTATCCCGAGTGGTAACGTTTATAAATATTAATCAATGACTCAATGCATTGTTGCACCCCTAAAAATATGTATTTTGCATAAAAGACAAACACTGGACACAGACACACCAATCAATTGCCTTACCATCATTATCAACCTTGATTAATCCACTGCTGGATGAAGACGTCCGCCGAGCCATCGCCATCTGGCACACGGAGCGATCCGTTTCAGCCCCTTGCAAACATTATGAAGCGAAAACAAGTCGAGATTTTTTGTTTGTATTCTCGTTATAAATGTTTGATTCCCCCATTAACATTCCTCTTAAGAACGCCTCCGCCCGGGAGTAAAGATGCAGCTTGCAAACGGATGTCTCGCTGACTCCCACCCCCTCCCCCCTTATCGGTTAGTGTCCATGTCTCGCAACGACAACGGGGCGCTCGCTTAGGCCACATGAGTGTTGATTTATTGCGCTTTGGCGAGGCAAGTACTACTTGGGCACTCGGGGAGGGAGGGGGGGGGCAGGCACCTGCGTGTGAAATGCTGAGACGCTGGACTTCTGTTTATGCCCCCCAGACCCAGCGGTCCTCTGCTGACTCCGTGGAAAGCAAAAATGCGCCAAGGCTGGGGTGATGCATTGCAGGGCGCGATGCGATTTGGACTTTTGTTTGGAGCCTCGAGAATGCAAACAGCTTTCTCGGGATGCCGCGAAAAAAAAAACATTGGGACCGCCACGGGCGTACTGCGGGAACGGGAAAACGGAGGCGTTGATATGTTTAAAGATGAGGTGCAAGTTTAAAACTACTTCCACGGTTTCGGGGGGACCCTGCCGTGCCACGTCGGTTTAGCGCACTGGACTTTGCAATCAAGAGGTCGCTGGTGAGTGCATCTGTGGTGTGGTGGTCTTAAGTTTGGGTGTGCTCTCCATCTCTTCCGAGACGTTTGGCCAGCAGGGAGGAGTAGGCCACATACGACCTTAAAAGGGGGCTCTGAAGAGCCCCTCCCCCTAGGCGGAAGACCTCTCTCAGCAGCAGTGGCAAGACCAAGCAATGGTTTCAACTCAGGATTTCAAATCCAGCGCTCAAAGCATCGCAACCGAGGCAGCGTTCCATAATGAATTAAATTAATAATGAATTCATCGCTCTTGATTATTAATTGAATAATGCATTCGGTCTTAAGTTGCTGAGAAACGGGCTAATAGCCATAGGAGAGGTCCAGGGAGCACTGCCCATCACCGTGTCCCCACTCTTACTTGCCTTGCCCTCCCCCGTCCCACCAGGGATCTAATTAAGCAGGCGCCCAAGTAAATTAGATTGCCCATTCCTTCCCTCTCAGCCGGCTTTGGAGCTGTCACGTAAAAGCATTGCGTTAGGGGCACCTTCAATGTCGGAGACCAAGGAGAAGGGGAAACTCAAAAGTCGGATGACGGGAGGCTTGTAAGGGGCAACGGTTGGGAGGGGGGTGAGGGGTCAAGTGTCGTCTGTGCAGCAGCAACAGCAACAACGACAGTTGCCTTATCTGGCAGAAGGATAGGAAAATCAATTGATGGTACCTTTGTGGTGACATTGATGATGTGTGTCGAATTTATTTGGCACCGTACGTAGCCAGCCGTGCTAATCGCAGGTGCGGGGACAGGACAACGACACCGGCATTTGACCTCGCGACTTTCATTGTCATTTTAAATTTTTACTTAAAACTTTCGTGATTGTAGGAATTTATATTCTTTGGTTCTTTCGGTAAAGTCACGCAGATAGAAAATTAATTGATCACGACGTTTCGATCGCAACACAAGCGACTGTCTTCAGGTGAGAGAGAGAAAGCTTCTGAAACAAGGTCTTATATAGGCCTGAGATGGGTGCAGCCTCAGGGTAAGAGGACAGGGCTAGAGATGGTCTCCCTGAGGCTGTGGAAGTGGCTATTGTAATGTGAGAGATTAGCATGTCAATGCACGAGCTTAGTATGCCGCAGCATCGGTGACTTGCCTAGTATGTCGCAGCATCGGTGATTGAGGGAGGAGGACATCCAGCCCGTCAACACAAAGGCATCCAACGCAACTCAGAGAGTCAGCTACAGTCTGTTACAGGCTATACGGGGGATATTTGTCTTTGTATTTGTGTCCACAGAACGTTGGCAGCGGTAGTGTCGCGGTTAGCGCACTGCTCTGCGACCCGACGCCACCCGAGTTCGATTCCCGCTCACGGCCAACGCCAATGACGAATATCTGAACCGGTCCTGAGCCTCCCCTAGGTCGACTCAGCCTCAAATGAGTACCTAGTGCGGTATGTAAACGTCGCCACTGGGAAGACTAAGGAGGTCAGTTGTGGTGCTGGCCATCCACTCCCTCGTGTGCCGTTCCGCCCTTCATAGGTGCTCGCTAACAGCACATGCCCCGACAGTCTGTTAAGGCTATACGGGGGGATCTTCGTTTTTGCTTGTCCGTGGAACACGAAGGTGACACCAAGCCAAGGCACTTTGGGACTCCGTGACACACAAAAAATGCAGACTTGCGCAACACCAACGAAGCGACAAAGCAAGAATAATTGTATGCAATCGCTTATCGCCAACAGCTAAAATGCAACGAATGGCCTTGTGAGTGTGCTTCAACATTTCGCGGCGTGGGAGTATATCTCAACAACACCACCCCCTAAACTCACGGCGCAATCATTCACAATGAACGTTGAAGCGGCGTCTGATGGACTATTTGCGTGACTCCTCGCGGCAAATTAGCTATCTCATCCGCCGCATCTGTAATTGAACGTATTATAACGTGGAATGCATTTCCCGCCGTTAATTATTCATTTGTTAAGCGTCTCGGCGGTGATTGCGGGACGTGGGGAAATATATTCGCGGTTTGTCACGTCGTGTTTCATTATTGGACGCGTAATTTGGGTAAGACGAAAAAGTTGACACGTCTCGGGAAAGCAGTCATCGCTCCGTCTCTTTCCAAGGACGTCCTCTTGGGAAAGTTCCCTCACTTCGTTAGCTCTGACCACCGGCCACCGGTCCCTTCTAGCGCCGTATCCATCAAGGTGATGCCTCTAACCTTGGGTGCGTTCTCCAATTCCACGTCTTTCTCTCTCTCTCTCTCTGGGTGCCCTGTCTTTCCGAGCGTGCACTTTTTGTTCGTGCACATTTTTCAGCTTTTATTCCATTCCCTTTGTCAGTCAACACGTCTCTGTGCCATATGCATCGTCAAACAATGTAAGCCAATTTTAGTTGCATAACGTAATTTGCATTTCCCACGCCCTCCTCTAACTTGTGTATGTTTGCTACAAATCCATAGACCAATTGTGTTTGCAACGGAGTGTGTGTGTGTGTGTCAGCATGTTGGATTTCGAAAATGGCCCTGCGTCTCCCCTGGATTTGACTTCTCCTTAAATGAGCACCTGGTGCAGTGCGTAAACATCGGCACTGGGGAGACAAAGGCGTCCGGGCGTGGTGCTGGCCACCTCCACCCTCTCGTCTGCCGTGTTAGCCTTGATTGGTGATCGCAAACAACCCTTGCCTCACAGTCTGTTGAAGGCTCTATGGGGGGGGGATCTTTGTCTTTGTGTCAGCCACGAGACTCTTCGGAACGCACGACATATACCGTTTGGTTAATCGAGGAAGTAGTAAGACATTAGGTGATGACACTGGAATAATATGGAAAAGGCAGACTGCGGTGGCATATTAAACGTATGCACCAGCATCAGAGCACCAGGCACACCGCTTTGGACAACTTCATTGTCACAGCTGTCAGTGTCACGACTGCTCTGTCTCGGAAAAAGAAAAAAAAGACACGTCCGTCAATAGCACTTGTGGCCTTAAAAGTAAATTAATATAATACGTGACGTTTCAGGCAATGGCCCTTCTTAGGTCATGAATAGAGAGGCCAGTGCTGTCAACCTCGCTGGCCTCTCAATTTACGTGCTATGCAAAAGGGCCCCAAAACGTCGCCCATTGTACACGTGTTTCCTGTTAACGCCGATACAGTGTTGTTATTGACGAATGTGTCAAGTTATTGTTGTTGTTGTTGTTATTATATTTGCTTGTGCAGCACTGCCAATCTAAGCAGCCGGAGCAGCAGCTTCGCCACCAATTCATTTGTACCGGAGGCTCCAAAACATCCAACGGTCTGCAGGGCGATATAGCACAAGTTGCTGCTGCACACAGATGCATTCGAAATCGTCATTATACTTCACGTGTCAACAAAGATCGCTAATTGGAAGCGCACAACAACGATGATGATGATGATGATGATTAAGAGATGCATCTGCGTTCACTAATGTGTGCCAGCTCACTGTGGCGCTCAGACTCTTTGAAGTGTATCTCCGGAACGCAATGAGGATTATTTTTTAAAAAATATATATATACCGTTGAGAAAAATGCGCGTCGTATTCATAACATCTTCAGCATGCAATCGAGCAAACAAACAAAGCGAAACGAAACAAACGGGACTTCTGCGGCAATCCGTCATATCATGCATCTCGTTTAGACACACAATTACTGGCGGTGGGGGGGGGGGGGAAGAATTACGGAGTGAAAAAACGGAGGCGCGCAAAGAAGCTTGGAGAGATGCACGCTTGCGGTCACGTGCATATAGGCGGAAAGAGGAACACGTGGATGAGAGCAGGTGCGCAGGTTCGTCGCTTCATTAAAGCTGTTGAGAAACGCTGTTTTGTCGCCGGAAGGGTCGGCCATCCGATGGTACCGGGAATAATGACGGAGTGGCAGGCAGGGAATAAAATCGGGTCTTCGAGGATGTACACCAAAGGGACGAAGCAAAATGTAAAACTGTTTAACTTGCAGTGGGGCCAGGTGGATTATTACGTTGCGGGATCACGAGAGGTGGCGGCAGCTTAGGAGGCCTTCGATGAGCAGTGGGTCGAACATGGCTGATGATGATGAATAGAAAGGAATGTTAATTCCAATACAACAGCTATCAGAGTGCAAACGCAACCTGGGAGCGGTTATCGTTTAAACTAATTTGCATATTC
This sequence comes from Petromyzon marinus, assembly GCF_048934315.1. Taxonomy (NCBI): domain Eukaryota; kingdom Metazoa; phylum Chordata; class Hyperoartia; order Petromyzontiformes; family Petromyzontidae; genus Petromyzon; species Petromyzon marinus. Next base: position 7,258,225 of record NC_133716.1, on the reverse strand, counting down.
GGAAATTAAACTCTGGAGCTTCATATCATCCGGCATTATGTCACGGATCTTGTGGTGCAAGGACAACAGACTATGAAGAAGAAAAAAAGCAGCTCTAAAGAAATTAGTTTTCAATCCAGATGTAAAAGTGCATAGCTCCAGCGGTTTCCTAATATTGAAAGGGAGAGCGTTCCAGAGGGCCGCGGAAGCCCATCTCAAAGCAGGCGATGCTGTGACCGTCTTTGTTTGATGGCTAGCCAAAGGCCACTGCGAGGATCAACACGCAAGATCCAGGTCCGATTTAACACAGTACATGAAATTTGTGATCTGATCCCATATGTGAAGGACAAGATTCCTGACATGCAATATCCCGGCGTCTTCAAACTAAGCTGTGTCTGCGGCAGCAGTTACATTGGGGAAACTAAGCGACATGTCTCGGACCGGGTTCGTGAGCATAAGGCAGATTTGAAACACGGTAGGACCAATACTTCTGCCGTGGCTGATCATTACACGAAATTGATTTCTGTAAGATAATGGTACTTTGCAAGCCTACTGGCTATCAACAAAGATTCGTTCATGAAGCCATACATATATACAGACACAGACACAATTTCAACCGAGAGGATGGTTATAAACTCAGCAATCATTGGAAATATATCATCAACCACTTTGGGTTATGACTTGATCTGTGTTTTCTTGTCAACCTCCACCGTCAGCAGTGTGGGTGTGTGTAGCGAGGTACAATGATTGCCTGGAGGCCCTTTGATTGGTGTAGACCCACTGCTGCTGATACACTAGGGCTACGCCCATCTCTAAACCTTTATAAACATATTATTGGTTCTTTCGGTAAAGTCACGTAGAAGGGAAACAATAAAAAAATATAAAACAATAAAATTATCACGACGTTTCGACTGCAACACAAGCAATCATCATCAGGTGTGTTTTATATTTTTATTATTTTATTGTTTCCCTTCTACGTGACTCTACCGAAAGAACCAACAATATGAATCCCTGCAGTCACGAAAGCTTTAAATCAAAATGTAACCGCCTTTTTAAACAGTTTGCCTTTAGAGGCTAACCCCCCTTTTCCTGATGACGACCGCTTGTGTTGCAATCGAAACGTCGTGGTTTTTATTTTTTATTTATTTTATTTTATTACTGAAAGAACCACAATAAGTCTACATTATAGACTGCCAGTACGCTCACTCAGGTTAATAACCATTGCTACAGTCTACACCATAGACTGCCAATATGCTCACCAGCTTAAAAAACAGTCTACAGTCTACATTATAGACGGCCAGTACGCTCACTCAGGTTAATAACCATTGCTACAGTCTACACCATAGACTGCCAATACGCTCACCAGCTTAAAAACCAGGCTACAGTCTACATTATAGACTGCCAGTACGCTAACCGAGGTTAAGAACCAGGCTACAGTCTACATTATCGACTGCCAGTACACTCACCAAACTTCATAACCAGGCTACATATTCTTGGTTCTTTCGGTAAAGTCACGTAGAAGAGAAACAATAAAATAATAAAAATATCACGTAGAAGGAAACAATAAAATAATAATAAAAATATAAAACAATTGTTTTATAAAACAATTGTTAGCCGTGGTTCTATAAAACAATTGTTTCGACTGTTGTTTTATAAAACAATTGTTTTATAAGTTGTTTTATAAAACAATTGTTTTATAAGTTGTTTTAAACAATTGTTTTATAAGTTGTTTTATAAAACAATTGTTTTATATTTTTTATTATTTTATAATATAAAACAATTGTTTTATATTTTATTATTATTTTATTTTCATCGCTTCCAATTGTTTTATATATTTTTTATTGTTTCCCTTCTACGTGACTTTACCGAAAGAACCAAGAATATGAATCCCTGCAGTCACGAAAGCTTTAAATTAAAACCAGGCTACAGTCTACATTATAGACTGCCAGAACACTCACTCCGATTAAGAATCAGGCTACAGTCTACACCAGTGTTTTTTATTATTATTTTTATTCACTTAATTTTTATTATAATTTTTTCTATCTATTTGACTTTATCGAAAGAACCAAAGAATATCGGTTAGCATTGCTCATAGTGCAGTGTACCAACCACTGCATCGCCGCTCCAACCGAGTAAAATTAAGGAAAACGTCATTCCGTGAGAGGCTTGATGGTTGGGAATCATTTCACCCACAAAGTTTGCTCATCCCATAAAAAATCAAACTTCGATTTTAGTTTTTTACCGGGTACAGCCCACTGAACTATATAGCTCTATTTCAGAAGCGACCTGGCCACAAATTATAGCTCAACGAAATGGCTTATCGTGTGGAAATTTATAGCAGCTAAATACTCAGAACGCACGTCGATTCGAAATGTGGAGGGAATAGCTGTAAGACTCGAAGAAAAATCCACGCGACCACGTGGAGAGAGACACTGAAACTCCAAATATACAGACGTCACGGGTCGCGATCGAACCCACGCCCTCCTGCATACCCAAGGAGAGATAGTTAACATCTCGCCACCTTGGCACCCCAAAATCATCATCATCATCATCGTCATTAGGCGTGATCTATCCCACAGGCTGGACGAAGACGGCACGGCTCACAAAGTCGTCGCTGTCTCTCGGCGTCCTGCGAGACGGCCAGGCGTCGAGCTGTCATGCCTCCACGGGGGCCACGTTCAATTTCCATGGTGGCGTGGCGTCAGTGTTCGTGGTTGTTAGCCGTGGTTCTATCCACTGCTAGGTGAACGCCTCGAAAGGGCTGTAAGCATTATGTCACGGGTCTTGCGATGTAATGACGCGTCTGGTTCCTACGCGCTAGCGAATCCCGTTGCTCCATCTCCGCAGTGGACGTGACACTGCTACTTATGTTGTTCGTTTCGATCAGCGGCCGTCATCGCTTCCAATGACGTGTCCTGCCCAAAGCCCATTTATACTTTTCCTAACAGTCGATAGAATGTCCTCAGCCTGGGTGCATTCTCTACATTCTCTACATTATCTTACTGTCTCCCAGTGTAATTCGCAGTGTGATCCTTTGCATACTTTTTTACTGTGTTTAAGTGAATTTCGCATTCATCTATTTGCGCATTGTTAAATTGTGTTCACGTTATCGAGTTCAAACATTCCATACGAAACCGAACAATCTTATTTACCAGGGAAGGTGCACTGAGCTCTTAGCTCTTTTCAGAGGCAACACGGTCATAGAGGACAGCTCATCGAAGTGGCTTAGAACAGGCATCGCCAAGGTCTGGGATGGAACCCAGGACCTTCTGTGTACCAGGGGAGGAAGGTGACATCTTCTCGCCACCGCAGCATCGCCCCATACACATTTAACCTATCGTTTCCCTCCATACTTTATAATTTTGATCCCGGGCCGCCTTCAATAAACGCCCTAGGCATACACGAATGTGCGGTACCCACATCTGGTTAATCGGAATGTATTTCAGCCCGGGAACCCCACCTCAAAGCTCCCTGGTGTGAAGTTTATCTATCTTTTTTTGCTGGTGTCATTGCACCGTGTGCTGAGGCTTGAAACACTACATTTCTAAAGGGTATCAGCAGGGAGAAATTGAAAATCATCTATTCACCCTTAACTGGGCCACATATTGATTCGCACAAGCGTGTTTACAGCGCATGGCTATCTACGGCTTAAGCTGGTCTGGTGGCTCCGGTTTTTTTTTACTGATTCGGAATCTGAAGTTTCTGAATTCAAAATGTTCCCCATGGGGGTTTCTGAGCAGTTCTGGGCCATTCCCATTGGGTCCCCTCCCACCCCTCTTCCACCGCCCTCCTCCTCATCCCTCCATCCCTCCCTCTCACCTCTCTTTGTGGCCACAGGGAGTGCAGTCGCCGACTCGTATCCACTCAAATCTCTCTGGGCGCTCTGTGTACTGGATGAAGAAAGGCCATTGCTAAAAAAGACACATTGCCATTTTCACGAACAAAAAAATAACAATTTCAAGGCCGCAGTGTTATTGACGGATATGTGATTGTTGTTGTTTGTTTGTTGTTTGTTCTTGTGTACCACTGCCAATGAAGTATCACCAAAACAACGTGGTGTAATTTTTTTACGTGTGTGTGTATACATGTATATCTGCGTGAGCTCATGCGCCTTAGTCCATTGAGACGTGTGAGCATCTCCTTCACCGATACGGGTGGGGAAAAGTATGGGGTACTCCCCCCACAATTTTTCAAGACGTCTGACCGGCGTAGAAGAGTATCCGCCAAGCATCCTTTTCGCAGGTCACCTCTCGAGCTCCCTCCAATGCAGATTGCAGGGCTGCACCTTTGCTTTGTTTATGGTCCCTCCCACGGTTGATAGAAAGAAAAAAAAACGAGTTCACATTCAGTGGGGAAGTCAACGACAGCGGTCGCCCTACGATTAGAAACTGGACCTCTTTGCCTTACGAATGCGCCTTGCTTTTAAAATATATATCAGTCTTTATTGAGCAGGTTTATACAATTAAATCCGGCGAACTTGCAGCTATTGAACCTGCTACGGCTGGAATAAGACGCATGGGGCTCGAACCATGATCTCGGCGGTGCTAGCTCAGTTCCCCCGTGGCATGCAAATGTATCGACACTTTCTGAATCACGGCACACCGTGGAGAAGCCCTTTTGCTGTTAACGTCCGCCGCAAATAAACCATGAATCCCTCTAGGAGCTGTGCTTTCATTGCGTCTAATCCTGGTTTGTTTGCAAACTGCAGTGTTGGCCTTCCCTTATCCACCAGGGCTTTTGGTCCCGGCCGATATGCAGATGTCCAAGATTCGAGCGGTTTTGGTATTTCCAGCCACGGCAATTATTTTATTTGCTGCCAGCCACTACGGAAAAGCAGCGGTGCATCAGCACATACACAGTTCCGTGTGAACATCTAAGCGAGCAAGTAAATAAATAAGTAAAGCGCGAAACCAGGGTCCTACCAAATGGCATTTCATCTGCAGGGAGGACAGGGGGAATACTTGATGAATTAGCTGACCTTCAGGCAGAACATTGTGGGCCCAGCTGTGTGAATGTCAGAACCTGACATGCACTACTTTGCAAGTTTTATTGCAGTCAAAAAAGGTGATTTGCTGGCGCATGTTTTGGCGCAACAGTCCAGACCGATCTGTCCCCGGAGCTGCTAGGGAGTGGCTGATATTTTTAAAGTGCCTTCCGTATAACGTGCCCCCATGCCTGTGGTACACGCGGCGAGACTCCCCTTATCCAAGCACCGATTACCAGATACTCGTATTATATGGGCACCACAGTGGCGATGTTAACTACCTCGTCTGGTTTACAGGAGGTCGTGGGTTCGATCCCGGGCCTGACGCCCGCTGTATATTTGGAGTTTGCGAGTTCTCCTCCGTGGTTGCGTGGATTTTTCTCCGGGTCCTCTGATTTTACCCTCCACATTTATAAACATGCGTTAAGAGTATTTGGCTGCTGTGAATTTCCACATGATGATGCGCCACTTCGTTGAACTGACATTTGTGGCCAGGCTTCTGAATATATATAGCTCAGTGGGGCTTACCTGGTAAAAAAATATAAAAAAATAAACAATAGAGAAAATATTATAATAGCATGAAAATAATCTTGTGGGCAAATGTTTCCCAACTATCAAGCCACTTCCGGAATGACATTTTCCTTCATTTTACTGGGTTGGAGCAGTGCTGCAGTGTTTGTTACGCTGCACTATGAACCCTGCTAAGCGAGTTCAATCCTCGCATTGGATTTTGGTTAGCCATCAAAGAAAGACGGTCACCTGGTAAAATAAAAAAAAGCTTATCTTATTAAAAAATACATATATACCTCCGTATTTACGCAAGCAAAATCCTGTTTAGGCATGACAATTTTCAACGGGCTATCGACTGGATCGTCGTTGCCGTGTAGGTTTTGAACGTTGCACTGTGATTTTTGGGTTTGCCAGCGCGTGTTGTTCGGCGCGGAGTCCGACGTTCCACTCCGCGCGCAGGGGGCCTCTTCAGGTGCTGAATATTCAGTTCTTTATTCGTTGCAGTTCAGCGCGCCGAAGAAGCCACCCCCAGCATGTGGAGCGAAACGTCGGACATCGTACAAACAACGGTGCCGTACAGCGCAACCGCGAAGAGAAAAACATCCTACACAGTCCTATCTATTGTTGAGTGTATGTAGGGGAGACTTGGAAGGGGATTTGTTTTCGATACAATTTCGCCGTAATACTGTGGTGAAGTACATCTATATATGGATCACCCTACAACATTTACGAACAAACAAAAATCTCTCTCTTGCGACGGCCGCAGAGTGGTGAGACGGTGCTTTGGAAAATCGCAAATGAGCCTTGTGCCCCGTGGTCATTTGAGGTCTCTGTATGGGGCAAATGCGCCTCGTAATGGCAGCACGATGCCTGCGCGATAGCTTCATATTTATGTCGGAGTGAAACAGCATTTCCCTGGAAGCCCCATGTGGCTACATAGCTTTGTGTGTAGGTGTAGCAGCAAAAAACGTGAAGGCAAAAGCACAGCCGTGCAATTTCCTTGCTCTCACGTCAGCGCTTGTGGGAGAGTCTCTAGCAGCGGTAGCTCTGTAGAGCCACTCTAGAGGCTATTTGGCCTACTCTTCCACCCTGGTCAGATGTCTTGGATGAGGTCGGGGTGCCAACATTTTCCCCCACAGTACGCAACTCGTCGACTCTCTGATTCATGAGTTTATTTGGATAGGTGGACAGATGTTCGGGTGAATTCAATGAACTTTACGCCATTTATTTGTACTGCCACGCAGGGAGATCGAAATAGACATTTGGATTATAAGTAGTGTGCAAACCATTACACCACAGCAGTATGTAGTATGCAGTGAATACAATCAATCTCGTAGACTAGAATATTTGTGCTAAACATTGCATTGAAGTGAAAGAGATGATTATTAAATAAAATATTTAAAAACATATATATTCCAAGTGTGTTATTGGCATCGTGTGATGGCATGTTGAAATACATTTCCATTAGGAATTCCTGCGGTGTGTAGTGCCTTTACCCTGTGTTTGAGGATTGTCACATATGTCATCACAGGACTATGTCTGAACTCACTACTGCAAAACAGGACTTTTCATCCACGCTACGAGCCCAGCTTTTATACGCCTTCCAGGCAGTGTTCATCGCACGTCGGCCAAACTGAAATTTAAAATTCTCACCGCTGGAATAAGACAAATTACGTGCCAAATCAAATTTAATATGACGGACGAATTTAATGCAAGTCACACAGCCACTCCAATAAATATGACTTTGATGGACATGTTATAGAGTGAGCAGTGGTTGCTCGGACAGGCAAGTGTTGAGTGCAAGCCGCCAATGATGTCAGGGTTCATGGATCAGTTCCTGAAGTCATCACAATGCCAAGTGTGTGGCCTTACCAAAGTGCACAGTCTGCTTAAACATGAAAGGTTATAGCATTCACAAGGGGTGGGTCATTGCATATCAAGTCCAAACAACGCAAACACCAATTTTGAAATGCCTACGGGGTAAAGATGAAGGTGCAGCAGTGACTTGCTCACTCCACTATGTTTGTGGATAGGCCTCTCCACTCCAGGTAGCTTCTAGAGGGCCTCAGTAAAGGGTATTTGTCAAGTCATCTCAATTTCTTTTTGGTAAAAATGTGGCACAAATGTGCCACCCAAAGCGCCATCAAATCATTAAACGTAAGAAAAAACAATTATATAGAGTTAAAACATAACTGAAAGCAACTTGTGGCTGTGAGTTCGTTGTATTGGTGAGACTACCAAGCACTTTACCCCACCACATGCAACCTTCGGATCGACAAAACTGTGGAGTCTCCGTTTTGTGATGCTGTTGCGAATAAATGCGAAGAGTTTCACGAAACTGGCCCATTGCTACTTCATCCGGCAGTTCGCCAGCATCGGCTTGAGCAAGCGTGACCCTACTGATGGAACGCTGTGCAGCGAAAATTCGTCCAGATTGTGCTTTGCATTAAACTAATACTGCTGAAATTATGCACTGCCAGAAGGCCTCGTGGCTTTGCGGTTGATGGGAAGTGTAAAACATGTGTTTATTTATGTTTACGTGGAGAGACAAATATATCAATGAGATATATTTTCTGCTTATTTATATTGTCAAATAATTTCAACCGCCATACAGGGAAACCAAATCGGTGGTCCCCCTTGGAATGGATTGTAATTCCAGTTTTGCGAACCGTCACACCGCAGCAACTACTGTAGTTGTAAAACAACTTGTTCCGTGTAAAACTTCAATGAACCAGATGGCCCTTAACAACTATGAGATAACAAATGTGGCACGGGTTATTGCGCGCGTTAGTAATATCAAGGGTTTTAGAGGTAGCTCACAGTTCAGAGCGCAGGGCCAGCACTGCTGGACTCTTGGGTTGCGATTGAACCGGGTTTAACGAGTCTAGCGAGTCCATGGGCTCTGCCCGCTCACCAACGCATGTTCCTACACACGCACAAATAAAGAAGAAGAAGAAGAAGAGAAAAAATACCCCTCATCCTATTACACTTTCTTAATTCGAAAGGTTGTGAAATAAGTTTTCGATTTTTCACGTGACGCATTTGTGTTTTTTTTACCCGATTTAAAGTTGCTTCATTGCTGTACTTTTTTTTATTTTGCGAAAGTAATTTTTGGTGACTCAGGGTCCCCCCTGCAATTGAGGCTCTGGCTTGGTCACTGGAGTTCGTCACCTGGTTAAACATTATAAACTTGAAACTTACCCTTTTTTTTACTTCATTCGGCTAAACTCCAGCTCTTAATGATGGGCCATTTCTGTTGATTGCCATTTATTGAAAATCAGCGGTGTGTGTGAGAGAGTGCCTTCCCTCACGTAGAAAAAAATGAACAAAAATCACTGAAATGGATTTCAGAAGAAGTCCTCCAAACTCCGCTTCTGTGGGAAGTGTTATAACACGGTGGCGAAATGTTAACTACCTCGCCTGGTATGCATGAGGTTGTGGGTTCGATCCTGGCCAACGCCTGTATCTCTCAGCACGCGTTTAGAGTATTTTGCCGCGATACATTTCCACATGATGATAAGCCAGTCCTGTTGAGCTATAATTTGTGACCAGGTCGCTTCTTGAAAAAAGAAAGCTGTAGAGCTCAGTGGGCCTTACCTAATAAAATAATAATATTTATCCAGTGCTGTGTGACAACTTTAAGAGGGTTTGTCATTTTTGTTCTGACACTAGGGGCACAGTATAACAATGGGATGACATTTTGTTAACATTGTTAACATATATACATGCGTAGGAAAAAAGAGTAAATAATTAAAGATGCCTTAAGTTGAATTGCTCGCTGAGGAGGAGCGTACGAACGATTTGTAGACCCCCACCACCTTGCATCAGCGGCGCGTGTGCTGCTAGCTCAAGCGGACTCGTTGGTGGCGGTCGTTTGTTGTACAGCGAAGAAGTGACAAGGCTTGTGAATAAGCGACACATTCAGAGCGCCTACGTTTTTTTTCTTTTCGCCTGGAGAATAAAATCAAAAGTAAAGCGTGCCCCCCTCCACCAACCCCCCCCCCCCCCCCTCACGGCCTGGTCTGGCAGAATGGGGCCGGCACCCTTGGTGTAACTTGAAGTGTGTAATCTGTGAAATTCCACCCGTTCCCTTTCCTCCATCCACCCCCTTACCAAGCCATACACTAAGAATATTGAATATTATAGGTGCATCTCTCTCTCTTTTTCTCTCTGTCTCTGCCAGAATCGCTGCTTATTAATTTATGGCGTGGTTTTCACATTTCTGCAGCTGTGTGTTGTTTTTCGGAGCCTATCGTGAGTTTCTCTCTCACCGTGCATCAGTCGTTTGTCAGATCTAAGTGTGTCGCGCCTTTGCAAGTGATCTGCCGGCGATGCTTAAGGATCATCTGACACTTTCTTTCATCTCCAAACACTCCTCCCCCCACCTTGGCTGCTTTTTTTTTCCCACAGCTTGACATATTTTTTAAACTTCACAATGACAGTGGTGTTGGCTCTCCGATGTGTGTCTTCGGGGTTGTGTCGCGCAGTGTCCGGCATGACATTTGCGTGATGTTATCGCTCCACTTCCTGGGAATTTCTTCAAAACCCTCAATTGAATTGAGAATGTTCCTGAATTTGAGCCGCACGTGCAATAGCGTTCTTGAAGAAACTTATTCAAATCTTTACCACCGCGTAGGTTTTTGCGGTTGCGCCAAACATCTCTCCGATGCATGCACGTTTTGTATGTTGAAGTTATTTTGCCCGTCATGGTGTCCGACATTTCGCTGCATCATGCTGGGAGCTTCTTCAGGAAACATTTTTTTTTCTAGAATGGGTTCTACGGCGTCGGTTTTTCGCGCTTGTGGCGTGTCACCTCACGATGTGTTGTCGGGACGTACCGCGCGTCGTTTAGCACATCTGGCGATTCCGCTCCACGTTTTTCAGCTCCTGCAGAAGCTCCCAGCACGTGGAACGAAACGTCGGCCACCGTGGCACAACCGTGAAAAAAATCCGACGCAGTGCAAAAGATGTGCGTTTATTTTACGGGTTGAGTCTTCCACGGTATAAACTTATTTCCGGCAGATGTTGGCACTGTTATAGTGCATGCCGCTCGAGGTTAGCGATTGGCGGACCGATAATTTGTACCACCTTAGCGGATTTACTTATCACGCGAGGTGCGTACCTATAAATGTGTGAATGTGCACATTAATATTTAAATTTCGGGTCAAAAGATGTTGTGCGCGGTTAATTTAGCCACTATAAGTCGGATGAATTAAACTCCACCTATTTAATTACCAAAGTTAATTAGGAGCCCGAGTTTCTAGGGTGCTATTTCCTTGGCAAAGATGGAGGGAGGATACTAAATTAACTTGAACCAGATGTCGTGGTAATTGTGTATAATTTAGGATAAAATAACGGATTGAAATTAAACCAAAAAACGTCACGTTCCACATAAACGCACTGTTCTTTAAATTTACTTAATAAAATAGGGTAATGTAATTTTTAAAACTTCCAAAACTTAAATTCGTAATGTCCTTTATTCAGGAAATCTGACTCTTCTCACAAGGGTTCTGCTGGATTTGATTGTTTGGCCCGTTCCATTCATCCGTGTTTGGTTTCATGTGCGAGGGAAGCGGTGAACCGAGGCGTACAAGGGAGTAACACTCGAAGCTCCACACAGATAGATTCAAGGATCCACTGCTATATTGCAATATCCTTGTCACCCCGAAGGCCAAGCCGACGACACCTTGTATTCCAAGGCAGCCTTCCATCCAATTACTATCCAGACTCAACTGAGCTTAGCCTAAGAGATCTCTCGAAACCGGGAACATTGACGGTGATTTGGTTGCAAATCAGCCGGGTGCCGTGTCGTGGCTCGGGAAAAACCAGAGGGCTTCCATCGGAACGGCGAAGCGGATTCCTCTTCGTCAGCGTGCGCCGCGTAATTTTGTTTTTATTACACGCTTTCTTTTAACTCACTCTGTCTGTTGTTGTTGTTGTTGTCGTTGTTGTCGTTGTTGTCGTATCCTCAAATCTTGTAACTCAATTTTAACCCACTTCCCAATGTGGCATCGACTGCAAACTTGGTATACTTATGTCATACTGATGACAATACTATATTCTATCATAAAAATATATATTTTTACAACATTCTTTTTGGAAATGTTATGTTTCGGCTTGGGTCTAATTGTCCACGGTCAACTGACGTTGGCTATAATTGGTCACGGTCCCCCTTACGTTGTGGCAAGCTTCGGGGCCACTTCCTGGAGTAGTGGAGTTCTGCCATTACTAGTACATTGCTTAAAAGCGTGTTTTAAAAAAAAGTTGTTTTTAAATATTACTTATTTTGCAATTCGCGTCCCGGTAAAAAAATGTTGCGGGTGAGGGGAGGGGGCCGGGCAGATTCGCACAAATGCCCCTGAGGAAGGAGGCCAATGGGGAGAGGCAGGAAAGGGGATGGATGAGGAAATCCCTTGGATTTTTGTTTTTTAACGAACTCGCTCATAGGGGGGAGAACTGCACGAAAAAGTAATAACGAAAATAAATAAATGAGCTCGTAATCTCACCGGAATGCTATTTGTATATTTAACTCGCAGTAATAAGGATGTTAAGCGAACAATTCATAATAAGTCACTTTGGTTCCATTGAATCCAAAATAAAGGAAATAATACATCGTTAGTCGTGCTTTTAAACGGACGCAGTTTTTAATTTCGGGAAATCCCAAGGGCTTGGTTTCCCATGAAATGTAATTTCCCTAAAATGGACAGTTTTAAAGGATGTCGAGGGAGGGCTTTTTCACCCTTTTGATGAGCAACGGTTTAACAACGCAACCTTTGTTAGGAATGCACGAAGTCGTTGCCGATCGGCGAGTGGTCGCGTGACTAGATACCAAGGCCGTAGCCATGCAGTCAACATTGGGGGGGACCAAATCTTCCAGGGGGGTTGGGTGTCCCCCCCCCCCCCCCCAGAAAGAAAATCTAAATTTGAAAACGAATTTCCTGCCTAAAATCTTGAAAAATGTTACTAACACATGGGATGGACTTTTTATTTCTTTTTTTCAATAATGTCTAATAGTGTATTGTATTACATTGCTCTGTTTTTTATTTTCTTATCTTTTCTTGTTTCATTGTATGTATGGATTAATAAAGTATAACCACAATCATATAAGAGAAATCTATTTTATAGCAATATATTGGGGGGACATTTTGAGCATATTTGAATATTGGGGGGGGGGATGTGTCCCCCCCCCCCCAATATATATATTATAATTATGGCCTTGGTAGATACCAACGCCCCCCTTTCGCTGATTCGCTCTCAGCGTCATTCCTGCTCCACACACACACCCGCCTCCCCCCTCCCCGCATCGCCCCCCCACCTCCCCCGTCCAAGCTCTGCGGTCCTCTATGCATGTGACAGGAAAACCACGCGTGTGAGAGGACAACACTCTCTCCCATGCAGAAGGGACAGGTGGGAGTCCACATTTAAGGGTATAGCGCCTCAATGCCCGCAGGGAGGGAGCCTCACAACAATTGTGCGATCCACCAACCCTTATCTCCACAACGCTGGATTACCGGCTATGTGCATAGCCACCACCATCCTCAGATTCTCACCCATCTGCTCCCCAAAAGCTTGCTCAGCTCTGCCTTTAATTTCCCCAGATCACGGACGGGGGAAAACAGCAGAATGGGTTCTTTTTTTGTGCACTAACCCTCATATTTCTGAATTCTGCTGGCTCTGTTGTGTCGCTAAAGAGGGTAAATAAGAAATTAATATTTTTTTGCAAATTGGCACCGGACTCCGGAGCGCGTGGCAATATTCTGCAAAGCAGCCGCGTGTATGCACGTGTGTGTGTGTGCATGTGTGTGTGCATGTGTGTGTGTGTGCATGTGTGTGTGTGCGTATGCGTGTGTGTATGTGTGTGTGCGTCAAGGGATGGCTCCCTATTGCTCAACCACGTTATGTATGCTGTTGACTTGGTAATAGCTGCTCAGTCAGAGGAGGAGTTGGAGACGCTGCTGCTGAGACTGGAGCGTGCCACTAAGAGGTGGGGCCTTACCATCAGCCCCACCAAAACTAAGCACCTGCCTGGGTATTTTGTACCATCGGACACTCCACCCCCACAACTCCCAATCGGTGATGGGGCAGTTGTGGAGAGAGTGGAGAGTTTCCCATACCTGGGCAGTGTGCTTATGACTGGCTCCAGTTTAACAGCAGAGGTCTCACTCCGAATCAGTCGAGCGGCAATATCTTTTCATCGGTTGCGTAACGCTGTGTGGAAGCTACCTGGTCTGTCGCTCCGCACTAAACTTCAGGTCTTCTCGGCCACGGTCATTCCCTCCCTTCTCTACGCTTGCGAAACGTGGACCCCCCTAATGGAACATCTTCGCCGGTTAGAAACATTTAGGCTGGCCTGCCTACGATCCATCCTGGGTTTAACCAGACTGGATTGTGTGAGGAGCTCACAAATCCTTGAAAGATCTGGGCAGGGTCCCATCGGTGAGCTCCTCCGGCAGGCAAGGCTGCGATGGCTGGGTCATGTAGCCCGCATGCCCAGCCACCGCATGCCGAAACAGCTTTTGTTTGGCCGGATTGAGGGGGCTAAGCGGGCGCGGCACGGGCTAGAGAAGAGATGGAGTGATGTGGTACAGGAGGACGTGGAGCTGAGTGGACTTGCCGATGACTGGTACCAGCGGTGTCAAGATCGGCCTCTGTGGAGGAGGCTCGTGAAGGATGCTACTGGGCAGTTGGAGGCAGTCGCCCTCCAACAACAACGGAGGGCGGAGGAGCGACGCTCACAACAGCGAGCGGAGCGCCGGGTGGCTAAAGCACAGCAGGTTGGCACAGTAGGGGGCACAGGTGGTGCATCAGCCAGTCATCTCAGTCAGTCGACCCATGGCACCTGGGTCTGCCCCGTGACCTCCTGCCAGCGGGCGTTCGACACTTCACGTGGCCTCAGGGTGCACATAGCCTGGCACAAGCGTCGTGGTGACGTCACCGCCACTTAGTGGCGAATGGCGGTTGTTGTTGTTGTTGTGCGTGTGTGCATGCAGGGTCGGAGCCAGGGGGGTGACAGGGTAGACAATTGTCACCCCCGAAAAACAAAATCGAAAATCTGAAACATTCTGCGTATAAGCGTACGACACTCGGTCTGGCCGACTCCGTGCAACTGCATTGTCAGAGTGTGTCGCCAACCGATGGCGTCTAGTTCAACAGCCTGACTCTCTAATCATTCTTGAAATTAAAATTTGTTGAATGTCACCCCGGGCTGAAAATCCTGGCTCCGCCCCTGTGTGCATGTGTGTGTGCATGTGTGTGTGTGCATATGTGTGCATGTGTGTGTGTGCATGTGCGTATGTGTGTGGGTGTGAATGTGTGCGTGTGTGCATGTGCGTGTGCATGTCTGTGTGTGCGTGTGCGCATGTGTGTGTGTGTGTGTGCATGTGCGTATGTGCATGTGTGTGGGTGTGTGTGTGTGTGCATGTGTGTGTGTGTGTGCATGTGCGTGTGTGTGCATGTACGCGTGTGTGCATGTGTGTGTGTGTGTGCGGTCGGGCGTCGTGCTGACCACCCACCCCCCTCGTGTGCCGTGCCGGCCTTCATCGGTGCCCGCTAACAGCACTTGTCCCAAAAAGTATGTTAGGCTCGGGGGATCTTTGTCTTCGTGTGCGTACATGCGCACGTGCGTGCGAGAGAATTCAGTGCCGGTGTGAATTCCCACCCCCCGGGGGGAGGAAAGCACGACCCGCGTCTGTAACGCTGCGAGCGAGACGCTGCGCATCGGGATTTTGCGCATCTTGGCGAGCGAGTAATGAATAGTCGACTGCATAAGTACGCGGACGGATAGCTACGGTGGTTTCAGCTGGAACGCGCGAACACGAGGAGTGAACGTCGACGCGTCGAGGCGCGCGTTTCGCTACCCGCATGCAAGAGCGTGGATTTTCAAAAAAAAAAAAAACAAATGTGCGAATGTCTCGTCGCGGTTTAAAAAATGTTAGTTGCATTCGTGCCCATCGTTTAGGTTTTTATTTTTGAATGTGGTCACCGGTGGATGTTGGACATCGCTTGTCCATTTTATTGTTGTTGTTGTTGTCGTCAGGCGTCTGTGGGGCTCACTGAGCTGTTGACGGATGACCCAGTGGGGGGGGGGGAGGGACGCACGGACCAGTCGTGCGTCCGCGTCGTCGTCAACTGACAACTGCGCGACGTTGGACGCCGGGAAACAATACAGAGGATGTTTCAGCGTGGCACCAGCAACTGTGGGTGCTCGTGCCCTGCTGAGGAGTGGGCAAAACTATCGGGGGCATCTCAGGCAGGGCCTCCAACAACAATTTGACAGAAAACAGAACTATTACAACTCTGTCCCCTGTTCGAACTTTATCGAGTAACCAAAATAAACTCCAACAGTTGCATAACCATCTCGTTCATGTTATCCTTGGCTATAGATTGCTTTACCTCCCTCCACTCCCTCCTCCACTAGCTAACCACCATCACCAGCAGGGCCAGGCTACAAGATCTCCTGCCTCCACTTCCTCCTCCACTGGCTTCCCACCATCACCAGCAGGGCCATCTACAAGATCTCCTGCCTCCACTCTCTCCTCCACTGGCTTCCCACCATCACCAGCAGGGCCAGCTACAACATCTCTGCCTCCACTCCCTCCTCCACTGGCTAACCACCATCACCAGCAGGGCCATCTACAAGATCTCCTGCCTCTACTCCCTCCTCTACTGGCTAACCACCATTGCCAGCAGGGCCGGCTACAAGATTTCCTGTCTCCACTGGCTTTCCACCATCACCAGCAGGGCCATCTACAAGATCTCGTGCTGCCTGTGCCACTGTGCCTCTACTTTCACTTTTCCACCGCACCTCTCTCCGCTGCTGTCACGCTGCACTAAAGCTCACGGTGGAACTCTCAGCAGCACGACCCACAACCTCCTCTCCACACAGAGGACCGGAAACCGCCACAGCCAGGCATAGTTTCTCCGTAGCAGCCCCCGCACATCTGGAACTTAGCCATCATCGTCCCGCTGCTACTGCACATTCGCAGCAGCAGCATTCAATTGACAGCACCCTCTAAGCGACACTTAAAGGCCCCAAGCTCCTCTCTCGCCTGGCTTTCCAGAGACGCTGAGCTTGGCTCCACATTTCAGAGTCACGGTCTTTTATGTCTCTGGGATATTGTGCGCATCTTTCAACTGGGGAAGGCTTCCGTCTCGATCAGCACTTTGATGTTTGATGTCCGTGAGATTGAGGTTTTCCTCTTCCCAAAGCTCCTCCCAGTGTTCCCTCCATCACTGTCCCCTGCAGCCGATCACCATTCACACCATGCTCACGTATTCATGGTATTTTTGTTTCCCGTACTTGATCTCAACTTCCTAGTCTCGGTTCTTTGTCTGTGCCTATTCTATCTAGGGTTTTATCATTCATTTCACGTTCATAACACATTTCAAGAATTCTCCTGAAGGTTTTCAATTTCCAAGGCAGTGATTACCATTTGTCCTCCTTGTTCAAAGTCCGTATTCACATTTACTCATTAGCTATTCAATACACCTTCACTGTTAATTCAGATGTCTATAATTTGACATGCTTATTCAATTACGTGAATGCGTAATATTTAATCACTATTATTATAATATAATCTCGATGGCGAGATGTTAACTACCTCGCCTGGTATACAGGAGATCGTGGCTTTGATCCCGACCCTGACCCTGTTGTATGTTTGGACTTTGCGTGCTTTCCCTGCGGTCGCGTGGATTTTTCTCCGGGTCCTCCGGTTTCATCCCTCCACATTTAGAATCAGCGTCACCCGTCTCGAGTATTTGGCTGCTGTAAATGTCCACGTGATAAGGCAATTAGTTGAACTATCATTTGTGGCCAGGTCGCTTCTGAATGAGAGCTATATCGCTCAGCGGGGCCTTACCTGGTAAAATAATAACATTGAAATATGCTTTTATTGTATGAGCAAACCTTGTGGGCAAAATGTTTCCCAACCATCAAGCCACTTGTGGAATGACGCTCTCCTTCAATCTACTGTTTTGGAGTGGTGATGAAGTGTTTGGTACACTGCACTATAAACCCTGATACCTGAGTTCGATCTCCAGCTGTGACGACAAAGTTAAATCTGAAACGTTTTGGGTCACCCCCCCACCCCCGCCAATCCCCCTACACCAACCCGCACTGATCTGTGTGGTGAACTATGGTCAAACAACCCTCATGGCAAACATGGTGTTGGGAGTCCATCAGTATTGGATCGGCAACAGGGCTGTACGGTACATTGCGATTATTTAACCTACTGATTTCATTGCAAACGTGTTGAACTTAGCCAACGTCACGAGAGAACTACTACAAGGAAGAATCACACGAGTTGCAACGTACTGTATGTTGGTGACAAGAGTCCGCACAGCTGAAGCTTTGGAGGATCAAAGTGAACATAATCGTGCGTCTGGGTGTTGACCGCCAACTGCCGTGACGTGCAACGCCGCGGGTGACGCCGGTGCCGAGCCGAACGTGAGCGAGGGTGGATTTCAGAGCGGCTGAAAGGCTCCCCCAAGTTACGATCGGACCAATATCGCATCCATATGCAAAAGGCGTCTCCGAGACACGCCGCGGTCGTGACGACAATGTATAATAAGGGTGAAGTAAGAATCGTGGGTACACACCCGAATGCGCAGTGCGTTTGCGTGTGTGCATAATAGACAAATGTGGAGTACGATCCTGGCCACATTAATCTCGATGTGCCGTGACTAATTTAATAGGCACTCACTATCAGCGCTTGTCCCAATAGTCTCTGCAGCTAAGCAGGGCCCTTTGTCATTGCGCTGTCTGCGTTGGAGACGCTGCACTCTTACACATTGTTCGGAGGGCCATTCCAATCATGAGAGCGACAGACGCTTTTAGGGAAAGCAATGTGCACGGCGCATTTCACGCAAATGGGGTTATAGCATTGGACGGAGAACCTCACGATGAGAAATGTTCAATAATATTTTTCTCTCATAATAAAGGTTTTTGGGTTAGATCGCGTTATTTATAAATGTGTCGTAACCCTCCACCACCCGACACGGCCAATCAGCAAAAAAAAGTGTCACGTTGACAAAAGACAAATAATTCACTACTTTAGCCCACCGGTGTGTTGTTAAAGAGTGAATCCACAACATTTACAGTTTGAGTACGACGTTTCGCTGGTAAATACATCCAGCATCATCGGGCAATTCGCCAGAAAGCCTACGTGTTAAACTGAATATTTTTCTCTGTAATTGTTTTAACCACAAGTCCACCCTTCCCTGGATGTGCTCTCGGCAGAGTGTCCATTAGGATTTCTCGCAGAGCAGTGGCCATCCCTTCGTGTATTAGAGAATGGCCCACGGAAGCGGACATCACAGAGCTACCTCTGAGATCTCTTTCTTCAAGTATAGCTTCCGATCGACGGCAGTGAGATAACATTTCCCGTCCAATCTAGATTTGAAGTTTTCGTGACTGCAGGGATCCATACTCTTTGGTTCTTTCGGTAAAGTCACGTAGGTATAAAATAAATTAAATCACGACGTTTGTTGCGCCCGAAACGTCGTTATTTAATTTATTTTATTTTATACCTACGCGACTTTGCCGAAAGAACCAAAGAGTATTTACCGCCCACCCCAATACGTAGAATCACGTTTATCACGTGACGGTCAACCCAGTGTTTGAATTACCAGAGCTGGAATTTATCCAAATACTGAAACGAATTAAATGTCATGGCTTTTATTTTGGACAGTCAGTGGTGACACGTGAGGATAAAAACTATATATATAAAACATAGGCACCATTTTTTAAAATTAATTTGTAAAGTTTCTTCCACAGTAGGTTGGTGCTGCGAAACGCTAAATAACCCATTTATCTCGCTCGTGGTGGATGTGCACGCTTGCAATTCAGAACTGTAGAGATGAGGGCTGGTGGATCGTACAAATGTTCCAAAACTCCCGTCCCGAGCCATACCCTGGGTTTGCCAGGCAAATGCAGTCAGGGAAATGTGGACTCCATCTGTTCCGTCTGTATGGAATCGAGTGTTTTCCCCTTCCATGCATTTGTTGTCTCTGGGTGCTGCAGTTTCCTCCCACATGTCAACGCCGATTGGTCGATAACACCTTCATATATAGAGGACCACAGAGCTTCGGTAATTGTTGGCACCAGCTCATCGTGTGGTTGCCTTTATGTTTGTCTGTGGTTCCGCGTGCCTCTGAGTCGACTCTCTCCCTACGAGAGTGAGTGAATACTGTTCGTCACATTACAAATCGAAATTATTATTTTCATTTCAATTTCATAATTGTAATTCCACAGCTGCGGGATCACAAACCGTACCGTGTTCACACAGAGATGTAAATATTCCCCAGATGTGCATTACAGATGGGTGATTCCCATCTTAATGATCTTAATGATGGGAATCACCCATCTTTAATCGAATGCGATTCCGAGTGATGTGGCTGCGGGGGAGGGGTGCGATACATTGCACAGAATCAATTAACCGATAGCAATGATGGTCCGGATTCAACTGCTTTGGATCCAACCGGCCAGAATTCGTTTTGCGTGCGCACGTGTGTGTGTGTGTATCGCAAGAGTGTGCAAGGATAGACACAGAGAGAGAGAGAGAGGGCAGGGTAGATTGTCGAAGGCTAGGGTTTTAATGTACCTGGCCACACATAAATATATCGGTGGCAACAAATATATTGGGAATGCGCTCCGTGCGACAAAAATAAATAAACATTTGCCCATGTGCGTGGATGCGTGCCAATGAGCATATTTCATGCCGTATTTATTTAAGATGTGTACAGTCGCACACATGTAACATGTGCTTGCGCTGTTGCGTTCGTGTAACTATGGCAGTATATATCAGTGAAATGCAGTGAAACAATTATTCCGTTTCTTTCCACGACATCGATTTAAATAAGCAGTTCAACGATCAGCATGGAAATATGACACGGGTTGCATGCTATGGGGATGTTTGCAGTCTAAGTTTCCCAAAACAAAGACATTGCGCATTAGAATCGCAGCGGGTGCCACTTGTCGAATTACCACGGCAATAAATAGCACACACATGGTTTCTACATTACCGAAAGAATCAAGAATATGAATCCCTGCAGTCACAAAAGCTTTAAATCAAAAAAATTATTTCTACATTTAACGATTATAACCCCCCCCCCACCCCAAACACACACAGAATTACAAATCATCACAATTGTTCCTAAGAAAACTACCAAAACACCGCAACGTCTACGGAGCCCAATCATCCATCTTATTCCAAAGTGACTAGTTACCAAACACGGTGATGAACGCTCGCGATAAGTTCGCAGCTTCCCGTCACGGAAATGAAAGTGGGAATGATAAATTAAAAGACAAAGTTCAATCCCTGCGGTTGGCCAAATCTTTAGCGCTATTGATTGCCGGTGCTCGCAGTCCCGGGCATACGCCGCGGTAAGCAAAAAATTTGCCCGTAGTGACCATCCCCGTCACGCAATAAATACCACACGCCGGCGCATTTCTGTAGTGCTTGTGTTTGTGTCACCGGCCACCGCTTCCTGCTCACGTCCATCTCCACTCCCTCCCCGCCCAGAGAAGAGTCGACGGGCGAGGGGCCGGTCTACGAAGCAGGCTGCGGGCCCGCGCAGTAACTCCTTGACCGTGTGCCATCGCTCCATTGCCCTGGGAAGACCGTTCGGCTGTAATTTGAAGAGGCCCTCCACCGTTCTCTCTTTTTTTTCTCTGTCTCGCTCGCTCTCTCCCCTCGGTTCCGTTTTATATTTGCGGACGATAACCATGGGGCTCGGGATATGTTTGATGTGGAGGGGGGTGGGGGGGGGGGGTCCCCTTTGTTGATTCGCTTTCCGCCACCTCCCCCACCCCATCGTGACTTCGCATTTCCCTTCTACGACCTCGTCCTTCCCACTCCCTTTTCTCTACCCCTATAACTACCGACCTATCTCAATTTTGTCCCCGTTGATGAACATTTTTGAAACTTATTGAACTATCAAATTAGCAGTTTCCTGTCCACCAACAATCTACTACTTCTAAAACAATCTGGGTTCCGAAAAAAATACAGCACCACATCTGCTGCATTAGACTCTCTGAATCACATTTACAATAGCCTTGATGATAAGCAGAACTGTGTCCGTCTCTTTCTTGACCTGTCCAAAGCTTTTGATACAGTAGACCACAACACCCTGCTTAGTAAACTAAGTTGCCTTGGTTTTTTTCCGAAAACGCAGTAAAATGGTAAAAAATGTACCTCTTTTCTCGCACCCAAACTGTATTCACAGATGGTTGGAGGTCAAACAGTGTTAAGATAACAAAAGGGGTTCCACAGGGTTCCATCCTCGGCACCCTCTTGTTCTCTCTTTATGTCAATGACTTGGGCACTGACCTGGATCATTCCAAGGTAAATCTTTTTGCAGATGACACGATACTGATTACTGCTGGCCGCTCTCAGGATGACGTGATTGCTAAGCCTCAGGGTGATTTCAACAAACTACAACATCAGCGAGTTGCTCTTAAACTAGTCCTGAATACCTCCAAAACCAAGGTGCTATGCTTCTCACTAGGACTAAAGCAGGAAGTTATTTTCCACAATTACATTCCTTAAATAATGATCAAATAGAGCAAGTCAAGATGTATAAGTATCTTGGGGTCATCCTGGATTCAAAACTGAATTTTAAAGATCACATTGATTATATTGGTAAAAAGACAAAAATAAAAATTGGTTTTCTGTATCGACACAATCACTGCTTCCCCCCTATGTTCCGTTTGGAATTGATAAAAACTACCATACTGCCGCTACTTGATTACTGTGACATAGTGTATAAATCAGCCCCAAGTACTGTACTGAAGAAGCTTGATTCCATCTATCACTCGGCCTTAAGATTTACATTGAACTGCCCATATAGGACTCACCACTGTGATCTCTACATTGGGTCAAACTTAACATCTCTTAATGTTCGACGGCTTGTGCACCAGATCTTATTTAGTCACGATGTACTTACAAAAAAAATCCGCAGAATGGTTGCTGGATCTGCTCTCTGTTTCAAAGAACAATTTTGACCTAAGGTCTTCGCTCATTTACCAGCTTCACATTCCCTATTGCCGTACAAAAACTGGAGGAAGGGCTTTTGCTATTGATGCCCCCAGGGTCTGGAATGCTATTGCCAATAAACTGCAACTTGAATCACTACTTATGAGATCTTCACTCAAAACTGCTCTAGTGGAGTTACCCCTAGCTGCCACTGCTATTCAGTGGCCTAAAATTAAATAAAATGTTTCGCTCCGGATGACCGCTGCAAAGTATTATCTGTATTTTGATTGAGTGTGCTGATCTTAAAGGTGCATTGAAAAATTTAATACTCCGACTGATGCTCCTGTTGTTGTGGAGTGACTCATGCAGCCAGCTATGGTTCCAGGGTTTGGTGGCACATGTTGTTTATGTCGTTTATTGTGAAATTTCGGTCACAGTTCCTATGCTCACTGTTACATTGCTTTTATGGCTTTATTTTGGTGATTTCGAAAACGTTTTTTGGTTTGGCCATGTTTGTTTGTTGTAGTACGGAGTTAGACTGATGGCCTTAATCTAAGTTGTCTTGTGGTTATTGTTGTTGTTCTTTGACTTTTGCACACAGCGTTGGTGTACGGTGCTTTTTCTGGAATTTTTTGCCGTTTTTTCCTAGATTTTCTGTTTGCACAGTCACATAGTCACTTTAAGATGTTTTCTTGTTCATGTTTTTGTTTTTTTGTTTGTTGCGGTTGCACCCGATTCAAGAGCCGAATGGCTCACAGGGTTATACCAAATAAATGAAACTGAAACTGAAAGCTTTCCCTTCGGTGTCCTAGAGCCCTAGATCACAGCCGCGGGGGGGACCGGGTGGGGTGTGGGTACGGCTGTTTTGTCACAAGCTCGCCTACCCACCCCGTTGGCTGTCTACTTCGATCCTGTTCTGTTGTTGAAAAGCTTAAATAATTATTAATGGTATTGTTTAAGGTTTAATGGGGCTATACTTTTTGGGAGATTCCCATCCTTGCATTTTCAATTTCTGGACTTGATCTAATTTTGCCACCACCCCTGAGTCGTTATTTAACATTAATCTGCTACGAGGAAGGGCCATATGCCAAAAGTTTCGTCCCTTATAGATATATATTTTCCCTCCTCTTAGGGCATTTCCATTGACGAATGTGTTACCGGTGATGCGTCACAACTTATTTTTGCTTTTCCACCTTGGGTACTTGTCAGTTCCGGATTTTGAATGTTGATGTCGCGATTGTACAGCAAAGTTCAAATGAAAACGGAAGAAAACACATTTTAATTCTGCCTCATATCTGCCAGTACTACACACAATGATGCAGTGGTCCTTGCTACGCAACTACCTATACGATTAATCATTGTGCTACGGTCTTGCTTGTCAACCATAGTGGTGTGTATTTTTGTTATGCGTTTTTTTGGAGAGGGCTCCTTTAACATCTGAGACTCCTCGATCTGGAGTCTCCCTGCAGTTTGATACAATTTGCTTGTGGATCACGTTCTTCACGCATAGCAAACCAGCGCGCTTTCAGAATTAACACAAAAAAATATCTCTGGCATTAATTATAAAAACCCAGTTGGCCTTGCAGTACGGCACAAAGGATAAGCTAAATGCAAACAAACGTGCGTTTTTTTTAATTCGGTCTAAAATATTCAACTTAGTCTACATTCCTAACACTACTTGGAAACGCAGTTGCAAGGGCGGTGGGGAAGCATGGCAATGATGCCCTCCCCCCACGACTTTCCCTTCCCTATTTTAATTCCGCCGCGTTAATCCGGCGCTCACGATGCCAACGCAACCGGAGTGCGACTTTGAGGCCAAGGCGTTTGTGCCGCATTGGCACGTGGTGTGGCGGTGGTGGTTGCGGTGGTGGCGGTGGTGGTGTCGGTGGCGGTGGTGGTTGCGGTGGTGGCGGTTGTGGTGGTGGCGGTGGTGGCGGTGATGGTGGCGGTGGTGGCTCGTAAATAGCGGCACGGGGCAACTGAGCCCGGCCGGTGACGTGCGGTAGCCACCATCCACAGTCCCCGCTGCATTTACAAGATCAAATCTAGATTTACAAGATCCGTTTGTTTTTGGGGGTGTCGTCCTTCCCCCTCGCACCTCCGACGAGCACGGTTGGCTACGCACGGTGGCGAAAGAAGTTCAACATGCGTAGATCAGGCGATCAATTAAGGGTGCAGTTTGTACTCCCTCGTTTCGTATTTTTTGTTTACCGAAAAAATACACACCGTGCTTTTTACCCGCTGCAACGTGCGTTCGCCTTCACATCTTTAAAACCAACAAAAAAATGCTGATTGCGATACCGGCATCACGTAATGAGATAAAACGTCTGTTCGGATCTCCCGCTGCGCAGTGCAAACCTTTTGGCGTTCAGAACGGCACGCGAAAGCGGATACCACCAGAGCTTCCCTGTTGAGATCCCTTCTACCGTGCGGACCACACAGTCGCGGGCAGAACCTTCCCACTCGCTGTGCATATGAGAGTAATATTCGTCGAATGAAGGTCAAACCACTCCAGTTTATTTACTTCTCAAAGATTGAATTCTGCCATATGAAGTGTAGAACAATATTTATTTCGATGGTGTTTTTGTGTGTGTGTGTGCATGCAGTCTTTGCTGTGCCGGCTGAGACCATCAAGCTCATTTATACACGTGGGAACCCAGATCGATCGTAGGAACCCAAAATCCTGCTTTAGAACCCAGAAATCCCAGCGGTGCACGTTCAGCGCTCTGACCTCTGAGCCACCTTTGCCACCTTTCGGCTCGCATTGATGCATTAACGCTTGCCGACCCGGTGTCGCCTCGTCCCTTGTGTTCTTGCCGTGTTGCTGTGTCGCTTGAACGCCAGGAGCAAACAACCCACGCCCAGTCTCTCCACTCCCTAGGAGAGACTGACCCCGGTGACCTCTCGCGTTGGCTCGTCCGCGCGGAAAGAAGGCCTGGCAGTAAATTTGCAAGTGTTGGGATGTTCGGTGTCCCGGACAATTTAACCGACACTCGCGCTAAATAATGAACCACCCTCAGCAGCAACCTGAGAAAACAAGGTGCTGCTGAAATTAACACCCCTGACTTGCACGGCGAAGCGCAGTGTTGCCACGAAGCACAATCTTAATATGAAAATAGTCCAGCCAATTATTTTTTAAAATGTTCAAAGATGACTTTGTGGTGAGGTCGTTGCTGTTGTTGTTGTTGGGATCAAATTGTTGCGATAGCTGCATTTAAGTACCTTTACATTTTTTAAGGGCGCATATAAATTTCACTGAACATTAAGCGCGCAAACGATATATACAAGGCAAAGGTGCAGCCCTTGCAATGGCTTCCTTCTGTGACTGCTGGCAGAAGGAGCTCTACTGGAGAGAGCCCCCTCCAGAGAGTATTCTGTGGACTCTTTCATGCTTCACCGAAACAGGTAGCCACTCTTTACCCCACCACACGCAACTTGCCGTTCGACTGACTGCGGTGTAGCCATTTAGGGGCCGTCCATAAATGACGTCACGCACTTAGGGGGGGGGGTCAGACATTTGTGACGATGGGTGACGAGGGGGGGGGGGTGAGAAATGTGACGTCACATCAAAATGCGCAACTTTAAATAAATATAGACAACACACTCTACTAATATTCTTGGTTCTTTCGGTAAAGTCACGTAGAAGGGAAACAAAATAAAAAATATATAAAACAATCAAATTCTCACGACGTTTCGACTGCAACACAAGCAATCATCATCAGGTGTGAAACACACAACAAGAAAATTTGAAAAAGTGGTGGGTTTTTTTAAACGTTAGCACCACGGATAGTGATTTAACAGTTTGTTCAGATGGACGAGTCCATCTATGTTCGTTCTACTTAATTAAATAGACTTTTTAATAACATCAGAGTGCAGCGCCACATTAAATACGCACTACAATGACAATAGTTTAAAGCGATTTGAAGCATGTTTTATTTTTTTATGGGGGGGGGGGAGGCAGAGCTTTGTGACGTCATATTTGAGGGGGGGTCTGACTTTTTGTGACGCCGTGTGACGAAGGGGGGGGGGGGGTTAAAAAATCGTCCAAAATCGCGTGACGTCATTTATGGACGGCCCCTTATTGCAGACTGCTGCGTGGACACAGCGTTTAAGAACCTTGCCCCATTGTTTCAACTGCCTTTGAATCGCAAGCCCAGTGTGCTGACCGTTACGCCATATCAGCGTATGACAATAGCAGCATAATCATTTACACGCTATAAATATAAAATACTAGCTTTACTACCCGACTTCGCCCAGGACTTGGATTCACCACGCCCGGCCGCCTTTGTCTCCCCAGTGGCGATGTTCACACATCACACCAGTTACTCGTTTGAGGCTGAGTCGACCTAAGGGAGGCCCAGGACCGGTTCAAATAATCGTCACCGGTGGTGGTCGTGAGCGGGAATCGAACTCGGGTCGCCGGGTTCGTAGCGCAGCGCGCTAAGCACTACACTACAATGCGTTACGCTTCCACATGCGCGGGCCACGTGACAGATTTGACGTCACAGCTCACTTACCGTGCAAAAAATATATGCATTATTGAGCTCCCCTCCCCCCACCAAAATAAAAGTGTATTTTTTTTATAATGTTTGCATGGTGTGCAGTCTGGAAAGTACCCACATGGCAAATTTCAACTTTGTTGCATGTCGGGAAGTACGCTAAACATTTTGAACAGACACAACTTTGCCTTTTATATAAATGGAGATAAATATTCTTCTGAGTTATTGGCTCCTTTGTGGTCGCGTGACGAGGAAGGAATTTTTATTTTTTGGGATTTGAACCTCATGGCAGGATCCCGGGGTAACATATCCCCCGGCTCTCGCATAAACATTATATTATCATGTAAACAATAACTTTGCTCTTTTTCACCAATGGGTTTGAAGGATGGTGGCAAGTGTTGTCATGTTAAATTATGCCTTTAAAACTGAAAACTACTTACCTGCAGTACCTATATTTAAATACACTATAGAAAAAACAATTTACACCCCTCTGTCAATCATTCTCAGTGTGGATTTGTGAACACACTTTGTGACTGCAGGAATTCATATTCTTCGTTTATTTCGGTAAAGTCACGTAGATTGATAGAAAAAAATAATGAAAAAAAAGTTAATCAAAATATCACGACGTTTCAATCGCAACACAAGCGGTCGTCGTCAGGGGTTATCCTCTAAAGGCAAACTGTTTATAAAGGTTTGGAGATTAGCGTAGCCCAAGTTTGTCAGCAGCACCAGCAGAATGGACGGGGCAGTAATGCCAATGCAGCAACAATGCCAATGCAGCAGCAATGCCAATGCAGCAACAATGCCAGTGCTGTAGCAATGCCAATGCAGCAACAATGCCAGTGCTGTAGCAATGTCAATGCAGCAGCAATGCCAATGCAGTAGCAATGCCAATGCAGCAAACGGCCGCCAGGAAATCACAACACCCCGCTCTACACACCACACTGATGACGGTGGCGGTTGATTGACAAGAAAACAAGTCAAGACCCAAAGTGGTTGATGACATCTTTCCAATGATTGCTGAGTCTATAACCTTCTTCTTGGTTGAAATGTGTCTGTGTCTGTATATATGGATGGCTTCATGAAGGACTCTTTGTTGATAGCCAGGAGAATTGCAAAGTAACATCATCTTAGAGAAATCAATTTCGTGCGAGCCAGCCGCATTAAAATGATGATCAGCCACGGCAGAAGTATTGGTCCTATCGTGTTTCAAATCTGTCTTATGCTCACGAACACGGTCAGAGACATGTCGCTATGTTTCCCCATTGTAACTGCTGCTGCAGATACAGCTTAGTTTGTAGACGCCGGTATATTTCATGTCAGGAATCGTGCCCTTCACAGATGGGATCAGATCACGAATTTTATGTACTGTGTTAAATCGGACCTGGATCTTGTGTTTGTTCATAATTTTGGAAATCTTTTTGGTTACCCCTGCTATGTATGACAGGGTGATGGTTTTGATTGGATCCTCAGATGGCTCCTTTCTCACGGTTGGGGTGATGGCTTTGCGGATTGTGTAGTCAGAATATCCATTCACCTTGAGAGCTTCGTGTACGTGTTTGAGTTCACTGGTTAGGTGTTCATGGTCGGAAATACATTGAGCTCTATGGTGTAGCGTTTTGATGAGGGAATTATTCTGGGATGGATGGTGGTGGGAATCAGGTTTTAGGTAGATGTCAGTATGGGTTACTTTCCTGTAGACAGAATGGCTCATTGAGCCATCTGGTCTCTTTTTGATTAGGACATCCAAGAAAGGTAGCATGCCATCCTTTTCTACCTCCATGGTGAATTTGATTGCTGGGTGTAAGAAATTATGTGGTTGAGGAATTGGTTCAAAGCTGGTCGGCCATGTGGCCAGATGACGAACATGTCATCCACATACCTCTTCCACAAGGACGGGCGTACAGTGGATGCCTGGATGGCGTCTGTCTCAATTTTTTCCATGAAAACATTGGCTACAACCGGAGATAGGGAGAACCCATTGGGGCGCCTTCAGTTTGTTTGTAGAATGTTCCATTCCAGGTGAAGTATGTATTGGTGGGGAAGTGTCTCACAAGGGCCTGTGCATCAGCATTCAATCCTTGTTGGATCAAATCTTCAATGATTGCAATGGTATCGGGCACAGGAACTTTGGTGAACAAAGAAACTACAACGAAACTGACTAGCAAATCACCTGCGGTCAGTGAGATGTCCTTAATTGACGATACCAGGTGAGCTGAGTTAAGTACAGAAGAGGTGGTCTTACTAGTGAATGGCTGTAAGGTCTCAGACAGATGTCGGGCCAGTTTGTAGGTGGGTGAGCCGATGGTGGAGATGATGGGACGAAGGGGTGTACCTTCTTTATTGATTTTTGGTAAGCCATATAATCTGGGTGGTCTTGCAGTCGAACGTTTTAAGGAAACCCGTGTGTTCTGTTCAATGAATGAAGCTGAATCAGTGATGATACTGTTAGTTTTTGTAACGAGGCTATGGGATCTATTTTAATTTTTGCGTAGCTACCATCATGAAGTAGATCCTAAATTTTGTTGTTGTACACGGTTTTGTCCATGATGACCATGGCATTGCTCTTGTCGGCTGAGATGGTGATGATATCATCCCTGATGTTGCTGACTGGTATCTTAGCGCTTTTGAGGGTTGCAGCGATTTCAGATCTTGGTCACGTCTGCAGCGATGTGTCCCAAATCCTCAAGAGCTACATCGACTTAAGGGTAATGATGTCATCCACGGGTATGTCTTTGGAGGTGACTGCAAAGTTTAACCCTTAAGCCAAAACCGACCTTAGACCATCGGGAATTAGGCTATTACTAAGATTAATAACAAACTTGTCAACGTCTAACTTTTTAACGTGTGGGTCTGGTTTCTTCTTGGAAAGGAGGTTGAACTCAGTAATGGCCCAAGAATGATCCGCGCCAGGTGGGTCGCGGCGTTTGTGTGCGCGGTTGGACGGAGTCGCCAAAAAGTAAATTAATTCATTACGATTTTAACTTCCGTTTATTCGGGACCCTGGGGTCCCGCCATAATGTTCATTTGTACATATATACTTTTTTTCGTATTTTTTTAAAGTGATCTGCTTAACTTTCCTATACTTTGCACCCCAATTGTTAATTGTTTTGCATTGTTTTTTGTAACTTGCTGACCCACTCCAACTGGGAGACATCTGTGAAAAAAGAGCTTTATAGCTCATCGGATTCCTCCCCCAGTCTAAATAAAGATTCTGGAAGCCAATTCGAGTGTCGTCTGCGGTTCAATAACGTGATGCGGCATCGCACAACAATGTGCCGGCAGGCGTGTTGACAATTTTTCTTGTTGGTTGCGTCTTTAAGGAAACAGCCGGGGCTTCTGCGTGCAGATGGCATCTTCATGCTTCATATTCTTCTCCGCGGAGATGATCGCGAGACCATCTGCACACCGAGAGTGCTCCGCGTAGCTTCGGGGTCCGCCAAACTAACCGCAGAGACGGGGCGGTATGAGCCTGTCATCTTCCACAGATCGCACTGCAGTGGCGTCAATCCTTGGCCACAAAATAAAAACGCCGGGCAGACTTCAGATCACAGTTGGGGCCCCGGGCGCTGGGCCTAAGCAAAGCTAGCGAAAGGTATAGGGGCCCAAGTAGCGCAAGGGGGTCCACAGATTCGTGACAAATTTGGATGCAGTCGTTAATTGTCAGCTCGAATTATTCAAATCCGACAACCTCCGTAAATGCTGGGAAAACTGATTGCACCAGGAGGATGTGTGCAGGCTGGTGTGAGCACACCTTTTGCGTGTCATGCAATGTCAGGTTAAATTTAAATCATAATAAGTGTAAAATAATTGGCATGGCGGAGCCAAGTCGTCTCTCTCTCTCTTCTCTCGTCTCACTAGATCTCACCGTCTCTAGATATAGATGTCTCTTGTAACATCTCCTGAGGATTTTATGAATTGAAAAAGGCTGGCCCTCCAAAAGTAGTTTCTGCTTCGGGCTTCAAATTGGGTTTGTGCCAGCGCTATCTGTAGTGTTCATAACAAGGCTAAGTTGTACTCTCTATAATCGTCAACATTAATTACAGTTAGTATTGTGACGCTGTTAAGGGATACATAGAACTGCATTCTAATTGATTTACTTAACCGTGCAGATTTAATGAATTCGCCTCGTAGGCGAGTGTTCACAATTTTTGTACCATTAATAATCTCCAATGCTCTAATTTTGCGTCCATAGGAGGAAGGTTATTTTACTCTCACGGGATTAATGATCTCTGCCCAAGCAGTGCTGAAATCTTGTGGAGTTTGCATGTTCTCCCCGCGGTCACTTGTATTTTTTTCCGGCTCCGCCGGTTTTTACCCCCACATTTATAATCAACATGCATTTTACCAATGAATTCCGTACGGAAGCATATTTTAACAACAAAGCCACTCCTCTCATTTGATCGACATGAACTCTCTTTGTGCCAACATTATGACGTGTTGCTCACAGCTCGGGAGCAGAGGTCCGAGGTAACGTCACCGATCATGTGATTGTCATCACGTGCACTGTGTGCACCACGGTGGCTAGGAGATGTTAACTACCTCGCCTGGTATACAGGAGGTCGTGGGTTCGATCGCAAGCCTGACACCTGCTGTATACTTGGAGTCTGCATGTCTCCCTCCCCATGATCGCGACGATTTGTCTCTGGGTCCTCTAGTTTTCCCCTCCACATATTAGACTCAACATGCGTTTAGAGTATTTGACTGCTATACATTTCCACGTTATATAAGCCACTTGGTTGAGCTATAATCTGTGGCTAGGTCGCTTCTGGAAGAAAAAAAAAACTATATAAAGCTCAGTGGGGCCTTACCTGGTACAAATAAAAAAAAATCTTTATAGTTTTGCATTGAAATGTTCCCCAATCTCCCAGTGGATATGGGGAGCTTGTTCTTCAAAGGAGGAGAGGGGCAAGCTGGTGAGTGGGGGGGGCGGAGGGAATACTGAAGAATGCTGCAGATGCAAAAATGTTGCTGACAAGAAACACTGCGTGGGTGGAGGCTGGCGACAATGGGCCCCGATGGAGCATGGCGGCAGACGGCGGCAGCCGAAGGGGTTAACGCCGGCTCGGGGTTTTCATTTCGGCATCTTGCAAATCGCGATCTGTGCACACAATGCGGATGGCCATGCATTAATACAGAAAAGTCGGTGAAATGGTCCAAATGCGGCTGCCAGTGTCGGCGGCGCTGCGGGGAAACCGGCATCGTTTTTCATTGAAGAGTGCTTTTGGCCGGTAAAGTAAAATATGTATTATCACGTTTGGACTGCTAATTAGTGGAACACATGGCACCAATTATCATGTCGCTAAATGCATCCAGCATTCCGGCTATCGCAGAGAAATGCGAATGCAAGCCCAACGTGACATTTTTGGATATTGTTTGAAAATGAGAAAGGAACACAAAGGCACGATCATCAAACACTCGCACAGACGCAAGGCAGAGGGAGGGAGGTGGTGGTGGTGCTCGTGTAGTGGATTCGAATTAGGTGCACACAACTTCTTGGGAGGCAACACTTATTTATTAATGAACACAACAGTTACCTCTTACATTACGTATAGGGTGGTGACCACCGACCTACTCTAGCTAACACACACTTCTCAGATACTCTAGCGTGGCCCAGCCAGGTGGGCTACTGGCAGGTCCGCTGACTGGAGGCTTGACTCTTCTTGGCGTCTTCACGATGCATCTTCAGTCTTGATACGGGCAGCAGCCTCGAACCTCGTGGGGAGGCTGCTTATATGGGCCTCGGCGTGCCCGGGCCCTGCCCCGGCCACGCCTCCCTTCGAGAACCCTCTCGAAGCCCCCCTGCTGTCCACGTGCCCCCCGAGGTGCCCCCGGCCCCCCACTGGGGTCCAGTCACGTGTCCAGCCGGGGTCACAGAGAATGCCACGGCCTCACACCACCCTCGTGGCCTCCAGAGTCCAGAACCGGCCCTGACGTCATTCCCGCCTCCAGCCGGGATGACGTCACGTGTGTGTGTAGACCCGCGTGGTCGTGACGCTCCCCCGCATAGTGACGTCACACGTGTGCGTATGTACACAGTAGTGATGGTACAATCACTACACTCGCGTAGAATTACACTTAGAGGCGGACATAGAAATCCACGGATTAGAGAATCCGAATCTTTATTTAGACGCAGTGAAGAAGACTATACCATTGTATATAAACTAAACTGTATACAAATATATTACTAACACCAGGGAAAACCCACGGAGCTATGTAGCTCTTTTTCAGAAGGGACCCTGCCACAAATGATAGGTCAATGAAGTGGCTTATCACGTGGAAATGTACAGCAGACAAATACTCTAAAGGCACGTTTCTAAATGTGGTGGGAAAAAAAACTCGGGACCCAGACAAATATCCACACGGTCACAGGGAGAACATGCAAATTCTAAATATACAGTCGTCAGGGTCAGGATTATAACCCACGACCTCCTGTATACCAAGAGAGGTAGTTAACATCTCACCAACCGTGGTGTAATATCTAGCTACCATGGTGTACATTTTACGTACGTATCGGAATAAAAACAAAACCATGGGTATTTTTTTTTCCACCAAACTCTAACTTAGTGCACTAAGTATTGCAAATTTCAAGCTCAATTAAAATCTCACTGCTTTTGCCAAGCTGTGACGGAAGTTGTGTGGGATTAATGTGGAGCAGACACCACGTGGGCTCCCAGTGGGGAAACGCTGCGATGCTGACACAAGGAGACAATTCCCCATTACAGTCACACACGCGTCTGATTAAAACTTTTGCTGCCCCATGAGCATGTGGCATCAGCCGGCAAAGGTGGCTTATAAATGTCACTTTCACGGTGTGCCTGTTATTACTATTGATATAGAAAGGAAAAAAAATCACACTTGTGTGCAGTTAACCATGCGCAACCGGAGAAATTCTGTTCTTTTGATTAAATGATTACACTATGCAACACGGTTTTTGTCCCTGGGTAGTAAGTGTTATTTTTTATTTGCTTATGCCTAAAAAGTATAGAAAAGTGACTATTATTCCCCACAAACTTTGCCTTTGCTACCAGGACTTTACGTGAAGGAATGACACAAATGCACACCACGTTTTCTCATTGAAAATAGGTCAATTTTAAAATAGCAATGTCCTGGTCACAAAAGCAAAGTTTGTGGGGAATGATAGACATTTCCTGTACTTTTAAGGCATAAGCAGTTAGGAAATAACACTTACGATCCAGGGACAAACATTTGTTTTTGTTACAAAGTGTTATCATCTGCCGTTGTCGATCTGCTTCTGGTTTTGATCTTCCACGAAGCTCATGGTCCACCCTACAACTCATCCACACAAACCATGGCAAATGCGGATACCTGAAGCACAAAAGGAAAATATATATATATTTTTTAAAAAAATTCTCCAGGAGTGTGCGACTGTGGTCATCCAGAACAGACCGTACACAACGTTTAACGATGCAATGCCACGATCCACAGGAGCCAGCGGAGTCAGCGACACGCTGACTCCGCTGGCTCCTGACGTGGTCGTCTGGTTTGACCACCTCAATGTGAAATTGTCATTGTTGCTCTCCATCTACATCAGCAGCCATACGAAAGAAGAAGAAAAACGGAACATTGTGAATTTTAATTGAATGATTATCATCTGTCGTTGTCAATCCACTTTGGGATGTGCCCCCCTCGCTGACTGTTTATGCAATGTCGCAATCCACATTCTCCTTGTGGATGATCTGATAGCATCGCTAGATCTCCGCTTTGATAGCATCGCTACATCTCCGCTTTGGTCGCTTCTCGGGAGTGTTCTCCCCATTGTCCTTTGGCTGCCATTCCATCGCCAGTCTTGTCCATCAGCCATCATCCCGACGGGACATCTATAAAAAACTTCTGGACATCTGTGGAAAAGAACTTCATAGGTCATTGTCCCCCAGTATAAAAAATATATATTCTGATTATGCTTCAATGTGCCCTGGCCAAGTGAACTTATTTTTCCTTCACTGTTACATTTTTGTTTCTTATGAAGCCACTGGAGCAATGCACGTTTAAATACACATTCTAAACTAATTTCTTTCGAATAGCTGTTTGTGTTTAGTTTGTTGTCCGCTCGGCTACATACAGTGCGAAATAATACCAACATAGAACGATGTCTGCGTCTGTCATTTGATCTCCAGTGAACCTGTTCCCCTTTCTGTCTCAGGCGTGCATCTGATCTCTCCACGCATCTCTGAGCACCCGTCAGTCTTTCCTCCTTTCTCCTTGTGCCTGTGTCTCCGATCTGCAGTTATACGCCACAGCTGGCAATACGCAATGGTTGAAGAAAAAAACGTTCCTGTTTACCAAAGGAACTCCAGCATGATCTCCTCTTCGTTTCGTAATGTTCATCGCACATATTGCAAACCCTGTCACATAATTGATGAATGACGTTTCAAATGTGGTCCCTTATTATTGTGTACATGCATAGTGGCAGTTTTGTTTAGAGAAAAAAACATACCTTAACGTCATGCATTTTTAATTGGCTACAAGAACACTCCGTGTGAAACAGCATATATTTTTTAAAAATCTGCCAATGCTATATTTCCTATGACTCGTTAATCGATGTCATGTGGTACTGCTTTGGCTGTACAATACGTTCTTAGACCGATCGTGATGAAATCAGCTAATATTGGGGGAAAAAAAAAAAACTTCAAAGTACAAGCTTTGCTCGGCATTTGAATACTCCCGCAGTTCTATTCGATCCTTTGTTGCTAATTATCTCACGGTGAACCCACGGTGTGTCTCGCTTTTAAGGAACAGCGTTGCATCGACGTTGATAGTGCCCTGGGCGCGTCCACTTGTGTTTTTTGTTTTGTTTTTAAAGAATTCCACCCATGGATTAGCATTCTTGCTTTGATAATCCTTTTAACACAAGGAGCACGTGCCGTGATTTAACGGGAATAATGGATGATGTATGTGGGCCTGTCCGGCTGTTATGCTACCAGGCGTGGTGGCGTTTCAAAGTAGCTGGTTGCAGAGGTTCACAGTTCAAGCCTTGTGGCCGTCCTGGTTAATCCTTTCGAGTGGACTTACAATTGTTATATTTTTTTTAACGAAAAAAATCCATAGCATGTCGGTTATCTCAGCCTATATTGTGGTTGGTAATTGATTTTTGGCTTGGGCTACATAATGATCTGACCAAGTTTGTGTCATTAACACCCTCTACCACTCAACACAGCCAAACAATTTAATTTTACTAAATTTGCTTTCTCAAACTTTCGATTTTCTTGTTCTAAACCATTGTCTCTCCTCCTGCCACTGTGGTCCGGAATTCTACACTGCTCCCTCCTTGTCCCCTCGTTTGTCCGCCTCCCCAGTCCTCTCTTTGCCCAGGCCCCTCCCACCCTCTCTCTATTTAAGGCCTCGGCACAGATTCGTTGTCATGTTTGTCTTTGTGTGTGTGTCTCTCTGCATGTGTGTCTGCCTATGCTGTTTCCGTGTCTGTGCTTTATCATTCATTCTTACCTGATGATGGTTGCTTGTGTTGCAATGGAAACGTCGTATTCTATTATTATTTGATTTTATTTTCTACGTGACTTTACCGAAAGAACCAAAGAGTAACTCCTGCAGTCACGAAAGCTTCGAATCCAGTTTACAACCAAACAAGTTTAACACGTAAGCTTTCGCGAGCAATATCATCCACGTGTATAAGTGTTCAACAACGCGCTAATTATTATTTTTTCAGTTCGTACCGGTAAGTTGAAAAACAATTCTCACAACCAAATGTGGCAATTCAATGAATCAAATCTATTATAATTAAGATATTTGACTTGTATAATCCCTTGACGTTGTCAATTGACGCACACATAGCAATACATAACGACGCGTATACAAACGCTTGAAATCGATCAATTATACATCGATTAAACAGACGTGGGTAACACTTCCAATCGGACGCTTCGCCATGGAATTGGAGCTATAAAATCAATCGTCTCGTGTGTATGCAGGTACTGGATGGATTGTGGCATCGCGAGCGTGAGAGAGATGCCAAAAGCATGGAGCGCCACGGTGGTGAGATGTTAACTGCCTCGCCTGGTATGCAGGGGGTTCCTGGGTTTGATCCCGACCCTGACGCCTGTTGTATATTTTTAGTTTGCAGTGTCTCTCTCCCCGTGGTCGCGTGGATGTTTCTCCGTGTCCTCCGGTTTTTATCCCTCCCCGTTTAGAACCATTTGTTTAAAGTATTTGGCTGCTGTAAACTTCCACGTGAAAAATCCACTTTGTTGAGCTATCATTTGTGGCCAGGTCGCTTTCGAAAAATAACTGTACATCTCACTGGGCCTTTTTATCTGGTAAAATAAAAAAAAATAAACGTTTAGTTGAGCAGATATTTGGTGCATGTATGTTGGACTTCTTTCGCACCGTAACGTTGCCAACCGTGCTAGAGGCCCTCATACAGCAGTGGATAGATCATGGTCGACGACGGATGGCGACGAACGTGGCACCAACAGCGCAAACAGAGAATAGGACCGCAACGTTGGTGGTGATTGTGACGACGATTGAAAACGAATGGGGTGGTGGCATGTGGTGGCAACGTGAAACCCTTAACACCGGGTGCCTGACAATTGCTCGGCGCTAGAGACTCAGCAGTACTCTGGTGGATGTTGACAGCGCTACCACTGATTAAGTAACAGCAGCTTCACAGAAGCGTTTGGAGTGATGGCAAGGCGGTTAGTTTTCATTTTGTATTTTTTTTGCTATCCCCTTTTGTCTATCATTTCTCTCCTATTTTCACACAACAAACGCAGTCGTCGCCAATTAAATGTGGTGCCAGACGAGGATTATAGATCAGGCTGCTCATAATGGGTCTTCCGTGCCATATATATTGTCAAGTGTCTAGTTAATGAGAACAGATTGTCTGCTCAGCTGATGCTGCAGAATCACTGGCGAAATGCAGGGGCATCATTCACACTTGGGACATTGACTACAGTTGGCCACACAATAACAATCAAACGGGAACACTAAACATTTAAAATATCGTGCAGATTTTTTTTCTAAAAAAAATATATTACTTAAAAAGCAGCGGGCGTTTGCTAAATAACCCAGTGGCCTGGAGTCCAGGGGGTGCTTTCAGTGGGCAGACTACCGTGGCACTACGAGATTGAAGTTAGCCCCTCTTGAACGTTGTGTGTTCGCAGAGGGCTTGTTTAAAATAGTGGAGATAACTGCACAGCTCCTGTCACGATATGCTCTGGGCTAACAGCTCATTAAATAATAATGTGCCCCAGAGTATTGTCCAGCGCTCCGCCCATTGAACGTACCGGAAAGGGAGTACAGTACAATACTTTTCAGGTTATTATTTTCCACGCGCAAAAATATATATCACGAGCCTGTAATTACAAGTTTGGTGCCACATTGTCCAATTTTACAAGCAAAATAGGCACCCCCTATGATTCAATCGATGCTAAAAGCATAACTTGTAAACAAAAATAAACGCCCTCTGCAGCGTACGATCTGCTGAGATGTGTGGTTCAGATACATCGCCGTGAGCAACAAAAGGCGCAAACTGAAAAGTGCAAAAAGTATTGAGAATTGCTTCCTTGCAAGTCGGCTTATAAACAGGAACGCATGGATTCAGACGACGTAAGCAGGCTAAATATATAATTGTGCTTGGTTTGTTGTCTTTCCCCCACACCTGGATGAGCACGGTCGGCTACGTATGGTGCGAAAGAAGTTCAACATACGTACTGTACATTGAAACCGTTAACCCATTTCAGCAGCCTTGGGCAGGACACATCGCTAAAATAGATTTAGAGCCGATGGTCAAGAATAATAAAAGAGCGGCGGCCAAGGCATGGAACACAGTCCTGCACACGGCAGAACAATGATGAATGATCCGCGGGCGAGAGGTTGCAGTGGAGCGGGGCGGCAGTGGGTGGCAAAGATGCTGACGAAATTAAATTAAAAAAAAAATTCCACAACAGTGCGAACAAACAAAAAAACCAAACCAGACGCGTCGCGCCTGCTAGGAATGTTGCGGGCGAGTGCTCACGCGCGGCGATTTATCAACAGACTCCGACGGAGGCCTCTCATCCGTGGCTAATACTTAAGCGTTATCTCGTCAATGAGTGAACACGGTGAGGATGTGGAGTGCCAAATCGATACGCCCGTGGAAATTGTTTTTTGTTTCGCCACTAATTTGGCCACGTTTTTTTTTTGGGGGGGGGGGGCACGGGGAGGCTAATAAAGTCCCGCCACGCCTTGGTGAAGGATTGCCCGGGGTCGAGGCTCTCGGTAATTTCAGGAAAGGATTCCCAATCTCACTTCGTAGTGGAACTGCTGGTGGGGTTGGGTTGGGGGCGGTTCGGTAATAATGGTGAGATGCGCAATTACCGAGAGAGATATTGATGAATGCGGTGCTGCCACTGTGTGATGCTTAGCACACCGCATGCCGGAATACGGGCGGTTCAATTCAATCTCTCCGTGAGCAACAGTCCAAGCAACGGTGCAATCTAGATTTGAGGCTTTCGTGACTGCAAGGATTCATGCTCTTTGGTTTTTTTCGGTAAAGTCACGTAGGTAAAATAAGAATAAAATAATAATAAAATAAAACAACTAAATTAAATCACGACGTCACAGCTGTGACTATTCCACCTGAAGACGGAAGCTTGTGTTGCCTCCGAAACGTCGTGATTTAATTTAGTTGTTTTATTTTACTATTATTTTATTTTACCTACGTGACTTTACCGAAAAAAACAACGAGTAGTAACGGTGCAATCTGTCCACCCCACCACTCTGCCTCTGTGCACCGAGCCGAATGAATGGGTACCACCACCATCACCAACGCAGTTAGTTGGAAGGCAGGCTACGCGTAGTGGGGTAAAATGTGAGTATTCACATATTCCCACCTCTTCCAAGACCGGCGTGGAAGTGTAGGCCACGTGCTCTCTGCAGGGCCTCTCTCTCGAGCTCGCTCGAGTGGAGGACCCTTCTGTCGGCAGTGATGTGAACAGGCAATTGCAGGGCTGCACCTTTACCCGTATTTTGATACGCGAAAGTCGAATTGGCTGTTTTTATTTGGTTCATGCCAAGGGACACCGAGCACGTGAGTCGTCAAGGCGTTCTATATTTTTTTGCCGATGAGAGCTTGCTTATTAAGCTGGCACAGTGCTATGAAGCCGGTCACGCAAGTTCACTTCTCAACCAACATTGAGATGGCAGAGTGATGTATGAACCCATCCTGGGCCTACCCCCCCCCCATCTCCCCCCGCCTTCAGAAACCCACACTGACCAGCATGGTGAAGTACGGTCAAACAACCTTTGTGAACAACATGGCACGGGGAAAGCCTTTATCCAGCGGTGGATTGAGATGGGGCCATAATTGTGTGTATATTTAAAATAAATAACAATACACTCTTTGGGTTCTTTCGGTAAAGTCACGTAGATAGAAAAATAACTAATAGAACACGACGTTTCGATCGCGACACAAGCAAATCGTCTTCAGGTGAAACAATACAGCAGGCGGACTGCTGAGGCAGGAAGAATTGTAGCGAGAGAGCTACTGCAACCAAAGGTTACATGCGTTTGACATGGGTACAACCCAAGGGTAAGTGGGCGGGGGGCTAGAGATGGAATTTGCAAGTCAATGTAAGATCGCAGAGCTAGGCATAACTCGGCTAATCCGAAGACGACTGCTTGTGTTGCGATCGAAACGTCGTCATCTATTCGTTATTTTTCTATCGACGTGACTTTACCAAAAGACCCAAAGAGTATGAATTCCTGCAGTCACGAAAGTTTCAAATCAAGATTAAATAATAATGTGTTTATAGATGCAGGTAGATTGAAATGGTGCCGTGCAAGGATGATATCTAGCCCCCCCCACCACACTGATTTACAATGACCCACTTTCTTTATTTTGAGCAGCTGATTGGATCCCGTGGAAGCGATGGTCCCCACATCCTACAGAGAGTATTGAGATAAACAAAACAAGCAGTGGCGAAGAGATATTTTTCAGAAAATTGGATCGAAAATGAAAAATAATATTGTTTTAATAACGACGAGAATTAGAAGTGTGTTATGTGTGCAGGTCTGTTCCCCCTGTGTGGATGTGAAAGCTGGATGGATGTGAAAACAATTAAATACAATTATAAAACAATTATAAAGACCCTCCAAAGGAAACGTTGAAGCAACAGAAGGAGGAATTTAAAAGTGATTATGGATGGACAATGAGTGAAATAACTATAATACGGGTAACAGCAGGGTACACAAAAATAAAATTAATGATAATTAGAAAAAAGCTAATTTAGATGTCTCGGACATTTGATGGGACAATTTGAGACTGAATATAATTGTTGGAAGGGGACAATTATGCGGACAAGAAGCCAGGGCAGACGGGCGAATTACGTTACATAAGCAACTGAAACAAAGATATGCAACTGGGAGAGAGAGAGAGTATATAATGCAAAGTTCTTGAGCAACATCATTGACAAGAGCTACATGGCAGCACGAGATCGCCAACATGCTTGAGAAAGGACATGGTGGCATGTTGAGAGAGAGTGACATTGGTGAGAGATGCGTAGAGGCTCTGAAAAGAAAACGTACTTTTATCTGTAATTTCTCCCTCCTTTTTTCGTGGTGTATCCATACATGGATCGAGCTGCGTGGTACAATAAGCATCTATTCCCAACATCGGGCCCGAGTTTGGGTGTGCGTGTGTGCGAGCGCGCGAGTTATGCATCGCCTCTGCTGCACACTCACCGCCGTCCGAAGGATGGTTTTAGCCATCGCATCTGGCGATGTTGAGACAATTTAACAAGATTGTGCGTCGACCGAACTTGAATGTGTGTGCGCAAGTGAGAGCATGAGAGAAAGGATATGTAAATAGATGTACAATGATAATGCCAATTGTTTAGCCAGGGAAAGCCTCACTGAGTCGAGAGATTCATGTTTTCCGAAGCGCCCTGATGATCAGTGCCGGATTAAGCTTGTGTGGGGCCTGTAACATATGTTATAAAGGGGCCCTAAAATAAAAAAAAGACACAAATATTAAAACACAATTGTTTAAATTTCGATTCAGCCATTTCAATGCTAAATTATATGCTAATTCCTTTGTCAAGGCGCTTTGTTCCTCTCACACAGCTTAAAGGCCGTGATCTGAACGTGGCTCTTTCACTCCAGCGCTGTCCTACCAGACAGTCTCGTCCCTTCACCTGATGAAGGCCGCTTGTGTTGTGGCCGAAACGTCGTGAGAATATTATTGTGTTATTTTATTTTATCATTTTTTTATTTTATTCTCATTCTACGTGACTTTACCGAAAGAACAAAAGATGAACAATTGTTTAACTTGCACAGTAAAGTAATTGTATTTTTTCACTTGCTATACAGCCAGATAATACGACAAATCGCTCACCTTAAACACCCAGTCGTTCAAAAAAGTTGAAGGCGGTATAGTACTATAGTAATAGAGCAAGTGCAGAATCACTGAACCGGAAATGATATCTTGAAAACATTTAGCGCGGGGCCCTTGATAGTGCGGGGCCCGTAGCTACTACTACATGTGTAGCTACTGTTGCTACTGGGATAATCCGGCACCGCGGCTGATCCCGACACTGACGCCTGTATATTTGGAGTTGGCATTCCTTGCATGCTTCTCTCTCTTCCTGTGGTCGCGTGGATTTTTTCTCCTGGTCCTCCGGTTTTTCCCTCCACGTTTAGAATCAACACGCGTTTAGTATATTTGGCTATGCATTTGCACATAAGCCATTTCGTTGAGCTATCATTTGTGGGCAGGGCTCTTCTGAAAAAAGAGCTGTATAGCTCAGTGGGGCTTACCTGGTAAAATAAAACGTTAAGGTTTAGATTAAATACTGGTATGATTGGCCAATGCGATTAATGGGGGTTTGGCTCTCCGATGTGGTTTTCGGGTTGCTACGCGTGTTGTTCGGCACGATTTCAGACGTTTCGCTCCACGTTCTGGAAGCTCCTTCAGCTCTTTTTTTGTTTTGTTTAGGAACCGGATGCTCGCAGCACGTAGCGTCAAACGTGGGACGTCGGTGCCGACCGGCTGGCGGTACACCCAGGTGAATGCACCCGGGCGCTCCACGGCCACACCCGCGAATGTACGCAGTGCTTCACGAGCGTCTTGACTTCGTGCGAGAGAAATCCCGGAGTGCACGGACACATTTCTGGCCACCCCACAGTTCCGCGCGCACACCACCTCGCAAGCACTGGTGGTCACTACCCAGCCAAGTGCTAACCGCGCTCAAAATTACCTGCTTAGCTTCTGAGAATGTGACAGTTTTCGGCAACGTTCGGGGTAGATTTTGTCGCTGGCGAGAGAACCGCCTTTTCGTAAACGTGATCGTGAGATCGAACGAAAAATCGGACTCGGTGTAAACTTGCAAATATAAAACAAACGTAGAAATAAAATTGAAAAAAAAAAACGCGAGTTACGGAACCCGAGCAGTCACAAACACGACGGCAATAGAAATACCTTTTAATAAATGTGTATTCCAACATTTAAAACTCTTGTCATTACATTTTGACTTTCACAGTTATAAATTAAGCATAGAGTGGGCTGCGTGGGTCCAACTTCGCGGTTAGCTGTGCGAATCCTTCAAACCGTCATCCCAGTCTTAAACAAAATAAAAAAAAAAACAACCTCCCCACCCTCCCCCCCCCCCCCAGAAATAACGAAACACTTAAAATGTACGACTATTCATTCCGAAATGTTTGTTAAGTCCATATTTAACTACAATTGTTGGCTTGGTCTTGTCTTGTTCACAGAGTCGGTGAATTCACAAGAGTCCACAGCGCGTCTTTGATTATAAAATGTCGCCACGTCTTGCACTGGTCAAAGTTAAACCCAGATCCCTCCCCTCACCCTGCTGCCTCTGCCCATCATCCATCGTGCTCATGCAAGGTGCATCTCCTGGGTCGCAACTCGAGACAAACACAACCCATGACAGGTCCACTCTGGCAACAATGAAAAGGCAGGGGCCACTTGCGTGCATCATTGTTTTTCTCCAACGACAATGAAAAGAAAAGAAAGCAGAAAAAATATTCCCCGATCCACCGCTTGCATGAACAACAGTTTTGCTTTGTCTACAAGAGCGCATTACTTAACTTCACCCGCGCATTTGAATGCTGAAAATTAGACATGTTTGATCCGTATTTCACTTCCTCGATATTCTAACGCTTGGTCGAATCATCATTGATGTTATATATATATTTTTTCCCGTCATCAAAAACACTCGCGCGGAACGAAATGCACGGTCGTTTCAGCCTCCGTTTTCGCTTCATTCAATAAATACAACTTACATCACCATGGACACAAGTAGCGATTGCACTTAGGAGCCACCTCGACCAATCGCGTTCATAGCTTCAGCATTTGCCGATAAAACGCATTTGCTGTCTCAAATGGTATGGCAACATCTAATAGATTTACAAACGAATGTGATGTTTCTTTTTGGTGCTGTTGATAAGTGTGCATGTTTGTTTTTGCGCGCGAGCGTGGTATGGGGCGGTTCTGTAGCGGTTGGTGCATTGTGCTATGAAGACGATTATATGAACCAAACCTGGTCCTCCCCTAGGTTGACTTGGCCCTCAAATAAGTACCTGGTGCGATTTATAAAACATCGCCACTGGGGAGACAAAGGCGGTTGGGTGTGGTTAGGGGCCACCCACCCCCTGCTGTGCCGTGCCGGCCTTCATGGGTGCTAACAGCACTTGCCCCAACAATCTGTTAAGGCTACACGGGGGATCTCTGTCTTTGTGGCGCGAGTGTGTTTGCGTGTGCGTTCACGAGAGTTGGTCAACAAGTTCTGAGAACAAGATCACTTGAACAATCCACTTTTGTTTGGGTCATCGTTTAGGCCCTATCACTGATGTAACTACCGTGCGTCAACGTCAATAATAATGTACAGCCCTTTGACAATCTAACCCTGAATGAAGGCTTTCCCCCTACGCCTGTGCATGTCACGAGGGGTTTTTTGATCGTACATCAACGTCAATGTCGCTGGGCAGTGCATGTGGGTGTGGG
This sequence comes from Petromyzon marinus, assembly GCF_048934315.1. Taxonomy (NCBI): domain Eukaryota; kingdom Metazoa; phylum Chordata; class Hyperoartia; order Petromyzontiformes; family Petromyzontidae; genus Petromyzon; species Petromyzon marinus. Next base: position 7,213,300 of record NC_133716.1, on the reverse strand, counting down.
CGAGGGGAGCATAGAAGTGGTGACCTAAGTGCAGCGCAACAATGGATTTCGCTACGCTGCCAGCTGCAGTCCTCATAGCAAGAGCCCTGTACGCTTGCGGTGGCCGCATTATCAAGCACCGTGCAGACAAAAGAATGCTTCGTTGTCGAGATCTGATATTTAATTTGACCAGAGGTAATAATAATATTATTAAAATTTGTATTCTCGATCATCCTGATTATTAACCATTAACGTATTTTACAGATTAAGACGCATTTTCTTTTCGCCCCCACATCTGTATGTTACAGCCAAAGTTGGGGATGCATCTTTTAATTTTGGTCGGTGTGCGCGTGGGTGTGTGTGTGTACGCGTGGGTGTGTGCGCGTGTGTGCGTGTGTGTGTGCGTGGGTGTGTGTGTGCGCGTGTGTGTGTGCGTGTGTGTGCGTGGGTGTGTGTGAGTGTGTGTGCGTGTGTGAGTGTGTGCGGGTGTGTGTGCGTGTGTGTGTGAGTGTGTGTGACCAAATCTAACAAAGGCAGCCGGGGCGTGGTGCTGACCACCCACCCCCTCGTGCGCCGTGCCAGCCTTCATAGCTGCTACTCGCTAACAGCACTTGCCCTCAAGGTCTGTTACAGGCTATACGGGGAACCTTTGTCTTTTTGTCCTTAACCAAATCTCTAGGAGCCTAATGAAATAAAAGCAACAAGTTTTGGGTGGGTCTTACTCCCCTGGGCGTCTTACTCCCCTGGGCGACTTACTCCCCATGGGCATCTTACTCCCCATGGGCCTCTTACTCCCCTGGGCGTCTTACTCCCCTGGGCGTCTTACTCCCCTGGGCGTCTTACAGCAATCTGGCGAACACGATCTCTTGTGTGCGAATGTTAAAACAAATGTAAATGAGAATCATTAGGGGTGCATTTCTGGGTGATCTGCTCGTGGAACATGAACCCGATGTATATGCGATATCTTGTTCTCAAAAACGTTTCCGACGCCGCTTCAAAACGCATTCACGTCGTGCGTTTTGATCCGCGCGCGAGCGCATCTTTGCATCGTTCGACTTTTATAGACAGATATACATATATGTTCATTTCTTTATCCTCATCTTCTAATTTCTTCTCGCTCATTCCTCCTCTCTCTCGCTCGCTCGTTCTCTCTCTCTCTCTCGCTCTCGCTCTCGCTCGTCCTCTCTTAAAATTCCCTCGTCGACGGAAGCAAGGGCTCGCCGCGCCGGACGACTACGTGCAGAGCTTTGTCCTTTCCGTCTCGGGCATGAGCAGCGCCGCGGAATCGAACGCGTCCAGCGCCTGGTTGAGCCGCGCCACCTCCGTGCCGTTGAGACGCACGCGGTGGCGCAGGAGACACCCGAAGAGGTCGTAGGGCGGGTGGCGCGTCGCCGGCGCCAGCCAGTTCACTCGAGCCCGCAGCTCGGACAGCGCCAGCATCTGCTGCTGCTGGTGCTGCTGCTGCTGCTGGGTTTGGGCGGCGGTGGCGGCGATAGCGGCGCCTCCCTGCGCCTGCACCTGGCCGGAGCGCATCACGGTAGAGCGCAGCAGCTCGGCGTTGAAGGGCAGGCGGTAGCCGAACACCTGCACCGATGTAATCTTCATGAAGCCGCGGCGGGGCGACGGCGGAGGTGGCGGTGGTGGTGGCTGGGACTTGGCCGGAGGGTCGGACGTGTCGGCCGATTCGCTGCTCTCCGTCCGGTTGTTGGTCAGGAGCCCACCTGACTTTGGGTTGCAAAGACGGGAGGGAGTGGAGGGGTGGGGGAGGGAGCCAGGGAGTGGAGGGGTGGGGGAGGGAGGGAGGGGAGGGAGTGGAGGGAGGTAGTGGAGGGAGTGGAGGGAGGGAAGGAGGGAGTGGAGGGAGAGTGGAGGGAGGGAGTGGAGGGAGTGGAGGGAGGGAGTGGAGGGAGGGAGTGGAGGGAGGAAGGAAGGGAGTGGAGGAAGTGGAGGGAAGGGAGAGAGTGGAGGGAGGGAGTGGAGGGAGGAAGGGGGGGGAGGGGAGGGGGTGGAGGGAGGGACAGGAGGGGAGGGAGTGGAGGGAGGGGAGGGAGTGGAGGCAGTGGAGGCAGTGGATGGAGGGAGGGAAGTTTGTGAGTCGTTTTACGGTGACTATGGTGGAGTAATGCAGTGGTTAGCGCGCTGTGCTACAAATGTAACGACCCCAGTTCAATTCCCACTCACGGCCAACGTCACCAGTGGCGATTTTCTGAACCGATCCTGCACCTCCCCTAGTAGATCGACTCAGCCTCAAGTGAGTACCTGGTGTAAACATCGCCACAAGTGAGACAAACGTGGCTGAGCGTGGTGCTGACCAACCACACCCCACCCCCCTCCGTGTGCCGTGCTGTCCTTTATAGATGCTCGCTGACGGCACTTGCTCCAAAAGTCTGTTGTAAGGGAGATTTTGGTTATATTTGGTCTATTGATTGTTCCGGATGCAGTTGCAATAAACCATCGTCATCGGCCACGTTGTGTGACAGTAAATATATTGGTTGGCACGAGTAAGTCCGTGGGGGTGGGGAGCATGGGAACGAGAGAAGAGGGATATCATTTGTGCAGTTTTTACAATGTTTGTAATGAGCAGGTAAGTAGAACGAGTTTTGTTGAAGCGGAGGGAGTGGGGTCAAATGGCATGGGGTGAGCTCGGGCGATGGAGCCAACAAGGGGAGATGGCGCTCCACCACACGGCACAGCAAACAAACTCGGCTTCTGAAATGCCACGCATTGTCCCGCTGCCGTGCAACGCTGGCACTGCTGTTCCTGCTGGTCCTGTTTTTATCTGCTGCTGATGACGAACGCACGTACGTTGAACTTCTTTCGCGCCGTGCATCGCCAAACCGCGCTATTTGGAGGTGCGGCGAAGGACAACACGATGTGGGGAAGGATGCTGTTTACACTGTGGCTGCTATTTTCCAGCTGTTGTTGCTGCTCTCTCTGATGTTTCGTCGTGACCCATTACCATTCCGATGACGTACGTGCACTAAGATTAAATCACTTTATCGCCACGGCTTCAGATCGGAAGATGCACCGAGGCTCCCCACGAGGCCAGTTCGGCACTACACTTCTCTGCGGTGAGTGTAATGTCTTTTAAAAAAAAAACGGTGATGCGCATCTCAAAATAAAATTAACGCTGAGCCGCTTACACGTTCCGAGCTTCAGCGGTGAACGGGACACCCACCCTGCAGCTTGGAGATGTTTCAGAACGGGAATGGGCGACCTGGTCTGGTCCCTCTATCCCATCTGATCTCGCTCCCCCTCCCACCACCGCACAATGCTAACCCTTCGTACTACATAACACAATGTAACGATGAGTGTTATTTATCGTTTAATTTTGAGTTGAGCAAGGACCCTTGTCTCACGGAGCAGAGTCCTTGCCTGTGGCATTGTGGCGGTTTGCCAGTGCTTGATTCCGACAGGCCCGGCTCAGCCGATGAGACGCTGTGTGCCGGAACCGGTCCTGATTTTGCCTGTGCTCAATCAGCAGCAGTGCTGCAGAAATCATGGACTCCGATGGGTCGTGCAAGAAATGTTTTTATTTTTATTTACGACGGACAGATGTATGAAGGAGACAAAGTGGCAGCTTATCCGCTCTTCATACTTAAGAGTTATCTAACCATAGCCTGGATAGGACAGCCGAGGTGGCTTTTCCCTTGCCTTCCTCAGCAATGTTTTTAGATGACACAAACACCAGATGCGGTTTATTGCCATCCCCAGGACGCCTGTTTGCACCACTGCTGCTGTTTATGCTGCTGCTGCGGCCGATATATTTTTTTGTATTAATGATGCTTCCGCTGCTGATGCTGCGTTGCAGTTTCTAAAAGCAACGCTGATTCCGTTGGCGCTGCCCATGCCGTTATTAATGCCGCTCGCGTGGCATTGTCTTACATGCCCAATTGTGGCAAGGAACACTCGTGCACAAAGAATATAACAATAAAATTGCGCACAGCCCTCGCTCAATCCACTGCTGGGATGAACGCCTGCCTATGCAGTGTCGCTCACGGCCGATGTGTGACCATACCTCACCACGCTTACCAGTGCAGGTTGGTGAAGAGCGGTGGGGCCCAGGACTGGTTCAGATGTGACGCTCCCTCAAAACGGTGATATTTCCTGTCTGGTGTGATGACTCATGGGATCTAAAACATTTTAAAGTTGCGAATGCTTCGTGGAAAGGTAGAAATCTGTGCTGAGCGCCATCGGCGAGTCGTGATGAACAGGTGATGAACACGCGTAATGATGAACACATGTATGGAGACCGTGGTTAGGAATATGGAGGAGACCCCCTTCAAATACCATGTTCCAGATCGCTACTCCTACGTGAAAAGGGGGACAGTGAGCCCAATCGCCCTCCCCTTACCCCGTGGGTACCTAGCCTCGGGCTTGTCGTCCACGGAATATCTGTACCCCTTTTCCCTATCGCTCGTGCTTTGTAATGGACTCTTGTTCAATAAAAAAAAACGTAAGAAAAATAAGGAGTAGAGTTTTTTCAAGTCATCCAATAAAAATGTAAACGTCAAAGGGAATTGCTAATAAAATGAGCATCGAGCCATTGGTGCTCACCTCCCGTTTACAGCCCTGCAGAGCCAGTGGTGGAAATGTCACATTGCCGTGGTGGGCCCGAGTTTCGCCATAGCACAACCACTGCTGACCTCCGCAACGTTACGTTTTGATGAGATTTCGATCGCAACACAAGCAATCGTCATCAGGTGAGTGCCCGTGCTGCGATCGAAACGTCGTGATCGATTATTTTTCTATCTACGTGACTTTACCGAAAGGCCCAAAGAGAATGGAAAAAGCGTTAACCAGGGCGGCCGCGGGGTGCTCTAAAACCGCGAACCTCCGCAACAAGCGGCGACGGCGCCACCGATCGTCCGCGTCGCCGGCACGGAACGAGGGGGGAGCCGCGCACGCGATCCGCCGTCCCCCGTACCTTCAGGCCTCCCCTGCTGCGCATGTAAATGTGCACCGTCTCGAAGAACGACTTGTAGCGGTTGCCCAGGCTCAGCGTCCAGTTGTGGCACTGCACGACGGTGCCCGGTGGCGGGAAGGCGCCGGCGGCGCCCGAGCCCGTCGCGGGCCCGGCCTCCGGGTGCCGCACCTTCTCCCAGCCGGGGTAGCCGTCCCTCCCGGCCGGCAGCTGCCAGCTCTCTGAGTGGCTGCCGCCGAAGGGGTTCACCGAGACGGTGAGCAGCGGCTCCCCACGCGCCGCGCTGCCGCCCGTTCCGTTTGCGCCGCCGCCGCCGCCGCCGCCGCCGCCGCTGTTGCCGCCCCCGCCCGAACGGCCGGCGCCCGTCTTCGCGTGGCAGACGTGCAGGCTGATGCCCAGCAGCACGTGCAGCGAGGTGGGGCGGTGGCGGTTGCTGCGCAGGCTGATGAGCATGCGGCGGCGGTAGAGCGGGTCGAACCACGAGTCGAGGTGCAGCTCGTTGCTCACGAAGGCTGCGTCCGGGACGACGAGGCGGTGGTCTCGTTTCTGCAGGAGGTACTTGAGCTCCAGGTCCTGCGGAGGTGCGTCGGAGAGTGTCGGTGAGGGTTTAACATCACGCGAACTCCGGGCATCCGCGCAGCAGCAGCGGCTGTTGGCTCGGCCATCGAACAAAGACGGTGGTCACCGCATCGCGCGGCGCTTTCAGATGCGCTTCGGCGGCCGTCTGGAATGCTCTTCCTTCTGATATTGGGAAGGTACAGGAGCTACGCAATTTTAAGTCATCTCGATTGAGAGCTTATTTCTTTAGAACTGCTTGTTGTGCTTAGTTTGTTTTCCTTCCCCCACACCTCCGATTAGCACGGTTGGCTATGTATGGTGCAAAAGAAGTTAAACATACATATATGGGTTGTTATAAAGGGTGCTAAATGGGTGCGGCATGGGCTGGAGAGAGATGGAGTGATGTGGTACGGGGGTATGTGGAGCTGAGTGGATTTGCCAAAGACTGGTACCAGCGGTGTCAAGATCATCCTCTATGGAGGAGGCTCGTGAAGGGCGCTACTGGGCAGTTGGAGCCAGTCGCGCTCCAACAAGAGCAGAGGGCAGAGGAGCGACGCTCACAACAACGAGCGGAGCACCGGGAGGTCATGTGCCATGACCTCCTGTCAGCGAGCCTTTAACACTTCACGTGGCCTTGGAGTGCACCTGGTCTGGCACAAGCGCCGTGGTGACTTAATTCCCACCTAGTGGGAATGGTGGATGTTGTCGGTGGGTGGAGTAATTGGTGGCTGGCCTGAGACCATCAATTCACTCTTTCCAGTTGAGGACTCGGTTTAATCACGGGTGGAGGAAAACCCAGACTCAAATTACACTAATAGCTGATTTACATAAACTTCACAGCATTATAAAGCTGCACTTAACTTGCCCGTTAAAAAAACGAGTTCATTAATCTTTATGTATGGAACCTGCGGAACGATTGTTATACCAGTGGAAGCATCATTGTCATAATTACCTGTGACAATAATACTACCAGCCTGATGGCTCGGCGGGAGGCAGAGCGGTTCGAAATGAGTAGGTTGCAAGTTCAAATCCTGTTTGGGGGTTGACTCATCCCATCATTCTGCCGGGGTCAATAAAATGAGTACCGCTAGGCGGGGAAGTCAACAGTGGTCGTCCTATGGGTAGATCCATCCACACCATAGCAATGTGGAATTTCCACTACTGGCGCTGCAGGGCTGCGAGGAGAGGTGAAGGATGGTAAATGGGATTGAGCACAGGGAAGAGGACGAGAGGTGAGGACATGGAAGGAAGTTGAGAGAGGCAAGATGATGAGGTGGGGCAGGGCTTTTGATGAGATCTACAGACGAGTGTCAACGAGAAGCGGGCAGAGTCGAAGGAGGAGGAGAGGCGAAGTGTGAGAATTAAAGAGGAGGAGGAGGAGGGGGGGGGGCGCATTGACCGACTCTTCCACGCAGGCCAGACGCGGGGAGAGCGGCACACGCTTTAAAACCGGCACGCGCCACCGTCCTGCCGTGATCCACCTGGTTGTACCGCTGGGTTGGACGGCAAGGTGTGGGTGTCTGGGCGAGTGGTTGGACCAAACAACAAAAAAAAGTGACAACCATATTGCGGCCTCCGCCTTGGGGATGCTGTATACGGTTGGAGGGGCTCATCCACCCCCAACACCCCCCCCAACAGTCCCCAGGAATTTGAGAACTCGAGTGTGATTAATTACCCGCACGATGCGCCAGTGCCTGCTATTTAAATTTAGGTCAACGTGTCCCCGGTCCCGGAGGCGACTGTGGATTCATTATTAGTGGGATGCGGTGGGTGGGGGATTGGGAAATTTTGTCCGAAAGCTACGTTCTAAAGCGCAAATAAAATCACGTTGAAAAATGTTTTTTTTTATCTATGAACATATTGGCTTCCTTAGTCTACGAGACCAGGTCAGATATTTCACTTGTTGGTACCACCTGAGGTGGCATAACCTTCGTGGTTTCAATTGCCCTATGTGGCCGATGACGGTGAATTATGCAAAAGCATTTAAAACGAGTGGGCCTATCAAGTAATTCACTCTTATTAGCCATATAGCTACATCGGTACGACTAAAGTTGTTTTTGCCAACTTAAATGGTCCCAATTTCTGCTCTGACTTATGGGCTACACGGATGACCGACGTTACCCACCAGCCACCTGTTCAGGTAGTTCTCTGCGGCGAGTAAAACGATGCCTTTAAAAACAACGGCACTATGCCACTTGCTCCTTGCAAGACTCGGCGGTGAACGGGACCCCCACCCTGCATACTTGCAGCCGTCTCGGAATGAGAAAGAGTTCACATGAGTAATAAAGGCGTCCGAGAGGGTGCTACTGCTTAAGGTCCCACCACCCTCGTGTCAATGGAGCCCTGTCAATGCTGACCAAGGATAATAACAAATGCATACCCCCTGTGTACTATAGGTAGAGAATCATGAAATCATCAATTAAAAATATATTTTTTATGCTCGTGATTCAAACGTCAAAATGCATGTCGAAGAAAAGACGATTTACTGTGAATTCAAATATTACACCAACATTGCGGCTATTGTTTTTTTTTATTTTACCGGGTAAGGCCCACTGAGCTGTATAGCTCTTTTTTTTTTTAAAGCGACCTGGCCACAAATGAAAGCTCAACGAAGTGGCTTACCACGTGGACATTTATAGCAGCCAAATACTCTAAACGGATGTTTCTAAATGCGGAGGGAAAAACCCGAGGGCCCGGAGAAAAATCCACGCGACCACGGGGAGAACGTGCAAACTCCAAGAGTCGGGATCGAACCCACGACCTCCTGTATACCAGGCGAGGGAGATAACATCTCACCACCGAGATGTTAACTCAGGGTAATAGAATAAAAGAGATGGAACAATACACAGATTCCACATACGAGTCTGTACCATTGAGACCAAAAAAAATTACAATTTGCTAATTGAAACATTTATCCAAAATCGTGACAATTCATCATATTGTATAGAGTACAAGAGGTAGTAACGTAATGGGATTGTATTCCACTCTTAAGCTATGACCCACGATTCCACGAGATCAAACATTGATTTTACTGCAACATATTTTTCCATTAATTCTGTTTTGACGCACTGCCTTACAATAATCATAACGAGATTACCGTACTTAGGAAAGAAGGGCATAACAAATGTAACTGATTATACCCTCCACTGACATCTGAGAGCCATTGAAAGGGAAGCACCCCTTTCCTATCAAGAGGCGCATTTGCCTCGGGGAAATGATCGGTTGGGCTGATCGGAGTGACACACACACAAACACATGCACGTGCATACACAAGGCGTGAAGACTTGAGTTGAGCAGCTTCAACACAAAGCACATCCATGCGTTCACCATTCTTTGCTGCACGTTCACAGCGGGGCCGTTTGATGGCACACCACCTGCAGGCGTTAGGCCTCTTATTCTGATGCAACCATTTTGTCAAATTGAGTCGCCATCATTCCATTGATGTGCGTGATGCATTGAGGGGGGGGGGGGGGGTGGAGTTCCCTTCCACAGATTGAATGCCAGAAGCATGTTGATGACCCACGCTTGTTTGCGAAGAGATGTAAAATGCGCAACAAGTGTGATGGTGGTGGTGCTGCTGGCTCTTTGAGGACCCCTCCCACACCCCACCACATTTAGATATATAAAGTCCTCGTGAGGGAAGAGATCTGGACAAGCGAAAGGGACGTAGCGAGGAGACAGAAGAAGAGAGATAGCAGGCGAGGCAGACGTGCAGTGAAACTGACAGATACATAGTCGAGAGACTGAAATAGATGATGCGAGATACAGAAAAATAGGGATCAGGAGGGATTATCCTTTGAATGTTATTTATTCATTTTTCTAAATCCGATAATAATTACACTGCAGCTGATTTATCGCTCGCCCCTATTCCATTCATAAATCCGGGGCTCCCTTGAGCTATTTGGGCGCTCTTACAGTGAGGGAAAAAAGTATTTGATCCCCTGCTGATTTTGTACGTTTGCCCACTGACAAAGAAATGATCAGTCTATAATTTTAATGGTAGGTTTATTTGAACAGTGAGAGACAGATTAACAACAACAAAATCCAGATAAACGCATGTCAAAATGTTATAAATTGATTTGCATTTTAATGAGGGAAATATGTATTTGACCCCCTCTCAATCGGAAAGATTTCTGGCTCCCAGGTGTCTTTTATACAGGTGACGAGCTGAGATTAGGAGCACACTCTTAAAGGGAGTGCGCCTAATCTCAGCTTGTTACCTGTATAAAAGGCACGTGTCCACAGAAGCAATCAATCAATCAGATTCCAAACTCTCCACCATGGCTAAGACCAAAGAGCTCTCCAAGGATGTCAGGGACAAGATTGTAGACCTACACAAGGCTGGAATGGGCTACAAGACCATTGCCAAGCAGCTTGGTGAGAAGGTGACAACAGTTGGTGCGATTATTCGCAAATGGAAGAAACACAAAATAACTGTCAATCTCCCTCGGCCTGGGGCTCCATGCAAGATCTCACCTCGTGGAGTTGCAACGATCATGAAAACGGTGAGGAATCAGCCCAGAACTACACGGGAGGATCTTGTCAATGATCTCAAGGCAGCTAGGACCATAGTCACCAAGAAAACAATTGGTAACACACTACGCCATGAAGGACTGAAATCCTGCAGCGCCCGTAAGGTCGCCCTGCTCAAGAAGGCACATATACATGCCCGTCTGAAGTTTGCCAATGAACATCTGAATGATTCAGAGGACAACTGGGTGAAAGTGTTGTGGTCAGATGAGACCAAAATTGAGCTCTTTGGCATCAACTCAACTCGCCGTGTTTGGAGGTGGAGGAATGCTGCCTATGACCCCAAGAATACCATCCCCACCGTCAAACATGGAGGTGGAAACATTATGCTTTAGGGGTGTTTTTCTGCTAAGGGGACAGGACAACTTCACCGCATCAAAGTGACGATGGACGGGGCCATGTACCGTCAAATCTTGGGTGAGAACCTCGTTCCCTTAGCCAGGGCATTGAAAATGGGTCGTGGATGGGTATTTCAGCATGACAATGACCCAAAACACACGGCCAAGGCAACAAAGGAGTGGCTCAAGAAGAAGCACATTAAGGTCCTGGAGTGGCCTAGCCAGTCTCCAGACCTTAATCCCATAGAAAATCTGTGGAGGGAGCTGAAGGTTCGAGTTGCCAAACGTCAGCCTCGAAACCTTAATGACTTGGAGAAGATCTGCAAAGAGGAGTGGGACAAAATCCCTCCTGAGATGTGTGCAAACCTGGTGGCCAGCTACAAGAAACGTCTGACCTCTGTGATTGCCAACAAGGGTTTTGCCACCAAGTACTAAGTCATGTTTTGCAGAGGGGTCAAATACTTATTTCCCTCATTAAAATGCAAATCAATTTATAACATTTTGACATGGGTTTTTCTGGATTTTGTTGTTGTTATTCTGTCTCTCACTGTTCAAATAAACCTACCATTAAAATTATAGACTGATCATTTCTTCGTCAGTGGGCAAACGTACAAAATCAGCAGGGGATCAAATACTTTTTTTCCCTCACTGTAAAGCGCGACTGCTCGGCTTGCTGCTGCCTAGCGCCAAACTGCGTGTGCCTGGCAAAGCACCTCCTCGGAATGAGACCACGTCGTCAGAAACTGACATACGTACGTCAGTTTCTGTACGTAACTGACGTACGTACAGAAACTGACGTACGTACGTCAGTTTCTCTTCCGATTCCGTTCTGATGATGGGACACATATGTCAACGCCGATGATGTACGCGTCCACCATCAAAGCTAAAACCGGTAGGAAAAGCCAACGTGTTAAACCGTGAGAGAAAAAAAAAAAACTACAACTAACTAACTTTGTCGGTACCGAGGCTCCCACGAGGCCGTGCGGGAGGGCGTGTGCCACAGCTTGGCGCCAGCTACCGTAGAGTGGCGGTCGTGCCGCTACGTTGTCTCGGCGCTGAGGACAATGTCTTTAAAAACAACGGCGCTACGCCTCTCTCAATAAACCTAACGGCGAGCCGCTTGCGCGTTCACGATATTCAGCAGTGAACTAACTGGACACCGCACCGTGCAACTTGCAGACGTCTTGGGAAGGGTTAAAAAAACACACACACACACACGGACGTGGTACGAGCTGCGTTGCGCAGATGGCGCTCGGCATTTTGCCCTCGGGCTGCAGAATCCTAGTCGCATCCCTTCAACCATCTGCACGGCAAATGACATTAACACAGATCCTACATTGCCCCTAATCCGCCCGTGAACACTGGTTCATCATCCGGATTATTTGTGGGGGGGGGGGGGGGGGGGGAAAGAAACAACAACAACAACAACGATCGACCAAGCACCTGCTAATGAACGCCCCCCCCCACCCCCCCCCGCTGTTGGCGGGGGGGGGTGGGGGGGGGCGCGCCTAATTAAACCCGACACATGCCAGCTGTGGACAGTTGCGTTCACACTGAATAAGACTTCGCGGGCAGACGCTCGTAGGGGGAGCACTTGTTGGAAGCGCGCGGACGTGGCCGCGGCTAAGGACGCACGAGCAGCAATGTAGGCGGTCAGGGTGGGCCGTTAGGGCGATAACGTCCGCGGAAGGGAGATCAAGCGGAGCCGCCGATATTCCTGGGCTCGGGGCTACGGTATCCGCCGGATGTTTTGCGATGAACCCTTGTTGCACTCTGGTGCGATCGCTGACACGTGCATTAAACAGCTGTCGATGTTGCGGCGCCTCAGTGCCGAGTTGTTATCTCTCTGGCCTCATATGCAGGAGAGTCGTGGGTGGGTTCAATCCCCGTGTGCTGGTCGCGTGGCGTTATCCCGGGGTCTCTCCGGTTTTGCCCTCCACATTTTAGAATCAACATGCGTTCAGAGTAAAACGGCCGCGACACATTTCCACGCGATTATAAGCCACTTCGTTGAGCTATCATTTGTGGCCGGCTAGGTCGCTTCTGAAAAAAAGATCTACACTTGCTCAGTGGGGGCCTCACCTGGTAGGTAAAAAAAAAAGAACAGTTCACAACGTAAACATTATTCATATTCTTAGCTCTTTCGGTAAAGTCACGTTGAAGGGAAACAATAAAATAATAAAATATATATATAAAACAATAAAAAAATTCTCAAAACGTTTCGACCATAACACAAACGGTCATCATCAGGTGTGTAAAAAAAAAAAATGTGATTCGTGTTCACGAACGCTCCGCCGTCGCACCTGCAGGTCGAGGTCCGACTCGAAGTCGATGAACAGCTCCGTCTCGTCCGGCCGCGCCGCCTGGGGTCTGCACGTCCCGTCGGGCGCCAGCGTGTAGCCGGCGCCGCACCCGCCGCACCGCGTCGCGTTGCCGCGGTCGCACGACGTGCAGCGCGTGCCGGGCCCCGTCCGGCACGGAAGCGGACGCTGGCACACGGCGGGGCCTGGCGAGCCGGCGGGACACACGCACACGCCGGACTCCTCGGAGAAACGGCCGCCACTTCCGCCGGGGCCGCCGGAGCCGCCGGAGCCGCCGCTGGCGACGCCGCTGGCTCCGTGGCCCGAGCAGTAGAGGAGAGATTGGACTCGCTCCAGCCAGACGGACAGCGGCCTGCCAGGCAGCATACGGGGCGGGTGAGCGATGCGCTGTCTCAGGTGTGAAGCTGCTAAACCGGTCCTTCACCCGCGCCTCCGAGCAGCACGGTTGGCTACGTACGGTAGGAAAGAAGTTCTACGTGCGTACATACAACAACAAACCGTTTTTGTTCCACCAGGTAAGGCCCACTGAGCTAAACAGCTCTTTTTCAGAGGCGACCTGGCCACAAATCGAAGTGGCTTATCACGTGGGCATTTACAGCGGTCAAATACTCTAAGCGCGTGATGTTGAATCTAAATGTGGAAAGGAAAAACTTGAGTACCCGGAAAAAAAAAAAAACACGCAACCACGGGGAGAACACGAAGACTCCAAACATACAGCAGGTGTCAGGGTCAGGATCGAACCCACGACCTCCTGTATACCGGGCGAGGTAGTTAACATCTCGCCACACAGTGCACGTGCGCGTGATGACATCACATGATCGGTGACGTTTCCTCGGACCTCTGCTCCCGAGCTGTGAGCAACACGTGATAATGTTGGCACAAAGAGAGTTAATGTCAATCAAATGTGAGGCGTGGATCTCATGTGATTGACATGTTTTCGTAATGCTTGTGTATCTTTAGTTTCATTCATTTAAGATGCTGTTTTGATATATAATTGCTCGCCATTTTCTAAAAGACGCGAAGGCTCCCTACGAAGGAAAAAAAACAGATGCTCTCTAGCACTGCAAAAGTAAATTACTCGAAATAAAAATACATATTGGCTCCGTAACAACGTGCTTAACTAACGTTCTTTGAAATATAACAATGAGCATGCAATTTGGTATCCCCATTCAGGTTAATTACAGTAGTGAATACAATTTAGCCTGCCGTTTAGTTAGTCCTAACATTGCTGTCTCAGTACATCGCACACTTAAAACCAATTTAGAATTATTCAGGTTAAGAGTACATTATTGTTTCATTATCTGGAAGGTTTTATCCGGTGGGGTGACTCAGTGGCAGAGCGAGCGACTTGCAATCGGAAGGTTGAGAGTTCAAATCCTGGTTGGTGGGGGTTGACTTAGCCCATCATCCCTCAATGGTCGATTAAATCAATATAATTTTCTGTGGTCGTCAACAGTGGTTGTCCCTAAGTATAGACTCTACCCCAGCATAGCAATGTGGAATTTCCACCACTTGCTCAGGGCTGTATATAGGAAATGAGCATTGCCGTAATGCTCACTTGAACAGGGAACATTCTGAGTTAAAGCTTTCGTGACTGCAGGGATTCATATTCTTGGTTCTTTCGGTAAAGTCACCACGTAGAAGGGAAACAATTAAATAATAAAAATATAATACAATAAAATTCTCACGACGTTTCGACTGCAACACAAGCAATCGTCATCAGGTGTGAAAACCACAGCAAGAAAATTTTGTTGCTGTTTTAAATTTTTATTATTTTCTTGTTTCCCTTCTACGTGGTGACTTTACCGAAAGAACCAAGAATATGAATCCCTGCAGTCACGAAAGAAAATATTCTTGCTGTGGTTTTCACACCTGATGACGATTGCTTGTGTTGCAGTCGAAACGTCGTGATAATTTTATTGTTTTATATATTTTTTATTTTTTATTGTTTCCCTTCTAGGTGACTTTACCGAAAGAACCAAGAATATGAATCATTCTTTGACTCTGTTTGACCTCAAAGGATTTTCTGCACTGGATTTTCCTGTCCACCTGTTTTTCACAAATAATGATCGCGCTCCGCCAGTGTGATATACTGTAACGCAGTCCATAATTTGATCCCATTTACGCAGTTTGTCTGGCAAAAAAGAAAAAGCTAAATTCGCAAACTTAAGAGGTCAAATTCCGGTCGGAGGTCGACTCACGAGACCATGATTCTCTCCAGGATCGATAAAATAATTACCACTTTGAAAAGAAGTCGACAATGACCATAGCCGTCCGATCACGCGTTTGCAGCCTGTACGGTGTGCTGTTTGACACGTTGTCCGACGTTTCGCTCCACGTGCCGGGAGCTTCTCGAGGAACCGACTCGGGAGAAGCTCCGAGCACGGGGCAGCGAAATGTCGAGCGAAATGTCGAGTGAGTTCCCGGGCAGAAATGTTAACCGACACCGACCTCTCAGCCGGCATCTGCACGGTGGGGTTGCTGTCGCAGGTGCGACTCAGCGAGTAAATCCGTCGCGCCGTGCGCTCCGCCCTGGCGCGGACGCCGGCCGCGTAGACGCGGACGCGGCCGTACTGCAGCTGCAGCTCCCGCTCAGACGCCCACAGCTGGTAGAGCTCGGAGCGCGAGAGGAAGCGGCTCGAGGGCAGGCGGCGCACAAACGCCCGGAACTCCTCTGCGAGCCAGCAAGGGAGGGAGGGGAGGGAGGGGAGGGAGGGAGGGTTAAAGTGGTAGAAAGAGGCTTTGATTAGGTTTTAATTACAATTAAGATACGCGTTGATGGATTCTGTACAATTACTAGAATTTTTTTTTTTATTGGGGCGTTCCTGTAAAAACAATGTGTAAATCACGGCGCGCGATGCCAGGGAGAGGCCGTTATAAGAGGTCTCATTTATATTTTTGAAAAAGCATCCGCCATTCAGAAATCTTTCAGAATCAGAATGCTTATTCATCTTGGCAGAAATCCGATGAGCTATACAGCTCTTTTTCACAGACATCCAGGAGGGGCGGGCCAGAAAGTTACAACAACAAACGGTACAAAAAAAAATACAACAAACAACACATTCAATGTATTTCAAAATAAAAACAATATTGATTAGCAAAGGGTAAAAGCTCAGGTGGCAGGCTTTCAATAGCGTGCTCACACTACCACGACTGGCGGAAGAGCTCCTACTCGCGGCAACTCAAGAGAGCCCTCCCCCCTGGAGTGTATTTTGCCTACTCCTCCACCAACTGCAGCTGCAGGCAAAACTTGAGAGAGGTGAGAGGGGCCGGGGCCACACTTTACCCCACCGCACGCGAACCGCCGAGCGACTAAACTGTGGCTCACCGATTTAGAAGGCTTGGATTTTAACAAACGTTCACCATCGTTTTCGTTGCCACGCCGGGAGATCGAATCGAACCGGCGTCCTCGACGGCATTGCCCGGCGAAGCACAGAATGCGGTGATAACGTGGTAATGCATATTCTTACCGAAAGAGCTAAAAATATGAATTACTGCAGTCACGAAAGCTTTAAATCAAAATTTAACGTGGTAATGGTAGACAGAGAGGTTGATGGGGGGCTTAATATGATTCGGGAGATCCGAAAGCCACACATCTTTGGAGCGTGTCTTTAATTGAAGACACCGCTGAGTGCTGGGCACATTTCTCTTCTGACACTCGAGCCAAACTAAAGATACAAATTTTAGGGAGCCGTATGTACCATTTGAATAAGGTTACTGTTTGGCGGAGGTCAGTCAAAATCCCGTGTATGAGAGGGGGTGGGGGGGGCAGAATACAAAAAAACTCAATTACCACTGCCATCAGTCCTCAATTTAATTCTGGGTGCGTAAATATTTAGTAGGCCGTTTCAAAGGCTGTCACGCAGACTCGGCAAGTGAATATGAGGATGTGGCAAAACTGCGATGATTCGCTCATCTCCGTTCAGTGTTACTTAGACAGCTAGCAGTGGTGCACGTTCCTTGCACTGGCGGCAGGGCTCATCAAATGCCACTAAGTACTCTCTCCTGGAGCCGGAGACCCCTCAATCACGGGACTGCTCTTCATTATTCGCCTTAATTATTTTTAAAAGGGGAAGTGACACATTAACCAAATGTTTCGCTCGCCCGCTTTTGCAAATTATGGCAGGCGTTACTCGAGAGGAAATTCTTCTTGCGGTAGACCACAGAGGCCATTAAAGTGTCGGTGCCAGGCTCGGAGGATCTAAAGGCGCCTTCGGAAGCATGGAAAATTAAATCTTATTGCCCCGCCACCCACAACCCCGCCCATCGGTTCCTGAGACTCCTCGCCAATCCGCCGCCGCTGCAGCCGCTGTATGATTTGAGCGCCAGCGTGTAACTCCTGCAACTCGGGCCACTCAGAGACATTATTACATTTATTAGCAACGAGACACCTGGGCAATTTCCACGGGCATCGCGGGGATACGCGGACACGTTGGTGAGTTATTGGACACTACCAATTTCCTAACGGCATCTTGAACCCTCCAAAGAACCGAGGGAAAGACGGGCTCGGGAAATGTGCCCGAGTTAATTTCATTTAAAGCTGCACAGTCTCAAAGATTGAATGACCGTCCGGTCGCTGAATGGCCACGCGTGATAATGCCATTGATATTCCGCGGCGGTGCTCTGCAAGGCAAACATCGAAGCGTCAGTGGGAAAGGATAAGTCACAAGTGCGGCACTTTCCGCAAATGCAATTTGCTTTCATTGCCGCCCACTCTTTCTCGTCTCAGGGCGTTGATTAATCATCTGAATTGTTCTACATGGGGAAAAAATAAATAAAATGAATAACGGTAACACTTGGTGTGCGCGCGCGCGCGGCAATATCACGATGGAATGAATTTTGACATCACGGTAAATATGCAAAAAATAAAACGCGTATATTTTTTTGTTTTACTTGGCCGTTTAAGAAAACGTGATTCTTGAGCTAACATTACTGGTACAAACGTTGCATTATTGCCAGGAACAAGGGAACCATACGACAAAATAATCGCCGAGGCCTTGCTTTCCCATAAGTCTCGTGAAATGGGGCAACAACAATTAATGAACTGTTTCCAGAGGACATCGATTCTACCTCCCGGCGTGGCAGCTGAAACAGGTAAAAGCTTTATTGCAGCCCTTCCACCCAGTCAACCCAGCAGCGTAAATGGGTTCAACCCGGACAGTCGATCGGCAGATCGCATGTGACGTCTGGCTTGTGTGGAAGAGTAGGCCAATTACCCTCTGAAGGGGCTCTCAAGAGCTCCCTTCTGCCAGCAGAGGCATGAGGAAGCAATTGCAGGGCTGGTTATACAGGAGGTCAAGGGTTCAATCCCAATCCTGACGCCTGTATATTTGGAGTTTGCATGTTCTCCCTGTGGTCATGTGGATTTTTTTCTGAGTCCTCCAGATTTTCTCTCCATATTTAGAAACATGGCGTTTATAATATTTGGTTGCTATAAATGTCCACGTGATGAGCCACGTCGTTGAGTTTGTGGCCACGTCACTACTGAAAAGGAACTATATAGCTCAGTGGGCCTTACCTGGTAAAATAAAAAAAATAGTTTAGTTTCACAATTTACCGTTATCATAACTGTTCAAACAAAAGGGGTTGTAAGGTTACTGACAAACGTTAACTCATAAGCAAAATGAAGAAACACATTTGAAGTAATAGAGTCATATTAAGTTTACAAACCTAAATGCATAGTGAATGAATGTGCAGCCCTTGGTCAATGCACTATTGGACGAATGCTTCCACACGCTGTGTCAGTTATAGGGATGTCTGATCATACTTCACCAGGCTGGTCAGTGCGAGTTGGTGAAGTTGGTGAACCCAGTAATGGTTCAAATATCGCGAGACACTGATTTTAGCCACGACCAGGAATTGCATTTCAGGTCGTCAGGTTCACGGTGCAGCGTGCTAACCACTGTGCCACTGCTCCACACCGGCAGAGTTTATTGAATACAAATGATCAGAATACAAATCATTTATTTATTTGAGAGAAGAAAGGAACGAGGCAACAATATGGACAACTGGTCTTTTGAGATATAGGCTGTATGTCAAACTCGGGTAATATATTTGCTCAAAGAGATTTACACAGGGATATCTCGATTTCTGTCCCGTATATATATGAGGAAGCTGTATTGGTGTTTGAAATAAAAAATGAAAAATATCAATATCAACTGGCTCTTATCACAGCGGTTGTTTATTTGGCACTGATAAAAAAAATGGTCCACATGAAAAATATGTGCGTCTCATCTCTTGCATATCCGACGGCCTTATATTTTCACTCAATATGGTTTTGCGGTCAATGTATCAATTATCTTTTTTAACCGTGCATAACGATCTTGGCGATGAATCACTTGGAGATGCTAATCATTCAATATTGAAGAAGAAAAACCCACGCCAAATGTGCATTATTATTTGTATTTGTACTTGTATCTTGATCTCAATATTGCATTTACTTGCCGTTCAGGTTCCGCCAAAGGATTGTGGCCAACGGCCCTCTAGCCAGGGCCTGTGATGACTTAGACATTTCACTGCCACGAATGTCAACGGCTCCGTTTTCACCAACTCCGACCGCCACTGCACCTCATTACATTTTTCATTGCAAGTTTAATCGCCTCTTATATTAGCCGTGCGGGTGGTGCCGCGATTGGTTCACGCTCGAGACTCCTCATTCCGAGGGTTGCGAGTTAAAATCTCGCGTTGGAGGTTTTGGCCCGGCCTATCATCTCTTCAAGGGTCATGAAAACTTGTATCGCTTTGTGGAACGTCAACGTTGGAGAGGATTTTTTCTGTCAAAATACATTTTTTTGCACTGTGCCCAATGCTCCTTTGAGCATTAAACACCACTTTCATTCAATGGTTTTAAAGTAAAATATGTATGTGTGTGTATATATACTGAAATAAAGGGAGTGGTGTAGCGGTTGGAGCGCTGCGCTACGAACCCGACGACCTGAGTTCGATCCTTGCTCACGGCCAACACCAGTGACGATTATCTGAACCGATCTTGGGCCTCCCCTAGGTCAAACTCAGCCTCAACTGAGTATCTGGTGCGATGTGTAAACATCGCCACTGGGGAGACAAAGGTGGGTGTGTTGCTGGCCATCCACCCCCGAGTGTGCCGTGCCGGCCTTCATAGGTGCTCGCTAACAGCACTTGCCCCAACAGTCTATTAAAGGTTATACCGGGGATCTTTGTCTTAAATACTGTAACGTATTTATTGTCTTAATGGATGCTCCCATGGTGTAACAGTCAATGCGCTGGACTTGCAATCCACATGTCGCTGGTTAGATTCGATCTTCTGGCGCGACAGTTTAAACATCTATCAATCAATCAAGTCAAAACTTTGTTTCTTTAAAGGCACATTTCTTAAAACAGGGAGCCTGTAATACATTATAATTCTTCAATATAAGTTTAAAACCATTGAATTGCAATAATAATTAGGTGAACCTTCAACCACGCATTTGGTTACAAATGTGTTCACCACGTTAGTCGATTCTGTAGTGTCACGTTCGGTGGGCTAAAGTGTGGATACTCTCACCACTTCTAAGATGTCTGACAAGCATGAAAAAGTCAACCAAAATGCCATCGAGAGGGGTCCTCTAAAGCTCTCTTTCGTGGAGGCCCTTATACCAGCAGTGGCCTGAACAAGCAATTGAGGTCGTGTACCTTTCCCATACATTATAGATTTTTGTTAAATATATATTGGTATCCCTAAGCGATGAGTAAAACTTAAGACAGTCTTCTAATGAAGGCTTAGCCTCACCTTAGAAATACAATGCAATACCATAAAGCGCGTCCATACATTTTCAAAATTATTCCTTCAGCTGCGTTGCGTGCAATTCAAACGGAACTCCTGCCATGAGCCCTGCACAGCATCGCACCCACATACCAAACGCTACAGCTATCACATCGCCAATATGCAGTAAAATGAAATTGCTGCTGCTTTGGCCACTTCATTTGCTGAAATCTCCCGCGGTGGCCACGGGGACCGGCAGATGTTTTTTTTTTGTCGGTCATTTTATCAAATTGCCAATAGTTCTTAGTTCCGTTGGGATCCCGTGAGAATTGTTAGTTCTGGCCCTTTCCGTGAAAGTTTATTGAACCCAGCGGGGACTTTGCACATTGTCCCGCACCGTCCTCCTTTTTTTGTTGTGAAATTATTATTAAGTCGCCTCCTGCGCGGTGGTTAGCGCGACAGACAACGGGGTAAACGCTGCGGCGGCCGAGAGCGGGCAAGCAGTTCAATAGCTAGAATAGAAACTGCTCTCCCGCAACAACAAAAAAAAAGCTTAATTTCACCTTTGAAAAAGAAAATACATTTCAGACGCAATACTGTACATTCAATTGGCACCGCTCAATGAGCGACAGGTGAACAAGGAGCCCCTTTTTATTTGTGAGATCCAATTCACCGCGGGCACACAAGACGGGTGGCAGGACCCAGCTGCCAATTTCACCCGTTTGCTCCGAGGGCCTCTCGGAGCTGATGAGAGCCTGGTAGAGTGACAATGCCGCAATTTTTCGCGAACGGTTTGTGCTTCGGTTTGACCTGGCTGTTTCGCGGGACTACAGCACTTGGGACATGGTCAACGCTCACTAGGCGCTCAAAGTAGTCGGTGGTGAGGTCATTTCACGCCACCCTCCGCTGGCATTCAATTCTGTCGCCAGTAAGTGCCTGTCGTCGCGTCCCGAGAACTGACGCGAAGGTAATTTACCACGGATGTCACGATGCAACGCTGTCCTTTTTTCTTTTTTTAAATGAACGGAATGTAAATAAGGCTCAGATGTTTTAAGTGCCGGTCCGTATTCAGAGCGGGGCACAAGAGAGTGGAGGGATAAAGTGTGTGCGATGTGTAGTTTACAGGCGACATTTTACGATGTTTAGGCTCAAAAATAATGCGGAATTCGAAAATGCGTCGTCATGGATGAATGACTTCCCACTCAACTGCAATTTTGCATAGTGTGGCAATAGATGATGTCCACTTGTAATGCGCAACACAGTAATTGCTCGCTCTCGAACAGACAACTACTCACGAGGCACAAATAATCACAGACATCGCCTCCGCAACGAGCGGTTAATGCGCAGACTCTGATTCTTTATTTAGACTCGATGTATGTTAAACTTATTTTGCACCGTACGTAGCCAACCGTGCTAATCGGAGGTGCGGGGGGAGGACCACAAACTAAACACGAAAAGTAGTTTTAAACATTAATTTTCAATCTAGATTTAAAAGGGCATAGCTCCAGTGGCTTCTTAAGGAAGAGCGTTCCAGACGACCACGATAGCACATCTGAAAGCACTCGATGCGGTGACCATCTTTGTTCGATGGCAAGCCAAAAACTCATTCTAGATTTGAAGTTTTCGTGACTGCAATGATCCATACGCTTTGGTTCTTTCGGTAAAGTCACGTAGGTAAAGAAAATAAAAAATAAAAATAAATTAAATCACGACGTTTCGGACACAACACAAGTGTCCGTCATCAGGTGGGACAACCACAGCAAAAAAAAACAGTTGCTGAAGCAGGCAAAAGAGCCACTAGTGACAGGGGGTTATATAGATGAGGGAGGGGGGGGCAGAGCCAAGGATAGCCAAAAGCTGTCACGTGATGGTTTATGCTCCTTTAGGAATCTGTGAAACTATGAAGCTCTTTATCACAAATGTCCAGTAGCGCTTCCCATCCCGCCCCCCTACGCCCCACACCCCCACACCCCGTGCCCCCACACCCCCACACTCCACACCCCCACACTCCACAAGGATAGCCAAAAGCTGTCACGTGATGGTTTATGCTCCTTTAGGAATCTGTGAAACTATGAAGCTCTTTATCACAGATGTCCAGTAGCGCTTCCCATCCCACCCCCCTACGCCCGACACCCCCACACCCCGTGCCCCACACCCTGTGCCCCCGCACCCCCACACTCCACACCCCCACACTCCCACACCCCCACACCCCGTGCCCCCACACCCCCCGCACCGCGCGCACCCCCAGCACCCCACCAGCACCCACCAGAGTTCTCGAATGCCTCGTAGGCCGCCGACCACTTCTGGCGGAGGCGGCGCAGGGTGTCCCGCAGGGCACGCACGTCGGCCTCGGGGCAGTTGCACTCGGGGAAGGCGGCGTGGCAGCGGCACGAGCAGGCGGCGCCGCGGCACTCGAACCAGCCCTGCCCGTCGCACAGCACGTGGCCCAGCGCCGCGCGCACGAAGCGCTCGCGCAGGTACGCCGGCAGGATGCTCTGCATGCCTGCGCGGGGCGGTGGGCGGTGGGGTCAAACGTCGGTGGCGTTTTCGGCGGTCACTTCGGAAACAAAAATAATAAGTTACATTTTGATTTTAAGCTTCCGTGACTGCCGGGATTCATGCTCTTGGTTGTTTCGGTAAGGTCACCAACGTGGAAGGGAAACAATAAAATAATAAAAATATAAAACAATGCGATTTTCACGACGTTTCGACTGCAACACAAGCAATCATCGTCATCATCATCAGGTGTGAAAACCACAACAAGAAAATTTGTTATTTTTATTATTTTATTGTTACCCTTGTACGTGACTTTACCGAAAGAACCAAGAATAATAAAAAAAATAAGTTAATACCTCGGTGGGCTTTGCCTGGTGGGGTGGGGACGGCTTGGTTTTATTCGTGTGCTTTTTGGGTGATTTGTTCGCCTTTGCTGTGCTTTGGGGCTCCTATCGTCTTTTTGTATTGATTGTTGTAACGTTCTTACCCGCCCCGAATGGATATCTGTGATAAAGAGCTTTAGAGCTCGTCGGATTCCTCCAGAATAAGTACATTTTCTGATTCTGATTTTGGGTGGTTCAACCGTTGTGCGTGTACGTGCGCGTGTTGGACTTCTTTCGCACCATACGTAGCCAACTGTGCCAATCGGAGGTGCGAGTTAAAGCCCTGCTCTGGGCGACACCTGAAAAACGCATAGATTGTCCACAGTGCCATGGAAAGGACACTGCCTGACACAGACGCGTGATTCGGTGTTTGTTCACTGGCTGGTTGCATCGCGTTCGGCTTGCCCCGATCAAATGTGGCCCCGAAATAAAATACTAACAATTTGTATTTATAAAGGCGGAAAATAGTTAACAACAGCCACGTGAAGAAGCAGTGAGAAAGACGTTTGAGAATAACTAAAGAGAGAAAACCATTTTAAACGGATACGTTTTCAGTGGTGATTTGGGTGCAGCATCGAAATATCTTACTCGTGCCACTGCTGGCGGAAGGGCCCCCTTATTCAAGAGTAGAGCTCTCGGGAGCCGCTCTAGAACGGCCGTTCTCAACCCATCGGTTGTGGGCCCCTGACTTTCAGGCTGCGGCATGGACACCGTGCAGAGCGAATATTGAATGTTGCACGGGGAGACGTGGACGCCGCTTTGCGGCGGCAAACGCACGGATGCAAGACAACGCGCCAATAGCGATTTTTTGTTGTTGTTTAAGCACCATGATCCCATCTTGACGTATGATATCGTTTCGTACGGTATCGTGAAAATTGATATCCCGGCCACCTTCCCCCCCACCCCACTTAGTGTTGGGCGAAGCGGAGGAAGAGGGGGCGGCCGTAGAGGTGTCGTTATTTATTATTCATCGAACGCCTTTGGAAACGGCGCGGTTCAATTTTGCCACGATCAGCTGCTTTATAATGAGGTCCCGTTCGATGGTTAGCGCCGCTGAGTTACAGCCCTGCCGTGTGG
Source organism: Petromyzon marinus (assembly GCF_048934315.1). Classification (NCBI taxonomy): domain Eukaryota; kingdom Metazoa; phylum Chordata; class Hyperoartia; order Petromyzontiformes; family Petromyzontidae; genus Petromyzon; species Petromyzon marinus. The sequence continues at coordinate 7,188,974 of NC_133716.1, read as the reverse complement.
TGCTGTGCATGGGATGCTTGCCTCCCGTGAGCCACGGGCAGAGAGTTTCCCCACTTGAATCTCAGACGTTGCCAATTTGCTCGTTCTGCCCAGTGTGGGCCTTCCCAAAAGGGGTGGCCAGGTACAATACATTATGCAGAAATGTTCTCACTTTAGAAAAAATCCGAGCCACATTGACTGATATTTTGGCCGTCTCTCCCACAACGTGCAATTTCTGAGATGCCGGTTGCTGCAAATGTCGCATTCTGAGATCTATTCAAACTATAACTATTTTTTTTATTTTACCAGGTAAAGCCCACTGAACTATATAGCCCTTTTTCTATAGCGACCTGGTCACAAATGATAGCTCAATGAAGTGGATTTTCACGTGGAAATGTATAGCAGCCAAATGCTCTAAAAGCACGTTTCTAAATGCAGAGGGGAAAACCAGAGGATGCGGAGAAAAATCCACGCGACCACGGGTAGATGATGCATCAGGGTCGGAATCAAACTCCTGTATACCAGGCGAAGTAGTTAACATCTAGCCACCATGGCACCAGATCAGTATTGAGGTGATTCCCTGCCAGTTTCTGCTCACGCCACTCTTGGCAGAAGGGCCTCCACTAGCTGCAGGTTTAGAGAGCCACCCTAGAAGGACATTTGTTGGCCTATTCTTCCTTACTGGCCAGACATTGTGGATGAGGTGGGGGTACCCACCCTTTACCCCTACCACAGACGACCTCCCGATTCGACTGACTGTGTTGCTCCGCGTTTATACTGCGGCTGGTTGCACAGGGACAGCCAGAAGCATTTATAAGAAGCTCACGCTATTGCCTCAATCGCCACGGTGAAAGATCGAATGGAACCGACGACCTATGAATTGCAAGTCGTTGAGTGTGATCGCCATGTACACCACGGCATCATGAGATCAATTGAATGCCCGTAATTTCATAAATGCAGCGAGTGCGTGTGAAAAACAACGAATGAGTGGTTTTGAATTTTCAATCCGTCATTTCGAAGAGTGGCAGCAGTGTCAGCGTCAAGACTGATTTGGTTAATGTGCCTGTCAAAGCCATTACGATGGCACAATTCATGCCAAAAGCCGGCAGTAAAACAAATAGGATACAAAAAAAAAGAAGAAACCAATTGAGCGATAAATATTTAATGATGTCTAAAACGGTCCACTCCTGAACTTCCTGCCGTAATGACGGCTTAATTTTTTTTCTTTCGCGTTAGCAGATGTGCCGAATCACCCTGGGGAAGGTGCTTATACATGCAGGACAAGTGCTGTGCTGACGTGCAAAAGGCACTGGCTTTATCAGCGTTGTGCAGAGAATTTCCGTTTTTTTTTAATTCTATTTATTGCATTTTATTGTATTATTTATTGGATTTCGCCACAGCTCTTAAAGAGACTTCACCGCCGCTGCTGCTGCTGCAGCCGCCGCCACCGCCAGACAAGCACGGAAAGTCCGCCCACGCGACCGCACACGCCTGCGCTGGGTGCATTAACCTATTCAGGTTTCGCGGAACACTCCTGTAGGTGTCATAAATATGCCAGATTAAGTAAATTAATGTCTGGGAGTTGTGAAAACTCAATCAGCTGGATCGGAAACACACGTGGCCCGGGCCGTGCAAATGTGCTCTCGCCAAGCCTGAGAGTGCTTAAGTCTTTAAAGTATGTTATTTATCTACATTTTAAAAGTATAGTGGGTTTTCAATGAAGCGGCTGGTCACTGGCGAAGGTCGTGAATGAGAGTGTCCGTTCGCAGCCACGTATATTGCATCGTTATATATTTATTTAAATCCAGAGGTCTCTGGTTTTCGATTCGATCTCGTGGGCGGCAGTTTAAGCAATGGGGGGCGAGTTTCTTAATTCCTACCCCTCTTGCCTCTTTCCGGCCAGCAGTCGAAAGAGATACACCGCAGTTAGCCCATCGACAAGCCCCCGTGTCGATGGAGTAAAGGGTGGGTACACCCACCTCCTTCAAGACGTCTGGCCAGCGTGAAAGAGTAGGCCAAGTGACTCACTAGAGACTCTCATTCTCGTGGAGGGCCCTTTCACCAGCGGCGGGGTGGGAAAGTAAAAGCAGGACAGCATCGCGACACTTCAATAAAATTGTTTTTTTTTCAATCTTGGCTTTCCCCGTAATTTTAAACTTATATACATCTGGACAGTTAGGCAGTAAATGAGCTGGATTTTTAAAATATATATTCCCGCTTCGAATTCACGTATGGGATTTATGGATTGCCCTAACCGTAATGACTATTCTGGCAAAACAATCTGTTGGGGGGGGGGGGGGGGCAGCAATTTATTCCAAATGCTCTGAAGGCCCCCCGGAATTGCGAACAATAATGGAATGAGAGCAAGTGAGTAAGCCAGGGTTTGGAAGCAATACACCTTGAGATAGGCACACAGGACAGCAGATATTTTGCTCAGCAGACCTTCACGAGGGTTACACGAGAACATAAAAAAAACAGCACCGCAATGGAGCCGCAATCTTTACTCCCTAATAATAGTGGTGCTTTGTGCCAGGAAAGCAGATTTGTTAGCTTTGTGTAAAAAAAATAGCTTTTACTACATATATCGGTTCAAGGATGCAGCGTTTGCACGTTGCGCCAATAGCTTAACTGCGACGGCTTTTCCAATAGCGTGCGGCCACACGGCAGCAAGCCTGAAGCCTGACCCCCACTGATGAGACCCGTGAAGGTCAAAACCAGCCCAGAGTTTGCCTGCTTAAACACAACGCTGCTGCGAAAACACTGCCCAAAACGCCGACGGACTGGATTTTGTTTCATGTGGAGAAACAGACTTTTGCGTGTGTCTGGTCATCAAATCTTCGTAAAACGACTGAGTGCTGTACATTCGCACACACACATGCATACATACATGCATGCATAAAAAGTAAAGTTTAACTCATTGGCTTACTGGTTTTCTACACCGATATTATCCAGCAGGATTTGTTTAGGCGAGCAAACAGTCTCATCAACAGAGGCAGGCTTGTTAAATAAATTATGCTGGCTTGCTGGATGTTATCGGATAGGCAAGACCTCTCCATCCAATTGTTGGGGCTATGTTCAACACAACAACAAAAACATATTGTGGGTTTGTTTATTTATAGTTATTTCCAGATTCATGGTTTAACAACAGCCACAGACGTAACATGATTCCTGGATGGAGCACTCACCAAGAAGCTGTAACTTGTTCTCCGGCGTCTGGATAAGAACCGAACTGACCAGGTCCAGGTTTTCGTAGGAACTGCATCCGAGGGGACCCTTCCTCGTCTCAATCACCTGCGGGCAGAGCAGCAGCGGTCAAAGCCAATCCACCCCTCCCCAAACCCCGTCTTTACCACCGCTTTCCATCAAAGTCAACGACAGGAACACAACGTGAACCACATCCGTACGCTGGCCCCACATTACAAGACCCCTTCCCTGCTGCGGGCTGTTTGGTCAGCTCAGCGGTCATCAAAGCTTCCACCAGGGAGGTAAATATCCCCAGTGGTCAGTGTCCTTATTAGGTCTGAGCCAGGGGACTGCAACAAAATTACACAAGGGGAGTCAATTTTGTTTTCCAATCCGGTAAAAAAAACACACGCAAAAAAAACCTAAGCATTTAAAAAGCCGCCAATGCACGTGAAGAGGAGACGGCGGTCCTTAACGGAGAGGGAAACGTGAATAAAGATTCTGATTCTTCTCTCAACTCATTACACCTCTATCTTTTGTTCACATTTCCCTAACCTTCCTATATTTGTATCTCTGCCTATTGCTCCTCTGTCATTGAGGAGCTTCTGCATTGAAAGAGGTTTGCAGGGTGCCGAAAAATTGTCTGCTTTGGGCCCCAAATGAGCCGCCACCAACTAAGTTACTAACTTTTTATTTCCCCAGGTAAGGCCCACCGAGCTACATAGCTCTTTTTTCTAGGAAGCAACATGGTCATCACAAATGATATCTCAACGAAGTGGCTTAATGTCGCGTTCAAATTTATAGCAGTCAAATACTCTAAACGCATGTGTCTAAATGTTTCCTCCGGGTCCTCCGGGAAACACCGGAGGACCCGGAGAAAAATCCGCCCGACCACGGAGAGAACATGCAAACCTCCAAACATACAAGCGCTGGGGTCGGGATCTAACCCACGGCCTCCTGTATACCGGGCGAGGTAGTCATCTCGCCACGGCAACCAGTGGTGTCAGTGAGCAATGTTCTGGGACATTACCATTGCCACCAATTGTGTTATGAAGTGGATGTCACACACCCTAATGGCTTTGTTCGAAAGACATAGGCTGTTAGTGTGCACGTCAATGCCCTCTGGTGCAGGAGGACCTTCAGCCAGAGTTGGCATGAGCGAGCAATTGCAGGCCTGCGCCATTACCTATTTTACCTTTTACTTAGCGGGAGGGTTTTGAAACGGGTCAGCCCAAGCCTGGGAATTGCTATTTAAGAGCCCCCTTTTCTCACCGGTGAACATTATTCGATTTCATTTGTCTGATGGGGCCCAGCTGGGAATTGTGGTGAATTCGAACGGGGCCAATTTCAAATCTGTTTCTCCCCACGTGCCCGTGGCAAAACTGAAGAGCCTCGCTCTGACCGTTGCGGGGACATGATGGGGGGCGCTTTCAAAGCGTAGCCCCTCCAGTTGCCGCTGCCGCCGCCGCCGCCGCTGCTGCGTTTTGAGCCACGGGAGGCAGCAGAAAAGAAAAAAAACCACCGCGGGAGCTTCGCGTGCGAAACTACAACGAACAGCGAAACGCTCCGCACGTTTAGTCCAAAAACACGGCCCTCAAAAGGAGTCGACGAAAACGCGGTCGTGAAAGTGTTGTTCCGTTACGCGCACAACCGTGGTACGCTTCGTGATTCCGCGTCGGGCCGCGCTGGCGCACCGCTACGGTTACCGGCAGATGTTCGGGGTTCATCCTCGAGTGCCAGCCAGTGTTGCGACAGAGTAAAAACAGTGTGGCTCCAAACCAGCTTGCTGTATGCAAGTATGTACGTTGAACTTCTCTCGCACCGTACACAGCCAACTGTGCCAATCGGAGATGCGGGGGGTAAGTACAACAAATCAAATGCAAAAATCAGTTCGAAAAACAAACATTTAATTTCTATCAGCGTGCATTCGTGATGGACCAGACTCACAAGAGTGTGTGGTAACAAGTGCCCAGACTTGCTTGCTAACGCCACTGCTGCCAGAAGGGCCTCCACTAAAGGGAGCAATGTTGGGCTCCTCTTCAGGGTATTTTGGCCTCGTCTTCCACTCCACGGAAGAGGTGGGAGTACCCACAGTTTACCCCACCCACCCACCCACTCACCGCACGAGACTTGCCCATCGACTGCCTCTGGTGGTACCCATTTACACCTCTGGCCGGACGGAGGAGGTTTGGGGTATTCAAGAAAATTGCCGATTGTTTCGACTGTCACGCGGGGAGGTGGAGTCGAACCGGCGGCCTCTGGATTGCAAGTCCAGCGCGCTAACCAATGCAACCATGGCTGCATCTCGGCGTACACAAGCTAAAAGCAATGCCCCACAGAGGAAAGCCATTACAGCATTATGAAGCCTCTCTTTGACAAAAAAAAAATGTCCGTAATAATGTGTGCTTGGGAAGCAATATATTCCCTTAATTGAGAAACTGGTCTGTAGTGCGTGCCACTGCGGAGCGTGCCACGACACCTTTTTAATTAAATACAGAATCTTAACCCTTCCGCTGATGGCATTATCATCATCGTCATCATCTTCCAGCGCCAGCAATAACGGCTGAGGCAATTTTGCACTTGCATGATGGTCATGAACCTTTGAGAGAGGGCGATCAACGATCGTGTATATTTTGTGTCTGCATTTGTTTGTGTTTGCCTATTCGTCCAAATAGCTGTTTTAGAATAAAAATAAGAGGTCTGTGAGAAGCTATTCGTTGCGCTTTTAGGTACGCGTGCACGCACGTGAGTGCGCATCCGCGCTGGCGAAACTGTGGGCGACATGGTTAGTGCTCCCTGCAGCGGTTTCTTGAGTGTACTTTGCCAGACTGCGAGAAGATTAATAACAGGGCCAATACACTAGGAGAGGTGAAAAAAATGTAATCAAATAAAAATTAACGGCAGGACGTAAATTAAGAGCGTATCATAAAATGGTGGTAATTTCATATGTTGTATTCAAAATGAACAATTATTGGTCAGCTGGGGAACGTAATATCATATTTATCAATGCAAATGTTCAGCATTTCATATTCTCGATGGCGAATTAATCCTTCCAAATGGGCAGACTGCTTACTGCAAAAACGTCAAGTGCCGAACGATATGTGAACATTCCCTGGGAAACCTTACATGTGTAACTGTGTTTTTATATCTACACGTTATCGCTGAGCGATAGCGCGTTTTGTCGCTTGTTGCAAAAGTTTGCGGTGTTTTGAGGCCGGCAGCCAACCCTGGGTAAATACTTTGGGGGCGTTTTCACCATAAAATACTCCGCGCCGTCTGCTCACGCAGCGACCGTTAGAGATCCCGTGACGTCGTTCTAAGCCATTAGAACCCAGGCGTCACGGGGTCTCAATTTCCCCCAACGTGAAAGCTTAACTGCTAATCAAATTAATTTGGTAAAAAAATGACAAAGCAACATTGGCAGGCTGTACTCACCTGTGAAACGTGCGATTAGGCATACACGTGTCTGCTTATTTATTTAACTAGTTATATATCGTGCAACAATTACGTAAAAGATGATTGGGTGTTACGTATAATATCGTTTCGTGTCTAACTAAAACCCATATGTAACTGAGAGGACTTCGATCCCGACACTGATGCCTGTATATTTGGAGTTTGCACGTTCTCCCTGTGTTCGCATGGATTTTTTCTCCGGGTTATCCGGTTTTTGCCTCCACATTTAGAACATGCGTTTCGACCATTTATATTCTTTTGCTGCTATAAATATCCACAATAGTAAGCCACTTTGTTGAGCTATCATTTGTATCCAGGTCGCTTTTGAACAATAAGTTAATACCTCAGTGGGCTTTGTCTGGTATGATCGAGATGGGTCTATTTTTATTGGTATGTGTTTGGGTGATTTGTTGTTGGAACGTTCTTACCCACCCCGACTGGACATCTGATGAAAAAGAGCGTTATAGCTCATCGGATTCCTTCAGTATAAATAAATATTCTTGATTCTAGACAAACATGGCAATTCACCAGGATCGATTTAAGCGAGCCTGACTCTGCTGACGTGGCACCGAACATCAAAACCGTTCAATCATTTTGTTTGTGTTGAACCGAACGCTGCTAAGATTATGCACTCCCAGAAGGCCGTGTGGCTGATGGGACGTGTAGCCATACGTCTCCATGATGACGCTTATGGTTATCTCGCAAAACCAATCGGCTCCGCGATAGCTTCGCGCTATAAGAATGGCGGCGACGCGAAGTGTCCGAACATTTGACGACTGATCATGACGTAAAATTCCCGGGTTTGTTTATTGTTGTAAACTCCCGCGCAAGTGAAGCCGGAGTATTTACTGCAAATGACACAGCGGAGGAAGAACGGTAGCTACAGAAGGTTACCGGTAATTGAATTTGATATTGATCGATCGACTTTATTTCACCAGGTGAGAATAAATTGAGACCAGGAGTCTCTTTAACAAAGGGTGGCCGGGGTCAAACACACGATGACAGCACCGGCGGCACGCATGCGGAGTTCTGATCCTAAACACACAGAGCTGAGAGATCTACGCGAGAAGTTTCCAAATTGCCTTCCTTCAGTAGACACCGAGGATTGTCAGAGCAAACAAAGAATGAACAAGTCGTGCCAACAGAAAAACCGTGGTATGTGAAGACGAATGTTAAGTGCGAATGAGCGTAATTTTTTGTAAGATCACATTGTTAAAATTAACTTTGTATTTTTTTTCATATTCAATTGTGTGATTTGTGGACGCTTGCTGCTGTGCCTGTCTGCTGGCCGAGTGACCCTTGAAGAAGAGTCGTATAGCTCCATGGGTTATTGACGCGGGCAATTAACTTCCGATTCTGATGTCGCGTACGTCAGGATGCCACGGTGCATCGCGAGCCCGGTTGGCGCACCGGGCTTTGCGATCCACAGTTCGCTGGTTTTAAATTCCCCCTCCGCCGCCTGTGGCCCACCCCGCAGTGTCTATGGGAGAACACCGCGGTCGATCGATCGGCAGGTTGCGTTGTGGCGGGGCGAAGTGTGGGTAACACCCACCTCTTTCAAGACGTCTGGCCAGCGAGCCCAAAATGCCTTTGAGTGGATGCCTTTCCGCTAGCAGTGGAGCAAGCAAGAAAATGCAGAGCTGCAACTTTACCATCGATTTTTTTTGTCTACCGGCAAATTACGAGCGCAACACTTTTCATAATAGGGTGCAAAATTCGATCAGGAGAAGATAGCGATGTGATAAGACACAATCGCACTCAATCTTTCCGAGTAGATCATATTCGGTGTCGTAAAATAATGGGACGTTAACTGCGGAGCGGACGCCAGGATTATTCCAAGTCACAAAGCATCACGGGTGACAGCCCCCGGTGGGAGGGTCGCTCATCCTCCTCTGCTCCCTCCAGAGCCTGAAATTTCCTTCCTCCAGCCCTCCGTGCTGTCGGCTCCCTGCCCCTGTTCAAGTCACATTCTCTGGAGGCCTTCATCATTATAACTCAGCAAATGATCGACTGTCTTTACAAATATTCTTTGGTTCTTTCGGTAAAGTCACGTCGATAGAAAAATAATAAGTTAATATAAAATATAAATAATAATAAACCCAAAAAACATTCATGTAGACTGTAGCAATGGTTATTAAGTTGGGTGAGCGTACTGGCAGTCTATAATGTAGACTTATTCTTGGTTCTTTCGTGAATAAATAAAAAAAGAAAATACAAAGGTGTCACTGATCCTTCTCTTCACCAATCCACATGGACCTGCATGGTGAAGTATGGTCAAACAACTCTCACTACCAGTGCAGATTGGGGGGAGGTATTCATCCAGCAGTGAGAACCCAAGAGATCGGGATGGTCTCTTGTAAATGAGACCATCCTAGTGTCTTGAGTTCTTACCTGGTGAAACAAATATCTGTAAAACTTCAATCGCCTGTTGGATTGACAAAGTGCCATAAATAAATAACTGCAATGATTGTTCCTGTCCCAGCATTTTGAGATGCACTCAAATATTAGCGCAATATCAATCTAAACTGTGTTGTATTCTCTAAATTTGGTGTGAACTCGCGGTATCATATAGAGGAAATCTTAGGCTCATCTTAAATTGCAAGGGTTAATGTTCACTGAAGGTTTATTATATACGCTCAGGTAACTCAGCAGAAACCTCAGGATCATTAAAATGCCACAGAATATGGAATAACATATCATTCGGATTTAAAGTGTAGATCATTTATTCCGGAAGACTTTGAGATTTGTGTGCCACATGTTCAGTTTTTGGCAACTCAGGCCCAATGTTAATCCAAAGGATTTACACTTGGGAAAAAAATATAGCTAAATTTATCGCTTTGGCACATTCCTGTCGGCAACAGCGATTATTAAACAGCTCATTAAAAGTTCATACAAACGACATTGACTGCATGAAATTGAGTGCAAATGCCAGTGTGTGCGAACGCTGGGTTGGATCAATCTGTGAATTTCTGTCGGATTATTGACGCAACGCAGCTGATTTCACCTGCACGGTAAATATTAATACCGAGGATGTGCATCGTCTGCAATTCGTAGTGTGCCCGTCTCACTGTTGCCACACGGAATGAATTTGATCACGTGCCATAATTTAAAGGGAAAGTGGTAATTTGGTCGCCTTTATTAGGCCATTTGTTTTTCTTACAGGACATTTAGCACTTTACAAGTTTGTAAACTTTTATTGCCCCGCGTGTCATTAGCAGTCACGTGGGAATTATGGGAAGACAACGTGGAAAGTGTGCATAATATTCCCACTGGAGATGCTCAACAATCTTGGCCCGGGTTAATGTTCTTGGAGACGCGATGGGATTTCCCCCCCACCCCCCCTCTAATTATTGAGAGCGGGGAAATTGCGCAAATTGGAATATTGAGCCGACAGACCACTTGTGCATATCAAGCAATGCAGAGACTCGCAGCGACATGGATTTTCTCGCTGTCGATGGGAAATCAACCGCGCATCTGTTTTTTGGCGGAGTACTGTTACTTTTGATAAATTGACGGGTGTTATTATCGGGAACAAATGCCACATTTATAAGATTACTTCATTGCTCAGGGGGAATGACAGCACGGGGGAGCTTAAGTTAGGGGGGTGGGGGTCTTGCTCAGACTGCATTGGGCGAAAATATCTGTGAAAGTCGATGTCCGAATTGGCAACGCTCTCCAGACAAGAATGGAGAACGACGTCAAGGGTGAAACTACGGAACAAAAATGCCAACGATGAAAACAATCGGCAATGAATTTCCACCCTTGACACAGAAGGATCTGCACGTTTTGAAAATGTGCCCATTTGGAAAGATTTTATAAGAATAACACATTTAGTTATCACGGAAGAGTAGGCCAAATACTCTCCATCCGGGCTCTCCAGAGCTCCCTCGAGTGTTAAACACTAATGCCAGCAGTGGCACGTGCAGGCAATTGCAGGGCTACACCTCTACCCTTTAAAAAAATAATTCTAAAATAACACTGAATTATAGTCTGTAAATGGCCATAAAACCAATCACAACAGAACAATCAGTGCATGTCAGTTTCGTTGAGCTGGTGGCATGAATAAGGACGAGAGCTTTTTTGCACGCAACAACACATCTTTGTGCGTGCGTTGTTCAAATATAAACAACGATGCAAATGAATAAAATCGCCAGCATCACAATCATCATCATTATCATCATCAGTGCCCAGCCAGAGGGCACATAGCCTGCTTTTCAATGCGTGCAGCCCGCTTCTGCCACACAATTTGGGCCGGTGGCTTCCTCTCGGCGCCCTCTCCCTAGAGAGACGACCGGCGCTTACTCGTGACCTAAACGTGCAGCCCTGGCGCGAGCCATATGGGCTGAGGCGATGCCACCGACCCAAACCCGCATTTTGCGCGAGACGTAAGTAAGCGGACAGGCGACTGGGCCTTTGCGACCGTCAAGCCCATCTGCCCGTCGGCTTGCCAGCGGATGAAAGGAACGCTTGGAGTATTCGCGGCTGTGCGACTTAATGGGCAGGGGCGTTCCTCCTGCCCATCCCTCGGCAGCCTCCGCTTTCCATTCGGCGCGTGAACGCTGCTCCGTGGCGCCCTGCGCCATCGGCTCTCCGCGCGATACGCAAAAATCTGTTCGCATCGGGCTGCCCGTTTGCCTTGGAGCCCAACAAAAGCCAAAATTTATTACGTCGCAGTGCTTTGCGCGATGTACATTTTTTTTCACCCTTTACTCGTATATGGATTCTTCCGACGCGGCAGTTTCCCGAGTGCCCCCTCGCCTACATCCGTGCGCCCACCGTTACCGGTGCGTTCACCGCGGTTAGTCGATCGGCACAGCAGGTCGCGTGCCGTGGGGTACAATGCGGGTACTACTACCACCTCTTACAGAATGTTTCGCCAGCGTGGATGGGTAGGACAAATACCCTCTCGTGGTGCTCTCTAGAGCTTTCTTGAGTGGGGGTCCCTTCAGCCAGCAGAATGCGCGATTGTTGGGCTGGAATTTTACAAATTAATTTGCTTGGACGGGCTGCCCACATTGTTACATGTTGATCATGTTAGAGTGGTGTGCAGCCGTCTAAAGAGATGCAACACCATTAATTATATTGTAAAATGCTTTGTTTACCCAGAAAATTCCCGTGAGTACTTTAAAATTATATATATTTTTAAGAAGACTCCTGCTTATAATTTCATGGGTATTTTTGTAATACATATATTTGTTTGTACATATATATACGATCTGGGATGCATCTGTAGAGCCTGGAGAAAAGTCAAGTTTACAAGCGGATATCACTTATCTACTGGCACATCAGAGCTGAGCTAGCATCGAGGCCCTCACAAATAGGGTGGTTTTCCAAATGGCCAAATGCAAAAACCCGGCCAGAACCAAAACGTGAAACCTTGGCCTGGTGAGCAAGCAGGGCCAGGGCCAGAGTTAATCATCCTTGCAAGCAGCGGCTGTTGGCTAGGGGCGCTGCGATGGTGAGATGTTAACTTCCTCGCCTGGTATGCAGGAGGTCGTGCATTCCATCCCGACCCTAACAGCTGTATATTTGGAGTTTGCATGTTCTCCCCGTGGACGTGTGGATTTTTCTCTGGATCCTCCGGTTTTTCCCTCCACATTTAGAATTGATTTGGCTGCTCTAAATTTCCACGTGATAATCCACTTTGTTGAGCGATCGTTTGTGGCCAAGTCGCTACAAATCAAACAATCAAATTATCACGACGTTTCGATTGCAACACAAGAAATCATCATCAGGTGTGAAAACCACAGCAAGAAAATTTGAAATTTTCCTGTTGTGATTTTCACACCTGATGGTAATTGCTTGTGTTGCAATCGAAACGTCGTGAGAATTGTATTGTTTCATTTTTATTATTGTATTATTTCCCTTCTACGTGACTTAACCGAAAGAACCAAGAATATGAATCCCTGCAGTCACGAAAGCTTTAAATCGAAATTTAAACTCATTTCTTTAGAACTGCTTCTTGTGTTTAGTTTGTTGTCCTTCCCCCGCACCTCCGATCAGCACGGTTGGCTATGTACAGTGCAAAAGAAGTTAAATATGGTGCTGTTCAGTTGTACCGTGGGAAAGAGGTAATAATACCTCCACTCCACCCAGACAGGACTGAAACCTACTCTCTGGTCGTTAAAGAGGGGTTCCACTGTACGTATGTATGCTGAACTTCTTTCGCACCATACCGTAAGCCAGCCATAGTAACCGAGGTTTGTACCCGCACGCCTTTTGGTGCAACGTCCAATATTCTGGTGACCTGAAGAAGCTCGGCGGCAGGTGGAGCGAAATGTCACAACACCGGCGGCCGAAACCAACACTCGTCGCGACCCACAAACACACCGGACAGCTTCAAGCAAAGGATGTTTGATAACGTGGGCTAGCAAGCACTGGGCTGATGCGTTTGTGTACATGGGATTATAGCTTTCTCTATGTTTATATATTTACCGTGTCCTTTCTCAAAGAGGTTGGCAATCATGGCCTTCCATTTAGCTCTGTCGATGATATCATTCACGGATTTTGCATTAGATACTCCCTAAAAACGAAACTATCTTTTTTATTTTACCGGGTAAGGCCCACTGAGCTATACAGCTCTTTTTCAGAAGCCACCTGGCCACAAATGATAGCTCAACGAAGTGGCTTATCACGTGGAAATTTATAGCAGCCAAATACTCGAAACGCATGCATATAAATGTGGAGGGAAAAACCGGAGGACCATGAGAAAAATCCACGCGACCACGGGGAGAGACATGCAGACTCCATTTATACAGGCGTCGAGGTCGGGATTGAACCGACGACCTCCTGTATTCCAGGCGAGGTAGTTAACATCTCGCGCCCCAGTTGCATCCAACTGTTCAAGTTGCCTAGGTAACTTAACTCACTGTCAGCTTCTTGTAAATAAAATGTTTGTTGTCTCGCTGTCTCGTTACATTTCCAAGAATTCTAACTTGCCTTTCGGAACTATATATGTGTAATCATATACTTTTAATGATTGTTGCTATCTTTGTATGTGTGCTTGTGTGTGTGTGTGTGAGATCAATGTCATGGAGACAGTGATTAAATATTTGTTTCAACCTAAAGCAAATGATCATATTATCACACTAAATCTTGATTTAAAGCTTTCGTGACTGCAGGAATTCATACTTATTGGGTCTTTCGGTAAAGTCACGTAGATAAAACAAATAATAGATCACGACGTTTCGACGACAACACAGGCAATCGTCTTCAGGTGAGAGAGACAAAGCTATTGAGACAAGGTCTTATATAGGCCTGAGATGGGAGTCCCCTCAGGGTAAGAGGGCGGGGCTAGAGATGGCCTCCCTGAGGCTGAGGAAGTGGCCATTGTGAGAGATTAGCATGCCAATGATGCTTCGGTGGCAGATCGAGTAGGACATCCAGCCTGTCAATACAAAGACATCCAACCTAGAAATGCAACTCAGAGAGTCAGCTAACATCGGCAGGAAGGATGGAAACATCACAGCAGGTTAAGACTTTACCTGGTTAATCACGACCTTCCAATGATTGCTCAATGTGTACCCATCTTCTCGGTTGAAGTTGTGTCTGTGTTTATATATATCTGGATGGCTTCATGGACAAATTTGTCTGCTAATTTCTGACAATACAATGGCCACTTTCACAGCCTCAGGGAGACCATCTCTATCCCCGCCCTCTTACCCTGAGGGGCACCCATCTCAGGCCTATATAAGACCTTGTCTCAGTAGCTTGCTCTCTCTCACCTGAAGACGATTGCCTGTGTTGCGATCGAAACGTCGTGATCAATTATTTTTCCATCTACGTGACTTTACCGCAAGACCCCAAAGAGTGTGATCACACTAGCTTATTCATCAGCGTGCACACGTTCTCACGCCATTGCGACACAGATGTATATGACAATAACGATAATGAATTATGATGTGAGTGATATTGATTGAAGGCCCTACCACACCATGTCAGCCATGAATGTTATTTGACCATACTTTACCATGCTGGTCAGTGTGGATTGGTGAATATTACACGAAATACAGGCACAGACACTATATTACGGCCAGCAGCACTAGTTATTTATGGAAACATCTACACGGGCTTTCGAAAATATGAAGAAGCACTGTTGCCATATACTTACTGCCCCTGAAAATGTATTTGAATGGCACGAAAAATATCCCGAAGCAAAATGTGATGCCAATTCGCTCGTTAAATTCCTTGAGATTATAGCCAGATGAGAGCTCATTGAGACTATACGTCTCTCTGTCAAGGCAGACCTGGGATACGCACACATACATACAAGGATAAACATCAATTGCACAACAACAACATTAAGTGCAATATATCATAAATACACCTTTAAAAAATATCAAGGTATTTCACAGACGATGGGATAAAAAAACAAACAAATACAAAGCCACTATGCGCTGTTTGTAGACCGGATGAGGAGAGCGAAATGATTACAAGAATTTGCACTCCCATTTTCTAAGAAATGTATCCAATTTATTACAAAAAGACCAGCTGTTAGGCAACACATGCATTGAGATTATTTAGATTATTTTGGTGCTTATAAATGTCCAAATGACGGGCCACTTTGTTGAGCTATAATTTGTGGCCAGGTCGCTTCTGAAAAATAAGTTAACACCTCAGTGGGCTTTGCCTGCTAGGATGGGGATGGTTTCGTGTTGTATTTGTGTGCGTTTGGGTGATTTCATTACCTTTCTTGTACTTTGCACTACTATCATGTTTTTGTACTGCTTGTTGTAACATTCTTACCCTGTCCCCCCACTGGACATCTGTGAAACAGAGCTTTATAGCTCATCGGATTCCTCCTGCATAAATACACATGCAAATTCTGATTCTGAATACACATGGGGCAAAGAGGATGGGGAGCGAGGGATGAATGGAGCGATAGAGGAAGGGAGCAGAAAGGGTTGCAATGGCAGAGATGAGCTCCTGATGAACGGTAACAGACAAAGCAATTTTTGGGGGGCCCAAGTGAGCCAGCTTGTTTGAGGCTTCCAGAAGGCCCACGAGCAAAGCATGCCATCAGCTTGACACGCACGCCGCCTTTCCCCAACTCCATGAAGCACTCTGCTCGTATTACCATAACTGTAATCGCAGGGACGGGATAGCCGAACACTCCAATGTAATGCAATCGCAATTCAACACAATTGGGAATTATAAAGTGCCCGAATACAACATTATCGCAATGTCAAAGGAAATAACAACGGTGGAAATCCTACTTATCATTCTGCACTCCACCCAGCACTTTCTGCCGGCACGGATAAGTGGGGTTACCGGTAAGACTAGGGGAGGTTTATAAGCAGGTAGGGATGTTTATAAGCAGGTAGGGAGGTTTATAAGAAGGTTGGGAAAGCTGCCGCGGTTGCAGTGGCAAAGCCACTGGACCTGCGATCCAGAGGTCACCGGTTAGTTTCGACCTCCCTCAACGCGGCAGTTAAAACGATGGTGGGAAGTTTATTAAATTCCACCCCCGTCGTGCCCCCATTTCCGCGTCTGTCCTGTCCACCCAGAAGTAGACATGAGTATGAAACAGTTAGTCCGATTAGTCGGTCGTGTGTCGTGGGGTAAAATGTGGGTGCTCCGACCTCTTCCCAGATGTCTGGTTAGTTTGGAAGAATATGCCAAGTAAATATCCTCTAGGGAGGGGCACTCTGTAAGGGATCCCTACAGTGTGTGAAGGCCCTTCCCACCAGCAGTTACACGAGCACATCATTGCAGCGCTGCGCCCCCATCCTTTGCCTGGAAAAGCTCATCAAGTGAAAACGTTAGTGCAATATGATGAAATTCCTTAAGAGGCTGCGTTGGCAGTGCATGGAAATGTATAATATCAACCCCCAACCCTCTTCATTCATCGTCAACACTTGCTGAAGAACGGGAGAAATGCAACGATAGCCCGACGTGTTGGGCAACAGCCCTTCTTCAGGAAGGCCACTGATGGTAAAGGACGCCGACTAGCGGACGGTTTCCCGGGGGTTGTGCCGCGTCTGGTCGGGCACGACGACCGACGTTTCGCACCCCCGCCTCGTGCTGCGCGGGAGCTGCTTTGGAAAGTGAATTATCCCGAAAAATGAAGCTCCCAGCAGCACGTGGAGTGAAACGTTGGACATCGTGCCGAAACGACGACCCGAGAGCTACGCGGCAGCACGACGGTGAAAGGCGACGCGGCGGCTGAGATTATACTTCACGGCAGCTGCCTGGGAAACTCTGAGGTTGACAAATGAACAGTTTGTTACTCATTATCTGTTAATGGAAAAACTGATCATTTATCAACTTCTAATTTTTCAAGGCGCCGCAGTGTAAAGATTTGTCCTCAAAGAGATTTCCGTTGTGAATTTAAGGGCATTTTGATGATGATGATGATGATAAAGTGTGCTCCCCATATAAATGCTAGTCTATCTCTCTGCCTTCTCCCCTCTCTGCTCTAAATAATGACCTTTTTGCGTACAACTTGAGTTTCATGCATATTTCTCAGTTATAAGGCAAAATATAATGGAGCTGGCGAAACATCCCGAATGTAGGGACACAGAGCTTGGAAAATTGTTAGCGCTGGTTCTGGCCGTTGGACAGCAACTCACAATATTTCACAATTCGGTGCGACGTTTCACTTGGTAGCTACAATCGGTATCATTGAAGGCCCAAAACTGAAGGACATTTTCACAATTCTGGCTACTGCTTGATAATGGCGGTTGTTACAAGCAGCGAAACGTCGAACCCATGTAAATGTTGTGAAATTACTCTCCAACACACTCGTGGTGCTGCTGAAGCAGTAGTGAATTGGTGTGTTTGTTCACGTGACAACAACATGAATTGGGTGGAGGAGAGTGGACAGCACACATTATTGAAGCTATCTGACCCAAAAATCAATGACGAATCATTAAATTGGTCGTGAAAGCCTTCGATGTATTCAACAGCAATGCTGTCAGTTCCATTGGAAAACGTTTCACAGAGCACTTACGTAATGGGTAACGGGTATTTATTTACATCTGCAATCGTTACGTTCGTCATTTCATCACGGGAAATGAAACATTAAAAAGTGAATAGATAAATAAACGTAAAAATGTAACATCATTTCTTTTGAACGGAAACCAAATGAAACATTATTTAAAAAAAGTGAGCCGCGATAATCACGATGCGGCAGTGGTGACATTTCTCAACAACAACAAAACGATTCTAGATTTAAAGCTTTCGTGACTGCAAGGATCCATACTCTTTGGTTCTATTGGGTAAAGTCACGTAGGTAAAAAATAAAATAACAAAAATCACGACGTTTCGGCCACAACACAAGCAGCCTTCATCAGGTGAAGGGACGAGACTGTCTGGAGGACAGCGCTGGAGTGAAAAAAGCCACGCTCAGATCACGACCTTTAAACTGTGTGAGAAGAAACAAAGCGCCTTGACAAAGGAATTAGCATATAATTTAGCATTGAAATGGCTGAGTGATTAGCTTGTGACTGGTCACAGAAATGGCTATGTTAAAGTTAAAGCTGCTCGGTCTGAGCGTGGTTGTGTTTCGCTAAATTCTCCTGTTTGATTTGTACTAGGTGCCTCGGTGAATGTATATGCTCTGATTTAACATAGCTATTTTTGTGACCAGTTACAAGCTAATCACTCAGCTATTTCAATGCTAAATTCTATGCTAATTCCTTTGTCAAGGGGTGCCTCTGCGGATGTGTATACTTTAACTTAGCTATTTCAATGCTAAATTCTATGCTAATTCCTTTGTCAAGGCGCTTTGCTTCTTCTCACACAGCTTAAAGGTCGTGATCTGAGCGTGGCTTTTTTCACTCCAGCGCTGTCCTACCAGACAGTCTCGTCCCTTCACCTGATGAAGGCCGCTTGTGTTGTGGCCGAAACGTCGTGATTTTTGCTATTTTATTTTTTACCTACGTGACTTTACCCAATAGAACCAAAGAGTAAACAACAAAACGGACGGTGCCACCCTCGTGGACCTAGCTCTCATCGGTGGTGTCGCGCCCTCATCTCTCGCGCGTGGCGTTCGGCTTTCCCGAGCAGCACGGCCACGCACACAGCCCTCCCCCCACCCCCCCGGCCCACCCAGCCACCACCACCGCCGCGGTCGACTCACGTTGATGTGCCCCGTGGAGATCTGCATCTCGTGCAGGCGGCGGACCGTGGTGTCGCGGTCGATGAAGTAGGCGGCCGTGAGCTGGTGGAGCAGCTCCTGCGTCTGTGTCGCGTTCTCCACCTGCTTGTCCACTTTCCCTCGGTCCACGTACACGGTCAGCGCCTCCTCCCCTGCGCCATTCCGACAGCGCCGTGGTTAGCTCTCGCGCCTGACCGCCCGTCCGCCCATCCGCCAGCCCACTCACTCAGCAGCGCTTGTTCAAAGCCCACCATCACAAATGTGGTACGGTGCCGCCTTACACAGGGACAAATAATGGGTACAAACGTAAAACATAGGTTGAATGGGAAAAATGTGTAGCCTTTTAGTATCGCTATGCCGCTGATGTCAGCCATGCTCAGGAATTGAAATCACCGATGAGATGAGCTCTTGCACAGGAGCAAGATGCATTGTGGGATCATTGTTGGACCCCAGAAAAAAGTGTACACGAGGGGGTGGCACTCGGCACTGGCATCTCCTGGTCGTCTCACGACCCAGGCCTACAACACCTGGCAAGTCCTGGTGGTGGTTACCCACACACGTGGTAAACTATCTTAATCCGCTTAGTTTCGGATATCTGATAAAGTCGTTTAAAGTACATTTGACCCGACAGAACCTTAAAAATCCTACAGCTGCCCTCGCAAAAGCCTCTTTTGCAAATGGGTTTGATGTAATTACATTTGGAAAAAGCCGAAAACTCTGAACACATCGAAAAAAATGCTTCTAAAAATATCACAACATAATTTTCATTTCTGGTTTAGGATAAAATATATATATATGCGTGTATATTTTTTATTATTATTATTACCACAAAAGAAGAATATCGTCACTCGACTATTGGAAGGAGGCTTCCTTCCCCATGCTGTGTCAGTAATGGGAGGTGTTTGACCACACTTCACCAGACTGGTCAGTTGAGTTGGGTAACTGTGGTGGCGGGATAAACCGGGTACAATTCAAGCAGCACTTGCCACTATGGCTCAATTAAAACTACCTCGCCTTGTTTACAGGAGGTTGTGGGTTCCATCCTGACCCTCACGCCGATATATCTGGAGTTTGCATGTTCTCCCCGTGGCCGCGTGGATTCTTCTTCGGAGTCCTCCGGTTTTTCCCTCCACATGATCAACATGTTTTCGAGAATATTTGGCTGCTCATACATTTGCAAATGATAAGCCACTTCGTTGAGCTATCACGTGTGGCCAGGTCGCTTCTGAGAGATATACAGTATAACTCAGTGGGCCTTGCCTGGTAAGGTAAAAAAGAGTTTTAGTTTGATTTTAGCCATGTCCCGGTATCAAACCCAAGTCAGCAGATTTCATAACACGGTGCACTATCCGCTACCCCACCTCTTCCCGTGCAGACAACATGTAATGAAAAATACATTTCCCAAAGCTGCAATCCACCTAAAGTGTGGCAGATGAGAGCCGAATGATAAAATTTTAAAAACACTATTAAAGCCTCGGCAGAGTCTTCACAGAGGCAATCGCTTGCTCGCGTACAATTTATTTGCTGAGCAAAACACCGAGAAGCCTCCTGACCCAGATAGGAAAGTATATAAAAGCGGATTGGCTTTCCTGAATGCAAACAATGAACGGGAGAGCACTTATTGGTGCGCCATCTGAGACATCACAACTCGGAAAATATGTGCCTGTAGCCTGTATTTATTGTACGCTCACAATTTTCCGAAGCACACACAGCTCTGTTGAAATATTTTTTTAATATATATAAAATTTCCCATCGAGTTGCACGCAGCAGCTGACGTCAGGAGCCAGCTGTTACGTCGACTCTACCGCCACCTTTATGGTGACAGCGAAGCCAAGGGCGCAGTGACCTGCCCGCTGATTAATAATGTTACACAAAAACAACTATTTATTTTTTGTCCCTGGGTAGCAAGTGTTATCTCCTAATTGCTTATGCCTCAAAAGTAGGTAAAATGTTCTTTGGTTCTTTCGGTAAAGTCACCACGTAGAATGAGAATAAAATAATAAATTGATAAAATAAAATAACACAATAATATTCTCACGACGTTTCGGCCACAACACAAGCGGCCTTCATCAGGTGAAGGGACGAGACTGTCTGGTAGGACAGCGCTGGAGTGAAAAATAGTTTATTATTCCTCACAAACTTTGCTTTTGTGACCAGGACACAAAGGCAAAGTTAATAATCGACTCAATTAATAACACTGTGTAACACAAATTAATTATAATTTGTCCCTGGGTAGTCAGTGTTGTTTTTGTATTGCTTATACCTAAAAAGTATAGAAAATGGCTATTATTCCCCACAAACTTTGCTTTTGTGACCAGGACAGTGATATTTTGAAATTTACCTATTTTCAATGAGAAAACGCGGTGTGCATTTGTATCATTCCTTCACGTAAAGTCCCACTCACAAAAACAAAGTTCGTGGGGAATAATAGCCAGTTTCTATACTTTTTAGGTATAAGCAATAAAAAAATAACACTTAGTACCCACAAAAAAATAATTGTGTTCACATCGTGATATATATAATAATAATCAATGGGCGATCGCTTTAGCAGTGCCAGGCCAGAGGTAAAACAGAAGTAAAAACGGAGCAAAAACTTCGTGGGCCCCCAGAGTTGTGTGTACGTTGAACGTCATTCATGGCCGTATGCAGCCAAGCGTGCTAATGGGACTTGTGCGGGTAAGAAGCACAACAAACAAATCACAGTTCACTTGTTTACATCACTTGTTTACATCACTTGTTTACATCACTTGTTTACATCACAGTACACTTGTTTACATCATAGTACACTTGTTTACATCACTTGTTTACATCACAGTACACTTGTTTACATCACAGTTCACTTGTTTACATCACTTGTTTACATCACAGTACACTTGTTTATATCACAGTTCACTTGTTTACATCACTTGTTTACATCACTTGTTTACATCACTTGTTTACATCACAGTACACCTGTTTACATCACAGTACACTTGTTTACATCACTTGTTTACATCACTTGTTTACATCACAGTACACTTGTTTACATCACTTGTTTACATCACTTGTTTACATCACAGTACACTTGTTTACATCACTTGTTTACACCACAGTACACTTGTTTACATCACAGTTCACTTGTTTACATCACTTGTTTACACCACAGTTCACTTGTTTACATCACTTGTTTACATCACTTGTTTACATCACAGTTCACTTGTTTACATCATAGTACACTTGTTTACATCACAGTACACTTGTTTACATCACTTGTTTACACCACTTGTTTACATCACAGTACACTTGTTTACATCACCTGTTTACATCACTTGTTTACAACACTTGTTTACATCACAGTACACTTGTTTACATCACTTGTTTACATCACTTGTTTACATCACAGTACACTTGTTTACATCACAGTACACTTGTTTACATCACAGTACACTTGTTTACATCACTTGTTTACAACACAGTACACTTGTTTACATCACGGGCGCGTTGCTAACGCAGGATGTTGTTGTTGCTGCCGTCGTCAGCGTCGTTGCCATCGTCGTCACGCGTGCAGCGAACGAAGCGTGAACGGAATATCAACTCAAATTGTCGTTATTCTTTGGTTCTTTCGGTAAAGTCACGTAGATAGACGAAATAATAAAAAATAAAAACCACGAATAAAAACCACGGCGGTTCGATCGCTCGTGTTGCAATCGAAACGTCGTGGTTATTTGATTTGAAGGAAACCATCCTCTCTGGTTCTTTCGGTGAAGTCACGTAGATAGAAAAAAAAAAGAACAACAAAAAAACCACGACGTTTCGGTCGCAACACAAGCGTCCGTCTTCAGGTGAGAAAATTATCTGCTGTTGTGGCTTTATATAGGTACGGGGAAAGGGGGGGGAGAGGAGTTGTTGTCGAGTCGTGCCCGCAGGAGTTCATGTCAATTAGCTTGAATTAGTAACCATACACTAAGACGAGACGGGTGGGTGAGTGAAAATCATAGCAGTTCAAACTTGACGTGTTTTAGCACGTCCTTCCAATGATTGCTCATTCTGAATCCATCTTCTCGATTAAAGTTGTGTCTGTGTTTGTTTGTATATCTGGATGGCTTCATGAACAAATCTCTGATGGTAGCCCGAGGGTTTGCTGAGCACCTTGGTCTCGGAAAAAAAATCAAATGTCACGTGTGCCCACAGCGTTGAAACAATGATCCTCCACCGCCGAGGTGTTGGTTCTGCCGTGTTTCAAATCCGCTTTGTGTTCGCGAACCCGGTCTGAGACACGTCGCTTCGTTTCACCAATGTAACTGCTGCCGCAGACATAACTCAGCTTATAGACACCAGGACATTGCATGTCTGTAATCGCATCCTTCACCGATGGGATCAAATCACGGATTTTGTGTACTGCATTGAACCGAACTTGCCATCGAGCCCCCCCCGCCCCAAAAAATAAAAAAAATAAACTCTATTAGGAAAGGGTGCCACTTTGGAGAGATTGTGATTGATCTCAAGATAGACTGGTCAGCGCCATGAGAATGTGGAATTTCAATCACTGGCTTCGAAGCACCAATGAGAGACAAGTGCCATCAGATTGCACACTTCTGCTTTTGAATGAGAGCATGTGTACAATTTGGCCGATGGACTGTTTCGACAACGCACTCTTCCCAATGACAAAACGAATCCTGAGAAAACACACCACCCTCTCGTGTGCACGGGTCCTTTCGGGCCACTCTGGTTTCCTCCCGCACAAAGCCAAACACTCATTAATGTAATTTGCCAAACATCACAATATAGGACCTTTTCTGAAAGCAAAGAAAAAGTCTTAAATCCGAGTGAGACCTTCCTGGGTAATCCGGTGCCAATGCTCCAATCAAACGCTCTTACCGCTCGGCTATGTTAACGCGGGCATGATCTGAAAGCAAATCAGAGAGCTATGCAGCGCAGCACAGCCACCAAAACCTGCCCAAGGAGATAATAATTGCCGCTGTTATTTATGATTTCAAATCAACGATTGTATGCATTTTCTCGGTTCAAAAAATATACATTTGGATTGAGGCATCAATTCAAATTAGCAACGTACGCTCTAATGGAACTTGGTGAGAGAAATTATGTCATTCATTTTTTTTTTAAAAGGTAACCAAATAAATCGATAAACACTGTACGTACGCTTGGCTCCGCAAATGCACTTCGTATTGGCAGGCCTCACCACAGAGGTAGGATGGGATAATGGCAGGGACCCCACACCCACAATGGCAAAGCCCTGTCCGTTTACAGAGAAGAAGTGATTTATAATGACACGTTGCCTGACGTTGGACTACAGTCATCACAAAATACAAACCAGGAGTTTCAGCATTCATGGACAAAAACGGATGTACCAAATATGAGATAATATTCAGATATGAATGATGTGAAGTTGTGAACATAAAACAAACTAGTGAATCTAACATGAATATTCAAGTTAATCTCTGCACCCCCCCCCCACTTCACAACTTCCCTGTCACTTGACTACATTGCTCTCATTTCATGACATAACAGTCTCATCTTTGTCTCTCGTTTCTAATCTCACTACATCTCTCTCCCTTGACGCCATCTCTCATTTCACTCCACTTCTGTCTCATCCGCATCTCTCTTCTCTCATCTCAAATTTAGTTTTCTCTCTCTCTCTCATCTTTCCACTTCTCTATCAATTTGCCAGTATCCCTTTTACCATTTCAATTCGGGGATTATAAATTGAAAGTGGGGGAGGTGGGGGAGTCACAAAAAATGATTTCTGTGTCTGGCCCCCACAGGACAGCAGAGACCACTGGTCGCTACAGTTTATTTTTTATTTTTTTGTGTGTTCGATGACCATAACAGATTTCTAACAGGAACTCGACCTCTTATGGGACTTTACACTCGGGGTCAAGTGCTTGCTACTACCACCGTCACTGCAAGGTTTCCATTGTTTTCCAATCACGAGCCGTGGGCAATGTCCCGATTAGCGTTCATACTAAAATCGCTCGGGTAAATACGAATAGGCAGACTGAGGGGGTGTTCATCTGAATGGAAATTCTTCACGTGGAAAATTGTGCTTTTTATCAGTGCCGTAAACGCAAGGGGTATAACGATGCATCAATCTGCCGATTAACATCGATTCGTACGGCGAGCGGTGGCACAGCAGTTAGCGTGCTGCACTACGAACTCCGGTCGCCAGGGTTTAATATGCTGGTCCTGGGCGCCACCTCCCCCCCCACACCCACCCACCCTCTATCACCAACCTGCACCGACCAGTGTGATGAAGTATGGTCAAACTATTTCAATGACCAACGCAGGACGGGAGGCCTCCGTCCGGTATTTTATTGACCGACGGCTGTAAATAATAATTTAAAAAATGTATAGAAGCAATAGCAATGATAATAATACTACAGATGGAAAACAGTTAGGGTGGGAGAAAACACGTGACCCGAGTCCTTCCTCTTAAACGGACAACACAGTGAGGTGAGATGTAAAAATCCACCTTCTGCACGTACGTACGTTGAATCTCTTTCGCACCGCACGTAGCCAATCGTGCCAATCGGAGGTGCGGGGGAAAGGACCTCTCCAGCAAACACGGCTAGAAAGGTCATCAAGCCGATGCGATTGATGCCATCACACCTCACGGTCGCTTCATCTCTTGCTGGCAAATCCCTGCCGGCTGTTAAATAATTGACGTGGCCGAGCCGTAGGTGCGTTTGCCACTCGTCGCGGGGGGGGTTCACTGTTCGAAGCCGGCAGGCCGTTCCGATCAATACCGCAACAACACTGCGTGCCGTCTGTTTCGCAGTGGACGTCAGAGATCCAGTGACGTCATTCGCAAGGAGGAGGCCATTGTGTGCCGGCGTCGTGGTTCATATTTTGCCAAGAATTTTGTTTTAGAATTACCCCGCAGATGACTCGGTTAGGATCATGCATGGCAATCCTCAGCCCCCAACTGCGAAAACCTGGCATGACCGCCAGCCACCCCATCCCCCTTAGCGAAAAATATTCACGGGCGGTTTATATGAGACCACGCTTCAAGTCTCATCGCCACTACCGTCTGGCTTTTGGACTGCCGCTGGGTCTCTGATCTCTGGGTTGCCTTCTCCAGTCAATGTCTCAGTCGCGAGAACATTCCCTCCTCCATCCTGCCCACATGTCCCATCCATCACGACGTCTTCTTAATCCTGATGAAATATGCAGCAATTCTCCTGCCTTGCTCTGTTGTGAACTTCCATGTTGCTTACCCTCTCCTACCGTGACATTCTTATCTCAGCTGACAGACGTAACTGATATATTGCACGCCCGTGATCCTTCTCTTGGGAGGACAGGATTGGTGGACGACACAGAGATGAGTGAAACCCCCAAACCAGCTGGGCTGTGAGGTGAAACCAAGAGTAAAGGTGCAGTCCTGCAATTGCTTTTCCCAAGCCACTGCTGGCGGAAGGGCCTCCAATAGAGGGGGCTTTAGAGAGCCACTCTAGTGGGCCATCCTGGCCAGATATCTTGGATGAGGTGAAGGTACCTGAACTTAATCGCACCAAACGTGGCCTGCCGATCACCGATCTGTGGTGTCCCCATTTATACTGCTGAGTGGACAGAAACAGGTGGAAATAAGAAAGTTGCACCACCATTGCAGCTGCCACGCCAGGAGACAGAACCGGCAACTTTTGGATTGCAAGCCCAGCGTGCAAACTATTACCACAAGGTAGCATCCCTATGGCTATAATAAGTTGATTTAATTAATCTGCGTGCAGCTTTCAGTGCTATCGCCTCGTACGTGTGGGTTTTCTCTCAGCACTTTGCATCCCTCCCACGTGACAAATGCTCATTCATGAAAAATAATCCGAGTGTCCATTGCAGCCTTTAGATTCAGTGAGCCTTTCCTAGGCACATTATGATCATCAAAGTGCATGGTCGATCCACCGCTGGATGAAGGCTTCCCAAAGCCGCCGACACCTCTGCGATGTGACAGTTCACGTAGCGCCCGCACACCACCAGATTTCGCCGATCCATCTCGTCAACGTACGTCCGGCCGGTCGCAATCATTATTCTAGAAAATCACGGATCAAATAAAACCAGAGGGGGTGGTGCACCCATGACCACATTCACATATTTTATTATCTCTGTCCAGAGCCAATGCTCAGATGACCTAGACGGGACCCAGGCCAGATCGACTTCAATGAGCACAATGTACTTGTTGGCAGAGGGCCAATTAAACCTGGCAGAGGCAGATGGTCATTAGTTCTGCCAGGCTTGAAGGAGGGTTGTATTTCAGAAAACACACAAACAGCTCTTATCTCGTGGCGTATACCTGCCTGTGCCGTGTGCCCCGGGCGGTGCGAGCTGAGATTGAAGCTTCGTTAATGAGAGGACACATACACACGGTGGCCCAAAAAGTCAGGACACATAGGGTTATTTAATGCACTTTATCAGTGGCATGAAAAAAATAATCATTCTTGTTCATTCTCTCGGTTCATATTTTATATCTCTTAAAATGTTTTCCTATTTTTCCATCTTCCCTTTCAGAGGACGTTTAAAAGCGGCAATAAAATTAACTGAAGACGAACGAGTGCAATTGTTTTTTTTTTATGGATCAGAACCAGAATCTTTATCCGTACCGGGGAAATCCGATGCTAATGACAGCAGTGCTAAAGACGGTGAAGGAGGCAGTGATTGGGGTTGAGATGTAAAGCAGGGCGGGGGGGGGGGTGGGAGAGCCAATGGGAAGGAGATGGATGAGCGAGAGTGGGAAGAACGCACTCGTACTGGGGGTGGTGGGTGTGATGAGAAATGGGAGGTAACGAGCTTGTGAGGAGGGTCGGTGGGGGGGGGGGTGGGGGAGTGCGGTGTGGTGGGGACTGGGTGAGGTTAGAAGATTGACGTTTAGGTGCGATCGGCGGATGCGTCGAGCTCAGGGCCGCGAAGGGAAAAGGTGGCCAGATGAGCACCTCCGACTAGCATCTCTGACGAGCACGGTTGGCTACGTATGGTGCGAAAAAAGTTCAATATACATACATAAACATGCATACCAATGCCCCGACGCTCAAAACTGATCTGGAACTTCGCCCTTTGATACCGAGAAGGGTGGGGAACGTAAGGTAGGCGGCGGTGGCGCCGTTACCTCCAAGCGTGGCGGAGAGCAGGACGTGCGTGCCGTAGCGCCGGATGAGCCCGTCGGTGAGCTGCTGCGCCGACGGCCGGCGGCCGAGCCGGCGCAGCGTCTGCAGGAACTCGGGGGCGAGTCCCACGTGGGCGCCCAGACCCTCCTGCCGGCCGATCGCCACGTTGTTCACCCTCCATCGCGCAAACTCCCTGCATGTGACGGACGCGCACGCGCAAGCACAACACGCACGTGGGTCACCGAACTCAGCGACTGGCAGTCGATCGGCAAGTCGTAATGCCATAACGCCTTTCCTCTGTGGGGCACTGTTTTTCGCTTGTGTGCGAGCATCTACGGTAGGTCGAGATGCAGCCACGGTTGCATTTGGTAGCGCGCTGTACTTGCAATCCAGAGGCCGCCGGTTCGATTTCGCCTCCGTGCTTGACAGTCGAAACAATCGGCAATTTTCGTTAATACCCCAAACCTCCTCCGTCCGGCCAGAGGTGTAAATGGGTACCGCCAGAGGCAGTCGATCGGCAAGTCTCGTGCGGTGAGTGGGTGGGTGGGGTAAACTGTGGGTACTCCCACCTCTTCCGTGGAGAGGAAGACGAGGCCAAAATACCCTGAAGAGGAGCCCAACATACTGTACATACATACGGGATCTGTACGCACAGCACAGATCCACGATATGGCCTGCTGCAAGTATGACCAGGTGTGCATACACAAATACAAAGATCTCCCGTGTAGCCTTTAACAGACTGTGGCCGCAAGTACTCTTGGCGAGCACCTATGAATATCAGCATGGCACACGAGGGAGTGGGTGGCCAGTACCACGCCCAGTACTGATGTTTGACATATCACACCGGGTACTCGTTTAAAATGAGAAAATATTGAGAAAGCAACCTCCAACTTTTCGATTTAAAGCTTTCGTGACTGCAGGGAGTCATATTCTTGCTTCTTTCGGTAAAGTCACGTAGAAGGGAAATAATAAAATAATACTAATAAAACAGTAAAACTATCACGACGTTTTGATTGCAACACAAAAACCGCCACTTTTTAAAAAAATATATATTGCTGTGGTTTTCACACCTGATGATGATTGCTTGTGTTGCAATCGAAACGTCGTGAGAATTTAATTGTTTTATTTTTATTATTTCATTCTTTCCCTTCTACGTGACTTTACCGAAAGAACCAAGAATGTAACCTCCAACATTTTAACTTTGAATTTTTTGGAAAAATGTGCTTTCTTTTGTTTTATTGTACTGATACAATCTGGCAACATACAAATACGTTTCAGGTTCATGATTTTTTGTTAACAGAGATAATAGTCCCGTTTAGCCAGTTGCCCATCTATTTTTGCGAGGGAGATCAGTGGCACACGGACACAGCAGCAGTAACAACATCAACAAAAATAAAGACAAAAAGCGTTAATATTGCAGAGCACAAGTACAGGGTCCTTAGGGAACAGTGCACAAGTAACAAACGAGGTCTTTGAAAATACAGTAAAACCTTGGATTGCGAGCATAATTCGTTCCGGAAAAGTGTTTGTAATCCAAAGCACTCGTAAATCAAAGCACTCGTATATCAGTTGTGATCACGTGACGCTCGGCAGACAAAGCGTATACGTACACTACTCGTATTGCAAGACCTCGCTCGTTTATCAAATTAATATTTATTTAAAATTTTTGCTCGTCTTGCAAAACACTCGCAGACCAAGTTACCCGCAATCCAAGGTTTTACTGCACATGCAAATAGAGTCCACAAAATATATAGAATTAAACGGATATTGGAAGCCACTGGAGCTATGCACTAAAATCTAGATTGAAAACTCATTTATTTTTAGTTTATTTTGTTCCCCTTCCTCCGCACCCCCGATTAGCACGGTTGGCTACGTACAGTGCGAAAGAAGTTCAACATATGCACGGTACACACGCTACCAATCGACCAAAGTCAGATGTCCTTTTATAGGCACTCCATTAATGAATGCAGTTCCCATGGCCGTCGCAGGGAGAGAGACGTGAATCCGAATGGGCAATCACTTCCCACACACCACCAGCTGCACTTTGTTGATCAAAATGAAAAATAAATAAATCCATGCACACTCTATTCCACTCTTTTAAGCCTCAAGGGAATCTTGGATTTTTTTTCACTCTTCGTCTTTGACCACCCCGTTACCCTCTTTTGCTAATAGCGGGTCTGGCAATTTCAATCTAAGCGGAGAATCCCACGCTGCGCCGGAATGACATTTACCATTGACAGGCCTGTCTGTATAAACCCTCCAAGTGGAATTGATGAATTTGTCCTCTTCCAATTAGTGCCGGTCTACTAAGGGCCGGATTAAAACCGTCCAAACTCATTTCCCTTGTGTCCCCAACAGCTGTCAGCGAAAGGACACCTACGTCCCATTAGACCGAACGGGAGTTGAACCCGGGTGCAAAAAGGTTGAGAGGCTAAGGCCACAAATACGGATTGCGTCTCCCCGCGCCTGTTCATTTTTAATTTACTGTAGCCGCACGGCCCCTGGCCGCGGGATGGGTCGGCGATCACCGGTGGAATATCCACGGGCTCGTGCGGGAGGAGGCGGTGATCTCGGCGGCAAGTGCTCGATACAAGGCAGCCGCTTGCGACGGCTTGGGACGTTCCTCCAGTTCCTCGCGTGATCTTCCATAAGATGCATTCAATCCGAATTGTAAGAATCCTAACCGTGATTCTGCTGCGATTTGGTCAACTCGCAGCGACACGCGGGGTCTTAATACACCCGTTGTGAAGACATTTTCTTAAACATCAGTAGTAGTAGTAGTATTTATATTCTTGTATCTTAACTTACATTTGTCTTCTGCTGGATGTGTCTCACCAATCGCTTCCACCTGCCACAACTTTGTGGCGCTGACTGTGCAGCACGCTCTCCCCTGTTTTGCTTTTGCGTAAAATGATATATTTTTTTTAAATCGCGATTTTGTAGAAACTACAATTTCTCGTGATTTTAAAATGTGCAAAACAGAGTTCAAGAGGGACCATGTGGTGTACACCTTAACCTCGTAGATGATGCGTGGATGAGGGCGATCGCGATTCAGTTTAATATAGAGTATATAAGATCCCGATTATATGAGTACATTCGTGAGAGCGAAACTTAAAATCAGACCATTGCTGTGCGGCTCTGTGGCGTTATTCCATGCGGTACACCGTGTCGTTCGGAACGGTGTCCGACGTTTCCCTCCGCGTGCTGGGAGCGTCTTCAGTGACTTAATTATCCACGTGCTGGGAGCTTCTCCAAGTGAAGCAACTCATCGAAGGTCGCACCTCCGATTAGCACGGGTTGGCTACGTACGGTGCGAAAGAAGTTCAACATGACACAGGCGGGAGACGCATACCAAGGCGTGCTAGACAGCTGCCGCGCTATGCCACGCGCATTTCTGCCTTCTCTCAAATTAGCCGGTAGATATATGCATATATTGTTATAAACGTGTGGCTGAATTAGATTCAGTTCCTAATGAAGCTCGAAGCACGTGGGGCTAAACGTCGGACATCGTGGCGCGCAACACGGGGTAGCAACCCGGAAACACAAATGCGAGATCGAGGCATGAAATCACACCGCACACGCGGCCACAAACGGAGTTTACCTATAATTACAATACACCCCCCCCCCCCCCCCCCCGCCTCTAATCACTGCACCTGATATGAGTTAAGTGATGACGTCACCCTGCTGCTCTATATAAAACCGGGAGCAAGCGAGGGCTTTACCATTCTGGCGAATTGCCCGATGACGCTGGATGTATTTACCAGCGAAACGTCGTACTCAAACTGTAAATGTGGATTAACTCTTCAACACACCGGCGGGCTGAAGTAGTGAATTATTTATCTTTTGTCAACGTGACACTTTTTTTGCTGATTGGCCGTGTCGGGTGGTGGAGGGTTACGACACATTTATAAATAAACGCGATCTAACCCAAAAACCTTTATTATGAATAATATTGGTCGCGAAAGCCTACGTGTTAAACTGGAGTTTACCT
Source organism: Petromyzon marinus (assembly GCF_048934315.1). Classification (NCBI taxonomy): domain Eukaryota; kingdom Metazoa; phylum Chordata; class Hyperoartia; order Petromyzontiformes; family Petromyzontidae; genus Petromyzon; species Petromyzon marinus. The sequence goes on along the minus strand of NC_133716.1, from coordinate 7,157,179 downwards.
CCGCTAACGGAGAAAAATCCACACGACCACGGGGAGAGAGAGACACACACAAACTCCAAACACACAGGCACCGTCAGGGTCGGGATTGAACCCACGCACCTCCTGCACACCAGGCGGGGTAGTTATCATATCGCCAGCGTGAGCGCTTTAGTCGGGAGCGCGCTGGTGCTTAGCTAGACCCTTCCGGCGTGCGAGGACTCGAGCCGATAAGAGAGCGGGCCCCCCCCCCCCCACCTCCACATCCTCGGGAGCTTACGGCCGTTAGCGTAACGCGTGGATCGCACGCCCTTGAGACAACGGGACGCTCGGAAAGCTAATGTTACATCCCCGCAAGAGGAAAATAACGGAGTTTGGCCCTTCCCCCTGGGGATCCGGAGCCGCTACTCCCTGACACCTGCCTGGCCCCTGAAACAATAATGACGATGGCTTTTTATCGCATGAGATTAAAAAAAAAAAAGTGTTATCGTAAATGCTTTCATAAATTATGAAAAGCAAAAAAAATTGGTCATAACTTTGACCCCAACGCTAATGACTTTAAAAATGGGGGTCGAGCAGCTAATTAGTGTTTAATTGCATGGCTTATACCTCTAACGGTAATGGATTCTCTGCTTGCCTTGCCAATTGAGCCTATCTGTAATTGCATTAAAAGTTAAAAACACACCTCTCCTATTCAATGTGCGACGATTACTTGTAAGTGAATTGCCCTTCGATGGCTTTTGATGCAAGATTGCTGACGTTAATTTAATCAATGTGTTTTTTTTAAGACCCTCACCCCACTTCTTCCCTCCAGATATAAGTTAATGGTATTGGGAAAATGTAAAAAAATTAACACGATGCCATCCTTGATGTGAACTTAAAGAGCATCTTAAAAAAAATCTGTATTATTCTACCCATATTAATGCGCTTAAAAAAATAACTTAATTTTTTTATGCTAAGAAGCGGGAAACATTATAAAAGCATCAGACGTTGAAGATGTGACACACTGATGCGCGTGCAACACCACCATGCTAATAGTCGGGGCAGCAAGTGTGTTTAAGGCCTTTTTAAACGTAAGTGCATGCGATAATTACATTTTTGCAGTGTGCTTTGACGACCGAAATTAATTGCTTGTCTGTGTATATTGAGCCGAACAGCCATGCATTAGTTATGTGTCTGTACAGCTAATGCCATCAAAGTGCTGCTCCTGATTATAGACGGAGAAGCATTTTCTCCAGAGCACAACCGTGGAATGGCAGAGTTGTTGTTTTTTTTTAGCTCTCTCGCCGCCTCATTCCAAATGTTAAACACGACACTCGGACATTAATGTACAATGTCGTACGTGTAAAAACTTATCAATGTTGTGAAGTGCTAATGTTATTATCGAATGCACTTAACCGAGCAAAGGGGATGGCTTTATCAATTGCAGTGACGCAATTTGTGTGGGAGCGGGTCGTGTGGTGGTTATGTATGTGCGTTGAAGTTCTTTCGCACCGTACGTAGCCAATCGTGCAAATCAGAGGTGTGGGGGACGGACAACCAATTAAACACAAAAAAGCAGTTTTAAATAAATGAGTTTAGATGTATGCTGCGCTACAAACCCAGCGACCCGAGTTCAATTCCCGCCCGCGGCCAACACCAGTGACGATTATCTGAACCGGTACTGGGCCTCCCTTAGGTCGACTCAGCCTCAAATGAGTACCCGGTGCGGTGTGCAGTAAACATCGTCACTCATAAGACAAAGGCGGCCGGGCGTGGTGCTGGCCACCAACCCCCTCGTGTGACGTGCCGGCGTTCATAGGTGCTACTCGCTAACAGCACTTGCCCCAACAGTCCCGCAAAGGCTGTACGAGGAACCTTTGTACGTGAGTATCGTACGAGCCTTGAGTGGTGTGCATCTCCATCGCTGGTGCTCAGCAAGCAATGGGAAAATCCACATTGCCTATGACGGGGGCACCAGTCTTGCATATAAAACCGTCAGAACGTTTGGTGATCGCGCCATTCTCATTGAGCAAGGCTATCTTACGAATGCAGGGTGCTATGTTTCACGGGCTGTCATAACCTGCAGTGGTTTCACGGTACGTGACGATGCAGTTATACGTAGCTTTGCAAAAATGAGGTAATTTTGCAGGTAATTCTTCAAACTTGGAAAATTTTGACCTTGGCACTTTCATAATAACATCACGGAGGATATTCGACTTCTACCGTGAAGCAGACAGCGCGTTTGCGTTTTTTTTCTCATTTTATTCAAACATCCGCAGTGTAAGATATTGGCCGTCTACAAGGTTAACGTACTATCACGACAAAGCGGTACTAGTTTTACTGACCCTGCAGGAAAGAAGGAAGGGGTAAGTCGACCCCGCAGGCCAACGTGTGAACCCTGAGCCTTCACATTGGCGAGCCGGGCAACGCGGCCTATCGCAGGCCACCCGGATGGACAAAATCGGAGCTGCGATGTACGTTCGTGCCTTGAACTTCTTTGGCACCGTACATTCGCCAACCGCGCCAATCCGGACGTGCTCGTTCTGGGGGGGGAGCGTGTAAATGCGGCGCTGGCAAGAGCACCCTGACTGACACGGGTGAAGACAAAGGTGGTGTTTTGGGCGGTGATTGCAGTTGCCAGCAAGCTGCGGCCTTGAGCTCGCGATGAAGCTCTAAATCGTGCCTCGCACGCAAACATAGATTCGTGTCTCTCGTCGTTTGACGCAAGCGAAAAAAAAAAATCTGCCTGCAGAAAAAAAAAATCATCTTTCACCCAGCCCTAATCCCCGGCGAATCGATCGAAGCTTGCATTTTTTTTTTTTTGCTGAAGATCTCCGCGACGGAATTGAATTCTTGAACGCCCACACCTTCTTTTTGAGCGCGTATGTTTTTCTCGCCGAAGTCACGGCAGGCCTACTGAGGCGCAAGACGGTAAACGACGCATTTGCGGTGGCCGCGGAACGTGAACGCGGCGGAAATTCGCCTGCGGCGAAGCAGTGCCGTTTCGTTTTTAACTCGGCTCACTCCTTCGCTCTTGGTTTTCCTTGACGACGGTCGCCAGCATTCCAAAACGGCGTCCATTGTCTTCCGAATGTTGAATGGGGCAAAAGCAGGCATACGTATTTATTTATCTATCTAAATGGAACTATTTTTACGTTGATTTTCATTGCAAGCTCAGGGCGAATAACGCTTTTACTCATGAAATCTCAGAAAAGGCTTCGATCCATAAAGTAATGAGACGATAACATTACGAATAATTTGGAGAAAAATAAAACCTTCAAAATATCAATGACGAACCAAATATTACATAAAGCAGCAGCTTCCAGACACCCGTCTTATCTTGCTCTTTTACAGCATTGTCAAGCTTGCAAATATGGGAACTTAAAGCTATCTTTATGACACTAGCCGCTTTGAAAAACACCACCTATCTGGACTGCCACATGCCATCCACACTCCCCCACCCCCTTTGAGAAAACCAATTCCGATGATTTCATTGCAGAGAGACACACCTCTGTGGCCGTGTTTACTCGTCAAAAAACGGTGAGGAAAAGTTCAAATTTCGCATCAACAGCAGAGTGCTGATCGAGACGTCGTGCCAACCCGGGAGTTTTTCGGAGGACGTGCGCCATCTGTGCTTCGTGACAATATTGGCTCTGAAATTTGCACAAGGGCCCAGACATATTGAGAATTAATGGAGTTGGGGGAGGAGGAATTCCTAGAAAATCCGATGAGAATGTTCAAATCCCGGTGCACCTGCGGTATGTGACGGTTAACTTTTCGAGCACGTCGGTAGCACCGAAGCCGACGGCCGATTGCTCTTTTGACACGTTATAGACGTGCTGGATAACGGAACATACGCATTTTCATGACATCATCCAGGATATTCTTGGTTCTCTCGGTAAAGTCACGTAGAAGGAAAACAATAAAATAATACAAATATAAAACAATAAAATTCTCACGACGTTTCGACTGCAACACAAGCAATCATCATCAGGTGTGAAACCACAGAAAGAAAATTAGAAAAAAGTGGCGGGTTTTTTTTTTACGTTAGCACCACGGAGAGCGATTTGATAGTTATTCAGATGGACGAGTCCATCTATGTTCGGAAAAGAGGAGGGGAGTGACGAAAATAATGGATGCGGTCTGAAAGCCACCGTAACCGTGAACAATCAATTAAGAACCGAAATGGTTTATCAAATCCTTCCAATGATTGCTAAGCCAGAATCCATCTTCTCGGTTGAAATTGTCTCTGTGTTTGTATATGCGGATAGCCTCATGAACGAATCTTTCATGGTAGCCAGATGGCTTGCAAAGAACCTCTGTCTTGGAGAAGTCAATGTCATGTGAGCCTACTAAATTATAACAGTGATCTGCCACGGCCGAGGTGTTGGTCCTACCGTGTTTTAGGTCTGCTTTGTGTTCACGAATGCGGTCCGAGACATGCCGTTTGGTTTCTCCAATGTAACTACTACCACAGAGGCAACTTAGTTTGTAGATGCCAGGGTACTGTATGTCCGGAATCACATCTTTTACAGACGGAACCAGATCACGGATTTTATGTAATGTGTTGAATCGGACCTGGATCTTGTGTTTATTCAAGATTTTGGAGATCTTTTTTGTGATCCCCGCAATGTAGGGTAAAGTGATGGTTTTGAAAGGCTCCTCAAGAGGGTCCTTCTTCATGGTTGGAGTGATAGTTTCGCGGATTGTGTAGTCGGAGTAACCATTAGCCTTAAGAGCTTGGTGTACGTGATTGAGTTCACTGGCTATGTGTTCCTGGTCGGATATGCATTGGGCTCTATGGTGCAGTCTTGATGATGGAATTCTTCTGGGATGGATGGTGGTGGGAATCCGGTTTCAGGTAAGCATCCGTATGGGTAGCTTTCCTGTAGACAGAGTGGCTCATTGAACCATCAGGTCACTTTTTTATTAGGACATCCAAAAAAGGTAGCTTGCCATCTTTTTCGACTTCCATGGTAAATCTGATGGCTGGGTGTATGGAATTGATGTGGTATTCACCAAAGTTCCTGTACCTGACACCATCGCAATCATTGAAGACTTGGTTCATCAAGGACTAAACACTGATGTACCCCCCCTGGTGAGACACTGCTTAACCAATACATACTTCACTTGGAATGGAACTTTCTACAAACAAACTGAGGGCACCCCAATAGGCTCCCCCCTATCTCCAGTTGTAGCCAACATTTTCATGGAGAAATTTGAGACTGATGCCATCCAGACTGCGACTCTGTGCCCAACCTTATGGAAGACGTACGTGGATGACACTTTGTCATCTGACCACATGGTCGGCCTGCTCTACACCAATTCCTCGACCACATCAATTCCATACACCCAGCCATCAGATTTACCATGGAAGTCGAAAAAGATGGCAAACTACTTTTTTTGGATGTCCTAATAAAAAAGAGACCTGATGGTTCAATGAGCCACTCTGTCTACAGGAAAGCTACCCATACGGATGCTTACCTGAAACCGGATTCCCACCACCATCCATCCCAGAAGAATTCCCTCATCAAGACTGCACCATAGAGCCCAATGCATATCCGACCAGGAACACATAGCCAGTGAACTCAAGCACGTACACCAAGCTCTTAAGGCTAATGGTTACTCCGACTACACAATCCGTGAAACTATCACTCCAACCATGAAGAAGGACCCTCTTGAGGAGCCTTTCAAAACCATCACTTTACCCTACATTGCGGGGATCACAAAAAAGATCTCCAAAATCTTGAATAAACACAAGATCCAGGTCCGATTCAACACATTACATAAAATCCGTGATCTGGTTCCGTCTGTAAAAGATGTGATTCCGGACATACAGTACCCTGGCATCTACAAACTAAGTTGCCTCTGTGGTAGTAGTTACACTGGAGAAACCAAACGACATGTCTCGGACCGCATTCGTGAACACAAAGCAGACCTAAAACACGGTAGGACCAACACCTCGGCCGTGTCAGATCACTGTTATAATTCAGTAGGCTCACATGACATTGACTTCTCCAAGACAGAGGTTCTTTGCAAGCCATCTGGCTACCATGAAAGATTCGTTCATGATGCTATCCACATATACAAACACAGAGACAATTTCAACCGAGAAGATGGATTCTGGCTTAGCAATCATTGGAAGGATTTGATAAACCATTTCGGGTCTTAATTGATTGTTCATGCTTACGGTGGCTTTCAGACCGCATCCGTTATTTTCGTCTCCCCCCTCCTCTTTTCTGAACATAGATGAACTCGTCCATCTGAATAACTGCTAAATCGCTCTCCGTGGTGCTAACTTAAAAAAGCTACTTTTTTCTAATTTTCTTGCTGTGGTTTCACACCTGATGATGATTGCTTGTGTTGCAGTCGAAACCTCGTGAGAATTGTATTGTTTTATATTTTTATTATTTTATTGTTTCCCTTCTACGTAACTTTACCGAAAGAAGCAAGAATACGAATCCCTGCAGTCACGAAAGCTTTAAATCAAATTCATCCAGGATATTATAATGAATAAGTGCGCTTTGGCAGAACGCATCCCTAGAAAAAAACTACAGACTATTTTTTTTTATTTTCCCAGGTGAAGCCCACCAGCTGTTGTTCAGAAGCGACCTGGCTATCACGAATGATAGCTCACCGAAGAGGCTTATCACGTGGACATTTACAATAGCTGTCAAACACTGGAAATGATAGTCAACAGTAATAACGGAAGGAACGTGTCCAAAATCACACCCACCGAGGAGACGCAGCGATGGAATCAACTCATGTGCAGCTGCTAGGCGGATTATTATCACAGACTGGTGAGAGATTGATGACAGTGGCTCAGGGGATTCCTTCAACAAGCAGTGAATTGAACATGGCCGATGATGATTACGATGCCAGAAGTCGGCTTTCTTTGGGCGAGTCTGGATCCACGGTAGCTGGTACCCGATGGATCGGGTATCGTGAGGCGCAGTTCGGGTTTGTAACGAAGGGCGATCGCATTGCACCGTACGCTTAACGGTGCTGTATTACACCGCATGGCTGAACGGCCAAGGTCTTTCGGTTGTATTTTAGTGTCTCTGTACCTCATCCTGCGTTTTGTCTTGTCCACACGCAATCGTGATCAATGTGCGCACAGAATTCAACACGTATGGCTCGGAGCGCAAAATGACGGGAGAGAAGTTAAGCGTTCACGGGCCAGTGTCAGTGTGCATTCCTCACATATCAATTACAGATTGAGTGTTTAACGATGAAGAGCAGTGGCACAGTCCTTGGCACACTCCGCTGTGAACCCGGTGACCCGAGTTTGAATCCTGGCTATGGATAACATCGGTGGCAAGTGATATCTGAACTTGCCAGCGGCATCTCGATCAATCGATCAATCGCCGTCCTTTATTCAACTGGGTGGAAGCCAATTTAAATAATCTATTTTGCAAAGGAGATCTTAGAACTTTAATTAGGCCAACGTGTGTTTAGTTTATATATTTTTTTACTTAGCACGTGGCCTCTGCGACACCTTGCATCTGACATTCAATAATTACGAATGACCCTACGGACGCTGTCTTAATGTCTTGATATTCATCAGATAGCATGCTTCCAGCAATCCCATGAAACTTATACACACGGGATGCAGTGGTGGAAGCACGGGTCAGTGCACCAAGCTATGAACCCGGCATCCCACGGTGATGAGATGTTTTCTTCCTCGCCTGGTATTCAGGAGGTTGGGGGTTCGATCACGACTCCGATGCCTGTTCTATATTTGGTGTTTACATGTTCTCCCCGTGGTAGCGTGGATTTTTTTTCTTTGGGTCCTCCGGTTTTTCCCTCCACATTTAGAGACATGCATTGAGTTTATTAGATTACTTTGGTGCTATAAATGTCCAAATGGTGGGCCACTTTGTTTGTTGAGCTATCATTTGTGACCAGATCGCCTCTGAAAAATAAGTTAATACCTCAGTGGGCTTTGTATGTGTATGGGTGATTTGTTTACCTTTCATGAACTATGCACTACTATCATGTTTTTTTTTTCCTGTTTGTTGTTGAAACGTCCTTACCTGCCCCTACTAGACATCTGTGAAAAGGAGCTTCATAGCTCATCGGATTCCTCCAGTATAAATAAATATTCTGATTCTGATCCCGACTTCAAATTCCGTCCATAATTGATGTCACCATTGGCGAGCAACATCTGAAAACCGTTGCCCTCACCTTGCGCTTTTACCAAACCCGAACTAACAAGCGTGGTGAAGTATGGTCAAACAAGCCCCCGTGACCGACGGGGCCGTATAGAGGCCTTCATCGAGCAGCGGATTGACAAAGAGCCACACACGCTCACGTTAACTTCGAAAAAGAAAAAAAACTAGGCACTGTGTGCCCAGGTCACGTGCCGCAATTCATTACGCGGCAAATAACTTGCAGAGATTACGCTGCAAAAGTTCAAAGTCTCAAAACCTTGCAGTTACATTTTATCAAAATTTAATAGTGAAATGTTGTCCCTCAAATTAAATTGCGCCCTCATCGGCGTAAGTGCAAGTCTTAGTTGGCGACACGTGTCGCTCCCAGCCCCTACCCCCAATCACCATCCCCCCATGCGTCCCGCGCCTTGCCAAGATCTGCACGCTGGTGGCGCGAGGTCACGGCATTGGCCCCTTGAATGGAAAACAATGATAATAATAAGAAACAACAACCATCATTCACAGCCGGACATCAAGGCACAGCCAGATTAAGACCTCCCGCTCCCCCCATTGCCGTGGCGGTCTGTCATGGGGCACCCTCGGTGGCTAGGAGATGTTAACTACCTCGCCAGGTATACAGGAGGTCGTGGGTTCGATCCCGACCCCGACGCCTACATATTTGGAGTTTGCGTGTTCTCCCCGTGGTCGCATGGATTTTTTTCTCCGAGTCCTCTGGTTTTTTCCCTCCACATTAAGAAACAAGCGTTTTAGAGTATTTGCCTCCCATAAATTTCCACCCGATAAGCCACTTCGTTGCGCTATCATTTCGTGGCCAAGTCGCTTCTATCGTCGAAGCCCCGGGCTGCCGCGTTGCCCACCTGTGTATGCGGTAGCGGGTGGTGAAACCCTGGCGGTAGCAGTCGCTGAAGTAGGAATATTCCGGAGCGTGGTGGAACGGCCCTCTCTCAGCCAGGAGCCATGATAGAGGCTCCGTGCCGCCACCTCTCAACTGCTGCTGCTGCTGTTGCTGCTGTTGCGACACCTGCTGCAGCTGCTTTGGCTGCTGCTGCTGCTGCTGAGAGAGGGAATGCAAAATTCTGGAGGCTGGGCCAGGTCCGATGGCCTGCGATGGCAAGGCCAGCCAGGGCTCGGCGATCCAGGGCCCCAGCAGCAGCCAGCAGAGGAGGTCAAACGGACGCCGACGCATCCTTCCCGACGGCGACCGCGCGCCTTCATTCTCGCACCATCGTCCCTGCACGCGTCACGACAACAACAACAACAACGATGACGACGATGACGACGATGACAACAAACTACGTTAGTAACGCGCCCGTGACGTAAACGAGCGTACCGGAGCGCGGAATGACATGCGAAGAGCAGTAGGGGAACGGGAGAGAACTATGAAGGGTAGGGATTGTTTTTTGTGTTTAGTTTGTTGTCTTTCCGCCGCACCTCCGATTAGCACGGCTGGCTACGTAGGTTGCTAAAGAAGGTCAACACACATATACACGTAAAGAACACACTCATCCATTCGCTCACCCACTCAGTCACCCACTGACGCACTCAACCACTCACCCACCCACCCACCTACTCACTCATTCAACAACAACAGCTTATATTTACGATGCACTCATGACATGACGGACATCTCAGAGAGCAAATAATGTATTGAAGAGGAACGGGAGAGTTGAACAAGGAAAGAAGAGAACGGAAGCTATTGCAACTATTTTTATTCTAGCAGGCAAGGCCCACTGAGCTATACTCTGGTTCTTTCGGTAAAGTCACGTGGGTAGAAATAAAATCAATCACGACGTTTCGAACGCAACGCAAGTGAGCTGTGTTAAGTACTGCTGAGGTAGTCTTGCGAGTGAATGGACGCAAGGTCTCAGACAGAAATCGGGCCAGTTTGTAGGTGGTTGAGTTGATGGTGGAAACGATGGGACGAAGTAGAGTACCTTCTTTATGGATTTTTGGAAGACCATAGAATCTGGGTGGTCTAGCAGCCGAAGGTTTTAGGGAGAGCTGCTCGATTGGTTGGATTAGAGACGTCGAATTAGTGATGATATTGTTGTTTTTTTGTAGCCAGGCGATTGGTAGGATCTTTGTTGATTTGAGCTATATAGCTGTTTTTCAGAAGCGACCTGGCCACAAAAGAAAGCTCAACGAAGTGGCTCATCATGTGGAAATGTATAGCGGTCAAATACTCAAAATGCACTTTTATAAATGTGGAGGGAAAAACCGGAGGACCAGGAGAAAAATCCACGTGACCACGGGGAGAGAATCACGCAAACTCCAAAATATACAGGATTCACGGTCGGGATAGATCCCACGACCTCCTGCACACCAAGCGAAGGAGTTAACATCTCGTGATGAAGGGGGGGGGGGGAGCCCGGCGTTTAGTTTTTTGGGAGAGACTTAAAAGCACAGGGGGGGGGAGGGCGACTGGGTGGAGTCGCTTGTGGAGGGAGTCATCCCTGAGGCTAAAACGTCGTACAGTGAGGGAAAAAAGTATTTGATCCCCTGCTGATTTTGTACGTTTGCCCACTGACAAAGAAATGATCAGTCTATAATTTTAATGGTAGGTTTATTTGAACAGTGAGAGACAGAATAACAAAAAAAATCCAGAAAAACGCATGTCAAAAATGTTATAAATTGATTTGCATTTTAATGAGGGAAATAAGTATTTGACCCCCTCTCAATCAAGACAGATTTCTGGCTGCCAGGTGTCTTTTATACAGGTAACGAGCTGAGATTAGGAGCACACTCTTAAAGGGAGTGCTCCTAATCTCAGCTTGTTACCTGTATAAAAGGCACCTGTCCACAGAAGCAATCAATCAATCAGATTCCAAACTCTCCACCATGGCCAAGACCAAAGAGCTCTCCAAGGATGTCAGGGACAAAATTGTAGACCTACACAAGGCTGGAATGGGCCAGAAATATTTCTGATTGAGAGGGGGTCAAATACTTATTTCCCTCATTAAAATGCAAATCAATTTATAACATTTTTGACATGCGTTTTTCTGGATTTTGTTGTTGTTATTCTGTCTCTCACTGTTCAAATAAACCTACCATTAAAATTATAGACAGATCATGTCTTTGTCAGTGGGCAAACGTACAAAATCAGCAGGGGATCAAATACTTTTTTCCCTCACTGTACACCGCCGGTCGACCAGCGGATCTTGGGAGCAAGGACGAGTCTATAGCACATGGTTCGGTGCAATACGGTAATATTATTTTCTGAAAAAAACACCTTATTTTTTGGGCCTATGGAATATTCAACAAAGGCACACCATCTAATTTCCTGTGCAGTTGTGCGAAGTCCCAGGGTCACTGACAGGTGAGAATAGCAAAATGGGTTCTCAAATAAATATATAAGTAGAACAGGCAAGTCCGTTCCCTTCAGCAACGTGCAGCCACCTAAATCTCCGCGACGGGAAAGGAGATGGGAATCTGTGACTCAAGATTGCATTTTTTGCGCGATTGTTGGTGCTTATATCTTTGTTAACTCAAGCATAAAGTTCCCTGTTTCGTCGCAGTCACGTGAAGCCGCCGCGGCGCAGTGGTTAGCCATACCGGAACCGCGATCCAGAGGTCGCCCGGTTCGATTCAATCTCCCAAAAGGCGCGGCAGTTTCTTAGCTCCCACCGCCTCGGTCGACCCAGCGGCGTGAATGGTTGCAGCGCGGTCGGTCGGTCGGACGGTCGGTCGGCAGGCCGCGCAAAGCATGGGGAACTCCCACCTCTTCCCAGGTGGCTTGGCCAGCGTGGAAGAGTAGGCCAATGGAAAAAAAAACAACAAATCTCCTCTAGAGAAGGCACCTCTGTAGAGGATCCCTAGAGTCTGACGGCCTCTTTCCACCCGCAATTTGCAGGGCTGCACCTTTCACCGCATTTGATGTCCGTTTCCCTTTTGGCAAAGACGTGAGCGTCCAAATCTCCGCAATGGTAAAGGCAGATGGGGAATGCGACCTGAGATTGTATTTTCGCGCGACGGCTGCATCTCATTTCTTTGAACGGTCACCTCAAGGATAAAGTCCCCCCGTGTTGGTCACCACTTTGAGTTCGGCAGTGGTCGTGTGCCGCTTGTGTTTTAGCCACCGTCCTGTCCTGGCTCCAAGCCGAGACCAGGTCAACTCCGCGTGTAAATTTAGCTGATTGGCATGAGCCGATTCAATCAGCTCGTGTGTTTTTTTTACAGGAGCGGGTTTAAACAAACAAAAAAATCCACAGTATTACAAGATTCGTAATGTATCGATTGGCTCCAGATACCTTACGTCCGTGTGATTAATCGCACAACGTTTTGATGAATGCGTCTTTTAATTTTAGAACATTTTTTTACCTTCTCTGCTCATGAAAAAAAAATTACGTGAATATTTTACTTTAGTATCTTACACCGCATTTACAATGCCAAAAATGCAACACAGTGCTCTGACGGTGCAATATTAGTTGCTTGCGTCTGTTAATTTTGTCATATCTAAAATTTAGATTTCAAGCTTTCGTGACTGCAGTAATTCATATTCTTAGCTCCTTCGGTAAAGACAATTTCAACCGAGAAGATGGATTCTGGCTTAGCAATCATTGGAAAGATTTGATAAACCATTTCAGGTCTTAATTGATTGTTCACGCTTACGGTGGCTTTCAGACAGCATACATTAATTTTTCGTCTCCCCCCTCCTCTTTTCAGAACATAGATGGACTAGTCCTTCTAAATAAACTGCCAAATCGCTGCGCGTGGCGCTGACGTTTTTTATAAATAAATACACCGTTTAAAAATAAATTAATTAATGCAAACCGACACACCTGATGACGACCGTTTGTGTTATGGTCGAAACGTCGTGAGAATTTTTATTGTTTTATATATATTTTATTGTTTCCCTTCAACGTGGCTTTACCGAAAGAGCTAAGAATTTGTCATATCTAGTTAAATGATGACATAACCCTGCTGCTCTATTTAAGACCGGGAGCAAGTGAGGGCTTTACCATTCTGGCGAATTGCCCGATGATGCTGGATGTATTTACCAGCGAAACGTCGTACTCAAACTGTAAATGTTGTGGATTCACTCTTCAACACACCAGTGGGCTAAAGTAGTGAATTATTTGTCTTTTGTCAACGTGACACTTTTGTTTTGCTGATTGGCCGTGTCGGGTGGTGGAGGGTTACGACACATTTATAAACAACGCGATCTAACCCAAAAACCTTTATTATGAATATCTAGAAATACTCATGCGTTTCCGCTTGAAACAACGACGGACCAGCGTGGCGAAGTATGGTCAAACAATCCCCACGACCAGCACGGCGTGCGTAGGTAGGCCCGCGTCCAGCAGCGGAACGAGAAAGCAATTTTGACAAACGCGCGTGACTAATCCAAAGGCGTACAATATTTTGTTGTTGTTACAGGCTCAAAATACCCAAAACCCCAAGCAGCAGTGACAAAACAGCGCTACTGAAAGCAGAAAGAGATAAGCATTGATCGTTTTAAAATTATTATTATTAAGCAAAGTTGCAAGAACTTGGGAGAATAGACGATGGGGGGGAATTTCAACGTTGAGCGGCGCGAGGGAAGAGGCGGAGAGAGAGGGGGGAGCCGAGCGGTGGTCGAACGGTAGAACACTTTGACTCTCAGTAAGGTAACAGTCAACAAGTAAAGCACGCATGACGAACTTCTTTCACGCCGTACGTAGCCAACCATGCTCATCGAAGGTGCTGGTAGCTACACCACCCCAATGTGTGCCAACCAAGCCATAGCAGGTCCATGCTAACGGTCGTTGTTGTTGCAGAATACCACAATGAGGGTGCATCGACTGTCTAAGCTCGTGTGTGTGTGTGGATCACGTGTGTGTGTGTGTGGATCACGTGTGTGTGGATCACGTGTGTGTGTGGATCACGTGTGTGTGTGTGTGGATCATGTGTGTGTGTGTGGATCACGTGTGTGTGTGTGGATCACGTGTGATGAGCAGTCATGTACCGTGCTACGAAACCCGGCGGCCCAAGTTCAATCCCCTGCCACGGCTACCATCGGTGCCCTTCTGTCGTCCGGCTGATGTAGATGCAGAGCATCAGCCACAATTTCACATTCCGGTGGTCAAGCCGGACAACCGTGTCAGGAGCAGCGGATGTGCATCGCATTCGTGTTTGTGGATCTGTCAATGCGTCGTTATACGTTGTATGGTCTGCTCTGGATGCCCACAGTAGCAGACTGGAGAGTTTTAAATTTCCCATTTGTGCATCACGTATACCATCGGTGGTGATTATGGGAAACATGTCCTGGGCTTCCGCCGAGGTCGAAACATCCTCAAAAGAATAGCTGGTGTGGTTCGTAAGCATCTGCAGTGGTGGTACAATGATAGCCAGGCATGGTTTATTTATGTACGTCGAACTTATTTCGCACCGTACGTAGCCAACTGTGCTAATCGGTGGTGCTTGGCCACCCCGCACCGTTCCGCACCTGCGGGTATGGTGGTCGCACGCAGTGCGGGTGACACAAAACATTCAACGGCGCACAGAATGACTTTGGGCAACAGCCCCCTAAACTGCGTCGCACGAGCGACGAACGCTCCTGTGATTCCCAGAGCGATGAGCAGCACGCTGCAGGGTAGCAGCGCGTCTCCCACGGCCGGTGCGGCCGCTCGCCGTAATAATATTGAGGAATGATCGCTTGCAAATTGTTTTCAAAATTTGGCCGTCAAGTCTCCTTACGCGCTCCGCGTTCTGGCATTTACCGGCACACCATTCTTTGTTTAGTTTGTTGCTCCTTCCCCCCTCCGCACTCTCCGACTAGCACGGCTGGGCTAGGTGCGGTGCGAAAGAAGTTTAACGTACGAACGTTCATCTCGCCCACCCCCCCCCCCGCCGCGCCCCAAAATCGACAATGCACATCATTACCTCCACTCCAATGTGCCATGAGTATGGATGACAGTGTCCCCCCCCCCCCCCGGTACACATCACGTGTGTGGCTAAAGTATCCCCGGATTATTAGAAAGGGCAGCCCTGCTTCATAACGCAATGCGACGTCGCGCTGTGCGCTGGCGGTCAAACGAAACAAAAGTCGCGAGCGAAAAGATTCATTGTTCATCGAAACCTGTCATCCAAAATATCCTCAGCTATTGCTTCCTACGTCAAATTGAAACCTCTGAAAATATGTTAACTCCCTGGCCTGTTATACAGGAGGTCGTGGGATTGTTTCCGACCCTGACCCCTGCTGTATATTTGTAGTTTGCATTTTCTACCCCCGTGGTCGCGTGGATTTTTCCTTCCGCATTTAGAAACGTGCGTTCATATCATTTGGCTGTTGCTATACATTCCCACGTGACAAGCCACTTCGTTGAGCTTCCCTTCTTGGGTAGGTCGCTTCTGAAAATTAAATTGTTGAAGTCTTCCAAAAATAAAAGGAGGTTTTATTTATTTATTTTATACTCCCCCCCCCTCCTCCCTGCCCCCCCCCCCCCCAAAAAAAAATGGTAGTGTCTAGTAAAATGCGGCAAGATATATCCATCTTGAAAATGTGGGTAAACTGGCTTTTGTCTAATTCACATCTCGAGAGTAATATAACTGCAACGGACCTCAATTACACCGCGTAAATATTTCATTGGCACAACTTCATTACGACAACAATAAAACATTCATGTGGAACAAAATGTCGTACAAACTAGGGGAGTAACGATGCATCAATTAACATAAATTAATGAGATTGCGATGCAATGCATTTGGAGGAGGAATGCTGCTGCAATCATAACACATTAGGAAGCCACTGGAGCTATGCACTGGATTGCAAACTCATTTCTTTAGAACTGCTTTTTGTGTTTAGTTTGTTCTCCTTCCCCACGCACCTCCGATGAGCACGGTTGGTTACGTTTCTGTGTGAAAGAAGTTCAACATGCAAACATACATGATGGTTGGCACACTGGACTCGCGATTCATAGATCGCAGGTTCGATCTCCAGGCACGCGCGGCCGTCAAAACAATGCCCACCATTCTTACATTTCCCCACCCAGAAATGGGTACAACCACAGTGAGTTGCCCGGTAGATCGTATGTGGTGGGGTAAAGAGTGGTTACTCTCAACCCGACGGAGCCGAGGGGGGGGGGCGACAGAGCCGGGGGGGAAGGCGACGGCGCGAGCAGAAGGAGCCGACACTGACTCACTCACACATCATACACTGACTCACTCACACATCATACACTGACTCACTCACACATCATGCACTGACTCACTCACACATCATGCACTGACTCACTCACACATCATGCACTGACTCACTCACACATCATGCACTGACTCACTCACACATCATGCACTGACTCACTCACACATCATGCACTGACTCACTCACACATCATGCACTGACTCACTCACACATCATACACTGACTCACTCACACATCATGCACTGACTCACTCACACATCATACACTGACTCACACATCATGCACTGACTCACTCACACATCATGCACTGACTCACTCACACATCATGCACTGACTCACTCACACATTATACACTGACTCACTCACACATCATGCACTGACTCACTCACACATCATGCACTGACTCACTCACACATCATGCACTGACTCACTCACACATCATGCACTGACTCACTCACACATCATGCACTGACTCACTCACACATCATGCACTGACTCACTCACACATCATGCACTGACTCACTCACACATCATACACTGACTCACTCACACATCATGCACTGACTCACTCACACATCATACACTGACTCACTCACACATCATGCACTGACTCACTCACACATCATGCACTGACTCACTCACACATTATGCACTGACTCACTCACACATCATGCACTGACTCACTCACACATCATGCACTAACTCACACATCATGCACTGACTCACTCACACATTATACACTGACTCACTCACACATCATGCACTGACTCACTCACACATCATGCACTGACTCACTCACACATCATACACTGACTCACTCACACATCATGCACTGACTCACTCACACATCATGCACTGACTCACTCACACATCATGCACTGACTCACTCACACATCATACACTGACTCACTCACACATCATGCACTGACTCACTCACACATCATACACTGACTCACTCACACATCATGCACTGACTCACTCACACATCATGCACTGACTCACTCACACATTATGCACTGACTCACTCACACATCATGCACTGACTCACTCACACATCATGCACTAACTCACACATCATGCACTGACTCACTCACACATTATACACTGACTCACTCACACATCATGCACTGACTCACTCACACATCATGCACTGACTCACTCACACATCATACACTGACTCACTCACACATCATGCACTGACTCACTCACACATAATGCACTGACTCACTCACACATCATACACTGACTCACTCACACATCATACACTGACTCACTCACACATCATGCACCGACTCACTCACACATCATACACTGACTCACTCACACATCATGCACTGACTCACTCACACATCATACACTGACTCACTCACACACCATACACTGACTCACTCACACATCATACACTGACTCACTCACACATCATACACTGACTCACTCACACACCATACACTGACTCACTCACACCATGCACTGACTCACTCCAACATCATGCACTGACTCGCTCATCATGCGCTTACTCACTCACACATCATACACTCGCACAACCACTGACTCATTCACTCATCATACACAGGTTCACTCATTGTGTGCTGGCTCACTCGCACAATATGCACTGACTCGCTCATCATGCGCTTACTCACTCACACATCATACACTGACTCACTCACACATCATGCACTGACTCGCTCATCATGCGCTTACTCACTCACACATCATACACTGACTCACTCACACCATGCACTGACTCACTCACACATCATGCACTAACTCGCTCATCATGCGCTTACTCACACATCATACACTGGGAGTGTCGTGCTGCCAGCTATGGCTGCAGTTTTTTTGTCGTACGTGTTATGTATATCGTTTATACTGATAGGAACGAAGTTGTAAACTGAGTGTAACAGCCTGCAATAGATTAATGTGTCCGTCCCTCCGTCCCCTTTCAATACTTTAACGAAGTGAAATCTCGTGCTGTTGGGTGTAAAATCAGCAATAGACAGTGCAGAGACTTGTCCTACCAGCCCACCCTGCAGGGACCTGTTTGTTAAATTTAAAATCGCAGTTCCTATGATAACTGTTGTTACATTGTTTATATAGCTTTATTTTGGTTATTCGAAAATATATGGTTAATCTAAATTGTCTTATGGTTGTTGTTATTGGCTTGCACCACATTGTGATTTTTGCACACAGCGTTTTAACATGTTTTTTGCGTGGAATATTTGTTGGTTTATTCCAGGATGTTTCTGTTACGCGTTGTCGCTTTAAGATGTTCTGTGTTCAAATGTTGTTTGTTGCGGTTGCACCCGACTTAAGAGCCGCATGGCTCACAGGGCTATACCTAATAAATGAAACTTGAATCCAGCGTGCAAGAGTAGGTCTAAACACTCCCTCGAGTTGAGGCCCTTCAGCCGGCAATGACGTGAGCAAGAAATTGCAGGGCTGCGCCTTTAGCCCCTTACACTACAACTGCACCTTCACAGGCATTGAGTCATGTATGCTGTGTCAGAATGGATGTTTTGCCAATTTATATATTTTGTACATAATGGGTTCGCGTGACCCCCTGCAGTCACTTGGAAGGTGGCTGCTTCTGAAAGGAATTGCTGAAAAAAATATATACCGTGCAGCAGCATGGAAACCCGCTACAAGTATACACGCATGCTTAATGAGCAGTGGACTCTTAAAGCCATCCTCACGAAATGTACTTCAATCCCCACTGATTGCACGCCCCGAAAAAAAATGGCAAGCCGAGAAAGCTATCGAATCAACCGATCCGAACGGCTCAAGGTGCGCGGGCAACACCCCAAGCGAAATCAGAACCCTAACAAAACATATTTACAGCCAGTGTTTACGCAATCAATTCCCTGCGTCCGAGGTGTACATTACTAGAGCGCGCAGACGAGACAGCGGTGCCTAATGAATGCTGAATTAGCAGGTGGTAGGGCGACGGCGCTACGGCGTGTGTCTGGCATCGAAATTAGCCTCGGCGCGTCCGCCGTGGCGGTCAGGCTAAGGTGCCCCCTTTTTTGGGGGGGAGGGTGCGACGTTTGGAAAATCCCGTGATTGCGTTTTTCCTTCTGAGCAACAGCTAAATGTCAATTATCTCCCTTTGGGCCAGATGTTTCTTATCTGTGAGCAACAGAGATAGCGCTTGTGACCTCGAATTGCGAGTCCCTTGTTAGTCAGTATCTATAGTACGCCGCGATTGCGCGCTTATTTATTTATTCGTGGAATTGCCTCGAAATCCCAACGTTTGAAAATGAGATCCGAAGGAAGGTGCATTAGCATCCGCTGCACGGGGCTTCATTTGCAATGCATTGCTTATGGCTACCGTCTAACGGCGCAGGCCAGCAATTGCTTGTTCACGCTGCTGATGAGAACTCAGCCCCTCCAGGGGGTAAGTTGGCCTACTCTTCCGCACTGGCCGGACATCTCGGAAGAGACGGGAGTACCCACGCTTTACCCCACCACAGGTGACCTGCCAATTGACGAACCGTAAAATGCTTGCGGACAAAGTCAAACATTTTTTTAGTTGAGAAATTGAATTATTTTCGTTTTTCTGCTACGCATTGCGCAGTCTAATGAAGCTGAGCTGCCTTACCTGTGTGGCCTTTTCAGTTCTTGGCCATTTTATGAATGCTGAATTTTTTAGCCATTTTACAAAAACGATAGATCGTTCAAGGGGGAAGCCATGTCGAGTAAGGTCAGCAAAGTTGGAGCTTATTCTTTGGTTCTTTCGGTAAAGTAACGTAGAATGAGAATAAAATAATAAAATAAAACAGTAAAATTCTCACGACGTTTCGGCCACAACACAAGTAGCCATCCTCAGGTGAAGAAACAGGACTGTCCAGAAGACAGCGCTTGAGCGAAACGTCGTGAGAATTTTATTGTTTATTTTATTATTTTATTCACATTCTACGTGACTTTACCGAAATAACCAAAGAAGATGAATCCTTGCAGTCACGAAAGCTTTAAATTCAAAAAGTTGGAGCTCTTTGTGAGATTTTTTTTTAAATAATAAAGCAAACAATAAAGTATTGGCTCATGTTTATGGGTTGGTCGTAAATTTATCATCCATTTTTTTTAATGAATACAGACGTCAGTTTGAACTAGGTTGATAAAGCTACTCGCAGCCTCACACACTTGATTGTGTAAAGATTGTATCGAATGTGTCTCATCCCTCTAATCCCCCACGTGGCCTCCATGGCATTACCAAAAAAACAACGTCGTATAGAGGTTCAAGAAAGTCCCAGGTGTTCGCCACAATTTCAGCTGTGGTCGTTTCGAAAGTGCTCCTGAAGATCACTCAAGATAACCAGTAAAAAAATGCGAATAAAAATAATATTTCCGGCATTTCAGTCACACGGTCTAATTACAATTCTTCAATAAGTCATGTACGGCCCTTTGTTAATCCACTGCTGGATAAAGGCCTCCCCAAGCAATCACCTTCTCTCATTATTCCTCAATGCAGCAATGCACCTAGCCTCCCATTCCTTGGATGACACTCCGTGGAAATTCCTGTACGGCCAACATCATCCCTTCTAGCGACGTGTCCTTTCCAAGCCCACTTGCTTTTCCACAAAGTTTGAATGATGTCTTTATCCACTGAATGCCCTCTAACCCACGTGCTCCTCTCTCTCTCTCTCGTCTCTTGGTTTAATTGCAAGCAGGCGTTTTTTTTGTTTTGGCTAATTGTTGCACTTTTGATGAATTCAGAAACACTTATCATTTTTCGACGAAAGAAATGGACAAGACCGTGAAAAGCGCACAAAGAAGCACGGGAGAGGTGGCACGTGTCGCTTGCTCCGAGAGACGGGAACAAGGAACGCAAGTCAGAGACGCCGCTTGGGCAGGACACGTTGCTAGAGAAGGCGGCGGTAGCTGCCCGTCAAGAGCGATGGCAGAGTGGCAGCCAAAGGGAGGCGTCCACTGCGGAGATGGAGCAGCGAAATCGGCCCGCGATGGGTGCGTTGCGAGACCGTGGGAACGTTCGCAACGGATTTGGATCGGCCCTTCGTCCAGGAGTGGTTAGATTACGTCCGCCGTTTCTAACTGCGGATGTATTGTCGGACATGTGGAGTATTTTTAGAGTGCACGTAAGTGTTAAAGTTGCCTCTGTGAGCTTCAGCGCTGCTCGTTATTTTCGCGGCTATGGGTATCTGTGAATGCGATAATTACTGAGTGCCGCATCGCACTATAACACTAACTTTAACAGTGGGTTTCATCTATAACTCAGTGTCTCCGAAATTAAACAAGTGGGTCTTTTCGATTTAAAGCTTTCGTGACTGCAAGGATTCATCTTCTTTGGTTCTTTCGGTAAAGTCACGTAGAATGAGAATAAAATAATAAATTGATAAAATAAAATAACACAATAATATTCTCACGACGTTTCGGCCACAACATTTTGGATCAGCGCTGTCCTCCAGACAGTCTCGTCCCTTCACCTGATGAAGGCCGCTTGTGTTGTGACCGAAACGTCGTGAGAATATTATTGTTATTTTATTTTATCAATTTATTATTTTATTCTCATTCTATGTGACTTTACCGAAAGAACCAAAGAAGTGGGTCTTTTATTTTAACATGAAAATAATGAAATCCGTAGCAATAATAATAATAATGCTGATGTATTCATACAGGTAAGCTCCAATGAGTCTCAATACTTCTTGAGCAGCAAGAGGGTTCTGCACTGTGATGTTTGGCCAGTTTCCACGAGTGTTTTGCATGTGGCAAGAAACCAGAACGCCCGGAGAAAAGACACAGACACACGTGAAGAGGTGACAGATTTGATAATTCGATTATTGTACGGCCATCTCCTGACCTTTCATCAGCCACTTGTTAAGCAATAACTTGGGAAATTGTGGATAAATGTACCATGCCATTTTTTAGTGGCCTGGAAATCATACATTTGAGGAATTTGTCAATTCGCTGCTTTGAAGAGGACCTCAAATGCTATGTCAAATCTAGATTTGAAGTCTCCGTGACTGCAGGGATCCATACTCTTTGGTTCTTTCGGTAAAATCACGTAAGGTATAAAATAAAATAAATCAAATCACTTCAGCAATTGTTTCCTGCTGTGGTTGTCCCACCTGATGACGGATGCTTGTGTTGCGCCCGAAACGTCGTGATTAAATTTATTTTATTTTATACCTACGTGACTTTACCGAAAGAACCGACGAGTATGCTACAGTGTGTCAAACTTGGGGGGGCAGCGTATGACGATGCCTCCCCATGCTGGTTCGTGCGGGTTGATCACAACGGGTAAGGAGGATCTCAAGGCCGGTTCAGGTATTATCCGCCAAACGCACGAGCCGTGGCCGGGGATTTGAGTGCGACCTCATAACGAGTACGTTATTATTCATAAGGTCAAACTCGCTACACACACACACACACAGTGTTTGCCACAAATGAATAACGACACCTCGCTGATCTCGTCAAGGATTGTAAACCATCGTCACGCGAAAACTCCGGTCATCACATCGCAGCAGCGGTGGCTTTTGGGCTGCTGGCCATCGAACAAAGACGACCGTCACCGCATCGCGCGGCGCTTTCAGATGCGCTTCCGCGGCCGTCTGGAATGCTCTTTCCTTCCCGATATTAGGAAGCCACTGGAGCGATGCACTCTTAAATCAACTAATTTCTTTACAACTGACTTCTGTGTTTAGTCTGTTGTCCCTTCCCCCCACGCCGCCGATTAGCACGGTTGTCTACGTACGGTGCGAAAGAAGTTCAACATACATGAGTAGAGTAAAAATGTGGACGTGACGTCATGTGTGCCGTCCAGTGCGATGACGTGTGACGGAACATGAACGTCATGCGTGCTGGGTGGGGCAATGACGTCACGTCTCCTCGAGTATTTAGGGGGGGGGGGGACCCCGTGACGAAAGCGGGGTCACTGTGGGAACGGGTCATGGTAGAAGGGTGAAGGTGGAGCGAGTGGTGAGTCTGGGGAGAAGCCAGTGGAAGCCGTTGGAGGTGCTTCTCTCTCCGGTCGGTGGAGTTGGCAGAGTCCCCGATCCGACGCGAGAGAGAGAGAGAGAGACCGGAGCTAGCCGGGCTGGGACCAGACAGAGTAGGGTCGTGTGGAAGGACTCGGTCTAGGAATCCCTAACCCCTGGGAGTTGTTACACCCTTGTGTTATTGTTAATAACTATAATAAACCTTTGGCGCAAGCCCTTGACCTTCAAGTCGTCGCCGGGAAGTCCTCAACACATCTCTGGTGAACCGGTTCATGAAACGGTGCGCTAACCACTGTGCCACCGCTCAATATCCAGTGTGGTTATCTAAAAATATTGTGCGACATATGACTTTTAAATGGGTCTATTTTCTGCTCGGCGAGGACACATTAATATTTGAACACTTAATTTATTTTCTATTAATGAAAAAAAATCAATGTTATATTCAATTTGAGAAAATCAATTGGGATCACTCTAATTGTATCGCGTGTTCATAAAATTGAAAGAGTTAGTGTCAGTGCTGATGCTGCATCTATTGTAGGTGCCGTCACTTTGCATTTCAGTTTCTCAAGCTCACAGTTTCTCTGCAGTAGAGCTTTAATCTGATTAAATGCTTAATTTATACTTTGGAATGCCCTTAGGATAAACCTCCGAGTGTATTTTAAAACGAATTTCCCGCTGAATTATTTGCATGCTTTGGCGGTGATTCTGGCACTGCCTTGCTAACAAAATGTCACCAGTTGCTGTCCATTCACCAAACGCGTACTGTTCAGCACACTATTCCCTGGTATTCAATAAATATCCATTGCTTCACAATTCGCAGATGGCAGTGAGGCAGGGATCGCTGAGCTGTCACTCCGGTTGTCTCCGTTAAATGATTTATTTTCACCACTTTCCAAAATATAAACCTGAAATTTATAAAGGTGCATTTATTTGTATTTGCTTATCCTGGTTGCACTTTTGGCTGTCGAGTTGTAAGCATGAAGAAAGGTTAAATCATCTCTGGATAAATTACTATTGTTATAATGATGAAAAAACATGTAAAAAATATATGGCTAAAACATCCTGACATTTAATTGATGCTGCAGCCGCATAACGTGGTTGAGCAAAGCTAAATGAAAATAATAATTATATTAAGATGGAAAACAAAGAGGCTGTGAACCCATTAGGTAATCTGAGAATTATCTATAATTATTATAATTATTGTAATGAAATACAAAGGAGGGCGGGCATTCGGTAACAAGGGCGAGTTAATGCACAGCTCATCATTACGATGAGCGGAACCGATTTCTTGAGGCCACCGCGACGTGAATTGCCACGAGGCGGAAGAGCTATTCATACCATCGACACCTTTGGTCTATCCACTGCTGGACGAAGGCCCCCCCCCAAAGCCACCGGGCATCGCTGGCAGTCCTGCGACGCAACGGTGCGTCTCGGTCCTGCACTCGATCGAATCTCATGGTTCAATCTCCACAGCGGAAGTTCTCCGGGTTGCGTTTCCCTACCCTGGGGCCGCCACCCCATTGTTAATCTCGACACATCGCCCATTGTCCCCTATCGAGACATTTCGTACCCACGTTCCGCAAACGTCATTTATGATTCCCCTCCCCCCCCCCCCCCCCACCGTAACTTGCGCATTGCTCTCTCATCAACCCCCTCCTCTTCCTATCTCCTGTGGCATTTCCATAGAACGCATCTCGCCGCATGCTGCATCGCGCAGTTTTCGGCATTTCTTCATCATTGTGGTGCGTGATTGTGATCCAGATGTGGCACGCGTAAACGAACACCCGAATACATCGAGAATGGTGAGTGATTATTTGATATTTAAAAAGAACAATCCGCGAATCTTACCCAGCCAGCCATGGAGAAAATCATCTCCCTTTCAAACGAAATCTACGAACAATACGGCGAATTTAACCTCGCCAATTACGCTTTGTGAAGAACAACTCGAGGTAATGTGGCCCCATAAACTACGGCTGTGCATTCCTCGTACGAGCCATTGCATCAAGTAGCCGCCGAGATAAAGCATCTGCATTCGTGTCGTTAGGGTTAGCAGTTCAATTTGGCTTCAAAACGCCTCCATAATGAGGTTATAATCGTCCGAGCCTGCAAACGCATTACAATGACATTTTTTTTCTCTCCCTCCAATTAAAAAGACGCAGCAACGGCATAGGCCGGTACATCCCGTTTAAAAATCAAACGCGCCGCCATCACCACCTGCACCGCCGCCCCTCCGACTATCTCGCTCCAATCACGGTGACATTTCTTTTTCGCTCAAAGCGCCACGTGTGACAAAGCGGCGCCGTTCCCGAAAAAGCAACCCCGCTTCGAATCGACCGTCCGCCCCCACGGATAATTTCGCGTGGCCGTCCACCAGAGTTGAAAACGTGTCTGCTGGGGGGGGGGGGGGGGGTCGCATCGGTTGTACCGCCCCGAGTCTGTATGTACGTTGGACTTCTTTCGCACCGCACGTAGCCAATGGTGCTAATCGGAGGTGCGGGGGGAAGAACAGAGCTGAACACAGAAATCAGTTCCCAAGAATGAAATGCAGCAGAGGTTTCCACCTCCTTGTTTTTTCAACCAAGTAAAGCCTCAACCTGAGCTATTAGCGTGATGATAGCTTATCCAAGTGCCTTATGTCATCATCATCACACGTAGCAATGTATCGCAGCAGCCAAATAATCTAAACGCGTGTTTTCTAAATGTGGAGGGGTGGGTAAACCCAGAGAAATATTCACGCGACTCCCATGGGATGAAGGGAACACGCAAGCTCCATACATAGAGCAGGCATCGACATGGTCTGGGATCAAACCCACGACTTCCTGCATACCAGGCGAGGGAGATGACATCTCGTCGCTGCGACGGCAAAAGCTCCTTTGGCGAAACTCTTCCCTGACTGTTTTGAGTCGCTTCGACAATGCAAGCTGTTTGGCCAACAAGTCGGGCAACCGTGTCAGTGGCATCGGTGGCATGAGTGCCGTGTCAGTGGCATCGGTGGCATGAGTCCCGTGTCTCTGGCACCGGTGGTATGAGTGCCGTGTCTCTGGCACCGGTGGTATGAGTGCCGTGTCAGTGGCTCCGGAGTGTGGACTGATGGGGGGAGCTGTGCTCAGAGAGGGCAAACCTTGCTTTCATATTTATTGCGTCAAGGGGGTTGACGCACGCTTTTTGCGCACAGTTCATTCTCGTAGCAGTTTAGCATTCACTTCAGCACACGCCAGGCTTACAGAGCCCGCGCGGCTCGCTCGACTGGTAGGGCAGTGCCCAGTTCGCTCGACTGGTAGAGCAGGGCCTAGTTAGCTCAACTGGTAGGGTAGGGCCCAGTTCACTCGACTGGTAGGGCAGTGCCTGGTTCACTTGACTGGTGGGGCAGGGTCCGGTTCGATTGACTGCTAGGGCAGGGCCCGGTTAACTTGACTGGTAGGGCAGCGCCCGGTTCGCTCAACTGGTAGGGCAGGGCCCGGTTAACTTGACTGGTAGGGCAGTCCCCTGCTTGGTCGATGGGTAGGGCAGGACCCGGCATGTTGCAGAAGACCCATCTCCTGACACCGCTACCGAGGCCACGTGAACACGGAGCCACTGCGACCAATGGGAAGGGCTCTCGCACGGTATAAACGTTACGTTTCATTCTGGCGTTCCAGCTGACTGCGTCAGATTTGCAAGTGATTGATGACCACATGGCAGACTCCACTCCCGTTGGTGGAAAGGAATGTACGTTGAACTTCCTTCGCACCGTACGTAGCCAACCGTGCTAAACGGAGAGGTGCGTGACCAGTACTGCACCGCACTGGCAAGTTGTGCTGGGGAAGATTGAGGTTGGGAGAGGTTGGGAGTCGTCGGTGTGTATGAGTGGTGCCCTCCCCCGCAGCCGTGCAGCGGTTATTGCGCTGTGCTACGAACCCAGCGACCCAGTTCGGTCCCCGCTCACGGCCACCAACACCACCAGTGACGTTTATGTGAACCGGTCCTGGGCCTCACCGAGGTCGACTCAGCCTCAAATAAGTACCTGGCGCAGTGTGTAAACATCGCCACAAAGGAGATGGAGGCGGCCGGGCGTGGTGCGGACCACCCACTCCCTCGTGTGCCGTGTCGGCCTTCATAGGTGCTCGCTAACAGCACTTGCCCCAACAGCCTGTCCTCGCCAGTCATTCTCAGTCAATCAACCCACAGCACCGGGGTCTGTCCGGGTGACCTCCCGTCAGCAAGCCTTCTGCACTCCACGGCGATAGCCTCGGCGGCCTGGCACAAGCGCGCCGTGATGCCACCACCACTTAGTGGCGAATGACGGCTGTCATTGTTGTTGGTGGTGCCTTCCCCCCATGCAAAATGTGTATCTCATTCTAAACTCAACCCGAGCAAGTGCAGGGCCCTCACAGTTATGGGTGGTATGTCCACTGGATGTTTGCTGAGCCCAGCCAGGACCAAACCACGATGCTCTGGCCTCACAAGATGCTTGAATCTTGCCCGGAGCATATTCATCTTTACAGGTTCCCCATGCGTAGTACAGTTTCTTTCAGAGCAGGTCCAAGCATCCATTACGCCAGCGATGAGGTCCTCACACTGGCCAGCTTCAGGTCTCTCCCGCTGCTCGTCACGATAATTGAGTCGTCCTTGAATACCACTGTTGCTGAGCACAGGCCCGAAGGGCCAACAACAAACAGCACTAGTATAACACGTAGCCTTTCGCGACCAATTACATCCACAATATAGGTTTTATTGGGGGTTCAATCGCGTAAATATAAATGTGTCGTTAAACCCGCGACGAATCTGGCTGTCGCCTAATGATCCTAGTTGTAATTACTGGTGAAACGTCGTACTCAGATTGTAAATGTTGTGGCTTGGCTCTCCAACACACTAGTGACGAATTGGCACGTTCTGTTTACGTGACAAACTGTGTCAGGTGGTGGCGGGTTTAACGACACATTTATACATTTACGCGATCTGACCCAAAAAAAACCTATATTACGGAGCATAGTATAGTTGTACCGGATATAAGGATCGAAACGGCTCTTTAATTGAGCAAGGTAGTGTGGCGGTTGAATGCAGCACGGCTTGGATGAAAACAGTCGGTCTTGCTAGACCGGGTCCTCGACGTGCGAGGAGGAATCAATGAGTGGAGTTCGCGGAAACAGCAAAACCACGGCAGCGGTGACAGAAGAGTGATAAGGAGGCGACTGACTGCCAGTTAGCGTGTGGCCAGAGTGAACGGCGAGCGCTGGATCATCGATGGGCCTCACTGCCTTTATGTTGAATCCTATCAAGCGCGGTCGACGGCTGGACGAAGATTCCAGCGAGAGCGCGTTGTGGGATGCTGTTGGCATGAAACACGCCGTATAAAATGCAAGTATTATGATTACTATCTACCTGCAGGTGGAGGGGTTGGTTAACTGAGAGCCCAGGCAGGCAGCTGCGTGCGCTTCTAGCCCCAGCATTGTTGCTGGAGAATAGAGAGAGCCGGCTGACACTGGACAGTTAAATTGTGAATTATTGTGTGTGTGTTTGTATGTTGAACTTCTTTTGCACCATACTTAGCCAACCACGCTAATCGGGGGGGGGGGGGGGGGAAGGACAACAAACTAAACACAAAAATAAGTTATCAATAAATTAGTTTTTTTCTATCTGCTTTTCAAAGTGCATAGCTCCAGTGGCTTCCTAATATTGGAAGGTAACGGTGCAGCCATGCAAACAACCGCTTGCTCACGCCACTCCTGGCAGAAGGCCCTCTCCGCTAGAGTGTGCTCTAGCAACCCTCTCCAAATTATATCTGGGCCTACTCTTCCAAGCTGGGCAGACATCTCCCACACTTTACTCCACCACGCACGAGCTGCCGAGCTGCCGATCAATTGCATTCATGGTTGTACGCATTTATACCGCTGGGTGAACAGGGATGGAGGCATTTGAGCCGAAAGATCGAACCAGCGACCTCTGCAGCCATGCTAACCTCCGATGAGCATAGTTGTATGTACGTGTGTTGAACTTCTTTCGTGGCCAACCGTTGTTAATCGGAGGTGATAACCAGTTGGCTACGTACGGTGCGAGAGAAGTTCAACGTACACACAAGTCGAGTGGCACTAACCACTAGTGTATGGCAGCATCCACACACTGCCCAGTGGCCATTACTGGCAACTAAGTATTCTCTTGGTTGTGGAGCTAGCATGTCCTGTTCACGTTCATGGGCAAGGAACTACTCTGTACCTAAAGACAATGCCACGGATATTTCAGTTCTGCGGATTTTCGAACGCGAACACAATTCTCTCAAAAACAAACGGGCAGACAGCACGGAGTTCCACTAAGTATAATTGCAACGGCTTACCCAAGGCCATTCTTCAACAGCATAGATGTTTGTAATCAAATTCCGTTTTCCGTATCGATGTTTGGTGGCTGAGTGGTTTGCTTGTGTATTTGCTTAGTCAATGTCTGCCCGTGAGAAACCTTTCATGTGCCAACCCGAAACGTCTACTGTCAACTTTGCGTCTTCAGCTAGACTACGTCGCCTCTCGGTCTGCCCCGAGGAAGACGCGCGCCCCCTTTGCCAAAGTGATCTTAAGTTAAAGCATTTCTCTACGTGCCTCTTTGCACACAATTTGCACTTTGTTACATTGCCTTTACGAATGTCCACGTTTCGTGCGCATTTGTATTTATCACAAACCGAGGCCTACATTGATAATAGGAATAAAAACATCGCACACATATATACAGTGAGGGAAAAAAGTATTTGATCCCCTGCTGATTTTGTACGTTTGCCCACTGACAAAGAAATGATCAGTCTATAATTTTAATGGTAGGTTTATTTGAACAGTGAGAGACAGAACAACAAAAATCCAGAAAAACGCATGTCAAAAATGTTAAAAATTGATTTGCATTTTAATGAGGGAAATAAGTATTTGACCCCTCTGCAAAACATGACTTAGTACTTGGTGACAAAACCCTTGTTGGCAATCACAGAGGTCAGACGTTTCTTGTAGTTGGCCACCAGGTTTGCACACATCTCAGGAGGGATTTTGTCACACTCCTCTTTGCAGATCTTCTCCAAGTCATTAAAGTTTCGAGGCTGACGTTTGGCAACTCGAACCTTCAGCTCCCTCCAAAGATTTTCTATGGGATTAAGGTTTGGAGACTGGCTAGGCCACTCCAGGACCTTAATGTGCTTCTTCTTGAGCCACTCCTTTGTTGCCTTGGCCGTGTGTTTTGGGTCATTGTCATGCTGGAATACCCATCCACGACCCATTTTCAATGCCCTGGCTGAGGGAAGGAGGTTCTCACCCAAGAGTTGATGGTACATGGCCCCGTCCATCGTCCCTTTGATGCGGTGAAGTTGTCCTGTCTCCTTAGCAGAAAAATACCCCCAAAGCATAATGTTTCCACCTCCATGTTTGATGGTGAGGATGGTGTTCTTGCGGTCATAGGCAGCATTCCTCCTCCTCCAAACACGGCGAGTTGAGTTGATGCCAAAGAGCTCCATTTTGGTCTCATCTGACCACAACACTTTCACTCAGTTGTCCTCTCATTCAGATGTTCATTGGCAAACTTCAGACGGGCATGTATATGTGCTTTCTTGAGCAGGAGGGCCTTGGGGCGCTGCAGGATTTCAATCCTTCACGGTGTAGTGTGTTACCAATTGTTTTCATGGTGATTATGGTCCCAGCTGCCTTGAGATCATTGACAAGATCCTCCCGTGTAGTTCTGAGCTGATTCCTCACCGTTCTCATGATCATTGTAACTCCACGAGGTGAGATCTTGCATGGAGCCCCAGGCCGAGGGAGATTAACAGTTCTTTTGTGTTTCTTCCATTTGCGAATACTCGCACCAACTGTTGTCACCTTCTCACCAAGCTGCTTGGCAATGATCTTGTAGCCCATTCCAGCCCTGTGTAGGTCTACAATCTTGTCCTTGACATCCTTGGAGAGCTCTTTGGTCTTGGCCATGGTGGAGAGTTTTGAATCTGATTGATTGATTGCTTCTGTTGACAGGTGTCTTTTATACAGGTAACAAGCTGAG
This sequence comes from Petromyzon marinus, assembly GCF_048934315.1. Classification (NCBI taxonomy): domain Eukaryota; kingdom Metazoa; phylum Chordata; class Hyperoartia; order Petromyzontiformes; family Petromyzontidae; genus Petromyzon; species Petromyzon marinus. Next base: position 7,125,977 of record NC_133716.1, on the reverse strand, counting down.
ATTGGGAGCACTCCATTTAACAGTGTGCTCCTAATCTCAGCTCGTTACCTGTATAAAAGACACCTGGGTGCCAGAAATCTTTCTGCTTGAGAGGGGGTCAAATACTTATTTCCCTAATTAAAATGCAAATCAATTTATAACATTTTTGACATGCGTTTTTCTGTATTTTTTGTTATTCTGTCTCTCACTGTTCAAATAAACCTACCATTAAAATTATAGACTGATCATTTCTTTGTCAGTAGGCAAACGAACAAAATCAGCAGGGGATCAAATACTTTTTTCCCTCACTGTATCATGGCATCAAATTCTCTCGGCCAGATCTATGGCGAGACAGGATTTCAGTACCGATGACATGGGCAGTGAGTTTTTTCGATCAATTCGTGCAAAATTTTGTCTGGGCCCCTTACCAATTTGGCAGTGACTTGTCCACTCAGACGCAGAGTCGGTGGCGATGAGTGGAGCTCCGTTGAAACACAGCCGCGGTTTAGGAAATTGCCAGCATGGGAAATGCATTTTGGGGGATACAAAACTTTGACATCGCGTGCACATACCTACGTCGCAAGTGCGTGAAGAGATTCCATCAGATAGGTTGATATGTCTGCATGTTTGTCTGAATGTGTTTTTACCCATATAAACAGGTTGATCGAGTGAATGATGCCTAAAGTTCAGCTGCGTCGCTTGAATAAGTAGCTGTGGGGCTTGTTCTTGCTTTCACGTCAATAGCACACGTGGGAACTCACCTAATGCAAGTGCTTTGGGCGCAACGTGAAATGTGAAACACACTTTTAAATATCATAGGTTGATGGTAATCGTGACAACTTTAATGTTGTTAGGTTGCCGATGGGGCTATGTTGCCAGCAGAGGGCAGTACAGCAGAAGCTGTTGTTATACCGTACTATGCCACCCGTCATTGAACCAGGATCTCAACTTGATGTTAAATGATGACATGTCGTGATTGAGCGGACGCCGAGACGGAAGTGTGGATGCTAGAGAACCATGACTGGTATACGTGATGGGCGATAGGAGATTCAGAAGAGTTCATAGTCTGCTCTTAAGAGCGCTGGTTGTCATGGCAAGAACCAGATTGGACGGGAAGGGTCTTACCGGCCATGTTGTTATTGTTGTTTTCCTCGCACTTTCTGTTTATAGGTGGCGTTGTGTCGCCACTCTTCGCGGCCATCGTGGGGTCTAACGAGATGACGGCCCCAGCCTGGTCACCGATGACTGCGCGAACATTTCCATCGCAGGAAATGTTGTTTTTCCACGTAATCTTAGAAATTAAAAGAGCGTTTGGCTTACCTGTCAACCCCTTATCAGTGCCTACCTTATAACAGGCCAATTCAGACCTTGTTGGTAACCCCGTGACCTTATAAACCTCATACAAAGTCACATCACAAGGGAGAAACACAAACAATGAGGCACGTATTGAAACGGCTATACGCCGTACGGACCTGAAAACTCAATTTCCCTGTACAAGAATACGGGGTGAACCGTATGGGTTGACAGCTATGAGTTGGACTACTCAAGCGACAAACAATCTCGCAGCAGAGTGTGTGGGACAGCGTGCTCTCCACACCCCTCCCCCCCATAATGTGCAAACTATAAGAGAAAAAAAAGTGCCACCTGCACGATTTATTTGGACGAAGTCCTGTCAAAGAATTACATCAATCTCTTTCGCACCCTTTCTCTATCACTCGGGGCAGCACTGCTTTGTGAGATTCGGAAATTGATTATTCGTCTAATGACACGACACCGATCGCGCTCTTGCAATGATTGGGGGAGGGGGGGGCAGGGGAGGAAAGACAAAAAAACGTTTCGCAAAAAAAACGTTTAGTACGGCCTGTTCACTGATTGATGGCACGTGGACTTGCTATAAATTTGGTAAATATAGAGAGGCACAGCTGGTCATCATTGCCTTTGCCGGTGGGCAACGAGTAACCTTTAGGTTAATCGCCGAACGCAAGATTGAGGATTTCTGCCTGTTCGAGCGGGCTAAGGGATACCTGGGTATCGTTCGCTGCGCACGGTCTCTCTCAACGGTGAAGAGTGGAAATATCATCTTGAATGAAATATGCACTTCTAATGAGAAGCATATTATGCTGTGTTGGAGCCAGCTGGGGTAATTACTGATTGAGGGGACCGGGCGTATGGAAAAACCTGCGTCAAGCGGACCCTATTTGCATCGCGTCTGGGCAATTGCATGCATGGGCAAGTGATAATGACAGTCATCCATTCTCATCATCGCTATGCCAATTGTATCCTCGTGGCAGTCTGGCAAAGGAGGGACACTCGACCGTACGTCATTTGAGCATCCGGGTGCTCATTACTGTTTTCGAATTATTCAGAATGTACCCTTTTTTATATTGTAGTGAATTTGAAAGAAAACAAGAATATTGCAAACTATTATTTTTTTATGATTAATTCCACGATTAAATTGTGACTTGATATAACCAAGACTGAATGTCGTGGTGTCTTTAAAATCATTGCGGATTTAACCGTTTTCAATAACTTACATCGTTGTGATGAATTGCACAGTTCCGTGCGTGTCAAAATTAACACCCGAGGTTTGGGTTGGCAGAGGCCAGGATGTTTCATTGAGGAGAAGGCGAAGGGAGCAAAAATTGAGTTCTGGCCGCTGATTCCAATCATTGCCACTGAGGCTCCCTTCATTCTGAGCCCCAAGGGGCTGGCCCTGGTCATTTCCTCCCCGTTAACACTCTGCTTGTAACAGTTTGGACGATCGCCCAATGCGCAGATCCCTCACGGCCAATCGCTTTTGGGTGCCGTTGAAGCTACGGCGCATGTGGCACACTGCACGGTAGACAGATGACCTTTGGCACCAGGGTTATGGCCCCAAAGTAAGAGACTTGGCAGTCTCTTTTTCAGGTGAGATCTAATTTGAAATTAATATTGAAAAAAAAACTATAAATTACTAACTTTTTTTTTGTTACCAGGTAAGGCCCACTGAGTATGTCCTCTTATTTTGATATTTGCATAGGTTAATTGATTATATAAGGATGACTTCCTTCGTTAAATATATACTGTAAAGTATCGCGATGCCCTCTTTAGTGGGGGCGACTTTTTACTAAAAAAAAATTAATGTAATGAATGTATGTTGAACTTCTTTCGCACCGCACGTAGCAAACCGTGCTAATCGGAGGTATATACTGTAGCTCTTTTTCAGAAGCGACCTGGCCACAGCTGATAGCTCAACGAAGGTGGCTTATCACGTGGAAATTTACAGCAGCCAAATACTCTGAATGCACGTTGATTTTAAATGTGGAGGCAAACACCGGAGGACCCGGAGAAAAATCCACGCAACCACGGCAAGAACGTGCAAACTCCAAATATACAGGCGTCAGGCGCGGAATTGAACACACGACCTCCTGTATACCAGGCGAGAGAGTAAACATCTCGCCACCGTGGCACCCGTACGTTGTTCAAGGAAAGATATTCCAAGAAGTCAAGAAGAAAATGCAAACAATCTAACAAAACGATACAGGAGCAGCCGCTAACTAACTAAATACATGAGTAAACAAAAACAGATTCTAAACGTAAATATATGCAATTGGGAAATGAAATCCAGAAAGCACTTAAAAAAGAAAGATAATTTAAATTAAAATGAGGTAGCAATTTAAGATTCAGTTGTTATTGCAAAACGAATGGTACCTTAAAATCATGTGCATTCATTTCACCCAAGTAGCTTCATTGTGGGACCTCTTTTCTATAGTGTGTAGTTATTTTAACTCATATCCACCTCGAAACACAGGCTGATGTCCCACTTTTGGGTAAACGTGCTGCGAGGTTCCTCTCGGCAAGTGGAGCGAAACGTCGGACATCGTGTTGAAAAACATGCAGTACAATGGAAGAACGCATCAGAGAACTGCATATCTGTCACCGCAGGGGTTTCCACTGAAATTCCTCCTGAGCAGCCATATACCGCAGATTTTACAAGGCATTTGACTCACTACAGGCATTTTAACTGTCATACGACAAACACATTTGGCTACGTACGGTGAGAATGAAGTTAAACATACATCCAATCTCGTAACAGAGTGTGGGAAAGTGCGCCCCCTCGCGATTAAAGTGGCACTTGCAGGACCTTTCGGATGAAGTCCTATTCGTGAAAATCTCTTCCGTGCCCTTTTAATATCACACGGGGCAGCACTGTTTTGCTAGAATACCAAATAGATTGTTCGTCTTATGATACGACACCAATAGCGCTATTGCAGCGAATAGACATTTGGAGCGGGGTGGAGGCAGGACAGAAGAGCAAAACATATATTTCGCAAAAGTTTAGTACGGTTTGTTCGCCAATGGACGGCATGCGGACTTTCAATGAATTTGGCAACTGTATTGAGAGGCGCAGCTGGTCATCACAAGCCCTGTGCTCTCAGGGTGGACCCTTTGAGCGGCCTTCACAAAATGGTGAGCCTGGCTGGATGGCAGGAGGAGAGAGGAACTAGAGATGGCACTAACAGCACAACCGCAAAAAACACACAGAGCTAGCATAACGCCAAATATTGACACGCATGCACTCCCATCTCGTATTTTGAGGTTCATTCTGACGAATTGTTTGCATCTTTGATATTCTGGGACACGTTGGGCTTGCTATGCTAATGGCAGTGCAGGTCAGGAATTCGATAAACAAGCTTCAAATAATTGCTTGCAGTCGCAAGCAATTCCTCAACTAATCTTGCTTCGGATTTTAAACTGGGCAAACGTGCAATGTTACCAAAGCACTGTAGCGCACTCAAGCAAGTTGAATGCTGATAACGGATATTACTATTTCTGGTATTTCTCAGCAGACAATTATTTAGTCATACATTCTAATCTTTTTCACGTAAATGTGTATTAAAAATATTTTTGCAATGCATCATGCATTTACCCTTCACACGGTGTACTTATATTTTCATTGAATATCAAACATCGCTATCATTTCCAAAAGATAGCAATGTAGCAGTAATAAATGCAAAACTCCTAATCTTGGTTCAACGGCGGACGCGTGCGAAGAGTTGATGAGCAACGGTGAAGCGTTGTTGGGTGCAGACACTGGTGGGCTATAATTAATGTGTAGGGCTGTAATATTGCGTGAAGGTAGCGAACAAACCCCTTACGCCTCTTAACATTAACATTTTCACATCCTACCCCAGCTCACGTTGCCTTCCAAGCACATTTTTTTTTCCGCGCAGATGACACAAGGTGTAGGTTGCGTCAAGAAAAAAAGGTTAATCGCCCTGCAAAGCTGCTATTTCTTTGCACCGACGTGATTAATTGTCAGTGTTTGTAAATGCAGCGCCCTTATCAATTACTTCATATTCAATTGTCAACTTTGATTCACCGTCAGTTTCATTTTTTTTTTAAATGCCAGTAATAATTAGTTTTGTGTATTTATTGTCGTGATATATACTTTTTATTCTTATTTTATTTGAGAGAAAAACGTAATAAAATGAGATTAAGGTTATCGTGACATTTGCTTTTTAATGTATGCATTGACCTTCTGTGCTGCTTTACCTGCCACCCTTTTTGCCCATCCGCCCACCCAGCCCGCACCGTCGCGACCGCCAGGCTCACCCCACCCGAAAAGAGCAGTGACTCCTAAACTATATATATATTTTTATGATTGTATACAAGGGAAGGCCCACTGAGCTACGTAGCTCTTTTTCAGGAGCGACCTGGGCCACGACTGATAGCTCAACGAAAGTGGCTTAACATCACGTGGACATGTTCCTGGTTCTTTCGGTAAAGTCACCACGTAGAAGGATAAAACAATAAAATAATAAAAATAAATAACAATAAAATTCTCACGACGTTTCGACTGCAACACAAGCAATCATCATCAGGTGTGAAAACCACAGCAAGAAAATTTTCTTGTTGTGGTTTTCACACCTGATGATGATTGCTTGTTGTGGTTTTCACACCTGATGATGATTGCTTGTGTTGCAGTCGAAATGTCGTGAGAATTTTATTGTTCTATATTTGTATTATTTTATTGTTTCCCTTCTACGTGACTTTACCGAAAGAACCAAGAATATGAATCAGTGCAGTCACGAGAGCTTTAAATCAAAATAATGTGGACATTTACAGCAGCCAAATACTCTAAATGCACGTTGATTTTAAACGTGGAGGCAAACACCGGAGGACCCGGATAAAAGTCCACATAACCACGGGGAGAACACGCAAACTCCAAATACACAGGCGTCGGGGTTGGGATCGAACCCACGACCTCATGCATACCAGGCGAGGGAGTTAACATCTCGGCAGGATCTGTTTGCGAGCGTGGTGCAGGCCGGTGACAGACCGCTGATGTTACATAAAAAAACATAAATCTGACAAAGCGTCCCCATTTATCCCGCGTTTAATAACATCCTGCGCCATTTGTTATCGCGTTTGTCCGAGTGCAGGGCTGCCAAATTTATAAAGCGTTTAGAAAATAAATAATGGGTACCAACCCCCCACAACTCCTGAAAAAAGAAACCCACATTGGATAACATAAAACACAGCACGACAGTAACAATGAATAAATCATGCCCCCCTGTCCAAGCGGTCGTTCAAAGTAGGTGCATACACCCGGCAATTAAGAATAATTCCAATGCTGCTTTTGAGCGTTTCGAGGAAACCAGCAAAGCGGCAGCAACAATTTCACCGGGCGCAAAGCCGCAGATCCCACTGGGTCTGCCCCGTATCTACTTTCGGGATGATATCCAAAAATCAAATCCCAGCAGGCCGAGCGGGTGGTTTTTATGCGATCGGGGACAGCGGTGGCCAAGGGGAGAGGCGTGTGATTGACTGGAGGTGGCCTGTAAGGAGGTGCGGGTGGAGGATGGATGAGTTCTGTTGGCGTTGGGAATCGGTGGAGGAGCGATTGGCACGCCGCGCTACGAACCCGGCGACCCGAGTTTGATTCCTGCTCGTGGCCAACAGCAGTAACGATTATTTAAACCGGTCATGGGCCTCCCCTATGTCGACTCAGCCTCATGTGAGCACCTGGAGTGGTGTATAAACATCGCCACTGGGGACAAAGGTGGACGGGCATAGTGCTGGCCACCCACCCCAGCATGTGCCTTGCCGGCCTTCATAGGTGCTCGCGAACAGCACTTGCCCCAACGGTCTGTTAAGGCTACACGGGGGAATATTTGTCTTTTTTGTCTTTGTATGCTGGGGTTGGGAATGGAGGCAATAATATCCTTGCATTGTATTAAAAACATGATACATGTTCAGTGCATAATTATAATAATCTCATTGTAAATTCGACTGCGTAGGTTATCGCAGTTGTGCCGTGTAGGTTTTAGATATGTTCACGGGTTGTACCTCATCGGACACCAAACAGCTAATTATAAATAGGGGATAAATATGAATGCATGCGTGTAAAATAATGTTCTGCCACTCGTCAAATCGTCTGCTGGACGAAGGCCTTCGCGCAGTGTCGGCCATTGGAGTTGTTTGACCATACTTCACCGCCTGGGTCTGTGCGGGTTGGTGAAAAGTGTTCACCAGGAGGAGTGCAGATATCACTTCCCATTGATGTTAGCCACTTTGTTTTAGCCACTGCGCTACCGCTCCCTCTGAAACATTTGCGTAAAATGCTGTGTGTGTGGACATGTACAGTGAGGGAAAAAAGTATTTGATCCCCTGCTGATTTTGTATGTTTTCCCACTGACAAAGAAATTATCAGTCTATAATTTTAATGGTAGGCTCATTTGAACAGTGAGAGACAGAATAACAACAAAACATTTCAGAAAAACGCATGTCAAAAATGTTATAAATTGATTTGCATTTTAATGAGGGAAATAAGTATTTGACCCCCTCTCAATCAGAAAGATTTCTGGCTCCCAGGTGTCTTTAATACAGGTAACGAGCTGAGATTAGGAGCACAATCTTAAAGGAAGTGCTCCTAATCTCAGCTTGTTACCTGTATAAAAGACACCTGTCCACTAAGAAGCAATCAATCAGATTCCAAACTCTCCACCATGGCCAAGACCAAAGAGCTCTCCAAGGATGTCAGGGACAAGATTGTAGACCTACACAAGGCTGGAATGGGCTACAAGACCATTGCCAAGCAGCTTGGTGAGAAGGTGACAAGAGTTGGTGCGATTATTCGCAAATGGAAGAAACACAAAATAACTGTCAATCTCCCTCGGCCTGGGGCTCTATGCAAGACCTCACCTCGTGGAGTTGCAATGATCATGAGAACGGTGAGGAATCAGCCCAGAACTACACGGGAGGATCTTGTCAATGATCTAAAGGCAGCTGGGACCATAGTCACCAGGAAAACAATTGGTAACACACTACGCCGTGAAGGACTGAAATCCTGCAGCGCCCGCAAGGTCCCCCTGCTCAAGAAAGCACATATACATGCCCGTCTGAAGTTTGCCAATGAACATCTGAATGATTCAGAGGACAACTGGGTGAAAGTGTTGTGGTCAGATGAGATCAGAATGGAGCTCTTTGGCATCAACTCAACTCGCCGTGTTTGGAGGAGGAGGAATGCTGCCTTTAACCCCAAGAACACCATCCCCACCGTCAAACATAGAGGTGGAAACATTATGCTTTGGGGGTGTTTTTCTGATAAGGGGACAGGACAACTTCACCGCATCAAAGGGACGATGGACGGGGCCATGTACCGTCAAATCTTGGGTGAGAACCTCCTTCCCTCAGCCAGGGCATTGAAAATGGGTCGTAGATGGGTATTCCAGCATGACAATGACCCAAAACACACGGCCAAGGCAACAAAGGAGTGGCTCAAGAAGAAGCACATTAAGGTCCTGGAGTGGCCTAGCCAGTCTCCAGACCTTAATCCCATAGAAAATCTGTGGAGGGAGCTGAAGGTTCGAGTTGCCAAACGTCAGCCTCGAAACCTTAATGACTTGGAGAAGATCTGCAAAGAGGAGTGTGACAAAATCCCTCCTGAGATGTGTGCAAGCCTGGTGGCCAACTACAAGAAACGTCTGACCTCTGTGATTGCCAACAAGGGTTTTGCCACCAAGTACTAAGTCATGTTTTGCAGAGGGGTCAAATATTTATTTCCCTCATTTAAATGCAAATCAGTTTATAACATTTTTGATATGCGTTTATCTGGATTTTTTTGTTGTTATTCTGTCTCTCACTGTTCAAATAAACCTACCATTAAAATTATAGACTGATCATTTCTTTGTCAGTGGTCAAACGTACAAAATCAGCAGGGGATAAAATACTTTTTTCCCTCACTGTATGTATACATCCTTCGTGTATGCACCGTCGATACCATGTATCCTGTCTATGTATAATGTGACAGGTGGATCATTTGTGGTGGAGTAAGGTGTGGGTAACAACAGCTTCCTCCAATTCGCCTGTTCAACGTGCAGAGGGTTAGGATGAAAGTGTCCCCCTAAACCTCCCTTGGTATAAGCAGACCCAGAGATTCAGCGGTATAAGCAACTGACAGACCTTTGCCTGCACGGGGCAAGTCCTTCATGTCTGCGTGCGAGGCTATGCAATTCGCGTATTGCAGCTCTGACCCCCTTTTTCACATTCGGCAAAAGTGGATGAAACCACACTCAACAATATTGCAGCCTTCTGCATGGGGAGCTGACCCAACGATGGATTGGTCAATGAGCCTGGGAAAGCACACGTGTGTTGCGTGTGTATGTGTGTTTAGTGGGGAGGCGCAAGTGTAGCGGTTAGCGCACCGCGCTACGAACCCGGCGGCGCTGGTTCGATGCCCGCTCACGGCCAACATCAGTGACCATTAACTGAACCGGTCCTGGGCCTCACCTAAGTCGACTCAGCCTCAAACGAGTACCAGGTACGGTGCGTAAACATCGCCACTGGGAAGACAAAGGCGGCCGGGCGTGGTGCTGGCCACCCACCCCCTAGTGTGTTGTGCCCGCTAACAGCACTTGCTCCTCCAGTCTGCTAAGGCTACACGGGGGATCTTTGTCTGTCTATATGGTGACCCAGCGGGGAGTGGTGGTGTCGTGATTAGGGCACTGCGCTGCAAACCCGGCAATCCGAGTTCGTGACCCAACAGCGGTGGCGGGCATCTGGACCGCTCCTCGGCCTCCCCGTGGTTGACTCCGTCTTGAACGTGTACCGAGTGCAGGGTGTCGAAATATCATCACCGGGTAAACAAATGATGCCGACCACACCACCTCCTTTGCGCGTCGCGCCGTGCCTTAACAGGCGTTCGCTAACGGCACTTACCCCAACAGCCCGTGTCGGCTATACGGGAGATATTTGTCTTGCGCGGTCACCCACCCGCCCTGGTCTATGCACCACCTCCAGTTTCGTCTTCTCGGCATCTTCACACCCCTGTCCAAAGTGCCTGTCAGTTTGCAGCCTCGGGGTTTGTGCGTTGCGTGCGGATGCGTGCGAGTGTGCATGTTGCGTGGGGGAGCGGTGGTGTAGCGGGTTAGCGCTGCGCTACGAACCCGCGGAGCCGAATTCCATTCCCGCTCACGGCCAACGCCAGTGAAGATTATCTGAAGCGGTCCTGGGCATCCCTTAGGTCGGACTCAGCCTCGAATGAGTTCCTGGTGCGGTGTGTAAGCATCGCCACTGGCAAGACAAAGACGGCAGGGCGTGGTGCAAGTCACTCAGACAAAGGTGGGTGTGTTGCTGGCCATCCACCCCCCTAGTGTGCCGTTCTGGCCTTCATAGGTGCTCGCTAATAGCACTTGCCTCAACAGTCTGCTATGGCTATACGGGGATCTTTTGTCTTTGTGTGTGTGTACGTGTGTGTGTGTGCGTGTGTGTGCGTGTTCGTGCGCAGGCAGCCCAATCGCCACTCCATGGTGACAAGCCAGACCAGCCCTCTGACTGCGACCGCTGCAACTTCTGTTTGGGACAAATTGCTTTCAGGATTGCACCGGGGTCAGTTCACGACCCGCAGAGTAACCCTGTGTATTTACCAACTTGTTTCATTATTTTCTTACTGCCGTCGCTCGTTCTTTCCACCCCCCCCCCCCCCCTTGTTAGTTATCGCCCTGGTGGCACCGCGGTGTGAAATGTTGCAGACCCGCTGCATCTGGTGGCCCCATCCTTGCGCTCTAACGGAGCCCGGTTAGAGCGAACAACGTCCGTCACTTCCATCGAGGTCCATCACGGCGATTTGCGCTCCCGACGCCGGCTCGCCCACGGGTTTTCGGATCGTGCCGACAGCAGGCGTCCGACGTTTCGCTCCAAGTGCCGGGAGCATTCTTTTCAGGCAATTGTTCAAATTCAGGACTTGTGCTGCGCCCGAGAGAGCCGTACGGCGCAGCCACGAACAGCCATGCTGTAGACATCCGCACAAATTACGTGGCATGTGCTCGCGCGAAGTCTAGTTCGATGAGTTATGATTACAGTATAACACGGAAGTCTAATTGAATGTACATGAAATATTAAATGTAACATGAAACTTGGCAGCCCTTTTTGCTAATCGACTGGATCGCGGCCCGCCCAATGCCGTGCTGGCCATGGGGGTTATCCGACCGTACGACACCGAGCTAGTTAGGTGTGGTTTAGGAAAGGGGTCACCAATGATACAATTCATACATCACTCTAAACTGATGTTAGCCACGTCCCGGAGTTAAACTTATCTCGCCGGGTTCATCACGCAGTGTGCTACTGCACAAATAATCATCATCATCTTCACCCACGTTCAATCCACTGTTGGGATGAAGGCCTCCCCACGAGATGTGATGCTCCAACCAGCACCTGCACATTAACTCCACAAATACCGTGACGCAGATAACAGCTGTAGTGTATAAAGTGTATATGATAACGACAATAATGGTAGCGATAGTGTTAATGCCATTGACTAATATAGGAAAGTCTCACTGCGACTTAAGTCTACTTTTCAGAAGGGCTCTGGGTTGGGATATTTAACTTCCATTGTGCATTGTACTGGTAGGAACCTCCTGGTTACACTAGCCCACAGGGGATTATTGTGTCCATCCGTCCGTCGTGCATCCAAAATGGGAGGGGTGGGGCTGGGTGGAGAGGGGAGGGTGGGGAGGGGCTGGGTGGGGAGGGAGGGGCTGGGTCGGGAGGGGAAGGTGGGGAGGGGCTGGGTGGGGAGGGTGGGGAGGGGGCTGGGTGGGGAGGGTGGGGCTGGGTGGGGGGTGGGAGGGGTGGGGCTGGGTGGGGAGGGGCTGGTCACCCCGTGGTGCCCTTATAAAACTCAACGTCTAACCTACTCACGCCGGCTTGTGCCCGCCCTCACAGTCGGGCATATTTGCGGAATACACCACGTGGTGCCGCCGTTGACCCTGGCCATTGACCGAGCAACCCAACGTTCCTACCAGCTCCCTCCGCAGGAATGTGTTATATTCCGACAGTACTAAAGTGTTATACACATCTATAGACTGTGTCTGAAGAGTAAAGTGTTGCGTACGACAATAGCAAAACAGGGGCGGTGTAGGTGTAAGGGTTAGCGCGCAGTGCACTATGAGTGTGGCAACCCGAGTTTGATTCCCAGCCAGGGCTAACATCAGTGATTTCTGAACCAGTCTTGCACACGTTATATGATGCCGACTGTACAGTAGTACTCTACAGTATAGCATACTGCACATGTGAAATAGGTTTGCAGCGGCTTAATTAAAATGTCCTTCTATTATAGACACATTAACGCCATCACGATTGTACCCAAATTCACAGCTTCTTGGTGATAACACTCGCTCCCGCCCACTGAATCTAAAAGCGAGTCTGTCAGCATTTGGCTTATTAAAACACATCGCAAGCGTGAGGATTCTACACCGGCACCTCATTTGGCAATTTTTTAAAACGTCAAAATTAATTTCATGCTCAAATGAGCAGGAGGCGGTGCTCATCTCCCGTCGGTAGACCTGAGCCAGTCGTGGACATTCCACACACCTATGGCGAGGGTGAATCTCTCCACAAAACAACCACTGTTGACTTACCCCACCAAGTGGTGCTTATTTTATCCACCCCGCAGGGATGATGGGCCGAGTCAACCCACCAAGCAAGGTTCGAACTCACAACCTTCCGAGAGCGAGCCGCTCGCACGAACCGCTGAGCCAACATGTAAATTGTGAGTGGGTCAAATTGACATTTTGAAGGTATCAAGGTGATCCTTAAGTGAACCAAAGCCTCGGAATTTAATGGGTGGTTGGGAATAAGGATTTGGTTGGTGAGTGAATGGTGTATGTATGTGGGGGGGGGAGGGGGGGGGATGTTAATGATTTAGGTTATAAATTGCGTGCTCAGATATTCGTTATAAGGTCAAACGGGCGATGTAAAGCGTGGAAAAGAGCACTTAGTAAAGCCTACCGTGACACCCCTGATGAATCGGTGAGAGGTAGAGGGGCGACAGACTGACGGCTGAGGCTACACCCCGAACCTGATGGTTCTCTGCACCCTAAACCCGACACGTTGGGGAATAGAGGGCCCCTCAATTGCGACCAGTTGATTATTTGCAGTCGAGGAGCTGCGATTGAAAGTCCTCCACGTGTGCTGCTGCGCACAGTCGCGGTGGCGAGACCGAGGCGGCTTGAGGATGGACGCAGGATTTAGGGTGAAAGCCATGGCAATGAGCAGGGGGCACGGGTGAAATCGGGTTGCCAGGGTATTGGAGTGTGGAAGGGCTTGTGTGTGTGTGTGTGAGAGTGGGGCATCTCAGTCAGTCGACCCGTGGCACCTGCTGGGTCTGCCCCGTGACCTCCTGCCAGCGGGCGTTCGACACTTCACGTGGCCTCAGGGTGCCCATAGCCTGGCACAAGCGTCGTGGTGACGTCACCGCCACTTAGTGGCGAATGGCGGTTGTTGTTGTGTGTATGTAAAAGTGTACGTGTGTCGAGCTGCTGGCTGGCCACCCGCACCCTCGTGTGCCGCGCCGGCCTTCGTGAGTGCTCGCGAACAGCACTTGCATCGACAGTCCCCTAAGGCCATACAATGGATCGTTATCTTTACCTTGTTGTGTGTCATGCGCCATGCCGGCCTTCATTGGTGCTGCTCGCTAAGAGCTACATACGAAGCTCGAGGCCAAGAAGACCCACAGCTTCCTATGGAGCGATAGGCCAGGTAGCTTCCACACAGCGTTACTCAGCCGATGAAAAGATAATACCACTCAACTGATTTCTGCTGCCCTAACTTGGAACTAGTCGTAAGCACCATAAGCACACTGCCCAGGTATGCGAACGTGTCCCCTCTCCACAACCACCCCATCACTTGTGGGGCGTTGAAGGGGTGAAGTGGTTTGACCACACAAAAATACCCGGGCAAGTGCTACACAACAACAACCGCTATTCGCCACTAAGTGGCGGTGACGTCACCACGACGCTTGTGCCAGGCCATGTGCACCTTGAGGCCACGTGAAGTGTCGAACGCCCGCTGGCAGGAGGTCACGGGGCAGACCCAGGTGCCACGGGTCGACTGACTGAGATGACCGAGACGACTGGCTGATGCATCACCTGTGCCCCCGACTGTGCCAACTTGCTGTGCATTAGCCACCCGGCGCTCCGCTCGTTGTTGTGAGCGTCGCAAACACACGTGCACATACACACTGACGTCTTCTCTGTGCCCAGATAGAGGGGGGCTAAACGGTCCAGGAAGGGTCTAAGACGGGGAATGGGCTATTGTCGCACAGCAGGATGTAGAGTTGATTCGACTTTCCGGTGATTGGTATCAAGATCTCTGCCTGTGGTGGAGGAGGCTTGTGAAGGACGCCTGCTCGACACTTGGAGGCAGTCGCCCTCCAACGTCGACGGAGTGGGGAGGAGCGACGCTCACAACGACGAGCGCCGGGCGGCTAAAACGCTGCAGTTTGGCACAGTGGACAGCACAGGTGGTGCATCTGCCAGTCCAGTCATCTCAGTCAATGCGTAACACCTGGTTCTGTCCCTTGACCTCCTGCCGGTGGTCTTTCAATACTTCACGTGGCCTCAAGGTGCACCGAGCCTGGCACAAGCCCCACGGTGACATTACCGTCACCTTGGGATTAATGAATGTTGTTGTTGTTGCATGTGTGTGTGTGCGCGTACGTCGGTGGAGCAGTGGTGTAGCAGTTGTTGCACTGCGCGAAGAACTCGGCCACCTGAGTTCGATCCCGGCCAAGGCCAACATCAGTGTTAATTATCTGAACCCGTCCTGATCCTCTCCTAGATCGACTCAAGCTCAAACGAGTGCCGAAGACGGTGCATAAATATCGGCACTGGGGAGAAAAAGGTGGCCGGTCATAGTCCAGCAGTAGCCTCACACCACTGTCTCATGCATGAGTCAAAAACATTCCGGCCTTCAGAGTAAAAGAGGTATAGAATAAGCAACGTTTCGGGCGACGGGTCTTCTTCATAGCACATCGAGAGGTCAGAGAGGTGGAGTGAACAATCGTTTGAGTCTGCACTATACACCTGGTTAAAGAAAAACACGAGAAACCGTTTTAAGAATGTTTAGAGATTTGCCTGCGTTGGGTGTGTCGGTGTGTGGGTGTGTCGGTGTGGGTGGGTGGGTGTGTGGGTGTGTCGAGGTGTGGGTGGGTGGGTGTGCGGGTGTGTCGGTGTGTCGAGGTGTGGGTGGGTGTGCGGGTGTGTGGGTGGAAGGGTGTGCGGGTGTGTGGGTGGATGGGTGTGCGGGTGTGTGGGTGTGTCGGTGTGGGTGGGTGGATGTGCGGATGTGTCGGTGTGTGGGTGGGTGTGTGTGCGGGTGGGTGTGTGGGTGTGTCGGTGTGTAAGAGGGTGTGTAGGTGTGTCGGTGTGTGGGTGTGCGGGTGGGTGTGCGGGTGTGTGGGTGGGTGTGTCGGTGTGGGTGGGTGTGTAGGTGTGTCGGTGTGTGGGTGGATGTGCGGGTGTGTGGGTGTGTCGGTGTGTGGGTGTCGGTGTGTGTGTGCGTGTGTGGGTGTGTGGGTGTGTCGGTGTGTGTGTCGGTGTGTGGGTGGATGTGCGGGTGTGTGGGTGTGTCGGTGTGTGGGTGCGTGTGCGGGTGGGTGGGTGTGCGGGTGTGTGGGTGTGTCGATGTGTGTGTGGGTGTGTGGGTGTGCTCGGAGCAATCCGAAGACGCTGACGTGGTTAACAAAGTACAACTCGGGGCTGTGAAGCAGACGAGAACACTGACACGTGTGGCACGGATAGCCCAAGGGGACCTAAGCCACACGCTGGCTGTAAAACCCGATGGAACGATGACCCCAGTGCGTGACTTTGGAATGCCGGGGGGAGGGGGTGGCGGTCTTAGAAGAGGATTAACGTGAAGTGATCAGCGAGCGCCTAGCGGCAGCCCAAACAACTCCCTTAGGTGATGGCCATGAAATGTGGCATAGCAAGCAGCTCGGCGTTTAAATCGGTTCCACACCTGAGCCGTCATTTGAGCAAACCACACTTGCTGAGCGCATCTTTGAAGAGCAGGGTCTGTCTGTCTCTCTCCCTCTCTCGCTACCCGAGTCTGTAGAGTGTGTATTAATCAGGTGATTTGGTAATTCTGCTGCTGCTCCTCCTTTTGCGTTGTCAGTGGTGCATTACAGTGCCATTGACAAAGAACTGAAGGCAATTACATCGCAGCCTTCAAAATTAAAGAAAATAAACAGACGGCGATAGTTAGGACAGTGACAATTATTCATTGCACCTATGAATGAGAACCATTTTTGTGCGATAAAGACGGGCAATTACAAGAACCGGCGCATTATATATATTTTTTTAATTTCATGACCACGTCACGAACGAACGTGCCGAGTCGTATTTATCTATTAGTCAGTGCGATCGCACGGTCTAGCGGTAGCCCATTCGCCGCTCGTTCCAGACGTTGGTGGTTCGAAAACCAGTGGCCGCCCTGATTAACACTGCGGGTGCATTCACCGTTAAAAAAAATCAATAAATTACTACGCGCCACCTGCGTCACCGAGGACATTAAACGCCACGTGGTGTCATTCGCAATGCTTGGCCACTGTGTGCCGGTGTCATTGTTTACGGGGTTTTTTTTTTAAAGATTATTCCGCAAATTACTGTAATAATTTTGAATAAGCTGTACGGTGCATAGGAATCATGCGTGCCCCCCCCCCCCACTACCGCAATACCGTAATAACAATATCGTCGTGATAAAATAGGGAGCCCGATTGCGCAACTGCCCCGCAACCGGTTGCAGAAACGCTCGGGCGTGGACTGGGCTTCAATTGGCCAACGCACAGTCCACTTTGTGTAAAGTCTGCTTTGTATAAATTGATTCATGAAAGCCCCATTTTACGTCAGTCTACTGCTGGATGAGCACCTCCAAGCCACGCATGTGCGTCAGTGCGTGTTGGTGAAAGCCAGGGGAGCATAGCCATCGGAGCATAGTACAGTACAACAATGCATTGTGTTGCACTGCCCCCTGCTGGGCAGCTCGTAGCATCGCAGCAGCAGAATCCTACGACAACTTTGCTATTCATGGCTGTATCCCATCTAAGCAGCACAGCAGGTTCAACCCAATTAGCTTATAACACGGCCTTAAACAAAATATATATGCAGTGAGGGAAAAAAAATATTTGATCACCTGCTGATTTTGTACGTTTGCCCACTGACAAAGAAATGATCAGTCTATAATTTTAATGGTAGGTTTATTTGAACAGTGAGAGACAGAATAACAACAAAAACATCCAGAAAAACGCATGTCGAAAATGTTATAAATTGATTTGCATTTTAACGAGGGAAATAAGTATTTGACCCCTCTGCAAAACATGACTTAGTACTTGGTGGTAAAACCCTTGTTGGCAATCACAGAGGTCAGACGTTTCTTTTAGTTGGCCACCAGGTTTGCACACATTTCAGGAGGGATTTTGTCCCACTCCTCTTTGCATATCTTCTCCAAGTCATTAAGCCTTCGAGGCTGACGTTTGGCAACTCGAACCATCAGCTCCCTCCACAGATTTTCTATGGGATTAAGGTCTGGAGACTGGCTAGGCCACTCCAGGACCTGAATGTGCTTCTTCTTGAGTCACTCCTTTATTGCCTTGGCCGTGTGTTTTGGGTCATTGTCATGCTGGAATACCCATCCACGACCCATTTTCAATGCCCTGGCTGAGGGAAGGAGGTTCTCACCCAAGATTTGACGGTACATGGCCCCGTCCATCGTCCCTTTGATGCGGTGAAGTTGTCCTGTCCCCTTAGCAGAAAAACATCCCCAAAGCATAATGTTTCCACCTCCATGTTTGACGGTGGGGATGGTGTTCTTGGGGTCATAGGCAGCATTCCTCCTTCTCCAAACACGGCGAGTTGAGTTGATGCCAAAGAGCTCCATTTTGGTCTCATCTGACTACAACACTTTCACCCAATTGTCCTCTGAATCATTCAGATGTTCATTGCCAAACTTCAGACGGGCATGTATATGTGCTTTCTTGAGCAGGGGGACCTTGCGGGCGCTGCAGGATTTCAGTCCTTCACAGCATAGTGTGTTACCAATTGTTTTCCTGGTGACTATGGTCCCAGCTGCCTTTATATCCTTGAAAGATCCTCCCGTGTAGTTCTGGGCTGATTCCTCACCGTTCTCATGAGCATTGCAACTCCACGAGGTGAGATCTTGCATGGAGCCCCAGGCCGAGGGAGATTGACAGTTATTTTGTGTTTCTTCCATCTGCGAATAATCGCACCAACTCTTGTCACCTTCTCACCAAGCTGCTTGGCAATGGTTTTGTAGCCCATTACAGCCTTGTGTAGGTCTACAATCTTGTCCCTGACATCCTTGGAGAGCTCTTTGGTCTTGGCCATGGTGGAGAGTTTGGAATCTGATTGATTGATTGCTTCTGTGGACAGGTGTCTCTTATACAGGTAACACGCTGAGATAAGGAGCACTCCCTTTAAGAGTGTGCTCCTAATCTCAGCTCGTTACCTGTATAATAGACACCTGGGAGCCAGAAATCGATCTGATTGAGAGGGGGTCAAATACTTATTTCCCTCATTAAAATGCAAATCAATTTATAACATTTTTGACATGCGTTTTTCTGGATTTTGTTGTGATTCTGTCTCTCACTGTT
This sequence comes from Petromyzon marinus, assembly GCF_048934315.1. Lineage (NCBI taxonomy): Eukaryota > Metazoa > Chordata > Hyperoartia > Petromyzontiformes > Petromyzontidae > Petromyzon > Petromyzon marinus. Next base: position 7,107,067 of record NC_133716.1, on the reverse strand, counting down.
CAAATAAACCTACCATTAAAATTATAGACTGATAATTTCTTTGTCAGTGGGCAAACGTACAAAATCAGCAGGGGATCAAATACTTTTTTCCCTCACTGTAAATGGGTGACATTTCAAGAAATGGTCCTTCTCCATGCCACATCTTTTGGCGAATGTATCGAGTTGTTATTTATATGCATTCCTGAATTCCCCCCCCATCCCCCCTTTGCACGTGATGGCCTCACAAGCGACGTCATCACGTATACGGCTCTATTTAAGGAACGAATCAGAAGGCGGATTTCTCTACAAACTTGGCTGTCCGTCTGATGATGCTCGTTGTAATTCCTGGCGAAACGTCGTACTCAGGTTGTAAATGTTGTGGATTTGCTTTCCAACGCACCGGTGTTGCTGTACTAGTAACGAATTGACCACGTTCTGTTGGCTGTGTCGGTGTTGGCGGGTTTAACGACACATTTACATATTTGCGCGATTTAACCCCCCAAAAAAACTGTATTGTGGGTGATATTGGTCGCAAAAGCCCACAACGTATCGAGTTGCGTGTGTTAAATTTACGAATTTGGCAAGTTTAGATCCATGGACGCTGGCACGTAATGGCCTAACTTTTGGGAAGTAGGCAGTGTCCGAACTGAAGCAGACTATAGGTAAGATACACCACGGCAGTAATATATCATCGGAGCGGTCCCTGGATTCGAAACCGCCAAGCTCTTGCAACAAGCAGCAAACAGCGTTAGGCGCATGGCGCTGTGCAATCGTCCCCGAGTGTGACGCTGCAGTTCATGGAGAGCAATGACCAGTACCGTAACTCTACTGTTGTATGCATCGCATCTCAAGGGAATGGGGAACGCGTTAATGGAGGACAGCCACGGGAGAAGTGGAGAGAAGGAATCGGATCGCTGGGTGAATTGTTACATCACAATAATCAGAAGAATCAATCAGAATATGCATTCATAGTGGAGAAATCCGATGAGCCATGAAGCTCTTTTCCTACAGACGTCCACTATAATTGTGAGAAGCGGCGGCGGCGACGGCTTGGGAAGATCTCCATCCAGCAGTGGATTGACCATGGCTGCTGCTGATGAAGATGCGCGTCTTAACCTTTCGTGACAAATCTAATTTCCTATCGACGTGGTCCTCGCTCAATATCTGCGTCTCTGTGCCCTTGGTCTCTGACACTTGGAGGTGTCTCGTCCCCGGCGTGCTCACGCGATTGTGAAACCCAGCAATTATTACCGACGGTGCAAATAATCGCATGCAGAAATATAAAATTAATAATTCACAACCCCTTCGTCAATCCAACGCCGCGTGAAGGCCTCCTTCACGCTGCGTCGGTCGTGCTGCTTGTTCGAGCATACTTCACCACGCTGGTCTATATGGATCGGTGAAAGATGTGGTGGAGGGGGGGGGGGGTGGTGGGTGGTAACTTGATCAGTGGGTTGAGAGTCAACATCGGCGAACTGATGTTAGCCGTGGCTGGGAATTGAACTCGGCTCGCTGGGTTTTCACAGCGCGGTGCGCGCGAACCACTGCGCCACCCCTCCAAACAACAACAACAACGCCTTGCCGCCTGCTCCAAGCGAGATGCCTCGTGCAGAGTTCCTTGTCGTCTCTTCACGTCAACGAGAGGCGGCGCACCGCGTGGCGGTGAGCGCTGTCCACGCGAGCACCCCCCCACGGCGTTTCACTTACACTTGGCAGAAGGCAACGCGTGTGCACGTGCGTGCGCATATTGTATGGGAGATGTATGAAAAGCGATCATTCGCGGAGGCGGTGGCGTATTTGGTGAGCGCATCCGAGCTTCCAGTATAATTCTCGACAACGGGCTACTCACATCGGTGGCGATCGATATCTAAAGCGGTACTGGCCAACAGCAACCACCTCCTCCCCAATGCAATTTAGTGGTGAAGTATGGTCAAAGAACAACACCCCTCCACGACCGATACGATGTGGCGGGGGGAGAGGAGGGGGGGGGCAAGGGTGGGGGAGCGGCTTCACGCAAGGGTTATACAGTATTTATAAAGGACTGTCAGACCCGACTGATCAATGTGGTTTAAAGTGTTATCAAAGAGCCCACAGTGAATTGCCTATCGGGCTGTAAATAGACCGGCAGCTATCGGGTGTCGAACTGCAAACACGGCTCCAACTTGCTTGGTGGATGAGCACTGTGGTGTGCGCATACACAGTACGTGATTTACTAAATAATTAAATTAGATGTGCCGCACCAACTACGAAACGTGCTGAGCCTTCTCCGCCAGGCGATCACCGTGGCCGACAGAGAGGTCCGTGTGTAAGTGTCCGCGTGTTTCGTCAAGGCGGAGTCGACCTAGAGGAGGCCCAGGACCGGTTCACATATTCGCCGCTGATGTAAGCCGTGGTTTGGTGTCGAACTGAGGTGTCCGAGGCAGTGTGGAGACAAAGATAGCCGTGCGTGGTGCTAGTCACACACCACACCGTCGTGTTCATTGCTGGCATTAATAGGCGCTCGTTAGTAGAATTTGCCCTAACAATTTATACGGCGCGAGTAGGATCTTTGTTCCGTCTTTAATCTGAGGAGCGGTGGCGCAATGGTTTGCGTACTGCGCTACGGACCCGGCTGCGTGCATGGTGCGTGATATCGGAAGAGGTTCTGAACCACCCCTAGGTTGACTCAGCCTAAAACGATTACTGTGCCCGGTACGGTCTACACTGCAACCATCAGCACCGAGAGACAAAGGCGACTCCGTCGTGTGCCGTAATCGCCTTGGTAGGTGCTCGCGAACAGCACAACACCCTGCCCCAACGCTTTATATATAGGATACGCGTGGCATACATACATACATGCATACACAGAGAGGAGCGGTCACGCAGTGGTAAGCGCACTGCGCTATGAACCTGGTTGCTTTCAATTCGCCACGGCGGCTAACATCAGTGGCCCTTGGCTCTCACCCGCCCCCCATCCGTTTCACCCAACCCGCACTCACCACTGTGGTGAAATAAGATGAAGCAACTACCGCTAGCGACAAGCGTGGGGAGAGGCCTTCATCCAGCAGTGGATTGGGAAAAGGGGGTTTAGGACATTAGTCTACCTGTTATTCATCTGTATTATGCCATTGAGAGAGTAGAGAGCACGTTGTCACCAATTAATGGGTTGCGTTAATTAGGCATTTCAACATGACTAAGAAAAACAATCATTCTCCGCAGACATGAATATCACCTCATTGTACATGCTGACATGTTTAAATATCACCGCCAAATGTAACATAATTCATAAGACTCACTGGGTCTTATGACTTGGTTTTTTTTCAGGAGGGTCCTGCTCCTACATTGGGATGGTTTGGTCAATTACATGGATGAGCGTCTGTGTTGGCCGCGTGAGAGGAAATCCGAGTAACACGGAGAAAACCCCACGCATACCAGGGGGATAACACGAACCAATGACTACACACAGGTAGATTCACCGACCCACTGCCGTGGTGCCGTCCCAAATCTCTACCACCAACCCTCGCCGAACAAAGGGACGCATCGCAGAAACTCCGGCTGCAATTAAACCCCTGGATAACCTCTAATAACCAAAGTACCGCATAGGGCTGTAAAAAAAAACATGCCTTCGGAATGCACGGGGGAAGGCAACGGCCATAAGGTGGTAAGGTTCTGTAAGCAGTCAATTGTTATCAGCGATCACGAGATAGCGAAAGGGTCCATCAGGTAGAGAGGCGCGGGAAGGCAGAGCGAGGGCGTGATATGGAGGTGAACAGTCGTGGGGAAGTGGCCGATTTGGGGGATGGTGGTGGTGGTAGGTAGCCGGGTCGTACCATAAATAACACAATACAAGCAGTTCAGGGGGTGGCGTGGTGGCGCAGTGGTTAGCGCAGTGCGCTATCAAACCCGCTGATCCCGGTTCAATTCCCCTGGCACGGGTAACATCAGTCATTGGTGAGTGGTATCTGAACCGGGTCATGGACCCACCACATCCTTGACCAACACTAGCGTGGTTCAATAACTCCCAAGACACGTAACGTCGTGGGAAGGGGTGTCCTTCATCTAGCAGTGGATAGAGAAAGGGGCTGTACAAGTACAAACCAATAGATACGTACACACAATGAGAAGGGTTTCTGTCTGGTGGGGATGAATGTGAAAATAAAAAAATCACGTTTGCCCCACGCCTTAAAGGCCAAAGTGAATGCAATTTAACGCGCGTATCTGTGCGTATAAGGTCCGGCCGATGTGTATGTTGGCTTTCCGTTCACGATGTGTTTATTATTCGCGGCGTTATAGTGAGCGCCTATCCGCGCGCCCACGACGTTCCTATCATTGCGTGAATACAAAACCTGAAAGCGGTCACCCATGTGGAGGGGTGTCATCGGCTCTGGGGGGGGGTTTGGGGGGCAACGGACGGATGGAGCGATGGGGCGACGTTGCGCATGCACGGGAAGGGTTTGTTAGGCGATGGTGGTGTGGTGCGTATCTGTGTGAAGGTAATGAGTATGCGAATTAGCGACTTTGGGATGGGAAGGCGAAGGGGTGGCGAAACGCGTTAACAAAAGCCGCAGCCTCTCGCACAAAAAAAATGAATCCACGAACCTTCATCCTTCTTACGCGTCCCCCGGGCGCAGCACATGATATGACACACGAAGGTTACCAAACGCTGGTGTGTGAACATAGGCTGTACTACACATGGCTCTGTCGCTCGCCACCCACACTCACTTACCCACACAACGTAACCTCCCCCCAACACCTCTCTGATCTCCCTGCAGTGGCACGGACCACTGTCATATCTTGTGGCACCGGATCGTCGTGATTTCGATAGGCGGCTCTCAGCGGTGCACACACACACAAAGATCCCCCATTTAGCCTGTAACAGACTGTAGGGGCAAGTGCTGTTAGCGAGCACCTATGAAGGCCGGGACGGGACAGGAGGGGGTGGGTGGCCAACACCACGCCCGGCCGCCTTTGTCTCCCTAGTGACGATGTTTACACATCGCACCAGGTACTCATTTGAGGCTGAGTCGACCTAGGGGAGGCCCGGGAACGGTTCAGATAATCGTCACTGGTGTTGGCCGTGAGCGGGAATCGAACTCGGGTCGTTGGGTTCATAGCGCAGCGCGCTAACCGCTACACTACCGCTCCCCAACACGCACGCACACACACGCGCACACACGCACGCGCACACAGACACACACACAGATCCCCCCGTACAGCCTTCACAGACTGTTAGGGGCAAGTGCTGAGAGAGAACCACATTAAAGCAAGTGCGGGGCACGAGGGGACGGGGGTTTGGTGTGGTTAGCACCACGCCCGTCCGCCTTTGTCTCCCCCGTGCAGAAGTTTACGCTCCGCAACAAGGCATGCACCTTCACCACAGACTGTCCCGTCTCGTATACCACCAGATCCACATTGTTCACCATGAATCAGTCGATCAGAGCGCTCACTACCCGCGCAACTCAGCCCAGCATCTTATGCGTGCTACATACACACACACACACGTGTAGGTATACCTACTTACATGCCCTGCCTGCGATCACTGCCTGAATACGACGCATACCTGGGCGCATGGCCCAATTAAACCGAGGGCGTCACTGCTAAGACGCGAGTGCACGTGTCTCTATTGCGAGGTGGGGGGGGGGGCACGATAAACTAGCCCCCCACACTACTAGCACCGCGGTTGCGAAGGTTTTTCGCAACATTCAACGCCACGCGGTGTGCTCCCTGCCACATCCCGTTCGGTTCCTGCGCTCGGGGCAGTTGATTGCGTGGAGGGGATGGGTCAAACGCACGATTGGCAACGTTGGGTTAAATCCGACAACATTATCGTGGGCAACATAACCACCCCCAATGGAATGAATGAATACATTTAACAAAAAATAATTTACGCGTGGAGTTTAATAAAAGGTAACCAAACACCAAGCTTGTCCTCCCAAGCCCTCGGCTCCCCAAACATTTCCCTTCCCCGAAAATTTGCACGCGTGGAAAATCTCAGCGCCTGCCACTTACTTTATTGCGTTCCGTTCGCGGTCCTTTCTCCGCTTCTCGCTTGTCCGCGTATTTCACTCGGGGCGCATTCTCCCTCTCCTCCTCCTCCTCTGTCTCGTGGCGGATTGTGGAGGCAGCCGTTCGGCGTTATTGTGAAGGATTCAAACGGATCGAGAAGCCGTCGAGAGAGAGAGAGGGCAGGGGGGGCCGGGCGAGAGAGTGTCGAGCGAGGGGAGGTGTGGCGGAGGTGACTGGGCGAGCGAGAAGGCGCAAGCCGAGGGTCCTCTTCCGACTCCTCGGCGGGTTAGAGGTGTCCTCGAGAGAAAACGCTTGCGGGCAGCACGGCCACACAAATCTGTGCCGCTCCTCCTCCTCCTCCTACCCCTCCTCCTCCAACACCACCCAACACCAACCCAGCAAAAACGCGCCCGCTGGCAAATAATTAACTCCCGCACATGAAGTCTGACGTTTCGCGGCTTCCCCTCTCCGGACGAAAGCTCCGTCGTTTGGTCAAAGAGCCCACGCGTGGTGCTTCCTTTTCTTCTTCGACGTCCACCTCCTCCTCCGCCGCTTGTAGCCAAGACTCGACCGGTGTCGCTCCCGGGTCCCCCGAGATATGGGGCATCGACTCGGCGTGTAGATTACGTTGGCTTCTATCCCTCCACCCCCAGACCCCCGTCTCCTCTCTCTCTCCTGTTGTCTCTTTATCTCAAATCTTCGTGGGGGGGGGGGGGGGGGTCACACAACGTAGCGGCGGCCGCCACCTACGAGGAAGCCCTCACTTGGCTCGATGGTCCGCCGCGGTGTGCACGTTGCGATGAAATGTGCAGTCTCTCTGGCAGACGGGGGGAGGAGGACGCACGGGGAGAGAGAGAGCGAGAGAGCGAGCGAGAGAGCGTGAAGGTGTTGGAGTGGGGTGTGGGGATAAAGGACCGAGGATGGGGTGGTGGTGCTGGGGATGGGGTGGTGGTGATGGGGAGGAGGAGCACGCAGATACTACTGACGGGGTAATTAATTAGTCCACCAATTACGCCGGCTTTGCGACATGTACCTGCCTAGAACAAACCTACAAAAATACAATTATTTCAAAGAAATACAATAATACCACCACTCCCAACTATGCATCGTCGTAAGACATCTTCTACACGTCACCCCCTCCTCCTCCAAAACACAAAAAAGCAATCCCCTTGCCAGTCCGCGTTCGTCCTCCAGCCTCGTGCCCCTTCTCGCCGACTTGCAATCACTGCCGTACCTACGCCCTGCGCCACTGCAAGCGACTGGGAGAGGCGAGGAAGCGTCGCTTTAAGAGCGCTCCCTCATTCCCCACTCCCTCTCTCCCTCTCTCTTTCCCCTCCCTTCCCTCTCTCTATGTGTGTGTGTGCTGTCCTCCCTTGCGTCTCTCTATATGTGTGTGTGCTCTCCTCCCTTGCGTCTCTCTATATGTGTGTGTGCTCTCCTCCTTTGCCTCTCTGTGTGTGTGTGTGCGCTCTCCTCCCTTGCCTCTCTCTATATGTGTGTGTGCTCTCCTCCTTTGCCTCTCTGTGTGTGCGCTTTCCTCCCTTGCCTCTCTCTATATGTGTGTGTGCTCTCCCTTGCCTCTCTCTGTGTGTGTGTGTGCTCTCCTCCTTTGCCTCTCTCTATATGTGTGTGTGTGCGCTCTCCTCTCTCTCCCTTGCCCCCCCCCCCTGCGTGTGTGCGCTCTCCTCTCTCTCTCTCTCCCCTCTATAGCAGAACAACACCCCCCAACACCCTCCTCCTCCTCTGCTCACCCCCCACCCCCGCCGCCTCCATCACCTCGGCTCCGTGCGCACTATTCCTCCTCCCTCTCCCCTTCATCGCTGCTGCTGCTGCTGCCGCCGTCTCATCTAGCACGGCTGGGGCAGCAGCTATGATGGCCGCAAAGCCGCGGCTCCTGCCCGTGCCGTTCCCATTCGTGTTCACATCATCGGCAGCTGCTCCATCATCATCATCGTCGTCATCGCACGCGCTCATCATCATCATCCTCCTCCTCCTCCCCGCGTTGTCATCTGCGTCCGTGGCGCACTCCGGCTGTAGGACACACACGGTGACCGTGTCCACGCTGCCGGTCCTGCGTGAGAGCGAAGTGGCCTTCCACGGCCTCTCCTCGAGCTCGTCCTCGTCTGCCGCCGAGTCCAAGCTGCTGTTGTCCATCAGGCACGACCTCCCCGGAGAACTGGCCATCGCGGACGACCTGGAGAACACCGAACTGCCATACTTCGTGCTCGGTACGTGAGTTGTTGTCTTCTTCGTCCGTAGTCTGTATGTGTGTGTGTGAGAGTGAGAGACGCATGTTTGGCAGGTAGCTTCCACCAGTTGCCCCCCCCCAACCCACCACCTCCTCCTTGTCTCATCACCACTCACGGTCGCTCAACCTCGCCACTTGTACCGCGAGGGTGGCCCAGGAGATGGCGCTCCGGGCATGGGTCGTTGCAATCCATCTGTGCGGCGCGGGCGACGCGATCTTGGCAGGCGCCGCGCGCCTCCGCTCTGCCCAACGCCAACGTCGATTCATCCTGTGGCTGCGAGAGGGCCAGGAGGTGGTGCTGCCCACAGTGGATTCTTGAATGCATCTGTGCGGAGTTTTGAGCCTAACACCCCCCCCCCGCTGCCGACGCCGCCGACCCTCCAGTTTCCTTCGACGTGATAATTAATCGGCCAAACATCTCGATTTGTATAACAAGGACCCCCCCTCCCCTCCCTTGAGACTCAAGCTTTCCCGTGTAAGGAAACATCATTGTAATTTGTGACATTGCCATGATGAATGCCATTGCCTTATATTGCACTGTCTGCAATTACGTTAACGACACGAATTTCACTCGTGCCACTGCACTTACCAACAGGGAATTATTCATGCGGACGAACGTCGCACTGTATTTTACACGGGACTCATTATACCTGTGTCCCCATTGTTTCAAGATCGGAGCCCACTGAGCACGCCTGATCTATTGCTCTGTAATCAAAGTCGAGAGATATATCCTGGTGTATAATTACAATATTGCGTACATCCGACAGCGATACCCCCCCCCATTGAGCACGTGCACACGCAGATGAATAACAGCGCATTTTGAATACACAACGTTGGTAATATGAACCCCAAAGCGTTTACTATGGCAATCCTAACAGTCCATTATATTACATACTGTCTACGTGCATTGCAGACGTTAGCAGCAGCCTTAGAAGCCGAACATATTGGGGCCTTGTAGGCCCACACCACGACAGTACTACTGGTGGATGCACGCACAGCATCAACAATAGACAACCTGAACGTCGTCAGCATCATCATCATCCCCATTGTTCTGCTGTGCAACAAGGACGCCTCTGTCATTTTGACGATGTGCTCCTTAAATAAACGTGGTGCGTTCTCTGAGTGCCAACGTGCGGTTTCATTGAATCGCTTACGCATAAGCCGAGATTTCGTATATATGTATATATACCTATGTGTGTATACTGTACAGTACTGCACACGTGCATTAAACCTGTTAGGTTTTTTTCTTCCAATTACAGTAGGCTGTTTAATTATTATTATTTGGAGTATTATGTGTTTTTTAAGTTTGTTCGCCCGCTGCTAATAATCTGGGCAAGCAATGAACAATCCTCAGTGCCAATGTGCTGATAATTGCATTTCTGCTGACGTGTTTTAAGTATTTGTGTGTAATTATACGTGTAGGGTTGTGTGCCTTGTTACAGGACTGCACGTATATTCTTGGTTCTTTCGGTAAAGTCACGTAGAAGGGAAACAATAAAATAAAGAACCAAGAATATGAATCCCTGCAGTCACGAAAGCTTGAAATCAGGACTGCATGTGTTTGTGTGAACACATATCTTGTACGCTATACGCAATGCAATATAATTGGTGTGGCCACGTGTACCGTACTGCACATTCAATATAATGATATTTCTGTACAGTAAGCCTCATGATGGCCCTTGCATTGGATTATTCGGCCAAATCATTGGATAAGTAACTCAATAATAAAGTAATATCTCCTTTAGATGTGCAAAACCGTGTCTTATGCACAGCGTGTCGTCGGCCGTTTGGCCTTGCAGCATTGACACGATCCAATCAAACTCTGGACCGATTTTGACATTCATTGTTCTCATCAGCAGAGTCAAGCGCGCCTGAATGATGCGTGTTTACACGTAATGCTAATGCCCTATACAGTATACAGTACATATGCAGTGTATGTTTTTTTTTATACAGGGAATCCTCTACTTACGAACGAGTTAGTTTCCAGAGGCCTGTTCGTAAGTCGATTTGTTCGTAAGTCCAACTTGACGCCTGTTGATTCCAAAGATGTACGGCACGTGCACTAAATACTAAAACTTTTATAATCTCCTGTAGATGCCACTGGTTCTTCTTAATACCACCCTCAACACTTCCACCACTATTACGCGTCTGAGACACGTAAGTCGGATGTTCGTAAGTAGAGGAGTCTCTGTACATAACAATGGCAATGGGCAAACATCCCAATGGAGGACCCTCATGAAAACGAGTCTTGAGACTCAGCATAGCTTGGGTGGAAGGCTGCAGAGATTGCCAATATATTATAGTACAGCAGTGGATTCTTGACTCCATCTGTGCATGTTACTTCCTAATACGCACGAGTCTTTTCCAAGTACGACGTTGTCTGGCTTCCTCCAGCAAGCCAAACGTTCATCAGTGGAATTCGACGATTCTCGTAAAGGAATATTGAGACTCGGTGATGCTCTCCTGGGTGTATATTCAGCATTATTATTTCTACGTTTATGCTTGCGTATGCGTTTCCATGGGTAAGCAGATTTTCGTTGAGCAAATGAAGCAGCATCATATTGTAGCCCCCCCCCTCCACTAGGTGGTCCGATGGATGTCAACCTATGTCGTATACAACACAGAGCCAGCCTCCTTCTTGACAACACACCCTAAGAGGTGACACTAATGGGAAAATGCCCTCCCCTCTTGTAAACACTGGGCCGTGAGAATCTGGAGCGATGCTAATGGCATGCGTTTAAAAAAAAAATCTTAAGGTCATACGCATCAAGCTCATCGTCGTCCGCGTCATTGCTGCGGCTCGCACTGTGTAATGTGTCTGCCGAATTAAGTACCTCTGATGTCACCGCACTACCGAGTCGTGCCGGGGCCGTGCCGTGCTCAACCAGCCCGGGTTCGGTGCGGCTCGGGAGGCAGAGCCAGGTGTGGTTTTTTTTTTTCACCGCAGAAGCCGAGCCGAGTCGAGTCGAGCCGAGCCGTGCCGCTGACATCACACCCAACGGGGCGAGTCGAGACGCGCGTAGATGACGTGGGAGCGACGATCTCTCAGTGTTGCTGACTTGACGGTCTCATAGCAGCGTTGGAATCGGTTGACCCCGGACACTTGGCCCTGCTAGGTCCCCGAGGTAGATGCAGATGTCGGGCTTGCATATCACGGTTTGGTTCTGGCTCGGCTTGGCAAATACCCGGTGGAAAAACGACTCAGATGTGCGAGTGGAGAAAGGATTGAAATGCTATTTGTGGTGGTGATGATAAAACTGAGGGCAGATATTCGAGGTTGGGTGTCAACTTTGCTGCAATTAACAGAAGGAAGAGACACTGAGGCACAATAAAGACTGCCACAGCAGATCTATCAGCCCCCTACCCTGCAGACTGGGGGAGGGGGTGGTGATGAAACTTTGGCCACCAACTCGGGGTGTGTGGCTCAGCGGTAGAGCACACAGCTCGCAATCAGAAAGTTGCGAGTTCACATCCCGGCAGGGGGATTGACTCGGCACCGTCATTCTGATGGGGTCGATAAATTTAGTACCGCTTTCTGGAGCAGTCAACAGTGGTTGTCCTATTCTTAGTTCTTTCGGTAAAGTCACGTTGAAGGGAAACAACAAAATAATAAAATATATAAAACAATAAAAAATTCTCACGACGTTTCCACCGTAACTCAAACGGTCGTCTTCAGGTGTGTTGGTTTGCATAAATTTATTTGTAAACGGCGCATTTATTTATTTATTTAAAAAAACGTTAGCGCCACGCGCAACGATTTGGCAGTTTATTTAGGACTAGTCCATCTATATTCTGAAAAGAGGAGGGGGGAGACGAAATTTTTTATAATGTATGCTGTCTGAAAGCCACTGTAAGCGTGAACAATCAATTAAGACCTGAAATGGTTTATCAAATCTTTCCAATGATTGCTAAGCCAGAATCCATCTTCTCGGTTGAAATTGTCTCTGTGCTTGTATATGTGGATAGCCTCTCCCCCAACGTAGGAATGTGGAATTTCCACAACTGGCCCAGGGCTAGAAACGACAGATGAGTACCGCGTCATTGCTAATTTGAGCAGGAAATAACTGACTTTTGTGACTTAAGAGTGTAATTATCGATTCATCAATTAATTTCGTTTCTTAAGCGCACATGCATAAGATTCACATTTTTTTAATTCTTGTATGTTGTATGTAATGGATTATTTTGACTATTGAAGCCACTCGTGGCCACTGCATGTCAAACATGTGAAAAATATTATCAATACTGCCACGTCTAATTCTGTCAATCGTGATGTATTTGTTAGTTTTTTTCCAGCCATAAATTTTGAAATGAACTACCCTGACAGAATTGTGGCATAATCGTGGCTGATGATGATTACTGTAGTTTACAGGTTAAGTTAAAAACAGCGTCACTCCATTCGCAGACATTGTAACTGAGTTTGGAAAGACACTGGAGAGCTTTTTACATCAGTAACGTGGATTCATTTCCACGATTCTAGCAATAATTGTTGTGTTCATAAACTATCAGTGCATATCAGTGAATGAGTACTACAAATTACTAAAAATATTAAATAAGTTAAGGCCCCACTGAGCTATATTTCTCTTTTCAGAAGCAACCTGGCCACAAACGATAGCTTAACGAAGTGGCTTATCATGTGGAAATTTATAGCAGCCAAATACGCTAAACGCATGATTCTAAATGTGGAGGGGAAAAGCGGAGGACCTAGAAAAAAATCCATGCGACCACGGGGAAAACACACAAACTCCAAATATACAGCAGCAGGCGTCAGGGTCGGGATCGAACCCACGACCTTCTGTATACCAGGCGAGGTAGTTAACAGCACTTGTCCAAATAGCCTGCTAAGGCTTAGGGCGATCTTCTTTGGTTCTTTCGGTAAAGTCACGTAGAATGAGAATAAAATAATAAATTGATAAAATAAAATAACACAATAAAATTCTCACGACGTTTCGGCCACAACACAAGCGGCCTTCATCAGGTGAAGGGACGAGACTGTCTGGAGGACAGCGCTGGAGCGAACAAAGCCACGCTCAGATCGCGACCTTTAAGCTGTGTGAGAAGAAACAAAGCGCCTTGACAAAGGAATTAGCATAGCTTTGTTCGCTCCAGCGCTGTCCTCCAGACAGTCTCGTCCCTTCACCTGATGAAGGCCGCTTGTGTTGTGGCCGAAACGTCGTGAGAATTTTATTGTGTTATTTTATTTTATCAATTTATTATTTTATTCTCATTCTACGTGACTTTACCGAAAGAACCAAAGAAGATGAATCCTTGCAGTCACGAAAGCTTTAAATCGAAGCTTAGGGCGATATTTGTCTTTGTTATTTGTATATTGTAATCACCAGCTTTGACATGGACCAGAATCAAGCACCCTCACAAAGGAAATGGAGCAAAGCTGAAATTGTATAAAGAAGCTTGGAGAAATTTCATTAATAACACCAAGAGACAGAAAGAGGCTCACATGGTTTATGAAAGAAAACACAGAGAGATAATATTGATTGTTAAAGTAAGTAAGTGAGCTTGATAGACGGGTTCACAGACAATGAAAACAACGGTTTATCAGGATCAGAATATTTATTTATCCTGGGGAAATCCGATGAGCTATGAAGCTCTTTTTTCACAGATGTCCACTCGGGGCGGGTCTCCCCCACACCACCACCGTCCCTTGCAGTTGTCCTGCGATGATAAGAGTCCACCTCACTCCCACAGCCTTTCATCTCAGCGGTGGTTACGTTTCATGTTTAACTTTATTTAAATTTTTTACCAGAAAAAATACCAGGATGGTCTTATTCATCCAAGTTGTGTATAGGTAATGGCTGCTGCTGGTGACAGTTTCAAGTATTTCCAGAGTACTTAACCCAGCTTATAAAAGAGGCAGTTTCCATTTGTGTTTCCTGTATTGTGTATATTCTGTCAGCATTTTCCCAACAGCTTGCCATGGCTAAAAGTGTAACCTTTGTAATTTTATAAGCACTTGTGCTAATAGCACTTGTTACAACAGTTTGTCAAGGGTAAAAGGATGATCTTTGGCTTCGGTTTTATATTCATGCTATTAATCTATTTACGTCGTTATGTTCTCGTGCTCACATAATTTGCCACATTGGTCGCCTAAATTAAGTGTCGGTTGATTAAATTGTTTTGTTATTTACATGTGGAGTACCCATCATGCAGTGGCGTAGATGGGGGTGCTGCCACGTGGTGAAGGTCAGTGCACTGGACTAGCAATCCAGAGGTCGCCAGTTCGATTCGATCTGCCGGACGCGACACTTAAAACGGTGGCGCAAGTTGCTACAATTAATTCGCCGCCACCTCTGTCCACCCAGCAGCATAGATGAGTACACCACAATCGATCAGAAGGTCGCGTTTGGCGAGTTAAAGTGTGGGCCTTCTCACCAAATCCAAGAAGTCTGTGCAGTGTAACGGCGTAGTCCAAGTACTTGGGTTACATTTTGATTTAAAGCTTTCGTGACTGCAGGGATTCATATTCTTGGTTCTTTCGGTAAAGTCACGTAGAAGGGAAATAATAAAATAATATTGTTTTATATTTTGATTATTGTTTCCATTTTACGTGACTTTACTTGGGTTACATCGCGTGAATAGAAATGTGTCGTTAAACCCGCTACCACCCAACACAGCCAATTAGTAAGGTTTGTCAGGTAAACAAAACATGGCAATTAGTTAATATTCTTTGGTTCTTTCGGTAAAGTCACGTAGATAGAAAAAATAATAATTTTTTTTTTATTATTTCTTCTATCTACGTGACTTTACCGAAAGAAGCAAAGAATATGATTTCCTGCAGTCACGAAAGTTTTCAGTCAATTTAATTAGTTACTAGTTCAGCAACACCGGCGTGTTGGAGATTAAACTCGAAACATTTACAATTCGAGTACGACGTTTCGCCGGTACTTACAACCAGCCTCATCATGCGACAGCCAATTCGAGGACGACGTTTACGTGACAAGCCTTACTAACTGGCCGTGTCGGGTGGTGGAAGGTTTAACGACACATCTATATTCACGCGTTATAACCCCCCCCCCCCCCCCCGCAAAAAAAAAAAACATCTCATGGATATTGGACGCAAAAGCCTCCTACTACGATGTGTTAAAACTAGAGGGGTTCTCGCTTTAGTGATGGCCAGCAATAACAAGCTAATTGCAGACCTGCACCTTTACCGTTTACAGTGATTCTTACTCACCGTGAATGGCGGAGTGCAGCACAGTTACAGTCTATTCACATGAAGACGGCAGTTGCTGCCAACACTTTTCATCCATGCTGGCCTCTTCCCCCCCCCCCTTTCCGAACGTGTAATTGCGTGTGTCTGTGTGCGCGTGCGTGGCCACGGCAGGCACGCAGAGGCATTAAACGACTATATTCTCACTGCCCACCCACGCATCCAAAATGATTTTTGGCATGGCCCGGTGCACTGCAGCAGTATTTATGACGCCTGGGTTTTTTTTATGGCTCTGCGCCTGATTCATGCCATGTCCCTGAGTCTCCGCATCGACTCCGCCAAACACGACGATTCCCAAAGCGACTCAGTCTTAACGCTGTAATGTGGTGTAATTTAACTGACCAATGGCAAGCGAATTAAATGGTAAAAAAATATATATATAATATTGCACGTTTGCGGCCAGACCTACTGAGAGTTGATGATATACGATTTTATGTCTTTGGGCCCATCCAACGCTGCGTAAATTGTATTGCACGTCGATTCCCAAAAATGCAAGCTGGGTAATGGTGCAGTAGTCAGACGTTAGAGAATCGACTCCGGAATTGGTGCCGCCGTTCTCTCGCCGACCAATTACCGTGGGTTCACGCGATGCGGGGGATGAGTGGAGGAGACCTCGGCACCATCCTTCACCCATTGTCATCATCATCATCCGGTGGATCGCACATTGGTGAGCAGTCATTTCTGATAGTTGGAACAAAAGTCAATATTCGCCTGCCAAACACGGAGAAGCGTGGCACTCTGCATCATCGCCGCGTTTGTTTTTTTTTTACGTTGCGGCCAATTACAGCGAGGGTATCGATTGGAATTGGCATAAAAGAAAGAATAAGACGGATGCTTGCGTAATTTCTGATCGCGCTTTTGGAGGCGATGCTGAGCGAGGCTTGCAGATGGCAAATGATGAAGAAGACTTTGCCCTGCACCTTATGTGGTCTAATTAATGACCACGTAAGGCTTGTAAATGCTAGTCTGTCGATTCTCATAGTTAATACTTGAGTACATTTTTTTCCCAAATAGCTTTTTAACAATATATAAATTCACATTTGGGGATGTACGGTAATGCAATTGATGTCCACCTTTTGGCAAGAGGAACCTCTTGCAATACTCTTTATTTGCCCACATCGTGCCCATCTGGGATGCTGCCATGGTGAGCTCACTGGGAATTGCAATCCAAAGGTCACTGGGTTGAATTCGAGCGAACGGCACGCGGCAGTGGAAATAATGGCAACGCTACTTGAATTCCCCGTCCGCCTCTGTTCACCCAGCAGTATGGATGAGCGACAACTGCGGTCTCCGTAAGTCAGTCGACAGGTCACGTGTGGTTGTGTAAAGCTTGGGCTCCTCCCAGACCTCTTCCAAGACGCATCTCGCCAGTTTTGGAAGAGCAGGCTAAAAAATACCCTCGAGGAACTCCGCCTTCTCGAACTCCCCTTCTGTCAGCAGCGGTGTGGGCAAGAAATTGTAGGACTGCACCTTCGCCACTTCAAGGCCCCGTCCAATATGATTGCATTATTAACTGGGAAGTGGCGAGCGAGGCCAAGCGAGCGATACGTGTTGACTGACTGGCAATTCGTGGTTCAATTCTGTCACGTGCACTGTTTGCCGGAGCAGTAACAACCTCATTTATTGACAAGCGCAAGCAGTTTGAATGAAGCTCGGTTGCCGCAGGAGTCTTAAGAGCGCCGCGTGCAGTGGAACGTGCCGACAATGGGCAGAAGACGTTTCTTATTGTCTCGCATGGATGAGTGACACTCGGGGCGTTTCAATTGCTTATTATCAGAGCGCCGCGGTGCACGGGATGTTAACTACCTCGCCTGGTATCCAAGAAGTCGCGGGTTTGATCCCGACCCTGAGACCTGAATATTTGGAGTTTGCGTGTTCTCAGAGTGTTCGCGTGGATTATTCCCCGTTTTTATCCCCCCTCCACATTTCGAATCAACATCACGCGTTTCGGGTTTTTTTGCTGCTATAAATGTCCACACGATAAGCCACTTCCTTGAAGATATAATTAGTGATAGCCAGGTCGCTTCTAATAAAACAGCCATGCAGCCCAGTGGACCCTTGTAAAATTTAAAGCAAATATTGTTGAAGTAGTTTAGTTTCCCGAAAACATAATAGACGATGCAGTTCGGTTTTGCGAGTCGCAGGCATAGCTGCGACAGCAGCAGCAGCAGCAGCGATAGCTGCAGCCGTTTCCGTGATAATGGGAGCAACTTCCTATTTTGTGGGATTTACACCGTTCGTTGATTAAAAAAGTGAATTGGTGTCAAAGGCGCATTATAAGGTTGCAAAGCCTGCACATCTTGGGGCTCGTGGTCTGCGTCCCGAGTTGCCCCCGGGGTCGAAATGGTTTTCGTTCGCAGTGAGTTCAATGTTCTCAGCTCGGTAAATAAGATTTGTACAATGCACCCCCCCCTTCCCCCCCCCGCTGTCCACCACCCCCGCCCCACTCTCCCATCATAAATAGTTGTTTGCATTTGATTCAGATATACACAGTGCATCGTGTACAAAGGTAAAGAGGTTAAGGTGCAGACCCGCAGTAGCTTGCTCACGCGACTGTCGCTGGAAGGGCCCCCACCAGAGGGAGTTCTCGAGAGCCTCTCCAAAGGGTATTTGGCCTACGCTTAGCAGACGCATTGGAAGAGGTTGGGGTGTACCCGACACTTTGCCGCACCACACACGACTCGCCAATTGACTGTGGTGTACCCGCCACGCAAACTCCGGTCATCCTCGCAGCGGCGGCTGTTTTGATGACCACCGAACAAAGACGTTCGCCGCACCGCGCGCTTTCAGATGCCCTTCTGCGGCCGTCTGGAACACTCCTCCTTCCGATATTAAGAAGCCACTGGAGCTACTATGCACTTTGAAATAATCTATAATGAAAAGGAATTTCTCTGGAACTGCTTTTTGTTGTGTTTAGTTTGTTGTCCTTTCCCCGCTCATCGTTTGTGCCAACAGCTTCACCACCCGTCCCCCCACCCGCAGTGTGTACCACCTGTACGGGGGGGAGTGGTGGTGGGGCTCTTCATCGCCGTAGGTAGAATCTCCGGGATAGGTTTCACGTTTCACACCCGCTCTGCTCAATTTCCGTGCGGCACAATGATGCCGCTGTCGGCGCGGCGTTTCATTAGCGGAGCTAAGTTTGGAGCCACTGCTGGTGGCACAAAATATCAAATAATTATGCCAAGAATAAAAATAATGAGCATTTTCAGCTCCCTACCACGTTTAGAAATGTGCGTCGATTCGCGGTTGTGGTTGTTTGATGGCCTGATTTCCCCGATGTGGATTAATGCAGCGTTGGTATGCGTCCGCATATTTAAGTTGCTGTGCGGAAACAGTGGAAGGAAGCAGTCAGTCATAGACACCCCTCCGATTTACACAGAAATCCGTAGAGATCCAATGACTCACACAGAGAACCATAGAGATCCATGAGAGGAGAGCAACAGACTTTTACGGACACAATAGTCTCAACACAAAGATCAAGGGACCCACATAGAGACCCACAGACTCGCAAAGAGATTCACAGTGGGATACTTATTGTTTGATACCCCCGATATTTTCATTGCGGATTAAAATAGCCGGTGTACAAGTGACCACATGTCAAGAGGATGTACGGGGGGAGGGAAAGGGGGGGAAAGGGGGGAACATTTAGTTTTTTTTTTAATGAAAGAAGCAGTCAGTCATAGAGACCACGCAGATTTATGTAGAAGTCCATCGACTCACGCAGAGGAGAACAGGAGGCTCACGCATGCACGCACAGACCTGCGTAGACGCCCATTGGCTCACACTCGGATGCATGCGCCCTTTTCCAAAGTCAAAAAGATGCCACGTCGCAGATGCTTTGAAGAAAATGTTTTAGCTCGAGGTATTACGAAAAAAAGGCTGAAAGAGCTTAAATCGCCGTGGAGTGTGTTCTTGTCTCGAGCATTCGACTTCAAAGCTTCGCGAACGAGCTCTGGAAAAAAAGAAAAAAAATCAATTACCCTTTGCGCGGTTTAATTGGTGAGATACATGTTAGCGCTGATGGTTCATCTATCCTGCCGCCTTTCACAGCAGCGGTATCAATTACACCGTGGATCATTATTGACTTGATGGGCCCCCTCCCCTGAAGTTGCGGATGAGGAACTACGAACTTTGATCGGGTGGTCACGTTGCTTAGGGGCCGTCCATAAATGACGTCACACACCTGGGGGGGGGGGGTGTCAGACATTTGTGACGAGGGGGGTTTGAGAAATGTGACGTCACATAAAAATGCGCAACTTTAAGTAAATATAGACAACACGTTCTACTTAATTAAATTGACTTTTTAATAAATGTTTTCTCCTACAACATCAGAGTGCAGCGGCACATTAAATACGCACTACAATGACAATAGTTTAAAGCGATTTGAAGCATGATGTATTTATTTATTTATTGGGGGGGCGGGGGGCAGAGCTTTGTGACGTCATATTTGAGCGGGGGTCTGACTTTTTGTGACGCCGTGTGACGATGGGGGGGGGGGGGGGGGGAAAAAATCGTCCAAAATCGCGTGACGTCATTTATGGACGGCCCCTTACGTAAAGCGTAGCCGATTTGCCCCTGGATTCTGACACGATGTGATTGCGATAATGATGGTGACCGATGGTCAAGGATAATGATGTAGCAGCGGCAGCCGTGCAATTGGCACGCGTCTAAAGAAGTGTTCACTGATTTGGTGGAGCGGTGAAATGAGTCCGTGTTGCAGGCTCTAGCGAGGTGGAATGTTGCGTCGTGGGATCTTGAGGTGTGGTGGCTTGGGGAAACCTTCATCCAGCAGTGGATTGAGAATAGCTTATGGCGATGTACCAGTGAGCAGCTGTCACTGAAAATCACCGTTTCTCTCGTTCAAAATATGAGCGTGCTGTTATTTTCGGGTTTCATCATCGTCATTGCCAGACATGATCGATCCACTGCTGGATGAAGGCCTCCCCATGCGGTCGTCATCTCTCACTACCCTGCGAAGTAATAATCCCCCCCCGCCACCTGCACATGAACCGACTCCATCACTCCATCTCCCTCCTGGACGTTCTCTCAGTTGCGTTCCATGCCTTGGCAGCCGCTCCATCGTTATTCTTGACCATCATCCATCACCGCTTCTCGTGGGGTAACCCTGCTTAAGCCTATATTACTTACTTCCCATCGCGGTTTGAAGGATGCCATTAACCTGCATGTGTTATTCAATCCGTGTTGTTCACTTTTCTGTCTGCCAATGTCAATCCGTGCATGGCCGCGTGCATTTCGACATTATTCATATGTTTACGTTTTGTCGTTTTTATACGTACACAGTGTTGCTCTTCATCGTAGGAGCACTGGACAATTTATTTTTCTCATTTCCCTTTAAATGACAAAACCCAGGTAGCTTCGTGGTTTATAATCGCGAATGCAGGTGTGGGCACGGTGACGGGTCTATTTTATCGCTCGGCTGGAGTCGGTTAACTGCCGTACAAGGTGCAGCGGTGAGGAAAAGAGTCCGGTTTTAAAGCGAGACGGACAACTGCCTCTCTGTGGTGCCACACGGCAGCCCTTTGGGGAGATGTCGTGCGTTTCACGCAAAACACAAGAGCCTTTTGAAAGTCACCCAGACTCTGGTTTCACCGAAGAAGTGCATCGCGGTCCCCTCGTCTGAGGTCACCGTCCAAATAAATTACCGGCCGACCGGCAGCATTGGTACAGAGATAGGCGATTGTACACCAGCTTCGCCGTTGTGAGGACTCGTCAGTGGAGCGTCAGTGCTCACCGCTGCCGAGTCTGCTCATGGGAACCATCCGCGTGGAGTTCTCCACTTTCACACGATGTTGCTATGGGTTCAGTCGCGGCAGTGGAAGCGCAATGCCAAAATTAGACTTTTAACAAGCGTAATGCACTGTATTGTTTCTACTATACATACGCTTTAATTGTATATTTATGAAACCTGAAGTGTCAATTGGTTACCCCCGATCTTTCATTTTTGTATCTCACCGTTGCTAAGCACAGGCCCAAATTCCCAAAACGCTTAACGACCAGGAAAACAAAACAGATACTCTTACAGGTGTAATGGACAAGATTGACTTGAGCAAGGTTATTATTGTAAGAGCTTGGGTGGGGTGGGGGGAAGAGACGATGGGAAGGCATTCAAAAGTGGAGCAGCGTGAGAGAAGCAGCAGAAAGAGAAGTGATGTGACCCGAAGTGCGGTGAGTGAGCGGGCGCGTGAGCGAGCGAGTGAATAGGCGAGCGAGTGTGAATGGGTGAGGGGGGTGTTCATGGAGGAGGCTCGTGAGGGACTCTGCTGGGCAGTTGGAAGCAGTCGCCCTTCAACAACAGCAACAACGAGCGGAGCGCCGGGCGGCTGGAATGCGTGCAGGTTGGCACAGCCATCACGGTCAAACCATGGCACCTGGGTCTGCCCCGTGACCTCCTGCCAGCGGGGCCTTCGACGGCGTCACGTGGCCTCGACGTGCACCTAGCCTGGCGCGGGTGCTGCGGTGATGTCGCCGCCACTTATTGGCGAACGGCGGGTGTTGTTGATGTTGTTGATGTTGTTGGGGGGGGGGGGGGAATTGGTGAGTGAGTGGGTTAAGTGGCTGGGTGAGTGTGTCGCCGTGGCTTTGCAGTGTGGTGGGTGAGACGAAAACAGTCGAAGTGTCTGGTAGACCGAACCCTCAACACAGGTGGATTTGCCGTCACACAATTTAGTCACGTGATATTATTAATACAGTAGAAGCCTGATATAAGCACACCGAACGTTCAGCATAGTCCTGATATAAGCAATACATGATTACAGTTCACTGGTGGGGGGAGGCAAAGGGCATCTTCTGATACAAGGACACGACTTCTGATATAAGCACAGCCTGCCTTGCTCTCAATGGGCGTGCTTATATCCAGATTCTATTGTAATATATGCCCGAAGGAAAGCAAAAATCGCGATAAAATGTTCTCAGGCTCATCCGGATCTCAGAAGCTAAGCAAGGTTGAGGACTGGTCAAGTACGTGGATGGAAGACTCCATGGGAATACCAAGGGTTTGTATCGCTTAGTGGCCAGAAGATGTGAATAGAGGAATGGATTTATTAAAAAAAGTATTGTGGTAAGCACACAAGCCCCGGTACAACACGCTGATGGTTTCTAGGGAGGGGGGACAGGGAAACCGAAAACATGCGGAGGAGAGGAATGGATTCTTGAATCGCCGTGCTTTGAGGCTTTTAGTGTTATCCAATCATATGCCTGGACTTTTTTCCACACTCAGCCAAACACGCCTGAATGGAATTGGCCAAATGTCCCAATGCAGGACCCTTCTCAAAAACACACATCGAGACCCAGTGAGGCTTCACATTACGTCACTGCTATAATTACAGTACTACCTACAGAATAGTGTAGCCAAATGCATACGTGTTTAATGCAAAGCATTACAATCTTGACGTTATGAAACGTGTATTTACCACCATTCATTTAAGAAGCCAAATGCTTACAAAGATAATTGTCCAAACGTCCTAAGGTACCAGAACGTTCTTGAAAATGAGTCTTAGAGTCGAAGTGAGACTTGGATGGGAGGCTGTCTGGCAATACCATTTGTTACAGGCTTATGCTAAGAGGCTGCCTGAAAGTGGCAGTACAGCAGTGGATTCTAGACTCTCTCCAAATGGAACTTGTGAGTGCGTTACCCCCTCACATGCATGGCTCCCCTCGTTTCCTCCCACTTACCGGAGGCCCACCGAGGTGGAAGTATATCATTCTTGCAAAGGGAAATTAAGACTCAGCGAAGCTCTGCTGGGTAAATAATTGGCGTATTTATCTGTACGTTTCATCTCGCGAACAAACACACACACACACGCACCTATGCATGCTTGTGTGCACGCGCGCACACACACACTGGAATCGGCGAGACCTTCCCGGATGAGGGCAGGGGACGTTGGACGCGCGTCCCATGGGGAGCCGAATTAAGCGGACGCCAACCAACCGTGGGCAGCCGCGTTTCCACCTGCAGGTGGTCGCCAGCCGCCACGTGATGTATCGAGTGGCAATACGGGGTGAGAGAATTCCCCAAAAAGCCGTGGATCATTTCGTTTTATTGCCCCCCTCTCCCCACCCCCCCCCCCCCCTCGACGCTCCCCACGCCCCCCACGCCTCTCGCCAGCGGTGCTACCAGGGAATGCGAAGGCCGAGAGGAGCGGGCGAGGTGAGAAGGCGACCACCGCCTCCGTAAAAATTCTTGACCCCCAGCTGCCCCCTTCGCACGCCCCCGGTGGAATTTTGTTGGTTGCGGTGTTCTTGTCCCACGTCCCAGAGCACCTCCGCCAGCTGCGCGCTTTGTAGCGGTCGGACGCGAAGTGTGCTGACGAGCGGGCTGGCGGGCGTGTGGGCGGCAGAGTTGAGTAATCCATCTGTAGAACCAGGTAAGGGTGGTCTTGTCAGCGGAGAGCTTGCGCTGAGAAAGGACTCGTGGCAATGCGGACAAAGTTGTGAATTTGCACAACGCCAACCTGAAGAATTATTAGGAACCCTGGCGTAGGATGTAATAACATTTATGGAAAACTATTTTTTTAAAAATATATATATATCTCGGATGTCGCAAACGTTTAATTGGAAAAAAGTAAAAAAAAAAACATTTGAATTTTTAAGGAAGAAAATGCCATCGGAGGTCATTTGGATGCTGCCACAGTGGTGTAATCTTTAGGACGAGACTTGCAGGTCACCAGTTAAATTCCATCTACCGTTGCTACAGTTGTGCTCGTTCATTAAATTCCCCCCACCACTGTCCACCCGGCAGTATATATGGTTACATCGCAGTTGTACGTATGTATGTTGAACCTTTTTTGCAACGTACGTAGCCAACCGTTCTAATCGGAGGTGCGAGGGAAGCACAACAAACTAAGCACAAAAAGCAGTTCGAAATAAATGAGTTTTCCATCCTGATTTAAAAATACAGCTCCAGTGGCCTCCTAATGTCGGAAGGAAGAGTTTTCCAGACGGCCGCAGAAGCGCACCTGAAAGCGCGCGATGAAGTGACCGTCTTTGTTGAAAGACAGCCGGTTATTGCGTCGGCCGTGTGCGGTGGAGAAAAGTGTGGGTACTCCCACCTCTTCAAAGACATTTGGCCAGTGTGGAAGAGTCGTCCCAACACCGACCAGAGCAGTAGTTCTTAACCTTTCACAGCAGCCTTGCACACACTTTGGTTCTTGAACCATAATGTTTTTAAATAATATTAATAAATATAAAGGTTTGATGAAACAAGTAGTTGTACTTACGTGCCCGTGTTTAATTTGTGTTTCAATTATTTACCTTCTAAAAATAATCTGCCATGTCGCGTTCCCCCCAGAAAGGGCATCTCGCACTCCCAGGGGCTGCAGTGTGCACCCCAGGTTAAGATCCACTGCTCTAGATGGCCTCTGTTGATCTCCCTTTAGACGAGGCCCTTGGCGTGTGCCAAGAAAATTGCAGGGCTGTACCTTTACTCTTACCTTTTAGGTGTCGATTCTCAGAAGCGATGACGTAAACATTGTCCAAACGTTGAGTCCGTGAGCCCTTTAGAAACTGCGGGAGGAAAAAGCGAAATGAGACACAAGTGCAATATTGTTCCATGGGAATTGGAGCGTCACTGTGGACAGAACAGGGTGGCATGAGACACGGTTGCTGGTGTGCTGGGCGAGGCGTGGATACGTTGCGCTCTCGCGTAAGTATCATCAAGCTACTGAAAAACCATTTGTATTTATGTGTGGAGGCACAGAGCAGAGATCTGATTATGCATTCCTTCACCCGCAATGCTGCACGGCGACGGGTAATGAGGTGTGCAACGCGTAATGAGCTGTGCGGGTGAGTTTTAGTTGAAGATTTAAATAAGCCGAGCCTGGCGGCGCAGTTTCGTCCGGGCGGTCGTTGCATGTCGAAGACGTTCCTGTAGCACCTGGAAGCGAACTTTGGAGAAACTCCACACCTCATCAACATCATCATCATCCTTACGTCTCTGTATGCATGCATGTTCAACTTCTTTCGCATCGTACGTAGCCACCAGTGCTAATCGGAGGTGCCAGGGTGTGCCGTAATTGGAACGGGCCACACCAGACGCCCACGCGGACCACATCTGACCCACAGGCCACCGGCGGACGACCCGCGGCTTTAAGCCAGGTGCACACCTGGGCGATCAGTTCCTTGCAACTGAAATCGCTGATTTGTGGATGTCTCGGCAGACACTCGACCGGTTGCTCAGAGTAGAGACAAAACTCGACTTTCGGTGAAATCTGCTCGGCGATTTGTAGCGACGCGTTCCATCGCGTGCCGTACATTTGCTAGCGCGTGAATGGTCGTTACAATCGTGAATATACATATACACAGTTATACGCGCTGTCGTAATTCATAACATATATAATAGGTATAACATTTGTGCGCAGTATGCGTGCTGTCGTAATTTCCTGTTGAAGAGATGCCGTAAAGTCACACGGATTTCACCAAGAATGACGACGGCAATGGGGTAATCATAAGAGAATAAGTTTGAGTTGCTTGTTTTGCCTTTCGAGACCACCGTGGGTAATTAACGAGGACGCCGCTGCCACCCTCGTTTGAAAGAGGCCACAGCGGCAAAAGGGCGAGTCACTGCAATTACCGGGAAGAAAAATAAAACACTCATACGCTTCTATGACCGTTTTATGACAATTAGAATTTATTTATCCAGGAGAGCCACCCTGAAGTCTTAGGACTCTTTTTCAGTAGGGTCCAGCCACCGAGTTATTTATTTATTTATTCTAAGATGTTTTCAGCCAATTTACGATCAGCGTTTAGTAAACAAGTGTGGGAGGAGACCGGAGCACCCAGAGAAAACCCACGGGCTAGGGGGCACCGCCCTACCCGCGTGCAGATGGAAACAGATGGCGATCAGTCCACTCGCTGAACTGCCTTCTCATAGTGAACCAGGAGAATGGCACATCCTCGACACCCACAGGAAGGGAGTTTCACAACACTTGTGCGGTGATCTACCAACTCTCGCTGCCTCCACAGTGCTGAATTACAGGCAGCCACGTACAGCAAACTAAAAACTCAACATGTTTCTTTTTTATTTTACCAGGTAAGGCCCACTGAGCTACGTAGCTCTTTTTCAGAAGTGACCTGGCCACAAATGATAGCCCAACGAAGTGGCTTATCACGTGGAAATGTATAGCAGCAAAATACTCTAAATGCACGTTTCTAAATGTGGAGGGGCAAAGAAATAGAACCTGGAGAAAAATCCACGCGACCACCACGGTGAGAACTTGCAAACTCCAAATATACAGGCATCGGGGTTGGGATCGAGTCCACAATCTCCTGTATACACAAACAGATGGTGTACTTCGTATTGCTACATGTACACGGTAAGAAGATAATTGGGGTACAGATGTAGAATTCCGTGTGAGTGGCTTGTTACGGTAATGGGTGGATCGCTTAAGCACTGCTAATTGAAATAACAAATCAAACGATTGGTTCGTATGAAATAAGTGAGACAATTAAAGAGATCAGTGGCATTCAATGTAGTAAAACTCCACATCTGATTTGATGTGCGAGTGCTAGGATCACATCCTATTATCTGTTTTATCAGCAGCCATGATCCATCCACTGGTGGATGAAGGCATCGTCCGCAAGCCGTCAGCATTTTTCCATTGACTCGATGCATCGTGTGCCGCCCGCGCCGTGAGCTGGGCTAACCGCTTCGGCCCTTCGCTGGACGCCGTCCCCAGGAGCGTTCCCGTCCCTTTGGCGTGCCATTCCGTTCCTTGGCCTCAGCCGCTGGCCGTCATCCCTGACGAGCGGCGTGCCCCGCCGAGACCCTAGCGCTTTACCTTGAGAAGCAAAATATTGTGCAGAGCACACCCGAGTTGTGTGCGTTTCGAATCTCGCGCCTTTGTTTCGTAGCGAGCCTCTGGATTGCAAGGCGAGGTGTTGGCAACCATTGCGCCCCACGGCAGCCTCGGCGCACGCACTGATATACAATGCGAACTTATGGAGCGGAGGATATTCAGCGTAAACATTAAGTGGCGAGGTGTATTGAGATAATGAGAAAAATATATATATATACTCAATGTCGATATAAGATATATTGTCAATCATCATCATTTCATGATTTCATTATGTAGTAAAAAAAAAGAATGATCCGGCCAATATAATAAAGGTTATTAAGTTAGTTGACAACCATCCCCCGCCTCGCCCAAGATAACCATGTCTATAATCCATGACCTTAACACGCAATAAAATTCCCACCACCTCTCTAAGCACCACCATTTAATATGAAAATTCCCCTCCCGTTACGAAAAGTGAAAGCCATTTAAATGTAGATAGCTCCTTTTGTAGCACGGCTGCATTTTTAAATGTGCCTCTCCAAGAGTAGATACAATTATGGAAATGGCGTGGGGCATTAAAAAAAAAAGATAAATGAATGAAATAAAGTTGCAAAAAGCACCGTCATTGCTAAACCTGTATTGGAGTAATGACAGCTGCTGAAACATCCACTAAGCCATGGATGAGTAGCTCGACCAAAACCAATTACGTGTATTCGTCATGCTGTGGATAAGGGAAACCCAGAGAGAGTCTGTCTAAATGTCGGCAAGTCAAACGCAAGTTGGGAAGCGTATGGGTAGATATTTTTTTTTGGAAATGTAAGATAAAACTGCCATTTTTCACGTTGCGATGAAGTCGATGTGATGTTGTTTTGTTATGTTTTGCAACGGCAGTGATTCCGTATATATGAAATCCTCAGTTGGGTGCTCGCCCATGGAAATCCAAAGCAAGCGTTGCACGTATTATTTATTTATTACTAGTACTATTATTATTATTTTGCCTCCCCCATTGTAGGTGTTAATTTAACCCCTGCCTGCCCCCCTGACAAAATATGAACAAATACGAAAACAACAAAAAATAACTGGTGCGTGGAAGGCAGATTGCATTGCGAAGAAAAGAGTTGGCGTGATATCACACGCACCAGTGATGCTGCTGCACCCCAGTGCATTTTAATGACAAAACCACACAAACAGCACAGGAGTGTGTTAAACGAAGTTACATTTGTAGTGGTTTCTAATCAGGCGCATACCAAGACTGGATGGCAACACGTTTTATTCTCTAACACAACCAACGCTATTCAAAGTTCCAAGGTTAACTATGTACATTCCGAGCGACTATGTGCGTTCCTAACCACCTAACCACTTGAACGGAATCCCTATATGGTTGAACCAGACCAGCCGACACGCCGTCGTGTCGTCCCGTAGGGAGAATGCGAAGATCGAAGAAGACGACTTCTTTCCCGGATTGAACAGCCACGCTCCCTCTCGGGGCTCGGCTTTTATTTCCTGTTGCGTAACCGGGCTCCGTCCCTGGTCACGCCCCCTTCTCGATCCTTCGCGAAGAGTCTGGGTCCACATCACGTGGCCCGCTCACCCCCTTCTGGTGGCCCTCGTGCCCCCTCGTCCGGTCACGTGCTCTTCGCGTTTTCACCCAGACTGTCATGTCTTGACCCCACCTCCGTGACATCCGGAACCTGCCCTCTAGTGAGCCCTTGTGTATAGTATACCCACTGTCGCCATAGAACGGCCCATTTACTCTGGTAACCGATGGTCAGTCACTCTTCTCTCACTGCTACAGCTACTACCACTTCCATGTTTAATTTTCCCACAGACGGTGTTCGTTGATGTCTCCATTCACATCGTGGACTGTTTCGTATCAACCACACTGTGTTCACCCACCGCCACACTGCAGGTTACTCACCCACTGACTCACGCACACACTCATTCACCCACTCACTCACAAGCTCATTCACCCATCCGCTGATGCACTCACCTATTCACACACGCACACACTCACCCGCTCATGCACTCACCCACTCACGCTCACACTCACCTACTCATTCACCCAACCACTCACCCACGCATTCACCCACTCACCCACTCACCACACTGCAGGTCACTCATCCAACTCATTCGTGCACGCATTCAACCACTCACAAGCTCATTCACTCATCCGCTGATTCACTCACCCATTCACACACGCACACATTCACCCACTCATTCACTCACCCACTTATCCACCCACTCACCACACTGTAGGTCTCCACACTTCTATTTTTGCTTTCCTTGCATTACCACACTTTGCAATTCCCTCCCGTCCTCGTTTTTTCTTGTCGCCAAGTTATTTTAAATAACCTCGCTCAGTTCAAGACGTGTGCTTAAGATTATCCATTACACCTTCAGGAGTGCTTCTTGTTACTGGCTGCTTGGCGTTTTGCAACCCTGTTGAATGTGTGCTCAACAACCCCAATTTCAACAAAAAAACAAAAAACATTCACGAGCGTGTATATTTTTTGTTGTTTCTACTTTGAACCCGTCCGTCCTAAACTTGAAAGTCACGAGGCTGGAAGAGCCTCCCCTTAATTAGAGGCTTTGCCAAACAATTTCATGGGAATGCCACTCCCCGGCAAAAGCGGTTTGGTATTTTGTTGTGGGATTTCGACGGTGATGAAGTGGGGTGCCCGGCAGATCACTGCAGATTTCGTCAAGAGCTAATACGTCTGGATTTGCTTACGCAATGTCACGGAGATTGTGTTGCGGGCTGAGACGTTCTCACCCGCAATTAGGTAGTTACCCATTTCACGCCGATGCTGTGAAATTGGCTATTGTGCGGGAGCCAGGTGGATTATAAACATCGCAGGATCGTGGCAGATGGTAACGGTTTGGCGTAGGCCTTCATCCAGCAGTGGATTGACCTTGGCTGATGGTGATGATTGAGGTTGCTGTCGTGTAATGAATGGTAAGCTCTGGAGAGCTCCAATACTAATCCAAGCTGGCCGAACGTCACGGAAGAGGTGTGGGTACCGTACACTTTTCCCCCACAATACTTGACCTGCAGGTTAATTAACTGTGGTTTGCGCCCATTTACGTTAATAGTTAGACAGATAGACTGAACTCTTTTTTATTTCACCAGGTAGGGCCCACTAAGCTATATTGCTCTTTTTCAGAAGCGACCTGGCCACAAATGATAGCTCAGCGAAGTAGCTTATCATGCGATAATCTATAGCAGCCAAATACTCTGAACGCTTGTTGCTAAATGTGGAGGGAAAAACCAGAAGACCTGGAGAAAGATCCACGCGACCACGGGCAAAACACGCTAACTCCATTTATACAGGCGTCAAGGTCAGGATCGAACCCACGACCTCCTGTATACCAGGCAAGGTAGTTAACATCTCGCCACCGCGGCGCCCTGAGATGCGGGAGGAATTGAACCATTTGCCCGAATGTTTCAATGGGGATTGAATCGGTTACCCTTGGCAGAGTCCGGTGGACTACCCGTTGCACCGTTGTACGAGGGCAGCCCCCACCCCTTTGCGTGTACACGGTAAACGTAATTGGGCCGCTGCGTGGGAATATACCGAACGCGCGTGTCATGTGCGAGCGCGTCAGCTGGGGACACTTTGTGACGCACTCTGGAACCCGGCTCATCCTCTGCACCCCTTGGGTCGCCCCCGCAAGACGCACGTAAGCCGGCTAGGATCAACAACGGTGGCGGCAGCGGCAAGCTTAACCCCCCTCTGCGATCTCCATGGAGATTCCGTGAGAGTACTGTGTCAGCAGGTTTCAAAATGGCAGAGGCAGTTCACTTCATCGATGAATTTCTCACCAGCTGCTGGCAGACCTCATGTAGGTGACGCGTGACAACGAGAAGCCAGAGCCCACAGCAAGATGCATACTGCACAGTGCCGGATTATCCAAAGGAGCAAAAGTATCACGTGCTACGGGCCCCGCACTTTCAAGGGCCCCGCGCTAAATGCTTTCAAGCTCTCCATTCCGGTTCAGTGATTCTCAACTTGCTCTATTACTATAGTACTATACCGCCCTCAACTTTTATGAACGACTGGGTGTTTAAGGTTAGCGATTTGCCGTATTATCTGGCTGTTTAGCAAATGAAAAAAATACAATTACTTTACTATGCAAGTAAAAAATTAGTAATAATAGGGTTATGAGATGAAAAAATTAGTGTTTTCATATTTGTGTGTGTTATTAATTTAGGTCTCCTTCGTAGCATATGCTGCAGGCCCCGCACTAGCTTAATCTGGCACTGGATGTTGCCGTCATCCCGGCTGAAACAAAGCCCTGCTCAGCTGATGCACATCCCCACCGGCATTCTAATTTCGCGAATGCTGATGTGAGAGGATTAATAGTACGCGCAATACGGGATTTATACACGGCAAAAGGCACGATTGTGACCATAGGCTCGGATCATCCCAGCATGCCTTGCATGTCACGTGACATCATCAGTCTTGGTCAATCTACTGCTGGATTAAGGCCTCCCCCCCCCCCTAAGCTGCCACCATCGCTCACAATACCCACCTAGCGCCCACACTGGTGCCGACCGATCGCCACGCTGCGCGTGGGACGCACACGGCCTTCTTCTTGTTTGAACCCACCAGCTCCGGTCAAACTTTGCGGCCCATGTTACATTAGGCGGCAGTAGGACAGTTAGTCAACTGTATATCGTTAGCGATCAAGTTTTGTTGGGTTTGGATCGCGCAAATGTAAACGTGCCGTGCACCCACCTCCACCTGGATACGGCCAGTTAGTTAGGTTTTTTCTCGTGAACAAAACGTGCCAATTTGTTTCCGCTACAGCACACCGGTGCGTGTTAAAGGGCAACGTGTCACGACCCGTGCTAATTGGCTGTGTCAGGTGGAGGTGAGTGTACGACACATTCGCATTCACGCTGTCTAACCCAACAAAACCTTGCCATGAAATAACATTGCTCGCGAAGAGCGCACGCGTTAAACTGACCGTCGGTTTCATCCGCTTTGGGAATCATCGGCGAAAGCATCGTAGCCTCGTGCCTACTGCTGCCTTGTGCCCGCATCGCTGCGCGGGGCTCAGCCGTCCGCCATCGCCCCGGGAATGCATTTTTTTTTTTTCCATGGCCTAAGGGGTGGCAATAAACTAATTCTAACGCTTTCCGTAAACGATGACAAGCTCATCGGACGGGAAATGGAGACGTGCAAATTGGCTCACGGAGTGCTCTGTGGGATCGTTTGAGGCGAGGTATTTTTAACGCTTTCCAAGTGCTCGGGGCGAAAGTGCGCGGGCATCGGCTCTCGCCGTCCATCCGTCCGAAAGGTCAGTCTGTCTGTCTGCCGCGATGGCTCTCCTAAAGGTGATCCGCTGTGAAAGGAATACAATACGCAAGCGTTCACGTTTCATACAAAACTCCTTCAGACGTCAAACGCACGCTTGAAAGCGTCGCGGAATGCAAGCATACGCACGCCTGTCCTTCCTTGGCTATTATTGCGGTAGATGTGAATTTTATCCATTTACATCCCAAATTAAGCTTGGGGGCCGCCCATAAATGACGTCACGCACCTGGGGGGGGGGGGTGGGGTCAGACATTTGTGACGATGTGTGACGAGGGGGGGGGGGGGGGTTTGAGAAATGTGACGTCACGTCAACTTTAAATAAATATTGAATTGTTATAACAACGCTCCTACAACATCAAAATGGAAATATGTTTGGGGGGGGCAGAGCTTTGTGACGTCATATTTGAGGGGGGTGGTCACAAATCGGCCAAAATCGCGTGACGTCATTTATGGACGGCCCCTTTGCTAAAAAGATGCCCTAGCAGGTCGAGTTGAAATGCTGTTAACTCTGAAGAAGAAAAAAACAGTGCTCGTGTTATATGTTTGTAGCAGCACGATTTGACTTGTAGTGGGGCTGGAACCTTAACAACGAGGGAGTTCGCAGGAATATCAGAGGCTCAGGCCGTTCCCCTCCATCCCCCCACACTGACACGATGGGGCCGTGATCCACCAACCCCTGCCTTCAGAATGCTGCGGTACAGCCGTAAGTCCCCCCTAGCCTTAACATGCCTTTGGGGCAAGTGCTGTTAGCGAGTAGCACCTATGAAGGCCGGCACAGCACACGGGGGGGTTGGTCAGCACCACGGCCGCCAGCCGCGATTGTCTCCCTCCTGGCGATGTTTACACATCACACCGGGTACTCATTTGAGGCTGAGTCGACATCGGCGAGGCGCAGGACTGGTTCAGATAATCATCGTTGGTGTTGGTGGCCGTGAGTGGGAATCGAACTGGGGTGGCCGGGTTCTATGGCGCAGCACGCCAACCGCTACACCACCGCTCCCAACACGTGGTGCGGTGGTGAGTTCACACCACACGCGCACGTACACACGCGCGCGGCTGTATTTGACGTCTGCGCTCGGACGGAGAGTGGGGGCGCGAGTCAGGCTTGTGAGATGGTCCGCCATCACGTGTGATTAGGAGCAATGACTGAATGATTAAGACCCTCCTCTTTAATGCAGTTCACGTGAAATGTGTGACAGGCTGTCAGGAATGCTTTGCAAGCGCAGGACTGACATTTGGCTGTGCTATGCACTCCCTTCGGATCGTCTTTCAAAGTTATACTTACACACTCCATTAGATTGGTGAGAGACATTCTCACAGAATTACATGTAATGTTCTTACATTTATCTGCGTATGGTTTTTAGGTTTTGTTGGACTACAGCAGTGAAGGTTATATGTAATGTATATTATGGATAGGTTTCCGGTTTATTTTTTTTCTGTTTTAGGATTTTTCTGGCCCCTCTTTTATTTTCGTATTTTCAGATTGACGTTCGTTCATTTGAGGAAACTGTCATCCATTTACGCAGTACTTTTTTTCCTCTTTCACATTCATAAATGCTAAGAATCCTATTAACATTTCCTCGGCAGTGTTTTTTTGCAGGAGACCCCAGTACCGGCTGCAATTTGGTATTGTGCGCCTACATCAAATAACAAGCTCAGTGCCTGGCTTGCCGTCTCCTCTTCCCAGTGGTTCCTCCCCATGCCTCTGAGTCGTTGTCCTCTTTCTTCGAGAGTGAGCGAATACAGAGACTCCTTTACTAACGAACTAGTTAGGTTCCAGAGGTCTGTTCGTCAGTCGATTTGATCATAAGTCCGATTTTGCTCCTGTCGATTCCAAACGTGTTGTACGGCGTGTACACTAAATCATGGGCAATGGCTTTAAAAGTTGTATAATCTGTAGATGCCACTTATTTTTCAAGTTCTGCAGATGTAGATGCCACCACTGCCATCTAGAGCGCGGCGGTTGTTCGTATCTCTCTGAAAGTTTGTAAGTCGAGTTTGTAAGTCGAATGTTCGTAAGTAAAGGAGTCCCTGTACGTTGCGCGTTCGCAGCCGGTCCGCCCTGTTCTCTCTCCTCCCGTCATTAATCATTTTGAGGGGGGCGGGAAAGGTCTGCTAAATAGACAATAACAGCGATAACAATAATACATTTGATTTAATTTTATTATTTTTTATTTTTATTTTCTATCTGCGTGACTTTACAGAAAGAACCAGGAACAACAATAATAAAGTTCGGAGACGATGAGTAGACTCTGCGTTGTGTTCTGTCCTCCGAAGAAGTTGGCGACTCGACAACGGCTGAACACCAGGGGGTTTGTGAAACGGCAGAACTTTATTTCAGGAGTTCACTTCGGAAGGGCAATTGTGTATCTGCAATAGCGGTCGGAGATGCCCTCCGCGTCACAACACCGCAGCTGAATTCCTCGGTCAAAATTTCGCCCAAATCTAAACTGGCGAGGGTGTGCTTCGTACTCATGGGGCTCTGGGTCCAATCCCACATCACCATTTCCCTTCTCTTATAATCATAAGAAACTCACCTGGCCCTGCATGAGCAACTAGCAGAGCGCACAATTATACGTGCGATTCATCACAGGCGGAGCTCACACCGGCTACACGTTACAAGTTGCAATTATTACTGTGGAGAAAAAAATAAAACTTGTGACATCGAAGCCTCTACACGTCTCGAGCTCATCTCAACATGAGCGCGAGACGTGTTAGCCGCTCTGCTCATATTGCACTCTGTCCAACATCCCGGTGTGATGTGCTTAAAGCATTCGGTGATGCGCAAGCGGAGGTCGTAGACATCTCACGGTTCTTTTGTCGCGCGCGCAAGCCGGTGCGCAAACGCACGCACGGCCTGCAATGCAACCCCACTTTAAAAAAAAAACACAGTGGGGTCATGCAGGTGAATGCAGGGGGCCACTCAATTGTTCCACCTCATTCAATCCGACACACAAGCGTACATCGTCTCCGAACTTTATTATTGTCTCTTATGACCAGGGCCTAATTCCTCGCTCAAATATTTTCTGGAGCGCCACCACATTGGCTTGGAGTAAAAGGGATTATTGGCGGCGTAAGGCACTACCACTGGAGCACACATTTACCTATACGTAACAATCCTATAATATTGTGTCCAATAATCTTAAAGGCAAAATTAAGTACCATAAGGACAAACTTAGGTGACACGGCCGAAATTAAGCACCGCTTGTAACCACCGATCATATTCTGCACGGGTCCAGGGTCTTCAGAAATCAGTGGGGAGTCTGTAAACGAATCGCCCTGTATTACAGTGCGCTTCAGGTGCATTAATCCCAACCGAGATGGTGACTTGCGTCAGATTATTAAAACAAAGACCCCACCCACCCAGGTGCTTTCTGGCTAAATGCCTCCGTTGTGCAAGTGGCGGTCCACCCTCGGGACTCAACGCGCGTCACGGTACCCCGCTCAACCAGCGCCACCGCGTTCATGGCTCAAACCCTCATTACCAGTGGAATTAAGGTCCATCCACAGACTGGCAACTGTGTACAATCACTTTATCTTATTCTTCCTGGCATTGTCCCCACCCATGTGGAATCTGCCTTTCCTGCTCCCTCCTCCTCCACTCGTTGAGCGCCACCATTGCCAGATTATCCTAGGAGGAAAAAGTAGCTACATATGTTTCGATTTAAAGCTTTCGTGACAGCAATGATTCATCTTCTTTGGTTCTTTCGGTAAAGTCACGTAGAATGATAATAAAATAATAAATTGATCAAATAAAATAACACAATAATATTCTCACGACGTTTCGGCCACAACACAAGCGGCAATTACCATTACCTGGTAGGACCAGACAGTCTCGCCCCCTTCACCTGATGAAGGCCGCTTGTGTTGTGGCCGAAACGTCGTGAGAATATTATTGTGTTATTTTATTTTATCAATTTATTATTTTATTATCATTCTACGTGACTTTACCGAAAGAACCAAAGAAGATGTAGCTACATATGCTACGGACCCCACACTTTAAAGGGCCCCGCACTAAATGCTTTCAAGCTATCAATTTCGGTTCAGTGATTCTGCACTTGCTCTATTACTATACTACTATACTGCCTTCAACTTGTGAACGACTGGGTGTTTAAGGTGAGCAATTTGTCATTATCTGGCTGTATAGCAAATGAAAAAATACAATTACTTTACGATGTATGTGTTTTTGTTTTATTTAGCGCCCCTTTATAACATATGCGACAGGCCCCGCACTAGCTGAATCCGGCACTGGGTGCCACGGTGGCGAGGAGATGTTAACTACCTCGCCTGGTATACAGGAGGTTGTGGGTTCGATCCCGAACCTGACGCCTGCTGTATCTTTGGAGTTTGCGTGTTCTCCCCCGTGGTTGCGTGAAATTTTCTCCGGAACCTCCAGTGTTTTTTTCCTCCACATTCGGAAACATGCGTTTAGGGTATTTGGCTGCTACAGTGAGGGAAAAAGTTTTTGATCCCCTGCTGATTTTGTACGTTTGCCCACTGACAAAGAAATGATCTTTAATTTTAATGGTAGGTTTATTTGAACAGTGAGAGACAGAATAACAACAAAAAAATCCAGAAAAACGCATGTCATAAATTTTATGAATTCATTTGCATTTTAATGAGGGAAATAAGTATTTGACCCCTCTGCAAAACATGACTTAGTACTTGGTGGCAAAACCCTTGTTGGCAATCACAGAGGTCAGACGTTTCTTATAGTTGGCCACCAGGTTTGCACACATCTCAGGAGGGATTTTGTCCCACTCCTCTTTACAGATCTTCTCCAAGTCATTAATGTTTCGAGGCTGACGTTTGGCAACTCGAACCTTCAGCTCCCTCCACAGATATTCTATGGGATTAAGGTCTGGAGACTGGCTAGGCCACTCGAGGACCTTAATGTGCTTCTTCTTGAGCCACTCCTTTGTTGCCTTGGCCGTGTGTTTTGGGTCATTGTCATGCTGGAATACCCATCCACGACCCATTTTCAATGCCCTGGCTGAGGGAAGAAGGTTCTCACCCAATATTTGATGGTACATGGCCCCGTCCATCGTCCCTTTGATGCGGTGAAGTTGTCCTGTCCCCTTAGCAGAAAAACACCCCCGAAGCATAATGTTTCCAACTCCATGTGTGACGGTGGGGATGGTGTTCTTGGGGTCATAGGCAGCATTCCTCCTCCTCCAAACACGGCGAGTTGAGTTGATGCCAAAGAGCTCCATTTTGGTCTCATCTGACCACAACACTTCACCCAGTTGTCCTCTGAATCATTCAGATGTTCATTGGCAAACTTCAGACGGGCATGTGTATGTGCTTTCTTGAGCAGGGGGACCTTGCGGGCGCTGCAGGATTTCAGTCCTTCACAGCGTAGTGTGTTACCAATTATTTTCTTGGTGACTATGGTCCCAGCTGCCTTGAGATCATTGACAAGATCCTCCCGTGTAGTTCTGGGCTGATTCCTCACCGTTCTCATGATCATTGCAACTCCACTAGGTGAGATCTTGCATGGAGCCCCAGGCAGAGGGACCTACTCTTGTCACCTTCTCACCAAGCTGCTTGGCAATGGTCTTGTAGCCCATTCCAGCCTTGTGTTGGTTTACAATCTTGTCCCTGACATCCTTGGGGAGCTCTTTGGTCTTGGCCATGGTGGAGAGTTTGGAATCTGATTGATTGCTTCTGTGGACAGGTGTCTTTTATAACAGGTAACAAGCTGAGATTAGGAGCACTCCTTTTAAGAGTGTGCTCCTAATCTCAGCTCGTTACCTGTATAAAAGACACCTGGGAGCCAGCAATCTTTCTGATTGAGAGGGCGTCAAATACTTATTTCCCTCATTAAAATGCAATCAATTTATAACATTTTTGGCATGGTTTTTCTGGATTTTTGCTTTTGTTATTCTGTCTCTCGCTGTTCAAATTAACCTACCATTAAAATTATAGACTGATCAATTATTTGTCAGTGGGCAAATGTACAAAATCAGGAGGGGATCAAATACTTTTTTTCTCTCACTGTATAAATGTCCACGTGATAAGCCACTTCATTGAGCGACTATTTTTCGCCCAATGAGGCGACCTGGCCACAAATGATAACCCTCTTGAGTGCCTCATGTTGAATTTTTTAGCAGCCTCATGGCCACGGGGAGAACATTGACAACAACAAATATACGTGGGTCGGGATCGAACCCGTGACCTGTACACCAGGCGAGGCAGTTGACGCAATGGGCAACTTTTCTTAACTTCCCCCGTCCACCCCCGCCTATGTCCAGCCAGCAGTATACATGGATACGCCACAGTGAGTGGATCAGCTGGTCACGTGCGATGGGGCAGAGTATGTGTCCAAGACAAATCACTCTAAGACCGCAATAGAAAAATATAGACAAAAATACAATTTGAACAGATTGAGCAGCCTTAGTTGTATACCGCACGCAGTTCACCTGAGCCAAAGCAACCCCAAACAAATTAGACGTCACTTTGAAACCGCCGAACCCTCTCCGTGCAAATCTACGAGGGTAATGAACAGGCAGCCGAGGTAGCGTGTAGTGAGTGGAAATTTCCCATTAGCAGAGCTAGGCGATGTGCCCAGTAATGCAGGAAAAGTGGTCGGCAAATTGGCATATGCAAAGAGCCCTTGCAATATCTCAATTCCAAACCGCTCCCACCTACGAAACCTCCCCCCCCCCCCGCACCTGCTTCTGAAATTGGGGCTTTGCAGTAACAAAGCCTGCACTCTGCCGCTGCCAATTGAGAGTTGCTTCGTTTATGGTCGTTCAAGTTGCTGCCTCGGTGAGCGTGTACGTATATAACAGGCTCATTAAAACTAACAACTCTCTTTTTATTTAATTCCTGACACTGAGAGGAAAGGAAGATCTCAACGCTTTGGCTGACGGGCCTGAGTTTTGTACACGCTGTGCAAGAGCCGGCGTGTGTTCTCCATGCTTCGCCGCGCACGTATAAGCACTCGTCTTCTGCTTACAGACCGGAGCGAAGGTGGAAAGTCCACATTACTATGGCAGGAGTGGGTCTGTCGGTAAGGAACCACCGTTGACTTCCCTGGAGGAATGAAGGGATGAGTGTCCTCATAATAATGATTTCAAGGCCATTTTCAAATCTCCTTGATTCCCTTGAAGAATTCCAGATTTCAGACGGACACATTCTCAGACATGCACGTTTGAGATAAGTCGGCGGTACATATTTAGCTCATACTACCGAACCGACACTTTTGGTGAACTTTTCCCCAACGAAATAAATGGCAGTTAAATTTAACGTGAAAACACTTTAATTGCCTTAACATCACGTGTCACCGCAATGCCCTTCTGCAGCCTCGCCAAGGGGACCCACACGGTGGCAGCTGTCCCCGTGTGGCAGTAGGTTAGAAGGCAACGCCGGACTGCCAACGGGGATTTGTTCTGCCAGCCGGGAGCAATGTTGCCGCGTGGTTTTTTCCAACGAAGTAACTTTGTGCAAGTTGTTGTTTCTGCAGCGATCGCGAATATCGCCTGTACTACTCCAGCACCACGGTGCCTTTAATGCACTCGCGTATTATCTTCCCGTGTACGTGTGACTTAATGAATTCTTAATGTCTGCCGATTCACCCGCTCGCACTGATGTTGGTTGCCCCGTCATGCTGTGCATCTGCACGAGTTCTTAACTGTGTGGCGCACAATATAAATAACTGATGACGGTGATGTCTGAGATTTGAACTTGCAGCCATCCCATCGCGAAGCCACGTGCTGTATCCGTTTCACCGCACCGGCTGCATATACGCACGCGCAGCAGCATTAATATGCCGTGAAGGCAAACGGGTACAGTTTCAGCCCCGCAATGTCGTGCTCACTCCCCTGCTGGCAGAAAGGCCTCCACCAGAGGGAGCTCGAGAGCGTCCCTCTTGAGAGTAATTGGCCTACTTCTGTTGCACGCTGGTCTGATGCACTGTAAAATGTGGAAGCACCCATGCTGTACCCCACTGCACCCGACCTCCTGATCGACTAGCTGTGGTGAACCGATTTATACCGCTTGGGTGGACAGAGGCCGATGGGAGAGGGGGGGGGGCAGTGGGGGGGAGGGGGGTTTTAAGAAACCTGGTAACTTCGTTTCACTTGCCGTGCAGGGGAGATGGAGTCGAACCCGCGACCTCTGGATTGCGAGTGTGGCACGCCGCTGGCCCCTCACAAGCACAGCAGCGAATTCCGTAACACGTGTGTGTGTGATCTGTGCTTATTGAAGACATCGTTTGGAAAAAATTGCGTACGTACAAATTAAAGAATGGCAATGAAATACTGGGGGGGGGGGGGTGGCGTGGAGGGAAGGGTGGTGGAGCAGTTGGCACAAATGATGAGCGCCCTGCGCTCTGAACCCAGCGACCCGAAATTCCATTGCCGGCCGTGGTTAACATTGGTGGCAAGTATGTACAGTGAGGGAAAAAAGTATTTGATCCCCTGCTGATTTTGTACGTTTGCCCACTGACAAAGAAATGATCAGTCTATAATTTTAATCGTAGGTTTATTTGAACAGTGAAGGACAGAATAACAAAAACAAAAATCCAGAAAAACGCATATCAAAAATGTTATAAATTGATTTGCATTTTAATGAAGGAAATAAGTATTTGACCCCCTCTCAATCAGAAATATTTCTGGCTCCCAGGTGTCTTTTATACAGGTAACGAGCTGAGATTAGGAGCACACTCTTAAAGGGAGTGCTCCTAATCTCAGCTTGTTACCTGTATAAAAGACACCTGTCCACAGAAGCAATCAATCAATCAGATTCCAAACTCTCCACCATGGCCAAGACCAAAACGCTCTCCAAGGATGTCAGGGACAAGATTGTAAACCTACACAAGGCTGGAATGGGCTACAAGACCATTGCCAAGCAGCTTGGTGAGAAGGTACACAAGGCTGGAATGGGCTACAAAACCATTGCCAAGCAGCTTGGTGAGAAGGTGACAACATTTGGTGCGATTATTCGCAAATGGAAGAAACACAAAAGAACTGTCAATCTCCCTTGGCCTGGGGCTTCATGCAAGATCGCACCTCGTGGAGTTACAATGATCATGATAATGGTGAGGAATCAGCCCAGAACTACACGGGAGGATCATGTTAATGATCTCAAGGCAGCTGGGACCATAGTCACCAAGAAAACAATTGGTAACACTATGCCGTGAAGGACTGAAATCCTGCAGCACCCGCAAGGTCCCCCTGCTCAAGAAAGCACATATACATGCCCGTCTGAAGCTTGCAAATGAACATCTGAATGATTCAGAGGACAACTGGGTGAAAGTGTTGTGGTCAGATGAGACCAAAATGGAGATCTTTGGCATCAACTCAACTCGCCGTGTTTGGAGGAGGAGGAATGCTACCTATGACCCCAAGAACACCATCCCCACCGTCAAACATGGAGGTGGAAACATGCTTTGGGGTGTTTTTCTGCTAAGGGGACAGGACAACTTCACCGCATCAAAGGGACGATGGACGGGGCTACGTACCGTCAAATCTTGGGTGAGAACCTTCCCTCAGCCAGGGCATTGAAAATGGGTCATGGATGGGTATTCCAGCATGACAATGACCCAAAAAACACGGCCAAGGCAACAAAGGAGTGGCTCAAGAAGAAGCACATTAAGGTCCTCGAGTGGCCTAGCCAGTCTCCAGACCTTAATCCCATAGAGAATCTGTGGAGGGAGCTGAAGGTTCGAGTTTCCAAACGTCAGCCTCGAAAACTTAATGACTTGGAGAAGATCTGCAAAGAGGAGTGGGACAAAATCCCTCCTGAGATGTGTGCAAACCTGGTGGCCAACTATAAGAAACGTCTGACCTCTGTGATTGCCAACAAGGGTTTTGCCACCAAGTACTAAGTCATGTTTTTGCAGAGGGGTCAAATACTTGTTTCCCTCATTAAAATGCAAATCAATTTATAACATTTTTGACATGCGTTTTTCTGGATTTTGTTGTTGTTATTCTGTCTCTCACTGTTCAAATAACCCTACCATTAAAATTATAGATCATTTCTTTGTCAGTGGGCAAACGTACAAAATCAGCAGGGGATCAAATACTTTTTTCCCTCACTGTATGTTGAACTTCTTTTGCACCCTACGTAGCCAACCGTGCTAAATCGGAGGTGCGGCGGGGGGTGGGGGGGGCGGACAACAAACTGAGCAGTTCTATTATGAGTTCTAGAGTAATGATCCTTCCTGAATCACGGGGGAGGGGGGGGGGGTGCAAAAGTGTGGAGCCAGTCCAGGGAGCATAGTTCGCTGGCTGGGCTTTAACATCGTTTGTGATTGTCGACGATGACTTTCACCTCCACGTGTGGCACGTGTACATGTCTGCCTGGCTTTCAAAATGAGGAATTTCATATATCCTGGTGGAATCCGATGAGCTATGAAGCTCTATTCTTATATATTTGTTTAACAGATGTCCAGTAACGACGGCGGGTCAGCAAGTTACAACAATAAACAGTAAATACAGGAGTAAGATAGAGACAGGTTAAGTCGCAAAGAAATGCACACATCTATAGAACATAGACGTATAAGTTGTAATCCTACATTATGACAGCTCACGTGTTTGCTCTTTGACGTTGCGGATGAGTTTGAGCATCTGCCTTGTCCAAAAAGTCATTTTCATTAAGTGTGATGTAAATTAATGCGACGTTTGTTTATTTAACCCTGGGCCTCGTTCATTAGGCATAATCACGAGAAAGTAAACTTTTGTTTTAATTTCATTCAAAAGTTTTCCGATTTGGGAAGCCACAGTTGGGAGGGAACACATTTTGCATTCGTCATCATCATCGTGATCATCGTGATCATCAGTCGTGATCACTCCACTGCTTAATGAAGGCTGCCACCATCCCTCAGGACCCTGTGATGCAGCAATCCACCTCGCTCGCACCTGCACGCGAGCTGCGTGTGCAACGCACACAGCATTGTTTTAGATACATTGTTTTAGACCAATTGTTTTCGATCCATTGTTTCAAATGCTTTGATTTGTAGTGGAGTATGAAGGTGTGTTGTGGAAACTGCGCGATTGCATGATCACACGGACAGTGTGGGGTTATCTGGGGTCAGCCTGTGGAGAAGGCGAAAAAGTGTGGGTCGTGTTAGGACAGCCAGGTGCAAAGGCTGGGATGATGAGGTAACGGTTGGGCCAATTAAGCCAGAGGACCAGCAACGGCGGTGATTGGCTGTGGCTGTTGTCAAGGGCGGGGAGGCGT
Source organism: Petromyzon marinus (assembly GCF_048934315.1). Lineage (NCBI taxonomy): Eukaryota > Metazoa > Chordata > Hyperoartia > Petromyzontiformes > Petromyzontidae > Petromyzon > Petromyzon marinus. Next base: position 7,063,330 of record NC_133716.1, on the reverse strand, counting down.
CGAGATGTCTGGAGAAAGGCAGGTGTTTGAGGACGCGAAGCGTGCGGAGGCACGCGGGCCAATTAATTAGCGATAATGAGAATGGGGATAAATTTGGGGGAGGCACACAGAGAGCGGGGAGTTTGAAGCTGGACAAGGAAGACGTGGAGTTGGAAACAGAGTAGAAACAGAGTTTGGAAACGGAGTTTGGAGACGGAGTGGGAACAGAGTGTGAAGCAAGACGAAGTAGTTAGCAGTGGAGTGAGCGTAGCGATAGCGGAGCTGAAGACGCTGTGTGCGGAGTTGCTGAACGGGGAGTCGCTGAGTGCGAAGCAAGCGAAGTGATAGTGTGGAGACAAAGGTGGTGAGCGAGACGAGCGGAGCACGGTGAGCGAGCCGTGGTGACCAGGATACTGTGGAGTGTGGAGGACATGTTGAATGTTGTAAATAAAGCGGTGTTCGAAGACAGAAGTTGTCCGCGTAAAGTCGAACACTACAGATTTATAGCCATTGTTTTAGATCACTGAGATTTCAGACGTGTGTGGCCATATTATTTTAGGCAGCAGTTGGACGATGCGACTGCATACAGTTTCATTCTTGTTAGAAATCATCAGTGCAGTTGAGCCATAGTTGCCCGCTTTTGGCCTTCTGCCTGAGGTGCTCCACGTGGATAACACCCTCCCTGACCACTGTGGGGACAGCTTGGCACTTCCCCGGGGGCGATAATGACCACGTTCAAATGCACGTTGTCAATAATGACAAACCCATCAAGTCACCACACACTCACGGTCGTCTTGTATTCATTCTAGGAAATGTTCTGAATACAGGAGCCCAGGGAACTTTGCTTAGTTGGCCAAATTTGGCCAATTTCATCGATTTCCTGCTGGTAGTGTCCCAGGTTATCATTCTGCATTAGCAAAGCTGGGATTCGTCAGCGCTCCAGCGTAATCGATATATGGATTAATGCATAAAATATGGCACCAACTTTCGCAGGATATTGAATGGGCCAGGCTCTTTGGCAGAACACATTCCAAAGGGTGTGATTAATCCAGACTAATATTTTTTTCCAATTAAATGTGTTTATTGATCGGCATCGCTCTCTCTCTCATCTATTCCATAATGGCTCTTTTGAACGTAAAAATGTTTCAGTGTCCTGTTTTGGAATGTGTACACGAATGCTGTGGCTCAGAGGTGGAGGAGTGGTGACACAGCGGTTAGCGCTCTTTACTCGATGCCCAGCGACTTGACTTCAGTTCCCAAAATTCACCAACCTCTCCATCAGGCAGTATAAGTGACGCACCACAGTTAATTTGTCAAGTTGGGTGTGGTGGGGTAAAGTGTGAGTGCCACGTCGAGGAGGTTTGACCAGCGTGGAAGAGTAGGCCAAATACCCTTGAGAGAGGCTCTCTTGATTTGCTTCTGGTTAAGGCCCCGAGCAATGGCGTGAGCGAGAAATTGACCAACCATCCCAATACAGGACCACAGAGCTTGGGAAATTGTTGGCCACAGTTCTGGCTGCCTTCCCAGTTCTCTGTGGCTTCCCTTGGCTCTAAATCATGCCGTCTCTGAGAGTGAACAAATTATAAATCATACTTAAATTATAAATTGTTCAGGCTGCACCTTTACATGTAAATCAAGGCAGACTCACGCGGTGGATAAGACGCACGAGAGCATTAGATGAAACACACTGATGCATTTTGACACGGGAGATGATAATGTACACAAATGCAACTCTGCTAATTCCCGGCTCTCGGTACAGATCACCAGCAAATGCAATTAAGCGCACGGTGAGCAAACGATTTCCTCTCTCGTCCTTGGCATGGAGCAATTCTTCGCCTGCGACACTCCAGCCCACCGCACAGTGCAGCACTGACCAGCTGCCTCTCTCTAGGATTAATGGCGAAGCCAGTATGGATTTTTAATCCAGCATAGCCTCTTCGATACTCAGACTCCCCCCCCCATCCCGGGTGCGAAATTAATTGCTTCGAGCTCAGACAAAATGTTATAATTTACTCCCTGGCAATTTGGCGCAAACAGAATTTGCGCTAATGGATTGACGTCGCATTGAGAGTTGTTGTTTGTTCAGCGTGGATGCCCAGCATTGTGAATCACCCAGGATTCACTCTGACCTCGTCGCATCTCGGAAGCAGAGTGGGGCTTAAGCCTGGACATTGCTTGGATGGGCGACCATCCAGCTCGTCAGGTTGCTATAGGCGCCTGTAGGGGCTATGTGTTGCTGCAAGGCAGCAGGCACTGCAGCAAAATCCATCGTTGTACTGCAGTCCTACGCTCCCGTGTCTGTTTTCCCACCTTCTGCCCAACCATGCTGACTGCTATGGTGAAGGTTGATCACATACACCTCCCATGACCTGCACGGCGTATTATGCCGACGTGTTTAGCTCTCCCATGTGCCTGTCCGCCTGTTGTTCAGTGCAATGTCTGATGTTTCGCTTCTTTAGGAGCGGAATAATCCGCGTACAAAGTGTGAGACAATTAAGGTGAAACGAATCGCGGTTCCAACTCTTTTCAGAATCTCCCGGGCCACCTGGGGAACTTGGGAGTGTGTAAAATCGTCACCCCACTAAATTGTAATGCCCAAGTCTTGACTCGTCATGCCGTTTAGGCTGCAGCACGCATGCATACGATACAATAACCATTACGAGCGCAGACCACTTGGCTGATGTCTCCCAACAACGTGTGGTGGACAGTGCCCGGCGTTCTCCACTTAAACAAAGAGCGAAGCGCTGGCCACCGACGAACAGCCCAGCCAACGATTGATCGTCGCTTTGGGGGGAACCTCATTTTCCTTTGGGACCCTGCGGTTTCGTGTTCTCGCGACGCGCCGGCGGCGCTGCCTCTTTATTCTCGTGCCAGAGTTGCTTTTTTAGCCTCAGGTTTACCGTTTACGCGGTAACCACCCGCCCACGTCCACCCCTCGCCCGCCACCCCCCCCCCCCAATAAATATTCGCGTTGGACTCACGTTGTCAATGGCCAAGCCACCGCATCACATCATTGAGCGACGGTCCTCTGGCGTCCGCAGCTTCTGGGACTTTCCAAACGGGCTGCTTGCGAACGCCCCCCCCCCGCCATTCCCCAGGTTTTCTACCGCAGCAGACGTACGGTGCCAAAGATGTTCACCGTACGTACGTACAGACGAGCGAACGAGCGAGCGTAGTGGAGGCAAAATTGCGTTTGTGTGGCGGAGATGCCCGCACGCGCTCGCGGCTCACCCGAAGCGATGGCAAGCGCGAGCGCCGTGAATACGTCGAAACATGCGACTCAACCATCTGGCACCGCAGCCACGGCTTATTGTTTGAGCCCACATTAGAACTGGAATTCGATGTCACGCGTTGCGCAAAAAAAGAAAATCAACCAAAGGGCATGCAATTATTTAATGGATTTCAGACGTTTTACCAGGAGCGGTTGCAGCCTCTCGCTTGGTTATTCCAACGGGATGTAATGGTCCGCTAATGACAGATCACGATGGTGTTATAATAGTAGAGCATTTGTTATATCGCTCGTTGCTTTTCTGGATGAACGTTTCCAGAAACATTGCAAGTCGTGGGATGTGCTTGACCAACATTGCATGGCATTTTAATTATTATTTTTTACTTCACTACAATCCTGGAAACGTCAGTTTGATTCTTGGTCATGCCCAACTTTTGGCAATTGGCATTGGATTTATTTGTGAAAGTGACAAACACACCCACCAGTATTATATGATTCTTTCGGTAAAGTCACATCGATAGAAAAAATAATAAGAAAAAATGAAAATAAAGCGATTAAAAAAATATGACGATATTTCGATCGCAACACAAGCGGTCATCATCAGGAACAGGGAGGTTTGCCCCACCAGTGTAAGTGGATTAAAGCCCTCTGTGTGCATCTTTGAGTATGTTGCCCCCTCTAATGTGTGGGTTTCCTCCGAACACTCCACCGGTGTCCTCCCCCATGAGCCAAACACCGAAAGATGGGATTGGCCAAACATCCCGATGCAGAGCCCTCCTGAACGTGCAATCCGCGAGGATCACCGAATAAACGAAGGGAATTACTATCGCACGTGCGAGGTGCTCTCAGGACCTCTCCTCGACTGACTCGGGTGCGAATGTGCACTCTCGTGCACTCCCTATCGCCGCGTGTGCCATGCTGGCCTTGGTAGGTGCCTGGGATTGCACCTCCGATTAGCGTGGTTGACTGTGCACGGTGCGAGAGAAGTTCAACATACATCAGCACTTGCCTAAACATTGTTTTAGGCTACATTGAGGCTCTTTGGTCGCCTTTGTCTCTGAACAAAACAATTACTTGGCACGGCTTGGCACACGGATAACAATGTTTTCGTTTGATTACACTTCCCTCATGAGAACACTGCATTCTCCCACTCCACATCAAACACGCAACTCTACTAACTATTTTTCACTCCTCCCCTAAGACTAATCTTTTTTCAATAGCGTATCCCTCTCCTCCTTCCAGTCCTCATCCTTAAAACCTTAGCCATCCTTCCCCTTCCTTAACTCACCCCTCCCTTTCGCTATCACCACCCTTCCTAGTCATCCTTTCCCCTCCCCAACACTCGAATCCCATCCCTTTTCCCCATCAGTCAAATACTCAAGTAGCATTTTTAATTAGTGTACAGCGCTTTGGCAAAAGCGCCGTATAAAATAATCGGTAAGATTCTGTAACCAAACATGAAAGCAAAACGCAATCTCACGTTCATCTCCTAATATAAATGCTCCGATAGCGATTTTATTAAATAATTAATTGCTAATTTCATCCACGGAAGCCACACTGAGTTCAGATCCTCTCTTTTTTTGGGGGGGTTCTGCATTGGGGCGTCTGGCAAATATCAATGGGAGGAAACCCGGATGACCCGGAGAGAACGCACGCAGAACAGGGGGAAAACGTACACACTCCGTGCAGACATTTTTTCCAGGTTGCACTACGTGTTGTTCAGCAGGATGTCCGACGTTTCACTCCACGTGGTGTGAGCTTTCTTCAGGAGGAAAGAAGAAGCTCCCAAGGTCTCACGAGAGCAGTGGTATTAACGAGCAGTTGAAGGACTGCACCTTTTATTTTTAATAGATATACACACACACATAAAATGTAAAGTCAGCTTGAGTAAAATATGTCTTGTGAATGTTTCAATGGGTGGCCTGTCCAGTTTCTAGAGGGCTGGAGCACCGGGGCTTGTGGTTTATCACTCTTATATGGGACGCCACAGTGGCGAGATGTTGGCGACCTCGCATAAGGGGCTGTGGGTTCGATCCCGACCCTGATGACTGTATATTTGGAGTTTGCATGTTCTCCCCGTGGTCGTGTGGATTTTTCTACAGGTCCTCCGGGTTTTTCCCTTCACATTTGGAAACGTGCGTTTTAGAGCATTTTGGCCACTATAAATGTCCACGCGATAAGCCACTTTCGTTGAGCTATCATTTGTGGCCAGGTCGCTTCTGAAAAAGAGCTACGTAGTTCTAGATTTGAAGCTTTCGTGACTGCAAAGATCCATACTCTTTGGTTCTATTCGGTAAAGTCACGTAGGAAAAAAATAAAACAACAAAAATCACGACGTTTTGGCCACAACAGGATCATGGGTCAGTGCATTATGAACTGTCGGGACGACAGAGCTTCAATGAAGCTCTGTCGTCCCGACAGTTCTGTTCCTTCACCTGAAGAAGGCTACTTGTGTTGTGGCCAAAACGTCGTGATTTTTGTTGTTTTATTTTTTACCTACGTGACTTTACCGAATAGAACCAAAGAGTATAGAGCTACGTAGCTCAGTGGGCCTTGCCTGGTAAAATAGAAATGGTTTAAAATTATTGGTTTATATCTGGGACTCTGAGTCGCTAATCTCCCTTTGGTTTGTGGTGAGAGAACAAGCCTTGGGACATTGACCCATGGCTTTGTGGCCCGAACACGAAGATCGAACGCCATTCCACAATCGGGCGCAGTAATGAAAATACGCAGCGTAATAATCGCCTCCAGAATTCGCCATGGTTTGAGAATCGAACGCCAAACTAATTAGCAAAACATTCCATTTGTATTCACAATTTCAAAGAGAGAGAGAGAGAGAAAAAAAAAGGAAAACTTTTTGTCAATTTTTTAATGTCTCGCCCAGTAGTAATGGTATCATGCCGGGAGAGCATTATACCATTACTGTACTTTAAGGGCATAAGATGTATTAAAAACGACAGAAGCTCATTGCAATGGCTGGGTGACTTACGCGATAACCAGGCACCCGTTGAACAGGATCATGGGTCAGTGCATTATGAACATTGATCTGCAAATAGGCAATTTAAATGCAGAGTTTTTGAATTGTGGCTTTTTTTAACAGCCCCCCCCCCCCTCTCCCTCCCTCCCCTCGTGCAACGTTTGGAATTAGCCCGATTTACCGTCACATCACGACACCTATAAGTGCTTTCGTTTTACATGCCTGTGAACATTCGCGGGATTAATAGGGCTCCTATTTTACTGAAACGCATGACGTAGGTATATTGGTAAACCGAGACAGCTTAACAACTGGTGCTTTATCAGACACTTTTTTTTGCGACGCAGTTTTTTGTGCGCTTGCTGAACAAAAAAAATTCAGCCTCATCACAATTTTAGTGCCCACCACCCCCGTCACCCCCCCTCCCCCTCCTGAAATGAGTTAAGTAAGGAATCCGATGCTTCTTGGGAGAAAAAAAAACCGTCGAAACTGGCCAATGTGGCGTCACTTATTTAAACAACTTGGCGAAGAATTCGTTCCATACTGCAAACGGTTATTTTTAGTCGCCGCATAGCGGGACTTTGTCGCGCCATTGTTTGTTATTGTCGAATGCATTTTGCCTCCGGAAATATATTCTCCGGGCTCGACTGCAGCGTCGGAGTACCAGAAGTTACCACGAAGTGCAACTCGATGGCGTGTTTTTCATATATATAAATAATGGATCGACTCGCTAGAGCTATCCGACAACTCATTATTTACACCGGTGTCTGTCGGCGCGGTCCGTCCGTGGCATTTTAAAGAAAGCGGCACGTGAATGGTTGCCAATTGAGATCATCACCCCCGGGGCGGAGCGGTGGCGCAGCAGTTAGCGCATTGGGCTGTGAAGTCTCCATTCCTCGGACATGGTTAACATCAGCGGCATGTTTGGAACTGGTCCTGGGGACCCTCCCTTGCAAAGAGGGACTGCGGGGGGATATGTGGTGGGCGATTGAGGGCAGTGGAGCAAGATCTGTCGTTGTACTCGGCTTCCCACAGTTTCACCAGCCCCCGCACACCGACCAGAGTGGTGAAGTATGTTCGAATAACCTCCAGCCACCCGCGTGGCGTGGGGAGGCCGTGATCCAGAAAGGGAACAAAAAAAGAGCTCCGTGTGTTTGCGTACGAGCTGTTGGCCAGATTCAAAGTGTTCACTAAAAACGGGCACATTTTCACGTAAAACTGGCACAACATTGTCGGATAGCGTCATGGGTAAAAGCATATATAAGCAGAACTTAGATTTGTGCCTACATAAATAAACAAAAATCATTGAATCCATCAGCCTGTTGGCTTTCTATACCACACTAATCCCGCAGCGCGCGGTTTAAAGCAAGCAAACTCTGGACCGGTTTTGACTTGTCTGGTTCTCGTCAGCAGAACCGGCCTTGCTAAACAATTGCTGCTGCGTTGCCGGATGTTGTTGGCAAGAGCACTGCATCAAAGCAAAAGTGCCTGTGTTGATTGCATCACTTTATATTCAGGGTCGGGGGGGGGAGGGGCTTTTGTTGGCATCGTGAGGAGTGGGCCACGTACACGAATGATAGATTTGACAGGATATTGAGGTGGAGAACCTGGCCGAGACAGTAACGGATGACTTACTTCTCCGCTGCTGGCTGGAGCTTGAATTTGTTTGACCCTTTTGACGCGAAGGTCACGCCACGTGCTTGATTGTTCATGTCAGCAAGTCAAACGTGCCGGTGTCTCCGTGCTGTCTCGAGTGTCCCGGGGGGTTGCTCTTGACTCCATGTCTCTTGGCGGACCTGAGCCAGAAGGGTGGAAAGTCGACATTATGATGGCAAGGAAACCAGCCTGCGCTCAGACATCCACTGTTTAATTCCCACAATCTGGTAGTTGATTTATTGGTCCGAGTGTGCTGATGGGTTCAAATACAGGATACCCAGCGTGATATAATACTGTACTATGAAATGTATATGTCTATAAATATACCGGGTGATCCAATTATAGATTCCCCACCACTAAAATAATAGGGAAAACATTTGTAGAGGGAACATAATTTTGTTTCAACGTCTTGCCACCAATGCTTCGCTGAGCCTCAACACTTTGTTCCAGCAGGGTCCTGCATTGGGTTAGCAGAGGACCTGGAGGAAAACCCACCACTCATCACGAGGGGGGCGACAGTTGGCACTGGCCTGAGCTGGCCGCATCTCGCAGCCCCAGCCTACAGCACCTGGCAAGCCTTGGCAATTACCCATCGCAGTGCTAACCAGGTTCTATCCTGCCCACCTTGTGAGATTTGATGAGATCGGTCTCACTCAGGGTGCTTGGTTTGTTTGTTGGCAGATGTTGCCTAATATACGCACGTAAAAATAAATCAATCTGCTAGAACAAAATCGTGAAAAACATCCCCGATTCTCTATTATCGTACCATCTGGCAGCTGCTCAGAAAATAAAAAAAAACCCTGATGATATTCAGTTTGAATTTGAGGACTTAATTTCTTTGCCCAGAAAAACGCTTGAAACATCCAGCCCACTCTGCGCTCAACTGCAACCGCAGAAGATGAAGGGAACAAAAAAGCAACGCTGAGCACAAACGCTGGACTAAATCATTATCGGTATTCAAAAGGTGAAAATCCTTGCGGCCAGAGGTGTGCGGATATGGCGGAGGGAGGCGGTGGATGAATAACTCTCGAAATAGCCATTAGGCAATTGAGTTCTTTATTTCAGACGTTATCTGACATTTACTGCTATTTAAACTGAACTATTTTTTTAAATGTTAGTAGGTAATGCCCATTGAGCTATATAGCTCTTTTTCAGAAGCGACCTGGCTATCACAGATGATAGCTCAACGCAGTGGCTTATCACGTGGAAATGTAAAGCATCCAAAAAACTCTTTTCACGCATGCTTCTAAACGTGAAGGGATAAACCGGAGGACCCGGAGAAAAATCCACGCGACCGCGTTGGAGAACGCGCGAACTCCTCATATACACAGCCGTCAGGGTCGAGATCGAACCCACGACCTTCTAGACGGCATGCGAGGCAGATAACATCTCCTGGCCACCGCCGCGGCGAGGTAATTCCCTCGGTCCAATGGCGGAGCCAGGATTTTCAGGTAAGGGGGGGGGGGCAACCCCTCCAGCAATGAAAAATGATAGAGGAGTTGTTAGTAAGTAAGGACTTGTCCCTTGGTTTTTATCCGACGCGTGTGCGGCGATATCGCAGCCATCGATCGAGGGTCGAATTGCGAACCGCGTTGTGTGATCGGCATCGTGCTCGCTGAAGGTGTTGATGCCTTCAGGGAAGTCGTGGACTCTGTATACGCAACTGCGCACAATTCTGAGTCACTTATAACCGCTTTGCACGTTACTTATTGCCAATTATTGACTCAGGCTATTGTCCTATCATCTCATAGAGTCCCTGGCACATAATAATATGCTACATAGTGGCAGTGAGCGTCGCAAAATGCCGATTTATTTCTAATAAACCCTAATGATCCGATAGAATTGAGGGATTTCGATCGGATCATTGCGCGGGGGGGGGGGGGGCACGTGCCACCCCACCCCCAATGGCTCCACGAGTGCCTCGGTCAGTTTCATTGCTCGTGACCTTCGCACGCGGTAATTAGCTTAAGTGGGCGTGCGCTAATGGTTGGGCGGTGGGAATAGGAGGGAAGGGGGCCTCTTTCGGCTTCATCGCGGCAGACCATTTTGGTGTGACCTACATCGCCGGAGCCAGGCAGGGTACGGGCGTAGCGCCATGCTTGGCAGCGCCGCCCCCCCCCCCCCCCCTCCCACGTAACGAGGTATGGATTGCGGCTCCGCTGAGTTATCTGTGCTTCTGCCCAACGTCGGAAACGCAACGGCGCTGGACGGAACCGGCGGAGAGACGCTGTGGCAGCGGCGTGACTGGGATTGATGAATGCTGCTTCTGTGACTGCGCGTATGTTTTTTTTGCGGCACTACCCGCGCGTGAGTTGTTTATGTTCGCTCGCCTTTGTGCAGCTCTCCGATGTGTTTCAGGGTTGTACGACGGGTTGTCCGGCGTGATGTCTGACGTTTCGCTCCTCCTCCCCTCTTCCTTCTTCTTTCGTATGAAAAGGAAAGCCCCCCCCCCCACCCATAAAAAAATGAAACAGGATGTTCGGAAGTTCAGTTACACAATCATCCAGAGATACAGTGTCATGCAACAATATTTTTTGTTCTAAATAGAAACTGTTTAATGTTTCGCCTTCATGTAGAAATTGTCATGAATGGTTCAGGGTCATGGTTTAATCAAAGTAAAATGTGTGTATGTGTGTAAAATCGCGATGTAAGTTTTCCACTTGTGCTAGCAGTCCCATATTGTGAGACATGTCACATTGCTATTCATGAGAGATCGCCCGTTACGAACTTGGCCCAGTGAAAGAGCTATCAAATAACTACTTCTGATATACCTTCAAGTGACTTCGTATACATCCTTCAGACACTTTTTCAGAGATGCTCTTTGAATGGACATTTACTTTTTTCATCTTCAACTCAATTTACACTTGAGAATGCAGTTTAATCGTGAGTGACCGATTGGATTTGAACCCAGGATTTTGCCAGTGCTGGCTCAGTGCTCTGGATTGGCTTTGGCATTTTGCACCAAGCAGCCACCTCAAGAATCCATTATATTTTGGCATGAGGCTTTCTGTACAATCTATAATGGTTGGAGGTTTTCATGAACCCCAAATCACAAGCTCTGAATCGCGACGCTTCACGGAATTTCAAGGAGGGGCCGAATGATCACGTGTAATATAACCACTTTACTCTGTGTGTACCTCTGCATTATTGTCAGAATCAGGCTGGTGTACGGCAATTAAACAAATAATTTGGTGAAGCTGCTGCTGCATTGGCAGCGATACACGAGCACAATTAGCAAAAAAAAACTGGTCGTCAGAAGCAATTATTTCTCCTCTCTCGATCCGATCGTCCTGGTGAGGGTCGCGGTGGCAGCATGTTGAGTAGGGTGGTCCAGACCTCACTTTCCCTGGCGACAGACACCAGCACTACATTACTACACATTACTATACACTACACTATACACGACTATACACTACACTATACACTGCTATACACTAGAATACATTAGTATACACTTCACTATACACTACACTATACACTACTATACACAGACTCTAGCTCTTCCTGGGGAATTCCCAGGCCAGCCTGAGCGACACAGTCCCGACACCGTGTGCTGGGCCGGCCCAGGGGTCCATTATTTATTTATTTTAATTATCATCAGGTCCCATGCTGTGAAGTGGAGTTCTCACACCCGCATCATCCGCTCATCTCTCTGGCCTCTCTATTTATGCACAACGAAGAAGGGGGTCATTGGTCCGAAACATCACCTGCTGCACGTATTTGTTTTCCTTTCAAGGCCGCGGAGTTATTGGCGAATGTGTTCGAGGGTTTCACCACCGCGATTGAACCACCTACAGTCATACCGTTGCTGATCGTGGCAGAATATTGAATCAGAATCAGACTATTTATACTGGAGGAATCCGATGAGCTGCAAAGCTCTTTCTCACAGATGTCCAGCAGTCGCAGAGATGTCCAGTAGTTAGCACCTCAACACCAGGCAGTGGTATGACAACATCTGCTGTATGCAGGGGCGGAGCCAGGATTTTGACTTTGGGGAGGCTGACATCAATATTCTGAGATATCCAGTGTATGTTTTCCAATGGGCACCACTTTGTGTGTGTAACGAGTTGCGACCTCATAACGCATTTCGTTCGGCAACCGGACATCTGTTGCGCCGACGGGTTAGCGGGACAGCGCGAACACGTCACGCATGACAGGGGCGGCCACGTGAGGAAAAGCTGTCGTCCTGATCCCGGGACAATAGGGAATTGCGCTACTCCGGTCAGCAATTTCAAAGCCACTGACCGAACGGTAACGCAAATGCCCGCTTACGTATTTGCCGTACTGCTCCTGAAGTTGTCCACTGTGCTCACGCATCAGCATCGACGCGAGCACGTGAATAAAATGTTGCCAAACAACTCCCCGCCACAGGCAGCACGACGTGTCTATTTCAAGACGATGGTCTCTTTGTGGTCCACGGGTTTTTATTGTGAGCCCCTGTGTCTTCGTCATGTGAGCGTATTCACGTTTCGAACCGTGGACCACATCGCAGCGCCACGTGCCCGATCGATAATTCGCTGGCAGCGGTTCAGATATTCACCAGGCTTCTCCTGAAATCAGGCCACTGGGCTCACCCACCAAGCTTCATCATGAACTCACACGCTGCTAATGAACCCTCCTCCGCTCCCTGCCATACATAAGAATAAGTCAACCATACTCACTTATTTTTGCAAGGTAATGTATGTTAAAAGTTTAACGTGTGCTGAAATTCTTTTGCGCCATACGTAGCCAACCGTGCTCATCGGATTGTGCAGGGAAGGACAACAAAATAATGAGGGTAAGCAGTTTCAAAGTAATTCCATGTCACCGATGACTACTTCGAGCTGCGCGTTATGCCTGCAGAGTCAAAAGTAACTGACAACCAGAGATAAACGTGCTGAAATGCTGAAATGTAATATTTACCCAACAATATTCTACAAGAAGCATTTCGAGCAAAAAAAATGATTGCGTTTATGTGAAAGAAAAAAATAAATAGATTGACGGCCCTTTTGTCAATCCACTGCTCGATTTTTATTTTCGTTGGAAAGGGCCCAACCACCCTGTGTCGGTGATGGCAGGGGGGGGGGGTTGAGACCATACTTCACCAAGCGGGTAAATGCCAGCTGGTGTAGGTGCGGTGAACGGGGCAGGACAAGTTCAGATATCACTTTCCGTAGATGTTAGCTATTGCCAAAAATCGAACAGAGGTTGCATGCTTCACAGTGCAGAGCGTAAGCCACCATACCTCAATAGGCTTCTGTTTACACAAGCCTGTAACTGGCCAAGCGGCTTTGATGAAAGGTTTGTCGCATGGAACAAGAATAAAACAACAAAAAATACTTTTCCCACATTTACGGTCTGCTCACATTTTCGAAATTCCCTTTGAAACATGGGTTGTGTGGTGATATCTGGCAAGTTGCGTAGTTTGACGCCTTTCCCGATGGCTGTGCGCATGTGCTTTTCATAACGTCTGCATCCTCTGCCGCTCAGAAGTTTCAAGTTCATTTTGTTTCACCAGCCAATAATTTTTGAATTTGACAATTTCAGACCTTGACGCCGGCTCACACAGCGGCCTACTCTTGCGTGCGACGTCAGGGGACCTTTCACGCCCCCTCTGCAGCAGACGGCGCTTGGTATGATTATGACGGTTATTGCACACCGCGGTAATCACCAGGGTGGGGGCTGGATTCTAGCTGTGGTCCTCTGCAACAAGCGGCGAACGCGCTACCGCTGGTCCGTGTCACCGGAAAGCGGTCTCTGCAGCAGAGTCGCGCAGCTTATTCTGCTGCTGCTGCTGCTGCCGCCAACGTTTCTGCGAATGTGTCGGTTCTGTACGGTTAAACGAGCTCGTTCGCCTTCCCGTAAAGTTTGACCATGGCAGCGTTGCGGGCGCTCGCGTTCGTCATTTGTGGGATTGGGGAGATTCGTTTTGATCATTGCCGAGTCCCCCTTTACCCACCGCTCATGGGCATTGGGTCTCTCCGCAGCAGCTCCCGTTCGTCCGTCCATTAATCCATCCATCCATTTACCCTTTGGTTCACCCACCCATTCATCCATCCATCCGTCCATCCACCCATTCATTTGTTCAGTCATCCGTCCATTCATCCATCCGTTCATCCGTCCGTTTATCTGTCCATTCATCCGTCTGTTCATTCGTCCATTCATCCGTCCGTTCATCCGTTAATCCATCCGTGCGTTCTTTCAATCATCCATCCATTCGTTCGTCCATTCATCCGTTCATCTGTCTGTTCATCTATACTTTCAACCATCCGTTCACCCGTCCGTGCATCTGTCCATTCATTCGTTCATTCATTTGGCGGGCAGGGCCACCGACGTCTTCACACCCACGAGTGGCCGAATCCTGCTCGAAAAAGCTGGCACCGCTGCCACTGTGTTTACCCGCCCAGGGCTGTCCTGCCCGTGTCTGAGTTTTCTCACGGGGATTTGAGTCGGGCAGAATGTCGGGCAACCCTCCGACCTTACCCGCCCCGGCACGCGGGTCTGCCTCGCCCGCAGCCTTGCCCTTCTTATCTCGCGGCGAGACAGGTGTCTGATTGATGCTCGGCGATGATGGTGATAACGATGATTGCAAAAGTGTGGGGTAGCCGATGACTTCCACTCGGCTGGCTGGCACACAACGGGACAGTGTCGAAGCGCTGCGTTGAAGGTCACCGGAAAAACCGCATCGGGATGCTGTGCTTGACGCTACGTTCTCGGTGTAGTGGAACTCCTGTTATCCACGATGAAGGTGGGCAGTGATATGGGTGGATCTCTATTTTCATCCGTGGGAGGAGGTCCTGCTCTCCGTGATGCATTTGCGGATAATGGGAGAGATTTAGACCTTCTAAGAGACGATTTTTTTTCATTCACAAACAGGGATAATAGGATTAATTTGTCACGTTACTCCAGTTATCCCGCACCTACGATTGGCACGGTTGGCTACGTACGGTGCGAAAGAAGTTCGACATACAGACATACATCCATGAAAATACGCAGATAATAGTATGGATTATGTGGTTCTGGAGGCCACTTGTAGGTGATTTGTCCACAGATAAATGCGAGTAGAGGACAAATTGCCGGGAAAACTCATATGTGATATATTGACACATAATAGGGGGATGCACTGGTTGATTTGGGGCAGCAGTTAATAGGAAAAGCAGATAATATGAAAAGCATTGCATTTATTAGGAACGTTCCGGATATTTAGATTCAATCTGGAAAATATGAAAATCGGGCCCGAGATAAACCAAAATGTAATGTTAACTAATTAGCATTTATCACCAAAAATGCAGTCACATGACCTTAATTTCACAACACATGATGCCACTTTTTTGTTTACATTGTAAAATATATTTTTTAAACATCACATCAAAGTTATTGTTGAATTGCTTAAAAAATAAATTGGCGTTAATATTAATATTACAATTGTGAACACGACTGCACGCCAGCACATAGCCTGTTTCATTTACCTTCTTCATTAAGCATGTTGCGATGCATCAGTTAAAACCGATTCTTACACCCATGATAAGGGCTTCACGTTGTGCACAGCAAGAATGGATTACTCACGTTTCATGCAAATGACATGCAAACGGTACGCTAGAGAAAAACTGATTGCCCACGGCACACCCACGGGCAGGGTGAGTAGAGTCAAGGATGCAATGGATGGAAAAAGAGAAAGGGTTTTGGGATGTCGGAATGGAAGTCTCCAAGACGGACAGAGAGGAGGGCACGACCTCCAGATGAGCAGCAGGGAAGAACGATGGAGGAACGCTGGGGCAGGAAGCGAGGGAGGAGAATCAATTAGCCAAGCCAAGGTGTTAGGGTAGGGGATGAGAGGGTAACGATGACGATGATGGGGAGGGAGGGAAGAGAGGGAGCGAACAGGAGTGAGCTGCAACAGAGAGGCGTCTGTTTTCACAGTGGGTTGGGATTCGGAGAGAGGGTTTGCCACACAGAAGTCACGTGATTTACAGGAGGCTTGAGCCCCAGTTAGATCGAGAGATGTTACATTTGGGCTACTGGAGGGAAGCGAGCTTGTACGAAGGGGGCAGAACGAACGAGACATTAATCACGAGAAGAAACAATTGATTCATTATCGTATCAAATCGTGACTCTGAATCGTGGCAATTCGTCGCATCGCCAGTGCATTGAATCATTCCGTCGCTGTCGTTCCAACGTGGCGCGCTGACAGATCGTTGCATTTGGCATGAGCTGTGCTGACGAAAAAAAATGAAAAAATAAGTTTAAATATCTCTTTGTGAAAAAAAAAAAACCCCTGAAAGTGCCCTCTGTTTTTTTTTTTCTCCCACCCTGTTCTTGCCCTCGGTGCACAGTAATACACATGATGACTCATTATCGTATCAGTGATTAATAATGCATCCTCGGCTGCGGCACGTCGAGCAGCGAAGCGCGCGTGTTGGTCTCATAGAGGTGCCTTTCTCTTTGAATTTCAAATGCGCTTTTAAAAATAGCCGGTGACGATGCATTGTGTGCGACACAGTTCGAAAGGTAGGACGCGGTCGCAGTCGTAGGAATAGTGGTAATGGCTGCGTTAATAGACACTAATCTATTAGCCAAGTGCCCGTTAATTTGCCTCTGAGTAGGATATGAATGCTGTGCACAAAATTGCGTGCACTGACACCAGGCAGAAAAAGAGACACAATTATTTTATTTATTGTTTGTATTTTACCAGGTAAGGCCCACTGAGCTCTGTCCCTCTTTTTCACAAGAGACCTGGCCACAAATGATTGCTCAACGAAGTGGAAATTTATTGTCGCCAAATAATCCCAACGCACGTTGATTCTAAATGCGGAGGGAAAAACCGGAGGACCCGGAGAAAAATCTCCATGACCACGGGGAGAGAGAGAGAGAGATCACAAACTCCAAAATACAGGTATCAGGGTCAGCGTCGAACCCACGACCTATTTACCAGGCAGTTAACATCTCGCCATCGCGGCAAAAAAAAGTCCGTCGGGAATACATGTGACCTTAAAATTTTTGGGGGGGGGGGAGAAAATAATAAAAGTGGACATTGTGGCCAATGGCACATCTCAGTAGCACATAACTGGATAGGCCGGAGGGATTTAGTGAATAATATTTGGAGACTCCACGATACATCATGGGGCCCTGGTAGACATTTAATTTTGAGAATGTTTCCAGATGACCGGTCTTCAATTGGCATGTGAACTATTTGCCCGTTTTGTAGATATACTGAGTTCAAGTAAAACCTAAAAAAAAAAAATCTTAAATGTGTTTCCGAAACCGATTCACTTTAAAAGTAAAAGTCGTCAGAGGTTGTTCGCACTTCACACAAGGTGGGTGGGTACGCGTCGGAGCCTTTGCTTATTCATCTGGGTGTGAATGTGCGAGCACGTGATCCAGCACCCGAGAGCCAAGAGTTGGTGGATTATGCAGAATATGTAAACCTCTCAAACCCATTGGGCTGCACTAGGGGTGACCGGCCGCGTGGGTTTGAGGGGTGAGCACGCACGGTTGGCTACGTACGGTGCGGAAGAAGTTCAGCGTGCATACGTGCATGCGTGCAGGTGGTTTCCTGGACCCAGCTGTGCAGACTTTGCGAGGGTTATCCTCAGCTGTGCATCGTGGGTGTCCTCCAGGGAATCCGGTTGCTTTGTGCTGGGCGGGGGAGGGGGTTCCATGCGCTCGTTCTGCACAGCTCTGCGATGTTGTTAGGTCGTGCCGCACACTTGGTGTTCGGCGCTACAGCGTCTCGCCTTTTTGCAGAAAGAGCTCGGAGGAGTTTTTTTGTTGGACCTGGATTTTGTTCGTCCGCGTAAAATACCTTTTTTTTCCTTTTAATATACAAATTCGCTGAGCAACGCCCATTGCGGGATCCTTCCCCCCTAGGAAGGACTTGAGACTCAAGTGAGGTTTTTTTCCCCCTATTTCTTGGATTAAATAAATAAATGGCACCATTACAATCAGGTGTGAGCCCTTTGAGATCACGCGCCTCTTTCGACGGAAAACACAACATAGCACACATGTTAAACGAACATTGTTGATTGAGCAAGTTCCCGCGTTAGATACATGCACTGCAACGTAAGCAACTTATTACTCTTTTAACATCGCCATCGGTGATTTCAGTTAGCTTATTCTGAGTTTCCGGTCAATGCTGTGGTGTTGCCAACGCTGGGCTTGCAATCCGGAGGTCGCCGGTTCGATTCTATCCCCCCCCCGGAGAGGCAGTTGAAACAATGGGAAAAGTTCCATAAATTCCTCCCCCTCTTTGTATCCACCCAGCGGTATGAAATGGGTGCAACTGCCGATCGCCGATCGTCAGGTCACGTGTGGCGGGGTGAAGTGTGGGTTACTCCCACCCCTTCCAAGAAATGTGGAAGATTAGACCGAAATACCTCTTGAGTGAGAGAGTGAGAGGCTCTCTCGAGCTTCCCCCTAGCAGAGGCCTTTCCACCAGCGGTAGTGTGAGCGAGACATTGCGGAGGGTGGCTGCACCTTTACCTCGTCCACGACAACGATGACGGAGTGGCGGAGGCCACGGAAACCCACCCTGCGCGTTGTCAACGGTGGCAGGGTAGAGACGATTGGCAGAAGAACGCTGGCACCAGCATTCAAGGTCACCCTTCGGCAAAGACAATGACGATGATGGATTCTCATGAACGGCAGATACGGTATTAATATCTCCCTGCGGGGAGAATCTAAAACTGGAAACAGCAACAGGTGTGTTTGGGCATCCTCGTGGCAGAGGAAATAAATGTGGTAATAAATTGCATCGACGGGTGGGTAGGGGGGAGGTAGGAGAGGGGTTTGGGCGGGGGGCGGAGATCGGGGGGCATGGGCGTGAAGTGAACGTGGCTCAAGACGAGGAAGAGAGGAGGCAGCGTGCGTGACGGTGAAAGCGTCTCCAAGTCTCTTAATAGAGCGGCCGTTAAGCGGGCTCGTTTGCACGGCATTGCCTCTCGTTGCTTGTGCTGCGAACAGACTCGTTTCGTTCACGACGCTTTTACGTGGCCGCGTTGTTTCACGAGCGATACGTTACGTCTTTTTTCGCCGTATGTGCGCGGATCGGGCACCAGGTAAGATTACGTAGACGCAGCTCAACCGACCGCGACGTGAACAGAAATCATTGCATTTACGCCCGTGGTTTTATTTTTTGGTGTGAAAAAAAAATGCCCTACTTGTATCCAGTGATGGTGTCGGCGCCCCGTCATGTCATTGAGATGTCATTGACATGAAGCTATCGTTCAGAATTCCCACAGAGCGGTATGTCTGTACGTATGTTGAACTTCCTTTGCACCGTACGTAGCCAACTGTGCTAATTGGAGGCGCGGGGGAAGGACAGCAAACTGAACACAAAGATCAGTTCTAAATAAATGAGTTTTCAATTCAGATTGTAAGTGCATAGCTCCAGTGGCTTCCTAATATCGGAAAGGAAGAGTGTTCCAGACGGCCACAGAAGCACATCTGAAAGCGTGCAATGCAGTGTGTGAGTCCATGGATTTCTGTGACGAGTCTATGGGTGTCTGTATAATTCTATTGGTCTCTTTGTATCTATGTATGTTGAACTGCTTTTACACTGCACGGAGTCTGTAGTGTTATTTGGAGGTGCGCTTGGACGAACAACAAACAAAGCACAAAAAAGCCGTTCTAAAGAAGTGGGTTTTCAATCTTGATGATTTAAAAGTTCGTAGCTCCAGCGGCTTCCTAATATCGGAAGGGAGAGCGCTCCGAACGGCAGTGACCCCGTGTAGTGGAGAACAGACCACAGAAGCAAATGTCACAGAACCACTCCTTGAAAATCAACCTCAAGTGAACATGGCTCCACACTAAGGGTGTCCTTTCCTGCACATCTGACGCAACGGTCAAACCAGTTGTATTAATTCTCACCGTGGGAATTGTGGCACGTTAAGTGAAAAACTAAGTTTAATATCAGCGTGTTTTTGTTGCACAGTTATTGGTGACAAGACTGAGACCATCGGCTCGCTATACAACACTTTAATCTGCTCTGGCGAAAAACTCCCGAGTCGAAATCAGACTCTCAGTTGTACCAGATTATTACTCTGAACCCTGAGCCATCTGGACATATTTTATGTCTGTGGTTTTATTTAATGTTTTCATAAACGCAAGTGAATGTGATTTGCTGCTCAAATTAGCATTGAGGCATTGATGCTCATTTCCCGTTTGCAGCCCTGAGGCAGTGGTGGAAATTCCACAATCTTATGGCGGGGGCAAGGATATCCGTAGGACAACCACCGTTTAGAGGAGGAACGGGAGGGTCGGGAGATTGGGCTTGCTGCCCCTATTGAGTGGGGACTGCGAGCGGGGTGTGTGTACTGTCATGTGGGAAAGAGAAGGCGAGGGAAGAATAACTTAAGAAAGGGAGCAGAGGGAGTGGTGGGAAGACGGGGGGAGGGGTAGGGTAGGGGGGCAATGGTAAAAGGAAAGGGAAAGAGCACTTAGTAAGGAATAACTGAACACGCGCGTTGGTGAACTTATCAACCTGTCATAGTCCCGGCGAATGCGTCCGTGTTTATTTTGACGCGTTCAGCGCTTGAATTTTCTTTGGCTTCGGGGTTCACTTTTTGCGCTGGCGATGTTTCGCTCCCTCCGCTGCGCCGAGAGCGGCAGCCGTTTGTAAAAAGGAGGGAGCCTCTCGAAAATCAATCGCCCACCGTGCCTCTCGGCCAAGTCAAATGGACATTTCATGTCCGCGTGTACCAAATGTGTTCGTTTTCGAATCTGGCGGAACGGCAAAACGATGCGAACGTTTCACAATGACATCACGCAGGGCATTGCGCGGGGGGGGGGGGGGGAAAGAAAAAAGGGGGGAAAAAAAACATCTTCTCATTTTATTGCCAAATTGCATTGTCCCACGGCTTCCATAGCCTTCGTGAAGTAGATCACCAGCAACGCATTTGCGGTGAGCACTTCCGCCGATGTGAAGCGAGGTGGGACGAGTGTACGTGGCTGCGCTTGGTTTTTCGCGGTTCCTGTTTTGTGTGCGATGACTGAACAATCGCGACGACGAAATTCGCCGCTGACGCGGCCGCGCTTTATTTGGTCATCTGGAGAAACATCATAATGTGCGTTTTTTTTTTGTTTGGTTCGTGATGTGTCAAAATGATTGAACCTTGGAAATCCCTCGTGATGTCTTGTTTGCAATTGAGCCCAAAGTTGGTTTGAAAGTCCCTTGTTCCGCCCGACAGGCAGCTGCCTGCACCTTCATTGGCTCGTGTGTGTGGTCAGGCTAACATCCGTTTGAATCTCTCGGCCAACACCCTTGTTTCGATTGGACCCCTGCATATGACCAAGCACGTATCTTGCACAGTTTCCGAGCACTTTCAAAAGTCGCAGTGATTATTTGCTCAAATGAGCATTGAGGCGGTGCCAACCTCTTGCCTACAGCCCTGAGCCAGTGGTGGAAATTCCACCTTCCTATGGCGGAGGCAAGATCATCCGTAGGACAACAACTGTTAACTTCTCCACAAAATCGTAGCTATTTTATCCACCCCGGAGAGATGCTGGGTCGAGTCGACCTTCCCGTTGCGAGCCGCTCACTCCACCGCCTAGCTACCGTGCTTTACCCACAATACTGTTCAATAACACCGGTGATTTGGAGAGTAAACCCACAACATTTACAATTTGAGTATGACGACAGACATTTTGCTGGTGATTACAACCAGCTTCATCAGGCGATTTGCCATAATTGTGAAAGAGTCTTTATATAGAGCAAAGGCAATTGGCACGTTTTGTTTAAGTGACAAACCTTACAAATTGGCTGTGTCGGATGGTGGCGGGTTCACGACACGTTAACATTTCCGCGAACTAACCTAAAAAAAAAACCCGTTATCATGGATAATATTGGTCTCGAAATCCTAACTACGTATTCAAACCGAACACTGTTCAACTCTCCCTCTGACCCCGTCTCCCCGCCTCCAGAAATCATGGGCCCTGCTGAGGAGCTCCCCGCCGTCCACTGGCGCCAGCGGTGGCTGGAGAACGGCACGCTGCACTTCCGCGTGCTTCGCGACAGCGTGGCGCTGCGCTCCCCCGTCGCGGTGCCCACCCTGCGGCCCAACTCCCAGCAGCTCGACGAGCAGCTGCACATGCTGCACGTCTCCGTCATGGTGAGCTTTGGCGCGAGGGGCCGCGATTGGAACGCGCGTCCGCTTGTGCGCGTGTCCGTCACCCTGCGCCCGTGCTCACCACGGGCAGAGAGCCCTGGCCATCGTCCGCGCCATGAGAGTGTCCACACGCCCCTCCCCCCACTTCCCCTGCCCCCACCTACAACACCGCCACCCATCCAGTTGGGTTCAGATGTTGCTCAAGCCGGGTCGACGCCTGAGCAGTGAGTCGCGCAGTTCGGCTGCATGCGACCGGAACGCTTTGGCTGGGGCCACGCTCGAGCCACTGGTTCGCTCTACTCAGTTGCATGCAACTGGATCGATTAGGCTGGGTCCACGCCAGGGCATGTTGCTATTCACTCGCTCTTGAGTCATCATCATCATCATCATCGTCGTCGTCATCACCGTGCCTCATATGCAGTGCAATAGGCAAAACGGTGCACCACAACTAGTCGATTCGGTTATCGCATGCGGTGGGGGTAAAGTGTAGCTACCACCACTTCTTACAAGATCTCTGGCCAGCGTGGCTAGAGCAGGCCAAGATACCGCATAGATGTTCTTTCCAGAGCCTCCTGTAGTGGAGGCCCTTCCACCAGCAGTGCAGCGAGCAAGCGGTTGCAGGGGCTGCACCTTCACTTTTTAATCTTCTACCGCTGGCCCTGCCGTGTTCCACTTTTGCAAGTGCCAAGCATGGGCAGCCCGGGAAGCTGCCCTTCCTTCTCGCGGCAAAAGCGATGAGGGTGGCAAGCGCCGGTCTAATGTTGCGTAGAACGTTTGTGGAGTCTCTTTAAGGAAGGCAGGCAGGCCGAACATCAGGATATATTGTGTCCTTCACAGGCAGGAGTGATGTGTGTCGTGTTGCCGTGTCTTGCCGCGCCGATGCCTGGGGGCGGGGGGGGTGGAGGAGAACAGCGATGAATTTCAAGTCAGGGAAACCCGGGACACCGACAGGGTCATTTTGCCTCTGACCTCTAAACCATACCCGAGGTTTTGTCGACACAGGAGGCAGCCTTGAAGTGTTCCAACCCTGGGGCGATGATGAGAATGCTCGACGCCTCCGCAAGGCAGTGTTTTCTTGTACTTCTTCTAACTTGCAGCCATATAACGAATCGCCGCGATGGGTGGGAGAGGTGGCGCAGGGAGTAGCACGCCGCTCCGTGAGCCTGCCGATGTGACTTTGATTCCCAGCCGCGGTGGCGAGATGTTAACTCCCTCGCCCGGTTGGCAGGAGGTCGTGGGCTCGATCCTCACCCTGATGTTTGTATATTTGGAGTTTGCACGTCTCTCTCTCTCCCCGTGGTCGTGGGGATTTTTCCCGCAGCCTCCGGTTTCTCCCTCCACATTGAGAAACGTGCGTTTAGAGTATTTTGGCTGCTATGAATTTCCACACGATAAGCCGCTTTGTTGGGCTATCATTTGTGGCCAGGTCGCTTCTGAAAAATAGCTATGTAGCTCAGTGGGTCTTACCTGGTTAAATACAAAATAGTTTTGATTAATAGTTTCACAGGGTACCATTGTTACCTTCACCAACTGCCCATATACCAGCATGATGAAGTATGGTCAAACGCCTTTTGGGACAGCCTTGTATAAGATTCGCGTCGAAATTAGGTACACGTGGGGTGGAGCGCTTGCACGAGTGGTCTGCGCCGGTGAGTTAAATTCCAAGCTATGGCTGAAATCAATGGCAAGCGCTATCGGAACTGGTTCTGGGCCAACCCGCACTGACCAGCGTGGTGAAGTATGGTCAAACAGCCCACGTGACTGACACGGCGTGGGGAGTCCTTCATCCGACAGTGGATTGGAACAGATCTCTAAATGATTAATCATTAGACGTAATTTATAAAGATTATGAATCACCTACCCCCGGGTGATTTGATGAATCATCCTTATTAGTTTGAGTCTTCTTGTATTTTTTTACGTTCTCTTTTATTTTTATTCTCTTATTCTTACCATTGTGTTTGCTCAGTTTGCCCGAAATGGCTTATAATTTACACGAGTCATGAACACTTCATATGTACGTTGAACTTCTTTCGCACCGCACGTAGCCAACCGTGCTCATCACGCACACGCACGGTCCGTTTTGTCGATTGAAGCCAGAGTTTTGCCAGGTGCCTGCGAGAGTTGGCATGGCCTGCTCTGTCCGGTTTCACAGTTTCACAACCACCACGCCTCCACCAGCTGACATGACGGCACACCGCTTGTTGAGCGCGAAGCCAAACAGACATGACATGGTCGCGGAGTCAATCTGCGTGTGTGTGTATATGTTGAAATTCGTTTGCGCCGTACGTAGCCAACCGTGCTAATGGAAGGTGCGGCGGAAGGACAACAAACCAGACGCAGAAAGCCGTTCTTAAGAAATGAGTTTTCAATCCAGATTTAAAAGTGCGTAGCTCCGGCGGCATCCTAACATCGGAATGCAAGAGCGTTCCAGACGGCCGCAGAAGAGCGTCAGAAAGCGCGCAGTGACCGTCTCTGTTCGATGGCCAGCCAAAATTTGTCAGCATAACATTTGCCTCCTGTCTGCTTGCGGACGTGCGTGCGGTAGCACTTGTTCGCAGTGCAAGCAAGTGTCGCAAGCAACTGGAATAACGTTCGCAATCACGACGAGGCTCTATTTTGCCTGCGTTTGCCGCAACGATGAGGCAGCACTGATTTTACAGTGGTTGAGGGGGGGGATCCCTCTTTGTCAGATGGCTCTCCCTTCTCTCTCGCTCGAGTAATGCAAACTCGTGGGAAAACTGTCAGACATTCAAATTAACCACTCAGCTGTGGATTTGCAATTCCACTTTACTGGCCCTTGCTCGGAGCAAACAGACTGCATCCCTTTCAGACCACAAGGGCGGTCTAAGCCGGTTTAACTCTGATAAGTGGCCAAGTGGGCTTAGTGCGTACCAACACCGAGTCAGTTTGCGTGGGGTCAGTGGCTTGTCAATTTATTTTTTACAGGATTGCTAAAGTGCCCGTTAATTGTAAAGAAGTGGAAGGCTCGATTTCATTTCCAGCAGCGGGTGGTTGCCACTCGTATTCCAAGCACTGGAGAGGGAATCGCCTCCCCGCCGTCCCATCTCCTTTTCCCGAGCTCGAAGAAACGCGTTGAGTCGTTCCTGTGACGAGCTTTTGGTGGTGCTGTTTGTTGCTCGCCGTTTTTTGGGGCATTTGAGCCCACCGTGCTCAGCAACAGTGGTGTAAACAAACGAACAAAAATCAATGCCACGTTTGAAAAAAAATCCATGCCAGTCCTATGCAGCACTGGCGCTGGTCCATTGGGAGCATTCATTCCCCCCCCACATTCAATTTATAAACTCCTCGAGAGGTGACAGATGCGATTTATAGACAAGAGATACAGGCAGATAATGTAACTGTTTATATGTACCTATATATGTATGTGTATAGGAGGGATGTTTTTGGGATTTAAACATTTATGATTTTCAGATTTTCAAGGAAAATGTTTGATATAGTGTCAGGTTATCCGATCATTGTACGTCACCTTATACATCTGTGCGTCATCGGTCACACAGATCTTGTCTTCACAAGTGATGTCACTCGAGGCCACGTTAAACAATTTTCGTCTGTAAAATCAGCAGAAGGGATGTTGTGATATTCGTGATGTCGCTTCCCTTTTGATGCTTTAATAATTATTATGCTCGTTTACACAGGAAAGTCTCACCGAGTCTCACGACTGTTTGTCAGGAGATGCCTGCCAAGTTTTCCGTAGTCGGGGGGGGGGGAAGGAGGGGGGTAATTGCGATGTGTAATCCCCACAGGGGGCATCACGGTGGCTAGGAGATGTTAACCTTCTCACCTGGTCGACAGGAAGTCATGGGTTTGATCCCGACCCTGATGCCTGCTGTATATTTGGAGTTTGTCTCTTTTCCCCGTGGTCACGTGGCTTTTTCTCCGGGTGCTCCGGCTTTTCCCCTCCACATTTAGAATTAACATATTGCGATACATTTCCACGCGATAAGCCACTTCGTTTAGCTATCATTTGTGGGCAGGTCGCTTCTGGTAAAATAAAAAAAAACTGTTTAGTTTTTAGTTTACAGTAAATTGCGGTGTAATGTTTCTCATTTTAAGCATAACGCCGGCACACAATGGCCTACCCTTGCAAAAGACATGACGGAATCTTTAAATGTCCACTGTGAAAGCAAAACGGCGTTTGGCATTTTTCGCAGCCATTACACCCGCAGCGCTAACCAGAGTGGCCGCTGGATTCCAAACCACGAACCTCCGTGACGGGCAACAAACTAATTCTCGCCGGGCCGCGTCACCGCGCATTTAAACGAACTTTTCTCTCTCCCGATAGTCAGTCGGAACCTCGGTGGCTGACACCACGCCGTGCCAAGCGCGCGGCCTCTCTTCTCGGTCACACGGCAGTCTGCGAAACAGCTGTGCTCGCAAGTTGTGTTTTACTGGGCACTTGCAACAATTGCACTTACAGTCTGAATGCGGGTGGGCTGTTTGGCTTGGCCAAACGTTGCACCTTTGTAGGGCATGTGCAACCGGCCAGCTGCACACCCACAAGGTCCCGTTGTTCTTTTGAAGTTTTAGCAGGCGGGCACCTGCGTGATGACCGTATTTGTGCTTGCGAGTGTGATAATGTGAGCGCGCGCGCGTGCGTGTGTGTGTGTGTCGAGCGGTAGCGGTAGTGCAATGGTTAGCGCGTGCTGCACTATGGACCCCCCCCGGCGACCCGAGTTCAATTCCCGCTCACGGCCAGCGCCATTATCTGAAATGGTCCTGGGCCTCCCCTAGGTCGACTCAGCCTCAAATACATACCTGTTTGCATGTGTAAATATCACCATTGGGGAGACAAAGGCGGTCGGTCGAGCCGGCCTTCATGTGTGAATACTAGCAGCAATCTTTGTTGTCCTTCCCCTGCACCCTCCCATATGGCACTCTTGGCTACGTACGGTGCGAAAGAAGTTCAACATACACACACACATGCTTGCCGCAACAGTCTGTCAAGGCTATACCGGGTAGTAGTTTGCCTTTGCGTGTGTCGAGCGGTGGCGCAGTTACTCACGCACTGTGAACCCAGCGACCCGAGTTGTATTCCCGCTCACGGCCACCAACGCCACTGACGATTATTATGAACTGATCCTGAGCCTCCCCTAGGTCGATTCAGCCTCAAATGAGTTCTTAGTACTGTGGGCGTGGTCCTGGCCACCCACCCCCTCGTGTGTCTTTGCCTTGTATGTCACGTGGAGGAGTGGTGGCGCAGCGGTGAACGCACTGATCTACGGATTAGCCCGGCAAACCTGAGGTCAGCTCTCGGTCAGGGCTAATCAACAGGGACGAGTTATATCTGAACCAGTCTGTGCCCTCCCCTAGGTCGGCACAGCCTTACATGAGCACAGTGTGTAGACGTTAGAACTGGGGAGACAAAGAAGGCCAGTTGTGGTGCTGGCTTATCGTGCTCCGTGTCTGCGTTAATAGTTGCTCGCAAACTCAGCTTTCTGCAGCAGTGTACACAAACTCTTTGTGTGCTCCAACTCTTTTTACTTGTGTGCATTTTTAGACCGATTTGTGTTCACGCATAGGGCCGAATGAATGCACTTGACGAAGGTGATAAATATTAGCCAGTGCACTTTGTGAAATGCCCTTTTCAAATCTGTCTCACTTTTGAAATTTTGCAGGTAAAAAATATCCCGTGTCCTTAAACAAAAACTATCGGGTATATTTAATCAACGTGAAATGGCTCTGCGCCAAGACACGGTTTGCAAAGATCACAATTAAATATTGTAGGCACACCGCTGTATTTATTTATGAAATGCATGCCTGGCATTGCTTCATGTGCGTGCTATGTCACAATGTCATCACGATCATCATTAGCCGTGACCTACCCATTCGCTATATATCTCTGTAACATCACAGATAAATTAAGTTTGATCAGTTTAACCACAATTTATCACGACTATAAATGGCCAGACATCCTCATGAATGCAAGTCAGCTGATCTCATAAGCGACGATCCTGTCATGCGTGCTCCTGTTCCTTGGATGGTGACATGGACCCATAAAAAAGTGGATATGAGCACAGTTTTGATATGAGCAACACATGGTTACGTTACTCTGGTGTGGGGGGAAGGCAAGGAGATTCATGGTTCTAATCCAGCAAACCGCCCTGAATAATACTGCAGGTGTAATACAGTGAGGGAAAAAAGTATTTGATCCTCTGCTGATTTTGTACGTTTGACCACTGACAAAGAAATGATCAGTCTATAATTTTAATGGTAGGTTTATTTGAACAGTGTGAGACAGAATAACAACAACAAAAATCCAGAAAAATGCATGTCATAAATTGATTTGCATTTTAATGAGGGAAATAAGTATTTGACCCCTCTGCAAAACTTGACTTAGTACTTGGTGGCAAAACCCTTGTTGGCAATCACAGAGGTGAGACGTTTCTTGTAGTTGGCCACCAGGTTTGCACACATCTCAGGAGGGATTTTGTCCCACTCCTCTTTGCAGATCTTCTCCAAGTCATTAAGGTTTCGAGGGTGGCGTTTGGCAACTCGAACCTTCAGCTCCCTCCACAGATTTTCTATGGGATTAAGGTCTGGAAACTGGCTAGGCCACTCCAGGACCTTAATGTGCTTCTTCTTGAGCCACTCCTTTGTTGCCTTGGCCGTGTGTTTTGGGTCATTGTTATGCTGGAATACCCATCGACGACCCATTTTCAATGCCCTGGCTGAGGGAAGGAGGTTCTGACCCAAAATTTGACGGTACCTGGCCCCGTCCATCGTCCCTTTGATGCGGTGAAGATGTCCTGTCCCCTTAGCAGAAAAACACCCCCAAAGCATAATGTTTCCACCTCCATGTTTGACGGTGGGGATGGTGTTCTTGGG
This sequence comes from Petromyzon marinus, assembly GCF_048934315.1. Classification (NCBI taxonomy): domain Eukaryota; kingdom Metazoa; phylum Chordata; class Hyperoartia; order Petromyzontiformes; family Petromyzontidae; genus Petromyzon; species Petromyzon marinus. The sequence continues at coordinate 7,034,565 of NC_133716.1, read as the reverse complement.
GTCATATGCAGCATTCCTCCTCCTCCAAACACGGCAGGTTGAGTTGATGCCAAAGAGCTCCATTTTGGTCTCATCTGACCACAACACTTTCACCCAGTTGTCCTCTGAATCATTCAGATGTTTATTGGCAAACTTCAGACGGGCATGTATATGTGCTTTCTTGAGCAGGGGGACCTTGCGGGCCCTGCAGGATTTCAGTCCTTCACGGCGTAGTGTGAAACCAATTGTTTTCTTAGTGACTATGGTCCCAGCTGCCTTGAGATCATTGACAAGATCCTCCCGTGTAGTGCTGGGCTGATTCCTCACCGTTATCATGATCATTGCAACTCCACGAGGTGAGATCTTGCATGGAGCCCCAGGCCGAGGGAGATTGACAGTTATTTTGTGTTTCTTCCATTTGCGAATAATCGCACCAACTGTTGTCACCTTCTCACCAAGCTGCTTGGCAATGGTCTTGTAGCCCATTCCAGCGTTGTGTAGGTCTACAATCTTGTCCCTGACATTCTTGGAGAGCTCTTTGGTATTGGCCATGGTGGAGAGTTGATTGCTTCTGTGATTGATTGCTTTTGTGGACAGGTGTCTTTTATACAGGTAACAAGCTGAGATTAGGAGCACTCCCTTTAAGAGTCTGCTCCTAATCTCAGCTCGTTACCTGTATAAAAGATACCTGGAAGTCAGAAATCTTTCTGATTGAGAAGGGGTCAAATACTTATTTCCCTCATTAAAATGCAAATAAATTTATAACATTTTTGACATGTGTTTTTCTGGATTTTGTTGTTGTTATTATTCTGTCTCTCACTGTTCAAATAAACCTACCATTAAAATTATAGACTGATCATTTCTTTGTCAGTGGGCAAACGTACAAAATCAGCAGGGGATCAAATACTTTTTTCCCTCACTGTAACTATGATTACACTTGGCGCCATCCTCATGACATTGGACATTAAAGATGCCCTGACCTAATTTGCAATATTTGGCCGTTGTGTGCTTGTGTTAGGGTCCAAATTTGCCAAATTCGATCATTACACCACAAATGACTCAATTTGGATTATAGATAGCAATCATTGGCCCTCCCCCACTGGCAGACTTATGCCCCAGGTCCTAGATCACTCTTGCGAACGACACTCATCCTGATCTCTTGAGTGAATACTCACCTGGAAGTTAAATCTTCCCTCTTTTGGTTCCCACTCCGTCGCCAGTCTCGGCCATCGTCTATCGTCTTCATTTCGTCATCTTGCGAGGACCCACGTCATGGCTCTGTGTGACATCACCTCATTGCGTGGCTTGAAACTCGTTATTAATAGAGGCGCAGCCCTGAAATTGCTCGACAATGCGTCGCGGTGCAGAGATGTTAACTCCCTCGCATAGTATGCACGAGGTCATGGGTTCGATACCAAACCTGACACTTGTATATTTGGAGTTTGCGTCTCTCTCTCTCTCTCTCCCCTCGTGGTCACGTGGATTTTCCTCCGTGTCCTCTGGTTTTTCCCTCCATGTTTAGAAACGTGCGTTTAGAGTATTTGGCTGCAATTAATTTCCACGTGATAAGCCACTACGTTGAGCTATCATTTGTGGCCAGATCGCTTCTGAAAAAGGGATATATAGCTCAGTGGGCCTTACCCGGATAAAATAATAATGCCACCACTCGTTGCATCCATTGTTGAAGGGCGTCTCATAAATCTAAATTCGTATGATCATCACCAGTTAAATACCTCCAAGGACAAATGCATGTTGGAAAGCGAACGAAGATATATCCCTGAACAATCTGGGTTTTGGCTGTCAGAATTGAGTACATTTTAATCTAGTATGGTCTTAGATAACTTTAATTCACCCTGTAAGTTAATGATCGCGTGCCACTCCACATGAGTAACAGGATTGATAATACAACTGCCATTGTGTCAGTTACAACACATTGCAATGCAAACGTTGAAGCTGCGAGATTGAGAGTTTATTTTATTATTATTTGAAAGGGGAATGGCCTTGGGTGGCCATTTCACAAAATGGTAAATATATTAAAAATGCATGAATAGAAAAGTGCTGCTGATAATCTAAGAGAGGAATAAAAACCAATGTACTCCGTGATTGTTTGTGTGGGCTTCTTTACAGAGAATTTATATATATTTTTTACGAGGAGAATACCACACCTAAAATATTTGTTTGTTCCTTGAATGCCCTCTTGAGCAATTCTCCACATTCTCTGTGTGCTCGCACACTGTGGACATGGCTTTGAGTGTACCTCTCTTCCCATTCACTGCGAAGGACAGCAACCCATAGCACAAACGGACGACAGCACCTACGGCACTTGTTACATTGTTATTCTGGTGCAATGGTTCGCAGCACCAATCCCAGAGCTCGCCGATTCGATTCGATCTCCGCGTTGCGGCAGTTGAAACAACGGTGCAGGTTTCCTAAATTTCACCCAGGGCCAACATGCCCGCCTCCTCTCCAAACGCCACCTCCACCCACACCAGCGGCTTAAGCGTGGGTGCACCTCCTGTTAGCACGGTTGCCTACGTACGTTGCAAAAGAAGAATTTCAACGTACACACACACGTACATGGGTGCGTCACAGTCGGTCAATAGGCAGGCCGCGTGTGGTGGGGTAAAATGTGGGTATTCCCACTTCTTTTGAGATTTGCTGGCCAGCGCGAAAGAGCAGATCAAGAATTCCCCCCCCCCCCCCCCCCAGGAAGTTAGTCCCTCTAGAGCTCCCTTTAGCGGAGGGCCCTCCGCCAGCAGTGGCATGAACGGAGCAATTGCAGGGCTGCACCTCAACCGTCAGCTTGCCTATCATGAGCGTAGCTGTGGTGGGCTGCTTGCTGGGATGGCACCAATCCAGAATATTTATTGATAATGGAGGAATCCGATTAGCTATAAAGCTATTTTTCACAGATGTCCAGTCAGGTCAGGAAAGTAAACAAAACACAATCTAAAAAAAACATGATAGTCATACAATGTACAAGAAACGTAAACAAATCACTCAAGAACAAACAAATGAAACTAAACCATCCCCATCCCAGCAGGCAAAGCCCACTGGGGTATGAACTTATTTTTCAGAAGCGAACTGGCCACAAAGTGATAGCTCAACAAAGTGGCTCATCATTTGGACATTCACATAACAGCAAAGTCATCAAAATAATCCCAAGGCGTGTTTTTTTATTAATTTATGTGGCAGTGGCTCGGTGGTGATGTGACTCATCTAAAGCGAATTTCAGGAGCGCCGCACCTTACTTATCAAGAGAGCGGCCGCCAGTTGTCGAGCTCCCAACGCCGGCGGTGCGCGTTTATCGGCCGTCTGGGTGTGAATACGATGAGGGTGGAGAGAGGGACAACTGGCGGTTCTTTACCGGGTGCCGTGGCGACACGTAGCACTTAGTATGCCCGCGGTGCGGTCGCGATTTAAACGTTCTCAAAGCGACACGTCCGAGCAACCTCTCGACCGAACGCTTTTGTGTGCTTGCAGTGAACGATCGGTTCGTCCTCGGTGGCCCGTAAAGGTTGCGTGACAATTGGCCGCGTGGGCGTGCGCGGTCGTGCTGGTGATGCGCGGCGCTACGGTTTGCTCCCGGGGTTTGTGTCGCGTGTGTTGTTCGTCATCCATGTCCGACGCTTCGCCACCGCGCCGTTGGGAGAGATTCACGTGGCCCATTTATCCTCGCACTTTTAAGGGGCCGCTGCACTTTCCCACGGGCCCTGCTAATGGGGATGTGTCCGTCACATGTCAGTCAACCTGATATACAACCCACGTTTATTTTCCTCACTGGAATTTAGGCAACTTAAGTTGGGGAAAAAAAGGTGTGTGATTGGGCTGACAGTATCAGCTCTTTTCAAGTTGAGATTTTGGTTGTTGCCACAGGTGGCTAAAACCCAAATTCACTCCCAGGAAGTCGGCAGTGTTCGCTCAGTTGCTTGGACCCCAGAGGCACTCAGCCACATGCCTGATGACTGGCCTCATCGCTGAGGGGGGGATGAGTGGAGGCCATTCTCTGTGGCGCAGTTGTCCTCCAAAAGCCCCTTTTCAAACATTCCCACATTGAGCCCCATTTGTGGTGAAGAGAAAAATCATAAACTATGCTCAGATTGAAAACCATGGAAATCCATTAGCTTTGTTGAATTCCACAAAGCCCTTCTTTGTTGAAGAAAACTTGGGAAAACATTTGCTTGAGGTTGACAATGCGCGATAGGTTACTCATTCGCCACACTTTACATTCCAAGTGGCAGAGCTTTGTACAGGTAAAGTAACCACAGACCCCACTCTGTGCCTCCTTCTAGGGGTGACTCATGCTACTCTGTGCATTATTATTTTTTGTTGTAAAATTCGAGTTCTCAAAGGGGCTCGTTGATGAGTGGATTATGCCTCGTCTTCCCACAATGCAATGTGGCAGCCACATTTTTTTACGTTACTTTTAATAAAAATTCGTTTAATTAATGATCACTACTCTTTGATTCTTGAAGGATTGTTTTTCTGTTACTCAGTCGCTAGGGTTATGCAATTATTCACGTGACTATTTACAGAACTGGTTATCCGGAAACAGTTTTAAAATATTATTCTTATAAGGCCCCAATGGTGTCAAGTGCAGTCTCCATCTCTTATTGTTCACACTGTCAGTACCCTCCCTATGTGTGTGCTGTCAAGAAGGACCCTTTGCCCAACACGTTTGCCAATTATATACAGTAACACCCCGGTTTACATCAGGGATGCGTTCTTGAAAGGTGCGATGACGAATATCGGAACGACGTAAATCGTAGCGATTTACCAGGGTAGTAGCTGGAGGCGACAGATACCAGAAAGGATGGACGATGATGCCGTTGGCGACGTGTGGGGTTGAGGCGACGCAAATCAGGGCGCGGTATTGATAGATTGCCGACGTATTTGCGAAACGACTTAAAAGCGGGAGACGTAAATCGGGGTATTGCTGTATATCGATTTCCTTTTCATTCCGCTGTGTTATTGACCATTGCGTTGAGTCAATATAGCACGTAAGATTTCATGACGATTGTTGTTCACTATGAAGTTGTTGTTTTTTTTCGGTGGAGGTAGATTGACCACAAATTACATTTGTACGAGCTAACCCATTAATTTATTGATTTTATTTTTTGTCCACAATTAGTTCGGTCGGTCGTGGTGCGCACCGCTGCACTGTGGCGCAGCGCTGCGCGGTCCGTCCGTTGTGTCTTCGGGGTTGCGAGCGCGGGTTTGTCCAGCGTGGTGTCCGACGTGTTTCTGCGCGTGCTGGGGGCTTCTTTCAAACACGTCAAGGGCGTGAAAACGTCAGACATCGGTGGCAAGCAACGTGAGTGGCGCAACCGGATAACACATCAGAGAGTGAGTCTGCAAAGCCGCAGAGACCTACGGTGTCATAAATATTTGGCGCGTGTTGAAACATCAGCACGGCGGAGACAAGTGGCCAGGTGCATTGCTGGCCACATGACCCAACTGGTATGTGCCAGGCTGAATTGGCACTCCCTAGCAGCATTTGCTTCAACAGTCGATAAGGCTATGCGGAGGAGTCTTTGCCTTTGTGTGCACGCCTGTGCAAGTGTTTGCTCTCCTGGGATCGGGTTTTGATCTTGTGGTATAAATCCAGCATTCCAGACAAGAAGAAAATAGCAAAGAAGAACTTGGTAATTATGTGGCAGAGACTAGGATATCAAATGGATGTTTCCCCTCACCATTTCTCTCACTGTATGCATGTTAAACTTATTTCACCACCGTACATTCCCAACTGCGCTAATCGGAGGTGCGGAGGAAGTACAACAAACCAAACACAATAGCCGCTCTCAAAGTTTTTAATCTAGATTTAAAAGTGCATAGCTTCAATGGCTTCCTAATATCGGAAGGAGGAGCATTCCAGACAGCGGCAGAAGGCATCTGAAAGTACGCGATGCGGTGACCGTCTTTGTTCGACGCCTAGACAAAATCTGCTCCTGCGAGGATGACCGGAATTCGCTTGATGGCTTACGCTCCTTGACGAGATTAGCGGGGGGGTTTTTTTTGTGGTTCAATTGTCGCAAGCACTTTGCGTGTAATGCATTGCATAATGCCACCTGGTCCGCCGTGCTAGTGGTCTCTGGAGTTTTGCCATGATATTCTGGATTCCTCTGCTGCTCTCTGCGACGAATGCGCACCAGAGGTAAAACTTTGCGGTGCAGCCCTGCAGTTGCTTGCTCACGACACTGTTGACGGAATATCCTCCGCGAGAGTGGGCCCCGGGAAAGCGTATTGTGCCTACGCCTGCCAAATAAACGAAACAATTTTTTTTTATTTCACCAGGTACGGCCCACTGAGCTTTGCCGCTCTTTCTCAGAAGGTACCTGGCCGCAAACGATAGCTCCACTGTAGTGGCTTATCGGGTGGAAATTTAAAGCAGCCAAATACTCTAAACGCGCGCCGATTCTAAATGCGGAGGGAAAGAACTGGAGGACCCGGAGAAAAATCCACGCGACCACGGGGAGAGAGACACACGCAAACTCCAAATACACAGCAGGCGTCAGGGTCGGGATCAAACCCATGCACTCCTGCATACCGGGCGAGGTAGTTAACACCGCGGTGCCTTCGAAGAGGTGAGGAGTACCCACACGTCACTCCACCACATACAATCTGCCGTTGACACTGCTGGGTGGACAGAGGTGGGTGGTCTTTTTAAGGAACTTGCTCCATTCTGTCAACTGCATAGCCGAAAGTGCATTATGCTCTCCGTTCCACCAAGGTGGCATAGAATTGCACAGCTACATGCCTCTGAGTGGCGGTAATATCACCAGAGTGCTTGTGCCAGGCTGAGTGCACTTTGAGGCAACGTGCAGCGTGAAAGGCTCTCTGCTGGCAGGAGATCACGGGGCAGACCCAGGTGTTGCCGGTTAACTGAGTGAGATGACTGGCAAATGCACCACCTGTGCTCCCCACTGTACCAACTTTCACATGCACAAAGCCTGCACATAGCCTGTAACACCTATGAAGGCCGGCACGGTACACGAGGGGGTGGGTGGCCAGCACCACACCCGGCCACCTTTGTCTCCCTAGTGACAATGTTTACACACCGCAACAGATACTCATTTAAGACTGAGTCGACCTAGGGGAGGCCCAGGACCGGTTCAGATAATCGTCACTGGTGTTGGCCGTGAGCGGCAATCGAACCCGGGTCGCCGGGTTCGTAGCGCAGCGCGCTAACCGCTACACCACCGCTCCCCACACACGCGCACACAGACGCACAAGCATGCATTGACAAAGATTCCCCATGTCGTTTTAAAAAAAGAGAATCGTGGGCCAAGTGCTTTTGGTGAGCACCTATAAAGGCCGTCATGGGGCACAAGGAGATTGCGTGGCCAGCGCCACACCCACACAGCCGCCTTTGTCTCGCCAATGCTGCTGTTTGCACTGCGCGCCTGCAACGAGTTTTGAGGTTGAGCCGGCCCACGGCAGGTGCTGGAATTCTTCAGCGGTCACTCGGGCCCTGAAGGTGACCGTGGCCGAGAATCAAGCTGGGGTCCGCCGGGTTGCTGTCCAGCTCGGTGCGCCGACCACGGCTCCACCGCTCACGCCGACGCACAGTCATTGAAAACGACAAGCGGCCGCCATTCAAGCAATAAGTGGCCGTGACATTTGTACCGGTGGTGCTCGAGCCCGGCTACAGACGGATTTTTATCCAAAACAACAACAACAAAGGCAGCCGTGCATGTAAACCATTACGAGAAGGAGGAAAGAACACGAGGCTTGAGAGAGTAATACAAAAAAAAAACTAAATAATTGGAGTGACATGAGCATATAATATGTTTGCGACCAAATAGGAGACTAGTGGGAGGTGGTGGGGGTGGGGGAGTTTTCCACGGGTGTATGGATTGAAGCCTTTTGTCACGGAAGTAGAATTTCACAAACAAAAATATTTGAATAGATAAATCGAAAGTGTGATGTAATATTTAGAAGGTCAGCTTTTTTTACTTTGCAACAATAACAGAAAGGGGGAATTAGCGGTGCCTGAATGGCAGTGATTGCCCGTGGCCTACTCATCAAGGCAGCACCAGCATGTGGCAAACAATGTCTCTCAGCTATACAAACACGTGGGGCCTCCTCTTACCTGCACTTATCATGACCCTTTAGATGGCTCCCAAGGGCAAGCCCAGAGTGTTTTGGATAAATTTCCATGGCTTATTGTCCTCGATTTATTTATTTATTTTGCCCACGTTTTCTCGCTCTCTCTCTCCCCCAGCACCACAACCAGTTCCACTCATTGTGTAGACTACTTGTTAAGTCTTGGCGTCACCATGCTTTCATTATGATTATTATTGTTATCATCAACACCCGTGGTCAATCCACTGCTGAATGAAGGCCTCTCCAAGCCGCCGTCATTTACCCGCGATCCTAGAGTGCAAAGATCCACCCAGTGCCTGCACAGGAGCTGGTTTCATTGCTCCATCTCTTCACTGGACGTCCTCTCGAAACCTTTTAGGGCGCCACCTTGGCAAGATGTTAACTACCCCTCCTGGTATACGGGAGGTCGTGGGTTCGATCCTGACCCTGACGCCTGTATATTTTTGTGGTTTGCATGTCCTCTCTCTCTCTCTCTCTCCATGTAGTCACGTGGATTATTCTCTGGGTTTTTCCCTCCACATTTAGAAACGTGCGTTTAGAGCATTTGGCCGTTGTACATTTCTACGTGATAAGGCCACTTCGTTGAGCTATCATTTGTGGCCAGGTCGCTTCTGAAAAAGCACTGTGGAGCTCAGTGGGCCCTTTCCTGGTAAAATAAAAAAAAAATACTTTCCTAATAGTTTTAGTTTTTTCAGTTTCCTGGCTGGCACTCCCGTCAATATTCTTGACCCATCATCCATCGTCCCAGACATTGTCTGTTCTCGCGACGTGGCAATCTGAACTACGGTGGCAGTTTCTCAAAACCCCCCTCCCGCTCCCGCCACTCGCCAGCGATACGTTCCAGAGATGCTCGGAAATGTGAAAATGTTGCAGATAGTGATGTTGGCATACGGAAATGCCATCTTTTGAATTAATTTCCGTAAATGGAGGTTTAAATAACCTTTTAAATACATGAAAGTTATCATGGCACGCAAAATAAAATTTGGTTGCGATAAACACGAAGTAAAAATAAATATTCAAGTATTAAATAATAGTTTATAAATGAGCTTACCTTAAATGATGATAACGCTGCGCATTATCACTTCATCTCATCACTTTATCGCATCACATTTTCACGTCACATTCTCTCCCATCAATTTGTCTCTGGTCATTTTCTCTCTCTCTCGATGCAGCCGAAAGAGAGAGAGAGAGAATGCGTTCCAGATGCGAATGGCGGATAGCGGAAAGTCGCGGACGGCGATTTCGTGAATATCGAGGGAATGCCGTAGGAAACACCACCGTTTAACACGAAGGGTGGAGTAAAGTGTGGATACTCTCGCCTCTCTCAAGACGTCTTTCCAGCCCTTCCACCAGCAATTAGCGCGAGCAAGCAATTACAGGGGTTGCACCTTTTTCCTTAAAAGTAAAAGTTTCAACCTTCGTACGCGAGGGTGATATTTACGTATTAAAAAAAAAAACGAGGTCTGCCTGAAAGATGCTGACATGCGATCGGGGTGATGAAAGCGAAATAAAACAAAGTGGGAGCGACCGAGTTGACAGGATATTTAGAAGAAGAAGAAGAAAAAAGCCATTGCTTGCGACGCAGCTCCGGACGAGGAGGGGGGACATAAATCACGCTGAAAAATGAAATCACGTTGCGATCTGCGATGAGCTCCATTTCATTCTCGTGGCGAGCCCCGCTCGGTGGTCTATCTCTTCATCTTACCCGGAGCGGTTGAATCCCCCCCGCGCACCACCCGGGGGGGGGGGGGGGGGGGGGTCGTGAACGTGGCTACCTCTCTCCCCATTTGTTGCGGTGAGCAGAAGTGACAGCCGTGACGGATCCTCCATTGGCGTTTTCGTGGTTACATCATCGCGAGCGAGCGAGCGCGCTCGGCAAGTCCCCCTCCATGTCTAGACGCTCGCGCGCTCGTCTGCGTGCGTGCGCTTCCTGCGTGCCGTATGTGTGTCTTATCTGAACCGGTCCTGGGCCTCTCCTAGGTCGACTCAGCCTCAAATGAGTACCTGGTGCGGTGTTCAGAAACATCGCGACTGGGGAGACAAAGGCATGCTGAGCGTGGTGCTGGTCACCCCCCCCCCCTTGCATACCGTGCCGACCTACCTAACAGCACTTGCCCCAACAGTCTGTTAAGCCTATACGGGGGATCTTTGGCTTTGTTCTTAAATGTTGAGCCGATCAAGGGGAGGTCCAGGACCACTTCGGATAATCGTCACTGGTGGTGGCCGTGAACGGGAATCGAACCCGGGTCGCCGGGTTCATAGCGCAGCACGGTAACCGCTCCATTCGGTCGACTCAGCCTCAAATGAGTACCTGGTGCGGTGTAGAAACATCGCCACTGGAGAGACAAAGGCGGCTGAGCGTGGTGCTGGCCACCCGCCCCCATCGTGTGCCGTTCCAGCTTTTATGCGGTGCTCGCTAACAGCACTTGCCCCGACGGTCTGTTTTATCTTTGTTTTGAAACGCAAAGCGCACCTAGCCTGGCACGGCCGCGGAGGTGACGTCACTTCCACTTGGTGGTGAATAACAGTTTGGAGCGGTGGCGCCGTGCTAAGAACACGGCAGGTTTGCTCAGCCGTAAGTGAGTACCTGGGGCAGTGTGTGAAACATCAGCATGGGTGGAAAACAAAGACCACCGCCGGGTAACAGTGCCCGTCAAATCGATGCCTGTCTTCACAAGGTGATCGCGAAGAGCCCTTGCCCCAGCAACCCTGGATGGCCTCTACACAAGGGAGTCGGTTGTCTTTGTGAGGTGTGTACGTGTGCACAGCTGTAACCCTAACCACACGGATGGCTAGGGATTGGTGTAATCTCTTCTCCCTCTTCTGCCTCGGGGGGGTCTGGGCGGAGTTGAAGTGCAGTGTTTCCAAAAGATTGTTGGGTCCACTCTGTTATTATGTTAAAGCCTTTCATTTTAATGCCACCTGCTCTTTTATGATTTAGCGTGCATCAGGCCCTATAGACTTTGTCACCCTGCGAAAATGTATAAATCAATGATTTAGTTCGAACTTTTCAGGTTGCTTTTTTCAGGGGTGGCTTTAAATCCACCACCCCCCCGCCCCCGCCAGAGTTTTGTAATCTCTGTCGCAGACGCATATGCTCCACTGTGTTTTATTTTACGCTTTAATACCGGTTACTCGAGGGGTGCAAAGCCATCCGTTAATTCCCCTGGCAAGGGAGTCAGCGATCTGGTTTTTCCTTTCCCATTTTAATGCGGCCTCTGTGATGTATTGCCCCTCGCGTATCCAGACCTTTTTCACTCCGCCCCTCAACCTCGCCGACGCTTCACCCAAAATTTATGACGACCAGAAATTTCTTGTCTGGTTGCCGGCGATAAATTAGCGCCCCGTGGAATTTCTTGCAATTATCTTAGACCCGATTCAATCCCTCTCCTCTCCTACCCGTGCGTGCGTGCGTGCGTGCGGGCGTGCGGGCGTGCGGGCAGCTGTGCCAGCATTCGTGAAGTCTCTTCCCGCGGTGGCCTGGTTGCCTGGTGGGTGATCGTTGGGCCTGGTCCGTGATGGACGACGGTAAATTCCGTCGACAATTAAAGCGGCCCCCTCGTCGCTTCGATCGTGGCAGGGCTCTCGACCTTTTGCGCGCCGGCGACTGAACCACGACCGAATGAGAGGAAAGTTGGACGGGCGGGAAATAGGAATACATTTTTTTTTTATCCACTCAGCTCCCCCCATCCAAGTGAGTGTGGGACAGTGCTCACCGCTGCTCACCTTCCTTCTGCACATAGCCCCCTGAGCCGTTCCTATGGCGAGGGTAAGTCACTCCTTGACGGGTGGTATTTGTTTCTGTCCATGTGATATTTTTATTTTTTGGGGGGGGGGGGGGGTGGGGCATTTGGGCTTGTGCGCAACAGCTGTGGTAAAAATGTACAATAATTAATATTTAATATTGGCCACGGATTGCATAAGGAAGTTCGTAGCCTTAGCCTCAATTCTGGACCACAGATACCATAATTGGTATCTGAACTTGGTATCTGAACTTGGTATCTGAATTTGATTGTGGGAAACCCCATTCACCGAATCACACTGAATCGCAGTGGTGAAGTCTGGTCAAACAGTCCCCCACCATTGGCATGACATGAGACGGCCTTCATCCAGGCGTCAACTGATGAAGGGTCATGCATTATCAATTTTTGTTATAATTTGACACAATGCAGCGTGTACCTTAACTGTGCGTGTATATTATATAATTGAATGAAAAGTGCGTCATGCCTCCAAATGATTTCGCAATGCTCCTTGTCAATTCATGATATCTCAATGATGTATTTTTGTTCATAAAAAAATAATAACAACCTGAAACCACTGCATATTGCACACGTCTGAATTGACAGCGAACAAGGCAGACCGTTTAAACGCTTCACTGTTTCGCAGTAGGTATTAATGAGGAATTCATTTTTATTTTATTTTTGCAGGTGGCTTTATGGCTTCTGTGTCCCAATCCCAAAGGCATATTCACCACATTGATGTTTACCTCTGTAATCAATTATTAAGCAATGACACACATGACACATTTTAGACATCATCCTTTTCCTCTGCAATGCAAGAGACAAACCTCAATCCGGGTACGAGACCAGCACAGCTGGTTGACTCTGCCACTTCACGCAGATATAATGTAAAGCCAATAGCTACATTTTCAGCAGAAGTGGGATTGTTTGTTTCGTGCTGCATCTTTAATGGCTCATTCCGAGCTGGCTCCTATCCCTTAAAGTCCCAATTTGCTCCACATCAGAGGACCCTTTGTGAATCACCACCTTCAAAGCATTGACTGTACCGAGACATTCATTGTACACGTAGCACTGATGTTAGTGAGGCCATTTCATTAAGAGACGGCTTTCCGGTATTTTGCTTCGTTCTGCATCGATGATGATGAGGATGGTAAGAAGAATGATTTGCACGAATGACCGTAATTTATTCCCGGAAAGTTTCATTCGAGTCCTTGTGTCAGGAGGGTCTTGCTACTTTGGGATGTTTGGTCCGTCACACTAATGAGTGCTTGCCTTGCGAGAGTACACTGGTGAATGTGGAGATAACCCATGCATACGAGGGGGTAACACTGAAAGGTTCCACACAGGATAGATTCAAGGATCCATTTCTCTACCGCCATCTCCTACCCACCAATATGCTACCTGCTATTTCCAGGCAGCCCTCCATCCATTTAATAACCAGGCTCAACCCTCCTTAACGTCTGAGGTCTGACAAGATCAGGCACATTCATTGTGATTTTGTCAAAGCAAAATTCTAACACGTGCCACTATCTTACTGACAATCAGCTGGTACCTTACAGACTTTCCTTTAAAAGTTGGTGATTCAATTCTCCTTTGGATGTCGGAGAGCCCGGTGAGATGTATAATCTTTCTTGAAAGTGACACTTGGAGAACCGTTGGGAAATTTGTTACTTTTTTTTCACGTCCAATTTAGTTGCGGAGTATTTCTTCCTTCCACCCCCACCGCCCCCATTACAGAATTTGGGCCGCAACTTTGGCCACGAGGTGGCCTGTCAAGCCTGGCAGAGTTAATGAATGGACTGCCTATTGATTAATCCGTGACTCTGTTTTCACTCGAGAGAGACCTTGCCGAGCAACGACGGACGCCCCACGTGGCCACAGATAACGCCAAAGGCTGACACTGCCAGTTCTGGGTGGCACATGGCATTTATAATGACATCTCCTTCAGGTGTTGTCCCTGTGTCCCTGGTGTATGTGCGTACGGTATGTGGAGAGAGGTAGTGTAGTGGTGAATGCGCTGCGCTATGAACCCGGCGACCTGAGTTCGATTCCCGCTCACGATCAATAAGAGTGGATAATATTTGAATGGATCTTGGGCCTACCCTAGTTTGGTGTGGGTGAGCTTTGGATTTAAAATGTCAATTCCGTGTTAGTTTTTTTTCAACAACATAGAGTAACACGAAGAACTGCGGTCCATATTTCTGGCAGAGAACGGGTAAGTAAGTAAGTAAGTCTGAACGCTTGTTATTGTGCCCTCTTTGCGTAACCATGGTAGTCTCCAGCTGTGATATAATGAGCTTTTTGTGTAGGTTGGGAGGGAGAGAAAAGAATGAGAAGATGGCAAGAGGCAGAGACGAGCACAACAGTGAGATTGGACGTCTTACGGGGAGTCAGATCAGGAGCAAACGAACAGAAAGATCTCGATGCAATGTGTTGACGTTCCATTAAATGTGGCCCCTATGGATTTTTTTTCGTTTAAAATACAATTTCGGATCTTTTACGGATTAAAAAAATAATAATTTATATAAAGGAATAATTTAACGTGCCTCTGTACTCACAAACCCCGTGCCCTCCCCCCCCCCTCTCCGCACTGTGTGATGGTGTAACGCCACATTTGACGGGAAAAAGCAGGTTCGTGGTGTAACTTTAAGTGACACCATTGCCTGTGACATCAGGTTTTCATTGAACAAATCCATTTTTTGGGGGGATGCTTGATACGTCCCAAACTTATCCTCTCTGTTTGGATTCTCTGGGATTCATGATAAAATGGGGAGCATGTCCCTAATATGTGGTCATTGTCATTCGGAGCTAGCTTTGCTTACTTCTTCTAAAGCTCATGCAATCTCGAAGTCCCCAGGCATGCTGACTTGCTTTTATTTATGCAGCACTAATCGTCACGCCATTTCCTCTTGTTCTCTTACAATTACAAACCGCACCACTCGCTTGCTGGAATTGTTATCTAAATGAACACCTATGTGGATGTCAAAAAGCGTACCGATATCCTGAAGATTGCTTGGTTTTGATTTAAAGCTTTCGTGACTGCAGGGATTCATATTCTTGGTTCTTTCAGTAAAGTCACGTGGAAGGGAAACAATAAAATAATAAAAATATAAAACAATAAAAATTCTCACGACGTTTCGGCTGCGACACAAGCAATCATCATCAGGTGTGAAAACCACAGCAAGAGCATTCAAATTTTCTTGCTGTGGTTTTCAGACCTGATGATGATTGCTTGTGTTGCAGTCGAAACGTCATGATAATTTTTTTGTATGTTTTATATTTTTATTATTGTTTCCCTTCTACGTGACTTTACCGAAAGAACCAAGAATATTGCTTGGTTTGTTTATTGCTATTGGTATTGTTTAGATGGTAGTCGTCTCACCATTCAGAGTCCTTTTAGCAATATTACCTTGAAATACTATTACTTCTGAACCCCTGACATCCTTGGTTTGAATATGGGTAGCCACCTATGATTAAAATGAGTTCTCAAGTGGAGTGAATTCATGGTTTTTGCCTGGTCACCAATTTAATGAATGCTAAATTCTAATTTCTAAACATTAGACATGTCAGTTTGGCTGCCATATGATAACTTTTGTTGTGGCATTTACAAAAGTTCAGTGCCCCGAGTATAGATAAATGGTTATTGAAGGGATTTCTGTAGTAGCTCTGAGATATCTTCTTCTGCGGCCTGTTCTCGAAGATAGGGTGCTACATTGCTCAGCAAGACTTCTGTGCGGCCACTTAGTCAGAATCTGAATTTTTATTTAAACTGGAGGAATCCGTTGAGCTATGAAGCTTTTTTCGCAGATGTCCAGTAGTCTCAATACATCAAAGCTCAAAGCACAATTTGAATAACATTGGGGGGGAAATTACACAATAAATCTACGTAAATTGTATGAAAAAAGATGTTATGTATGCTTTTTAACAACAGAAGAGGACCCAAGTAGACAGCCGATGGATGATTGGTGAGCGACAAAGCAGCCTTGTCCCCCGGTTGTGATCTGGGTAAACAAAATGCAAGCTAAAGGAGGGTGAAGAGAGCGGGCGACAGTAGGAAGGACAGGAGATGATAGAAGAAAAGGAAAAGATGGGAGACGGGGTGACAGTCTGAGTTCACGTCAGCAGACAGATAGCGAATGAACAAAGAGGAAATGTAGATATTCATACACAGCGACAGCTATCCCCCTACCAAAAAACCCGAAACAAAATACGTACAAATATATTCCCAGGTTATTTGGGGCAATAGCAACTGCACTTGCGAACAACAAGCTGCTCCGGCAAAGCGATCCAACACTCATGGGGCTGCAAAGCCAGCTCCGCACATCGCACCCGTGGCCCAATATTGGACTTGGCAACAGACGTGGCTGGGAGACACGGGCTGGACTGCTACCGGCTACTGTGCCTTAATAAGCAAACGCCGCGGGGGTATATGGACTCCCTCTTTTTATTTTTTTATTTCATTCGTTCATTTTTGTGTGCGTGCGTGCGTGCACGCGTCTATGCGCGCGCCACGAGACGGATGGGGCCATTTAGACCGCCGTTCCCGCGATTGCTGCAGGGAGAGTGAGATGCGACGCAGCCAACATGGAAAGACAGATTGCGCCCGCCGTTAGATCTGGGGAGAGACGGAGCCAGCAAATCGGCGGACGGGCACCCGTGCCTTGTGACAAAAATATAACTTTTAATTTCTTCCCCCCCCCACCGCCCTTTGCTGGCATTGGCTGATTTTTCGTCTCCAGACTGTTTGTTTTTTGCGGGTTGGACCGCGGTGTTGTTCGGCGCGATGTCCGACTTGACGCTGCACTTGCCAGGAGAGAAACGTCGCAACAGAAAAAAGGAGAAAAAACCTATTGTCATATTTTGGTACTGGCAAAGGAGGTCCCGTGATTTTATAACCTTGTTTTGGCAATACGTAATGCATACTCAGGCCCTTCCCTCCTATTAGCCTGAGGCCCATACATAGCCTCAATGTGGCGCTGTATTTGGCCACATCCATTAATTGGTGGCGTGTGGAAGTAAACTAAATTGCAGAAATTACAATACTGCCATCTGCTAGCCTCCTCACAACACAAGTTGGTATTCACAAGCGGTCTCCCATCCTAGTACGAACCATGCTCAATCCTGCTTCGTTCCTGAACTCTGGTGGGATTAGGTTCTTTCAGAGTCAATTGACCACAGTCAATACAGCCAAAATCAATGACTTCTCTGATTAAGCTCTCTGTAGTATTGTCGGGTTGTGCCGCGAGGGTAATCCGGCGTTTCGCTCGTCGTTCCCGAAGCTCCTAAACACGTGCGGCGGGAACGTCGTTTCCAAATGACAGGCGGGCGGTTGTATGAGCCCAGAGAAATAAACGCGATGGGAGGGCCGTAACGGCACAAGCGCGAAAACCCACGCGAGTTTAGGCCGGCAAAGGGCTGCGGCGATGCCGAGTCTGCAAAGCGCGATCGTTTGGCTGGCCGGATCGGGGAAAAGCCGTGGCCTTTTGTGTGCCACGCGGCAAAAGAACGAGCTTGTGCTCGTCTGTCACTCGGGCTTTTGCCCGATGTCAGGATTCGTTAGGGATGCGGGGAAGAAGAGATTTGTCCGCCGCCCTCCAACGTGCTCTTCGGATCGGAGTCACGCGTGCTGTTTGGTCGCGACGCCTCCAGCCGCCCGCCGGAAGTTGTTCACTTCCCCCGTCCGGAAGCTCTCGACCGAGCTCGCGGAGCGAAACGTCGGACATCCGCGCCCATTGCCTTGCATATGCACGGTCGTGCGCCGCTTGCCGCAAGAGCTCCGAGTGGAAATGTGGCTCTCGTCTCGTGGCGTGATTCCGGTAGCACACTTCAGAGTGTGTATCCACAATGCAGGTTTTTTTTTTTGCGGTTAGATGGCATAAATATATAAATGTTGTGTGGTTAAACCCGCCACCACCCGACGCAGCCAACTAATAAGGTTTGTCACGTAAACAGAACGTGGCCAATTCGTCACTATCACAGCACACCGGTGTGCTGGAGAGTAAATCCACAACATTCATCGTGGATAATATTGGTCGCGAAGGCCTACGTGTTAATCAGAGTATGCGATTTGGGAAATAATGAAGAACAAAAATTAATGACAGATGCTCCTAAATGACCGCGAGTTTAAGATCGAAGCAGCTCATGGCAGGTGAACGTCTGTTACCAGAATGCGAAGAAGACCAACACAAGACACAATTTTACCACGTAGGTTTTGGCGGTCGTGCCGCGTCATCGATCTTTGGCACAGTTTTCCGGTCGTGCCTCGTGTGGTTTTGCCCGGCACAATGTCCGACGTTTCGTGCTGAGAGCGCCCTCCTTGTTGCGCCCTAAATTTATCGCGCTGTGTCCGTTGCTGCATATCGACGGGCGGGTGGTCGGACAAAATAATATAAAAAATATAACTCCTTGGCAGAGGCCCACAGCACTCTGTTGCCGGACCACAAAGTCCCTGCCGACGCTCTGCAGACACTGAAACATCGGCGTGAGCGCATCGTTCCGACGTATATCCCACAGCGATGAGACGCATTGCGTTTCCTATCAGTGCCGGCAACAATAAAGCAGCAGCAGCAGCGACAACGGCAGCTGCATTTGAGCGATCGGTTCCCCAGGGTTATGGGGTTTCTTGTTATTGGCACAAAAGCAAACACAAGCAGCACATCGCATTACCTTGAGTAGGCTGCGTTGGGACAACGTTTAATTGAATTGGGAACCCGAACAATATAGTTATGAACGTGTTTTAATTTATATATATTTTTGACAAGGATCTTTTGTTCGTGTTTTCTATTGGAGAGGCCCTCAAATGTGCAGTTTTCCACTTCATATCGAACGGATGATTGCTTTTGAGTGCGACATTCATTTTAATTATGTGTAACTATCCGATGTGTTTTCGGGTTGTGGTGTTCGGCGTGACATCTGATCCTTCGCTCCGCGTACTGAGAGCTTCTTCTGGAACTGAACTCATACATACAATATTAAGCTTACAATTATTCTGGAACTGATATAATTAAGATAACAATTATTCTAGAACTGATATGCATACATTAAGCTTACGATTATTCTGGAACTGATATATTCAGATAAAATGTATTCTAGAACTGATATACATATATTAAGCTGACGATTATTCTGGAATTGATATCATTCAGCTAAACATTATTCTAGAACTGATATCATACATATAAACGAACACTTATTCTGGAACTGATATCATACATGTTAAGCTAAAATTATTGTAGAACTGATATACCTAAATTAAACTGACGATTATTCTTGAACTGATATATTAAACTAAAACATGTTTTTAGCTGATATCATACATATTGAGCTAACGATTAATTATTCGAGAACAGATACCATACATATGAAGCTAACAATTATGATATAACTGATATACACATTAAGCTAACAATTACCTATTCTAAAATTAATATCATGCATATTAAATAAAAATTATTATATAACTGATATCGTACATGTTTGAAGGAGTTTCAGCCCAAGTAAGTTTTGGACTTTTACTACGCCTACAGCACACTGCACCAGGTGCCCCTTAAAGGCTGAGTCAACCTAGAGGTTTACTAAACTGGTCCAGCACCAGTTGGCCATGGGCGGGAATTGAACTCGGGTCACCAGGCTCGTACCGCAGGGCACTATCCACTGAGGTCTCGCTTCGAACATTATTAATGCAACGTACAGACCAAGACTAAGATCCACTCCGTATGACTTAAAGAGGGTTGTCGGAGCAGTCGCTGTTAGCAAGAAACTGCAGACATACATGAACACAAAGCCAAACAAAGACACAGATCCCCCGTATAGCCTTAACAGACTGTTGGGGCAAGTGCTGTTCACGAGCAGCACCCATGAAGGCCGCATGGTGCACAAAAGGGTGGGTGGCCTGCACCGTTCCCGACCACCTTTGTCTCCCCAGTGGCGATGTTTACACACCGCACCAGGTACTCGTTGGGGGCTGAGTCTACATAGCAGTGGCCCAGGACCGGTTCAGGTAATTGTCACTGGCGTTGGCCGTGAGCGGCAATCGAGCCCGCGGTCGCCGGATTCGTAGCGCGGCGCGCTAACCGCTACACTACCGCCCGCACACACACACACGCACATTGTTGTACGGTGGCACACATACACCCTCATACATAATACAAACGTATATATCAAACACTGACCGTGCTCTTTACTCTGCAGCTTGTGGTGGGTGGAGCAGCTGCGGGTGATAATAGATGGAGACAGCGCAATGCAGCAGATAGATGGCCTTGTAAATGGTGCCAGGCAGACAATATAACGAAAGGACGAATACAGTTATTCGACACACGGGAGCATTCCTTTCTTTTTAGCTCGACAGAGCAATTTCAAGTCCGCGGGCAAATCACTAATGCGCACGCATCCCAAATCTTGGCTCGGGTACAAAATTGGCATTTTCATTTTGCGACCGAGCAAACGAAGCGAAGCGAAGCAACACAAAAAAAAGAAATCTGGCCTTGACCAACTTTTGGTGTGGGACGACCCCCGTTTGCTTTGTGTGGCATCACCGTGAATGTTGCGGCCAGCGTGGGCCGATCCTATCTCCGTTTAATTCACGAGTTCGTTTTTACACTTCGCTCGGGCACGCCGGGCCTTGCAACTCTGGCAAAGTTGATTAGAGGCCTAATGGCGGGTGATTGCGTTGGTTTGCTATAGGGAAGGGAATCGATGAGAAGGGGGTAGCTGTGCGTGTGGGGGTGGGTGGGTGGGTGGGGGGATGTTTGGGTGGTGTGAACTGTGAATGAAGGAGGGTGTGCGAGTGTTTTGAGATCAGGATGCTGGGATTGCTGGTGAGGATGGGGGCTGCATGTCGGAGGTTTGAATTTATTGATGCCGGGCCACTTGTCATGTTGAGCAATCGGGGAACTGAGCGCTTCAGTTGCTATTTCCCATTTTCCAGTCCGCGCCGCGTCAGTCTTTTTGCAATGATTATTTGTTCTCGTGGTGAACGCGCTTGCTTTGTTGCTCCAAGTTCTATTTGCTTCAGAGATGTTTCGAATGTTTGTAATTGTGGTGACCCAGGTCACTCATGCAAAACAAGACTCTGGCCTGGTCTCTTTTGGGTTCCCTCCCGCCTGGTTTAAACATTCTAACAAAAAAACTTTAAACCTGAAACTTCATCAGAGGGATTATCTTAAAGTGGCTGGACTCCTGCCCAGCTTTTAACTGTGAGCAAATATTTATCTGAGATTCTCGGTTCAAGAAAAATATATTGTCCATCCACTCTTAATCAAATGCAGTTATGTGCAGCAGATATCAATGTTCTTGACTTGACCACTGATGGCTGCACAAAATCATATCTATAATTGTAATTAGAGCTGTCATTGATTATATATATTGACCATGGCAAAATCACTCTGAAAGCACTCGATTTCATCAGAGCTCAGAAACTAAGCAGGGCTGAGAATGGTTAGTAGTTGGATGGGGGATTGCTGAAGGATACCGGCTGGGTTATGAGATGGACAGAAGGCAATTTTATTGTATGCATGGGTTCTCTGCACTGGATTTCTCCCACGTGATATTCATCTGTAGATTTGGTAAAACATAATAATTCAGGACCAGCCTGAAAAGGTTTTGAGGCTCAGGATTTCCTAGTAAACAAAAGGCATTGTTATTAAATTCCAAGGGGATGTTTGTTCAATGGTTAGCCGGCCATAGCTAATGTCATTGGCAAGTGATACCTGAACACTCAAATGACGGTCACAGTGAAGTATGGTCATACAACCCCCACTACTGACGTGGCGCAGGGAGGCATTCATCCAGCTTTCAGATACTTCAATATGAAAGGCGATTCATAAAATCGAGGTCATTATTATTATTACGAGCAGTGGAATGACGAATATTCGTATTGTGTTTCATTCATACCATTATTAATATCACCAGTATCTTCGGGCCCTCACAGCTCAACATTGCTAGAGCGCTAGAGGACAGAATGTAGAACACAACTCCGGCGCATTTCCACCGCAGATGAAACGGAGCGTTTTCCTGCAGCCGAGATAAGCAAAGTGTGCGTCGAATGAGACGGGGGGGGGGGGGGGATGGGGGAGTCACGCGGTGAACGTTCCGGGACTAAGCACCGCCGAGATGACGTTACCCTCCGGCAAGGGCCCAGCTCTCCAATGGCGCAGCAGTGCTTCGCTTTGTCGCCAGGAAATTTGGTAGCGAAAATGCGAACAAATTGGAAAATGGCTAGCAAAACAAAGGTGTTTTTTTTTAACTTTACTACCAGGGATGGATTTCAACCACGGCAGCGGCGACTTTGTAAGCTGGCACAGAGTCAGTGGTTTGTCACCGGGTCGAGAATGAGCCCTGGTAATGGACACCCTCGCCGCCACCCCCATACGTGGTCACAAAGACGGTCACCGCGTCATCTGTGACCGTCTGGAACGCTCTTCCGATATCAGGAAGCCACTCGAGAAATTAACTTTTAAATCTACATTGAAAAGATAATTTATTTGAAACTGCTTTTTGTGTTTAGATTGTTGTCCTTCCCCCGCACCTCCGATTAGCACGGTTGGCTACGTATGATCCGAAAGATGTTCAACATGCATAAAGACCAAAATAGAAGGGCAAATGCAAGTAAGGGGAGACAGAAAACCAGGCAGATAGATGCAGGTCAAGGAGAAAGACAATCGAGATTGACATGCTGCGGTAATACTGGCTAGACACAGAGAAGGAAACAGGGGTCAGGCAAGACAGAAGACTAGGTGGATAGGTGCAGTGGTAAAACATAACTTTTGTATAATAATAGGGGTTGAGATTGAGCGAAGCAGTGGTTCTGCCTGAAGAGAGGGAACCACGGTGGAAATGAGTTCTACGCCATCTTCGCTAATGAGCTGACGGATTGGATGGATGATGATGACAATGGGTTATAAACATCTTATTCGGTAAGTACATTTTATCACCTTAACCCTTCCTTATTCCAAGACGCCCCCAAGTTGCAGGGTGGCTGTCCCATTCACCGCTGAATCTCGGAACTCGCAAGCGGTTAGCGTTCATTTTATGTTTTTAAAGACGTTGTTACTCACCGCAGAGAACCGTAGCGACACAACCGCAGTCTACGATAGCTGGCGCTAAACTGTGCCACGCACCCTTCCGCATGGCCTTGTATTTCATTTGAGTTTTCTGTTTTTTCTTTTCTTTTGGCTTTTCCTCTGATTCCATTCCAATGACGTACGCGTACACACGTCCGTCACCGTACGCGCACGGTCATCGGATTGGGAAAGGGTTATAAAGGCCAAGGGGGCAGGCATCAGAACGTGTCGCTCGTGCTACGTGTCCAGTGTGGCACACGTGTCGCGCGTCGCCGATTCTGACACCACCTGAGAGTGCGACTCGGTTTGGCGGTGGAGCCATCCAGCCGACTGATCGCGGTTTAGCCTGAGCAGCGTTTACAAGTGCAAAAAAAAATATATAAAATGCCACGTTCAAGTTCCCGGACGAGTTTATATTGTATTTTATCCCCCCCACCCTTCCCACCTGCCCCTCTGGCTGTGACTTTAATACAAATTTTGAGCCACATGATTTTATTTCCATATATATGGAATAAGTAAGACGTGGAGATTTGCAGGGAGCACATGGGTTTGTAGAAACACAAACACGCGCGTGTGTGTGTGTGTGCGCAAACTCTTGCAAGAGTCTCCAGGAGAACATTATTGCCTCCTTCTGCCATGTGCGTATCACAAGTTGCAGTTAGCTAAGCAGTGAATAAATTCCACAATAACCAGGTACAGGTAGAGGTGCATCCCTGTAATTGCTTGCCCATGCCACCGCTGGCAGACGGATCCCTGTGAGAGAGTACTGTGCAGTGTCCCTCTAGTGGGTGACTTTGGTCTTCTCTTCTGTGCTGTCCAGGCATCTTGGAAGAGTGCCTACACTTAACCCCACCACAGGCACCGCTGTTTAAACTGCCTCGCCGGGACATTGAATCGAACCGATGACCTCTGGATTGTAACTCCAGTGTCGTAACCATTGCACCCCGGCAGCATCCAAGAAATCCATTATAGAAACTGGAAACATATATTTATAAAAACATCCCCCCCCCCCCCATTTAGCTTCAGAGACTGTTAGTGCAAGGCTGTTAGGGAGCAACTATTAAACTAATTACAGCGCATAATGGGGTGATATATTATTGCTGGCCACCTTTGTCCCTCCGGTGCTACAGTTAACATACTGCATCGTGCGCTCGTTTCAGTCTGGGTCGAATTAGAGAGGGCCCTGGCAAGGTTTTTAGTTGCCACCCCACCACCACTGCCGCTGAACTAATCAAACACATTTTTAACAAAAATATATATAAACAAACAAAACTAATACATTTTTTATTCTACTAGGTAAGGCCCAACTGAGCTATATAGCTCTTTTACAGAAGCGACCTTGCTATCACAAATCGTAGTGCAACAAAGTGGCGTAACGTGTGGACATTCATAGCAGGCCAAATACTCGAAAAGCATTTTTCTGAAAGCGGAGGGGAAAAACCGGAGGACCCGGAGAAAAATCTACTCAACCACAAGGACAACATGCAAGCTCCAAATGTGCAGGCGTCAGGGTTGGGATCATACCCAGGACCAGGCGGAGTAGTTAACATCTCGCCACCGTTTCGCCGCTGCCCGTGCAACATCAACCGCGCGCAACTTTCAATCGTCGTCGTTTGGAGTTCTTGCATCGTTTAGCGAAACAAACAAGAGGCCAGCGTAGACAAGCCTCCTTTGCAAGAGTGACCTGGTCCACCGAAATGGCAAAACGTAAAAAAAAACTTAAAAAATTCAGTTACAGAGACTCCTCTACTTACGAACATTCGACTTACGAACTTTCAGAGATACGAACAAACATGTCAGTATATCCGGTTGCCTGTTCTGACTGAGAGAGTCGTAAGTTCAACCGCCGCATAATAGACGGCGGTGGTTGTTTGGTGTAGCTACCCAGCATTCTCATGATTTCTGCCTGGCTTGCAGTCATTGTCCGTTGTTTTGTCGTTGTTGTGCGGTTCACGACGACATTCTCTGTGTTTTTCACGAACATAATCAACCCCCACCGTGTCTCAGAAGCATAAGAATAGTGAAAGTGTTGACATTCCACTTGTGAACCAGTGGAATGTACATCGACAGGAGATTATACAACTTTTAACGCCATTCCCCGTGTTTAGTGTACATGCCGTATCAGCGTGTTTGGAATCGGCAGGAGTAAAGTTGGGACATTCGAACAAATCGACTTACGAACAGACCTCTGGAACCTAACTCGTTCGTAAGTAGAGGAGTCCCTGTAGAGCAACAAAGCAAATATGATTCTGAGCCATAAAACCACGGTGCCACGTGGGAAATTGAAGACACCGCATTGTGCCCCATGCGTGTGGTCACGCATGTAATCACGCATCAGTTATTGAATGATAATCGATTTCCACGCTCGCCGGCCCCTGTCTTGTGAATCCACTGCTGGACGAGGGCCTCCCGATAACCCCTGCGGGGTCATGGGGACACACCTGACCACGCGTCACCCCGTTGGTCTGCCGGGGGTGGGTGGCGTCGGCCAAGAGCGTACATGCGGGACCATAGAAGTGCAGAGCAGCAATTGATTTTGCTTCAATGCTTTTGCAGCCCACCGCGGGGCCCCGGCAGCCCCATGCCCACCTGTTTGTGCGTTGGTGGCCACCCATGCAACCGCTGTCCAGGCTCAAACGCTTGCTTAGCTCGTGAGGTCTTGATGAGACCGGGAAGGTTTCCGGGCGACGTGATCAAAGCACGCTCACCGTAGACGCATCGAATCGGAGCGTGTGGGAATGGATCTTTTTTTAAAATGCTTTATACAAATGATTCTTGAATTCATATTGCTTCATCTCAACCGGATTCAAGTTCGTTTTTTTTGTAATTATTTGAGAACTCAAGCGACAAGGACAGTCTCATTTACAAGAGTGACCTGAACCACTGAACCAGACCAGAAGCCACTCGGACTACAAAATCGCTGTGTCGAGATATACCCGGCTTTCCAACAGGGGTGGAGCCACGGGGGGGGGGGGGGGCTGGGGGGGGCTCAGCCCCCCTGAAATTTTGGGAAAGTTGGTTATCGGGATAACCGGATATCTGGCTGCTGCAAAATGCTGACTGCCACCTTGTGTGCTGCCCTGCAGGCTGCCACCTTGTGTGCTGCCCTGCAGGCTGCCACCTTGTGTGCTGCCCTGCAGGCTGCCACCTTGTGTGCTGCCCTGCAGGCTGCCACCTTGTGCTGCCCTGCAGGCTGCCACCTTGTGCTGCCCTGCAGGCTGCCACCTTGTGTGCTGCCCTGCAGGCTGCTTGAGCGGCAGCCTTTCGGACTTATCGAACTTGTTAGCCACGTCAGCGGCTCCGACCTATTAATAAACTCCGCGTTCAAATCCAATAACATTTGTTTTATACATTTGTGGCGCCCATTGTAAAACATAAACACACTGAGATATCTCAGAATATTGAAGTCACCCCCCCCCCCCCAAGTCAAAATCCTGGCTCCGCCCCTGCTTTCCAAAGGAAAATTCACGTCGAGTGGACAATGAGGTGAGACTCATCACTGCCATCTCCTGGCCGTTGCGCATCCTAATGCCAGAAACATCTGGCAAGCCCTGGTGCTCTCCCACCCACGATATCCGAGTACTTTACCGAACAGGCTTAAAAAAAAGCCTCCACAGCTTTTAAGATCTGATGAGACGAGACGCATTCCTGCTTATTTAGCCCAATGACAATACCTTCGCATCTTAGGCCACGTGCAAACACTCTCATGGGGTGGTGGTGGTGGGGGGGGGGTCTGTTTTTTGTTTTGCTTTCGCCAATGCACACGTCCACTGAGTCACACGCCAGCCTAAATGCATGCACAGGGCTAACACGGGAGACCACGCGGTGAAGTGGCCCTTGCTTGGCAGTTGGATGTTGACCCCACGCCCCACTGGAGATTGCCCGACTGGAGTAGGGGGGGCTGGAGCATAGGTCTCTCCGCAGTGGGGCTGATGTCCCATTAACATTCTGGCAGCGCGGCAGCTTTTATTTTTTGTTGTTTCCACAAGTGCCGTGACCTGCATCACCTTTTTATTATGGACCGCGGCTGACGGCGTATAATCGAGGCGCAGGTTATTTATTTTGAATATGGTTTATAATCATCGGAATGGGCCATCTGAATGTTGTAATGCAAGTCACGATTTTTTTGCGTCGGGGGGCGGGAAAAAAACCCGCACAAGACTGCAGGGTTAAGTCCGCAGCACATACAGTGCAAGTGTATACGCCGTATCCATTTGTTTGATTGATATTTACCGCCTTTAGATAATGTAAAGTAAGTATATATAGAGTTTTAAACGCTGCATTCACATGTAGAAAATATATACTTTGGGGGGGGGGAAAAACATTTTTTTCTTCGAAACCGCATTATCTGCGAGACACGGGTCACATTTTATTCACAATCGGTATTTTAACGACTGCAAATAATTCCTGTGGTTGCGGAGGGAATTGAGGCAGTCGGATGATTTAACGTCGTTCGGTTGTGAAAAGCCTGCGTTTACAAAAAAAAAATACCCCGACGAATAATAAAAGAATCTTCCACGAATTTCCTGGGAACTATTTTTTTTGTTGACGAATATTGATGTTTCTTTACGATCCCTTTAATGGTGGGAATTTTTTTTTTGGTTCCACGACAATAATAACGCACGTTTCGTTGGGCGCGTGCAGGTGCAATGGTTGTTAGCAACGCAAGACTCGCAATCCGAAGGGATCTCTGGGGCACTCACTTGAAAAACAATGGTACTCATTTAAGGCTGAGTCGACCTAAGGGAGGCCCGGGACTGGTTCAGATATCACGCTCACGGTTTGCCAGCCGTGGCCGAGGAATTAAACTCGGGGTCCACTGTACAGACTGTGCCACCCAGAGTAAGCCGTATACAGGAGCAAACACTATTATTTGGTGGTGGCGGCGGCCGTGGTGATGCTCATAATGCTGCGTTGGCAGTGGTTTACAAGCGGCGAGCAACACAATACACTGAACACATTCGCCAACGACACAGTGGCCTTACAGGGAACAATATATAGTAGGCGACATTTTGGGCAATTGGCCTTCGTCGTAGCAACATAGAGCAGCCAGCGAGATTGACTCGCAAGGGGTTGGAGACTGCGCTTCACACCGCAGGGTCGCCTGATGAGAATTGAATTATCCTAATGTGTTTTGAGGACCACTTTTAAAATTGGCAATAGTTACCTATTAGTCGCTGCCGAGTAACAGTGAAACCTTTCAAGTAAAAAAAACCTGTCAAAAAAATAAACGAATTTATCGTCAAAGTAAACGTATCGTAAGGTCCCGGTCTCCAACCCTTATCCACTGTACCTCTCAGGCCTCTGTTTTATCGCTATGCAGGACTATTGCCCGAAACGTCATCTATTATGTATTCCCCCTCCCCCCCCCCGAATGTGTTCAGTCTGTTCTACACATACAGAACAGTGGTAGATTACTTGTAACACGTATAGTCGGCTAACAGCAAGAGCATCAGATATAGAAGGCCGACGTTTCTTTCAAGCATCTGTTTGAAAGAAGGACCACTGCCCGTGAAACATTAGCTAAAGGAGGCCATTTTCCAAGACATTAACAGAAAAAAAGCCACATTAACCCCTTTCCCCCCCCCCCCCCCCCTCTAAGTTGAGGCAGCGTTAATAAACAAGGGCGGAAGGCAATTAAGGGTTGTCCGCTTCCATCGTGTGAGTTGAGCATCGTGTAATACGATGCTTAAACCACCTCGAACTGGATTTTTTTCCCTTCTAATTCTCTCCGGTCGGCTCGAGTCTGGCCTTGGATACTAAAAATGCCACCGCGTTGATTCACGTCCGGTGGATGAGTGGCTTCTGGGGAAATGTGGTCGAGGCTGCCTTCAGTGTCCCCCTGGCCGCTGGCCTTGCATTACGCGCGCGTAAACGGACCGCGTGAGTCAGCTCCGCATTTCCCAGGATAGTCCCGCGGGGACAAATGCCAATTTTGATCATAATGGGTAAACCGCAGATGTGTGGGTGGGTGTGTGTGTCTATGTATGCTGAACTTCTTTTGCACCGCACGTAGCCAACCGCGCTAATTGGAGGTGCGGGGGAAGGACAGCAAACTAAATGTAAAAAGCGGTTCTACGGAAATTAGTTTTCAATCTAAATTTAAAAGTGCGTAGCTCCAGTGAATTCCTAATATCGGAAGGAAGAACGTTCCAGACGGCCGCAGAAGCGCATCTGAAAGCGCACGATGCGGTGACCGTCTTTGTTCAATGGCTACCCAGATGTAGTGATAATCAAGTTCACTGGAACCATACTCCGCTGGTAATGGAAACAATTGTTTTGATAATCTGAAGAAATGCAGAATCTTCATTGAAACAAAATTGGCATCACCTACGTCATCCTTGCCACAGAAATGAGCTGGAACTGGGAATTTAATTTCGTGCATGGGGAACATAGCCTCTAATGAAATATTAGTCGTCGTAAATATACAAATTCAGTTTTTAACATATGGTGCTCGTTAAGGTCAACTGCAGCGGGCGAGCAAGCGCACCTTTTGCTCCCTTAAGAAAATATATAAAAGAAAAAGTGGATGTGGTTATAAGCACATCCATATATAAGCAACATATTGCTTACATCACACTGGTGGCAGGGCGGGGGGGGTCGAGAAGGCAATTTCTGATACAAGGACACTGCAGCGGCAGTCCATTCACTGCTTGTTGCAGAGGATCATGGTTCGAATGTAGCGGCCGCCCTGGTTAACACTGCGGTGTGCCATGACCGTGACAACACTGAGCGCCGTCTGCTTCACAGTGGACGTTGACGATGCCCCTGACGTCATACGCAAGGGTGGGCCGTTATGTGCCGGAGTCCAAATTTGCCAAATGACACGAGTTATGCAATTGGGATGATATGCATAGAACTCATCACCCCACGCATCCCCCCTTACTGGCAGACCAATGCACCAGGTTACTCTTGCAAGCAATACTATCCTGGTTTATCGAGTCCTCTCCTGGTTAAACAAAATTAACTTGAATCTTGAGATATGAGCGCAGCTGGCCTTGTGCCCCTCTGGGCATATGTCTATATCAAGCTTCGACCAAACTCTTTATCTTCCTGAAAATAATGCCTTCTCGTTTTCAGCGAGACTTGTTCTGTTTCCAGCGCTCATATTCTCACCCCCCCCTCCCCACCCACTCCCCGGCGTTACATCGTTCGCTCGAGGCACACTTCGGCACCACCTCAGCCTAAATGGCGGGGATCAGCGGGCAAGGTTCACAATCCGAACTGCACAAAGCACACGCGTGGAGCGTTGCAAACAAACAAGGGAGAGAAATGCATGGATCGGAAAGAGGCTCGATGCTGAGAAAATGTGTCAAGGAGAGCCATCTGCTCTCTTCGGTGGACATTCAAGGTCCCGCGACAGCATCTGAAAAAAAGAGTAAGCCACGTGTTTCGGCGTCATGGTCCAAAATTGCCAAATTTATTACACATTCCATCGGTCAATCAGTGTTTATTTGTCACACGGAAAGTCCCAATGAGCCGGTTGCCCAGCTGGTTTTCAAGGGAGATATTTGGTGCATCAGCATGGAACAAGACCAACAACATCAAAGCGATAGGTACAGCAGAGCAGGCAACGACGGAACTTGCTCGCGAATTGGTAACAGCGACAAAAAAAAACCACATTGCAACATCGCTCACCTACTGGCAGCCTAAAGCCCGCTCGGTGGCTGGTGCTGCACTTAATTTGAGCCGCACTGAGACCAGCTGCCACGGCGTGGGTCCCTGCTGCAGAGTGCTTCGAGATGCACCGCATGTGATGATGATGACGACGACGATGACGATGATGGCGGTGATGTAGGGCGGCAGCGCACATTCATGGAAGGAATGAGCAAAACAAACGAGTTTAAGATTTCTTCGCCTTGACATTCTCGAGCATGTGACCAGTGGGAGTTGGGCCACTGGAATAATGTGAGATAGATTACAGCTGTGCAGGGCTGTACAGACATCGGTGCTGACATGCTGGAGCCTGCAATGGGCAGTGGAAACGATAAATATTTGCTGTTCCTCGTAATAGGTTGCATTGCAAAAAAGGCAATGCAGTTCTGTATACTAAACAGTGCAGAATGGGTGAGTTGATTATATTTATTTCTGCGTCGAACAGGCTCCCATAGTTCGGATGGAGTGCTTTTGGCAATAGCGGCTGCTAACTCAGCAGTTTTTAACAAGAATGACTGCTGATGAGACCCCGAAGGTCAACACCAGTCCAGAGTTTCCATGCTTTAAACGAAAGCTAACGCACAATAACGGGTTTGGAAAGCCAACAGGCTGATTGCCGATTATTTTCAGCAAATTTGGAGGCACAGAATGGACTTTAACCCACAATGATCCACATCAGCGCTTGCCTCAGCATATGATGTTGCATGTGACAGGAGGATAATTGTCCATCTGCTAATCTACAATAATCACGCGTAGCCTTTCGCAATCCGACCGCTGGCTGAATGCAGTGTTGTTATAAATAAAAAGGTTATTTGGCCACAATACGTATCTCGAGCTGAAGGTCCAGTCGTGAGATTATTGTGCTCTCCTCTCTTGGTACCTGACCTCTGTCTTGCATTTTAATTTTCACCGATCGTGGAGTCATCATTCCCCCCCCCCGCCGGCATGCCACATTATAATCACCGTTCTCCTCCCCAAGCAAAACCTCGGTGTGCGTAATGAATAATTGACCTGACTTTATCTGGGAGAGCCTGAATAAGTCGCAAGAATCTATTTCTCGGGATTGAATCTTCAGAGTGGATGAAGTCAGGAGATTCCCCCCACCCTCTCCCACCCTAGCCTACGTATATGAGCTGTAACACCCAGCCGTGTGCATATACAGGTCACAACACCGACGTGCTGTCTTGCTGTCTCCAGGCCGCATCGCAGCCCAGCAGGCTTAGAGAAAGACATCTGGGTGCTTTGAACTCTCTAATTATATGCTTTGCCACTCCATTGGTTAATCTCAACCACCGACTATCATCTCTTTCGGTGTTATGCCCAAGCTGTCTAACTTTCCTTGACAGTCGCGATATCTTTCTCTCTCTCTCTCTCAGCGTGATTCTGGGGACACGTGCACAACGTGCTTCCTTGTGCATTTCTCAGCTTACTTACCTGACATGCTGTATAAATCCAAATCACACCGTATTTCCTCTTTAACGAAGGCGCCTCTTTGGAATAAACACTTCCATTCAATGCATACAAATCCCTTCCCCCGGGACGCCGCTCTGGTATGAAGGTCAGCGGGCAGGGCGCGCAGTCCAGAGGTTGCCGGTTCGAGCTCTCCCGGTGCGGCAGTTGAACCAAGGGTCAAGTTTCTCACGTCACCACCCAGGCCCCTCAAACCCCTGTACATCCAGCCGTACAGATGGGTACGCCGCAGTCAGAGCCGATGGGCGCGCGGCGTGTGTTGCGGTCAAGTGTTGGCGCTCCCGTCTGTCCCAAGGCAGTTTGTCCATCGTGGGAGAGTCGGCCTGAGCACCTCGTGGAATGTGGGCCTTCTAGAACCACCTTGAGTCGAGTCCCTTCTGCCAGCAGGGCCAGCGGTGGCGTGGGCAGCACCCAGGTCACGCGGGTCTGTGCCTGCTGCGCCTGCTTCGCCTGCTGCTATTGCTGTGCCTGCTGCGATTGCTGCAGTTGCTGCGTCTGGTGCACCTGCTGCTAATGCTGCACCTGCTGCTACTGCTGTGCCTGCTGCTACTGCTTAGAATGCTATGCCTGCTGCGCTGCCGCGACTGGTGTGCCTGCTGTGCCTGCTGCGCCTGCTGCTACTGCTGTGCCTGCTTAGACTGCCGCTGCGCCTGCTGTTAATGCTGCACATGCTGCTTCTGCTATGCCTGCTGCTACTGCTGGGCCTGCTGCTACTGCTGTGCCCGCTGCGCCAGCTGTGCCCGGCAGCTGGTGGTGCTTGCGGTGCGCTTAACACGCAAGGGCACGGCGAGGACCGTCACCGTGGATGGCCTCTCGTGTGACCGGCGCCGCAAATGTGAAATGTATTTTAAAACATCAGTGCGAAATATTTCCCCCCCCCACCCACCTTCCCAAAAGGGAATATTGTATGAAGCGACATGATTTATTCATGCCCCCCTTTTTTTTCCCAAATGTAATCGGGTCGGTCACCAGGAGATTACCGGTGTAGCCGCGGGCTCGGTAGCTTGAATTCGCAATGAAAGAAGCCCTACGGTTGAGCCATCACCAAATTGAAGCTCCCGTAGAATACCTTAAAACTTCCTGCTGTTATATATGTAAATATATCTCTATGTGTGTCATTCAAAGAGATGCTGCTGTCGTTGTAATGGGAAGCACAAGGGAACTTGCAATCCAGAGGTCACCGGTTCGATTAGATTCCCGGCATGGCATTTGAATGATGGACACGTGTTAAATCCCTAGCCTCTGTCCACCCAGCAGTATAACCGGGGGAAACCACAGTTCATAGATCGGCAGGTCGCGCGTGGTGGGGTGAAGTGTGGGCACAGCCACCTCTTCCAGGGAGTCTGACCAGGGCGGAAGAGTAGGCCGAATACCCTGTAGAGGTGCTCTCTAGGCCTCCGTCTAGGCAGAGGCCATTCCGCCAGCAGTAGCACGACCAAGCATTTGCAGGGCTGCACCTTTAACTTGTTTTACGTAATTAATACGTTTGGATTCATAATGCGCCCTTAAACTATGTGTGTGCAAAGGAGGAAAATAAGCAAGAAGCAATCTGGGAGAGGAAGACTAATGAGACAAGATAGAGAGTTCGTGACGTGAAGCGTTTTTAAACATGTGAGGGTCTTCAGCTGGGAGTTAAAATTCCCCAACGACTACAAATTCCTAACCTCCAAGGGCAGGGAATTCCACAGTCTGGGTGCCATACAAACAAAAGTCCGGTCATCCCAGGTTCAAAGCCTGCACTGAGTATGCCGAGTACATATATAAGTGAGATGTCAACTTGTGCCCCTGCTGATGTGAATGTGAGACAATTATTGTGTTTCTGAGCCAGTAATGAAACTTCGACATTCCTACGGGGCAAGACATTTTCCCCCATGGCACAAACACTGTAGACATCTCAATTCAGTGATACCCATTGTATCTTTCCCAGAGGGGGTGATGGGCCGAACTGCTGACCTTCGGATGGTGAATGAGGCCCTCTGTCACAGCACCACCCTGCAAGCGTCCATTGCACATGCACAGGCAGCGCGCGTGCTTAAGCACGTGTCTTTGGTGGATAAGAGGAGTTCACTTGCAAGCCCATGCTATTAACTGCGATGCATTTTTTTTTATCATGAATAGGTGAAGTAAATTCACAGCTAACGTCATGGATAATGACATCCGTGATATGTGTCATCCACAGTGAACAAGAGAGGTTCCACTGCTCGTATTTTGGGTTCTAAAAATTTAATTTTTCACGAGTCTCGGGGGATTTTACATTTTCTTCAAGTCATCAGTTTTTTTTTTTGCCTTCATGGTGATGATGACATTGCCTGTGATCACATCACCTTCTGTTTACCTAACCTCTTTCTGATTCTCCACGGTTGTGCATATATTTCCGGGGGCGTTAGGGCAGGCTGGTAAAACAGCAAGTGGATGAACCTCAGATGACGGGAGGCCAAGGCCCCGGGAGCCGGGATCTTGAAACGTACTGAGAGCTTCCCCATCGCTCCAGACCGTTCCTTCGAGTCACTTTCGGGAAGGTAGCGGCGGGTCACGCTGTTCGAGTGGTTGCAAGATTTTCACGGGATTTTTTTTTTCTCTCTCCATGAAATTGTAAATGATCACCTCAAAAGTGCTTTCATGCTGCGAAAGGGCAGGCATTTAAAATGTACATTTTCTAAGTATTGACTTGACATGTGGCACAGGTGTGTGTTTTTTTGTAGTTGGTGGTGTG
The DNA here is from genome assembly GCF_048934315.1 of Petromyzon marinus. Taxonomy (NCBI): domain Eukaryota; kingdom Metazoa; phylum Chordata; class Hyperoartia; order Petromyzontiformes; family Petromyzontidae; genus Petromyzon; species Petromyzon marinus. The sequence goes on along the minus strand of NC_133716.1, from coordinate 6,999,841 downwards.
ATGATGTGGTCACTTTATTATTTAAACATTGATTAGGTTATCATACATTGAAAGCTTGATATGTAAGCCCTAAAGAGTACATTTATTTTTTTACACTTTTAGTCTCCATATAATATCGGTTTTTACATAAATTCTACATTTACCATCGCAGGGATATTGTTCTGCAGTTTCATATTCATGTCCACAAGGATTTCCACATTTTTTTGGAACATTATGCATGCATTTCTTAAAAAAAAACGCTAAGGTTGGCTTTAAATGTATACAAGCGCTCCTGAGAACACAGCACAAGAACAATGTTAGATATGTTATAACAATGGACAAAATAAGTAGCTTTGTGGGGTTTTGGACCTTTATATATTTATAGGAACTTAGTGCTCCCATTTTGGTACATTAAGATCATGAATTGCTCGACTTTTGGCAGTATTCTAGTAGTCCTTTGAAATCAGGAGGGGAAAGGACCTTGGGACCTTGCGGTTTTTTTGCTTCTTTGCCTCTGGAACTCCATCCCAAGTGAGATCAGGAATGCTGGCGTCGTCAAAACGTTTAAATCCATTTTATAAACAAGGATTTTTTGCATAAGCTTGAGCTGGATTTATTTACCTCTGGGATTTATTTATTGTCAGAGATTCTACTGCAATTCATTGTGACCTGTGCTACATGCAGGGGTCAAATGCACCGCATTGTGCTGTATTCGTACGGCGATTGTCCGTCTTGCATGTGTTCACCATCATGGGATCTCGTGCTGTTGATTGGACAAAGTGAGTTGGATGGAAATAAAGTTCTGGAGCAGGTACTTCAGGAGAGACGTACGATTATAACAATCTAGGCAAGGCAAACACTCTACCCTATACAGGTTGAGTCAACAATTTCTGTACCGCCTTCTCCCGGAGTGCCAGGGTACGGCACCACCACCTCGTTGCCCGCAGAAAGGGAATTTTGTAACTTTCGTGTGATCCACTCTAATTGCCTCCTCCCACAGTGCTGGATTACAGGTGTGTTCCACAGTGCTGTATTACAGGTGTGTTCCACAGTGCTGGATTACAGGTGTGTTCCACAGTGCTGGATTACAGGTGTGTTCCACAGTGCTGGATTACAGGTGTGTTCCACAGTGTTGAATTTCAGGTGTGTTCCACAGTGCTGGATTACAGGTGTGTTCCACAGTGCTCTATTACAGGTGTGTTCTACAGTGCTGGATTACAGGTGTGTTTTATAGTGTTGGATTACAGGTGTGTTTCACAGTGTTGAATTTCCGGTGTGTTCCACAGTGCTGGATTACAGGTGTGTCCACAGTGCTGGATTACAGGTGTGTTTAACAGTGCTGGATTAGAGGTGTGTTCCAAAGTGCTGGATTACAGGTGTGTTTCACAGTGTTGGATTACAGGTGTGTTCCACAGTGCTGTATTACAGGTGTGTTCCACAGTGTTGAATTTCAGGTGTGTTCCACAGTGCTGGATTACAGGTGTGTTCCACAGTGCTCTATTACAGGTGTGTTCCACAGTGCTGGATTACAGGTGTGTTTTATAGTGTTGGATTACAGGTGTGTTTCACAGTGTTGAATTTCAGGTGTGTTCCACAGTGCTGGATTACAGGTGTGTTCCACAGTGCTCTATTACAGGTGTGTTCCACAGTGCTGGATTACAGGTGTGTTCCACAGTGCTGTATTACAGGTGTGTTCCACAGTGTTGAATTTTAGGTGTGTTCCACAGTGCTGGATTACAGGTGTGTTCCACAGTGTTGGATTACAGATGTGTTTCACAGTGTTGGATTACAGGTGTGTTCCACAGTGCTGGATTACAGGTGTGTTTCACAGTGCTGGATTACAGGTGTGTTCCACAGTGTTGAATTTTAGGTGTGTTCCACAGTGCTGGATTACAGGTGTGTTCCACAGTGCTGGATTACAGGTGTGTTTCACAGTGTTGGATTACAGGTGTGTTCCACAGTGCTGGATTACAGGTGTGTTTCACAGTGCTGGATTACAGGTGTGTTCCACAGTGCTGAATTTCAGGTGTGTTCCACAGTGCTGGATTACAGGTGTGTTTAACAGTGCTGGATTAGAGGTGTGTTTCACAGTGCTGGATTACAGGTGTGTTACACAGTGTTGGATTACAGGTGTGTTCCACAGTGCTGGATTACAGGTGTGTTTCACAGTGCTGGATTACAGGTGTGTTACACAGTGTTGGATTACAGGTGTGTTCCACAGTGTTGGATTACAGGTGTGTTTGACAGTGCTGGATTACAGGTGTGTTCCACAGTGCTGGATTACAGGTGTGTTTCACCGGTGCCCATAAGCCTGATGAGGGATGTTCTGAAAGGAAGGATGCTGGGGATGAGGGCCAAGGGGCAGACGAGAAAAAAGATGCTGCTTGATATCTGAAGGAAGTGGGGCGGGAGGGTGCAGGGATGTTGATGGTACAGGGAAACGGAGAGGGGAGTTCTTAGATTGGGCAGAATGGAGGGAGTTTGAGTCATGGACCAGTCATAGGGTAGTGTCTGAAAGATAGAGTATCTTAGACTTTCTGTGAAGTCACACACACACATGCATAACGTATTGTGATCATTTCAACATGATCAGTGCAGTGTGACATTGGCACTTAGCTCCTGAACGTCATGCCATAAGCAAAGATGGAATAGTGCAGCGTGGAATGCTCGACGCACTGCAATTAAGAACAATAATTCTCAACAACACTGCTTCTTTCAAAGAAAACAATTAACAATGAAAAAGTTAATCACTCCATCTCTCTGGCCTCTCCACGTCGTCAGTACAAAGAGGGACCATCTCTCAAAATATCACTTCTAATTACGGAACAAAAATGTTTTTCAAGGCCCCATTTTCATTGAGTTTTGTTATTTCGGCTTGTGCACACTTCCAATGCACTATCACGACAATGTTTGTTCCCTGTCCTACAGATTATCTTTTTTTCACCGCATAAGCAGAGGAACGTGGGAATAACAGTCCCTTATTTTACATTTTCCCATATCTAACATTTAATCTGGCTCGTCCTCTGAAACAACAGCATTGCACAGAGGTTTTAACGGTATCGCAAATTCCTTGCGTGACTGCACTTGTACCGGGGAGATTATTCTGTCGGCCCTCGTGAATATATAGCGCTTGGTTTAAAAAAAAAATATTGCGCAAATGTTATTTGTTGCCTTTTTAATTCGCTCTCTAAGTGCGTGTACTGAGTCCATCGGGAATGAAAAATGTTGTAGGTCATTAAGCCCAAGGATCTGGTCATGATAAGAGCGGGACCCGACCTCTAGCGCAGCCCATCTGTCCAGTCTAGTCAATAGAATGGCTCAAAATAATAATAATAATGATGATGATGAGGGGGGGGGGGATATAAACCAAGAGACTGATTAAGCTTGCTGAACACGCGGTGCTTCTTACAAATTCGCCTCGCCAGCAACTCGTGGTGGGGGTTTTATTTCTTCCTCCTCTGGCATAGAGGGACCTAGGTGCAGAGTAATTGCCTGGGACGCAGAAGGTTGCTTTTTTCAATTTGCGGCGTTCCGGAGGCTGTGGGGACCCTCGGTAGAGGGGTGCAAAGCACGCTGGGGGAAGTTGTGTTAATGAGTCTCCGTCATTGCCTCCACTGCCCTTCGTGTATGTGCATCCCCTACCTGAGCACCCCCCCCCCACCAACCAATATCACAGCATTTTAATTTGAAGGCCATGGAATTATCTTGCATCCAAGGTATACACGGCATCAGACTATTCAGCCGCGGTGTGGAGAGCTAACGTGTTCGTGTTCTTTGGTTCTTTCGGTTGCGTAGATAGAAAAAGAAGAAAAATAAAGTGGATAAAAATGATTTTAAAAAATTTATAATAAAAATTACAAAAACGAACGTGTTTACTGAGAAAGAATTTGCATCCGTAGAAATGCCGATCATCGGCCATCGTTGATCCTCTGCCGAGTGAAGGTATTCACTTGCTATCACCATTCCTCCGATAGGCATGGTTGGCTATGTACGGAGCGTAAGAAGTTCATCTTAAATTTTGACTTAAAACTTTCGCGACTGCAGGAATTAAAATGTTCTTTGGTTCTTTGGGTAAAGTCACGTGGATAGAAAAAAAAAAAACCCACGACGTTTCGATCGCAACGCAAGCGATCGAAACGTCGTGGTTTATTTATTCATATCTACGTGACTTTACCGAAAGAACCAAAGAACACGATGTCAATCTGACATACATACATACACACACACATCCATTTCCCTCGTGATGCCACAGTCCATCTCACTCCCTGCACACGAGCTGATATCAATGCTCAATTACATCCATTGGTGGCCATCATCGTGCGTGCATTCTCTCGCTTACCTCCCCTCATCCGCCCGCCCACTGGTGCCATCAGCTCTTTTGGTACCATTTCTAGACAAGAGGATCTGAGCGCGGAGGTCCGGTTCTTTGTGTTGTTAATGACGTGCTCTCGCTCGAGAGCCAATCTGAGCAAATTGATGTCAAAAATCCCCGCTTTTTTCCCCCTTCGAATAAATTGGGACACCTGGACGTACGCGAAGCGTCACGCCGCAAGTTATTTTCTGTTGGCCGAGTTTGAGTTGCACGACGATAACCCCACAGCAAGGCTGCTCGGCCGGCAGAACGAGCGGCTTGCAACCAGAAGCGTGCGAGCGCAAACCCCGGTTGGGTTGTTCTAAAACGAAACAATGTTTCATTTGACCAGGTAAGGCCTACTGAACTAGCTCTTTTTTTTTCATAAGCCACCTGGCTATTACAAATAATAGCTCAAGGAAGTGGCTTATCACGTGGACATTTATAGCGGCGGCCTAATATTCTGAAAGCACGTTGATTGTAAATTGTGGAGGGAAAAAAATAACCTCCGCATTCAGAATCAGCGTGCATTTTGAGTATTTGGCCGCTATAAGTTCCCACGTGATGATTAGCAAAAAACTATCAATTGTGATGGCCATGCAGCTTCTGAAAAAGAGCTACTGTACAAAGCTCAGCGGCCCTTACCTGGTAAAATAAATAAATAAAAACCTTGCAACAACTGACAGATAACTCAGCTGCACGTGATACACATCCGTTTATTCATTAACTAATTATAGTCTCCGTCGTGCCGGGCTTGAAGAAGCCAGTGGCTCCGGGAGGGGTGAGGGAATTATCGGCAACGCGACAAAAAAAAAGCACATTCTGTGTTCAGGAGGCGGGGGTGGATAATGGATCAATCGAATGAATGAATGAATGATGCTGCTCAAAATCAAAGTAACTGGCATTTTGAAATATATGCCATTTGGCACCTTGTTAAAAACAAATTGGAGCCCCTCTTTTCATACAGACCGCAGAGCGGAAGCAGACAATTGTCGTGTTTGTGACTTAATAAAGGTTTGGGACCGAAGGCTCTTACTATTTACTAGGTCAGGCTCATGATGATAATTTTTACTCTTGTTATTTACAGCTAGCAATCCACGGCTTGGTTAATGCCTCTCCCAAGCTGTGTCCTTCGTAGATTCTGTTTGACCATACTTCACCATTCTGGTTGGCAAAGTGGTGAGGGGACTTGCACAGGCCCACAGCACGGAGTACTAACCACTGCGCCACCACTCCCCAATTTGCATTTCTGTCAATAACTTGAAAGGGAATCATATTATCGTACTAACCCGTACACCGCTTGCACACTTTCAGTTGTTTCCACTCTTTTAATTTATTTTTAAAGTCCAAAACTTTATAAAAAAAAAATAAGATTAATAAGCCAACAAATGCCGTTGGTTTCTGACACAGTGTGACTTTGAGGTCTGGTTTTACTGCGGCTCAGCAGGCTGGCATGTTTACCATAAACACAGCGTGTGTCCCATAACTCCTACAGGCATATCGCTTATCAGGCGACACAATAAGCAAAACACTACTGGCTCAACACGTGTGTATAAAGTGTCCGTGCAAATATTTACAAAGCATCTTCTGAGGTGGAGCTGAGATGCAACTGTGCTGGGGTTGCCATTTCTGGGATTTGGCATCTGCATTGGATTGATTTGTACCGAGATATGGCAGCGGTATTGTGTTGTTGTGTCGGAACTTTATTCACGGTGGACTGCACACATTTGATAGTCGACCGCGTGCCGACTGCGAAATATGCTCCGGATTTGATCAACGCTGAGAAAGGTGGGAACCCTACTCAGGAGTGAGATGGGAGTGTGGCCTAGCAAGACCGTGAGGGGTGCAAACGGCATGAGGAGAGAGGGGATGGGGGGGGTGCTTCATCCAACAGTGGATAGAAAATTACCAATGGTGATTGAGTGTTATTGTTTCCAATCGAGGTGGTCAGGCGATGGAGGGATTGGCGGTGCGTAGTAGCACCTCCCCTCCACTTATCCCTGTCATCTGCCTGACTCTCGGAGCATTGTTCATCAAGATCACCGCCCCTTCGCGTGTGCCGCCCGTCCGTTGTGTTCTTAAAAAAAAAAGTATAGAACCACGGTTGCCGAGCACAAGCCCAGAGGGCCCAAAACTTCAAGCGTTGGCGTCTTTCCCCCGCACCGCCGATGTGCACGGTTGGCTACGTACGGTGCGATAGAAGTTGAACGTGCACGCGTACTCCAAAAGGCACTGTAAGTTGTAAGCGATGTGAGTCGATGCATTTCTTGGCTTGAGCAGTGTTGTACGAACTGGGGGAATGAGGTGACGAGAGAGAAGTTCAAAGGTCGAACGGCGTGAGGGAAAAAGCAGAGGCCTCAGGATCTCTCACCAGCTGAGTCTCCTGGCCTTTTGTGGGCAACTTTTCCCGGGTGTCCAAGGAATTGTAATTTACAAACTTTGTATGCATTCACAGAGTTCCCTTCTCACAGCCAGGGTTTCAAACCAACATGATATACAGGGTGGCCCAGAAGTCAGGATACATCGGGTTATTATGTTTTATTTTCGTACACCACAAAGGGCTATTTAATTTATTTTAACAAATGTCCAAGCTGACTTACATTAACAATGAATGCGTGTGTACATTCTCTTTTGAAATGAAACGAGGACAGTGTTTTTTTTCATATTACAAAGTAGTAATCTTCGAACATTCAACAATTATGATTTTGTCTCATTTGATTCAGGGTTCTTCTTTGTCGAGTTTTGTAAACGACAGATGTGAGGTGACCCCCACAGGAATAACAACAATAGATATTATTAACGATAACAGATACAATGTTAACATAGAGACTAAGCTTTTCAAGTGTTTTAACGCCAGTGTTCTAATAAATCAAATAACCCTATGTGTCCGGACTTTTGGGACACTTTTTATGTTGCTTTTATTTGGACCAGTCAATGTTGAATCGTAAAACTTTTTTGTTTTCTTCCTGTATTTAATCGTTATGCACACAAACACATAATGTGCAAATTGTGGTATGATAACAAATTAAAAGTAATGTAATTCGAAATTTTACAATTGAACGCGTAGGCTCTCGCAACCAATGTCATTCATGATAACGTTTTTTGGGTTAGCTCGCGTAAATGTAAATTCGTCGTAAACCCACCTCCACCCGACACAGCCAATTAGTAAGGTCTGTTATGCGTACAAAACGTCCCAATTGTTTGCTCTCTAACGCATGCCGGTGTGGTGAAATAGGAAGACCACCATTACCACCACCATGATCAGCACCAACACCGCGATCATCACCACCACCACCACAAGTGTTGCTGCTTTGTGATCATCGGTGACAGGCATGCATAGTTCCGACAAATAGCGACGGTGTGCCATACCTTATAGGCCCTTGTACAGTGAGGGGAAAAAGTCTTTGATCCCCTGCTGATTTTGGAAATATGCCCACTGACAAATAAATGATCAGTCTATAATTTTAATGGTAGGTTTATTTGAACAGTGAGAGACAGAATAACAACAACAAAATCCAGAAAAACGCATGTCAAAAATGTTATAAATTTATTTCCATTTTAATGAGGGAAATAAGTATTTGACCCCTCTGGAAAACATGACTTAGTACTTGGTGGCAAAACCCTTGTTGGCAATCACAGAGGTCAGAGGTTTCTTGTAGTTGGCCACCAGGTTTGCACACATCTCAGGAGGGATTTTGTCCCACTGCTCTTTGCAGATCTTCTCCAAGTCATTAAGGTTTTGAGGCTGACATATGGCAACTCGAACCTTCAGTTCCCTCCACAGATTTTCTATGGGATTAAGGTCTGGAGACTGGCTAGGCCACTCGAGGACCTTAATGTGCTTCTTCTTGAGCCACTCCTTTGTTGCCTTGGCCGTGTGTTTTGGGTCATTGTCATGCTGGAATACCCATCCACGACCCATTTTCAATGCCCTGGCTGAGGGAAGAAGGTTCTCACCCAATATTTGATGGTACATGGCCCCGTCCATCGTCCCTTTGATGCGGTGAAGTTGTCCTGTCCCCTTAGCAGAAAAACACCCCCGAAGCATAATGTTTCCAACTCCATGTTTTACGGTGGGGATGGTGTTCTTGGGGTCATAGGCAGCATTCCTCCTCCTCCAAACACGGCGAGTTGAGTTGATGCCAAAGAGCTCCATTTTGGTCTCATTTGACCACAACACTTTCACCCAGTTGTCCTCTGAATCATTCAGATGTTCATTGGCAAACTTCAGACGGGCATGTATATGTGCTTTCTTGAGCAGAACGACCTTGCGGGCGCTGCAGGATTTCAGTCCTTCACGGCGTAGTGTGTTGCCAATTGTTTTCTTGGTGACTATGGTCCCAGCTGCCTTGAGATCATTGACAAGATCCTCCCGTGTAGTTCTGGGCTGATTTTTCACCGTTTTCATGATCATTGCAACTCCACGAGTTGAGATCTTGCATGGAGCCCCAGGCCGAGGGAGATTGACAGTTATTTTGTGTTTCTTCCATTTGCGAATAATCGCACCAACTGTTGTCACCTTCTCACCAAGCTGCTTGGCAATGGTGTTGTAGCCCATTCCAGCCTTGTGTAGGTCAACAATCTTGTCCCTGACATCCTTGGAGAGCTCTTTTGTCTTGGCCATGGTGGAGAGTTTGGAATCTGATTGATTGATTGCTTCTGTGGACAGGTGTCTTTTATATAGGTAACAAGCTGAGATTAGGAGCACTCCCTTTAAGAGTGTGCTCCTAATCTCAGCTCGTTACCTGTATAAAAGACACCTGGGAGCCAGAAATCTTTCTGATTGAGAGGGCGTCAAATACTTATTTCCCTCATTAAAATGCAAATCAATTTATAACATTTTTGACATGCGTTTTTCTGGATTTTGTTATTCTGTCTCTCACTGTTCAAATAAACCTACCATTAAAATGATAGACTGATCATTTCTTTGTCAGTGGGCAAACGTACAAAATCAGCAGGGGATCAAATACTTTTTTCCCTCACTGTTTGTACGTGTATGTGTTGAACTTCCTTCGTACCGTACGTAGCCAACCGTGCTAATCGGAGGTGCGGGGGTGGGACAACTAACGAATTTGGTTAGCTCCTTCTCGCATCAGTTTACAGAGACCCTGGTCGTATTGTAAGTCATCTGGCTGCCGCATTCATGACACCCAGCAGTCTTTTCTTCACTTTCAATGATAGGTATTAAATTTATGTTGCGTATACGTGCCTGCGTCTCAGGGTGCCGTACTCAAATTAAGACAGGGTAAGTATGTAGATGTGTGCACAAAACACTTGATTAATTTGCAAGAGGCTTGTCATTAACTGGCAACCGTTCACTTTCTGATGCAGCCGGCTTCTTGAAATTCAAATCATTAAAATGTAAGCTCGCTGCGAGTACAACCACGATTGGGCTCTGGGCATACATGACAGTGTTTGTCTGAACAGGGAAGTGTAAAGAACATTTTGGCCTGGGATGGCAATGACTTCCAACTTGTCTGAGCAAAAACTCCGAAATATTTTTTTAAGGAGTGGAAAACGTGTCATGCTTTATCCCTCGTACGATTTGAAAGACCCCCCCCTCAGACTTGTTATTGGAATTCCGCGTCTGTTTACGTTAACTTAATTTAAAAAATAGATAAAGTTGAAACACACGCACATTTGCGACGTAATCCTATTGAAGCCATTCAAGCATCTATCTGTATCTCTGTTGCAAAAGTACGACGTTTAGAACGTCTGAAAAAAAACATTGTTTGTTGGTAGCAAATAAATGACATTAAACAGTGGCAACGGTGCAAACCTTGCACTTTCCTGCTCATGCCAATGGTGGCAGAAGGGCCTCCTCTATAGAGAGCTCTCGAGTAAGTTGACCTACTCTTCCATGCCTAGCCAGATGCCCAACACTTTACTCCGCCACGCATGACCTGACGATGAACAAACTGCTGGGTCTACAGAGATGGGGGGGGGTTGGAGCAATGTAATAAAAACTTGCTCTCTCTTTCAACTACTGCGCCGAGAGGTCAAACCAAGTGACCTTAGCATTGCAAATCCAGTGTGCCAACCATTAAACCGCGGCTAGCATTCCCAGTAAATACTGTGAATAAAAATATGAAAAATAGCACATCACTGGGGTTCAACGTGCAATTAAAATTAATAATGGGCCACCTTTCGTCGCTAGTTATTCTGAAGATCACGGTGCAAAGCTAATCGGCGCAATTCACCTGAGTGTCTCGTACGGTAATCTCATTGAAGGGGGGCAGGGGGACGGGGGGGGGGTAGGAGGGGTGGAGGGGGACACCCCCCCCCCCCGCCCGACTTTGCAATGTGGCGGGATAAACGCAGGCGACACCGTTTCATCGCCAACCGCTGATACTCCCCCCCCTCCCCCCCCCCCCCCCCCCCCACTGTGCAGCTGTGCATATATCTCCGCGTTGGAACGGAGCATAAATCATTATGGGTGTCAGCCCCGTCCCATTTCGGCATTCACTCCGCCGAGGAGTGATGAATGTTGCTTTTGGTGTTCAAGGTGCCACCCCGCACAGTGAGGGCGTTGTCGGTCGGCCGCCCGGCTGAGGCGCGACCGACGGACGGTGCAGACGCGCAGACGCTCGGCGCTCGAGGACCGCGGTGATTTTAACCCGGAGTGGTGGCGCGTTTGGTTTGAACGGAGCGTTGCCGTTGGCGTGCATTGCATGTCTCGCACGCTCGTCGACGAACCGCAGGCAAGCAGGAAGGCAGTGAGCGCCCGCGAATAATTGCCCCACGTTCTGCAGTCGCTTTATATGTTAAGGTGTATATATATACACAGGCAATTAGTGTTTACGCGTGGGAGGAAACCGGAGCACCTGGTGAAAACCCACTGATGCGAGGGGGCAGTGCTCTTATCCCATAGAGAAGGAACAGATGATGTTGGTCGGCACTTCGACATGCCGCGTATTCCTGGCGAGCCGGGCTATGCGGCACCTCCTCGACTGCCCACGGGAAGGGAGTTTCGCAAACATCTGCGTGCGGATCCACTGACCCTCAAAGCAGCTGCCTCCAAAGTGCTGGATTGCAGGCTGCCACGACCGCCCAACTGGCTCAGGCCGACCGTGTGGTATTTTTAGCAGCCGCTTTGATGGAGATGTTTTTGGAAGGAGGCGAGGAATGAAAAATATGTCAGTGTCGTCATCATTAAGGTGCACCCAATCGTTATTAGCAGAGTGTAATGTTAGGCTAACATTTCAGGGGGTGGCTAATACAGAATAATTAGGGGGTTGGATTTGAGCGATGGCCTCTGCTGGAGAAGGGAAGATGAGAAGTGTGAAAGAAAGCAGCATAGGCGTTTGAGTCTTGGAGGCAGATTTTATCACAACGTGGTGACGAGAAAGGACTGACATTTGGACAGATAGTTTGCGAGTGCATAATCCTTCATTATCGTTCCCGTTCTAAATGTTCGAAGAGAATAGTCCTCGTGTTTTCCTGAGATTTCTTAAGGGAATTGATTTTGCGAGACGCAATTTGTTTTACGTGTGACGGGATTAAAACTTTGGTTGACGACTTCGTGCTTCCTGTTGACTCAAATCACGTGATAGTTTCAGCTTTTAAACAAAATCCATTTTGAAATTGATTATATTTCGCCTGCGATACCTCGCAATGCCAAAAAACAACAACACGCGCGCTGCTAATCTAGACACAGTGGAAATGTTATGCTTTTTAAATACACGTATATGAATGTTTGTATTAATATTTCCTCGAGTCAGTGAGGGACGAGATTGCGTATTGACTGAGCGCGCACATTCCACGTAATTGCAATCGCCTATTGAATTCCCACACTTGAAGATGCAATGAAGACGTCACCTCCGCAGCAACAACAACACGATACGGCCGAGCCTGCCTCAAGATTATTATTTCGGCGTTGCACCAATCAATAGTCTGTTGCGTTCGCTTGGCAAAGTCCTCCTCCAGCGGCGTGCCAAAGTGAAGGGAAATTAAAACGCCCGCTCGAAACGGCGGCGGTGTCGATCCAACAGCGACGTCGCCAAGATCCCCGCGAGCGGACCGGGGCAATTGTCTGCCCCCCCCCCCACCACCACCACCACCCCACCACTCGGTGCTCCGTGCCCAGCACAGGGAAGACGGCTTTTAAGTTTCGGTGAGGCGTGACGGTATTATGATCACGCTACGCGCGAGCTGGTGAGCGCCGGGGCGGGCGCGCGTGCGTGCCCACGATAGTCCGGTCCCGTGAGCAGCTTTCTGACGATGCGTTCCCGCGCGCGTCTCGTCCGCCAGCCGCGGGGATTTGCACCGACCTGCTGCCGCGCCGAACCGAGAGCCGTGACTATCACGACGGCCCAGTCTGCCGCACAACGGCTCTTCCCTCTTGCAACTCTTTTGTGCCGTGCGAATCTCGGGTTTACTCCGACGCCTGCATCCCCGGGGTCTGATTCTCAGATATCGCCCTCGGTCTTGTCCACTTGCCGTTGGTTTTCCCTGCCGCGGGGTTTTTTTTTACTTCTTTGCTTCAATGTCTGTGCTCCCCACGTTCGTCGACTCACACTGAGCAACGTGGTGAGTCGTGAAGTCAATTAACACAGGCGACCTGAACGGTGTCGGGTGACCTTCACCCAGGCAGTGGATGTGCAAAAGGGAAGTGTTTCTATTTGTTCAGCACATGCTGGAAAGGATCATTATGAATAACCACGGCACATTTGAATTTCAGGAGAGACTGAGAAGGTACCAGGCAGGCATCATCAATCAGTCAGTTTTATTCTATCTTAGTTCCAGGCTTGGAAAAAGGAATGGGAAAATTAAAAACCAGCCGTGAAGTTTCCTCGATTGCTACACATCTCTCTTTGGGGGGGATGACGGCCCATGGGCGAGACTGGTGACGGAGCGATAGCCGGAGGCGAGAAGGCTTCTGCAAGGAAGCCACCCTGGAGATGCAGCGATGATCTCGTTTCATGCGCAGGACTAAGATGGATCGCAGCGTTATTGGATTTGTGAGGGATGGCAAAGGTGTTGGGAAGTCTTCATCGAGCACTAGATTGCCAATTATTAAATAATTAGAAGATATTTTTTTTTGTTCCCAGAATAAATATGTATTCACATATGCATACATGTTCATGTTGTTACAGATGGGTGTTTTTTGGAATTGCTTTGAGTTTCAATACGAAAATAATGCACACACACGTTGATTATTTTCTGCATATTTGGTTTATTTCTGACTAAGATCGCAATTCTACATATTGCTTGTTGTGCTGAAAGTGGAACATTTTATATTTATAAAATTATTTAAAACTTTCTTATTTGTTTATTGACGAATTGTCATGAATGGCTCATTAATTATTTCTGTGAATGGAGTCTCTCCTGTGAGACAGAGAAGGTGGATCGATTCCCGTGCTCCTAATGTTGCGCTCCCTGCTAAATCTGGATATTCGTTAAGAGCCCATTCCGTACATTTCCTTGCGTTTTCATGGTCCTATTTCACCTTCAAAGACACAATCGAATAATCCTGCCATAATTTCACCAACAATTTCAACGGAGATTCTGGCTAACTTTACTCTTTTTTTACTGCATGGATGTAAGTTCATAAGACAAAATAATCTGTACCGTGAAATTAGAGAAGATAAATAATGCAATAAATAAGCCGATGAGACTCCTCCTTTATATATCTCTCCGCCCATCTAAAAACTAAATTGCTCATGACTTTTATTTCTTTACGAACGTTGTCGGGAGTGTTAAACAAGTTGGCTTTCAGTGACTTTCAGATCAGACTACATACGCTGGTAGCTCAGGGATGGTGAGTTTGAAACTTGAATTTCAGCCCCCAGTGAATTATTTGAGTTTCCAAGCAGAGTAATTTGATTTTCTTCCAAGAATGGACTACATGTTTGACCGCTTTAGTCAACTAGACGGAGAAAATAATAACTGTATTAAAGCCACGAACTCTTAAGACTTGATTAAAAATTCCACAGGTTGTTGTCAACGATTGTAAGAAGAAGAAATTATGCGTGGGTGGCTTAGAAGGAAGAGAGCTGAGCCTGCACAGCTAAGCACCTGGGTTTCAATCCAGGCAACGACCTGTGGTTAAACCGTGTTTTCAAGACGTGTGGCGAATTGATGGCCTCAGCCTGATCACCAATGATTTCCCCCCCCAAAAAAACAACATGACTGTACTGTATTTTTTTTTTCTACGCTCAATTTGGGCCACATTGCAGCTCTGCGAAAGAATACATTTAAAAAAATCATGTTTGACTGTTACGTGATGAACATTAACCTCGTATGCAGAGCCCGTGGGAAAGTACTGCCATCTTCGGTGAGGACCAGAGGTCACTGGGTGGAATCTCAGAGGTGTAGAGTTCGTGGGCCAGAGCAGAAATTGGTACCACTCAAGGTAACAAAAATGCAGTCGGACCAATTGATTAATAATTGCTAATACGAGTGAATTTAATCTTGGTTTGAAGCTTTCGTGACTGCAGGAATCCATACTCTTTGGTTCTTTCGGTAAAGTCACGTAGGTAGAAAAAGAAAACAAAATAAAAAAAATAACATCGCGACGTTTCGATCGCAACACAAGCGGTCGTCCTCAGGCAATCGAAACATCATGATTATATATTATTTTTTATTTTGTTTTATTTTTCCACCTACGTGACATTACTGACAGAAGCAAAGAGTGCGAGTGAATTACTTGATAACGCACCCGTTCAAAATGGTTATCACGTATTCTTGGTTCTTTCGGTAAAGTCACGTAGAAGGGAAACAATAAAATAATAAAAATATAAAGCAATTAAATTCTCTCGACGTTTCGACTGATTGTGTTGCAGTCGAAACGTCGTGAGAATTTTGTTGTTTTATATTTTTATTATTTTATCGTATCCCTTCTACGTGACTTTACCGAAAGAACCAAGAATATGAATCCCTGCAGTCACGAAAGCTTCAAATCAAAAGGTTATCACGTAATTCACTGTTTTTGGCGACATCGAGAAATTGGAACCAGTAACGCTATGATGCTACCTCAGGTGGAAGTGACGAGTGAAATATTCTATCTGCTCTGGGCCCATGGACTATAAGTGAGTAGCTCTCTGATATCTGCTTCACTTCCGTGGGTCATTCTGCAACGCGATCGGTTAGCACCGCTCCGCGAGAGGTCCGACGGCTGCTTCATCTTGACAGCGCGACAACAACGAAAAAAATCGCGATGCATCCGCGTAAAAAATGACGATTTTAAAGAACGACATTTTTCCTCAAGACAAAACGCCATTAACGAATCGCACGACCCGCGATGACCCGCCCGTGTCTGCCGCGCGTTCCAGGGCGGCCTCATCGCGCTGCTGCTGCTGCTGCTCCTGCTGCTCACGCTCGCCCTGTACACGCGCCGCGGCGGCAGCGGCGGCTCCTCGGGATGCTGCCGCGCCCAGCGCCACCGCCCGCCGATGCCGCCGCAGAAGAGCGCGAGCGCCGAGGCGGGCGACGAGATCCACTACATCCCGTCCGTGCTGCTGGGCGCCCACGGTCTCGACTCCCGCCGCTCCAACGCCCGCCTCCTGCAGGACTCGCACGCCGACGGTGATTGTCTGCCTCGTTTGACATTTTTTACTTTTTACTTTTGACGCATTTGCTGAGCTCAGGCCCAAATGGGGGAAGGAAAACAAAAGTCACGTGGCGAGGATGCATGCCGTACGCACCGTACGTAGCCGACCGTGCTAATCGGAGGTGCATTAATAAACAGACAGTGGTAGGTTCAAAGGTCGGGGGGAAAGGGATGTGGTGGGTTCGATCGTCTCCCCCCCCCCCCCCCCCACAACTCCAGCCCCGCCCCCCACCCCCATACAAAATTCTTATTTTATCGATGTTCACCAGGTGCGCTGAAGTTAGTTTTGTTTAAACGGGTGAGAACTCTGGAGACCACGAGGATCGGTCTCAGTTGCAGGAGAGACCCCGGGAATATTTTATTTTTTATCTCAGTACAGCACCTTCTGACCTCCGGCTGAAAGGCATTTTAGAAGTGTAAAGTATTATTATGAATGATTAGTCTGCCGTTAGGGGGTGATGATTGCTATGTGTAATCCCAATTGAGTAATTTGCAGTGTAACTGAACAATTTGGCAAATTTGAACCTTGACGTCAGCGCGCGATGGCCTCCTCTTGCGAGGGATCTTTGACGTCCACTGTGACACAGACGGTGCGTGTTGTTGTGGTTTATACGCGCAGTAATAATGGGGGCGGCCTGCTGGAGTCGAACCGGGAACCTCAATTGAGCAAGGTTCTGAGATCTCTGGGAAAAGAGACGATGGGAGGGAATTCCAAAGTGGAGCAGTGCAAGGTCAGAGGCAAGAAGAGAAGTGGTAAAATAGAGTCTCAACATGGGTGGAGGAATCAATGATATCATGATGATGTCAATGATACTGATGGTGATGATGGGGAGTGGTAGTATAGCGGTTAGACGCTGCGCTACGAACCCGGCCACCTGGGTTCAATTCCCGCTCACGGCCAACATCAGTGCCAACTATATCCGAACCAGTCCTGGGCCTCCCCTAGTTCGCCTTAGCCTCAAATGAGTACCTGGTGCGGTGTGTAAACATCGCCACTGGGGAGACAAAGGCGGTCGGGCGTGATGCTGTCCACCCACCCGCTCGTGTACCATTCCGGCCTTAATGGGGTGCTCGCTAACAGCACTTGCCCCAAAAGTCTGTTAAAGGCTATTCGGGGGATCTTTGGTGGTGGTGATGATTATGATGGTGCAAATGATGATGGCTCTTCACGGATATCCTGTACAGTTCTCCGATATGTCGGGCTATTTCACTGTGTGTTGTTTGGCACAGTGTCTGACATTCCCCCCCCCCCCCCCCCCCCACGTTCTGGGAGCTTCTTCGGGAACTGATATGAGCAGCTCGATTTCATCTCCCGATAATAGAGCGCTTATAGCAGCAGGTGGAGCGAAACGTCGGACAACGTGCCGAGCAGCACACAGTATAACCCGGAAACACATGGGGGAGAGCCCTTAAAAGCTACAAGGCGAAGGCTAATCCCGTCGTATATTTTGCATCGGTCACCAATGGAGGTTGTGTTATTTCTGCCATCGGCAGTTCCAGAAAGAAAATTTATTCAACTCCCGGCTTGGATGCACAACGCCACGATCGCCATACCATGCCAAATTTCTAAAAGTCAAAATGAATCGTTTCTAATTCGAGCTTTAACGAAACGGAACAAAAAAAAAACTTTCCCGTAAGATGAAGGAGTTCTCCGCTCTGATAACAGAAAGGTACGGCGCGTGCTGTGTGAGCGACTTAGTGGCTCCTATTTAATATTGCCACGAGCAATATCTTATTTTGCTCTTGCTGCTGCTGCTGCTGCTACAAAGTGCTCTGATACAATTCAGGGGAAATGATAAAGATATTGATCCACCTGCGGGTCGTGACAGCGGGGTTATAAGACCGCTGCGCGAAAGTAATAAACACGGCAAACAACGCATAACCCCACCCCGCGTACGATCGCAAACTTTTACCCGCGCGTTTTTCAGCAGCGCTTCAGCCATTGACCCAAACGCCACGGGGCAATTTGTTATTTGACACGTCAATATTCCGTTAGAATATGTAATATCATCTTTAATCCAGGACAGAAGTTATATTTCCCTTGGGATTTCACGGAACCGGCGTTTTGAACGCGTTGCTTCCCCGGGAGGGAGGCTGAGTCCAATCCGTGTCCCCAAAACCCGTTCGCCCCGACGGTCGAACTTTCACATGAGCTGCATCCACGGGGGGACCAGCCTCACAAAGTTTCGTTGGATCGCAGCTGTGATTGGAGAAACACTCGACACTCAGCTCGCGGGGGTGGGGAGGGGGTTATACATGTATAACCATACTTTACCGCGCTGGTCAATGTGGATTAGCAAAGTCGGGGAGCGTTAAAGGGCAAACACCAAAGTGCAGTGCACGGTGCGACGGTGGATATTGATGAAGTCCTCTGCTGCCCACCGTCACATCCCTGCCTCGGATAAGATACAGAACAGGCAAAGAGAAAAAGATTAAAAAAAAAAATATCCCCTCAGATGTGTATCGGTGTAGAGTGTGACGATGCGGCCTAGCGGGGGCTCGGTTTTCTAATCGACTGTTCGAGAGGTTCACCGTTCCGATCCAAACGGCCGCCCTGGTTAATGCTGCGGGGGGTGTATTAACGGTCAAAATACGCACCGTTGGAGAACGGTGACGTGTGCAAGCGTAGGGGCGTTGTGCGCCGGCATCACGGTCCACATTTGTAAAGGAAAAATGCCCACAAAGTACCCAATTGGAATCTGCATAGGAATTATTTCCCCCCCCGCCACCCACCCCCCCAACTGCGAAAACTTTGTGGGGACCTTCCTGAGCAAAGATTGTTGGT
This sequence comes from Petromyzon marinus, assembly GCF_048934315.1. NCBI lineage: Eukaryota > Metazoa > Chordata > Hyperoartia > Petromyzontiformes > Petromyzontidae > Petromyzon > Petromyzon marinus. The sequence goes on along the minus strand of NC_133716.1, from coordinate 6,981,175 downwards.
CAGACTCGGTGAGGCTTTCCTGGATAATAATAATAGTAATAGAAAATGCATGCAGTTAGGCCTCCGCATTCATCACCTTGCCCCATTCACTTTCCAAAATCCGCGCTAAAGATCCGCGCTGTGTGTTGTATAACGAGAGAGATTTTTTTTTTACCGGCTAGAGGAAGTTGTTTGTTAGACGACGTCGACGGCAAAAATTACGGACAACAGCGCGGAAAACATTCCCTCGTAAATAACTTTCATATTTACCCCCCCCACCAACACCACACCCCCCATGTCCCCTCCCCGTCGCAGCGGACGGGACACCGGTGCGCGAGACGCCGATCCTGGACGACTTTGACTTCGAGAACGGCGTGGGCGTGAGCGGCACGGTGCAGCGCATGAACCACCGGGGCGGCGGTGGCGGCGACGAGGATTACGGGAGTCAGGTGACGCGCACGCTCGAGAGCCTGGGCCGCGTGGACGAGGACTGCCACGGGCACTGCGACGCGAGCCCAGGTGCATCTGCCGCACTCCGGCCAAGCGCTCTCTCTCTCTCTCTCTCCCTCTCTCTCACCCACAGCTCCCTTGACCCCGCACCTACCAGACTTATCCCCTACCCCCCTCCCCCCACCCCCCCCGGCACCTTCCGATTGGCACGGTCGGTGGCGACGTACGGCGCGGGAGAAATTCAACGTACGTACGTACGTTCTGTGAAAAAGAGTTCCGTAGCTCATAGGACCTTCTGCAGGATTTTGTCGCGTCGGTGCTGACGGCGGCGGCTGACAAGTCCACCTAGCGATTTTTCCACGCAAAGCGGTGTGCGTGCGCCGCCTTGGCTGTCCCGTTCCCGTTCTTGACAACACGCCGTAAGTGTCTTTTGACGTCGTACAAACGTGCAGCCACGCGTGCTTCGGACGCGAAAAATGTTCGCGTTGTGCACGTCGTTGCGGGTTTGCTTCCCGCGCGGGAGATTTCCGCGCGGACGTTCTGTCCTCATGATATGACGGCGATAGAGCAATCGGAATGAAACTGATAATACACCAAAAAAAAAAACCGGGAATATTTCGCGCGAACAAAACTTTTTGTTGGTTGGTCAAACCGCGCGTCGGTGCCGGAAACGTAAAAATGTACCACACATTTGTTCGAACTTTTTTCCAATAGCCTCACATCAATAGTGCCTTTCTCACGCTCTTTCACACACACGCTCCGATGTTCCCTTGCACCTTGCATCTCGCGAGTTTTCGTTACACGGGGCCACCTTTTCACTTGCACGTGCGCGGGCGTCCGTATGAGACGTCGGCAGTTGCGGCGTGGATTGTTTTTAAATCCGGGTCACCTAATTTTGTCGCCGCCAGCAAATCTGCGGGATATCCGGGTCCGCGCAGCGGCGAGTGATTGTCCGGCGCAGTTGGTGCGGTAGCAGCCAGGGGTCCTTCTTTTTTTGGTTTTTGGCGAGCCTGCGAAATCGATAGTGTATTTCGCCAGCGTCAGGTTGGCGAGCCACGTTAGCGCCACGGCGAGGAGGCGAAGCCCCTCCCCCTCCCCCCCCCCACCCCCCGTGCGTCCACACACAACGCGGATCAATGCCGTCCCGTTCGCTGTCCGGCCCGCGTGGGGTCACCCCCCCACCCCTGCTCCACCCACCCCCCCCCCCATGATCGCGGCTCCCTTGAATGGTTCCTTCTTCCTTTTTTTAGGCGGCCGCGCAATAAATATCTGAAACGGCATCATGGGGCAATCAACAGACGCACACTCGCGAAATAGATTAAAATCAATCCACCGGCATCTGGCGGGGTGATGGCGGTTCATGGTGATACTCTGCCGAATTCGGTGCTCAACGCTTGGCCGGTTGGGAGATGGTTATCTGGAACGTTGTGGGTCCAGCTCTCCCGAAGCTTTTGTTTTTGCTATTTTTCTTCTTATTACCACCGCCGCCCGCCCGCCCCCCCCCCCGCCCCCCTGCTGTGTCTTGGCAAGCAAGGGAATCTCGCAATTCCCCCTTGTCGGGAGCGGTTTGTCAGATGCTATTACTGCGGCAGGGCGCTGCAGTTGCCATACACGGTAGCTCACCACGATTCCTACCCACCCACACATTTCGGCATCGGTTAAAGCGGCGCGCGCACATTTCTTCCCCCCTGCTCCCCCCTTGTTCCCCCTGGTTCCCCCTTGTTCCCCCTGGTTCCCCCCCCCCACTGCCCCCCCCCCCCCTCCGCATGACAGCCACGTGATTTCCTTTCACAAAAGCTCCTCACGCCTTTAATGCAAGACTTAATTTATCAAACGAGCCACACTGGAGAGGGATAAATGCAATTGCTCGTATGAATGATCTCTCACTGCTGCTCGTGAATTGTTAAACGCGCCACGCGATGCCGCCTGCCCTACCAAATTCTAAATTGACTCAACCTGTGCTCTGTAGAATTGGCGTGGAGATTCTGAATTATCATTTTTATTCTCTTCCCAAATCCAAATAGCCGCTCTTATTTTAATAAATGGGAGCGTTTTAACCGCGTGCCGTTTTCCCAGGCACTAATGTGCTCTCTCGCTGTTTACTGCCCTTTGTCAATCCACTGCTGGATCACAGTCTCTGCATCCCCGTGTCCGTCTTAAGGGGGTTGTTTGATCCCGTTCCACCACGCTGATCACCGTGCATTGATGAAGTCTGGGAGGCCCAGGACTGGTTCGGATATTGCTCGCCACCAATGTTAGCCGTGGCCAGGAATTGAACTCAGGCCACTGAGTTCATAGCTTAGTGTTCTAACCGCTGTGTTCTAACCACTACTCCCCCTCATCGTTTTGACAGCAGTTATTTACAACTATTGCCGATCCACTCGTGGACGAAGGCCTCCCAACTCCGTCAGTTGTGGTGATTTACTCTACTTCGCCAAAACTGGTCATTGCAGGTTGGTGAAGTGGGAGGGGGCCCTCGAACCGGCTCAGATATCGGTGACCACCGATGTTAATCATGACCGGGGATCTAACTCAGATTTGCCACGTTCGTAGCACGGTGCACGAGCCGCTGCTGAATTGTTAATGTTTGCTTTTAGAGCAGATGGAGCATTTTTTTGCAATGGACTTTATTGCCGAGCATGTAAAGTGAATGATGGTGGGTGCACTAACTGCTCGACTGAGTGAGAAAGCAATAACTCCTAATAAAATATATATATTAAAGGAAATGACAGTATTCATATACAGAATATATACTTGCAATCTGAAGGTCGCCAGTTCATCTTCCCTGCACGGCAGTTTCTTAAATGTTTCCCCGTTCGTGTCCATCCAACGTTCGATTGGCAGGTGGCGTTGGGTGGGGTCAGGTGTTTGGTGCTCCAGATCAGTCCTTCCACGACGTCTGCTCAGCATGGAGAAGTAGGCCAAACAAATACCCCCTTGAGGTTCTCTCTCGTGCTGCCTCCAGCGATGTCCCTTCCGCCAACAGCGGCGTGGGGAAGCAATTGCAGGGCTTTGACTTCATATGCATACAGTACTCTATATGCGTATAAATCCCTACCACAAGAACAAGTACACGGGGCTGCCATCTGGGCACGTTTGCAAATCGCATCGAGGTAAAGAATTGGGGTGTATTTGTTTATTTTTTATTTTTGTGGTTGCGTTTTCTCTTTCAATGTCATACTGCATTTATTTCTCTTGTTTTTTGTTGTTGTTTTACAAACCATTATTCTGCACTGCTTTATTCACACTATAAACCGCTCCGTTCCTCGGTGTTTGTGTGTGTGTTTGTGTGGAAGAACAAATATTTACTTTAAAGCAGAACTGTCTGCTGCCTGGCCGAGCAGAGAGAGTTTGGTAAGCGATTCATTATTCTATTAAGGATTCATGCGCAACTGTCGGAAGCAGGCGGGTGTTACGACTGTAGCATTTTAAGCCCCTGCAATGCTCTTTAGAGCTCATCCCTTCTGAAATCTAAACACAACCGGTCGCTGTTTTAATCAAAAAATGGAGAAAAAAATCCAAGAAATACAACCGTGACGAGCAAATGATATCCAGAAAAAAAGTGGAAGTGCCACTGCGCATGGTTTATAGATGCCAATATCAGTTTTATTGTCCCGTTTATGAGAAGGCTACCTCTTAGACGGTCTTGTCTTATGGCCGTTTTTATGTCTCGGCGTTTCTCTCTTAACTTCCTTTAGCCTGTGTCGCAGCACGCTCACCCATCAATACATAAACTCTTCTCCACTCTCTCCACTCTCTCTCTCTCTCTCACACACATAATGGCACAATAGCCGAGGCGACGGGCCGTGAAATTCCCAGCATGCACGGCGCGTGGTGCCTCCCCACCCGGTAAAATAAAAAACGCGTTTGCCGATCGACGTGGAAATTAAGCGATGATAAAAATCACGATGGAGGCACGCGTCGTTTTTATCCGTCGTTAAATCCACCGCAGGCAACGGGAGCCAACCTCGGCCCCGGCCCGGCTCGTCGTATTTTCTCTCCGTTGTGTGCAACGGGGCAGGGGGAGTCGGCAGACCTTTCCGCTCAAGGTCACGCCAAGGGTGACCTACTCTCTCTCTTGCTGCCCCAAATAAATACTAAATAAGTGTGCATGTCTATACGGAGATAACTCCCTCAGCACCACGTTCCACCTAGTCTTTGTCTGTTATTTTCTGCTTCTCCTTGGAATATTTAAACCCAGTTGTCAAGGTTTGTTTTTATACTTAATACTCCGTTTGTATCATTTTCTCTCTCTCTGCACTTAATTGCACTTTGTTTTGCCTCTGCAGTGAGGGTGTTAGAGCTTTGCCCTGATGTTGGGGTGTTGTTGCCAGTTGTAGTATAAACCATCGCAAGTGATATTTCCACGTCGTTTGCAATGTAAATTGGAGTGGAGTAAAGATATTATTTCACTTGAGGGATTTTAAGCAGCTTGGCTCACTGAGCTTTCACCGAGATGCATCTCTCCATCCTCATAGTCTTCCCACGAAGGCACAACGACAGTGAAACTCCTCGGGTCTGCGGTACCTTTTACCCACCCCCAATCCAGACGTCGGCATCGGTTGTACTGGTCTCTCCAAGCAGGAGCACGTCAACCATGTGGAGTTCGAGGAAACGTCCCAGGAAGTCGCTCTTGGTGCCTTAATAAGCCCCTCTACATTTATACGACACAGACGTAGTGACGGCCCCACGCTGCGGTTAGTTTGGCCCTGCAAAGGACCTTTTGGTTTTGCAATCCCAATCGGGAGGCCCCTTTCGGGCGTTCGACAGCCGGGTTTGATGACAGTTTGTGATAAGCGCGTAACAGTGGAGACAATTCGCCGATGATGTTGGCCCCAGCCGGGGGGAATCAAGCGCAGGTGAAGCCTCAACTTCTCACGTTCATCACCTTGCACCAGGTGAGGACTCAAGAGTCCAGGGACAGTCTCATTTACAACAGTGGCCTGGGGCATTCGTCTGCCTGTAGGGAGGTCGGGGCGATGATTGTTATGTTTCATCCCAATTGAGCAATTTGTGGTGTAACTCCCCACCTTGGCAACCTTGGACCCTGACGCCGGCACACGATGGCCTACTCGCGTGAATGACGTCAAGAGACCTTTAGCGTCCGCGGCGAGTAAAGCAAACGGTGCATGGTCGTATTATTCCTACTGCGGTAATTACACACTGCAGTATGAATCAGGCCCGGCGGCTGGACTTGAAGCGTGAGCATCCGTAGCCTGCGGTCGAAAGCACTGCGGCTAGGCGATGCCGTCGCACGCGACGCGGGGTTATTGTACAGTGTGCTGTCCGCAGTCCCACCGCTGCACCCCATGTATGCCCCGTTCGTGACCGTGCAAGTGTTCGCAATGCGTACGGAGTCCGACTCACAGTGCACCCTTTTCTGTTGCTTGAATGCAACTGGCGGAAAGTGATGATTTTTTGACGGCTTTTTTTGCCAAACTTTTTTCTGCGTAGAGTTTGACAACATTGACCCGCTATGCATTTAAAAACAAATATCGTAACTTATTGAAAAAAAAACAACCTCTGTCTCCCCCATGACAATTTTCGTTCTGCTAAGATTGTGAAGCAGCATCTGCTGTTCTATTTATTATACTTCAAATTGTGTAAACTTACACGCATTAAATATTCCACGGTGGTCCCGTTTGCAGCCTGCACTGAGTTCCAGAATCTTCTTCCTTGGTTTTACTGTTTTCAGGACTCACAGACAAGTTTCCCTGTTTTTTTTTATTTCTGTAAACTTTCAAGCACTGGCTTCAGATGACTTGCGGAGCACAGGACGCAGAACGCCAATGGGCCAGCAATCAACAGCGAATGAATAATAGTTAATGCGTTTCTTAGATTGAGCGAGGTCATTATAAGATGTTGGGAAAAAGAGAGACGTTGTGAGGGACTTCCAAACGTCGAAGAGTTCGAGGGGAGAAGCAGAAAGAGAAGTGTTTTGACCTGCAGTGTGGTGGTTCAAGAGAGTATGGCTGGGGATAACCACACCGATAATGCACAATGCGAGTTTTCTCACGTCTTATATCGTGGTGGAGTCACAGTGGTAAGATGTTAACTACCTCGTCTGGCATTCAGGATGGTTGTGGGTTCAATCGTGACCCTGGCGTCTATATATTTGGAGTTTGCGTGTTTTCCTCGTGGCCGCGTGGATATTTCTCCTGGTCCTCTGGTTTTTCCCTCCACATTTAGAAACGATGTCACGACGCGTTTAGAGTATTTGGCTGCTGCTATAGATGTCGACATGATGATAAGCAACTGCATTGAGCTATAATTTGCGTCCAGGTTGCTTCTGACAAAGATATATATAGCTCAGTGTATCTTACGTCGTAAAATAAAATACAATTATTTAGTGTAAATAGTTTATAGAGTCCTCAAACATTGGTGGAACAGTCGACGAGCGATAATAGCGATAGAAGAGTGATATGGAGGTGAGTGAATGCCAGTGAGCGAGTGGCTGTGGAGTGAATCGCCGAGTCCTGGATCATCAATCACCCCGACTGTTTTACATTTAATTGTCTGTTGCAGTGAAGGTAGGAACTGGGCACTCTACCTGCCATATACGACATCAGCAGGATTCCAACTTTGGCTGAACTTGAGCTGTGTATGGCCGTCATAATTGTTGATAGTGAAAGATGGAGTTGTCGCGCTAAAAATAAAATCGAGTTTCTTAAATGTCTCCTGCACATTCGTAGCATGGCCATTCCATGATGGCATTGACGCTGTCTCTGGTACCGCATATCCATCACGGACAGCATTGTGCATAGGATGGTTACAGTGTACCCAGGAGGATTCATCGTTGTACGAGTTTTGGCTGTCGCGTTAAAAGCTGAATGTTGGGCAAGCTTCTCTGAGTAAATCAATAGCAGCGTGCTGGCTAACGATGGCGATTTCAAAACCATTGCAATTCAGCCATCGATAAATAGGTGTCTCTCGTGAGCAGTCACTTCCAGACAACCTCTCCGTTTGCCCACTCTCCAGGGGAGGTAAAAAAAAAACATCGTCGATTTGTTGTTGTGCAGTTGAGATCACTCCGCTGCCTTTGCTTTGGCAAGCTGTGACCGTAAATGGCAAGCGAACATCTGAATAAACCGGTAGTGCAATCGTGATTCACCCGGTTACATGGGACTCCCTTGCCAGGCTTCGACAATTACCTTAGCGACACATGCATTCTCGAATTTGTTTTTGTTCCTCTACCCAGTTGTATCCCTCTTGATCGTTTAGCAGAAGGGATGGAACGATGAAATCGGCTCGTTCGCAGGAGTCAGACGTTGCCGTCGTATTGCAAGACCGCGAGAGGTGGCGACGGACTTGTGGAGGCCTTCATCCAGCAGTGGATAAATCACGGCTGATGACGACGACGACGATGCTGATGAAATTGGGGGTAGGCGGGAGTTTAACGACCCTCTTCATCAACCCCACCCCACCCCCCGCCGCTCTCGCCCCACCGTCGTCCATCAGGCCGGGACGAGACGGTGGAGTCGCTGGTGATGAAGTTCAAGGAGAGCTTCCGCGCCAACGCCCCCGTGGAGCTCAACCGGCTGCAGCAGGTGCCTACGCCGTGCGGCTCCGACAACCGGCGCAAGCGGCGGCGCCGCAGCCGCAGTCGAGGTGAGAAGCCGATGGCGGCGGCGGCAGCGGCGGCGGCGACGGTGGGCAAGCACATGGTGCCAACCGAGCGACAACTAAGCAAAGGCCTATTGGCATCACAAGTGGCTCAAGAGGCCCGAGGCTTCACGTTTACTTCGTGCCTAAGCCAACACGTATGTACGTACGTACGCACGTGTGCTGAACTTCTTTCGCACCGTACGTAGCCAACCGTGCTAATCGGAGGTGCGGGGGAAGGACGACAACCCAAAACACAAAAAAGCAGTCCTACGGAAATGAGTTTTCAAAAGCAGGTGACACAGCAGGTGTTTCCCCGTCGATGGCCGATGCACCGATCTTTGCCGTGTAACAACCCAGCACCTCGTAACAACTCGCGTAGATTCATATACCCAAGTTTGGCCGGTGTTGCGGCTTTTGTCAGCCACGGCGAGTTTCCCTGCAGATGTACCAAGCATTTCCTAAACAAGGGGGCCTGGATTCATGAAATAGTAATAATAATAATAATAGGGATCGTTTACAATATCAGCTCAAATTGAGAGAGTAATTAACGTCGCGCAAATTTTTTTTCAAAAACTCAACATGTTCGTTGATAATATTAGCCCCAAAGAGGAAAAATACATGCAGGAGTACTTTTATTCGTGGCCCTATTACCATCAACTCTGTTATCCGTGGCAGCTGGAGGGTCCGTGAAGACTCCCAATTATCCACTTCCTTATTTCTTCATATTATCCATGGTGATCCACAATGTTACCCATAATGCGTGCAAACGCGTCTTCCTAACGTACGTGATTTTTTGTACATAATCGGAGATACATGGCAAGTGATTCCTATTACCGACGGGGTTGCCTGCATATCTTTCCCAGTGGATGAGAGGAGTAAAATTGGCGATAACCCCGCGAACAACATGATCCCCCAAAGAGCTCCCCCACAACACCGCAAATGAGAGAGTAGTTCTGTAATAGTTGACGTTTCGGGCAATGGTCCATTTCTGCAGCAAGGAAATATTTTTCCTCTTTCGGGCAGTGTTATTGACGAAAGTGTTGCTTTTTTGTTTGTTATTGTGATCTTGCACTACTGCCAATGCAGCATACGTTCATTTTGGTCTAATGAACATCAAAAAAAATTCCATTAAAGCAAACAAGCGAGTTAATCTCTCATCTCTATCTTGTCGGGAACTCTCTTCTCATCATCTCACGACATTTGTCTGGCGTGCCACATCTCTCATGACACGACATCTCTGTCTCATCTGTATCCTCTCCTTTCACTATTCCACCACGACTTTTTGTCCACATTCGTTCATCTCACTACGTCTCGATCGCTTGAAAAGGTGTCGGGGGTGGGGGGAGGTTGGCGGAGGCAGGGGTGAGGGTAGGGGGCCAAAAATAAATTCTGCTTAGGGCCCTCAATGGGCCAGCAGCGACACTGTTTGCCAAAGTGACGGAGCGCTGCGGTGCGGTGCAAATATTATTAACAAGTGCTAGCGGATCAATTAACACACTGGACCTCTCAGTGTAGTGTAATGGATGTAACACACACACACTGAGGCTCACAAAATCTATGCCGCAAAATCCCTTCTCTCCCGGCGGGATTTGCTCAGCGAGCGGTGCACAGCAATACTTTCCCACACATTTAAACGATCGAATGGAACTAATGGAAATTACAATAATGCCGCTTTTGGGGTGAGGTGACGACGTGGCCGGGCGGTAGTGCGCTTGCCGCTTGTTAAAGATGCCGTAGGTGGGCGCAGCGGTGGAGGGATGTTAACAACCTCGCCTGGCATACAGGAGGTCGTGGGTTCGATTCTGATTCTGACGCTTGTATATATGGAGTTTGCATGTTCTCCCCGTGGTCGTGCGGATTTTTCTCCGGGTGCTCTGGTTTGTCCCTCCACATTTAGAATCAACATACATTTAGAGTATTTGGGTGGTATACATTTTAACATAAAGTCACTTCATTGAGCTATAATTTGTGGCCAGGTCGCTCCTGAAAAATAGCTGGAAAGCTCAGTGGGGCCTTGCTTGGTAAAATAAAAAAAAGAAGAAGTTCAGTTTCGTTTTAATTTGCGATTCGAGCCCAGCAAACCACCCTGGTTAACACTGCGGGTGAATTGACCGTTAACCGTGGATATGCTTGGTATGCTTCGCAGATGACATGAAGGATCCCCTTGACGTTATTCGTAAAGGAGTAGACACGTGCTCGGGGGTCATGTTCCACCTTCTCCTCATTTGAAATGTACTTACAAGTCACCTGGTTGTTTATGGTCATAATAAGTAATGAAAACAATTCTGTGATTCTAAGTTAACAGTCGTGGACAAATAACAAATAAGTGGATACAGCCACATAGCAGCATCCCCCCAACTCTGAAACTACTGCAGAACCACTAAAATTTGTGCGCTCTAAGAACGGCGCAAATACCAAATATAGAATTGATTGTGATGATTTGCTTGGTGGTGTGGATGGTGGTGGTGGTGGCTCGTGAAGGACGCTGCTACTGGGCAGTTGGAGGCATTCACCCTCCAATAGCAACAACTGAGGGCTGAGGAGCGACGCTCACAACAACGAGCGAAGCTCGGACGGCTATAAGGCAACGAGTTGGCACAGGAGGGGGTACAGCTGGTGGTGCATCTACCGGTCATCTCAGTCAGCCAGCCCGTGGCACCTGGGTCTGTACCGTGACCTCCTGTCAGTGAACCTTTGACACTTCACGTGGCCTCAAAGTGCACCTGGCATTGCACAGGCGCAGTGATGACGTCACTGTCACCGAGTGGTGAATGGCGCGGTATTGGTATCGGTGGTGGGCGTCTGATGCCGTGCTTAGACGAAGTCGATGGGGCCTTTGGCTTGGCCAAGGTGGGCAGTTAGGGCCTACAGTCTATGGCGAGAGTAGGGCGGCAATGCTGGTGGTACCGGCCGTTCAGGGACCCTGAGGGAAGAAAAAAACAACGTGAGTGCATTCCAAACATGACATGATGGAGGTGCTACGTTACTTATTTTTATTACGGTTGCGTAAAATAAATGTTTTCGTTATTAATAACAATTGACCGATTACAATTGGAGTTATATTTAGGAGTGCTATTGGAATGATACGGTGATATTGTATTTGGTGTCGCCTCAATGCGTTTTTTTTTTGTTGTATAAATCCTGGGCCACCGTTGAGCTACTTGGGGCATGAAGCTTTTTTGTATCAGTTTGCTTACCTTCGGCGTCACCGCTGCAGATAAAAGTGTGAGACCGAGATTGGCGGATGGACCCTGCCTGCTTCGTCTTAAATATGTGGAGGGGAAAGGTGCATTCAGACCCATGGAGAGAGAGAGAGAAAGGAGAGAAGCAATACAACAACAAAAATGGTTGGCACTGAGGTTTGCTGAACGTTTAAAGAATGTAAGCCGTTGCCGTGTGAATGACGGGGATTGAGTCAAAATGCGAGCGGAAATGCCCCCGAGTCATCATGCTCAGCGGCATCCTTTACATAAACTTGTTTGGATAAAGGTTACGACCTCTGCGCCCGAGTGTTTGTTTGCCCGTTTCAAGTTGAAGACGGGGACGCGTGTCAAGGCCTCAGATTCCTTCTCGAGACAATTCGCCGGACTAACTCCAGCCTGTTCTCAAATGGCACACCATAATAGGCAGCATTTTCTTCAATATTCCATGAATGCTTTACCCTTATGGGACTTGACATTTCGAGAGAAAAAAAAACAATGTTTGTCTTTCGGGGTAATTGCCACAGGTACGATGCTATTTCAAGCTTGCTCTATCAGCAGCGAACGGCCGTGCGGCAGACAGGGAGTGCATGTTTTTTTTGTTGATGCCCAAAACACCCAGGCAAATTGGTATATGGGACCAGTCGACCATATCAATGCAAGGAAACGGTTTATTTTGTATCTCAAATGCATTTAACCTTGAGGTCTTTCCTCCCACGGAATTTCAAATCCCAAGAAGCCAGGGCACTCGCACGCCTATTCAAAGATTGATGCTTTGACAAGGGAGCCATTTGTGTCAATTAAAACAGCCATCATTCATGCAATAATATATAATACACCATAGCATTAAACTTGGATGACCCGCCCAGATTAATACACACGTTTTTCTGCTTTACGCTACCAATTATTATATATGTGCAAAAAGATTAAGTTTGAGTGTGGGGTTTTTTCCCCTTCATTTTACTGAAAGTACTCTACTGACATTTGGTTAACCAGTTAATTAGAAGAGAATCACTCTCACAATTATGTGGGTGTTGACTTGGAAAGAGACCAACATTTGTTCCGGACATTCCTTAACATAATTATAATCGCTGAACTATTATGTCACGATGTGTTTTCGTTTTTATTTTGAGGAGCCAAGGTTAATTTAGTGGTTTGAATACATTTAGTAGTAGATGTTATGCCACGCATGCCATTGTAGGGCAATTTGTAGTATCCAGCAGTCGTCTTTTTATGCAAATGTGGCTTGCAGTAGACGCATTTATTGGCGATATGAAGGGTACAAGCCCAGGGGTATTGCACAGATGTGTGCAATGTGATTTTTTTTTTTTTACAAAACCGTTGTCATCCCCCCCCCAACTTAATCGTGATTGTGTGTTATCGGTGTTACGTCATCATGAGATGACGTCTCCATTCGCTTCTTTCAAAGCAGAGTAGGGCAACCCCTTTGTGCTAGAGAATGGCCCACGTGGCCCCACCACAGAGAGAGCAGTCGCGCGACAGTCGGAGCGATTGTTTTTAATTAACAAGATCGGCAATTTCACCAAATGAAGAACCAAAATTAACGTGCTGTCATTGGTGACCGGGCTGGCACAATCGACTCACTCCACTTGATAACCTGGTTTAATCACAGGCGGTTTTGCCTGAATTTAAACCCAGGATTTCAAGCCGTGTTGGCTCAGCACTCTTGAACCCGGATCCACCTGTGACCACCTTGTGCTAATGCGTTTAGTGAGTGGCCACAAAACGCAGTTTTCTACAAAGACAACTGCAGGTGTGTGTGGGAGTGATTATAATTATTCGTTAAATAAACTTTTGTTGCCATTGTTGTTTTGCATATATGTTAAAAACATATTTCTACCTATGAATACCGCTTCTCTTGCGGGAGTGATAAATAATCCATACATTTGCGAGGAAAAAAAAAACACGAATACATGAAATTAAACAAAACGGTGCCTTCAGTGCAGGTGTACCCTTCCAATGGATCACAAAGTTTACAGGGCCCTCTAACTAGGCCACGTTGTCACGGCGACCAGGCACTGCCAGATTTTCCTCGCATAACGCCGATTCTCGTGAAACGCACGCTTTATTTCCTACCTTCCAATCAGGATGGAGAACCAAGTCGATCTATTGCGAAGTTAGGAGTTTTTTTTATTGATGTAATTGTTATTGCCTGTTCGTGGTAAAACATAGCCACGGGCTGCAAGGCTGACGCTGCCGCCAGAACGATATTGAGCAGCTCATGTTGCTGAGATTGGGTCTCTTTGTTTTGTTACAATTTGCAGCAGGCGGTGGTTGCCTTGCTCTCCCCACATCCCACTGCCTGGACGGTTCACCCATAGCCCTATGGACATGGCAGAAAGGAAATCGATTTACCTATACCCCCCTTTATCCGCTCTCTCTACTATCCGCAACCCACCCCCCCCCCCCCCCCCCTTATCGTTCATATATGTATGTTGAACTTCTTTCGCGCCGTACGTAGCCAATCGTGGTAATCGGTGGTAGCGGGGGAGGGATAACAAGCTCAACACAAGCAGCTTGTGTTGATGTATTGATTCTTCTTATTATTATGATTATCAGTGCTTATCTGCGACAAAAAGAGGAGCCACGCCCCATGAGTATAGGGGAGAACTGCAGGTCATGAGTGTTGCATTATCACGCAACCAACACAAAAAAAACGGATTTGGATCTAGAATCTTCCCAGGACAGCTCCCTCCTCAAAAAAAGAGGATGATCGTGGAGAAACGAGGACAGCCGGAAACCCTACCCAGAAACGGTTTCCCTGTAGCATTAAATGCATCCTATTATCCCCACGTATACCACAGATGATAGAAGTTACATGCAGTGTGCAGCAGACCCTTCTTGTTATCTGTGCCTAACTGCGGAATAAGAAGTCAGCGGATGTGGCCGCCCAGGAGCACTGAACTCCCCATATTATTCTTGTCCTGTGAAGAAGGGCCATCTATAAACCTGCGTTTAGAGGCTGCTATAAATTTCCACATTTATAAATATCCTTTGTGGTGGCCAAGGTCGCTTCTGATAAAAAAAAAGGGCTATATAGCTCAGTGAGCTCTTCCTGGTAAAATAAAAATTGTTCAGTTTTATTTGAGTTTCATTGCCCGAAGCGTTACCCATTGTATTATTTTCCTTTTAAGGCCACAGTGTAATTTACGAATGTGCTGATTTTGTTTTCTATCAAACTGGAATAGCCACGCACATAGTAGCGGTCATTTTCACGGAAACAAGGATCCGGCAATAGCATCCCCCTCCCCCTCCACGCCCTCCCACATCACCTAGGAGAAGTTTCAATGTATTCGCCTGTGCATGTGTGTGCGTCAGTGTGGGCCATGGGTCATCTGGTTTGTGTTGAAGAGCCAAACCTCTGCATATGTGTGTGTGAGTGCATATATATAATGTGTGTATATATATAAATGCACAATGTTGCAATTGACAAACATTTGCTCTGCTCATCTGTGCTATGATGTGTGAATGTGCACGTTTGTGCTCTACGCGGGGAGCGGTAGTGTAACGGTTAGCGCGCTGCACTACGAAACCTGGCCAACCAGGTTCGATTCCGCCTTACGGCCAACACCACTGGCGATTATATGAACCGGTCCTGGGCCTCCCCTAGGTCAACTTAGCCGCAAGTGAGTACCTGGTGCAGTGTGCAAATATTGCCACGAGGGAGACAAAGGCGGCCGGGTGTGGTACTGGCCACCTCGCCCCCTCGTGTGCCGTGCTAGCCTTCATAGGTGCTCGCAAACAGCACTTTCTCATACAGTCTCTTAAGACTATGAAGGGGATCTCTGTCATTGTGGGCCATGGGTCATATTGTTTGTGTTGAAGAGCCAAACCCCTGCATATGTGTGTGTATATACCGTGTGTACATATATATAAATGCACAATGTGGAATTGACAAACATTTGCTCTGCTCATCTGTGCTATGATGTGGGAATGTGCACGTTTGTGCTCCACGTGCATGGCCCTCGGACTGTTGTGCAGCCCAAATGCTTCGTCTCTTAACCCTCTCACGTTCCGAGACGTCTGCAAGTGGCAGGGTGGGTGTCCCGTTCACCGCTGAATCTCAGAACCCTCAAGCGGCTCAGCATTAATTTTATTTAGAGAAGCGTATCGCCATTTTTTTTTTAAAAGGCATTGCACTGACCGCAAAGAACCGTAGCCGCGCTACCGCCACTCTACGATGGCTTGTGCCAAACTGCCACGTGCCCTCCCCGCATGGGCCCTGTGGGAACCTCGGTACTGATAATTTTATTTTATTTTATCTTCCGAAGAAAAACTGAGTTCAAGGAGCATTCCATTTCGAGTCACTCACATATCAGTATCATGGGGAAGCTTGTAAGTGGCAAATTAAAGCACAACACTTATTTAGTTTTTTTTTCACGCTGAAGCCATCTTCAGCAATATTGTTTTTTTTTTACATTTGAGACACATCAGTGCCCAAGTTAATACACCAGAAGATTGCCCCACGTTGATCGAAATCACCTGGTTTGTGTTTGTGTGGTATTCCATGCATTGTCAGGATCGAATCTGCTTAGCTTTTGGCACATTTATGGTGATTGTCAGAAAGTTGTATCTGTGATCTCCACTGATGCACCCTTTTAGAAGGCATGCACAATATGAAATAATGATGGAAAGGTGAATGATTTCGATGATTGATTAATGTATATGCTCTTCATCACAATACGTACATATAATCCCTTATTTAAAAAAATCAGTTGATGAATATTCATAGCCCTGTGCCAATATACTGCTGGACGTGTCCTCCCTACACAGTGTAGGTCGTGGGGGATTTTTGACCATACTTCCCCATGCTGGTCAATGCGGGTTGGTGTTGTGGGAGCCCAGTACCGGTTCTGATGTACGCCGTGGCCACGGATTTAACTCAGGTGGCCGGGTTTATAGCCCGGCACACGAACCACTGCACTGCTACTCCCCCCTTGATTCGGAGATGTTGCAAGTAATGAGTTCACATGACCCCTTCAATCACTAGAGAGGCTCAAACCCACCACCCCAATGGTATAAAATAATTGATTTTTGTATTTGAATTGTGCTACCGAGTTGTGACAATTTGCCAAATTGCCACTTGTGGTCTAGGGGTTTGGTGGGTGGGTGAATAATTTATCTCAACCAGGCTTCCACCTGCTGAGCTGTGGCGATCTGGAGCTGTCGCAGTGATATGATCACCGGCTGCTTGTGTGACATCTAGTGACTCTCCACAATGCCGCTTCGGAAGATGCGGACCCTTCAGGGTGCTTTGCTGTGTGGCTGTGACCCAGAATGAGTTGTGCGGCACGCATAATGGTCTAAATTCTACTGCAGTCACCCAACCACCGGCCCACCTCACCGACCCAGCAGGAACTATTTTGAATTCACTTGCTTCTGCAATAAATGGCAACGACCCCCTTCACCATTCCACTTGCAATAGCCTGCATCATTTATTGACAAACCACATTATATCTTTGCTGCCGGATTTTATTTTAGTGTTCCTGTAGTCTGGCACTGTGACAGAATGTGCCCTTCACCTTGAGTCCAAATAACTACGACGGCATGAACACGCCAGCGCTTATTTATTCATGTGCGTGTTTATTTCTGGGAATGGGCACGGGGCAGAGTTAACTTTGTTGCGGTGTGCAGCAAAAAACAAGGAAAACCCACACACGCACACACACAATGTGACTGGTATTGACCAAACATCCCACAAGGCTGAAAGATTAGCTGCGAATGACTCAATTGGGGATCACATACACACACAGCAACACAGAAACATTTGCCCACTCCTTCGAAAAAGCTGTCAGGACCCTCCTGAAAATGAGCCTTGAGACTCGGCGTGGCTTTTCCTGAGTGAACGTGCACAATGTAAAGTCACGGGTGTGGCGCGGTGGTGGCGATATGTTAACTACCTCGCCTGGTATGCAGGAGGTCGTGCGTTCGATCCCGACCCCGACGCCTGTTTATTCGGAGTTTACATGTTCTCCACCGTGGTCGCATGGATTTTTCTCCTGGTCCACCAGTTTGTTCGTCCACATTTAGAATCAACATGCGTTCAGAGTATTTTTCTAGCTGCTATAAATGTACACGTGATAAGCCATTTCGTTGAGCTATCATTTTTGGCCAGGTCGCTTCTGAAAAAAGATCTATACAGCTCAGTGGGTCTCACCTGGTAAAATAAAAACAAAAGTAGAGTATCTTCTCTGGTTCTTTCGGTAAAGTTCCGTAGAATGAGAATAAAATAATAAATTGATAAAATAAAATAACACAATAGTATTTCGATTTAAAGCTTTCGTGACTGCAATGATTCATCTTCTTTGGTTCTTTCGGTAAAGTCACGTAGAATGAGAATAAAATAATAATTTTATCAATTTATTATTTTATTCTCATTCTACGTGACTTTACCGAAAGAACCAAAGAAGAACACAATAGTATTCTCACGACGTTTCGGCCACAACACAAGCGGCCTTCATCAGGTGAAGGGACGAGACTGTCTGGAGGACGGCGCTGGAGTGAAAAAGCCACGCTCATATCGCGACCTTTAAGCTGTGTGAGAAGAAACAAAGCGCCTTGACAAAGGAATTAGCATAGAATTTAGCATTGGAATGGCTGAGTGATTAGCTTGTGACTGGTCACAGAAATGGCTATGTTAAAGTTAAAGCATACACATCCGCAGAGGCACCCATTGACAAAGGAATTAGCATAGAATTTAGCATTGAAATAGCTAAGTTAAAGCATACACATCCGCAGAGGCACCCCTTGACAAAGGAATTAGCATAGAATTTAGCATTGAAATAGCTGAGTGATTAGCTTGTAACTGGTCACAGAAATAGCTATGTTAAAGTCAGAGAATATACATTCACAAAGGCACCTAGTACAAATCAAACAGGAGAATTCAGCATTGAAATAACTAGGCGAATTTAGCATTGAAATAACTGAGTGATTAGCTTGTGACTGGTCACAGAAATGGCTATGTTGAAGTCAAGGCCTACACATCTGAGCTATTCACAGTAACTGGGTATACACTACAATATATAATGAATACTATATAGTGAACCAATAAAAAACTAAAATATATATTACCTCAATGTTATCAATAAACTCTATATATTCTCCAATCAGCTAAGCTACCAACAATAAGTCGTTACATATCACAATGCTATATGGCGAAAAAGAAAAAAACTGGGTGGTTTCTTACCCTCAACTTTAGCAACACGGATAGCTACGGGCCCCGTTCAGACGGACGAGTTCATCCATGGTCGGAACAGAGGAGGGGGAGAGAGACAGCTGCGAGGCGCTGTTATACTCCATGTTGTAAACCATACCATTAACCGTGGTGTGAGAGGTATTAAGAGTCAATGCCAGCGAAAGAGCTGCGGTCTGAAGGTCATCGTAAAATACAATTAATTAAGAATGGAAATGGTTTAAAACATCTTTCCAATGGTTACTAAGCCAGAATCCATCTTCTCGGTTGAAATTGTCTCTGTGCTTGTATATGTGAATGGCCTCATGAACGAATCTCTCATGGTAGCCGGTTGGTTTGCAAAGAACCTCTGTCTTGGAGAAGTCAATGTCATGTGAGCCCACTGAATTATAACAGTGATCTGCCACGCAGAGGAGTTAGTTCTACCGTGTTTCAAGTCTGCTTTATGTTCACGGATGCGGTCCGAGATATGTCGTTTGGTTTCTCCAATGTAGCTACTACCACAGAGGCACTTTAGTTTGTAAATGCCCGGGTACTGTATGTCTGGAACAGCATCTTTTACAGATGGAACTAGATCACGGATTTTATGTACTGTGTTGAATCGGACCTGGATTTTGTGTTTATTCAGGATTTTGGAGATCTTTTTAGTGACCCCTGCAATGTAGGGTAAGGTGATGGTTTTGAGTGGCTCCACAAGAGGATCCTTCTTCATGACTGGAGTGATGGCTTTGCGGATTGTGTAGTCGGAGTAACCATTAGCCCTGAGAGCCTGGTGTATGTGCTTGAGTTCACTGGTAATGTGTTCCTGGTCGGAAATGCATTGGGCTCTATGGTATAGAGTCTTGATGAGGGAGTTCTTCTGGGATGGATGGTGGTGGGAATCCGGTTTCAAGTAAGCATCTGTATGGGTAGCTTTCCTGTACACAGAGTGGCTCATTGAACCATCATGTCTCCTTTTAATTAAGACATCCAAAAAGGGTAGTTTGCCATCTTTTTTGACCTCAATGGTAAATCTGATGGCTGGGTGTATGGAATTGATAAGGTCGCGGAATTGGTCTAGAGCAGGCTGGCCATGTGGCCAGATGACAAAGGTGTCATCCACGTACCTCTTCCATAAGGTCGGGCGTAGAGTGGCAGTCTGGATGGCGTCAGTTTCAAATTTTCCCATGAATACGTTGGCTACAACCAGAGATAGGGGGGAGCCCATTGGGGTGCCCTCAGTTTGTTTGTAGAAAGTTCCATTCCAGGTGAAGTATATGTTGGTTAAGCAATGTCTCACCAGGGGGGGTACATCAGTATGCAGTCCTTGATGAACCAGGTCTTCAATGATAGCGATGGTGTCAGGTACCGGGACTTTGGTGAACAAGGACACCACATCAAAACTGACAAGCAGGTCGTCTGGGGACAGGGAAATGCCTTTGATTGTCGATACCAGGTGAGTAGAATTTAGTACCGCAGAGGTGGTTTTTTCCAGTGAAAGGTCACAGTATATCAGCAAGAAAACGTGCCAGTTTATAGGTGGGGGAGTTGATAGTAGAGACGATGGGACGAAGGGGTGTATCTTCTTTGTGTATCTTTGGAAGGCCATATAATCTTGGTGGTCTGGCAGCAGAGGGTTTCAACGAGAACTGTTTGGTCTCATCAATTAATGCTGTTAAACAGTTCTCGTTGAAACCCTCTGCTGCCAGACCACCAAGATTATATGGCCTTCCAAAGATACACAAAGAAGATACACCCCTTCGTTTCATCGTCTCTACTATCAACTACCCCACCTATAAACTGGCACGTTTTCTTGCTGATATACTGCGACCTTTCACTGGAAAAACCACCTCTGCGGTACTAAATTCTACTCACCTGATATCGACAATCAAAGGCATTTCCCTGTCCGCAGACGACCTGCTTGTCAGTTTTGATGTGGTGTACTTGTTCACCAAAGTCCCGGTACCTGACACCATCGCTATCATTGAAGACCTGGTTCATCAAGGACTGCATACTGATGTACCCCCCCTGGTGAGACATTGCTTAACCAACATATACTTCACCTGGAATGGAACTTTCTACAAACAAACTGAGGGCACCCCAATGGGCTCCCCCCTATCTCTGGTTGTAGCCAACGTATTCATGGGAAAATTTGAAACTGACGCCATCCAGACTGCCACTCTACGCCCGACCTTATGGAAGAGGTACGTGGATGACACCTTTGTCATCTGGCCACATGGCCAGCCTGCTCTAGACCAATTCCGCGACCACATAAATTCCATACACCCAGCCATCAGATTTATCATGGAGGTCGAAAAAGATGGCAAACTACCCTTTTTGGATGTCTTAATTAAAAGGAGACATGATGGTTTAATGAGCCACTCTGTGTACAGGAAAGCTACCCATACAGATGCTTACTTGAAACCGGATTCCCACCACCATCCATCCCAGAAGAACTCCCTCATCAAGACTCTATACCATAGAGCCCAATGCATTTCCGACCAGGAACACATTACCAGTGAACTCAAGCACGTACACCAGGCTCTCAGGGCTAATGGTTACTCCGACTACACAATCCGCAAAGCCATCACTCCAGTCATGAAGAAGGATCCTCTTGTGGAGCCACTCAAAACCATCACCTTACCCTACATTGCAGGGGTCACTGAAAAGATCTCCAAAATCCTGAATAAACACAAGATCCAGGTCCGATTCAACACAGTACATAAAATCCGTGATCTAGTTCCATCTGTAAAAGATGCTGTTCCAGACATACAGTACCCGGGCATTTACAAACTAAAGTGTCTCTGTGGTAGTAGCTACATTGGATAAACCAAACGACATATCTTGGACCGCATCCGCGAACATAAAGCAGACTTGAAACACGGTAGAACTAACTCCTCTGCCGTGGCAGATCACTGTTATAATTCAGTGGGCTCACATGACATTGACTTCTCCAAGACGGAGGTTCTTTGCAAACCAACCGGCTACCATGAGAGATTCGTTCATGAGGCCATTCACATATACAAGCACAGAGACAATTTCAACCGAGAAGATGGATTCTGGCTTAGTAACCATTGGAAAGATGTTTTAAACCATTTCCGTTCTTAATTAATTGTATTTTACGATGACCTTCAGACCGCAGCTCTTTCGCTGGCATTGACTCTTAATACCTCTCATACCACGGTTAATGGTATGGTTTACAACATGGAGTATAACAGCGCCTCGCAGCTGTCTCTCTCCCCCTCCTCTGTTCCGACCATGGATGAACTCGTCCGTCTGAACGCGGCCCGTAGCTATCCGTGTTGCTAAAGTTGAGGGTAAGAATCCACCCATTTTTTTTCTTTTTCGCCATATAGCATTGTGATATATAACGACTTATTGTTGGTAGCTTAGCTGATTGGAGAATATATAGAGTTTATTGATAACATTGAGGTAATTTGTATTTTCGTTTTTTATTGGTTCACTATATAGTATTCATATATTGTAGTGTATACCCAGTTACTGTGAATAGCTCAGATGTGTAGGCCTTGACTTCAACATAGCCATTTCTGTGACCAGTCACAAGCTAATCACTCAGTTATTTCAATGCTAAATTCGCCTAGTTATTTCAATGCTAAATTCTCCTGTTTGATTTGTACTAGGTGCCTTTGTGAATGTATATACTCTGACTTTAACATAGCTATTTCTGTGACCAGTTACAAGCTAATCACTCAGCTATTTCAATGCTAAATTCTATGCTAATTCCTTTGTCAAGGGGTGCCTCTGCGGATGTGTATGCTTTAACTTAGCTATTTCAATGCTAAATTCTATGCTAATTCCTTTGTCAAGGGGTGCCTCTGCGGATGTGTATGCTTTAACTTTAACATAGCCATTTCTGTGACCAGTCACAAGCTAATCACTCAGCCATTTCAATGCTAAATTCTATGCTAATTCCTTTGTCAAGGCGCTTTGTTTCTTCTCACACAGCTTAAAGGTCGCGATCTGAGTGTGGCTTTTTCACTCCAGCGCTGTCCTCCAGACAGTCTTGTCCCTTCACCTGATGAAGGCCGCTTGTGTTGTGGCCGAAACGTCGTGAGAATATTATCGTGTTATTTTATCAATTTATTATTTTATTCTCATTCTACGTGACTTTACCGAAAGAACCAGAGAAGATGAATCCTTGCAGTCACGAAAGCTTTAAATCGAAAAGTAGAGTAGTAACATACAAAAATAGAATTGTGAAATAGTATAGGAGTGGTATAATATAGTAGTAGTGTAATAGTATATAAAACTGCATTGTGTTGGTGTAGCTGGTGCAGCGCACTCTTTTCTATGAAAAAACGAAGCACCTGTCCCCCGGTGGAGGACTGCACAGTGGCCACTCATTACGCGATCCTCCTGCAAGCAGGCGCTGCACACCGTTGCGTGGCAAAGCTTTAAGAGGAGGCCTTTGCCGTGTGTCTTTGTGTGTGGGCGAGTGTGTCTGTGTTGCGGGGGCGGCGGTGTAGCGGTTAGCGCACCGCACTATGAACCCGGCGACCCGAGTTTGATTTCCCCACTCACGGCCAACATCGGTGACGAATATCTAAACCGGTCCTGGGCCTCGGCTAGGTCGACTCGGCCTCAAATAATTATCTGGTGCGGTGTGTAAGCATCGCCATTAGGGAGACAAAGGTCGGCAGGCGTGGTGCTGGCCACTCACCCCCTCGTGTTCCGTGCCGGTCTTCATAGGATCCCGCTTACAGCACTTGCTCCTACAGTCATTAAGGTTACATGGGGGATCTTTGTCTTTGGGAAGCGGTGGCACAATGGTTAGCGCACTGCGACGTGAACTCGGTGACCCGAGTTCAATTCCCGTTCACGACCAACAACATTTGAGATTATTTGAACTAGTCATGGGCCTCCCCTAGGTGGACTCAATTGAGTACCTGGTGCGGTGTGTGAACATTCACCACTGGGGTGACGAAGGCAACCAGGCAAGGTTTTGGCCACCCACCCCTTCATGTGCCGTGCCTGCATTTATAGATGCCTGCTAACAGCACTTGCCTCAACAGTCCGTTAAGGTTATATGGGGGATCTTTGTCTGTCTTGGGTGTGTGGCAAAGTTGTCCGTGCCTCGTGCTGTGGATCCAGCAACCTGAGATGATTTATCGACCTCAATTTTAGACCTGGTGATTTGAGATTGATCAAGTTAGGTGACAGGCGGTGTCTAAAAATGCATCCACGCGGTTAAATCAGCCTTGAATGAGGAGCTAGCAGGCTGTGTATCAGTACCGGGGAGTCAAAGATGGCCAAGCATGGTCCTGGCCACATCGCTCCCTCGCACGCCGTGCTCGTTTTCATAGGTGCTCGCTAACAGCACTTGCCCCAACAGTCTGCCTGGCTCTACAGGGGATCATAGTCTTTGTTTTTGTGCATGCGCGCGTGCGTGTGTGTGTGTGTGTGAATGCGTGCGTGCGTGAAGGAGGCACCAGTCTTTCACGTGGTGGGGAGGACTCCGGGACAGATGCGGATGACGAGACGCAGCTGGCGTTTTATACTGAGCAGCATCGTGGACGAAGGAAAAGCCGAGGTTGCCCCAATATTTTTTTTGGTTTCTGGTGTCGTCTGAGATGAGCTGTTTTGTCTTTTCATCGTCGAATGAAAACGTTTTTTCTGCGATTTTTAAAATATATTTTTTGCGGTTTGCGCTGGTTTATTTTGCGCGTGGGGGGGCGGGGGGGCGATTGTAGTCGTGCGTTTTTATCGTCTGGATGTCCGACGTTTCGCTGCATGTATTCGGAGCTTCCACCAAAGGCGAAATAAACTCAACAGCGTATTTGAGAGCTAAATTAAACCTTTATTTCCCATGGTTATTCGGCACGGTGAGTTATTACTGCAGTAAAGTGGTGGAGCTAACTACATTCTCTTAATGCTATAATATGGCCATTTCTTTTGGTAGTCATTAAGTAATGCGGTGTTATTTTAACTTCTTTGTAATTCAATTTACATTCTGAAGCTCTGTGTAATGCATTTCATTGAAGCGGTTTCTTTCTTTGGAAATAGTTTGTTTATTTTCTTTATGAAGACCCTTGGTTTTTAATTTTTGATATTGAAAAGCAACATACCATTGCTCGTGAACAGAAAACACTTTAATTGGTGCATATATCAGCCACGAAGCACGGATCAGAAGCATGAACTCTGACAAAAAACTGACGAAACCTGGAAATTATAAACAAAGAAGGACATGGTGGTGGATCCGTGGAATTACACGAATAAAGTCAAACACGTGGATCAGGATGATAGGGGAGAGTGTGTGAGGGAGAGTACAGTAAAACCCCTCTTAACGACCACCCCTGTTAACGACTAATCGCTTAACTAAGAGCTTCCATAGAGCCCAATGTGCAGTGTATAGTGTAGTGTATAGTAGTGTAGTGTATAGTGTAGTGTGTAGTAGTGTAGTGTATAGTAGTGTAGTGTATAGTAGTGTAGTGTATAGTGTAGTGTAGAGTAGAACCCCTCTTAATGACCACCCCTGTTAACAACTAATCGCTTCACGAAGGGCTTCCTTAGAGCCCAATGTGCAGTGTGTAGTGTAGTGTATAGTAGTGTAGTGTACAGTGTAGTGTAAGGTAGTGTAGTGTATAGTAGTGTAGTGTATAGTAGTGCAGTGTATAGTGTAGTGTATAGTAGTGTAGTGTATAGTAGAACACCTCTTAATGACCACCCCTGTTAACAACTAATCGCTTCACGAAGGGCTTCCTTAGAGCCCAATGTGCAGTGTATAGTGTAGTGTATAGTAGTATAGTATATAGTGTAGTGTATAGTAGTGTAGTGTATAGTAGAACTCCTCTTAATGACCACCCCTGTTAACAATTAATTGCTTCACGAAGGGCTTCCTTAGAGCCCAATGTGCAGTGTATAGTGTAGTGTATAGTAGTGTAGTGTACAGTGTAGTGTATAGTAGTGTATAGTGTAGTGTATATAGTGTAGTGTATAGTAGTGTAGTGTATAGTATAGTAGTGTAGTGTATAGTAGTGTAGAGTAGAACCCCTCTTAATGACCACCCCTGTTAACAACTAATCACTTCACGATGGGCTTCCTTAGAGCCCAATGTGTTCGCTTACCGACCATTCCCCCCATTTACGACGGTGCTGTTGTAGGTACAGCAACTGGGACTGTATGTTTTGATTGACCATGTTTCTTTAAATAGCATGCGTTTATAATCTTGTTAGTATCTTTAAGTATTACTATCCATTTTTTAATACTATAAAGCACGTTTTTTTGGGGGTGAAAAAGGGAAACATTCGATGCTACTGGAACGAGTTAAGCCTCTGACGTGTATTTCCTATGCTCGCTTAACAACCAATGCACTTATCGACCGGTTTCGTGGAACCAATCACCGTCGTTAAGAGGGGCTCTCCTGGAGCTGTATGTCGGAGATGACTGCACTGCCTGTTTATAATAAAGCAAGTGGGCAATTGGCAGAGCACATCAGACGGGACGAGGCCGGCGATGGAACGGTATCCAAACGAGGGAGTGTACCTTGGGGCAGCGACGGAACACAGAGAGGGAGCGACGGGATCGGTTTCCTGTGCAGCGGCGAGCGGCGAAATGGATCGTGGCTGATGACGATCGTGACGATGAGGGAACTCAACATGGATCGAATTGCCGTGCAGAGTTTTGTGTGTGAATTCGATCTTTTGTTTAGCCCCTCCGTATCATTATATATGACTTCTTTCCTAACGTATATTCGCCCGTGGTGTTGCCTAATTTTTGTTTACGTGGTTTAATTGGAAACTCGTGCTACTGCAATGAAATGTTGAACCCTTTGACGAATCTTAACATAGTCTACTTGCTTCTTGTAGTGATTCTATACTCTTGACTTACTCGTGGTTTCTTACGATTATTTCGTCTCTTTATTTCATAACAATAATCATTCAGTCTTAAGAGAATAGCCTCCGCAAGCCGAAATGGATCGCTGGCAGCCTGATAAACTTTTGAGCATTCCTCCTTCTGTAAGAATTTCGTGTAGTTGCACGTGACAACTTAAAATAGCCGCACGTGCATTGTGCGCATTGAGCAAATATTGCGTTCAGAGAACGCGTGCGTCGCCTTCATGCGGCACGAGACTTTTTGTGAAATCATGAAAGAGTACGACTGCGAAACCTCCCCATCGTCGCTCGCGGCTCCACGGCTCCATGCCTTTCCGCTAAGCTCACGTTGATGCCCAGGCACCGAATCGTTTGGGCCGCCGCAGGAGCCTGGCGATTGAGCTGTGAATGAGCTTGGGTTGGAGCGCATCGCCGGACGGCGATGATAGCCGATGGGCAGGCGGTGTTCGGGGCCCGGACGGAGATGGGGCGACGAAATCGCTTCACGTGCGGGAGTCAGGTGATTAAGCGGGTTTAGACCGTGGCGGATGGGCACGGCGTGGGGTTGCCTCCATCCAGCAGTTGATAAGACAATGTCCCCACAATGATGATGATGATGATGACGTTGATGGTGAGGGTCGTGGTTGCGCTGCCTAGCTGTAAGATTCTCAGTCCCCAGTGGGGGGGAACTTGTGGCTTTGGAAGATCCAGGCATGAAACACCCCACTGCACCATTAACCATCACAATTGAAAATAAATGCACTTGAGGCGGCAGTAACAAGACATGATTCAGTTCTGTGAAATGAACAATTAGGGTGTTTTTTCTTCTTTATTTATGAGATCGCTGTATGTTGCCGTAAGTGTAATGGCTGGAAATCCAGAGGTCACCGGTTTAATTCGATCGCTTTGCACGGCAGTCGAAACAATGACGGTGCGAGTTTTATAAATCCCCCCCCCCCCCCCCACCGCCGCTTCTGCTCTCTCAGCAATGTAATGCGGTTACACAGCGTGGAAGAGTAGGCCAAAAGTACCCTCTCTCTCGAAGCTCTCTCTAGTGGAGGCGATCGCACAATTGCGGTGCTGAACATTGTTCTTACATTTTTATCAAAATGTTACAAAAACACGCATGGGGAGGGATATTGCTGCCGCCTCCACTGGCCGAAAGGCCCTCTCAGACCGCGTTACACAACCCCTGCTGTCAAGGGACCACCTTGCAGGCGCGATGCATTCGGTCTCTAGGTTACAATGCCTCTCCTCCTCCCTAAGGGGGGGGGGGGGGGGGGGTGGCCGCATCCGGTGGGCACGCGGCATCTGTACGCCAGCCTCAATTAAATCAGAATTGAATAAAAGTAGAAGTAATAATTTCCCCATCTCCCCTGCCGCGTATTTCCCATGATCCTCCTCCTTCCCGCTAACCCCCCCCCCCCCCCCCCGCCGCCCGTCTCTCGCCTCCGTTCCCCCCTCCGAACCTCAGGCTCTCCCCGGAGTCCCGTTGGCAAGACGACGCTGGCCCTGCTGAGCGTGACGACGTGCGCCGTGGCCATGGTGTGTGGCGTGCACCTCGCCTGCCCGCTCACCGTGCGCGTCACGCTGCACGTCCCCGAGCAGTTCGTGGCCGACGGTACGATCGCCCCCCGCGACACGTACGTGCGTGCGCGCGTCCGGGGGCTTCGTTCGCACCGCACGTGGGCCAACACGCCCTCCCCAATCGTGACAACGCCATCCCTCCGCTAAGCCGTCGCCATCTCTGACGCTCGTGCGATGTGCCAATTTCACGTAGCGCCTGCTGATTTTCCTTTCTCGGCTAAACACGCAGCTGCTGAGCACAGGCCTCCAAAGGCCCAACACCCCCAAGGTGGCCGGCAAAAAACGGCACCGTCACGAATTGAGCGAGGCTTTCTAAGAGCCCCAAGGTTGAACAGGGTGGGGGAAAGAAGCGGACCGAGAAGCAATTCGACCCACGGTGTGGTTGTTGAACACAGTGTAGATGATGTAGATTAGACACCGGCGGAGGAATCATAAGGTGAGGTTCATGGGAACTGTAACCATGGCCGGAGCGATAGAGGAGCGATGGTGACTGAAATACAGTGAAACCTTGGATTGCGAGCATAATTCGTTCCGGAAACGTGTTTGTAATCCGAAGCGCTCGTATATCAAAGCACTCGTATATCAGTTGTGATCACGTGACGCTCGGCAGACAAAGCGTATACGTGCTACTCGTATTGCAAGACCTCGCTCGTTTATCAAATTAATATTTATTTTAAAAATTTGCTCGTCTTGCAAATCACTCGCAGACCAAGTTACTCGCAATCCAAGGTTTTACTGTAGGTAACATTTTGTTGACCTGTGACATAACCGGCTTTAACCACAATCCGCTTGTTGGCTCAGATTCACGAACAGACTGTAATTGTCACTTCACGTGCTCATTTCGACTCAACAATAGCGATTAACACAACAAACTAAGCGATGGCCTCACTCCGCGTAGCAACTCTGTGCGCACGGCTCTGAATCGTCGAATTTAAACGTTGCAGCTAAGACGTTTTGAGTGAGGTCACCACCTCCTCGGACGTTCGGTGGGGACCCAAACTTCCACGGCTGTCGCCTAATTAAACCGTCCAGCAAACGCGGTTCACCAACGCGGCCGCGGGCTGCTCGTCGCACGGCGACGACGCGCCCATGCTCTCTCTCCGGCTGTCCAACTTCGATTGTCGAGCTCGGTCGGCCAATTAAGGCGATTTCACAACATCGGTCGCGACTGTGGAAATTTAGGCTGAGCACTCGAAGGTCGGAGTCGCTAGACGACGGAGCCATCAGGTGATCCGTGTATGTGTCTGTACGTTGAACTTACTCTTTGGTTCTATTCGGTAGAACCGAATAGAACTTCTTTCAATGTACATACGTACATGGGGAGCGGTTGTGCAGCGGTTAGCACACTGCACCACGAGCATGAGTTTGAGTCCCGCTCATGGTCGGCACCAGTGTCGATTATCTGAACCGGTCCTGGGCCTCCGCTAAGTCGACTCGGCCTCAAATTAGTACCTGGTGCAGTGTGTAAACATCGCCACTCGGGAGACAAAGACGACCCAGCGTGGTGCTGGCCACCCAACCCCCTCGCTAACCACACTTGCCCCAACAGTTTGTTAAGGCTATACGGGGAATTTTTGTCTTTTGTCTTCTTTCGCACCGTGCATAGACAACCGTGCTCATCGGAGGTGATGTCTCTTCGAAAGGAATGCCGACCCTCGCCGTTCAAGAGAGACTAAAAAACTTTGATAATAAGCTGTTCCCGCCCCCGCCCGCCCGCCCTCCCAACCACCCACCTCCCTCTTCTTGCTCCGAACGCTGACCCGACCCACGCAGACCGGACGGAGCGGCATTGCAGACTTACCATGCTCAGGCACGCTCGTGTGTACACGCGCGCGTGCTCAGGCACGCTCGTGTGTACACGCGCGCGTGCGACAAGCACACGCGCGTCCAATTTGCGCACGTGCCCAGGTGAGCCAGGTGACAAACGCGCCACGGCGTGAGCCTTTGAGGGGGATCGCGGACATTGGTTTGTGTTAAAATAATAAATAAAGAGCTGGTCTGGCAAAAGCCGCCGCCGGTGAAAATAACCAGAAGCAAAAAATAAACCACGAGGAACGTTGCGTGTATTGGGAGGCCGGGGGTAAATGGGCGCCGATGTATTTGCGTGCAAATGCGATGTCCGTTCTGCATGCGAGACGTGTTGATGGAACACAGGATGATTGTACGAGTTTCCGTGTTGTTTTATCCGCGTGCTACTTCTTCATCACGTGTTCACCGCGTGCCCTAGGGGTGGTGTCATTAGGTCGCCCAGTGCTCTAAATATTTGGGGCGAGAATTGTGATTTTTTTTCGCAATGAAAAATATGAAAAGTTACATGCAGGCTCTTGCTTGCTGACTGATTTTTCATTACGGTGTCTGGTGAAGTCAATACCCTAATGTATTACATAGTTTATACACAACGACAGCGCTGGAAAATAAAGGTGACAGTTGTTTTTTGCGACCTTTTCATATGCGCTTCTAAACAAAAACTTTATTCTTCGGTTCTTTCGGTAAAATCACGGAGATAGAAAAATTATAATTAAAATAAAGTGAATATAAAAAAAAACCTCTTTACTGTTTGTTGGGCATGCAACGGCTCGGTGGTAGGGATGCTGCCGTTGTGCACTGCCTAGCGCACTGGGACTTGCAGTTCGCCTGTTCGATTCGATTGCACCACGCTCGCAGCTGAGACACTGGGAAACGTTTTCGAAACCCTCCACCTGCGTCAGCCCGAGCAGTTATAAATGGCTTTGCCACGGGCGGTCGATCGGCAGATCCGCGTGCGGTGGGGTAAAGTGCGGGTATGCTCCCGCCTCTTTCAAGATGCCTGTCCAGCGTGGAAGAGCTCCAGAAGCGGAAGGGCTTCCGCTAGCGGGGGGCCTTCCGCCAGTAGTGTTCGTGAGCAAGCGCCTCTGCATGCAGGGTGACCTTTTCAACTTCCACCTGTGCAATGGACATTGCGTGCTTTGCGAAATTAAATGCGCAACACGTTGAGAGCCAAACGTCTTGACATCATGCAGAGAGCTGTGTCTGATGTGCCGTTAAAAAGCCTTCGTCTTACTTTTACGGCCCAAATTGATCTCGCACCACAACTCCCTTCACGAATGTTTTGCTTTGACCCCTGCGTTCCATCGAGATCTCCTTTGCTCTCCGAGGTCAAAGGCTCCGCGCTCTATGGGGCAACGCTGTATCAGTCCAATTTATTATTATTACCTTGCCGGGGATGCAAGGTGATTTTATTACTAATTATGACCTTGACGATGAGCACGGGTGGTGATGTATGGTGCAAAAGAAGTTGAGCATACACACGTACAGTACGTACCCTTAGTCGCCAACTACGCTCACCGCGGTTAGCATGAGCGGCATTTTCAGAGAGTTGCGATGCGGGGCACCACAGTGGCGAGATTAGCACGGCTGGCTACGGGCGCCACGGTGGCTAGGAGATGTTAACTACCTCGCCTGGTATACAGGAGGTCGTGGGTTCGATCCCGACCCTGACGCCTGCTGTATATTTGGAGTTTGCGTGTCTCTCTCTTTCATCATTATCATCACGGTGGATAGGAGATGTTAACTACCTCGCCTTGTATACGGAAGGTCGTGGTTTCGATCCCGATCTTGACGCCTGCTGTATATTTGGAGTTTGCTTGTTCTACCCGTGGTCACGTAGATTTTTCTCCAGGTCCTCCGGTTTTTCCCTCCACATTTAGAAACATACGTTTAGAGTACGTGGCTGCTATACATTACCACGTGACAAGCCACTTCGTTGAGCAATCACTTGTGGCCAGGTCGCTTCTGAAAAAGAGTTATGTAGCTCGGTGGGGCTTTACCTGCTCAATAGAAAAAAAGAGTTTGTGATGGACCCAGGACACACTGGCGGAACAATGTCACTCGGCTGGCCTGGGAACACCTGGAAATTCCCCAGGAAGAGCTAGAGTCTGTGTATAGTAGTGTACAGGGTAGTATATAGTAGTTTATAGTGTAGTGTATTGTGTAGTGTATACTAGCGTATAGTAGTGTATAGTGTAGTGTATAGTGTAGTGTATAGTAGTGTATAGTGTAGTAGTGTATAGTAGTGTATAGTGTAGTGTATAGTAGTGTATAGTGTAGTGTGTAGTGCAGTGTATAGTAGTGTATAGTGTAGTAGTGTATAGTGTAGTAGTGTA
Organism: Petromyzon marinus; assembly: GCF_048934315.1. Taxonomy (NCBI): domain Eukaryota; kingdom Metazoa; phylum Chordata; class Hyperoartia; order Petromyzontiformes; family Petromyzontidae; genus Petromyzon; species Petromyzon marinus. The sequence goes on along the minus strand of NC_133716.1, from coordinate 6,949,188 downwards.
TAGTGTAGTGTATAGTAGTGTAAAGTGTAGTGTATAGTAGTGTATAGTGTAGTGTATAGTAGTGTATAGTGTAGTGTATAGTGCAGTGTATAGTAGTGTATTGTGTTGTAGTGTATAGTGTAGTAGTGTATGGTAGTGTAGTGCTGGAGTCTGTCACCAGGGAAAGGAGCGCCCTACTCAAACATGCTGCCACCACGACCCTCACCAGGACGATCGGATCGAGAAGCGAACGAACGAATAACAGCAACGGCTGCGAATGTCAGAAACGAAACACCGACCGCTCGCCCGCCTTCCTCCGTCTGCGGTGACGCAGGCAGCGTGTTCGTGCTGTCCGAGGGCGCCCACCTGGACGTGTCGGACTGGCTCAACCCAGCCAAGGTGGTGCTGTACCGGCAGGGCGCCAACGAGTCGATCCCGTGGGTGCGCGACCCCTGCGCCGAGCGGACCCTCAGCCCCTGCGAGCACCTCTGTGACCCCGAGACCGGTGAGCGGAGTGCCGTTCCCATTCATCGAGGAATCTCTCGGTCGGTCGTTTTCCCATCCGCCGTGATTCATTTGCCCGGTTGTTTCTCGTCGTCGTTGGATTTATTTGGGGTTGGTTGGGGTATTTTTTTTTCTCTTTCTCTCCTCTCTCTCCTCTATCTTATCATCACGGTTACGGAGCACAGGCACCATTGGCCCAAAATGCCAAGTGGCCAGCAACAAACAACACCAGTGAAGGTTTAATAGATGAATGAATGTGTTTAATGAATCGGGCAATCTAGGAATGTTTGTTGAACGTCTGTCGCACCGTACGTAGCCAGCCGTGCCAATCGGAGGTGCAGGGGAAGGACGACAAACGTAACACAAAAAGGCAGTTCTAATGAAGTGAAGTCATTATTATTATGAAGCAACTTGGGAAAAAGAGACTATTGGAGAAGAAGAAGAAGAACAATCAGGGGGAAGAATGCTGCGACCTGCAGTGTGGAGGTTGGACACAGCATGGGATGAGACGAAAAACAGTCGGTCTGGTAGACTGAGTCCATAACATTGGTGGAGTGATCGTAGTGAAGCTCATGAGAATGGTGACCATGAGAGTTGAAATACTGTTGTGACACTGAAGTGACTGACCGCGTGTGTGCAAGTTGACGCACAGAACCATAACGAGATGCAAGTAACGGCATTTGGAAGCTCTTTCTTTTTTCCACACGTAAAATATTTGGTTTCAGTAAAAGGCGGCTGTAGGAACTTATACATTTTTACTAGGGAGGTGGTCACGTATACTCAAATCCTCTTTGGAGGATTGACTCAGCCCAAACACAGTGTGCGGGGAAACGTGGGATTTTCACAGTGTGCAAACATCAGCCATATGCCGCGTCGTAGGCCCTGCAGTGATAAGCTGTAATATGACAGGGAGTAGGGGGTGGGTGTTGTCTGAGATATGAATTGCTTTGAAAACTTTATTGGAAATAAATAATGTGGAATGACCGGGTCTGCTACAGCAGAAATGAGAGGCTGAGGGAATATTTTATTTCATTTACAGCTGTGTCCAGGTCTGAATTGTAACAATTGGGCAATGTGGAGAAGACATTTGGGTGAGGTCCACCGCCTCTGCACCGCTGTGAATGCCGATGAACTCCAGTCATAGGGCATTGGGCAGGGGCCAAAACAGCTGAACCCAAATCACACGGCCCATCAGTGTGGTTCTTCTCGACAATATCGGTGGTCATGGTGCCAGTGGGTTGGAAAATAGTTTGGTGAGTGCACGATCAGTACAATACTCATGATTAAGTACAAATTATATGATACGGTGAAGCAGCTTCAGCAAATAGACAAATTAAATGTTGGCATATGTCGAGGAGAATGTGGAATTACAGGCGGAATTCGGCCATAGGAATGTGGAATTTCCACCATTGGTTTGTGGTTGTCGGTAGAGATGAGCGTCTCACTGACTGACTGCAGGAGGGAGACAATTTGAGTTTGAAAATTGACTCGTGTCTGGAGTGTGAACTACCCTCTTAAATATATGAAAATTTCTCAGGTGGTGCGATCGAATCATTGATGATTATGGCACTCAATTGTTGGAAATTAAAACCAATTTGAATAATTTCCTCAAAGCTCACCTAGTAAACATGTGAGGAATGAGCGCCTTCCGCAAATTTCTATAAAACATTTAATTGGCTCACAAATTAACATCAATTATATTTATCTTACTGTTTCACAGACTTTTAATTACTTAAAATATCAATATGCCTATAGTCTTGGTTCTTTCGGTAAAGTCACGTAGATAGAAAATAAAATGAAAGATAATAAAAGTAAAAAAAACAGAAAATAATTGAAACAAAAAACCATGTCGTTTGGGTCACAACACAAGCGGAGATAAAAGAGGGGGCATGCCTCCAAATGCAACTGCTTTTCAAGGCTTTCAAAGTGCATGGACGGGCCAGCCAGCCCAAATGTCGGTGACAATGGGGGGAGGGAGGGGGCAGAGACAGGGGGAGAGAGAGGGGGGGGGGGAGCTGAAGGCCAGGGCGTAGTCCAAGTGTGTTAGACAATGGGGAGAGGAAGAGGGTGGAGATAGAGGGGAGAGAGGGGGTGGGTAGGGACTTTTCCGAAAGAACCAAGAGTATGAATTGATAAGCCGTTTGATTATAATTAACGCATGCAATACAAAAACAAGTTGTATTCCTGACAGTTGGAAAAGTTAAAACAATTCCTAAATCGTGCGCCTGCAGGGCATGTGTCCTTGGTCATGTAAGTACTGCTGCATGCATATTTTAATGTTTAAATAAATACATCCAGTATGTGCATTCATATATATGTATGTGTTTATTTATACATTCATAATGAATACCGCATTTTGTCACGCTGCTGTCGCTGAATGGCCTCTTGCCCATGTCAGTCTTGAGGGCTGTTTGACCCTACTGCACCTCACGGGTCTTCATGAAGGGCGAGGGGCCTAGGACAGGTCCAGATACAACTCCCCCGAGGTGATGTCGCCTGTAGCCGGGATTCTAACGTAGACCTCCAAATTCACAGCGCAGTGCGTCAAACGTGATGGAGTTTTCTTTTGTACTGTCTAATCGGCATAACTAGCCTTGGTAAAGCCACTGCTGGATGTGGACCCTTCCCCGAGCTGCCACCGCCTGTTGCAATCTTGTGACATATTAAGCCACCGCAGCAAGAACAAAACCATTGGGTTCAGTCGCTCCATCCGCTCAGTGGGGTTCCGTTCACTCCGGACGCATTTTCTGTTCCCAGGCTGCCACTCTTTAAACCGTCGGACTTACAGCTATGAGTCCTTCACAAGGCCCGCTCACTTTTATTCTCATCTCGTCGTAATGATGATGTACATAAGCGCCTTTACCAAGGCGCTTTGCAGAAATTGTAACATTGTACATAGCATGATAACAACGTGAAATTAAGAATTGGGTTATTTGGAAGTGGTGGTGTAGTTTTGATGCCGTAAAACAAGAGGGATTCGCGGTTTGAATGACGCCATGGAATGGATATTTGTTTTGTACTCCTCGCGATTCAGTGTAATTTCAAGCACGCTACCTCGTGTTGAACTCTTCGTACGCGCTGTCTGCCCATCGTTCATTCGCCAAGGATCTAAATGTCGCCCCCGAAAGGAACGAACAGGAGTGACTGCGTGCGCCAAACAGAACGGTCGGGATTTGCCACGTCTGCCATCACGCTTTTTATCAAGGTGTGTGTGGACGTGTGCATGCGTCTAGCCCCTTGCTTACACGTGAAGATGAAGGCGGCGCACGTGTGGTTAGTCTCTCGGTTTTCATGTTTCCCACGCCAGGTGTGTTCCATTGAAGTAATTGAAGGCTTATTTTATTTTTCTGCAGTTTTCCCCGCGCGTCTTAATCTGCCACATCTGCATTAGGGTCAACGGAGGTCTTCACACTTGTACATGTACGTATGTATGTTGATATATGTACTGTATGGACCGGTTCCTGGGCCTTCCCTAGGTCGACTCAGCCTCAGATGAGTACCTAGTGCGAAGTGTAAACATCGTCACTGGAGAGACAAAGGCGGACGGGAGTGGTGCTGGCCACCCACCCCTTCCTGTGCCGTGCCGGCCTTCATAGGTGCTCGCTAACAGCACTTGCCCTAACAGTCTGTTAAGGATATATGGGGGATATTTGTATTGTTTTGGATGTATGTTGAACTTCTTTCGCGCCGTGCGTAGCCAACCGTGGCTAATCGGAGGTGCGGGGGAAGGACAACAACCTAAACACACAAAGCTGTTCTAAACAAATGGGTTTTCAATCTAGATTTAAAAGTGCATAGCTCCAGCAGCTTCCTGATATCGGAACGGGTAGATATAACCGTAGACCTCACCAGCTCAAACCAGAGTGCTGACCATTATCACCGTCAAAGAAACATCCCCTTCGGTAGATTCAGCTCAAAATGAATCAGCTGACACCCATACGGAAAGGCGCACGTGACCAATTCAGAATAATCACCAAAAAGTTATGTTTTGCTCAACATAACACGATAAAATTAGTGCATCGAAATGTAGCTTTTTTGAAAGTTATGTCACGTGAAAATTATATAATTAATCCGGCAGTTGATTGACCCTGGCTGGTGACGATAGGAAAATTATTTGCAAATGTTACCTTCAGCATACTGCACACAATGCATACACAAGCAGTAGGGAATTGACAGAACACGCGGCAGCAGTCTGCGAGATCAACGATACAAAGGAAACACAACAAACGAGACGAGCGATCACTTCTGGTGTCCGGGCACAGTGCTGGTTAGTCATGCTTAGGGGCCGTCCATAAATGACGTCACGCACCTGGGGGGGGGGGGTCAGACATTTGTGATGATGTGTGACGAGGCGGGGGTGGGGGGGGGTTTGAGAAATGTGACGTCACATCAAAATGCGCAACTTTAAATAAATATAGACAAAACGTTCTACTTAATCGAGTAGACTTTTTAATAAATGTTTTCTCCTACAACATCAGAGTGCAGCGCCACATTAAACACGCACTACAATGGCAATAGTTTAAAGCGATTTGAAGCATGGTTTATTTTCAAAATGGAAATATGGTTTGGGGGGGGGGGGACAGAGCTTTGTGGTGACGTCATATTTGAGGGGGGGTCTGACTTTTTGTGACGCCGTGTGACGAGGGGGCGGGGGGGGGGTCAAAAATCGTCAAAAATCGCATGATGTCATTTATGGACGGCCCCTTATTCCTCATGCTCCATGTGAGCTGAATGAATAGGCCCTCGCTAACATTGCTCGCCCCAAACAGTCTACGAGGCTACACGGAGTGGTAATCTTCATAACGTTTTTTTTTTCTTCAAATTACCATTCATTAGCATTTTGAAACGTGTGAGGTGGGTTTACACATCCGGTCAAAAAAATAACAGAACGCCCTACAACGTTACACCTTGTAAAGTGCCAGCGTCATCATCGGCCAGCATAATTCGATTAATACGCAGTAAACTTTGCTCACTCATTCCATTAATTAGTTTGGCCTCAACCGAGGCTGGCCCTCTGTGAAATTCACTTTAACCAGATGGGCAGGGCTACACGCTCCCCATTAAATGAATCTCTCGCTTCAGCTTGAGCATGAGCCAGAGAGAGAGAGAGAGAGGGAGTGCATGGGGAGGGGGAGAGATACAACAACAAAAAACCTCCAGCAGCATGCAGATAAATAAATAAGTGAATACATAAAAAGCATCGTGACCCTTTGTTCCTGCCAAAGGACTTGGGAGCAGGGGTCCAGATGGCATTGATGAAGGGAGAAAAATATAAAAAAACACGTATTTATTCTCTTCCATCCTTTTCTTCCCTTCCGTCTTTCTTTTTGATCATTCGCCCGCGGCAAAGCCCGCACGGTTTGTCCACACGCCGCGCTGCCGCGCTTTAATAAATGCCGCAGCTCATGTAAGCCCCTTGGCGCGTGCCGGCCCTTGCTGTGGACTCCTTCCTGGCTCGATGGATTTCTCTTTCCACCCTCTTAAACTGAACGTAACTATTTTTTTGTTATTATAATCAGGTAAGGCCCACTGAGCTATTTAGCTTTTTTTTTTTTTAAGTAGCGACCTGGCCACAGATGATAGCCTAAGCGAAGTGGTTTACCACGTGCGAATTTGGAGCAGCCAAATATATTCGAAACGCACGTCCATTCTAAACGTGAAGGGGAAAAGGCTTGCAGGACTCGGAGAAAAATCCACGCGACCAGGGGGAGAGAGAGACACACACACACGAACTCCAAATATAGAGGCGTCCGGGTCGGGATCGAACCCACGACCTCCTATATACCAGGCGAGGTAGTTAACATCTCACCACCGCGGTGCCCCGAGATGCAAGATCCTAAACCGGCAACCTCCGCCGGAGATGGCCGAATGGCGGAGCCTTTGACTCATGATTGCCGCTTCCTCTTCCTCCTCCTCCACCACCTCCTCCTTATCCTCTACCACTTCTTATTCCTCCTCTACCACTTCTTATTCCTCCTCTATAACCTCCTTATCCTCTACCACTTCTTCTTCCTCCTCCACCACCTCCTTCTTATCCTCTATCACCTCCTCTTCCTCCACCACTTCTTCTTCCTCTGCTACCACCTCTTCTTCCTCCTCTATAACCCCCCCCCCTCTCCACGACGAATTGAAAGCACAGGCTGTTTAAAAAAAGTTTTTTTAATGAGAGAAAGAGCCGGGGCGAGCGGATAGCGCCACGCGCCCATGCCAGTGATTATATCAACTTTGATTTATCTGGCCAGAGCCCAGGCTGGTGGTTGAATATCAGATCGTGGATGGTGGTGGCCAACAACAGAGCGCTTATGAAGATAAGTGGGGGAAAACAAGTGGGGGAAAACAAGTGGAATTAGCGACATAAAGGGTGACTAATGAGCGCATTACAGCGGGCGGTGCGGTCTCGAACGTCTATCTTTTCGAATCGCTCCGGTCAAATTAGGTGGCGATGGACAGTGGGGAACCTCGTAGGGAATTAAAAAAAAAAGGTTTCAAAACATTGTGCTGGCAGGGTCCTTGATGTGTGAGAAGCTGCCCCCGCCACCAAAGGTAAAGCGAGCGAATGATGAATAGAGATTGGGTAACAAAAAACAAAACAAAGGGGCGGCACCGAGGGGAACGCGCAAATTCGATAAGACATTTCCGCCGTGAGACTCTTGCAACAGCGCCCGCGCGCGGGCGGCACGTACATGGATCACGCGTTGACGGGCGCACACTTTTGAACGTGCCGCCGTGTGACCGGAACAAGCGTCTCCCGGGGCAGCGCCCGTGCGGAAATGCGGATCGGCGGCCACAAGCGTAAACCGAGCGGGGCGAGATGCTTTACAGCCGCAAGTGTTCACGCACACGCCCCTTGGCACCCGTGGAAATGCTCAATGCGGCTGTGTTAGCTGCCGATTAGTTCCCAAGGGTGGCTGGTCGGGTGAGAGGCCGGCGGGAGGAGGGTTATGACTTTGAACAACACGGAGCCGTGCTCCTACCCAAGCTCTAATGAGCTTGACCATGTATATATGTACGTTGAACTTCTTTTGCGTCCAGGGCCAATACCGTCCGTGCAAGTGTGTGTAAATGTGTGCAAGAGTGTGCTTGTACATGCGCTTATGCATGTTGCATTTCATTCCCACCGTACGTAGCCAACCGCGCTAATTGGAGGTGCGGGGGAAAGACAACAAATGAAACACACGAAGCAATTAGTAAAGTTTCGTCACGTAAAAATGTGTTACTAGTTAAGCACGCCAGTGTGTTGAAGGGTAAACCCACAACATTTAATATTCGAGTACTTCGTTTCGCCGGTATTTACAACCAGCCTCATCAGGCGACAACCAGAGTTTACTCTCCAACACACCGGTGTGCTGAACTGGTAACGAATTTGCACGTTTTTTTCACGTGAAAGACCTTACTAATTGGCTGTGTCGGGCGGTGGCGGATTTAACGACACATTTATATTAACGTGATCTAACCCAAGCAAAAGCTCCACTACTGCTACGTGTTAAACCAAGGTCCCCATCACTCGTGGCTTTGCAAGTCGGCAAATTTGACGTCTATATCCTACGTCCACTGGTCCTTGGCAGCCCTCGGTTTTCGTTCGATAACCGCGACAACAAACCCGCGGTGTGCAGAGGTAAAAAAAAAACACGTGTGGGATTTTCACATTTTGCGAACATCAGCCATAAGCAGCTGCATCTTTGGCCCCGCAGTGATTAGCTGTAATGTGACAGGGAGTGGGGTGGGTTGTCTGTGGGTCTGTGATATGCATGGCTCGGAATGAGATAAGACTTTTTTTTTCTTCCAACAAAGTAATTGCTGCTCTTCCATCACGAGTGGCTCAAACTCACTGATGAATTGGAAAATTATTATCTCTGCTAAGACAGGGCCCTATGACTTTGCTGTGGACGTGCATACTTATTTCTCAGCTTAATTAACTCAAAATGTGATTGGAACTGACAACGTAAAGATTAAAAACTAATTTTTGTAGGATTATAGCAGAGCAGAAAAGCCATTAAGGGTTGGGGGAAGTCTCGTATCTTGTTCTTGACAGACATTGCACATTCACACGTGTTAGCTTGTAAAAGCATATCAACAGCCTTTCGGATGTAATTTTCTCTGTCCGAATTTAAAAAAAAAACGATAGGAGAATGTCTTACAAACTCGCGATTCTTTGCGCGTTATCACGAGCGGAAGAATCCGTATTTGATCGATGAATCGACGCACCGCGTCACACCTTTAATCCTTCGGTCGCCAAAACATTGATAGCGGTGGCTTGTTCTAAAAAAATCTTGACGCCGTACCATCGCTCCGCATCACACGCGTGGCTTTTGAGGCTTTTGAAAAGCCACTGGGCCATGCACGATGGGGGGGTGAGATGGGGTGGTGTGGGTTTGGGGGGGGTGGTCTCCACACCCCCCCTGCCCCCTCTGTGTTTGGTGTCTGGTGTTTGGGATCAGCAGTGGCATATTCCAAGGTTGATGGAATAAAGAGGCACACGGTGAAGAGCACAAAGGGCACGGCTTAGAGGGCAGGGCGGGACGAGAATGTGCAACGTTTATATTAACCCGGCAGCGGTGGGTACCGCGTGACTCCTGGTCAGGATTTTCAGAGTGGGCATATCGGGCCTGTGTCATGCGTGGCCACCCACAGAGGCATCCCGTGGGTAATTTTGCGATAATGAGCCATAGGCAAGACAGACAGAGGTCGCCCAGATTAAAATTTTGCGGGGCAAAAGGGGAACACTTAATGCTTTGCATGTAATATATTTGAATCGCGTTTATATACATTTACACATGAAAAGCCACTTCATTAAGCTATCATTTGTGGACAAGTAGCTTCTGCAAAAGAAGCTAATAGCTCAGTGGGCTTAAACAGGTAAGAAAAAAATGTTTAATTTTATTTGTATATTTTTTAAAGTGATTTGTTTACCTTTCCTATACTTTGCACTCCTATTGTGTTTTGTATTGTCTGTTGTTGTATCATCCTGACCTGCCCTTACTGGATAACTTTGGAAAAGAGCTTTATAGCTCATTGGATTCATCCTGAATAAACACATTCTGATTCTGACATTTATATGTAACTTGTTTTAGGGTGTAAACACACACTCTTTTTTTCAGCCCATCATTTATCTGTGGTCGATCAAATCGGTACTACTTTGTGGGGAAAGTGACAGTGGGTGCCCTATGGATAGATTGACTTCTTCCGTAGGAAAGTGGAGTCTTCACCACTGGCTAAGGGCAGTACACGGGAGGTGAGTACTAACATCATTATCATGAAATCACTTTGACTTTTCTTCTTTGGTTCTTTCGGTAAAGTCACGTAGAATGAGAATAAAATAATAAAATAAAAATAAGACAATAAAATTCTCACGACGTTTCGGCCACAACACAAGCAGCCTTCTTCAGGTGAAAGAACAGAACTGTCGGGACGACAGAGCTTCAAACGTCGTGAGAATTTTGTCTTATTTTTATTTTATTATTTTATTCTCATTCTACGTGACTTTACCGAAAGAACCAAAGAATATGATTCCCTGCAGTCACGAAAGCTTTAAATCGAAATTTAACCACTTTGACTTTGCTTTCTACTTTTATGCTTTACCAGCATGAGCAACTCTCCTTTTGAGAGACATTGTAATAGGACAGCAGCGATTATTTTTCTGACAAAATAGCTTATTCCTTCTGTTACAAGTGTTTAACGGTGTAATAAGTTGTCTATTTTATTTGCAAGTATTGCATCTTGGTTTGAACACAATGTTTTCCATTGCTTATAAATAACGTGAAATTTTTTTACAAACATTCCTTCCGGTCTCACATAAAAAAAAACGATTATTCTCCTTCCATCTCAGAGATAGCCAGAATCTCAGAATCTGACAAAGGAATGCTTCAACAAAGGCAAACAATGGAAGGGAGCTGAATCACTTTAAATTGAAGGCCTTGGCATTTGCTTCTATCCAAGATTCAAAGAGCATCAGGATATTCTGCCACAGTGTGGAGAACTTACAGCTTTCATTGAGAAAAATATGTAGCCTGGGAAAAAAAAACGGTTATTTCATTTACTTTAGCAAGTTTTCTAAACACAATAAAAAATATTTGTTAAAACTAAAATGTCTATATTTTGGTTGTATGTATTATTTGTATTGGTTTTATTTATTAATTAAATGCTCATAATAATAAAATTATAGTTAGGTTTTTTTTGCCAATAATTTGTGGGATGAAGGCCTTCCCATATCATATTGTTGATTGAGCAGACTTGACCATACTGGTCAGTGGAGCATCTCTAGAGATGAAACATCTCATTTGCAAGGTTGTCCATGATATCGCTTACCAGCGATGTTAGCTGTGACTAGGAATCCAACTCAGGTCTCTTTCATTTATATCGCTCGCCAACAACTATGCCAATTCTCGAAACGGGTTTATTTTCAGCATCATTATTATTAGTTGTTACTGACAAAACTATACGAAAATAAATGTTCTTACAAAGTCCAATCAACATTTAATATCAATGAGTGTTTTTTTTTGCAGCAACAACAACAAAAAGTATACATGCTCCCATGATCAAATAACCACAACAACCCACAGTTTGCAGAGAGGCCCTCATTCAATAGTGGATTGGCATAGAGCTTACGTGCACCGTAAATGTGATGTGGTTCGCATCCAAGGCATATTACAAGACTGCAGTGTGTAGGGTATGATGTTTCCCAAATGAAATTTGTGAATTTGAAACGTGCCAAAATTCTGGCTAGTCGTGTCGAAAGTGGCGCCCAATGGTGTTACTTTTCATTACTTTTTGTCAAGAGATTGGATTGTAACAAGCTCATCGCAGGAGGGCATCGTATTTTTTAAAATCTAATTTGTTTTCTTATTTTGTTCTTTATGAAAAATCATGTATGCTGGTAGGCAGAAGACAAAGCTCAAGCCTCAACACGCCATGTAATTGCAAAGGTGGAATATCATTTTGTGTTTGTTTATAAAGTAGAATATAGTTTATTCATGTGTGCTTGAGCACACGTAATGTGACCTGGGTTTGTATCATCCTCCGCTTATTGTCACAAACATTTGGCGTGGAGGCATATAAATCCCTTGGGTTGAGTTGTGTTTAATGTCAAACCCAATTATTATCACGATTTTGTTTCTCTTCTTGCTACCCCAGGAGTCCATTAAGCTGTCCTTGCTGCATCTGAACACTCAGTCACAATGCTGTGCATCGGATTCATGCCCCACAGTATTTCAGAATTTATATTGTGGCAGGATGCGGGATGTGGACCGAACAAGTGTAATCCTTTCTCTACAAACAAAATGAACAGGGCCAATTTAAAAATAAATATATTATTGACATTTGTTTGGCTTTGTTCAAAGTAAATGCAGACTGTGTTATTTTGTTTGTTTTTTGCTCTCGTGCTGCTGTTAGACGTATGCTGGTATGCTGGACGACGCTGCTGCCGTCTCACTTGATTGCACACCTTAAAACGATTTAAGGTCGGGAGGGAAAAAATAACAAGCAGTGCACGTTTCGTCTTCTGAAAGAAAAAATAATAACCAAATGATGGAATGGTAACATCAAACGGTTATAGGTGCAGCCCTGCAATTACACATCCACGCCACTGCTGGTTGAAGGGCCTCCACTCGAGGGATTTATTGAGAACCCCAACTTGAGTGGATCTACGCTTCCAAGGTGGCCAGATTTGAGTGGGTCTACGCTTACACGGTGGCCAGATTTGAGTGGGTCTATACTTCCATGGTGACCAGATTTGAGTGGGTCTATACTTCCACGGTGGCCAGATTTGAGTGGGGTTATACTTCCACGGTGGCCAGATTTGAGTGGGTCGATACTTCCATGGTGACCAGATTTGAGTGGGTCTATACTTCCACGGTGGCCAGATTTGAGTGGGTCTATACTTCCACGGTTGCCAGATTTGAGTGGGTCGATACTTTCACAGTGACCAGATTTGAGTGGGTCTATACTTCCATGGTGGCCAGATTTGAGTGGGTCGATACTTTCACAGTGACCAGATTTGAGTGGGTCTATGCTTCCACGGTGGCCATAATTGAGTGGGTCTACTCTTCCACAGTGGCCAGATTTGAGTGGGTCGATACTTTCACAGTGACCAGATTTGAGTGGGTCTATACTTCCACGGTGGCCAGATTTGAGTGGGTCTACTCTTCCACGGTGGCCAGATTTGAGTGGGTCTACGCTTCCACGGTGGCCAGATTTGAGTGGGTCTATACTTCCACGGTGGCCAGATTTGAGTGGGCCTATGCTTCCATGGTGGCCAGATTTGAGTGGGTCTATACTTCCATGGTGACCAGATTTGAGTGGGTCTATACTTCCACGGTGGCCAGATTTGAGTGGGTCTATACTTCCATGGTGACCAGATTTGAGTGGGTCTATACTTCCACGGTGGCCAAATTTGAGTGGGTCTATACTTCCACGGTGGCCAGATTTTAGTGGGTCTATGCTTCCACGGTGGCCAGAATTCAGTGGGTCTATACTTCCACGGTGGCTACATCCGTGCTAATCAGAGGTGCAGGAGAAGGACAACGAACTAAACACAAAGAGCAGTTCAACAGAAATTCCTTTTTATTCTAGATTATTTGAAAATGCATATATCCAGTGGCTTCCTAATATCAGTGGGAAGAGCGCTCCGGACGGCCGCTGAAGTACATCTAAAAGCGTGTGATGCATTGACCGTGTTTGTTCGATGGTTGCCCAAAAGCAGCTGCGAGGATGATTGGAGTTTTCATGATGGTTTATGCGTGGACAGAGGCAGGAATATTTAAGAAACCCGCCCAATGTTTCCACCGCCTTGCCGCAGGATGGAACCGAACCGGCAACCTCTGTATTGCAAGTCCAGTGTGCTCACCGTTATATCCGCGGCAGCATCTTGCATCACGATATTGTAACGCTCTATATACATTACACCGCAGCAGCGCCTCATATCTGTTTGAGCGAGGAGATCCAGACCTTTTGACCTGGGACTTAAAAGAGATCCATTGCGTTTTGCAGATTCATAGATACCGGCATCCTCAGATGTAAATGTCAGCGTTATGCATGGAAATGTAGAGCCCGGCCTTATGGAAATGCAAGATATCCCTTCCTCTTGTTGCTTGAAACCTTACCGCTCCAAGCGTCCATGCTAAGAGACGAGCGGTCACGCACACTTACCCCACCGCCTCCCTCCATCCGTCCCCTCGTGCCACTCTGAAAATGCCACTCATGCCAGCCGGGGTGAGCGTAAGGTGGTGAAGGAGTGACAGTTTGCACGGTCAGTTCTCTGCATGGTGAATTAAGCCATGGGAGAGTTCGCCTCGGGCTGGTATCTCACTCCTTTCCGTTGCTCATCCCATGCAAACCATTTGAATTGAGACTTTTTTTTTTCATTTACGATGGCCTGGGTCAATACATCTCTGTGGAAGTCCGAACGTGTGGCTGTAATGATGCCTTCCTTGTTAATTGATGAAGTCAAGGGAATCACTGCGGGCTGTACAATGCCGAATTGTCGCAGCTGCAGTGCGTACAGGCTGCTGAGGAATAGCAACATCCTGGCTTTGAGCCCAATATTCACTCGTAGGATAGCATTGTGGGGTGGACTGGTATGGTGGTTTAACGCAGTGCGCACTGAACCTGGCGACCTGAGTTTGATTCTGTGTCACTGTTCTGGTCTCTTACCCCACTTCACCAATCCGAACTCACCAGTGCGGTGAAGCACGATTCGGGTTGCCACCTGTCCTCGTTTTCCCGGGATCGTCTTTTTTTTTTTTTGAGGCAGATGTCCTGGGACATCTGCAAGTTTTCCCGGGAAATAAAAAAGTCCCTATTTCTCTACTGTCAGTTGTACCAAAACGCGCCGCTCAAGACGGTGTGTTGACATCTCCTTCTCCCCTCTTCTGGTGTTGTGAGATAGTCTCCTTTGAACAATATGTCCTGGTTATTGTTGCACTTCAGAAGTACAATAACTGTGTGCAATGTATATTGAACTTTTTCTGCACCGCACGGAGCCAAACCGTGCTCATCGGTGGTGCCCGGGAAAGGAGACGGCGTTGGGGAGGCTTTGATGCAGCAATGGGCAGACAACAAGACGGCCAGCACGGGACCTTTTTTTTCGGCAGTATCAAAGTCCGGGCAAAAATAAGAATAGGTTTTTTTTCCCCCTTTTCTGGCAATAAAACAGAGGGGTGTTAAGATGTTCAAACACCAAATAGAAACCTTTGCGAGGAATCAAGTCTGCATGAACTACACATAGTTGTTGGTGAACACGCAAACAAAAACATGCTCGGGTTCGCCTTTGGTGTCAGACCAGAGGACGCCAAGAGGCGAACAGTTTCGCCTTTTGGTCTTCTCTGGTCTGACACTTGTGAGACTTGGCCCTAAAGAAGGCCGTCTCCGGTGTAGACCAATCATTTTCATAAGACAATGCCATGTATTATCAGAGCGTGTTATTGTTTGCATGTTCACCAAAACTATGTGTGGTTCATGCAGACATGATTCCTCGCAAAAAGGCTTCCATTTGGTGTTTGAACATCTAAACACCCCCTGTTTTATTGGCAGAAAAGGGTAAAAACCTATTTTTATTTTTTGTTCATGACAAAGGGGCCGTCCGTACAATAGTTTAGCGTTCAGCACGTGCACTGTCCGTGCATTGTGCACGCACGGACCCGTCCTGGATATTGTCCCGCCGGGGGGTTACAAACGAACGTGTGGTTGGAAGTGGCCTTGCAAAAAAAGGTTTAACTACAACATCGCTGCACATCAACATGCCATGTTTTTATTTCGCCTCGGAGAATAGACAAACGCGAGACAATAAGCGCGGGCCGACCATTACACAGATCCTAAATAATGCAGCTAAATTCTAAGATTCCATTCCCGCGCATGCGGACGCAGTTGCACTCGCTTAAATTACTTCACATCTCGTACTCCATTAACAACCTTTTTTCTCGTCCGCTTGCGCTCGTGCTTTTTTTTTATTGCTTGATTCTGTTTTTAATTTCGTTGTCTTCACGGAATCAGACAAACTGGCAACGTGGCGCACCAATAATAAGCAAAGTGTTTTGCCGGGGCACAACGGACGGTTCAACCGCCGCAGTTTGCGACGCAGAGGTCTCGCCCGTTGGATCTTCCGGCGCACGGGCAGTTGAAACGATGGGGGCGAGATTCCTAAATCCGCCCCCCACCCACCGCCTCTGTCCATCCAGCTGTGGTGTAGATGCGGCGTGCACCACAGCTCGTCGCGATAGGGAGGTCACGTGCGGTGGGCCAAAGTGTGGGTGCTCCCCCACCTCTTCCGTAGACGTTTGCCTCGCGTGGAAGAGTAGGCCTAATTGCCCTCAGGAGTGGCTCTGTGGAGCTCCCTCGAGTTCGGGAGGCCTTCATATACACGTAGCTACCCCCTGTATATGCTAAGGCTATAGCCAAGGTCATTTAAACATAGGTGCCTCATATATATATTTGATATCCAAGGTCATTTAAACATAGCTGCCTCATATATATTTGATATCCAAGGTCATTTAAACATAGCTGCCTCATATATATATTGGCTATCCAAGGTCATTTAAACATAGCTGCCCCATATATATTGGCTATCCAAGGTAATTTAAACATAGCTGTCCCATATATATATTGGCTATCCAAGGTCATTTAAACATAGCTGCCCCATATATTGGCTATCCAAGGTCATTTAAACATAGATGCCCCATATATTGGCTATCCAAGGTCATTTAAACATAGCTGCCCCATATATATTGGCTATCCAAGGTCATTTAAACATAGCTGCCCCATATATATTGGCTATCCAAGGTCATTTAAACATAGCTGTCCCATATATATTGGCTATCCAAGGTCGTTTAAACATAGCTGCCCCATATATTGGCTATCCAAGGTCATTTAAACATAGATGCCCCATATATTGGCTATCCAAGGTCATTTAAACATAGCTGCCCCATATATATTGGCTATCCAAGGTCATTTAAACATAGCTGCCCCATATATATTGGCTATCCAAGGTCATTTAAACATAGCTGCCCCATATATATTGGCTATCCATGGTCATTTAAATATAGCTGCCCCATATATATTGGCCATTCACGGTTATTGAAATACATCAGCCTTCTGTATGTGCTAGGCTATAGCCAATGCTAAACATGCAGGCAATTAGGCAGCTACCCTGCCCCAATTACTTGAACGTCACTCCGATCCCAGGATTTCGTTCGCAATCGATTGTGAGGATCGAATGGCGATGAGGGTCGGAATTATGAGAATCACCGCAGTTCTCTGATGCTCATTAAAATCCAGGATCTCGCCTATGACGGCTCTTATTGCTCCGAGCCCTGGGCTATCTGGCCACCCTGAGTGAATGTAAATTTGTGTAAATTGCACCGGCGCTTTCTTAATCATCGCCATCATGGCCGTTTTTTTTTCCTTTCTTTATTTTCGGGAAGCCTTTCAAAGCTGAAACATTCAGTTCCTATTTTCCTTCCGGCTTTTAATATTTTTATTGACACATTTGTGTTTTTTTTTTAATGTGAGCAGATGGCAAAACCAATATACGTGTAAGAACAATCGTAGTACACGGGTCGTTAATTGTCAGCGAAACGCTGCGAAAATTTTCGTACATTTGAGAAATGTGTATTCAGGGCAGTAAAACCCATCGAGTCCACGAGGTTCTGCTGTAAAGAGCGCACGAGGCAAAAAAAAATGTTTCGCAAGTGGCATCCTTTAACATATATCTGGGTAAAACAGGTGCATTTTGAGAGCACATCAGCCTAGATTGCGGTCTTTGGCAGCTTCACGGTAATGCTGTCCTCTGTGTCATTGCTTGCCGAGTGAGGGGGACCCTACCCACCGGCGCCACGCGCACTGCCCGATGTGTTTGCATTCTGTGGTGGATGGGAATATTTTGCTGTGGTTTGATTGAGCCGTGCCTCCCCGAAGGCATTGCAGAGGGGAACAGCGCTGTTCCTATCCAAAAGCTGTAATCAGGACACCTGCAAGTTCATGAATAATTTTTCCAAAATGTACGTTTTCCGGCCCATTCTTTGCCGAAATGTCACCGCTATGGGGGGGGGGGGGGCGGGCAAGCGCCGCTGAGAATTGTAACAGCTGCTCGTTGTGAAGCTGCAATAAAAAAAATCACAGCGCTGGTAGCGATGCGTGTGTGTTTAGGGGAAGCCATTTCACGGGGCGTGACAATTGTTGCACTTACCTCCGAGCTACGCTGCTGCGTGTGCTGTTTTGCTTCATAATGGGAGCCTTGCCGTCGGGCGCCTTAAACGGCAACTCACGTCAAGAAATGTGCATTAACGCACTTCGCGCATTGAAATGTCCGCGCGTTAAAATGGAGGAAAACGAAACGGCTTCTGGCGTCGCTTGTCACCGAAGAGGAAAAAAAAACGAACAGTGGCACGTAATATGAATACGGTTGGCGGTAATAATAATACAAATCATGATACGCAAATATTGCGCAGCCATTTTCAATCCACTGCTGGATGAAGGGCAATCCATCAGTTTGTTCGTTAATGAATATTCGTGACGTGCCAAATATAAATTGAGCGATAAAAGGGCGTTCAGAGAGGTGTGGTAGGATACATTAAAGAGGGAGGACGGTCTTAATGTTCTGACAAATGGTCGACAGTAATGAGCACAGTGAGTGAGAGAGGAGGGAGTGAAATCCGTGCTCTGTTGGCCGTGGTGTTTGTCTGACCACAACTTCGCCAGGCTGGCCATTGTAGCTAGATGCAGGGCAGATGGAGCGTTCACGGGACTGGTTTGAGATATCACTCAGCGCTTATATTAGACGTGGCCAGGGGGGAAAAAAATTTACCGAACTACATAAACGAAACTATTTTAATTTTACCAGGTAAAGCCCACTGGGCAATGTCGCTCTCTTTCATTTGCGACTTGGCCACAAATGATAGCCCAATGAAGTGGCTTATCGTGCGGCAGTTTATAGCAGCAAAATAATGAAAACGCACATTGCTTCTAAATGTTGGAGAGAAAAAACCAGAGGACCTGGAGAAAAATCCACGCCACCATGGGAAGAACATGCAAACTCCAACCACGGTGAGAACATTCAAACTCCTATATACCTGGCGAGGCAGTTAACATCTCCTAGCCACCGCGGTGCCCAGTAAGCTCGCCGGGTTTACAGTGGAGTGCGCTCACCTCTGTGCCAACTCTCCACCCTGTGATTCTTTAATTTCCACTAAATTCATTTCCCACCCCGTCTCCAATTCCACATCTCTTTGGTAGGAGGAAGGCTATCCGTAGGACAAACACTGTTGACTTCCTAGAAAGTAGAACATGCTAGATTCGAAGCTTTCGTGACTGCAGGAAATACTCTTTTGTTCTTTCAGTAAAGTCACGTGGAAATAAATTAAATTAAATAATAATAGAATACGACGTTTCGATTACAAGACAAGCAACCATCATCAGGTACAAATTAATGAGAAAATAAACCTAGTAAACTTGGAAATATAATGCAACACAACACAGAGAGTCGGCCAACAAAACAGTCAACACCCCACCTGGTTGATTACGTTCTTCCAAAGATTGCTAAATTTGAGAGAGAGGCAAAACATAGACAGTAAAGTAGAACATGTTTCGTCTTCCCGGGGAGAATTATGGGCCAAGTTGTCCGCACCGTACGTGTGTTAAACTTATTTCGCACCGTACGTAGCCTACCGTGCTAATCGGGGGTGACGTCTGATCGGGAGTTTCTGAACCATTGTCCCCAGCCGCAGGTCACCAGTAATCGCAGCACATTGTGCTAACCACTTCGCCACCGCTTACCCTGCTGCCTATACTCTTTGAGTGTTGCACTGGAACATTTAGAGCGCAATTCAGCGATTCGCACGCTCATTTGTATTACATGCGCGGCGATGTAAGGGTTCATAACAACATCAATGGTTCCATATTTTCAAATTTGTTTTTCCACGTAAAAAAATATTCTTTACACAGCCCATTGGTTGCATGGCCTCCTGGGAAAGCATCTTCGTAGCAGCATTGGTTCCATGATACGCAAACTCTGTACCAGTGTCAACATTCAGTGTCTCATCAGCAGAGGCAGGCTCACATGAACCAATTGCTGGTGAACTGCCAGCTGTTCATAGGTTAGGACACTTTCTGTAAGAAATTGGTCCTAGTTCGATGTGAATCTATATATATAGTTAGAATAAAATGCCTAACAGAACATGATCCTGACTTGAAGCTTTCGTGACTGCAGGAATTCATATTCTCTAGCCCCGCCCACTTACCCTTGGGCTAAACCCATCTCATACCTACGTGACATCACTAACACAGCCACCGTCGCCCCTTGTCCTCAAGTTGGCCGGTGTCCCTCGTATTTTTTAACGAGCTGAATGTCTCACTAGCACAGCCACCGTTTGCGGCAGTTCGCTTACATTGACATGCTAATCTCTCGCAATACAATGGCCACCTCCACAGCTGCGTCGTCGTGGAGGTAGCCCAGCTCTCCGATCTTACATTGTCATGCAAATTCCATCTCTAGCCACGCCCACTTACACTTGGGCTACACCCATCTCAAACCAATGTAACATCCTGCTTCAGCAGCTCTCCCGCTATATATATTTTTTCACCTGATGACGATTACTTGTGTTGCGATCGAAACGTAGTGATATTGTTATTTTTTTTTCTTCTATCTACGTGGCTTTACCGAAAGACCCAAAGAATAGCACACAATCCTTAAGCGTCATGATGGAGAATATAAATAACAAAGTAAATGGTGTGTCTTATGCTGTGGTTCTTTCGGTAAAGCCACGTAGATTTAAAAAAAAATGACGATAACATTATGCAAATGAAAATGAAGTGAATAAAAAATAATAAAAATACCACGACGTTTCGATCGCAACACAAGCAATCGTCGTAAGAGGGTGTCCGATCCATGTTTGTCTCTCCACATGTAAAATAAAGGTATTTTTGCAAGACCCAATAATGGTTAATAATTGACTGCACGGAACATTTCCATTGTGGCATGGCGTAGCAGCCAGAGGGTTGCATTTTTTTTGCTTTTGTGTGTACGTGTGTTGAACTTCTTTCGCACCGTACGTAGCCCGCCCGCGCCAATCGGAGGTGCGGTTTACTTCCTACCCAGGAAAGCCTCCACATTGAGTCTCACGACTTTTTCAGGAGAGTCCTGCCAAGCTATCGCAGCAGGGGGCGATGTTGCTGATTTGCGTGATCCCAACTGAGCCGTTTTCAAGCATCTTTTTTTTAAGTATTGGAATGTATGGCCAATACCGGTTACAATGGTTTTGTTTTCTCTTAGCTATGGGAGTAAATTTGAGAACCTGGAGGCAACCCTTGCATAACAGGGGGGAGAAGATACAAACCACACAACGGAAAGGTGGCCGCCACTCATCGGGAATCGAACCCAGGCCCTTTGTTGCTACAAGGCGCAGGTGTAACCACTGCCACCGCCCTGCATGAACTAATGCAGCACGCGTGCATGCCCGGGAACCATCTGTCACGGCGTTTTTGCGCACAGCGCTAAACAGTGGACGTGTGCAAAGGCCCTTAGTTGGCTGGGCACCTATTTCATAATAACATGCTACCTGCCCTAGGTGGCAATTCATCACCTGGCTCCAGCAGGGCTCACGAGTGAAATTAGTTGCCCTGAAGGACCATGGCAAGGACTTACTGAATAAGCCGACCGTAAAATAATCTGACTCTGTGTACGAGGAATAATGGGCGATGCCGCTGGAAAATGCTTCCGTGTTGACACCGTCGCCTTCATTTGCAGCACCGGCCCCCTCCACCCCGCTTCTCAGGTCCGTGCGGATATTCCACTGCTAGAGAGAGGTGAGGGGTTGTGTCACGGTGACCCGCCGTGCGGGCAGAGAGGGTTCGCCGCTGACGCCGCAGATAAAATCGGCGGAATTCTCTGCGCCGCGTGAGTCAGTGGGAGGTCCTGTAGCTGCGGCCCTTAATATCGGTGTAAAAAAAATAAAATGACTATTAATATTGATGTACAATAGTGGCCTTTTCTGAATATGCATGTGCTGCCCTATGTGTGGTGAATCGGTTAGTTGCATTCTGCCTGAAGATGTGTTTTTATGTGTTGATAATACGGCATACGGACAGAATTTTGCATATTTTGCATAATTTTTGTTTCATGTCCGTAGGGCTGTTTTTCAGGAGTTGGCACCGTTTTGTTCACAGAATAACAAAGGATCCCCCCCTCCACCCCTGCGCCTTATAGCCATGCATTGTGCTGTTAGTAAGCACCTATGAAAGTCGGTACCGCCACATGTGTGGCCATAGCCATGCCCGGCCACCTTTGTCTCCCAAGTGCCAATGTTTACACAATGCAGCCGGCCCAGAACTGGTTCAGATATTCACTCATGTTGAGAATCAATCGGTGTGCTAATCCACCAGGTGACGACCGCTCTCCATGCCCGTAGAGAAGAAACACACGTGCTCACACACAGTGGAAATTTGATGCAGCGAAAAAAAATAAGAGAATTTGATATAATCTTTTGTGGAATGACTGTGCAATATCTGCAGTTAGATTAAATTTAATTGTTAAACTGATTCTGTTGAACATAAGAGTTGTATATTGAGATGGGTTTGACCCCTCCAATTGGCACGGTTGGCTACGTATCGTGCGAAAGAAGTTCAACATACATAATAAAATCACAATTGGAAAGTTAATGCAGTGTTAATGTATGTATGTTAAACTTTTTTCGCATCGTATGTAGCCAATCGCATAGATTTATGGCAGATTTACGCATACAGGTTTTTACAGATTCGGTTTCGTGAGATTTTTTGCGTTGTTTATGCGGATAACCTATTTCTACCCAAATTCGTATATTATGCGGTTTTAATTAGACTCACGTGTGGCTATGCGATTGGATGTGGGACAACACCGTTTGGCTGCTGTGTGCGCTACACGGCAGGGCAGCTGTCTCGTGCGGTTTCGCTTTATGTCCCCCCCCCCTTTTTTCGGTGTGAATCTACCTACCACGCAACGCGAGGGGTGTGTGCAAGCGAATTTATAGCTGGAAAAATGACCAACGCCATTTACTGCGCACCGGAGGTTAGACCCTGCACACAGCAGTTAGAATTCCTTATTAGATGTCGAATCGGCTCATCATTCTTCCTGGGTATATAGACGTATTACCACTTTCTGGGACGTCAGCAGCGGTCATCCTAAGGATAGCCCTGTTCCCGCCACATTGATGTGGAATTCCCACACTGGCTTAAGACTCTCTATTAACTGGAGCTGAATGGGACGCATATGTAGCCGCGGTTAATGCAGCGTTAGGATAGAGCAGTGTGGCAGTGGTTTGTGCATTGCGCTATGAACTTGGCAACCTGAGTTCAATTTCCGGCCATTGCTAGCATCGGTGACGAGAGATATCTGTACCGGTCCTGGGTGTCCTTCCCTTCAGCAACCTGCATTGACCAGCGTGGTGAAGTATGGCCAACCAACCCCTGGTTTGGAGAAGCTTTCATCCAGTTGTGGATTGGCAAAGGACTAATTATACGTAAAAAAAAATACTTAATGAAGCTTTAACCAATTTACAATTCATTCACGAGCTTCATCATAGATAGATAAGTAATTTTTTATCATATATATGGTCACATGAATTACTGCTTTCTTATGAGATATGATTTATGAGCGCTCTGTTCTTCACTTCAAAATATCCATAATATAATTTGTTCTGACTACATTTAATTTAATTAATCTTTAATTAAACCTTCAATACATTTGAGAGATGGGTGTCAGCTTGGGGGACTTTATCCAGCAGAGTTTTGACCATGGCTGATAACGATGACCTTTTTATATATAGTCACTTAACGTTCATATTTAATCAAGCCACTATCATTGAAGTGTTTTCGATGTATTTCCTCATTAAATTGCATTTCAAGTGGCAAGGGTCTCCCAAGACCGTATCAAAGGTAATGGTTCAGTCCCGCAATCCCTTGTTCAACACCACTGTTGGCAGAAGGACATCCAGTAGCGGGAGGTCTTAAGCAGTGTATTTCACTAGTTTTCAGAGGGGGGCCACTTTCTCCGACAAGGCATTGGTAGGAGGGCCGCCATAGATTTGAAACCATTGGGATTGACAGCACGATGATAGGATATTTTCACGTTCGTGCCTTGTCAATGACCGCACGTAAGGGGCCCGCACTGAAGGTCAGCAGGCGCCCGCCAGTAGCCTGCGGGCCTTGCAATGAAGAACACTGCTCTAGAGAGAGACCTTCCAGAGGAGGTTGTTTGGCCTACTCTTTCCCGGAGCCCACGCATGGCGGTAGAGGTGAGCGCGGCCACACTTTACCCCGCCGCACGCGACATGCCAACAAGCTGACCGACCGAGTTATCGCCGTTCACACTGCTCGGCGGGCACAAGGTGCTGGACCGTTCAATAAACACGCCCCACTGGTTTAAATTTTTTAACTGCCGTGCCGAGAGATGGAATCGAATAGCGGCTTCATCTGTCCAGCGCGCTTCGCCGTGACAGCCGCTGTGGCAGCTCCGCGACACGCATGACGGCCACGAAGCGGTGTAAGTGGGCCTCTGCGTGCCTGCCCGGGCTGCCGGTAATCGTCCGTAATTCGGCCGTGCGCTCGCCGAGTGCAACTCAATTGTGAGTACGCGGCACTGCGGCGGTGCCCGCCGCGTTTACCGCTGGCCGCCGCACCGATCGCCTCGGCTCTTTGTCGCTTGGCCGTGCGTCTCGTGCGATATGAAAATGAGAGCCCCCCCCCCCCTCCCCCGCCCACTCTGCCGTTGGCCCGTCGATGCGTAGCGGCGCAGCGACAGCAAATGCCTTCACCTGGGTTGCGCAGTTTAATTCAGGAATGAATGATTGATTAGGTGGGAAGGGTGGAGACCTGCGTCGTGGTAGTTACCTTCGAGGATTAAGCGTGTGAGTGAATGCGCACATCGAATCGCGCCTGTGCAGGGAATCGGCCCTTTTTTTTTGGGTCAATCCACTGCTGGATTGAAGGCATCCCCCCTGCGCTTTGTCGGCCACGGGGGTCGTTTAGTCACACCGGTCAATGCAGGTCAGCGAAGGGGAACCCGGGAGTGTTTGGGACATCGCTTCCCATTCACGTTAGGCACAGCCAAGAATTGAGCTCAGGCGTGGTTGAGTTCGTCGTGCAGAGCGTGAACCACTGTGCCACTGCTCCACCCAATTAAATAATAACAGCAACAACGGTTATAAAGTTATTAACCAGGTGCAAATGAATCTGGAAACCCAGCGAGACTTCCTTGGGTAAACAAATAAGTTATTATATTATGTGTCTCTGTGTTTGCAGCTGTTGTTGTTTTTTTTTATTCATAGCTTAATCCAGCAACAGTGCTGGATTAAGCTAGTGCGGGGCCTGTAGCATATGTTATGAAGTGGCCCTAAATAAATGAAAAACACTTAAATATTAAAACACAAATGTTTTACTTGCATCGTAAAGTAATTGTATATTTTTCTTATTTGCTATTCAGCCAAATAATATGACAAATCGCTAACCTTAAACACCCAGTCGTTTATAAAAGTTGAAGGCAGTATAGTACTGTAGTAATAGAGCAAGTGCAGAATCACTGAACCGGAATGTATAGCTTGAAAGCATTTAGCGTGGGGCCCTTGAAAGTGCGTGGCCCGTAGCATATGTAGCTACTTGTGCTCCGAGGATAATCCGGCACTGCTCAGCAGTAATGGTATATACTTAATAGGACGAAACATTGCACTGCCACCAACAACAATAGAGGGTAATGCAAAACAACAACAACAACAACAACAAAAAGCTGATGACGCCTCTGACAACTTGAGAGATTACAGCTTGTTTTCATAACTAAATGTCATTGAAAAGTCACAAACGTGCAGGCGGGGGAGGACAGGGGAGGTGAGAAAGGTGTGCGTTTTTTGCGATGTGTCACGCGTGCGATTCACGCTAATGCGTTTTGTCCGTGCGGTGGGGGCAGCGGTCGTGGGGGAAGGGGGGCAAGCCTATTAATTCAAGATGTGGATGAAAGGCCATTTTAATTGAGGAGGAGAGCCCTGTAGTCTGGCCCAGTGCGCAAGTGTAGAGAAAGACAGAGAACAAGGCAGGCAGGTAAGGATGACGTTGGATGATTCCCCTGTCACTCTTGAGGATGTTCGGTTGCGCCGCTGTAGTTTCGGTGTAAATGTGGAGGGAAAAAGCGGAGGGCCCGGAGGAAAAATCCACGATAGCACAGGGAGAACATGCAGATATACTGGCGTCAGGGTCAGGATGTAACCCACGACGTCCTGCATACCAGCAAGGTAGTTAACATCTCGCCACCGTGGCGCCCCACATTGAATCCAAAGAAAAGTTCGTCGGCTTCGCTGTGAGAAATGACGGACGATGATCAAGAATAATAATGAAGTGACAGCCATGGAATGGATCGTGTCCGAAAGAGCGTACGTACACCAAGTAGATGGGGCAATGAACTCAATTCACGTACAGGTAGGCAGCAGGCGTATCATTGAATTGCGGGATCATCAGCCACGGATTGACCTTAGCTGATGATGATGCTAGTATCTATATACCCACATAACTGAAATGTAAAATATGAAACAAATTATTTGATGATGCTGCGCTGGCAATGGTGCATGAGCACAAATATCAAAATAAAACCTCAACACATTCTTAAATAAAAAACTGTGGGCTTAAAGGAAATATATGTAAAAATACTTTTGGCAACCTTAAAGGTGATGGCCCTTCTTCATAGCACATACATGATTGCTGTGCAATGCCGAATGACCATGGACTATAACGTCGTCTATTACAGACATATCCTTATAGAGCGAATAAGTGCTTTTTATAATTAGTAAAACAAAATGAAAATGCAAAAGTTAGTAATTTACCCACTGTGGGAGAAACTACAGCCATAAAAACAAGACCTCCCGTATAGCCTTAACAGATTGTTAGGGCAAGTGCTAGCAGTGAGTACCTATAAATGTCGGAACGGCACACGAGAGGATCGGTGGCCAGCACCACGCCCGACAGCCTTTGTTTCCCTGTGGTGATGTTTTACAAATCGCGCCAGGTACTCATTTAAGGCTGAGTGGACCTAGGGGAGGCCCAGAATCGGTACAGATAATTGTCACTGGTGTTGGCTGTGAGCTGGAATCGAACTCGGGTCGCCGGGTTCATTGCGCGTTACGCTAACCGCGACACCACCGCTCCCCACACACACACACTGTGTACAGATCAGGCGGCTGGTCAGAATGCTAAATGGGCCGAGCGAGCACACGTGCGAGTTCCCGGATGATCATCAATCCCAAACCAATTTGTAACGCGCGCGCGCGCTCACTACCAGAGACGGCGAAGGTGTCAGCATGCCACCGCTCCGCATAAATCTGTCGCAGCATCGCGACGTATCTGCGCAGCACCTCATTAGAGAATTCCGTATTCAGAAGAATTCTAGCTGGAAGTTCCAAGCGAATGGTTTTTGGGCCACAGGGGGGCATGGGGGCGGGGCAGGGGACAATTTGTACCTTTTCGTGAAATAGGTGGGAAAGTGTATCTGGCTACGAGGGGGGTGGTGTTCGGAAATATGGCCATGAACAGCAGAAGACGCTGGATGGGACCGTGTGCGATGGTCAAGAATGAGTGACCAGGTTATGGCCAGGCTGTGGAAGGCGTCGCGAGAGGAGATCCACCAAGGAGGCGGAGCAAAACAGGTGCTTGTTACGTCGCGAGGATTGTGATGGTGTTGGCTTGGGGAGGCCTTTATCACCCAGTGGATAGATCGTGGCTGGTGATGATGATGATGATTAGGTGATGGTGTTGGTTGGCCATTTGCTTCGGTGGGAAAATAATTGGTTGGTTGGGTGTTTGGTTATTTGTTTGATCGGAAGGTTAGAGAAAAAGATAATAATGCCATTTTGTCTCGGGGGTGTTATATGGCCACGGCTCTGAGAACAACGGTGGTGTTTGAATATGGCCACGGCTCTGAGAACAACGGTGGTGTTTGAACGACGCGTGGAACGACGTGGAAATTTCAGGGTGTGGCACGTGCTGATGCTGGGCGCCGTGCCCACTGCAAGTTGTGAATTCTCGACTGCCCCCTCCCTCCCCTCGGCTATCCCTGCGGGGACGGAAAAATTGGCCGGCGCTTTTGTGATTTGACAACCACGGACGCTTCACTATTCTTTTTTGTTCCACCCACCTTCCCCTCCCCCCCGCCCGCCCGCCCGCCCGCCCCCACATCTGATTTGATTCTTAATTTTCAATTGGCAATGCATCCGGCAAATTGTGGCGTTCTTCATAGGATTCACTTCCCCCCCCCCTCCCCCCGTCCAGCGCAGGCCACAGGAATTATAATAGCTCCGGGCGAGCGTGCTGTTCAAGAGAGTCGCGTCACGAGCGCTCGCACAGCTGCCTGAAAATCGCCCGATTTAAGGCCCTCATTTCTGCCACGTCCCACCAAGATTCAGGGGGGGGGGGGGGGTACGGCGCACCGTTGACAGCTTAAATGTTAGCTTTACGTGAACAACAACGGCAACAACAAAAAACAATCGTCGTGTTGCATTCCTTGAGTGGAATGACGGCTCTTTCTTTCTCTCCGTGTGCGTGCCACTCTGCAGATGCATGAGCATAAGCGTGATGTCAGGAAAGAGCACGGAGTAAATATATATTTTTTTTGACAACGTCAAATCCTGTCGTTGAACGGCGCTAGAACAGTGAACAAGACCGCTAACGCCTGCACAGCTGTAACCGCTGCCTCGGTTTAATCACGCTCTTGCATTCCCTTCTCAAACAAAAAAACTTTGTTGCGATCCTTCCCTATGTGCCGTGGCACCTGCTACATTATATCTCTGCGCGTGCAACACCTGCCCTCTGAAACAGCGCCTCGTTATTTTTTCGCCCGACTTCAACGGGCGCCGATTGCGCGCCCAACGCGGCGAAAGCAAAGGCAACAAAAACTTTCCGTACAAACAAAAAATGTTTAGCCGTCCGCTTTTTGCCACCGTGAGCCAGGGGCGTGCAATCCTCACGGCGTTAATTATGCATTCCCTGCGGCTACTTCTCGTGAACCAGGAGGATACGGCGGGTGACAGAGATCAGGCGATGAATGCAGCCGACCAGAGCGCGGAGCCAATACAAGATTTTGTGCATCTTGAAGAGAGAGAGAGAGAAGGGGCATTGACACTGCAACAGCGCTTTTTGCGACAATGTGCATCTCAAAGGCTGGTGCCGGTTCACGTAACTTGTTTCATAAATGCGCACCCCATTAGAAGTCACTCTGCGAAAGTGCTTGCGAGTTTGATAAATAAAGAAATGCGTAACTGGAAAGGAGAATGCATAGGCGGTGAGTTGGGGGGGGGGTAACGTTTCAAATCTTGTAAATGAAATAGGTGCGCATTTCTGGCACTCGGAGACCATTGCTTTCCCAGCGCACGATTACCCCATCACTGCTATCGGCGTCGAGATTAATAGGCTGCTGCCAGCGTTGCGATGTTTGTTGCATGTTTAATTAACTCAGACGATAAAGCTCTGCTGCGGAAAGAGATATTGAGGTCACCGCAAAGGTTCCAGCACTCACGCTTGACTTACTTTGAGCGTTCTCTGCTGACGTATAGTTGCAAAGATCATATTCGAAAACGCATCACGACAAGAAACACTGTGTCTTAATTTTGTTTTAACAAAGGATTAGCCGTACAACCCCCCCCCCCTCCCCCATAATATTTTGGTGCGAAAATGTGTACAGTAAGCCTTTTTTTGAAATATGCAGTGCGTTTCATTTAAATTTGGACGGCAAATGTGCATTGTAAATGTTCTCATATTTCTTTGCAGTCAGCACAGTCAACATTGTTTTAAAATTTTGCTAATGTTTACATTTCTAGAATCCCCGAAGGGTGTGGATTTCATTAGATGTCATGATTGCAATATTTGATGTCCTTATGCAATTTGAGATTCGATAGGTTGCAATGGAATTTTCGGTTTAATCAACAATCATGAATGAAGCGACGGCTCTGTCAATGTCCCATATGGATTAAAAAATAATCATCCAAACAAGACGCAAAAGTATGTTACAGTGACATGCCGGTTGGTTTGAAAGCGAGCTCCTCAGTGTTACAGAATTATTTCTCAGCATAATTCCGTATTTTATGAAACATGTATGCAACAAAACACCCTTGTGATATTTTTCTATTTGTTTATTGCATCATTACGCTGAATTGCTGTGTTGTTTGGTAGGCCAGTAACGGTGGTGTTTTATTGAGAAATGACTGCTTCTGCGAAAAAGCAACACAATCCTGAAATGTAACTGGAGGTGGTGCACGCTTGTAGTTGATGGATCCGTGAGATGTTGTGGTCGTTTGATGTTCGAAAGATTTTCGTGATACCGTGAATAACATTCGTAAAAAATATATACAAGTCAACAGGATTCATTTGCGGAATGCTTGGAATTATTTTCTGTATTTTCCCCCTACCCAAAACATTTGCATGCTACTTGCCAATGGTGTAGAAAGAGGGCACTTTTCCTGTAACATCAGGTCACTAAGTGATATTTATTTGGCAGAACTGACTCTGCTGATGAGCCCCCAAAGGGTGGAAACCGACCGGGAAATTACATGTTGAATTAAAATTAAGTGATTTTAAACATACGTCTGGGAGGCCAGTCGATTGTTAAAATAAAATATGATTCTACAACGAATATTTTTCCTTGGGGTTCACAAATGAAATTGGTGTGCGCTGACGGGCCTCGTGACATCGTGCTTTGTGATGTCACGTGGTGTCGTGACGTAATAACGTTGCGCGTATGCGACCACCAATCCGTTTTCTCTCATCTCGAGGCTTCTTCTCTTTTTGCCCTTGTTTATCTCACTTTGATCTCTCACCGATTGCTGCATCTGGTCTACGGCTCTTGCTTGCGCCTCTTGTTCGTGTCGCTTTCATCTTTCCCATCGGCATTTGTTTACGTCTCCCTGCGTGGCCTTTCACAGCTGTGCCTCAGCGTAGCCCTACGAAGCCCATCGGCGTTCGGCGGCGTCGTGTTCAATCGTTTCGCTGCCCCAAACTCATTCCGGTTGCCGATGAAGCTCCCGGCACACGGCGGTAAGCGTCAGGCGTCACGCCGAACAACGCGAGGCACGGATCCCTTTTTTTAAATTTAATATAAAGTGAGCCAAAACATTTTCGCGGTGAGCTAACTCCTAAGGGGCCTTCATTTGGCCAGATTGTCACATCGGCCACCGACTGCATAACTCGGAGATGTATTTTGTACGTGTATGTACGTTGAACTTCTTTTGCACCGCACGTAGCCAACCGTGCTTATCGGAGGCGCGAAATGTGGTCACGCAGAACTGACGGTGATTGATTTCATTAAGAAGCAAAGGTTCCCGCTGAGTTCATTTTCAAACAACGTGGGAGCTGAAGGGCACGTGGCTTTCTTTGTTTGGTCGTAGAACTCTCCACAGCCACGTCCTCTTGTCCTCCCTTGCACTGCCAGGGGCCACAATTGCTCCCTCGGCTCAATTCTTCACCAAGTCACCTTGTCCGTGCATTTGTGTGGAAGCCGCGCGGTGCGGCTACTGTGGCTTTCGCGAACTGAAATTCAGATACAAATGCATGCGGATGACATCTGCTGCAATACAGTTGCGGGGCTTTAGCATGACAGCAAACGCGCACGTGTGATGGATTTGACATTGCATCTGGATGAATCTTTCATTCAAATGGAAAACCTCACTGTAAACTTGATGTCTGATGCACTTTGTAGTTATTATATCTGTGACTTTCCCCGAACGCCCCCTTGGACTCCCCCCCTTCCCCCTTTCAATTTTTTCAATTTGATGAATTGTCACGATTGAAGTTAACGGTTTCATTTGAGGGAATCAAATATTTGCTCGTCTCGTTTTGTGCTGTAACATGTGCCACGTGATTTTTCGCGAAATTTTTGTTTACGTTACAATTAAAAAAAAATAACCAACAACAGTTTACTACAGTTTTGTTAATCCACTGCTTGATAAAGGCTTCCACGCACCGTATCGGTCATGGGGGTTGTGTGGCCAAACGTCACCACACTGACCAGTGCGGCAAAAGCCAACCGTTGTTAGCTGTGGCCAGGAATCGAACTCGGGTCGCCGAGTTCATAGCGAAGCGGAGCGCACCTATCACTGCACCACCGCTTCGCCCGTTGTATAATTAGCCCTTTAAAGTGTTTTCTTTCAATGGAGGTGTAGATATTGCCCTTATTAATACGGTCATTCATCATTATGGGGTGTTTTTTTCTCTCTCTCTCGCTCTCTCCAATTTTGACATTTTTAATGATCTCTTTCAATTTTAATGCGCACGTATTGTTAGCGTGCCTGCTGAGATTATTGGCACGTTTTTACGATCTACTGCTTGTCCGCACGCTTGTATCATCCTGGCCCCTATTGCCAAGCATATTGTGTCTCGATGGCGTCTCACTGGGTTGAGAGTAATGGAATTCATTGATGTTTAAAGAATGTCCATATGGGCGCATCCGACTGCGCCCGTATAACAACAGTCCATTAATATCCACTTCGCTGTCGGAAGCGAGAGCGCAACGTTCGAAGGCTGCCGCAGTTGATTTTTTTATTGGTTGCTGAGTCCATGGCCAGAAACCCTAAATGTCAAGCGGCCAGCAATGAACGGCGCCGATGAAGGTGCGTTCGGCCGCGGTTGACGCACTTCTCGAATTGGGCGAGGTTGCGAGAGACGACGGAAGATTATTCCTGCGAGGCGCGGGGGGGGGCACCTGCGATTGGTGATCCGGCACTCGCCGATTCATTCAGATGAAGACGAAGATCCCCCGTGTAGCCTTCACTGGCTGTAGAGGCAAGTGCTGTTAGAGAGCACCTACGAAGGTCGGCACGGCACACGAGCCGGTGGGTGGCCAACACCACGCCCGGCCGCCTTTGTCTCCCCATTGGCGATGTTTACACGCCGCTCCAGGTACTCATTTGAGGCTGAGTCGACCTTGGGGAGGCCCAGGACCGGTTCAGATAATCGTTACTGTTGTTGGCCATGAGCGCAAATCGAACTCGGGTCGCCGGGTTCGTAGAGTAACGCAGCTAACCGCAACTCCACCGCTCCCCACTCCTGTCACTCGCTCACCTGCGGGTCAGTCGCCTCGCCGTCAACTCTTTCATCGCTACTACCGTGGACTTCACTCGTTGATTCCTCCGCACCCAGGCTGAGGATGCGGTCTGCGAGACTGGCCGTTTCATCTCACCCGCACTGGGTTCAACCACCGCACTCCCGATTCGCAATGACGCATTCGCTTACTCGCCCACCCACTCGCCCACTCACTCGTTCACTCAATCATCCACTCATTCACCCAATCGCTCACCCACTCACACACCAACTCACTCAGCTACTCACTCGCCGCAATGCAGATCAAAACACATCTCTCTGCTTCTTCCCTCGCACTGCTCCACTTTGGAATTCCCTACAAGCTGCTCTTTTCCCCAGTTCTATTAACCTTTCTCAAATCATGACACGTTAACTCTTATCTGTTACGACTGTAATTGTGCTGTTTCTTTCTGGCCGCTGGGCGTTCTGTGCCTTTGTGACACAATGCAAACTCTAAATTGATTTAAGGTGTTCCTGGCCCTTAGATCCCTGGCATCACCCACAGATGTGTGTGTTGTTTCTCTTGTTTTAATTAGCATAACCTAAAAGTGATTATTCACGGATTTTACGACCACATTTAATAATTGTACACATCAAGTTGCTGCTGAATCACAGATTCGGCGTTTTAAGCCAATTTGCCCTGAAGCTAAATTAAAGTGAGGATTATCTTTTGAGTAAGTATCCTATGAAATTAAATGTTAAACTTTAAATTAGAGAGCTATGGAGGAGTGGTGACGAAGTGGTGAACGCACTGCGCTATGAACCCTGCGACCTGAGTTTAGCTTCCCTGTCGCAGCCGACGTAAGTGGCAGGCGACGTCTAACCGAGTGCTGGGCCCCCCTCTTCCCCAACCAGCACTGACCAGCGTGGTGAAGTATGGTCAAGCAAAATCAACGAATGACCATGCCATGGGGGGTTGGGGTGGCGTGGGACTTCAGCAGGGAATTAGAAACATCTGCAAGGTATTGACGTAGGGAAAAAAACCATACGTTTTATATTGTAGGCTGACAATGGCTTGGGTAGGACACAATGCGTACAAGGGCAGTCGAGGCTTAACACCGGTTGTTGAGACTAACAATGGAGTGGCAGCTAGCAGAGGGCCCACGTCCAACCCTCCGCCGAAGAGATGGGCCGATAATTCATACATCTGGCACCGACACTCACTTGCAGGTGCCAGACGGATTGCTTTGTCACAGGATTGTGAGATATGGTGATGAGCTTTGAGATGACTTCATCCAGCAATGGACAGATCATGGCTGATGATGATGATAGTGTGGCTTAATCGACGCTTAAACCACGTGTCTGTGCACGCTCACACACGTTGCTGTCGCCTCCACAAGTGCTATCGTGAGCAGGGTTTTATTCTCATATTCGTGGTGCTCTGTCAGGTCTTACCAGGGTTACGGCATGAGGATCAGACCTGAATTGTAAACGCAGGTTTTCGGCAGAAATCAATCTCGCCGTTTTAATTGTCGACATGAGATGAACCGATATTCAAAAGAGTGACAACGCTGAACGTTAGGGGCCTAGAAAGGGCTGGGCACTGCAGCGCCGAGATGTTTGATGCCGATTTAGCACAATCATACGGGCTCAATGTATGCGACAGCGCATCTTTCGCGATGTTTTCATGAATGCGCGATGGATTTTTTTTCGTATCAAAGAAGCCCCGAATTTGTGTAACCCTCCTGGGGCTCTGGGGAAACTGTGCCTTAACTATCTCTGAAAGAACGCGCACCACACCGCGTGTTCGGCAGTTTACGGGATACACTTTTGTACCCGTGTATTTTAAATTAAGAGTTGGGCATTCTTCAGTCCGTGTCTATCTGTGCGTATAAATGTAACTAAAGTAATACAGTTATAATACTAGATTGAGGTTGTATTGTTGACACCAGTGCACGAGTTTTAGGTGCGCCTTACTTCCCAGAGGATCTTGTAATCGGGAGAATATGGTATTGGCTTTGTCAATTTTTTTATTAATTCGATAAAAAATTTTTTTACTAACGTCGTTTTGCCATATTATCCTAAGTAATTTTGACTTCTTCTTGGCCAACATTGGCTCATCATCTCCCCGTACGATTAACGTGTATCCCCAATTGTAATTTTCGTCGCATGAATGAATCGTATTAAATGGGATTGTATCAATTTGTATCAAACTATTTTTTTTGGAGATGAGGATAGTCGGGAGGGTTATGGTGGGCAGTGTGAGGTCACCCTGGCGACTGATGTATAACATGAGGAGTGAATATTCAGAGGTTCCAAATTTTTTTTCTTCTTCCGAGCAATCTCGTCGAGGGAGAATAATGAATTTTGCACATTTCTGTTATATAACGCGCCTCTCTCTGCTCCTCAATGCAATCCATCATTGGTTTTTCGCCTTGAGTCTCAGGCACTGTTATGCAAGGCGCAATAGCCTCTCGCCGTAATGTATGACTTGTTGCGCCGTGTGGCGGTGACGTGATGCTTCGTGCAAATTCGCCTTCTGAGGAGAACGAGGGTAGAAGCAAAAGCAAAAATTCCCCTCTGCCTTGATGTCGTGCAACTCCGATAGCTTCCAACGGTCTTTTGTCTAACCAGGAAAGAGGGAGCCCATCGAGGCTCGTTATCTCCTTCGCAAGAAAACTGTCAAATAGTCGCATTTTTGTAAGGTGTTTAGACGTGGAACGTGAGCGTTGGATTTCACATTTTCAGTTGGATTTTTGTGGGGTTTTTTTCAGGATAACTTCGGGATTTCTTTTTTTTTTGGGGCGGGGGGGAGGGATTTTCCGAGCGTTTACATCAGGTAATAAATGCGACGGGCCTTCGTCGTCATCGCATTGACGTCAGCCTTTCAGATCAATCCAAAGCAAAAATGTACATCTTCCCAAAAACATTTTCATGTTAAAATGGGGAACATATCCTCAAATTAAGATATTTTTTGAGAGTTACGCTTTGGTGTTTTAAGACTGTCGTGAAGTTATGGGAAAAAAATCTAGGTTTTAGGTTTTGTAATATAAAAGATAATCAGTGCCAAAATACGAGTCAAAAGTGGTAGGTAATTATATTTTTGAGCCCTTATTTAACTTCTCTAATTACATATATAATTGTTTTCATTTCAAATACACCAACCCAGGTTTTAGAATAACGTATACATCAGAGTGAAGAGGTTTGAATTTTCCTGCTCAGTACAGCAAAACCAGCATTGAATAACCTTCACATTTTCCCAAGCCAACAGAGTGACTTCGGTGTGCCGAAGAGGAAAGTTTTTAATCAGTGCAATAGAGCCCGCTTTAGGATCAGAAATATGAACACTGACAAATAAAATTAAACAATAGCGTAAAATTACATGGATAATTATGTTTGTTTTAGATACATGCTGGCAGTTACACTGAGATGCAGAAAGAGGAACTCAAGGATCTCATAACAAATACAAATTAGAACCTTTTTTTGACTGATGAATAACAAAAGGGACTTGGGGCAAGAAGGAATGACGGCCGACGCACGAGGCTGGTGATGAAATAGCAGCTAAAGCAGAGACAAAAAAAACTTCGAGATGGAGCATTGAAATGGGCGCACGTGCGGGAGCGAGATGGAATGTGACACTGGGTGAATCATGATGGATGGCGTCATCACGACGAGGCCTTCATCCAGCAGTGAATAGATCATTGCCGAAGATGACGTTATTGATGCCATGGTGGGATGGCTTGATGTTTAAGGGCTCAGCGCCCTTCATGAGTCTCAATCGATTTCTTGAAGGAGCTTTTAATATAACAGTGCACGCCTTCTGTCCCTGACTTCACAAATATCAAGGGTACTTGGAGCAGTGGCTGCCGCCCATTGTAATAAAGGCGCGACACACAGAGGCCACCGTCTTACATTCTACACCTGCTCCTTGACAGATTCTCCGGTTAGATTTGCTGCACGTTTTTAATTTTCTTGATTTAATCCTCGCCGCGTGCAGTTAATAGAATTACATTTCGAGCCTCGGAATAGATTTGGGTAAGCGATTGCATTCTCCGTGATTGCGAGCCACTTTTTTGGAATCGAAATGATGCATTGTGTTTCATTATTAATGTTTGAGATAGCGGAAGCCGTTCCGGTTATTTTATTTGCTTCTCCCCCAGCCTCTGACCGCACACCATTCCCTCCCCACCTCTCAGCACCCTGACAGCTCTTACCCCACCTACCACCCCCCCCCCCCCCCCACACTTTTTTTTGCTTGCTACGAATCAACTGCAGCGACTTGCCAAAAACGAAATGTTTGCGTGAAGGTGATAATGTCACAAAACGGATTATTGCTGTGCCGCACGATCGCGGCTGGTTAAGCCCGAATCGGATTGCACTGCGAGCGGAAGCCAGCGGCGGGGTTCGGGGAGGCAGGAGGCGTTCGTACGTCACGGTGGCTCGGTAGATGTTGACTACCTCGCCTGGCGTGCAGGAGGTGGTCGGGTTCAATCCCGACCCTTGACGCCTGCTGTATATTTATAGTTTGATTGTCTCTTTCCGCATGGCCGCGTGGGTTTTTTCTCGGGATCCTCTGGTTTTTTTTGCTCCACGTTCAGAATCAACAACACGCGTTTAGAGAACAACACTCGTTTCGAGTATGTGGCTGCTATTGAGTGTCCACGTGATAAGCCACTTCGTTGAGCTATTATTTGTGGCCAGGTCCCTTATGAAAAAAAAGCTGTATAGCTCAGTGGGCCTTAGCTGGTAAAATAAAATAAAATGGCTTCATAGCTTAGTTTAAGTCATAAAATAAAATTAGTTAAAATTTTAGTGGTTTAGTAGATGGGACTGCAGCACAACGCTCGAGCTTGACCTTGTTTAAAAAATGGGGGCAGCGTGCAACAAACCCAAGGGGTGGGTGGGTGAGGGGGATGCGCAGCACAGCCAATGTGAAAGAAACTTTAAACGAAAGTATAAACTTTAAACCGGGCTACACGTCGCGTCCGGACATCGTAATACAACAACAACAAAACGCCATTATCAAGATACCTTACCGAACTCCCATGGTGAACCTAAACTTTTCTGGAAAGCGATAAAAGCCCTTGAAGGTTAAAAATCGAGGACGGCGGTCGACCGCCTAAGCTTTCGTTCAGTGGTTACCTGCAATACGGATGCAACCAATATCTTTAATTCCCGCCACGTGTCTGCAGGGCCGCATCTTACGCAAAACTTTAACCCCTTCCAAAGTCCCAATTCCTCGTCTCCCCAAGGCCCCCACCAATTGCTCCCCCCACGTTGCAATTGTACGCCAGCCTCTGACATCGCTGACGTGCTCACCGCATTGAACAACAACAACAAAAAATCTCACGCTCAGATGGCGCTGACAATCTCCCTGCCTTTGCCCTTTGATGTGTGGCAAACCTCATTGCTGAACCCGCATCCCATATTCTTAACCTCTACGTCTAGGTATCGACGCTGCCTGAGCTATGCAAAACTGCTTTTGTGCCCCCCTCTTCATAAAGGAGGAGGTGCCACTGATGAACCAAATAACTACCACTAGATTTTCCATCTTATCCCTCCCCCCCCCACTAAAAATACAAATGACTGATTTCATCCAAGAGAATAACCTGCTGCACCCCAAACAATCAGGCTTTAGGGAAAAGTTTAGCGCAACTCGGGCGGTGCTAGACACGCCTGATGTCTATCTTCAGCCTGGATAGTAAAGATCGCTGTTGCCATCCTCTTCCCTGACCTATCGAAAGTATTTGATCCAGGATATCGCGACATCTTACTCCGGAGCCAACTGAACTGCTGAACGTGTCCGATCCTACAATGAACTCGTTCCAGAGCGACCACTCAGACCCCTCCTCGCAGGTCACGTCTGTAAGCTTCCTTTTTCTCAAAAGGAACCCCCTATCAGTTTAACACATAGGCTTTCGCAACCAATATTATTCAAACTTTACTGGCTGTGTCGGATGGTGGAGGGTTGCGACACATACTCGCACGATCTAACCCAAAAACACTTATTATGGAACCCCCCTATCAATAAAGGTGTCCCTCGGGGCTCCATAAATTGTCCGTTCTCCTTCTCTCTTCATGTCTAGAACCTATGAGACTCACTGATCCACGCCATCCCTAAACGTGTTCGCTGATGACGCCGCCGTGATGGTATCTGGCAAATGCGAGGCTGATCTATGTGCTGAGCTGCAGCGAGGCTTTGACTTACTCCAAATGGACATAAGTTATCTCAAACTTGTTCTTAATGACAGCAAACACCAAACTCCGTGGCGTTCTCTGGAAAGCCGTCAATTGATCCCCCCCCCCGTTAATCAACTATCAACAACCTGAACGTATCAACAAGTTTAAATACGTAGGCGTCACTCTCGATCACAAGCTATCTGTTGCTGTGCATAGCGATCATATTTGTAATTAAACAAAATTAAGACGCAAATTGGCTTCCTCTACAGAAACGAACGTTGCATCCCGCCCCGACTCTCGATGTTTTTTTTCGACTCTTTAGAGAGTTGGTATGAGTTGTGCCCCAGTCCGGTTCCATTGCCCCACTCCTCGATGCCCCCCGCAGTACCCATCATCACTGTGAACGTTATTTATACTCCCGTGAGCCCCCCCCCACCACCACCACCACCACCCCAACCTACATAGGCAAAGGCATGAAGGCCGTCTTCATCCTCAAAGTGTTGCAATATAAGTCTGCTGTTAAATATCTTCTGCTTATTTTTTTTCTCCACAGGTAAATCCCCAAATCCTTCGAAGCTCCTCCAACCTGTTCCTGATCAAATTCCCCCTGCCCTCCCCCTCGTCAACCCCATGTGAGAAGCAAACTCGGTTTAAATTCCCTCCGTGTGGCAGCCCCTAATCTCTGGAATAACTGAGCGAAAATGTTGGATAAAAACCTTAACCATCCTTGTCTGACTTTAAATCACGTTTAGACCTCAGATTTCCCTTAAAGTGGGTGTGCAATTGATTGTTCTGCTTTGCGGACTGTAAGTTATAAATGCTTGTTTTTGTATGTGATGCGTTCTATTGGCCTTGTTGCATTTTCCGTGGCTGTTTATACCGTGTTGATGTACGGACCCTGCCGCTTGAAACTTGACCCTGGAGCAGTTGTGTTTGGATTATTTTGTTGACCTTTATTTTGCTGCAGTGTGGCCAGGTTTTTGCAGTGTAACCAGGTCCCCATCGACAATGAACATTTATTGCCCCATGGGTTTACGAAAACCAGAATACAACCTAAATGCCAAATGAGATGAGTGAAGATGCAATCTGGGTTTCTCTCTCACACCATTCTGCTCCTGTCAATAGAATTAAGCCAAGTATTGAAATAGATTGGGAGCCATTTGATGAATGGTTGCAATGCCCATTGCTTAATGGTATAATTTTTTGTACTTATTTTTTTTTACTTCATTCTACGAATTTTCCAAACAACCATGGCAATCTTTGGAGCAAGTCGAAGAGAACGCCAAAGGGATTTTAGAAGTAAGGAAACGAGAAAGGATCACCAATGCTGTTCTTAAAGCCACAGAAATCGAGCGCTAATGGGCAGAACGCATCACAGCTGGCGAGACACCAGAGGAGACCGAGAGAAGGGAGGAGAGAGAGAGACGGCCGAAGGGACAACAACAGCGGTGAGACGACATCACAGAGTTCGAGGATTACCGATAAACGGGAGCCACTGGGGAAAGGGAGGAATGGAAGCAAATAGGGGAGGCCTTTGCCAAGCAGTGGGAAGCTTAGGCTAAACAACAGCAACAACAACATAATTTAGTGAGATAGCTGAGCCATCAACATAGGGGAACTTAGCCCATCCAGGCTCACCCCTCCTGCCCCCTGCTCCTCACCGTCACCCCCCTCTCGACGCCCCTCGATGCCGAGTATCAGGAGGTCTAATGGTGCTCGGGAAAGTGTCTGTTGATGTACACCACTGGCGGGACGACACGGGGCATTGCGTTTAAGAGGCACATCACTCTAATGTGCGTTCAAAGTTAAAATCAATACTTCGTTAACTGACCTGCGGAGGCGATTGGCGATTTGGGTGATAGGATGGGATGCGGGCCTGTTGAAGCTTTTTCTCTGTTTTTTGTTGGCCGTGCCATTGAAGGGACGGTACTTTTCGACAATGGATAAAACATGGCCTCAGTGGTTTAATGGCATTGGCTTTTGCTTTACAGATGACATAAAAAGAAGCGACTTCAAGTTGAATACCTGTAATTTAAAAGGGGGCAGGATGCAACGGCCAAGGCAACTGCATCTGATATTGACGATGCCTCTGCGTGAATCTTTTTTTTTCGTTAAAAGTTATTTTCGTAAAGTGTGTGTGTCTTAAAAACATTTTTACGAAGTTATTTTGTCACGGTGGAATTCATTATTCGGAGATTTGATGACGTAACACGATTTGATTCAAGGAATTATTTCATTTTTAAACACGTGGCGGCGAGTTGTAGCACCACCCGTGGCAGCTGTTGAACACGCGCCATTCATTGCACGCATTTGAAGCATAGCAATCCATATTAATTGATCCGTCAGTGCATCGTTCTGCCGCCTATAATCCGAACGTGAGTTGAACGCGTCATATCGACTGTTGAGAAAAGTAAATGGGCTTGGGGAAGACGTATCGCTAGAAGGGGCGACGGCTGGTGATCGAGACTAGCAATGGAGCGGCAACCGACTATTAGCAATATTTAAATAGTTTTTTTTTTATTTTACCATGTAAGGCCCACTGAGCTATACAGCTCTTTTTCAGAAGCGACCTGACCGCAAATGATAGCTCAACAAAGTGGCGTATCACGTGGACATTAATCACAGACAAATGCTCTTAAGCGCATGTTTGTAAATGTAAAGAGGAAAATAAACCTGAGGACTCGGATAAAAATCTATACGACCACGGGGAGAACATGCAAACTTTAAATATACGGCAGGCATCAGGGTCGGGATCAAACTCACGACCTCCTGTATACCAGGCGAGGGAGTTAACATCTCCTAGCCACCGCGGTGCCCCAAAGGAGGGAATCACGCTCAAGAGGGCGTTCACCGCAGAGAGGACGGAGGAAGGGTCGTCTTGCGTGCCAGAGGAGCTGGAGTGCTTCATCGCGAGGCCGCGTGCGCTGGCAATGGCTTGTGGATGGCGACGGCCTTACATCTAGCAGCGGATAGATCACAGCTGGCGATGATGACGGTGGTGATGGAGTGCGTGCACGTGCGTGCGTGCGCGCATGCTCGCGCTCACAACGCTGCCTTCTATCCCAGTGCGGTGAAAAGTACTTGTTTGTTTCCGTTTTTGCCGGAGAAGAAGATACGAACAAAAATAAACGGCGTGTGTGTAACAGCCTAGCTCTGGATTTCAGATCACACAAATACATACAAGCGAGAGGCTGGAGGCCGAATAAC
The DNA here is from genome assembly GCF_048934315.1 of Petromyzon marinus. NCBI lineage: Eukaryota > Metazoa > Chordata > Hyperoartia > Petromyzontiformes > Petromyzontidae > Petromyzon > Petromyzon marinus. The sequence continues at coordinate 6,907,317 of NC_133716.1, read as the reverse complement.
CGTTGTGGATGCATCTACTGGCAGTGCACGTACAGATGCTCAAGAGAGAGAGGTCGGGGGGGGGGGGGGAGTCGACGTCCACAAGGAAGGGATGGCTTTCACCAGGTGTGACCATGGAAACAGTGAGCCATTTAATGTTTTTTGTTCGATGTTTTTTCTCGTAGAAATCTGGTACAGAGCACAAACCGCGATGTTGGGGGAGAGCGGTAGAGAAACTCCGCGGACAAAAGCCCCGAACGCCGAGGAAGGTGGGATGATTGGGTTCGCTTCCCAATCTACGTTCCTCAATTATGGCCATAATTTGTCTTTGGTCCGAGATCCATGAGTCTCTCTTCCTGTGTCTCGGTGTAATTGGGTACCGTGAGCCGGGGTGCGTGTTGAACCATTTCATTTTCACAACAACAACAAAAATATTCCAGGAAGGGGAATTTATGCTTTTATTTCATAGATGGCTTTCTGGTCTTCCGTATTACATTATTTTAGGAGCAAGTTAATTTGCTTGAGGGGAGCGGTAGCGTGTAGCGGATAGCGCTACGCTGCGCTACGAACCCGGCGGCCCGAGTTCGATTCCCGCTCACGGCCGACACCTGTGCCGATTATCTGAACCGGTCCTGGGTCTCCCCTAGGTTGACTCAGCCTCAAATGAGTACCTGGTGCGGTGTGTAAACATCGCCACTCGGGAGAAAAAAGCGGCCTGCTGTGGTGTTGGCCACCCACCCCCTCATGTGCCGTGCTGGCCTTCACAGGTGCTCACTCACAGCACACGTGCCCTAACAGTCTGTCCATGGCTATGAAGGGCTCCATACCGACATCTTACTATGGCTGAGAACTACGAGGCACTGAGTTGGTCATGTGGGGTGGCCACCTGGGGCGTTCACGAGGTCGATTCGCTCGCGTCGGGTGACTGGATTTTTTAATTCAGGAAATCTGCGGGAGCGCCCCGCGAGTACTCGTCCCTGACACCCTTACCAGGGACGAGTGCTCCGGGCCACTCGCACTTCCGCAGATATTCTTTTCCTGCGTCAAAGAAAGTTTCGTCGAAAAGTGTGAAAGTCAGCAGCGTCTGGACTGGGTCCCTGACTTGATCATCTTGCCCCAACCTTTACCTGGCTCCCACCTTTATTCTTCTCTTTCATTCTCTACTATTTTATTTCTCTTCCCTCTGCTACTCTCTCTTGGATCCCAATCACAACTGGGATCTTATTTAGATGCGCCCGTTTGTACGGGTCAGGGTGATCACTTGCACCCTGCCAATATCTTTGTTGTTGTTGGGCTACATACCAAAATCTCTATCGAGCCGCACTCAACTTGTGGTACTAGGGCCCAGCACGGAAACCTCCAAAGTAAATGTCAACGGCACCCACCTTCGCGACTCTCTGCCCGCTTAAGCTGCCATGGAGTGCCTCCGTTGTCGCAATCCTATTTCGTTGGAAAGCATCGGCAACAGTTTTGCGAGTCGTCGTTCTGACCGCCGCCGCCAATGCGTGCAAACGAATGCCCACACTGAGCAAAGCTCCCACCCCACCATCCCACCCTCTTGCCTGACCGTCCATCAGTCCAACGGCCCGCGAAAGGTTGCAGGGGGGAGGGGGTGGTGGGGGGATGTTCATGTTTTGCTCGCTCGCACGCCGTCACGCTCAGGAGACACGGCTGCGAGGCAAAACGAAAAGCCGGAAAGAATCGCAAAAAAATCCTCGCCCGCCCGCTCTGGCAGGCAGCCGCTTCTCATGAGAACAGGACTGATTTACATGAAGGTAAATTAGTTTGGAGCTCATTTTAGGCTTATTAGATAGTACGTTAATATGTATCTCGCTTTTTGCCGGTCCCATGAGAAATACGGGCCGATAGTCAGGAGCTGAATGCTCAAAAGTGCCTCTAATTGCGTGTCTTTGCACTCGTTACGGGGGGGGGGGGGGGAATGCATATCCTTAGTTTTGCGTCGCCACCCATTCCTGGGTCAACACTAAGTTGCCACATTTTGGTGGGTCCCACTGGAATAGAAAACAAGGAGCTCTGAAAGTCTCGTTATGAATACGAGGAAGCTAAAGATGTACAATTTGCTTTTTTTGCAAAATAAAATTTTGAAATATCCCGCCACCCCCTCGCCCCGATTTTATCCAGATTATGCGGTCAGCGTTGCATCACGAGAAAATGCACCCTTGCAGATCTCTCGCAGAGCAGCGCAATCTTTCATGTTGGAGAATGGCCCACGGAAGCGGATATCACAGAGCTACCTCTGAGCGCCCTACAGGTGACCTCTGGTCAAACGCAGTAAGGGGGCAGCACTTTCCCACCCGCTCTTGACCGGCGTGTGGGTAATGTCCATCGCACGCCGGTCAAACCGACATTTTAAGCCTCGCAGCTGGAATGTGGCCAAATTGAGCGCGGAACCAAATGTAACGCTTGCGCAGTCTTTGGTGACCATCAACACGTTTTTGTAATCTTTATTGAGACCGGAGGAATCCGACGAGCTGTGAAGCTCTTTTGTCACAGATGTCCAGCATGGGCGGGTCACACTGAGACCATCAACTGATTACACTTGATCACCTGTTTTACCACAAGCATGCGTGTTTAATTCAGACTTAATAATGCCTTGTAATAGGTGTCTATCTAGTCTTTAAAAATCTTAACACCTCCTGCGTTATTGCCAGAGAGGGTACAGCCTTTTCTGCTTTTTTATCATCTTAATACTGGCAAAAAAGGGTCCTGTAGATAAAAACTGCTTAACACAAGCTATTAATGCTTTGGCGTCTGCATCGTCTGTGTGCTGTTCAGCTTTTGGCGCTCTCTGGTCCAGCACTGATGAAACACGATCATGAAGAGACAAAGCAGTTTCGAGGACAATGCATAGATTACCAGGGCATATCTGTACGCATGTTTCACCATGACTGTGTGTGTGTGTGCGTGGTTAATGCAGACATTGTGCTTTGTAATAGGTGTGTCTATTTGGTGTTTGAACATCTTAACACTAACAGTGAGGGAAAAAAGTATTTGATCCCCTGCTGATTTTGTACATTTGCCCACTGACAAAGAAATGATCAGTCTATAATGTTAATGGTAGGTTTATTTGAACAGTGAGAGACAGAATAACAACAAAAACATGCAGAAAAACGCATGTCAAAAATGTTATAAATTGATTTGAATTTTAATGAGGGAAATAAGTATTTGACCCCCTCTCAATCAGAAAGATTTCTGGCTCCCAGGTGTCTTTTATACAGGTAACGAGCTGAGATTAGGAGCACACTCTTAAAGGGAGTGCTCCTAATCTCAGCTCGTTACCTGTATAAAAGACGCCTGTCCACAGAAGCAATCAGTCAATCATATTCCAAACTCTCCACCATGGCCAAGACCAAAGAGCTCTCCAAGGATGTCAGGGACAAGATTGTAGACCTACACAAGGCTGGAATGGGCTACAAGACCATTGCCAAGCAGCTTGGTGAGAAGGTGACAACGGTTGGTGCGATTATTCGCAAATGGAAGAAACACAAAATAACCGTCAATCTCCCTCGGCCTGGGGCTCCATGCAAGATCTCACCTCGTGGGGTTGCAATGATCATGAGAACGGTGAGGAATCAGCCCAGAACTACACGGGAGGATCTTGTCAATGATCTCAAGGCAGCTGGGACCATAGTCACCAAGAAATCAATTGGTAACACACTACGCCGTGAAGGACTGAAATCCTGCAGCGCCCGCAAGGTCAACCTGCTCAAGAAAGCACATATACATGCCCGTCTGAAGTTTGCCAATGAACATCTGAATGATTCAGAGGACAACTGGGTGAAAGTGTTGTGGTCAGATGAGACCAAAATGGAGCTCTTTGGCATCAACTCAACTCGCCGTGTTTGGAGGAGGAGGAATGCTGCCTATGACCCCAAGAACACTATCCCCACCGTCAAACATGGAGGTGGAAACATTATGCTTGGGGGTGTTTTTCTGCTAAGGGGACAGGACAACTTCACCGCATCAAAGGGACGATGGACGGGGCCATGTACCGTCAAATCTTGGGTGAGAACCTCCTTCCCTCAGCCAGGGCATTGAAAATGGGTCATGGATGGGTATTCCAGCGTGACAATGACCCAAAACACATGGCCAAGGCAACAAAGGAGTGGCTCAAGAAGAAGCACATTAAGGTCCTGGAGTGGCCTAGCCAGTCTCCAGACCTTAATCCCATAGAAAATCTGTGGAGGGAGCTGAAGGTTCGAGTTGCCAAACGTCAACCTCGAAACTTTAATGACTTGGAGAAGATCAGCAAAGAGGAGTGGGACAAAATTCCTCCTGAGATGTGTGCAAACCTGGTGGCCAACTACAAGAAACATCTGACCTCTGTGATTGCCAACAAGGGTTTTGCCACCAAGTACTTAGTCATGTTTTTCAGAGGGGTGAAATACTTATTTCCCTCATTAAAATGCAAATCAATTTATAACATTTTTGACAGGCGTTTTTCTGGATTTTGTTGTTGTTATTCTGTCTCTCACTGTTCAAATAAACCTACCATTAAAATTATAGACTGATCATTAATTTGTCAGTAGGCAAACGTACAAAATCAGCCGGGGATCAAATACTTTTTTCCCTCACTGTACCCGTATTGTTTACCAGAAGGGGTGAAGCCTGCTATTTTACTTTTACTTGGATTAAGCTGAAATCCTGAATTCGAACCCAGGCTTCAAGTGGTGCCGGCTGAGCGCTCTGCCCTCTGAGCTCTGCCTTCCCCCGTCCCCCCGGATGTAATTTTTTTGTTGGGCCAAGCGTGCGCATTGCGCGGTGGCCAAAATGTATTTTGCCCGCGAGCGCGTAGCTCATCGTGCTTGACCCTGGGCTTTATGCATTCCGCTCGTCACCACAGGACTGTTGGTTGGCATGAGAGGCTGAGAGAATTAATCAGGGTCGCTGTTGTTATCCAAATTGAAACATGAGGAATGACGATAAAGCCACTGACTGCACCGTGCGTACCGCCGATACGGAGTCAATTTTTACCCGTTAAATGAAGTAGACGCGTGTTTTTAATTGAATTTTAATTCTCTACATTAAATCATCTAAATTACTGTGCTCCGTGATATGTTAAAAAAAAAAACTTGCAATCCAGTCCATTAAGGGGAGGTTTCACCGTGTGTGTTGGTTTCATGTAAAAAAATAATCCCATCGCCATTGCACATTGGTTAGTGATGCTGCTGATGCATTGGCAGTAGTGCATGAGCAATAAGCATTTGTCAATTAACACTGTCTTAAAATACATTAATTAAAAAACGGGACATTTTATATAATGACGCATCACCATTTTTTATAATATGCTGTGAAGAAGAGCAATTGTCCAAACGTTGCCTACTATATATGTTAAGGCCACAGTGTTACTGACCAATATTTTGAGTTCCAATCATATTGCAGCATATTATTTTGTTGCGATAGTACATCCCCATACAACTTTGCATGTGCCCTGATTATCTATTAGAATGTTGGAAGCTAAGCAGGCATTTAGCTTGGTTAATATTGGAAAAGCAGGTGTTCTAGGCTCGAGGTGGCAAGGGAATTGCAATAAAGTATTGAATTCTTGAATTCGTCCGTGTGGAGCTTTGAGCGTTATCTTCTCTGATTTCATCCGGCGTGAAGGCAAACACTCGTCAATGTAATGTAATTGGCCACGCATCCCAATGCAGGATCCTCCTGGGAACGATTCTTAACATTCAGGGAGGCGGTACTGGTTACATGAAGAGCATTACTGTTATTATCGGTGGAAGTTGATTTTTCACACACCGACATCACGAACGTGTTTTCTGTTTGAATATTTTAAACAAAAAATCCTACCAATTATATGGAGCATTCTCGCTGTGGACCAACCATGCATGCTCAATCAATATCCATCTTGAAGAATCACTAAATAAAAATTCTGAACACAAATAAGCAATTTGCATGTTATCTGGCTTATCCTTTCACACTGCACAATGTATGCCCTGTTAACTTACCTCTGTCAGGAATACGTAAGTTTGTTTGTACCCTGCAATTAACAAGGAGATGAAATGCACCCGTTGAGATGCATGCTACGTTGCCTCTTGGAAGGGTGACCTGGGTCATTTTTTTAAATGTTCTCTACTTTATAAACAGGTTTTTTTTTTATTCTTAAGTGAGTGGATCGGAGGGGAGGTGGGTGAGCGAGTGTATGGGTGAGTGGATGGGTTGGTAGGTCGGTGAGTATGTGAGTTATTGGATGGGTTGGTGGTTGAATTACCAACACAGGGATAAAAAGCACAACAACAATAACAACCATTCACCACTAAATGGCAGTGACGTCACCAGGGCAGTTGTGCCATGCTAGGTGCACTTTGAGGTCACGTGAAGTGTCGAAGGCCCATTGGCATGAGGTCACAGGACATACCCAGGTGCCATGGGTTGACTGACTGAGATGACTGGCAGATGCACCAACTTGATGCGTTTTAGCCACCCGGCATTCCGCTCGTTGTTGAGAGCATCGCTCCTATGCCTCCAACGTCAAAGACAGAGATCCTCCGTATAGCCTTAATAGACTGTTTGGGCAAGTGCTGTTCGCGAGCACCTATGAAGATTGGCACGGACACACAGGGGCGGATCGCCAGAACCACACCTGGCCGCCTTTGTCTCCCTAGTGGCGATGTTTACACATATTCTTTGGTTCTTTCGGTAAAGCCACGTGGATAAAAAAATGAATAATAATAAAAAATAAAGTTAACAAAAATAAATAAAAATAATACTGTAGCCTAGTTCTTAATCGGAGTGAGTGTACTGGCAGTCTATAATGTAGACTGTAGCCTGGTTCTTAACCTGAGTGAGCGTACTGGCAGTCTATAATGTAGACTGTAGCCTGGTTATTAAGTTTGGTGAGTGTACTGGCAGTCTATAATGTAGACTGTAGCAATTGTTATTAAGCTGGGTGAGTGTACTGGCAGTCTATAATGTAGACTGTAGCCTGAAAAAAAAAATTCGCGACTGCACCAGGTACTCATTTGAGGCCGAGTCGACCTAGGGGAGACCCAGGACCAGTTCAGATAACAGTCACTGGTGTTGACCGTGAGCGGCAATGGAACCCGGATCGCCGGATTCGTAGAGTAGCGTACTCACTGCTGCGCCACCACTCCCCTCCAGTATCACACACGCACGCGCATAAACACGGGAGAACAGAATGTGACATTACCACGAATGGGCAGTGGTAGGTTATGCGCTGTTCCAAAGGCGCGAATACCAAATGCGCGTTTTTATTTATATGTATACTTATTGACAAGTGAGACAACCTCGCAGTTGAAGTAGGTAAAATCGTGCGAACACATCGACGCACGTGGGATGTAATTTTGACGATGTTTATCAACAGTTTGAGAGGGAGCTATCCCGCATTAACGTTGAAAGTCATTAGTCTGGCACTCGCATGAAGCTCTACGCGCGGAGTCTGAACGCGTGGCATTCACACGAGCATGTCTCCCTGGCCACAAAGGGGTGGGCAAATCATATCCCTCTGCATGGCCAGTTCCTAATTGGTTTGGCGCACGATGCCCCGGGTCAAACAAAACAAAACACACAAAAAAATACTTGGTCGCGATTGCACGAGCCATTGCGCGAACCATTGCCCACACCTTGAACGTGTCTGAGACGCCTGAAATCGTGGAGGCGTCGCCGTTAATCTTGACCAAAGATTAGTTTGCAACAATAAACAACAACAAAAACGCGCGCGCGTGCCTCTGCGAACTGTGAAGTGGACGGAAAGTCACGCGTCTTGTCCCATTAATGTACAACGGCTGCCCTCAAGTCTTCCACAGTCACTTTGGAGGGCCTTCCCCTGTGCCCTTTTGGCCATAGGGTGGTTACTTTCGGTAAACTCAGCTGTGCTTGCGCAAACGTCGCCTTTACGGCGCGCAAATACTGGGATTTATTCCCAGTGTACTGCCACCTGAGTTTCTGTATTTCATTGCAGATACATTCACAGGCCTCAACATTTACATTGACACTTAAGTGAGCTCACACATTTTAGATAATAATGGACACATACAGTATATATGCGTGGTTCACCGATGTGTTTTCGGGTTGTACCACGTGTTGCCTGGCTTGATGTTCAACTCTTCGCTCCACGTAGCTAAAAGCTTGTTCAGGAGTGAGGCAGTGGGTAGGTGGGCGAGTGTGTGTGTGGGTAGGAGGGCGATTGAGTGAGTGGGCAAGGGAGTGAGTGAGTCATTAGGTGGGCGACTGATTGGGTAGGTGGGTAAGGGAATGGGTGGATGAGTGAGTTGATGGGTGGGTGGTTCCGTGAGTGAGTTTGTTGGTGTATGAGTGGATAGTTTGGTGGGTGAGTGGGTGGGTGGTTGAGTCAGTTTCTAAAGAAGCTCCCAGCATGTGGAGTGAAACATCATTGAACATTCTGAACAACGTGGGGTACAACTCAAAAATACATCAGAGACCTGTACAGCACAACCGCGGATACCTTAGTGGTAGTAGTAGTAATGATGATAATAATAAGAGTCAAATATACGAATAATGAAATAACTATTGAGTTTTTTTGACAAAAACTTGAAATGAAAAATTGTACTTGCAAATCCTCCACATCTGGAGCGGTACCTGTCAGGGAAGCCTCTAGCTGCCCACCTGATGGAAGGAAGAAAAAAAAATCCAGACGAATCATGTTTTATCCTGGGAAATCATATATATATATAAATAAAAAGGAGAAACTGTCCCTTGAACTTAATAGCCTGGCATAATGAGCCATAGCCCTGCCATCCGTCAGAACTCACACCTCTGGACAGTTATGGATGGGATCTCAACCCTTTTTGGCCAAGCCTGTCAGAGACCGCTTTCGTTATCACACCAAACACGGAGAAGGAATCTCTCCGCCGCAAATGGACCGGCCGCTATTTTATTGTCGGCGGCGACAAGGGGTCAGCGTGCCGGACTATTTCCGCACGCACTTTTTGGTTTAGATGCATTTCCCCCCCCCCGCCCCATACTCTTATTTTGTTAATGCTTTACAACAATGGATGACAGTGTCATCAGCCACTAGCTTTGTCGGTCTGCGCCATCTGTCTGCAACCTGAGGGCATGATGACGGGTTAATAATGATGTGACGTAAACCAGACGTCAGCATAAAGTTACGTTGCTGTTAGCGACTTGCCCGATGGGGCGGCTCGGCGTTAATTTGACGTTGAGAGGCGCATCGCCGATGACGCACACGTCCTACGCGTACGTCGTCGGGAACGGGAGAGTGTTAAACGCTTCGGAGGGTAAAACGCGGTCTCGAGAGCGTTGCAGGATCCACGCGTGTGCACGATTCTCAGAACTTGTTTATACCACGGTCGGCTGGTGAGGACAGTTGCGGCGGCGTCGTTCCAAGCAGCCTTCCGAATCGCCCACCGCTGTTTAGCGCGGCGGTGGGCCATGCACCGTTGGCAACTGCGTGGAATGAACAGTTGTTACGTGATTTTAATGATCACATTGTACGTGTATGAAAACAAAACAGAAACTATTGCGGCTGGATTATAGACTATACATAAGCAAGCTGTTGTGGATTTACATTAGCCATTCATTTGTTCTGTTTTTTTTTTTTTTGTGGAGCTCCTGGATTGCCCACTTTAACATTTCGCGTCCAGGAGCACATTTGCTTTTAATGGCCTTAATAACGAGCATGGATGCGTGTTTGAGCGTGCAAAGCGCCAAGGGACGAGACGCAGGGGCTTTGAATGTGGCTTGGGTGCCTTCAATATCAGTTTATCATTTGGGAGGGGGCAGGGTTAGGGTACCTATACTGTAGATGTGACAATTCATCCGTTCGATGGTTCATCTTTATTCTTAAACTCGCAAATTTGTTGCGTCAAGCTGCTCGAGGTGACAACCATTCGCCTGCCGTGTAAAAAAAAAAAAAACATTTATCAAGAGGAGGAGGAGTCGGTTACTTGAATCGAATTGTGACCCTGAGCTTGCGGCAGTTCACCGCGCCGCCGGGTGGAGAGGGGCGAATCGCCTTCGTCAGCGGCGGTCAGGCGAAGGGTTAACAACAAACGTACAACAACAACAACAACAACGGTACAGCGCTTTCGCTGAGTGTGCGCTGCCAGCGTACGGCAATGATGATGTCTGCTCGCAGTGCCCGGAGGAGACCCTTCACAGCACCTTGTGGGTTGTGTGCCGATGTTATGGCCCTTTACGAACTCCCAATGACAAACAAAAGAAACAAAAATACCCGTCAGAGCCGACTGGGCTCAGTCCGCACGAAGGACGAATTGCGGGCGCTTCACGAGTGGCCTTTTTGCCGTGGCAGCAATGTCATTACCCCGGCACGCATGTCGCGTTGGTGACTTGCCAATCGCGGCGTCGTCATTTTATTTATTTGCACGTCACGGTGAATGCGGCATTACGGCTCTCTTGGAGCGCACCGCGGCGATGCCGATGCGCGAAGAAGAGTCGATTGCCGAATGTGTGTGCGTTTCTCAAAATACACTTACTGCCCTTAAGCTAATCGACACATTGCGTTTAGTTTTAGCTGTTGGAGCCTCAAACATTTACAGTGAATCCGAAGAATTGTAAAAATGGACGGCTGTGACTAAAGCTATCTTCGGTCGCCGACAGTTATTATTACTGGACTTGCAATAAGGAGGTCGCTGGTTCTTAAATGCCACCAACCTCTGTCCAGCCAGCAGTATAGATGCGATATAAATACAGTTAATAATGCGGAGGCAAATTGTGGGCACACCCACCTCTTCCACCTAAGACATCTGGCCTCTAACGGGGCACTCTTTCTCCCTCTCGTGGAAGACTTTCTGCCAGCAGTGGCATTAGAATGCAATTGCAGGGCTGCGCCGTCATCTTGGTTTATTCACTACCAGCACAGATGCACTCTTGTGTTTCCGTACGTAAAGATATCAGTTGCAGAGAGACAACTGGAGAACACATCACGGAATGCGTGCTCATGGCAGTTATTGATCACGGACTGGAATATGAAAAAGTTTAAATAGAGAGGCGAGCAATTGCAGGGCTGCCCCTTTACCTCTTGATCTGACCAAATACATAAGCGTATATGTGTGGGAGAAAGCCAAAAAGTGGACATCTAAATCCGACTAAAGACACATTTTCTCTGGCCTTTCCACATATTACATGCGGAAACTCATTTCATATTCCAGCAATGACCATATTTTTTTTGACCTTATACTTAGGGCTCCAAGAGTCGGGTGTTGTGCTTTGTGTGAGCAGGGAAATGACTTGTGGTCTGCAGGGGAAGAGGCAGAATAATACATTTGGTTCATTGAAGAAGAAAAAACTGCGCAATTGAAAATATTCAGATTTAAGAATTAAGTTTAAAAAAAATGTCTGCTTGAGGTCTGAATGTCACTTTAAGTAGACAACTTAGAAGTTGGTTGCTTTTTCAAACAGTTTATGAACCTGTAGCCCCGTTTAAATAGGATTGGCCACGGCTCGTGATAACATTACCTCTCTTGCAAATCTGTTCCACATTCATCTGCAAGATGCATTTCACTTAACCGAGGTCACGCTCGAGTCGTTTTATGGAAAGTCAATAATTATCAATGCCAAACGTGAATAGTTGTGGCCCCACCGATTTCACAGTCATTTTAACAGTCAAAGTGAAGACATTTATAATCACAATTGAAGGTCAAGCCACTTCGCTGACGTTCTTGTGCCATGTTCCGTCCATGGTGCGTGACCTTCAGCTGACCTAGACACCGGTTTTAAGTGGTAGTTGAACAACAGGTAGACCTGAGGTGTGGCAGAGCGATTAGACAATTTAAAATGGATATGAGGGTGGTCAAATGATTGTCAGTTTTGGGTATTAAACATTCTACCTCTTGGTGCTATCTAACGGCCACAGCAGTCGTCTTCCGTGGATATAGACACATGGCCTGCAATACCCAGTCGTGGCCTGGTCCAAACATGCACTCTTGTGCACTTCTCTGGCATCCGCTAAATATCTATTGCTTTGTAAATAACACAAGCCCCCTCTTGAGGCTATTATGGCCTATTCATCCAAACTGTCCAGGTGTTTTGGAAGAGCTGAGAGTACCCACAATTGAACCCACCACATGCCACCGGCCGATGGACTAAATGTCGTGAACCCATTTATACTGCTGGGTGAACAGAGGCGATGGGGGGGGTGTTAAGAAAATGTAAACGTTCCATAAACTGCCGTGCTGGAAGTAGGAATTGAACCAATGACCTCTGGATTGCAAGTGCAGCATGCTCACCATTATACCCAGGCAGCATCCAAATTTTTGTATGTATGGATGTAAATATGCATACTCTGCCCATAACTGACACTGTATACATATCCATAACCTGTACGATTCCCCAAGGTTGTCTTCCTCCTGACAATACTTGATACACCCCCAGACTGTGTGTTTCGCACACATAGGAAGTTACATGTAAATTACTGACCGTATTTTTTCCAGGGTTTCTGCGATTGTGATTTTCCACGGTGCGATGTCACGTTTCACGACGCAGCGATCATGCTGATATTTAAGGAGGCTTACCGGCTGTAATAACTTAGCAAGCGGCGGAGTCAAAAGTCAGTGTTTTCCTTCCACAATGAGCATTGAGGCATTGGTGCTCATTTCCCCATATACAGCCCTGCAGAGCCAGTGATGGAAATTCCACATTCCTATGTTGGGGGCGAACATCGCCATAGGACAACGACTATTGACTTTACCACACAAAGCGATAGTAATTTTATCGACCGCAGAGATATTCATATTTTAGACTCCTAAACCAAGGTTTAAACTTGCAAACTTTGACTGTGAGCCGCTTGCTCTGCTGCTCAGACACCTCGCTGGTTATTCTGATGTCAGTTTTTCACAACTTTGTAAATTGTTATCAATTTATTATTTTATTCTCATTCTACGTGACTTTACCGAAAGAACCAAAGAAGATGAATCATTGCAGTCACGAAAGCTTTAAATCGAAATTTAACCGCCTCTACGGGGAGGGATTCCACACATCCTTAAGATCATTCAACAGACTCCGGGATAAGAAGGCTCAACTAATCGAGTCTCTCACCTTTCTGAAGAGATGCCGCGACTCTAAGGCGCTTTGTTTCCTCTCACACAGCTTAGAGGTCGTGATCTGAACGTGGCTCTTTCACTCCAGCGCTGTCCTACCAGACAGTCTCGTCCCTTCACCTGATGAAGGCCGCTTGTGTTGTGGCCGAAACGTCGTGAGAATATTATTGTTATTTTATTTTATCAATTTATTATTTTATTCTCATTCTACGTGACTTTACCGAAAGAACCAAAGAAGATTTGTAAATTGTATTTATTTCTGTGTCCTCCTGCTTTGCTGTGTTTCTGGTAAAACTAAAGTTCACTCGGACGTTCTTCAACGGCATGCAGTTCGCTTGACATGAGACTATCATGCCCTCTAATGCAACCTTACAATCGATAACGCACATGCTGTTAGTCGCGTGATAATATAATTGATAATTCATTGAGCGATGAAGATAATTATGCTGTATAACCCCCACGCAAATGAATTGCTCCCAATAACATTTCACGGAGCACGTATTCAATTGACGGTAGCTATTTCTGTCGAAATATAATTGCTTGGCAAATTCATGAACATTTTCGTCTGGACGATTTGAAGCGAAGATAACCTGACCGACGGCATGTAACGAAATGGCGTTTTTTTTCCTGCAAAACGGACTACACGATTAACACGGATCTCATGCTGTGCGATTTATCGCTGGATCGTCGCATCGCTAGATCCCGAGTCTTTTCCCCATCGTCCGAACCCCTTCTCCACCTGAACTCTGATCCCATCTGTCCACTGCAGGAGACTGCAGCTGCCGGGATGGCTACCTACCTGACCCTGTCTACAGCCACCTTTGCGTGCGCAAGCAGTGGGAACTAAACCAAGGGTGAGTCTCTCGTGACACGTGACACAAACTGCCTGCACCACCACCACCACCGACTTAAGTTATGTACAAGATAAGAGCTGCGATTATTCACCAAGTCAAAATATGTGTGTGCAATATTTTCAGAGGGGGTGAGAGCTTGAGTAGAAAGCAGGATATACCAAATACGATCGTAGCATATATTACTCATTCTCTCTAGCGATGAACATTCGTTTAAATCTTGTTTAACATTCACTGTGCCATGCCCCCCCCCTTCCGCTGACTTTTCTCGGCCCCCCACCCCGGTCTGAATAATATCTCAATTGAAAACTATTTTCTCTAGATCTGCTTTTTGTGTTTAGTTTGTTGTCTTTCCCCCCGCATCTCGGATTAGCACAGTTGGCTACATACGGTGCAAAAGAAGTTCAACATACATGCATACATCAGCCAATGATCAGTCAGCTGCTGAACGATGTCTTCCTACGCTGCAACAAGCGCAATAATGTTCCACCTATATTCTTGGTTCTTTCGGTAAAGTCACGTTGAAGGGAAACAATTAAATAATAATATATATAAAACAATAAAATTCTCACGACGTTTCGACTGCAACACAAGCAGTCATCATCAGGTGTGAAAACCAACGGCAAGAACATTTGAAAGAAGTGGCGGTTTGTATTTATGTATTTTTAAACGTTAGCACCACGGATAGCTATCCGGATAGCTATCCGTGGTGCTAACATGGCGCTGATGTTTGAAAATAAATAAATAAATGCGGACCGCCACTTCTTTCAAATGTTCTTGCCGTTGGTTTTCACACCTGATGATGACTGCTTGTGTTGCAGTCGAAATGTTGTGATGAGACGGGGGTAGGGGGCCGAGAAAAGTCAGCGGGAAGAGGGGGGGGGGGCATGGCACAGTGAATGTTAAACAAGATTTAAACGAATGTTCATCGCTAGAGAGAATGAGTAATATATGCTACAATCGTATTTGGTATATCCTGCTTTCTACTCAAGCTCTCACGCCCTCTGAAAATATTGCACACACATATTTTGACTTGGCGAATAATCGCAGCTCTTATCTTGTACATAACTTAAGTCGGTGTCCATTCCCGAGTCTCGCTTGTGTACTGTACTAAACAACATCCTTACAGTCTCAAGCTTTTGTGCACCGCAACAATCCAAACTGATGTTCATGCCTGTATAATGATATTATTGTTGCAGCACTGGTGACCTTTTCAAAGTGTTTTGATGTTGATGTTTTTATTTTATTTTTTATTAGGAATAATATTCAAAGCGTTGTGTTGCTTCATTCAAACCGCTTATGTAGAGGCATTATCATTTTTTATCGTCAAGCTTTAATCCTTGGAGACACATGGCACATGTCAAAAAATATATAATATTAATAATTAAAAGATATAATACATTTTAATCCACTGTTGCACTGGCTGTGACCTTTCGTAGAAAGCCTTTCACTGCTTGTGCAGTGACACCCGTGCCAGCATGGTACGTAGAGTTTACCCTTGACTGGTTTGAATGAACATCTACACTTAAATCTTTCCCGTCCCGTCTGCATACTCTGCGAGATAGGAGGCCATCCTCAGTCAAGCACAATGGAAGCAAATTGTCTGATAAATTGCATTGTTGATGCATCAATTACTGGGGTTCATGTTCTACAAAATTCTATTCGGGTTTATATCCTCAAATTGTGTTGACAAGTGCTATCACCCTTTGTATGAAATCCAATTTTTATCTCCATCCATTATGTATATGGAGTCTGTTCATTTGAAAATTAAATGGAAGGGGTTTTTCTGAGTTATTTTAATACAAACTCCGCACCCCCTATTTGCTCAGAAATGAGAAATGAATTTAACATCTTAATGAACTCTAGTTGATTAAAAGGTTCAATTTAATCAGGGAAAAATATGCCGTTTAAAACATTATTTTCACTCTATCTTTCAGCACAAATTACACTTATGCACAACATTAAGATAATTCCTTGGCAGTAGAGCACACGAAAAATAAAATCTCACCACACTCATCATTGACCCGAACTAATGACATGAAACTATTCCACAGACTGATGTTTCAGGTAGCTGCCCTTCCTTCTTTGAATATATATATAGTTTGACTAGACAGCGGTAATGATGTAAGTGCTGATTTTTTTTTTCCAATTTGATTCATGCATTTAAGATGCTGCCATGTTTCTGAAATGGTGAGAGCACTGGGCTTGTGATCCAGAAGGTCGCCGGTTCGATTTAATATCCTGGCATCGGCAGTTGAAACGATGGGGCGAGTTTCCTGAATCCAACCCTGCCGCTGTCCACCAAAAAGCGGTATAAATGGGTACAACCATGGTTAATCGATTGGCGGGGTAAAGTGTGGGTTGCTCCCACCGGATCCAAAGACGTCTTTGCCAGCGTGGTAGAAGTTGGCCAACATACCCTCTGGAGGGGCTCTCGGGAACTCCTTCTCTTGTGGAAGCCAATTCTGCCAGCATTGGCATAAGCAAGGCATTGTAGGACTGTTCCTTCACGTACTCTTTTAATGTACTCACGACCAGCGCACATATTTACGGTGGCATTTACTCGTGTAAATATTGATGATTTATATCGGAGGGACGCAAATGGAAAATACGACAGTGGACGGTAATTCATGGCCGGGAGCGGGGTCACCAATCTGAAATGAAGATGACGACGAGAGCAAGGTGGAGTGGAAAGTATAATCTGATAACGGAAATCAACGTACGCCAATGTGGCCGAAGAGGAGAGTTATCAATCAGTGCACACTACCTGCTGTGACCTATGGATCGGAAACGTGAACTGTGACAAAGTAAATTGAGCAACATCTGAAAAGCCATTAGGCACGCCAGAGGCACGGAGAGAAACACGTACATCGGCGTACCACGAGTTAGAAATGCCGTGTTGACTGTTAATGAAAACGAAAAGTAGGGATGCTTGGGTGAGACACATCGGCAAAAAATTGGATGATGGCCGGTGGTCGAGATTCGTGACAGAGTTGCAGCCGAAGTAAGGGTAGACGCGCATGGGTGCGTCCACTGGGGAGACGGAGCAATGAAATGGGCTCGTGTGCAAGGGGGCTATACGGAGAGAGACGGCCACGGCTGAGGGAGGCCTTTGTCCAGCAGTGAATGGATAATGGCTAATGACGATGACGAGAGAGACATCGCACTGCTGATGAGCACAGTTGGCTAAGTGCGATTGGAAAGAAGTTCCACACACGTACATACATCACGAGAGTATCAAACTAAACATGGATGTTCAGCCCGTAATTTTTTTTATATTCATTTTCAGATAAATTGAATTGCGTAATCTTTTCTCAAGAGCGTCTTGCGATGGGTTCGACATGAACATTCCGATACAGATCTGGCGCTGCGCAGCTTTTTCACAGAAGTATGCACACCCTGCTGTCCGTATGCTGCATATCAAGCAATTGCTCTTGCGATAAAATTCAAACTCAGAGCTGCGGTCTTGGGCTGATCGGGTGTTTACTGCAGTGGGACCCCCAGCTGTAGAACTCTCTACTAGTGGCCTCCCACCCCCAGTTGTGGAACTCTCTAATGGTGCCCCCCCCCCCACTCAGTTGTGTAAATCTCTACTGGTGCCCCCCCCAGTTGTGGAACTCTCTAATGGTGCCCCCCCCCACCCAGTTGTGTAAATCTCTACTGGTGCCCACCCCCAGTTGTGGAACTCTCTACTGGTGCCCCCCCCAGTTGTGGAACTCTACTGGTGCCCCCCCCCCAGTTGAGGAACTCTCTACTGGTGCCCCCCCCAGTTGTGTAAATGTCTACTGGTGCCCCCCCAGATGTGGAATTCTCTACTGGTGCCCCCCCCCCAAGTTGTGGAACTCTCTACTGGTGCGCCCCCCCAGTTGTGGAATTCTCTACTTGTGCCCCCTCCCAAGTTGTGGAATTCTCTACTGGTGCCCCCTCCCAAGTTGTGGAATTCTCTACTGGTGCCCCCCCCCCAGTTGTGGAACTCTCTACTGGTGCTCCCCCCCAGTTGTGGAATTCTCTACTGGTGCCCCCCCCAGTTGTGGAATTCTCTACTGGTGCCTCCCCGGTTGTGGTACTCCCTACGTGTCGTGATGAGGCTCTCCCTCTCTTTAAACAAGTTCGTTTTTTCTCCCGAATTCGTTTTTATTTTTGTCTTCGGGTCTTGTTTTCCCACGCAGTTATATTTTTTTACCTTTCTCATTTTTATGCACGGCACCTTGAGACATTTGTGAAACGTGCCTTATATAAGTGCACAATGTTATTGTTACAGTGAAAAGCTAAGTGACAGCCATTTTGGCAACTGTCAAGCAGCCTGACGTTGGTTTTTATGAAAGTGGCTCGTGTATTTTTTCTGCATCGCATGTAAAATGGAACAGTTGAGCCCATTGCTGTATTCCGTATGCAATGTGTATATATTATCTGCGACAATATTTCACAAGACACAGAGTGGTGCATACAATAACGCATAATACGTTACAGAATAGCAGCAACTTTTTTTTTTAAATATTAGAAGCCATTTTACAGAAGCTTTGACCTTGGCATACAGCTCGCTCATATCCATTTTTATTTAGTTGTACATGTATAAAAGAGAGCTCAGCTTCCAGAGTGATTGCAATTGGGTAAGCGTTCATTTTCAAATCATAGCTCACACGCCATTGTGATGCACGGGACTGAGTCCTTGACATTTGGCTCAGTTGATTTTAAACTAAAGTCCTATTTTGTGAATCACTTTTGTGCAGACGAAATGTTGCTGCGTGATCAGGCTGTGCCGCCGCGCCTCATGTTGCATTCACGGATTTCCGTTTAACTCTTGCGTCTGCGGTGGATTTTATTTGTTTGGCCTGAATATTAATGGGCAAGCGAGCAGGCTTGGGCTAGTTTTGTTTTTTTGCGTAAATGTCACCATGGCACGTGTGTGTAAACTGACGCCGTGAATTAAATTGACGTCGGTGGAACCCCGCGCCAAGGTTTACGCCGCGACGCGGGAACACCTTTTGTACGAGTCCATAAAAAAAAATTATACTGGCGGTAGAAACACCGTAAGATCTTGTCCCGGCCTATAGGGTTATCAAAAAAGATATGGAAATTTATTTTTTTTAGGCGCAGCTACAGAGATGGGAAATGTAATGTGCCGTTGACAGTTTTATTCAGATCAATTATGAGATCCTTTGTTAATAAACTCAGTCTTTTATTTTTAGCACATAATAGCAATAGCCCCAATTTATCACTTTCAATTTCAAAAAGTGAAAGATGTTGGTTCCCAAGGTTGAAATGCGTTGCCGAAGGCCGTTATTAAGCTGCTTTATGGTGCCTGGAAGCCAGATGCAAGAACAATGAAAGTTTGAGAGCTATTTCCATACACAGCGGCAATGTCCGCTGCCACACCCTGAACGCCACACGTCCCGCGTCACATCCTCATATGGGCCAGAATAGGTCGCAGTGGCTCTGCCTGTCCATTCACAGTGTTAGAAGACGTGGTAAATAGGTAAAAGGTGCAGCCCTGCATTTACATTATGCTCACGTTATTGAGCATGATGTGCGAACGACAATTGATCGGTTTAACACTTAGGCTTTCGCGACCAATATTATTCACAATAAACGATTTTGGGTTAGGTCGCATAAGTATAAATGCGTCGTAACCCTCCACCACCCGACACAGCCAGTAAGGTTTGTCACGTAAACAAAACGCGCCAATTAGTTTACTACTTCAGCCCACCGGTGTGTTGGAGAGTAAATCCACAACATTTACAATTTGATCAGCAGGCAGCATGTGGTGGAATCAAATGTAGATACTCCCTCATTTTCGAGACATCTGGTCAGCATGGAAGAGTAGGCCAGAGGCCCTCTAGAGGGTGGAGGCCCTTTTCCCTGCAGTGGCGTGAGTGGGCATTTTCAGGGCTGCACTTTTACCTTGCGTTTGTGACTGTTGTTCATTAAAATGTTAATATGTTCGAATAGCAATGCTCTGAAATCTCCACGATTCCCAGAAGGGAACAGTTGCCCCTATATCCACCACGTGACAATACAAAGGATCGTAATTCAAAACAAACATTTAAAATGCCCTGCTAATATGTGACCAAACTACAGCAAAACAACAACAACCACAACAACAACGATTAATGCCAGCTGCAGAATTCCCAGCACAATGAACAAGTGTTCATATGGCTGGTATATAAATAAATAAATACCCGCGTGGCTTGCGGAATATTGTTAATTCTAGTCATTCTAAGTCACGGCTGGTCACAGAAATCCCACCAGGAATTTAATTTGCATCGGCTAGTGGGGTGGTGGGAGGGGGGTTGGGAGCGAGCCATTTTTTGAATTCTGAATTTGCGGTACACACCGGCGCTATACAGACCTCCGTGTACGGAGCCTCGCGCCTTTGTACGAAATATAAGAGCGAAGACAGAAGTGAAAATGCATATGAATTTTTTGGCCGATTATAATTGTATGGATTTTTTTTTTGTTACGTGCCAGAGAGCCCCCAAATAAGATTATGGTGATTTATTCCTGTGGCATCGGTGGAATAATGATAAAATGAGACACAGGGAGAAAAAAAAGTCCCACACCTTGGTTGTCTCTGGGCATTTGGGAATGCGTGCAAATGTGGAAGCCATTTGTCACTTGGATGACTGCATGTAAGGTATGCAAAGGATCCCTTTTTGAATTAACCCCTTAGTTGAACTACCTTCGTAAATCATCATCATCATCATAATCTTCAAGTCAAAAGTGATTTCTTGCTCAAATTATCATTTAGTTAGGGCGTATCTATTATGCGTACATCCCTGAGCCGTTGGTGGAAATTCCTCGTTCCTATGATGGGGCTGAGTTTATCCTGAGGGGGAAACAATGTTGGTGGCCTCCACAAAGTGGTTGATCGTTTTATCGACCCCAGAGGCATGATGGGCTGAGCCAACTGCCAACCAGGATTTGAACTCACGACCTTTCGGCTGAGAGCCGCTCGCTCTACCGCACCTGAGCAAGTTTAAGGCCTATCCAACCAACAGCGGACTGAACAAGAAATTAAAGAGCTGCACTTATACCTTGCTATTTGCATAGGCTATGATGTATTTTTATGAATATACTTGTGGGCCATAGGGCAATAGAGGTTGCATTGATTTTTTTTTTAAATACTCTGTTCTGTTCAGGCCGACCAATGTTATGGAGGTAATGTTCTTAAAGCAGGGATGAAATTATAATTTGACGAGGCAGCTTTGCATTTGTTTTTCCTTAAGCAGTTTTTGTATTTTGCAGCCGTGGTAATGCAGCTTGAAGCAAAATCTAATTATTATGTAAATTATGCTTTCCTTTGTAACAAAAATAATGCAAAAATACACGCAGGGCAATGCGCAGTTCCTCGTTGGCTTTTTGCGTCCGTTGGTTTGTCTGCATGCCCCGTTCACTCCGCCTGCGTAAAGCCTGCGTGTTTAAACTGTCACCGCGTCTTTTGCTTATGCTGCCGTGCGTCCCGAAGTCTCCGCCACAGTCTTCCCCCCTTATAAGAAGTAGCCCAGGGTGTGTGTGTGTGTGTCAGATCCGTCACCATGTCAAGTGAGATTCGTGCCATCCTCGACAGCTCCCTGTTTTTTTTATTTTAGTTTTTTTCTATCCACAAATTCATTCCAAGTGCGCTGTCGGCATCGAGTTACAAGATGAAGTCCGCTATTTGGAAATCGTCACGGAGCGGCACATCACCCCGCCCCCCCGTGTGCGTTAGAGAATGGCCCGCGGAAGCAGACTTCAAGGAAATTGTTCTGAGATCTCTTACATGACATTTTTTTTTCCACGTCCCAAGGGATATTTTTCATTCTCAAGAGTGGGATTTTTTCGCTCAATATTAAGTGAAGACGCAAAGTTCATGCAGTGGCTTTTTTGAGCAGTAATTGGTGATCGGACTGAGGCCATCAACTCACTACGCTTGAAAATATGATTGCCACTTCTAATAAAAAAAGCCTAATTATGAATAGTATCTCACAATGTCATAAGAGGTGGGAACTATATGTAAATCAGAATATTTATTTAATACGACAAATTGCTGACCTTAAACACCCAGTCATTCATAAAAGTTGAAGGCAGTATAGTACTATAGTCATAGAGCAAGTGCAGAATCACTACACCGGAATTGATAGCTTGAAAGCATTTAGCACAGGGCCCTTGAAAGTGCGTGACCCGTAGCATATGTAGCTACTTGTGCTCCGAGGATAATCCGGCACTGCTCAGCAGTAATGGTATATACTTAATAGGACGAAACATTGCACTGCCACCAACAACAATAAAAGGGTAATGCAAAACAACAACAACAAAAAGCTGATGACGCCTCTGACAACTTGAGAGATTACAGCTTGTTTGCATAACTAAATGTCATTGCAAAGTCACAAATGTGCAGGCGGGGGAGGACAGGGGATGTGAGAAAGGTGTGGAGGAATCCGATAAGCTATTAAGCACAGACGCTCAGTAGTTTCACAGATGTCCAGGAGTCTGCAAATGCATTGTCTTGAGTGGTGAATCATTACAAAACTGGGAACTGTTAATGTCCTCCGAAGACTTGCAGATTTCCCATGACAGCCACCTCAAAAAGAGGATGGCCCTAGTAAAAGCAGGACAGGTGGGCAACTCGACTTGAGAACCCAGTTTAATCATGGGTGGCTGAAATCCAGATCTAAAAGCCGTCACACTCAGCAGTGGCAGCTCAATGCCCTGACCCATGCGTCATGCAGCCACCAGCCTCTGTGTTCTAATCTTATAAGTACGTGCGGCTGTGTGGCTCAGCGGAATAACGCTCACGTCCCTGCAGATGCAACGGGACCGCGCGGTTTGAGAATTCCAATCTTTGGCACGGGGGGGGCGAGCAAAAAGATGCACACTTGCCTGCGTGGGCCGGGAGGGACAGCTCACGTGCAACGCGCATTCTCGGCGTCTCGTCCCAGAGTCACCGACGGCTGAACACTAATGCATCGGCTGCAAGGAACAGGTTGTTTTTACTCGCTCCGTTCGCACGGGCACTTTAACGGAGAACAATACAAACAGCTCCTGGCCCGTGACAAATATTCCTGTCTGGTCCAGCGGAGGCTGCTGCTGTCTGAGTGCTGGAATGCAAAGCGACGTCGAGGAGTTGCTGCGATGTAAATTTTCGCAATTGGATACGATATCGAGCGTCATGACGGGACGATTATCGCGATATCAGTTTGTGAACAGCTTTGTAACTGCGCTGCGCTTTTCCGTCCTGTTGTTTTTGTGGCCTTGCTGCACGTCCAAGCGCAGGCAAAGGTTGATTCAGAGTTCTTCAGCCGCAATTCACCCGATACCAAGGAAGCGTGCGACGTTTGGCCAACGTTGTTGGCACGCGGTTGAAACTGCTAGATCCAACGCTTGCCCAGCGTTCGAACCCCAACGAGGTTCCATGTCTACTGGGTGCAAGCCTGCCATGAGTTACTATAGACAACCCTTATGATGCATTATGAGGTACACAAAAATCCGCCACGTAGTTTTATGAACCAAAGCAATTTTGCCGTAACATCACTGTCGCTCTGTCAATTGATGTGACTTATTTTGTGTATATTTGTATATTTTATAAATCGCTCATTTAAAGGATTACATCTTCCTCATTTACATCTTCAACCCTTTACTTTAACGTAAACACTCGCAACTGTCCGCGCATTTGCGTGGGGTACACGGCCGTGGTGGAGGGTGGGTGTGGGAGGCATGGTGGCGTCACCCGGCCGATTCGGGCTGTGGAATGCAGTCGTAGTCATCGCAGAGATGTGCACGGTGACGTCGCCACTGGGGAACTTGCCCGCCCGTGCGCCAGTCAGCCGGCCAGTGAGCAAAACTTTTTTTTAATTATAATATCGTGCGACTTGTGTGGTGCGAATGCGGTGGTCACACACCCAACAAGGCCACGGGATCGGTTGTAGGCTCGACTTCAAATTTAAATGTTAAAGTAAAAACCATGACGTCTCTTGGGCAACTCAACAATACTCACAGGATGTAATATTTCATAAAAGAAGAATGAAATGAACAACAACAATAATAATTTCAACTTGTTCTTTCAACACAGTATTCACTCGCGAAGAGAGACTCTTACTTAATTGTGCGAGGAGGAACCACAAACGACCACGCGGTGCGATTTGAACGGGCGATATGATTACCGTTCACCCTGTACGGTATATTGAGGAATATCCATGTCACAGCAACTCTGGATGATGCTAAATCTCCAAGCGGTGTCTTGTTGCCGTGCTGTATGCTGGGATAATACACAGTATACTAGTCGAGTGTTTTAAGACAGCTGAACTTGAGCATGAAAAGTAACATAGCAACGTGTCTCGGAAAGAAAGTTTCTAATCGGCGCGTACAACCTGCTCTGGCATATGGTTCAGAAAGAAAAAAAAGGTCGTTAACAAATGGGTAGAAACCTAAAAGGTGTGCAAAGAGGCGTGGAGAGATGCATGGCTCGTAAATGAATTGAGGAGGCAGGGAGAGGAACACGTGGATTAGAGAACGCACGCGGGTTTAAATGACATAATTCAAGCTGTCATGTAAAAGCGAGTGGGCTTGGGCAGGACGCGTCATCACGGGAGGGAAGGCGGCCGATTGGTCGAGACGGTTGACGGAGTGGCAGCCAAGGGATGGAACGTGTCAACGGAGAGAGAGGGAGGGAGTGTGCGTTGACCGATGAGATGCAGCGAGGACATCGTCAGCTCATGCGCAAGGTGCTGCGTGATGATTTTGTTGCCGCATCGCGAGCGGTGGCGATGGCGACCTCACGTCACTCGATGCGAGAATAAATCTCCATTGGGTCCTGTTCATCCGTGAAATCCTTATTGGCAAATCTGCGGTATACTTAGCTAATTCATTAAACCCATTGTCGTACCCAAGAAACCTCAGACGTCCATCTAATTGCCTTTTAACTATCACAAGAACAAGAATAGGAAAAGGTGACAGAGCCTTTATCTTTGCAACAACGACGTTTTGGAAGAACCTTCTTTCCTCCCTTAACATGGTAAATCTTCCTTCAAAAAATGTTCCAAAGCGGAAGATTAATGCTGGATACAACTTAATTTGCAAATCTGATTTGTAACTTTCATCGTTACACGTGTATCAGTATTTCTATTTTAATGTGCAATGTTATTGATGGACTGTGTGTTGTTTTCTTGGTGTGGTCTGGGACTGTTTTTGTTGTTGTTTTGTTGCCTTACCCAAGCTTGGGAATTGGTGTACTTATGAAATTTGAATGTATACACTTTATTTATTTTATGCATTTATTTTTAGTGATTTGCTAACCTTTCCTACACTTTACACTCTCATCGTGTCTTGTGTCGTTTGTCGTAACTTGCTAACCCGCCCCTACTGGACATCTGTTGGGATAAAAAAGAGCTTCATAGCTCAACGGATTTATCCAGGATAAATAAATATTCTGATTTTGGATTGGGGAGGCCTTCATCCAGCAGTGACTTGACCATGGCAGCTGCTGCTGTTGATATGTTGGAAAGTTGCACCCCACACTATGGCTTGGCACACACAGAGGTGTGATCTTCGCTGCAGGCCCCTGCCGTGGTGTTAATAACTGAAAATATTGGTGTAAAAAAAAACCCAACAACAACAACGAGTATTAGCAAGACCCATGCTGTTGTGGCACAGTATTTAGTGCTTCTTGCCTAAGTGGACTTGCGCTGGGTGCAAATGGCCTGTTCGGCATTTGTGTGAATGCTCGGGTTAAAGTGTGGGCCGATGTTGCAACGTCTTAATAATGGCCCGCATTTAATACCCAAGGATATTAATAAAAGCAACAAAAAAATAAAAGAATCGGAGTGCCGTAATTAGCAAAAAAACTTAATAAAAGCCACACAATTTCCAGTCAATAAGGCGATGATTAGATCAGCGTTGATATATCGCAGGAATCTTGCTCAGATAAAGCAATTGGTGATAAAAGTGTTCAATAAACAGGAGGAGACAAGGCAGAGGCACGATTACTAATGAAGGCATTAAGAAGCAATTAGGGGCCGGAGATTCTGTTTCAAGGATGAAAACAAAATTAAGATAAAATAAAATCAAACGGTGTGACTAAAACGTGGACTCGTGAAAAACCGTTGTTGTTTAGATGGTTTAAATTGGACAAATGTATGAAGGTTTAAAGATTTGGATTTTTATGCAGATAGGTAACTGGTCGGGGTGGAATGGTGGATCGGTATTTGCAACATTGCGTTTACGAACCCAGTGGATTCCCGGTTACGGTCAACATCAGTGGCGAATGATATCTGAACCGGTTCTGCTTCCCCCCCCCTCCGCCCAGCCAACCACCTTAATTAAGTTGCACTGACCAACTTGGTGAAGTATGGTCAAAAAAGATCCACTTCCAACACGGCGTGGGGAAGCCTTCATCCAGCAGTGGATTGATATAAGGCTGTAAAGTAAACCTCTTGAGTTATAATTCACAAAGGTTTGGTTGTTTGCTCATTGCCTACGAGTGAATCACCAGCAATGCGCCTGACCTGGTTTGACCTGAGAGGCTAAGCAGGTTTTGAGCCTGGTTAGAGCTTGAATCAGTGACCCGCTGGGCTTCCTAGATGTTGGAGGCCCAGAGGTGGCAGTGGCTGATCGGAATCAGAATTTTTAATTTCTACTGGAGGAATCCGATGAGCTATGAAGCTCTTTTTTTTCCACAGATGTCCACAGATGGCCAAGAGAGTGTCATTGCCTGGGACGCGTGTAAGATTACTCTGGTTCCTCCGGTTCCCCCCCCCCCCCCCCCCGCATACTATACGCTCGTCAGCGGTATTTCTCAACTAGAAAATGTAAAGATGCAGCCCTGTAATTACTTGCTCATGGCATTGCTGGCAGAAGGGGCCTTCTCTCGAGGCGGAGCTCTGGAGAGCTTATTCAGAGGGTATTTAGCCCACTTCTTCTTTGGCTCTTTTGGTAAAGTCACGTAGAATGAGAATAAAATTATAAATTAATAAGAGAAATAACACAAAATTTTCACGACGTTTCGGCCACAACACAAGTGGCCTTCATCAGGTGAAGGGACGAGACTGTCTCGAGGACAGCGCTGGAGTGAACACAGCCAAGCTCAGACCGCGACCTTTAAGCTGTGTGAGAAGAAACAGAGCGCTTTGATAAAGGAATTAGCATAAACATTAGCATTTAATTGGCGGACTTAGCATGATGAACGGTGTAGAGGGGGTGAACATGTGCAGACCGGCGAGGGGGGGAGGGGGAGTTTATATATTGATGGTGTGAAAAGGGAATTTAAGCTGCTGCGAAAGTTTGGGATACCACTACTTGAAAAAATATACTGTACCATTGAAAATTAGTTTAATGTTTGGTTCGGATAATTTAGCATTGAAATAGCTGCGTGATTAGCTTGTGACTCGTCACAGAAATGGCTATGCTAAAGTCAAATCCTACACATCCACAGAGGCACCTAGTACAAATCAAACATGAGAATTTAGCATTGAAATAACTGAGTGATTAGCTTGTGACTGGTCATAGAAATAGCTGCGTTAAAGTCAAAGCCTACACATCCACAGAGGCACCTAGTACAAATCAAACAGGAGAATTTAGCATTGAAATAGCTGAGTGATTAGCTTGTGACTGGTCACAGAAATGGCTATGTTAAAGTCAAAGCCTACACATCCACAGAGGCACCTAGTACAAATCAAACAGGAGAATTTAGCATTGAAATAACTGAGGGATTAGCTTGTGACTGGTCATAGAAATAGCTATGTTAAAGTCAAAGCCTACACATCCACAGAGGAACCTAGTACAAATCAAACAGGAGAATTTAGCATTGAAATAGCTGAGTGATTAGCTTGTGACTGTCTTCTTTGGTTCTTTTGGTAAAGTCACGTAGAATGAGAATAAAATAATAAATTGATAAAATTAAATAACACAATAAAATTCTCACGACGTTTCAGCCACAACACAAGCGGCCTTCATCAGGTGAAGGGACGAGACTGTCTAGAGGACAGCGCTGGAGCGAACACAGCCAAGCTCAGACCGCGACCTTTAAGCTGTGTGAGAAGAAGCAGAGCGCCCTCAACTTTAGCACCACGGATAGCTACGAGCCCCGTTCAGACGGACGAGTTCATCCATGGTCGGAAAGGAGGAGGGGGAGAGAGACAGCTGCGAGGTGCTGTTATACTCCATGTTGTAAACCATACCATTAACCGTGGTGTGAGAGGTATTAAGAGTCAATGCCAGCGAAAGAGCTGCGGTCTGAAGGTCATCGTAAAATACAATTAATTAAGAACGGAAATGGTTTAAAACATCTTTCCAATGGTTACTAAGCCAGAATCCATCTTCTTGGTTGAAATTGTCTCTTGTGCTTGTATATATGAATGGCCTCATGAACGAATCTCTCATGGTAGCCGGTTGGTTTGCAAAGAACCTCCGTCTTGGAGAAATCAATGTGAGCCCACTGAATTATAACAGTGATCTGCCACGGCAGAGGAGTTCGTTCTACCGTGTTTCAAGTCTGCTTTATGTTCGCGGATGCGGTCCGAGATATGTCGTTTGGTTTCTCCAATGTAGCTACTACCACAGAGGCACTTTAGTTTGTAAATGCCCAGGTACTGTCTGTCTGGAACAGCATCTTTTACAGATGGAACCAGATCAAGGATTTTATGTACTGTGTTGAATCGGACCTGGATCTTGTGTTTATTCAGGATTTTGGAGATCTTTTTAGTGACCCCTGCAATGTAGGGTAAGGTGATGGTTTTGAGTGGCTCCACAAGAGGATCCTTCTTCATGACTGGAGTGATGGCTTTGCAGATTGTGTAGTCGGAGTAACCATTAGCCCTGAGAGCCTGGTGTACGTGCTTGAGTTTACTGGTAATGTGTTCCTGGTCGGAAATGCATTGGGCTCTATGGTATAGAGTCTTGATGAGGGAGTTCTTCTGGGATGGATGGTGGTGGGAATCCGGTTTCAAGTAAGCATCTGTATGGGTAGCTTTCCTGTAGACAGAGTGGCTCATTGAACCATCATGTCTCCTTTTAATTAAGACATCCAAAAAGGGTAGTTTGCCATCTTTTTCGACCTCCATGGTAAATCTGATGGCTGGGTATATGGAATTGATGTGGTCACGGAATTGGTCTAGAGCAGGCTGGCCATGTGGCCAGATGACAAAAGTGTCATCCACGTACTTCTTCCATAAGGTCGGGCGTAGATTGGCAGTCTGGATGGCGTCAATTTCAAATTTTTCCATGAATAGGTTGGCTACAACCGGAGATAGGGGGGAGCCCATTGGGGTGCCCTCAGTTTGTTTGTAGAAAGTTCCATTCCAGGTGAAGTATGTGTTGGTTAAGCAATGTCTCACCAGGGGGGGTACATCAGTATGTAGTCCTTGATGAACCAGGTCTTCGATGATAGCGATGGTGTCAGGTACCAGGACTTTGGTGAACAAGGACACCACATCAAAACTGGCAAGTAGGTCATCTGGAGACAGGGAAATGCCTTTGATTTTCGATACCAGGTGAGTAGAATTTAGTACCGCAGAGGTGGTTTTTCCAGTGAAAGGTCGCAGTATATCAGCAAGAAAACGTGCCAGTTTATAGGTGGGGGAGTTGATAGTAGAGATGATGGGACGAAGGGGTTTATCTTCTTTGTGTATCTATGGAATGCCATATAATCTTGGTGGTCTGGCAGCAGAGGGTTTCAACGAGAACTGTTTGGTCTGATCAATTAATGCTGTTGAATCAGATATGATTTTGTTCGTTTTGGTAACCAGGCTGTTGGTGGGATCTCTTTTTATTTTTGTATAGCTGCCATCGTTGAGTAGTTCTTGAATTTTGTTGTTATATTCTGATTTGTCCATGATGACAGTGGCATTGCCCTTGTCGGCTGAGAGGACGACAATATCATCACTCTTTTTTAATTGAGATAATTCAAAACATAAAGCAGACTTGAAACGCGGTAGAACGAACTCCTCTGCCGTGGCAGATCACTGTTATAATTCAGTGGGCTCACATGACATTGACTTCTCCAAGACGGAGGTTCTTTGCAAACCAACCGGCTACCATGAGAGATTCGTTCATGAGGCCATTCACATATACAAGCACAGAGACAATTTCTACCGAGAAGATGGATTCTGGCTTAGTAACCATTGGAAAGATGTTTTAAACCATTTCCGTTCTTAATTAATTGTATTTTACGATGACCTTCAGACCGCAGCTCTTTCGCTAGCATTGACTCTTAATACCTCTCACACCACGGTTAATGGTATGGTTTACAACATGGAGTATAACAGCGCCTCGCAGCTGTCTCTCTCCCCCTCCTCCGTTCTGACCATGGATGAACTCGTCCGTCTGAACGGAGCTCGTAGCTATCTGTGGTGCTAAAGTTGAGGGTGCTCTGCTTCTTCTCACACAGCTTAAACGTCGCGGTCTGAGCTTGGCTGTGTTCGCTCCAGCGCTGTCCTCTAGACAGTCTCGTCCCTTCACCTGATGAAGGCCGCTTGTGTTGTGGCCGAAACGTCGTGAGAATTTTATCGTGTTATTTTATTTTATCAAATTATTATTTTATTCTCATTCTACGTGACTTTACCGAAAGAACCAAAGAAGATTAATCCTTGCAGTCACGAAAGCTTTAAATCGAAAGCTTGTGACTGGTCACAGAAATGGCTATGTTAAAGTCAAAGCCTACACATCCACAGAGGCACCTAGTATAAATCAAACAGGATAATTTAGCATTGAAATAACTGAGGGATTAGCTTTTGACTGGTCACAGAAATAGCTATGTTAAAGTCAAAGCCTACACATCTACAGAGGCACCTAGTACATGGACGCCAAAGGGGCTGCAACAACTCGACTATCATATAGTAAACCGATGTGAAAAAAACCTAAGTCTAAATTACATCAATATAATAAATGTACTCAATATATTCTTCAATAAGCTGAGCTATTAACAGTAACTGGGTATACACTACACTATATAATGAATACCATATAGTAAAACAATAAAAACTAAAATATAAACTACCTCAATGTTTTGATTTAAAGCTTTCGTGACTGCAGTAATTCATATTCTTAGTTTTTTCGGTAAAGTCACGTTGAAGAGAAACAACAAAATAACAAAATATATATAAAACAATAAAAAATTATCACGACGTTTCGACCATAACTCAAACGGTCATCATCAGGTGTGTCGGTTTGCATAAATTTATTTTGAAAACGGCATATTTATTTATATATATAAAAATAACGTTTGCGTCACGCGCAACGATGGCAGTTTGCCAGGACTAGTCCATCTATTTTTTGAAAAGAGGAGGGGGGAGACGAAATTTGTTTTTATGTATGCTGTCTGAAAGGCACTGTAAGCGTGAACAATCAATCAAGAACTGAAATGATTTATCAAATCTTTCCAATGATTGCTAAGATAGAATCCATCTTCTCGGTTGAAATTGTCTCTGTGTTTGTATATGTGGATAGCCTCATGAACGAATCTCTCATGGAAGCCAGATGGCTTACAAAGAACCTCCGTCTTGGAAAAGTCAATGGCATGTGAGCCTACTGAATTAGAACAATGATCTGCTACGGCCGAGGTGTTGGTCCTACCGTGTTTAAGGTCTGCTTTATGTTCACGAATGCGGTCCGAGATATGGCGGACCGCATTCGTGAACATAAAGCAGACCTTAAACACGGTAGGACCAACACCTCGGCCGTAGCAGATCATTGTTCTAATTCAGTAGGCTCACATGCCATTGACTTTTCCAAGACGGAGGTTCTTTGTAAGCCATCTGGCTTCCATGAGAGATTCGTTCATGAGGCTATCCACATATACAAACACAGAGACAATTTCAACCGAGAAGATGGATTCTATCTTAGCAATCATTGGAAAGATTTGATAAATCATTTCAGTTCTTGATTGATTGTTCACGCTTACAGTGCCTTTCAGACAGCATACATAAAAACAAATTTCGTCTCCCCCCTCCTCTTTTCAAAAAATAGATGGACTAGTCCTGGCAAACTGCCATCGTTGCGCGTGACGCAAACGTTATTTTTATATATATAAATAAATATGCCGTTTTCAAAATAAATTTATGCAAACCGACACACCTGATGATGACCGTTTGAGTTATGGTCGTAACGTCGTGATAATTTTTTATTGTTTTATATATATTTTGTTATTTTGTTGTTTCTCTTCAACGTGACTTTACCGAAAAAACTAAGAATATATACCTCAATGTTATCAATAAACTCTATATATTCTCCAATCAGCTAAGCTACCACTTGTGTTGTGGCCGAAATGTCATGAGAATTTTTTGTGTTATTTTATTGTGTTATTTTATTTTATTAATTTATTATTTTATTCTCATTCTACGTGACTTTACCGAAAAAACCAAAGAAGATGAATCCTTGCAGTCACGAAAGCTTTAAATCAGTATTTAGCCCACTCTTCCATGTTGTGCTGATGCCTTGGAAGAGGTGTGAGTAGTCACATTGGCCAAATTTCCCTGTTGAATATCAATCCCGAAATCCAGTCTCGAGACTCGGTGAGGTTTTACTGGATTTATAATTTGCATCATCGTCATCCTGCAAGTTCTGAAATCTGGTCAGCAGTTAATCTTGGAGGAAATTCGTCAACTTATACAAGCTCTGTTGATAATTCCCCATTCATACGGATTCTAAAGATGCATCAATGATTCTCATCATTAATAAAAGCTGATGCTACAATAAAGATAGCTGAACTCACGCATCGATCGTGTTCCTTTAGGCAACACAGTCCAACAATGATAAATAATTTAGCTTGGTTGCTTGTTAAACTAACTTCTTGTTATAAAGTGCTTACACTATGCTTTGCATTCCGTTCCTTGTTCGTAACATCTTCGTCCTAATCTTTTGTAATTTGTTTTTCTCTTGCTCTCTCTCTCCATTCTGTTTAACTTTTGTTTGGCTTCATTTTCCCGCGTGGCGATATAAACGGCTGCAGGGCCCGTGCCACTTCCACTTAGAGTGTACCTTGCGAGCGTTGTCATCTTATGAGTTCTGCAACGAGATCACGGTAATCATACCCCAGCTTGCGGAAGGTAACGTTGGAACGGCTAACCGGGGGGGGTGACAACGCCAAGGAACGTCAGCAAACGTCAGTGAGAGGGGCATGCTGTTCAGCACACCTGTGCTGGTGAGAGGGGCCTGCTGTTCAGCACACCGGTGTTAGTGAGAGGGGCCTGCTGTTCAGCACACCTGTGCTGGTGAGAGGGGCCTACTGTTCAGCATACCTGTGCTGGTGAGAGGGGCCTGCTGTTCAGCACACCGGTGTTAGCGAGAGAGGCCTGCTGTTCAGCACACCTGTGCTGGTGAGAGGGGCCTGCTGTTCAGCACACCTGTGCTGGTGAGAGGGGCCTGCTGTTCAGCACACCTGTGCTGGTGAGAGGGGCCTGCTGTTCAGCACAAACGTGTTGGTGAGAGGAGCCTGCTGTTCAGCACACCTGTGCTGGTGAGAGGGGCCTACTGTTCATCACACCAGTGCTGGAGAGAGAGGCCTGCTGTTCAGCACACCTGTGCTAGTGGGAAGGGCCTGCTGTTCAGCACACTCGTGCTGGTGAGAGGGGACTGCTGTTCAGCACACCGGTGTTAGCGAGAGAGGCCTGCTGTTCAGCACACCTGTGCTGGTGAGAGGGGCCTGCTGTTCAGCACACCTGTGCTGGTGAGAGGGGCCTGCTGTTCAGCACACCTGTGCTGGTCAGAGGGGCCTGCTGTTCAGCACACTCGTGCTGGTGAGAGGGGATTGCTGTTCAGCACACCGGTGTTAGCGAGAGAGGCCTGCTGTTCAGCACACCTGTCCTGGTGAGAGGGGCCTACTGTTCATTACACCAGTGCTGGTGAGAGAGGCCTGCTGTTCAGCACACCCGTGGTGGTGAGAGAGGCCTGCTGTTCAGCACACCCGTGCTGGTGAGAAGATGGCGCCGATGATGGTAGCCTCAGCCGGTCAGTGCACCCTGTTTTGATCTTGTTTTGTCTGTTAATTCAGTGTTTTGCCAAGATTTTCAGAGTTCCCTAACAAGAGACGAACTTTTAAACATCAGGGAAACAACTCCTGTGGATTTATTTCCCACTTTTCTGCTTCCAGCGGCAGAATTAGTGGGCATTCTAGTCAAAGCCGCGCTAGGCTTTGCTCAAACAGCGAAACGCCGCCCAAGGGGTAAACGATCGGGGGCTCTTGTACGGCTACACAGACGCGGGATCCGAACAGTGCTTCTGAGCTTTTTCCTCTCCAACATACGTTCACTGTGCAACAAAATGGACGAACTTCAGCTACTGATGGTGAAAAACAGAGACTTTCTTTCATCTTCTGTTTTGTGCTTCACGGAGACATGGCTGTGTGATTTGATTCCGGACACTGCGCTACAACTGGCAGGATTCCATCTTGTAAGATCGGATCGTGACATAGCACTCTACGGCAATACGAAAGGCGGTGGTATTTGTTTTACATTAACAGTGGCTGGTGTGTAGATGTCACAATGATTCTGCAACATTGTTCTCCGCTCCTTGAATATTTTTTATTAACTGTAAACCTTTCTACTCGCCTGGCAAGTTCGCGTCGCTCATTTTGGTCGGAGTTTACTTGCCGCCGGATCCTCAGGATAAAGAGGCCCAACGCATGCTCGCCGACCAGATTCTGAGTGTGGAGCGAGCAAATCCAGATTCGCTGGTTATCGTACTTGGCGACTTTAACAAAGGTAATCTCAGCCACGAACTCCCCAAATACATACAATTCATTAAATGCCCTACCAGAGAAGGGAACACTCGGGATCACTGCTACACTACAGTCAGTAGAGCCTACCACGCCGTCCCCCGAGCAGCACTGGGACACTCTGACCATGCCATGGTCCACCTGATTCCTGCATACAGGCAGAAACTAAAGCTCTGTAAACCTGCTGTGAGGACATCTAAACAGTGAACCAGTGAGACTGTGAAGGATTTGCGTACTGACTGGGATATGTTCACGACTGCTACCAATAGTCTGGATGAACTCACAGAGGCTGTGACGTCGTACATCAGCTTCTGTGAGGACTGCTGTAATCCAACACGTACCAGGGTGAACTTCAACAACAACAAGCCCTGGTTCTCAGCAAACCTCAGAAGGTTGAGGTTGGAGAAGGATGAAGCGTTTAGGAGTGGGGATAGAGACAGATTCAAGGAGTCGAAGAACAGGTTTAGCAAGGCGGTGAGAGAGGCTAAACGACTGTACTCAGAGAGACTAAAACACCAGTTCTCTGCTAACGACTCTGCTTCTGTCTGGAGAGGGCTCAGGCAGATCACCAACTACAAGCCCAGAGCCCCCCACACCACTAACGACTCCTGCCTGGCCAACGACCTGAACGAGTTCTACTGCAGATTTGAAAGACAATTGGACTGTCCTGAACTACCCCTTCCCACCCAAGAGGCCCCATCCCCCACCCCTACTACAGAGACGACTCTCTCCTTTCAGGAGGGAGAAGTTAATAGACTTTTCAAGAGGCAGAACCCACACAAAGCAGCTGAGCCGGACTCTGTCTCTCCAGCCACCCTCAGGCACTGCGCTGACCAGCTGTCTCCGGTGTTCACCAACATCTTTAACACCTCCCTGGAGACATGCCATGTACCAGCCTGTCTCAAATCCTCCACCATCATCCCTGTGCCCAAAAAGCTAAGGCCAACAGGACTAAATGATTATAGACCGGTCGCCCTTACCTCTGTGGTAATGAAGTCTTTTGAGCGCCTGGTTCTGGCACACCTCAAAGCCATCACAGACCCTCTCCTGGTCCCCCTTCAGTTGCCTACAGAGCCAACAGGTCTGTGGACGACGCAGTTAACATGGCCCTCCACTTCACCCTACAGCATCTGGACTCCCCAGCATCCTACGCCAGGATCCTGTTTATGGACTTCAGCTCTGCCTTCAACACCATCATCCCTGCCCTGCTTCAGGACAAGCTCTTCCAGCTGAACGTGCCCGACTCCACCTGCAGGTGGATCACAGACTTCCTGTCTGACAGGAAGCAGTGCGTTAAGCTGGGAACACAAATCTCTGACTCTAGGTCCATCAGCACCGGAACTCCTCAGGGCTGCGTCCTTTCCCCACTGCTCTTCTCCCTGTACACCAACAGCTGCACCTCCAATCATCTGTCCGTCAAACTCTTGAAGTTTGCGGACGACACCACCCTCATTGGGCTGATCTCTGGTGGGGATGAGTCTGACTATAGGTGGGAAGCTGACAACCTGGTGACCTGGTGTAGCCAGAACTTAGAGCTAAATGCTCTAAAGACAGTTGAGATGGTTGTGGACTTCAGGAAGAATACAGCCCCACTCACCCCCATCACCCTGTGCGACTCCCCAGTCAAAACTGTAGAGTCCTTCCGCTTCCTGGGCACTATTCTCTCCCGGGACCTCAAGTGGGAACTGAACACCAGCTCCCTCACCAAGAGAGCTCAACAGAGGATGTACTTCCTACGGCAGCTGAAGAAATTCAACCTGCCAAAGACAATGATGGTGCACTTCTATACAGCAATCATTGAATCCATCCTCACCTCCTTCATATCTGTCTGGTACGCTGCTGCCACTGCCAAGGACAAGAGCAGACTGCAGCGTATCATCCACACTGCTGAGAAGGTGATTGCCTGCAATCTACCAACCCTCGAGAACCTGCACACCTCGAGGATCATGAGCCGAGCGAGGAAGATTGTGACTGATTCCTCCCACCCTGGACACTCTCTGTTCCAGCTACTCCCTTCCGGCAGAAGGCTGCGGTCCATCAGGACCAATAACCTCACGCCACAAAAACAGTTTCTTCGCATCCGCTGCTGGCCTCTTCAACATGGCCAAGGGCTTACACTGACTTTAACATTTTATCTACAAAATGACACCTTGCCATATTTACACTATTTTACCCTATTTGTATTTTTGTATTTTTAGATTGTGTCTTATAGCTACTTCCACGCTGGCCATAATGTCTCGGAATAGGTGGGAGTACCCACGCTTTACCCCACCACATTCGACCGGCTGATTGGCCTTCAACACACATTTGTATCTGCCGAGCGAACAACCCGGAGATCAAATCGATCTGGCGACTTCTGTATTGCAAGGCGAGTGTGCTAATTGTTACACCACGGCAGGATAAAATATATATTTTCTAAAGTACTTACAATAATTATCTATACTTCTCGTAAGCAGTATTGTTATTCTTATTACACTATGTAACACAATTTTTGTTTCTGGGTAGTAAGTGTTATTTTGTTATGGCTTATGCCTACACAATATAGAAAATGACTATTATTCCCCACAAACGTTGGGTTTATGACCAGGACAGTTATATTTTGATATTTACCTATTTTCAATGAGAAAACGGGCGAATTTGTGTATTTTCGTTCACATCAAGGCAGAAAAAAACAACATATGAAACAAAATTAACATGTTTTTATACTAAAGTAATACAAAATGACGACACTTTCACGAATCAGCCCCCAAATGTAGTCTCCCATCATGTTCTCGTTATAGTGTCCTTGGTAGCAACGTTCAAAGTCCAGTATATCCTGGTGGAAGCGCTCGCCTTGCTCCTCCGAGTACACTCCCATGTTCTCCTTGAATTTATAAAGATGAGCATCAATGATATTGTGATTGAGGGACATCCTACATTCCATTGTGCCATAGTTCTTCACCGGAGTCTCAACCAGATCCACATATTTTTCAACCTTGTTATTGCCCAGGAAGCCACAAACCACTGCGACAAAGATGTCCCAAGCCGTTTTATCCTTCCTAGTGAGCTTCTTGGGGAATTCATTGCACTTCAGGATCTTCTTTATCTGTGGTCTGACGAAGACACTGGCTGACCTTTGCCTCAGACAGCTTAGGGAAGAAGTCTTGAAGGTACTTGAAGGCTGCCAACTCCATATCTACAGCTCTGACAAATTGTTTCATAAGGCCCAATTTGATGTGCGGTGGTGGCATCAGCACCTTCCGGGGGTCCACCAGTGGTTCCTACTTGATGTTGTTCTTCCACACAGAGAACTCGGTCCGCTGTGGCCATTCCCACCTGTACCATTCTACAAAAATGCATCTATTTCACCCATGACTAATGTGTAAGAGTTTCTCGCAACTTTTTTCATATATGATATATTTTTCGATAACATTGAAAATTGTAAAACATTTAAAAATTAAAAACTTTTACAATTAAAATATTTTTGACAAATTTTACAACGTGAAATTCCAAGCAACAATTGTCCATCTTACCTTCCAGAGTTTTTTTACATTGCTCAAAGGTGAAATGAGGTGCCCAGGGTTTGTCTTGATCCCCGACAGGCATGCTTAAATATACCTTGTAGGCCTCACACATCTTAGCAGATGCTTCCACAGAGTGACTTTTTCGCTCATGTCTTCATAAATTGGCCGCAGACATAGCAAAATGCTTCTGCCGGATGCTTGCAGCCTCTTGATGCCATCTCAGATAAATATAGATATGTATCCACTTAGGCAGCTGGAACTAAACTGAACTGGTGGGCTTAAGACCCCTATATGTATACTACTATTTATATTACTGGAAATTTTTAGAATATTCTAGAAGTTACTCCAAGTTTACTCAGTACTGAATCTATCTGGAATGTTCTGGAAAATAGGTAAATTTCCAAATATCACTGTCCTGGTCACAAAAGCAAAGTTTGTCGGGAATAATAGCCATTTTCTGTACTTTTGAGGCATAAGCAATTAGGAAATAACACTTCCCAGGAACAAAAAAATTGTACACTTATTATTGTAGATTAAAAACTCAATTATTTAAAACTGTTTTGTGTTTAGTTTCTTGTCCTTCCCCGCACCTCCGATGACACTGGTCAATGCAAGTTTGGCGAATAGGGTGCTTAGAGTCGGTTCAGATATAATTCGCCACTTATGTTAGCTGTGGCCGGGAATTAAATTCAGGTCACTGAGTTTTGCAGTGTGGTTACGCTAACCGCTTTCTTTCACCTCCTTCACCTCCGCACGCAATTCTACACAGCATCGCAAAGCCAGGGATCTGGTGGTGAAAATGAATCATGAAAACCCGGCGAGACTTTTTCCGGGCAAGCAAAATAAATTATTACGTATCTCTGTGTTTGCAGTTTTATTCACGGACAACAAGTTTAATGAAATACACACCAATCTTGACAGCTGATAAGAAAATAATGCAAGCAACAGAGATATGCTGTGTTTTTTTTTAAGTTACAGGGGCACCACTGCTTCCTAGAGATTTTTGTTTTATCTGGTGGCATTATTTACTTCAAGCCCTGCCAAGTCACCCGCTTGCCTCTTATCCCCACACACCGCCCTCCCCGATTCTTGCTTGGAACATTTCATGCCCCTCCCCTCTGTAGCTCCATGCTGCATTAACAGATACCTATCATCAACCACCCAGTAGCTGTTGTGGGGAAGGGCGGCAGTTTGAACATCGCGCTGCTGGGTGCGGAGATAGTTGTAGCCATCGCGCCTGTGATTAATGTGCTTGTCACGGCCAATAGGACCCCTCACAACATTACACGGACGCTGCAATTTCATCATGGCCGGTGTGGCCCACGCGTTGTACGTTTCCAGCCACCCGGCTAAAGGAATGACACATATACCGTACCACGGGCGGTTTATCCGACCCACGCAATAGGCGCGAGCGTTGTTATTTACCCACTCCGCTTGTTTGTTCGTGTATGCGTGTGTAGTGTTTATAAAGACGAATAAACTTCTTAGGAGGTACACTCTGTTTATTGTAATTATTTCCTTATACAGTCCTTAACACACACAGAGGGGTATCCGGTCCCCTCACCCGATACCCTAGGAGGTACAGCCTCCGTACTTGGCGGGACTCACACGTCTACCGCTATCCTAGCCTAAGGAGGTACAGCCTCCGGACTTGGCGGAACTCACACATCTACCGCTGTCCTAGCCTAAGGAGGTACAGCCTCCGGACTTTGCGGGACTTACACGTCTACCGCTATTCTAGAGTCCTCCGGCTGGGACCTAGGGGAGGCTATCTGATCCACCACTGGCACGGTGGGTCCTGACCACTGGGTACCCGAGCCTTAGCCCTCAGAAGGGCTGGAAGGCTGGTCCAGGGTCCTAGCTAGTCTTCAGCCCGAGTGTCGGTCTTCGTTTAGGGAGAGAACTCCCCGAGCTCTGTTGGGTCACTCTTCTTATACTCGTTCGTGGCCAGGTATAACCAATCACATTCCCACGTGGAACTGGCTGATTGGTTCTTACCAAACCGTGGCTATGATTCACTTCACCTCGTCTGACCCCAACCGTTATGCACCCAGAGGTAACGCTGCACTGCCCCTTTAAAACCTGGTGGCAATGCAGGTTATCGAACAGTGCGTAGTTAACACCTCTACATCACCCCCTCCTTCGGAAGCTCCAGCCGTCCCAGCTGCAACAATGTGAAATTCCGAAATGATCAACGATGGAAGAATTGTGAGTGTGCCTCACGAAGAACAAGAACAATAAAAAACCCATATAAATACCCCCCTAACAACATAACATATATACAAGGCCATAGAGCAGGCAAGAGAACATCATAACAAACGGCAAGATTTTGCGCGCGTGTGTTTCGCGGGGCCATCGTAGGGGATGGTAGGCTTCGTCGGTGGCACAAGAGGAAGAGGAGGATGGACAAGAGCATCTGGTGGGTCTTGAGGCGTCACCCTGGGGACACCTGATGCTCCATGGCCCATCGAGGCCGAACGTGGCCTGCATGGAGCCGTCACTCCCGGGTCATCTGCAGGAGGAATGACACGCCTGCGCCGTGGGTTAGGCACCAACAGGGCAACATCTGGCTCGTCGGACGCGTCGCACACTCGGCCCCCGTGTTGTATGTGTTGAGGAGAGACGCGCGGCGTGACGAAGGGTTTTAACCGAGAGGTTTGAACGAACCAGCAACGCCATCCCCAGTGAATTTTAATACATTGGGGACGCAGGA
Source organism: Petromyzon marinus (assembly GCF_048934315.1). NCBI lineage: Eukaryota > Metazoa > Chordata > Hyperoartia > Petromyzontiformes > Petromyzontidae > Petromyzon > Petromyzon marinus. The sequence goes on along the minus strand of NC_133716.1, from coordinate 6,866,563 downwards.
CCTCAACCACCTCTACCGGACCCCGCCATGGCCTGAGGAGTTTTGCCGACGTGGACACTGGCACCTGGGGGCAGTGAAGCCATGCCCTGTCTCCCGGTGTCCACCGATGCGTGGACATCCGAGGGTCATGCAGTCTCAAATTCACTCGTTGGTGGGAAGCCGAATTCTCAATGGCAGCCTCCCGTGCCTCGGCCAACTTACGGAGGTTGAATAGCAAGTGGTCAACGAGCTTGGACTTCTCCGGTGGCTGTTCGATCTCCAGCCGAACGTCGGCGGGACGAAAAGCATCCCTCCCGTACATTAAAAGAACGGGGAAAATCCCGTCGCCGCGTGAGGTGCCATGCGGTACGCGGCGAGGACCCCCGGAACCTGGAAGTCCCAATCGAGGTGGGATTCATCGACCTGATGGCATAACATAGCGGTGAGAGTTCCACCATGCCGTCGGTTTGGGGATGGTAGGGCGAAGTGCGCACTTTCCTTGTGCCCAACAGGCGGCACACATCATTCAGCAGGATTCCTAAAAAATGTCTTCCCTGGTCGGTCAGCAATCGTTCTGGTGCGCCCTTGTCCAGGACGTAGCCCTGAACAAAGGCGTCCACGATGGCCGCTGCCGACTGGTTGGGGAGGGCCCAGACCATAGGCCACCACGTAAAATACTCCACCCCAACCAGAAGGTACTTATTACCCCGTGGCGTAGTAGGAAAAGGGCCCAAGATATCGAGCGCCACCAACTCGTTTATACGAGACACCGAAATGGATTGCAGGGGTGGACATGCCGGTTTAGCCGGCGGTTTACGTTGCGCGCAGTGGGTGCACCCCAGCAGAATGTCAGTTACGTCGCGCAGCATGCCTGGCCAGAAAACTTGCAAAAACCCAATGGTTTTCAGAACACCCAGGTGTAATAAACGCTCGTGCGCTGCCCATACGGCTTTACATCGCAAGGCGGAGGGCACGACGATTTTATGTTGACATGAGTCAGCATCTCAATGCATCAGCAAACTGCATTTCATGACAAATGAATTAAATTTCCCCAGTTGTAGTGTTTATGAAGACGAATAAACTTCTTAGGAGGCACACTCTGTTTATTGTAATTATTTCCTTATACAGTCCTTAACACACACAGAGGGGTATCCGGTCCCCTCACCTGATACCCTAAGGAGGTACAGCCTCCGGACTTGGCGGGACTTACACGTCTACCGCTATTCTAGAGTCCTCCGGCTGGGACCTAGGGGAGTCTATCTGACCCACCGCTGGCCCGGTGGGTCCTGACCACTGGGTATCCGAGCCTTAGCCCTCAGAAGGGCTGGAAGGCTGGTCCAGGGTCCTAGCTAGTCTTCAGCCCGGGCTTCGGTCTTCGTGTAGGGAGAGAACTCCCCGAGCTCTGTTGGGTCACCCTTCTTATACTCGTTCGTGGCCAGGTATAACCAATCACACATTCCCACGTGGAACTGGCTGATTGGTTCTTACCAAACCGTGGCTACGATCCACTTCACCTCGTCTGCCCCCAACCGTTATGCACCCAGAGGTAACGCTGCACTGCTCCTTTTTTACCTGGTGGCAATGCAGGTTATCGAACAGTGCGTAGTTAACACCTCTACACGTGCATGCAGACTTCTTAAAATCGTTGTCGATTATCACCACTGCAGCAGTTTTTATTTCGCCCTCCTCCTCTTCCTGGGATATTGTATATAGGAGGACTCCCATTAACCGCTACGCTATTGCCCGTGACTTGAAATATCCATAGGAGCGGTAAAATCCACAAAAAAATTCCTGTTGCCCGAAAATCCATTCTCCCTATCATCTGCAGTTATCTGTAGATTTCACCAGCATACCTTAAGGAAGGCATCCTATTATCCGCAACCATCTTGCAAGTAAGAGGAGTTTATGGGCGAAAATGTAGAGGATAATACGCGATTATTCACTACTTCTTCCTACGGTTAAGTGGAGTAAATTTGCGGATGTCCCTGGCGGGTGACAGGGTCCGCGATACTTGTTCTCCGCATCACCACGGATAAAAGGAGCTCTCCTGGATTAAATATTTTTTTTATTTTACATTTTTACTTAAGTTTAATGTCTGAATTTGGGAATTTGAAATGGCAATACTTCTCTTGCTTTTTAAAAATATTCTCAACAAACTATTACGGAGCGGTATTTCACGTTGGAAATGCGTCATGAAAATCCCATGCTGGAAAGAAAAAAAAATGTAAATACGATAAGAAAAGAGCTCAGCATAAATCAGAAATATAATCGCAAAATAATCTGTAAAGCTTTTGAAATTGCTGGCATAGCCCTGTCTCGATTTAAAATCCTTTATGTGTGTGATTGGTTTTTAGTTAAGGTGAGGAATGTCAAGTTTAGTGGGCATACCGACAGCTCATAGATTAATTTTCTTGTCTCTGCACGGTTCACCCATCATTTTTGCACCTTTCCTGCAAGACCCTTCCCCAAGCGACTTTGGGCACACATCTTACCAAGGATCACTCTGCCAATTCTGCCTACGTGCTAATGTAATGCTCATAACCTGTCCTCAAATCATCTCACCTTAATTGCTTTCCTACATCTTTATTACATCAGCTGGTACCCATAATTCCCTATGCACCCACTTGGCAGTAAAACAAGTTTATGGTGACAATTAAATGTCATATTTTCTCCGCTGCTGATGTATTATACATACACAGTAATTGAAACTGGCAGTGTGTGTGTGTGTGCACAATATTCGACTTTTCTCGATACTTATCATATAATGGAGCCATTTCAGTGGTTGTCCTTTTTTGTACAATGCAATTGCCTAAAGGCCGGGCGTTAAGCGAAACGCTTTCTCTGAAAGGAGCCTGCGATGCAAGTCGTATGCCAGGCGTAATTCCGGCCGCATCCGAGTGAGTGAATCGCCAAAAAAGGAGAGCGTTCGACCGTTGCCTCTCACTCGTGCGTAACCTCCGTGCATTTTAAAACGACTCCGGCTCACAGTGTGCCTTTCCCCTGGGAACAGGAAGAAAGTAATGAAATAAGAAAAACGGAAATTGTTACCCGTGAACAAATGTGCAAATAAACGTCCGTTCGTTTGCGCGCATTTATATCCGTCGTCAGACCCAAAGACCTGCACGTATGCCCATAGACCCGCATAGAGACCCATAAACTCACGTAACATACACTTACACATTTACACATATGCGTACAACACGCTGCTGTGATTAATTGAACTTATGCGTGCATGATCTCATCACCTCTCAGAAGCTTAGCTGTTTGTAGCCTGGTTAGCACTCGGATGAGGAAGACAGTCGATGAATGCAAGGTGATTTTGGCTTGGGATGTGAGGTATCTCAAATAAGATAGTATCGCAAAGGAATCTCAGTTCTCTCAGTGTGGAACTTTGAATGACTCCCCCTCGTATGAGTGAAGTTCTCTCCAGAATCTCTGACTGTCCGCGACAAGCCAAACACTCATCAATAAAATTGGCCAAACTTTCCGATGCAGCACGCTCCTTCAACGTAGTCTTGAAACTCAGCGAGGCTTTCCTGGCTAACTGCAGGAAATTATTGCCTTGGAGTGTGCACAACACTCTCACAATCGCCGGACCAATGGGAGCCACAAAACGTCAAACGTTCCTCGTGGAAAGTTACCTGTGATGGATTGATTGCTCGCGTAAAAGAAAAATGTCTTGCCAATGAGCAGGCAGTGTGCCTCCTCCTTCTTGTGGACATCTGTGAAAAAGAGGGCCATAGCTCATCGGATTCCTTCAGTATATGTTGTGTATGTCGGACTTCTTTCGAACTGTACTTAGCCAGCCGTGCTAATGGGAGGTGCGGTAAATAATATGATTATTCTGATTCTGGACCGGACCAAAACTCAACCGTATGGGGCTCGCCCGAGGGGATGCCCCCACTCAAACCCGGTGCTTGCGGAGCCCCGGCTAGTGGCGATGAATCGTGACACCTGCGGGAACATTCGATGAAAACAGCCCTATTGATGGCTGAGCGAACACCACTGCAGTACTATCACTGCTGCCACCCACCCAAGCAGTTCACTGATTTGTTCAGAATTGGGGCCCACGATTCAAGTGAAAAATTCGAATCTTCTTCTGTCGTATGGCTGATGTAGATGCAGAAGCAACAACTGCAATTTCACATCCAGGTGGTCAAGCCAGACAACCGTGTCAGGAACAGTGGAGAGTATCGCTGTGATGTCTCCTTCGTATTTGTGGATGGGGCATTGCATTGTTTTACATTATACGGTTTATTCTGGATGACCACAGCCGCACACTGAAGAGTTTTTAATGTTACACTTGTGCATCAGGTGTTCCATGGTTTGTGCAGCGGATGCGATTTAACGTTGACCATGAGTCAAATAATTTGGCATCGTATTGTTTTAAAAGTCTCGTCTGCATTGCTTCTAATTTTCTACTGCTGCCGCCCTCCCAGGAATTCACTGAGCTGTCAGTGAATTCGAATAATGTCTCACGTCTCTCGTTTTCAACTTCTTGTCTGCATTACTTCAAATTGTCTCCGTCTTGTGCACAACTTCGTTCGCCCCATTCGCACATGGCCAGAACGTTCATTTGCGCGCAAAACAGTTGATCGATTCTCGCACGTAGCTAATTCGACGTGTGTGTATATTCTACCTAAGCATGACAATCGAGTGCAATTGGTTGAATCTATAAATGCATCTAGGGGAGGTGCGGGCGATGGTGGCGGTGGGGTAGAGGAAGCGGGGGGGGGGGTGGGGGGGGGTTACATCGGTGTAGGCCGTGCATTGTGGGATCGAACGCCCTGATGTGTGCGCTGCAGCGCTATTGATGCCGCGTGTCCTTCACATCGGAAAGGGCCCCCGTGGGAAGAGGCGAGAGACAACTCTGCCGCAGATGGCAACGGTGCTTCAAATTGCACGCGATGGAAGGAGATGAAAGTTGTGACGATTTCTGACGATGGAAATTTCAAATATTAATTCGTGAATTGGTTTTTGCTAAGTGAGGGATCTTGAGCATCATTCGGTGTTCTTGTGTGTGTGTGTGTGGGGGAGCGGTAGTGCAGCGGTTAGCGCTCTGCGCTACGAACCTGGTGATGCGGATTGGATTGCCGGTCACGGCCAACACCGGTGAACCGTGTCTGGGCCTCTCCTAGATCGGCTCAGCCTCAAATGAGTACCTGGTGAGATGTGTAAACATCGCCACTGGGGAGGCAAAGACAGCCGAGCGTGATGTTGGCCACCCACCCCCTTGTGTACCGTGCCGGCCGTAATAGGTGCTCGCTAACAGTCTGTTGAGGCTATACGGCGGGGGGTGGGGGGGGGGGTCTTTGTGTTGCTTTATCGTTTCTATTTGGTAACCACTCGAAGCTACTTTGTGATGCTTCTGGCATAAAAAGTCCAGTATCACCACATTTTCTGGACTCCCTTCCCCCCCCCTGCCCCGTATTTTAATGCAAAAGTTGGGGGTGCGTCTTATCATCCAGAAGATGTGTGTGAGAATAGATGTATCGAACTTCGTGGACACTGGCAACAAGTTTGGGATACGGCTTACTTTCCGCACAATATGGGATGCATGTGTGTAAGACAATAGTGACTAAGCGATGTGATATCCAACAGTGTTCTAGAAAGGCCAGCAAGCTGAAATTTGGCACAAATGCATTTTAAAGAGTATGCTTGTAACTTGGAACGATTTGAAATGTACAATATGAAAAAAAAAATAGTTTCGTGAAATGAGAACCCGTAGGTTGATTAGTTTCACTCATAGGGCAAGGTCATTCAAAGGTTAAATCTACATCACAATAAGTCAGTTCGGTCGTTTCTCAGCTTGTCCTGGTGAGGGTCACGGCAGCAGCATGTTGAGTAGGGCAGCCCACACCTCCCTTTCCCTGCTGACGACTCCAGCACTACTTCACTCTACACTACACTATACACTACTACACTATATACTTCACTCTACACTGCACTATACACTACTATACACTACTACACTATATACTACACTATACACTACACTATACACAACTATACAATACTACACTATACACTACACTATACACAACTATATACTACACTATATGCTACACTATACACTACACTATACACTACTATATACTACACTATATGCTACACTATATACTACACTATATACTACACTATACACTACACTATACACTACTATATACTACACTATATGCTACACTATATACTACACTATATACTACACTATACACTACACTATACACTACTATACACTACTACACTATATACTTCACTCTACACTACACTATACACTACTACACTATATGCTACACTATACACTACTATACACTACTACACTATATACTACACTATACACTACACTATACACTAATATACACTACTACACTATATACTACACTACTATACACTACTACACTATATACTACACTATACACTACACTATACACAACTATACACTACTACACTATATGCTACACTATACACTACTATACACTACTACACTATATACTACACTATATACTACACTATACACTACACTATACACTACTATACACTACTACACTATATACTACACTATACACTACTATACACTACTACACTATATACTACACTATACACTACTATACACTACTACACTATATACTACACTATACACTACTATACACTACTACACTATATACTACACTATACATACACTACTATACACTACTACACTATATACTACACTATATACTACTATACACTACTACACTATATACTACACTGTACATACACTACTATACACTGCACACTAATATACACTACTACACTATACGATACACTACCATACACGACACTACTACACTATGCACTACTACACTACGATACACTACACGACTATACACTACACTATACACTACTATACACTATTATACACTACACTATACACTGATATATACACTACACTATACGCTACTATACACTACGACACTAGTATACACTACATTATACACTACTATACGCAGACTCTAGCTTTTCCTGGGGAATTCCGTGGCGTTGCTAGGCCAGCCGACAGACATTGTCCCACCAGCGTGTCCTGGACCAGCCCCGGGGTCTTCGCCCAGTGGGACGTGCTGCTGCCCAGTAGAGTTCCAGGGGGAGTCCATGGGGGGCATCCTTACCAGGTGCCCGAGCCACCTCAACACCACAAGTCTCATGCTAAACATTTACCAATACACACTCGCCGGTATGAAGTAAGTTTGCCGCATGTGAAGTGTGACACTAAAGCCAATAGAAATACAGTATGGTAATGCCTTCCACTGGCTCATTGTAAATAAAATCACCCAACTATTAAGTAAACAGTGGGCGTGCTACGCAGAAGACCGACCCTGTCATAGCAATGTGGACATTCCAACACAGGCTCCTGACTTACAATGGAGATGATCACCATAGTTTGAGCAAGGAATACATCGATGTTCCCGCCTTACTATTGCTCTTTTGTATATGTCTAAACCTGCTCATGCCTTCTGTATATATAATATAAAACTATAATTTTTTTTTTACCGGGTAAGACCCACTGAGCTATATAGATTTTTTCAGAAGTGACCTGGCCACAAATGATAGCTCAACGAAGTAACTTTAATGTATATCACCCAAATACTCTAAATGCATGTTTATTCTAAATGTGGAGGGACAAACCGGAGCAGCTGGAGAAAATTCTGCCAGACCGCGGGGAGAATATCAAAACTCCAAATATACAGGTGTCAGGATTGGGGTCGAACCCACGACCTACTGTATATCAGGCGAGATAGTTAACATCTCAAAATAGAGTATTTGGCTGCTATGAATTTCCAAGTGATAAGCCACTCTCATTTGTGTCTAGGCCGCTTCTGAAAAAGAGCTATATAGTGCAGTGGACCTCACCTGTTAAAATAAAATAAATGTTTAGTTTACTGCGGCCTCTTCCTCCCTATCATCTTTCCTGACCCAAAGGTCCTGTTTTCCCATTATTTTCCTATCCCTTTCCTCTTATTTACCATGTTTTTATCTTCTCTCTCTCTTACTTATCCCGTTAATCTCTTATTTTTTCCACACATTACATCCTTGACTCGTCTCCTCATCTTGAGGTGCGCCACGGGTAAAAGTTGTTTTGTTTGTTTGCCATAAAAGCGTTCCACCGTTGTAAGCAATGTCCCAGGATAGCTCGGTTCGACGTCCCAGAGATTGAGCTATGTCTACGTTACTCTTTGTTTTTTTCGGTAAAGTCACGTAGGTAAAATAAAAGAAAAGAAAACAACTAAATTAAATCACGACGTTTCGGAGGCAACACAAGCTTCCGTCTTCAGGTGGAATAGTCACAGCAGAATATCTGTGTCAAGTGGACAGCTCTGAGACGGCCGGGATTATATATACAGGTTAAGGGGGGGGGGAGGAGCCAGAAAGGGACGTGGGTGGGGGGGAGGGCTGAGTTAAGCTGCCTTTTGTTATGCTGCAGGGGGTTCGGGGGGAGCGGTGGCGTGCTGCACGAAAGCGAGTACAGCCCCACTTTTTAGAAAGCAATGTAAATGGCTGTACAATTATAAGGCAGCTATGGTCTTCCCAAGATCCATAAAGAAGGTACCCCACTACGACCCATCGTGTCCACGATCAACTCCCCTACCTACAAGCTAGCCCGTTTTTTTATCGGACACTCTGCTTCCCTTCACTGGCAAGACCACCTCAGCAGTACTTAACTCAACCCAATTGGTTTCTATGGTCAAGGACATTGTACTGTCTTCTGACGATATCGTCGTCAGCTTTGATGTGGTCTCTGCTTACCAAGGTCCCAGTACCTGACACCATAACAATAATTGATGACTTGGTCCAACATCGACTGAAACCTGATGTCCTTGCGCTGGTTAGGCACTGCCTCACCAACACTTACTTTACCTGGAATGGTACCTTCTACAAACAAAATGAGGGTACCCCTATGGGCTCCCCCTTGTCACCAGTGATTGCCAATGTTTTCATGGAGAAATTTGAATCAGACGCCATCCAGACATCCACCCTTTGCCCTTCCTTATGGAAGAGATGTGGATGACACTTTCGTCATTTGGCCACATGGCCTCCCAGCATTGAACCATTTCCTAGACCACATTAATTCCAGACACCCATCCATCAAATTCACCATGGAAGTGGAGAAAGATGGCAAGCTGCCATTCTTGGATGTTCTGTTTGAGAGGAGGACTGATGGCTCTTTGGGACATTCTGTTTACAGGAAGCCCACCCACACAGACTTCTACTTGAAGCCTGATTCCCACCACCACCCGACTCAAAAGAACTCTCTCATCAAAACATTATACCATAGGGCTCATTGCATTTCTGACCAACACCACCTGGCCAGTGAATTAAAACATGTACATCTGGCCCTCAAGATGAACGATACCCTGACTGTACCATCCGCCAAGCTGTTTGTCCCACCATACAGAAACAACCACCTGATACTCTGATCAAAATCATCACGTTACCATACATAGCAGGCGTTACAAAAAAGATTTCCAAAATTCTAAACAAATACAAGATCCAGGTTCGGTTCAATACAGCACACAAAATCCGTGATCTGATCCCATCCGTAAAGGATGTCATTCCTGACTTACAGTACCCCGGTGTTTACAAATTGAGTTGTACCTGCGGTGACTGCTATATCGGGGAGACGAAACAACATATTTCTGACCGAATCCGCGAGCACAAATCAGATTTGAAACATGGCAGAATGAATTCTTCGGCCGTGGCTGATCATTGTTTCAACACAGCGGGTTCTCATGACATTATTTTCTCTGATACCAAAGTTCTCTGCAAACCTCCCGGTTATTACCAGAGATTTGTCCATGAAGCCATCCAGATATACAAACACAGACACAATTTCAACCGAGAGGATGGTTTCAAATTGAGCAACCATTGGAAAGATGTTATACATCAAGTCAAACGTTAGCTGCCTTATAATTGTACAGCCATTTCCATCTCTCAGTGGGTTGTATGCCAAACTTTTGCTGCCTTATAATTGTACAGCCATTTACATTGCTTTCAAAAAAATGGGGCTGTACTCGCTTTTGTGCAGTGCGCCACCGTTCCCCCCGAACCCCCTGCAGCATAACAAAAGGCGGCTTAACTCAGCCCTCCCCCCCACCCATGTCCCTTCCTGGCTCCTCTCCCTCCCTTAACCTGTATAGGATGTAAGGATAGGGAAGGGCGTGACACAGGAGAGCCGCATTGTTCTAGAAGCGGTGGGAAAACAGTGGATCCATGCTGCACCGTGCCAATAACAGGCCAGCGAGGAGTGGCTGTGGAAACGCGGCGTACGAGACCGAGGGCCCTATCCTAGATGGCGTTGCGCCATCAGTGCTCAACTTGGACAGGACGTCAGTGGAATCTATCATTTGCCCCGCAAAACAACACATCAATCTGCCTGCCCTTTGGATAGTGTTTCCAGCATCTGATATATCTCTTGACACTTTGTCACTTTTATTTTTAAAAAATGTGTCCATACAGTAATTGCCTGTTTGGAGAGGGTGATTTTTTTGCCATTGAGCTCTGTCTTTGTCGTGACAGTAAGGGGTCTCTTTACCATCCCCAGTGGGGGGGTTTTGTTTACTTTTTGCTCTTTCCCCAATTATATTCCAATTCGCGCCATTCAAGTCACCATGCGAAATGGCTCAATTTCCGTGAAGAAGTCTTGTAGCCAGATGTGCATCTCACCCTGTGTCAGAGAATAGTCCCACGAGATTATGTCACAGAACTTCTTCTGAAGCACCTTCAATAGCTCATTATTCACACATAGGGGGTCCGCATTTTTTTACGTGCCCCGTAAGGTTCATCACATGGACCAAAGATTTTCGGCATAAGTCAACTTAAGTTAAGCACCAAACTTAAGGATAGTTTAGTTTGTGTGTGTGTGTACAAAATCAGGGGTTACTGTGCTGAGATCATCAACGTATTACAATTGAGAACCTAGTCTAATCACGGTTGGCTAAGTGGATTCGTACAGAGGATTTGAAATCATTGGTGCTATTTGAGTGCTTGTACCCTAAACTACCCAAACATCTTACTCTGATAAGAACTCAGCCTTGTAGTTGTTAAACAGAAGAAGATGGAATCCCCTGGGTGACTCCCAACGAGCCCCTACCATATTTTCCCGCATATTGCCAGCATGCGCATGTAACCCGCAGAAATAGCGTTTTATGTAAAACATATTTCAGATAGCCCGCACCTCCATATACCCCGCATACATTAAAATCTTTAACGTCGTTACCGCAGCTTAATTTCATCATATTAATACGAAGTCTACATTTGTAATACATTCCACTATCAATTGTTAACATTAAAATCATAACGTGCACAAAGACAACAAACTAACCGGAAACGAGTGAACTTAAAACAGTAAATAAGTAGCAAAAGTAAATATCCAATAAATAAGTAACACATAATTGGTAGATAAGCAAGTACAGTTTTAGCACAGACAATAGCGGCACTACGGTGACGCCGTTGCCTCGCCCCCAACCCCCCACCTCTCTCTCCCCCCAGCTCCCCCGATTGCTTGTGCTGCGATCGAAACGTCGTGATTTATTTTACTGTATTTCTACCTACGTGACTTTACCGAAAGAAGAACCACAGAGTATAAGCCATTGGAAGTTTGAAACAAAGGTCATGGTCGCGATTGTATAGTGCTCAGCCAATAGCAGCGGCCTAAGGGACTCAGCAATTATGATTCCACGTCTGGTAGACGCTTGTTAAGGCCCTTCCCATTGTGCAATACATAGCCTCAGCTGAAACTTTCGCACCCCCCACAGCCACGGTAAACATAGTGCGCCCACTTCAAACATTGTCGTTTCATTCAGCAATGCTTTAGTCAAAGGTAAGTGTTGCATAGTGGATAGTCCTACCATGAAAAAATTAAACGAGTTATGACATATTCTTAGCTCTTTCGGTAAAGTCACGTTTAAGGGAAACAATAAAATAATAAAATATATATAAATAAAAATTCTCACGACGTTTCGACCGTTTGTGTTATGGTCGAAACGTCGTGATAATTTTTATTGTTTATATATTTTATTATTTTATTGTTTCCCTTCAACGTGACTTTACCGAAAGAGCTAAGAATATGAATTACTGCAGTCACGAAAGCTTTAAATCAAGAGTTATGACATGTCACACGTGTAAAATATTTTTGGGATAGCCCGCACCTCCATATACCCCACAGGGTCTTGTTTTGTTTGTAAAAAGTGGTATTCCCCGCGGGTTATATGCGGGAAAATACGGTACTTACACACCTTCTTCTTGGGAAATGTATAAGGTGGGCGGCAAGAGAAAGACAAAGACAGACCTGGGGTGGGTGGGCCGGGGGTGATGTCTAGGAGCGGACCAAGATCGGCTCAGTGAGTATCATGAGAGCTTGTGTCGAGAGCAAGTGCTGCAACACGTTGACCTTCGACCTCCGAATCCCAGGGCTTGCATAGACCGACGGATTGATGGAAATGTAATTATGCATCCCTGGGACTACGTGTTGCAATGTCCGAGCAGGCATAGACATACTTCAGCAAAAATAAAAATAAAACACAGATTGATTGCGATCGTTAAAAAAAAAACTGGATGAAGTGCATTGCACACACCGCAAACCTACACGGATGCACCGCATCTTGCAGGCGCGAACAAGGCCGCAGAGGATGTGACACGGGACTTGACTGTCAGATAAATCCATGCCCCATCGTCGAACTGAGGCCTGAACAGTCCCCGCGTGGGTCTCCCCGAGGTGTCAAACGTTGACCCGTCACCTCCGTGGCAAACGGCACGGATATGGAACTGTCAGGAATTTGGCCCGCCGCTCGAATGGTTATGTGCGAGGGAATCGATAGCCGGGGATCCTGTGTCAGAACACAGCCCGTGGTGGTGAAGAGAGGGGCTGAGTGATAGAAACTTACTGCTGCAGATCACAAACATTGATAAATACTGGTGTGCTTTGCAACTGCACGGCTCTGTACTCCAGCATGAATTTTACCAAATGACTTCCGCACCGGCAGACTAAAGTATACGGCCACTGTAATACACTGATACTTCGTCTTTCCGTACACCCTGTTATCTAGCACACTCTGCCCCCATCAGGCCCGTGTTGGCAGCGTATCTGTCTAGTCCGTCATACAAATGAACTCCGCAAGCGGTGTGCTGAGTGTGTGCGCTGACGCCGTTTGTGAGCGCCAACCCGGTGTGTAAGCCCCGACGCTGTGTGTAAGCGTATTCTGCGCAAGGGATCTGGCCAACTTTGCAGAGGCCTGTATTTAAATGTTGCAATAAAAAAAAAATCTTTTTTTACAATTTGTGATTTAAATTTGATTAATTTAAAAAAATCGGCCCCGCTTAAATGTTACCCATTAAATTAACCCCCGTAATGAAATAGCAGGTAATCATTGCTTTATTTTTTTTGCCTATAACATTTAAAATCAAACTTAATTAAAATTTCAACTTTTTGGCCGCTTTTATTATTATCACCTTATTTTCCAACGTAATAACTCTTTTGTATAATGTTCGTGTCTGTCAGGTTGTATTCTGAGGATTAGCGTATATGGAACAAGCAACTTGGGCAAACAAAATCAGAACATCTGTCTCCAAGTTGCGGGTCAGTGGATTCGAATCCAATGTAGGTGATATTTGGCCTACTCCTGCATGCTGGCCAATCACCTTGGAAGAGTTGAGGACCCACACACTTTACCCCAACCACTCATGGACTCCCATTTGGAGTGCACATCGTAAATCTTCCTTCAACCAATATCCCGAAGCAAAATATTAGTGCTGGATTCAACTACATTTGCAAACGTGATTTGTAACTTTCATCCTCACCCGTGTATCGATATCTCAATTTTAACGTTTCATTTTACTAAGGGACTGTGTTGGTGTTGTTGTACTGGTGTGTTCTGGGACTGTTCTTGCTGTTGTTTTTCTGCCTTACCCAAGCTTGGGAATTGGTGTACTTATGCAATATCAACGTATACACTTCATATCCATTACGCATTTACTTGTCATGATTTGCTTACCTCTCCGAAACTTTGCACTCCTATCGTTGCTCGTATTGTTTATTGTTGCTGTAAATTTATGACCCGTCACTACTGGACATCTGTGAATAAAGAGCTTCACGGCTTATCGGATTTCTCCATGATAAATAGAGATTCCGATTCTGTTTAAACTGCTGGGTGGATGACAGCGGGGGTGGGCAGGGGGGGGGGGGCGGGGTTTAATAAATAAATAAATAGAACGCTCACGGTTTCAAATGCCTGTGGCGGAAGATTGAACCTCCTGCCGCTGTTCCATTGTCCTAACCCTCGCACCAGGCCAGCATCCCATGTGCAATACGGAACGTTATCAAATAAGCCTGCCCGAGCTGACTGGGCGGCTCGGAGATCAGAGCACTGGGCCAGCACCGCTGAGGCCCTGGCTTTGGAATCTGGGTCGAAGCCACCCACGATTAAACTCGCCTCTTGAATGTAGCAGGTTGATTGGTCTCGCCCTGTACGCCGCTGATGACAGCGCACAAAACAACAACAACACCCTTGCTGGAACCCGATGGTAGTCCGCGTGCGAGAGCTGTGTTCGCCAGCACGAGCCATTAGCATGGCTAATGAAAGTGGATTGTGTAAAATCTCGGTTATTGCACACTTTACTTTTAATGGTGTTGGTTTCAAATCACATTTTACCAAACCAGATGGCATCAATGAGGGCATATAGGTCGTGGGCCCATGGGGTATGTGATGTGTCTGTGTTGAGCTGTAAGGCCACACCTGTGCACAAAAAAGTCTCGCGACAATAATTACGTCTGTACTTGACGAGAAGAAAGACCCACGATGACCTGAATAAACCCACACGTTGCAACTGAAAACGCAGAGACGTGAACGGCAGGCAGACGGCACTTTTGTGCATTGTGCTCGACACCATCAACAGTTCCTGAAGGATATGCTGACAATGTAGTGCTGAATTGGCTACAAAACTCCGAGGGGTAGATACCAGGACAGGAATTTAGCTGCCCAAATAAATGCCGCTCAAACACGTTGGTCCCTGAAGAGTCCTACTACTGCATTAGCTGGTATTGGAAATTAGATTTTTTTTACGTGTATCCATAATTTAACGTTTTGTGTATATATATGAAGCAGTGCAAATAATACATTGTTTTTGGTAATCTGTGTTTGTATACACCACTGGCCAGCGAAAAAAATGTTGTTTGTGTGTGTGTATCTAATAGAATATATACAATCATGACTGACTGAGTGACAGATGTGACATCTAGTGATGTTTCATAACGGCTATGAATCTGAGTGAATTTTAATTATCTACATTCTATTGGTGTTCTACAAAGGCTAGACAACTGAAATTGGGTGCAACTGTAATTGATTGGATATACTGGAGATATATAAATATCTACAGAATTAATTTTTCAAATTTGTGCGCAACATATTACAGCCCAGATTCAGGGCCCAATGGGTGATGTTAAAAGCATAATTTAATTTTTGATCACCTGATTGTCTGTGTTGTTACCGGTTACCGTACAAGGACGCCTAGCAATCTATGGGTGTCCAAGCCAAAGGACTGAACAGTAATAGTAATGCCAAATCTATAATTACCATGCCCATTGTTTGCGCATGAAAGCCGAGGCTGAGTCTCAGTACTTTTGTCTGACGTGTGTTACACGTCGCTATGTTTGACAGTAAGCAGTCTCATTCTTGAAAAATGAGACTGCTGGTCTCTTAAAGTTGTCGCGTGGTTAAGCAAATAATCTTCAAACTCGGCTGATCCTTCCCTTGCTTTAGGATATTACACTGCAGCAGCATGAGAGTTTAGTACAGAAGTCAGGCAAGGGTGGGCTGAGGTTGGGAGGTTTGGCCAAACACAGGGCCACGCAGTAACACGCCCACACTGTAATGCGGACAAATAAGCGTATAGACATCTGGAACCCGGGTAATTAAAGTTTGTTGAGCTCAGTGTGAGGTGTCTGTCTGTTTGAACAACACACAGAGACCTGGTGTAGTCCCTCTATCGAATGATGCACGCCGGCCCTGTCTTAGCTGCTCAAATACAGACAGATCAAATGTGTTAGGTTTCATAAATGCGAGTCCCATGCATTATTATTATTAGCGATCGCAAGGTTCAGCTGAAAACGCCGAAGAGTATTCGTAGCAGCAGAATTTCCGTTGTGGCAGGGGGACAGCATTGTGCACTGAAATCGGGGACAGCATTGTGCACTGAAATCGGACCAACCAACTTTTAGAATAATGCACAAGACCTGTCAGGCAATCATTTACATTTAGTTGGTGTGCTGTAATGGGGGTATATAAGTGGCTATTCATCACTATTATTACGAATGTTAATATTATTTTGACTGCTTACTGAAAGACCCACGTCCGCACTTGCCAATAATCTACCAAACCGCCCAGTGGTTGCGGTCATAACCTGGTTGTGAGTGTGCGCGTTGTAAACACGGGCCATTAATTTATGACTTATCACCAACGCATTGATGCCCTTTGAAATTCGGTCTGCAAAAGCCCCTTAATATTTCATTCCGGACCAAATGGTAACTTTATTATCTCTCTCAATGAAAAGCAATGCCGTGGAGATATTTTTTGTTTGTCCTTTGCACTTGGCTGCTGTCGCCGCAGACACCTCGGGACGCATTTAAATAACGCGTGAAAAGTTCACCTACCGCAGTTCATTTCAAAATATCAAGATTAATTTGATTCGCATTATTCCTCGGCAAGTGCTCTGACCGTGGATTTCTATGCACAGCCACGCACCTGGCATTTTTGCTACTGAATGACTCGGTGCCTATGCTCATGCACCCGGCGCTCTGCCCCGGCGCGGTGTTTGCGCGCCGCAATTTATTTTTTTATGCCGCGCAGAAAAAAATATTCAGCCCCCTGTGGCATTTGCGCCGGAGCTGCTTTGCACGGTAAAGGCGCGGCCCTGGAATTGTCTTGCTCACGCCGCTGCTGGCGGAAGCGGCCTGCACCTCGAGGAAGCTCCTGGGGAAGCAACCCGAGAGGGCATTCGTTTTGCTCACTCTTCCACGCCGGCCGGACACCTCGCGAGGGCCTCCGATGCACCGGATGATTGGGGGGGACACAGACGATGTGATGGGCGCGCGCGAAGCCGGGTACGGAAGCATTACCGGAGAGATTTTCACTTGCAGTTGAAAACCAGCACGTGCGCTCAGAGGAGACTAGGGGACCCTTAGCACCACTCGCCACTACGCTCACCACCACACGGCACACGCCAAACTCATGACCACGCTTCACCGCAGGCAGTGTGCTTCTCGACTAACCGTGGTGTACCATTTGTACTGCTTGGTGGTCGGAGACGGGGGGGGGGGGGGGGGGGTCGGGGGGGATTTAAGAACCTGTGCTCCGTAATTTCAACTGCCGTGCCTTGAGATGGAGCCGGCGACCTCTGAGTTGCAAGTGCCGTGTGCTATCCCATTACCACGCGTCAGTACAGGCCTTCTAAATGTACTGTGTTTGGTGTATGTGTGCCAATATTCGCAGTGTTGGCAAGATTGCTTTTGAAAAGTAATCTATGAGCAGGCCCCTTACAACCTGGGTAATATAATGTCTAATCTAGGACACAAAACAAATGAGAAACTACGCTCAGCTTGCATTTTCTAACTTTTAAAAAAATATACTTTACGTATTCATAGTAAACAAACTGGATTTACCTGTTTTTCAGTCGTTTTGACAGTGAGTGCGCTTTGAGTCTTATTATGTTTCTGTACATATTCACGCAATGGTTCATTCTGATTGGAAGGAACCAGGCACCTATGGCGTTGATGATTAAAATCCTACAACCTATAGACTTTCAGAATTAAAAGTAATCCCGCCAACTTCATCGACCATAATACAGGTTTTTTTAGGGTTATATTGTGAAAATATAAATGTGTCGTTAAACCCGCCACCACCCGACACAGCCAATTAGTAAGGTTTGTCGTGTGAACAAAACATGCCAAAACATGCCACGTGACAAACCTTACTAATTGGCTGTATCGGGTTGTAGCAGGTTTAACGCACATTTATATTTCTACGATCTAACCCCAAAGAAACCTATATTATGGATAATATTGGTAACCAAAGCCTACTACAGTGAGGGAAAAAAGTATTTGATCCCCTGCTGATTTTGTACGTTTGCCCACTGACAAAGAAATGATCAGTCTATAATTTTAATGGTAGGTTTATTTGAACAGTGAGAGACAATAACAACAACAACAAAATCCAGAAAAACGCATGTCGAAAATGTTATAAATTGATTTGCATTTTAATGAGGGAAATAAGTATTTGACCCCTCTGCAAAACATGACGTAGTATTTGGTGGCAAAACTCTTGTTGGCAATCACAGAGGTCAGACGTTTCTTGTAGTTTGCCACCAGGTTTGCACACATCTTAGGAGGGATTTTGTCCCACTCCTCTTTGCAGATCTTCACCAAATCATTAAGGTTTCGAGGCTGACGTTTGGCAACTCGAACCTTCAGCTCCCTCCACAGGTTTTCTATGGGTTTAAAGTCTGGAGACTGGCTAGGCCACTCCAGGACCTTAATGTGCTTCTTCTTGAGCCACTCTTTTGTTGCCTTGGCCGTGTGTTTTGGGTCATTGTCATTCTGGAATACCCATCCACGACCCATTTTCAATGCCCTGGCTAAGGGAAGGAGGTTCCCACCCAAGATTTGACGGTACATGGCCCCGTCCATCGTCCCTTTGATGCGGTGAAGTTGTCCTGTCCCCTTAGCATAAAAACACCCCCAAAGCATAATGTTTCCACCTCCATGTTTGACGGTGGGGATGGTGTTCTTGGGGTCATAGGCAGCATTCCTCCTCCTCCAAACACGGCGAGTTGAGTTCATGCCAAAGAGCTCCATTTTGGTCTCATCTGACCACAACACTTTCACCCAGTTGTCCTCTGAATCATTCAGATGTTCATTGGCAAACTTCAGACGAGCATGTATATGTGCTTTCTTGAGCAGGGGGACCTTGCGGGCGCTGCAGGACTTCAGTCCTTCACGGCGTAGTGTGTTACCAATTGTTTTCTTTGTGACTATGGTCCCAGCTGCCTTGAGATCATTGAGTAGATCCTCCCGTGTAGTTCTGGGCTGATTCCTCACCGTTCTCATGATCATTGCAACTCCACGAGGTGAGATCTTGCATGGAGCCCCAGGCCGAAGGAGATTGACAGTTCTTTTGTGTTTCTTCCATTTGCGAATAATCGCACCAATTGTTGACACCGTCTCACCAAGCTGCTTGGCAATGGTCTTGTAGCTCATTCCAGCCTTGTGTAGGTCTACAATCTTGTCCCTGACATCCTTGGAGAGCTCTGTGGTCTTGGCCATGGTGGAGAGTTTGGAATCTGATTGATTGATTGCTTCTGTGGACAGGTGTCTTTTATACAGGTAACAAGCTGAGATTAGGAACACACTCTTAAAGGGAAGGGGTCAAATACTTATTTACCTCATTAAAATGCAAATCAATTTATGACATTTTTGACATGCGTTTTTCTGGATATTTTTGTTGTTATTCTGTCTCTCACTGTTCAAATAAACCTACCATTAAAATTATAGACTGATCATTTCTTTGTCAGTGGGCAAACGTACAAAATCAGCAGGGGATCAAATACTTTTTTCCCTCACTGTACGTGTTAAACCTGCTTCATTGTGTGGTACACGAAGGACCACCCTATGGCTGTACCCAAGTAAAAAAAAATACATGCAAGTAATTGGGGAGGCCTGTAGACATTTTCTTAAAAATAACCTAGCCTAATCAATGACAACATTAACCTTTGTTGGAAACAAAGTTGGTGTTTTATTAAAGATCACTTCCCAATGAGGTCGCCGGGTTGTTCAAAGGTCTCGACCTGGTCATCACTGACTGCACAATAATTCTCGTAAAATTATTCCAAAAAAAATGCCTGCACTTAATTTGGATAAATTCCAGCTCTGAGCATTACAATTGCAAGTTGGTCAAGCGACGAGCATTTGCTGTCCGTAGCAGGCAGGTGATGAAGTGCTGCCCCCTAGCCTGTGGAACAGAGAACACTGGACGGGATCTCAGAAGGATCTCTGTGACATACATATTCACTGCTGAGAAGGCACACGGTTGTCGCTCACGTTTCGAAAGGAGAGAGGAGCGACAGACAATTACCGAAAGGCAGGCGGGCGGGCCATGAGCCGGTGCCAAAAAATTCCCCTAAACTCTGCGTAACTCTCTTTATGTTAAGGTATTTTCAACCAATTACTGAGTCAGTTTAATGCGCTTTCGCGAGCAAAATTATCAATAATGTATATGAGGAGGTCGTGGGTTCGATCCCAACCCTGACGCTTGTATATTTTGAATTTGCATGTTCTCTCCGTGGTTGCGTGGATTTTTTCTCCGGCCTCATTGGTTGTTCCCCTCCACATTTATAATCAACGTGCTTTTAGAGTATTTGGCTGCTATAAATTTCCACACGGCAAGCCACTTTCTTGTGAGGTACCATTTGTGGCCAGGTCGCTTCTGAATGAGAGCTATATAGCTCAGTGGGCCTTATCCTGGTGAAATAAAAATAGTTCAGTTTAGTTTACCTGTCTAGGGAAGGCAAAAGAACCCCACCAATGTTGATTCATCGAGCCCGGCGCGCCAGATGTGCCGCAGATGAACATCGCATGAAAGTGTCACGAAACGAGATCACACCCTGGGCGTCGGCATGTGCGCGTTCCGATGACATTATCTCCCTTACCATAAGCCGAGCTGCACCGCAAGAGAAGTGTTGCACTGGGCGTCGACAATTCATTTTGACGTCCTTCGTAATCCTTGCGAGAGAGAGAGGGCATCGTTTTTAATACAAGTCATTAAATGCGTCGCCATATTTCATGCAAGAACAAACTCGGCTGCCTATTTTTAACTTGCCCGTTTAAATGAGTTGCCGGGGACGCGTGCGGGGTGACTGAGAGCGATTCAATTGTTTCCCCCCCTACCTGTGCCGTTCCTCTCTCTGCCCAGGCCTTGGCCGTACACCACGTTTGAGAGCGGTTACGACCTTCTGAACGGAAAACAGCCAACAGACAAAATCTTCAGGTATGTAACCCGCGCCTGCAAGGCGATTGCTTGAAATACATTATTATTATAATATAACGGTCACGGTCGAGGTCAAACAGTCAAAATTCTTTGCTGCTGGAATGGACATCGACGCGGAGTGCTCAGCTCCTGTTGGCACTCCTGGGCCGGGAGTGGAAATTCCACATCCTTACTGCACGGGTGAGTCTGTCGTAGGACACACACTGTTGACCTCTCCGCAAAGTAGTATTCCTTTTATCACCCGTCTTGAGGGGTGACGGGCTGAGTCATTGCGAATCGATGATTTGAACTCTCAACCTTCCGATTTTGAGCCGCTCTCTCTTTGCCGCTGAGCCGCCGGCCATTTGGGTTTTTTCGCTCACGCCGCTGCTGGCGGAAGAGCCTCCACTAGAAACAGCGACAGACAGCCCCTCGATGCAGTGTTTGTTTGGCCTACTCTTCCACGTTGGCCAGGCGTCTTCGAGGAGGTGGGAGTGCATCCACGCTTTACCCCAACACACGTGACCTGCCGATAGACTAACTGTGCTGAACACATTCATACTGCTGGCTGGACAGTGGTGGTGGTTTGTGATTTAAGTAACTTGTTAATTGTTTCAACTGCTGTGCCAGTAGTTTGCTAGTCCGGTGTGCTAACCATTACACTGGCAGTATCCCCCGGTTTTTAATAACACTATCAACTGAAACTGCTCACATATAATGCATATATTTTTCTTTCGATGAAAGAGCCAGTTAAATCATTTGTTTGGCCCCTATTCAAAAGAACAAAAAAAATATTGCCGCTAATTTTCTTGTATGGGCATTCATTTTATCTTCAAACAATTTTCTATAACTTTAGGCCGAGTACTTTTTTTTCAACCTTTGGAATTTAATATAGTCCACCAATAACGAGATGATTAAAATTCATGATCTGTAAATTGTTATCGCAATGTCCATTATAAGTTCGGAACATTTTTTTAATACCACTTGGGGGAAAAGAATTCTCTTTCACGCTAAAATTGCAAATTAACAACTCGGAGTTTCATGTCTCCATCCTTGCCTGAATCACTCAGCAACATCCACAACTGCCTATGCAGCTGGCCGGTGGTGCACCTTGATGTGTGTGTAAAGCTGTAACACTAAAAACTTTTTTTTTTTACCAGGTAAGGCCCCACTGAGCAATATAGCTCTATTTCAGAAGCGACCTGGCTATCACAAATGATAGCTCAACGAAGTGGCTTATCATATAGCAGCCAAATTACTCTACAGCAGTGGTTCTCCCCGGGACCACCGGTGAGTGGGACGCGATGGCCCTCCAGGTGGTCCGCGAGGCTGTGATGCAGAACACAGCTTGGTCCGGACAATAATGACAACGTTTATACCTCTTGTTTCACGCATTCATTCATGTGTTACCATGATATTTAATTAAAAAAATTAAGTTGGGTAAACTACCCTGGCCATGAGATTTAAATGCGCCCCCACCCCCCGCCCTAAAAAGAAAATGTATAGCTGTGTAAAAATAATATTTTTATGTTCCAGTAGTATGAATCATATTGTATTAGTGGTATTTAGAGAGAAGTGATTGCGTTTCGTCACCAGGGGTGGTAGGGCAGGTTGGTCAGCGAAAAATATTTTCATGGTCCGAGGGCGAGAAGAAGAGAAAGAAGCACCGCTCTAAACGCTGTGATGTCGATTCTAAATTGTGGGGGGGGAAAAACCGGAGGACCCTGAGAAAAATCCACACGACCACGGGGAGAACATGCACACTCCAAATATACAGGCGTCAGGGTCGGGTTCGAACACACGACCTCCCGCATACCAGGCGATTGAGTTGACATCTCGCCACCGCGGCACGTGCGGACAGGTTCACGTACGGCATGGGTCAAGGGCTGTGGCTGCCCTTCAGCAAGACTTTCGTCGTTCCTCCCGTCGAGCTGGACATCAGCCCACTGGCCAGCTGCCGTACGGACCTGTCCATCACGGAGGAGACGGCTGAAGTCCGGTAGGTCCCCCTCCTCCCTCTCACTCCTCCCGTGCAGCCAATCCATGAAATGTTTGTTAAAATTGCGGGTGAAATACTTTGGCGGGCGAGGGGAAAAGCGAAGACAACGATGCATTAGACGTGTTGTTTAGTAACGCTGCATTGGCAGTGGTGCACGAGCACTTATAACAAAATACTCAACACTTCCCAAAATGTAACATCACATGACAGCGACTATTACTACTATGAGAGAGAAGTTTATTTGTGCATCTGTCATTCCTCATAATCAGTATGCGTCTATGCTCCGACCATTGCCAGTTGATGTGCGTTACGCCCTTGAGCCCTGTTATCAAACCAGGTGTGGGTTAATCTCGGTGTGTGTTGGGGAGCGGTGGCGCAGTGGTTAGCACGCTGGGCTACAGACCCAGCGACTCGAGTTCGATTCCCCCTCACGGCACAACACCAGTGACGATTATCTGAAGAGGTCCTGGGCATTCCCTACTTCGACTTGGCCTCAAATGAGTACCTCATGCGGTGTGTAAACATCACCACGAGGGATACAAAGGTGGCCGGGCACGGTGCTGGCCACCCACTTCCTCGTAGGTCATGCCGGCCTTCATAGGCGCTCGCAAACAGCACCTGCCCAAAAAGTCTGTTCAGGCTATACGATCTTTGGCTTTGTGTTGAGAATGCATTTCTCTAATCCCACCAACTTCGAGGTTAAGCGGTATTGGTGGATCATGCAGAGATGACGCCTGTGTGAGACCCACACACATGCAGCGCAGGCATATTTCCATTATAAGTTTGTACGGCTGCCCTGGCTCGTGAGTTTTTCCCCAAGTACTCAAATTTCCAGTTTATCCTATTCATATATATTTTAAAAGAGAGACATATATATAAAAAGCCCTTAAAATAATCTCCAAAAAAAGGGTCCTCCTGAAAATGTCGTTTGAGGCATCCTTGTGCAAATGTGGACTTGCTCGCAGTTAAATGACAATTGCTGTATGAAGTGAAATTATCATCGCCCTCTGTTGTCATAGACAATTCTGGGGGGGGAGGGGGAGGGGTATTTTTAGCCCTAGAAAGTAGCAATAACAACAGTGAGCATCCACGCAGACGCAGGCAAAAGAGTTTCCCCGCAGCCACCCGGCCGCTACCTCCCACTGCATGTGCTACCGGCCGGCCAACGTTTCGTGTTCCAAACAGCCCGCAAAAGCCCGCGGCGTCATATACGCTTCACCATCACGGCCTGGCATGGAAGGTGACAGGTGGCGGCCCTGCAATTTGCCTCCTCACGCCGCTTGCTGGCGGAAGGGCCTCCACTCGAGGGAGCTCTGGAGAGCCCCTGGAGTTCTGCAACTTCTATGCTCCCCACGTCTATGTTTCCCGCCTTAAAGCTACCCGAGCGGATCGGCAGGGCGAAGTGTGGCCAAGTAACCCCGCCCCGCGGTGCAGACTTTGAGGCCGGTGGCCGACATCCAGCAGGGGATTAATAAGAGGGGCTGTGCATTGGAATCTTGTGGGAAAAGCCGAGGTGGGCTTCACGGAATCCTTGCAGTGGATGCCTCACATCCCACCGATTGCCATGCACAGCAGACAACCTTCTGACCCACAGCACAGACCTCCCACCATTTCCGTCATGAATGGAAAGTGTGCCAACTGTGGCCTTTGCAACCATGGACCATATAGTAAACCACTGCAGTCTGCGCTCCTCGCAAAACTACACAAACTCTCTCCTGAAGCCTCCTCGTGGCTAGCAGACCTCGACATTGGCATTTAGTTCCTGAACATATTGCCACATGTAAGAATAAAATAGAATGATAAGTTTTTTATTTACTTTTAAAGCGAAGTTGTTAGCAATGTGTTTTATTTAAGGCAATGTTACACTGCTTGTGCCCGCACAGTATCGCCAAATTATTATTTTTTTGCGTGGGACTGCTTCATCTCGAGTGGTGCATCATCACATGACTGACACAAGCATGGAATGCCGAACATCTCGGGAAGACTCAGAGATGTCCCAGCAGCAAGGACCATCCTGGAAGAAAAACAGGACACAAGTGGCAACTCTGTCTGGAAAAACGTAGAAATATCCCAAGAGAGATAACGGATTTGAGCATATGCACGTTCCTCATTAGCAAAACGAATGTAGCCTCCGAGTAAGTTTGCACATTAATTTCAACGCGCATTGTTTACTGGAATTCTTAATTAAGTGGAGAACTGCTCCGAGCTGCAGATATTTTTTTGTTGCACTGTTCATGGGAAAGAAAGCAAGGCAGAAAGAGCGCGCGTTAAATTAATTTTGGCAATTAATGTATTTCTTTATTGGCGGATTGATTTGATGTGAATCTTACCGTGGCTGCTGATTTTAAGCTGAGTTAACCTCAGGGGAGGTGGGGGGGGGGAGCTTCCCCCCACCTCCACCCACCCTTGCTGTCTGGGTTGAGGAAACCTGTGGCCTGAGTGCATTGTGCATTTGTTGATTGGCCATTGAAGTGGAAACAAAGGTGAGAGTGAAGGAGGCTTACCGACGCAAATAACTTAGCAAGCAGCGGAGTCAAAAGTCAAAGTGATTTGCTGCTCAAACGAGCATTGAGGCATTGGCGCCCATCTCCCATCCACAGCCCTGCAGAGGCAGCGGCGGAAATTGAACACTCCTATTGCGGCAGCGAGTCTACCCCACGGGACTACCACCGTTGACTTCCCCACAAAGTGTTACTCATTTTATTGATCCTAGAGGGACGATGGGTTGAGTCAACCTCCCACCCTGCTGCGCCCCAACGAGGATTTGAAATCGTAACGTTCGGATGGCGAGCCCGCTCGCTCAATCGCTGAGCCACCTGTCCTGGTTTGGGCAGAGGAGCGCTCAGTTTGAATTCTCCCTTAATCAAGAGATATTGCAACCCAATGGACTCTGGACTGCTTTAATATAAAGAGTTAAAAGGAACAGAAAAAGGTTGCATCACGACCCAAATTGATCGCATTCAATATACATGGTCCCAAACCAATAAGATCCAGCTCGTGTATAAGCTGCTTGGAGCTTATTGGAGCTGTCCCTTACCGAGGTTTTTTTTTCTTTCATATAAATAAAATGAAAGTCATCAAGTATCGCATGATGTTGTAAATCGAAGCCGTGCGGTGTTCCGCGTGTTTTCTGGATGCTTATTTGTTGACTTCCCTCTCCCACCAGCTTACATTGCAATGTCGAATTTTATTTTAGAAATGCCTCCATGAGCGTCTCCTAATGGAAAGGTTGTGAGTTAAAATCATGTTTGGGGGGGGGGGGGTTAGCCCATAATCCTTCCGTGGGTTGATAAAATATCTACCATGTTGCAGGGAAGTCAAGATTGTTTTTTTCTATGGATTGATTTTCCCCCACTGCAGAAATATGGAATTTTTACCACTGCCTCAGGGCTGTATACAGGAGATTTGCACCAACGCCTCAATGCTCATTTGAGAAAGGAAACACTGTCACTTTTTATATTTGTGCAGTGGGCAGAGTAAGTGATTTAGTCTTATTGCTACATACAACCTTTGTAGCTGGTGAAGGACTTTGATCATTTATAATTTATAATACATGCACATAAATTTCCTCAATTTGCATCTCACTTCCGCATTAATCAAAATCAACAGAAATCATAATTGTGCAGCTCGTTGATGTGTGTAATAAATTGTGCGTTTTATTTTTTATTTTATTTTTATACGTGCTCTTCTGACTTTTTCTTTTCAATTAGACGTCAATGTCCTGGCCCCCCTCGCCACGGACAGACTTTGTCTCATCACTGGTCCACACATCGCCTTAACAGAGCCACGGCTTCATCACAAATAAATGTTTACCCTTGTTTCTTTATTTGCTTATTATCGAATAACTCTGTTTTTTCTGGAGGTTCCTGTTACATTGGTTTTTTTTTCCCCTCACGTGTTTTCCGCCATTTGAACGATCAGTTGTGTTTATAATACATGTGTCTGGGAGGAAACCGGAGCGCCCAGAGAAAACCCACGGCCTCGCGTGAGGGTAGTAACACTCTCTACCCCCATACAGATGGAAACTAATGGCGATTAAGCCACTTTTGCTGGACTGCCTTCTCCTGGCAAGCCAGAGTATGGCACCTCGGTACCCACGGGAAGGGTGTCTCACCACATTTGTGCGGTGATCCAACAACCCTCGCCTCCACAGTGCTGGATTATGGACGCGTGGATGCACGACCGCTCAGCTATTTATTGTTAAATAAGTGCATTGAATGTAATGATTACGAGAAAGACCTTCCCTTGTCCTCTGCAGACTGACTACATGGCCTGTCACTACAAAGCACTGGGGCTTAATGCTATGAACCTACATGCGGATTTTGGGCTTTTGTCGCCCTAGAATTCCCCCCAGTGTTTGTGTGTGTGTGTAGTAATGACCATGAAATAAATGCCTTCTGGTGAAATAATTGATACCCAAATAAATAAGAATGATTTGCAACTTTAGTCTCGCTATACACATGGGTCAGCATTTTGCTCGCATGATTCTGGAAAAAAGAATAGTTTTTTCAGCTCATTTAGCAATTTCTTCTTGTGCACCACACAGCTATGCTTGACAGCGTTCCTTTACGAATGAGACAACAATTCAGAATAACGAATGCACATTGGCTTCATCTACCCCTTGCCAAGTGAACTCACGAAGCATGCACTGATTTGTCAATTAAAATCAATCGCGATGCTCACAATCGTTTGCAGCTTTAATGCGGACCGTCCTTTGTCAATGTGCTACAGGGCGAAAGGCCTGCACTCGCTCTGTCAGTTAGCAATGTTGTTTGATTATACTTCACTGTGCTGTCAATGATAATGGTTGAATTCGGCACCCAGGATAGGTTCAGATATTACTCAGAGTTGATCTTAGTCATTGCTTCGACTTGAACTTAAGTTGCTGGATTAGAAGTGCAACGTGTTGACCACTGGCCGACACACGCTCACCGTACGTGTGCCGTGTCAACGATTCAGAGACAGAGTTTATCGGAGGCACTTTCTTTATTAACAACTTTCACGGTCTCGTCCGCACACTCCCCACAGTAGCTCCAGCGCCTCGCCTGTACACAACACTGGCCGTCTAACACTGACGGCGCTGACCGAGATAGCCAACTTCTCTCCTTCGTAGCGCGATGTCTAGCGGAGACGTTTAGCGACGACGGCGACGAGACGACAGCGACGACGAGACGAGTCCACTCCCAGAACCGGCAGCCTCGGGCCCCCCGCTCTCAGCTCCTTTTATGCTCCCAGCGTGGCCTGGCTCCGCCCTGACCGCGCCTCCCTTCTCGAACCCGCCAGCAGGTTCCAGGGGCCTCCAGATGGGGTCCTCCGTGACCCTTGCCCCAGTTCCTCCGCCCTGCCAACACGCCGTGCAGGTCCTCACTGGCGTGTGTACTGTCTGTCCACCACAGTTGCCGCTGCTGTCCACCAGCCTGCGCTATTACACTACACGCGCATATAATTACTTTGAGTAGGAATCTGTTCTTTCATATTTTCGTCAAATGGAACAAACGAATCAGGCGGTATAACGGAGACTATGAAAAAAAACAATAGAAAAATCCTCGTGGTGACAAACTCATCGACATACGGAGTTGGGGGTGACAAGTTTAACATTTACAAACTCGTCGTTTGCGACGTAACTACGTTGTAACTGAGGGTTGAGTGGGTGTCGCGGTGGTTACTGCACCGCGACATCGACCAGGATATCTGTCTTTGATTCCTTGCCTGACCCCCAACTGAGATCAGTGGCCATCGATATCTGAACCTGTTCTCGCCCCCCTCCTCCGCCCTCCCCCCTGTATTCCAGCCCCCTCGTTCAGCAGACTTAACTGAGCCAGCTGAGTGAAGTATGGGGGGGGGCGACTTCCTATTGGCAAAGAGCTGTGGATTTACAAAGGGCTGCAAATTATATATACATTTTTTTATATATATAATAGAATTGCATCCCTTAGACCCTTAGACTTAATTCATTTTTTCATTCAATTAGTTTCTCAATTTTGAGCCATTTCCGAGCAAACGAGACCCTGTGAGAAACATAAATTGTTGCATCAGACACCTCGCTATGTATTTAATTCATTTATGTTATTCTTTTGCAGCACCTTTTCCCTCATGAGCCTTAAAGCACCTCGTATTACAGGGCTGTTAAACATGTTTTTAAATGCGTGAGCCTACACATTATAAGTAAATATATACAACGACGACGACGATGATGATGATGCATTTTTATAGCGGCGCACACGGTACTTGAAATGGAAAGCTAATCTTTTGTAAAACGGCCGAGGTGTTTGCAACTGAACACGGTTCATCGGGTAAACTGAAAATGTTGTCAATTGTGTCCGATGCGTGCATTGTGTACACGTGCGAGGAGGCACTTTGGAGGTGAAATTGAGGGGGCATGTACGGCTTCTGGGCTAACTTTTGTGGACGAATACTTGAGTGTGGTCAAGGCACCGATGTAGCTCTGTAAACTTAAATCTAAAATGCATTACAAATACGATACTTCAGCGTTCTGACCAAATCAATTTGGATTGGAGACGGTTAATGCATTTTTTGTATTACATTTCTGTTACACTGTCCCACGATTCTAACCTTTTCCTCATGTCAATTTGCCTCGCATTATCATTCCGTCCGAGAGGCATTCCCACGAAATCTCACAAATCCTTTAGTCATGAATATGTAACTACAAATCTCTCCAGAATGCGTCAAGCCACATACAAGATTGGCATCTCCGTATGCTGAATGCTTACAAATATTTCCATTGGCTTATTTCAAAATGCATTCATCGTGTGCGGCTGGGTGACTTCGGGGCTGAAAGACGGTGCTGGCACCACCTGAGGACCTGGATTCAAGTCGTTTATCTCCAGCCACCCGTGATGGACGTCTCAGGCAATTATCGAAGATGAACTTGGTGAAAAAGAAATCTTAATTAAATAAGGATATAAGCTAGAGAAGGCGGGGCAGTGCTTTTGAGTTGTATTATGAGAAGCACAAAGCTAGTGTTCCTAATGAGAAAAAAATGTAGATCAATTTTAAACTGTATGTGTATATGCTGTATATAACCTGCTGTGATGTAGGCAAATGACAGCCCAAATAGAACAAAAGCTGAAAAGTACGCAGTGAAGCACATGATGATGCCGGTTTGGTGTTACTCTTGAGAGACAGCGAGAAGAAACCTGCTGATCACAGAACAAACACAAATTAGAGACATCGTAGTCCCCGTTCATAGACATAAATTGACGATTGCATTGCACATTATGAGCATTTGCAAGTCACAAAACAAGAGGAATGTTCAGTAAATACCATTCACCATATCCTTGCGTCATGGATGTTGAATGACTTGTCACTTAGGCGAGTACATTGTACACACACAGTAAAAACAAACATAGGGTAATATATGCAAACAGTATACAGTATTCCCTCATTATTCACGAACTTGCTATCCACGATTTTTGCTATCCATGATTTTTGCTATCCGCGAATTGGATCTGGAACTCTACACATCTGTGTAGAGAGAGAGAGATAGGAGTGATGAGCGATACAATGATGAAAGAGAATATGATGAGAGATAAAGTAATGAGAGAATGCGATGAGATAACATTCTGAGAGATAAAGTGATGAGATAAAGCGAAATATTTATATATAATATTTCATATTTAGTTTTATTTGCCATTTTTTGGGGGGTTATAATAATTTCCACGCACGTAACAGCTTATTTATGTATTTATTTAAGGTAATTTTTTTTCCGTTGGCCAATATCATTATCCGCAAAATATTCTATTCATGAGCATCTCCGGAACGTATCTCTCGCGAACAACTAGGGAACACCGCAGTCGGATATGAAGGCCAATGACTCGCAGAGCTGTAAATGTTGTGGCTTTACTCACCGACACTCCGGTGTGCTGCACTAGCCACGAATTCGGCATGTTTTGTTTACGTGACAAACCGTACTAATTGGCTGTGTCGGGTGGCGGCGGGTTTAACGACGCATTTATCTTTACGCGATCAAAGCCAAAACAAACCTTTTTCTATGGATAACATTGGTCGCGAAAGCCTGCGTGTTAAACTGACTCGCAGAGGCCGGGCATGCGTGAAGTACATGCCATGCCCAAATTTCCACGCGCGCAGTTGAAAGTCGGCAGACAGCGCGTGATCTCACACGGTGGGGGTACGAGCGTGGCAATGCACACCTGCACGAAGGTAATATGCAGTAGGGGCAGTGGTAGAGAAGGCCTTTTGTACGTGGTTGTCGTTTGAGTCATTCCAAAGCATTTTTTTTTACTGTCAAACGACTGCGTATCATTTTATTCACAGCCCCCCCACCTCGGTTAAAGACTGCAAGGCAGGCCCGAGAGAATGGTTGTATTAGAAGTCTGATTAAATACCTCCACAGAATACATTTGGGTTCATGGCCAGGCAGTCGGTTATCTTCATGAGAAATGTACGGCCCATTTTACTACTACTACCCTTGTTCAGCGCTAGAAGACTGATTAAGAAATCTGTGCTTCTTGACTGGATATAATTTTTGGTTATCTCGCCCATGCATGTTTAAAAATTTAATTTGAAATTTAATTTGATCGTCATTGTTTTCTTTTTTTATAAACTGCGGTTTCCCAAACAGCCAATTATTCATGGACAAAAAAAATATTACTACAGAATAATCAGAATTTGTTTTAGCCGTCTCCAGGTACAGCTTATTTCCTTAAGTATGAAGTGAATAAATGTTCCACGCTAATATTTTTACTGTTGGACGAGTATCATTAATTCATAGAATTAAAATGTATCAAGGCAGTAAAACATGTTTATGTGCCAAAGCAAATTAAAAAATGCGATGCAATCTTATGCGATATAATTATATAATTATCGTGTTTATTCGACTTGTGTGGCACTGTTTTTTTTTGGTTGATAATTGATTGTCATGAATAACTGAAATCAATCCAGGGGCAATTTAATTTCTTCCCATCTCATTTATTACAGTGGCTACTCAGGGCTGAAGATAAGAATTGTTTGTTTAAAAACATTATTTTCATTCTGTTATTTTGACAGCGCGATGGGGAAAAAACGGTCTCGGTGTTGTGACTCTTCCTGCCTTCCTTGAAGATAATTTAAAGCTTA
The DNA here is from genome assembly GCF_048934315.1 of Petromyzon marinus. Taxonomy (NCBI): domain Eukaryota; kingdom Metazoa; phylum Chordata; class Hyperoartia; order Petromyzontiformes; family Petromyzontidae; genus Petromyzon; species Petromyzon marinus. The sequence continues at coordinate 6,834,445 of NC_133716.1, read as the reverse complement.
AAATCCACTCATTTTGACTCCTTCATGAGCAATTTAAAGCAAGTGGGAGATTATTCAAAAAACATATTATTTTTTCCAGTATATTTGAAATATGCTTGCAAGGGGTACAATTCAAGTCACATTCAAGTTCCGTGTATTGTCAATGCTGCCGTGGTGTGCTGGCGAAGCACACTGCATGCCGGTTCGATCTGGGAGCGGCATTTGTTGAAACAATGGGTACGTTTATTCAAATCCATCCCTCCTCTGTCCACCCGGCAGTACGTATCGGAGTACAACACTGTTAGCAGTCAACCGGCAGATCACCTGCGGTGGGGTTAAAGCGTGCGCAAGCCCCCCCACCTCTTCCAAGACGTCTGTCCAGCATGGGAGACCAGGCCAGCAATGCTCGAGGGACGCGATCTGCAGTTCCATTCCGTCGAAGCCCTTCTTCCGTCAGCAGTGTCACGAGCAGTTGCGAGGGTCTGCACCTTTACCCTGACCTTCATGTATTGCATTTGGGAGTGACGGGTCATCGTTGCTGCAGAGAGGTGTTTTCGTGTTGCTCGATGATATCGAAGTTGGTCTGACTCCCATACTCCCCCGACAAGAACCGCCCTGGCAGAACGACAATTCACACCATCAGAGGAGCCCCGTCCAAACTTTGAGTGACTTTCAGACTTTCATCGCGCTCACTCTTTCTCTCTCTCATTCTATGGTGATCGCGAGAGCGACCGCTGATGTTGCTGTTGGCACTGCAAACTGTCAGATAAACCCGCGAAGCATCGATCACCTGCGCTGTGTTCTCTTCGGAAATTGTCCCGGCTAACCCTGGCCGCTCCGCCACATAATGGTTATGCAAAACATTCCGCGGAGCGTGCCGGATTAATCAGCTGGGAAGTTCGCGTTTGCCATTGGGCTTAATAAGGTAGCCCCACCTAAGGGGTCAGTGGGTTGTTTTTTTGGAATTTATTGTTATTTATTTTAATCCACAAATGGCAATGGTGCTATTTGCATGCACGTACCGTTAGTATCATATGCCACCTGCACCGGCAATCTGTGGATTATCATTTCCGTACGAACCTAAAGCTCTTGCGCCGCGTGCGCGCGCATATGTTAAAATAAATTGACTCTCCCTGTTCACAGTGAGGGAAAAAAGTATTTGATCCCCTGCTGATTTTGTACGTTTGCTCACTGACAAAGAAATGATCAGTCTATAATTTTAATGGTAGGTTTATTTGAACAGTAAGAGACAGAATAACAACAAAAAAATCCAGAAAAACGCATGTCAAAAATGTTATAAATTGATTTGCATTTGAATGAGGGAAATAAGTATTTGACCCCCTCTCAATCAGAAAGATTTCTGGCTCCCAGGTGTCTTTTATACAGGTAACGACCTGAGATTAGGAGCATACTCTGAAAGGGAGTGCTCCTAATCACGGCTTGTTACCTGTATAAAAGACACCTGTCCACAAGCAATCAATCAATCAGATTCCAAACTCTCCACCATGGCCAACACCAAAGAGCTCTCCAAGGATGTCAGGGACAAGATTGTAGACCTACGCAAGGCTGGAATGGGCTACAAGACCATTGCCAAGCAGCTTGGTGAGAAGGTGACAACAGTTGGTGCGATTATTTGCAAATGGAAGAAACACAAAGAACTTTCAATTTCCCTCGGCCTGGGGCTCCATGCAAGATCTTACCTCGTGGAGTTGCATTGATCATGAGAACGGTGAGGAATCAGCCCAGAACTACACGGGAGGATCTTGTCAATGATCTGAAGGCAGCTGGGACCATAGTCACCAAGAAAACAATTGGTAACTCACTACACCGTGAAGGACTGAAATCCTGCAGCGCCCGCAAGGTCCCCCTGCTCAAGAAAGCACATATACATGCCCGTGTTAAGTTTGCCAATGAACATCTGAATGATTCAGAGGACAACTGGGTGAAATTGTTGTGGTCAGATGAGACCAAAATGGAGCTCTTTGGCATCAACTCAACTCGCCGTGTTTGGAGGAGGAATGCTGCCTATGACCCCAATAACACCATCCCCACCGTCACACATGGAGGTGGAAACATTATGCTTTAGGGGTGTTTTTCTGCTAAAGGGACAGGACAACTTCACCACATCAAAGGGACGATGGACGGGGCCATGTACCGTCAAATCTTTGGTGAGAACCTTCTTCCCTCAGCCAGGGCATTGAAAATGGGTCGTGGATGGGTATTCCAGCATGACAATGACCCAAAACACACGGCCAAGGCAACAAAGGAGTGGCTCAAGAAGAAGCACATTAAGGTCCTGGAGTGGCCTAGCCAGTCTCCAGACCTTAATCCCATAGAAAATCTGTGGAGGGAGCTGAGGGTTCGAGTTGCCAAACGTCATCCTCGAAACCTTAATGATTTGGAGATCTGCAAAGAGGAGTGGGACAAAATCCCTCCTGAGATGTGTGCAAACCTGGTGGCCAACTACAAGAAACGTCTGACCTCTGTGATTGCCAACAAGGGTTGTACCACCAAGTACTAAGTCATGTTTGGCAGAGGGGTCAAATACTTTTTTTCCCTCATTAAAATGCAAATCAATTTATAACATTTATGACATGCGTTTTTCTGGATTTTGTTGTTGTTATTCTGTCTCTCACTCTTCAAATAAACCTAACATTAAAATTATAGACTGATCATTTGCTTGTCAGTGGGCAAACGTACAGAATCAGCAGGGGATCAAATACTTTTTTTTCCCTCACTGTACATCAGTCTGCCAGAAGCGTATCACTTTTACGTTATCTGACACACAGTAGCCGTCCAGCTAGGCATACATTATTAACTGCGCCGCGAGTACACATCCGTGCCATATCCCGGAAATAAATCTTCAACGTGTGGGAGGGGAATGGGGGGGGAATAGGGTTTTTTTTCCCCCACGAGCAGCGATCCCTCTTGTTGATTGACATACGCCTGTTCGCGCGACTGCGTGGAAAGCACTCGAGGATCGCCGTTTCTGTAGTTTTTTTGTTGTTGCTGCGAGCCAAAGCGAAGCTCGCCTACACGTGGACGCAGGTCAAACTTTTAATTGGCTCAGGGCTTTAAGAGCTTGCAGAGTGCAGCTAACGGGCGCGCGCAACGCGAACCGCACGGACGTGGACACGCGAGGCCACGCGTTCTTGCCACAAACTTGTCAGGGAATTTTGCAATTAGCGAAACTCGAGCTCGGAGCTGTAACTAAATTTAGTTGGGGCTTGATGTTGTTGTTGGCAGCCTTCCCCCCCCCCCGCCAGAACACAATGCAACACTTTAATGCGCTGAGGGACGTAAATAATCAAGTTTGATATTTAGGCTTGTTGAATGTTGGTGGCGCTGAGCGGCGGTTATTTTCGATTTTATTGGCTGACAGCTTGAGTTGCTGGACAATTACCAGCGGGCTGCCATGTGCGCGTGATTAATTGGGCCGCATGCAGCACCTGACAGGACATCAGACCCCGTCAGTTGAACGAGGGTTTACACCTTGGCCTCCACCGCTCGCAATTAGTAAGACAGGACGCAAAGCATTTCAATTCTTTAATGCCCCCCCCGCCCCTGCACCGTCCCAAAATAAATTCAGCCACTTAAAATGGAAAACTGTCCAGGTGGCTCAGTGGTCGAGCGAGTGGGCGAGCGGGCTCGCAATCGCAAAGCTTGCGAGTTCAAATCGTGGTTGGGGGTGTTGACTCGTCCCATCATGCTGCCGGGGTAGATAAAATAGGTTCCACCTGATGGGGATGTCAACAGTGGTTGTCCTGTGGATAGACTCGCCCCGTCCATAGGAATAAGGAGTACGCACCACTGGTTCAGGGCTGTAAACAGGAGATGCGCACTGATTCAATGTTTGTGTGAGCGAAAACATCGCTTGACTTCTTATTTCCAAATGAAAATGTGTTTATTCCTCTCCTTCGACCTTCCCCGTCTATTTATTTATCTCGCCGCGATTGTGACAAGCATTGTGATTAAGGCTCGGCGCAGACACAGCCGTCTGAAGTGCTGTAGAAGAAACAGTTATTAGTGTGATGAGTCCCATTTCTTCTTCTGCAGAACTGAATGTCTTCTAATTATAGGTCATGAAATGTGTGTGTGGAGGGTTTGGGGGGTGGGGGGCTTGGATGAGTAGGCAGGAGAGGCTTCGAATCGTTGTGTAAACAGATTTAGCCCGTCACATTGATTTACTACTGCAGAGCTCTGTGATTATATGGAAGATCGGAGGCTTGCACAATCACACCAGAGCGCGGTTCCTAACAGGATGGAAAATTTCACGAGGCACATTTTTTTTTGTTAAAGATTACTGACCGTTGTCATATGCAACAATAAGAAATTGCTCCGAAGTGGTTTGTCAGACTGAAAATGCCTAATGGCACTGCATTGTAGGGCCTTAAAATGATAAGTGGTGGTGAAAATAATGCAATGCCAACAATGCTGCTTCAGTGAAGTTTATACACAAAAACAGTAGGTTAATAAATAGAAGAAAAAATAGCAGGCATTTATTTATTACTTTCACTCATTGAGAGGAAATAAATCATCTAGAATCTTTTGGCCAACTAGTCTTCATATGACCTAAATTAGTTAGACACGTGATATTCAGGACATGATGCCACGTGTAATGATGTCTCGTTTGTAATTGATTCATTAATTTAAATAACAATTGAGTTGAGGCCTTGTGCCCAAAACCAAGCCTGCCTCAGCTGGTTACACTGCCCAGTTCCTCACACCTCCCCAGGCAAAGAAATATCCAAGGGACTGGGTAAGGCTCAAGTCACATAGCGTCATCACCACCCTTATCATCAGTATAATAAAATGAATAATAGTTATCTATTTCTATACGGCAACTTTCGTCGTCAGATCACAAAGCGCTATTCATGTGAAAATGTTACCGCTCCTAACAATACAAGAGCAACGGGACAACCAAGATGTAAAGAAAAAGTCCTCTCACAAGACAAAATTATGGTAAACAGATTGCACCAAGACATTAGTCCAGTGCTCCAAGAGAGATGGGTATAGAAAAGCGATTTCGGGCGTAACTTAAAATCATCGACAGTGTCCCGAGTCACGGATATGGCTGGTGAGGGCATTCCGCAGATGGAGAGCCACGCTACGGAAGGCCCGGTCACCAGTGGCGTAGTGGCTACATTATCAGCTCGGGTGGTGCGGCAATCCGTCAGTTGGGGCCCCGATATTTGGTTTGTCTGGCACGGTCGCACCTTGGCTATGGTATATCGCGCCTCCTCTTGCCCAAACACATCGTTAAGCATTTTCATTAAAAAAAAAATAAACCGCGTTTTCAATTAGTTGTTCTTTTACACTGTTGTTGAAAACATATCTCACGATGGTTGTCAAAGGGGGCCCCAACTCGGAGCTTAGGCCACCAGGGGGGACGGGAGGGGTAAGGCACCCCCTGCCTGCCCCGCACTCGTTACGCTACTTGCCGGTCGCCCCAGGAGCAGAGTCTCGTCCTCGTTATTATTTAGCGAAGACCAGGGATCCGTGGACCACAGATTGCGATATGGAACAAAAGGATGCAATAGGTCCTGAAGGCAAGGTGGGTGCAAGGCCCTTCAGCACTTCATTGGTTAGCCACAAGATTGATTCTGAGCTGCATCAGGAGGCAATGTAGAGATGACAGAACAGCTGCGATGTTTTTGGATGAAGCGGCTCTGGATAAAATGTGGGCTGCTGCGTTCTGAACACTTTGCAGCCTCTTGAGAACCCTGACGAGAGGGCATTGCAATAATCAACCCGAGAGAAGACGAACGCTTGAACCAACTTCTCTGTATCAGAGGCAGACAAGTATGATCTCATGCGGGCGGCAATAGTTTGGAGATCAAAAAAAGAGTATATCATAGCAATGGGCCAAGATTAAGATGGAATTAGTGATGAGGATTTTTGTCGCTGAGTGTCGTTCGTAGTTTGGATAAATGTCCCCGGTCGTCTGTAGGGTAAGTCCTTAATAGCTGCACAACTGTATAACAACCCTTCAATTACATAAGAGTTATTTTGACCTGCACCCATTCTCCCCCACTTTAGACAAACAGATGGACGGATGGATGGGCAGACAGACAGAGCTATTGCATCAATGTCTTCAAATATAGTTTAAAAACATAAAAAAGAGCATTACACGACGTCAACGTGTTCCTGATGAGCTCTCTATCCTCCACAGTATGACATTTCGGCGGTGTTTGTTGCGTGGGGACTTCTAAAGGGGGCTGTCTGGAGCTCCCGTTTTTATTGGAGGCCCTTCTGCCAACAGCAGTATGAGCAAGAAATTGCAGGGCTGTACTTTTGCTCTTGTGTTGGACGGGTGGAGAGATACATTGATCACGATATTTTCCAGTGTTCTACATCGGTGACTACAATAGCTAAGCGTAAACGTCAGCCAGCGGGCTCTCAGTGTCAATTTTGTTTTGAATTATTCACCCAGAGCCCAAATGAATATCGTCAAGATTTTGCGTGTGTACCCTCGAGGTTTCAATGTTGTTGTTGTTTTTTTAGTGGCGTCAGCAATCAAGGTGATATCCTGGCTTGTCATCCAAAGAGAGTCTAAAAGATTGACAATATATTTTTTTACAATATATTTATTTATTTGGCTGCTTTCCATTCTCTCTGCTTTCTATCTTATTTAGCGGTTAAACCTAAAGTTTAGCCGTTGTGGTCCTATTTACAGCCGATAAAATATGTAGGATTAAAACGTTACTATTAATAGTACGTTTTATATTGACAAACAGATCCAGTGGCTTTGTAAATGCTTTGAACAAAACACCCTCATTGAACCTGAACTCCTCAGATCTCGGAAGCTAAGCCGGATTTTAAGCCTGCTTAATACTTGTGTGGGAGACAACCTGGGAATGCCAGGTTTTATAGACGTAAGTCTCCAAGGTTGCCAGATGGACGTGCAAAAATGTATTCTTGAATGTACCCACGTGAAGCTTTGAGTGTTACCCATTGGTATATGTTGGTTGTCTCTGGGTACTCGGCTTTCTGCTTACATGCAAAACAAACACTCGTTAGCGTAATTGGGCAAACGTCCCAATGTAAGGGCCCTCTTGAAGAAGAGTCTTTACGCTCACTGAGGCTTTCCCGGGTAAATAAGTTTCAATTCGTGACAATGCCCATCACTGGCAAGTAGCAGCAGAACCAGCCTTGGGTGTCTCCTAGATTGTCGCGCCGTGTTGGCGAGATGTTAACTACCTCGCCTGGTGTACAGGAGGTCCTGGGTTTTATCCCGACCCTGACGCCTGCTGTATATTTGGAGTTTGCATGTTCTTCCCGTGGTTGTGTGGATGGGTGGGAAAGTAATATAGGTTTTTGGGGTTAGATCGCGTAAAGATATAAATGTGTCGTTAAAACCCGCCGTCACCCGACACAGCCAACTAGTAAGGGTTGTCACGTAAACAGAACGTGGCCAATTCGTCACTAGTACAGCACACCGGTGTGTTGGAGAGCCAAGCCACAACATTTACAATCTGAGTACGACGTTTCGCCAGTAATTTACAACTAGCTTCATCAGGCGGGTTTTAACAACACATTTACGCGATCTAACCCCAAAAAGTCTCTATTATGGATGATATTGGTCGCGAAAGCCTACGTGTTAAACTGGGTGGGAAAGTGTTGCCCCTCTATTCTGGACAAGAGGTCACTTGAAGATATTTCAGATGCAGTTCTGTGATGGCTGTTTCAACGGACCGTTCTCAAACACAGGGACAACGCGCCGGTCTACGAGAGCTCCGAATGGATTTCCCCATCTCGTATCGCAATGCCCGATACCGTGTCATTAGCCATGGTCAATCCACTGCTCGATGAAGGGCTCCCCAAACCGCCGCCACCTCTGACAATCCTGGGATGTAATAATCCACCAGGCGCATGCATGTGGACGTCCCCTTTGACGCGTTCCCTTCCACGGCTGCCACTCCGTTATTATCCCTTGACCGTCGTTCATCTTCCCTACAAGCCATGACGTGTCCTGGCTAAGTCCCCTGACTTTTAAAACTCAGTAGTTTCCCCGACGCTGAAACATTGTTAGTAAGCATCTGACGACCGTTGCTCCTAGGGGAAAATAAGAAGGATGAACCCAGACATTGCCCCTTATGTTACTTTTATTTCTTGTTTTGTTATATTACTCGACCCCGTTAATCTGCTGCTCCCGATCGTTGCCCCTACTGTGGTGGGGCAGTGAGCCCAAATGCCTCCAGAAGGCACCCCCACCCCCCATTTGAGGGTATACTGGTCCGGATTCGACCACGTGTTTGTCGTTTGCGTCTCCCTCTGTGATGTCCGTGTTCTGGGTTTTTTTTTTTAATAATAACAAATAATTACAAAAAAAAGCTATCGTTTCAATAATGTCATTAAAATGCGCAATCGGGATAACGTTGCGAATAACGACTAAAGAAAAATAAATGTCTCTTTTTTTTATAGTTACGGAGACGACAGGGCCACGTGGAAAGTGTGGTACATGCCTTGTCAAGCTCCGACTGGTTAATTAACACGGATCGATGAGCGTGCGCCTCGACTCACCTCGCTGGAGGCCGTTGTCCCAAGCCATTGTCCAAGGTGGAGTGAATTTGTTATGAATAATAAAAAAAGGATAGATGCCTCATGCATGGTTGATAAAACTACTGCTGGTGCATGCATGTGAGACAATTAAACTTTAAAATGCCATAAAAGAAAGAACAAAGGGATACTGAAGCGGGTAGTTAATTAATGTTGAATGAAAAGTGAAGCAATTACGGAAATTGATTTGCTTAAATTGCGAATATACGTTCTGGTTGAGCTGCGTGGCGCAGAATGATTTTTGAATTGCAGGCATGCTTCATGTGGAAATATTGCGGCATATTACAGCGGAATGAGAATGACGGAGAGGGCTCGCCGCTCATGAGAAGCCCGATAAGAACCGGCGCCTCTGTGAATGTCTTAACATCGGTTTCTCAGTGCGTGCTACAAATGTGTCAATGATAGGGGCCCTGACATGGCACCAGCGTTAGTGCATTGGCCGTCAGCTGCAAAGGTTCGTGGTTCAAAACCAGCAGGTGCTGCGGAATGTTATCTCCCTCGCCTGGTACACAGGAGGTCGTGGGTTCAATCCCGGACCCTGACGGTCAGTGGTGGCTCGTGCCATTTCTACTAGTTGGGGGCTGTTAAGAGTGACCTCTGGAAATGTGGTGTGCCAGTTAAGAAAAACCTCGTCATCTTATTGGCCTTCCCGTGAAAGCCATTTAACTGTATTATCTACCAACGGTAGGCTTTTATAAACAATACGAAACTAAACAACAACGCACTCAAATGCTGTCCCCGTGACCCTCAAAGTCCACACCACACAACCACTTTCATCCGTTCAAATGGAATCTTTAGGAGTGACTCCACAGTGTCCGTTTGATAATTCTTCGTTTGCTGCACCTGTGTAGGGGTGCTATGGGGAATAAACACATGGCACGGGAAGGTGTGGTTCACCCACACCTTGGTGGCTACAACAACGTCCGCTAAGGCTCCAGTGGGTATAAAGTGCGGGGAGCCAGGGAGCTCGGGGCAGAGTGTGGGGCCCGAGGCTGAAGCAACCAGTGAAGAAAGAAGGCCAGCTAGGTGAGACCCTGGAACTCCTGTGACCGCTGCCCTTTTCAGGGCCGGCACAGCAAGCCAGTGGTGCGGCCCCAGAGCCCCAGAGTCAGAGTCCTTCTAAGGGCCGGTCTGGTCGGCGGGGTGCCGAGATCTGTGCCTAACCAGCGCCGGATCTGATAGCCTCCCTTAGAGCCCTACCAGGAGGAACTGGGAGCCTAGAGCTTAGGCTAGAGAGCCTGGGGTGTGTTCCTGAGTTATACGGGTGGAGGGGCCGCTACCCCTTCTAGTGTAACCCTTGTTAAGGTTTAAATAAATAGTGCTGCTTCTATTCTGCCGTCTCCGTGTCCTGGAACCCACTACACCTGCTTCAATCGCTAATTGCTGTTTCCTCCTCGCGTTGTGACGTCGTCATCCCAGCCACGGACGCCTCTTTCGCCATCCTGAATGGGTCTCAAACGGCGTGGCTAAAAATCGAAGTTAATCGCAACGAATGACGGGAAATGTCTCAGCCAGCCCCGAGACCTCCCCGAGGCACAAATCAGACTGTGGTGTTGCAGCGGTTTCTAATGTGAGCAACTTAAAATGTTACCTGCATGAGGCAATTAGGCAATTCACGTTGAAAGAATCATTGCGTTTAATTTATTTGAAACACAACAAAACAATTGATAGAAAAGTGCTTTTTCAGAGAATAATAATTCCTCACCTTTGTATGTAACCATACAATGTGTGACGTCTGCTTCACCATGGATGTTAAACCTCCAGTGACTTAATTCGAAATGAGTAGCAGTCGTGTGCCACGTACGAACGATGACACTGCAAACGACTCGAAAGCAGCATCGCCCCCAGCCGTGAGACTGCTGCGCATCGTATCTGTGAAACACAGCGCCTGGATCATAACATTACACGATATGATCTGCGCGGAGATACCATTTGTACTTAATTCTCACTCTCATTAATGCAACAGGTGATCAGGTTAAATACTGACGCAGGGATGTACCTATACAAAAAAACGACACGGTGCGTGAAACTGCTTGGTGTAATGGTGTTGTCAAAAGTGGTGGTGGTGGTGATGGTGACGTGGGTGTTATTGGTAACGTCGGTGGATTGGTGGTAATAGCCACTGTCTCTGTGGTGGTGCTGGTGTAGTCGTAAAGGTGCTGGGTGATGTTGGTGGTATGGTGATAATGGTAGTGGTGGTGGCCAAAAATAAGTACCTGGTGTGGTGTGTAAACATCGCCACTGGGGAGACAAAGGTGACCAGGTGTGGTGCTGGCCACCCACCCCCTCTTGTGCTGTTCCAGCCTGAATAGGTGCTCGCTAACAGAACTTCCCCCAACAGTCTGTTAAAGGCTTCATGAGGGTTCTTCAGTGGCCACGATATGGCTGATGGTGGTGATGGTGGTATAATAATGATGATGGAGGTGCTGATGGTTGAGACATTTTGGTGGCACACTGCTCCTTTGTGCCCCGCAAACTAGGCCTCTGTGGGATGATATTTGACAGCATTTGTGCTTGACAAATGCAATGACGAAGCTGCCAAAATCATGTTAAACATTTCCTCCTTACGTTAATCTGCGTATCTAAGTTCGCAAAGTGACAACGTAACTGGCTGAGACTTGGAGCCTTTTGTCCTTCCCATGTGCTCAGGAGTTGAGACGTGCCCTTCCGTGTCAGAACGCATGTACGTAATGGTGGAAACAGATAACGATGCAAGAAAAGCTGGTCTGATTCATTGTGTAGTGCAGCCCTCCTTGGCCAAATAGCCCCCCGCCCTCCAACCTCCTCTGCCACCAACTCCGGACATTCTGATTCCCATCAGAACATGACATCAAATTTAATATTTACCTCCAATTCCCCAGGGGCCTTGGGCAGAGCCATGGCAAGGAGTATCTCCTTCCTGAGCCTCTGTATACAAACACAAAGGAAACTGAATGGCTCCTAGCTGCAGTACATGGCCATGAACATTCTCTGAAAACCTCAAAGGACATGCCAGTGCCTTGCTTCATTTATTACAATCAATGATTTCCCGGTATATACACGTGCAGTCCACATTTGGTCAATCGGTAGGTTACGTGTTTTTGGGGCTAAAGCGTGGGCAGTCCCTCTTTCTCCAGCGTGGAAGAGGAGGCCAAGTACCCTCTGCCATAGGGGCCTCCAGATCTCCCTCTATTGGAGGCCCTTCTGTCAGCAGTGGCGTGAGCCAAACATGTGCAGGGCTGCACCTGGATACTGACCGTATTAATATAATCACAGCTGCATCAGCTTGTGTGATTATATGATGTTTGTATATGGTGTATGTCATTGGTTCATTTAACTCCGGCAAGCCACCATCGCTGCTACCATTCAATGCATTGTAAAAAAAAAAGAAGAATACATTCTTAAATTGAGTCATGTTCCAGAATCATGATTATTCATTGAAATGTGAGAGGGGTGAGAAGTATATATATATCCACCAGGCGTGTAACAATGCGTGAATACAGCTATTAAAATTCATTCCAGTGCCCGCAATGCATGCATAGAATCGTGCGTGCCAAAATTGATTATTTACGGTGTGTGCAAAATATTTCAAACCGTGTGCCGCCGTCTGCCGCATAGGGCGAGCAGCCCGTGGCGTTATTTGAAATGGAATAGATTGTGTGTGTGGGTGCTGGCGTCGCGGTAAAAAAAAAATTGCAATTTCGAAAAAAAACGTATATTCACAAATGTCTTCATTAGCAAGCTCGCCTCTGCTGGCGAGACACTACCGGCCTGTGAAACATAACACCTTTGTGATCGCTTTTTGTGCTCTAAGATTGGTGTAAATATTAACAGAACAAATATATGTTAAGGTTAGTGGAATGAACAAAACTGTTCAGTTGGTGCTCACGGTATTTTAAAAATATATTATTTGGGCAATGGAACAGTGCCCTGGATGTGTATGAGGACCATTGATAAGATTTAAAGTTTTAAAAGTGTTATTTTAATAATTAATTTCAATAGTACTGTTTACCTGTTGTTTGCTTCTTAACTGTTATTCTTACAAATGTTATTGTTAGCTGTAATGTTATGTGAGAAATACGTAGTCTCTGCTCTCCAGTTGCCTGGGTAAAAAAAAAAAGTGGAGCTAAGTTTTATTCCAATCCTGGCCAGCTGACTCAAGAACTTTACCTCACTAAATGAGACAGAAAATAACAACCCGAAAATAACCAGAAAACAATATAAACAAGGGAGTAGAAAATAATGCAAAAAAATAGTTGATTTACGAATTGACACAATAGCCCCAACTCGAGATCATTCATTGGATCCCTGGAGGCATGGTGGGAAGGAGGTATGTATGGGTTGCCGGAAATTTCTACTTGCGTAATACCCAGTACATCTCAGTACATTGACTAGATGCTGGGCTAGCAATCTTTCACAATCTCTGGAAAATGCCCTTTGAAAAATGCCAGCTCTCAGCGGAACAACCTCTCCGGTATGGCAAAACCATTTAACACTATGTTTACGTTCGGAATTTATCTTCAAAAACGTTCCGGATAAAGAACGTTACCCGTCTGCAGTAAATTGGTATTGCCATAATGATCTGTATGTTCTACTCGTGCAATCAGTCACTGCCGCTAATGTAAGTCACAGGGCGAGAGGGAAAGTAGCATGTTTGCCTTTGATACCAAGGTTCCCTGGCCTGAATCCCAGCCCTTGATAAAATGCCTGCCTCGACTCTTTACAAGATCGCTCCGTTGCGTTATACAGTAATGCAAATGGAAAATGAACCATTTGCATTACGTGATGCATCTGCTGTATGCGCTGTATGTACGTCCGCTTGTGGTTGCTGCTACTCTGCGGTGCCGCTGTGTGGCTGAGAGATACGCGTTGCTATCGAGTCGCCGCTTCGGTCGACTTGTGCATTAAAAAAAAATGGTTGATTGAAAAAAAACAACAGGTTTTTGATACTGTCACCGAGAGGATATGATGGTATCGACGTTTCGGCCGACCGGCCTTCTTGAGAAAATGTTGAAGTTTGCAGAGCGAGAGAGAGACGCTCCATCACCAAGGGGTTCCTCAACAATGGATTGCCACAAGGCTCAGTAGTCGCGCCAACGCTCTTCAATGTCTATACGAGCGATGAAGGGGGTGGCTTATTACATCGCAGGATCATGAGATGTGGTGGTAGGAAGGCCTTCATCCAGCAGTGGATTCATCATGGCTGATGATGAGGATGTTGACAAAGAGAGAGAGGGTGAAGTAGTCGTGGCAGAAAAAGTTTGGTAGTTGGGTGATGTTAGATTGTGGGTTCACTGAGGTGTAATACAACATACAGTGAGGGAAAAAAACGTATTTGATCCCCTGCTGATTTTGTACGTTTGCCCACTGACAAAGAAATGATCAGTCTATAATTTTAATGGTAGGTGTATTTGAACAGTGAGAGACAGCATAACAATAAAAAAATCCAGATAAACGCATGTCAAAAATGTTATAAACTGATTTGCATTTAAATGAGGGAAATAAGTATTTGACCGCTCTGCAAAACATGACTTAGTACTTGGTGGCAAAACCCTTGTTGGCAATCACAGAGGTCAGACGTTTCTTGTAGTTGGCCACCAGGTTTGCACACATCTCAGGAGGGATTTTGTCCCACTCCTCTTTGCAGATCTTCTCCAAGTCATTAAGGTTTCGAGGCTGACGTTTGGCAACTCGAACCTTCAGCTCCCTCCACAGATTTTCTATGGGATTAAAGTCTGGAGACTGGCTAGGCCACTCCAGGACCTTAATGTGCTTCTTCTTGAGCCACTCCTTTGTTGCCTTGGCCGTGTGTTTTGGGTCATTGTCATGCTGGAATACCCATCCACGACCCATTTTCAATGCCCTGGCTGAGGGAAGGAGGTTCCCACCCAAGATTTGACGGTACATGGCCCCGTCCATCGTCCCTTTGATGCGGTGAAGTTGTCCTGTCCCCTTAGCAGAAAAACACCCCCAAAGCATAATGTTTCCACCTCCATGTTTGACTGTGAGGATGGTGCTCTTGGGGTAATAGGCAGCATCCCTCCTCCTCCAAACACGGCGAGTTGAGTTGATGCCAAAGAGCTCCATTTTGGTCTCATCTGACTACAACACTTTCACCCAGTTGTCCTCTGAATCATTCAGATGTTCATTGGCAAACTTCAGACGGGCATGTATATGTGCTTTCTTGAGCAGGGGGACCTTGCGGGCGCTGCAGGATTTCAGTCCTTCACGGCGTAGTGTGTTACCAATTGTTTTCTTGGTGACTATGGTCCCAGCTGCCTTGAGATCATTGACAAGATCCTCCCGTGTAGTTCTGGGCTGATTCCTCACCGTTCTCATGATCATTGCAACTCCACGAGGTGAGATCTTGCATGGAGCCCCAGGCCGAGGGAGATTGACAGTTCTTTTGTGTTTCTTCCATTTGCGAATAATCGCACCAACTGTTGTCACCTTCCCACCAAGCTGCTTGGCAATGGTCTTGTAGCCCATTCCAGCCTTGTGTAGGTCTACAATCTTGTCCCTGACATCCTTGGAGAGCTCTTTGGTCTTGGCCATGGTGGAGAGTTTGGAATCTGATTGATTGATTGCTTCTGTGGACAGGTGTCTTTTATACAGGTAAGGAGCTGAGATTAGAAGCACACTCTTAAAGGGAGTGCTCCTCATCTCAGCTTGTTACCTGTATAAAAGACACCTGGGAGCCAGATATCTTTCTGATTGAGAGGGGGTCAAATACTTATTTCCCTCATTAAAATGCAAATCAATTTATAACATTTTTGACATGCGTTTTTCTGGATTTTTGTTGTTGTTATTCTGTCTCTCACTGTTCAAATAAACCTACCATTAAAATTATACACTGATAATTTCTTTGTCAGTGGGAAAACGTACAAAATCAGCAGGGGATCAAATACTTTTTTCCCTCACTGTAGTCATCAATAACACTGTGGACTTAAAAATGAAAAAAAAAACGTAAAGTGACGTTTTGGGCAATGGCCCTTTTTCATAGCACATAGCAACGGCTCTTCATTGTTTACGGATTGTTTTAATGCATTCCGGAATCGCTATTCAGATTGTCTGACTGAAGAGTATTCTCACTGTGTGGACATCCCATTGATGCTGTCAAGCTTTTTTACCCAACGTCCCATAACGTAATCGATACTGCTTCAGAAAAAAAACATATACAGGGTGATTCATTTAAAGATAACCCATTCATTTCAAATAACCCTCTCTCACAGGTGATTAGATGTTATTGTGAAAGAGATGTTGGACAAAATTGTATATCAGGAGAGTGTTAAAATATTTCAGAAATTCCTTTGAGATTGGTGGGAGAGAGAGACGGTCTGGATCGAAACGGACTTTTATCTGCAGCTTATTTGAGTGGGGTATTTATAAATGGATCGCCCCTTTTAATGATGATGCCAAAACAAGATCAACCCTCTGTTTGTTGGAGGACGTGGTCATAATGGGGCAGCGTTATTGCCGAAGGGGTTACATCTGTGTTATCAGTTGCGTTATTTGTGCAAGTGTGCACCACTGCCCAAACGCGATTTCCCAACAGAAACGTCTCGAATAAAAACGAGGCTTTTTGTAATTTAAACAGAAACCAAACACATCGAATAATTATCGCGGACCTCACACTGATATAAATTAAGCTCGGATAAGATGGGTGTATGTAAGGAGCGGTGGCGCAGCGGTTAAGCGCACTGAGCTACAATCTTGGGGACCCGGGTTGGATTCCTGCTCACGGCCAACACCAGTGCCGACTATCTGAATTGGTCTTGGGCTTCCCCAAGGTCGACTCGGCCTCAAATGGGTACCAGGTGCGGTGTGTAAACATCGCCACGAGGGAGACAAAGGCGGCCGGACGTAGTGCTGCTGGCCACCCACCCCTCGTGCGCCGCGTCGGCCTTCATAGGTGCTCGCTAACTGCACTTGCCCCCAACAGTCTATTAGGGGCTATGTGGGGGATCTTTGTCTTTGTTGTCTGTGTGTGTGTGGGGATCGGTAGCGTAGCGGTCGGCGCACTGCGCTACCAACCCGGCTACACGGGTTAGATTCCTGCTCACGGCCAACACCAGTGATGATTTTCTGAACCGGTTCTCGGGCCTCCCCTAGGTCGACTCAGACTCAATTGAGGACCGAGTGCAGTGTGTAAACATCGCCACTAGAGAGACGAAGGTGGTTTGGGCGTGGTACTGGCCACCCACCCCCTCGTGTGCCGTGCCGGCCTTCATCGGTGCTCGCGAACAGCACTTGCCCCAACAGTCTGTTAAGGCTACACGGGGGATCTTTGTCTTTGGAGCGGTGCGCTAAAAAGCCGGCAACCCGAGTTCGATTCCCGCTCACGACCAACAACAGTGGCGGATATTTGAACTGCTCCTGGGGCCTCCCCGCGGTCGACTTGGCCTCGATTGAGTAGCTGGTGCAATGTGTGAACATCGCCACTGCCAATGGGGGCATTAAGGTGGCCCAGCGTGGTTTGTTTGGCCTACCACCCCATCATACGCTGTGCCGGCCCCAACAGCCCTCACCCCAACAGTCTGCAAGAAGCTAGACGGGGGATCTTTGTTGTGTATGTGTGCGCGCACGTGTCTGTGTTTGTGCGTGCTGTGTTCTTCACTCAAGGCCATTGCTCATGGTCTCGTGAGGTCACCCCGCTTTAGCCACGACCGCAGAGCTTTCAAAACTGCAGGGCATCTTACCTCTGGCCATTGTTAACCCCCTCCGTGACCCACGAGCCTCTCGTGGAGGCAGTCCGCGCAAAGCTGCGTCGGTAGCGGTTTTCCACTTGTGTGTGAGCAGTTGTGTTTGTCACACATAAGCGGCTTTCCCGCTCACATAACGTGTGCGGCTGTGGCTTATCTCCTCTTCACGACACTGATCCACGAGCGTGGAAATTACACGTTCGGACGGCAGGGTTGAGTATGGCCAGTGGACATCCAATGCTGACTTGCCGCAAAATGGTGCCAGCTTTAGTGACTCCAGATGGATGATGGGCTGCCTTGCGATTGCGAGCCACGTGCTATTAACTAGGGTTGTCGCGGCATAGTTGCTTACGATATGATATGGTATATTATTTTTTAAGATGTAGTGGAACTCCAAAAAACGCTGAAGTCGTATAACCACTATGTCGTCAGTTATCGCTGGGATGTGTTTTCGAAAGCACTTCACTGGGTCGAAGACATTTATTTCGAGTCGATTGCACTTTTATTCAATTAAAAATAACCACGTCGTTGCAATAGTTTGGAGAACGGATGATGTGTTTTTTATCGTAGACCCTGTACCGTGCGATACATTTTATGTCAATATCGTGGCAACCCCGGCTCTAACATATGTGCCGCTCAGTCAGATTCACACGTCAACAATTATTCATTCTTATTGCTACGAAAAACACGTAGAAAACTTGCTCTGAATGTGGATGCGAATTCAAGATACGTGTGATAATCAATTTTGAGATTATATCTGGCTGGCTATTTCTATGTGTGTATATTTATATAAACGTGTGTTCTTGGATGGGCGTGGGGAGCGGTAGTGCAACGGTTAGCGGTTCTGCGCTACGAACCCGCGACCCGAGTTTGATTCCCGCTCACGGCCAACACCGGTGACGATTATCTGAACCCCTCCTGGGCCTCCCCTAGGTCGAATCAGCCTCAAATGAGTACCTGGTGCAAGTGTGTAGTAAACATCACCACGAGGGAGACAAAGGCGGCCGGGCGTGGTGCTGACCTCCCACCCCCTCGTGTGCCGTGCTGGCCTCCATAGCACTTGCCCCAGCAGTCTATTAAGGATATACGGGGGATCTTTGTCTTTGTTTTGTTTTGGATGAGCGACTATGCTGGTCTCCTGAGTCGTTAACTGGTTTAACAAAAATAACTTAAAACTTGAACATTCATGGGTAAATGATAATAAGTATTTGTTTGTGTGTGTGCGAAATCGGTGTCCACTTATATACCCTGACAGCCTATCAGGCTGAAAGTATGAGGTATCATTACCCGCGTGTGTGTGTGTGTGAAAAATACTACCCTAGATCCACCGCAAATATACAAAAAAATCGATGCCAGCTGGATAAGGATTACACTTTATTGACGTATCTCTTGTCTTAAAAAATATTGCGTGCAAACCTACGGCTCGGATAATATTTGCTCGGTTGTTCGGTCTGTAGCATATCTGGCGATGCTCTTTATTAAATCGATTTTAACTTCTGCTGCCACCTAATTCAAAATACTCATATGTGCGGGGTGGGGGGGGTGGTTAGAGACCACGCGATGGTCGCACCGGGCCCGAGGACGACGCATCTCCCCACCCACCCCCTCCCCCCCCCCGGGCTCCTCTCAGAAGCACCACAACACGTTAATATTATGACGCTAATACCGACGGCTCGGGCACAAACGCTTTGTGCACCCAAGCAAACGCCCGCTCAGTTTCTAAGCGGAGACGGCAGAGGACCTGGCGGCGTTGCAGGGGCTCCTTTCGGGGTGCGCGGGGGGGATCTTTACACGCACACCACTCGGGACATTTGCCTCGCGACCGCTCCCCGGGCTGCACTTCGCATTTTTGTCAGCGACTCACGCGGTCACGTTTCTACCTTTTAAACTGTAGATATATCTGCCGACGCCGACGCTGCCGTGCCATCGGTCGCGTGCGAGTGACACACTTTGATGTATGTGTTCTAAGTGACAGCGCGTCAAACCGAGCCGCGACAAGAAAGAATTGGAATCTCTCGCCCTGCTATTATGCGCGGGTTCCTTCTTTCTTTGATTTCATTATTTATTAATCTAAGCCAGAAATCGCCAAGGTCTGCTGGTCAGACGTGTGGCAATGGGGAGAGAGGCCTGCTCTATTCATCCTACGGCTCCAGATGTCATAAATCCTTTCATTCGTCTTGACTCACCTGACACTCGTAGATTACACAATAAAGCATCTCTACCTCTCCCCGATTTTTTTTAAATCCCCCCCCCCCCCAGCCCCATCCTGTCTTTTCGCCTGACGTACCATTCTGGCGCATTTTCTGCACGTGGACATTGACCAGTGCGCACCGCACATCTCGCAGCAGCAGCAGCGGCAGCACGCTAACACGCAGAGCGCTTGTACACGGCAAGTTGATAACTTGCATTACCATAATTGTCATTATACTCTGATCAGTCTAAAAATATTCTGCCCGAGTCGAGTTATGCGACGTGGAATTTATTATTTTAACGATGATTTATGTTGGTGCGACATTTTTAATTTCTCGTGTGGTGCAATTATTTTGCTCCGATTTCTATTTGATTCATTGCACGTTTTGCTTTTGTAGCTTTGGTTGCCTGTTGCTCTTGAAAATGTGACTTTTTTATCCAAGTCTTTTGAGTTCTCTCGCCTGATTGAACAAAATCTGCTTTAAACTCCAGAAGCAGGGAGACGATGGCTCGTGATGATGATAATGACGACTTGCGACGATGATGAAAACAGGAAGAGAACCACGGTTGCGAGCTCACGTTCTGCCAAAAGTGTGTGCCCTTTACTGGAAGGACGCTGAGTACAGAATGGGATTTTGTAATGATATATGGGGTTTTATACTCCCGCTGAGGGCTACAAAAGAACAGGAAAAAAACACCAAAAGGCTTTGACACTGCTCACATTATGTGGAAAAGGTGCACACGCGCACAGACATGCATGCATACAAACAAAACGTGAATTGTGAATCGGCTCAAGCTTGATGTGTGCTTGCTTACCCAAAAAATAATTTGGTGGCCCGGGTAAATTATAGCAAAGCGCGGCTGCGTCTAAAATCCGCTGGAGCTGAACCACGGAGAGCATGCTGACACCGTGTGTAATTACTTGAGATTTATACGTGCGCTGTTCTACGTGACATTATTACGGCAAGTCGCAGCCTTCATGCGGGAGTGCTGGCGTAACCATCAACAGCGTCAGAGCATCAACGGGCCGATGCACACATCCCCTTCGTGAATGCAGAATTTAAAGACATAAGTCACGGTGCAACTGTGGCCTTGCAAACCAAACTATGGACTTCATAGTAAACCACGATAGTCTGCACTGCCTCAATGGAGGAGGAATAGCAAAATTACACAAATTATCTCCTGAAGCCCTCTCGTCGTGGCTAGCACACCACTAGAACAAGGAAAGCAAGCCAGACGATATTATTATTATTATTTTTCATGGATGCATCAATTTCAACACGTGTCCATAAGTGTGCGCTTCATGCAAAAGAAGCCGCCCAGTCTGAGTGTCTCTGCTGCGCAATGCCATTGTGAATGCAAAATTAACTTGCGGATTTTGTCGGCGCAGTATATCGTGGGCAACGTTTGGTGCAGCAGCGTTAAGAAAAGTTGGCTTGGTCTCCCCACTCACACGAACGTTGGCCTCGAACCCAGTCGTGGCAAATTCCACACTCTCATGGCAAGAGCTAATTTAATCCGTATTCTTTTGGAATCCTTCATTTTAGACCAGGTAAGAGGAGGCCTAAGTGGTGGAGCGGTGGCAAAGTGGCTGGCGCGCTTCACTGTCAACCCGCCGATCGAGCTGTTCGATTTCCGACCACGACTGACATTAGTGACCTCACACCTCGTCAGTCGTTGGGGGTTGCCTAATCATACCAACACCGCGCTGGTCAGTGGCAGGTTGTTGAAGGGTCCGGGGGCATCCAGGACCCGTTCGGGTATCACTCGCCACTGATGTTAGCCACGTCCAGCAGGAATCAAACTCGCGGGCACCAGCTTCACTGCGTGTTGCGTGCAGCACTACGCCACTGCTCCACCCTCTGTGAAAGCTGCCGTCTGGACGCTCGCATTACAAAGCATTACAAAGCATAAATAAGCTTGGGAGAAGGAGGGAGCATAGCTAAGGAGATGAGCTTCGACATGTACGACGAGAGGTACGGTCAAATCTCTCCTAAATCCTCTAGGTCAGTGTCGCCGTTCTTAATCCCGCCAGGCAGCAGGGCACTGCATCACCTACTGCACTTAATGGCAGAATACTGGGAATCCCCTCTAATCTTGAATTCTACAGCACCTGTCTTAATAGCATGTGAAGGGCTCTGTGTTAATTTGCAGAGATTAGGCAGTCAGTATCCTAATGCTTAAATGGACGTGCTTAGCTGCTTCTATCATTGTTACCTATATATTTAATGAAAAAAATAATTATCGTATTTGGCTATTATTATTACTAGGTGCGGGTACTCCTACCCTTTCCAGCCCGTGTGAAAGGGTAGGCCGAAATATTCCTCCAGAGGGTCTACCGAAAGCCCCCTTCCATGGAGACCACCCTGACAGAGGTTGCTGGAGCATTGCATGATAAGCGCCGAAGAGAATCTGCAACGGCGTACACGCGCAGGGCAGGAGTGATGCCTGGAGCGATCTACGGAATCCTCGTGATTGTGGACATGCTTTTTTTAAAGGCAGATGCGGTAATACGATGCGCTCCAAAATCTCGTGTGATCTGGCGAGACGTTGCCCCTTTGTCGCTTGGCTTTGGGACATCTTTCTCCAATTCTCTTTTTTTTATATATATAGAATCGGCTCTCTTGTCTGGCAGGGCCAGCATCCAAAGGCCAAGAGGGGGTTTCCCGCAGGTGCAGTGTATCGGCTACTCCCGATGCAAGTGTGCGATTTGCGAGCCACTTTAAGAATATCTCACTTCCCGTCTAACGTTGAGGCTGGGATTATGGATTAAAGGTCTTGACGGCAGTCTGAAATTTTTAAGTACGCGAAATAATCTCTGCCGGGCCGACGCGCTGAATGTGTTAGATAGCGTCTGCGACACAACGGGACCATTGTCAGCGGCAAGTATTTTCTCCAGGCTTGGCTATTCCTGTCCTCCTTCCGCTTGTTGCAGAGAAGAGTAGCAGCACCTCAGCTATCCTGTTGGAAGGAGATAAGTTTCGACATTCATAACATCCGACCGCCGTCTCCCCCCTCCCCCCATACATGCTCAATACCTGATAACCAGTAGCCCCCTAAACTTAAAGTATAAGGTTACGTACGTGGTGGTGAAGCTACATGATGTCCATAAACCGTGAGCCGTGTTTATTTTGAATGTTAAATCACCTCCACTCAAAACATTGGAGACGAAAATAAAATGCAAAGACAAAAAAATAATCTTTCAATCAAAGCCATGACAAAATAGTGAGGGTTGTACTCCCACCTAAACGCACTGAGGCCCGTGGTTGGCATTTGCAAAATGTATTGTTCCAATCTACGTCTATGTTCTCATGTATTTGGTTTCTTGCCTTTGCCAATCTGCACTGCCCGGCGTGATGACGTTTAGAAATGTGATTGAGTTCAAAGGTGTTGTTTTTGGTGGATGAACCGAATTGAAACATACTCCTTGGTTCTATTGGGTAAAGTCACGTAGGTGAAAATAAAATAACAAAAAATCACGACGTTTCGGCCACAACACAAGCGGCCTTCATCAGGTGAAGGGACGAGACTGTCTGGAGGACAGCGCTGGAGTGGGAGAAGCCACGCTTAGATCACGACCTTTAAGCTAGAACCGAATTTAAATTGGCGTAGCAGCGGCGGAGTGGTTAACGCACTGCGCTGTGCACCAAATCACCAGAGTTCAATTCCCGGCCATGGCTAACATCATTGAGGAGCGGCATCTCAACCGATTTTGGCTGTCCCCTTCAACCCCCACTGATCAGAGTGGTGCAGCGTGATCAATCGACCTGATGACCCGATTGGCATTGGAATGCTCTTATCTAGCAGTGGATTTACGACAATACGTATGTTTATAAAGGGTCATCGATATTGTTATCTTCCCTTTGAATTACACATGGTCGAAAGTTAATAAGAACAACGGTTACATGTCTTTATCTTCAAAATTTGTATTCCAATTGTGCTTTCGACGTCACTGTCAGGAGGCGTCGCGTCCGTTTGGAATAACAGAACCTGGGCATGGCGCCGTGTGTCACTGATCGACCCACAGCGGGACATTTCGTAGCACTGTGCCCGAAATGTGAAAAAAAATAGGTTTTGGTCGCTCAATAGATTCTCTACAGTGTAATTAAATATTGAGATTCTGAACGGAATATATTAAGCTTGTTTATGCACACTCCATTGGGCGCACCTTCCCATACTCCCTGCGACAGAAGAGGTGTCTCTCACTTGCCATTGAGAGCAGAACTTTAACCACATCAAGTGAAACATTTACATTGTACATGATGTTTCTGTGGCACACGTGGGAACCCGGTGGTTGGTTCACGGGCATCAGTAACCCAGACTTGAGCCCAAGATCCCGGCAGTGCTGGTTCATTGCTCTGACTTCTGAGCCATCTGGCAACCTCAGACAACTGAAATGTGAAATTGCTCTTCCCTGGGTCTGTGCCGTAGTTTCAAAATCGTTCAAGAAATTGGCATAAATTATCTCTTGTTACCTGAATCCATCGAGAGCTGGTTAGAGGCTCCGGGGTGGCTCGAGTTGGTAAAGGCGCAATTTCAAGCAGATCTTGCGAGGTTTTTTTAGACGGTGTAGCCTTCTCGAATGAGGGAAGCATTCAGTGTGTACCACTTGCGTATGCTTTCGCTGTCATGCTGCAGCTGCAGCACGGCTCTCTGGTGCCTTCGTGGGTTGTACCGCGCGTCGTTTCCGGCGCGAAGGCCAACGTTTCGCTCCGCGCGTTGGGAGCCTCTTCACTTTTTTTCCGCCGAAGCTTCGACGCGAGGCACAGATGTCGGGAGATGCGGCAGGCTCCCAGCGCGTGGAGCGAAACGTCGTCGCGCGTCCCGCCGAACAGCGCGCGGCACGGCACGACCGCCGAACACCGTGGAAACACTGTGGAAATCCTGGAGCGATTTCACAAATGCGTCTCTCATTTTAATCGTATCGGCGGGGGGATCCCAGCAAGATCATGAACATAATTGGCACGTGTGTATGTAGAGAGAGCTCTACCACTGAGTATTTTTTTAACCGGCAAAAGTTCATTGCGTGAAGGGAAGATTGTGATAGATTTATTCTGTAGCATAATCCCGGGTAGATCTATATAAAGCCTCATCTCACGTGCAGTTAGTGCAACAGCAACAGAACAACAGGGCAGAGGGCATCCGTGCCATGTGCCTCTATGGATCTTTAAAGAATCCGACTGACACCCATTAGGGGGATCTCTAGAGGAAAGGTTAGTATATAATAACTGAACTCGGGCAATTAGGGACTTTCCGATTGGAAACCGACATTGTGTGTCAAACAGGTAGTGCAATACAGCTCAGGGTAGTAATGGCATGAATTTAATGAATCCTTTATGGCATGGAATATCCTGTAAATTATTGCAAAAGGGTCGCATATAAAGCACATCAACGTTACGTCAAAATGCCTCCATATTTTTTGCAAGAAACGCAGCGTGTGTGCGATATTTATTTATTGAAACAATGCTAACTAGCAGCTCGAATAATACGTCACTATTGGGACGTTAAAAAAAACGTAACACATTCGCAACATCGGGTCCACAGTGTGACCCGTCACAGCCCGAGTCCATCCTGGCCCGTCGCGTGCAGCGTGCAGCCACTCCCTCCCGTCCAGTGGTGGCAGCAGCTCCGTGCTACGAACCCCCGGCAAAAACCTGAGTTCGACTGCCAGCCAGGGTTAATGTCGGTGGCGAGTGATTTTCTGAACAGGTCTTGGGAGCCTACCCATTCGCACGACCTTCGGTACTGTTGAGCGAACCTCCGTGCCCGTCATCCAGCAGTGGATTGACGAAGCGCTGTGGGTTCCCACTGTGTTAAAGGAACAGCGTTGATTGGTCAATCGACGACTCGCTCTAAGATGACAGAAATGAAGCCATTGGTTCACTCCTCCTCCTCTGTTCCCTTGGACTTTCTGGAACACCGTGATGTCACCACTCCCTTCGCAGATATTGCACTCGCAGTGCGAGTGCAATAAGATATCTCTCCACTTATCTCCGTCTATGGCTGAGGACAGCTTCCATCTCCCTCCCCATGTTTGATATTTGACATCCGGCCGGAGCGCGGTATTGCTCGTTCCCCAACCACTTTCGAGCATTCCCCTCATCGATCTTACGTTCCACCCCATTAACCCCCACAACTCCCCGCCCCCCCCCCCCCCCCCCCCCCCACCTGGCCTTACGCAGGGAGGAGGCGATGCGCTCGACGCATTTTGAGTCCCTCGAGGACCTGCTGGACTCGTTCGGCCCGGTCCGCGACTGCTCACGGGACAACGGTGGCTGCACGCGGAACTTCCACTGCGTGTCTGAGCGTCGCATCGACTCGTCGGGCTGCGTGGTAAGGAACTGCATCTACCCCCCCCCCCCCCCCCTGTCTCACTCGCCACCCCCCTACTCCTCACACCAACTATCCTGATGTTGCCTAAATGGGTAACAGGTGCAGCCCTGCAATCGTTTGCTCTCTCCACTGTTGGAGAGCCGCTTTTTTCAACGCTGGCCGGATGCTCTGGAAGAGGTAGGAGGAGTGGTGGGGCGAGCGATTGAGCAGTCGCACAGGGCACTGAGCTATGAACACAGCGATCGGAATTGCAGTTCCCGACCAAGACTAACATTCGTGATGAATGATATCTAAATGATATCGCAGCAATCCGGTCATCCTCGCAGCGGCTTTTGGCTAGCCATCGAACAAAGACGGTCGCTGCATCGCGCACTTTCAGATGCGCTTCTGCGGCCGTCTGGAACGCTCTTCTTTCCGATTATAGTTCAACAGACATACCGGCCACCTCCCCTGAGTGACAGAGACTCGCCGGATTGCATAACAAGTGACGTGAAAATTCCCCGCTTTTCGATTCTTGCGGAAGGCACCCCACCGCAGAGAGCTGCAGGGAACACCTCTCTGGAGGGTATTCCACTCTGCCGAGTAATCCCCCACCGCGCACGCGACCTGCCGATGGACTGACTGCGATACACGCATTCATACTGCTGGGTTTGCAGTGTGAAGGGGTTGCATGGTTTAAGATAAAAAATAAAATAAATAAACCCTCGCTCATTGCTGTCAAGGATAACATGGCCACAATTTTTTGTTTACTTTTTGTGCTGGCGGTCTGAAGCAAGGCTTTGTGAATGATACACAGAGTATGGTGACGCCGTGTGACATGCAGGGCATACGGTGAAAATTGCACCCTTTGCTGCCTAAAATTCACCTGTTACGCATTATTATCGTTATTGTTTCGAGGCTGCGCTCACCTGTCTGTCCAGCGAGTAACAACCGGTCCACCCCACCCATTTGCCACGATAGCCAACGGGACGAATGTTCTCGCCACTGCACTTAGAATTACCCGCCAACTCCTCCTCCCTATTCACCCTGTCCATTAAGACCATTATTGCACTTTCTTTTGAGAAGGCGATTCACATCTGACCACAAAAATGTCACAAAAAAGTGGATCTTGCACCGATCCCTTGATATTCCCTTGAACGCGAGTGTGTGCGTCCGACCACTCGATGTGATACATCTCATTATAACGCCCAATCCCCCCCACACCCCCCCCCCCCCCGTACGTGTTTTAATGAAGCATAATGTGAGCACTTATCACGGCAGCTTGGGGTGCTAGGCCTTGCGAAGCTGTGGAGGCTCGAGAGGGCCTCAGAGACGCGTGGAGCGATGGTGGCTCCAGTCTCACAGTTTTGTCTGCTCCTCTGTGCAATTTGGAGCCCGTTCGCCATTTAAACTCTCGCTATCCTGGAAATGCAGAGGTGTGTGAAGTTTCATTATCGTGCGCCGAGGGACGCTTTATATATTTGTCACTATGCCTCCTCCACTGGTTGCGAATTGCTTTGCATGTGGCTGTGCTCTCTGCGCGCGTGCGCGCGTTCGGTCGTTTTTGTTATTTGTTGTCGGCAACAACTCGGAAAAACGAAATCATTCGTGTGCACCTCCCGTAATACGAGAAACGATGGCGGCGCAGTGCACATGGCCGACAATTTGAGACAACAACAACCGACGAACGTACGTTGGTAAAAAAAACAAATGCACAATGTAACTGGTATCGGCCAAACATCCCCAATACCGGAGGGAGAATAAAAATGTACTTGCAAATTACTCAATTGGGATTTCACACAGCAGCAGCAGCAGCAGCAACGTGACTTCCAATTTGGCAGGAGACGCTCCTGAAAAGGATTCTTCATAAAACTGTAATGCTTTATTGGGTAAACTCGTGTAGTAATAATAATAATCACAGCAAAAATTTATGTATTCAATAACCAGGCAACATCTTCTCATTAATTTCTTTAGAACTGCTTTTTTGTGTTGAGTTTCATCCTCTTTTCCTCGCACCTCCGATTCACGCGGTTGGCTACATACTGTGCGGACGAAGTTCAACATGCATACACACATATGATGATGATGATGATGACGAAGATGATGAAGAGAAATATAATTTTTTTAATGTATTACAGTACTCTTTTGATATCGAGTCCAGGGAGATGCGGAGTGAATTCGAGAGATGTTTTTTTTTTATGGGGGGAATGAGGAGGAGTGAACGGTTGTTCAACCCATGTTCGCTCACTGAAAATTGTTCGGCACATTTCACACCGTGGAGTTGTCGTTGAGCCTTCGCTAAGCAGCAGGGTGACACAGCGGTAGCATTTGTGCCTCCCAGCAGGAAGGGCCTGAGTTCGATTCCCGACTTGGGCGCTCTGCCTTCCTGTGTGGAGTTTGTACGTTCTTCCCCACAATATTTTGCACGTGGTTTCCTTGGGGAAAATTTGAAATGTCACAATTTTTTGGGCCAAATATCCCAATTCTGAAAATACCTTCCGAAAACTTGGCAAGATCTGAAAAAGATTATTGAGACTCAATGAGGCCGTCATGGATAAAACGCGCATATTCACAGCGATGCAAAGTATTGGCCCCATAAGGTATCCACAGATGTTGTGATCCAGTTCACCACCAACCAACTCTTGCCGAGGGATCGCGAAGCCAAGAAGTGTTCGACCGTTGGGTCAGCTAAAGTGTGGGTCAGCTAAAGTATTAAATGTTACACAAACGTGGAAGAAGAAGGGGAGGGCATGGGGAGAAATCTGTCAGCAAAAGTGACGTAAATCAAACAGAATGAAATGGTGAAGTTAAATGTGTGCACTTGTTTTTCATTGCTCATAGCTCACGTTACATTACCTCTCTCGCTCTCTCCTAAATGTGTGGTGCCACTTGAACAATTTATAACCTTAGATGGTCATTTTATATATTAATTAAACGTGTTCTGTGCCTGCATTGTCTTTCAGCTCCCTTTGGCGGCAATCACCTAAACTTACCGAGATAATGCCAGAGCATTACGCGCATGCAAATTTCATTCAGCGCACCGAGTGATTGCTTTAGGGCCACGGTGAACACTTGTACGACTTTTCATAATGAAATCTCGTTAGTCCGCAATGCCACACGAGCTCAGAGAAATCGTCTTTGGGAGAAAGTTTAATAAGAGGTGCTGTCCACCACTCATAATGTTTATGGAGTACATTTTAAGATAAAGGTTTGCCTTAATAAAATTTGCGAATAATTTATCCTGGATTGGTCATTCGTTGTTGGAATTATTGTCAGGCTCTTTATTTATGTCTTGCTTATTTTAAATTTGCTTTTAGCCGTGTTCTACAGAGGTAGAGATTATTTTGTGTGTGTGTCATGTATTTTTTTTCATAATCTCTCACTGTTCACAGCTGTCAAAACTTACTTTCAAGTAATCCATTATAGCTGCTCTGTATTTATAATGCATGCCAACAGGACATACTTTGTAGGAAGGCATTTCTGTTGCAGTTTAAAACTTTGCAAATGACATGCCTCTGCAGTGTTCGATTTAACATTTCATTTCCACTTTTTTTTTGTTCACGGGAGTTCGAAAGTAATTAATTATATTGGGCCACTCGCAAGGAATGTGGTGTATTTTTGTCGAACGGTCAAGTAATTTTTTTAAAAATAAAATGAACGCTTAACATATGCTCACGAAGTAGCATTGTTAATCCGTTAGAACGCCGCACGTCTCCACCCTGACCAGTGCAGTCTTTGTGCAGGCTGTAAATGGTAATTTTCTCTCGATGTTCTCACGTGTCAACTCTTCATATAGCCACCCATCTCAATGTCGAGCAAGTCAGACATGCGATTTTGTACCGTGCTTTGACAAATCACCAACTGATCGTTTTTTTGGTTACACGAAAATATATAAAAGTGAACAACGTTTTTTTTAATGGAATATTTTCTGGAAATGTTTTCCCCTTCTTAGTTTTTCATATAATAATACACATATGCATATCATCTGTAACAAACGTGCATGTTTGAGAGGCAGTGTAGTACAATATGCGACCAGAGTTTGATTCCCAGCCACAGCTACCACACCTCCGATGGGCACGGTTGGCTCTGTACGGTGCGTAAAAGAAGTTCAACATACAACATCGCCATCCTCCTCTTCCGACAACTAAGTTAATGTAGCCATCAACAACCTAACATCGTTCAAGTATGCAGACGACGGACTGAATCTTGGTGAGTACAGTAGAATGTGATACGTTCAATGTAGGTATGATACATAGTTTTGGCGATTTCATTTTAGGGTTATCACGATACGATACATACGTTCAATGCATGTTAAAAGTTTTTTTTTTATAGCAGATAGGATTGTTTCCTGAAAAAAACTTTCTTTAAAATTGCAGTTCATATAGGTAGGCTAAGAATTAACCTTGCTTTTTACTTTAAATTTTACTGTGCAATACAGTATTGTAATTAATAAATACATACAGTATATAGTTTATACAGTACGGTACTGTAAATTGCTCTGTTTTGCTAAATTATCACCATTCTTTAACACTCCTGGGTAGGCTAGGGCCATGTTCGACTTACGATATTTTCGACTTACGATGGGGTCGTCGTAACGTATCTCTATCGTAAGTCGGGGACTACCTGTACGTACATTCTCTGGATTATAAAAAAAAACACATTCCCCCCTTTTATGGGGTGCATCTAACTTTGCGGAGAGTCATAATCTGGTGAATAATGTGTATCAGTGGCGAGTGGTATCCAAACCAATCCTGCCACCCCTTCACCTTTACCAGCCTGCACTGACGATTATAGTGAATTTGATGAACCAAACCACTATCGCTGACAGATTGCGCAGGAAGCCTTCGTTAGATGGTGCATTGTATGTACGTGTAAGTATGTTGAACTTATTTCGCACCGTACGAAGCCAACCGTGTTAATCATATTGACAGAAGGCTGTTAAGTGTGTCCTCTTTATTATTCCTGTCGACAAACACGAGAACACAAAACTATATAAAAAAAAAACATATCAAAACGTGACAAAAAATATATCAGCACGTGTCAGTCTCCCCGAGGCGGATTAAACCGGACCACTGATAAAGTTGTACTGTCAATGTTAACCAGTTTCCAATATTTCATTGTCACCAATTGATTAGCGCCATCTCCTCCGTCCAAACTTTATTGCTGAGAGATTGGTTTTCTTTGAAGCCTGGATGGAAAAGGTGACCTTTAAGTGAATTTGTCATCCGAAGCTCATTATCGCACATCTCTCTCACCACCACCACCCCATTCGTTTGCTTTTCTCATGGCCAAGAAGGTTGTCTCCAAAAGCCGACCATGAAAAGAGCTTAAGAAAGTTTCCTTGTTTACAGCAAGTCTACACTGCTTCCATTTACACCAGCACGTGTCAAAGACATCAGGGGCAGAGGCAAACACACATTCACGTCTAAATACCCCCTTTATATATATAGACCATTCCCGTGGTAAAGTTTTGTGTGTGTGTGTGTGTATGTGAGGGGAGCTGTAAGCGGGTTAGCGCTATGAACCCGGCGAACCGGGTTCGATTCTCGCTCACGGCCAACACCAGTGATGATTGCCTGAACCGGTACTGGGCCTCCGCTAGGTTAGCTGAGCCTCAAATTAGTAACCGGTGCGGTGTGTAAACATCGCCACGGGGGAGACAAAGGCGGCCGGGCGTGGTGCTGGCCACCCACCCTCCCCCCCCCTCGTGTGTCGTGCCGGCCTTCGTAGGTGCTGCTCGCGAGCAGCCCTGGGCATGATATTAAGTCCCTGCGTAGTGTGCTGGCTCATTGCAACTTGTTGTCTGTGTGCACGTGGCGGGGTGCACGTGCTGTAGATGATTGTTATTCGTATGGGGAGCGGTGGTGTAACGGTTAGCGCGCTGCGCTACGAACCTGGCTACCCGGGTTCGATTCCTGCTCACGGCGAACACCGGTGACGATTATCTGAACCGGTCCTGGGCCTCCCCTAGGTCGACTCAGCCTCAAATGAGTGCCTGGTGTGATGTGTAAACATCACCGCTAGGGAGACAAAGGCGGCCGGGCGTGGTGCTGGTCACCCACCCCATCGTGTGCCGTGCCGGCCTTTATAGGTGCTCGCCAACCGCACTTGCCCCTACAGTCTGTTAAGGCTATACGGGGGGGATCTTTGTCTTTGTTATTCGTAGCTCCCGTCAGGTTTCACGGTGTCACATTGTGAGAGACCTCTTGGAAGGTGCCCGTCGCTTCACGTCTAAGTGGAAAATTGTTTTGCAAGTGTGAATTACTTCATTCGCCATGTTGAGCTGCATGCAGAGTGTCCGAAAATGGATATACCAAAAATAACGTCGAAAGGTCGTATTGTTATTTGATATGAATACACGTAATAGACTTGTAAGTTCAAGGTTATTTAATGTTGTATGGTATTGATTAGATATTCTAGAATAGTGATTAAGCTTCTACGTGTTGTCCGTCATTCGCTGTAATAAATTAAAATCGGCATTCAAACTCTAAAACATTTTACAACAGCCGCAGGGATGGATGACGACACAGCAGCATCAACAATACGATGTTTAAATTCCTCAAGGTCCCTTGGTTTGCTCGTGTAAAACTTCACTTAAAAAAACAGCCAGAGATAACATTCTAACGGTATCAAGTCGGGTGCATGGGCATACTTGTCATATCAGAAAATTGGGTTTCTCCTGAAACAGAAAGAAAGTATCAATCGATATCCACAACAAAGTAAAACTTATAAGTGTAATGCATATGTTCATATTAAAGTTATGTCAGTATCTAGAATGAAAATAAAACGATTAAAGTTTTTCGTGTATTCATGCTGCACATCATTTCCCTCCAATATATCGTAAGAAAAGTGATTCGCACCAAAGTTTAATTATTCGTTGGATTAACTGCATTCGGTGAAAAGAAGCGGACAGTGGTGCGGTGGTTGGTGCACCGCACCGTGAAGCCAGTGCCATGAGTTTGATGCCCAACCACGGCGAACATCTCAGTGTCGAGCGATATCTGAAGAGGTCTTGGCTCCCCACCTTTACGAACTCTGAGTGACCAGCGTGGTGAAGTATGGACAAACAAACGTCACGAACAAGACGGTACGGGGAGATCCTCAACCCAGCATGGAATGGGCAAATGACTATTATGTATTCTTATTTTTATTACAACTGCGTCAAAATTATAAGGCAATATTAAATCAAGTGATGCAAGCAGATATTCTTTATTGTCATAACCTAGCACCTATCTTGCCATCAATCATGGAAATACTTTTGCTTTGCAAATGGGTTTTGTAATTGTATAACTTATTTTAATTTTCAGTGCCTGAATTATTGATTACTCTTCCGCAACATCGATGATTACAGCCATATATCTGGTCGCTGTGGGCCATTCACTGTGGTCAAGTTGAAACACCAAGGAATTCAATTTACGCAGGGAAATAAAAAATGAATTAAACATAACTTGATCAACACTTGGGCAGATGAGCTTCATTAAGAGTTGGAAAAAGTAGGATCATCATCATACAATCCTTCCAGTCACTGATTATCCCACCACATTAAAGGGTTAACTTTTAATAAGGTAAAAATTGCTCCCTCTGCTGAGACTGCGGTCTATAATTTAGGCGCTGCATTTTCATTATTCCCTGCCCAAGTGTGTTTTATGCGAGACTGCGCGAGTGTGTGTGTGTGTGTGTGGTGGTGTGTGTGTCGGTGGAACAGTGATGAACGCACTGCGCTGAGCACTGCGCTATGAACCCGGCGACCCGAGTTTGATTCCCACTCATGGGTAAACATGAGTGGCGACTATCTGAACCGGTTCTGGGTCCCCTTTAGGTTGACTCTGCCTTCAAATAAGTACCTGGTATTGTGTGTAAACGTCAGTGCTGGGCCTGATTAACGGTGCCCTGCCTGGTGCGCCGTTAATACCTGCAATGCCCTACTCACACTGCCGCTGGCAGAAAGGTCTCCGCGAGAGGGAGCTCTCGACAAGCCTCTCTTAAGAGAATGATTTGGCCCGGTCTCGCATGCCGACCAAACGACTTGGCAGAGGTGAGAGTAGCCACACATTTACCCCTCTGCTGGGTAGAAGGAAGTGGAGAGGTGGCTTGGGGGCGGGGGGGCTTTGGGGGAGGGGAAATTTAAGATTCCTACTCGTGCACCGTGTGGCCTTTAATAGCCCCTCGCTATCGGCGCTTGCCCAAACAGTCTGTAAGGCTGAACGGGGGGATTTTTGGCTTGTGTGTGTGTGTGTGCACGCATTCTTTTCTCTCTATATCCAATTAAGTATGCATAGGCATTTTGCACATTTCTCTTCACATAGAGCCCAACTGTTGTGAAAGGTGTGGGGTGGTGGGGGCAACTGGGCAGCAGAAACATGCGATTGCAGCTCCGTTAAACATTAAGGGTGTGCATGGCTCTTTAATCAGAGCTACGCGGACCACTTTGATGGTTTACAATAATTGTGCAGTCCAGTGCAAGTATGTGTGATAAGACGCCATTTGCATATTTTAATGTATGTTATATGAGAATGAAAAGGGGTTTCGCCATATATATAGGAGATTATTTTAAAAATCGCTTAATGGAATCTTCCACTTAGAGAGAATCCACGTATTGAATATTTCACGATGTGTAACGGTGTTTATATGCCGGTATAAACCTCACCCTTGCGTTCTCCTATTAGCGAGATATGGCAGATTGCAACCTAAAAAAAGTAGGAGAGTCGGTGGTACAGGACTAATCGTCAGGAATAGTAAGATTAAAAAAAAAGGTGGAAAACATGAATTGGAGAACATTAGCAAGTTTATGGCATTATCAAACTGTCCTGGAAAAGTATCCAGTTTAACTCCTAACGAGACACCGTATGTCGAAACCGGTTTGGAGTTTGCTTGCGTTGAATCAACTCTGCTGCTGAAATGACGTACTCCATGAAAGCCGTGCAGCTCATGGATTGTGTCAGACTACTTTTACGTTTCATGCTGAGAGTGGGATTTGTGAAGGAGGCATCTTGTCGGCTTTTTTTATTTTGTTGAGAAAAGTCAGCGAGAATGGACGATGGCCCACGGTCAAGAATAGCGACGGAGATCCAGCGATGGAATGCCACGTGCCCGAGAACACGTCCAACGAGGAGAAGGAGCGATGAATATATATATCAATAGCATCCATTGATGTGCCGGGAGTGAGATGGATTGTGGCTTCATACGGCCATGAGGAAAGGAGACAGCATCAACACATCTTTTCTCCAGAAGTGGATAGACCTTGGCCGCTACTGCTGCAGGTGACAATGATGATGCTATAAACATAGTGATATTAATTAGCATTCAAAATCAATTCGAACTAAACCAGTTTTATTTTACCAGATAATGCCCACTGAGCTATATAGCTCTTTTTTCGGAAGCAACCTGGCCACAAATGATAGCTCAACGAATTTGGCTTATCATGTGGAAATGTATTGCAGCCGAGTACTCTAAATGCATGTGTCAAAATGTGGATGGAAAAAATAAATTATATCCAGCCAACGTGGCTGAGTGGTAGAGCGAGGGGCTCACAATCGAAAGGTTTCAAGTTCAAGTCCTGGTTAGGGGGGTTACCTCGACCCACGATCCTTCCGGGGTCAATAAAAATGATTAGCAGGAATGTGGAATTTCGACCACAGGCTCAGGGCTGCAAACAGGATATGAGGACGGACTCAATGCTCATGTGAGCAGGAACTCACTTTGACTTTGATAAATATTTACAGTTTATACAGCACGGCTGCTGTCCATCAGCAGCCTACAGCTGTGGCCAGATTCCAATAAAATGTACTTGTTTTATTTCCGTGGGATTTCCAGTGGCTCCGTGCAACGACGAACCACAAATTATAGCATCATTGCTTAATGGGTACCGCCTGCTGTCTTTAGGCTAATTGAAAAGGGCCACGATTTAAGACCCTCCCGTTTAGCACAGTGAGGAATTGTAGACAGAACTGATTCCTTAGCGCAGTAACTAGCCAAGAGTAGGTTCCTATGCGAGGTGTAATTCACTTGGGGTTGTCCGTCACAGGATATAGAAGGCAATCGGAATGTCAATGTCGGTATTATATATTAATATTATTTATACCCTCCGTACACTGGAATGCACAGGCACGTGCCCCGGCATATAGAACGCTAATATGAAGGACAGCCTACCGAGGGATATAATTTAATATTGAATTTAAAACACCGTCAACTCCAAGGCAGGGCGGTTAAGTCAGCAGGATGTAATCAAGCGTAGCCCCCGAAACACATTATGTTATTGTTCATTGTTGTGTTCGTGATGCAATGCGGCTAGTCATTTGTTTGCGAGGAGCCCTATGCAGTTCCGTATGTTGATATGACGAGATGTAAACTACCTCGCCTGGTACACAGGAGGTCGTGGGTTTGATCCCAACCCTGACGCCTGCATTTCTCCAGTTTGCACGTTCTCTCTCCGTGGTCACGTGGCTTTTTCTCCAGGTAACTCTGGTTTTGTCCCTCCACATTTACAAACGTGTTTAAGAGTTTTTGGCTGATATAAAATGTCCACGTGATAAGCCGCTTAGTTCAGCTATCATTTGTGGTCAGGTCGCTTCTGAGAAGGAGCTATACCTGGTAAAATAAAATAAAATAGTTTATAGTTTTATATTTTTGTTAATATAATACTGCATTGTCCTGGCATTGTATACAGTGAGGGAAAAAAGTATTTGACAAAGAAATGATCAGTCTATAATTTTAATGGTAGGTTTATTTGAACAGTGAGAGACAGAATAACAACAAAAATTCCGGAAAAACGCATGTCAAAAATGTTATTAATTGATTAGCATTTTAACGAGGGAAATAAGTATTTGACCCCTCTGCAAAACATGACTTAGTACTTGGTGGCAAAACCCTTGTTGGCAATCACAGAGGTCAGGCGTATCTTGTAGTTGGCCACCAGGTTTGCACACATCTCAGGAGGGATTTTGTCCCCCTCTTTGCAGATCTTCTCCAAGTCATTAAGGTTTCGAGGCTGACGTTTGGCAACTCGAACCTTCAGCTCCCTCCACAGATTTTCTATGGGATTAAGGTCTGGAGACTGGCTAGGCCACTCCAGGACCTTAATGCGCTTCTTCTTGAGCCACTCCTTTGTTGCCTTGGCCGTGTATGTTGGGTCATTGTCATGCTGGAATACCCATCCACGACCTATTTTCAATGCCCTGGCTGAGGGAAGGAGGTTCTCACCCAAGATTTGACGGTACATGGCCCCGTCCATCATCCCTTTGATGCGGTGAAGTTGTCCTGTCCCCTTAGCAGAAAAACACCCCCAAAGCATAATGTTTCCAACTCCATATTTGACGATGGGGATGGTGTTCTTGGGATCATAGGCAGCATTCCTCCTCCAAACACGGCGAGTTGAGTTGATGCCAAAGAGCTCCATTTTGGTCTCATCTGACCACAACACTTTCACGCTGTTGTCCTCTGAGTCATTCAGATGTTCATTGGCAAACTTCAGACGGGCATGTATATGTGCTTTCTTGAGCAGGGGGACCTTGCGGGCGCTGCAGGATTTCAGTCCTTCACGGCGTAGTGTGTTACCAATTGCTTTCTTGGTGACTATGGTCCCAGCTGCCTTGAGGTCATTGACAAGATCCTCCCGTGTAGTTTTGGGCTGATTCCTCCCCGTTCTCATGATCATTGCAACTCCACGAGGTGAGGTCTTGCATGGAGCCCCAGGCCGAGGGAGATTGACAGTTCTTTTGTGTTTCTTTCATTTGCGAATAATCGCACCAACTGTTGTCACCTTCCCACCAAGCTGCTTGGCAATGGTCTTGTAGCCCATTCCAGCCTTGTGTAGGTCTACAATCTTGTCCCTGATATCCTTGGAGAGCTCTTTGGTCTTGGCCATGGTGGAGAGTTTGGAATCTGATTGATTGATTGCTTCTGTGGACAGGTGTCTTTTATACAGGTAATAAGCTGAGATTAGGAGCACTCCCTTTAAGAGTGTGCTCCTAATCTCGGCTCGTTACCTGTATAAAAGACACCTGGGAGCCAGAAATCTTTCTGATTGAGAGGGGGTCAAATACTTATTTCCCTCATTAAAATGCAAATCAATTTATAACATTTTTGACATGCGTTTTTCTGGATTTTTTTGTTGTTATTCTGTCTCTCACTGTTCAAATAAACCTACCATTAAAATTATAGACTGATCATTTCTTTGTCAGTGGGCAAATGTACAAAATCAGCAGGGGATCAAATACTTTTTTCCTTCACTGTACATTATGAGGGAAACTACAATGGCATCGCCATCAGCTGTGATCAATCCACTGCTGGATGCTCTCCCAAGTGCCATCACCACGTCTCATGATTCTGGGACGTAATAATCCACTCTAGCGCTTGCACACAAGCTGATCTCTTCCTCTCATTGTTAGACTTCCACAGCGTAGTGTGTCGTAATAATAATAAAACAAAGTTCCATTTCATCCTTTGAAAGGGAATGAAATAACACAACATTGATCAATCAGTGTGCTGCAGGCTTTTCTCGACCAATGTTTTTCAGCTGATTTTATTTAGGGAGGCGATCTCTGAACCAGTTTCGACACATCTGAGTCTCATCAATTTTCTCTTCGATTCTCTGAGCCAAAAAAACTGTCTCAGAGTTGGTCTTCTTAACCAAACACTGCAGACAAATATTGGTTCAGAAGGTACAAATGCCTGCGGGCTGTGTAAGATATTATAATGCCAAAAAAAGACCCATCAAAATCCACTATGAAAGTGCGTGATTTATTATTTGCGATGTAATATCCACGTTTACGCATGTACTTTTTTTTCATTTGGCAATGGAACAAGAGCTGAAGAGGACACAGAGACGCATGAAGAGATATAAGGGAACACAATATATTAGGCAACGAATACAAAATATATATGTTATTGACTGTTACGAAAGTAAGTGGAATTAGGCAGGATCCATCGTAGCCAGAAGGGATGCTGGCTGATGGACGAGACTGATGGTGGAATGGCAGTCAAAGGATAGAACAGGGAGTGGTCGACCTGTAAGAGACCAAGAGCCAAGTGTATATACAATATTATACAATACAACGTATCGTACAACTTGCATTCATTATTCTTTGCCACCGTGCTGGCACGTTCTACGTTGTGCCCCTTCGATAGAGCCGCATGCGGTGGATTAAACAGCCACCGCATGCGGCTCGGGAGACGCCAGTCGGCTATCGCTGGGATAGAACCATGCCTGAGTGGATGCCATCGGAACGCATGGAGCAATGTATTCGGTTGACGTGCAGGAGTGAGATGTGTCGTGACATCGCATTACCGTGAGGAGCTGAGTAAATAGACATTTGCAGATGATGATGATGACGACAATTATGAATTCCTCTATTTACAACTGCTGAGAAATGCCAGTTCCAATCAGACATTTGCCGGGGGAGGCTATGATTTGATTTCAGGCGCATGACCCTTTTCGGCTTGGAAGTGAGCACACATCTTATGATAACAACTCAACACACCCGTCAATGACGCTGTGGACTTATGAGATAATAACGTTCTTGGGCACTGGTACTTCTTCACGCGTCGGAGGAGTCTTCCTACTCCCGGACACCTCTCTTGTGTAAGGTTGAATGGCGCAAGCTCACACGATCGTACAAAAAAGACCCACTTCGTCAATATTACATTTGTGTATTTCCGACGAAGGTCACCCAGTGCCATGACATGCGGTGGAAAAAAAGTGTAAGTTTCAATTGTTTCGGATTAATTTTTCATCTTTGACACCTCAGCTTGCCAATTTACACCTACAAATTGCTATATTAAACCTCTACTGTTAGTGTGCAGAACATTTAGCACAGTGCTACATTCCACTCCTAGCTCCAGTGTACTCCCTTTTACAGTTACCTCTCTCGTGTTTGTAGCCAACCATGTTAACCGGAGGTGCGGGGGAAGGACAACAAACTTAACGCAAAAAGCAGTTATCAAGAAATGTTTTTTTTAAGTGCATGAGTAGTGCATCTTTGTTCGGACATAGGACTGTGATAAATTTAAATTTGGATAATTGTGCCAATAACTAATGAACCGGATGCACTGATGATGGTTCCTTGGCCGGTAAATAAACGACTGTGGGTGGGACACTGTGCGAAGTTGATCTTGGTAAATGACGAGTGTTAACACAACGTGAGTATCCGTACAAATTAATTACAACACACGAAAATAAAATTGTTATCGTGTGCGTTTTCTTTAAAGCCCCTAAGCGCAATGGCAAAGTATAAATCTGATTTGCAGTTCATTTAATTGCCATTTCAATTGCTGGCTGCTTTTAATGGAATATCATTTCCGTGTCAAGATTCCTTGTAAAGCATTTCTTGCATTGATTCCTATTCCCATTCGTCTTCGTGTGGCCATATTAAAGCGAGGCCTATAACAATTATTGGTCTCCAGTGGGCTGAGCGCAGTGATCAAATGACTTCAACTGGACACAGTCTGATTAAATAACCCGGTGGAATCAAATCTGAACTGCTTGCATATTCATGGTCCACTCGGTCAGAGTGTGGGTCACGTAGGGCACTGTCTCAATGTCCCAGATATCCAATTTGTGGCACTTTTTTGGCTGTGACAGCATTAGGGCACCACGGTGGTGAGATGTTAACTCCCTTGTCTGGTGTACAGGAGGTCGTGGCTTTGATCCCGACCCTGACGCCTGTATATGCGGAGTTTGCGGGTTCTCCCTGCGATTGTGTGGATTTTTCTCCAGGTACTCCGGTTTTTCCCTCCACAGTTATAAAGATGCGTTCAGAGTATTTGCCTGCGGTACATTTCCAAGCCGTAAGCCACTTCGTTGAGCTATCATTTGTGGCGAGGTTGCTTCTGAAAAAGAGCTACATAGCTCGGTAGGCCTTACCTGGGAAAATAAAAATAGTACAGTTGTTGTGTTATATATATATAAA
Organism: Petromyzon marinus; assembly: GCF_048934315.1. Lineage (NCBI taxonomy): Eukaryota > Metazoa > Chordata > Hyperoartia > Petromyzontiformes > Petromyzontidae > Petromyzon > Petromyzon marinus. The sequence continues at coordinate 6,793,818 of NC_133716.1, read as the reverse complement.
AAAAAATCATAGCGGCAAAATTAATGTCCAGTTCACACACGTCTATTTGTATTCTGCGAGACCGCGGTGTTACGGGAACATTTTCCCGATGATGATTCACACGCCCGCGCCACCACCCCTCTTCCTCCCTGACAATTCGATGTATTGTCCCAAGTCGTGATCGTAATTCAAGCCCAGAATTGTTGCCTCCTCTGCATTGTTTGTCGCTCTTATTTATGCCATAATTGTGCTGCCTCGTTCGTCCTATCGGCATGAAGGAATGCAATTTGGATGCTGCCATGGCGCAGCGGTTGGCACAATAGACGTGCAATCCAGAGGTCACCTCTTCAATTCCCCCCCCCCCCCCCCCCGACGTGGAAGTCCAAATAATGAGAACGTTTGTTAATATCCACAGCGCCTCTGTCCACCCAGCAGTATATATGGGTGCACCACAGTCGATTGACAGCTCGCTTGTAGGTGGGGTAAAGTGTGGGTGGCCTCGCCTATTCCCGTGATGACATCCGTCCAGCCTGGAAGGATAGGTCAATAATGCCCTCTGGAGATTTCTCGTCGTCATCATCACGATCCATGGGCAGGTAGCGCGTGGCTGTGCACTGCACAAATTCGTCATTCGTTTCCACTTCGACAAATCTAGAAATCTTCTCCTGTGGAGGCCCTTCCACCATCAGTGGAATGAGCAAGCAATTGCAGGGCTGCACATTTACCGTTTCCCTAGCCATCGCAAGTGGTGGGCACAGTGGTTTGTGTGTGTGTGCGCATTGCTGGCAAGCCGAGTTTGATTCCTGGCCCGCGGCTAACAGTGGCGAGTCAAATCCGGCAAGAGAGGCCCGGGTCAAACGGGTGGAAATCGCGACGCCAGTGCAGGTGACACCGAAACACGCGGAGCCGTGAGATCCGCAAGGGAGGCTTAATCGCACGTCGGAAATAGATGCAGGTTCGAAAAAAAGCAATCGCAAAAAAGAAATGAGTCATGCCAAAACAAGTCACGGTAAACAAAAGGCAGAGGTGACATTTGTGCGAGCAATTACGAACATAATGCTTTCGAAAGCAGGGTGCAAAATTTGATCACGTGAGATGGATGTATGACTGCGTTAGTTACCGACACTGTACCGAACCGTATATCATCAGCCAATCAATGTAATGCAATGAGTCTATGGGCAGAAAAAGACCCAGCGTCTGAAATCCTCTGATGTACAATGTAATCAGAAACCTGTGTGTGTTGAAACCAGCCTGTGTGCTATGCGTGTAACAATGCATCGATGTAGCAATTTAAATCTGTTATGATGCTCATAATACGTGCATTGATTCTTGTTCCTTAAATCAGTTATTCACAATCATGCAAAGTATATGCTGATTGATATCAACGTTTTGCAGCCCTTTGTGAGTCCATTGCTGCATGAAGGTCCCTCGATATTGTGTCCGTAGTGGAGGTTAGTGTAGCGGTTAGTGCGCTGTACTACAAACCCGGCGATCTGAGTTCGAATCCTGCTCACGGCCAACACGGGCGACGATTACCTAAAACGGTCCTTGGCCTCCCCTCGGTCGACTTAGCCTCAAATGGGTACCTAGTGCGGTGTGTAAATATCATCGCTGGGGAGACAAAGGCGGTGGGGCATAATGCTGGCCACCCACAACCCTGTGTACCATGCCGGCTTTATTAGGTGCTTGTCTAACAGCACTTGCCCCAACAGTCCGTTGAGGCTATAGAAGGAATCTTTGTCTTTGGGGTCAGTCAGTATGGGTTGGTGAAAGGGCAGCCCGGGACTGGTTCAGATATCTCTCGCCGCTGACGTTAGCCGTCGCCGGGAGTGCGACTCAGCTTTGATGGTTTCGTTTTGCAGTGAGCTCCCGCTGTGCCCACCGCAGCACCCCACTGAAATACGTACACACATTTATTTGCGTCACTGCACTCACCGCATCGACATATTACTAAACATATCCCATCACGAACGCGCCGCCTTCCAGGTCCAAACGACCCTCGTGCGTCATCTCGTTCCGCAAAGAATCAATCTGAAAGCTAAATAAGACCGAGTCGACAAAAGTTTACTCGTGCCGCGTGTTTGCGTGAATAAACGCGTCACCAATGCAAGCAGCCGCCGGGTTTACAGCGATCGTTTATAACGGGGCTTCCTGCCCGACGACGAAATTCACGGAACGGAATTAAAAGCGCCGCCGCCGCCGCCGCGGCGTTCCGAGTCAAACGAAAGAGGGCCTGCGCCCGGACGCGGAGAGGGGGGACGTGGCGAAGGATGGTGCCGGCACCGCTCGGCGGCAGACAACATAAATCCCGCAGATTGTTCCCGTGTAGCCGCGTTTGAGCTGAATTAATGAAGCAGAGATTCATGCGACGTTAGCTGGATCTTCGCTGAATTAAGGACAAATCGGCTCCGGAGCATGTGCTTGTGGTGCTCCGCTCATTGTCCTTGCGCCGATTGTATTAGTTCAATATTTATTTATTGTGGGTTTTTTTTTTTTCTCCCCACGTGGCCCAATAGTAACGTGCCACATTTCAAAGCAGGGTCTGACAGGGGTGTGTTTTATCACACGTTCCGTTAGAGGTAATAGTGGTGCACATCACAAGAGAGTCACCAGCCTTGGCACATTCCTAATGGAGTGGAATTCAGATGACTCATTGTGCTTTTGCAACTAGCGTGTCCTCTCCGCCCTTCTCTCTCTCTCTCTCTCCAGGTGTCTCTCTGACCCGTGAACAAAGCAAAATAATTTGTTTCCCTTGCTGGTAAAGAAACAGAAAAGTAATGTACACGTGTTACGATCAACAAAGAAGGTACGAACTGGTGGCACCGCATGGACAAATCATATTGAATGGACATGCCAGAGTGGAAATGAAAATAATTGTACTTGGTAGGCGGCGGAAATGAAGCAGCGGGAAGAAAATAGCTTGACAACACGGCATTTGTGAAGCTTGTCAAACATGCAGTGGGAATGAGGATGCGGTTGATATGTAGCGTAACTTTGATACGAATACTGAATTATAGTAATGCGCAGCCCGTCATCATTCCGTTGCCAGAGGAAGGCCGCGTCGGTCATGAGAGCCGTTTGACCATACTAGTTTGTGTGGGTTGGTGAAGTTGGATGGGGGAAAACCGGGACTGGTTCTTATATTGATTTCCGGCGGTGCCTGAAATCGGCAACGATGCTGATGTTAATTGTGGCCGTGAATCGAATTTGGGTGACTGGTTCATAGCGCAATGTGCTAACCGCCGCGCTACTGCTCAACCCTCCTTACGACATATGTACAGTCTGTTAAATAAACATTGTATGATATAACATTCCTGAATGCCCCATAACCTCCAACAATTCCCTACCTGCGTGTCAAGACCTTTACATGATCTCTTGACCTAAGCAGACCAATACATGCCCTCTGTAGTCATTACACGTGCAACGATGTACTTTTCTTATCGTGTCGGAATCAGTTTTCAAACCATACGAGAGATAATGTTCCGTGACCACTACAGCCACTCGAGGCACAACGTTCAGTACAATGTCGAACAAATGTATTTTTTAAAAAAATCAGATAAGCAACTCCTGAACCGTGACAATCCATTGTAAGATCAGGGCAGCAAATCGTGAGATGTACCACCTCATGCTGTTCAATCCCTCTGCTCCAAGTAATATTCCGACAACTTTGTTTTCTTTTAACAGCGCCAATAAGTTGACAGAATCTTCTGACCTGATCGGAATCTTCCCGTGCCCTCCTTAGTTCCTCTAAGGGCATCTCAAGGAATGGCTGCATCGTATCAGTGAGACCTGTCGTAAGGTGTTGGAAGACCGTGCCATACTACCACGAGTTGCCGCCTCTGAAGTGCAAACAAAACCCGGAAAACACGTCATGGTAATAAGAATATCTCACAATACCACACGACGGCAGAGCCACGTATCCCTGCATACAATAGGTATTGTATTAAAGGGTGCGTACATATTATGATTAAAGCGCTAAAAGGAACGGAACCAGTTATTGTCTCCCTATCAATGTACATATGTTGAACGTCGTCTGCACCGTGTGTAGCCAACCGCGCTATTCGGGCAGACAGTGGCATTGAGGTCGGTTAATAGTGGCCTCAGCTTTGCATTCCAAGGGTCAGGCTCAGGAGGCAAAGAGGGGAGGCTGTTTTGTGTGTTCGGGCCTCCTCGACTGTGCCCCATCGCGTCCGAGGTTTTGCTCAGTGGCTACTTTTAAATCAGAGGCTTAATGCCTCTTGCGATGATTTCGCCTTCTGATTATCCATACAGTGGTCGACGACACTCTCCGGACGTAGACATTGGAACGCCAATTCCAGCGCCCAGCCCTTCCGAATTTACTCTGGCATCAAACGATTATTTCCCCGCTTGATTCATTTGTCGTTTTTTTAAATGTTTTTTTTTTATTATTAAAAGAGTGGGCAATAACGCGGTGTTCTCAGTGGGCGAGTGTTTATACAACATTTGTTGTCTTTGTGAACGCTTGTTCTTTTTTCATCCTAACGCGTGTGAAGCGACATTGCACCACGCTGACAGCAGCGGCACACTCTATAAACGAAGATTATTCGTTGTAAATGCGCAACTGATGAAAACGGGACTTTTGATGCCCTGGATAGACTTAACAGATCTCCCAGGGCAGCGACTTTAAGAAGAGAACGGTCCTGAGAAAACCAGGACCGGTGGCAACTTTAATTCGGCCGGCCGGGTGGTTCAGCTGTAGAGCGAGCGGCTTGCGATCAGAAGCGTTTGAGTTCAAATCCTGGTTGGGGGTTGACTCAGCCAGTCATCTCTCCTGGCTCGATAAAATAAATACCACTTCAGTGGGGAAGTCACCAGTGTATTTCCTACGGAGAGTGTCACCCACAACATAGGAATAGGGGAATTGGCACCATTGACTCGGAGCTTTAAACAGGAGGCGAGCGCCACTGCAATGCGCAATTGAGCCGGAAACCACTTTAGCATAACTTTTTTTGACGTCCCCAAAATAGGACGCAAGTCCCCTGCGACGAGGCAGATGCCTGGTGTCATTTGTGATCTCCATCGTGACCGCCGTGGCCCGCAACATGTTGGATAGACAGGTGGACAACTACTTAACATATGGGCAAATGAGCGATGCGTTGACGTCCGACGGAAGACACAGCAGGGGAGGCAAGGTTCACATCACTGCATTTCCCCGGAGTAGTAGTATCTCCCCTCCTCTCTCGCCCTCCCAACTTCAAATTACAAATGTTCAAAACTTTCATGGTAAATGTCACCATTTGCCGACGAACCAGCGCACCAGCTCGAGTCTCACCACTTCAAACCACTTGTGCCATCATCGCTGAACCTTTGGCCTCACCGTGTACTCGTCTGCTCGTAGTAGAGAGAGAGAAAGAGATTGTACAGATAGCCAAGAGGGATCGTTGATACCATGGCGGGTGGCAAATGCTTCCAGAATCCACCATGGGCAGAACGGAGACCGTATACCGTATATATCATGTGATTTAGACACACACACAACACATACTTCATATATATTTGCATATTCTGTGGGTGTTTATATCGCATTACGAAGTTTATATTTTTTTCCAAAACAACCTTCTTTATCAAGTGTATTTCATTACCTTCTTAAATACGTTTTTTTCCCATAAACAGCTACCACAGATATATTGCTATCGTGTATATATATGTGTAATCTAGAAATAAACTGCTTCAAGGATATAATTGTTCACATATGCCATCTATGGTGGTACTGATAGGCCATGTGCAGGCCGATGGACCAACAACATCTATTGAGAGACCTACCATCTATTGAGAGACCTACGATCTGTCCTCCAACGCCCACAGTATGCGGCATGAGCTTAGCACGGCACCTCGCCCGTAATCGGTTCCACTGGGTTTCCTCGCCTATAAATACAGCAGCAGTTTCCAGGGCATCGGCATACTTGTCCTGCGAAGATAAGGGAGTGCATTACAAATACAGCCAAGCGACTTTCCTTCGGCACATCTCATCCGATCTTTTTTTTTCCGTTATATCTCCGTGTGTGTCTGTGGTGCTTTTAATACATCTGCATATACAAACTCCACCTTGGATTTATGTTTTATAGATATGCCAGAAATCCGCCTAAGTTTGTTCAACTTTCTGAGCCAAAACTGATTAAAATAGCACCGTCACGGTCGATGATGTACTAAAGAGAGGTATTTGATGTGCCATTGCGTCTGTATGTTGTAAGGGATGGCATTCATTGAGTTTGTTTCCAATTCATTTTTTAACACATTGATCCTTATACACTGCGTGCAAAGCGTAGACTCGTCCGTCGGTAACGTTTTACAATTAATGCGAAGCGTATGGGAATGTAATTGCACTTTGGGGTTTATTGAGCTAACTCCAAGGAGACTAAAACAAAGAAACGATGCAAATAATATGTGGGGGGCGGGGGAATCCAAACAACAACAACAACAGTATTATTGAATCGTATCGTCGCTCATATTTTTTTTACTTTCCGCAGAAGAATCTCTGGCAGCGGTGAATCCCAACAAACCTTATATTCAATGTGGCTACAGTAATTACATTTGAGACATCTGGAAGTGGGTTTATTTTTTTAGGGGGGGGGGGGGTGGTGGCAAATGTAATTAAGGGGTTCAGTTGGCCTGCGACTGATTTAGATATTAATGTTCATCTGGCTGCCACTGGGAATGGGTGTAAAGAAGTTCATCTTCGCTTTCATCCACGGTGCAGTGAGCTTAATGGGCTGCATGGTCTTTTCTGCCTCTGTGGCTTTCTATGTTTCCATGACGTTCATCTCCCATGCGACGCTAAGTCTGGGTATTACCAGAGTAATGAATTTTTCTGCCCAAGTTGCGTGTGTTTGTGTGTGCTCGTGTGTGTACACAAACCCTGGTGTGTGTGGTTGGATGTGCGTGGTTGGTGCTGTTGCGGGGAGCGGTAGTGCAGCTGTTATCGCGTTGCGCTATGAACCCGGCGTGGTTCTTGCCACCCACCTCCTCTTGTGCTGTGCCAGCCTTCATAGGTGCTTGCTAGCAGCACTTGCCCCAATAGTCTGTTAAGGCTATACGGGGGATCTGTCTTGGTTTGTGCTGGCCACCCACCCCCACCCCGTCGTACTCTCTGCTGGCCTCCGTTGGTGCTCGCGCACAGCGTGGCCCAAAAGTGTGTACCAGCCTACACTGGGCATCTTTGTCTTTGTTGGCGAGCGGGGAGCGGTGGCGCAGCCGTTAGCGGATTGCGCTAAGAGCCCCTCTCACAAACAATAACCGTGAATAATATCTGAACCAGTCCTGGGCCTCCCCTAGGTCGACCCGGCCTCAGCTTGTGCTGTGTGTACGCATCAGTAATGGGGAAATATGATTCCGGCCACACCACCCCCTCCATGGTGAGCCATAATTCGTAGGCGCCTACTTAAAGCACTGCGCGAGATCTTTGTCTTTTTTTGTGGGTGATTGGTTAGCGCACTGTGCTACAATGCCAGCCTCCCAGCTTTGCGTCCTGACCACGCACAACACCCGTGGTATTTGTTATCCGAAATTGGCGCGGGATTCCGTTGGGTCAACCGGGCCCGAAGTGATGTGCAAATAACAGCAGGTTGCAGCTTTCATCACTCAACCCGCTAACGTGCTGTGGTGGCCTCAGAAGGTGCCAAGCGCTAAACACACACTGGTGAGGTGCAATGCAAGCGCACCCGCGCGAATGACCTACACAATGCCAGTCGTGCTAACTTTTCAACCATCGCGTGATAGATGCAAAGTTAGATTACGGAAGATGCGTTTGTCTCATGTCTCTCTCGTACAGCCACGGACAAAGTTGCGACATTTAGAGAGAGAGAAAAAAGACGTGGAATATTTTTTTTCTCTCAATGGCCTATTAAAAATAAGTGTGAGAAATGTCGGCTTTAAGTGATTTTAACCATGCAATTGCTTTGTCTGAGATTTGAAGAATATCAGACATATCCACCTACCCACCCACTCGCTCACCCACCCACCCACTTGCCTTCACATTTTCACTCGGGGGAGTGCAAAGCTGCGTGGTGCAAGGCATGGCCAAGTCTGTAGGCAGTTACTCACAGGAGTGAGAGTCTACGATTTTCCACATGTGCAACAGGTATAGCATGAGCAATGGCACTTGCGAATTAGGTACCCACAGCTTCTGTTGCTTGTGTGGATCTGGTGAAGCACAGTCCGTTATATCTCTTGAAGGTCGAATATGGGGCATTGGTGGTGGTGGTGGCATCACTGATCAGGTGTTAGTTGCTTGAAACTCAACAATCGGTCCATGTTACTTCCAATGATTACTCGCAAAGTATGGCAATTTTGACGGTATATTTCGTTTTATTTTCTGATCACGATTACTATTGAAGACCCCACATAATAAAATATACCTACTGAAATGTGTTTTATAGTTATTACAGAATGGGGGTGGGGGGGAGGTAATTGATGAACATCAATATGTGCAGGATTCACAGCAATAGTCCAAACTAGTAGAATGTCTGTGTTGTTCTCAGCTAATAAACGAAGAGGTATAAATTACTCTATAGTTGTAAACACGGGGCAAATTTTCACGGGCAATTTTCTAAGTAAACCAATATTATTTTATGTTTTTTTTGGGGTTCAGGAGACCCCTGGGAAACATTACATTGCAAGTAAATAAAGGAAAACAATATCGCGGTAATAATTTGCTGCTATTTGCTCTAAAGGGTACATTTTTATTTTACAAAGTACAATATTAATTTGTGGCAAATGGAAACTCTGTGCTACTATTTAAATCGATGCAATTTAATTCTTGTTTTATTTTACTGAAAGGTGGGATGTTGCCGTTCCAAGTAATAAAACAAACAGCGGCATTGAGACGTCGGAGGTTTTAATTGATCGGAGAAATAAATCACTTTTATCTTCTTGGTTCTTTCGGTAAAGTCACGTAGAATGGAAATAAAATGATAAAAATAAAACAATAAAATAAAATTCTCACGACGTTTCGGCCACAACACAAGTAGCCTTCTTCAGGTGAAGGAACAGAACTGTCGGGACGACAACGCTTCAATGAACGCTGCTAAGCTTCGCAGCGTCTTTTAAGCTGGGTGGGAGGAGCAGAGCGCCTTGACAAAGGAGTTTACATATCAACAGGAGAATTTCACATTGAAATAGCTGTGTTAAAGTGTTGGATCAGCAGGGTGTTAAAGTCAGAAATTAGCATGTAACTGGGAGATGAGCATGATGTCAATGTGAGGGATAAGCATGTAACTGGTCACGGAAGTAGCTATGTTGAAGTCAGAGTTTATATATCAACAGAGGCATTTAGTATATTGACGCTAAAGGACTGCAACTACCCAACTATCATACAATACACCGATGTGAAAGAACTAAGTATAAACTACAGCAATATAATAAATGTACTCAATATATTCTTCAATAAGTTGAGCTATTAACATAAAGTAACTGGGTATACACTACACTATATAATGAATACCATATAGTAAACTGATAAAAAACAAAGCTAAAATATAAACTACATCAATGTTATCAATAAACTCAACATACTCTCAAATCAGCTGAGCTACTAACAATAAGTCGTTATACATTACAATTCTATGTCGAAAAAAGGGTGGCGTTTATTTCTTTTCAACGTTAGCACCACGGAAAGCGACGAGCTTTGTTCAGACGGACGAGTCCATCTATGCTCGGAACGGAGGAGGGGGGAGAAACAGCCACGATGCGCTGCTCTGTCCTGTGTTGCGTTACAACTATGTTATAAACTAGATTACTATAGATTGCAATGTTATACCTTCCAATCTAAACTACATTGTATAATATCGTATACACAGCCCAATGTAAGCTCTAACATTATGCATCATATTGGTATGTCTCCAACTAAACTTTTTTCTACATTACACGACTATACACCGTAATATACACTGCCAGAGACAAACCCACCCTTGAATTATACAATGCGTTACTATACACTACCCTTTAACACCCTGCTAATCCAATACTTTAACACAGCTATTTCAATGCTAAATTCTCCTGTTGATATGTAAACTCCTTTTGTCAAGGCGCTCTGCTCCTCCCACCCAGCTTAAAAGACGCTGCCAAGCTTAGCAGCGTTCACTGAAGCGCTGTCGTCCCGACAGTTCCGTTCCTTCACCTGAAGAAGGCCACTTGTGTTGTGACCGACGCGTCGCGATAATTTTATCTTACTGTGTTTTATTTTTTATTATTATCATTGTTTCCCTTCTACGTGGTGACTTTACCGAAAGAACCACAAGAAGATGAATCCCTGCAGTCGCGGAAGCTTTAAATCGAAATCAATTTTAATTTAATTTAAAAAGATCCCGCAGACGGCCCGGTGATCACGTCGCGCGCTCGGGCGCAGAGCGAGGGAATGTGTAGTGTTTACAAGTTTGTTTGTACATCGGCTCACGCTGATCTCTCGTAATTATCATCACGAGTCAGTGGGTAACTCAAGGATAGTGGCTACCTGCTGACACACAAAAGCCCTGCTCGAGCTCTATGGGCCCAGCTTGCCAGGGAGCACTGAGCAACAGACGGTGAACGTGATTAATTCAAAATTAAAGCCCTCCTACATAGGATGAAGAATGCCATTTGGAAGCCAAGCACCCCCTACACAGAAGAACATTACCACCATATGCGCTGCTTTGCCATTTTCGCCGGCCTTGCATTTATCATACTTGCGTTCTCTTCCGCAAATGTTATCCCGACTGTGCCGTCAGTGTCATGTCAGGAGTCGAGGAATACGCTCGGAACTCGCGCGGAGCAGTGGAAACTCCATTCCCGTATAAGAGAATGGCCTGTGGGAGAGGATATCACAGAACTACTGCCGAGATCCCTTCAAGTAATCGGGTATCCACACTCGAGTGACAGTTTCTCACCTTACCTGCTGGAAAACTTTAAGAAAACTATTCTACTTAAACTATTTTTTTTTTTTACCAGGTAAGGCCCACTGAACTAAACAGCTAACCTATTTCAGAAGTGACCTGGCCACAAATGATAGCTCAACGAAGCGTCTTATCACGTGGACATTTATAGCAGCCAAATACCCTAAATGCATGTTTCTAAATTTGGAGAGACACTGGAGGACCCGGAGACAAATCCACACAACCAAAGGGAGAATATGCAAACTCCAGATATACAGGCGTCAGGATCGGGATCAAACCCACAACCTCCTGCATACCAGGCGAGGTAGTTAACATCTCACCACCGTGGCACCCCAGATTAACGTTCAGCACATAAACCAATATATTTTTTTATTCTCCCAGAACTAGAATTTTGCTAAATGAATCGCAAAAACCCAATTTAACACGATAGGGGGTTTGCACGCTCCCATTTATTGACTGGGTGGAGAGCATCAGCTGACTGCGCTTGGGAACCCAGTTTAATCTCAGGAAAGCGGGAAAGTAATTCAGGCAGTGAGCCGGTGTCAAATTCCCCCAAGCTCTGCGGTCCTCTATATATTAAGGAGTTATGGGCCAATTAATGCACGTTTACATGTGGGAGGAAACCGGCGCACCCAGAGGAAATAAATGCATCAGTGGTGAGTGATGGTCATACGAAAATTATTCTTGTTGGCTATTACGCTCTTCAATCGGCAGCCTTTTTGGATGGGGATATGAATACCAACTGGTTTAACTCCTAAAGAAAATTCGTATTCATTACAGTATAATAATCAATGTCATATCCCTCCAGCTACAGCTGCTCCACACAGTTCACCCCATCACCCTAATGTCCTATCCCTTCAGCTACAGCTGCTCCGCACAGTTCACCCCATCACCCTGGTGTCCTATCCCTTCAGCTACAGCTGCTCCACACAGTTCACCCCATCACCCTGGTGTCCTATCCCTTCAGCTACAGCTGCTCCACACAGTTCACCCCATCACCCTGGTGTCCTATCCCTTCAGCTACAGCTGCTCCACACAGTTCACCCCATCACCCTGCTGTCATATCCCTTCAGCTACAGCTGCTCCACACAGTTCACCCCATCACCCCTGTGTCCATTCCCTTCAGCTACAGCTGCTCCACACAGTTCAACCCATCACCCCTGGTGTCATATCCCTTCAGCTACAGCTGCTCCACACAGTTCACCCCATCACCCTGATGTCCTATCCCTTCAGCTACAGCTGCTCCACACAGTTCAACCCATCACCGTGCTGTCATTTCCCTTCAGCTACAGCTGCTCCACACAGTTCACCCCATCACCCTGGTGTCCTATCCCTTCAGCTACAGCTGCTCCACACAGTTCACCCCATCACCCTGGTGTTATATCCCTTCAGCTACAGCTGCTCCACACAGTTCACCCCATCACCCTGCTGTCATATCCCTTCAGCTACAGCTGCTCCACACAGTTCACCCCATCACCCGTTTGTCCCATCCCTTCAGCTACAGCTGCTCCACACAGTTCACCCATCACCGGTGTGTCCTATCCCTTCAGCTACAGCTGCTCCACACAGTTCACCCCATCACCCTGGTGTCCTATCCCTTCAGCTACAGCTGCTCCACACAGTTCACCCCATCACCCTGGTGTCATATCCCTTCAGCTACAGCTGGTCCACATAGTTCACCCCATCACCCTGGTGTCCTATCCCTTCAGCTACAGCTGCTCCACACAGTTCACCCTATCACCCGTGTGTCCCATCCCTTCAGCTACAGCTGCTCCACACAGTTCAACCCATCACCCCTGTGTCATATCCCTTCAGCTACAGCTGCTCCACACAGTTCACCCCATCACCCTGGTGTCATATACCTTCAGCTACAGCTGCTCCACACAGTTCAACCCATCACCCCTGTGTCATATACCTTCAGCTACAGCTGCTCCACACAGTTCAACCCATCACCCGTGTGTCACATCCCTTCAGCTACAGCTGCTCCACACAGTTCACCCCATCACCCTGGTGTCCTATCCCTTCAACTACAGCTGCTCCACACAGTTCACCCCATCACCCTGCTGTCATATCCCTTCAGCTACAGCTGCTCCACACAGTTCACCCCATCACCCGTTTGTCCCATCCCTTCAGCTACAGCTGCTCCACACAGTTCACCCATCACCGGTGTGTCCTATCCCTTCAGCTACAGCTGCTCCACACAGTTCACCCCATCACCCTGGTGTCCTATCCCTTCAGCTACAGCTGCTCCACACAGTTCACCCCATCACCCTGGTGTCATATCCCTTCAGCTACAGCTGGTCCACACAGTTCACCCCATCACCCTGGTGTCCTATCCCTTCAGCTACAGCTGCTCCACACAGTTCACCCCATCACCCGTGTGTCCCATCCCTTCAGCTACAGCTGCTCCACACAGTTCAACCCATCACCCCTGTGTCATATCCCTTCAGCTACAGCTGCTCCACACAGTTCACCCCATCACCCTGGTGTCATATACCTTCAGCTACAGCTGCTCCACACAGTTCAACCCATCACCCCTGTGTCATATACCTTCAGCTACAGCTGCTCCACACAGTTCAACCCATCACCCGTGTGTCACATCCCTTCAGCTACAGCTGCTCCACACAGTTCACCCCATCACCCTGGTGTCCTATCCCTTCAACTACAGCTGCTCCACACAGTTCAACCCATCATCCGTGTGTCACATCCCTTCAGTGACAGCTCCCCTAACGAGTAAACATCTGTGGCACTGCCCCAGCCTTGCTACTTGGTCCCGTTTCCCATTCCTTCATGCGCCTCGCTCCCTTTTGCGATGCTGTTTAGCGCACCCATGTGTGAGTTTGATAACCACCAGACAATGTGGCGTCGTCCTCCCCCCCCCCCCCCCTGTGCCCGCTCGCTCTAATTCGCTTCTAAACCCCTCGGTGTAGTCCAATAGTCGTGTTCACGCGAAACGCAGAAAGTTTGTTTGGCGAATGCCTTAACACGCGACGTGCCGCGCAGAGCGCCAGATGGTGCACGAGACGAATGATGACACGTGCGTGTACGTCGATGTCCTTGCGAGTGGACGTCAGCACACGTAGCCACGTGTGCTGACGGCCTCGTCCTCCAGCACCGCATTCACACAGCGGGGCTGTCGTGTAGCCTGCCCCATTGAGGTTCAGAATCCGATGAGCTACGAAGCTCTTTTTCACAGATGTCCAGTAGGGGCGGTTTAGAACGTTACGGCAACAAAGAGTACGCAAACACGATAGTAGTGCAAAGTGCGAGAAATGTAAACATCACCCAAACACATACGAATAAAACGAAACAATACCCATCCTAGCAGGCAAAGCCCACTGAGGTGTTAACTTATTTTGCAGAAGCGACCTGGCCACAAATGATAGCCCGACAAAGTGACCCACCATTTGGACATTTATGGCACCAAAGTAATCAAATAATCTCAGTGCAAAGTTTATAAATTTGGAGACAAAAGCCGGACCAGGAGAAAAAAAAAATCCACCGGTGGCCTTGAGAGGTCGAAGCCAGGCAGACTTTAGACTTGGAACATTTCTAGACCTTGATGGGCCTTACTGTATCAAAAGAATAAAAAAAAATCCCTTGCACACAACACATGACAGAACAGAACAAAGAGTTTAGTCTGCGATATTAGTTCGTTGTTTATTTTGTGTGCAGTGGCGGTGGTGGCGTTTTTATGAATGAGTGGCGCAAACTAATTAACTTTACTCCGTGCGCTTTGGAACAGAATAGTTCAGTAGTGCGGCGCAGCATTCATTTAAAAAAAGTAGACTTTGGCAAGTGGCGGGGGATCGCTCTCTCCCGAAGTTATGGCAGCGCATGTCCCCGGGCTGAGACACTCGAGTGCAGTTGTGACCTTTCGATAAATCCAGGGACGTCTGCTGTGGAGCAGTTTTCCTTCGCAGCGAAAAATGTCTGCCGTCAATCAAGAAAACAAATAAACGTTGGCGCCCGTGCGTCACGTCGCGTGTGCGAGAGATTTACGCCAATTACACACTCGCGTCGCATTTAAGCCAACGGCGAACCAAAGATGACGAGACGGCGCACACGGTTGGCAAAAACGAGACGGAGGAGATCGGACCGTGACCGTTCGTCGACCCGTGCGTGCTATTTTAACCGACGCGACCGCAACTTATGCGATGGCGAAAGCGGCCGAGACGGTGGGAGGCATTTTGATTGGTACATTTTTACGTTGGGTCGTTGAAATCGCAGCATGCTTTGAATGCACCGGATGCAGACCGTACCGCGTGGATTTTTCGCGGTTCTGCCGTAGACCTCTCGGTTGCGTTTCCTGGCTGTACCGAGCGTGGTTCGACACGATGTCTGACCTTTTTCCTCTATGTGCTGGAGGCTTCTTTTAGGAACAAAATTCAGCGGGCACACTATCCAATGCGTCTCATCATTTCAACCTGTAGTGCGGCGCACGGTATTCGCTCGCTCGCGAAGAGAGAGAACGACTCGGAGGGCGCGAGGAGGTCTCGCAGACGAGTGGGAGAGGCAGCAGCCAGGCGGTGAGCCGGTGCCAATGATTTGCCCAAGGTCTGCAGTCCTAGATATCAAGGCGTTAATCAGCAAATTCATATCTTAAGTGTTTATACAACGTGGAAGGAAACCGGAGCACTTAGAGAAAACTCACGCATTCGACGGGGGCAACACAAAGGTGAAACGGGCGGAGTCCATTTTTGTTGTACTGCCTTCTGGCAAGGCAGGGTATGTATTGTATGTATGTTGAACTTCTTCCACACCGTACGTAGCCAACCGTGCTGATCCACCAACTCTTGCCTTCATACAGATTACAGGTTACAGGCATGCACAACCAGACAAACATATAACAGAGGAAGGAAGTGAAGGTACTCGTGAATTCTAAATTAATTCAGAGTGGAGCCTGCAGGGGACTTGGATGGGCGACCACTGTCAACAATACAGGTTGGCATCGGCTGCTGTGCGGCGACGTTTTGAGTGGCAGAGGGCAGTGCAGCAAGATCCATGGTGGCGTGCGTATGCATGCTCCCCCGCCTTCACCAACGGGCACCGACCAGTGTGGTGAAGTATGGTCAGATAACCCCCACGACCAGTGTGGTGCTGCGAGGCCCCTTATCCAGCAGTGGATTGACACAAGGGCTACACGAGGCCACCGTGCCTGCTTGCACTTTCAGAATCAGAATCTGAATATTTATGTAAAAGTGGCGGTTAAAAATAACCGCCACTTTTTTTCAAATTTTCTTGTTGTGGTTTTCACACCTGATGATGATTGCTTGTGTTGCAGTCGAAACGTCGTGAGAATTTTATTGTTTTATATTTTTATTATTTTATTGTTTCCCTTCTACGTGGTGACTTTACCAAAAGAACCAAGAATATGAAATAGCATTTTTGCCCGTCCTAGGACGGAAGCTATAATATTTACGTAAAGAAACGTCAAATTTAAAGCAAATTTGCGTAATTTTTTATTGCTTATTATAGTAATGACGAGGGGGGGGGGGCTCTTTTGCAGTGACGTCACGTACGGATGTAGCACCATGCTGCGTATATTTATTTTTGACCGTCACTTTCTGTAAAGAAACGTGATATTTGAAGCGACTTTGAGAAAAAATATATCTTTCCACTCGACCTTCTTCCGCGTGAGTGTAAAAATCCATCCATTCACGATTATTTTATTATTAATGACGGGGGGTGGCATGTGGAGTGACGTCACGCGCGTTACACACATTTCTGGGCTATTATGGTAGTAATACTGGAGGAATCCGATTAACTATAAAGCTGTTCAAACTTGATAATACGAATGCGAAAAAAAAACACGGTGTTTACAGAGTGATTATTAGTCTTGAATCAATGGACAAAAATTAAAATGTTGAGCCAAAGTGTTCACACAAAAGCGATGCTCGTCTGAAATGATACCTCTGCAGACACCTTTTTCAGCACCTCTGCCCCACCCCCAACCCCTACCCCTCTGCATGCCCCCCCCCCCTCCAAAACATTTGCCAATTGAGGATTTGGCTGAGAAATTGTTGCCACATGCCAAACCATTTGTCCTTGGGAAGGCATTGTAAAAGCCAGCCCACACGTGCACTCTCAGCAAGGCAATAAATATTTTATGATGCACTAGTGTACGTGATGGTGTGTGAGTGGCTGCCCTGAATGCATTTGTGTGCATTTGCCGGTATTTTTTTCTCCAGCCCACCCCCCCCCACCGTGCCCCCCTCACAGCCCCCCCCCCCCACCGTGCCCCCCTCACAGCCCCCCCCCTCCTCGGAGCCCCCCCTTCCCAACCCCCAAAATGTTTCGCAGTTGTTCAGTGGCACTTGACATTCCAGCTGTGCGCTTTGCCAATAGTAATGTGGGCAATGTATTATTTAAGTGATTATAAATATGGCCCTTTCTGAAGATTGTCTGCGAGTGGCTTTAATTGTCAACGCGACGTTAATTCAGGTGGCTATGAACCGGTTTGCTGACAATGTCAAATCAATGTCAGTTGTTTTTCCTTCCCCTGTCCATGTCGTTTGGGTGTTTTTGTGGCACATGAATAATTCAGGTAATTCAATTTAATTTTACAAACCGTCATATATGCTTGGGTGCTGCTGCTGCTGCTGCTGCGGCCGCCACCACGGTGGTGGTTGTTGCAGAATGGTTAGTACACTCATCTTCCAGACGGACACGCAATCACTCAGTCTCCCGGCGTGGCAGTCAATACAATGGGCGAGTGTGATACATCCCCCGTAACCCCTCTGCACCCAGCAGTATAAACGTTTACGCCACAGTTCGTCAATCGACAGGCCCGTGTGGGCGGTGGTAAAGTGTGGACGCGTCTGCCTTTTTCGAAGATGACAGTCCAGTGTAGAATAATAGGCCACATGCCTTCTAGATAAGTGTTCTCTCGAGGTCTATAGTGAAGCCCTTTTCTCCAGCAGTGGCATGAGCAAGCAACTGCAACAGCTGAACCTTTACCTTTTTATATACGCTCACCGTCATTATTCATAATCGTGCATCATTATCCCCGCTCCTCCAATTAGCATGGTTGGCTACGTACGGTGCAACATTTTTTTACATACATACAGGGCTTCACTTTTGCTCCCATACTCTAATGTTAACCAAATGTAAAAAGTCTGCGTGACTTGATCATTGACCATCCACTAATTACAATTAGTGGATGGTCAAAGCCGGTGTCTTCGTCAGACCACAGATAAAGAAGATCCTGGAGTGCAATGAATTCCCCAAGAAGCTCACTCGTAAGGAGAAAGTGGCTTGGGACAGCTTTGTCGCAGTGGTTCGTGGCTTCTTGGGCAATCACAAGGTCGAAAACTATGTGGAGCTGGTTGAGACTCTGGTGAAGAACTACAGCACAATGGGCTGTAGGATGTCCCTCAAAGTCCATATCCTTGATGCACATCTTGATAAATTCAAGGAGAACATGGGAGCGTACTCGGAGGAGCAAGGCGAGCGCTTCCACCAGGATATACTGGACTTTGAACGCCGCTACCAAGGACAGTATGACGAGAACATGATGGGAGACTACATTTGGGAGCTGATTCGTGAAAGTGATTTATAGTATAAATCGTAAATCTCGAAAAACTACTCACTTCTAAATCTTTTGTAGTTATTTTTGTATTACTTAAGTATAAATACATGTTAATTTTGGTTCATCTGTTGTTTTCTGACTTTCTGTGAACGATAAGACACAAATTTCTCCCATTTTCTCATTGAAATTAGGTAAATTTCAAAAAAATCACTGTCCTGGTCACAAAAGCAAAGTTTGTGGGGAATAATAGCCATTTTCTATACGTTGTAGGCATAAGCAATTACGAAATAACACCACCCAGAAAAAAAGTGTTATTTTCTTCAGTGCCTGTCTATCACTGAAAACAGAGGGGCGTCATCATAGCTAATTGCCATGGCAGGAAATTTTGACAAAAGCAAAGTGCCTCTTTGCAAAGCTTCTACAACCCACTTTAATCTCTGTCAGAGCAAAACTCTCCTTCTGATCTAAATAGATGCTGATCTGTTATAAAAACGTGAACAAATATCTGAGTTCTTGTTTAAGCTGCAAGTTGTTAGTACGTATATTTGTTTACACAAATTTTATTCACATTTTACGATAATTACCCCATAAAACTCTTCAAACAAAAAAAACCTCAAAAACATTAGCTAATTAAAAACTCGTGATGCAATATTTGAATTCCACTTCATTTAAAACCTCCGGATACACACATCACCAGAGGTACGCCTGAACACCCGTTCTCGAACACTCTCATGAGTCCAGTTCGTCACCAATGTGCACTGATCACATCGTCAGCTCTGTGGGACAACAACAAAGTATATATCAATCTTAATTTGAAGCTTTCGTGACTGCAGGAATCCGTACTCTTTGGTTCTTTCGGTAAAGTCAGGTCGGTAGAAAAATAAAACAAAATAAAAAAATAATATATCGCGAAGTTTCGATCGCAACACAAGCGGTCGTCCTCAGGCGGAAAAAAAAAATAATTCAGCTGTTTCCACTGCTGTGTTGCGATCGAAACGTCATGATATATTATTTTTATTTTTCTACCTACGTGACTTTACCGAAAGAACCAAAGAGCAACAAAGTATATATATTTTTTTACAAAACTGTCTCAGACTCGAGGATGTGATCCAGAACATCTGCCGGTAACCGGTTCCAGGTCTTAGGGCTGGTTAAACTGTACCGGCCGTATCGCTTCAGTTTTCAGTTTGATTTATTTGGTATAGCCCGGTGAGCCATTGGCCTCTTGCACGCGCACTGGGGCTCGAGTACAGCGGTGGGATCACCGCGGGTCGAGGATCGGAGCTGTTGTCGATTGGGTTCCATTGAGGCTGCTACTGGCACGGACACCGCTGGACGAGATAGGGCTTGCGTGGATTCGTGCAAAACCCTTTATCGACGAGTTAGGGCATAGTTTGTAAGGAGTACTTTGTTTGATAGGTAGCCAATGTAACTTGTCTCGTATCGAGATCGTTCGAAAACAAACAAAAAACGTGTTTGTTTGATGACAAATGGTGAATGTAGTGATGATGGTAATTATGGTCATGGTGCTGGCGATGGTAACGATAGTGATGAATTTGCTGCTGATGGTGATCATGGTGTTAATAATCTTTTAGCCTTTCTAGAAATGTCATTAAAATATATAAAACCTGAGCTTCATATATTTTACACACTCGGTTATACCTCGGATATTGTGTGTGTAATTATTGGGTAGGACAATTATTATTGCTTCTATTCACTGCACCTACACTGACCACAATCTCGTGTGTACGTCTGTTGGTGCGGTGGCCCACCGCATACTTGCTCGTTACAAACTGCCTGCATAGGTAATGCATTTGGTTTTGCCGGTAAAGTCACGTAGGTAGAAACATTAAATAAAATAAAACAAAAAATAATTATGAATCACGACGTTTCGATCGGAACACAAGCGGTCGTACTCAGGCGGAAAAAACTAATCCAGCAGTGAAACTGCTTGTGTTGCGATCGAAACGTCGTGATATATTATTTTTTGTTTTATGTAATATTTCTACCTACGTGACTTTACCGAAGCGAACCAAAGAGTATGGATTCCTGCAGTCACGAAAGCTTCAAAGCAAGATTCAATGCATTTGGAACAAACAGATATTAAGCATGAGAACACAAGCAATGCAAATGACACGATATAGGTTTTGTCGTTTAACAAATCGCCCGGAATGTGGCCCCATCTCACCACATCTCGGAAGCGAAGCAGAAATTGGGCCACGTGGTGGGCGGTGGAGGGCATTGCGACGGAACCACTTATTGTCCTGTACTTCTACGCGCCCGAGTCGATCCCTCCGCGCCTTCACCAACTCGCACCAACCAGGGTGATTGATACCACACGGCGTGGGGAGGCCCTCATCCAGCAGTGGATTGACAAAAGCGGCTAGACGTGTACACGTGATAAAGCGCGTACGTACATTTTAATGCTCTCTGTTTTATCAGCATTGTTGCGTATGTGTGTGTATTCACATATATTTGTTTTTTTCTCGCTATGCTTTGCGAACTGTAACTGTGTTAGTTACAGCTCATAAGCTTTTGCAAAGCGAATAAAAAATATACAACAGGTGCAGTCGTCTTCACTTTGCTGTGGCTGTTAAGGTTTTAGTGTTCATTTATTACCCATAATCATTTTCCATTGTCAGCATTGTTTATCAACGTAAATTGTTCCACATTTATCCCTTAGAATTGCTTCGCTTCTTTCAGTGACCCATTTTAGTGAAGAAAATGTCGACGCAGTTGCAAAGACACAGATCTCCCGTATAGCATTTAATAGACTATTGGGGCAAGTGCTGTTTGCCAGTAGAAACCTATGAATGCCGGCACAGTACGTGAGCGAGTGGGTGACTGAGCGTGGCCAGCACCACGCTCAGTCACCTTTGTCTCCCCAGTGGCAAAGTTAACACACCGCACCAGATACTAATTTACGGCCGAGTGGACTTAGGGGAGGCCCAGATAACCGTCACTGGTGTTGGCCGTGAAGTGGGAATCGAACTCGGGTGTCGTCGGGTTCGTAGCGCAGTGCGCTAACCCCTGCACTGCCGCTCCCCACTACAGTTGCTCACGCATGTCCGCAAACGTACCCAGGACTGCACGTGACCAATGGCTCAGAGTTAGAGACGATAACCAGAATCTGGTATTGGGCCTCATCCACTTTCTATTGCATTTATAGAAGAAGAAGAAGACGACGAATTATTGACTTACCCAAGAAACCCACACTGAGTCTAAGGACTCCCTTCCAGGAGGATCCTGTATTTGGATGGTGTCTTGAATTGTGCGTTTGTAGCTGCAGGAGTAAACCCATGCAGGGTCGGGGGAGAAGATAGAAACTCCACGAAGAGAGGGACCCAAGTCAGGAATAGAACCCATGTTTCTTCTTCCTGCGAGGCACAAATGCTACCACTGCGCCGTTGTTAAAAAAAAAGAGTACCGCTGATCTGTGAGTTATAAGAATGTCCCTCTCCACTTGCACTCAACCCCCTATCTAAGCCTCCAGATGCAAACATTAAGTCTGGGTGGTGAAAAAACAAAACTCGTCAACAAAAATTTCATCCGTGAGTCTCAAATTAATGGTACACGTAAAACTATACGGCACATTGCATGTCACCAAAAAATAATTTGCCGTGTCAGTTTAAAGCGCACAAGCCCAACCAACCATGTAGAATTTGCACAGCTTGCGAAATCCGAAATGCTGTGGCGTCTGTAACCCTCCTAGGCAGTCCTAATTTGTTCTGAATTCAACTTGGTGCTATTTGCTGAACATTAAAGCAATAAAAGGCAATTAAATTTTGATTTAAAGCTTTCGTGACTGCAGGGATTCATATTCTTGGTTCTTTCGGTAAAGTCACGTAGAAGGGAAACAATAAAATAATAAAAATAATAAACAATACAATTCTCACGTTTCGACTGCAACACAAGCAATCATCATCAGGTGTGAAAACCATGACAAGAATTGTTTTTTTTGTTGTGGTTTTCACACCTGATGATGATTGCTTGTGTTGCAGTCGAAACGTCGTGAGAATTGTATTGTTTTATATTTTTATTATTTCATTGTTTCCCTTCTACGTGGTGACTACCGAAAGAACCAATAATATGAAAAGGCAATTAGTGTCGGTAAACGGGTCTGCGGAACTATAGGGTACTGACGGACTTTTGTTAATTAATCGGGTTGGCTTTCCTACATTGGTGTTTGCGTGGCCGATGCTGTGGGGTTTTATTTTTGGCCAGTGATAATTGCGGCCCTGCAGCAAACCGCATCCGATGCGCGTTTGAGTCTCATTGCTCGCCCAGTAATTTCTCGCAGGTGATTTTGCCTTTTTTTTCTTCGCTGTGCCACACGCGGAAAACTGCGCAGAAATTGAGTGCGGGGCTTGGGTTTGAGTTGTTTTGATAATTTTGACTCTCGCAATGACAAGCACGTGTAAGAATCGCTCCCAAACCGCCACACTTCCCCCCCCCCGCCCCCCCATCCAATTTGTAGCGCCTTTGTTGAAGAAGACCTATTGCCGTGCATTAAAGCAATTAGGGAGTTGATTGTTGCAGCCGGCGGTGACCCAAGGCAAGATCGTCAATCAGTTAGCATTAGAGGAGTCACCGAGCCCCGCGTATCATACGATGCCGCCCGCGTGCCGACTTAGAGGGACGGATTCGGAATGCGCGCGAGTGCGCGGTTTAGGCTGCTTTTGATGAACGCGCGTGTGACGGGGCATCCTCCGCCGCAGCATCCCTCCTGCTCGCTTGCCGTTAAATGCCTCCTTGAAATTGGCTGCGGTCATTCGGGCGCAGGTGAGGCCATAAGACGTCGCGACAACAGCAGCAGCAGCAGCAAATCCAGAAACGCGGCCAAAGGAACCGTAGACTCTCACGACACCAACTTGCGTGGTTATCTCGTGCCAGAGGTTGATGGTTTCTTGTACGCCGCCTGGAACTTTGACTGCTGATTTCCATCGCCGCCCCCCCCACCACCCCGGTGTCCCCCCCTCCACCCCCACTCAGCAAAGTACCCGGTAATTCGCAGCAATTCTGAGAGAGAATTTTGTCTTAAAACTTTCGTGACTGCAGGAACTCATATTCTTTGGTTCTTTCGGTAAAGTCACGTAGATAGAAAATAATAAAATAAGTAAAAGAAAAACCGTATTTTTATCGTATTATTTAATTATTTCCTACCTACGCGACTTTACCGACAGAACCAAAGACTATGAATTCTGAGACTGGTCGATTAATTAAGAGCCACGCGTTTAGCGACATTCGGTTCGGTTGCTTGCGCATCTCTTCGGCCTTGTTTTAGTTTGCAAATGGCTCGGGGGAGCAAGAGAGAAGCATTGACTCTCGCAACGCGTCAATGAACCCGGCAACCTGAGTTTAATTCCCAGCCATGGCTAACGTCGGCTGTGATCAGGGCACGTGGGGCCCACAGGCTATTCTGGTTTTCTCGGGATCGTCTTCCTTTGAAGAGGTAGCTGCTGTGACTTTTTTTGTCAGTGGTATAATGATACAAAACCACTCGAGACAATTCAGGTGTATGTGTGTGTGTATATATAGCTCGTCCAGTTTCGTGAGATATTCTTCTGCCCGTTATAACTTCCTAGTGGTGGGCGAGTACCCAAACCAGTCCGTTCACCAACCCGCACTGAACATAATGGTGAAGCATGGTCACATAAAACCCCCATGAGTCGTACTGCATAGACGGGAAGGTCTTCCTCCAGCAATGGCTTGACAGAGGGGAATACATTATTATCATCATTATTATAATAAATCGGTTGTCTGCTGCCAAACCTGAGACAGCTCCTCTCCCCCACCCCGATTAAATAGTGGGTTGGGCTTCTCTCCTTTCTGCCTTCTTCGCTTTTCTTCTGCGAGTTGACATCGATGGAACTGTCAAAACAATCCCTCCTGTTGGGGGCATTTTGTGCCAGATTGAATGCCGTGTATCTACCGCAAGGTCACTCGGTAACAATAACTCGCAGTTTCTATGGCTTCTAATGAAATATCGGTGCTTTTGAGCGCTAGGCCATTTTCACGGCAATAGTTTAATCTCGGCGTTGGGGTAATTTGGAGAAGCTTTTCAAAGGCATTGCCCGCATTTTTTTTTAGCCGGCCTCTAATCCAGCGCTGTGGAGGCAGCTTGGGTTGGTGGGTCACACAAAGATGTTGTGAAATTCCCTTCCTCGTGGACACCGAGGGAAGTGCCATTCAGACTCCACCTGTTCCATCTTGACGGGATAGAGTGTTGTCACCTCGCACACTGTTTTTTTTTTTCTCTGAGTGCTCCAATTTACCTCCCACGTATAAATAATCGTCAGTTGACAATAACACTTCGATATGTAAGGGAACGCAGAGCTTTGGGGTGGAATTTACTGCCAGCTCGCCACGTGGCTGCTTGCCGCCTTTCCCGCTCGTCCGTGGTTCCTCCTCCTCGCACCTCTGATTCGTCCTCTTTACTAGAGCGAATGAATATCAGTCGCGGTGGCGTGATACAAGTTGACTTTATTATCATTGTTATTTATCTTAGGTTTGCCCGAGCTTTGTTTGGAATTGAAGTCACTTTTCAAGGGCAATACCACATTATAAGATGCACTCCCCCCCCCCACCCACCCTGTAGTTTAAAGTGAAAGTTGGCTGTGTGTCTCATAATCAGGACACATTACATTGTCTTCCGGAAGACGTGTTAAAATCTAGTTGTTTAGAATCGTCTCCTTCCACACGGTTCTCCGTAGCAATGCGCGACCACCCAGAGGGCAGAGTCGACGGTGCCTGCCATTCAGAAACATCTTCCACAAGACATCTCCCATTTTTTAAGCAGTGCCTCCTTACTCATCTTCCGGAAGATGGCTCTCCATAGTACCGCGGTTTTTTTAAATTTTCATGAAACCCCCTTCTTTTTAGGTTATCAAAATGACCCTCAATGGTTTTGGGGTGAATGTTCCTTTCTGCAGCGTTTTATAATCTGGAAAATTGCAAAAATATTTTAAGAACTCCCCTTCGTTTAACTAACATTTGGTGTTCATTTGACCAAGGGAACAGCAGCTCACTGCTGTGTACCCAGCCGAGTTCAATTCCTGTCTGTGGCTAATATCAGCGGCGAGTGTTATCCGAACCGACCCTGGCCTACATCCCCCCCCCATCTGCCGACGCCACCGTGCACTAAACCAGCGTTCTGAAGTATCGACAAACCACCTGCACAGCATGCGGAAACCTTCATACAGCAGTGAATTGACATGGGGGCCTGCAATGATTATTGCATTATTAATTATTCATTTAAGGCAGATTGACACCCTCGTATTAACGCTTTTCAGTACCTCTATGACCAGGTTTTATTTGACACGTGTGCTTCAAATATAAGCTGCTGATGTAGCAGACTTTTTTTTGTGCGTGGGATGTATATTTTGAAAAACATTCTATGCAGAATAAACATGCCTTATCGACTCAAATATGTTTTACCGATATCATCAAAATACGCCCACATAAAACAAAATCCATACATTTCCAAAAATATGCGAGAAAAAGCAATAAAGAATTATCTGGTGGCCCTCTGGCTCAAAAGGAATTTACCAATAAATTGGAAAGGGTTGGAGAATGGACAGGATCTGTGTCCAAGAATGTGTTGATCATAAAATAGATCAGAAACTTGATTTAAATAATACCAAGGGGCTAGGATGGTTGATAGTTGTGCCACTGCATTAACCTAGTTCGTGGGTGTCGATTGAGACTTGCGTGTCTTGGTTTAAGTCCTAGCAATTGTAAAAATATATATATATAAATTTTACCCTGGCCTTTGACCGTATCCGAGAACACACATGCAATTGATTTTATAGTGTCGTCATGGCGACCGGTAACTATGCCAAAAAAGATAAATTCTGAATTTGTATTTGCACCAGCTTTTGTCTTAAAGTGTCAGGGTTTCTTCACCGCGACACGAACACTGCCCCCCCCCCCCACCCCCCCAACAGACAAAGAGCGCCCTCTGTGAAAATTCTGATAACATGGCCTTTTTGATACGCTACCGGAAGAGGGCTTGGATTGCACTTTGCTCCACATGTGCTCAAATTTATTTCGACGGTAACCAGAGGTAAGAGGAGAGACCACAATGCACGCGTGAAATGCTGGTGGATTTTTTGGGATATGCGCGGAGAGGCTGTGTGCTTACGTTTACGCGTCTTTTTCGTGTTGTTTGAAACTTAAGGTCGTTGAAAAGTCTCGGATTCGGGAATCGTCCAGTCGTCATCAGTTTATCATCACCAGTTTATTTCAGTTAATTTTTAAGTAACCTGTGAGCTAAGAAGCTGTTGAATCAGGCGTCATCAACAAAAGCATTCGATAAAATCGTACGTGTACGATTCGACGCGAGTTTTCGTGTGGTTTAATAACCAATATTGCCAACCCGGGATTCCATTCCACCCGCCTGAAAACTCCCATTCCACACGCCTAAAAATTCCCCGTACGTCGCCCTCATCAACCCTCGACTAAATTCGGCCAATTCACGTTGTTTCCTGGGCATCTATCGCCCACCTTCGCTGTAAACTTGGGAATAAAATCCACGGCTTCAATAAAATCTGTTCTAAGCCCCATACCAAACCACCAACCCCTCGCGTTCTCCGTTGTGAACCAGACCCTTCACCTCTCTCTCTCGTGCAGCCTTCAACGCCCTCAACCTCGGATCTCTGCATGTGTAGCCTTCTTCCCTGTATACGCTCTCTTATTGTCGATAGAAAACTAGGCTCTGCAACGGCATAATCTCGACCAATGAGCAGGACACTCAAGCAAACGTAACGGGACAGACGCGCTCGGATTTGTAATGTTTACCGTTGTTGATGTACAACGGCGTTTTGACAAATAAAGGTTTTTCAAAAGTATCCCTATGAATGAATAGACCTTCGTGGCACATACATTTGCCATCAACAAGGGCCAATGCCTGGCGTTATTCACGAGCGTGTTGAGTTTTATTTCTGTTCATTGTACTCGTGCACCACTGCCGACGCTGCAGCAGCAGTCGCAGCAGCAGCAGCAGCCGCAGCAGCAGCAGCAGCATCCGCAGCAGCAGTCGCAGCAGCAACAGCAGCAGCAGTCACAGCCGCAGCAGCAGCAGCATCGCCTAATAATGTTTCTATGATCCGATGAACTTGTCACATGCAGATTCGGGAGCGCGTCTGGCCAAACAGGGTCCACGCGTTGCGATGCACAGATCGCGAGAGTGAAGGTCGAAACACCGCAACATCAGGAATTGCCGCTTAAAATAAAATTGTGTAATAAAAAAACATGTGACTTTTTTCCATTCTATTATCGACCTATCAGCAAAAAAGAATGCAATGAGCCCTTTACATTTTGTGTGTGTGAGTGAAGTGAATGCATTGCACAGGGCGCGCAAAATGGTTCTCTATTGAAAACAGTGGCTCATTTAGGGGTGGATGTGAAATATAACATGACAGGGATAGTGAGGGTTTGGGCTGTTTATGTTTTATTTATTTTTGTGGTGCGCTTATTTAAAACGAAAACAACAGCAGGAAAAAAAAACGTCTCCTATGGGCCAGTAGATACATTTCCTGATGAGGTTTGGTGATGATGCTGCGCGAGTGTGTGGGGTAACAGTCCCACAGGGGCAAGGTGAAAGATTAAATGGTGCGCATGCGCTTTTGACATGCGTGCGAGAAAGCCGTTAAAACGGATTCGTAACACGAATAATGGTGCAGCGTAAACTGGATGTTGCCGTCACATATTGCAAAACAATACGTGAACAGTACGTGTAGATAATGTCCCTAATGTGTCATCATATATCAAGATATGCTTACATCGTTGAGAATACAAAAAAAACCGAAATAGATTTTTAAAACGCTTACAACCTCAAGTCGAAAGCACAAATGCATTAGTTAGGGCGCTGCGGTATGTGAGATGTAAACTCCATCGCCTGGTACGCAGGAGGTCGTGGGTTCGATCCCAACCCTGATGATGCCTGTATACTTGGAGTTTGCATGTTCTCCCCATGGTAGCGTGGATTTTCCTATGGGTTTTCCCTCCATTTAGAAATGTGCGATTCGAGTATTTGGCTGCTATAAATTCGCATATGATGATAAGCCACTGAATTGAGCTTTTGTGGCCAAGGTAAAATAAAAAAATATTAAAACGTCCGTCGGTCTGCCTATCCATGTCTGGCTGTAACAGGGGGCGTAAACAGGATCCAGTAAATTCTGAAACGCCCGTCTAAAGTTGTGTCTTGCTGTTACGGACCTGCCCTATAGAAAATTGCTCAAATCGATGAAAGCATTGCACGAAACTTGGAGACAAAAACCAGTGGTAAATTTACTACTTGCGAATACAGAAATGTTTCTTACCCTGACGGCCACGCATGATGTTTCATGCTGCTTATAAATGCCATCCGAGAACAAACGCTTGTTGGAAAGCATTACTGAATCCATGCATATGCGTGATTTTTTTCCCTGTTGAATGCATGTAAATAGTAACACTTAAACTATGACTTTTACTGTAGGTTTAAATAACCTGAATACCATGGTTGCAGATGATGAAACACTTAAACAATGCCGGAATCACATGAGTTTGTGACCCATTTTCGATACCCGCTCACAGCCAACAACAGCGACGAACATCCGAACCGTTCCTGGGCCTCCGCAAGGTCGATATAGCCTCAAATTAGTTATTGGTCAGGTGTGTAAATATCAGCACTGGGGAGACAAAGGCGGCTGGGCGTGGTGTTGGCCACC
The DNA here is from genome assembly GCF_048934315.1 of Petromyzon marinus. Taxonomy (NCBI): domain Eukaryota; kingdom Metazoa; phylum Chordata; class Hyperoartia; order Petromyzontiformes; family Petromyzontidae; genus Petromyzon; species Petromyzon marinus. Next base: position 6,764,713 of record NC_133716.1, on the reverse strand, counting down.
CACTCCGTGATGTGCCATACTGACATTCATAGAGCTTAGCCCAGCAGTCTTTTCAATGCGATACAGAGGATCCTTCGTCTTTGCACTTGATTGGGGAGAGGTCGTGTAGTGGTTAACGTGTTTAAGACACTGTACTTTAAACACGGCAGCCCAACTTTGATTCTCAGCCACAGGTAACAATCACTGGAAAATTATCTGAACCGATTGCAATGCCTCCGCCGGGAAAACTCTGCCTTCAGTGACTACCTTGTGCAGCGGGTAATTCAATTGGGGTAACACGCATTGGCAATCATCGCCCCCTACTGGCAGACTAACGCCCGGATTGCAGGCCAGGTGCCGAGCCGCCCTGTGTCCACAGGGACAGCTGCCCCGCTGGGAGTTCCCTTTCAAACGTGCTGAGGTGAGATGTCGTGGAGGGCAATCTGAGAGGCTCCGGCGTGTCGGGCACTATATCGAAAACAATGCCACTGCCATTCTTGCCATTGTTAGCACGGGGAGACAAAGGTGGCCCAGGATAGTGCTGACACCAAACCACTCCTGCATGCACTGTGCCGCCCTTCGTAGCCGCGAGCTGAACGGAACTTGCCCCAACAACCTGTATAGGCTACACGGGGATTTTCAGTCTCAGTTTTTGGTTGCACACGTGCATGAGTTTATGTTTTGCATTGAAATTTCAGTGTCGTGTGCATGCATTTATAAGCAGCGTGTCTTTTACACTCTCCAATGCTTAAAAAATAAGGCTTCCTCCCCTAAGCCCCCCCCGAATCTGAATTATCCCCGCCCCCCCCCCCCGACAAGGCGTTAAGGTTGGAACCATTCCGTGCGGGAGGCGTTCACCTCCGAGTGCCGTGAATTTGATCGCATCGGCGGAATTGGCTATTGACGTTAATCCACCACACAAATCCACCCCTGAATTTGTGACATTGGGCTCTTGAGTTCGTCCAATAGGGGCTTAAAATGGACCTAATAAGCAACAGGGGCCACGGCAGCTGGAACGCAGACAAATTGGCAGGGGTTGCAATAGCCGCGTTGGATTGCCACAAGATGCGTTTGACAAATACCCTTGTGTGTGTGTGTTTTTTTTTGTTCCATTTATTTACACGGTGATTGTAAAGTCTCTCACTGGTTCTAAAGTAATGTATTTTCATGACGGATAACGTTACAAATGTAAAATACACCTTAAATTGTAGGGTAACTGAATAGGTTTTTTTTATATTAAAAACTGAGATTTATTTGACCACCTATCACCTTGGATGCTGCTGTGGTGTAATGGTCGGCACGCTGGGCTTTCCGTCAAGAGGATACCTGGTCTAATGTCCTGGCGTGGCGCATTTCAGCAATGGACAAATCCCTCCCCTGTCCACCCAGCGGTATATTCGGGATGCACCACAGGTCATCAATCGGCAGGTCCGCGTGCGGTGGGGTAGATTGTGGGTACTCCCACCTCTTCCAGGATGTCTGAGCAGTGTGGTGCTCTCGAAAGAACGGGCCTTCCGCCAGCAGTGGTGTGAGCAAGCAACTTAAGCAGTGTATACTGCGGAGAAGGCTGCTGTTCACTCACAATTGCTGCAGTTAGGGGGAAGCGGCTGCATGGAAGCTCGTTAGTTTTGTAAGAGTAATGTTCCTCCTTCAACGACTCAATGTGTTCATGTCGTTTCGAGGCTATAATTAGATTCACGGATTTATTATTTTACGGTGGAAGTTATCTGCACCACAGATTTGCTGAACTTGGTAAGGGGTTCCCCTGGTAAATCCGTTTCAAATTTCACGGGAGAATGCACAAACTTACCGTGAAAAGACAAACACGTGTGCGTGTCAACAGCGGTAAATGATGGGCGTACAAAAATAAGGCTGATGAATGTTGCATTTGTGTTTTTTCCATGGCTTTCTGAGGCCCCCCCCTCCCCCCCCCCCCCGCTTAAAAAAAATATGTTGACCCCAACAAAAAAAAGAAACCCCTCAAAAGCACAGCGTGCGGTGGAAATGGATGGAAAGAATGGGAAGCGGCAGTGCGTCGGTAACTGCTCGCAATCACGCACTCCGCAAGCACAATAGGGTCCACGCGGAGCGGGAGTCCTTTTCATCCCTGGCACCAACGAGTGGACGCGATCCCGCTTTGACCGACGCCGCGCAGAGGAGCCCCATCGGCGGAGATGTAGGTGCGGCCTCCAATCTGAAGCAAATTTCGGCAGAAAAGCATTCTCCTTTCCTCGCATCAATTTGCGCCTCTGGTTAGCACGGTTGGCTACGTGCGGTGCGAAAGAAGTTCGACGCACCTACAACACCAAATAGTGTATTTTATTTTTTTGTTCAGCCACATCGGCCAGAACAATATCCTCAAGCAGTATTTGTTTAGGTGAGAACGCTGAACTGGTGTCAACTCTTCTGGGTCGCATGAACAGAGTCAAGCTTCTTCAAACGAATTACTTGGTGGACCACTGCATTGGCAGTGCTGGACAAAGCACAAATAACACAACACTCAAGCGCATTCTTCAAAACACTCACGCGCATTCTTCAGGAATGCTGCCATCAAAGGAAAAAAAAAACGTAATGGTCGACATTCGATGCAATTATTTTTTGCAGAAAGGCCAATTTGTAAAGCAGATTTCCATACAAGGGCCGTTTCATGTGCTGTAAAGTATGGCCAGTGCCTGGGTCGTGACCTATTATACTTGTTTTTCTCCTTTTAAGACCACACATTGTTATTGACGAATGTGTTTAGTTTTCAGGGGGTTTTTTTAACAAATGCTGTTTTATTACCAGACGTTATTGGCAAGAGCACTGCAATTCAATAATGAAGGCCAGTATTATCATGGGTTTTTTTAAAATTCTGTTTGAAAATTACTCGCAGCTGGAGTCTTGACTACATCGTAAATGTCGATAAATCAATTATATGTATCTGCATTGGTTTTATGTGTATGTTTGTTGAACTTCGTTTGCACCGTGCGTAGCCAGCCATGGCAGTCAGAGGAGTGGGGATGTTCAGTGCACGTGGAAGTCTTGTTATTTTAGTTTTGTGGATTTTTTTTCGCTTGAGTTTTTGGTTTCAGTGTTGGTAATGTTGATTTTTTTATTTAAATATGACATCATCATCATCAGGCATGATCAATACACTGCTGGACGCAGGCCTCACCAAGCCAGTTACCATTTCTCATGATCAAATGTGCCACAGTGGGGAATATATACGGATGGAAATCGCTTGACATTTTCTGATCAAAATCTGAAAATGTCTGGCAATTAAGTATGGAAATGTGCATTACCTCGAATTGTAGATAAACTCATGACTCCTCTTATAAGCAGATAAAATGCAGATATGGGGATGAATTTTGCCACCACATTCACAATACAGCACTTCTATTATATGATTTAAATATTTCATGTGAAAAAAACGGCATCGTCAAAGGATTGATGCGGGAACATGGACGGATGAGGAGAGCTGTTTCTCTGCACCTCCTATAAGCACGGTTGGCTACGTATGGTGGGAAAGAAATTCAACATACAGATATAAATTCATGCGTTAATAAGGGCAGGGACAACGTGCATTCTTCTGCAATGCTCTTTCTACAGTGAACATTCCGTAAATGATGTCCGGTGAAGTGAAGGGCTGTACCGATGGGCCAGAAATGCAAAGCGTAAAATTAAGGCAACGTGATTTTGCTGAGATTTCCCCATTCATGCGGCACGCTAAAAGTCTCACCGATAAACCTTTGATCCGCAAGGTAGAGAGTGGGTGATTTAAATGTCTGCCCTTCTTGGAAAAACCCACCGTCTGCTCGGTGAAACGTATAAAAGCAGATTGCCATTTGGCCAAACCATTCTTTGTTCAGTCACCACCTTTCATTATTAAGTGTGCCCACGTTTAACCCCTTCAATTGGTTTGATTTAATTCCTTCACTTCCCCCTCTGTGTGACCATGAGGCTCTGGCATCGCTGCTTTCTTTGCAGCGCCTGAGACACCGACAGCACCCTCGGATAAATGCGATGCCACAGACAACCAGTTAAATACGGATGCTTGTGCTGTATAGCGTTTCGATGTATTGTTTGGGTTGTGCCACCAGTTGTTAGGAGTTATTATTATTACACTCTTTTTTCCAGAAAGCCTCACTGAGTCTCCAGACTCACCTGCCAGGTTTTAAAAGTAGGACAGCGATGTTGTTCTGTGTAATCCCAATTGAGGAATATTGCAGGTGATTTTTTTTAGCATTAGGATGTTTTGTCCAATATTAGTTACTTTTTTTATTATGGGAGGGAACCCGGTGCACCTGAAGGAAACCCATGCAGAGCAGGTGGAGAGCATGCAAACTCCACGTCGAAAGGTGCCCGAGTTGGGAATCGAACTCAGGCACTCCTTGCCGTGATGCACAAGTATTACCATTGCACCGCCACCCTGCTGTGCGATGATGTCTGAGGATTTACTCCATGCGCTGGGGAGATATCTTCGGGGACTATAAATATTCAGCACGTGGAGTGAAACGATGGAAATCACGCTGAACACCACGCGGTAACAGACAGCTACACACACATATATATTTTTCATTTATCCCAGTTGAGTTCCCACTGACACTTCTATACAAATGGGGCACGATATCTAACAAAATAGTCCTGACATCGAAACCAAAATTGAACGACTATTGAAAAGCAATTCCCAATAAAAGTTAAATTAGCAATGCATGGTTATTCAGTAAGACTCATAACTGGTGAGCAGCGTTTGGCTAAACGTATACATTCATAGTGTCCAAACATTTTTCAAATAATTAGCTATCCTGTGCATCATGTCAACCATTATCCGATGTACTCTAGTTGGAATTTAACTGAGTAATGTGTGGCTTTTGCAAAAGAAGACTCAGGCCACAGTAGTTACTTACCTATGTACGTGGAGGTACAATCATACTGCAATTGCTTTAATGAAAAACGATGTTGTGTCATTTTATGATTAACTCCAAGCAAAAGCAGCACAATGATGAACAGTTCGCCAAATTTCACCGACAATATTTTCCACTTTCCAAAGCCAAAGTTTACTTTTTCGCAGAGTGTGACCTGACCTGGAGAGTGAGCAAAATTATTTATTGGAGTTTGTGATTGCCAGCTAGAGATACGTGGCTTCGTTCTATCTTACAAATCAACATGCCGTGGGGTGTAACGGTCGGCACACCGGAGTTGCAACTCGGGAGCTTGCCGCACCGATTCACTCTCCCAACGCTGCATTCATAATGAACCTCATGGCGGGACCACGAGGCCCCAAATAAACGGAAGTTAAAATCGTGATGAATTTATTTCACTTTTGGCGACTCCGTCCCACCGCGCACATAAACGCCGCGACCCACCCGGCGCGGATCATCCTGCTGTCGTGTCGTCGTCCAAGCGCAGCGGCGAGGACGAACGTCCGTAGTCATAAACAAGACTTTTAAACTTTGATTAGCGCATCGTGTAGAGCTCGTCGAGAGGAATAGATCGCCGTGTCGTTCGCCTTCGACAGACATAAAACGACGTCGCAACGCAGTTTATGCGAGAGCCGGGGGCTTATGGGACCCCGGGGTACTGCCATGAGGTTCATTTGAAGCAACGGTGACTCGGCGGAGGGGCGAGCAACTCGCGAGTTCGAAATTCTGGTTGGGAGTTCACTCGGCTCATCATCCTTTCAGGGTCGATAAAATAAAAAGATCACTTCGTGTGGGAAAGTCACCAGTGGAATGCATAACTTCCCCCCGCTGGCTCCGAGGAGATGAACACCGGCTCAATGCCCATGTGGGCAGGAAATCACTTTGACTTTGAGAGTTGTGTCAATCAGCCACTTGTATGTATGTGTGTATGTTGAACTTCTTTCGCATCGTACGTCGCCAACCGCGATAATCGTAGGTGCTAAAGACCATGAGTAGAAGATGTAATGAACATATCCACTCTCGCAGCACCTGGCCTCCTGGTCATTGAGAAACACAAATTCGCCGGTTTCACTACGCACCATTCCATTGGCCTCGCCCGTCCTCCCCTTAAACTCCATACATTTTGTCCACAATCCACTCGTTCATTTGTTCCATTCGCTGGCTAAATTAGATTTAAAACGACAGTGATTTGTGATATTGCTAAAGTAATGCGGTCCGTGTGTACGGTCGGCTGGTGGGGGTTGACGGAGGTGCAGGAGGTCCGTGTAGGTATCGGTCGTCCAAATTAGTAAGGGGGGGGGGGTGGGGGTATTAGTAATGGGGTGGGGGGGGGCAGTGGATTGGTTTCCATGTTGTCCTTGTTATTTTTCCCCCTACCCACAGTTGTCCATCTCGGGCGGCCATGATCGCTTCGACATCGGCTTGTTTGTGCACCCACCGCTGCCTCGCTGGGTGGCTTGCGAACGCGCGCGGATTATTATCATTAGCACCTGCGTTGAGGTGACATTGCCGGGCAGGCCGTAGGAGGGAAGGGGAGGAGGGGGGTAGTGTTAAAACCTCCCCTCCCAAAAAAAACGACCAAAAACCCCCATCCTAAGTAAACGCCATTGCCGTCATCCGCGCGATGACGTCCCCTCTTACTCAACCGGCATATATTGTGCCAAGTCACATCTCTTCTTAACACGAGCGTATTTATTCTGCGTGTCAAACCGCGGCGGTGTCGAATGTATTTGGGCGTTTTTTAAAATTTTATTTTATTCGGCGCGTGAAGCGTGGGAGAAATTCTCGCTTCTCAGCTTTGGGGGAATTGCATTTTTTTTTTGAATGCGTATCCGCTATTATCCCGAAATGGCTCCGGATGTGCGCCGCAGTTCCTGTCGCCGGCGCAGAATCCAGCGTCACCTTTACGGCTTGTGAGTCTCTGAACTTCATCAGCGTGAGGCATTGCTTTGGGAATTCATCCCGAGGCCTCCAACGGAGTCCTTGGCACCATTGAGCATACTAATGTGACGTGTTATTGCACGTTTGAAAGTTCCCAAAGCCACAGTTGTGACTGCAATTAGGATGCATTTTATTTCACTTTTTTCTACCTGAATATGTATTCGCCAAGCCCATTCTTAATCGCGGTATATCACGATGTATACTACAAATTGGGCGTAAATGGTACACTATTGACTCTGCCATACGCAGGCTATAGTGACGTAAATAAAATACGTTAGTAGCAATGCAGTTTGATCCATTTATAGATACACCACTAAAACTAGTGAGAAATGACGGTTGTTATATATTTTTTCAAAGCGTCTACCTGTCTACCGCCAATCTTAATCCACTTATTAACATAGATGGTGCAATTTGCTTGCCAACTTTCAGTGACGCTTAAGCCGTGGTCATTGATTTTTTCTTTCAGTTTTGTTAGAATTGGTGGGACATCTATGAATGGATCGGCCTATTACGTAGACAAGAGCGGTGGTGGCACACTGCATTATGAACCTGGCAACCCCGAGTTCAGTTCACGACCACCGTCAACATCCGTGGCGAGTGATATCTGAACTGATCCTGAGTGTCCCACCTCCTGTTTCACCCATTCCACGCTGATCGGCGTGGTTAAGTATGGTCAGCATCCTCCATAGCTACGCTGCTATTGTATTTTGGCAGGTAAGGGGCCGTCCATAAGTGACGTAACGCACCTGGGGGGGGGGGGGGGTCAGACATTTGTGACGATGTGTGACGAGGGGGGGGGGGTTGAGAAATGTGACGTCACATTAAAATGCGCAACTTTAAATAAATATAAACAACACGTTCTACTGAATTAAATAAACTTTTTAATATATTTTTTCTCCTACGACATCAGAGTGCAGCGCCACATTAAATACGCACTACAATAACAATAGTTTAAAGCGATTTCAAGCATGTTTAATTTTTTTGGTGGGGGGGGGGGGCAGAGCTTTGTGACGTCATATTTGGGGGGGTCTGACTTTTTGTGACGCCGTGTGACGAAGCGGGGGGGGGGGGGGTCAAAAATCGTCCAAAATCGCGTGACGTCATTTATGGCTTGCCCCTAAAGCTCACTGAGCGTATTTGCTCTTTTTCAGAGGCGACTTGGCCGCACGTGATGATAGCTTGTCGACGTGGCTTAGATCATCATCATCACGCGTTGGAATCTATAGCAGCAGCCAAATAATCTAAACGCACGCTTCTGAATGTAGAGGGGTACGGGCGGGGGGGGGGGGGGCGACACTGGAGGACCCGGAGAAAAACTTAAGCGACAGTGGGGAAATATGCAAACTCCGAATATGTAACAGGCATCATTAGGGTCACGATCAAACCCATTACCTACTGCAGAGCATGCGAGGGAGATAAATAACGTCTCGCCACCCTGACTTGATGTTGGAGGCCATCATCCAAAAAGAGCTTCGCAATAGGCTTTCAATGATTGTGACTATTTGTATTTATTCCCATAAATAGAAGCGGCATTATTTATCCACAATTGAAATGGCAGGAGAGAGGAAAAGGGTGGGGGGGGGGGTGAATTACACATGCGGAAATAGAGAGGGCAATGAGCCTCGATCAACACGCGCGGCATGTTAAAAATACAAGCGGATAAAATAATATTCCTGTCGCGTGCCAGCTAATTAGGGCAGTGAACGGCAGGCCGTGTGCATTGCCATGCTCGAGAGTTGACGGCGGCGACAGATCAGCTCTATTAGGGGGGGATTATCATTCCATAACAGCGGCTCCTTGAAATTCCCCGTGCTCGCTCACTTGAGTCGTGAGAGCATCGTGCTCCCCTCCCAGTCGACTCCAACCCCCCCACCCCCCACCCACCCCAGGAATGGCAGGCAAGCCCAGGATCGGCGATCGGCCACGTCGAGGTTGCCAGCGCAATGAATGGAATGCGTTTAGAGCACAACGTTTGGGCGGTGTGGCACGCTGAGAATTATAATCGGCAGCGCTAAGTAAACAGTAAAAAAAAATTTTGTTACAGTTGCTCAAACACCACCCGCACACACCCACCCTTCCACATGCAGGGATGCTTTTCCTTGTGGCTGTTGTTGATGGAGAGCAACCTGCGGATCCGGAGCCGCATGCGGCTCTTCACGGACTGCTGAGTGATGTAATATTAACAAAGAAACTAAAGATGGGGGGGGGGGGGGGGGGAATCCCCCGTATAGCCTTAACAAACTGTTGAGGCAAGTGCTGTTAGGGCAGGGGTCGGGAACCTTTTTGACTAAGAGAGCCATGAAAGCAAAAAATTTGGAAATTTATTTCAGTGAGAGCCATATAATATATTTTAAAAGTGAATTCAACTAAATGTCAGTATAATAAGCCTCTGAATTTATTCTTTTAAATAATGTTGTTATAACACTCACCATTAATGCGACTTCTGGTGCTGCATGGATTTGCTGATGTCTTTGTAGTCGGGTTGGTACTTGGTGAGGTTAAGCTTCATGCAAGCGTTGAGGCTTTCATCCGTTAAACGTGATCGTAGGTTGGACTTGATGTTTTTAAGATGTGAGAATGACTGCTCACATGCATACGTAGATCCAAACATGGTCAATACAGCAATACTCACACGCTGCAGTGTGTGGTATGTGACAGGAAGCGCGTTCCAAGTTTTGAGAATCAGCTGGTCTTCGGGTTGGAGTTTTTTCATTTCTGTCCACATGTGCTTGCTCGCCAACTCCGCTTTCTGTCGTGTGATTCTTTCCAAATCTTCATTCAGTGACTTGAACTTATTCACCCACATGTCTGAGGCCTTCAGGTCAGCCACTTCTGCTTCAAAATCTCTAACGGAGACACCAGGGATGTAATTCAGGTCGGCTGTGTTCAGTGAACACTCGTTTGGATGGGTGATGAACTTAAAAAGACGAGTGTGCTCACGAAATTCTCCAAAGCGTGCTTTGAAGGACTGTAGGAGACTGGATGTGCAGCCAGCTAGCTGGTGGAGATCAAGGTTTTGAATGGGCTCACTTGCTGTGCATGCATCTTTAAATTGGCTCAGTTTTTCAAAATGTAGTAAACGACCTGTTTCAAGATCCGTGATGAAAAGCTCCAGCTTGTTTTCAAAAGCAAATACAGCTTGTTGAAGGGATAACACTGTATTTCCAATGCCTTGCATTTTCACGTTGAGCTGGTTCAGATGTTCAGTCAGATCTACGAGATAGTAAAACTTGAGGAGCCACTCGGTGTCGGCTAGCTCAGGATGCCCGACGCCTTTTATTTCAAGGAAAGTCCGGATTTCGTTCAGGCAAGCCGCAAAACGGCTAAGCACCTTCCCTCTTGACAACCAACGCACATTGCTGTGCAAAAGCAGACCAGGATAGTTATTTACAACTTCATCCAGCAGTGTTTTAAACTGGCGATCATTTAAGGCTCGGGCAACAATAAAGTTGATCATACGAATGACCAGCGACATCACTTCGCCAAACTGCCTGTCACACATCTGAGCACAAAGTGCCTCCTGGTGTATAATGCAATGGAAACTTAGGATGGGTCTATTTTCATGTTCACGGAGAAGCGCCACAAATCCTTTGTTTTTCCCCACCATACACGGAGCACCATCAGTACACACTGAGAGAAGTTTATCCATAGGTAGACTTTTTTCTTGAGCAAACTCCATGAAAGACTTGAATAAATCCTCACCTCTTGTGGACCCTTTTAATGGCAGAACAGCAAGACTTTCTTCGCGCAGTGTGTCACCAACAGCATATCTTGCAATCACGCTGAACTGCGACAAATGGCTCACGTCTGTTGACTCATCCAAAGCCAGAGAAAAGAACGGCGCTGCATTTATGTCCTTCACTTGCGTTTCCTCCACTTTGTTTGCCATCACGATGGTACGATCATGAACAGTTCTTGCCGACAGAGGCATGTCTTGTATCCGTTTGATTATCTTGTCTTTGTTCGGAAGATCATCAAAAAGTTCATTGGCTACATCCAGCATGAACGTTTTAGCATACTCACCATCTGTGAATGGTTTTCCGTTCCTCACTATTGCTAAAGAACCAGCAAAGCTAGCCGAATTATAGTCACCTTGCCGGGTCCATACGCAGAGTTGCTGCTGGCTAGCTTGCACCCTGCTCAGAAGCTCTTGGCACGCTTTCTTTCTGCTGTCTCCCGCAGGGTATTTTGATGCAAAGGTAGCGTGGCGCGTGTCGAAGTGCCGCTTTACATTCGACCGTTTCAACGATGTAATTTTGTCATTGCAAATTAGACACACCGCAGAACCCGCTCTCTCCACAAAGGCGAATTCTTCGGTCCATTCGTCCTGAAATGTACGATACTCGTCGTCTTTTTTTCTTTTCGCCATCTTCTTCGTCGAAGGGTTAGCTTTGAGCTAATGACCGAGCAGACGCAGTCTCAGACTGATTCAAAAGGGGGTGTTTACCTGTTTTACCCAGCAACGGCAAACGTAGGCCAGTATCATCCAATTAAAATAATGGACAATTGCTCCTGCAGCCCTGAACAGGACATGCGCAGTGAAAAATCGATGGATGGATTAAAACAAGTGAGAATATTTTGTTTTATCTGCGAGCCATATGCAATCATCAAAAGAGCCACATCTGGCTCGCGAGCCATAGGTTCCCGACCCCTGTGTTAGGGGAAGGGCACACGAGCGCGTTGGGTGGCCAACACCGTGCCCGGCCGCTTTTGCAATATATATGTGTGTGTGTATGTACGTATTCACATGCATTGCAGTTGTTGCAATGTTGAGTTTTGTACCGAATGAAAAAAAAATAATGGCTCTTCTTGTTATTTTGGCTGCCGACCAGCGATGCAGAGCAATAGCTATGATTTTACATTGAGGTGGTTGAGCCGGATGATTGCGTCAGGAGTAGCTGAGTGGTTCATCCCCATGTGATGACGCCTCGTGTCTTGTACGTACATTGAACTTCTTTCGCACCACACGTAACCAGCCGTGCTTATCAGAGGTGCGGGGGAAGGACGACAAATGAAACACAGAAAGCAGTACTAAAGAAATGGGTTTTCAATGTAGATGATTTAAAGGTGCATGCGTAGCTCCAGTGGGCTTCCTAATATCGGAAGGAAGAGCGTTCCAGACGGCCGCAGAAGCGCATCTGAAAGTGCGCGATGCAGCGACCGTTTTTGTTCGATGGTCAGCCAAAAGCCACTGCCAGGATGACCACCAGAGTTGGCATGATGGTTTATGTTCCTTGATGCGATCAGCGAGGTATTGTTGCCTCGTTCATATTTGTGAATCGGGCATTGAGTCACGATACGTCCTATAGTCTGTCCTGGGTGACCACAGTTGTACACCATGGCGTTTTACGTTTTCCTTTTGTGCATCAAGTATCCGCATGGTTTGTGTGGTTGCAGTTTAAGGTTCCATAATCAGAATCTTTATTTTGGATTGGAGGAATCCGATGAGCTATGAAGCTTTTTTTCACGGATGTCGAGTAAGAGAGAGGTGACCTGCGGTGTGGTGAGTGGCTGGGTGAGGTTACCCATGAGCTGTAATGGTTCACACACGGACACTTGCAATCCAAAGGTTGACAGGTTCGATTCAATATCCCCGGCGCGCCAGTTGAAGTAATGGGCGAGTGTCAAAAATCTGCCAGCCTCTGTCCACCCAGCAGTCTAAATAGGTCCGTCACAGTTTGTCGATCAGCAGGTTTGCATGTGGCATGGTTGAAAAAAAAAAGTGAAGTGTCATCAAACGAGCCCCCTTGTGCGGCACCACGCAAGGGGGGGGGGGGGGAGACAATTCATCCAGCAGTGGATCGACAAAAAGGGCCGTACGTTGTACCACGCGCACATCGGTTGCAACGATGGGTCAGAAAACATCACGGGAGATAATTTCCAACAATTGCCACCGGAGCTCGCCGCCAATCCGTTTCTGTCAGTCGCTTCAAACGTTTGCGCGGTGGAGACCTGACCTCGGGGATCCGCTCTCACGGTCTCATCACCACCGTCTGACCCCCAGGTCCGCCCCCTTGGTGGCTGACCTCTGCCTCGGTAACCAGTCCCCCCCCCCCCAACCCCACCCCACCTGTCTTCTACCCGCAGCGCATGTGGCCGCACATATTGCGAACGTACTAGGGTCCCAAGAGTAAATACTATATTTGGAAGCTGTTACTTCTTGCCCCGACGTTTTTTCGCACGCGGAATAATATTGCGGTCTTTTTTTTTACGTAGATAAATAAAAGGCTGGTCAGTCGGGTTTAAATGGAAGTTGGACTTGTTGCTTGGTCACTATGGCAGTAAGGTTTTTTGTATTTAACTATAACCTGTGTACCATACTGAAATATGAAGTGTATCATTGTTCAAATATCCTGGTGTAATTTTAAGGATTTTTTTGCACGAAAAATGACGACAACCCTTGCCGTGTTTTGTGCGTGTTGATTGAACCTTGTGGCGATTACATTAGTATCACGATTCAGTGTTGTGATTGGATTGAAGAAGTAATTTTAACATTACCATCATTGTGGTGAGAAGATCGCTCTTCAATAGCTCGATGAAACCACATGAAGCCAGACATTACACATATCCAACCTTATTGTGAAGTCAAAAACAAAATATTTTCATTCATTAATTTACAAATTGTAATATCTAATGTTCGCCGTATCGCTGTGTTTTACCCAAATCTATTTTTAAAAACAGAGAGTTAGGCTCAGCAGTCTCTCACCTGGAGTTAATATCCCGTCATGGCGGCGGGTTGTTAACTACCTCGGCTAGTATACAGGAGGTCGTGAATTCGATCCCGACCTTGATGACTGCTGCATATTTGGAGTTTGCATGTAAAATAAAATTAAAAAGTAATAGTTAAAGTACTTTGCCGTGCATTCATTAATAACCTGTACGCAAACGTTTCTGTTCATTTACAAAACCGAACAGCAGTCACACAGCAGGCTTTGCATGCCGAGATGATGTCACTGTTTTTGCACATCTTTTGCACAAATGAAACAGTGCTTGACTTTAGTTTGCTTTAATTACATACGGTAGACTCTCGATTTTCCGTGCTAATAACGGGGAGGACGGCCGCAGATAATTAAAAATCTCGGATTATCCTATAATATAAATTTTCCGCGGATCTCTATGCCAAAAACCACTAATATAAGTGTACATTATGTTGAATTCGCACAGTTTCGAAAATTAAAACTCCCGAAGTAAACGATCGGATAAATCACTCAAAATGAGGCACAACTGACGATTTTGATTGTTACTCTTTTGATTGTAAACGAATACTAACGATTGACCGATCGATGCGCATGCTCAGCGATAACCAACACTTTCCTGCTCCCGCGCAGAAATTCGTCCCACCAATTGGATAGCAGCAGAGCCATGCCAATCAACATCAATCAAACTCCGCCCCCTGTTGTAAAGACATGCAACTACTGTACTGTAGAGGCAATCACGTGAATTTTGGATTAACCGGAGCACATATTTGTTTGGTTTAAGCACGTGACTTGTCGTAAACATTTCCAAGAATAACAGTGTAACTGTTTTAGATGATAAATTTGGGCTTAAGGGGAAAATCTATGTGTTATTAATTTAAGTCAAAATCTCAGGTGCACGTTTAATCCGCAAATCGGATAAACCGCACGCGGATAATTGAGAGTCTACTGTGTAATCATTACGGTTGCTGTCAGGATAAAATAACGATGGAGGGGATCGCTAACATGCAGCGGGTAGTTCGCACAATGAAGCCAATGACCTATAGAGTTAAATTCCCACCCACGGCTAACATCAGTGGCGAGTGATATCTGAACCGGTCATGGGCCTCCCCCCCTCTCCCATCATGGTGAAATATGGTAAAAAAAAATCATCATTGCCAGCATAGCGTGGGGTAGGCCTACAACCAGCAGTTGATTGACCAAAGGGCTCCAAGTGAAATGTTACAAGTAGCAACATACCGTGAAACATTGTAGGGTTCGTGGGCAAACATGCATAGCCTAGTTTGAAAGAGTGGCTGGCACCACAAAGCACTTTATTTGCAAAGATGAGCAAGTTGCCATTACTGTAATTACTAATGAGGCTTAACACATAAGTCCTATACCAACTCAATTAAAGGCAACTCTGAATGCCACACATGCCTGCACAGAATAACCACTTTGGCCAATTAAGGGATAATGTGACTTCTCGGTTATATTTTTGTAATGTTTAATTAATGAACTTGGATGCAGTTTTTTTATTTATGCTTGCTATCTAATGTTTGCAGTTTCGGAGGGGGGGGGGTGTTTAATTACTTTACCATATTCCTTGCGTGAGTGATTTACAACTATTGAATCGGTC
The DNA here is from genome assembly GCF_048934315.1 of Petromyzon marinus. Taxonomy (NCBI): domain Eukaryota; kingdom Metazoa; phylum Chordata; class Hyperoartia; order Petromyzontiformes; family Petromyzontidae; genus Petromyzon; species Petromyzon marinus. Next base: position 6,749,579 of record NC_133716.1, on the reverse strand, counting down.
GGAGTAAAATCAATACCACGGGCTTTCTGCTTTAGCTCGTCCTTCCAAAGTACACGTGTTATGGTTGAAAGTGCAACATTTGAGCTGCGATTGTTTTGGTTGGTTGGTTTTGCCCTCTCCTTTTCATCGCGAGTTACCGCTTGACTTGCGTGGCACGGCAGAAGGGCAAACATTTCTCCCCCAGAAACCCATTACCGCATTTTGCGTTTGCCTTTTTCTCATCAGTCCGCTGGGACCAAATTTGCAGGCTTTAGCCGCTTCTGGGAGCCAGGTTTTATCCGCACGCACACTCGTGCGCTCGTGCATTGTGCTGTTAGCCTTCCTTGGTATGGGAGTTAGTGGGCGGGACGGGTAATTGTCGACGCATGACAACAACAACAACAAAAATCCCCATAAATCAGCTACGAAGAGAGAGAAAAAAGAGAAACATCCTTGCGGAGAGAGAGAAAAAAGAGAAACATCCTTGCGGATGTATACCGGTGCTTGCCCGCCACTGGCGTTATGCACTATAATTTCATATTTTATCACTTCGTTGGTTTATCGATCTGCCTGGTTGTACGCCGCAAATAGGCCTCACTCTGGAAACCTGGAATGATATGCCCCTTTGTGATGTTTACCTGTGAGACAAAATACTCCACATTCTTGCCGAGCTGCGATTCACGAGGTGCAAACATTTAGCAAAGGCAAACAGATGGAAGGCCCTCCTGCCTGTCAGCAGCCATCCAGTCTTTGGAGGTATTTGGGGGTTTTATCTCCCTGTGTGGCAATTGAAACAATGGGCAAGGTTCATGACAACCCCCCCGCCCTCACCTCTGTCGACCCTGCAGCCTCAATGAGATGCCACCCATGGGCAATGGTGTGGGTACTCCTACCTCCTATGTCCTCTATCGGATTGTGGAGGCCACCATCCAGCAGTGGATTGGTTATGGCCGATGTTGATGATGTCCTCTACACCCTGTGAGGAGCGTTAAAGTCCCATCGTATTATTCGACGCGAGTTGGAGGTGTTTGACTGAGTTTCTCGAATTAAAATCCCATTACACCATCAGTGTCATGACCGCATCCTCCCCTCGTTTGACAAAGTCTCAAAATAATAATTCTGTATACATTCCCCGTGCGGGATTGCAAACACCTTTAAATGAGATATGTGCATCTCACCGGGCATTGCCACGATGAGTGGCTTTACAGGAAAAAAATAGATTACGTTTGCGCCAACACTCTGTGGTCTACACGTTTCGCCAACGCCGGGGAGCAGCTGCTTACGTGTGATTTGCCATGTCCGCGCCTAGAGCCTCGCAGCAACACTCGCAACTCATTCACCCAGGCCAGCAGCTTTTTAGGGCTAGCAGATGGACGCAGGCTGCTGTCCCGGACTGGTTGCACGTGATAAGGGTCTCCAGGCACTCTCTGCATGGAGACCATTGTGTGTCGGTGCCAAAGGGATGAACTGCTCACCATTTTTTTTATAGAAATCACTTCGCGTATCGTTTTGTCATTTTCAAAGTTCCCGTGCTCAAAATGAGAATGAGCTGCCATGGTTGTAAACGGTCGACACGCTGGACTTGCGATCCAGAGGTCGCCGCTCCTATTCGATATTTCGATACGCGACGTTTGATACAATGGTGCGGTTTTCATTGAAGCCTTGGGAACTCTGTCCGCCCAGTGGTATAAATGGGTTCACCGCAGTCAGTCAATCGGCAAGTCACGTGCGGTGGGGTAAAGTGGACGGTGGGCGGGCACTCTCATCTCTTTCGAGGACTCTGGCCAGCTTGGAAGAGCAGGCCAAATTACCATCTAGACGGGTTCGCTATAATGGGGCCTTTCCATTCAACAGTGGCATGAGTAAGAAATTGCCTAATTGTGTTGGGATAAAGTTCCAGATAAAACCAAATAGTCCGGAGGCCATCGCTGGACATGAACTGCGAATGTTTGGAATAGAATTATTCATTAACGGGATTATAATCTCTTAATATATAGAGGATCACAGAGCTTGGGCAATTATTGGTAGCGCCGGCTGATCACCTGGCGCTGTCTTCTCACTTCTTTGTGGTTCTTCCTCGCGCCTACGACTCATTCTCTCTCTCCGAGAGCGAGCAAGTACGTTGCAAGTTGAAATTATTGTTTTTGAATTGTTATGATTATTGTTATTAATATTTGGGGAGGCCTTTCTCCCAGCAGCGTAAAGTTACTGACTGGCAACAACAAATTGCAAGGATTTCTGCTGACAATAATAACGTGTGTTAAATATTACATTTTAATTGCAGGCTTGCGTTGTTGTTTATGCTTTACTGGAGTCGTAAGTGTTGGCATCTTTCTGACCAGACTTGAACTAATAGACAATGTTGCGTGGAATGTAATCTTTAATACCTTGGTGTGTAATTAACTGCCTATTTGATTTACAGGCCAGTCTCACACTGGTAACATGTTAATACATCGCACGTGACAGGCAAAACAAGTGTAATTACAGACAAAGAGGCATTTGGAATAATTTGGGACGGCTGATATATTTTACCCATGCCATTTGTGGGCCCTGTTGTATGTCTATTAAACAGGGGTCATCGTATTATCACTGTTTATGTTGTTTATTCTCAGAATAACAACTACTTTCACGTATTCATTGAACCATTGAAAAAAAGATGTGTATTGATAAAATAAGAATCAGTTTCTGGTTTAGTTTTATTTTTGTGTGTTTGGGTGATTTATTTGCCTTGTGCTTTACACTGCTGTCGTGTTTTTGTGCTGTTTGTTGTTGTAACGTTGTTACCCGCCCCTACTGGACATCTGTGAAAAATAACTTTACAGCTCATCAGATGCCTCCAGTATAAATAGATTAGAATCAGTATATTAATTTCAACTGGATGGAATCCGATGAGCTATAAAGCTCTTTTTCACAGATGTCCAAAAGAATAAACATGGTATGCAAGTGGTACATCCCGGTACACATGACAATATTGATCCAACCTTGGCATGCGTTTGGAACCGTTGAACCAATGAGAACGCTGGCTCGGTACATCCCAGTACACATGACAATGTTGGTCCAACCTTGGCATGTGTTTGGAACCGTTGAACCAATGAGAACGCTGGCTCGGTGTCCCATATTTCCTGGGATGTTATAATGACGTAAATGTACACCGTAGGAACACGAGACATGGTGGCTTTGGAGAGGCCCTCGTCAAGCAGTGCATTGACCATGGCTAAATATGATGACGAATGATCATCATGCTGTATTGTAATATGAACATGTGCTATTCAAAGGGACCACCTACAATTATTTGACAATTTAATGAAATTTACAGATGTGGTAGACGTGAAGATAACATTGTGCACTTAAATAATTACACATTTGTGGGTGCAGTGGCGAGCACGGCAGTTATCGGACTGCACTTGGAATCTGATCACCCGAGGTCTATTTCTCAGCCAAGGCTAGCTTCAGTGGTGACCGACGTCCAAACCCGGTTCCTTGGGCGCTCCTTTCACCAACCCGCACACACCAGCATGGCGAAGCAATGTGTGCTGACTTTTTTTCTCAACGTACGTAGCCAACCGTGCTAATTCGAAGAATGATTAGACACCCCTCCCCTCCAGCCCTCTCTCATGACTGACACGAAATGCAGAGGCATTAATCCAGCAGTGCATTGACAAAGGGCTGAAATTTAATACAAATTAATACAACTCATTGCGCTATTGTGGGTTTTTATTGCACTTATAATAAGGGTCATAACACCGCCGTGTTTTATGCTGTTTAAACATAATTTTTTCTTCAAACAACATTTGTTCACGAATCAACAGAGAGCCCTTTTTTAATTTATGTTTTAGCGTATTCTGGCATACACAGCAGCGGATAGTGAAGAGTTAAAGATGACAACACAGAGCAAATATGAAGCAGCCACAACATCTATATTTGTACTCTTTGGTTCTTTCAGTAATGTAACGTAGGTATAAAATAAAATAAATAAAATCACGACGTTTCGGGCGCAATACAAGCGTCCGTCATCAGGTGGAACAACCACAGCAAGAAACAAATGCTGAAGTGGGTGGAAGGAACTCCCGTAATAACCATCGGCATCACGTGCAATACGTCTTATTCATTAGCAAACAAGAACAAATGCAGACGTAACCAACGCGCAGTGTCATAATTACATGTTCAACCATGGATATGCCAAATACCCCTGCCCAGTGAAGAGTCCCAACGCCGGAGGGAGTGGAAATGAAACATTATATTCATTTAATCTAAGGCGGGAAGTAATTGGCTCACGGAAAGGCCCCCCAAGTGTATTTGTATCTCCTAATTCCCCCCCCCCCCCCCTGCCATGATTGAAGCGCCCAGATGTTTCCCGAGCCGCCGTTTAATGCATTTGTCAAAGCTAAAATATTACTTCCCCCTCCATTCTCGCCACATGGGAAGTCACTCTGTAGCATAAGACATCTGATTGAGCAACTCCTGTTAATTCAGTCCAGCGGCACTTCGGCCGTGTCGATTGCCAGACGACTGGCCAGTGTAGAGGAAGTAGGCTAGGATTTTAGAGAGGCTCTATAGAGTTGCCTTTAGTGTATGTACGTGTGCATGTTTAACTTATTTTGCACCGTATCTAGCCAAACGTGTTTATCGGAGGGCCCATCCACCAGCAGTGGCCTGACCAAGCAATCGCAGGGCTGCACCTTTTGCCTTGAACATCGTGTTATTTTTTAGTAGATATAGGGCGGGACATGGAAGAAATCGGCGTTCTTTTGATAGGTGACAAAAAACGGTTGTGTGGAAATGTGTACGTGGTTATGTAATGCATCGCAATATTTGAAACGTATACTGTTCGGAGTGTGTGGCGAATAGGCTGCCGCCTGCAATGGAATACTGCAGTAATTGCCAATGTGCAACGTGTGAAAAACACAAAGCACGTTTAAATACCGATTCAAATATCATTTTTCTTCATTATAATGACCGTTCGCTGTTTAAAATGGTCCAAGGATGCATGGCTTTTCAATGGGTCACCTACCACTGTGGCTTGCATGCATTATAATGTGCTATCTAAAGCATAGCTTAAAAAGGTAAATTTGCAGAACTGCAATTTCCCGCTCATGGCACTGCTGGTGCAGAGGCCCTCCGCCTGCATCATGTTCTGAGGCCATCCTCTGACACACCGTGGTGCACTGCTCACTATGGGAGGTACAACGACATGATATCAACAGCACGTTTGGAATCTAACTGGGGAAGGTGTGCGTATGTGTGTTGAACTTCCTTCGCCAACGTACGTAGCCAACTGCGCAAATCGGAGGTGCGGGTGGGAATCACAATAAAAGCAATCTTGATTTGAAGCTTTCGTGACTGCAGGAATCCATACTCTTTGGTTCTTTCAGTAAAGTCACGTAGGTAGAAAATTAATAGATCACGACGTTTCGGGCACAACACAAGCATCCATCATCAGGTGGGAAAGCAGTCTGCCTCAGCAGCAGACCATGCTTTCCCACCTGATGATGGACGCTTGTGTTGCGCCTGAAACGTCGTGATTTATTTTATTTTATACCTACGTGACTTTACCGAAAGAACCAAAGAGTAATAAAAGCAAGTTAAGTTGATTTCTTCCTAAAATTAACATTGCGGAGATGCCCCCCCCCCCCCCATCCCGTTTACAGCCCTGAACCAGTGGTGGAAATTCCACTTTCCCATGACGGGGATGAGTCTCCCCATAGGACAGCCAACTATTGCCTTTCCCTCAAAATAGTGCACATTTTATTCACCGAAACTCTGACCAGGAATTGGACTCTCGCAACATTCCATTTGCGAGATGCCCATTCTACCGCTCAGCCCGCTGGTTGGTTGTCTATTTTTATTATTGCAAGGTATTTAAATGTTTTTAAAGTATTAAACAGCTACCAGAAAGCAGTAGCTGTTGAAATGTGTAGTGGTGTATATTGAGCCACTACGGCGTTTAGTGCCAGCTACTGAGAAAAGTGTGGAACTGTGCGTTGTTGAGTCTCTCTGGCACCAGAGTATGTAGGACATGGAAGGGGTCCCTAGGGGGCATGGTTCTCCTAATGGTCAGAGGGAGGGCAAGTGAGGACGTGACAGTCTGGGTGAACCCGGGAGGGCACGTGACTAGGTGAGGGTAGCGAGGGGGGGCCAAGGGGTGGCGAGAGGGACATGTGACATGTGGTCCAGAACCTTCTCTAAGGATCCAGAAGGGGGCGTGGCCGAGGGCTGAGCCAGGCCACGCTCAGAGGCATAAAAGGGAGGTCCCGAGAGCCGATCCGGGCTGTCTTCAGGAATCAGCCCGCGGTGCTCCGTCTACTCGCTCTTAGGTCGTCACGTCTGGCATCGTGAGTTAGGCAGTACGTTACTGACCTGACTCAGATGAGTAGTTATCCCGTTGGAGTCTGAGTTTAACCGTGGTAGTTACCACCTATGTCGTTATCCCATATGTGTTATGTAGTACCCTGTTGGGGTGTAGTAATAAACGTGTTGCCTACAAGTTCAAGTGTGTGCCTCCGTGGAAACCACTACACATGCATTCGTAGCAAATATGTTATGGGAATTGCAAACTGGACATGTACTTCAACATTAATCTTAATTTTTCATAGACCAAACTATGATTGATGTCACCGCATGTCTTGAAAAAAAAACTAATATTGGCTGACTTTCCACCCTTTCGCTGGTTATTCACATTCTAGGGCTCTTGCAAAAAAAAAACTGCCATTCCATAATGTCAGCCCTTATTTATGCAGCATCGTTTTGCTGTCAAGTGCAGGGAAAAATTAAACCAGTATAAAATGTCGGATCAATGTTATCAGCAGTGTGTGGTATTTATGTGCATGCGTAGATTTTGAAGCCCGCCAGTCCTGCATTTGAATCCCATTCCATCAGCGTGGCAGGCACATCGGTCAAGGACCTTATATCTGCTCTATTGATGAATGCCAAGTCGAAGTCTCGTCTGAAAGGAGCCTCACAGTAATTTATCCCCGGAATTGTTAAAAGTGTAGGGTTTTATTGTTTTTAACGACTGCTCAATGCAAAACTTACAAGAAATAAGGCGACAACCTTTATGCACAATAGAAAGAGAATAAAAACTGTCGGCGAGATGAGAAAAAAACGAAAGTTAAATATATTTTAATTCGGACAACTATTTATCGGGGCGGTGTTGGGGGGGGGGCAGTGGGGGGGGGGGGTACGTCAAATGCCGATGCTTGACGCGCGGTGACGAGTGCAACGGAAATAAATGCGTGCAATTATCGGAAGCCGTCTGGCGTTTGGCGTCTAGGCATTCCTCCTGTCCTGCTTCGGCAAGTTGTCCGGTCCCCACGCTCACGCCCCCCCCCCCCCCCCCCCGCAACCTCCCCTGCCCCGCTCTGCCATCAGTGTCCTCGGGGCCTGCGGCCCATGAAGGATGGGTCTGGCTGCTACGACTACAGGCTTGGCGTCGACTGCTCGGACGGGATGAATGGGGGCTGCGAGCAGCTCTGCCTGCAGCAGACGGTGCCGCTGCCCGACGAGACGTCCTCGTTCAACATCCTCATGTTCTGCAGGTGCCCCGGCTTGGCGTGAACACACGGGCGCACACGGTGGGCGGCACGAGGCGTTGTAAGCAAGCAAAGCAAACAGGGGCGGAAGGACGCCAGGGTGGCTCAAGGGGCCCCCGAATGAATGGGGACGAAAAAAAATCTATACAATAGGGGTGCACCAAATGCCAGCTTGAATGAAGGCCCTAAGAAACCCAAAGATGAGGATCACTGTTCCGTAGATTGTGTACAGCTCTCCTCTCACTACATATGAACCTCATGGCGGCACCCCGGGGTACCATAGCACCCCGGCTCTCGCACAATGTCCGTGACGCAGTGATTTTTAGTCTGTTGATGGTCGGCGTTGGGGCAATCGACTCGTCTCGACGAGCTGTACACGATGCACCATTCAAAGTTGCATTTTTCGATAACGGATTTTTTTTTTATGCTGTTTGGCGTTTCGACATCGCGGAGTAGCACTGATTTCGGATTGATTGGTACCCCAGTCGCGGAGTGAAGTACACCCCTGGAAGAAATAGTGTCCCAGAAATAAAATATTTAATTGCCTCGGCCATTTTGTATTATTTGGTACCCCAGGGTGCCGCCATAAGGATCATATATTCCTCTACACCTCTGATTTCATCACATTTCCATCGAATCTGTGTCTTTCTTCTCTCATCTCACTACATCTCTGACTTTTCTGCCTTGAGCTCTTCTGTCAAAAGTCAATGAGTTTATACGTTGAAAGAGAGGGGCCCACCTCTAAATAGTTTCTGCTTAGGGCCCCCAATATCGGCCAGGACGGCCAGTGCACGCTCACTAAGGTGTGCAACCTCTTCGTCACCACCGTCACCATCATCTTCATCATTATTTATCACTACCCTCCTCGAACAAAGACAGTCGCTGCATCGCACGCTTTCAGATGCGCTTCTGTGGCCGTCTGGGATGCTCTTCCTTCCGATATTAGGAAGCCACCGGAGCTATGCACTTTTAAATCCAGATTGAAAACTCATTGAATTGGAACTGATTTTTGTGTTTAGTTTGTTGTCCTTCCCTCGCACCTCCGATTAGCACGGTTGGTTACGTACGGTGTGAAAGAAGTTCAACATGTACATACATCACCCCATTTTCATTACAATGCCACTTTGGAACATCATGATGATGAAAATGATGATGAATTACTACGATAATATTGTAAATGCCACTTTCCAATAGTGGTCATGCATAGAGCGTAAGACGTGTGTGCGGGTTGTAGCCGCGTGCTGTTTGCTAGGATGTCAAGACGTTTCGCTCCATATGCCGGTGGCTTCTTGAGGTAATCGGAGCAAAACGTCGGACATCGTGCCGAGCAAAACACGCGGCGCATCCCGAGAATGAGTCAGAGAGAGCCGTGGATCCCACGAACAAACCTTGCGTAGCGTTTGCACAACATGCCAATCTCGGCCCACTTTTTAATGAATAAATAATGGACACCGCCCAACGCTCACATTCTGCATCTCGCATTAACGCTGCAAATCGACCCGTGGGGTTAACCAACCTTGCCAACGCGGCAACAGTCATTCTGGCCGTTTTGTTTTACTTTCCGTGTTTTTTTTGTAAGTATGTAATTTTTTTTTGCACTCAACAAGAGACCATTACAAAGCACAAGCGATAGGGAAAAGTGACACAGTTTTTTTTGTTTTTTTACCCCCCCCCCACGGACATCAAGCTCGAGGCCAGGTGTCCACCGGGGTAAGGGAAGTTGGAGGGGTAGCGATCGGGAATGTGGTATTTTTTGGGGAGTGGGGATAAAATGTGAATTAATGTTTTTTTTTTTAAACTTCGAGCAAGTCGACAGCTCGGAAGAGTGCGCGAAACCGCTCTCCACGACCAAGGTTAAGTCGGCTGCACCCTGCGGTGTGCTGATTACGGCCCTTTCGTGACGCCATTCCAGGAAGCGTCGGCCTCAATTAGCTCCCAATTACATGCCACTCCCGTCTACTAATGGGCCCCAGCCGGAGTAATGGCACCTTGCCTGCCCAGACAGGCGAGGTGCCCTGCTTGGCCGTCCGTTGATTGAAGTTTAAAATTCTTCCCCACCGCGCTTTGAGGGCCCACCAATTACGGACGGCAAATAGTTTTTTTTCAGGGAATTAAGTTGCGGAGACTTAATACCGTTTATTAGGCCGTCCGCATGCGATTTCGTTTTAACGAACTGTTTTAAGCACCACCGAGGCTATTTTTTTGTTATCCTCGCAATTATGAGCGTGCTTACTCCAGGTAAAAGTGAGGTACTTTGCGTACTTGAGAAATGGCTGCACGGGAAAATTGGATGAATATGCAAACGTTGTATTTACGTAGGCTAATTAAGTGCGTGTAACATCGACGCGATAATGTGCCTCCCTCTTGTTAAGAATGTGTGGCGGAAGCTACGCAAGGATTTTGGTACTCGGGGCCTCCATTAATTTTTTTTTACGCGGTGCTCCGCGTGAGTTTGTGTGCACGCGCGCATGTGCACACACCCTGCACGTTTATATTTTCCACTATGTTTGCCGAGCACGGGTTGTCCAATTTGCCCAGAGCGCCCAACTGCCAGCAACAAACTAGCATTGTTTAAGTCGTAATCGATGGGCTCATACGTTTCCTGAATTCGAGCGAGGTTGTACAAACTCTTGGGGAAGAGCGACAATGGCAGGGAATTCCGATTGCAGCAGTACCAGGGGCGGGAATCGATGAGTAATTTTCATGGAAAGAGTAACCATGACAATACCGGTTTCTGTTAGGCTGGCTTGGAGAAGGTTATGTCGGTATAAGGCACCACCACTACATTACAATATACTCCTCTGTAATCCTATATTATTGGACATGTGCGCCAAAATAATTGGATACGTGGTGTGCCAAGCTGTGGTAGTAGCAGTAGAAGAGTGACAAGGCAATGAACTGACCACGAATGAGCGTGTGTGGATGCTTTTGGAGACCAATTGTGCATCCCCCAAATCCGTTGGATATTGAGCTTTGCACCGTCTGTCTGATTTGTAAACAGGACAATGCTATTATTTCTGTGTTTAGCATCAAAGTTATCATGCGGTACTCCATCCCTCTCGGTGATGAATGGGCTTACATGACAAAGCAGCTCCACACAAAACGGGTAATACATCAAAACCCCGTTCCTACCTCCAGCCTTCTGCGTTCGTTGCAGCATGCGTTGATTTAGCATTATTTTTTTGTTCACGCGATAACCTGCTTTTGTTTCCGGCCTGTGCCAAAATGTTGGTCTTCTTTTTTGGGGTTTTGTTTGGACAAGTTTACAGCTCTCCTCCCATTGCAAGAAAATCTCCCGTGGAATTAAATAACAACGACAACAACACTCACCAAAGTGAACAGCGGGACGGTTAAGCGCCCAGCCAGGCCACTGGAAGTTGTTAAATCTTTCCTGTAGGAATATCAGTAGGGGAGTGTTCATTAGGTAATGAATGTGTGGGCATGTTTATAGTTCTTTTTACAGGCGTTTTCTCGTGACACGGCTCACTCCCACCAGGCGTTCCCACCGGGAGCTTGCGCGGTGTCTGCGCGCCTGCTACGAAATTGCCGATCGCCAACGGGTTTCCGCGGGTCTCATCGCGAGCTGCCCGGTGTGGCGTCCGGCGTCCCGACGGTTCGCTCGCGGAACTCGGTTCAGTTCACGGAGAAAAACTCTCGGAACGGACGGCGAAAACGGTGGACGCCGTGGCCGAGCAGCACGCTGCCTGGGGCCGTAGAGGCACCGCCGTGAAAGCCCCAAGCTGCAGAAAACCAAGACGCAACCTCTCCCACTTTATTTTCATCTTCTTGCTCGCCCTTGGGCAGGTGAAAATAGCAGAGCTTTAGTTACACGTTAAAATGTGCCTGAAAAAAAATAAATGTGTATTTTATGTTTTATCGTTTGCAATGAACGATACAATTTGGGGTTAACAATTGAGCTATACTGTTTGTTTGCGTTAGTGTTTTGCGCTCGTAAGCCCCAAGCTAATAAACCACCTGCTGTAAAAACGATAGTTCTCAAAGCAAGCTGAGCTTGCCTTTATAATTGTATTGCATAAAATCTCACTGAGTGCCTTCCCGCTGATGAGCCCCAGAAGAGCGAAACCGGCCGAGATGTCGTTTGCTTCATAAGTCTGGGAGGCCAGTCGACCGATATTATAAAATGTTTACTTTTATGAAGCAAAACGCAATTGAACCAATGGGAAAGTTTCGTAAATATCTCCCCCGATGTCCACCCAGCTGGAGTTGTAAATGAATGAGTGCACCGCAGGTAGGCAGGTGGCTGTTAAAGTGATGGGTACTCGCGCCTCTGGCAAGACGCCTGTTCAGCGTGGAAGAGTAGGCCAAGAATACCCTCTAAGAGTGGCTCTCGAGCTCCCTCGAGTGGAGGCCTTGCGACAGCAGTGGCACGAGCAAGCGATTGTAAGGGAAGGGCGTTTGGCCAGAGTTAGAGACTGGTGCAGCTCTCACGAGTTGTTGGTGAAGGATGCGCCGAGGACAGGTTCACACATCACTCACCTTTAAACGATAAACTATTTTTAGTTTTACCTACTGAGCTGTATAGCGACCTAGCTATCACAATTGATAACTCAGCGAAGCAGCTTATCATGTGTAAATTTATTGTAGCCAAATACTCTAAGCGCATGTTTCTAAATGTGGAGGGGAAAAACCGGATTACTCGGAAAAATCCACGCGACAACGGGGAGATCATGCAAACTCTAGGGTTGGGATCGAACCCAGAGCCACTTGCATACCAGGTGAGGGAGTTAACACCTCTCCACCGTGACATCCACCATCGATATTTTCCATGTCCAGGGATGAAACTCAGGTTGTCGGATTCACAGTGCTGACCGCTGTACAACCAATCCATGCAATGGTATTAAGTCGGCCAAGCCTCCTTCCGTCAGCGGTGGCATGAGTAAGTAATTGCAGGGCTGCACCTTTACCGGATTTTTTTTAAATACAGGGCAGTCGTTATTTCTTTTATTTCCAATCAAATGATCTGTGCGACTAATGAAACGTTTGCTGTGCAATTTACGTGCATGTGCTGAATGTGAGAAAACAATCATAATGATAGTGATAAATAGCACATTCTTGTAAACAAATCCACGTGAAATTTCCTGGCACTGCACTGTGTGGAGGTATTCAATAAAAGTCAGTGAAAGGGCTGCTTTGTAGACATGCTGATCACAGCGGTGTGTCCCTGTGACTTTTAAATGGAGCTTAATGCTAGATACCTGTTAAAGTACTTTGAAAAAAAACAACAACATATGTTGCACCCTGCAATGCATTTAATTGTGTTGGTAAAATTGTAATAATTGGGAAATTATCTTCCGTGTAAAATGCATGAGATTGTAAATGTTGTTGCCTTTAGCTTCAGTGAAGAAGATCGCCACATTCTGTGAAAGAATTCTATGCAATAAAACAAACTTAACCAAAGTGATTCTTCCCCAAGAAGTCTGAGTGGCGCTACACACAAATTCACATTTTGTCAGTCATCGTCTCTTGTCAACAGACCTAAGTCAACGGAGGAAAGTGGCTGGTAGGGTTGCCACCTCCGATCTACAAACAAACCCTGAGACACTTCATGGGAATACGATCATCTGCATCGACATGGAGAAGGTTAGCGCTACACACCAGTGTCTGAAGAGGTGACATTATTCAACTGACAAATGTTGGGACTTTTAATGTCTCTAAAGATAGACTCGCTGATGTCTCAGGACAAACTGCTACCTCAACAAGAGGGTGATACTGGGGAAACCAGGACAGCTGGCAGGGAACAGTCCATCCGTAGCACAATCACTGTTGACTTACTACACATTGGAACTACTTTTATACGCCTCAGGATGTTGAAGCGCTGAGTTTTCCTTCCAACCCCATTAGGATTTGAACTCCCTAACCTTTTTGATTTGTGAGGGCCATGCTCTAACCTCTCTGTCACATGGCCAGATGCCGAGTTATCCATTGGGAAAGTTTAAATTAACATGATTTCACTTTCCCCGTGGTGTTGGAGTTAAGAGTTGAAGGGTGAAGTCGCTGTGTGTGAAGAAGAGAATAGCCAGCAGTGGAGAGAGCGTAGTGACGGTGATAGCGGTGAACAGAGACGAAGCAGTTAGCAGTGGAGAGAGCATAGCGATGGTGATAGCGGAGAGCGGAGACGAAGAAGTTAGCGGCGGAGTAAGCGAAGTAATCGTGGGGAGTGGAGAGACAAAGGTGGCGAGCGAGTCGAGTGAAGCACGGCGGGCGAGCCGTGGCGACCAGGATACTGGGAAATGTGGAGGACATGGGGAGAGTTGTAAGTAAAGCGGTGTTCGAAGAAAGACAGAAGTCGTCCGAGTGAAATCGAACACTACCATACGTGAAGACAAGCCACTGGAGCACGATTCTGGGCATGCAAATGAATGGAAAATCAAAGACAGGCCACAGTGCGATCGTGGTCATCGGTAAACTCCTCTTTTGGAGACATAACGAGGAACATGTGTATTTTATTTGCACGTATTACACACAAAGTGCTTGACACACAAAGTGCTTGACACAAATTAACCATAATACCTTGCTGGTCTTGTCAAGGTGCATTAACCATCACACAAATTCCAGTCGTCCTCACAGCGGCTTTTGGCTGGCCCTCAAACAAAGACGGTCACCGCACCGCGCGCTTTCATCCGCGCTCCGATATTATGAAGCCACTGGAGCTATGCACTTTTAAATCTAGATTGAAAACGAATTTCTTTAGAACTGCTTGTGTTTAGTTTGTTGTTCTTCAATCCTGATTTGAAGCTTTCGTGACTGCAGGAATCCATACTCTTTGGTTCTTTCGGTAAAGTCACGTAGGTAGAAAAATATAAAAATAAAGAAAAGTTATTGTTCTTCCCCCGCACCTCCGATTAACGCAGTTGGCTACGTCCGGTGCGAAAGAAGTTCAACATACATAGATAACATACACAGGTCCAAAGACATAATTCAAGCCACTAAGGAAGTATATGGGCTTCGGCAGGACTATTTTCTGGAAGGGGTGATTGCTGATGGTCAAGATGAATGATGGGAATGGCAGCCAAGGGATGGAATGAATCAGATAGGACCTCTATTGCGGAGATGGAGCCATGAAATGAGCTCGTGCACAGGTGCTTAGGTAGATGATTGCATCGCAGGAACATGAAGGATGGAGGTGGCTTTGGGAGCCTTTCATCCAGGATTGGATTGATCGTTACTTTTTTGTACCCCCCCCCCCCTCCTATACTTTTCACTCCTATCATTTTTTACTGTTTTTTGTTGTAACTTTCTAACCATCCCCTGCTGGACATCTGTGAAAAAGAGCCTCATAGCTCATCGGATTTTTACTGGATAAATAAAGATTTAGATTTTTATCAAGGGAGCAAAACTATTTGCTCAGAATATTAAATTTAAAGGGTGAGTCATCTGCCTTTTTTGGGAAGTTCAAAATGTTTACTTAGCCTTCCGAGTACGTGGATGCATCTTCCTTGTAAACATGCTGAATAATGCCCCGTGCGTTGCCTCTCGGGGTCCCTATTTATTTTCGCGACATGCTACGAAATGTCCGGCCACTTTCCAACAACAACAATGGCTTTTCTACGAACGCGTGTCCACAGGCACTTTAACAGATTGAAGGCAATTGACATTGGCAACAGCCTTGAATAAAACAGACATCACAGCGTTTGGAAAAGGGGGCTGAGACATCCCGTTCCCCAGTACCTGACATTCAGAGTTGTATTCTGCTCTTGCAGAATTTATGAATGTACCAAGCAGGGTTCCCAAAGCCACGGCTTTGAGTCACAATTTTCAGAACCTTTTACTGACGCACGGTCCCCCAATTTGCGGTGTTTGCCATTGTATATGCGGCAGCAGATTAAGACGCTTCGATCTCCACGCTTCCATCTGTGGGTGCAATTTGGCTTTTTATCATTTGGAAATTTACTTATTCAGGTTCTGCGATGAGTGATCCGCTGGGTTGGAACATTGACTCCGAGTTGCGTGGCATTCGTTTGACTCGTTCATATCCCCCCGCCTCGAATTTGAGATTCCCTTTGCACTGTCACCTGTACAGACACCTCTGCCCCCGAGTGGGCTCTGCTCGCTTGACATTGATTTGATTGATCTCGGAGTTTCAGAGAGCGCGCCTCTAAGCCGGCGCTTTGGACTCGAGGGTCGGAAAAAATTGCGCATGTTTCTTCAAAACTTCCCGAACATCGCCAGGCTCACGAGAGGTGGTGGTTTCTGGAAACGAAGGTACGGAAAGAGATCGCGCGGGTTTTTGGAGCCTGCAGGCGCGGTCCCTCTGGGCCGTTGTCCCGTCGTAGTTGTGGGCTCTCTTTGCGCGTTCTGGTCTTCCCTCCCCACGTAGTTCTCGCCCCTCGTTAGCAAGGAATTAACCAAACTTTCGAGTGCAGGGGGTGAAGGAGTAAAAAGTAAAGATGCAGCTGTGAGTTCTTTTGCTCGTGCCACTGCTGGCCAAAAGAGCCTTCCCTTGAGAAGGTGGGTTTTTTATGTATTCTTCCATGCTGGGCAGTTTCTACACTGGGCGCTCTACTCCACCACACGTGACCTACCAATCAAATCACTATGGGGTGCTCATTCCTTTTGCAAAACCAAACTTGATCCCAATCCGACAATGGTCATTTCCCAGGGTATCTCCGTTCCGCTGTGCTTTGCGGTCGTAGCCCTGGAACAAAGGTGTAATTTAGTTCCCAACACTTGTTGATCGTGCCTTGTTCCGCTCGCAATGACCTCAAGCCCAACTTTGCAGCCTTTTGTTAATTTGGGTTAGATCGTGTAAATATATAAAAGTGTGGTTAAACCGGTCACCACCCGACACAGCCAACTAGAAAGGGTTGTCAAGTAAACAGAACGTGGCCAATTCGTCACTAGTACAGCACACCGGTGTGTTGGAGAGCCAAGCCGTACTAGTAACGAATTGGCACGTTCTGTTTACGTGACAAACCTTACTAATTGGCTGTGTCAGGTTGTGGCGGGTTTAACGACACTTTATATATTTCCGCGATCTGACCCCAAAAAAACCCCTGTATCATGGATGGTATTGGTTGCGAAAGCCTACAGCGTGTTAAACTCTTGTTAATTTTTTGCGAATTCTCAATGGTTGTCATGGAGACTGTCGGGGATCAGCACATCCGACACGACTAATGCTTTATCTCGGAGCACCTTCTGCCTCCTGCTCTTCAAGAGCACCGGATGGAACAAAAACAAATACAAATAAACCGTCTTCGACTTGAGAGCGGCTATCGGTAGAAAATAAAAGCTTCCATCAAACTTCACCTTTCCCCTCGACCGTCTCCGCTTGGCCGCCTTTCAACCCAGCTCACTCCCCATGACGTCTTGGATTAAAAAAGAAATCGCCAGAATCAACGGCACCTCCCTCATTGCTTGGAAATGTGTTCACAAACCGACGAATTTCAAACATCCAAGTGCATTCCTTCGCCCACCGGGATCTAGCTAGCAAGCGTCTGATGTGCCCCTCCGGTTAGCACGGTTGCCCTACGTACTGTGCGAAAGAAGTTCAAGTTCAGCCTTCTGGCAAGTGTGCTGTGAGCGTCCCCTGCCTCTTGTCCATATCTCTGCGTCCTTTCTCGCCGCGGCGTAATCACATCGCTGCTTCTAAATTTTTACTTTTATTTTTTTTTGCCGAGTTTCATATATCCCATTGTGTGCGTGCGTCTCTCATGCTGTTTGTGTCAAGAGCGGTTAGCGCGCTGCGTGATGAACCCGACAGCCCCGGGGTTCGATTCCCGTTCGCGGTCAACACCAGTGACGATTACCTGAACCGGTCCCGGGCCTCCTCTGGGTCGACTCAGCCTCAGATAAGGACCTGGTGCGGTGTGTAAATGTTACCACTGGGGAGAAAAAAGCGGCTGGGCGTGGTGCTGGCAACAAACCCCCTCGTGTGCCGTGCCAGCTTTCATAGGTGCTCGCGAATAACACTTGCCCCAGCAGTCCGTTAAGACTACACGGGGGATGTTTTGTTTTTTATGTTTGTCCCGCTTAAAGAGATTTCCCATTCTGGTTTGTATATTTGGCTTTGTTGTTTTTTTTTTACAAATCAGCCATCCATTGCAGAAGGGCACATTGTAAGCAAAACATTATTATTTTTTCATCTTCCACTTTTTATTCCAATTAATCGCACTGTTTCAAACTATATTTTAAAAAAATATTCAAAAATTATTTGATGCTACTGCCACCGCTTCGGCAGTAGTGCCCAAGCACAATTAACAAAACTCATTAATCAAAGACACCGCCTTAAATTACAAAAAAAATAATATTGGGCGACGTTTTGAGCAGTGGCCCTTTCATGTAGCACAAATATATGGAGGGCCGGATAAATATTTTGGGCATGTCACTGGTTCAACACGCGGATGCCTAAAATATAAATGTCACTTGTTTTTTTGTCCTTCCCCCGCACCTCTTGATTAGCGCGGTTGACTATCTACGGTGCGAAAGAAGTTCAACAGACATACATTAGCACTGCAAAATAACATCGCCGACAATAATGATGATGATGATGACGATGACAATGACGATGTCGATTATTTTGCTGCTGATGATTCTGCCACCGATGATGAAGCAGATGATACAAATGGTGATTCAAATATATCCGCTCGCGTTTGCTGCCGCTGTCGCTGCTTATGATGATGATGACATCCGAACATGAGAAGGGTGGCTAACAAGAGGACCCTTTGGTCAATCCTCCTCACTCTGTTGTGAGTAGCAGGTCGATACGAGAATCTCATTGCGGTGCTTCCCGAAGAGTCGTCGTGAATCGGCTTCCGCCACACGCGTGCTGTGTGGGCCTCCCAGTTGCAGACTACCGCCGCTCTCTGCGTACGAAACGCGGTCGCCTCCTCCGAAACTTCCCCACCCCCATGGCCTTCTTGTGGTCCCCTCTCCTCTGTGTTGAGCTGTACGTAGCAGCAGCAGGAGCAGCGGTAGTAGTAGCGGTGGCCTGCGTCAGCCCGGTCGATGGCCTCTATGGTTTTGTACACCTGGATGTGAGACCCGATGATGATCATCGTGATCGCGATGACGACGACTGCTATGGCAACGATGACGAAGGCCGGGCGTGCGTGTGCCCGCCGCTGCCCCCCCCGCCTCCCTCTCCGCAGCTGCGTGGAGGAGTACCGCCTGGGTCTGGACGGGCGCTCGTGCATCCTGACATCGGAGCCATGCCCCGACGCGCCCGACTGCCCGCCGGACGTGCGCCCCAACCCCAACGAGACGCTCTTCGCCGAGATGCTCCACGGCTTCGAGAACTCGTCCGGGAGCCTCGGAGGCGGCAGCCACGGCGGCGACGAGAATCGCACGGATCACCTCGGCAACGGCACCCGCTCGGGCGACATCACCAGGGGACTGATCTTCCGAATGACCTTCCGGTGAGCGGAAACTCGGGGGGGGGGGGGTGGGGGGTTGGGGGGCTGGGTGCGCGAGTGGTGTGTCTTGTTGCGTGGATGATTGTGTTGGCATGTGACAAGAGAGTGTGAGTGTTTGTGTGAGAGTGTGTGTGGGGAGCGGTGGTGTGGCGGTTAGCGCTACGCTGCGCTACGAACCTGGCGACCCCGAGATCGATTCCCGCTCACGGCCGACACCGGTGACGGTTATCTGAACCGGTCCTGGGCCTCCCCTCGGTCGACTCAGCCTCAAATGAGTACCGGGTGCGGTGTTTAGTAAACATCGCCAATGGGGAGACAAAGGCGGCCGGGCGTGGTTGTGGCCACCCACCCCCTCGTGTGCCGTGCCGGCCTTCATAGGTGCTCGCTAACAGCACTTGCCCTACAGTCTAGTGTGTAAACATCGCCATGCGAGAGACAAAGGCAGTTGGGCATGGTGCTGGCTGCTCACCTACTTGTGTACCATGCTGGTGTACATAGGTGCTCGCTAACAGAACTTGCCCCAAGAGTCTGTTAAAGACTCTACGGGGTGGGGGGGGGGGGTCTTTGTATCGGCGATGCAGTGGCTAGCACGCTGCCTTATGAACGTGGCGATCTGATTTCAAATCC
Organism: Petromyzon marinus; assembly: GCF_048934315.1. NCBI lineage: Eukaryota > Metazoa > Chordata > Hyperoartia > Petromyzontiformes > Petromyzontidae > Petromyzon > Petromyzon marinus. Next base: position 6,730,072 of record NC_133716.1, on the reverse strand, counting down.
CGGATATAGCTAGCATGACTGGTGAGTAATATCTGGACCAGGTTTTAAGCCTCCCCAAGATCAGCAGGACTCTTTAATGGTGCAGTGTGTAAACGTTAGCGCTGCAAATGCAGCCGAATGTGGTGTTGTCCACAGCACACTCTCATATGTCATGAAGGCCCTAATAAGATTAAGATCTCACTCAAAGCACTTGACCCAAACAGTCAGTGAAATATGCCAATGTTGGGGGGGATGTTTTCCTATGCGTGAGCATGTGTGTGTGTGTAATGTTTATCTTCCAGTCATTTCAATTCAGTCAGGACATTGGGTCTGTCCCGTGACCTCCTACAGAGAGCCTCCGACGCTTCACGTGGCCCCAAGGTGCACCTAGCCTGGCACCAGTACCCTGGTGACGACATGGCCACTTAGTGGCGAGTGACGGTTTGTTGGTGTTGTTTTTTGTGTCGGAAGCCGCGTGGCAGCAGTTCATTAACGCCACTTGTCCCAACAGTCCACAAGGCTAAGCAGTGAATCTGTGTACGTCTGTGGTGTATATCAGTGTTGGCATGTGTGAGTCCAGCTGTTTGTGTGTAATAACAGGGAGGGATATTCACACGTGTGGAAGGACACCACTTATGAAAGAGCCGGACAATCGTCTTCATAGCCATCCTATAACTGAGACGCGTGTTCTGTCTGTCCATCAACTATTTACAAAGCACATATATATAAAAGTGTACATGCGGTGTAAGTATGAAGCGTGATATGATAGATAGGCTTTTGTATCTATCTTAGCGCAAAAAAGCGTGAACTGATGAATCCTTGGAATTGCATTGGGAGGACAGAAATAGGAACGTGGATTGGAGAACATTCCCCGGTCAATAATTCAAACTGTAAAGAAAAGTCAGCTGGCTTGGGCAGGACATGTTGGTGACCAAAGGTCAAAAATAATGGCAGCCAAGGATTGGACACGTGTGTTGGATGGACAGCGACGGGAAGATTAAAAGTGTGTTGTTCGGAAATATGGAACTAACCGGAAAGAGGGGAAAACCAAACGGAGTAATGGCTTGACGACGACATAAGAGATCGGTGCCAGAAAGATGTGGCACAAGACAAAGGAAAGTGGAAACAAATTACTCAATGTGCAGTGGACACCTCTGGGCTATTTGCCCGTGGACCATGAGGATGATGATGAAGATGTGGAATGTATCCGAGAGGATGTCCACTGACCGAGATGCTGCGATGAAATCTGCTTGTGTATGCGAGTCCTCGGAGGATAACTACATCACAGGTTTGTGGGCTGGCGATGGCTTGGAGAGGCCTTCATCCAGCAGTGGGTTAATCAAAGCTGATGATGATGATGGGATTTTAAGGCCAGGATGATCCATGCAACGAGTTGAAAGGCGAACTCACCTATTAGGAAGCAATTTAATATATCTTTTTTTTAAAGACTTCAAAAACACATTTATTTCATTCTTTCGCAGGCACATTCAGCCCGTGAAATATAAATGTCCTATAATGCGTCATTAAAGGGGCGTTAAAATTCCGCTATTGCGAGTCTCCCCTCGATCGGAACGCCCTCGCGCGCCTGCTGCCGCCTCTGAGATTGCCGCCGCGCAATCCAAGGCAATTGTTGTCTCGGTTTGTTGTTGTTGTTGTTGTTGCACAGCCGTCGTCTCTCCGCGCACCCACAACGCAGAGGCGGGGGGGACTCCCAATGAGATAGACACGGGCCTGCGGGACAGCCCGATAACGCGAATTTTTTTGTTTTAATTTGTCTTGCTAAGCTGGGGTGGGGTTGGTGCGCAGACTGCGTTAAGACGCCGACACGTGCTTCGCTCGCCGTTTTTCTTTTTTTTGAGACGATGAAACTTGGAACAAAAATATCTCCCCCTCCGCCCCCCCCTCCGAACCACCCGCCGGACTGGGTAATGACGGGCTGCCTCTCGTGATTATCCAACACGGGCGCTGGTGGCGGAGACCTCGGCGTATAAAATCGGCACCAAATTCACTAGACGCCCTCGTTACTTGGGGGGGGGGGGGGAGAGTGCAGAGAGAGAGAGAGCGATCGTAATTTTTAGCAGAGGCTTTTTGTCGCAGCGCGTGCAGATTTAACGTCGCGAAGATCTCAACCGCGAGCAAAAGCTGATTTGCGCGCGTATCCCATAATCCTCTCTGGCTGTCTTTCCCTGTACATTGTAATGTCTCCCGCTGATGTAAATGCTGCTTTTTATGCTTGATTCACGCCGTCTAATAACAATGATCTGGGAGAAAAAAAATCTTTCGGAGTGTGTGATTCAACTGACAGAAAATTAAATCCACTTTTCACTGGGCAAGATCACCTTGGGTCCCTTGGAGTCCGGTATGGGGGGGGTGAGTGAGACTGAAATTCACCCCGAGATGTTTGGCTTTTTCCTCCAAGGCCTCGGACTGGATACAGAGATGTATATAAATCATTGCCTCGTACGTGCATTAGACGGGAGTGAATTTGCCCCTTGCACTGGGACGTACAATCTTAAAACTACCTTTACTGTATTCAAATAAGTGCATACTTGCCGTGGTTGTTATTGGCTGGAATATCACGGTATGGCAATTCTGGAACTGCATGGTACATTTCCACCACTCGTGCGTTTATCCGACCATTGATTGTTGTTTTTTTACGGCGTTTTTGCATAGAACTAGCATCCATTTTTATTTAATGGGTCATTTTGATTTAAAGCTTTCGTGACTGCAGGGATTCATATTCTTGGTTCTTTCGGTAAAGCCACGTAGAAGGGAAACAATACAATATATATAACAATAAAATTCTCACGACGTGACTTTACCGAAAGAACCAAGAATATGAATGGGTCCTTGCCTATAAACATCTTGCATTTCACCAAAAAACTGCTTTCAGAAAGCCTTACTCTGCTGATGACACAATGTGTGTGTCAAACTCACTCCAGAGTTTTCTCGTGTTGAGCCAATGCCGTTGAACAAATGCGTGGCCGATGGGATGTGTTAAGAGGAATTTTTAATTTCCTTTCTTGTTCAGAGACAGACATTGAACGCAGGTTATGTCTGCTGAGTTAGTTTGTAATCTGCAACTGTCCATAACAACCCTCAATGGGTTTTTCTTTCGTGCATTTGTATAAGGAGTTCGTTTTATGCGCTACGAAAACGTTGCCATTTAGAATCTTATTCGTTCTAAAACCACAGTCTTATTGACGGTTATGTTGAGTTGTTTTGTTACATTGAATACGTAATGCGCCAGTGCCATAGTGCATGAGCCCTGGCTAGTGCTGGGATGGGCGACCACCATGCATAGAACAAGTTATTGCGTGCCGCTGTCAGCAGGCGGCAGTGCGGCAAAAACGTTGCACCCCGAACAAATCCTTCTAAACGTCTTTGCCGATAGCCTTTACCAACCCGCACACTGAGCGAGTCTGGTCAATTAATGGCCATGACCGGCGTGGCACGGGCGAAGGCCTCAATCCAGCAGTGGAATGACGGAGGGCGCTGCACGCGGACATACGATCTCGGCCCGTACGGTGACACAAGGCGGTGAAATTGCTCGCACGGCCGAGGGAAATGTCGCAGCTCAAGTAGTACGAGACGTGCGTTGGGAATTGTAAGATTGCTCTTTTTTGCGCGTACCCTCTGTGCGAGTATGGCTTTAATAAATCAATCAGCCTTAGCTTTGGCGGGCATTATAATAGCGATATTTTATTTCCGATGGGAAATGGCTTTGGAAGATGGAAAGTCTTGAAATTTTGCAGCCGATGGGGGTAATTTTGCATGAGAATCAAACGTTGTGCTCGAAATTCAACTCGGAAGGGGCTGATTTCACGTCGGTGTCAATGCTGTTCTTTGTTTGAGCGGTAGCAATCGCACCAAACAAGCCACGAACCATGTAGTTTCACAACTCACAGTAAAAAATAAAAGGGGGAAAGTAATCATTGGGGTGCAATATAGCGATCGGTTTCGCATTTTCTTGCCGTTCGAGGGAACGTCAGGCAGCTTTACCATCCAGTTTGGCCGATCGCGTTACAGTGCGCTGCGGTAGCGAGATGTGATCTTCCTCGCCCGGTACGCAGGAGATTGTGGGTTGCGATCCCGACCCAGACGCCTGTACATCTGGAGTCTGCGTGTAGTCCCCGCGGTTTGCGTGGATTTTTCTCCGGGTCCTCCGGTTTTTCCCTCCACATTTAGAAGCGTGCGTTGAGAGTATTATGGCTGCGATACGTTTCCATGTGATGAGCCACTCGGTTTAGAAACTAAATTAATACATTTCTTATTTATTATCAGATGTATGTTTTAATAGCAAGAAAATCGATGGAAATGAATGCGTTTGGATTTAGCCAGGCTTACTTTTACATGTGCTGGACGTTATAAGTGTTATCCCCCATTCGCAGCGTGATTTAGGGGGGCTGCCTCGCAAGCCATCTCTACTGGGCGTGAAAAATGAATGTTGCTGCTACTGTCTGTCGCTCACACACACACACATTAGCATTCAGGGAGCACACGTTATTTCATGCCCCTCATGTTTTCTCACTGGGCTGTGGTTATTTTATAGACGTGGGATTATTATTGTTTGGCACATCAGTATTATTAATTGTGCCCCCCACAGCTTGAAGTACCTGGGTTCGATACCTGTGTGGAATTTCTATTTTTTTTCTGCGTGGGTTTCCTCCCATAGCTTAAACTACAATCTAATTGGTTTTAGCCAAACAGCCCCGTGCATGAGCCTGCTGAAATAGACATCCTCAGATTTGGCGTGGCTATACTGGGTAAACAAGTCATTCATATTATTTATTACGATTACGGCCCCATTGACATATTTTTATGTTTTACCTACGTGACTTTACCGAAAAACCCCCCCCCAAAGAGTATGAATCCTTGCAGTCACGAAAGCTTCAAATCTAGAAATATTTTTTTTGGGTTAGTTTTATTTTTTCTTTTACACCTTTATTTTCCTCTTAATTATACATCAACCTCAATGCTGCCATTCGCGTACACGTTTAGGCGGGGTTTTGCCAATTGCTTGGGGCTTATCATTGGTCTGATGGCCCAGCGTAGGGCCAATTTCTTTGTGGACATCAGCAGAGTGTTGTTTGTATGCTCTTTGAAATGTAATGCAGCAGAGGGGGATGCTTTTTATCTCCCTGCACCCAGCGCGCATGCGCAAACAATTAACCTGCCCGGTTACCACGACAACCTCAACTTACAGGCTGACCTTCATGGGGGGTTGTAGGCCTCAGATATGATTATTATCTGACGTTCTGAAATAAAGTGATGTTTCAAAAAATGAAAGTGGTTAAAGGTGCGGTACTGTAATTGTAGAGTTTAATGCCGCTGCTGGAGGAAAAGCCTCCAAGGATTCTGTTCTATTTTCTAATTTTTATTTTACCAGGTAAGGTTCCGCTGAGCTATTTAGCTGCTTTTTTTCAGAAGCACCATGGATGCAAATGATTGGTCAATGAAGTGGCTTATCACGTGGGAATCTATAGCAGACAAATACTCAGAGAAAAATCCACACGACCACCGGGAGAACTTGCAGACTCCAAATATACAAAAAACCGTCAGGGTCGGCATCAAACCCACGACCTCCTGCATACCAGGTGAAGGAGTTAAGATATCACGACCGCAGCGTCCACTTTTAGCCTACGCTTCCAATTTGGCCAGATACCTTCGAAGAGGTGGGAGTACCGACACTACACGCCATCACGTGCGATATGCTGATCGACTAACTGTGTTGAACCCACACCCTGGAGATCAAACCGACGACCTCCAGATTGACAATTTGCTCTGCGAACCATTACGCTCCGGAAGAATCCTGGTATTTAAATTGTTATTATTACTTATTATTATTTACAATGTGCTTTCATCTGTGAAAATAACATGCACAAGCGAAATTGCTTGTGCACGCTTTTTTTAAAAATTAACAAGAACAAGTCCCTTTTATTGTTCTTATTAGTTCGGCCCATCGGAAGACGCAACAAAAGCAGTTCATAAAAATCTTAATTCATTTTGTGTAATCCTAGTGAAACAAACACAACTATGCACATACGCCGGCAAACGCCCAATGTACGAGAACCGTATCCTCCAGATTATAAAGGCACCGCCACCTCGGCGGTGCCTTAGTTTCGGCTCCTGCGTGCACCGTGCCATATATTCCCACGCAGAAAGGAGGGTCCGAGCTGCCGACCAACGCGATTTCCGTAGTTGCGTCAATTCCGTCGTAAAGGCAGAGAGACACTCGGCCGTGACAGAATGATGCACGGCGGAGGGTTTCGAAAAAAAAAAAAACACGTGTCCTCCGGGTAGACTGGCTCTGCGATGGGTGTTGGTCGGGTCGCTGGGTGTTTTGTTGAGCGTGGCGTTCACGGCGTTTCTCCCCACGTGCTGAGAGCTTCTTCGGGAACTGAATTGAGCAGCTCGCGAGCAACGCGTGGCACCACCCGACAAAAACACGACGACGGAGCTGTACAGCACAATCGCGAAAACCTACTCAAGTTGCTCGGAGTCCAAATGATGTAGTTCTCTCCTGAATCTATGCAAGTGGTTCTAAAGAGCCCAGGAAAGCTAATTTGTACCTATCTAGTGGCACAACAAATCTCCTGCAGCCTTGTGTTTATTAATTTACGGGCTTGCTTTTCGTTTTTGTTTTACTTTATTCAGCATCCAGCGTAGAGCATAACTTTTTAATGTGCGTATTTGAGTTACGTTCATGCACTAGCATATCATGAATGAATAAATTATAGAACTAAGCTCTACTCGGCTGTTGGGGTTACCAGACATACAGCGCTGCACCCCATGATTGAAATACTTAAAGGTTTCTGGGAAAGGCAGAGCAGCTTTTACATGTAAAATTTTTTAATAAATATAACAAGCCAAAAATAATCTGGGGCAATCCACGCTTTCTTTGTATGCTTTTCTCAATGCCTGATGGTTTAAACATGAATTTGAGTCCGATTGGAGCTGCACTTTGGGCAACCAGCCAACACGCCCCTCTCTGACTTGTCCCGATAATCGGAGATAATATTCATTTGGAATTTGTGAGCACCATAAAATCTCCTCTTAATAAGTCCGGATGTCAAATGTAAACACGCAGCCCTGCCATTGCACGGTTTATGTCACTGCTAGGGGAAGGGCCTCCGCTGTAAGGAGCAATATTGGTTTGCATTTTTGTTTTCAAAATTAATTGAGTGCAGAGATGAGATATGGGCATTCAATGTACTGCTACAGTATGATACTGCATCTAAGCTGGACCCAAAGAGTGACCAACATAAAAGTAAGAAAATGGTTGCACATCGAAGAAGAACATGATGATGCAGGCAGTGATGAGAAGGAAACTGGCACTAGAATAACAACAGGAAGATTAAAAGTGTGTTGTTTGGAAAAATGTAAGGAACCGGGAAGAGAGGAAGACCTAACAGAGAATGGATTGACGACCACGACGACAACGACGAGGAGGACGACATCAGAGATTGGTGCCAGAAAAATGCGGCACTACTTGAGCACATGAGCACAAGACGGAGAGGACAGTGGGAACAAATGACGAAATGTGTAGTGGAGGACACCTGCTGGGGGCTATGTGCTCATGGATCGTGATGATGATGATGATGATGAATTAAGATCGTTGAGAGTAGTTGTTACAATTTGGCGAATTTTGACTGTGACGCCAGCGCACATGTCCCTCTCTTTTTCGAATGACACCGCGGGATATTTCACGTCCACCGCGAAGCAGACGGCACGTATGTGCGTATGTATGTTGAACTTATTTCGCCCCGTACGTAGCCTACCGTGCTAATCGGAGCTGCGGGAGAAAGGCAACGAACTAAATGCAACAAAAAGCAGTTCTAAAGAATTGGGTTTTCAATCTGGATGATTTAAATGCGCATCGCTCCAGTGGCTTCCGAATATCGGAAGGAAGAGCGTTCCAGATGGCCGCAGAAGCGCATCTGAAATCGTGCGATGCAGTGACCGTTCTTTGTTCGGTCGCTCGCCAAAATGCGCTGCGAAGATGACCGGAATTCGCGTGATGGTTTGTGCTCCTTGAGATCAGTAAGGTAGGTATGAGAGCGACGAGTGGTGTTCGGAGAGAGAGAGAGAGCGGGCAGGACGAGAGAATAACCGCGCGGTCTTAACGGTGCACGTAGGATCCCGCGCTGATGGGACACCAGCCAACCCCATCGCTGACACTCTTTTGAGGTGCCGCGGTCATGTGACCACTTCTGAGAGAGACCGGCAATGAGGAACGTCAGCTGTTTTCTCGTGTCTGTGGTTAGTGCGGGTCATAAAGGTGCCGGCATGAGTGGCAACCAAGGGAAGGAACGCATCTGCAAGGATGCCCACCAGGGATTGGTGGTGAGGTAATCGACTCTTCTGTGGGCACTTAGTCGGATTGTTGTTGCATTGCAGGATCATAAGATCTGGAGGTGGCTTTGGGAGGCCTTCATCCAGAAATGGATTAATCGTGGCTGATGATAATGATGTGAGAAGGCCACTATCATTTGGTCCGTGTTCATAGCTGACTTGGTTGACCTGTAGGCCCTCTTTGTTGTATGAAACGAGCTTCTAGAAATGTTCATCTTTTGTCAAATGTATCACAGATATGACAGAGTAGCCGGTTCTTATTTAGAAGATCATTATTGTATGGCTTGGTCGCATTGTGTCCTATTAATGTGTATTATTTCTATTTCCATGTTACCAGAATATGGGTCAAATAGTCAAAGTGATTCCTAGTTTAAATATTTAGAGCCTTGACCAATTGCTGGAAATCCAATGTCCCTATGCTGGGGATGAGTATCCATAAGACAACCACTGTTGGCTTCCCCACAAAGTGGTAGTCATTTCAATGAACCCAGACAGATGGGATGAGTCATCCCCCAACCATGAGTTGAACTCTCAACCCTCCAATTGCGAGGCACTCGCTCTACCGCTGAGCCCCCTGGGTGGAAACCTAATCCATTGGCAAAAAAAAACATTGGTGAATCATCCCTTTTTCATATTTTCTATGTATATTTTATAAAAAATATATATAAAGCAAGGATACATGTATAGATGAGACCTTTCATGCTTTTCAAAGGTTGTGCCAAAAGTGGTTATCCCAAGCTCAATATAACATTTAATGCATGACACATTATAGACCATTTTGAAGCAAAGCCTTAATTTCTTGCACAAAGATTATTGCTATAAAGCCGTTTTTAAGCCTTTCTAGCATTCCAAGGTCATTTTTGTGATTAATTGCGTTTTATAGCACCCACGGAGTGCATTGTCCTATCATATGCATTAAATGAACATCTATACCAATAGGATGTAATTGTATTTGTTTCCTACTGGGATCAGGCACTACTCATGTATTCTGGCCACACGCTATCCTTGTGATGTAACTGGGCTTTAAAAAAAATAAATGTAAAACGACCAGGCGATCGGCGTGCATATCCACGAGAATTACACTCGCCAAAGGTGAATGTATGGTTCGGAGGTCATCGGCGCCGAGCTGGTACTGTTGAGGTCCTGGTTTAGAATCCAGACAGCTGCCTCTGATTAACCAAGTCCTTGAGTCTACTGAGTTTGATGGTCCGGGGATGATCCCAAATAACAGCAAAAACAAAACTAAATCCCATCACTTAATTTGGTTTTAATTTAGCTCTGATAATAAAAAGATAGGTTTGATGAACTTGACTTGTTTATGTAGAGTGGGTAGGAAAGTCCTTCCATCTTACTCTGTGTGAACCAGAGGTCACTTGAAGGGATCCGAGGTAGTTCTGTGATATCCACTTCCGTGGGCTGCTCTCCTCCACTACTCCGCGAGGGATCCGAAGGGACACTTTATTTCTCGCGATGTGACGACGATTTCACTCATTGGGCAAAACTGACGATAACATTTTAATTTTCGCAAAAAATACAATACATTTATAGCGGCTATTTTTTTTTTGTCTACCGTGTCAAAAAAGAAAAGAGGGTTTGGAGCGGCAGGGCAGTGATTCACGAAGTGAGCTATAGGCCTGGCGATCTGCGCTTGAACACCGCTAACACCAGTGGCGAGGAAGATCTGATTCGAACCTGGACCACCCTTTGAATAACCCTTTGAAAACAACTGACCAAGACCTTGAAGTATGGTCAAACAGCCCCCATGACCAACACATTCATACAGCGGGTAGATTGTCAATGTCCTGTAATGATGGTCTTCATTCCGATGAAGCTGTCATGATCTGTTTAGCGACCTTTGCGTATAGTAACACTCGTCACAGTTTATATTTGGGGTAGTGACGTGGCCCAGCGGCCTTTTGCAGAGGTTCGTGGTTAGACCCCATGCGGCTGCCTCGGTTATTACTGACTGTGTACGGTGTAATAACCATAAAATGTGCGCCTTCTGCTTCACTGGGGACATTATTGGTCCCGTGACATCATTCAAAAATGAGTAGGCCGTTGTGTGCTGGTGTCATGGTTCAAAAATTTGACAAATTTCAAAAATAAAATGAATGCCAATAACTCAACAGGGATTACACGAAGCAATAAACACCTTTTACTGGCAGACTAATGCCGGAATGTAGGCCAGGTGCTAAATCACCATGTGCCCATGGGGACCGCTGCCACTGGGGGTGCCCGACGAATTGTGTTGCTATGTAATTATGCAAGTCACTCGTCACGTGTAAAGCTCCCTGAGAAAGCAACTGCTGTAAACCATGCCATATCAACAAGTATGCCGTTATCATCCTCGTTATTACAAAAAAAATTGTAGGTAATGGAATAGAAAATGCGAAGATCATATTTGCTCACGTATACTGACGTACATTTTTTTTTGTTTTACCCACAAGACTGTAATTCAAAAACGCTGCTTTAAAACCGCTTGTGTACACGATTGAACCGTTGATAAATTCCCAGGTTAAAAGTGTCCCGGGCGCCTCTCAATATCGCGCAGAACAACGGCGTGGCGGCAGTGCGATTCGAGCGCCGGTCAGCCATTGCCCTGGTGGATTTTTGGCCGGATCTGCCGGGATATTTATTTGTGCAGACTTTGCAAAGATTGCAGCAGCTGTGGCTGAGCCACGACAGCTGGGAGTGTGCAGATGGGGCCAAAGTCATTCATATCGCCACTGCAATCCCTCCCCTGTGTTGGTGTCCTTCTTTATGTTTGCCGGCTCAGAGGGCGGGCGAGCATAGCCGTATAGAAAGCACTCGGATCCACACACACACACACAAAGACAAAGATCCCCCGTATAGCCTATAACAAACTGTTGGGGCAAGCGCTGTTAGCGAGCACCTATGAAGGCCAGCATGGCATGCGAAGGGGGTGGGTGGCCAGCACCACGGCCGTCCGCCTTAGTGGCGATGTTTACACACTGCACCAGATGCTAATTTGAAGCTGAGTAGACCTAGGGGAGGCCCAGAACCCGATCAGATAATCGTCACAAGGGACAAAGACAGACAGAATCTGTGTCGCTAACCCAAACTCGGCCCCAAACTGCACAGCCAGGAGCTGTCCAAATCTCAACGGTACTAAACTGTTACGAACATCATTATCGCTGTTTAATTGTTGCGTTCATAAAAATAAAATATATTTTTAAAAAAACTACACCATGATCAGGCAGTTTCCAATGCTAATAAATCTATACTGCGGAAATTAATGAAGTTATCGAAATGGCATTTGTTTTTAATATCACACAAAGTAAACATTGTACATATCCATTTCCAATAGATGATGCATTTTTTTTAATTTACAGTTGCATGAGTTTTGTTCATATAATACTCTATCCACAGCATTCCAAGCGGGAATATTTATTGCACGTTTTTGTTCATAATAAGTGAGTAAGATGCTTGAAGCGGTGGCAATGCACTATTAACCTGGCGACCTGACTTAAATTCCCATCCCTCACTAACATCACTGGCGACGAGTGATAACTGAATCGGTTCTGGATGCCCATCTCCCTGCCTACTCTGCTCGCCCCCACCACTTCCTTTAACCAACCAGTGTTGACTAGCGTGGTGAAGTATGGTCAAGCAACCCTCATGGCATAGCATTGAGGCGCTTTCATCGAGCAATGGGTTGACAAAGAAGCTGAAGATTGTGATTTTTTTAACAGTCGGTTTGTTACAGAAACCTGCATTATATTTTAGTGAATGAGGGTTAAAGGAAGATTTGTAGACCTGTTATTGCACAGAACAGGCGTACATTTTTTTGCTGAGAGGCAGAAGTGAGAACTTACATGTAAACAATGTGTAACTAATTTTTTGAGATGGGCTATTACAGCCGATTGAGATTTACTTTGCAAAAGCATAAGATTTCCGTTCTTAACCACTGCAGCTCAGTCTTGCCATCCTGATAAGTTATTGGGGAAGTTAGGGTTTAGTATTGTTTTAGCTGCACAAGAAAGTTTTAAATTTTACGATCGGTAAACATTTGCAGTACAAACAACAGAGAGCAGAGAAAAACACATCCAAGTAACTTTTCTTCGGCACAATGAGAAAACAAATGTGCTGTTTGTCGGCCATCTAAAAGACGATGAATGCTTTGCGAATGTGTAATTGGATACATTTTGCACAATCATACCAATATTTTAATTCACAGTCATTTCATACAGATGCCTGTTGAAAACACCATTAAGAAAGGCATAGTTTGTACCAGTAATGGGCTCCTCCATTGGCATTAGCATTACACTTTATGGGAAGCAATTTATTTGATTTGCTGGTGATGCCATTCATATATTACGTAAGTGATTTTAGCACGGGACTTGAAGCAATTTAAAACTTTAAGCTAAGCCTGTCCTGTGAGTGAAACCAATGAGCGCTCTTGGCCATAATTCTTCAGAGCCCAAATTCAAACCCGTTGTTGACTGAACTTTTCGAATTACACATTTTCCAAATTGAAGCCTTTCTAAAATACTAGGATGTACGTATATTACTGTCAGTCTTGTCTCTGTTGGTCCTCTTGCCTAATGGCACATGAGGGGCTCAAACCTGACCTTCTGCACATTTCATTGAACACCAGCTTCAGTTCTGCCTCTTCTATGTATATGTAGTGTCAACGATTCAGAGACAGAGTTTCTAGGAGGCACTTTCTTTATTAACATCTTTCACGGTCTCGTCCGCACACTCCCCACAGTAGCTCAGCCTCGCCTGTACACAACACTGGCCGTCTAACACTGACGGCGCTGACCGAGATAGCCAGCTACTCTCCTTCGTAGCGCGATGTCTAGCGGAGACGTTTAGCGACGACGGCGACGAGACGACAGCGACGACGAGACGAGTCCACTCCCAGAACCGGCAGCCTCGGGCCCCCCGCTCTCGGCTCCTTTTATGCTCCCAGCGCGGCCTGGCACAGCGCTGACCGCGCCTCCCTTCGCGAACCCGCCAGCAGGTTCCAGGGGCCTCCAGATGGGGTCCTCCGTGACCCTTGCCCCAGTTCCTCCGCCCTGCCAACACGCCGTGCTCATGCTCACGGGCGTGCGTACTGCCTGCCCACCACAGTTGCCGCTGCTGTCCACCAGATGGCGCTATTACAGTACATCTTGAATTTCTTTCACACCATACGTAGCCAACCGTGCCAATCGGAGGTGCGGGAAACCTGGCCTCTTTCCCAACAACCGTGTCTTCCGAAACCTCCGACTTAGCATGGTTGGCTTACGTACGGTGCCAAAGAAGTTCAACGCACGTGCACACATACAGCTCGCTCTCACCTGTGAAGAGAGAGTGCCCAATTCACAGCTCATCGCCTTCATTTGCTCATTCACATTGGGTTACCCCGACTTCTCAAGCTGCTCTCGCGCTTCCACAATCACGTGCGGTCACGATCTCGCTCGCCCATCCGTGCGTGCTACGGTCGCAGTCATTTCCTGGCGAATGCTGAAATGCTCCATCTAATATCGCCAGGGAAAGTACACAGCGCAGGGCAGGGTCGCCCCACGCTGTGTACTTACGGTGGGGGGTTTTCATAGGCGGTGGTCTGGAGCATCGTAGATTGCCAGTGTGTGTCCGCGTGTCCAGGCCCGAGCGAAATGGGGGACCCAATTCTGTTGTGGTTGCAACTGACCTCTGCTATTTTGTTATTCACATTCGCTCACGACACGAAATGGATGAAATGCTAGAGCCGGTCATTTTCTTCGGCAAAGAACATCACTGCACCATTTGCACGTTTTGCCAGTCGCTATTTCTACGCAATTAGTTAGCAGCGTTTCTGTCACTGATAGGAAATGGCCGGGGTTGTGGCGGGGGGGGGGGGCGGTAGTTGGGGATGGGGGGGTTAAATCATGATGCTTTCAGAAATCGCAGCCCAAGCGTGACTCTCCTCAAAGTCAACGATAACATAAGGCTCAAATTCATTTTGCTGCCGCTCTCCAAAAGAACGTTTTTTCTTTTTTTTTTCTTAATATTATTTCAAGCACCAAAATAAAATTGAGGCTTTGGTTACAAAAAAAAGTTACCCTACAAAGCAGCATTTATCGAAATTATTAACTGAGGACATGTGTGGGCTCGTGCGTGTACATTGCAGCGGTTAGAGCGCTGCACTACAAAGCTGGCGATCCGAGTTTGATGCGAACGCCAGCGACGATCAGCTACCTCGTGCGATGTGTAAACATCGCCACTGGGGAGACAAAGACGGTCGGTCGTGGTGCTGGCAACCCACAGCCCCCTGTGCCAAGCTGGCCATCAAAGGTGCTCGCGAACGGCACTTGCCCCAAAAGTCTGTTATGGATTTACGGCTCATTTGTCTTTGGTCAATGTAATTACCATTGACAGAGTTCTGAATATCAAAAAAATGTAAATCTTCATGGGGAGCCGTAAACTCGCTGCTTGCTGTTCTGCCCCGACTTGTGACATTTAAAGCTGTTTTCCTAAGCCACTTAATGCAGGCCTGATTTATTCCTTGATTTATTCCTTGAGCTCATCAAAAATTATGGTAATCCGAAAGAAAAATGCTGTCCAGAGAAGAAAATTGCCTGAATTTGAAATCATTATTTAAAGAAAATGAAATGAAGATAAGTTTGAAGTAAAGGCTCAGTTTTCTATTGAAGATTGTAGGAAAAAATATACATGAAATACCGAGGATTTATTTACCCCAACGTGATTTTAATATTGTACAAAATCCATTTAAGTAAAACATTCAATATAGCTATAGAGAGGTTACTTTCCAAAGCCGCATTGATCCTACTCTACAGGTTTCACCCACTGCAATTGATCAGTGGTGAATTATGGTCAATTAACCCCCATTACTGCAAAGCATTGGGTAGGACTTCATCCAGCAGTATACTGAAAATGGGCTGTAACTTAATTCAAATTTTCATGAATTACAATAAGTTAAATGACTAAAGCCACATTATTATACGTGTAACCAGCAGCCCACAAGTCACTTGGATATGCCCCCCACCTCACCTTCACTCCCCACCCATGTGCCACATTGCCGCATCGGAAATTCACGATGATGCTAACGACGATAACTAAAGCAACATGATAACTAACAGTAACACTTCCAGTGGCCGTTCCGGGGTATGCTGACGTGCGTTCAGGATGTACCGTGTGCCTCGCAGCCGACTGTCCGACGTTTCGCTCCATGCACTGGGAGCCTCTTTAGGAATATTCAGGAATTATCTTTCCTTGAGAAGCTCCCCCAGCTCGTGGAATGAAAAACTCCACGGTGAACAATCACACGGCGCAACCCGAAAACACAGCCATGCAGCACAACAGCGTTAAAAACTACGCAGTAGTCGCATGGAAAGACTCGCATAGGACACAACATTTTTCTAATACCATTTAATCGCAGATATTTTTTTTGTTATTATCCGACTAAACTTGGCTGGGAGTTGAACATTTAATTATGCTGGTGCTAACGTAAAAAAAAAAAGCCCGCCACTTTTTTAAAATTTTCTTGCTGTGGTTTTCACACTTGATGATGATTGCTTGTGTTGCAGTCGAAACGTCGTGAGAATTTAATTGTTTTATATTTTTATCATTTTATTGTTTCACTTATACCGAAAGAACCAAGAATATGAATCCCTGCAGTCACGAAAGCTTTAAATCAAAATTTAAGTATGCCTCAGTTGTTTGGTGGAAAAGGGGGCTTGCTAGTGAGACCACCCACTCAGGATTCGTGTCTGGCTCCAATGTCATCAGTTGGCCCTTGCACTGAGAATTAAACTAGCCCGGGCTTG
Source organism: Petromyzon marinus (assembly GCF_048934315.1). Classification (NCBI taxonomy): domain Eukaryota; kingdom Metazoa; phylum Chordata; class Hyperoartia; order Petromyzontiformes; family Petromyzontidae; genus Petromyzon; species Petromyzon marinus. The sequence continues at coordinate 6,713,963 of NC_133716.1, read as the reverse complement.
TCTGGGAAGGCCTCTCCCATGGGCTTAGCTTCACATAAATGTCCCTTTCCCTTACCCTTTCATGTTACCCTCCTGTCTGCCTAGATCACAGCTGGAGGACGCTACAATTATACAAATGCACACCGGTTCACTGGACAAACGTTTATTCGGGTTCTGTTTGCTTCCGTAGAGTGGTCTTGAAAAACATGCATAAATTATGTATGAAGAAAATTTTCATTTAGAAATAAAATGAAGACGTAAGGAAGACCTCGGTGATGGACTGAACAATAGTGGAAATGTTTGAGGAATGGAGACTTCTATGGTCGAGTTTATGGATACGTTCGGGATATAAAACGTCACATTTTTGTACTTTTAAGAACAATTTTGGATATGTTTTTTTGGATCTTCAAATAATTAAAATTTCATACGAATGTAGGAGAAACAGTGGTGCAACATGACACCACTTTTGGCGGGAAAAGTGCCGAATTGACATCATGTTGATAAAGTCACTTCTTTTTTGGGTCAATCTGAAGCCACACATTCGGAATGTCTTGACATTCTGAATTTAGGCCTGACTTTTCTGATGAATCCACATCCCTACGATTGGCACAAGACACCAAATCCTGCACAAGCAATGGCAACACACTTTTGGGCCACTCCTCTACCTTTCAAGCAACTTTAACCTATTCTTAAAATGACGGGGGGAGGGTTTTTTAAGATATCACGGTTTTTTTTTTTTCTTCACGTATGAGCGTAATGCTCGCGGAGGGTGTAAGAGAGGAAAATGATGGATCGATGGAGTGGAGTTCAGTTTAAATGTGCAATTGTATTGAGGGACTGGATTGTTGTTGGCTTGTTGTGGTCTGGGATTGTTTTTGTTGTTGTTTTGCTGCCTTGCCCAAGCTTGGGAATTGGTGTACTGATGCAATTTTAACTTATATACTTTTTCTATGTTACGTTTTTATTTTTAGCGATTTGCTTTTCTTTCCCATAATTTGCACTGCGATGGTTTTGTTGTTGTTGTTTTAAACATTCTGACGTGCCCCCTTACTGAACATCTGTGAGAAGAAGAAGACGAAGAAGAAGAGCTTCATAGCTCATCGGATTTCTCCAGGATAAATCAAGATCCTGATTCGGAAGGGGGTGTCACTTAGAACGGAGAGGAAGGTGTCCGTAAGCATCGGCAGCAGATGGGTTGTGATAACGACGATGGCCACGAGTGGAAGACTCCCATCGCTACTGCCGTTGCCGGAAGTTTCTTGACCCAGAGGCCTGTGTACGGGGGGGCTGGATGGGAAACAATAGAAATGTGGCGGACTGAGCTTCCGCTCGTTCGCCAAAGCTGCAACTATATCTCTTAACATTCACATTCTCTTGTGGGTGGAATGATTCATATATTAATATCATGGTTTCATGATGAGTGCATATAACCGCTTAAAAGATGTCTTGTCATGTTTTTTTCTTCATTCGCGTGTGTTATATGTTAATGGATTCGCTGCAATGCTGCAGCCACTAGAGGTGCTACCGTTCATTGGAATAATTGATTCCGTAATTACATTGAGACTGAATCTTGACAAATGCAATCAATCGCCTGTGGAAGGGGAATCGTTCTAGCCCTGTTAGCACTGTGATGCCACTCTGCGGTTCAATTTCTCCACCCATTTAGGGCCGCCTTTCCAATGTCTGCCCCGAGCTGTCTCCACGGGCCACGATGCACTCGGGAAATTTTCAGGCAATCGCTGATAGCAGTCTTGTACTGGCAACAGGTTTTCCGCACCCTTTTCTCCCGTAAAAAAAAAACTAAAATTGCGTGCTTTTTTTCGGTCGCCCAGCTTGTTGAAAGTAAGTTTCCGAAGTTTTTCTCCGAAACGTCGGACATTCTGCCGGACGACACACGCGGTACGGTTAGACCCGTACGGCGCTACTGCGAAAACATACGTAGTGAAAATGAGTGGCTTTAAACGTGGACGGAGGCGATTGCTGCTGCCCCCGATGCTCAACGTTTGGCCGGCCATCGGACAAAGACGGGTCACTGCATCGCGCACTTTCAAACGCGCTTCTGCGGCCATCTTGAACCGCTCTTCCTTCCGGTATTAGGAAGCCACTGGATTTGTGCACTTTTAAATCACCGAGATGGAAAACTCATTTCTTGAGAACTGTTTTTTTGTGTTTCGTTTGTTGTCCTTCACCCGCACCTCCGATTAGCACGGTTGGCTACGTACGGTGCATGAGAAGGTCAACATACATACATTAATCCATTATAGAGGTTTTTGGGTTAGATCGCGTAAATATATGTGTCGTTAAACCCGCCACCACCCGACACAGCCAACTAGTAAGGTTTGTCACGTAAACAGAACTGCCAATTCGTCACTAGTATAGTACACCGGTGTGTTGGAGAGCTAAGCCACAACATTTACAATCTGAGTATCTAGGCGGTGTGTGCTTTGTTGCGAAGGTGTTCACTTCTGGGTACCTTTGTAAAGAAACGTACATTATCTGTTATTCCGGATGATGCGCTGTCCTCCTAAGAATCGACATTTTGGGCATTTTCGGTCATTACATATTTAAGTAATTTTATACTCATTTTAAAGTACCGTTTTTTTTAAAATAGCATTTCAGTTTCACAGTTTTGTGTATTTCCACATACGGTATACACGCACACACACGGGAAGATGCCGTGGTGTAATGGTCAACGCACAGGACTTGCAATCCAGAGGTCGCCGGACTGATTCGATCTCCCGGCGCTTGAATCCTCCCCCAATGCCTCTGGCCACCCAGCAGCAGCACAGATCGGTACATCCACAGTCGATTGACAAGTTGCATGTGGTGTGGGTAAAATGTGGGTACTCTGGCTCCTTCTAAGATAACAGCACGGCATGGGAGAGTAGGCCAAATACCATCTAGAGCTCATTCTATTGGAAGGCTTTCCACCAGCAGTGGCTTGAACGAGAAATTGCAGGGCTGAACCTTTTACACGTACATGTACGCACACGTGCACATGGACACGAATTTGAGCTTTAAAATACGTGTATAAAATATTTAAAAGAACGTGATACCTTTTACTTGTTTATTTTGCACACACAAACGCATATTTTTTTTTATAATATATCGCGATTTATATACACAAACGCACACAAATAAAAATGCAAGCTTACTAGAATTCACAACCGCTGTCCCTCTTAGCTTGCAGTCGCACAGTAATTCAGTGGAGATATGTGTCAGCTTATTTTTCCAATTTAAAAAATCAGCATAAATCAGTATGTATTGCTCCAAGTTGTTTTAGTGGTTGCATTTTAATTGCAATGAAAAGCCATTGCTCGTTTTCTAGTGGGGGGAGGGGGTTGGGGAAAGAATTATACGAAACGCATCGTAATATTCGTCGCAAAGAAAGTAAATTTCTGAGATTAATTTCTCGTCTCGCCTGTGTGCGGCTGGGATGTGTGCTCGGGCTCAAGAAAACAAACGTGATCTTTCCAGCCGCTCGTAAGCCTTGCTGACTTTCAATTTGTGGCATTTCAATCCGTCTCCTGCAAGTCGTTGTTGGCTGCAAGTCCCAGATGGAATTGGAGGTCTAGTTTTCTTCCTTAACCTTCTTGTTTATGACCAGCCAATAGCCCGCGGAGGCACGGGCTAGCATCTCTTTTGCAAATGGGGATGCGAGGATAGAGGGGGCAGAGTGGGTCCGACGAGCATTGTGGACGTTCAAAATTCAGCGCCGCCTGCAGATTTAATAAAAATACGCCGCCCGGTCAACGGACCAACGGTTCTTCTGCCGAAGTCACGGCCCTGCGACTTCCCAGGCTACGATGGGGGGACCGTCGAACGTGTACGTCGAGGTACTCGTCGCGCAGGCTCGCCGTGGGTACCCTTATTTGTTTGTGCGCTCACTTTCACCGGACACACCCCACTGCAGTCATCGTGGGTGCGGTGTTTGGGGTCCAGAGATCACCCGGTTGGATTTCGTTCCCCGGAGTGGCGGTCGAAACACTGGTGCCAGGCTTATTCAATGTCCCCCCCACCACCCACTCCACACCACCTCTGTCCGCCCAGCAGTATAAATGGGCTTACCGCAGTTAAGTCGATCGCCAAGTTGCTTGTGGTTGGGGTAAAGTGAGGGTACACCCCATATTCCCCCCCCCCAAGACACGTCTCGTCAACGTGGAAGAGTAGACCAAGGACCTTCTCGGGTTCGTTTCAGTGGAGGCCCTTCCACCATCATTGGAATGAGCAAGAAATTTGCAGGGCTGCACCTTTACCGTAATTATAATTTAATTCAATGCATAAAATTCCCTCTCTCCTCTCTCGACCAATTTTTTTTTTACAATTTCTCTTTGGGCATCGAGTATAGCTAATGGACTGTATGCTGACTTTGAGATGTGGTGAATTGTCTTGGTTATTTAGAATTTTACTCGAGCATTAAGCTATTACATTAAATAGGCCACTATAGACATTTGTTTAAAGCCTGCTCTCTCCAATGCAGAAGCTGTATTACACTTTCCCCATGTGCACATGAAAATAAAATAAAATAAAAATCCCTAATAAATGACTCTGCTGAGGTAGAGTGCTCCGGCAAAGCTCAGCTGCAGACTCCTTTCCACTCAAAGGACTCGCGCATGCACACACGCGCGCACACGAACACACGCTCGTACGCATATGCGGGTGCACCAGCCGGCCTCTGGAGAGAAATCCTGCCATCTGTTTCGTGTGATTCTCCGTGGCATCGAGCGAGACCAACTGCAGTCTTTGTTCCGCTTGCCTGCCTCCTTAACCCGTTCGCATTTGGCCCAGACGTCACCTCCATGCCTCACTGCCTGCCTGTGTGTAAAAAAAAAATCCCTTGCACAATTAAGGATGAAAATATAGTGGAAAACATCACTGTTATTCCTGCTGTGTAGACAATTTTTTTTGTCTTTTTAGGTTTTTCTTTGTGTTTAAATAGTTTTATTTTTCGGTAAGTGTATCAACTGGACCCTACCAGTGAATGAATGCTTGTTAAACCTATTTCGCACCACACGTAAGCCAACCGAGCTAATCAAAGTTGCAGAGGCTTTACACTAAATTGTGTGTTTATGTAGTGTGGAGTGGTGGTGTTGTAGTTAGCACAGTGACCCGATGAGTTTAATTCCCAGCCACGGCTAACCTCTGCTTCCAAGTGATACATCAGCCAGTACGCGGACTCTCCTAGGTCTACTCAGCCTCAATTGAGTGTGCAATGTAAATGTAAGCACTGGGGAGATAAAGGAAGTCGGGCATGGTATTGGCCATACCGACCCTCTCATGCACCATCCTGGCCTTAATAGGTGCTGTCTAACAGCATGTGGTTATATATTTGTGCGCATGTGTGGCGGCTGCATGATATACGCGATGATTCAATTAATCAAATTATTTGGTAATTCCGCTGTTGCAGCGATGCGCGAGCACAAATAACAAAACAATACTCAACTCATTCGTCAATAACACTGCCTTGAAAGGAATAGTATCCAATTCGGCAATGGTTTGAGGAATGGTCCTTCTGCATAGAACACAGGGAGGGCAGAGAGGTGGTGCACATGAGTTAAACTCTTATCCAGCTGAAGAAGGTCCATTGTCAAAACATTTCACCAATGATATAATTTTATTTTTAAGGCCACAGTGTTATGAACGACAGAAGCCAGTGCTGAGTTAAGTTGGCGATCCAACAAAAAATGGTTGCTCTCATTTTTCCATGACGTGGAAAGACAAAGATCCCCATATAGCCTTTTAACAGACCGTTGGGGCAAGTGCCGTTGGTGAGCACCTATGAAAGCTGGCATGGCGCAACGAGAGGATGGGTGGCTAAAACCACGCCCAGCTGCCTTTGTCTCCCCAGTGGCGATGTTTACACACTGCACTTAATACTAATTTGAGGCTGAGTCGACCTAGGGGAGGCCCAGGGCTGGTTCAGATAATCACTGGTGGTGGCCTTGAGCAGGAGTCGAATTCGGTCCACCGGGTTCGTAGCGCAGTGTGCTAACCACTGCGCCACCGCTCTCCATAATAATATCCACACAGACTGACACTTAATGGTGATGATGTCCCCACTGCATGCATGCCACGACGCTTAACACCTCGTGAACCCCTGCGCATTTAATTTCAGGACGTGTTAAAATGTGCAAACATTTCTTTTATGTGTGTTTATAAATACCCGGTATAATATTTACGAGTGCCGCCAAATGTTTGCGAATTTCTCACGTGCAAATAATTCACACATTTGTTATTTTCATTATTTATTCCTGCTAAAAGAAGTTAATTAGCTCTGATGCGAGCGGCATTCGTGTCTCTTGAATATACGTTGTATCCCACTAGGTTATTAGAGCGCAAACATGGTGCATTAATTCTTTTTTTGTACCTTGTGTTGGCAATTATTTATTTTAGTTCTGCACCTGCAGATTTGAAATGTTTTGACTCACCCTGTATATGTGTACAGATTGTACACCCATATTGTGCTTCAAACACATGTACTTGCACAGCGTAATATCTATATAATAAGCCACATCTTTACTGTGCCATGTGTGTGTGTGCAATGTGGCTCAGAGATGGGATAAACGGAGCCAGTACCGCTGATAACCCTGGGTTTGAATCCAGGTATCAGCCCGTCTGTTAAAATGAAGCAAATTGTTCGGTGCTGCTGCATTGGCAGTGGTGCACAGGCACAAATAAAAAAAACCCAGCATGTTTTCCACTAAGGCTAGCAAATGTGAAGCCTCTTCTCCTTAGTGCTGGTAAGAAGGGCCATTGCTAAAAATGTCACTTTATTATTATATTATTATTGTTGTTATAGAAAAATAATGTTGAAGGTCACGGTGTTATTGACGAACGCAAGTCGTTCCGTTAGTTGCGTTGGACGGGAAAATTATTTTTTCACGGAGCACGTGCGATATGCGTGCACTCAAATTTGGCAGGGCTTTCTCGGTCATCCTTGTATTTGTGTGCCTCGGTTATGGAGATCATCGCCGATGGGTTTAAAGAAGAAAATTAATGGGGGAGGGAAAAAAATGCTTGTATCGTTTCTCTAATCATCATGGCCCATTTGAAGGTCCAGAGAGTTGCAGGATGAAAGCTGTATTAATTGACCTTCTAGCTAATCTGTTATTTTTGCTGCTTCTAAGCTCGTTATTTTCAGCGGCAGAAGTAAGATTATAGTTGGCCTTTTGTTGCATATTTAATAATTTAACTGGTGTACTGTAACCTTAATAACTGAATAAATAGATGTTCTGGGACATTAATACATATGTATGGACACAATTTGAAATATAATGACACTAAATAATTCTTAGCATTTACCTATTGTCAGACAAGCCGATAAAATCCGCATTTCTCTAATGTCCTTTGTTGCCCGACGGTAATGGAATATAGACTTAACGGTTTAGTTTAAAATAAAGCCTGCAAATAGATGCAGAAACAAGCAGTTTAATTAATGTTCAGTGCTTAAATATTTATTTAAAGCAATCATATCTGTTAAGTGAAAATGTTATTTTAATCGCTAACTCAATCAGCTTAATAATCGGCTGCATAGGCTTCGGGGTAGCGATGACCTTTGTGTAATAATGCAAATACAAAGCTCATTAAAAGCCATATTTTTACATAAACACGCTGATAATTCCAATGTGGGCACAGCAATTCAAGCACTGATGCCAAATATACTACCGTATTCCCCAGATTATGATACACTTTACCCCCCACCCCCATGTGTCTTTTTAAACCAAAAGTTTTGGGTGTGTATTAAAATCAGGTAGGTGTGTGTGTGTGTTATTGTCGATGTGGGGAGCGTTAATGTAGCAGTTAGCATGCAGCACTATGAACCTGGAGGTTCGATTCCCGTTCACGGCCAGCACCGGTGACGATTATCTAAACCCGGTCCTAGGCCTCCCCTAGGTCGACTCAGCCTCAAATGAGTACCTGGTGCGATGTGTAAATATCGCCACAGGAGAGACAAAGGCGGCCGGGCGTGGTGTTGGCCACCCACCCCCTCGTGTGCCGTGCCAGCCTTCATAGGTGCTCGCTAACAGCATTTGCCCCAACAGCGTGTAGCCTATACTGGGGGATATTGGTCTTTGTGGCCAGAGCACCGGCCTTCATAGGTTCTACTCGTTAACGGCACTTGCCCTGGAAATGTGATCAGGCTATACGGGGGATCTTTGTCTCTGCTGCCATGTTTGTGGGGAACGGTAGTGTAACCGGTAAGCGCACCGCTCTATGAACCCGGCGACCCAGAGTTTGATTCCCGCTCACGGCCAACATCAGTAATGGATATCTGAACCGGTCCTGGGCCTCCCCGAGGTCGTGCCACGTGCGATGTGTAAATATCGCTACTCGGCAGACAAAAGGTGGTAAGCTTGTGGTGCTGACAACCCACTCCCCCCCCCCCCACCTTGTGTGCCAGATCGGCCTTCACAGGTGCCAAAAGTCAGATTAGGCTATGTGGGGCATCTGCGTCTTTGTGATCAGATTTGTAGACATTTATCAACCCTGGGCAAGGTTTTGCATAATTTCAGCCGGAACAGTGCGGACCGCTGCTCTGGGATTTATTTGGGCACGCCACATCCGTCTTTGCCTCATGTAGTCCATCCGATGTTTTTGTTCTTCAATAAACCTGTTCATATGATGAATGCAATATAGGGGTACAATAATAATGATAATGGATTGTTGTGGATAGGGGGTTACCTTGTACTCGAGCGGAAGTGGCTTATGCCAATAATCCCTCGCGAGACGGTTCTTTAGCGTTCATGCAAAATAACTGGCGTGTTGTTTTTTTTGTAGTTGTTGTTGTTGTTGTATTGCTATGACTACTGCTACCATCGCTGTCGCAGCAAGCCTCCTCTTCGCCCTCAGGCACGACACAAGGTGTCTTGGTTGGTGTTGAGGGGAGCAGGCGGTGGGGCGGGTGAGCCGTGTGCGAGGCGAGGTTTGTCACTTTCGGGGTAAAGCTTTCCAACTCATAATTGAGGCTTTTTGGGTTAGATCGCGTTAATATATAATAGTGTCGTTAATTCCCGCCACCGGTGTGCTGTACTAGTGACGAATTGGCCACGTTCTGTTGACGTGACAACCCCTACTAGTTTGCTGTGTTGGGTGGTGGCGGGTTTAACGACACATTTATACATTTACGCGATCTCACCCGAAAAACTTCTATTGTGGATGACATCGGTCGCGAAAGCCTACGTGTTAAGCTTCCCAACTCGTTTATTTGACCCTCTGACGTTGCCGTCGAGACTCGCAGGAAGTGTGTACACATTTGTTTTTTTTTTGCCGGTTTCATAACAACAGCGCAATGATAAAGGGCTCCATTTATACCTTAAAATGAACGCTTCTCCTGGGAGCATGGCCTGATGTGATGTCTAACAGCTGAACAGCAATTAGACTTTTGCGACGCTGGCAGTGTTGGACGGAATGCGATTACCGACTAATAACGAAGGCTAATAAACTGATTAATGGCCATTGCATACACTCGGTTTCATACAAAGATTTAACGATTCACCCAGTAAAATAGGTCCTGACCCTCGCAACACATGCAGTGAATTGTCCGTCTAAGAATCTATTTTTTCTCATTCGTTTTTTTTTAAGAGCCGCTACTGTAGATTCCAGCACCTAAGATTAGCACGGTTGGCTACGTACGGTGCGAAGGAAATTCAACATTCATACATTGCAGATCTGTAATGTATGATTGATGAATCCTCACCGTTTGGGGTCATGATTCAATGCAAGCCAAGCTGGGACAACTCGTCAATCAGTCGAATACAAATGCCATCGACTTAAAATGTAATCGACTAAGTTGCTGCGTGGTCGATTGATCCGTTCATGCCCGTTTAAAATTGGCGGTCGAAACGAGCCTAGTGATGACATCACTAGGCTCTGCCCATCACCTCCCATCCAGCGGCACACGTGGGAACAGAGGTGAGACTTTTTTCAGTTCTTTTCATGTCTTTTGATTAGTCGAGTAATGTAACATTATATGGAGAGTAAGAAATTATATAAATAATCGGTTAGTCCAGCTCTATATTCCAGAATATTAACTTTTTGAAGAATGGTAAGTGATCGAAGTCACAACTCATGGCTAAAGAGGATAAAGCGACTCCAATGTACACAATGCAATGATAAAAATGCAATTTGTAACGCATGCAATAATTTGCAGGCACAAATGACCATGACCCTGAGGCGCAAAGCCACACTCAGTGTCGCTGGAGAGCCAGGCGAGAGAGGAGGTGGGGGCCTTGAAGTGTCTCTTAGAAGTCGGTGTAAATTGAATGCTGCTGCGAATGTGCAGCAGCGGTCTTCCATGTAGAGAGGAAGAGGAGGTTGTAAGTCACTCTTCGGAGAGTTTTCCTGTGAGCTGTAGCGCAGTGTGATAGCAGCGGAGAGAGGTGTGGTGGATGACTGAAAGAAGAGGCGCAGTGGCACAAGCAGCAGTCGATCTTGTAGCCGGCCCTGCTGGTGATGCTGGGAAGCCAGTGGAGGAGGGAGTGGACGCAGGAGATCTTGTAGCTGGGCCTGCTGGTGATGGTGGTTAGCCAGTGGAGGAGGGAGTGGAGGCAGGAGATCTTGTAGCTGGGCCTGCTGGTGATGGTGGTTAGCCAGTGGAGGAGGGAGTGGACGCAGGAGATCTTGTAGCTGGGCCTGCTGGTGATGGTGGGAAGCCAGTGGAGGAGGGAGTGGACGCAGGAGATCTTGTAGCTGGGCCTGCTGGTGATGGTGGTTAGCCAGTGGAGGAGGGAGTGGAGGCAGGAGATCTTGTAGCTGGCCCTGCTGGTGATGGTGGGAAGCCAGTGTAGGAGGGAGTGGAGGCAGGAAATGTTGTAGCTGGCCCTGCTGGTGATGGTGGTTAGCTAGTGGAGGAGAGAGTGGAGGCAGGAGATGTTGTAGCTGGCCCTGCTGGTGATGGTGGTTAGCCAGTGGAGGAGAGAGTGGAGGCAGGAGATGTTGTAGCTGGCCCTGCTGGTGATGGTGGGAAGCCAGTGGAGGGGAGAGTGGAGGCAGGAGATGTTGTAGCTGGCCCTGCTGGTGATGGTGGTTAGCTAGTGAAGGAAGGAGTGGAGGCAGGAGACCTTGTAGATGGCCCTGCTGGTGATGGTGGGAAGCCAGTGGAGGAGGGAGTGGAAGGAGAAAAGGGGAGGGTGACTTGAGCGAGATGGTTCGGCAACTGTTGGAGTTTCTTTTGAGATTACTCGATTTAGATCGAACAAGGATGGAGTTGCAATAATTGAGACGAGACCCGACTACGCTGCACGCACGGGGGTTGGCGATTTTGGTGGTGATGAGTTGACGTCAATGACGGGAGGGCTCACAGGTGTTAAGTTGCAAGATCAGACGATGTCGTTGGTGTAAATTGTCAAAAAGAACGGTGGAGTCGAGAGTGACGGTGGTGGTCATATTTACCAGCTCGTTGTCTATCTACTGCCGCCCTCCCCACCCCCACCGCTGTACCCTTTCCTTTCAGGGAGAACAACTTCATGAAGGATTTCCCGCAACTTGCCGACGGACTCGAGGTGATGCCTTTGCCGCCCGACCAGCAGTGCCAGGCTCACCTGTCTGACCCCAGCCCTGCCCTGCAACAGCTTAATGGTAATGCCATTACGCGTGCTAAATTGACTCACCACCTCTTAATTATATAGTCATTGTAATGAATACGGTGGCCTAGCGTGGTTGGTATGGGGTCCTGGTGCAAGGAATGAAATGGGGGCAGCCCCTGTGCTGATCATTGCATCCCACCCCCTGTGTTGCCCCGTGCCTTGCCCCCCCCCCCCCCCCGCCATATGGAGCCCGGTGCGTTGCACTGCCCACACACTCGATAGCTACTCAATAGTTAAGACCGAACATCATCAGTCGCTTTATCAGTTGTATGCCTTTAGCCATGAATGACTAGAGCAGAGGTTTCTTCTCTTGCCGTGGCACACAAGTAAAGTAGATATGCAGTAATTAGGGCAGTTACATTTATTTTGGTCAAATTATATTTGAGCCCGAGGAATGCATCGTGGGGCGCATTCTGATTAGCCCTCGTAAGAACAAAATGTGCCAGCAACATTTTATAATGTAACCTTCAACATTAAGTTTTGTTTTATAGTTTTGTCTGTTACCCAATAGCTACTATTAGGTAACTGTTCATGTGCCAATAAATAAAAACTGTCAATCAGAAAAAAAAATTACGAAAAAATTATCTTGCCCCATGGTGTAAAGTAGCGTATCCAACCATTATCATTCACCGTGTCTCTCCGGCCTCTCTATATTTGTATGTGCTACGGATAAGGGCCCTTGTCTCAGACATCCTCTATTGTGCATTTGTCCTTTGAAGGCCACATTGTTTGTGACGAATGGGTCGAGTTTTTTCGGTTAAAGTATAAGTTAGAGCGACGGGGTGAGAAAAGGAGAAATAAAAATAAAAAAATAAACGCAAAGGCGGTGACAACTCGCATCAGAGAGTTTGAAACAATCGCTCAGCTCAACAACTCAAATATAAAATCATGCTGGTTAAACACCTCCCCAACACCGGGGCCCGACTGCTCGTGTCAGAGCAATGAGTCAATTGGAAATGAGTTCTTCTTCCGCGCGTTAATACCGGCAAGAGTGAGCGATTGGTGGCCAGAGAGCACTCAACGCTCAATAAGAACAGCATGGCCCGGGAGGCTGTTTAGAAGCTATAACTATTGGTCGAACACAATACCGCCAGATTGAATGCGAGGAACACCCACTCACAGTACACAACATTAAGCTTCCCATATCAATATCTCAATATCACCTTTCTGCTTTCCCATAAGTCTCCTTGTCAATTCAAGGTTCCATAAATTAACCCTCCCCTTCACCTCCCCCCTTACCCCCACCTCACCCCCTTCCGATTGAAATCAGTTCAGCAGCCAAGTAAGTATAAATCAAGTGGCAGGAAAAATCAGACATTAAAGGGATAGTAAATTATATAATTGCTTTAATATTAACATTGCCTCTCTGACTAATAGGGTTGGAATAAATTGGGGTATCTAATAGACAATTCTCATTATTATCCACCAAAAGTCTCCCGCTGAATAATAGGCATTAATGTCTGTTACTAATGATACTGCATGGCCATTCATTAACACAGGAAATCCAGACCAAGTCTCAGTACTCTTTCATGAGCGTCCTGCATTGGGTTGTTTGGCCATTTTTGTTAAATTTATTAATGGTTTTGCTTCACGTGGGAAAAAGCCACAGTGCCTGAAGAAAACCCACCATGCATGTTATAGGAGACACTGAACCCTGAACTCCTGAGCACATTGCAGCTGTATGCCCAAAACAGCTAGCAAGCCCTGGTGGCCACCACCCATCCAAATACTAACCCAGGTTAAAAGTTGCTTCGCTTCTGAGGTCTGACGAGATGTGATACACATAAGGTGCCACCTGGCTTGGTATTTACATGTGTCATTTGGACGAGAGTTTGGACCTGGTATGCCCCTGGATGGCTGGCACGTTGCCCCACTCGTAAATATCCCCTTCACATCAGAATGTTGACATTACATATTTTTTCCCCCGATTTTATTCCAGTTGTGCTATCGATGTCAAATCACGAGTAGAAGAAAAATCCATTCGGCTCTCCCACAGGGCAGTGCATTCTTTCGTGTTAGAGAGCCGCCCATGGAAGTGGACACCACAGAGCTACCTTTGAGATTGCTTAAAGTGACCACTCGTCCACACGGTAGAGGTCGGCACTTTCCCACCCACCCTGGATGTGAGAGCAATGTTTGTTGTATGGTGGTCGGAATGATATTTTAATTCTGAGATCTGAAATTTAATGTGATGATTGGGTTTTTTTTGCAGTCGATTGTGTTTGCGATGACATTTAGGTTTTTTTATGGTTCGATCTTATAAATATAATGTGTTGTTAAACCAGCCACGACCTGACACAGCCAATTAGTAAGGTTTTTAACGTACACAAAATGTGCCAATTTGTTACTAGTTCAGCATACCGGTGTGTTGGAGAGTAAAGCCACAACATTTACAATTCAATTACCGTGACGTTTCACCGGTAATTACAACCAGCATCATCAGGCGACAGACAGAGTTGTCGTCATACTCAAAATGTAAATGTTGTTATGGGTTTACTCTCCAAACGCACCGTTATGCTGAACTAGTAACGAATTGGCACGTTTTGTTTTACGAATTGGCTGTGTCGGGTGGTGGCAGGTTTAACGACGCGTTTATATTTACGAGATCTAACCCAACAAAACGTCCATGGTGGATCACTGCACTTGAGAACGCGGTTTAATTACAGGGGCCTTGCCTGGATTCGAGCGCAGGATCTCAGCATTGCCAGCTCTCTGTGCCCTCAACCTCTAAGTCACCCAGTCACCTCGAGGCAACTGACAGGGTGGCCACCAAGAACGATACTGCAATCTTGCAGCACCTCTGACCAGCTTTTTGTAGGTCAGACTAAAAAAAAGTCAGTACCGTACTCATCGATTCCTGCGTGTTTCAGTTTGTTGAACCATGCTTTCAGCAATAGGTCTTAAAAAAATGTTTTTTTTTATAGTAACAAAGAGCGCCAGATTTTTATTGATATAGAAGTGTGAACTTTTTATTGACACTGAATGTTTTCCGGCCATGAACAAAGTACGGTTAAATGAACAAAGTTCTTAAGTGGCAGTGTACAACCCCAGGGCTTAACTCCTCGCACACTACAATTACGCACGTCCAAGACAAAAGCTTCACTCCTTGCACTCTATTATGATGCATGACCAAAGCTCTTTGTCGGGCAAGGGTCACTGCGTAGAAATTATCTCATGCGTCGACCCTCCTCTGGGGTGGGGGATGTCTCCGTGCCAAACACGAGCAAGACTTCGGCGCTTGCTCACCCCCACTGCTGGCGGAAGGACCCCACAAGAGGGAGCTCTAAACACAGAGGCCCTCTAAATGACATTTGACCGTCTCCTTCCACACTCACTAAGTGGTCTTGGAAATGGTGGGGATATCCACGCTTTATCCTACCACGCGCGGCCTGCCGATCAACTTACTGTGGTGAACCCATTTAGACTGCTGGGTGGACAGAGGTGGATTTTATGAACCTTGCCCATTGTCTCAACTGCCGTGTCAGAAGATTGCAAATTCAGTGTTCCAAACATTGCACCACAGCATTGTCCACACACTGAAATTGAGATCTTAATAGCACAAAAGTCTGATCTTTCCTACAGATTTTATATTCTTCATTCTTGTCATGGTTACGCAATTACGTTGCAGATGGACATTGTCATGTTGACTGTTAGGCTGCACTCTCCTCCACAATACATTTTCATTGAAATTCCCGACCACATGAAGTGTGCACTAACATTAGCCTTTTTTCAGCCCGTGGACCAATTTGAATTCACGGTTGTCTGTTAATGACTCTGCATGAACCACAGCAATTGTGGGTTGTCACTGCGAGGTTACGGTGGGATTACGGCTCATTGAGTGTCTTTTAATACTCCTCTGCGTTTGCACAAGCATGGGCTCACACACTCTCGCACACAACTGTGCATTCATGCCAAGTAGTCTTGCTACAGATAGGGCGGTGCTACGATACACCGTGCAACATTAGCGCCGCGGTGATCGGTATGGACAGCTTTACAAAATATTGCCACATTGAGATTATTGTTGCGCGTTGAATTGCAAAAAAAATTTGATATTTTTATTTCCAGACAAAATATGTATTATATAATACAATCAATGCTTAACATTTTAAATGCATAGCTATTATCCATCACATTAGTGATTGTGTTTTTCAAGTGAATGATGGCATGACGATTATATGACACCATCATTTTCATAATTCATGTTGTTATTTGATTCTTGCAACCAACAGAGTGTGCGTTATAAGCATCACACGATACCGTAATGATTAGAACGATTATTGGCAGACCTATGATGAGTCATCTGCAGATGAAGATCGTTTAAGTGATCTTTATTTGCATTTGGCAGTTCAGCAAATCACGTAAAACATTGCAATACAATTGCAGAATTTCATCACACAGTTATGAGAAACTGAAATCGAGATCACCGTCATATCGTGAAATTATAGATCGTATCTTATTGAGAAAAAAAACATGCCAACCCTAGTAGCTATAGTAAACACAATCTCGTAAACCTCTCTTGTACTTCCAGAAACCCAGTTTGGAGACCTCAGATCCCAGATTTCTATATCAATACTGTACTTCTGAATGTATGTTGGACTTCTTTCGCACCCCACATAGCCAACCATGCTAATTGGAGGTGCAGATGGAGCGTTGGGAGTTTACGTATTGTTGCCGGGGGAGGGGAATGAGCATGGGATATTTTAAGGGGGAATTTGTTTTCATATTAATATGATGCTCGCTCTGAGTAGAGACTTCCAATGTGACAGCTAAGCTAACTTGCACATCCTTTTATTGTAAAAAAATCCCAGAAGGCGGCCAGATAAGTTTCACGGATGAGCGAGAGAGAGGGAGACGCCTGCTTTGCATATTGAATTGAAGGTGCTAAATAACTCGCCTTTTGAAAAGAAAGGGGTGAATTGAGCGATCCGTCACCTTTTTCGGAATGAGTTAACCTACTCAGCCATCAGGTTTAAAATTGCAACTGACAGAAATTTATCTTTAACGAGGTTGTATTAGGGAATAGTGAGAAAGGGGAGATGGGAGAGGAGAATGAGAGAACAGAAAATAGAAGAATGGCGTAGAATTGCAGGTAAACAAGCCTAAATCACCGAGGTCATCGCCTGCCCGGTATAGTTTAGCGGGTGGATGCGGCAAACGTGAGGTGTGGATTTCAATGTTTAACAAGTGGTGAGGAGGTGTGGTGGTGGTGGTGGTGGTGGGGGGAGCAGGTGTTAGGAATGGGTGTTGGTACAACACACGGAGAGGGATTTGTGCAGATCTTGGCAGTAATAAACAGTCCACAGGCACCACCCTCGCGTTCCTCAGCGGGTCGCGCACACACATGCTGCTGGGACACAGTGACGCTGTACACCTTATCCAGAATATTGAGGGTTTTTTTTTTGGGGGGGGGGGTGGGGCGGGGGGTTAGATTACGTAAGTATAAATGTGCCGTTGAACGCACCGCCACCCGACACGGCCAATTAGTAAGGTTGATCACGTCAACGAAACGAAGCCAATTAATAACGACTTCGACACACCGTTGCTGTTGGAGGGTAAGGCCGCAGCATTTACAGTTCGACTACGACTGTTTCGCTGGTGATCACAACCAGCTTCATCAAGGCGATCTTGCCGGAATTGTGAAGGAGTCTTCCTTCGCCTGGTCCCCTGATGGAAGTCGACCCGTTAAACTGACTGCAAACCGTACTGCCTGGCGCCACCTCCTCTCCGAATGGATAAACATTGGCTTTCTCCAAAGTAAAAAAAAAAAGACACGAGGCATTGCGCGTTTGCACGCAAACTGCACACCACGTGACGACGCTGCCGTCGTGTGCCGCTGGGCAGCCACTCAACGCCTGACCCCAGGAGGTCGCTGGTTCAACTCAATATCTGACGACGCGGCAGTTGAAGCAATCGGGGGGGGAAATGTCTTTATAAAATCCATCCTCACCGCCTTGGTGTGTACCGAGCAGTACAAATTACAATTTGGTGCGCCGCAAGCTTTAGTCGATGGGCAGGGCACGCACGGTGGGGTAAACGTGTGGGTATTTACACCTGCAGTCCTAGCTCCTAATTCGGCACCTTACCAACGAGTGTCGTCAAAGACGATCGCACTCTCAGCGTGGACTTTCAACAATACAACTCTTTAACGATAGCAATGATGACGATCGCGAACAGCCACAAAGCGCCGCCCCACTGTCCAAAACGGCGGAAAGAGATTGCTTAACACGTGGGCTTTCGCGACCAATATCATCCATAATGAAGTTTGTTTGGGTTAGATCGCGTAAATGTATAAATGTGTCGTTAAAACCCGCCACCACCCGACACAGCCAACGAGTAAGCAGAGGAGTCCCTGTAGGACCTTTAGGGGTCAAATGCAATTATTATTCAGTTTATTACGACCCAGGAAAATCGCACTGAATCTCATGAACTCGCTTCCAGGGGGGGTCCTGCCAGTAGGTGGGAGGCGATTGTGATGTACAATCCCCAGTCGAGTACGCTAAGCGTCGCTGAGCGCGTTCTTCACACGACGCGTTTTTCACACAACGCGTTTTTCACACAACGCGTTTTTCACACATCGCGTTTTTCACACAACGCGTTTTTCACACAACGCGTTTTTCACACAACGCGTTTTTCACACAACGCGTTTTTCACACAACGCATTCTTCACACAACGCGTTCTTCACACAACGCGTTTTTCACACAACGCGTTTTTCACACAACGCGTTGCTCGGCCTCACGCAGTTTTTCTACAAAGGGACACTTTTTGGCACATCATGGAATGCGCACCTTCACGGCGCAGCCTTCTGGGCGATCGGAGACGAACTACCTCTTTAAACCGCAAATGTACAGCCCTACAGTTACTTGCTGCTCTCGAGAAAAAAACTCTCAATCGAGAGGGCCTTCAAATGGCGTTTGGCCTACTCTTCCACTCTGGCCAAGATGTCTTGGAGGAGGTGTGAGTAACCGCACTTTATCCGACGACACGCGACCTGCCGATCCACTAGCTGGGGCGTACTCTACCTATTTTTTACTTCTGTGTACACAGAGGTTTGAAAGATTCAATATCGTTGCCCCATTGTTTCAACTGATGATACAGCCATCTCTGGATGGGAAGTCCAGTGTGCTAACCATTACACCATGGCATCATCCTTAAGAGTTTTAAAATGAATTGCAAGAGAAATGAATTGTACTTTTTAATTGTCCATCGAATACTGACAGGTCTGTTGCATTAAGTTGAGATGTTTACATTGTTGGCGTTTGTAATTAGAGAAAATTAAAAACTAACAATTAGCAGTTTAATTAATAATGGCAGTGTGTTGGATTGTGTTACAAGCTGTCACGACATGAAGATTAGGAGAGTGCGTCACGGATATTAAGTGAACAATAAAGACCTGCCTATTTTGGGAGATAATTACAAAACTGTCTTTAACAGCGTTGATGGTGTAATTAATTCTGAAAAGAGATATGCACATATACAGTTAATTTCAGGCCAATTATCTTATTTATAGTAACTTATAGCCATGTGTCAATCGGTGCTGTGTCTGTAAAGGGGAATTGTTTTATTAGGAATTCACCAGAGCGATGCACTTTAAAATTTAGATTTAAACCTCATTTCTTTGCAACTTCTTTTGGCGTTTCGTTTGTCGTCCTTCCCCCTCACCTCCAATTAGCACGGTTGGCTACGTACGGTGCGACATAAGTTCTACGTACATGCATTATCTAATGCCTGTGGAGAGCGGTGGGGCAGTGGTTATCAACCTGTGCTTTAAAACTGGCCACATGAGTTCCATCCTTGGTCTTGACTGCCATCGGTGGCGAGTGCTCTCTGAACTGATCCTGGGCCACAACCCACACTGTCCGGCGTGGTGAAGTATGGTTAAACAAACCCGATGGCTGATCCGTCGTGTGGGGTAAGCCTTCATCCACCGGTGGGTTTTGACGCTTTCTTTCGAGTCTAATTTAATCAGTTTACGGAATGTTCCGGAAAAAAAAGGAAAAAAAAAAACAAGAGGACAGCGAGATATGGATTGGCGAGAGCACACGACGACGGAGATACTCGCGTTAAGCGAGAGCGTTCGTTGTGATTGGCAAGTGCCGTGCAACGCCACCGCGACGTAACGTTAGGGCTTGCCCACGTCGTTTCGGAGACGATCGTCGAGAATTGCAATGGACGACGTGTTCCCTCGGGCGCGGTTTTCTGCGTCGCGCATTTCACGGAGCATTGCCGTCACCGGACGCGGCGGTGGCTCGCTTTCGTGCGATTTCGGCAAACGCCTGGAATGAAATCAACTCCTTTTTGTTTGGGGGGGGGGAACATCGCTCTCTGCCGTGAACAGGGCCTCGCTTAAGTACCGACCCACCGACGCAAAACTGCCGTGGGTCGCGCAGCTGCAACGAACAATGTTCACACCGACCAAGCGGCATAAACGCTCGCAGATCCCAGAGCCCGCGGTTTTGTTTTACGTTTTCTGCCTCGGATAACCGGCTCGCAGATCGACGTCCGATGGCTCTCTCGTGATGCCTCCTGTCTGAGTTAAAAAAAAAAAAAAAGTCACTTGGCACATTGATCCGACGTTAGTGCTCTGGCGTGCACGTCGATTCCCACGTGCTTTGCCGATGACCAAATTGACCGAAACGGGGCCGTAACCCGGGCGTCCGCGAGGTCTTCATTCTCCTCGGCAGTTGACCAATGAGCACCGCTGCTGCTTCACTTATTTATGGCTGTGCCTTGCCGAACAAAAAAAATTGTATCGCGTAGAAAATTGCGGTGCGTGCCTTGGACAAAAAAAAAAGTGTATTCCTAATGGCACCACAACTGCTGGATTTTACGAGCATTTATAGACTCTTGCCTCACGTGGATAAACTGCGTGCTTCCAACTGTAGCAGCTCTAATGCGTGTGTATTTAATGTGTTAATAGGTTGAATGTTGTCACTAGGCTGTGTATGCTCTCTAAACCACGTGCCCCTCTCTTGTCTCCGAATGTAATTCCCTGCATGCACTTTTTCACATTTCCTTGATCACATTTCCGTTTTTGTTCTTTCTTCCCTCCCCTACAATTATTGACCACGGTGTTTCTCAACCATGCCGCAGGATTACATATCTCTTCTTTAGGCCCCATTGGTTTGTTGTTTTTTCATTCTCAATATCGGCTTTCCAAAAGCACTCCACTCTGCTCTCATCCGCCTTTTCATTTCATCTTTGATATTGCTTCTTCAATAGCGCTCTCAGGTACACATTCCTCAGTGTGTTTTTCCAATTATATCTCTCCAACAAATGTCTCCCAATTTGTTGCACATGACCTCTGTTTTTGCTCATGTTTCTACGTAGTTTAAATACCACGTAGAAAAAAATAGTTGCCGATTACGGCAGGGAACATTCTTCTGGACGCAAACAAACTCGGTAGCCCCGGCTGATCGGACTCCTGAGGCCCTTTGCGAATGCGGTGTTCGAGGAAGCGTGTCAACGCACAGAGGGGGTCACCCTTTAGTTCTATCGCATAATCACACGCGCGCCGTGATATCGAATCACAATACCTTACTGGACCACAACACTTTGGTGATCTCGTATTCTTAGCTCTTTCGGTAAAGTCACGTTGAAGGGAAACAATAAAATAATAAATATATATAAAACAATAAAAATTCTCGCGACGTTTCGACCATAACACAAACGGTCAACGTCGCGAGAATTTTTATTTTTTTATATATATTTATTATTTTATTGTTTCCCTTCAACGTGACTTTACCGAAAGAGCTAAGAATATGAATTACGGCAGTCACGAAAGCTTTAAATCTAAATTTGATCTCGTTCTCGTCAAGGAAGCATAAAGCGTCATGCAAGCTCCGGTCATGCTCGCAGCAGCGGCCTTTTGGCTGGCCATTGAACAAAGACGGTCACCGCATCGCGCGCTTTCAGATTCGCTTCTACGGCCTTGTGGAGCGCTCTTCCGATATTAGGAAGCCACTAGAACCGTGCACTTTTAAATCCAGAGTGAAAACTGCTTGTTGTGTTTAGTTTGTTGTCCTACGCCCGCGCACCTTTGATTGAAACGGTTGTCTACGTACGGTGCAAGAGGTCAACAAACGTTAACCACCACCCGACACAGCCAACTAGTAAGGGTTGTCACGTAAGCAGACCGTGGCCAATTCGTTACTCGTGCAGCACACCGGTGTGTTGGAGCGCAGAGCCACAGCATTTACAATCTGAGTACGACGGTGCGAAAGAAGTTAAACACACACACGCACACACACACCCGCACGCTCGTCTGCTACGTGTGAGGCGAAGGCTCACCCCGCACATCGTGAACCCAGCGCTCGGGTCGGAGGGAGAACTAAAAACGCGGGCAAAATAGCGGCATCCAACTCGGTCTCAACCCTCTTCGGACGCTCGTAGGTTGCAGTGAAAATGCGCACTACTTGCACGTTCGTATGTTGAACTTCTCTAGCGTTGCACGTAGCCAACCGTGCTAATCGGTGACGGTGGTGGTGGGGGGGCCAGACTGCGCCGGCCAGCGCGGGGTGAGCGAGCGGGGAATGGGAAGAGGGCGGCCCGGGTTGAGAGAATGAGTTGCTGAACGATTAATCGATTTCAAATCGCAATATCTTGTCAGAAAAATCGCAATTAGATATTTTCCCCAAATCGTTCAGCCCTAAATTTCGATTGAAAGCTTTCGTGACTGCAGGGATTCATCTTCTTGGTTCTTTCGGTAAAGTCACGTAGAATGGAAATGAAATTATTTTTTTTATTATTTTATTCCCATTCTACGTGACTTTACCGAAAGAACCAAGAAGACGTTCAGCCCTAGTTGAGAGGGCGGTGAGCAGGCAGTAATTAGGTCACGCGGTACTCGGCTAACCGCGTCCGTCTGTCCGTCCCGTCCATCTGTCCGTACGTTCGTCCGTCCATCGGCGCAGCTCCTCTTGGGTTCCGCGAAAGGAAATGTCGCTACCATTCCGGAGGAGTGAAGCGCTCACTGACATTCATGGCAACAGTCGCTGCGTGTTAATCAATGCAGGGCTCTTCAGCTGTGGCACGCCATGCATTTGCAGCGCATCGAGAATTGTTTTATATTTATGTGTGTCTGCACAAAGACAAAGAGTGCCCATAGGGCCTGCACAGGCTGTTCGGGCAAGTGCTGTTGCCGAGGCACTTACGGCATCCAGAATGATGCATGATGGCGGTGTGGCCAGCCACCACGCCCGGCTCATTATGTCTCCTCTCCAGTGTTGATGTGCTATACACCGCGCATTTTAAGGCTGAGTCAACCTAGGGGAGCATCAGGGCACAGTTGAGATATTTTCCACTGATGTCATGGTTTAGGAGTCAAACTCAGGTGATCGGGCTCATAGGGGCGGTGCGTTGACTGCTCTGCCACCACTCTGCGCTATTTATTCTCATTCACACTCGCACAGGATGGAATAGCGGTGCAGCGCCCGAGAAACCTGGCTAGCCGAGTTAGATTCCCAGCCACGGCTAGCTTCAGTGGCGAGTGGTCTTTGAACCAGTCCCCGGGTAACAATCCACTGTTAGATGAAGGCCACCAACCCGCACTCACCGGCGAATTCAACTGTGCGTGGTTAACAATCCCCCACGACAAAAATAAAGGGCGTTGGGAGGCCTTCGTCGAGCAGTGGATTAAGCCCCGTTGCATCACATTGCATTTCACACACACGGTAGGCTTCTTAATATCCGATGATTCGTCTCGAAGTGGTTTTGTATCGCCTGGAGGCATGTTCTGGCTCGGAAGTCTCTGTCCAAATAAAGCGCCGTGCCGCTTGGCTTCTTAGTCCTCGTCTTCCTGAGCCGCCAACCACATAACAGAGCCGAGGCGTTTCCACTTTCATATGTCCCGGGCACGGTGTCCCGGGTCTCGTATGTCGATGTCAAGTGCTCTGGTGTCTGATGTTATGGAGTGACAAAGTGTCCCTCTAGGCCGGCATCTTTGTTACGGAACAAACTCGGTTTCCGCTCGAAAGCCGGTTTTGTCATTATTTCATTTTGCAACGCTGAGTACAGGACCAGGGAGGCGAGCCAAAGAGGGTTCACCTTAGCTTCCATTCTCCAACTTCTGCCGGTATTGTTCCCCTGCTGCTCATAATCTGACCAGCGTGGTGAAGTATGGTCAAACAACCCCCACATCCAAGATGATGCGGGAAGGCCTTTATCCAGCAGTGGATTAACAAAGGGGCTATGCTATACATTTGCATTTCATTTCTCAAGAATGCTTTACTTTATTTCCTGATATAACATCTTGGAATATTTGTATTGTTCTGATCCACCCGTTAGTAAGGATATTGAGGTTTTCCCCTTGCTGAAGTTATTGTTTTCCATTATTCTGAACCATCTGTGTGTGGGGAGGGGGTCGCGCTGGCGAGATGTTAACTACTTTGCCTGGTATACAGGAGGTCGTGGGTTCGATCCCATCCCTGAAGTCTGCTGCTGTATATTTGGTCGCATGGATTTTTCTCCGGGTCCTTTGGTTTTTCCCTCCACATTTATAAACGTGCGTTTAGATTATTGGGTTGCTTTAGATTTCCACGTTATGATAAGCCACTTTGTTGAGCTATCATTTGTGGCCAGGCCGCTTCTGGAAAAGAGTCACATAGCTCAGTGGGCTTTGCCTGGTAAAATAAAAATAGTAAAAAAATATATTTAGCGAGACATAGTACGGTGCTATGTGTGCCGGTGCTAGGTGGATTATTACATCGCAGAATTATAAAAGATAGTGGTGGCTTGGAGAGGCCTTCATCCAGCAGTAGATTGACATGGCTGATGATTATGGTCAGCTTTATAAATACTGTAGCGGCCCACCCACTTTGCATTTAACATCATTGGTTAAATCTCCATCCACATCCCCGATTAGCACGGTTGACGACGTATGGTGTGCAAGAAATTCAACATACGTACTGTCAAAATGTACTTCAAAGATGCACAAAAATCTATCTCCTCTATAGCTGTTGTCTATGCATTTAAATACTCTCCGAGTGCCTCGTGTATGTATAGTCACAATATCCATATCTGTCTTATTAATTAACGGTCCGATCCGTTTGGAGATTGTTGCGATCTCTTTTTTTCTTACGCATTTCAGCGACGGAGATGTAGGGAGGCATAAATGGTCGCAGCGACTAAGCAGAGCTTCTTAATATGTATTGCATCTCAGTGGTATTCACCGTCTCGCACTGGGCGAGTGCCACTTAATGAGGTCTCTAACAATGCCAAAGAAAACTCTCGTGACATTATGCAGCCTTGACGGACGGCGCTATTTACTTCAAAGCTTCCGCTCTCTTTATTATTGCCATTGACCGTACACGGTGAGCCAGTGTATGAATCTTTTATCGTATTAATAATAATCTTTTGCGCAACACCATATGATTTGAGAATATTCCGCAGCGATTGTTCATTTCTACACTTTAAACAGACTTTTTGAGAGCCAAAGCAGTTCATAATTAGCGGTGCCTGCCATTCAATTCTACTTTTAAAGGGTAAAAACGTGGCATATTTGCCAGCGGACAGCAAGTCTGAAGCATCGCTTGTTCTTCCCGTAATCTTTTATCAACCGCGTCTTTGATCCCATTGCGCATAACAAAGCGGACAAATTATATATTTTTTTCCTTGGGACCAATGAAGGGCTGAAACTAACACCAATTATTGCAGTTTGTCAAGGCGTCCTTTTCTGCTAGTTTCATAATGGTTCCCTTTCTTGCATCCCATATGAGATCAAATGATCCGAGTCAATCTTTGAACCCTTTCCCGTTTCGAGACGGCTGCAAGTTGCAGGCTGTGGGGTCCCGTTCACCTCTGAATCTCGGAACGTGCAAGCGGTTAGTGTTAATTTTATTTAGAGAGGCGTAGTAGCACCGTTGTTTTGAAAGATATTGTACTCACCGCAGAGAACTGTAGTGACACGACCGCGCTTCTATGACCGTTAGCCCCAAACTGTGCCACACGTCCTCTCGTGTGGCCTTGTGGCAGCCTCACTACCGGTTGCTTGTTTTTTTTTCGTTACTTATTTTTTCTTCCGGTTTCTTTTTGAGTATGAACATGTACGTCGTCGGAACGGAATCGTAAAGAAAACTGAACAAAAAACGGGGTTAAGAAGGAGCGGTGGCGCGCTTGCATGCCGTGGTGGGCTAGCACCGCAAAGCCAGGCCAAGTGAGCTCCATCCACGTCCAGCGGTCGACCGACGCCATCGGTGGCGAGCGATGTCTTGATCTGGCAACTGGGCCAACCCCGCCCGCCAACTTTGGCCAAGTATGGCCAAACAATCCCCGTGTCTGGCACGGCGTCAGGATGCCTTCATCCAGCAGTCGATTGACGGAGCGAGAAATGAACGAGTAAATAAGCAGTTGGTGTTCTTGTTTATCTTTGCAAACGTATATTTAAATTTTGGGAATTCAATGTTTGCTAAAAGTTTATGTGAGAGAGGCATCTTGTCTTACTAACAAAAGTCTCAGTGGTTTCCCACTCGTTTGAAAGAGTCAACAACGGTGAATCGACAAAGAGAAGATGATGATTATATTATATTTAACGACGAGAAATGTTTTCTTCACCACCTGCTTGTAGACAAAATGGTCACAAGAAATATTTATCATGTGTGATGAAGAAGATCCGTTATCCAAATCGTCAGCTTTTATATCTATTTTGTTTCTTTAAGGCCACTGTATTGATGCGATTGTGCAATAATGTTGTCTTCGCAAGCTGCTTTGCTCTTCAGTCCGGTTGAGGCAATATCTCAAGTCTTCCTCTGTGATACCATTCACGTTGATGCTCATTTCTGGCATTGATTCAGTCTCTTAAAGTTGGACAGTTTCGATGGGCATGGTGGGGCTTGGGCTGTGAATCATTTACCTTTGCTCTGCAGGGTTTGGTGATGCATTTGTCCATCCTTGCCTTAACAGGGTCCCAATTACTTTTCAATTATCCTGCAAGATTTAGTTTTTCTGAACGACTGTTCACGCGCCTTCTTTCCACACGGCTATAATCTGAAATTATAACGTGCAAAGTATTCATTCGCTTTCGGAAGAGACATAACGGCGCAAGGAACCAGAGACAAGCAGAAAGGCAGCCAATTGGTGAGCCGGCACCAATAATTGCCCAAGCTCTGCGATCCTTCAGATATTCAGGTGTTATCATCCATTTAGTGAGTGCGTACATGTGCAGGGAAATCAGAGCACCCGGAAAAAAACCCAAGCATATTTCACTCTTCAATTATTGTTTTTTACTGTCCCAAAAGCCATTCCGGCATGTGTTTGTAAACGTGAATACAGCTCAGAATGTTGTGAATCACGCATTTTAAAGCGGTCAAAACCAATCTTTGCTTTTTTGTTGTTGCTTTTAATCATTCGTGCATGAGAGAGTTATTTGAAACCGGTCCTTGACTCGAGGTTTTTTTTGGTGACCGAGTTGGTGGCGTTTGCGTAACAGTGACGCCCGCCGTCGTTGTTCCCGCAGGCCACGTGAACTACAGCGTGGTGACGGGCTACCCCATCGAGCAACACTGGACCCTGCGCAGCAATTTGAAGAGAGTGACTCTCAGCACACGCACCCTCTCCCCGGGTAAGCCACTGACCCTCGGTGCGAGTAAAAATCAACATCACGAATATTCTCTGCTGCATTCCCAATAGCGTTCGACGGGTTTGAGTAAATCGTTGGTGTTTAATAATTCCTCGTCAAATATCTATTTTTTTTTTTTTACGACCAGGCCACGCAATGTTCCGACTAAAAATGTGCGTTGTTAAGAACCCTCCACCAACCGACAAAGTCAAATAAATGAATTTGTCAAGTGTTCCAGCATTTAGCGCATTATTATTTTTAGCTCAGAGGTAGGTTTATGAACAATTCTCACAACAAAATGTTCGTTGTAATTTACCCCCATCATAGGAATGTTGAAATTACCACTGCGAGTTTAGGGTTGTAATGAATAGATTGGCACCTTCTCGTGCCCTTCCGAGTGAATACTTTTATTAGCTTTAATAGCACGATATTTTGTAGGAAAGGGGTAAAGATAAAGGTGCAGCCTTGCAATTGCTTGCTCACACCGCTGCTGGCGGAAGGGCCTTGACTGGCGGGATCTCTTGGAGATCCCGTCTACAGCAGATTTTAAACTAAACTTAACTAGAAACTAAACTGTTTTAATTTCACCAGGCTAGTCCCACTGAGCTATACAGCTCTTTTTCAGAAGCAACCTGGCCGCCACAAATGATAGCTCAACAAAGTGGCTTATCAATTCCAAATTTATAGCAACCAAATACTCCTAAATGCATGTTTCTCAAATGCGGCGGGAAAAACCGGAGGACCCGGAGAAAAATCCACACGAACATGGGGAGGGAGAGAGACACGCAAACTCAAAATATACAGGCGTCAGGTTCGGAATCGATCCCACGACCTCCGGCATACCAGGCGAGGAACATAGGGTGAGCTTACTCACAGTTCACCCCACCTGCCAAGCCTTTTGACTGTGGTGTACCCATCTATCTTACTGGGTGGGTAGAGGTGGAGCGATTGCATAAACTTGCCCATTGTGCTAGGGCATGGAGTCGAATCGGTAACCTCTGGACTGCAAGCCCGTTGTGCCACGCGTTACAATCGCTGTGGCAGCATCACTGTGGTAGACATGGTGGGGCTTATTTGGTGTTTGTTTATCGGCAAAAGTTATAAAGTCTCAGGTGGCAGTTAAATATGATTTTATTTATTTATTTTGTGTGCGTGGTTGCGTGTGCATTGCTCACTGCTGCTCGGAATTAGCATAACTGTGGTGGGAATGCAATGTACAAATCTGCCAGATCATTGAAACGTCTTGCATGGAAGCGGATCGGTGCTGTGTTATTACTTGTCAAATCATGGCAATAAATTGACGTGTGCTGAAAATATTTCCTTACGTTTTGCGGTCAAAATAAGCTCTGTGATGCATTTGCATGTGCACTGCATGGGATCAGCTATATTTGGACAGCGCAGATGCAGATTTACTGACAGGTATAATCTGTATCAGATTCTCCCCCCACCCCGCACCCCCCCCCCCCCCCCCCCCCCACTCTAAAATTAACCTTTTCCCGTTCCGAGACATCTGAAAGTTTCAGGGATTGTTCCCGTTCACCGTTCAATCTCGAAACGCGCAAGCGGTTAGCCTTAATTTTATTGAGAGAAGCATAGCGCCATTGTTTTTAAAGACATCGTTTCTCACCGCATAGAACCGTAGCGACACGCATTCTATGATAGCTGGCGCCATGCCACATGGCCCTCCCGCATGGCCTTGCTGGAGCCTCGGTACTGATACAGTTATTTAATTTTAGGTTTTGCTTCTGGTTTCGTTTTGAACGTATGCGTACATTATCGGAATGGAATTGGAAGAAAAACTGACGACATACACGTTCGTCATCGGAAAGGGAAAGGGTTAATTGCCCAAACATTCTCAGCAGGGCCTTCCTGAGATAGGCTCTCATCGTCGTCATTAGCCATGGTCAATCCACTGGTGGATGAAGGCTTCCCAAAACTGTCACCATTTCTCACGTTGCCGCGGCCGATTCATTATAGCACCCTGGATCATAAAGGACTTTGCAGATACAAGGGGATGCTGCCATGGTGTGATGTTTACACACTGGACTTGCAAAACAGAGGTCGCTGGTTAGATGTTCCTGTCGTGGCAGTCAACACAATGGACACTTAGTTTAAATGGCCCCTGCCTCTGTCCATTCAGCGGTATAAATGGGTGCGCGACAAGTTCGTCGATCAGCAGGTCGTGTTTGATGGGGTAAAGTGTGAGTGCTCCCACCACTTCCAAGATATCTGGCCAGCGTGGTGGAGCAGGCCGAACGCCCTCTAGAGAGGCTCTGTACTGCTCCCTTTAGCGAAGGCACTTCCACCAACAGTGTGCTGAGTAAGCGGTGGCAGTGCTGCACCTTTACCCGTTTGCAATTACAACTAAAACAATTTACGATGAAGGCCATTCAGCAATTGGGAAAAGTCGCTCGGAAGGTAACCATGGTTGAACTTGCTTTATACTTGGATGAGGCGACACCAGGGCTTGCCAGGCATTGCAGGCATAAGGCGAGTGGATGAAGTGGCCAAGAGATATCAGTGCTAATTTTGAAACCCTCATACTCATGGGTTTTCACTTGATTCTCCTCCAGTTTCCTCCCACATAAATAAAAACGCTCATTAATGTTATTGGCAAAACATCTGAATGCAGAATCTCTCCGGAAAAAAAAGGAGCCTTGGGACTTGGTGAGGTTTTCCTGGTTAAATAATTGGCATTATCACGATCGCAATTATGATAATTACGGAAATAAAATTGTAAAAAAATATACTATTGGTGCATCTTGTCATTTCTGAGAATATTGTGTATTGGAAGGCTCTCTGACCAAAGCAGCCACATCATTATCGCTGCTCAGATTGCCCACTGCCTCAGATGTAGGACCACTCCCAACACGAACCAGAATCTGGACACCGCTCGAATGACAATGGAGCACTCTCAAATGAGGTGTAAAATAAAGCACCGACGGAGACCTCTGCGGTGCAGCATTAAGCAAAGCTCTCCTAGGCCCGTGGTAAAAGTACTGAGGCTTTAAGGCGGTTTCCATCGCTGCCTATTTTTGTTGATGTAATATTAGGATTGCGTTTGCTAAGAATATGCACACTCGCGTATGAGTGTGCAATTTCGTCGCTGCAAAAAAAATTCCCGCGTGACAAAATTGTTCATCTATAATAGAGTTTATTTGGAGGGGGTTAGGTTTTTTTTGGGTTAGGTTTTTTCGGGTTAGATCGCGTAAATATGGATGACATTGGTCGCGAAAGCCGACGTGTTAAAATTGTTCTCGGTGCCTGTCACCACCTCAGGTGCCTCGCTGTGAGGTGGAGATTCTTTTCCAAGGATTTGTCGGGCGAAGGCAACATTCGCAATGCTTTTTTTGCCTATTGTAACACGCAGGCCGATGTGATTTGATCACTTCCAACTTGCCGCGAATGTTTCCGTCGTGTTACGGCAAGCACACTGGTCCTGTCGTGCAGAGATCGTTGGATCCATCCGTTGAGACAATGGGGCAAACTTGTTGAAATCCCCTCCCCGCCGCCGCCCCCTTGCCTCTGTCTGCACAGCAGTACAAATGGGTGCAACCACAGCCGATCAGCAGGTGGTCGCACGCAGAGGGGTAACATACGGGTTGATCCCACCTCTTCCAAGACGCCTGCCCAGTGTCAAAGAGTAGACCAAAGCACCGCCTGGAGGGGCTCTCTCCAGAAAGAGCTTCTTCAATTTGAGGTTCCGCCAGCAAGCGGCATGAGCGAGCAATTTCAGGGCTGCACCTATGCCTAAACCTCCAAGCGTCTCGCTCTGCGACTCCCGCTCAAACACTGCATTTATACCAATGTGACATCAGCTCATTTCATTAGGGGGGGGGGGGGTGCGGTGGGGTGCGAGGGGGAGAAACTGTGCCCAGCGCGACAGGCTGCATTTTAATAGCAAATATGCGTCAAGTAAAGAGGCGTGCCTGGCCACCGCGGCTGCCTCTCCACCAGGGGATTGTATAACACGATCATGCAGCAACTGCTCCTTCCTTTTTTTTTCTTGCCAGAAGTCTTTCCGGGCCCCCTTTTTTCGCGTGGTCATGAAATGGAAATAATTGCAATAAACAAACTGGGAGACAGATTGCGGTTACCATTCAATGACATTCATGCATTCGAGATCTAACGAAGGGACCTCGCCTTAGGGAAAACACAAATAAAAGGTCAGACTAAATCACATGTACGCTCACCCCTTCCGAGACGTCTTGTCAGCATGGCGGCTCAGCGGTGGAGCGAGCGGATCGCGTTCGGGAAGGTTGCATTTTCAAACCCGGTTTGGAGGTTGAATCAGCCCTATCATCCCTCCGGGGTCAATGAAAAGAGTTAGCACTTTGCGAGGAAGTCAACAGCGGGTTGTTCTATGGGGAGACTCATTCCCCCCACTGTAAGGGTATTGGAATTCATATCGCTGGCTCAGGGCTGTAAACAGGAGACGAGAACGGACTCGATGCAGATTTGAGCCGGAAAGTCACTCTTGACGCTTGAATTACCGACGCGCAAATGAAATCGACATAGGCATTTTTGTTTGTGTTTCGTGTTTCCATTGCATTTCCCCATGGAGTATATGCCCGCAATTTATATTTCATATAAAGTTCTATACGCACAGTGCATCACAGTCCGTCGATTGGCAGGTGCGGTGTAGTGAAACCTGAGGGATTCCTCTTCCCAGATATCTGGTCAGGGTGAAAGAATAGGCTAACATATATGCTCTAGAAGGGGCCTTTCTAGAGCTCCCTCTAGCGGAGGGCCTTCCTGCCAGCCAGCGATGGCATGAGCAGGAATTTGCAGGTATTGCGCCTTTGCCCTTTTCCTATAAACACAAACGGATTTTCGCTGTTTTGCATCTATTAACTTGTCACGGGTAATTAATCGTGCAAGTTTTATCCACGCGTTCCATCGATTTTGTTTGTTTCCGATGGGAAACGCACCTGTGGGGTAACAAAGCCAGGTGTGTGTATATGTGTGTACCTACATTAACGAGCAGGATACTGGCCAGATGCCACGTTCTGCAAAATCGTGTAATTAATTGGCCGTTTCAAATTTTTTTTGCAATTATTCTGAAGATTGCGGCAACTTCAGACAGCACATGCGGCGAAACCTTGCCTGTAATATTGCACTGTTGCTTCGGCATTGTGCAAGATTTGCCCATGGGTTAGTATGGTGTGAGATCGGTCATGTTTTACTTTTTTTGTTATGAAAGCCTGACTTGTAAATTATTCTGTCCTCGACAGATGGTGCTCACGGCATTCTCTTGTTTTGCTCCTAAAATATGTAGGAGTACACGCTGACCTGTGACCCACTCCATAGTTGTACCTTAGGGCGTCTGTCTCCATGCCGCTGAGAGGTCTTCCTTATCACAGATGTTTGAGAGAGCTCGGACATTGGATTATCTACGTAATCAATTACTCTTTCGATTATCGATCCGATTACCCAACTAATCGAATAACACATGCAAATAGTTGTAAACGAAAAAAATATCACGGCTGTTCTCACGTGTGCCACTGGACGGGAGGTGACAAACAGGGCTTTGTGACGTTATCCGCATCATCAGCCTCATCGTACTGAATGTAGCTTCTAGGGGGGGGGGGGGGTTCCTGTCTTCAGGAGGCAGGGTGTGGCGTGGGGGGGGGGCAATATTTTTTAAGAGTGCTGAGTCATCGACCACAAACAAATAGGTGATGACAATGATTAATTTAATTAATTGACGAAACGTCTCGGCCGTAATATTTGAGAGAAGTAGAAATTTGTCTTGATTTGTTTAGGGGCAAAACAACAACACAGCTTATTTTTGGCATGAATTACTCGATTACATGTTACGGTCGATTGAATTGGTAAACATTTCATAAGTCCAAATTCAAGCACTGTTAACTAAGGGATAATTTCAATTAACAATGTTTGGCAGCTGGTCTCTGACATATTTCTCTTGGTTTAACGCAATTAAACGCCTGTGCCTATGTTATCCTGAACTCTGTTTATTATGGTCGAGTTGTCCATTGCTAAAAAACACTGATGGAGATTCATGATTATAACGTAAATAGTATTTGTGCCCTCGCTTGCAACTGTTTTCCCCTGGCGCTCATAATTTCATCTTTTTTTTACAATCCCAACTGTTGGCGCTTTTGAAAGAATGGGTATTATTCCAGTGAGCAGATGTATTGCGCTAATGGTGAACATACTTTTTCCTTTTATGACGTGTTTTCTGGGACTTTGCAGAATTCATTTGTTGTCACCATAAGCCAACTAGAACTGTCAAGTGTTCTGGTCTGCGTGCTTTCTAGTTATTCCAAGTGTCAGCGGTGAATTTTTTTACGACAGAAAATAAGGTTTTGATTTAAAGCTTTCGTGACTGCAGTGATTAATATTCTTGGTTCTTTCGGTAAAGTTACCGAAAGAACCAAGAATAGAAAGTAAGGTTGCCAACTTTTCCACAGCCCCAACCCCAGAAATATGTCTGTCAGCCTAGGTTTATTAGAACTGTGCAGTATACTGGAATAAAGTTGAACACAATACCACCGTATCTAGGCACGAATCGATTCCTGCGAAAGATGCCATTTCCTGGGCTGTTTGGGTCAAGCCCAGACAGTTGGTGACCCTAGACTGCAGCCTCACGGAGACTTGATTGACACTGAGCCTTTATTTGTGGATTTTTTTGGGGTCTATATAAAGTCAAAGGTCACAGTTCCTCTTTTGCCAAAATCACTGGAATTAATTTCCATTGGTAATCCTTCAACATTTGTGGATATTCTTACTTGAAATGGCAGGGGAGAAGTCTATCCATATAACAACAATGGCTTCGGACTCCCCACCTGGTGTTCTCATCATAACCGACGTATACAACGATACCCAGAAGGAATGATGAGCCGAGCGGAATCCCCCAACGGGGATTTGAACCACTGCTCTAAACGTGTGAGCACGTGTGTGTGTGTATGTATGCATGTAAAAGCGAGTAACACGTAACAAAAGTCTCAACACATTCGTCAAATAACACTGTGGCCTTAAAAAAGAAACGTATGTGATAGGCAACGAAGCAGATATGCCATGACGAAGGGCCGTTGCCCCGAGTTGTCAGAGAATATATACTTTGTTTGCGAAGGCCACAGTGTGTTTTTGACGAATGTGCTGAGGTTTGTGCAAGCAAATAAAAACTCCGTGCAAAACGTAGCAATGCACCTAATGTATTGTTTGTTTTCAATTCGTATGTTGAACGTAATTTGTCCACGTGATCCCTGCAGCCAACAGAAGCCGAGGCTTCGCCGCAATGACATAAGAAAGAGAAACTATATTCTTAGTTTTTTTCGGTAAAGTCACGTTGAAGAGAAACAACAAAATAATAAAATATATGTTGCTTTACATATTTTATTATTTTGTTGTTTCTCTTCGACGTGACTTTACCGAAAAAACTAAGAATATGAATTACTGCAGTCTCGAAAGCTTTAAATCTAAAGAGAAACTAGTCTGGTTTCTGAGCAAGATTCCGAATGGCGACTGGCAGGAGTGATACATGCATGTCGATCGAGCCTCGCGCTTATTGCGCTCAAAGATACACACATCGAGTCATGCACATGATAAAC
This sequence comes from Petromyzon marinus, assembly GCF_048934315.1. Classification (NCBI taxonomy): domain Eukaryota; kingdom Metazoa; phylum Chordata; class Hyperoartia; order Petromyzontiformes; family Petromyzontidae; genus Petromyzon; species Petromyzon marinus. Next base: position 6,679,274 of record NC_133716.1, on the reverse strand, counting down.
AATGCATTTTGATTGCAGGAAATGTATTTGCTAATGGTATATTCTGGCCCAATGCAGTGAACAAAACCCCCTACAAACGGTACGGAAGAATGTGAGGGCCGGATACAAATGAGGCGGTGAATGGAGACAAAAAAAAAAGATTGACTCTTGACTCAAAGCGGAAGCCCAAATCATGGCATTATCAAATCGCTGAGGTGGAAAGAGGCTGTGGGGTGTGAGGGTGGGTGGTAGATTGTTCCTTTTCCCTGTACGATCGCCACAATATAGCGACACTACGAAGCAGCGTGCGAAACGCGGTCCACGATAATTGCGCCGTCCATCCTGCAAAATATTTTCGCGCGTTGATATTTTCAAAAAGTCGATGCAATAAAAGTGCAAAATGCGACGCATTTATGCTCACGCGATCTAACCCAAAAAAAAACTTTATTGTGAATAATATTGCGTCGCGAAGGCATGCTACGTGTTAAACGGTTGCGAAGTTAGGCGGAAGCGACGCTGCGATGGATTTCCACGTCGTGAAAAAAAAATGACCCTTGCATCGTTTGCGACACCAGCTCGCCGGCTAAGACGTCGTTCCCGCACCGCAGGCTTCGTCAAGGCCATCGGAGCCCTGAGTCCCGAGAGCTCGCGGGACGAGTTCCTCGCTCTGGCCGCCGACTTCGGAAGCCGCTTCATGACCGAGGCGCTGTACGGCTCGGAGCGCCACTGCACCATGCGCTTCCCCAGCAAGCGCCTGCAGCGACAGATGTGGATGCAGTACCAGAGGCTCAGCAAAGGTGGGAGCTATCGCGGTTCTCCACCGAGCTTGTCTCTCTCGCGAGTGTCCCGTCCATCCGGGCGTTGTTATTACTTTCATTGTCTTTTGACTCGCCATGGAACGAAGACGGTCACTGCGTCGGGAAAGACAACGAACTAATATCTTCCGATATTAGGAAGCCACTGGGGCTATGCACTTTTACATGTGGATTGAAAACAAATTTCTTTAGAACTGCTTTCTGTGTTTAGTTCGTTGTCTTTCCCCGGGCACCTCCGATTAGCACGGTTGGCTATGTACGGTGCAAAAGAAGTTGAACATATTCTTTGGTTCTTTCGGTAAAGTCACGTAGAATGAGAATAAAATAATAAAATAACACAATAAAATTCTCACGACGTTTCGGCCACAACGCAAGCGGCCGTCTTCAGGTGAAAGGTACAGAACTGTCGGGACGACATTCTACGTGACTTTACCGAAAGAACCAAAGAAGATGAATCCTTGCAGTCACGAAAGCTTTAAATCGAAAGTTGAACATACATACATACATTCATGTCTGTCTGCCAATATGTTCATATTATTGTTGTTATGGTTCATTTCCTGCTTCAGCAAGCCAGTAAATGATCGGTAGTGCTTGCTTATTCTTTAGTTCTCTCGGTAAAGTCACGCAGATGGAAAAAAAATAAAAAGAAAGTGAATAAAAATAATGAAAAACATTTATTTTTCATTATGTTCCCGAGAGAACATCGGGGGACTTCAGAAGTCCCCCCGGGCTCGTGCGGCGAAACGACGCCGGACGTCGCGCCCAGCAGTGTGTGGTGCGACGTGAACGCGCGTGGGAATGTGCTAAAAGCGCACACGTACGCTTGCGCAAGTGCAAAAAAAAAACACATCGGTGAGACGCTGATGGTTTTTTTTTGTACAAAGGCCGTCGTGCTATTTTTGCACATTCTTGCGTGTCGTTTCAACTAAGAGCAGATAAGAATGAGCGCGTTTCTTGGATCGATTGAGATTGCAAGAACTTGGCAAGAGAGACGATGGCAGAGGATTTCCAAAGCCAGCAACTATGAGGACCAACGATGGTACACCATGCGTAAACAATACCGTATATATGTATTATAACTTGGAAAACGAGATGATGGAAGTTTTGCAAAGTCGAACAATCGTAGGAAGAGCAATGTTACGCCGTACAATTTTAAAACGGACTCTACTCTTTCGTCACTAGCACTGCCTTGCACAGAACAAGTATGTCATAGGGGACGTTCTAGGCAATAGGCCTTCAGCAGAGCACTCTCTCTCTGTGCTGTTCACCATCTTTGCCATTGGCCAGCTCTGCTACGAAGAAAGACCATTGTCCAAAATGTTGCACATTCTATAATTTGACATTTTTAAGGCCACATCATGGTTGGCGAATGTTAGTTTTTTGTTTTGCTATTTGTGCTTATGCACCACTTTCAGCGCAGTACCACCAAATAATTTGCTGTTGCAATTTGATCGTGAACAAAAAGTATGGATGAGAGGAAACAGTCTGACGGGGTGGAAAGAGTCACCGAAAGGGGTGGAGGCAGAGAGAGGCGTGGAGCTCATGAGAACAGAGACCGTGCTAAGTAGCGGCGAAGAATAACAAAGGGAAGCAGCTTAACGGCAGTGAAAGAGAGACTGGAGTCATTCGGTAAGCACAGGAGGGTAAATCGGCTCTACCGATTCATGTTGAATTTCATCAAGCAGAGTCTGGTCGGAACGAGGAGTTTCACACCAGACGTGACATATATATTCCAGGCGTGGATGATTTTTCCCAATAAGTAATAACAATTTCTAGCGACATCGGTTGTTTTAATTGTCACACTTTGCTACTGGGCCTGGGGAAGGCTTACACCAAGTCCAAGATCGTCTCGTTTTGATCGGTGCCTATTTGCGTGTATCTGCACTTCTGCGTGTCCTCGTGTTTTGATTATATAATTGTTGTGCAAATTAATTGCATCGTGCTAATTGTACACTTTGTGGCGACTTATAAGACAGAGTGGCTAATAACTTATTTTTCTTTTAAAGAAGTGATATTTTAATAATAACTTGACATGTTTACAAACATCAAGATTTTAATTAATCACATGTAAAATAACTTCATCTTTGTTGTTTTGCAATTACAAACTCCGCATGGAATCCTTATTTTATTTTAAGGCAATGGTGAGCAATGATTTATTTCCCCCCCCCCCCCCCCCCCCCCCAGTATGACCAATCGTGGTCTGAAACACAGAGTTGTGAGGATTGGAAGCGTAATCTCTGCACCGCACGAGAAATCCAGCATTTAAAATTACCTGTGCTGCTCATTAACATGATCCTCCTTCTTGCTGCCAAACCCAGCAATGAATAGCCGGGAAAATGTGGGCTGGGGAGAAGTGATGGGGTCTGGATACTACATCACCGATAATTAAATATTAGCACGGTTGACTATGTACGGTGCGAAATAAGTTCTACATGCATACATTATATTCTTGGTTCCTTCGGTAAAGTCACGTTGAAGGGAAACAATAAAATAATAATATATATAAAACAATAAAATTCTCACGACGTTTCGACTGCAACACAAGCAGTCATCATCAGGTGTGAAAACCAACGGCAAGAACATTTGAAAGAAGTGGCGGTTTGTATTTATTTATTTTTAAACGTTAGCACCACGGATAGCGATTTGACAAACTGCTGATGACTGCTTGTGTTGCAGTCGAAACGTCGTGAGAATTGTATTGTTTTATATATATATTTTATTGTTTCCCTTCAACGTGACTTTACCGAAAGAACCAAGAATATGAATCACTGCAGTCACGAAAGCTTTCAATCAAAATTTATAGATACATTAGTTTAACACGTAGGCTTTTCGCGACCGATATCGATAACAGAGCTTTGTTTGTGCACAAATCTGGCTGTCACCTGATGATGCTGGTTGTTGTAATTACCGGCGAAAAGTCATGCTACTCGAATAGTAAGTGTTGTTGGTTTACTCTCCAACACACCGGTGTGCTGAACTGGTAACGAATTGGCCACGTTTTGTTTACGTGACAAACCTCGCTAATTGGCTGTGTCGGGTTTAACGACACATTTATATTTCTGCCATCGATCCCAAAAACCTCTACTATGTTTGCATACGTTAACACACGGTGATAATTGCTCCTGGGCAAAAACAAGAATGACAAACTTGGACATCGAGTTTATGTTATTTTATTTCTGGTTTTTGTTTGGTTACATTATTCCTCTCCTCACCCCCGCCCCCCACCTTCCGTGACAAAATAACAAAATTAAACAAGGGGAGGCACAGTCCAGCGGTAGTCACCCTCATTATTACTGCAGGAGTAATAATCAACAATGCCATTACTACCCACCGATCGAGAGCCCCCCGACTTAATTCGCAAGAGGAGGCTTGATTGGGCGCTGGCCTTCATGGTCCAGATTTGTAAAAATTCGAAAATGACACTGAAAATTATTCACTTGGGATTATGCATGGCAGTCATCGCCCAACAGGCATGACTAACACGCCAGGTCAAATAAGACTGTCCTGACTCCCCTTGAGTTACCGTCTGGTTAAATGAACTTGAAACTTCGTCACTTTAACGATGAACGGCAAATGTTACAGCCCAGCTATTTGTGGCTCGCGCCACTGCCTGTGGAAGGGCCACCACTGGAGTGAGCTGTAGAGATTCATACGCTTGCAAGACCTGGGGGGTAAGCCGCACGTTACCCCATCCTCCACGTGTGTGGCCTTGCCGATCGACTGTGGTGGTCAGGGCCGTCCATGGGTTGGGGGGTGTGGGGACCGGGGAAATTCACACAGTGAAGGTCCCCAACGCCTTCAAACTAAACCGAACGTATCACGTCTGACATTGTGATGTCGAATCGCGGGCCCCCCTAACCCCCCCCCCCCCAAAGAGCGGGGCCCGGGGCAGTCGCCCAGATTCACTGTGCACACCACCACGATTCACTGTGCACACCACCACAACCAGACGGCTCTGGTGGTGGTGTACCCATGTTGAAGGAACTTGAACCGTTGATTCGACTGCCGCGCCAGGAGATGGAATCGAATGGGTAACCTCTGGGTTGTAAAGTCCACTGTGATTGCAAGTCCATCTCGGCAGAAACCCCCTCCCCCTCCACTACAACAATACTATTTAAAATAAGCGTATATCATAACTGTAGATACACATTCGGTACATTTCCACAAGGTGGCGGTGTTTCACCATCTCACCGCAAACATCCTGCGACTCTTTGGTTTTTATTGCTCCGTTTTTCCACCCCGCTCTCTCTCTCTCGATTCCTTGTTTTTATTCCGATTGTGTTATTGGCATTTAGCGAGATAAGTTTACAAATGGAACTCCTATCGGCGCATCCACCGTTCTGTGTCAAGAGTACGCCGCCCCCCCCCCCCCCCGCAAGTTTACGTTACAAGATTCCTTCCGAAGTCGCTACAAGAGGCCTCTTTATCCACACTCGAGGCACACATTTTCATATTATATTAAATCAAATTTTAAAAGTCTCAAATTAAGTAAAACAACTTATTTTAAATCGTGGGCTTTGTGTGTGTGTGTATGTGTGCTTTCATTGGTGAGACTTGGCGTGAATTAAGACCATAAACTCAGGACACTTGCAGAACCTGTTGCATGGTTTAAGAAAGCCCACGTGTTCAAAATTAAGAGAACCAGGTTATAATGACGGGCGACTGGAACCAACATTTGGGGTGGGTTTGTTCGTGGAATCGTGATTCAGGTGAGAGCCCACAGGCGTTTTGTCTCGCTACAAATTTCAAGCTCTGATGGTACCCACTGGTTTTGCACACTTTGGATTCTCGTGCGTCTAATGAGCGGCAGTGAACAGGAGGGGGCAGTATTGCACTTTGATTGAAATCCCAAATACCAAGGCCGGCCATGAGAGAGAACGTTAATGTTTAACAGTTCATAGCAGCATGTTTTTTTTTGCATGTATGCATTGTCAATTTAAAGTTACGTATTGTTACTTACGCACATTTGCCATTGAAATTATGGGAGGAAAAACATTTGTCCGCTACATTTTTTGTTAAACGGCCGCATTCTTATTTGACAAGAAGTTTACAAGAACGTTCCAGAAGGAAATTACATTAAACTCGCTGCATATGGCGTGTGTGTACACATGTAGTAAAACTATGTAGCAATCTTTAATGCAGCCCCATTGCACGCAACTTATTTTATCCTAATTTTTTCCCCTATAATATATTTTTTCACAGATAGGAGTTCTATTCTATTCTTGCGTATGATGGCAACATGTCCAGGAGCTAAATTCCAATGCCGAGGGTCTGCTAGACACGACGAGAGAGCTTCGGGAGAGTGTTCGTGTAGATTTGCTGTTCCTCCTCCGTCGAAGGATCACATACTACAGTGGCTTACTCTCTGGCCCATTGGACGAATAACCCAAAGGTGGAAGCATTTCCGCCCTGTTATCCAGGCTCGTCTACGTTGAGGTTACCCCATCAGTGGTCTCCCCAAAATGCTGAATCATCCTATTATCCGCATTTTAAAGATAATTGGCGCGAATCAAAAGAACTGGCACCCAAGTCATCCACTTATCCGTGTTTACCCACGGGTAATCAAAAGTACAGATATCGGGAGGTATTCGAGCTCCCCCGATGTATTTTCGTGTCGTACCACGTGTTGTTCGGAATGATGTCCAACGTTTCACCCCACATGCCCGCGGCTTCTTTGGGATCTTCACCTCCCGTCGAAGCTCCCGGCGCACGTGGAAAGGCGTCACGGTGCAAGCCGAAAGCACACCGCAGGACGCTACACAACCACGGCCGCCAAAAACCTGTGCGATAAACATCAGCAGTTGTGTCTACAGATGGGCACGTGGAATAGGATCTGACAAAAGTGACCCCCGTGTTGATGCGGATAAGAGGAATATTGCAATGTCGTAAATATAATCCTGCTGCAAGGATAAGGGTAATAAATCAGAAATGAATGTTCCTCATATTAATTGTAAACTAACGCAGCTCGTTTATGAGTCTGGAAAAGTAGTGACAGAGTTTATGTTTAATTTGCGCACACACTCAGTCTAAACATTGAACATCGTAAAAAAACGTTATAAAAATTAGAACGTTAAACAGTTGACTTTAGACATTCAACAATGGATTAACAATGAACAATAATATAGGACTGTATACTGGCATGAGGCATGCACTTTGTGGTGCTAAATACTCGCGAGTATCTTTGCAGATGCCACACGTGTGCTGCACGTGCACCCCAATTCGGCGGTGTGACGAATAGTCTCGAAGCATGGTCACGATTCGATTAAAAAAAAACATTATTTTCAACATTGTGGCCACTGCAGAAGACTCCACAGTGGTGTATGGAAGGGCTTCCATCAGCTCCCATTGAATACGTGTAGGAATTGAAAAGCATTACTAGTCCTTACAAAGGCAATTGCATGCATATGTCAAGAGCTAAGAATTCAATATTAATCCCATAAATGGATGCATCGATACACTCTCCCACTCTACACGAGCACTAATCCACACCCCTGGGTATTCACACGCTTGAGTGCATGGGCTGTAAGAAAGAAAGAAACGTACGTTTTCATAAGTAAATGGACGAATAAAATGCGCATGTATTATGAATATATTTACCAGTAATTTCAATGAGGCCATCTTTTATTATGGCAAAAGAACAGTCAATGCATCTTACATTTGCATTCTTTATAAATATACCTAGCCCAGAATACTTGCTGACCTGGACAATGTGCACGTTTGGAGTCCGTATAAATATAACACGTAGTCTCACAAGTGACGTAATCACATCTATCCCTCTATCCCTCTATTTAAGGAAGGAAACAGGAGGATTTCTCCACAAATCTGGCTGTCCGCCTGATGATCCTAGTTGTAATTACTAGCGAAACGACGTACTCAGATTGTAAATGTTGAGGCTTTGCTCTCCAACTCACCGGTGTGCTGTACTAGTGACGAATTGGCCACGTTCTGTTCACGTGACAAATCTTACTAATCGGCTGTGTCGGGTGGTGAATGTGTTTAACGACACATTCATATTTACGCGATCTAACCCAAAACAAATATATTATGGCTGTATAAATATAATATAGAATTATTGTTTTATATTATTGTATGCATATATGAAATAATTTTCAGCCCTTTGTCAATCCGATGTTGGATGAAGGCCTTCCCATATCGTGTTGGTCATGGGGGTTTGTTTGACCATACTTCACCACACCGGTGCAGTGCTGCTCGGCGATGGTGGGTGGTGGTCAGAGCAACGGCGAGAACTGGTTCAAATATCACTCACCGCTACCATAGCCACGGCTAGGAATCAAACCCAGGGGGCACACCAGGTTCATTGTGCAGTGAGCTAACTGCTTCACACGTGTGTGTGTGTGGTGTTATTGTAAACATATTACATATTGTGTTGTTTTAATCAAATTAATCTCACACATTCACACTTGTATATATTCGTACCCTTGGTTTGTTAGCTTTTTTGCTTAAGAGTTACGCTGATGTTTGGGAAAAAATATTTCTGTTGCAAAGCCCTTTCAGTGGTCAACTAACAGCAGTATTGGCGCAAGCCTATTGGCGGCCCTATGCAATGTATAAACTCCATTTTCATTTCATGAACCCTCCTGAAATGACAATTAGAAGGTTGACATTTGTGTGACAGAAGAGATGTGGCTTACAGATGGAGTGAGATAAGATGTAGGATCCGGGTAAAGAGATGTGGAGGTGAACTTGGTTGGGGATGCGAGAGACGTTGGTTGAAGACAGAGCTGGTGTGGATGACAGGAGCGATGTGGCTATCAGATGGAGTGAGTTAAGATGTAGACACCAGTTAAATAGATGTGGAGGTGAACGGTGTTGGGGATGCCGAGAGGTGTTGATTGAAAACAGAGCCGGTGTGGATGATGGGAGAGATGTGGCTAACAGATTTGAGTGAGATAAGATGTCGAAACCAGGTAAATAGATGTGGAGGTGAACGAGAGATGTTCAGTGAGATGGTGTGATACAAGACTGTGTGATGAAACACATATAGATTTACTCAGGAGATATTTGGTGCATGCCTATCCCCCCCACCCCAATAAAATCTCAGGCTCTTTTTAGCTGGTTGGGTCCCCAAGCTTTTGCTTATTCGGCATTTGCCTAATGCCCACAAATCGAGTAGAGCGGATACATCATCGAAGGAGTTAATTTACAGCTGTTTGTTATTACGAGACATTCACAATGCACTGGCTAATGTGCACGTATTAATATTTCATTTGTGATTGTTGTGCTTGTGCTCTGATTAAATTTACATTAGACCTGAGTGTAATCTTGGCAGACTATCCAATCTGGTCATTATGATGCACAGAGAGCAGGCACTTGGAGTTACACGAATATTGTGTTATTGAAGGTTTTTTTGTTGTTGTTGATTATTAAAAAATAAAATCGGATGCTTCTGATGATCACGGTGAGTTCGTAAGGGTCGCATATGTGACCGTGAGATGGCTTCGGCAAATTGATGCTGGGGTACGAAGGCATTGGCTCAACGCTCCCGACTAAACTTCACAAAGATGGTATACTGTGCCGTGCCACCAACCCTCGTGTAGATGTACTTCCCATGACCATCAAACTGTAATCAATGGGTTGTCCTTATAACCTTCTCCGACAAATGTAGCCATTTAAATAAATTTACGGCGCTGCACCTCTGCACTGGATTTAGTTTTTCCTCTGCCTCGATCTAAAGTGCATTTGCACACGTTATACATTCTCTCTTTTCATTTGTTTCCGTGCATATTAAGCATCGGTGTCGATGGACCTTCTGTGTACTCATCGATAGTTGTAACATCTGGCAAACTTTAACCCCCCCACCCCCGCTCCACCCCACACAAATCTAAGTCCCCCGCCTCTTCCGCGGACCGATCACCGTTTCATTACCGACGTGAAGCGCTGCGGAAGCGACACTGCGGATTTAAACGGTGCCATTGATTCGTCGATTGGGCCAGGCAGCGGTGACCGTATGCATTGCCCCTCTGTAGTCCAGCACTGTGGAGGGCGAGCGTCGGTGGATCTCGACAAACGGTGGCGAAATTCCCTTTTTCCCGCGGGCGCCGAGGATTGGAGCTGCGTACCCACCACCCCTCAGCTTGCCAGGAGATGGCGACGCGGCAAAAAATGTGGGCTCCAACCTGTTCCATCTGTGTGGCGTAGAAAGCTGCTGCCTTGGCATGTGTGGGGTTTCTCCACATGCGTCGGTTTCCACCCACACATGTAAAAAACAACCCCATTGATGTCTTGAAGCACGATTGTTGATGAAAAGCGTTTCCTTGCTGACGTCACACACACTGATTATACCGTAGGTGTAAAGAAAGCATTGATTGATTGATTTCAAGTAGTATGCATGCGTAATGTAAGCATTGATTATCTTCTACTCGTATACACTGATTGTAATTAATTCGAACGAAGTATATTAAAATATTATTACGATGATATATATTTTTTTATATAAAGCTTTCGTGACTGCAGGGATTCATATTCTTGGTTCTTTCGGTAAAGTCACGTAGAAGGGAAACAATAAAATAATAAAAATATAAAACAATAAAATTCTTAGGACGTTTCGACTGCAACACAAGCAATCATCATCAGGTGTGAAAACCACAGCAAGAAAAATGTTCTTACTGTGGTTTTCAGGTGTGAATTTTTCTTGCTGTGGTTTTCACACCTGATGATGATTGCTTGTGTTGCAGTCGAAACGTCGTGAGAATTTAATTGTTTTATATTTTTATTATTTTATTGTTTCCCTTCTACGTGACTTTACCGAGAGAACCAAGAATACGATGACATAGTTAATGCACCCATCTCCTTCGACACCTGTTCCACTAAGTTACAGTTTGAAGATCGCCTCGAAATTATAAAAAAAACTCTGCCTTCGTAATAATTCCTGAAAGTGGCCAAAAGCTCGATCCAGTTACATTTTAAATCACAACGGTCCGACTTTGAAATAGTGCCTGCATTCCATCACAACTCCGTCTTTGTCCAAGTGGCAGCACCAATGCCCCTTGCCTGATACAGGGCCCGACTTTCATGAGTCAGGCAAAGTGGGCACACGGTCGGCGCAGAGCATCAGTCCAATGGGGTGAGGTCTTTACCTGTAACGTAAGTCCACACCTGAGTGAGTGGTTTGAGCAGCTTGGTTGCATGCAACTGAATCATTTGTATGCGGACGTCTCTGAAATCAGTTGCGGGAAGTTTCTCGACCCAGGGTGGCTTTGAGTAGGGACAGACTCGACCTTCCAACAGTGAATCTGCTCGGCGATTTTTTGCAACGTATTTAATCACTGTGTGACGCATTTGCTTGGTCGTTGCAATCCCGATTTGTGTCTGTTGGGGTTGGAGCTAACCAGGGAAGTGGTGGGGCTCTGCTGTAAGGGTTGTGGCCAGACACGCCCATGTTGAGCAACTTCTGGCTCAGATGTGGACAAAGCAGTTGCAGCTGATTACGTTCCGTAGGGCACATGGGGCAACGCAGCATCACCAGTTCCCAGTTGTCGGCCAAGCTGAGCCAAGTCTTACCATGCTCTTCCAATTACATTTAAGTCCTTCATACCCAATAGTTATCCAAGTGTACATGCATCAGCTGTTTTTTTTTCCACCGTGAAACATGTTTGGCACGTTTAAGTGCAATATGGATTATATCAAGATTATAATTACATATAGGAATTCATGCATTTCTCCACTTTCTGCTCTTTATTCTTTCCATTGTATCTTTGCATTTCAATGCATTGCCTGCCTGACGATTAATTCTGTTCTCATTCACATTTGATGCAGTTGTCCTAACCAACTTAATCTTTTCTTAATCTGATGTTTTTGATAGTCTCCTTGACCTATGGGGTAACGGGAAGAAATGAAAAAAATATAGCAAAGAGAAATTAGACATATTCTTGGTTCTTTCGGTAAAGTCACGTAGAAGGGAAACAATAAAATAATAAACATTATTTCCCTTCTACGTGACTTTACCGAAAGAACCGAGAATATGAATCCCTGCAGTCACGAAAGATTTAAATCAGAAATTAGACAATTTTATTCGTGCCTTGAAATACCTAATTTAATGACAATTGTTGACAGCAACCGTCACCAGCAACATATCAGCCATGAGTGACCGTGATGACTTAGCAGGCGACAAAATTAGGTGATCGCTTTATTTAATCCAATATCACCAGTCACTCGGTCAACAGAATATGTACAGTAAGAGCTGTGCATCGCTCAACAACCATAAGAATTTTCATTTGTCTTGAATACGCAACCTCTAAATATGCAACAGGCGTCAGTGTGGGGATCGAACCCACGACCTCCTGTATACCAGGGGAGGTAATTAACATTTGGCCACCGTGACGCCACCGTGGAAGTAAATGTTGACAATGGGAAATTCCGCGGCAACCATCGCCGCTGACAAATGCCGACGACAATTGCCCTCAAATGACCCCAGTGGATTGGCTCGTCGATTGTAATGCACTGGTGGTTGCTTGAAGGCAGCAACTGAGACAAAGGCAAAGATCACCCGTGTAGCCTTAAACGGACTGTTGGGGCAAGTTCTGTTAGCGAGCACCGATGAAAGCCGGCACGGCACACGAGGAAGTGGGTGGCCAGCACCACGCCCGGCCACCTTTTGTCTCCCAAGTGGCGGTGTTTACACAACCAATTGGGTACTCATTTGAGAGCCGAGTCAATCCAGGGGGATTGCCCAGGACCAGCTGAGATAATTGTCACTCGTGTTGGTGGTCGTGAGCGGATTTAAAGTCGGGTGGCCGGGTTCGTAGCGTAGCTCGCTAACCGCCGCACTACCGCTCCCCCACACGCACCTGAGAACCACACACACACACGTTACCATCTGTGTCAGCCCACTTGATTCATTCCTCACCCATTGAGCTCGTTTCAAGTAAAGATAAATCTCTCTCGTGCCAAACGAAGCTTTGAGAAGAATAAACGTCTTCTTCCATGGGTCTCTCTTTAACTGCAAACAGCAGCGGGTGGGGGGATAGGGGAGCCACAGATTTCAAATTTTTGTTTGTTTGCTGCTTCCCCTCCTTTTGTCTGGTTGTTGTCACCGCAATATGCTGCAGGTGCGCTTCATTTTTTCGTGTTCTTTTTACCGCAACATCCCGGGCCAGAAAAGCACGAAATTTTGCCTCGTCAAAACTAACTTCCCCACGGGGTGGGCCTGTGCACCGAGCGCCGAGCGATCAAAATTAATTTGAACGCTTGTAGGAGTTGAGCACTTTCTCAATTGCTCCAGTTGCTTCTCAGTCGCTGGAAAGCTCTTTAAAAACGAATCCATTGTCAATTTAACAAATCCCGTGAATTACCCAATGCCTGCGTTGCACTTCACAGTTTGGTTCGCATCGTTGATGAGCCGTGCTGTGCTCCAACACCTTGAGCTACTTTGTAGATCTACCATCGATGTCTTTCCTAATGTGGGCAAGTCTTCCGGTCAGCTCTGAATCAACATGTTGATTAGTGCTCTGTGATTAGTGCACCGTGCCGTGGCCGATTTCAGTAGATCTGTAGGTATCTAGGGGCATGGCAAATACTCAAAGTGTGGCGGTTTTATTTTGTATCAACGAGACGGCGTGTTGCATCGCTGTGACGGATTTCTTCAGCATTTGACGTGATGCCCGTAGTGCGGTCAGAATTACATAGGAATGAGTACACATTTTGCGATGGAAACTCTTATCCTGAGCATCATAATTGGATTTTTTGGAGGTTTTTTTTGCGCTTCGTTTGACTAAACTGTCGCTTCGAGCATCGGCAAGTGAACCTCATGGCGGGACCCCCGGTTGTCCCGCCATGAGGTCCAAATGTTGGTTGGACCGTGGCGCGACGAAGGCATCTCACCGTGGCGGGTGGGGAAGTGCTGTTCCCAGAAGATGATTCCGCGTGAAATGTAACCAATCGTTCGCAGACGATTCGACGACTTAAATACAGAACTCTTGATAGCCCATCTATATTCGGAAAAAAATAAAAAAAGAGACATTGACGCGTCGAGGATCGACGGATGCACCAAGACCCATTGGCACAATTCAAGGGTTACGGCGATTTTCTGCTCAAATGAGCATTGGGAGGCAGTGCTCATCTCCCGATTTTTTTTCCAGCCAGGAGGCAATGATGTAAATTTCACATTCCTATGGCGGGGAAAAGACTGTTCGTTGGACAACCGCTGTGGACTTTCCCCCACAAAGTGGTACTAATGTTAACGATCCCCGGAGAGATGATGGGCTGAGTCAACACACCAATAGCTAAGATTTGGACAGTGCGAGCTGCGCGTTCGACTGCGGAGACGCAAACTGTGGGGGGGAAATGAGAACGAGAAGGCGAAAAAGGTACGTTGGACTTCTTTCGCACCGTACGTGGACCACCCGCGTTAACAGGAGGCGCGGCCGAAGGACAACGAGCCGAGCGCAACAGCAAAGCAGCCCCGAAGGCAATGGCACGGAGTTGGACGTTTCCCGGACTGAGCGACGCGCGGCAGGACGACGCAATTTGTTCGATTGGACGCCGCGATCGGCGTCCACCGAGCGGGGCCGAGCGGTGGAGCTGCCCGGGGCCCCTCGGCGCGCCCCGGAGACCGCAGCGCCGAGGCGGGCGGTGGCTTTTTTTTTGTTTATCGACGCTGACTTTGACTTTTTTTTGTTTTCAGGGAGATGATGTCATCCCTCGGCGGCGCGCGCCGCGCGGCATCAATCTCGGGGAGAGAAGCTGGGGGAGGGAGTGGTGGCAGGGAGGGACGGAGTGGACGGAGTGGATGGAGGGAGGGAGAGAGGGAGTTGAGGAGGGAGAGAGGGAGTGGATGGAGAGAGAGAGAGGGAGGGGAGGGAGTGGAGGGAGAGAGAGGGTGTGAGAGATGGAGTGGATGGAGAGAGAGAGGGAGTAGAGGGAGTGAGAGAGTGAGTGGATGGAGAGAGAGAGAGGGAGTGGAGGGAGAGAGAGAGGGAGTGAGAGATGGAGTGGATGGAGAGAGGGAGTAGAGGGAGTGAGAGAGTGAGTGGATGGAGAGAGGGAGTAGAGGGAGTGAGAGAGGGAGTGGAGGGAGTGAAAGAGGGAGTGGAGGGAGTGGATGGAGGGAGAGAGGGTGTGAGAGATGGAGTGGATGGAGAGAGAGAGAGGGAGTAGAGGGAGTGAGAGAGGGAGTGGATGAAGAGAGGGAGTAGAGGGAGTGAGAGAGGGAGTAGAGGGAGTGAGAGAGGGAGTGAAAGAGGGAGTGGAGGGAGTGGATGGAGGGAGAGAGAGGGAGTGGAGGGAGGGAGTGGATGGAGGGAGAGAGAGGGAGTGGAGGGAGGGGATTTTTTTTACAAATATTACATAGAAAACAGGGAGAACATAGACATAGAGTGGGGAGAAAGGGGGTCGAGAGAGAGGGGTGGGGGTAGAGAGAGGGGGTAGAGAGAGAGGGAAGGGTTAAGAAGGAGGAGAGCAGAGCGTGAAATCTTTTGTGAAATCTTTCATTTAAAAAGGGGGGGGGGATACATAAAGCAAAGCATTGGAAAAAAACGAATGATGAACGAAGCAAAGTGCCGACTACACCGAGCATCTTCTTGTTTCCTCTGATCGTAAAAAAGAGAGGGAGTGGAGGAGGGAGAGAGAGAGAGAGAGGGAGTGGAGGGAATGAGTGGATGGATGGAGTGGAGGGAGTGGAGTAAGGGAGAGAAACAGCGGGTAAGTAGAGGGAGGCGAAGAAGGGGAAGGAGTGGAGGGAGGGAGACAAGAGGGCAGACGGAGAGGGTCGCATGGGGTGAGGTGTGCGAGCGAGGCGAGGTGCGCGGCTGTCGGGCTTTGGCGTGGTGGGTGGGGGGGGGACGCGACCGGGGCCACTGCGTCCAAGACGGTAAATCCTCACAGATGCCGCCCAGCGCAGGTGACATTAGGTGACATCAGGTGACATTAGGTGACATCAGGTGACATTAGCCGAATGGCGCGGGGGGAGAAGCGGCAGTGCCGCCCACCGACGGGTGAACTGCCATTGATTTGTCGCACGCCGTCGTCTCTCATTGTCGCGCGCGCGCGTGATGAGTGAAGGGGGTTAAAGGTGCAGGCCTTGCAAGCGCGTCCCTGCGTCACTGCTCGAGGGAGCTCGCCGCACCTCCCGGTCGGCAGGGTTGGCTCTGCGCGCGGTGCGAAAGAAGCTCAGCATGCAAAACGTTGAGCTCCAGAGAGCTCCTCCCGGAGGGTCTCTTTGTCCTGGTCTTTGCCATCGATATTCCGAGACTCCGGCACAAACGGGATACACTCTCGGTCGAAGAGTTAAGAGTAGCCACGTTTTACCCCACCACCACACGCAACCTGCCAGTCGACTAACTGTCGTTACTGCGGGTGGACAGAGGCAATGACATTGTCACCATTCTTTCAACTGCCACGCCAGGAGATGGAATCTAACTGGCGAACCTCTGGGTTGCAAGTCCTGTGGGCTGACCATTACGTCAGGGAGAAGGGGATGTTGTGTTGCTTTGTCTACAATCCCAAATGTTTTGTCACGTGTCTAAACTTGAGTCATGTACAAATCTCCCTTTCTGTCCCCTCGTGTCTTCCCAGCTGTCTTCCATCTGTACATTTTTAGGAAGCAAAATTGTATTCAATGCAGTGACAATTTGGATTTGCATTCTGTAGAAGTGCAAATGCATCTCAGAACTAAAAAATATTTAAACTAAACAATTGTTTTAATTTTACCAGGTAAGGAACACGGAGATATAAACCAATGTTTCTTCCATGAGAGACCTGGCCACAAGTGATAGCTCAACGAATTGGCTTTTCATCCAGGAGAAAAATCCACGCAACCACGGGGACAACATGCAAACTCCAAATATACAGCAGGTATCGTCAGGTTCGGAATCGAACCCATGACCTCCTGTATATCCGTCGAGGCAGTCAACATCTCGCCACCATGGCGACCATACAGATACAGTGGACGTATTTATTTGATAGAAAAGCGTCAGTCAGTCATAAGCAGAGGGATCTTCGAAGAGACTGGATTGAGCCTGGACTTGAAGAGGGACACGGAGTCGACAACACAGATGGCTGGGAGGCAAGGGAGTTTCAGACTATCGGGGCAGTCTTAAGAGATAAGCGACCTTCCACGGTGGAGGTTGAATGGGATATTCCATACAAAGCTGTGGTTGCTGGAGCAGAGAGAGTGTGGAGGAGGAGTAGAGTGAGATGAGATGAGAGGGGAAAGCTAGGATGGAGAGTGTGCAGAGGGAGAGTAGAGTGAGATGAGAGGAGAGTGGTAGGAACGTATGTGGAGGGCAGAGGTAGGAGAGTGCGGGATGGGAATTGGAGTGAGATGAGAGGGGACAGGTAGCAGATTGAGCACAGTGGAGTAGAGTGAGATGAGATAACGAATAAGGAAGGGCCTTGTATGTTGGTCTTGGCGCAGATGCGTTGGGTCGGTGTGAATGACTGCGAGGAGCGTTTCCCAGCGGGCCAACGCCAGACGTTAATCAAATTTCTCGTTTAGGAATTAAAACATGCGTGCACAGCTTGTATATTTGTGCTTGTAATATAACACGGCCGGATTGACGTTTCGACGTTCCTGGTTTCGATGGGGGGGGGGGACACCTGCACGTCGCGGGGTGATGTAAACCGTGTCATTTACTGTGACGCAGGTGTAATGTTTCACATATGTTGTGCTTCCAACAGGATGTGAAATCCATGTTGTTATCCAGTGGTGGTGCCCTTTACAAAGGAGTTACGTCCTGTAACCGACACTAGTCGGAAGACCGAGGGAAGGGGGATAGGGGGGGGGGAGAAAAATACATTAAAAGCAAAAGACAATATAAGAACATCGCATTGATATTTGATCCCCTGTTGGAATTACGTCATCGCTATTACATTGATTCAAGGAGCCGCAATGTTTTGCCGCACACTGGCCTTGCAATCCAGAGGTCGCTGGTTCAGTTCCATCTGCCGGTGCGGCAGTCGGAACAACGGGGCAAGTTTCTTAATCCCCCCCACCGCGACTTCTCCGCTCTGCCGCCACCACCACCTCTGCCCACCCTTTGGTGTAAATAGTTGTTTGTGTGTACGCTGAACTTCTTTCGCACTTGCACGTAGCCTACCGTGCTTATCGGAGGTGCGGGGGAAGGATAGCAAACGAAACACGAAAAAGCAGTTCTAAAGAAATTCGTTTTCAACCGAGATAAGTTAAAAGTGCTAAGCTTCAGTGGCTTCCCAACATCGGAAGGAAGAGCGTTCCAGATGGCCTCTGAAAGCGTGCGATGCGGTGACCGCCTTTGTTTGATGGCCATCCAAAAGCCGCTGCGAAGACGACCGGCGTTTGCGTGATGGTTTATACTCCGTGAAGAAATCGGCAAAGTACCGTGGGTCATTTGTGGCAAACACTTTGTGTGCAATGACTGCGACCTTATAATGTTTTCATTCGGCAACCGGAACCAAATGCAGCTAAGGGATCACCGGACGGACAATGGGCGCACTGCGGTTAAGTCGATTGGCAGATCATATGTGGTGGGGGAAAGTGTGGGTATGCCTGCCTCTTCCAACGCGTCTGGGTCGATGTGGAAGAGTAGGCCAAATACCCAACTAGAGTTCACTTTAGCGGAGGCCCCTTTCCGCAGGCGGCAGCAAGATCAAGCAATTGTAAGTCCTCATGCACTTTTAGCATCCAGTATACGGTGACATCAGCGACCAACTGATTATATCAGTGACCGATCACCGATCAGAACGACGTGTGGCAGGGGTTTTTCTCTCCGTCTTTGACTCTTGAGTGAGCCCGCATAGACAATAATGCAGTCCCTGGTGGTTGGCCAAGCAACACCAAAGCCACCTTGTAAATAACATTCACTGCCAGGTAATAACATTCCTTTCCTGGGTGCCAGCCTTTAATGACATTACCGCCCATCACGCAGACAGGCCAGGTATTATGTATTGCCTTGTGTTGCTCCGAGGCAGGATGAGCGAAGCACCTCACATTTAACGGCAGGAGCCGTTGGTTTTATTAAGTGCCTAGTTCATCAGTCTTTGCCCGGGACAGTCGCGATGGATGGGAGCGCTCCACCATCCTGATTAATTGCACATGCCATCATCTCTTGCCCCTGAAATGTAACTTTCCCTCTCATGGCCCCCACCATCGCACAACTTGTGCAAGGCGGTGTGTGAGAGTGTGTCGCTGTCTCTTTGTGTGTGAGTCTGCATAAAAGTGTGTGTGTGTGTGTGCATGAGTTTGTATGGAACTGCGCTGCGAACCCAGCGACCTGAGTTCAATTCCCGCTCATGGCCAACACCAGTGACGATTGTCTGAAATAGTCCTGGGCCTCCGCTAGTTTGACTCAGCCTTAAATGATTATCTCGTGCGATGTGCAAACATCGCCACTCAGGAGACAAAGCCAGCCGGGTGTGGTGCTGGCCACCCACCACCTCGTGTGCCATGCCAGCCTTCATAGTTACTTGCTAGCAGCACCTGCCCCAAAAGTCGATTCAGGCTATATGACAGATCATTGTCTTTATCTTGTATATGTATGTGTATGAATGTATCTGCATATGTGTACACGCTCATCTGTATTTGTGTGTGTGTGTGCGTGTACAAGTCTGTACGTTCGCGCACAATAAATGTCTCCTAAATATTCGCCGCCAACTTTTGCCTGAAAAGTTTGATATGCCAATTTGTTTTATGGGCATGCTATTTGCGGGAGAAGCTTTGACATTGCTACATTATTATTATTATTGCGACATCTAATTGCAGCGTGTCTTTATACTGGCTTGGGGCGGAGGGGGGTTGGCTGTGGGATTAGAATTACATTTTAGAATTCTTTCATGATTTTTTGAGTTTGACGTAGGCCCAGTTTTTTCTCTCTCCACATACAATTTTTTTTGTCCACTGTAGCCCGTGCCCGTGCCAGTTGGCTCGTCGCATAAATACAGCTGCATGGAACTGTAATGGGACCGCATGCAACGTACCGCTCGCTCGCAGATGTTTACACAACATCAAAAGAGGGGGCCCTTAATCTGCACGCCATGCTTAATTCACGTGTGATTCCCACACCGTTTTCATTCGTCAAGCTGCGGATAGCCAAAAGGAGCGGCCGTCAGTTCGAGCACCGCACGTGTCCATGAGTTGAGTCCCATCTCCCTTGAAAAGTGACGTACGCGAGGCCCCGAGTTTGTCATCTAAAGCATCGTTACGTGCCCACCTTGTTGTTTCATTAAAAAAAAGTGACGTGCGCCACTACCTCTTGCCCCCACCAACCTGTCCCTCCCATCAGCTGATGCAGCCATCCATCGGTCGACGGGCCCGCCGTGCCTTTCGCCGTGCCATCCACGAGGTGCTCGCTCGTTTTCATGACACCGCGTTTATTTTCGCCACGAATCGTATCCACGGCGTGCGCGTGCGCGTGCGCGCCGCTCGTGACGGCTTCCTTGCGGGCGTTTCGTTGGTTCGAGCCGTGGCGGCCTGCTGCCCCGGTTAATACCACGTGGTGCCGTCTGCATCGCAGTGAGCATTAAAGATGAAAAAAAAGTCTGGCCACGTGTGCTGGCATCACGATCCAAGTTTGGCAAACTTTGAAATATTGCACACGATTTACTAGATGTCGTTAAACTACACGACAAGTATGCACTCTGCCACACATTTGTGATACTCCTACGTTGTTGTTTTTTTGTTTGTGCGGTCGTGGCTGTACAGCTCTCTGGTACGTTTTCATACTGTACTGCGTGGTATTCCGATGTGCCGCTCCGTGCACTGGATGGGACACCGTGACGAACAACACGCGGTCCAAACCCGAAAACCAAATATGCCCAGAGAGCCGTAACAGGCACAACCCGCACACACATACGCAGGAGTATGAGCAATGGCTGACGAAGCGGCGTGTACTTGAGCCACCTCCTGCAACGCCACGCCCGTCTTTTCAGAATGCGGCACGTGTTGTTCAGAATGACGTCCGACGTTTCGCCCCTCCCCCCTCACCGCCCCCATCCTGCTGAGGCCATCATCGTCATTGAATGCATGTGTGTTGAACTTTTTTCGCGCCGTACATAGCGAACGTTGCTAATCGGAGGCGCGGGGGAAGGACAACAAACTAAGCACAAAAAGCAGTTCTATAAAATTAGTTTTCAATCTCGGATGATTATAAAGGGCATAACTGTATTGACTAATATGGGAAGGAAGAGCGTTCCAGACCGCCGCAGAAGCGCATCTGAAAGCGCGCCACGCGGTGACCGCCATCTTTGTTTGGCGGCCAGCTAAAAAGCCGCCACCGCTGCAAGGATTCGTGGTCCATTCGTGGAAAGAAGTCGATGGAATCTCCGTTTTTTGTTCCCACCCCCCCCCCCCCCCTGCCGGGGCCGGAAGTGATGCATGAGTCCGGCGGCGAGACGCACCGGGGCCGCGACCCCAAATATACGTCGTTCGCGGCGTACATCTCCGGGCTGGCCGGCGGCGGCATCGGCGGCGGCGGAGGTGCCGGGGACGGCTCGGGCATCCCGGGGCTGGAGATGAGCTGCTGGGAGAAGGGCGGCTGCCCACCGTCGTGTAGCCTCTGCGCCGAGCATGGCCAGCCGCACGTCGCTGGCCCCACGCCCGTGCTCCTCGAGGCCGCGAGGACGTCCTCCGTCTGCGAACTCCTCCACGACAATCGCACGCGGGAGGTGAGAAACGCGCCGGGCGGGAGGAGGGGTGAGAGGAGTGAGGGGGTGAGAGGGTGGAGGAGGAATAGGTCGGGAGGGCAACCCCTCCAGCAATGAAAAATGTTAGGAGTTGTTAGTAGCTAAGGACTTGTCCCTTGCTTTTTATTATAACGCGTGTGCTGCGATGGCACATCGCGCTCCCTGAAGGTAAATGCCTTCAGGGAAGTCGTGGACTGTATGCGCAACTGCGCACAATTCTGAGTCACTTATAACTGCTTTGCCGTTACTTATTGCCAATTATGGACTCAGACTATTGTCCTATCATCTCATAGAGTCCCTGGCACATAATAATATGCTACACAGTGGCAGTTGGGGGTCGCAAAATGCCGATTTATTACTAATAAACCCCAATGATCAGATCGAAATGAGGGATTTTGATCGGATCATTGGCTGGAACCTCTAGCAGTGAGGACTGGTCATGGCGCGATCTTCCTTGGGAATAAACAGGTCGTGATGAAGATTAAGATGTTGTCGTGGGCAAAGCCGCTGATGCCACCACACCTCACCAATGCGTTCGACCATCTGCCAATTATTATAATATTTTTTCAACCGGGTCAGGCCGACCAAGAGCTACGGAGCTATTTTTTCATAAGCGACCCGGTCACAAAGCGACAGCTCAACGATGTGGCTCATCAAGTGCGAATGTGCAGCAGCCAAATACTCGAAGCGCGCACGTGACGTCGATTCTAAACGTGGAGGGAGAAACCAGAGGACTCGGAGAAAAAATCCACGCGACCACGGGGAGAACGTGCAAGCATCACATTTACAACAAGCGTCGTCGGGGTCGGGGTCGGGACCGAATCCACAATCTCCTGTACATCGGGTGAGGTAGCTAACACCTCGGCACCATGGCGCCCACGATAGCGAGCCAAATCGCGCTGCGGCGAGCTGCACAGAGGGCAGGGGGGGGATTTTGGAAACGTGTTCCGTTGTTTCAATTGCCGCGCCGTGAGATCGCAGCGAACCGCGAACCTCTGAGGTTGTAGGTCCAGTGCGTTGACCGCTGCACCACGAAAGTGTCCTTAAATCATTAATAATGAACCTTATGGCAGGACCCCGGGGTCCCGAATAACCGGAAGTCGAAATATTAATGAATTTATTTCACTTTTGGCGACTCCGTCCCACCGCGCACATAAACGCCGTGACCCACCCGGCGCGGATCATCCTGCTGTCGTGTCGTCGTCCAAGCGCAGCGGCGAGGACGAACGTCCGTAGTCATAAACAAGACTTTTAAACTTTGATTAGCGCATCGTGTAGAGCTCGTGGAGAGGAATAGATCGCCGTGTCGTTCGCCTTCGACAGACATAAAACGACGTCGCAACGCAGTTTATGCGAGAGCCGGTGGCTTGTGGGACCCCGGGGTCCCGCCATAAGGTTCATTTGCCGTCTCTGAGTAGAAACTTAGTCCGCCTGATATTCCAACCCTCGCCGTATGAGCCGCGTTCATCATGATTGCTCTTAGGGCAAAATAAAATCCACTCTCACCTGCTCGTGCGTAGTAGTTTTATGCCCCACATGTGCTCTGCTTTAAAGTCATGCGTGAAAACAAGACAATCGCCATTTTAATGGACATTGCAAATGTATATGTGCATCATTTTCTATTGCGGCACCTCCTCCTCCAAATTATAATTGGGAAATGTTCTGCGCCATTGACAGACCACAGCCCATGGTATACAATCCAAATGGATGTTATTAGCTGCTGGATTGTGGCACATGTTTCGTGGCAGGCATTGAGTTGAAGCAGTTGTGACTGCAAAGGTCAAAGTGTCCCTTTAACTGTTCAGCAGTGGAGCAGTGCTCACGTCCATTAGAAGCCGCAGAAGCAATGGAAATGATTTTATGTATACGGCGGAATTCGTGCTAATTGCATCCCACGACGCTGTACGTGAAATATATATATAAAAATTACAGGAGTCGTAGTAAATATGATAGTGCCATTTAACAATGATGTGCATTGTTTACCCAGGCAAGCCTCACCGAATCTCAAGACTCGTATTTTAGAGGGACATTTTGGCTGGGGGGCTATGATGGGTTGAGAAGTTGACCAATGTGCGTGTAAGTTATTCTATCCTCAGTGCTCCTCCCTTTCCTTTTAACATTGCCCCTCCCTCTCTTCCCCCCCCCTCTCCTTTGCCCCTCCATATAAAAAATACACACACCCCGCTCGTGGTTCCCGCTCGGTGGGGCGGCGAGCCCACGTTCCCCCCTGATTTGAACCCAGATGCATAAAATTCGGAGCTGAGATCCGCGGATTTTCTGTACCCCCCCCCACCGCCTCACGGCACGGTCTGTGCTCTGCACCGAGCTCCTATTGCAATACAACAACAATAAATAATGTTAAAAGAGGGACATTTATTTGGCCAAATGTATTCGAGGGCGGGTTGGCCTCACGTGGGAAGCGACTGGGGGGAATCCGGAGAGAGAAAAACAACCACGCCTAAGAGAGGGTTTAAATGGAGAGAGCACGTAAATATTTACGCGATCTAACCCAAAAAACTATTTTATGGATAATATTGGTCGCGAAAGCCTACGTGTTAAACTACACAGAGAGAGGGCTTGCTGACCAGCCAAGCTATCGTGTGAGCATCCCAGTGGTGAGTGGCTCACCAATTGTGGGGGGCCTTCAGTGATAACTATCAGAAATTATTTTGGCGCTCCCCATTTCGAGACGACGAGAGAGTGACATTGGAAAGATACTTGGATGGAATGAGATAAGATACTTTTTGAAAAAAATTGAAAGAGAGAAGCGGCCCAGATAGAGCAGAATAATTGGCTTTTTTCATGTTAATTTGCTTGTTGTAATTTGCAATTGATTTTCTGGTTTGGCCAGATAATGATCTGGCTACATTTTTGGTGTGTAATTCTCCACCACTCGATATATAGCCTCGGATTAAACCGTCACGTGTACAGGTGTTCATTAACGCGCTATCATTGTCTGAGCTCAGCGGTAATTTGAACAGCAATCCCCACAAACGAAAGTGTCCGTGATGTTTATTAGGATTTTAATTTGAGACTGGGACCACCCCCCCCCCCATGAGCTGCTTGGGGCCCTAAACTTCTGCTTGTGTTAGTATATCTAGCGCCGCCGTTGTTCGAATAAACCATAAGCTGTTAAAAGTAAACTATTTTTAAAATTGTATTTTACCAGGTACGGCCCACTAAGCTATATCGGTTTTTTTCAACAAAGTGGCTTATCATCTTGTAGACATTTATATCAGCCAAATACCATGAACGCGATGTTGATGTTAAATGTGGAGGGATAAACCGGAGGGCATGGAGAAAAAAATACGCAACCACGGGGAGAGAGAGAGACACGAAATATCCAAATATACGGACAACAGGGTTGGGATCGAACCCACGCCCTCCTGTCCACCAGGCGAGGTATTTAACATCCAGCCACCGTGATTTGTGAGCTTTTTGGAAAGCTTCAACGCAGCCGTGTGCTCTCACTCGTTAACGACGTGGCCTAAGAGCCAGGGCGTTGAGCAGGAGGAGAGCAAAAAAAATACATATCAGAGATTGTTGGGAACCGCTGGTGGCCAGTGCAGTGGTCAGTGTAGCGACCACGATTCTCGGCTGATATTTTTTCCCGAGCCGTCGCTGTTCATCATCTTGCGCGAAAAGCATTGCCCGCGTGTGCTGCTGCATGAGCTGCCGCAATTAAGCCGACAACCATCGTAGTAGATCATTGTTAGGTAAAAAGAGGCGTCCGTACGAGAGTAAATTAGGAGTGCAATTTAAATGTCCATTAACTATTTTTTTTTTATGAAACACTTCTGGAACAATTGGAAGATTTACATACGCATTTTCAAGAGTTGACTAAGTTTGAAGAGTTCATGAACACTTTCCTAATTTCTAATGTGTTGACTTATTTATGGTGGCCAGCCCCACGCCCAGCCAGTGCTAATCTTTACACACCACACGAAGCACTCATTTGAGGCTAAGTAAACCTAGGAGATGCCCAGGACCGGTTAAAACATTCGCCACTGTTTTTGGTCATAAGCAGGGATTGAACCCAGGTCCTCAGGATAGTAGCAGAGTGCGCTATCTACTGCACAATATGTATATAGACATACATATACACACACACACTATGAAGCCATAATTTCTTACCACACCCTTCATCATATTATCAGCCTCTTCATCCGAACATTTTGCAAGAACCCTCTTTAAAGCTTTCCAATTCAAGCGTCAGGAGATACCGCTGGCATTCTTTCTTCAAGTTCCTGCTGAAGCTCCCGGGCATGTGGACGGAAACGTCGGACCCCGCACCGAACAGCACCGCGACGCCACGCAGCAGTACGGCCGCGAAGTCCTCCCCGGCGGTCATTCACAAAAATAATCGGCTGCTTAACCCCCTAGCGATGTAGGCCGTAGCTCAGCAAAGGGAACCGGTAAGAGAGGGGCGAGAGAGTGCCGTGCCCCTCCCCTGGTTCTGCCCTCTGGTTCAACGTTCGCCGCCTTTAAAACGAAACTATTCTTCGTTTCACCGGGTAAGGCCCTCTGAGCTACGTAGCTCTCTTTCAGGCGCGAACTGGCCGCCAATGATAGCTCACGACGAAGTGGCACATCGTCCCGTGGAAATCTAATGCAGCCAAATACACAAAACGCACGTTGATTCTAAATTTGCAGGGAAATACCGGAGCACCTGGAGAAAAATCCACGCGACCATGGGGAGAGAGACATGCAAACTCAAAATATGCAGGCTTTATCATGGTGGGGATTGAACCCACAACCTCCTGCATACTAGGCGAAGGAGTTAACATCTCCGAGAGACCATGATGATGATGAGAGAAATATGCAGCAGGCGTCAGGGTCGGGATCCAACCCACGACCTCCTATACACCAGGCGAGGTAGTTAACATCTCCAGCCACCGTGGTGATGATGATGAGAGAGATAGAGACACCGCAAACTCCAAATATACAGCAGGCGTCAGGGTCGGGATCCAACCCACGGCTTCCTGTATACCAGGCGAGGTAGTTAACATCTCCAGCCACCGTGATGATAATGAGAGAGATAGAGACACCGCAAACTCCAAATATACAGCAGGCGTCAGGGTCGGGATCGAACCCACGACCTTCTGTATACCAGGGGAGGTAGTTAACATCTCCTAGCCACCGTGATGATGATGAGAGAGATAGAGACACCGCAAACTCCAAATATACAGCAGGCGTCAGGGTCGGAATCCAACCCACGGCCTCCTGTATACCAAGCGAGGTAGTTAACATCGCCTAGCCACCGTGATGATGATGATGAGAGAGATAGAGACACCGCAAACTCCAAATATACAGCAGGCGTCAGGGTCGGGATCCAACCCACGGCCTCCTGTATACCAGGCGAGGTTGTTAACATCTCCTAGCCACCGTGATGATGATGAGAGAGACACGCAAACTCCAAATATACAGCAGGCGTCAGGGTCGGGATCCAACCCACGACCTCCTGTATACCAGGCGAGGTAGTTAACATCTCCTAGCCACCGTGATGATGATGAGAGAGATAGAGACACCGCAAACTCCAAATATACAGCAACAGGCGTCAGGGTCGGGATCCAACCCACGACCTCCTGTATACCAGGCGAGGTAGTCAACATCTCCTAGCCAGTGAGGCGCCCTTCCGGAGCGACCCCTGTACCTCCGTCCCCTGCTCCAGG
Organism: Petromyzon marinus; assembly: GCF_048934315.1. Classification (NCBI taxonomy): domain Eukaryota; kingdom Metazoa; phylum Chordata; class Hyperoartia; order Petromyzontiformes; family Petromyzontidae; genus Petromyzon; species Petromyzon marinus. The sequence continues at coordinate 6,652,195 of NC_133716.1, read as the reverse complement.
TGCGGCCGGCACAGGCCGAGGCTGCCGCGTTGCGGGTAGCAGGGGGGACGACGTTATCGAGTTAGCGCCCTGTCCTCTCCTCCAGGAGAGAGAGGGGTCACCCCCCGCTCGCTCTCCCGCAGCGGCGGCGGCGGCCTCGGATGATCCCGCACCCACGACGTGAAGCGGGGTGGGGGGGTGAACCAACGCGGTGGCTGAGTCGGAGCCTCGCGCGCCCGCAAAATCCATCGGCATTGATCCGCGCCGCACATTAGAGGCCGCGCCGAAGAGGCCTCCCTGCAAGCAAAGGCTACATCCCTCTTGGTCGAGACTCTCACGAGGAAGTAATTGAATTGCGCGCTCGTTTTGCGCGTGCGCTTTTGCCGTTTCGGGTTTCAACCCCGCGGAGCGTGAATGTTTGTTTTTCCTTGTGGGCGGCCGCTCACTGAATGGGACGTGATGGACGTGCGTATGTTGAACAATCTCTCGCACCGTACGTGGCCAGCCGTGCTAACCGGAGTTGCGGGGGCGGGGGGACAACAAACTGAACACAACAAATGATGAGGCAAAGAGGTCCAGTGGGTTAGTGGCACCGCACTCCGAAGCCACTGACCCGTGTTTATTTCTCCGCCGTGGCTAACATCAGTTGCCAGTGATATCTGTGGGCTGGGTCCCGGTCGTTCCTCTTTACCAACCCACACTGGTCGTCCTATTCCTTTGGTTTAATGTCTCTTGCGCCGGTCGTCCTATGGAGAAACTGGCCGCCACGACGATAACGTGGAATTTCCACACCAGCTCAGGGCCGCCAATTGAAAGGAGCAGCATCCACGAAGGGGCCGGCGTTCGTGTGGAGCATTGGGGCTCTGCCCCAGCTAAAATGTGCTTGAAAATGTATATTTATTTAGTAATAAAAATGCAAAAATTGCGGTCACATATTTGAAAGTGAATGTACGAAAAATACACAAGTGGCTAATTTAAGACATTTTTCTTGCATTTTTTTAAAAAATCAATTCCGATTTAATTGAAATAGGGCAGCGCCCACATTTGTCCGGCCTCTCATTACGTGCGAAAAGGGCATGCAATCTGCCCCCTGGGCAGCGCGCTCCCCGCCGGCAGACCGATGACGGACTCTTAACCCGTGGGGGGCAGACGACCCTCCCCGCACGGCTCGCCCGCCGATTGAACCTGCGTGGGGACACGGACGGAGAGACTTAAACGGGCGGCTGGGGCGGCGTGGCGCATCGTGGGGTGGCGGATAACGACGGGGCTTGCTGTCGTTGCCGTTCGCGTTGCAGGCGTGCCGCACGGCCATGCAGAGTGCCGCCTGGTGCTCGGGACGCGGCGAGGTCGTGGGGAACTGGTGCCGCTGTGACCCCGATGCCTTCGACCACCAGGGCCTCCCCGACTGCGCCCCCCTGCCACGGCCCACGTATGTGCCCCCCCATGCCCCCTACCCCTCCTCCCCCCCCTCCCGCCCACCTTCCCTCTGCCCTCCCTCCCCCTGCACCCCCCTCCCCCCCTCCCGCCTGCTTTCCCTCCCCCTCTCGCCCGCCTTCCCTCCCTCCCTTCTCCCTCCCTCCTCCTGCCTTCCACCCCTCCCTCTTCCCCTTCCCCCCCCCCGACTCCTGCACACGACGCTCAGACAGCAAGATCCACCACACATTGTATTAACAACAACAACAATAAGTCATATTTGTTTGTAAGTTGAACTTCTTTCGTACTGTGCATAGCCAACAATACCAATCAGAGGTGCGGGGGAAATACGACAAACTCAACACAAAAATCTGTTCTAAATAACTTGTAAAGTTTCGGGAAATATCCCTTCTTTGTAGCACATCAATGCTGCGAAAGCGATGAAGAAGGGGACATTGGCGGTGTGAATGATGAGTCCGTTGAGTTGTTTGTTAATCATGCTTGTGCACCGCCACCAATGCAGCAGCAGCAGCATCACCAAATCAAACTCAAATATTCATCACTCAGAACCGTTTACCATGCATCCGCTTCTCACGGTCGGCTACGTACGGCGCGAAAGAAGTTCAACACACTTACAAGCATCATAAGCCTCGTACCACACCCAAATTTGTGTCAGTGAAGCATCCAGTTGTTTATCGCACCATCCTCTACCCATAACCTTCCAGTAAGCCTGTACACCACACATCATCGCGTAACATGAAAACAAAAATGTGAATCGCCCATACCGCGTGGCTGCATTTTTAAAGCGGCTGCGAGTCGTGCAGAGTTGTTCTTTGATCGAGTCTTCACTTCAGACTCGTGAGCCGCTGTCGCCTCGTCGTCGCACATCAGTCTTCGATCGGTAGGTTGGACTCGTGGTCGTTTCGCCCGACGGGTTATTTCACTAAAATTTCGAAGAAGATGAAAAATATGCGCTTGTTACATCAGTAGCTTCATCCCGGGTCCACGCTAAGTACCGACACGGAGCTGAGATGATACTACAGAGGTAGTAAACTAGGATTAAGCTGAGACTATACTGCAATCATCTCTGTCTCCGAGTCAGTACTTACAGTGAGGGAAAAAAAGTATTTGATCCCCTGCTGATTTTGTACGTTTGCCCACTGACAAAGAAATGATCAGTCTATAATTTTAATGGTAGGTTTATTTGAACAGTGAGAGACAGAATAACAACAAAAACATCCAGAAAAACGCATGTCAAAAATGTTACAAATTGATTTGCATTTTAATGAGGGAAATAAGTATTTGACCCCTCTGCAAAACGTGACTTAGTACTTGGTGCAAAACCCTTGTTGGCAATCACAGAGGTCAGACGTTTCTTGTAGTTGGCCACCAGGTTTGCACACATCTCAGGAGGGATTTTGTCCCACTCCTCTTTGCAGATCTTCTCCAAGCCATTAAGGTTTCGAGGCTGACGTTTGGCAACTCGAACCTTCAGCTCCCTCCACAGATTTTCTATGGGATTGAGGTCTGGAGACTGGCTAGGCCACTCCAGGACCTTAATGTGCTTCTTCTTGAGCCACTCCTTTGTTCCCTCACTGTAGTGTGAAGCCGGGATGATACTACTTTTGGTAATACCAAGATTAAGGTAAAACTTCATCTAAATCCTCGTCTTCTTACCTCGGTAGCATTATCCCGGCTCCGAGTCAGTACTTAGTGCGAAGCCAGGATAATACAATTTGGTAAAACCAGGATCAATGTAACACTTCACCGAAATCCTAGCTCCATTGACAGCATAATCTCGTCACGAATTCTGCCAACCGAATTTGTCGCTGCGGGCGATGGCACTGGCTGACCCACGGGTGTCCGGGGGGTTGTTGCCTCGCTCTGCGTCTGACGGCTCAGGCTGCGGCTCTCGCCGGCGCTGGAGCCCACCAGCACGCTGGTGGCACTCGAGTGGGAGGACCTGGAGCCGCCGGTGGGTGCCCGCATCGTCGACTTCGAGCTGCAGTACGAGACGGTGGCCGAGCCGGGCGTCCGCGGCGCCGAAATGCACTGGGGTGAGGGCCCGCCGCCGCTTGCCATGCCATGGTCACGGTTTTGTTGTTCTCCAATTAACGAGCGACTTAAATTAAAATCCATCCCTTCTCATCCCCCCTCCTCCTCCTCCCCATAAATCAATCAATTTTGGTTCCCAAGAGATAGTGAATTTTTCCACTTGTTGCAGAGGTTTGTGGTTCGAGGATAACTCAAAGTTCCGAGTCAGTTGTACGCGGCCACCTTGTATTTATACGTGTTTTATGTCTTTACATATATATATCGCGCCCCGAGTAATGAATTCTCCCGTTGCGAGACTTGATCAGAGCTGTGAATTATGGCGGCCTGAGATGCACCGGGGTGAGGGCCTGCCGCCTGCCGTGGTGCCGTGGTCGTGATCTTATTGTCCTCCCAGAAACGAGCGACCAGAATGAATATTCACCCATTCCCTCCCCACTGCCTCCCCCCCCCCCCTATAAATCAATAATTGTGAATATCGATTCCTAAGGGATAGTGAATTTCGCCACTTGTTGGAGAGGTTCGTAGTTCGGGGACAATTGAATGTTCTGAGTTAGGTGTACGTGACCACCTTGCATTTATACGTATTTTTATATGTTATTTATATACGGCAACCTGTTAAGAGTCATGGTGCAAGTCGGTGGTCAGAGCTGTGAATGCGGCTGACGGAGATGCACTGTGGTGAGTGTCGGTGTCGTGTGAAGTTTGTTCCCCCAGAATCGGATGAATGTAATGAATCTCTATCCATCCATTTCCCACCGGGAATGTTGTAGGTTTGTGGTTTGAGGGCCAATCAGATTGTAGACTGAGTCATTTGACAGATCCTCTTAAGTTGGTGGGCGCAGCCACCTTGCTATATATAATTTTTTTATTTAAAGCTTTCGTGACTGCAGGGATTCATATTCTTGGTTCTTTCGGTAAAGTCACGTAGAAGGGAAACAATAAAATAATAAAAATATAAAACAAAAACATTCTCAGGACGTTTCGACTGCAACACAAGCAATCATCATCAGGTGTGAAAACCACAGCAATAATATTAGATTTTCTTGTTGTGGTTTTCAGTTGAAACGTCGTGAGAATTTTATTGTTTTATATTTTTATTATTTTATTGTTTCCCTTCTACGTGACTTTACCGAAAGAACCAAGAATATATATAATTTTGTCCATAAAATGAATGATTCATACCCTGTTAAGGAGCTGTGCTGGATTCATTGGTCAGAGCTGCTACTCTGGGGGGGGGGGGGGGGGGAGGACTGAGATACACTGACAGTGCGAGTGGTCACGTAATGTTGTTTCCCCCCAGTAACAAATAAACATTAGTTTTCCCATCGGAACCAATATTCATAAATATCAGTTCCTAAGGCGAACTAACAGGAACCCATTCATCTGGCATATTGGTTACCCTTCTCAATATTTGTACCCACCCCCACTCCCATTATTTTTTTCTACAGACACTACTATGGTACTAATGCATAGCAATTCAAAAGGCTGGAAGTTCTTATCAGGGTGCTCTATCTCATGGTGATGGGCGCGCTACCAAATTCCACTCGTGAATTACAACAATCTTCGGTGTGTGCCACTTGTTCATCTATTCACTGTGGAACCTCGATGGCCATCTGTCAAGTTCAGTTTTTCCATCCTCGTCCAGCACCGCCACTACTTCAGAAAAATACGTTTTATTGTCTGCACGTGAACCCTTTCCCGTTCTGAGACGCCTGCAAGTTGCAGAGTGTTGGTCCCGTTCACCTCTGAATCTCGGAACGTGCAAGCGGCTCAGCGTTTATTTTATTTAGAGAGGCGTAGCGCCGTTGCTTTTAAAGCCATTGTACTCACCGCAGAGAACTGTAGCGACACGACCGCCACCCTACAATAGTCTGGCTGAAAACTGTGCCACACGCCCTCCCGCATGGCCTTGTGGGAGCCTCGGTACCGACAAAGTTATTATAGTTTTTCTTCAAGTTTCATCATCACCGATGACGTACGTGTACATCATCGGAACGGAATCGGAAGATGTGTATGTCATCGGAACGGGGAAATGTTAAGTGTGCACGTGCACAGAGGGAGTCACGGTTCAGCCCAGCCAATTGCTGTCTTGCCCCACTGCTGGCGAAAGGGCCTCCTGGAGAGGGAGCTCAAGATTATGTTTGGTCGACTCTTTCACGCCGACAAAGGTTCCCCTTATAGCTTGAACTGTTTTTTGGCGGAAGTGCTGTTAGCGAGTACTTTACCACACCACACGTGGCCGGCCAATAGACAAACTGTGCACACGTGCAGACGCATCAAAGTTATTCGGCCAGTGTAAAATTAAACGCTTCTGTTGTCCACTGTTGCCCGTCGTCGAAATGTAAGTCGCACGGAACCTTTCGCATTACAAAGGGGTCCGCCACCCTCTGCGCCATGCTCTGTCACGACAACGTATGTGACTTTGCCAACGTTACTCAGCCGCCTCTGCCCTTAATCTTGGCACACGCTTGGTGTTGCACATTTGGCTTCGGCCTCGCGCCAGATATGGTGATCCAATTTCAAAATTAATATTGATCGACGAAATTAAATGGAACGCCTCTCATCCGCATCTTACGTCAACCCAATACCAAATCCATAACAGAAGCCAAATGAAATTGTAAATCGTTTTGCCCGTGATGGATTTCGGTAAAGAGGCGAATGTTCAAAATATATTTGTATAATTTTTTTTTCTTTCAGCTCTGTGTTTATCATTGTCCAGCTACGTTGGATGACACCTCATTCTCTAAGTCCCCGTTTTAATCAGGGCATTGCCTATGTTTCTGGATCTCATCTATGCACAAATATCAAAGCGGGGATCCTGAAACCAGTGAATTGTATTTTCACTATTCTTCTTTAGTCGATGGCTCCTGGATTCTGTGTCTAAGTACATATTATATATTTCCCTGATGTTTAGCTAATGGCAACAGGAAGGGAAACCCTTATTTTTCTACGTATATTTTGTGTCATTATTTTCTAAAATGTATCCTTGATTGTGCTGCTACTGGCACCGTATCATAAGATGAAGTATCCTATCCTGATCTCTCCTCCTTCAGACCAGTGCATACCTTCACATTAGAGAATAGTTCATGGAAGCAGATATCACAGAGCTACCTCTGAGGTCAATACAATTGACCTCCGGTTTACACAGTCGAGGGCGCAGCACGTTACCCCACCCGCTTTGCCACGTGACGGTAATGACGTTCGTCTCGTGACGGACAAAGCAGATTTTTAAATTGTCAGAGTTGGACCCAAATTTAATGTAACTAGAATTCTGGCGGCCTAAGGCCATCTTTTTCTAGCTCCTGCGGAGGGCTCCTCAGCACTTCTCACCCGTCGCCCCCACTGATGTCCTCTCACCGCCCCCCCCCCCCCCCCCCGATGTGTGCAGATACTACAGATTCGATTGTACGTAGGGTGTGTAGGAAAATATGCCCTACAAAATATTTCTTTTTTGTGGGAGTGGGGAGTGAAAAGCCCTGTTGGGTAACCTTTTTACCTCCACATCTGGGGGGAGGGGAGGTGGGGGGGGTCAACTTTCTATAACGTTTTGATTCAGGCCCTCTGAAAGGCCCTTATGGTTCAATTGATGGACCAACGGACAAACAGAACGCCGGGCTTTCATAATAGATCGTTTGGTTGTGCCGTCATCGGGGACCAGCCTGAGACCATGAACTCATGACACTTTAGAACTCACTTTAGTCACAGGCAGCTTACCTGGTATGTACTCAGGGCCTCGGCAATGCCAGTTCAGCACTCTGACCAAAAAAGGAACATTTACATTTTTTTCTCAGATACAGCAGGATGAGTCATCCTGCTGTATCTGAGAGTTCTCCTGTTGTATCTGTTCCACCTGATGACGGTCGCTTGTGTTGCGATCGAAACGTCATGATTTATTTAATTTTATACCAATGTGACTTTACCGAAAGAATGTATGGATTCCTGCAGTCACGAAATCTTCAAATCAAGATAGCATACATCTAATTAATTCATTATTTCAACCTTCGGTGTTAACAGAAGCTCAGCTCAGCTCTCATATAGACTGAGCTTCTGCTAACACCTGATTATGCCGGATGTAATCATCAACATTTTGCGGGCTTTTCAGCGTCCCTATTTGCTGAAAACCCAAATCGATTGACATATTTGCCGAGGTGACAATTTATTATGATTGGCTCTGCCGAACTGGCAGAGGGTATATCTGAAAATTTCCATTATACCCACATGACCTCAGCCAAAAGTAACTAATTGTGAATAATGACATTGGTTGTAAAAGCCTACGCATAAGACATCATTCGCCATTGTCTGTACACTGTTGGATGTTGCCATCCCTTGTGCTCTTGCGATGCCACGATTGATCTCACTCCCGCACCTGCACTGATCTCTGGTTCTCGTCTGCTCTGGCGCATTCTAGCATTCCGTCACCAGTCTCTCATCCCGTCGGCCGCCATCCCTTATCGCAATGTGTCCTGCCCATTCGCTTTTCTCACCAATCGAAATTGTGTCTCCTATGATTCTACATTCCAGGGTCGAAATTTGCCAAATTGTAAAATCGCGCTCAATTGGGAATATGCTGTGCATTCATTGCGCCCCCCCCCCCACCCCTTACTAGCAGGCTCATGCCCCAGGTCACTCTTGCAAGTGACTCATCATGGTCTATTTTCCTCTCACCTGGTGAGACAAAATACATTTAAAACTGGAGCTGAAAACTATATGATGGGGCAGCTCGCTCGCACAAAGAGTGGAGCGGCATTTTCACAAATTGGTTGTTTAGAATCTCTTGAATGGGGTGGCAGCGTACCCTTGCTCTGTTACTCGCATAATGTCCACTGAATTGTTATTTTACTTGATTTTAACTGAAGTAATGAAATGGGTTCAAGCTGCAGTGTTCAACGTCAACTGTTTTGACTGCCAAATGGGTCAGCGAACCGATTGAACGTTTTGTATGAAAACATTTTGTTCTATTTCTGGGCTACCAGCTGAAGTATTCACATGTTAAAGTCGGTCGCGGTGGATTCGTGAGATGCCTGCCAGAGAGAGCAAAGTGGTTTTTTTTTATGTAGAATACGGACAGAGCAGACATTTCAATCATCAAAGTAGGCAAGCTACAATGATCACCTTGACGAAATGCCATGCATAACAGAGTAGAGTTATTGCCAATTATGTTAGAGGATGTATTTTAATGCATTAATGCTTATTGAAATTACATTTTTGGACTTTATAGAAAATGAAAATACATGCATGGAAATACTACTTTGAAGGCAATTCTTTTTTTAGTGGAGGTTTTATATGGATTAATGTAGAAACGTTTCCCAACTATAAAAAAACGAGCGCTAAATAGAAGTGCAGCCCTGCAATTGCTTGCTCATGCCACTGCTACCTGCAGGGCCTCCTCTAAAGAGATTTGCTAGAGAGTCCCTCTGGAGGATATTTGGCCTACTCTTCCACGCTGGCAAGAATTTTGAAAAAGTGAAAGTACTCACAACATGCTCTGCCACACGTCCTGGGTGGGCAGAGGTTAGGGAGGTTTTAAGAAAATTGCCCCATAGTTTCAACTGCTCCGTGTAGTTTATGCACTTACATCCATGTCATTATATATGAGATTAATACAAAATATATATACCACAAATATAACAATCGGGCTTGAGAACTCAATTTTGGAAAATTCTAATTGTTTTCATTTATTTGAGATTTATCTAAAAAAAAGATCACTTCAGTGCTTATTTCAGCAAAGGTGGCAGTCACGTGGCATCGAGTGACCTCACCTTGTTGGCACAAACACATGCTAAATTGTCACAAAATGCAAAAAATCTCAACAACAAAAGATCAAAATTTGTCTTTAAAAAAATCATCTAATTGCAAATGTTTACATCAAGATCAAAGGTCAGAGCCATCGATGCCACCACGATGTGCAGCGATCTCCAAGAACTGCCCTGACAGTCTCCTAACCATCATCTGCCCTTAAGTCTTCCTTTCCCTTTGGTCGTCAGACTCATGTTGACCACTCTTGTGCATGTGTCGGTGACCCTCCACATATTTTTTTAGGTGGGATGCAATCTGGTTGTTTCTACAAACTGCACACTCACTCACTCAGCCCCTTAGGGGGATCACAGTGGGAAGCTAACAGTGTCCTGTACTGGTCACTGCTGATACCATGTATAAACGCTGCCTGCTAAAGTTAGTGTTAAGTCCGCTCAGAAGTGGGAAAAATATATTCGCAACAGTTGCTATCTTGTTGTACACGTGAGATTTACCTCAACTGAAGATCGAAAGAATTGGTGGTATTTTTGTTGTTATACATGCAAGCTCTTTAAGATGGCCAAGGAAGGTGTACTAGTGTTAATTCATTTGATTGATGGTTGAATGAGTATAATAGAGTGAAGGATCAAAAATAATGTATGTATGTTGAAATTCTTTCACACCATACATAACCAACCATGCTAATCGGAGATGTTGCCACAACACTTGGAAACCTTACCTGCTGATAACTGATTAGAGTTTATCTTAACTAAGAAAGACCACATTTACAACTTTTAATGCCTTCGTAATCCTCTCAGTAATTATGCGTGTTATCAACATAATCAGCCATGGTCATTCCACTGCTGGATGATAATCTCTTCAAGCCTCCTAACATCTCTCGCGATCCTGTGTCAGAATAATTTACCGAGTACCGAGAAAAGAATCTCATTTCGTTGCTCCATCTCCCCGGTAGATGTACTACCTGACAAATTGTATTCCTTGGCTGCCGATCTTATTACTCTGTTATTATTCTCCGTCACCGACTGTCATCCCTTGTTGTGTCGTGTCCTGCCCCAAGCGCACTGAGCTGAGCTGAAGTTAACAGTGGTCACGATGTTATTTACCTGCTTATATGTTTGTTGTTCTCTGAAATTAACGTGATGTTTGATAGAAATCAAGCTGCCAGAGGCCATACAGATTGTCAGTGGTACAATTGAGTCTAGGTATCTTAGACCTGGTGTTCAAGAAAATCGACCTAGGTGGCTCTGCAACAGAGCGAGCGGCTCGCAAATCGGAACGTTGCAAGCTTAAATCCTGGTTCGAGAGTTGACGTGGGACCCATCATACCTCCGGGGGCTAAAAAACATGTACCACTTTGTGGAGCAGTCAGCGGTGGTTGTGACCAACGCTGATACTAGTCCTCACCGTAGGAATGTGGGGATTTCCACCACCAGGCTCGGGATCATAAACAGAAGAGCTCATCGCCTCAAATGCTCATCTGAGCTGGAAACCACTTTTGACTTTGGTGTTCAAAACTCAGGGCTGCACCCGACTGTTTGAATCAATCGAACGTGGCCAGCAGGTCTGCTCCGGGCAGGGTCTCACACTCACCTGGACCACCCATGCTTTTAGATTGACGTAACCAGCACCGGCCATGCCCATATGGGTTTCATCTTAACAGGTCTATTGTGTATTCATCGGGCACATATCAACCACCTCCCCCGCACCGCTCCCCCACCCTAAAGTCTACTTTATTGCGAACACATATTGGGACAGTGTCAATTGTAGGGGGGGGGGAATTAAGGAAAAGCTGTGAAGTTATCCTGTCAAAGCGTGACTTCTTTTTGCCTTGCTCAGTAAAATAAAACAAGTAAAAAAAACATTTGTTTACGGAATTAATTGAGCCAAGGTGTATATTTTACGTATTTGTTTTTGTTTTACACGGATATATAAATAACAAAAATCAAAGTGAGAAACCAGAGTATTGTTTTTGATTTGTTATTGCTAGGATACAAACGCCATCATTGATCGCAGGTGTTATTTTGTGATATGGCATAAATAAGTGAAAGCAGAAAGAGCAATATGTTACCAAACAAAGGCGCACCTTTGTCCGGGAGCTTTGAGTTTTGTTTTAACATTGCCATACTTATATATAACGTTCAGAGGCAAGGTTGCTGTGGATGGACATATTCAAATGAAATCCATGCTGTGCCCCTGTGGTCCAAGCCCTCATTTTTACTGCCCCCCCCCCCCCCTCTCCATCCACCCGCAACGTCTTGACACCCGAGCTTAACCCAGAGATGAGAAACATCGAATTCGCACATTCACCGCCGGGTGCCAGCAGTCTCGCGATCCAGAGGCCGGCCGCCGGTTCGATTTTCACCTCGTGGGCTTGGCAGTTGAAACGATGGGTGCCTATATGTGTCTCTCTCGGTGTGTCTCTGTGTTATCTCTCTCTGCTCATGTGTCTGTCTGTGTGTCTCCGGTTCTGTGTTTTGTCTCTCTCTTAAATTTAGCAATCTTTGGAAGAAAGTAATCAACCAGGTAGGGTGTTGACTGTTATGTTAGCCGACTATCTGTGCTGTATTGCATTATATTTCTAAGTTTACTAGGTTTGTTTTCTCTTTCATTCGTACCTGATGATGATTGCTTGTGTTGCAATCGAAACGTCGTATGCTATTATTTAATTTTTTTTTATTTTCTCTTTCGACGTGACTTTAACGAAAGAACCAAAGAGTGATTGGGAGAACGCCTTAAGTTCCCGCGGCCTCTGTCCACCCAGCAGTGACAGTGGTTGCACTGCAGTTGATCGGCAGTTCGCTGTGGTCCAGTAAAACCTGGGTACTCCCGCCGCTGTCAAGACAATTCGCCGGGCGTGGAAGAGTAGGCCAAAATCAACTTTCAAGTGCATGACCCTCCCATTTGTTTTTTTTTTTCCCTTTAGTTTAAGCCATGTTCAAGCTGAGACAAGCAGCCAATCTAGAAGACTGGTCTGACCGGCAAGCTGTCCGCTGATTGGCCAGTAGGAAGGAAACAAGAGGATGGATTCCAATTTGTTCAACTAACGTTGAAAGTTGCTGGAAGGCAGTGGAGGGGTGCGCGAGATATAACGGATGCATGGCTATTGTGCTGTCCCATATGTCGCCACTTATTCCATGTGCGTACATCACGGACAACCGCTGTCTCTTGCGAGGTTGCAGTGGTTGTCCCCCTTCTCACGGCCCCACTCCCCGGACCCATGCTGCGTGCCAGGCCCCGTTGGCCGACCACGATTTGGGATTGACCCTCGGATGACTGGTGGCAGCTTCAGAATGAGGACTTCTCCTCGCGATCATGATGTGAATGCACCAGCTCTGGTGCCATGCGCGCGTCTGCTCAGCTTCAAGAGTGTGGGATGTGGTCTGTGCAAAGACCACATCGTTGGCTGGGATACGTCCACTCGGCATCGTTGCGTAGTGGTGCCGACGTTTTTACGACAAGAACTGGTCATGAGCACACACATGTCCGGCCAGCTTCTTCACCTTACTGAGCATGAGACTTTGTCCATCCTTGCAGAGTCGCTATTTTTTGGCCTGGCATGACAGACCGATGTGCATCGATGAGCTGCGACTCGTCCACGAATGCGCTGAATTCGAACGGTTGCTGTTCTAATGCAGCGCGGTGGGCCCTCCCAGTGGCTCAGCGGTAGGCGAGGTGCTAAGCGGAGGAGCCAGTCGCGAAGAGTCGCCTGAATGGCGGTAGTTTTCAAATTGAAAAAGGTGGGTGGATTCAAATGGAATAAAATGTTGCTGGAAAGGGATCGTGGTGGGGCAGGGGTGATATATAATGGACTTGTGGCCGTTGCAAGGGACTATTGAATCAAGCTCCCCTACGCGTAGTCAGTGCGCCTAATAAACCCACCCGTGGAAGGCACTATACGCACGTGCGCTGGGTACTCATTTTTTTGCGTTCCCAGGGGCCTCGCCCACTCCTGGCTCTGGCCTTGATGCCCAAAGTCGTGCGCAGTTATTTACTTTGTCATCGGTGAGCGCCACTTGTAATATCGGTCGTAGACAGCAGGGAGAGCTGGAGCACCTATTGAGCACATCTTGTGGCCAACACAGCACAGTTGGGGGGGGGGGGGGGGGTGGGTGATGTGTTTTATAACATGCGTGTGGACAACTCCTGTGTCACTCCACTGCTGGATGATGGCCACCCCGCGTCTTGTGTGGGTCGGCAAAGTTATTCCACAATAACTTTGACGGGCGGCTTCACCTCCTGTCGTCTGCTGCCGGAGTTTGGCTTTGACATGTGGCTGCGCTGTATTCACTCCAGTAGCTGAATTAATCAGTCGTTTCGTGGAAACGTTTATTGACGGCGAGCTAATTTTACAAAGTCTAAAAAAAAAACCACTTGGAATCTGTCACTGTTGCCTTTCAGTCGAGAAGAGGCGGAGAGAAAATCCCTGTCACTTTCAAGTAAACCGTGGGTCACGCGACAAAATGAAGGATACACATGCAGACAACGCGTTACTAAATATATCGCGTACGCTTAAGTGGTATTAAGTGAGTGTTATTAATCAAAATGAAAAAACCAAGGGGCTTTTCCAAACCAATCAGACGTGCCATACCAAACTATTATCGTTTATCTTTTGAAAGTGTGATTGATTGGTCCATAAAGTGTACATGATCATGATTACTCTTGTGGCTCTATCCTTGCCGTCTATCAATGAACAAAGGGCCTTGGAGGATGAGAGGGGGTGGGGGGTCTTCTGAATATCCTTTAAGGGAATTGCAGAGGAGATAATGAATGTTTTATATATTTATTTTTAAAAGATTAATTACAAGAAATAATTCAGTCGAGTCCGTCCATTGAAACAATTGCGGCTTTTATTTACGGGAATAAAACCCCGAGTGCAGCACGCGGCGGCATTTAACATTTAAAAATGCATTAGCTACGAGCCGGAATTCGTGGCATGGTGTTGAAAGCAGTGCCGGGTGATCTTAGTAGCACAAGTCGCTACACGTGTAGTAGCTACGGGAGCCCCGCACTTTCAAGGGCCCCGCGCTAAACGCTTTCAAGCTATCAATTCCGGTTCGGTGATTCTGCACTTGCTCTATTACTATAGTACTATACCGCCTTGAACTTTTATGAACGACTGTGTGTTTAAGGTTAGCGATTTGTCGTATTATCTGGCTGTATAGCAAGTGAAAAAATACAATTCACTTTACTGATGCAAGTTAAAAAATTGTGTTTTAATATTTGTGTTATTTTATTATTTGGGGCCCTTTTATAACATATGCTACAGGCCCCGCTCTAGCTTGATCCGGCACTGGTTGGAAGACGTAAGAAAACAAATATACAATGTGAAGGGACCTTGCGCTTTTGTTTTTGTTCCTCATAAGTACAGTTTGCTCACAGTGATAATAATTATAACAACTATGCAAATTATTTACCGAGGAAAATCCTTGCAAAGTCTCAAGACGCCTTTTTTTCAGGTGGGTCCTTGCGTCACTGAGTTCGTTCGGCCAATTCTATTAATCAAACTTTGGCTACGTATGGGGAGGAAACCAGAGTTCAAAGATAAATCCCGCCGTGTATAGCCGAGGATTTGTATACATGGTATATACAAACAATCGAGCACTTTGTCATCTGAAGTCAAGCGCACACGTTTTCTTAATTGTACTCTCAAAAAAGGGGGCTCACGTTCACCTGCTATTGAACACTGTTGCCCAAAGGCGTCTGGGTCTTGACTGTCTTTATTGGATGCACTCCGTTCGTTGCGTCTGCAAGGGCCAGTTGTTTTCCACCATCATTGGGTCATCAGTAGTTTTGTGCGTGTGTTTTTATTCTATTATTCTGGAGGTGAGGTAGAGTGGCGTGGTGCCAGATGCCGTTAAAGGCAAGCACGTGCGATAAAAGACCTGCATGTCATGTCGTCTGCCCGTGCCAGTACCAATCTTGCAACAATAAAGGCACTGAAAAGCAGAATTTTTTAAAAATAAATCTTTCGCATGCGTGGGCAACGTGAGCAGATTTACCTCATTCAACGTCTGCTATATTGTTATATCATCACAGTGGAGGCCCCCCCAGAGCTGACATTATGTAAAGCGCAGTGGCTGGGTGGCTTACGGTGATGTAAGTGGGGGGTGTAACGAATTCCATATGCCCCAACCTGGACTTACAATCCAGAAGTGTCTATTCACTTCTGGATTGGTACCACCAAAGTTAAGGTAGCAAGAATTTCGGAGTACTAACTTATTAATATCGTTAATAAGATGAGCCCTACTCACTCGAAGTGGTTATCACATAATTCCCTGTTTTTGGCCACAAATAAATTGGAGCCACTAATGCAATGCCTGAACAGCTGGTACCAACAAGTGAAACATCTGGTCTGGGCTCATGGACTAAAACAAACGTACAAGTTTATCAAATCCCTGCGCCCCTATCCACCCAGCAGTGTAAATGGGTACGGCACGTGTCACACGTGGTAGAACAAAGTGTGGGTCACTTCCAGCTCTTCCGAGACTTCCTGCCAAAGTGGAAGAGGAGGCCAAATATCCACATCCCCGGCGATTGAATGACTCATCGTGATTGAGCGCTGCAGTTTTATTCAATAATGATTTATTTGTTGTCTCACATGTACAGCTTTGTTCAGTCCATTATCCCGTTTATAACGCAAGTATATCGCTTGCACATGACACCGAGACGTAAATAATAACGCGCTGATCGCAGAACAAGTGGGAATTTAGAGACATCGACTTAAGTGAGACAAGTTTGTGGGGCTTGGGCTTGACGTAATGCTCCAAGGGATGATGGTCGGTGGATGGGACTGGTGATGGAATGACAATCAATGCAGGGAGCTCGTCATATCGTATGCTCAATGTGGAGATGGAGCTCACGAGATTGTGTGGGACGGCGGTGATATGGGAACGCCATCATCCAGCAGTGGGTAGCTCTTGATAGGTTTTGTGATAGGCACCTTCTAAGTGCAGATTATTATTATCATGAGGATTATATTATTTGGCGTTCAAGAACTAACCGACACCGATGGATGATAATATTTTAAAACTGTATTTGCCTCGAATTGTAAATGTAACTTGTTTATCAATTATGCATCTGTGTATTATGTGAATTTTTAATGCCTAAGTTCCATTAAGGGTGCACAGAGTGCGATTACATCGTTACTTTCGATGTCTCTGTGCGTGTAGACTTATCTGGATGTCGGTGCCAAACTGAAACGGGGGTCATAGTCTTGGTTCTTTCGGTAAAGTCACGTTTCTTTCAACATGACTTTACCGAAAGAACCAAGAATATGAATCACTGCAGTCACGAAAGCTTTAAATCAAAATGGAACGGGGGTCGTCAATGTTAAGAGGATTGGACTGAAAACCTCAAAGTGCTTTACAATGGGCCCACATCCTTAATTTAATACCCCGGCAATTTTCCTACTGAATTGTGGTTCTGTTGAGAAAGTTCGGTTTGGTTCGCTTCACAGATGTCCTACTGGCCACGCACGTCCTACTGGATATCTGTGGCCAGGTCGCTCCCTCCTGGACATCTGTGAAAAAGAGCTTGATAGCTCATCGGATTCCTCCAGTATAAATAAATAGTCTGATTCTGATTCCCTCACGACCAATAATTTACTTATTTTACTTATGTATCCAGGAAAGCCCGCACATAATCGTAAAAGGATGGTCCTGCCATATTGGGTTTGTTATTTTAATATGTTTTCAGACAATTGATGATGAGTGTTTACACAAGTGGGAGGAAGCCGGAGTGCCCGGAGAAAACACACGCACGCACGCGCGAGAGGGGGGACAACACTCAATGTCCGTAGATATGGATACACATGGCAATTAGTCAACTTGCTGTACCGCCTCCTACTGGTGAGCTAGGGTACGGCATCTCCTCGACGCCAACGGGGAGGGAGTGTCACAACATTCGTGTGGCGAACCACCAACTATCGCTTTTACAGTGTTTATTTTCTAGGCGTGTGTCACCCACTGCCCACAATACTTTAGACACAAAAGGAACGTTAGTCTCCACTTGTTTTTATTAATTGTTGACGGAAATGGTTCCATAGGGCGTGTTTATATGGGTGTATTGAACAATAAGGTGAGACGGTAACTACCTCACCTGGTATACAGGAGGTCGTGGGTTTGATCCCAACCCTGACGCCTGCTGCTGTATATTTTTAGTTTGTGTGTTCTCCCTATGGTCGCGTGGATTTTTCTCTGGGTCCTCCGGTTTTTCCCTCGACATTTAGAGACATTTGAACACGTAGGCTTTCGCGACCAATATCATCCATAACAGAAGTTTTTTTGGATTAGATTGCGTAAACATATCAATGCGTCGTTAAAACCCGCCACCACCCGACACAGCCAACTAGAAAGAGGTTGTCACGTAAACAGAACGTCGTGAGAATCGTATTGTTTATTATTTTTATTATTTAATTGTTTCCCTTCTACGTGGTGACTTTACCAAAAGAACCAAGAATATGAATCCCTGCAGTCACGAAAGCTTTAAATCAAGAAACATCTATATATTTACGCGATCTAACCCCAAAACCTCTATTATGGATTTAGAGACATGCTTTTAGATAATTTGTCTGCTATACATTCCAAATGATAAGCTACTTTTTGGATTTAAAGCTTTCGTGACTGCAAGGATTCATCTTCTTTGGTTCTTTCGGTAAAGTCACGTAGAATGAGAATAAAATAATAAATTGATAAAATAAAATAGCACAATAAAATTCTCACGACGTTTCGGCCACAACACAAGCGGCCTTCATCAGGTGAAGGGACGAGACTGTCTGGAGGACAGCGCTGGAGCGAACACAGCCACGCTCAGATCGCGACCTTTAAGCTGTGTGAGAAGAAACAAAGCGCCTTGACAAAGGAATTAGCATAGAATTTAGCATTGAAATAGCTGAGTTTAGCTATTTCTTCTCACACCAAAGAAGATAAGCTACTTCATTGAGTATTGATTTGTGACCAGGTCGCTTCTGAAAAAGAACTATATAGCTTAGTGGGTCTTACCTGGTAAAATAAAAAAATAGTTGATAGTTTGGTTTATAAGATCCGCAGTTTATTTTAAGCCATACCTATCACTTTCTCGTGTCACGTCAAATGTGCCATGGCTGTTCGCGACAGACATTTATGCGTTCATAAGTTAAACGCTCGGCATATTACAATGTTCTCTAGTCGAGTCTTCAGTGGCGTTCTTGTTGTTACGTCACCCTGGCATTACCGTGACAAATGGCACAACCTCACCCAAGCGCAAACTTGCAATGCGTTCGTATTTGTGTTACCTTACTCCTAATTACATTTCGTCAAAACATTCAGTAGCTTGGCAGTCACTCGGTAAAAAAATATTTTCCAGCGATAAAACTGCCGCCTTAATCTATGATTATCAGATGTTCTTTCATTCTTAATCGGAGGGAGATTCTAGGAAATGAAGAAGAAAGTACAGTAGCTGAACTTTTCAATTCCAAATCAAAGTTGAAAGCCTTTATGCATTAGCTCTATCCGTCCGTCTGTGTAATGGGGAGGGGGGGGGGGTGAGGGGGGGGAGGCACTATTTCATTTGTGAACATGATCGAATACGAACCACACTTTAGTAGAATGCTGTGCTGATGTTCGGGCAGTGCCCTGTTCAAAATTGGCCTAATTGATGAAACCGTCGCTCAAAAAGCAAAATGGACCATTTGCGAGCGTGCTAATTAATTTGTCCTCGATAGCTCCTTGATTAACAGCCCATACTTTGAGACCAGTGGTTCTTAACCTTTACCGCAGCCTTGCACCCCTTTGGTTCTCCAAATTGTAAAACAATTAAATGCACAATGTTAATACATACGTAGGGTTTGATGAAACAAAGTAAGTTGCACTTACGTGCCCGTGCTTAGTTCGTGTTTTGAAGATTTACCTTTGAGATTTACCTTTTAAAAACGTCTGGGCATGTCTCGCACCACCAGAAAGGGCGTCTCGCTCCCTCAGGGGGTTCTTGCACGCCGGGTTAAGAACCGCCGCTTAACGCTATTCGTTCCCACAGTCTGGTTCGCGCTGCATTTTGGTTGTGTAGTTGAAGAATGTTTCTCTGCTAATTATTGCGCAATTGGGAAAAAATAAAAAAACGTAATAACTGTCATCCTCTACTGAGAGACTTAACAGGACCCTGATGAAATATAAGCTGATGTTCTCCTGAGTAAACAAAAGTTTTACACATACGCTTCCACAGACAAACACATGTTGCAAAGCATTACCCCAGTGGTTCTTAACCTGGGTTCGATCGAACCCCACGGGTTCGGTGAGTCGATCTCAGGGGTTCGGCAGAGCCCCCGCCACGGAGGTCCGGACACACTTGAATTATTGTGTAAATTTGTGATGACACACACGGCCCGCTTGGCCATCACTGGCTGCAGATGATCATGCTACACTGCTTGGCCAATCAGCGCTGCGGGGAATTTAGTGCGTACTCAGTAGTCAACGTGTGACTGTTGTTGTCGTACGTCGTGTGATTTCTTTAATATTTTATCCATACTAACTATGTCGGGCAAAAGAAGAAAGTGGTCGGACGAATATGTACAACATGGATTCTCATGTATCACGGAACGTGATGGGAGTGAGCGTCCTATCTGCATGATTTGCAACGCCAAGTTGAGCAACTCTAGTCTTGCACCGGCAAAACTAAAGGAACACTTCTTGAAGCTGCATGGAGACGGAGAATACAAGAACACAACACTTGCTGAATTCAGGGTGAAGAGAGCCAGATTCGATGAAAGGGCCACTCTGCCTGCTCTTGGATTTGTACCTGTTAACAAACCGATCCTGACAGCATCGTACGAAGTTGCTTACCTGATCGCAAAGCAGGGCAAGCCACACACCATTGGTGAAAAACTTGTGAAACCAGCTGCATTAAAGATGGCGAATCTGATACTCGGAACAGCGGCCGAAGGTAAATTATCCCAAATTCCCCTTTCAAATGACACCATCAGTGACAGAATAGAAGACATGAGTAAAGACATCTTGGCTCAAGTAGTCGCGGATCTGATTTCAAGCCCGGCAAAATTCAGCCTTCAACTCGACGAAACCACAGACGTTTCTGATCTAAGCCAGCTTGCTGTTTTTGTACGCTATGTGAAAGACGACATGATAAAAGAAGAGTTTTTATTTTGTAAGCCTCTTACAACAACAACGAAGGCAGCCGATGTGAAGAAGCTTGTGGATGACTTCTTCAGAGACAACAATCTTTCATGGGATATGGTTTCTGCAGTTTGTACGGACGGAGCTCCAGTCATGCTGGGAAGAAAGTCTGGTTTTGGTGCGGTAGTAAAGGCCGATGCACCACACATCATTGTGATGCATTGTATTCTGCACAGGCATGCGTTGGCAACAAAAACCTTACCTCCAAAAATGGCAGAAGTATTAAAAACTGTGGTGGAATGTGTGAACTATGTGCGAAAAAGTGCTCTGAGGCACCGCATCTTCAGTGAGCTGTGTAAAGAAATGGGCTCTGAATTTGAGGTACTTCTGCTCCATTCTAATATTCGGTGGTTATCCCGGGGACAGGTGCTGAATCGTGTTTTTGCCATGCGTGTGGAATTAGCCCTGTTTTTGCAAGAGCACCAACACTGCCATGCAGATTGCTTCAAAAATCCTGAGTTCATTCTCATTTTAGCGTACATGGCTGATATATTCGCAGCTCTCAATCATCTCAATCAGCAGATGCAGGGTGGTGGAGTCAATATCATGGAAGCGGAAGAACACCTGAAGGCTTTTCAAAAAAAGCTACCGTTATGGAAACGACGAACAGAGAACAATAACTTCGCAAACTTCCCGCTTCTGGACGACTGTGCAAGTAAGATCGAAGATGTGTCTGGAATCGGAGATATTTCTGTATCCACGGAACTGAAGCAAACAATTGCCACGCACTTAGATGAGCTTGCAAAGTCTCTCGACGGATATTTCCCTACAAGAGAGTCATATCCAGCATGGGTGAGACAGCCGTTCACGTTTGCTGTTGAAACAGCAGATGTCAATGATGAATTCCTCGACGAAATCATTGAAATTCAGCAGAGCCAGGTTCAACAGCAACTCTTCAGAACAACAACGCTCTCAACGTTTTGGTGTCGACAAATGAACAAGTATCCAGTTATTGCTAAGAAAGCCCTGGATTTTTTTATACCATTTGTTACAACATATCTTTGTGAGCAATCCTTTTCGAGGATGCTGGACATAAAAACGAAGAAAAGGAACAGACTTTGCTGTGAAAATGACATGAGAGTGGCACTTGCCAAGGTGAAGCCACGCATATCTGAACTGATCTCTCAAAGGCAACAGCAGAAGTCACATTGATTTCCAGGTATGTAATTTGTTGTGAGTTTATGCATTGTGTTGGTTTTATTCTTTGAACAAGGTAATGTTCATGCACGGCTCATTTTGTGTACCAGTAAAAAACATATCTATGTCTTGAATTTGAAAAAAATCACATTTTATTTTTCACTAAAGAGGGGTTCGGTGAATGCGCATATGAAACTGGTGGGGTTCGGTACCTCCAACAAGGTTAAGAACCACTGCATTACCCTAATCCACGCATATCCACGTTTTTTTTCCTAACTTATATTTTATTTTGTGATTTTGTTGTTTTGTTTACGTTGCAGAGAACTACCTGAGCTTCACCGAGGACCTTCTGTCAGGGTCCATGTCGCCCTGCGTTGTGATTGGCCGTAACGTGAAATCAGGCCCCCTGCCCGGCGTCTTCACGCTCATCTTTCAGTGCCTGCGTCCCGACACACTTCACAAGTGAGTCCCGCGGGAGACACTACTTCCGTGTGCTCCTGTGTGCACCCCATCTCGTTCATGCCCCCCCCCCCCCCGAGATAATTCGGTGTAAAACGTGTGCACCGAATTTAATCGGAAATGTTTAAGCGGGGTCAGTTTATACTTTTTCGCCAGATTAGAACCTGAGGTGCCAGGATGAGTCTCGTTTTCGAGAGTAAACTTGGGCATTAGTCTGCCACTTGGGGACAATGATTGCTATGTTTTATCCAAATTGAGCAATTTGCGGTGTGATTTTTTTAATTTTGAAAACACATTGACCCTGAGGCCCGGCCTTTTCCTGCGAGCTACGTGAGGGGATCTTTAACGTCGTATCATTGTGGTGATTTCCGCTAGGCCACGTCACCCCTCAATTTGATTATCCGTGGTATTTCCACCAGTGGTGGAAATTCCACATTTCTATGGCAGGATACGTCTCTGAAAACACCTTTTTTTGGTTGAGTTTCTTCAAAACGGTACTAATTTTATTATCAGCGAGGGAATTCGATTCCCCGTCATGGCCAACATTAGTGATGAATATTTGAACCGGTCTTGGGCCTCCCCTAGGTTAACCCAGCCTTAAATAAGCACCTGATGAAGTGTGTAAGCATCCGCATTGGGGAGACAAAGTCGGCCAGGCGTGTTGTTCGCCACCCACCCCCTCGTATGCCATGTCAACCTTCACAGGTGCCTGCTAACAACATTTGCCCCAAAAGTCTGATAAAGCCTATATGGGGGATCTTTAAATTTTTTTGTATTTAGATACAAAGCACTACTTTGCTTTCTATTTAAGGAGGGATTCATTAAAAAACATGTTCAATCGTGTCCCATTGATGCCAATTATATTAATTACAATTGGCCTCGGTGCTCAATTGTTGAATTCCATCAGAACTACTGCCACACGTATAATTGTATTTTCTCTTGTGCGCAACTGTGTAAATCACAACGCCACTGAATATACCCTCGTGCAATTATTTTCACATGTCTAATTAGTTGGAAGACTTTCCTGAGAGAAGTTTGCCGAATGCATTTTTGTGTAACTTTATTTACTCACGGAGGCATGTTGGACTCTGATTCACGAAACGCATTTATATTGTCGTAGAATTCTTGGCAATAATAATTATAATGCCGACGTTCGACAGCGTTGTCTTCACCGTGGGCGTAAACGTAAGAAATATTAATTTGCACTCACACGCACGATTAAAAGCACGCATCTTGAGTGAATGAGTCAAATTTAATGAACGTCACGCACGCGAACTGAAAGCACTACACTACGTTAGGCAGTCTCTGTAAGGCTTCACAAGTCTGGCAACCAAGGGAGATTGAAGACCTGTACGTATACATGCTGAACTTCTTTCGCATCGTACGTAGCCAGCCGTGCTAGGTGCGGAGAGCAGATGGTGGGAGATTCTTAAGGCACGTTTTTGGAGGTCGCGCGTCGACCGCGCAGCAGCCGCGACATCTGGGGTAGAGAGCGTCGGTGAGGTGCGGCGCCGTCAACAGCCGTGGCCCGTGGTGACGTCGCGACCGTGATCTCGATCGTCGCGTCGCCTCTCAGGTTCACCCTGCGCGCCGTGGACCGCACGGGGCGACGCTCGGAGCCGTCCTCGCTTGTGATGCGCATGCCCTGCGAGGTGGTGGATGACAACAAGGCTGAAGGTACAGCCCCCCCCCTCGCCCTCACCCCGCTCCCTCCCTAATTAGTAGTGCCACTGTTTTCCACGTTTGGGGTGGGATTATGGGTGGGCGGAGGGGGGGGTAACGTACTCTACAGAGGAGTTAAGACTGGTTGAAGTCGCGCTTATTCAACGTTAAGCGCGTGGTCCAAAAACTAATTAAAATGGCTAATTTGTATTCTACCAGGTAAGGCCCAATGAGCTGTGTAGTTCTTTTATCATAAGCGGCCTGGCCACACGAAGCGGCCTGGCCAACAAAGTGGCATATTGCGTGTACATTTATAGCAGCCAAAAATACTCTGAATGTGGAGGGAAAAACCGGAGGACCCGGAGAAAATTACACTCGACCACGGGGGAGAACACGCAAATTGCACAAAAATATGCAGCAGGCCTCAGGGTCGGGATCGAACCCACGACCTCCCGTGTACCAGGCGAGGTAGTTAACATCTCGCCGAGAGTGAGAGCGCGTCACTCGCCCGCTCTCGCCCGTAGACGTGGCGGACCGCGTGCACACGCTCTACAACGGCTACACGAGCGGCAAGGAGCAGCTGTCGGCCTACCAGTTACTCATGGAGGTGACGCCCTCCGCCCTGCACCGCGTGCAGCGCCACTACAACAAGCACTACGGCAAGTTCGGAGACTTCGCCTGGCGCACCGAGGACGAGCTGGGACCCCGGTAAGGGCTGTGGCGGTGGTAGTGGACGATCGTGGTCTGCAGATCGAGCATGGTGGAGACAGCAAGAGGTTGGTTGTATCAGCCACAGTACGCAGCCCCTGTAAACCCTCCCTTCCCATGTAACGCGCTCACTACCATCGTATCAGCCACTTTGGCCAGGTTGCCATTGAAAATGAGCTTCTTAGCTTAATGGGTGTTACCTGAAATAAACCAAAGGTTTGCGCATACTGCACCATGCTGGTCAGGTTAGTGAGGGAAAGGGACGTGGGACGTGTGACTAGATGAGCTATCACTTGCTATTGAATCTTAGCAGTGGCGGAAACTCGAACTCAAATCTCTGGGTTCAAAGTGCAATGCACTCACCACTGCACCACTTCTTCACGCCCCAGACATGATTTTCTTTTTAAAAGGCACTGGACGCCGCCTTTAATTTGCCATCGTTGGAAATACACTTATGTTCAGAGCTGCTCTCTGGGCGTTATTTACCAGTTATGGGTAATGCTGTTCCACATAACAACGCACTGGGAAATACAATTTTCCCAAAATATAAATGTTTCTGCTCTGAAATATTTTTGGCCTCGGTTAGATTTCTCAAAAACCTATTACGAAGCCCCAGTGTGAAAGAGCACATCTCCGCTGATGGTATCTGACCCTTTAATGGCAAAAAAAAAATTGGGGAAAATATTTTTAAAATGCCATTAATGTTGCGATTACATATTTTAATAAATGTGATGTATTAAATATTAAATAACCATTATATAACTTACTTACTGCCGGGAAATAACTGGGAACTCCCTCTGTTGGTGTTGCCAAAACCTTCAAGGGAATTCGTGCATTTGCTCACATCCAGGGCTTGAGTGTGACATTAGGGATTATACAGCTGAGGTCTTTGCACCACAGAATTCTTCGAATTCTAATTTCCACCAATCGGCAAATGTGCCAGATCCGATTGACGTAACATTGGGGGCTATCTTTTAGAATTTTGGTTCAAGTAAATTCTCCAACGTTATACCCTGCTAGCTGTATTTATGTATCCGTTTATTAGAAAGAACATCTTAAAGGAATGCTTTGGCAGTGGTGCACAAGCAGTGCTCAATAAATGGCAATTATTAACCCTGTTAAGCCTCACTGAGTCTCAAAGCTCTTCAGGAGGGTCCTGCTGTGAGATGGACAGTTTATAAATCGAGCCGAGAGGAAACTAGAGCAACCAGAGACAACCCATACATTAGAGGATGGGTTAACATTCCGCAAGGCCATCTCCTGTCCACCTTCCCGCTGCACACGTGGCCAGTCCTGGTAGTCACTGGCAAGTGTTAATCAGGCTCAAAACTGCTTAGCTTCCGAGATCTCCAGAAAGTCTGCATGCATTCGTGATTAACACGACATGTGTTCATTTTGCAATACCAGCGTTTAATTCTCATTTGAATTCAAAATTCCACGTTGCTGTGGTAACTGCGGTGTGCAAAGAAGCAATTGTGTTCGGCTATTGCACAACACGCATTGCCCATGCGGGTAACTCATGTTGCTGTCATCAACATTACACCCATTAGCCCCGTTCCCATTGCATGTTAACTCCTCAGCAAATGACATGGCTCTTAAAGATCCATTATGTTCAGACATTGGGGCCTGTGGCATATGGTTTTCAATTACGAGCAGGATCTCCAAATTGCCATGCTTTGACGTCACCGCAGCCCCTTGATCATCGAGTGTGACAATCATCTCGGCCTCTCTCGCCCATTATCCTCAACGCTCCACAAACGTGACATTCCGGTTTCGTTCGGTCAGCCGCAGGTTTCTGTGCGCCCACTTCAAAACGCGACACTCTCCTTTGTCGTGTCCTCAAAAGCCGTGTGCGTCACGTCCACCACCTGCATTGTGACACTCTGGTGTTTTGCCCCCCGAGTAAATTTTATTTTTTTATTGACCACTGACGTTTTTCCTATTGTGCTCCAAGCAATTATTGTGTAACGTGCATCGATGTATCGATGGTGAGACCGGTGTCGGAGTTGATGATGACGAAATCACCCCCGAGTTGCGTATGACGTCGTCGCATCCCAGAGGCCGAGCAGGATAACTGCTGGTCCATAATATTGATTTTTTTGGGGGTTAGATCGCGTAAATCACGTAAATGTTTACGCGTAAATCGCGTAAACAATCTAGCCCAAAAAGCCTACATTATGGATGATATACGTGTTAAACATTACTACTGCTGGTGTTAGTACTTGGATGGGGAGACCAACTGGGAATGACCCAGGCTACTGCTGTAAGCGTGGGGCTGGAAGCGGTGGCCAGGAAATTGTTGCGCTGAGCGTCACCCCCTCGTACGTGCGGTGGGGGGTTTTCTCCCGGCTCTCCGGTCTTATCCCACAGGCCAAACGCGCATTAATGCAATTGGCCAAGCTTCCCCAATGCAACGGACCCTTCTACCCAATTGATGGTTTCCTTTGTAAATTACTGACACGATTATTCCGAATTATTATAAATCAACCACACTTCTACTCTTAGATCATTACAACTTCATCTGTTTGTGTTCAGCCCTTTATATCTCCAATAATCTTGAGACGAGATCTTTAATTCCTTTACTTTTTCATGATTGAATAATGACTCGGTTGTCCCGGCACTATCAAACCAGGGCCAGAAAGATATATAAAACTTATTTAGAAAGATTGAATACCTATCGTGCAGTAAGTAACAACACACAAATCAGAATGTGAATCACGCAATAAGATATAATCTCGCCAAGGCTAAAACAAATCTTCTAAGTTATAATAGTTTATTTTCTTTTTATATAATTATTGTGAGTATTAATGCACACTTTTTGCACGACAGAGACACAGTATCATAAATTTCTATACTTTGTATTAAAAAAAACTGAAATTATCAAAAGCATGAATGAAGAACAAAAACGACTTTAGTGAGATCGCACAAATAAGATGAGAACGTACGGATCAGAAAGGGAGTCATGCAAGCGGATACCCTCTCACAATAGCTTAAGCACACACGTGTGCAAAGTGAAATATAACATTGGTTTTCACATACGAGACGTTGTATATTTTTTGCTCAGTCGTACAAAGCGCGCAATCTTTGTTACGGTAAATTTTTGAGAAGCGTTTCAAAGCTCGGGCAGACGGCTGCCCTGCTACAGAAGTTACAGGGCGGGCCAGTGTCCTTGGTGGGGGGGAAATCCCGTAAATTTGCTCCAAATCTCCCATGACGGAATTGCCTCTTGCGTGCAAGACACGAGCATGGGAAATGAAAAGGGGAGCCCCCCCCCCCGCTCCCCCGCCCCCCCCCCCCTCTTGAAAGCGCCGACAACTTGGTTCCCACGTCACTTGCGTCGCCGGTTCCGTTGAGCAACGGGGATCCGAGTGGAGGTGACTGTTGTGCCACTCGTGGCATTTCACCCACCTCCCCCACCCCCGAACGGAGAATCAATGGTGCACGGAGCGTGTGCCTACGAAAGCGCGGTGCACGCGCACGCACGCACGCCCCCACGCGCACGTGATTCCGTGGGAGAAACAATGGGTCCCACGCCAGAAAGCGCAAGTGGTGGTGAACCTTCAAACAATGCACACGCAGTTTTTTTTTGAGTAACGATTATAATTAGTTTTGCTACACTGCGTATTGCCATTGCGTCACACGTGTCCCTGTAATTTTGTCATCAGAGGTAGCCAATCTTGCTCCATAAGGGTAGGTTGTGGAATGGTTGCACCGCGGTTAGTGCCCTGTAATATGAACACGCCGGACCTGGGCTCAAATCCACTTTTAATATCAAATGCGAGCGATATCTGAACTGGTACCGCCCTCGCTAGACACGTACCAGCGTGGTGAAGTGTGGTCAAACAAACCCCATGATCAAAAGGCATTGGGAGAGGCCTTCATCCAGCATTGTATTGACAGAGCGGCTGATTGTTCAGTTGAGTGCGTAATCTCCGAGCCATGTGGTGCCTAATCGCCGTAGAGCTCTGCTGAACTTAGTCAGTGGACAGTCATTATGTTGTTGTCCTTCCCTCGCGCCTCCGATTTGCACAGTTGGCTACGCACGGCGCGAAAGAAGTTCAATATGCATACGTACGTCAACGATACGCGGCACCGTTTGTACGGTGCCACAGCTGCGGTGTGGGTCATCGCGAAGACCCAATGGCGGAGGTTGGCTCCACAGGTGATCACAAATCAGAATCTTATCCGTCCTGGAGAAATCCGATGAGCTATAAAGCTCTATATTCGCGGATGAGACCTTACCCTGTCCAGAGCCTGTTCAGCAGGGTCCAGACCGACGGCAGTTGGATAAAGTTGAATAGAGCTGCAGGAAGATTCTCGATAAGGAACTGATGTTGCTGCCGATTTTTTTCCCCACCATTCCTGCCCCCAGCCGCTCTCCGCCAAGCAAAAGCGCTGTAAAAAAATGGATTTCATTTTTATGCGTGTGCGTGCTTGCCAATGATTGTGCAGCTTGGATGAAGCCTGTGCTTGGTGGTTCTCCGCTGCATTGGAAGCACCGCTCAACTTGCCTCATTCATGTTTTACGTCTCCTTCACTTTCTTATGCAACGGAGTGATTTCAATTTGGAACCCTTGGCGGATGAGCATGGAATCCTCTGGCGTCAGAGCGTTGCCTTTGACAGTGATGTCACACACGACGGCTATTCGTGAAGTCCCTTTAACACAAGCCCTCGTTTTCTGCCGGTTGATGCACCTTTTCCCGTGCCCCGCGCGTCACGTGGCAATGTCCACAGCGAACATTTTAATCTCGAACTCAATTTAACAACGATTTGTTGTTGTTGCAAACTGAAAAGTGCGCGCAAAGGAGAGAGAGAGAGAGAGAGGATGCAAGCTTTGAATTTAAAATTGAGAGACGGAAAGAGGAACACGTGCCTTAGAGAATGCAGGCAGGCGAAAGACATCTCGAACGCTGCTAAGAAAAGTAAGTGCGCTTGGGAAGGACCCGCCGCAAGAAGAGATGATGGCTACAGCCGAAAGGACGTACACTTAGGAGGTGGAGCAATGAAATCGGCTCCTGTGCAGGCGTTAAGTAGAATGTTAAATATCGTGGGATCGTGAGGAACGGTGGTTAATTGGGGGGAGGCCGTCAACCAGCATGGAATTGACCAAGGCCGATGATGGTTGTGGTGATTTTTGTTGCAATAACCAGGCTGAGGCAATCAACTCCTTTGCACTTGAGAACCCAGTTTATGCGCAGAGAAGATGAGAGAGAGAGAAAACGCTGGTGTGGTTCGGTCATGTTGAGAGTCGGCAGGAAAATTACATGGGTCAGAAGGTGCAAGTGATGCAAGGGGAAGGAAAGAGATCAAGAGGAAGGCAGAAGAATAAAACCGGTGGGGGGGGGCGATGTGGTGCGATCGGACAAGTTGGCCCGAGGAGCGGAAAGCGAGATGGCGCAGGATGGGGCGGCGTGGAGGAGGTCGTCAAGGACAGCGGACACCCCCACGTGAGTGGGACAAACGCGTGGAAGAAGAAGGAGAGGCTGGAAGTCAGCATTAAAGCTTAGGACGTCAGCGGCTCTGGCTGAGTGACTCTTGACACAGCCTTAGGCCCCCTGACTCGCCGCAACCACCGCCAGCCACGGTCATCCTTGGGCAGCCTGCTCTCACCAATAATCTCAGCTTCACAAACACACGCGCGCTTAATCATAACGTCCTTCGCGATGTCTCCGTGCTTACGAGTGCGTGCACAATGCAATTTATTACACAGCACCCAGTGACCCAAAGCCGGCCAGGGCTCTACCCTCTGGCTCGCTGCCAATATAAATTCCGTGAAATTACATTGCGCAAATTAGCGTTTGTGAACTGTGTTAACGGACACTAATTTCAAAACGTTAAATTGAACAAAAGGTTGAAGCGCGTGCCAATGATTATGGGGGGAGGCGCACGCTTGGAACTTGACTGTGAAACAGTCAGAGGAGCAAAATGAATCAGATGCTAGCTACTCTATCGGGACACCATATTGGTGCTCAAGACCAACAAGGAAGTGGCACGAGGATCACGGCCAGTCGTTAGGCATGATGTCCGGCGTTTCGTTGCACGAGCCGGGAGCCTCTTCAAGGAAGTGAATTGGTTCGAACCCGGTGACCCGAGTTGGACATCGGTGTGCGATTCCCTTCAGCTATTCGGGGGCCTTCCCCAAGCTGACTCGGCCTGAAATAAATACCTGGTAGGTTTGGGTAAACATCAGCATGGCGGAGACAAAGGCGACCGGGCGTGGTGTTGGCCACACCACCTTTTGTAATAATTAATGATGTTATTGTTAATAATATTATATTATTATTAATGTAATATTATTATTTACTACGCAACAACAGGTACAGGAGAGCGCAGAACCGGGGTGGACGGTGTCCGAGCATGAACACGTTTAGCGATAGAGGCCCCGAATGACGATCGAGGGAACAACGGAGAAGCGATGAAATGAAAGTGGAAGAGAGGGAAAGCTGGAAGAACAGAAAGTAGATTCAATCAAAGAGGGAAGAGTGAAGTGGCAAGTGGAAAATACGAAGATGGGTCAGTGGACTCAAATCCCAAGCGAGTCAACAAAAGCAATAAGCGAACCACGCGTCAGCGCCACAAAATGTACCCCTTGAGTTTTAATCATCGTCAGTCTTAATTAATCCACTGCTGGATGAAAGCCTCCGGAAGCCTCCACCCACCTCTCACTATCCCGCAATGCAACAATCCGTTTCAGCGCCGTGCCTTAATCGGTGCTCGCTAACAACACCCGCCCCAGAATTGCGTACGACCGCATGCGAGATGCCTGTATCTCTGTTCCTGTCGTCAGTCTGTTGGTGTGCGCGTCTCTTTCTCTCTCTGCGATTCACACACCCCCCCCACAGGAAGGCCAGCCTGATCCTGCGGCGCCTCGGGGAGGTGAGCGCACGCTGCGCCGCGCTGCTCACCGAGCCGTCCATCTACATGCACACGGTGTCCATCCCGTACTTGGTGTGTCGCGGTCTGGGGGGACCCCCTCCTTGGGGATTCCTGCGACCCTCCGACCTGCCGCGCGTCTGCGAGGAGCGCTGGCTCAGCGTGCTGCGCAACTTCTTCCCGGAAAACGCCGAGGGCTAAAAAATAAATAAAAATAAAAAAATAACAGATCCTAGATCGCCCCCTAACCCGCGGAAGGGCAGCGAGGCCCCACAGGTGCCCTCGTTCGTTCCCGAATTTTGAGGGCGCGTTACGCCTGGCTTTTGTTATACATCACCTGTTGAATTTTCCCTCCTTTTTAAATTCCTATTGTGTTCTCGGCTCTTTAATGGCGAAGAAAAAATGCTTGCAAAAAACATCCAATAGCACCCCCCTAAACCGCCGGTAGGGCAGCCAGGCCCGGATGCCCTCGTTCGTTCCCGAATTTTTAGGGTGTGTTACGCCTGTAATTTGTTTCATATATATACGTTACCTGTTGTCCCCCACCCCCCCGTACTTTTGAAATTCCCCACTGCATTCTGGATTCTTTAATAACGATTTTAAAAAAAAGCTTACAATAAAAAAAATCCAACAGTACCCCGACAAGCTTAGCGCAGAGAAAATGATGGCGTTGGGCACCAACCGGTCCCTATTGGTTGAACTCAGTGGTTCTTAACCTGGGGTGCACGCTACACCCCCTGGGGGTACGAGATGCCCTTTCTGGGGGTAGCGAGGCATGGCCAGACTTTGTTTAGAAGGTAAAACGTCGAAAACACGAATTAAGCACGGGCTCGTGTGTACGACCACTTTGTTTCGTCAAACCCCTATGTCGTTATTGCCATTAGACTTTTTTTAATGATTGAGAACCAAGGCCGCAGTAAAGGTTAAGAACCGCTGGTTCAATCAGCCGGCGGCTCCGCAGCGGTGAACACTTGTGTCCGGCGGCGTAGCTTTTGTACGCTCTTGTGGCCGTGTAGCTCTCCGGCGTGGTTTTCGCGGCCGTGCCGCTGCGCGTTGTTCGTCACGGAGCCCGACGTTTTGCTTGCGCCTGCTTGGGAACTTCTTCCGAAAGGGTGCATCGGTTCAGTTCCGAACTCTCTGAATTGGCTCTTCGGTCCTTGAAGGTGAAGTTCCTAGCACGTGGAGCAAAGCGTCGGACTTGGCGGCAAGCAACGCGCGGTACGAGTGGTAATTAACTCACCTTGCGGCGTTAGGTCGAGTACGACCTCTGGTGACATCTACGACCATACTCTGCCATCCACACCTTGCTGCTTCTCGTAGCTGGGTTAGTGTAAGGCCGGTGGTGTTCTTGATGTCGTCCATCCACCTCCTCTGAGGTCGGCATACAGATCCTAGATGTCAGTGAACTCGGATGGACAGGAATGGGGCACTTTAATTCGGATGACTGTAAGATTCTATACTCGGGCCACGAATCGTACAAGAATAATGGAGTGATTGTAAACTGGGCATTTGACTGCTGCGCCTGAATAAACACGCTTGGTGGTAGCCGTGTGACCTATGGAAATCTATGATGACCACAGCCTCCGATTTAAACACTGGTGTTTTATGTTATTTTTGTTGTCGTGTTTATTTTACATCGCCGCACTCCTTTTTCTAGCGTATGCCAAGTAGGTGTAAATTATACGTCCAGGTTTAAGTTTGTGTGCCATGTGGTAGCTTCGGGGAGGAGCGGGCCTCGTGGAACGCGTCGAAAGACTTCCCATTGAGACTTTGGTTCGGAACCTCGTCAGAAATCCGTGGAGTTCGCCAGCGGTGACCAGTGAACCCCGCTTCATCCGATTGTCTCGCGCGGCGATCCCAGATTGCTTTCCGGGATCTCAGTCGAGTTCGTGGAGGGTCGAACAAGGTCTTGGATTAACGAGAGGTAGGCCAAAATACCCTTTAGAGGGCCTCTATAGATCTCCCTCTAGTGGCTATTCTTCCTCTAGCTGTGATGTGGTCAAGACATTGTAGGGCTGCATCTTTACCTTCTACTTCAAGTGAGACTTGCTTCACACTGTGGCTGTCTTCCCACAGTGCTTTGCAGCTCAGACACTTTGACGTGAGTCTTTATGTTGAACGGTATATTTTCGTTGCATGCAATTATTTTGGCTTATCAAACTGGCTTTTGTTTAACAATAAAGGAAAGAAGGATATTGATAATTTTAATTGATATTTTTAGTTTGTTCACTGGACTGCCGTACATTCTGTGTGCTTTATGTCTGTATTACCTCCATGCTTGTGTGCGCTGGCGCGTTTGATAGACACGCTCGTGATGTGGAGAGCGCTAAGTTCCGTGGTGAGTGCATTGCATGTCAAACCTGGGTGACCCGCGTTCGATTCCCGGCTAGAACTCACACCTGTGAAAAATATCTCAGGCAGTCCAGGGTCTTCCCATGAGGTCAACTCAACTTTAATTGAGTATCTGCCAGGAGGGGGGGACATTTGCACTGGGGAGACAAAGGTGGCTGGGCGCTGTACTTTCCACACCACTCCCTCGCACGCTGTGCCGGCCTTATATGTATGTTAAACTTCTTTCGCACCATACATCGCCAACCGAGCTATTCGGAGGTGCGGGGGAAGGACAACAATCTAAATACAAAAAGCAGTTCTAGAGGAATGCCTTTTAAATCTAGATAAAAAAGTGCATAGCTCCAGTGGCTTCCTAACACCGGAAGGAAGAGAGTTCCAGACGGCCACAGAAGCGCACCTGAAAGTGCGCGATGCATTCACTGTTTTTGTCCGATGGTTAAGCCAAAAGCCGCTGCGAGGATGACCGGATTTTATCGTGATGGTGTACGCTCCTTGACGAGATCAGCAAGGTAAATAGCTGCTCGCAAACAGCGATGACCTCAAATGCTACACGGGGGAATCTTTGTCTCTCTGTTGGTGGATGCAGTTTGACCACCCCTGTGGTTTACCCGGATTTGCTCATCATGCCATCCGTAATGATGACATCACGCCCACAGGATGGGCAACTACCCCGAGACATCGCAATGTCAAAGCAACGTTTCCCTGAGAGAGAGGCTGTGCTGTCGCAGTGTTGACTCGTGACGCCTATTTATGGAAACGGCTCCTGACAAGTCGCTATCAAATATTCCCAGCTCAGTCCAGCCATGCACCACTTTCCGACGTCGTTCTTGCCCAGATGGGTTTGGCGGTGTGCCGTGTTGTCGAATACGAATATATATTGAGTTGATTGCAAGAAGATTAGTGATGATGATAGCCTACAATCCTTTGTCAATTGTTATAATCAATTTCCTAAATAACTCCTCGACAATCGCACAATTCTCCTCTCCCTTGCTCCACTGGTCGAGCGTTTCATGCTCACTGATCAACAGTTGCGTGCAGTTTACACTCTTATGATTTTTCGGGTTGATCGAGCGTATTGGTTGAGAGTTGCACATGGACCGTTTTGAGTGCCGTCGTTATTGCAACATGTGAATCTCTCATGGCCGTGAGTAAAAGATATTGTGATCAGTGCCGCTTATTGTCAAAGGCCATTGGCGGTCACAGGGAACCGTTAAAATACGTCTAGTAATGTGTTAATTCTTTTTATGTATTGCCGAAAATTTCAGTTGGTGCTAATTTTTGTTTTGGTAAAAAGTAAAAAAGACAAAACTATAAAATACTAAAATATATATACCGAGGGCTGCAGAAATGTAGTAATTATTGGTACCGGCTTACTGCCTGGCTTTTGCGTCTAAGCTTATCTGATGTTAGATGCACATTACGTGAAGGATGACGCTCTATACATCTAAACATTATTATTGCCTGCATTTAATTCCAATCGGTTGTCATAAACGGCTGTGTTTTCAGTAAGAACTGAGATGGTTAATATTTTCTGCATTTGTAATAATGACTGTTTATTCGAGCCAATTGTTCGTGAAATTAAAACAATCCCCCGTGTGTCTGCGAATATCTTGGGGCGAAGGTGCCACACCACCTTGTCTGACTCGCGTGTATGTCGTTACTGTGTCCACCCAATCATTTTTTGTAAGCGGTTCAACCTTTTTCTTTTATTTTATTTGGGAGTCAGTTTCCTAAGAGCTTTCGCTGACTGCATCACAGCTATCTGAATCGAATGTTTTTTTCTTCATTTTAAATGAAGGCTCGGCGTAATAGGATATGATGTTAGTCTATACCATAATCCAATTAATAATGTGTATGTGGTCAATGGTTAAACGTGGCTTGCCTGTGGATTTTGCCCCCTAAATTCCCCGTAAGATCCTTGTGAAGAATGTATATACATGTGCGAAGAGACTATTGGCTCTGTAATTCTTGAATTCTCTTTTTCATCTTTTTAATAGAATACAATGAGTCGTCATTCTGTAATTGAGGGCTTTAACGTCGGTGTAAACATACATTAAATTGCTTTCATTAATTTAATTATCTTAACAGTTATACCATCTGGCCCGGGAGCTTTCGTGAAGTGAGGGGGTAGTGTTTTGTTCACACTCGCACATAGATATTACTCGACAACCGTGATGACGTTCGGTGTCGGATGAAAACTTCACAATGTAAGCTGTGCTCACTAAAACTGTCATTTGGGATGGCTGTGACAATCTGTGTTAACTCAAGAATTCCCAAAACAAGGCCCACCCGCTGGCGAATCGTTATACATTAGTCGTGTTGTTGTGATGTGAACGTGTGTCAAGTGGGAGTTTGATTTTATTTCAACTATTCCACCGAGCTCAGCAATGCTATGTGATTAATGAATGTGGCACTGCATCAATGGTTTTCGTGCGGTTTTACTTTGTCTCTTTAGAAAACGTGGCTGGCTGTCCGTGAACAACTGCATCTAACGTCCTACCTAGTGCGTGGTTGAATTGTCAATATAAATAAATGCATTGTATTTGGATTTAGGAAAGCCACCGAGCTGCCTATGTATTTGTATTCAAATGGAATGTTTAAGAACAATATCGTTTAATATTCGTAAGAAGTAGCCGCATCACAATCAAGAATTTATGATCGATTTTTTTTTGTATTTGGTGACTTTTTTTGTAACGTACATTCGGTGTTTTACTCTTTACAAAACCTTGCCGTTATTCTGCTGGTGGTCATTGCCAATGACTTGTGCATGATGTCTTGTTTGCTTTTGCAAGTTCATTGGGAAATAAATGCCTTTGTGGTGTTCCACGTAACGGTTCTGTTCTACGGTGATTTCCACGCGTCTCATTGTGGCAGCTTTCTCGCATGTCGTGTTGTATAACTGGTGACGCCTAATTTAGCCCACAAAATGCCCTTCGAAAAAGTGTGTGGTGATCAAAATAACAAGACATCTTTGGATTCAGGGAGATGTAAATCATTTGTTATGGAACCGTATATCCCCTTTTCCATTGGCACATCTTAGCCACACCAGCATGGGGCTCTCAAAGCATGGACAGTTTTCCACCGGCCATTTGCTATGCTGAGCCGTGACCAAACAGTGACACGGCTGGCCTCACAAAAAAAAAACATCGGAATCTACCTTGGGGCCAAGAAGGGCCAAAGGGACAGGTCGAAGTTGATGCATTCATTGCGTGCGACTTCAGTCGGTAACACTGTGAGGAAGACGGCACACCATCTACCTGCGCGTGTCCGACTCGCGCGTTCGTTTATTGCGCCTGCGACTTTAGCGGCACGGCTCGGCTTTTGCGGTGGAAAGAAAAGAAAAAAACAACCTGGCGCCTCCTGAGCCGCACCGGGACTGCCTCGGCACGGCTCCGGCACCACGACTCGGCGGGTTTTAACGACATATTTATATATTTAAGCGATCTAACCCAAAACAACTCTATTGTGGATGAAACCACGTGCGTGTCTTTCAAAATGCGGCATCGAGCCCGTGGTTAACAAAAAAAAGACATACTCTTTGGTTCTATTCGGTAAAGTCACGTAGGTAAAAATAAAATAACAAAAATCACGACGTTTCGGCCACAACACAAGTGGCCTTCATCAGGTGAAGGGACCGGACTGTCCAGAGGACAGCGTTGGAGTGAAGACAGCCAAGCCCAGGTCGCGTCCTTTAAGCTGTGTGGGAGGAAACAAAAAACGCCTTGACAAAGGAATTAGCATAACAATGATGTACTGGACCGGCACGGTGGGGGGGGGGGGGGAGTTTACATAATGTTGGTGTGAAGGGAAATAAGCTGCTGTGAAAGTTTGGGATACCACTACTTGAAAAAATATACTGTACCATTGAAAATTAGTTTAATGTTTGGTTTGATTTAGAACATCTTTCCAATGATTGCTTAATTATTAAATTTTTAACCTACGTGACTTTACCGAATAGAACCAAAGGGTATGGATCCTTGCAGTCACGAAAGCTTCACATCTAGAAAAAAAAAAGACATCACGAGCCCCACTCCCACCCACCTTCACAGCCGTGGCCGAGGTAGGACGTGCCCGTGTTTGGCGTTAGGGCCCAACGGCGCGTCCAGGTACACGCTGGTCTCCAGCGAGTAACTCCGCGGTGAGTGCCCCCGTCATCTGTTCCTCCTTGCACTTGGTCCCCATGGATTTGTTGTTTTGCAGCCACCAGCTGGAAATGATGGAACTGGCAAAAGGTGTGTGTGGTTTCTTTTTGAGCCGCTCATGAGTGCCTCTTTGTGATGACGTGTCTGCCTCCGAACGCGTCTGTTGTAACCACGTTTACTATAATTTAATCCATGAAGAGATTCTGTGACAAATTTAGGTGTTTTGGCAGTGAAAACGTATCAAAGGGGCAATTTTTTCACTCTCACAATCCCCCACTCTGCGTCGATCACCCAGGTCGTTTTTTTTTAATCTTTGGATAAATATATCTGCTGAGTTCATTGTTTACAGATGTGCAAAAAGTGGACTTTGAGCCAAGTCATTTTTTGGATTGTTGTGAAGGGTTTCGACACGGTTGGCCACTTACAGTGCGCGAAAAGAAGTTCAACATACGCACATCCAGAGAGGTGATGGCAGTGCGGTCCGTGGTTTCCTGGATCATCCCTCCAGACGTCGGTGTGGTGACGTTATGACTCTATATGATGATTGTGCTTGCAAACAATTATCGACCCAATTTCCTTCTCAAATTCGCATCGAGGTAGTACTCACCTCCTGCTTGCAGACCTAAGCCAGTGGTGGAAGTTCCTCATTCCAATGGCGGGGGCACGAGTCGATCCACATGACATCTACTGCGGGCTTGCCCACGAAGTGGTACTTCTTTAATCGACCCTGGAAGGATGATTGGCCGAGGCGACCGAATCTACCAGCAATTGAAACCCGCAACTTTGGGATTACGAGCCGCTCGCTCTACCATGCTGGCTTGTGACATGTATAAACAATAATGCTGCGTAATGTTTTTAAATCATAATCCTATTGTCAATATTTGAAAGCGAAATTTACCAAGCTAACCTATGTTACAGAAATATTATTTCACGTAATATTGAGACATTTTCGTGTGCAGTCGTTTTGATGTCTCCTGCAATGTTATTTGGTTCTACTGATGGGACCTCCCTTGCCAGTATCAAAATATGAGAATAGGTTTTTCCCTTTCTGGCAATAAAACAGGTGCTTAACAAAAAAAACGTGCTCTGGTAGTCTCTGATGTGGACCAATTAGTTTCAAAGACAATGCATAAACTACCAGAGCATGTTTTTTTGTTTGCATGTTCACCATAAGTATATGTGGTTAATGTAGACATGATTCCTTGCGAAAGGTTTCTGTTCGGTGTTTTAACATCTTAGCACAACTGTTTTATTGCCAGAAAGGGTAAAACCTTGATTTAAAGCTTTCGTGACTGCAGTAATTCATATTCTTAGTTCTTTCGGTAAAGTCACGTTGAAGGGAAACAACAAAATAATAAAATATATATAAAACAATAAAAATTCTCACGACGTTTCGACCATAACACAAACGGTCGTCTTCAGGTGTGTCGGTTTGCATAAATGTATTTATTTTTAAGCGATGTATGTATATATTTATTTATTAAAAACACACGTTAGCGCCAGCGCAGCGATTTGGCAGCTTATTTAGATGGACTAGTCCATCTATGTTCTGAAAAGAGGAGGGGGGAGACGAATTTTTTTTTTATATATGCTGTCTGAAAGCCACTGTAAGCGTGAACAATCAATTAAGACCTGAAATGGTTTATCAAATCTTTCCAATGATTGCTAAGCCAGAATCCATCTTCTCGGTTGAAATTGTCTCTGTGCTTGTATATGTGGATAGCCTCATGAACGAATCTCTCATGGTAGCCAGATGGCTTACAAAGAACGTCCTCTTTTCAGAACATAGATGGACTAGTCCGCCTAAATAAACTGGCAAATCGCTGCGCGTGGCGCTAGCGTTTTTTTTAATAAATAAATACGCCGTTTGAAAATAAATAAATTTATGCAAACCGACACACCTGAAGACGACCGTTTGTGTTATGGTCGAAACGTCGTGAGAATTTTTATTGTTTTATATATATTATTATTATTTTGTTGTTTCCCTTCAACGTGACTTTACCGAAAGAACTAAGAATAGGGTAAAACCTATTCTTATGGCTTTACTGATATTGTATTCTTTGTCGCTGTGATATTGTTTCACCCGCTTTCATATTGTTGGTGACCAGGGTTCAGAGTCTGGTTAATGAGACTGGTGAAGTTAAACTAAGCAAAATTATACACAAAAATGCACTTTGTCGCTTTCGGACACAGGACATAATTTTTTTTGTTTGTAACATTAAGGAACATTTTTTACGTAATATTAGTTCAGATCGCTGGCCAAAATATAAAATTACATTATTCGCAAATCAATAATTTAATATGAATGAACAAACTGTTTGAATCCTGCATGAAAAAAATAATCTTACGTTAACAATGCTTATCAATAATTGTGCAATTATGTGATAGCCAAAGAATGGAACGTGTCCGAGTGCACGGGCACAGAGGAGATGGAGCGATAGAATTAGGTACGAGGCAGATTTATTGTAGCATGGCAGGATAGTGATAGATCTTGGCAGCTTGGAGAAACGTTCATCCAGCAGTGGATTAACCAATACTGATGTCAGCTAAGTAGAGGATACCCCCCCCCCTCCCCCTGTTTAAAGTGAAGGTGTGACACCTGCTGGGTCATGATTGGTTGGCCACAGATTAGATTGAAAATGAATGGCAGCGATTACATCCTATTAGCCATGTCTGACATGAGTTCCTGGAAAAATCTCAACAAGCTCTTAACTTTGATTAATCTGCAGTTCCCTGAGGTGGCTGGGTGGATTGGGGGTGGACTCTTACTATTTCGACGCATTGAGCCGGCACTTCCGAGAGCCTGGGTTACAATCCGGGTTTTTCGCCACCCGTAACTAAAGCCAGATTCCCAAGCGTGGTGTAATGGTCAGCGATAATGAACCACACCAACAGTCGATAGGTAGGCTGCATGTGGTGGGATGAAGTGTGGGTACGACCACCTCGTTAAAGTAGTCTGACCAGTGTGAAAGAGTAGCCAAGAATTATCTGCATAAGTGGCTCTGGAGTTCCCTCTCGTGGAGGCCCTTCTGCCGGCGGTTACGTGAGCAGGGCATTGCAGGGCTGCACTTTTATCTTTTGTAGCGAGTTGTGTGGTCTTGGGTCAGCAATGGCTGGACGTAAACGTGACGTCACGTAAAATTATTATTTTTTTGTTTTACTTCACTTGCCAAAAAATTCCAGCTCGGATGAAATATTATTGTTAGAAATGTAACGAATATCCGTTGCGAAGTGTTTAAAGGTGTGACCCTGGGGGTGGATAAAGGGGACCATTGAAGCGTCTTCAAAAGTAGTTCTGAAGACTCATCTTCTGTGGGCCATTCTCCACCACAGGGCGTGGGTGCTCCACGATCGTTATCGGAATGTATTTTGCGATGTTGTTGCGTTGGCAGTGGTGCCACAAGCCCGATTAATACTAATTTTAAAAGGAGGAATATACAACATGCGATGTGTCCATGAGTAGCTCTCCTTAATGACTCTTCAAGCACAACATTTTCCAGTCGACCATTTATTTGGTAGTTCATAGATACGCAACAAACACAAACGTACAACGCGTGTAATTCTAGTTTACCCTTTTGAGGATACTTTAGTTAAATAACTATTTCATCGCTTTGTTCTCAGTAATGAAAATACAATGATTGATATAAATTATACGATGACTCCACAGACCCACAGTAACATGCCTCCAAAGTGTTAAAAAGTTTGAAATTGCATTGATTTAAAAGCCACACCAAACAGCGAGCCCCGAGTGACCGCATTCACAGGAAATATCAGGCCAATGCCACTAAAATGTAAAATATCATGTAACATCATTGTCAGTGACGTGAACACTTGATGACAAGGAATTGAGAGTGAGTGCTTCTTAGTACTGGGCATATGTGAAAAAAGAGCTTCATGGCTCATCGGATTTTATGGAGAATATATCAAGATTCTGATTCTGATAGTAACACGGTAAAACAGGCGGTGGGAAATTTGACGGAGCACTCTTTTTGTAGTTATTTGAGAAAATCCGTCGAAATAAAGAAATTAAAATGGACGCAAGCACATGCTTTTGAACGGAAAGGGTTCGACGGGAAATCCCAGCATTCTTTGAATCTTAAGATGACATCATCTTCTTCTTGGTTCTTTCGGTAAAGTCACGTAGAATGGAAATAAAATAATATAAATAAAACATAATAAAATAAAATTATAAAATTATCATGACATCATCTCTTCTGAAAAGCATCTACAAACAGCTGCTGGTGGCCCACCAATTCAATGGCCGCTAAAAGTGTGGCATTTTATTTTATGTTTGCAGCAGAATTATATACTGGTCTCCCTGTTATGAGAACTTATCGGGATAGCATAGCCATCAGAGGTATAAATAAATCACCCGTTGATTCATTAATTGATATAGATTATTAAGCTCGTGATACTTTTCTTGATTATCGCGAATAAGATTCGATGGTTTTCAGTGTGCGTGTCACACACAAGGTAACGATTCCTCGTGCTCGCTGCAGCCACTCGAGGCCGATTCATTCACAGCATTGCTAAACAATACAAATATAGATTCCAATTGTGGCAATTTGTCGAATCGCAGGGGTTGCGGAGAATCATTGCTCCTACAACGATCACCATCGCCTTGCCACTGCCAATTATATTTAAGGAATTTACACTGTGCAACAACTTTTTTGAATACGCCAAAAAAACACAATCGTAAATAATACTTTTTATTTACGTACTAGGCAGGACCCTTGCCCAAAACGTCACGCATTATATGCTTCTTTTTAATTTTAAGGCGACAGCGTTGGCGATGTGTTTTCGTTGATTGTGCTCGCGCACCGCTACCAATGCAGCAGCAACAGCGTCACCAAAAATTGATTATTATTTTTGTTTACACTGTTTTTTTTTACTTTTGCAGAAAATAGATGATTAAAAGTCCATGCCATCAGCTCGTTTGAGTCGGCGGCTATCATGTGCTGCAGAGCGTATACGAGAAATAACGATGTCATCTTAACATGCAAAGTATGCTGGGACTTCGTGCTGTGCTTTTGGCGCTTAGACCGCCTGTTTTTCCGCCAAATCGAGCATGATATTTGCACCACGAAGAACAACGCGCGCAAATATGTCCTGTGAGCGGAACCCACGGACTGAACACGGAGTGATGGAACCTCATTCAGCAGCGATCGTAACTTACATAATTTACTTACATTAAGATTCATAAATAAGACAATGCCGACGATGGGGAAACAACAACAACAGACAATGAAAACGGACACGCAACTTTTCTTCATGTTCAAATAAATAATACCACCGTACGCAACTTTGTTTTCCGACTGAAAAGTTGTAAATAAATTCTGCACGTTTAAATATTATATATATATTTTTGTATACTATTTGCGCAAAGTAGGTAGTAAACGAGACGATGGTGTATTAGCAGCCATGTGACGAACGGGTGCGACAGTTACAGCCCGACGGAGAGACGGCAGCAGCAGCAGCATTTGTAAATGGGTGCGATTGTCTCACCGAACAACAGCAGTGTTTACACACGGTGGATCATGGGGGTGGTGGTGGTGGTGGTGGAAAAGTTAGTGGGCAGCGGTGGTTAGCGAGCAACGCTACGGACCCGACTACCCGAGTTTGATTCACGGCCAACACGGCCAACACCAGCGACGATCATCCGAACCCCGTCCCGAGCCCCGCCTAGGTCGCCTCAGTCTCAAACGAGTACAACAGTGGCCAGGGCGTAGTTGCTGGCCACCTTGTGGGTCGTGCCGCCGTTCACAGAGTGCTCGCTGACAGCACTTGCCACAACAGTCTGTTACAAGCTATTACGGGGTGTGGGCGGGGGTCTTTGGTGGTGGGAAAGTTATATAATTCTGTACCGTGCCCTCGCTCGCTCCGATTTACGAGCGAGCAGGAACAAACTGACCAAAACAATGCTGGCTCAACCTCACTTATAGATAACGCCATGCAGCCGTATGAAAAGAGTTCGTACCAAAGTGACACGCCGTGAGCTTTGCTTAGACGTAAGGAAAGGTTTCATCGCACGGATGTGTTATTAAATGATGGCACTGGCTTCGACTGATGGACTCTGCTTGTGGTTGTCAGCTGTGTGGCTAAAGGTGCAGCCCCGCGTTTGCCTGCACGCGGCACTGCATGTCAGAAGGGCCCTCTCGCTCGAGAGAACTCTGAATAGGAGGGTATATTTTTTAGCGCCTCTCTTCCACGCTGGCCTGGTTTGGAGTACCCACACTTTATCCCACTACACAACAACCTGACGATGGGTAAACTGTGGTTGCACCCGTTTGTACCACGGGCTGGACAGAGACGAGGGGTATTTAATAAACTTGCCCCGTTGTTTCTACGGCCGCGCACGGGGCATGGAATGAATCAAACCGGCGAACCTCTGGATTGCAAGTCCAGTGTAACCTTATTCACATCTCGATGTAGTTTACATATAAGTGAAGTAGGACGTATCATT
Source organism: Petromyzon marinus (assembly GCF_048934315.1). Classification (NCBI taxonomy): domain Eukaryota; kingdom Metazoa; phylum Chordata; class Hyperoartia; order Petromyzontiformes; family Petromyzontidae; genus Petromyzon; species Petromyzon marinus. Next base: position 6,608,035 of record NC_133716.1, on the reverse strand, counting down.
ACTTACGACTCGTGAATTGACTATACACGGTTCAGAAAGAGTGGAATATTCTGTTCGGTGGGTGAAGACTAAGAAATCAGGATTTAATCTGACTGGCTTCTTTCATAAGAGTTGGCAAAAATAATGATTCCTTTGCTTCCACGGAACATAAACGGCCTCTCTTTAGTTTCGTGTGTGCGTGTAACGCCATGCACAACCGCGTGTGCATTTGACGGCTCCGTTTCCAGTTCAGCAGTTCAAACGTATTATTAGACCGCAGATTCTTCAAGATTTCACACCAAGTCGGAGGAGCTTCCTCGCCCGCAAAGCTTCACGAAGCGTAATTTAATCGATCGAAATAATATAACGCACGCGGCGTTCATTCGGCTGTCCACGCGAATTCAGACAGCCGTGCAGCTCGGTGTGTCCGTCCATCCGTCCTTGCGCGAGTGCGCGCAAGTGTACGCGAGTGTGCCGGAGTGTTGCCGGAGTGTGCCGGAGTGCGCGCGAGAATTCCGTGGGTTTTGCGGGGTGTGCAGTGGCGGTGCCGGCCCATTTGGGGGCAGCCGCAGTACGTGTAGCGGTTCGCACGCTGCGATACGAACCCGGCGAGCAAAGTTCGATTCCCGCTCGCGGCTACCAACACAGGTGCTGGGCCTCCCCTGGGTCGACTCAGCCTCAAATTAGTACCTCGTGTGGTGTGCCAAAACATTGCCACTGGGGAGACAAAGACGGCCTGACGTGGTGCTGGCCATCCCACCCCCTTGTGTGACGTGCCCGTCTTAATCGGTGCTCGCTAACAGCACTTGCCCCAAACATATATTGAGGCTATAACGGGGCTCTTTGTCTTTGTATCCAACTTATAGGATGCAGATGCATGCAATGTTTTCCATATTAGTGGTGAACGTCCACTGCATTTCAGGTCATCACCTTGCAAAGAAATCAATTTCGTATGTACGGAGGTATTTTTTAAACTTTTTTTGCTTTTTGGCCGGCGAAAAGAGCACAGCTGCACCCGTGTTGCTGATGACTCAAAGGAGGTTTGAAACCCCACGTAAAATGATTCGTCTGTTGAGAATGCACACTCATGTGCGCGCGTGCCGATGCTTTCGCGTATAGGTCGTGGTATGCGTAAGGAAACTGGTGGCAGTTGACGGAATATCCACCCAAACTTATCGAAACCACGGTAAAAAGGATTTATTTGTGTGTGCATGCACGTGTGTGTGTGTGTGTCTGTGTGTGTGTGTGTGGAGCGGTAGTGTAGCGGTTAGCGCGCTGCGCTATGAACCCGGCGACCTGGGTTCAATTCCCGTTCACGGCCAACACTAGTGGCAATTATCTGAACCGGTCCTGGGCCTCTCCTAGGTCGACTCAGCCTCAAATCAGTACCTGGCGCGGTGTGTAAACATCGTCACTGGGGAGACAAAGGCGGTCGGGCATGGTGCTGTGTACCATTCCGGCCTTCATAGGTGCTCGCTAACAGCACTTGCCCCTGCAGTCTGTTAATGCTATACGGGGGATCTCTGTCTTTGTGTAACCGGAGTCGGTGGTGGCCACTGCTTTGACGCCCAGTGGGCATCTCACAGTGCCAACGAGGTGAAAAGCTCATGCCCCTTCTCGGTCAACTTTCCTCTCGTGATCAAAGCCATAGATATTACTCCGCTGTGTGGCCTCCGGCCATACGTTGTTGGGTTGTCATGGCAATCCGGCTGGACTGTGTTACTTGTTTCCTTTAGTTTACACGTTTCTTCAATGCATCACTTTCTTTTTCTTGCAGTGAACTGTAAATTGCCCGCGATGGCACGTGAAACCCCAGGTTAGTCTGTGCTCATGGCGTACCAGCGGTTTGTGGATTTTCCATAATGTGAGTAATAATTTAATAATGGTTTTCAGCGCTTCGTCAATTCACTGCTGGACGGTCTCTGTAAAGCTGCGTCGTTTTTTTTTTTGGCCATACTTCACCACGCTGGTCAGTGCGGATTTGCTGAACCAGTGCGGGTGCCCGGGACCGGTTCAGATATCACTCGCCGCTGATTTTAGCCCTTGCTGGGAATTTAACTCGGTCCTTCTGGGTTCACAGCATTGGGCATTAATCACTGCGCTCATGCTTGCACCCTGGGTTTTCCATAAGGGACGATTTATAATAAATCAGTTTCAGACATTGTACATTTAATATACCATAGGTATTATTTTCAAAGTACACCCTTCTTTGGTGAGTTAATACGTTTGGCGGTGCCCTTTGCCAAAATAGTTTTAGACGATAAAACGCGAATGTAATAAGTGATCTGTTTTTCTTCATCTATGCCTCTCTTGTTATTTTGCATCTACACCTTGACATATTTTTGGAGTTCCGATTAGTCGTAAAAAAAAAAAATCATTTTCCGCCTTGTGCCCTATCCCCTCCCATCACGGTTCAGTGCAGCACACCACAGCGCCTTACGTTAAATGTTGTACTTTGAACCCGCACAACATGTCAGGTAAAAGGTGGCAGCCCTGCAATTACTCGCTCACACCACTGCTGGTGGAAGGGCCTCCGCTCGAGGGGAGTCGCTTGAGGGCCCCTCGAGGGTGCTTGGCCTACTCTTCCACACTGTCCGGACGTATTTTAAGAGGTGAGAGTGCCCACACTTTACCCCACCGCACGCGACCTGCCTCTCGACTAGCTGTGCTGTACCCATCTCTACTGCCGGGTCGACAGAGGTGAGGAGGGAGAGGGGGAAGCCATAAATCTTGCCGAAGATCTAACGTAACGTAACATAAATTAACATATAAAATAAAATAACACCGTGTCGTTTAAATAGTTCAACGTACGTATCGTTATAGCAGTAACACGCTCTTGCTTGCATGCATTTTCACTGGGTGACAACAGTGCAAAATCAGAAAGTGGAGGAAATTCAGAGGTCAGTAAAGTACTTTCCAAAAATGCCTTCGTGGTGCACGCCGATGAGTTTGCAAACCAATTAGCGATCGTAACTTCATTTTCTAGATGTTTAACGTCCCAACAACTTGAGCTCCACATACCCGCCGAGGGCTGGATCGCCCCTTGGAGCCAAAACGAGCGAGATTAAACTTTTAGTCTGTTTATCCTTTGCGCGCACCCGTCTAAGTGACGTTTTGTACTCCACTTTTGGCGACTGATACCCGGGCGGAAATAATTGTAATTAAGCGAGCGCACATCTTCGTCACCTCTGTGTGTGTTTTTGGGTTCTTGAATTAAATCAAATAAAAGAGGGCTGATTAATAAGGTTTGGAATGCGACAGATTTTGCGAGAGAATCTCTCGACACGTTCATTGGCCTCGCTCGTTCGCCTCGTTTCGATATTCCACCATGGGTCATCTTTCTTCAGTTGCTCACTCAATACCGCTGCCGTAAGTGAATCGAAAAGTCTTCGACGGCCAATGATTTTGCCACGCTGCAGCCACTTAAGAGCTCGCTCCGCAAACGCGTTGCTCCAGTTGCTCGAGCCACATTGGTAGCTGCGTGTACAATGGCAGCGGCAATCGGAAGGGTTCTAAGGCTCCTTTTATAATTTGCCGGCTACAGTAACTCGCCTTGCCAGGAATTCGTAAAAACGCCCGCAACTGAGACAAGTGCGCAACGCGTACACGCACGCATGTACACGCGCGCACTCACACACACACACACTCACTCCGGACGTAGCAATGAGCAATTTCCTCTCGCGCTACGCGCAACAAGAAACGCGTTCTGCAGACGTGGCGGACACTGATCGGCTGCAGCGGGGCCCTACAATGAAGGCGCCGAGTTTGTGTCGGAACATCTTTGTTGAGCATGACCGTCAATTTTTCTGTTTTTTTTTTTTAATGACACCGTTAATGTTATTTGAATTGTTATCGCTTCCTGCGGAATATCCCGTGTCATTTCACGGCGGGCTTTTTTTTTTGTACGTTGGTGACCTCTAAAGATGCGGTGGCAAGCGGAGGTCTCCTATCCGATGCCGGTTTTCCCGCGCCTCGGGATCCCGGCAAGCGCACTCGCCTTGGAAGTCACATGGCTGTCCGAATGGAATCACCTGCAGGGCCAAGCGAAACAAAAACGCAACGGTTAGAATTGATTGCCACATTTATAGGTCACGCTCCCCCCCCTCCCCCCGCCATATATTTGCATTCGAAGTAAAGTCAGGCTCGAACGATGGTCCAGGGACTCACTGATTCAGACCAGAAACCACTCTTCTCACTGGCGATCGGGTCACCGTCAATGCCAGTGTGCTGTCGCTACTTCCACGGTTGCTGCTCCAATGAACTCGGCTCGTTTATTCCTCAACTCATTGTTGAGGATTCGGTCTACTCAGACTGACCGTTTCACATCGATTCATCTGCACCGTGTTTGGCCACCAATACTGCAGATCACAACACGACTCTGCTTTGCAACGCGCGACGTTGGAATTCCCTCCCGTCGTCTGTTGTTCCAAGATCTTACAACCTTTCTCAACTCCAGGGACGTATTCGCTGCTTGGTGTACTGCGCGTCTTTGGGCCTGTGCTCAGCAACTGTGATGAACAAATAAAATGCTGGGCTTCCCTTTACCAATAATTGGAAGATGACCAATTATTTCGTAACCAACAAAAGTTATTGGGATTTCCTGCTTGGATGGGATTCGTCTCCTTGTCTGTAGCTCTAAACTAGTGGTGGTAATTCCATATATCTATGACAAGGATCAGACTTTTAATCGGACAACCACTGTTGCAATATTTTCTAACATTAACAGAACGCTGCTTTTGGCCATATGCTTTTACACAGCCACATACAGGCTTTTTTTTTAATATTCCGCGGAGGGTGACTCTCATTTACTGAAGACTTGAAACTCCTCTCTCAGGGTTAATAATTTCACGGGCGCTTAAATCTTGAAAAATCGTCGGTTGTCCCCAAAATCCGAATCGGATGAAAAGCACACGGCGAAAGTTTTTACAGCTTGTCTCTACCACAGAGCTCCCACGCTGCTCACAAAAACAGTCGCCCGCCCCCCCCCCCTTCTCCCAGCTTCTCACAGCAAACATCGAAGGCTAACAGAAGACGGTGCTAAGAATAATCCAGGGGCAATTCCTCAGCTGCCTATTTCTGGAACTCTTACGATCGGGAGGGATGTTGCGACCGTGGCGTAATGGTAAGCACGCCGGACTTGCAATTTGGAGCTCGCTGGCTTGATTCCATCTTCCGGCGCGGTGGTTGAAGCAATGGCAACAAGTTTCTTAAGTCACCCCAAACGCCCCCCCCCACCCACCCATCACCGCCTCAAGTCCACAGCGCAGTGCAAATGGGTACTCCAGTTAGTCGATCGGCGGGTTGGGAGTGGTAAAGTGTGGGTTACACCCGCCTTCAACGACACGTGGCTAGCGCTAAAGAGACGTCGACCAAAAGATGCCCTCTTAAGAGGTCGCCGCAGTGGGCGGTCCTTCGGCGACCAGCAGCGGCGTGAGCAAGCGATTGCACGGCTGCGCCTTGTGAACTGGAGCAAAGAGGGGCGGCGTCATGGCATTGGGCCGAGAAAACGTTTTCGTTTTGGCCACTCTCTCGTCCGGGCACTCCGCAGCCCCATGAATTGGCCCTTTTCATTCAACCTCGGCCGTCGTCGCTGCCACAAAGAGAAGGTATGAGCGATGTATTTTTTTTCTGCTGCTGCTGGATACAGTCCACCCCCCCGCCCCTCCCCCCCCGGCTAATGCGCCCCGAAGTACGTCTGTCGCATCCATGTGGAATGTCACAACGGGGCGATCGGAGCAGGGCCCCCCCATGTTTTTTTTTTTTTTACGCCCGGCTGCTCCGCGAGGCACATCCCCCAGCGTGGCCAAAGGGAGCGCATCGCGACGGGGGAGCTCGTCGCTGCGGATCGTCGCTGCGAATCGTCGCTTGCTGGCACATTCCAAAAAGCTCCGAGATATCCGACGAATTAAATAGATCGATTACCCCCTGCCGATTGTCGGCTCGAGCACGCGGCTAATCGGATAAGGCAAAAATAATTGTGGGGGGGGGGGGAGGGGGGGGACAGGCGTTACTCTCCACGTGTGCCGCTGGACGGGAGGCGATAGGCGGGGTCTCTGTGACCTCATCGGCATCATCAGCCGTGTCAGGCTTGTAAGGGGGTTTCCTGCCGTCAGGGAGGCAGGATGTGGGGGCGGCCAACATTTTAAAAGGGGTCCAAGTATTCAGCTAAAAGTAAAGTAGTCAATGAGAATTTTGGAAATGGCCTCAGCTCTACTCTAAATCAGTGTCTTAAAAAAAAGAACTGCTCCACCATTTAAAAATATACATGCTGCCCTGGTGGCAAGCACTCAGATCCTAGGTTCTAATCTAGGCTTTGGCTGTCTATGATTATCCCAGGTTCTCAAGTGTAGTGAGTTAATGGTCTCAGACTGGTCACAGATGACTGCACAAAAGGAATCGTAATAATAAATGTACTTTTTCCATTTAATTTGCATGCATCCCAGCTCTAAGAATGTGTATATATGTATAATATCGGTTGCATGCCGTGCAACAAACATTTATCTGTAACAGGACTAGGAGGAAAGTGTTTTCCCCTTGTGTATGGATAAAATAGTCACTTGAAAGGGTCTCAGATATACTTCTGTAATAACTAGTTCTGTGGGTCACTTACTACCATGAGGTGATGCAATACTCTGCAAGAAGCACTTTGTCTCATCACATGAAACTGACATAACAATTGTAATACAATTGGGATGGGGGGAAAAGACACATAATTTAATGTACATGATGCATTGCCTGTTTTAAGAGGTGTATTGCAGCTTTAATCTGCTAATGTGCACGTACAAAATATTTGTTTCCCCAAAAACATCTACAAACATGATTTATAATAGATGTTTGGGTCAGATCACCACGTAAGTGCAATGCAAATGTGTGTCGTACACCGTCCTCCACCCGACACAACCAAGCCGTCAATTAAAAAAGAAACTCGCCAATGTATCAATGCCTCAGCACACTGACATTGTGTGTCGGAGATAAATCCCACAACATTTGAAAATTTGAAATCAAGTGACCTGGTGGCTTTTTTTTAATCACGATGGGCGTTGATCGGTCAACGTGAACTGTACCTGTGTGCGAACTGGTAGGTGCAGAGGGTTGGAGTGAAAATCCTGGTGTAGAAAATTGCGCACATCAGTCACTTTCCAAGGCTGTATATGACAGACAAGTAGGCACGTGACAACGCACTGATCCATTTAATTAAAATCGAATTTCTTATGATCACGTTATACATACACATGTTTCAAGACGTATGTGTGTGTACGAATTTACGATTTACCATTCTTCAAAATCACACCACTGTTAACGATTCATAATTGACCTTTGCGTTCAGTCACGTAATGATCATCTCGTTTACAGGACCCTTCACAACCCGACAAGGCCAACCGAATTAATTTGTCACAAACTTACAAGCGTTATAATAGTTTCAGCTCACAGCGGTGAAGTTGAAGAACGGTTTTCAAAGTCCAGTTTACCCGATTGATACTGCAATAATTGCATCAAATTGCTAACTCTGGTTAGATACTAATTGTAGATACTAAATGCGTCTAATTGCTACCCTTGAATGCGAGAATTGTTTACTTGTTGCCACGACCAACCCTCCAGCAAAAACGCCGCTCGTGCTTTTCCATGTTTGAACACATGGCGGTTATAGCTACGAGAAATGTGCACGTGGTTTCGCAAGGAGCCTACAATAAGAGCCTCAGTTCTGCCAAGGTGTGGGAATTGCACTGGAGGTGAGTGATACGTACCATGGAATATTCCGCAAATGGAAAGAACAGCACGTGCTTTCAAAGGCTGTCTGGTTGAGCCTTTGTGTGGCCTCCTTGACAACGATTATTTTCTCGTAACTCTTAACAACAAAAAGTTCGGCTGCCTGCGTAGGATTTTTTTTCGCGGTCGTGGCCCTCCGCCGTGTTTATTTCGGGTCGCGCCCCGTTTACAACATTTTCGGCGCGATGTCCGACGTTTAGCTTGCGCGCGCCAAAGGTTGGGGCACGTGAAGCGAAACGTCGGACATCGCGCCGAACAACAGGCGCTGCAATCTGAATACACGACGGAGAGCCGTCACGTTGCGGTTATTAAATGCAGGGATGTAAAATGTATCATAATTGTTGAATGGTTGGTGAGCCGTTGATGCCAAATACATTTTAATTCACCGAGCGATAATAATATAACACATCTTGGTACGTATCTACGTGACTTTACCGAAAGGCCCAAAGAATATGGTTTCAGGTACGTGAATGCGATTGAAAATTCATTCATGATTTTAATATTGCACGGTATAATTACAACAAAAAATTACTGAACATGAAATACAACGGAGTATGAAAGCGACCGATGAAAACAAACTGAACAATTTAACTTTTTAATGATATAATGCCTGGGGAACAAAGTACAGGGCGGATACGTGACAAGGTAAGATATGTGAACTTCAAAAGAAAGATTACAGTTACGCCGTGCCAAAAAAAGATTGCACTGGGTGTGTGGATGGTTAATTGACTTCAGGGCAGACGTGCGACATTCTGCTTTATACAAAAATGTCCGTGTGCAGTGCGAGTAGCAGAGGTGTAAGATTGTACGTGCGGGAGATTTAAACGAATGGTCTCAATTCGAGGTCGGATTTGGTTTCTAGAATCAATAGTCAGAAGAGAAAAACTACTTCTTATCTAATGTAGCGGTCACTAGTGGCCTGTAGAGGTCACATTAACCCATTAAAAACAACGCGAAAATACAAAACAAAAAACATTACCGTGAGCTTGTGAATCAAGATTTATCGATGAATCGATGTGCTATTATGCCTCACGGCGTGCGATTCGTATACAAGCTAAATTTGAGACAAAAACCTTTAAACGTTTATTGTTTGTGGTCGCGCCATTCAAATCAGATGAACACGTGTCAATTATTTGTACGTGAATAGCACACAACGGTAAGCAAGACGCATACCTTTTTGCCCGTGAACACAACAACGCATTGTGTGGGGGGGGGGGGGGGGGTTCGAAATCAACTTGAAAAAGTGCATCCCATGCCCACCGTTAAACTTACACGAATGCAGCCTTGCCAATAAATTCGCTTTTTTTTCCGCCGCCCCCCCAACCTCCTCCTACACCTCCCCCCCCCTCCCCCCAACGCCGAATCGCGCCTCGTGCCTTACACGCGTCGCTCTGTTGGCGCACGGCGGCGCGAAGCCGTTACCTGTGAATGTGTTGTAATGTTTTGGAAAATCACCTCGGCCAAGACCGGGAGCTGCGCTTAAAAAAAATGCCGTTGCTGTTTTTTGCTACCGCGTGAGTCAGGCAGGAGCGGCGGGGCCCACAATACGCACTTGTGTTCGACCCAACACGGCCATCTCAGCAGCCACCTACCCGTGGGTGTCACGGGAGTCTGGGCAGCCTCCAAAATGTTTTCGCATGGGCTAATAGACAACCCCCAAAATGTTTAGATATGTCTAAGCAACACCCACCATCCCCTCCTCCCGCCCCCTTTTTTTTTAGAACATGGCTATGAGAGACAATCAGAAAACGTTTGTACGTGGCGCAAATCATTTTACAGCTGCAAATCGAACGACGGTAAAACTTCGATTGGATATGCGCATTGCGTCGTGGTATTTGCGATGGCGAGTTGTAAATGTTCGCGAGGCAGGTGTGGTTATGCATGCACAGCGTTGCGATATTAACACAGCTGACGAATTGGACACACGGAACTCGACCCCGCAATCAACCCCCATCACCCCACATAAGCAGTTTGGAACCCATTAGGCCAAATTAGGGTTGATGGCCCGTAATTTATCTAGCAGTCATCTGAAACGGACTCTTCTGCCGACAATTGCTCTAATGGAGTATTGACATGCCTTGAAACATAGACGTGTGCAGTTTTTTTTGTATATTTACAGAGCAAGCTATTTCGTCTGCGGTGTCCGTGTGCCTGCGTGTGCGAAATGACGTGGTGCACGGGGCGTCAGCGCGACGTGTTAGAGTGCACCGCGCTTCCAAACCCGGCAGCCTGCGCTTGATTCCCTTACATGGCTAACACCAGCGGTCGTTATCTGAACCGATCCCTGGGCATCCCCTAGCTTGACTTCGATTCCTGGCAACGCTTGCTACAGTAACTGCCAATTATCTTAACTCGGCAGGTTGATCCAACACACAATGAGTAAGCTGGTCTGATGCGGTCAATGCCAGCACTGGCAATGACCAAAATGCTTGGTGCGTTTGCCAGTCAAAACAAAACAAAACAAAAATTAGAACAGTGCCATCGTTTTGATTTAAAGCTTTCGTGACTGCAGTAATTCATATTCTTAGTTTTTTCGGTATATTGTTTTTTATATATATTTTATTATTTTGTTGTTTCTCTTCAACGTGACTTTACCGAAAAAACTAAGAATATAGTGCCATCGTTTTTGAACAAAACTTGCTCGACGTCTCTATGGCTAAAGGGGAGAAAATTGTGATGGTGCGTGTTCTTTATTATTATTATTATTTACGGAGTATATAGGCCAATAAATGTTACGTCTTGCCCATGTGTGGCCGTCTATCCAACAACACCACTCGTCAAGTTCAAATCAAACCACTGAGGGCGTTTGGTATTTGCGCCGTTCTTAGAGCGTGAGGCTATCGGTAAGGAACGAGCAACTTCCATAGACGGGTAGAGTCAACTTCCAGTGGGGGCGATGTTGCCGTTTTGCTCAATTAAGTAACACGAGGGCAATTTTCTCACCCGGCAAGTCCACAAAAACAAACTTAACATCATCCCAACGCCAATTCATAAATGGGCGTACATTCGCGGATAGAGCTGGCACCGCAATACATTTCTAAAATATTTTCTGAACAAATGTAATCATGTTAAGTGGTGTATCAGTGAGATAAACACTGATAAATCCCTCCCCCCACCCCCCCCTGCCAGAGGTTAGATGATAAATGTATGAAAATCATGGTTACAATTCGATCTATTTTTTTTGTTAACATCATGGTAAGATAAATGGTAGCAACTTCTTGTGGCCGGTGTGAATCCATTACATACCACGCACATCCGTTGCCCCACTGCTAGATGAGGGATTTTCTCATGCTGTCACCATACGGGTGATATATTTGAGTGGTATGAGTGGTGCGGTTATGCAGTGGTTAATACACTGTACTATGATCCATTTGACCTGGGTTCAATTCTAAGCTGCGGTGCGTGTTCAACCCAGCCTCAATTGAGCACCTGGTGTAGTGCACACTCATTAGTGCCACACGACCGCTTTGCCAGCCTTAACAGGTGCTCACCAACAGCACCAGTCCCAAACCAAAAGGCTACGTGGTTCAACGGTGGATCCTGTATTTGCGTGTGGTCACGGATGCACATGCATGATCGGTTGTGTGCGATTCTTTTTCACGCGTCGACTTTTGCGACCAATATTATCCACAGCAGAGGGTTTTTGGGTGAGATCCTTGTCGAAACAGGAGGAGGATTTCTCCACAACTTTGGCTGTCCGCCTGATAATGCTGGTTGAATTGTAAATGTTGTAGGTTTACTCTCCGAGTCACAGCAGTGCTGTACTAGTAAGGAATTGTCATGTTTTGTTTACGTGACAAACCTTACTAATTGACTTTGTCGGGTTATGGCGTGTTTGAAGACACATTTCTATTAATGCAATCTAACCCAAAAAAACTCTATTATGCGATTATTACCTGTGTGTGTGTTTTTGCAGAATGGCATTTACCTCTTTGGCATTGGCAGTAGAGGCACAGCAGTCTCCGCGGTCATACTGGCAGTAGGCCCGGTTATTATGAGGATCACACCAGCCGTCCCCTTTAAAGGTATCCTGCAAATATAATGAGCGAATGCATCAGAAACGACGCACCTTCACACGTATTCTTTCATATGGCAGCGTGACATTGCACAGGCAAATCCTTTTTTTTATTATTATCTCGTGCATATGTTGAACGTTATACATTTTGGTGAGACTTCTGGTTTAAATAAAATGATAATCACAGGTGCGTGTGGAAGGACAACAAACTAAACACAAATAACTGCTCTGAAGAAATGCATATTCAATGTAGATGATTTAAAAGTGCATAGCTCCAGTTGGCTTCCTAATAACGGAAGGAGAGCGTTCCAGACGGCCGCAGAAGCGCATCTGAAAGTGCGCGATGCAGCGGCCGTCTTTGTTCGACGGTCAGCCAGCTGTTCGATGGGAACAGCAAATTAAATGTTGAATCGTAAATAGTCTATGAAACACCGCGGCTGGATAAGGGCCTCCCAACACAGTGCGGGCGAAGGGGATAATCCAACCATACTTCGCCACAATGGTCAGTGCAGTTTGGCGAAGGCGGCGGGAGTTGGAGGGGTGGGCATCGTAGGTAAGGACGGTGGAACGCGCAAGTGAAATACAAGCGGTGGAATTTTCTGCGCCACATCTTGCCATGTCCAGTTAAATATCCTTTATATCGTCAAGTTCATGATGAGCATTTAAAACAAGGTCACGCATCGATTCGCCATTTAAATTGCACTGAATACGGTTCCTGAAGAGCCTCGATAGTGCTAGCTTGGGTGACCACCGTGCTTATCAGACATGTGTAATAGGTATCGCAGTCAGCAGAGGGCAGTGCAGAAAAATTAATTGCGATTCTGCTGCTTCCTCCACCTTCACTAACTGGGACTGACCAGCACGATGAAGTACGGGGCCTCATCGACTTACGAACATTCGACTAAGGAACTTTGAAAGATACGAACAAACATGTCCGTATGTCCAGTTGCCTGTTTGGATCCAGATTCGTAAGTTCAACCGCCGCGCGATAGACGGCGGTGGTTCTCCGGTGTCATCACCGAGCATTCCCCGCTGTGCGGTTCACTACGACGTTTTCCCTGCTTTTCACGAACATTATCAACCCCCATCGTGTCTCAGAAGCGTAAGAGCGGTGAAAGTGTTGAAGGTGGTAGTAAGAAGAACCAGTGGCATCTACATCTACATGAGATTATACAACTTTTAAAGCCATTCCCCGTGTTTAGAGTACATGCCCTACGTGTTTGGAATCCACGGGAGTAAAGTTGGGACTTGCGAACAAATTGACTTACGTTCGGACCTCTGGAACCTAACTCGTTCGTAAGTAGAGGAGTCCCTGTTTAGAAAACACCCCCGCGGCTAGCCAGGCATGGGGACCCCCCCCCCCCGGGGACCCCCCCCCTCCTTCACCAAACAGCGCATTGGCAATAACAGAGGCGGTTACGTGAAGACAACTTGTAAAAGCGCGACCGCTACACGTCAAATCGTTTGAACTCGCAACCCCTACGTGCCCAGTCGAGGGGCTCGCGCTTACGACGGCCGGTCGCCGCCTCCCCTTCCGCGAGGGCGCAAAAACAACAACAACAACAACAAACACCACCGGGCAAGGGAGCGCGTACAACTCGGGAGAGAAGAGAGAGGAAAGAGGGGGGGGGGGGGGGTGGTGGGTGAGGGGCACGGAAGGACGAGTCCCCTCTTTTCAATCGTAAGCTCAGCGCGGGGGGGAGAGGTGCTAGGGGAGGGGGAGGGGCGCCAAATCGCCGTCAGATGAAAGAGCCCGGCCACTCGGGGGCGACACGGTTAAGTTTTGGCAACGAAATGAAATATTCAGGGGGAACAGTTGGCCCCACGTGAAGGGCCCCCCCCCCCCCCACCGCTGAAGCTCGAGAGAGGCACGCAGGATTTTCGGTCATTGCGTCAGCGATCTGGAACCGGATCTGTCGGTGTGCTGCAGCGGTGTGCGCTGCATCGCGCATGTCATCACGTTGTGCGTGACATTTCCACCACTCCGAATGGGGGTTCAACAAGTGCGGTGAGCTCATTTCAATGGGCTAGCTGCGTTCGTGTTTTTAAGAGCGACGTTTTACTACCTCGGCGCGTATGTGGAACACTTCATACAAAATATGGCAAGTCTTGAGCGCGGCTTTCTCGTTAACAGTACTAACTGTAAATCAACAATATATCGTAATGGAAATATAACGTTACAGAAATATAAGGGGAAGGTGGTGGTGGTGGTGGTGCAGCGGTTAAGCGTACTGCGACTCTGAACACTATGACACAAATCCGATTCCTGGCCATGGTCAACATCCACTGACCAACAACGTGGATAGACTGAACACGAGAGTGCTCTGACATTATTTGGCACGCGCGTAGGGCGAACGGATATGCACAACCAATTTCTACACGATTGTGCAATGGAAGAACACGTGTGCGAATGCTGTAATGAATACAGTTTTCATTCAAAGGTATCAATTGAAAATGCTCCCTCCCTCGTGTTGTGATACAAATCTCACGGTAAACACTGGCTCCCTTGCGCCCAGTGACTGACAGCTTTGCGCGTTGCTGTGCAGTCTGCAAACGGCTAGGGGAGCGTGTTTTATGTTTTCCACCGGGAGAGCTTTTTCACCCCTTGACTTGGTTTTGGATTTGGTGACCTTCCCCCCCACCCAGCGCCAAGACGCACACACTTTCGACAAATAACACTGTGTAAGAAAACATGTTTTTTGTTCCTGGGTAGTAAAAAAAAGTTTGCTTTTGTGACCAGGACACAAAGCAAAGTTAATAATCCACTCCATTAATAACACTGTGTAACACATTTATTATTTTGTTCCTGGGTCGTGTTATTTCACAATTTATTACGCCGCAAAAGAACATGAAATGACTTTTATTCCCCACAAACTTTGCTTTTGTGACCAGGACAGTGATATTTAGGAATTGACCTATTTTCAATGAGAAAACGTGGTGTGCATTTGTGTCATTCCTTCACATGAAGTCCTGGTCACAAAAGCAAAGACTATTGTGGATAACAATAGTCGTTTTCTATACTTTTGAGGCATAAGCAATTTAAAAAAATGACGCTTATTACCCAGGAACAAAAATCGTGTTACATAGTGTCATTATCACGCCTGCCACCGGCGTGAACCTCGTCACGAACCCACGACGCTCTTTCGCGAAAGAGTTCTCCTGCGCGTTGTGAAAAAACAGGGCGGACTGCCGTGGGGTTTGTGTTTTGTTGCTGTTGTTGTTGTTGTGTGTCGCTTCGCTTAGAGCACAGCCAGCCCTACGGTCCGGTCCGTCAGTGTGTGCCGGACGGCCATGAGCTACGATTGTGCATCGTGGTTTCCACCCCCCCCACCCCCCTCGGGTTAACAACGAGGCGTGTGCGAGGAGGTCCACCGGGCCCCTGCGATCTTCTCGTCGTGCGTGTCGCCATCTCCCAGGAGGTAGCACTGTCAATTCCCGCTCCTCGCACATTCGCCAGCGACTTTGTATTTTTTTTTTGTCCGGGCGGTGGTGGAGGGGGGACCAGGGGGGGGGGGGGGTGAGAGCAATGTTTTATTTTACAATATAATTGCCTCTTAACATTTTTGAAGAGTTGGTCACACGATACCTCGTTGGCTTTAGCGCGCAACTTTCCAGGTTTTATGAATGCGCTCAATACAACTTCGGCTTCGCTATTAAAGGCGGTTGCGTTCGGCCGTTCGCCGCAGGTGTTTAATGTCGAGCGTCGGGGGGTTGAGCGCGCTTAGTTTTGTCCGTCGTTCACACCCCCCCCCCCCCCTGCCCGCCTGGGGAAAGCAGAACACACCCCCCCCAGATTTGGTGGTGGTAATGATGGGGCCATTCAACTCCAGGTGGGCAAAAACCAAACTTTGCTCAGAGGAACCAGCTGTTCCGTCTGCCTGTGTCGTTCTTCATAAGTCTTGGGATGCTTACATCCTTGATTGATTACTCGTATATGTGAAATGGCTTTCGTGTGTGTGTGTTTTGGAGCACAACGTGAGTTGCTCTCCGCAGGGATTGTCCTGTTACCGTGCCTCTGGTTAGCAGGTAACATTTTTGGCTGCGCGCTCATCGTTCCAATGATCAGGGCATACTCTGGAAGCTCTCAGTCAACATCTGCTTAATAGGTCACTTCTTGTTCTCTGTTGCCCGTGAAATCTGGAACTCCCTGCTCCTTATCTAGCTCTGTGCTCAACACTTTAATCTTCTCTTATACCCATGACTGATCGCTCTATGTAAAAACAAAAATGTAGAGCAGATGTATTCACATATCTCCGTCTGTTTTGGATGGTCCCAAGTGACATCCTACTTTCTGTGCAGCGTTTTGACATTCGGCCGCGTTTTCTCACGGCGTAAATCCAGGTCACGGTGTGCATATGTACACCTGTGTAAAACATTGTACTTTAAGTGGCTCATTGTCCCTTTTTATTTCAAGCTATACAAGATTGTCTCGAAATCTTCGATAAACCCGAAGTGTTTATAGTTTCAGGCTCGCGTTGGCAGGCCCCACTCCCTCGTCTGTCAGTTGAGATGTTGCGTCTGTGTAGAACTTCCTGAATATTTACGGCAATGGCCAGATCACGTGCAGTGTTGCCCCCATCTCGTCGGGTGTCAGAAAGAATTTGAGCCTTGGCCGGAGCTTTGACGGTGTGAGACCACCAGCATTTCCAGGTCGTCATGGGCAGCTCTGGAGCTACATGTTGGGCAGCAGAGTTCAGCAATGCTTCCACCTATCCGCTCCCTTGCCCTTTTACCGACCCATACCGAGCAATGTGGTGCGGTATGGTCAAGCAACACCTGCTGCCTTGCACGACAACGGGGGTAGGCCCTCATCCAGCAGTGGATTGACAAATAGGTCAAGAGGACATCGGGGCCCTAGCTGCGGTTGAATGCAGGCCACAACTAACGTCAGGAGCTTTCGACAATACGTGTAGTCTACTGGGGGGAGGGGGGGGATGCCCTGCTCCAAGTTCACAGGTGTTGGCACGGCTCGGCCTTGTACTTCAACAGCACGCCGTGAGAAGGCTGCCGAGAAGTTGAAATGGAAAGCAAAAAGGCTAAAGGCGGAGCCCTGCAATTGCTTTGCTCACGCCACTGCTGGCAGAAGGGGGTCATCGCTCGGACCCTCTTAGAGGGTAATTTTTGCCTACTCTTCCATGCCAGCCAGACGTCTTGGACGAGGTGGGAATGCCCGGACTTTCCCCCTACAAACGCGACCTGCCGATCGACTTAACCGTGGTGTCAACCATTTATTATACTGCTGGGTGGACAGAAACGAGAGGGGCTGGGGGGATGGTGGGATGATTTAACAAACTTGCAGCGTTATTTCAAACTGCAGCGCCGGGAGAATGTAAGCAAAGCAGCGACCACTCTGGATTGCAAGTCCAGCATTGTAGCCATTGCACCACATCGATATAAGTTGTAACTTTCTAAACTCGATTTGGAGCTTTCGTGACTGCAGGAATCACTCTTTGGTTCTTTGGGTAAAGTCACGTAGAAAGAGAAAATAATAAATTCAATAATAGCATTACGACGTTTCGATTACAACACAAGCAATCATCATCAGGTACGAATGAAAGAGAAAACAAACCTAGTAAACTTATAAATATAATGCGCCCTAGTAGGGTGTTGACTGTTATGATAGCCGACTCTCTGTGTTGTATTGCATTATATTTTTCAGTTTAGAGCTTTGTTTTCTCTTTCATTTGTATCTGATGATGTGTTGCAATCGAAACGTCGTATGCTATTATTTAATTGATTATTTTCTCTTTCTACGTGACTTTACCGAACGGACCAAATAGTTATACATTTATTATAATTCGCCGGAGAAGTTAGCTGGTGTGTAAAATGGGCTTCTCTCTGGCATGTCACCCCCCACCCCCCGCTGCACGTGAAATAAATGTTGGCCGCATCGTCGCTCATAGCTGTACTGTAGCTTTCATCTCGGGTCAACGTGACTTGCTGGAGTTGATCCTATTAACCAAGAGCGGCGCGCCCGGCCCAGACACACGCATTATACACGGCGCATGCATATGTAAAAATTGCAGAACGTCTCGCGCAGCAGCATTAAAATCCTGTTTATGGGGCTTCGTGCGATGGCCTGATGGGTAACGCAGATAGATTTGTAACTGCCGCTGAGCCACTGAGAGCCACTATAACCAGCTCTGTGTGTGTAAGTGCTTCTCTGCTATTCGCATCTGTAAACCCAGGCTGCGTACGTAGAACTCATAGAGGCAGAT
The DNA here is from genome assembly GCF_048934315.1 of Petromyzon marinus. NCBI lineage: Eukaryota > Metazoa > Chordata > Hyperoartia > Petromyzontiformes > Petromyzontidae > Petromyzon > Petromyzon marinus. The sequence goes on along the minus strand of NC_133716.1, from coordinate 6,590,056 downwards.
GTTAAAAGTGCGGGCCTGCAATTTCTTGCACACACTGCTCCATGTGAAATAAGACCCCACGAGAGCCCCCTTTAGAGGGCACGTGGCCTACTCTTACACGTTTCCTGTGACCGCCCACTCGTTGCACAATAGCTTTGGCAAGTGTAACCTATACGAAACTCCTATCAGTGGGGCCGTTCATGAGAGTCATCTGATCAATGGTATGTGGGACCATAGAAGTACTGGACAACAATGCATTTTGCTGCATTGCCCTCTGTTGCCGATGACATAGCCCCGTAGCCTCTAACATATTTCGTAGCGTGACAGTTGACCTATCCGAGCACTCCAGGCTCAGCTATGATTCGCTTCCAAGATCTGACAAGGTCGGACGTATTCTGGGTGATTTGTTGTATGCCGGCCCAATGTAAGAGCATGCTGTTATCTGTTTGGGGCAGTAGTCTGCAGCTTAAACAATTCAGAATTGATTGCATTGAATTTGGCACATCTAGCACTTATCTTTTGTAAAGCAGAGTGTGTGTGTTGTGTGTCTTTTGTCTTTGTGCATAAGCGGTGAGCGGTGGCGCAGTGGTTGATGAACCAAGTTTTAGTCCCATGGCTGACGTCAGCGGCGAGTAGCATCAGTATTGCTACATGTGCAGTCCATTGTCAAGCCACTCCTCACTGAGGTCCTCCATGCAATCTCCAATTATCACGGTTGGCTACGTACGGTGCAGAAACAAGTTCAACGTGCGTACACACAACCACGTAAAATCCCGACCGCGGGTCGACTCAGCCCATCACAAGCACCAATGCCTGCCTCGATGTCCGTTTGAGGAGGAAATCACCTTTTGAACTTTTTCGAGTGCTGTTTGTTGGTGGCCCACGTGGCTCTTTGGGCCTTTGAGCCCTGGTGCTCAGCCAGCCAACCTATGGCTCACGTGCAAGTGGTCACAGGGCCCAGTCTCCGCAACACCACGTCTCTCACTAAGCAAGCACTTTTCCTTCAACCCAAGGCTCTTGCAAATGTTTTGAGAGCGGAAAGTCACGTTGACTTGCATCCACCAGGGGCACTACCATTCAGGGAATTGTTAGAAGAAGAAGAAGCAGAAACAAACTTGACTTAAAGCTTTCGTGACTGTAGGAATTCATATTCTTTGGGTCATTCGGTAAAGTCACGTAGATAGGTTTAAAGAAAATAACCAAAAACTACGCCGTTTCGATCACAACACAAGCGGTCGTCTTCAGTGTTGTGATCGAAACGTCGTAGTTGTTTGCTATTTTCCTTGAACCTATCTACGTGACTTTACCGAAAGACCCAAAGAATAATAAATAAAAAAACTCAAAATGATTCATTATTCAATGGGAATGCTGCCAATAATCTCGAAAAGTCACCAATGTACCGGGGAAGTACATAAATTACATTGTCATTATTTTATGAAGATTAGCTTCAAAAGTTCTTCAGCTGCAGTTCACGTCACGTGAGCCCGCCATGAAGTCGTTTTAAGGATCACAACTTTACAACCTATAACACTTATAATGCACGTGTATTCCATTACACGCGGTAAATAAATACATCGTTTTGTTGCCTGTGGTAAATGATGAGGCCATATAATGGCTGTGTCGTCAATTACTCTGGAAAACATGTTGGGTGGAAAAAAAATGTGCGCAAAGCACTAATTAAACGTGAAGAAAAAAATATAAATTAATTAATAATTTAAATTATTGAGCTTTAGAGAATACAAAGTGATTTTATTTCGCAATTAAAATTTATTTCGCAATAAAATCATTTTAAAAAAACTGTATACGAGCCACGATAATCACGATATGACGATATTTAGCGATCACCGAGGACCTTGCATTGTACGTGGCACGTCTTGGGCATCGGCACATCGTGGCAATCCGAGCGCAACATTAACTTTCAGACGTAGAGCGTCACCGGCGGAGAATGACGACGCGCTGCCAATCGAACGCATTCAGATCAAGTGACGTGCTCCACGACCTCCCGGCTTTTGGCCAATAAAAAAGTTTATTCTTCCCTTCTTGTTTTCGGTTTTCACCTTGGAGCGATCTCGCAGCCGCCGTGCCGCCGTTGGTTGGGATAATCGCGCGCTCGGTTCACGTGCGGTCTCCGTTGATGCGGGGGGTGGGCGGGGGGCGATGTCAGGGTGTTCTTAATTCAATATATGCGGCTGTAACTCTAACAGGTTACAGGGTAATTTGCTGCAAAAACACATAACTCACTGGGCCGTGCCCAGGGAGCCACAAATTAGATTTTCATTATTTTACCCAAAGCAGAAGTTGCAGTTGAAGGCCGTTATTTCAGCAAGGCTGCATTACACCTCGCCATAGTTAATTATTATATTACGCTGCACGTAGCGCTTCTGGCTGTTCTCTAAGCAACGTTACAGTGCCCGTCCGGCGGAACGGGCATTGCGTAAGGATTGCGAAGTCGCGCTCAGCAAAAGTTCCTTTCGGAACTTTCAACAAAGACGTTAACGGTTCGTTGCGTTTCACTTGCGAGGGTGAGAGACAACGTTGCTGGGGGTTGGCTCGCCGCCTTATGAGGTACAAAAAAAAAAACGGGACACATCGTGGGAAGGAGGAGAAGGTAAATCTCAAAATGCCGGAAGAGAGAACTGCAAAGCAATGAACTGCAATGTGGTGTGATATTACGCAACTGACAAAAACTGGGACTTTTGGAGAGTGTGCCCTATCATCCCTCTCTTTAGTCCTCTGCCTAGTCGCTCAAACTCCCACCATTCGGCCCAATATTAAGCATTATTTATATTAATTTGCCTTGAGGCATTAGTGAAAGGCGCCTTACAATGAAATGTAAATTATTCTCATCATCATCATCATCAATTCTACGCGTCTTCAGGTTGTCAAAATGGAATTTTACTTTTTTTTGCCTCGGCCTCGTTCCCTTACAAGGCCACCAATTCCATGCCATTTAAGGATTTGCCAACTCTTTAGGGTTTCCCAAGGATTGTTCTCTCTTTCAGGAGGTAGCTGCTGTCCTGGGCAAACTGTAAGTCTTCCCGGGACATTAGAAGTCCCCATTGTTTTTTTTGTCGGTTTGTGGAATAATGCACCACTCAAGACGATGCACTGGCAATCAAGTTCTCCCGTCTGAGACTTAAAGACGTTCATCATTCGGCTGGCAAGGCCCCGTCGAGATCAGTGGCTCCGTCACAAACACCGTCGGCAGCTGGCGGCGGTCGTAGCACATGGCAGGGTGGGAATGCGCAAACTCGCAAGACCAAAAAGCAAAACAATCGTTTACGCAGAAATTCAAGCCAAACTTTAACGCGCAAAAGGATGAACACTAAACAGTGCCTGCATACAAATCAAAAACGGTGTCAACAAAATCACGTCACAGATTTTCACGAACTTACGTACAACGTCAGACGTAACGGAGCTTAGCTACAGCATTCCCAACGGTGGCACAGGCGATCCTGCAGCGTGGCCTTCACACACATGGCTACAGAAGGTCAATTTGGAATATTAAGATTGATTATGTGGACACTCCAGAGGGTGGGTGCCGTGCAAGAGAACGCTCTGGAACTAGACTCGATCTAGGAATGATCACCGGGCAGAGATCTCTTGAGTTTATTGGATGCTTTAATGGATGGAGGACGTCACGTGAATGCTGAGCTGGTTTGGTTTTAAGAACTTTGCAGGTGAATTTTGCCGAGTGGAGATCTCTGCGTAACTTCAGTGAGGCTCGACTAGTTTGGGAGTAAAACTGACAGCGATGAGTTATATGGCAAATCTGCCAGCCGTATGATGAAGAGGATTTAGTTTACTTTTGTGATATTCTTAGGTGGTCTTCTTCCCAATATATGTCCTGGTTCTTGTGCAGCTCAGAGGTTGCAACCGTAATGCTACCCAATCTACGCTTAGCACGAGGAGAGATTATAACAAAAAATCTGAACCGTTCGGGGATGATGGTTGAGGCTTGGCGTTGTGGTATAACCGTAAGGACTGAGCCTCATCATCATCATCATGATCAGCAGCAGCACAAATAACAGAATCAGAATATGTATTTAGACTGGAGGAATCCGAACCTCACCTCGCAAGACTTGATGCAATTCATGGTCGATGGGTCTGGGTACCACTTTTTCACGGCTGTGCAGATGATGTGCTGCAATAAAAGAAGGGGGTCGTTGGGGCCGGGCGGGGGAGAAAGTGGGGCGGGGTGAGCAAAATGTTTGGCAATTTCAGAGCGGCGACTTCGCTAGGGGGTTGGCGAGTTCACCGGGGTCGTGTGCCAAGTGTCCCGCACGTTCGCCCCGCATAAGGCGTGGGGGTGGGTGGGTGGGGTGGGTGGGGTGGGGCAAGAGACCGTTTAGCATTTGAGACGCTCCCCCCCCCCCCTCCTCCCAACGTAGTGGCGGACGGTCGAAGACGGACAGGACGAGAGACGCGGGTTAAATTTGTCGATGATCTAATCCGCGAACCGCCTTAAATATTCATGAGGCGAGATGAGGGATTGCAGGGGCCCTCGTCTTCCGTGGCGGGTTATCTCATTTGGCCGACGGCACTCCGCCATCCCCCAAGGACACCACCTGAATCATCCATCAACGTCTTGGGCTGAATGCGCTCACGGCAGCGGGCGCCCCGCCAAATGGCGCTGAGGCCCCCCCCCCCCTGCCTCGACCCACCCGGCACCGCCACCCCCCCAGCCCCCCCCCCCAACCCACCACCACCACCACCACCACTCGTGCTTTCTGTAATGCGCGCCCTAATGAATGTTCCCGGGCCGTGCTCTCTGCCCCGGCGCCGCACTGGAACTAAAAAAAAAAACAGGGAGCGGACCGAGAAAGCAAACGAACAGACGAGGAGTGCGGGAGTGAGCATCTTCCTTCATTCGTTTAGGCAATGCATCCCTCCCCCCCCCCCCCATCTCTTGTATAGTGTATAGCAGTGTAAAGTGTAGTATGTATGTTGAACTTATTTCGCACCGTACGTAGCCAACCGTGCTAAACACAAGAAGCAGTTCTAAACAAATCAGTTTTCAATCTAGATTTAAAAGTGCACAGCTCCAGTGGCTTCCTAATATTGGAAGGAAGAGCCTTCCAGACGGACGCAGAAGCGCATCTGAAAGCGCGCGATGCGGTAACCGTCTTTGTTCGATTGCTAGCCAAGAGCTGCTGCGAGGATGACCGGAGTTTGCGTGAGAATGGAACTCCCTCCCCAGGCAACTCTGCCTGGTCCCCTCTCTCGTTTTCAAATCTCACCTCATAAACTCCCTCTTCAACTCCCTGCCTTTTGCATCTCCTGATTTGTGCTCCCCTTATCTCCTTCCCTTGCTCGGTCACATTGTGACCTGTCGCGTGAAGTTTTGTCTTCCGAGACATTTGTTCTCATATGGGCGCATCACTAATGCGACTTGTTGTTGGTGGGTGTCCCGTGACCTAAGTCCCATGGAACGATTTGAATACGAGGGCGAAACGAAACGACGCGATGACCTTGGATGTTTTAACTCGACTCCCAAAAAAATATACAGCAGCCCGTTCTTTCAATCGCCTAGGTTTTTTTGGGGGGAGGGACTGACATCTTGCTCTGATGATTAAAATAAGATCGCTAAATCAATTTTTTGCCGAACCCAGACTAAGCGTTAAGAATAGGTTCCTCTTAAAAACGGGACAATTGGGATTTCCCGTCCATCATTTAGTTGCCGATAAAATGTCCACTTACGCTCTAAGTAGATCAATCCTTAAAGGTTTACTGCGCATTTTGAGCGTCCGATTATCATTGCGCGGTGTACTGTCTGTTGTGAGTTCAGTGTTGAGACAGGTAAAGGATTTCCATCGAATCTCATGCACCTACATTTGTTTTGATCAAAAACATAATTCCGGCATGGCACAGTGATACCACTAACCACAGAGCCACAACCCCTTATTCGAGGATATTATTCGGCGTGTGCTGGTTGACAATTTTATTTTTGAGGCCGAGATGACTCTCCCTGCAGATTCACGCCAAGGAAAGCCAGGCCTCCTTTAGTATCGTGCTCACTAATCGTAAACCAAACATCTCGGTTCCCTTCACTCCCCCTCTTTACGCCCCTATCATGCCCAAGACACAGAGCAAAACTTGCATCTGTACCTAGCTCTTTTGTGCTGGCACCTCTTGCTCCCGCGTGTTTGTGCTGTTTTTTGTTTGTACGCCGTTTGGCATCCTCTGGTCTAACACCGTTTGAGACGAGGCTCAAAAGAAAGCTGTCTCTGGTGTGGACCAATCAGTGTCAAGGACAATGCCATATGTTATCAGAGTATGTTTTTGTTTGCATTCTGACCACAAGCATTGTGGTTAATGCAGACATGATTCCTTGTAAAAGGTTTCAGTTTGGTGTTTTTAAATTCTTAACACTTGTTTTGTTGCCAGAACGTCACTTATCACCTTTCTTAGTCGTGCAATACTTCCTTTAAGGACCCTGCGCTCGTTCTCGATAATATCGATGTGTTTGTCTTTCGTTTTTGTTGTTGATGTGCTCACGCAGCACCCCGGAAAATCTCCCTTTGTAGAATAGGCGAGCAACTGGCCTGAACGGGATCGTCCGTGTAAAAAAATAAAATCAACTCAAACTCGAGCCAGAAGCTTCAACCTTAGTTCTATTCTAACTCCTAACCTTGTACCTTAAAACCTCGACCCTTAACCTAAAGCCATAGGCGGCGTTTGACTTCTATATTTCGGGGAAGGTGAGCAGGGGTTTGCATTGTTCCTCACATTAGGAATCGGGGGTGCATATCATTTTTCAAAATCTTAATTGTAAACTGCTGAAAATAATTAAACAAAGGTGTCCGGTTTTAGCGAGGTATTGGCCACATCCCCGTGCCCCCCACACAAACGCCAACCCCATGCCTAACCTCTAAACCTTTAACCCATAATCCTTTAACCCTACACACCAAATAAGGAAGTGGCCTCCCTTCAATAAATCGTCAAGCAATTGCTGAAGAGGCAAGCATTGGAAAGGACCGCTTGTGGTTAAGCAGGACCTGCGGGTTGTCTGTGATCAGATACAATTCTGCTTTGTGATTGGAAATAAAAATCTGCTCGAGAGCCTTGCCAGAGCCTCGGGTCTTTTTCTCTCTCTAACGCATTTTAAGGAACGGGGAGCGGTTTCTAGTTTGTTTCAATATGACCACTCGGCCCAGATCTATCATGAATCTGATTCTGAACAAGTCCAAATCTAATCCATGATTCTAAAGTATGTATCAGGATTTGTCGCTTTTCCTTGATCCAGCATAGTTTGGATGAGATTTAAATTATAGTGAACGCATGGGTCAAACCATACGTGGCATTGAGAGTGTGTGAACCAATTACAGGATTGAGAAAAATGGATATGCATCGATTGTAAATAATCATGATGTCGATGGTGATAATGATGACGCTTTAGAATGTGACATTTTTGTGTAAATGTTACATTACACCTCATGAGAAAAATAAACAAGCATGAAGACAGAACAAATTAGACATAAAAAAATACGACAACAACGAATGATGTTTGAATCGACACATGATTACAAATCATGACAGAGTGCATCATTGCGTGTCTAAGTTCTTTAGTTAGTGTGAAGAAATTGGAGTTACAGTGATCTGTATGGCAGGAAATGATTAAATCACGTTTGCTATTCCATAACCAACGACGGGTAACCAAACCGTTACTTAACTTTTTCTTATTCACAATCAAAATGATGACGTTAATGTTTAGGGTTTATAAATGTATATACAGTCAGCGTTATTAAATTGTATCTTCGTCCCCACACCGCATCGCGTTACATTCTGCTCAAACACCGCGCTGCGTGTGCAGAACTGGAACGCGCGCGGTTTCGGTGACGCACTTCCCGGCAGACTTGAAACTTTTCGGCGTGCGCGAGAGGCTAAAGCTCAGGCGCGATCACCTGGCCGCGCTGCCTGCCGTTGTCGAGACGTCATGTCACCTGGATTCGAGGCACGCTGACCCAGTAGGGCAGCTTCTCCGCCGACGTGTTCACCGGAAGCACCACGGGGTCGTGCATCGGTTTGTTGCAGCTCGGGTTGCACTGAGCACCTGGCAGGTAGACACGAAGGTGAAGGTCGTGCGAGCCCTTGCTAACGCACCACCGCTGGCGGAAGGGCCTCGACTGGGCGCAGCTCCAGAGAAAGGCCCTCTAGGTCGGTGGTTCCTCCTGCCCGTGACCCGCTGACCACGACTGCGGTCCGCAAGGCGGTCGGCAAGTGGTCTGCAGAACTGTTCCAGATTTTGAGGTGTTTTTTTTATTTTTACACTCCCCGCACTGCACAAACCTTTTGGATCGGTCGATAAAAAGTGAATCGTTTCCATGGCCTTGTTATAGTTTGTTGGTCGATAAAAAGCGAATCGTTTTTCTGGCCTTGTTATAGTTTTTCATGGGTCGACAGTCGTCTGTGTGTCTATAAAGGTTGGGAACCACCGCTCGCATTTTAGCCTACCCTCCCAAGCTGGCCAGACGTCTTGGAAGAGGTGGGAGTGCCCACACTTTACCCCGCCACGTACGCCCCCCCGGGCCGACTTAATGTGGTGAACACATTTCTACTATAGGGTGGACAGAGGCTGGAAATGAGGGCGGGTTGCGGGATCCAGGAAACCTGCACCATTGTGTGCAGATGGCAGGTGTGAACTCCAATCGCTGGATCGTCAATCAGCTGAGCCCCCCCCCCCCGCTCAGACACCCCCCCCCCACCCCCCCGGATTTTGATCGCAAGGTATTTGGAATCACCCCTTGTCTTCGTCCCACATGGTAACCTACCTATTTTGTGGCCCTGGTCGCACATGAAGAGGACTGTGCCACTTGACTCCGGAGGGGAGCATTCCCCGTTGAGGTTTGGGCACTGGCGGAGTTGGCCCTTCCAAACGCCGTTCTTTGTGCACCGCTGGGAGCTGGAACTCTGGCACGGCCACGCGCAGGAGGGACGGGTATCGTTTCAATGCGTCGCTCTTTACTCAACGAGGCGAGATGCAGTCGATATTTAACGTTGAACTTGTTTCGCACCGTACGTAACCGACCGTGATGACCGGAGGTGTTTCTTCATAACCAGTTCTGGACAGCACTCGCCAAAAATGTTAGCAATGGCTTGTTTTACAACTCAACCTTATGAATTAGTTCTGAACCGACAGCATAACTTACAATATTTAAAACGTAAAAGCAAACACTGCTAGTTGCACGATTATGACATAATATAATTTTTCAAAGCACTAACTTAATTGGTGATTAGCTATTTATTTATAAACTTACATTTTTGAGTTTGTTATTTATGAAACGTTTGGTAAAGGAATTTTTTTTTGCATGAAAAAGAAAATAGTTGCAACTATCACGTCGAAGCAATTTTTTGCAAAATGCAGGACACAATTAATGTGCACCTTTGTATCGTATCGTAAATTATTGGGTGATTGTACAGCGTTGGAAGTGGTGCACAATAACAAAATAACCAAAATAAACCACACGTTCGTCAATAACACTGAGGCATTAAAGGAAAAAAATATCTAATGGGCAATGTTTCGGGCAAATGCCTTTCTTCACCATAGCACGCAGATATCGAATTATATTTATCATATGATATGTCATAATATTGCCATATCGCGGCAACCCTAAAGTGGACCGTCTCATTAATGGGGTCACGGTGGATGGGGGTGGGTGGGGGGAGATTCTCACCGCCTTGTCCTTTCCCTTGCAGGTGATGGAGCAGCGGCTGCCAGCCTCAAACCCCCGTGTGCATTGGTAGAGTCCGTGGAGAATGGTCGGTGGAGGCTTGCAGAGCACTGGAACGCAGCCTCCCTCCTCCCACCGGCCATCCTCCGTGCAGCGCACCTGAAAGTTCTTCCTGTGAACATCGTGAACGCACACGCGGGCATGTAAAGGGGGGCACGCGGGGTGGGCGCTGGCGTGATCGTCGACGAGTTCAGGGGTCTTTCGTGGGTTTGAGCGCCACCGTTTTCACGCGAGCGACGTTCAGAGTTATTTCTTTATAGTCGCTTTCTTACCTTTTTTTGTACTTTGCACTCCTATTGTTGTTTTTGTATTGTTTGTTGTCAATTTCTGACCCGCCCCTACTGGACATCTGTAAAAAAAAAAAAGAGCTTCATAGCTCATCGGATTTCTCCTGGATGAATATAGATTTTGAATCTCATTCATTTTTATTTTGTTTAACCAGGCGGTGAGAACTCAAGAGACCAGCATAGAGCGTCATATGCTAGAGTTACCTTGGTAATAAAAAAATAACAAAAGCAATAAAATAAAGTACAGCCACATCGGGGGTGTTTCATCAAAGGTTATTGACTGTTCAGTGTATACGATACCACGTGCTGGCAGTCCTTCGATGTATTCACACAATTCTGAGTGACCATTCAATTCAAGAATGTGTCCTCTCTGCGTCCTGTCTTGTGTGTTCCTTGCTATCGTTTGTCTCACTTGCCCCGTCGCTCACATACGTGTTCTACTATCTCTACATTATGTCATCTCGTTTTATCCACCTTCATTTTCACGTCATTTGGCATCTGTAAGCGTACCGCCCTTCCTCAATCAACTGCTAGATGTAAGTCTTCCAACATCATGCGGGTTTGGAGGGAGTTTAACCATATGCACCATAATAGTCTGGGTTTGTTAAAAAAAATACACGTAAGGCCCCCTGAGTCAAGTAACTCTTTTTCAGAAGCGACCTGGCTATCACAAATGATTATTTGCACGGTAAGGTTAGGTTTTTAACGCGAATTCCACAGATTTCTTGCAATTGTGTCAGCGCAAATATGCACGTTCAACTTCTCTATCAATCGTACGCAGCCAACCGTGCTAACTGGAGGGAAGGACAGCACACAAATCAGCTCTAAAGAAATGAGTTTTCAATGAGAAACAAATATGTAACCATCTACGAGTGAATACGATGCAGGACACGGAGCTATTGCTGCCATTCTTTGTGAATACGGAAGCATCTGTCATGGGCCGCCAAACACGAGGACCCGCACCATCAAATCTGTGTCAGATCAGCTTGTTTAAAGTGTTTTTTTTCCGTATTGCGATCAATACATCACTTTATCTGCAAAAGCAGTTAATCGATCGCCCTATCAATTAATCTATCAATCTATCAGCGAAAGGAAGTGGTGGTGGGGGGGTGGAGTGGGGCGAGCGAGCGAGCGAGCGATCAAATCACTGCACACAAAAGCCGGATTAATTAGCTGAAATATGCAGAACGATTTCCGTCCACTGACTTGACCCCGCGAGCTAAGCCGTCTCCTGCAAGCCCACCTCGACCTCACCCGAACGGCAGCTTCAGCAATGCGCCGCACGTGACCGCATCACAGGCTCTGTTTGTCGGTGACATCATCGCCGAGAGAGGAGAGAGCGAGAGAGAGAGAGAGAGAAGAGAGAGAGAGGCAACACAATTTGACGCGCCGTTTGAATCGAACTCCCTAACCTGATCAGCCACTTACGCTAAAAAAGCTTAGCATCGACACCGCTCGCCAGGTTAGGCTGATGCCTCGCGATATAGATCACGGAAAAACCTGAGCCCAGCCCAAAATCCGAAAACTATCCCCCCGCCCCCCTTCCATTTCTCTAATTGCCTTTTTGGCCACTGATTATTTCTCAATGACGATGATTAAATATTCCTTCGGTTAGGGATTGTGATTTTTTTTTATGTGTGGCTGCAGATCTTCTGTAAAATATGTACGCTCCTATGGCAGTAGAATAGATATATTTTAAAAAAGAATGCTTCATGGCGCTTTGTGAATCCACTGCTGGATGATGACCCCCTCCCCTCCCCCACCCAACACCGTATAATGAATGGGGTTTGTTTGATTTCACTTCAGCATGCGGGTGAAACAGGGGCGCATGACCCGGTTAAGAGGTGTCACTCACGAACCAATGTTAATAACACAATAAATAAAACATATAACTCGCTTAATCTACTGCCGGATGAAAGCCTCCCCAACTCCCGTGTCGGTCATGGGTTTTGTTTGACCGCACTTAATTACGCTTATCAATACGGGTTCGTGAAGGGGAGAGAGACCCAGAGCCGATCCGGATATCGCTCGCCACTGATGTCAGCCGTGGACAGGAATAGAGCTCAGGTTGTCGGCTTCAGAGTGGAGTGCACTAACCACCCCTCCCACCAGGCAACGGTATAGAGTACTCACATTTAAATAGTTGTTCATGGAAGATTTGTTTTTTTTGTGGCTAAATATTTTATCCATTGGGTGGTTTCAAAGCGTGTCTGCAAAACCAAACGAAACCATTGTGCCCAATTCGCGCATGTGTTTTCCTTAACGCGCTTTTCATGAATAAAAACAATAACAACCACGGATCAATGTTTTTTTAAGAATGCAATTTTTGCCAATTACACGCCCTGTAAGCGTGTAAAGATCGAGCGCTACATCAGTCGAGACGAAAACCCATTGAAAAATTATAACTGCTAACGTGGCACGCGGTGGCCTTTCGGAAGTTCAATTATGGGTGCCGTGTTAGGAAAAAAAAATGAAGCCGTTGTAACTTTCAATAATTAACGCGCAGAGCGGGCGGGACGAGTGCTTGGCACAGTCCGGACGCATCTCGGGCAAAACAACGCCAGGCCGGCAAACACCGATGGGTTTAATCTTGATTTGAAGCTTTCGTGACTGCAAGAATCCATACTTTTTGGTTCTTTCGGTAAAGTCACGTAGGTGTAAAAGTAATAGATCACGACGTTTCGATCGCAGCACAAGCAATCGTCATCAGGTGGGACGACCACAGCAAGAAAAAAAAAACTGTTCGCCTGCTTCAGCAATTTTTTTCTTGCTGTGGTTGTCCCACCTGATGACGATTGCTGGTGTTGCGATCGAAACGTCGTGATCTATTATTTCTTCTACCTACGTGACTTTTACCGAAAGCACCAAAGAGTACCGATGGATTTGTAGCCACGGGGCGGCAGGGAGGGAAATGGTGCCGTGGTGTAACGGGCAGCACACCGGACATCCGATCCAGAGGTCGCCGGTTCGAATCGCTCTCTCTCTCCCTCGTGGTGCAAAGGTTCTTAAATCCCCGCGTCCTCGTTTGATCGTCTCCCATGCTACCTCTATGAAGTCTGTCAACCCATCCTTGTCGCCTTCTTCGCTTCATTTGGCCAGGAGGATGTTTTCCTTCGTTCGACTCTTCCGCACAAAGCGCTTCATCTCATCACCTACGGTCTCTACTCTTCAAGGGAGCTGTTGCACGTATGTATGTTGACCTTCTTTTGCACCGTACGTAGCCAACCGTGCTAATCGGGAGGTACGTTGGAAGGACAACAAACTAAACACAAAAAGCAGTTATAAAGAAAGACATTTTTTTAATCTAAATGATTTAAAAGTGCATAGCTCCAGTGGCTTCCTGATATCGGAAGGAAGAGCATTCCAGACGGCCGCAGAAGCACATTTGAAAGCGCCGCAGGATGCGGTGACCGTCTTTGTTCGATGGCCAGCCAAGAGCTGCTGCGAGGATGACTGGAGTTTGTGTGATGGTGGTGTAATGGTCAGCACCCTGGACTTGCTAATACAGAGGTCGTAGGTTCGACTTCATCTTCTGGTGTGGCAGTTTAAATATTGGGGAAAGTTTTTTTTTCTTGAATCCACCTCCCCACTGCCTCTGTCCACCCAGCAGTATAAATGCGTACAGCCGCGGTTAGTCGATCAACAGGGTCACACGTGGTGGGAAGAAGTGTGGGTACTCCTACCTCTCTCAAGACATCTCGCCAGCGTGGAAGTAAAGGCCAAACACCCTCTCGAAGGGCTGTCCAGTGGGGACCCTTCTGCCAGCAGTGGTGCGAGCAAGCAATTGCAGGGCTGTGCCTTTACCTTCGCAGTCACAATTATTATTTCCAGGCGAGGGAGTGACTGGAGAGAAGGTGAATGATGCATTTGCAGGCTATTTCCCTGTTGCTCACTGCCTACTGTGAAGTTGCCATTTAAAGACCTGCTGACGTCGTTCACGAGACGTGGCTCTCATTCGCTGCATGCCGTCCCAAAATTACGGAAAAAATATTTGCGTCTCCCTGGACAAATAACACCGATGGTCAGAGTGCGTCACGCGTGGTTGTTTTTTGTTTGTGTTTGTTTATTTATTTGTTTCCCAGGCTCTGAAACAAACGAGGTGAGAAGTTGCTCGCGCGAGGCATCGGAAATCTAAGCAACAGCTTCGGGCTCCCAAGCAACCGAAGGGGCCCCAGGTTCTTGAAAATCGAGATTGCGCCACATATCAGCTCAAAATTCCAGCACCTAATACGCGCGTGTGTACGGTGAACTTATTTCGCACCGTGCGTGGCCAGCCATGCTAATCGGAGGTGCGGGGGAAGGACAACAAGCCAAACACAAAAAGCGGTTCTAAAGAAATTAGTTTTCAGTCTAGATTTGAAACTGCATAGCTCCAGTTGGCTTCCTAGTATCGGAAGGAAGAGCGTTCCAGATGGTCGCAGAAGCCCCTCTGAAAGCGCGCGATGCGGTGCCTGCCTTTGTTAGATTGGTCGAGTTTTGGAAACTCCATGGATGTATCTTGTGTGTATGTTCATACGTGCATGTGCGGCTATTTGCAAATGATCGTTCACGTGGAATGTGCCCAAGGACAACAAACTAAAAACACACACACACACAAAAACCCGTAAAAATACATTTGACAACATAAAACATGGAATTAATCCCTCGTCTCTGTCTGACCTCCTGATGTCTTCTTGGATGTCTGTCCCATGTCCACAGCTCTCTCTCATATCACCATATTTCTGCCTCGTCTGTATCTTTCATCCTTTTGCACCTCTATCCGTTGTCCACATTTATCTCATCTGGCGAATGGCTCCTTCACTACGAGTGCTTTCTAAGTACGGGACTGGTGACTCTGGTAGCGCATGCCTTGAAATGCATGGTCAAATTGTGTCGCTCGATCATCACTGTAACCCTGCTAGGCTGGCCTGGAGTGGAAACTAACAGAGGAAGGGCACTGCCATAAAGGTACGAGGTACCGCCTGTCCGCATCACCCTACATTGTAACCGATATTCCAAATAATCCTACGAAAGGGTCTAAAAGAAAAATAAATACGTGAACAACACGCGCAGCGACTGCTGCGTTGCGCCAGAGCAATTGGCGGAACAGCGTTCTGGAGTGTTCCGCATGATAAAAATTACGGTAATCGCGGCCAACATCAACGATCAACAACGTGCCGTGCGTTTCCCCCGCGCTCAAACAAGCCGTGCCGCGGGGCTGCGTCCAACCCGTGGCCGGCGGTTCCGACTTGCCGCCGGTGTGTCGGTGTCTTCGCGTACCGACCCCACCACCCCCACCACCCCGCATCCCCGCACCGCGCCACCACCACCACTTGCCTCTTGCCCTTTCCGCCGGCGATGCGGTATCCGGGGCGGCAGCGGAACTTGCAGACGGAGTCGAGCTTGTGGGTGCCGTTGGCGCACTGCGACGTGCGCAGCTCGGCGTGCGGCAGCGCCGGCGGCGGCAGACACACCAGCTCGCACGACGCCTCCGGGTGCGACCACATGCCGTCCGCCAGGCACGCCACTGCCGTGTTGGTGCCTGCGCGCGGGAGCGGCACGGCGCAACACGGATGAAGTCTCCGACCTCCCCACATACCGTCTTCATATCTCGTGGTCTTACGATGCAGCGGTCCGTCCGGGCTCCCGCGCACGGGGGTCAATCCCGTCGCTCCGTCTCAAGCCGTGTGTGTTCCGAGCGCAATCAAGCGTCGGGGCCAACGTTGGCACGTGGTTGAAAGTATCGGGACCAACGTTGGACGAACGTTGACACGTGGTGCGAGCTTTTGGATGGACCAACGTTTTCGCATTCACCGGGAAGCCAAGATGGTCGCCGCATCGTGCGCATTCAGACGCGCTTCTGCGGCCGTCTGTAACGCTCTTCCGATAATATAAAGCCACTGGAGCTGTGCATTTTTAAATAATCTATCGTGAAAACTAATTTATTTACAACTGCTTTTTGTGTTTAGTTTGTTGTCCTTAACCCGCACCTTCGATTCGCACCGTTAGCTACGTACGATGCGAAATATGTTCAACAGTCACACATTAGGGCGTCAAAGTCTGCGACCCAAATCATGCAGAGTGGTGCACCCTCCCTCTACCCCCCACTGCACTCCTCAATAGGAAACCTGGACAATCACTTGTTCGCAAACACTGGCGCAGCCAGTTGGGGGGGGGGGATGTGCCCCCCCCCAATGATCCGATCGAAATCCCTAATTTCGATCGGATCATTGGGGTTTATTAGTAATAAATCGGCATTTTGCGACCCCCACTGCCACTGTGTAGTATTTTATTACGTGCAGGGACTCTATGAGATGATAGGACAAAAATCTGAGTCCATAATTGGCAATAAGTAACGGCAAAAACAGCTATAAGTGACTCACAGAATTGTGCGCAGTTGCGTATACAGAGTCCACGACTTCCCTGAAGGCATTCGACTTCAGCGAGCGCGATGCCAATCACACAACGCGGTTCGAATTCGACCCTCCATCGATGGCTGCGACATCGCCGCACACGCGTCGAATTAAAAGCACGGGACAAGTCCTTACTTACTAACAACTCCTTACTTACAACTCCTTACTTACTAACAACTCCTCTATCATTTTTCATTGCTGGAGGGGTTGCCCCCCTACCTGAAAATCCTGGCTACGCCTTTGTTTGCAAACATCGTTTTTGAAACATATTCTGAGCCAGCCGCTCACCGCGTGGCACATTTGCCATCTGCCTTCTCTAACCTACACTGACCACGGTGGTGAAGTATGGCACCCCCCATCCATTGGAGAATTGTTAAAAGGGGCTGGTCATTGGCCGTAGCCGATAACCAAATCGTCCGCAATGCCGCGGGTCTCATCACATCTTCCGAAGCTAAAGGTGGTTGAACCTGAGACTTGGATCGAAACGGGGGTGGGGGAGGCGGGGGGGTGGCACCACCAAACGCGACAGGGGGCCCATCGCAACCTCACCCTTCTGCTGGGCGGGTGGGCGGCACTGGAAGGAGCAGGACTGTCCACGCGCGGTGCCCCGGGGACACGAGAACGCGGCGTGCGGGACGAGCGAGGGGTGCGGGTGGCCGCAGTCGACGGGACGGCAGAGAACCTCCCCGCTCCAGCGCTCCGAGGCGCACGCCAGGGTCACGGACTCTGCCGGGCTCGCCTGCCGTGTGCGGTGGCGGTGGGAGGGGAGGGCAGGCGACCGGTCACAGCGTTAGTTTCACCGCGTAGGTTTTGGCGGTCGCGTGCCGCGTGGCTCTGCGGCGTGTTCGCCGTTTGGCGGGGCCCACGTTGCGCTGCAGGTGCCGAGAGAAATTCAATTAAATTCCCGAAGAAGAAGAAGAAGAAGCACTCCGAAGCCCGCAGAGTGAAGCGTCAGCAGGGCAATGCATGCCGAGGGCGGTGATTGAACGCTGACCGGGATCAAAATTGTGAGAGAGAGGTGGACGACAAGGGGTGTTTGTTGCAGTGTTTTTGGAAAACTGAACTTGATGACATGAATCATTAATGTGAGGTTTTTTTTTCCCTCCACATTTTAATTGTGTTCGTGCAACTACTCGCCATCGCAAGCAGCAGCAGCATCACCAAATATATTGCATCAACAGCGACGGTTATCGCTGGCCTTTGCTGAGCAAACCATCACGGAGTTATAAAACCAGAAGTTCCCTGGTTTTGATCTTCCATGAGGGCTCATTGTCCACCCTAAACCGCATCCGCACAAACCATGGCAAATGTCTGATGCACAAATGGATGATAAATACAAAACCCTCCAGGAGTGTGCGATTGTGGCCACCAAGAACAGACCGCACACAACGTTTAACGATGCAATGCCCCGATCCACAAATACGAAGGGCAGACGTCACAGCGACACGCTGACTCCGCTGGCTCCTGACGTGGTCGTCTGGTTTGACCACCTCAATGTGAAATTGTCATTGTTGCTCTCCATCTATATTAGCAGCCGTACGAAAGAAGAATCATAAACATGGAAATTGATCATAAAAAAATAACAAAGTTACATCGCAAAGGCAAAATAATTACACAGAAGGATATAAAGTGGAACACATGGATCTGAGAAGTTGCCTCTGTTAAGCGAAAATTACGTACAAATAGCATCATGGTCCAATAATTATTAGGACTGACTCAGCCACTCATTTGGCAGTGGATGTTTAATGATGTACCGAGATGCATGCAATGTTGTGTCAGAACCAAAATAAAATGCTTGTAAACAGAAAAGGGTTTTTAGCTCGACCCGCTGTCTTGACTGCAGCGATACGAGCTTTCCAGGAAACATCTCATGAATGTGCCGTCCTCTGCAAAGGTCATTCCGTCGGCAGGCTCACTGTTGCGCGGAGAAACCTAAAACACCATCAGTGTAATTGTCCATCGTGCAGCGTGGTCATTACGCGTGCGCTAAAAGTGTGCAGCATTGTTTGCATAGAATAAAGCGGATGAAATTTATGCACACATTTTCATTTGATGCCTCTAAAAAGGCAGCTTGGTCGACGTTATCACTCCATTTTGTTTCAAATACCGGCGCAAAAAATCTAAAGCTCCCGCTAATTGCAGCGAAAGCAGCTCAATTTTCTTTTCCAGCACCATTATTATTATTACGTGTATGTCAGGACCAAAAGTTAAAGATTCCGTATCGCGTGCCACTTGCCTGGAAACTATGACATATCCCTGCGTGTGCTGTGCATGGCGGCGCTCGTTGCAAAGACAACAAAAGCGCTGCAGCAGTGAAATGTTTAAAGTGATGATGTCATTTTTCCACAAATAGCCATCTCATTCGCGAGAATGGATGGATTTTTTTGCTTCTCAAATCCATGAGAGCAGATTGGCGTTGTGGGGGGGGGGGAATTGGGAAGCAGACAGAGAGAGAGGGAGAGAGAGAGAGAGTGGAAGGCAGGGAGGAAAGGAGGGAGACCGAGAGAGAGAGAGAATGACAAGCGTGCATGCTGTGTATTCCTGATAGCTAAATTACTTTCAAGTCGGGTCTATCTGACATTTTTACATTTTCATCTTTTTTAACTAAATTGCACATGCAGGTACACTCACTGTGAATCAGCCTTATTGATGAGACATCATGCGCCGTGTCTGCTCGCGATCCTGACGCAAATCAACGCGTGCGTGCGCGCTTCTGTGTGCGCGCAGGATAACGTCATCGTCGTTTTTACAAATTTAAAACAAAAATGACTTTGGTTTCGCAGGAGACGGAACATGATACGGGCGTAGGTGGGGGAGGATGGGACCGAAAGTCCCTTGCAAACCTTGCAGAATGAGTACCTAGCCATCCATGATCCCAATCAGCTAATCGCAAACGCTGGCATACTACTAATGCTCTGGGCAGTTGTTTTCATTTGCATATGTTTAGGCTGTGATTTAATTGAAATGCGTTACACTCTCTTACGAAATTTCCACTGCTCCCCCATTGCATTCCCTGCTCCCATGAATCCTCCTTCCACACACTCATTGACAGGTACCTGCATATATTTACTCAGGCCAAATTAGGGTCTTAATTTATTCTTTATTATTTCCGGAATGAACAAATGTTGTATGTATGTTGAACTTCTTTCGCACCGTACGTAGCCAACCGCGCTAATTCGAGGCGTGGGGAACAGACAAGAAACTAAACACAAAATGCGCTTCTTAAATTAGTTTTCAATTTGAGCTTGTGACATGACCCCAATTGGAAGACGATTCTGGAGAATTGTATGAAATTGTTTAATGTAACATGGTAGAAGTGCATATGAAGATGCCAACTAGAGAGGGTGGCAGGCATAGCAATAAAGGAAAGTGCTGAGGTTGGATTGAACCATAATCTGAATCAGAATATGTATTTATACTGGAGAAATCCAATGAGCTGTAAAGCTCGTTTTTCACAGTAGGGACACGGGGTTAGAACGTTACAACAACAAACAATACAAAAAAACACGATAGGAGTGCAAAGTACATGAAAGGTTATCAAATCACTTTAAATACAAATAAAGCTAAACTATGTGTTTTATTACCAGGTAAAGCCCACTGAGCTATGAACGTATTTTCAGAAGAATTGGGCCACAAATGTCAGCTCAAAACAAGTGGCTTATCGCGTGAAAATTGACGGCAGCAAAATAATATAAAGGTCTCAGGGTTGTCGATTTCCATGCGAAGGAAATTCCAGACCAGTGGGTGCAGTGGCAGAGAAAGTGTGATCTCAAAACCAAAATAAATTAGCGTATTTACCTCAACCAAATCATGCTCATTGAAAGGTTGCATGAGCTCCAGGAGCAGCCTTGAAAGAATTGTATGATAATCTGAAAAGAAATTGTATGGTAATCTGAAAATAATTGTATAGTAATCTGAAAAGGACACAACTGGAAAAATTACATCTGCCTATGCGCAACTCGGAGAGCCGTTGGCAGTCCAACAGAAACAAAATGGTAAAATATAGAGGAGGAAGTGATCATGTTGGAGGGCTTTGAAAAAAGTGGGTTTGGTCATGAAAAGTTAAATACCAATAGAGTACCCCGAAAGAAGCGCGTGTTTAATGTGTGCGTACTACCTGTTTCACAGACACGGTCTTTAACAACAAAATACAGAACAAAAAGTGAAAGGTGCCCAAAAAGGAAATGCGGAGAGATGCACGCCCGGAATTACACTGGGAGACAGAGGAACACACGGATTACGAGGACATGTGCAGGACAATGCCGTCATTAAAAGTGTAAGGAAAAAATGTAGGTTGACTTGCGCAGGACATGTTGCAAGAAGGGATGATGGCAGATGGTCAAGAATAACAACGGAGTGGAAGCCAAGGAATTTTAATACGCCCGAGAGAGTGTCCACTGAGGAGATGGCGCAAATTGAAAGCGGCTCGTGCGGGCAGGAAAGTAACATCGCGGCGTCTTGGCGGAGGCCTTCATCCAGCAGTGGATTGACCACGGCGGACGACGACCGCGACCGAGCACCGCGCGCGTACCTTGCTGACGTTGGTCTCCTTCTCCCCGCGCGCGTACAGCTGGAAGCCGTGGTTGCAGGTGACGGAGCACCGCTGGCTTCCTGGCGTCATCCCCTGCCGCCACGCCACGCCGGAGTCGCGGGCCTCCGGCTCCTTGGCACCTTCGGCCCACGCGGTCTGCACCCCGCCGTCACGTCCGCCCAGGGCCTCTCCGGCGTCGCCGGTGCAGACCACGGCGCCGTTCTCCACGTGCGGCCGCGCGCAAGGTGACTCCTGCATCTCGCAGCTGCAACACAAGGTATAGAGGCAAAGGTGTGTCCCCCCCCCCCCCTCCTCCCCCCGTGTAAACCTTCACACACTGTTGGGGCAAGTGCAGTTACTGAGCAGCTAAGATGAAGGCTGGTGCGGTATAGGCGTTGGGGTGGTGTGGTCAGCAACCCTCCCCGTTCTCCTGCTTGCACACTGCACCAGGTACTCATTGAAGTCAACCTGGAGGAGGCCCGGGACAGGTCCAGACAATTGACGCTGATGTGAGCCGTGGCCAGGAATCTAACTCGGGGGGTTTAAGGGATTATTGGCGCAGTGTGTGTGCGTAGCTCGGCTATTTTGTTGTATTCCCATGCCTTCTTAGCAAGTCTTGCGAGTCTACCCTCATTATTTTCAAAAGTATGTTGTGTTCCGAATAATAGTACAAATATCACGTAGTTCCTTCTACAAGCTGTGAAATGCTTTCTGATATATATGTTTTGTAATCCTTAAAACTATAAGATTACAAGTGCAGATGAAGATGCTTAAACATGCAAACGAGTAAAATCTAAATCTAAAACAATATACACATTGATATTGGCAAATAACCCCTGCATGTGCCTAAACATGTCAAAGCTTGTAAGCTAAGCAGGGTTGTTTAAGCTTGGTGGTCTCGGCTTGGGCTCTGCGAGATCGCCAGGAGATATTTGCATAGCAAGATATTCCTGAATTCATCTGTGTGGAGCTGTCATTTTAATTTAATACTCCGTGTCAGAAATCATTAATGTCGCGTGTTCAGTCATCCTTGATGTGGCTGTTGAGTAGTCTATGTCCTGTGTCATGACTCACCCCCACCACAGGAATGTGGAATACCCACCAATGGCTCAGGGCTGTCAACAGGAAATAAATGCTTCTACTATGCTCGTTCGAGCAAAAAACCGTTGACTTTTTATTTACGATTATACTTAGCCCGCAAAACGTCAGTTTTCATTAAAGTCTATAATCGCACGGAAGCTGTTGTTGTTTTATTTGTGTTTTTCCACAATATTTCTTTAAGTGATTCATATTAAGAACTCTCTTCCGACATCACGGTGCACAAACACACAGCACGTCCGGTTTAATTTGAATCAGCACTCTGCACGTCATGGTAGGATGCGTTCAGCAACCATCAGGTGTGTGTCGTGTGCGACGACTTAATTTGTAGTGTTTTGCCTAGTGCGGAGAGGCGTATGCATGTATGTCGAACTTCTTTCGCACCGTACCCAGCCAACCGTGCGAATCGGAGGTGCGGGGGAAGGACAACGAAACCAAACACAAAAAGCAGTTCTGAAGAAATGAGTTTTCAATCTAAATTTCAAAGTGCCTATTGCCAGTGGCTTTCTGGTATCGGAAGGTAGAGCGTTCCAGACGGCCGCAGAAGCGCGTCTGAAAGCGTGGCGATGCGGTGACCGCCGTCTTTGTCCGATTGGTGGGTTGTGAGGCGTCGAGTTTTGGAAACTTCATCGATGTGTCTTGTGTGTATGTTCATGCGTGCATATGCGGCTCTTAGCAAATGACCGTTTCATTCGAAACGTCCCCAACCTCATCCGACCTCGGAAGCTACGCCAGGTTGAACCCTAATTATGCTTGGAAAGGTGACCACCATGCATACACATGTCTTAACGGCTGCTAAGTTGTCAGCATAGTAAAATTCAGCGTTGCGCTGTACTTCTAAGCTGCCACTTCTTCTATTCGTCTTTCCTTCACCAACCCAGTGCGGGGATGTGTGGTCATATAACCCCCACATACCCAGGCGTGTAGAGGAGTGGCTCGCTGGCTCAGGGATACTGAGCCAGCACTCCTGATCCCCACCCCCCCCTCCCCCCCCCCCCATGATAAAATAGGGTTCTCAAGCATTAGTGAGTTCATGGTCTCAGCCTGGTTACCGATGACTGCACAACAACAACAAAAACAATCGGGCTACATTCGAAGTTCTGATTAATTTCGCAAAAAAATCCAACTCTGAGAATCGCAAAAAAGTACGGTAACCCTTTCGTTTGACTGTCACATGACAAACCAAATCCCTGCCGCAGAGCGATGCACCGCCCAGTGAAAGTCCCCAAATGGACTTGACTTTATCGAATAATGTGGGGTTTTTTTTTTTAGGATACTTCACGCTTTCGCGACTTAAAGCACCTTGCATCAAATTACAAGCCCCAAGCCATTGACATTTCACTGGTGCAGTCGAGCCAAGGGGGACCCCCCCCCCCACCGCCCAATGGCAGCTGTGCCTATACCGCACAAGGTGAACACAGGACCGCCCCGCAAAACGGATGTATCTGCCAGTAGGTGGCAATGTTGCCGTGTAGTTTCATCGAAATTTAGTTACGGTAATTAACGTTGAAACACGAACTCATAAACTCCGTGAGGGTCCGCACGTCAACGGGTTGACGTGTATAAGTCGATGACATGAACAGGTTGCCGAGTTAACATTTACAGACGTGCATGCCGGATTGGTGCAAGGGTGGCACAGTGGTTACGCTCGCGCCTCACAGCAAGCAGGCCATGGGTTCGATTCCCGATTCGGGCGCCTCTCTCAGTGGGATTTGTGCGTTCTCTGCCCGTGTTCAGCGCGGGTTTCCCTCCAGAGATAAAAAAAAAATATCACGCACTCTAACTGCCATTGAACAAACATCACAACGCTGAAAAAAAAAGACTGCAAATCACTCAATTATTTAGTTTGTTGCCCTTCCCACCGCGCCTCCAATTAGCCGAATAAACGAAATGCATGTTCATGAAAGTGGAGGGAAAACTGGAGGGTCCAGAGAGAAATCCGCGCAACCACGAGGTTGGATTCCGAACCCACGACCTCCCGCGTACCCGGAGGTCGCGGCTTTGAGGAGGTCTGATTGGCACGGTTGGTTCCGTATGGTGCAAAAGAAGTCCAACGTCCACGCATACATACACTGAGCAAGAGCGCTCTCCACTGTGAAAGATCAGCGTGACCCTCTTGAAATAGAGTATCGAGACTCAGCGAGGATTTTCTGGGTAAACAAGCGAAGTGATACCAAAAAAAAAATCAAACATGCCGATAAGCAGATCGATCCACACGCGTCCACACTCGTGCACACGCATGCACACACACACACATCCAGACGCGTCAACACGCGTGGACACACGTTCACGCACACGAACATTTCAAAGCACGCAGCCCGCTTAACAATAATTGACATTTGTAAGGCGCATTTCATCCATAGATTTCAATGCGCCCGTGTATGGAAGGCAATAAATGAACAGAACCTGTAGGGTAAATGGGCAGTACTAAGTGGTATCCAAAGGGCTGTTTAAAGAGGTGAGTTTTCAAGACAGACTTAAAACATACCTAACGACTCTGAGTGTCTTATTAGCAAAGCGTTCCACAACTCGAGAGGCATACTGTGGCAAAAAAAACCCAAACACCCCAGCAAAAGATCCTTGACCTTGGAGTCCTCAGAAGAAGGTGATCCAAAGATCGTAGGGACCTCGTTGGGCAATATCTGTCGTCCTTCCCCTGCGCCTCCGATGGGAATCTTTGTCAAGGTACGGTGCCAAAAGAAGTCTGATGCACGCATGTTCGTACATACGTAGAGCTAAAGGGAAATCGGTTCCTGCAAAGCATCGCGGGGGCTAACCCATCGGCTGCTCGCCGCTGACGGAGCGGCCGTCGCTAATTTGACGACCGAGCGAAACCCCCGGGAGGGGGGAGGGGAAAGGAAAACAAGCGAAGCAACGACAACGCTGACTCCGGTGACCTTTTTGATCCGCGCGGTTCCTCATCCTCCTCCTCCTCGCAGTGCGGGCGATCCCCCTGACTGGCTGATCGCAGCGCCACCCCAGAGATGGCGACCTCCGGTGACCCCATGCTGACCTGCACACCCCGAGTCAAGACCTGGGGTGCCGAGGGGTCAGGGGAGGTCACCGGAATCACCAAGGGGTTGAAGCTGCAGCTGATGGGGTAGCTCCCTGGAACACAAAAGCAGGGAGAAGGGGGGGGGGGACACAGAGGGAGAGAGAGAGAGCAGCAGCACTCTGATTTTGCTTCGCCCTTGTGATCTCAGAATCTTTATTTGGACTGAAGCAATCCAATGAGCTATGAAGCTCTTTTTGTAGATGTCCAATGTAAATATATCTTTACTCTTTTGTTCTTACGTGACTTTACCGAAAGAACCAAAGAGTATGGATTCCTGCAGTCACGAAAGCTTAAAATCTAGAGTAAATATATCTATTTGATTGTCTTCTTCAAAAGATCTCACCCCACAATACTTGCAGGAACTAATACATTTTTATATATATTCCATCAAGGTGCTTACGATCTTCTGATCTTCAACTGCTCAGCACTCCCAGGTCTCTAGGTTGCGCTCCTTTTGGTGATCGCGCTTTTGCTAGTGTGGCACCCACTTGAAATCAGGCCATCGGAGTCGGTAGAGATATTTCAGTCTGCTTCGAAAACCCATCTTTTTCAAGTGGCCTTCCCTCTTCAGTTTGGTCAATTGCCCTGGGCTCCGTTTTTGTTTCCTGCTTTCCACGCATGGTGCATTGGGATCCTTGGATGGGACGCGCAGTATTCATTTTAATTATTATCCGCTAATATCCCACCCATGTCGAGGACGTGGTCTACCAGAATGACTGCTGCATCTCATCCGTACGGTGTTCGACCAAACACACACTTCTCTGTTCACGGAACGCTTCTGATTTTGCGTCTCCTGAATGTGAAGTTGTAGTTGTTACTCTGCATCTACATCAGCCATAGGAATGAAGAAGAAGAGGAAAAAGACAAATACAGAGAGAGAAAAAACCCACCTACGGTGAACTCCGTACAGCCGCTTTGACTGTCCACTGCTGGATGAAGGCCTAGCCACATTGTTTTAGTCATGGGTGTGGAGTAGAATATGGCAGGCTTCACACTGCCTACTCTGCTAAGTGACAAACCATGACTAATGCCATCTATCAACGGTCTCCTGGTCTCCAGTGCAACAAATGAAGCCATGGGTGGTATTTGTTCATATTCGCCTTGAAGGGTGCGGGGTGCTGAAGGAGCGGGGGACCCGGGACTGGTTCGGGTATCACTCACCGCTGACGTTATAGCCGTGGCCGGGAATCAAACGCAGGTCAGCGGGGGTTCATAGCACAGTGCGCTCACCACGATGTACTCTATGTCAGCGTTGATGTTTTTTGGCCAAGCATTTGCTCCTCACAGGGCATTGATGATTCATCCCCCAATGCATGAATAGTATTGGTCTTGGTTCGTGATTATTTTGCGTTGTTTAACATTTTTTCCATCTCGTTCTTACGGCTTTTTCTCTTGGGAAGGTTTTTTTTCTCCGTTTCTTCCCATTAACCTCACTTGCAACAGCGGTGCATTATTTTCGCGTTCGTCTCTCGCATGCGTGACTAAATGCATGCATGTTGGGAGCGCATGAGAATTGAATTCATTCTACCCGACGTTGCACGCGCGCCAATTCGCTCGCAAAGTCTTCAGCGAACTCACAGGACCCTCTGAAATACGAGTCGATATGTGGTCTGAGCAATAGCCCCTTAGCACCAGTTGAATTCAATGCATTTTGCCAGAAAGGTACGCACAGGAACAAAATGCATTGCATCTCCCGTTAAAAGCAGCTCTGTGCATTGTCATTTATACCGTGCAATGCAATATAGTCCATTGGACTAACTTTCTGGCATTGCAGCACCTCACAGCGCTTAGACTATTGATCCGAGCCCAATAACGATTTTACCAGCCCGTTGCATGAAATAAAAATAAAATAACAATAATAGAAAAAATGTGACCTCCCCCACTCTGCTACCCATTTTCTCACCCCAGTGACTTCCACCGCCAACAATTGCCAGCGAAGTGAAATCTCAACGAAGCTAAAGCAGCCGTGGTGGCTGCCTTTGGGGCGGCCCGTGATGTCGACCAAATTGTCGTCCATCATGTCCCCGCGGCCACGGTTCAACCTCTGACCTCTCGTCCATTACTGTAAAAAATAAAAAAAAGACTCGCATGAGGGGTAACGCGGCTTTCCCCGTCTGCACATTTCCATCAACCATCAACCCGCTCCCCTTTCCTTTGTGTTTGCCTGGCGCCCTGTACCAACCGTGGGGAAGCTCTCCCTTACCGAGGGCTGAGCGGGACTTTGAAAAGGCTTTTGGTCGGCCACACTTCTGACACAAAAAAGACAACGATCCCCCCGTACAGCTTTCACAAGCCGTTGGTAGCAAGTGCTGTTAGCGAGTAGCACCTATGAAGGCCCGGCCGCCTTTGTCTCCCCATTGGTGACGTTTACACACACCGCACTCATTTGGCTGAGTCGACCTAAGGGAGCCCCAGGGCCGGTTCATATAATCGCCACCAGTGGTGGCCGTGAGCGGGAATCGAACCCGGGTCGCCAGGTTCGCAGCGCAGTGCGCTAACCATTCCAATACAGAAGACAAAGACAAACACACACACATCTTAGGGTTGTCTGGAAAAAAAATCTCACTTTTTACCACACTAATTCGATGTCTGTGCCCGCTCTCTTCTCACTCACACATCGATGTGGAGATTGCAATTCAGTAGCAGACGCTCGGCCAAGATCAGGGCAGGATTAAGGTTACGAGGGGCCTAAGCGAATAGGAGGGAAGGATTAGAAATTGTAAAATACCATGATGAAGTCATCAAACATTTATTTACCGACGTAAAAGTAACGCGTTTATTTGAGTCAAGACACAGGTTGCTTGGGGAATTTGAGAAACGTGGCCATTGTTTAAACCGCCGCACCTGGGAGATGAAATCGAACCGGCGACCTCTGGATAATAAGTCCAGTGTGCTCACCGCTACATCACAGCAGCATCCTCATAATGACAAGAACACTTTTGCTTGTCGCTGGCCGATTAAATGGAAGAAAAAAACCTGGATAACGGGAGATAACTAAAGCACACGAACATAAACCGCGAGTACATATACATATATAGAAGCAGCCTGCATCAACAGCTTGCCTGCTACCTTATATAACCTCTTGTTGCAGCAGCTCTTTCTCCTTCGTCAGCAGTTCTCCTGCCTTGTTGGTCTCACCTGATGACGAGTGCTTGCGTTGCGATCGAAACGTCATGATCTATGAATTTTCTACCTACGTGACTTTACCGAAAGAACCAAAGAGTATGGATTCCTACAGTCACGAAAGCTTCAAATGAATATATATATACCGTGATGTAAATCTATAGGTAACTATATGTAAACATATAAACTCACCTAGGGAGTAACTCGTGCCATCGTCTTCGATGAGTGACACGTGCACGTATTTCTGGCTCCGGTTGGCCAGGGATCTGCCGATGCCATCGGCAGAGAAGTAAATCACCACCGCCGTGGCGATCCGAGGGTAGGGGAAGTTCACCTGCGGCAACAGACCGCACAGTCATCAGCTTCATGAAGGCAATGGTAATACTCAACCATCCTCTGCCAATCCAGTGCTGCAAGGCAGGATTGCCCCGCATTCGTGTCGGTCGCTCGGTCGCTGGTCAGTGTGTCTTAAGCAGATATTACTTCGTTTGTATAAAAAAAAAACAAGTAAAATATTTGTATGTTACCACATAAGGCCCACTGAGCTGTACATCTCTTTTCCAGAAGCGAACCTGGCCACAAATGGTAGCGCCAACGATGTGGTTTTAACACGTGGACATTTATAGCAGCCAACTACTCCAAACTCACGTTTGTAAATGCGGAGGCAAAAACCGCAAGACCCAAGAGAAAAATCCACGCGAGCACGGGGAGAACACGCAAACTCCAAATATACAGGCATCAGGTGGGGTCGGGGACGAACCCGCGACCTCCTGCATGCCGGGCGAGGGAGTTAACATCTTGCTACCGCGGCACCTGGAGCGGAGAGCATCAATGCCACACGCCCACCCAACGGCGTGGCTCCGAACCTGACGACGCGAGACGAAGAGCGACCTTGGCGGCCCGGCGCTCGCTCACCCATATCCAGTAGGGGTTCTCGGAGGGGTATGTGTCGGGGTCGGCGGCCTGCAAGCACGGGAACCACGCGTAGCTCGACATGTCCTCCGGCAGCACCACGAACTTGCTCCGGCAGCCCTGGGTGGCGGCGGGGAGGGTGGAGAGGTCGCGGCCGTAGGAGGTGCGAGCGCAGCAGGGTAAGAGAATCAGAATCGGAATCTGCATTTTGACTTGGAGGCAGGAATCCGATTAGCTATGGCGTTCTTTTTCATAATCAGAATCACTATTTATCCTGAAAAAATCAGATTAACTATGAATCTCTCTTTTTTTAATGTCCAGTAGGGGCTGGTCAGCAAGTTACAGCAACAATACAAAAACGGATAGAAGTGCAAAGTGTAGGAAAGGTAACCAAGTCCAGATAGAACCGTTCATCGCTTGACAGTCCAACCAACAGTTGCATTATCGGAGCTGCAATTGAAACCAAATGAAGTGAAAAACCTATTTATTCACACGCACTTAAGAAACCCGGTATCATCACGGGCGGCAGAAAACATGGATTCGAACCCAGGCTCCCAGAAGTCCTTGTTCAGTCTCTCTGATCCCTGAGCCACCCAGCCACCTCCTCATTGCTCTCTGTCTCTCTCTCTCTCTCTTCAGTGGTGGTGGGGGGGGGGGGCCGCAGCCACATCAGATTTACACTCCAGGACACGGGAGCCCTGCGTGAGGCTGCCCTTTTCACCAGGGTGCCTTTCATTTTCCGTAGAGGCAGTTGGGGGGGGGGGGGGGGGTGCACGCTGCAGAAGAGATTGGCAATTTGCTGATGGAGAAAGGTTAGTCAAAACATCAGTTATCTTGCGGAAGGAAGTTCGCGAAGATTGAGTCTGGCCGTCGAAGCTCGAGCAGCGAATTATGCACGTGTTGAAGCGGTGCACTATTTACTTGCGCTCTAATGTCATTATGTTATCGTATAAAACTCTGATCTACGTGTTGCTCCCTCGCGTGCGCGAGAGAGAGAAAGAAATGGCAGAGAATGCCTTGAGTGACGGCGACATCACAAGAGATTCGGTGCCAGACAGATGTGGCCACCACGTTTGGGCATATTGGCACAAGTGGAAACAAATGACGAAATGTGATGATGATGATGGTTATTGATAGGCAATCCTGTAATCCGATTTGTCACAAGGGCTATGGCTAGGTTGTGAATCCTATTGTCTGTGATTATCTGAGAGTTTTGCTTCAGTTGTCCGAGCAGCATGGAAGAAAAAAAGAAACGAGATGAACCTGCTGCCAGGTGTTTTGTCCGCAGGAAGAACGTAGCGCACGGGTAAATAGTAAGTCGCACGGGACACGTAGATACGAGTTGTATGCGATAGCATAACGAGATTGGAGCACAAACAAATAGAGCACCAATTCCATCACGAACGCGGTCGCAGCACAGATGCGCGAGTTAATATCGAGCCTCCGAGCTAACGATGCACCGCATCGCGCGCGTAACAATACATTTATTACAATTCGTAGCTGTCGAATATCGTGGGTTCACGTGGCCCCGTTCCATCCACTGGAGGCCACTTGCATTCACCACAGTTTAATAAAAAAAAGAATCCATTCTCTAACCAAATTTGCCACCATTGAAATAAAGGGATGTTAGTTTCGTGCGCAGGACTGAGATGGATGGTGGGAGCGCTGGGTCGTGATCAAATGCGGCCGAGTGGGGAGAGGGCCTTCATCCAGCGGTTGATTTAAAGTGGCTGCTCACGACGATGCTAATGACTCAAATTAGCATGGTTTGGCTAAGTACGGTGCAAAAGAAGTTCAACATAAATTTGCAGCCTGTAATCACAGCCAATGCTTTGCCTAGCCAAGAGAACGATAATTTTCCACCTACTCAGCGTTAACGTTGAAGGTGGGTGGATTTTTTATTCATTAATTGTGCTTGTACATTAACTCCTGTCACGTATGTCCCTTATTATAATGCTTTTTTACGTGGGCCATTGCAATGTAACAGAGTTGCAATGTGTCTAATATGCCTGAACAAGTCAAGCATGTTAGGCTCATTAATGGGATGTGCTCCCTCTGTCTCTGATGTAATAATAGGAATCACAGACGATCAGGAAGGTAGCCACGCAGTCATCCGGCGTCAACAATTGCCCAAGCTTTGGGGTCCTCTATATATCAAGGTGTCATCGACCAACTACTGAATGTTTGTAAGTGGGAGCAAAGTGTTGCACGCACCAACCTGCTGTGTGTGGGACGTTGAGTGTAAAAAAAGCCAAAGTGTTGTTCGGAGTAAAAACGTCGTGATCGTCGCGTTTTTTTCTCACGCCCTACTGCTGGATGAAGGCTTCCGCCACACTCGGTGGGGCGGAGGATTTTGTCGCCGTCTCACCGCGTGGCTGCCGCCATCTTATCCCAGTCGACCGCGGTCGCTCCGCACGCCTCCGAGACCGTCGCCTCCGCCTCTCCGCTCGAGAGCGAGGACGAATACTGGCGCGCGGCGGCGTTACAAGTTAAAGTTACCAAATCGCGAGTGGCCAAAGCTCGGTATTTCAACCCTCAGCTCAGTTCTCTGACATGGTATTTAACTCGCCACTCTGTGCCACCTGGTCACCTCTGGTATTGGGGGGGGGGGGGGGCTTTAACACTCTCACAAGGCACCAGGGAACAACTGGAATTCTGTTCAGGCAAATTAAATGCCTCATTGAGCAGCTTTTACTACCACTGTGCCGTTAAGCGTCCCTTGACGAGTTGCTTGTTTTGTTTTTTATTGGGTGCTCCCCTAATACGTTTGAGAGGATGTGCACTAATACCCACTGCGGGTTGTGCTTTCACAACTCGCCCATGTCTGACGTTTCGCAGCAGAGCATGCGGTGCGAAATATCGGATGTCGAGCAAATCAGAATCAGAATCTGAATATTTTATTATATTGGAGCAAGCCAATGAGCTATTAAGCTCTTTTTCACAGATGTACTAGTAGGGGTGGGTAAGAACAACAACATGATAGCAGTGCAAAGGGCAATTAAGGTAAAAAAAATCACCCAAACGCATACAAATAAAACTAAACCATCCCAATTCTATCAGGCAAAGCCCACTGAGGTGTTAACTTATTTTTTCAGAAGCGACCCGGGCCACAAGTGGTCACTCCACAAAGTGGCCCGTCATTTGGACATTGATAGCACCAAAATAATCTAAATAAACACAATGCTTGTTTCTAACCCGAATTGGCTGTGCTCGTCCTTGTAAACAGAGTTGCTCGGCTCCGTCCGCTGAGGTGGCGAGATGTTATCTGCTTCAGCCTGGTGTACAGCACTTAGCATAGGTTCGATCCCGACTCATTGTAACCAATCGGCCGAACCTAATAATCCCCAATTCGTCTCGGCGAACATCCCCACGTGACACGGGCCGCCGTGCGGGAAGCGGCTCCCACGCCCCTCCGGCTCGCCGCGCCGCACTCGTGCGGACCTGCCCTCGGATCCGAGGTCGGCAGATCAAAAAAAAGACACAAGCGAGTGTGACGCACGGCGGCTCGAGTCCCGGGGGCTGTTCAGAACGCAACGGAGTGCCATTTCGCCCGCGTCTCCTGGCCGGGGAGGGGGTGCGTAGGACCCTCCCCCGCCTCCGCCTTCCAAGACACCAACCCCACTCCCACCCTCCCCAGGTAGAGAACACCTTTCTCCCATCGGACGCGGCAGCACCGTTGGCATGCCCCTTCTTCGGCCGTCTGCGGCAGCGGGTTTGCCATCTGTGGCAGCGGATCGCACCTTTCTTTAGCCCGCCGTCATTGTTTGTCATCAGCAGCAGCACATCAGCTGTGATCTATCCACAACTGGATGTTGGTGTCTCGGTGTCGGGACAGAATGCCATGTGGTGGCCGCTTTCAATCATGAGTGGGGGGATGAAATTGGCCCATTGTTGGGGCCTCTTTTGTGTGAGGCCTCCCCCCACCTCTCTGGGCTGGCCTGATCACAATCCGTACAACTACTGCACATGAGCTGATTTCATAGCTACATCTCTGTAGTAGGCGTACTCTTGGACAGACGAGGATTTCTTTACGTGACCATATTTCACCGCGTTGGCCAGAGCAGGTTGGTAAAGGTGGTGAAGGCAGGATGGCAGGACTGGTTTTGAATATCACTCGCCACCGATGTTATCAGCGGCCGGGGACTAAACTTCTGGCTGCTGCATTCATTGTGCAGCAAGCCAGTCCACGTTGCCACCACCCCACATTGACAACGCTGCCTACACAAAAGCACCCACCTATATATTTATATTTTAATTGAAGATTAAATACTGATCTTCGCAGTCGGCAATGGCAGGTGATTGAAGAGTGCCGTGCCGGCACATTGTAAGCTAATGTAAACTGGCTACCAAGTTAAATGACCTCTCGCTGTGCATGTGTGTGTGTGTATGTGCCAAGTGCCACTTCAAGTAAACACAAGTGCGCTGTTGTGCATCTCAAGGGGGCAGTTCTTGGCACGTCGTGGCTCGCGGATTACTTGAAAGGAATGTGTCCCTTAACCGCACGCTAGCGACGATGCCTAAAGTCATTGGTAACATCTCTCTTTTTGTAGACCGTCTGCATTGGCATTTTATGCAGTGATTGTTGCTGTTGAGATACATTTTGTGAAATTTCAGAATGATATGAAATAAAATATGATAATGATAATAATAATATACAGGCCTTTGTCAATCCCCTGTTAGATGAAGGTCTCCCCCTAGGGCCGTGCCAATATTGGGTACTATTTGACCATACTTCACCACATTGGTTGGTGAAGGAGTGCGGCACAGGATCAGGTTTTCGTATCACTCGCTGCTGATCTTAGCTGTGGCCAGGAATCAAACAGCGTCCGAACCACTGCGCCACTGCTCCACCTGAAAACAGTATCGCTGGAGATTAAAAGAAAAGCGTTTGAAAATACTGTAGCTAATCTATTTATTTATTTAATTGTTCATGAATGGTTGTGAGAAATGCCCTATTTTGGATTATAATAATTTACCAGCTCAGCTGTGGTCTGGATGAAAACTGTTTTAACGAATTGTGATAATCCCATTAGATTGTCTACAACCAAATTTTGCCCAAACGCATCCTGTCTTATCGGAATGTCAGAAACTAAGCAGCGGTGAGCCTGGGCGTAGTAAGCGGAAGGCTGACAAGACGGCATGCCAGGTGCTGTTGCCAAGAGGCTTCGAGGTGGCCAGGAAGTGGCAGTGCTGAGTGTTACCCCCCCCCCCCCCCCCCCCACATGAAGCCAAAGACTCAATAACGGTTTGGCCAAACGTCCCACTGTAGCAGGACTCTCCGGAACAACAGGCCTGGGGATTCAGCGAGTTCGTCAAGGGCAACTGACTTAGAAATAAAAACGTATTCACCTTGTCCTAAATGCCACAATGTAAAGGACATGTACATGTTCATCCTGTTCGCAAGTAGGATAGCCTTCATGGAAGAACTTATTCAGTTGTATCCATGTTACCGATTTTACAGGCAGATATTAACGCGAATGAGTCGCACTCATTCCAATCGGGAAGCAGAATCGAAAAACGCCACGAATGAGGTTCCGCATTTGCAACTTTGAGCTCTTGATCTCCGATCCTCTTGGCCCTCCGCAGCCGTGCATGGCCACAACGATGATGCACGCGTATCGTCCTTTTAGAGAGGCGCTCGCAAACTCTTCGCTGGTAGGCGTAGCGCTTCCCGCTCGCGACGCTACTTCACAACTAACGCGTTTTCGCCTCCCTCGCGCGCCAAAACGTTTTGACGCCAACATTTAAACCCGCAATTCGGCGCGTGATGCCATGGTTGAAGAAAAAAAAAAGTGAGTCCTCAAGAAGCTCTAATCCCCGCCGAGTCTATCCATGTCAGAAAGCGCTAGGCGAATAAGGATATTGTTAAATAAATTAATCTGGTTTAAAACCTCTTTGCGAGCCCTTAATCCCATCCACCATCGCTTCCTAATCCAGGTTATATGAACCGCACATTAGGCTGGGTTTTGATCCAGTTAGAGGGCTCAGTCTGGATTAAGGCGCACGTTTGATGCGGGCAAGCGCCCGGGATTAGAAAACTTTCCCAATATCTGTTAGGATTTGTATCTGTCGGTTATACACCCGTCTCAGATGCTGCTCTTGAATGAGCACACCAAACACCTGCATCTACAGCCCTTTTGTCAACCCACTGCTGGATGAGGGCCTCCCTAAGACCGTGCCAGTCCTGGGGTGCTGTTTGACCATACTTCACCTCGCTCACCTGACGTACGTGAAGTGTAATTGTGGCATGTTGTTTTTTTATATGTAACAAAAAAAACAAGCCTACACTGTACTGTGAATTCCATTTGTTGAATTATATTGTTTTTAGGCGTTGTTTGCCGGCGTTGTTGATGCAATTAATGTAAGCATTAAAATCTTGCGTGAGACACGTGCGTAAAATTGATTGCATCAAATGGTCTGCACGCATAATTATTGAGCGATTCTGTACTGCGTTGGCATTGGTGCACGAGTCGCTATTGTACAAATTGGCCAGAACAAAGAATTAACGCAGCAGTACAAACGAGGTGGTGGTAAAACTCAGGCAATTATCTCGCGATTCTTGGGTCGTATTTGGAACCCTGAATCGTGACGATTCACTGCATTGCTGGAGGGAGGCATCGAAGGGGCAGAGGATTGTTTTGGGGGGTGACGGGGTGAGGCGGGGGGGGGGTGAATTATCACCAGCATTGTGTAAAAAAAAAGTTAAACGGAACCTCAACACGGTCATGCAATTGCAGCCCGCCACTAAGATAAAGATCCCCCCCCCCGTAGCCTGAACTGACTGTTGGGTCAAGTGCTGTTAGTGAGCACCTATGAAGGCCGGCACGGCACACGAGGGGGTGGGTGGCCAGCATCACGCCCGGCCGCCTTTGTCTCTCGAGTGACGACGTTTACACACCGCACCAGGTACTCATTTAAGGCTGAGTCGACCGAGGGGATGCCCAGGACCGGTTCAGATAATCGTCACTGATGTTTGCCGCGAGCGGGAATCGAACTCGGGTCACCGAGTGCATTGCACCGCGCGCTAACCGCTGCACTCGCGCTCCCGCTACGCACACGCGCGCACGTGATCCATCCATTATCATTAGCACACTTCCAATTACACGGTGGATTTATTTAGCATTCCTTTGTGCCATTCATGTCAAGGCGGAGGAGGAGGGAGGGAGAAAGTGAGCTCGCGTGCTTGTGTTTAAACGGCAGCGAGGAAATCAGTTTTATCCGCAGATTTCTAACCCTCTGCGGTGCATTTCCCTGTGTGCGAGTATGAAATTTAATTATGATGAGGTCAGTTTTTTTATTGCATGTTTATTTCAAGGCAGTGATGTAACCGCCGGTGGGATTTCAGATCACGGTGGGCCCTCTTGACTCAGACCGTTGTAAAACGTTGCCTCCGTAATAGCAGCAGCAGTAGTTAGGAGTGGTCTTTCATCGCCAAACGGCTGGGGGCTGTGAGTTTCACGAGTACTCGTTGGTGAAAGGGCAAGTTGTCTGTGGATGACTTTAAAGCCCCGTGCCTCCAATGTGTAACCCGGCTAAAGGGAATGTGTCTTTAAATGCATTGCTGTGCGACGAGCGGACATATCATGTGAATGTCAGCGGTGTTTCACTGAGCATCACGTACGTGTAAATATATGAATTATGTTGCCAATTCACACCCCAGCAATATTGAAGAAATGCCACGATCCAGTTCAATAGCCTGATTATTCATTTGGCTAATTTTAACGTCTATTTCACTGCGTAATATGCCTCGGCTGTTTGTTATCTGTCTCGCACGTACAGCTGTGTGCATTCCATTGATCTAAATTCAACGCTTGTGTACAGTTACATATCATTTGCATTACTGACCGAATAAGTAAATAAACTGCTATTTTGTGCTACACAAAACCATTTAATACCTAACAAAAAGTTGTCATCGATCATCCCAATAGTATCCTTAATAGAGGTTTTTTTGGGGTTAGATTGCGTACGTGTCAATGTGTCGTTAAACCCGCCACCACCCGATACAGCCAATTAGTAAGGTTTGTCACGTAAACTACCGTTCCCCACTGACACACACAACAAATATCTCCGTATAGCTACATCATGTGACCTCCTTTGCCAGTACCAAAATATGAGAATAGCTTTTCCCCTTTTTTCTGTTTGCATTCTGACCACAAGTATTGTGGTTAATGCAGACATGATTCCTTGCAACAGGTTTCAGTTTGGTGTTTTAACATCTGCCAGAAAAAAAAACCTATTCTCATCCCCATATAGCCTTAACAAACGGTTGGGGCAAGTGCTGTCAGTGAGCATCTATGAAGGCAGGAACATCACACAAGGGGGTGGGTGGCCAGCATCACGCCCGACCGCCTTTGTCTCCCCAGTGACGATGATTACACACTGCACCAGGTACTCATTTGATTGCTGAGTCGCCCTGGGGGGCGGCCCGGGACCGGTTCAGATAATCGTCACTGGTGTTAGCCCTGAGCGGGAATCGAACCTGGGTCACCGGCAGCGGCGCTACCCGCCACGCACGCACACTCACACGCTGCACCGGGCAGCAACAACAACCACGTCGCAATGCTGTGTAGCGTGGCCCTGACGACAACGGGGAGAGAGGATGGCCGAATCAGCCACGGGCAATGCCACCCAGGAAGCAAAGAGGCGGCCAAGCCACCCAGGCTGACTCCTCTATGGAAAAGGGGCGACGGTTTAGCGGGCTTGGGATTAACTGCGTTGGGGCCAGTGCCCAGTAGAGGACCTCTGATTAATGTGTTAAAGGTCACTGGAGGTTGTGGATGGGGGGTGGGGTAGGGAGAATTTGCCCACACGGAATGCTTTGCACAAATGCAGAGTAAATCAATAGGAAGCTTTGCTTTTCGCATTTAACCTATGGTGGTGGTGGCGGGGGGGGGGAGGTTTCTCTCTCCCACCAGCAGTGCCTGAATAGCAAAGGTAAAACCAAGTGTGAAATATATTGTATGTTGAACTTCTTTTGCACCATACGTAGCCAACCGTGCTAATCGGAGGTGCTAATCGGAGCGGTTGTTAGATAGCGAGGAAATCTGTAGATGACCTTTGTGTGTCATAGATCTTTTTTATTTACGAGACATGGTTAATCTACTAGTGGATGAATAATAAAACTGAGTGCGATTTGTAACGCAAACAATATTTTACACACATCATAAATTAACCGTGACTCAAGACGCACGGAGCCAAGCTCAGTGTTACTTGAAAGCCAGGCGAAAGAGGGTAAGCCTTTAAGAAAGAGCTGAAGCCTTTTAAGTGTCTCTTGAAAGCCCGTGTACAAAACAACGTAAGTTGAACTCCGTTCGCACCGTGCGTAGCCAACCGCGCTAATCAGGGGTGCGGAAATCTGATACTTTCCAACGGAGGTTGTCGGTGCCGATGCGTGAGCTCCGTCCTGCGAGGCAATTGGGAAAGATTTCTTAAATCCCACAAAGCCCTCGCAGCCGCCTCTGTTCACCCAACAGCAGCAGCGGAATAAATGGGTTCTGCCGTAGTTAGTCGATCGGCAGGTTGCGTGCGGGTTACTCCCACCTCTTCCAAAATGTCTGGCCAACGTGGAAGAGTTGGCCCACATACCCTCTGAAGGGGCTCTGTAGAAATTGTCCGACTAGTGGAGGACGTTTATGTTTTTTTCCGGCAGCGGTTTAAGAAAGCAATTTCAACGTAAAAAAATATATTCTTCGATTCTCATTGCTTTACGAGTGCAGGCTCAACGTGAAGTGATTAATTATTACCGAAGTGATGTCAACGGATGTACCATTCAAATGTCTCATGCTTCATGATTTTCTTTCCACATGATTGCTCTTTTTTCGTACTATTTTGTCGTACTATATTTGTATAAAAAAACATTATTATTATTATTATTAACATATCTCTTTCAAGATGCAGATAGCCAATCTGGCAGAGGAGTAGAAATCTCTCTCTGAGAACTCCCTCGAGAGGAGACCCTTTGTTCAGCGGTGGCCTGAGTGGAGCAATTTCAGGACTGCCCCTTTACCTCCACATCACCCCCCACCCCAAACCTCCACCGTCTCGCCCTTCCGTACGCCAGCCCTGCACTGCAAGCAGAGATCTTTGTTCCTTGGTCTCGCACTGAGCACTTCCCTTGCTTCCCAAAGCCGGGTCGAGGACTGGGGCGCAATCCCCCCCCCCCCACTCCACCCGCCCCCCCCCCCTCGTAGATTTATGGGCTCCGTGGTGACCGTTTTAGTTAATTGACTTGGCCTGCTCCTTCTTTTTCTTAGCCCTCGGCTGGGGAAAGCCGGGCCGAGCCGGGGGGAACGATGAAACGTAGCGTTGCCGCTCGTTCCGACCGACGAGAAATCAGACTTAAAGGGCGCGACAACAACAACAACAACATAAAACAACAACAACAACAATCCGGCGCACCTGGAAGGCCCCCACGTGCCCCTTCCCGGCGTTTGCCTCAACGTAGATCACCAAAAACTCAACGCGTTTATCAACAGCAGTGGCTTTAAAAGGAAACACTTAAGGTGGCGTTTTGGGCAATAGCCCTTCTGCACGGTACATCTATGTGTACAACATGTCACCCGATGAATTTGTTGTTTTTTGTTGTTATTGTTGTTGCGTGTGCTTGTGCACCGCTGCAAACGCAAAATCGCCAAATATATATATTTTTTAATCCGTGACGTTTTATCCCCGCTGTTTGCGAGCACCCGCCCTCGAATCATCAACTCGCACCCCGGGCCTGCGGGCGTTCTCCTCTCGCGACGGCGTTTTCTTTGTGTTTTTTTCTCATCGCCCACGGAAAGCACCCGAATTGGACCCGTTGTGTGCCCGCCGACACAAACACCACCACCACCAAAGACAAAGATCCTCCGTATAGCCTTAACAGATTGTAGGGGCAAGTGCTGTTAGCGAGCACCTATGAAGGCCGGAACGGTACACGAGGGGGTGGGTGGCCAGCACCACGCCCGACCGCCTTTGTCTCCCCAGTGGCGATGTTTACACACCGCACCAGGTACTCATTTGAGGCTGAGTCGCCCTGGGGGCGGCCCGGGACCGGTTCAGATAATCGTCACTGGTGTTGGCCTTGAGCGGGAATCGAACCTGGGTCGCCAGGTTCGTAGCGCAGCGTGCTAACCGCTACACTACCGCTCCCCACACATACACACGCACACACCGGGTCAAGGCACGGTCACGTGCACACGAGAACCGGGATTTCGAGTGGCTTCGAGCCCCGGCTCCTTCAAAGCCAAGCCGATCGCTGGGGTCGTGTTGTTTTTGTCATCTCCCTTCCTCCACCTCCACACACCCCCAAAACAAAAAAAACGCGAGCCGCAAGTGACACGCGCCATCCTATGACGCACGACTGCAAAAAGCATCTCAGGAAATTCTCATTCGCCCCCTCAAGGGGCGCAGCGTGGCCAGGTCAAGTGCACGTGCAGCTCTCTGCCCTTCAGCCAATGGGCAGGCCGCAATTATATCACTTTGTGCGTCAATCGTTTTTTGTTTTGCCCACTAATCTGGATGAGTGCGTGTCGTGAAAACACCCAGCCACTCACTCTCAACTCCCCTACTTCCCGAGCCTCGGTTGCCTGCTGCACATGCAGAACTTGTGTCTGAACAGACAATTGAGTGGATAAATAAAAAAAATTACGTATTTAATCTGCTGCCGTTGCTCGAGGCGTGTCTATGGTGTTGTGGGCGTGAAGGTATACCTGGCAGGGAGAGGGGTGGAATGCCAACCTTCGGAAATAGAAACTGTGCCTACTGCCATTTGTGTGTGTAGATGCTGTGCTTCAACAGCTACAGTATATGCGGCCACCTCACCAACTCATTCACTCACAAAGCAAAATCTCATCGCAGCGTTCTTCATTGCAAGGCCCGTGGGCCACTGGCGGTCTCTGTTGGCCTTCAGTGCTACCCCTGACGTTTGGTCCCCTACAATAATACAAAACACGCGAATGATTTTGTCTTGCAGGCAGTGTGGCGATCCTCGCACTGAAGTCTTATCGGCGAAAGTGCACCCCCACTTTCCCCCCTCTCCGCCCCCCCCCCCCACCGTGAAAATTCGTGAAGACCACTGCCCTTGACGTAAAGCTTTCGTGGCTGCAGGAATTCATATTCTTTGGGTCTTTCGGTAAAGTCACGTAGATAGGTTCAAAGAAAATAACAAAAACCTACGACGTTTCGCAGCGCATGGACCGCTTGTGTTACGATCGAAACGTCGGATTTTTTTCTTATTTTCGTGGAACCTATCTACGTGACTTTACTGAAGGACCCAAAGAATATGAGGACCGCTGCCCTACTGGGTTACCGTCACTGCCCGAAGCAAAAGACGACTGCTTACCTTTGACAGGGCCGGAGGACCCACGAGGACACTGGCCGGGCAGTGGAGGCTGTCCTGGTGGGAGGCCGTGGCCTGGGACACCCACTGATCCGCGTGACCCGGAGGCGTGAATATCCCACAGTCCAGCCCGCTGCCCTCCTTCTCGAATTCTTCGCACAGCCCGTCGCCGGCGTACGCGTAGCACACGTTCGGCGAGCCTGGTGGGAAAACACGGCACGGTCTGGGCTCTCTGATGTCAGTCTTGTCCCGCTGGCCTCTCTCCGTGTAGGCTGCGAAGAGCAGACTTTGCCCGAAACATTGCTGACGGCACCCTCTTCCTTC
Source organism: Petromyzon marinus (assembly GCF_048934315.1). Classification (NCBI taxonomy): domain Eukaryota; kingdom Metazoa; phylum Chordata; class Hyperoartia; order Petromyzontiformes; family Petromyzontidae; genus Petromyzon; species Petromyzon marinus. Next base: position 6,548,305 of record NC_133716.1, on the reverse strand, counting down.
CGACGTGAGGAAGCCAATGGGAGCCATGCGCTTTTAAATCTGGATTGAAAACTCATTTCTTTAGAACTGCTTTTTGTGTTTAGTTTGTTGTCCTTCCCCATGCACCTCCGATGAGCACGGTTGGCTATGTACGGTGCGAAAGAAGTTCAACATACAAGGCCACACAGTTGTTGTTATTGACAAGGAACGTTTAGAGTTTTTGTTATTTGTGCTGGTGGACCACTACCAATGCAACAGCGGCAGCATTACCAGGCAATGTTGTGCCACACGTTGTTTTTTCAGGCTGTTCCGTGCGTCGTCTAGCATGATGGTGCAGCGTGTGCTGGGAGCATCAATGAGCGCGAACAGAAGCTCCCAGCATGTGTCCCGCGAAACGTCGGACATCGCGCCGAACGACACACGCGGTACAGCCCGAAAACGCATCGGAAAGCTTCACAGCAGTACGGCCGCTAAACCCTGGCAGAATTTAGAGGTAATGTTTTTTTTACGTATTAATTTTTACCCGTAAATTTTTGTTCCAACTGTCCTACCGGTATCGTATTGTGAGACGAAGTGGACGTTCAGAACGCGTCACGCAGAGCCCCTGCAAGTGGATTTCACAGAACTGCTTCTGAAATGCGTTAGTGACCTTTTTTATTTTTTAAATGCAAAGATGTACACGTTCCCCACACACTCTGCATTAGATAAACGTTTGTTGCACGGTAATGGAAGGCTATCACGAAGGCGCTATACGTTTCACAGACGGGTATTGCCTGCTGGTAGGAGATGCTGCTGCCACGTGGTTTCCCCAAGTTAAGTAGAGCTGATTGGGAAAGCCAATTAATACGATGGGTTTTTGTTCAGTCATTAGTGACCGCGCTGAGACCATCAGCTCACTATTCTTGATCACCTTGTTTCATCATGGGCGACTAAAACCCAGACTTCTATCTCGGGATCTTAGCGATGCCAGCTCATTGCTCAGAGCTCTGAGCTACCCGGCCACCTGCAAATTATTTTCAAGTTAGTGAGGCACCTAGCCTGGAGGATCCACGCAGTGTAGCCAAGGGTAACTAATGAAGGCTCGTTAATTTACGAAACGTAATTCAAAGCCTGTCCCCTGTGTTCCATTATCTCCCCTGCTAATGAATCAGAATCTTTATTTATCGTGGAGAAATCCGATGAGCTGTGAATCTCTTTTCCACAGATGTCCAATGAGACTTTATCAGGACAAACAAGTGAATTACCGGCTCAAATGAGCATCGAAGCACCGTTGCAAATCTCCTGTATACAGCCCTGTATAGCAAGTTTTGAAACATTCCACATTCCTATGGCTGGCGCAAATCTCTCTTATCAAAAGGCCACTGTAGAGTTGTGGTCAGTACACACACTTCACCTGCACTTGAACTCTCAACTTTGCGATTGCGAGCTCCTCGCTCTAGCTCTGAGCCTCATGGCTGGTAAAGTTCCCAGCTCAGGAAAATCCACGTGAAAGCCCACGCTATTAGAAGGGGAGCACACCAGCACTGTAAGATCATAAGTATCTACAATCTAAATTCTCGACTCTTTCAATGCCTCTCATGCTTGGGAAAATGACAAAAGAAACATCGGTTGTGTGTATTTACGTGGCCAATCGTGCTAATCGGAGGTGCGGTTGTCTCGGCCCTGCCGTAGGAAACGTGGAACTGTCTGCTACTGGGTCAGGGCTGCACACAGAAGATGAGCACCTATGCCTTGGTGTTGACTTAAAGCTTTCGTGACTGCAGGAATTCATATCCTTTTGGTCTTTCGGTAAAGTCACGTAGAACAAAAAAAAAATAACAAAAACTACGACGTTTCGATCGCAACACAAGCAGTGACGATTGCAATGACGATTGCTCGTGTTGCGATCGAAACGTCGTAGTTTTTGTTATTTTTTTGTTCTACGTGATTTTACCGAAAGACCCAAAGACTAGGCCTTGGTGCTCGATTTGAGCCAGGAAATCACTTCGTTGTGGGCTTTACTCACCAACACACCGGTTTGCAGAAGTAGTAACGAATTGGCACGTTTTGTTTACGTGACAAAGCTTACTAATTGGCTGCGTCGGGTGGTGGCGCATTCAACGACACATTATATATTAACGCGATCTAACCCAAACAAACAAAAAAACACCTTACTGTGGATATTCCGTCGGCGAAAGGCAAACTTGTTAAAATCACTTGGACTGTTGACTCGGGAAAAAAAAAAACTACCGTTCGTAAATTAAATTCCTGTTATGCATACACGTAAAAAAAAAAAACCGCATTCCCTAAATTACTTGCAAATAATGCTTAATGGTGCCCATTGTTATTCGTGGAAATGTTAGACGTAACAGAGACGCGTTCATTGTGCGCCCCTCACGCAGGCCGCTTGGCGGCACAATGGGGCGACGATGAGAAAGGTTCCCCTGGTGGGGGAGGGGGGGGGGACAAACGAGGGGGAGTGTGAAGAAGAAAAAAACCCCGCCCCCCCCCCCCATCACAAACCCATCGGTCCTTTTCCGAACGAGCGAATGACCTTTTGTACTCCCCATAGAAAATGTTCTCCCGACAATGCACGAGCATCTGCGAGAAAAGTTAATCCGTCGTAAACGCCGTTTTGATAGGGACGGGATGGTGGTGGTGGTGGTGGAGCGGTGGTTTGTTATTCGTGGGACATTTAAGAAAAAAAAACTATTGCTACATAATCGACTGCTTTCGGAAATGTAGTCCGCTGGGTGCAAATCCGTAAAATGTGCAAAAATAACAGATGGATTTTTTTTAAGTTTTTTACCACCTTGGGAATTCCTCCGCAGCAAAACGCGTCGATGTTAACACAACGGGACGGCTGGAGGAGGAGGAGCTAAGGGCAAGTAAGCAGTACCTCCCCCCAGACATGCACGCAGGGCTCACCGTTACACAGGTAAAGGGATAGCCCTGAAGTTCCTTGGCAGAAAGGCCTCCACGAGAAGGAGCTCCTCCAAGAGAGTCCCACTCGAGGCTATTTTCTGCATTTAGCTTTTTGGCCTTCTCGTCTACGCTGGCCAGGCGTCTTCGAAGAAGTGGCAGTAACCCACACTTTACCCCACCGCACACGGCCTGCAGATCGATATCAACGCGGTGAACCCATTGATATCACTGGGTTGGCAGAGGCGGTGGGAGGCGGCAGGTAAGAAGCTTGCATCACAGTTTCAACTACCACGCCAGGAGATAATTTAACCTGCGATCTCTAGATTGCAAGTTAAGTGTGCCGCTAACCACAACAGCGTCCACACGCACGGTTAAAGAATTTGTTTTTAGCTCCACGTTAAGCTGGACCACACAATCACTTAAGAAGCTATCGTCTTACATCAGCACAGAGATACTCAAGTGAAAATACGAAAAGAGCAGGTTAATAATGTTCCCATTTCAAGGTTTCCCCCCCCCCCCGCTCACCATGGTCTTGGGGCACGAAGATTACGGGGCACGGCTACCGGGTACAGGATGTCTCTTCCGCGGGCCAAAAAAAATCGCTCAAGCAGCCCTTTGTTTTTGAGTGACGCCTAAAATGGGCGCTTTCATTCAACCACCACGGGCAGCGGAGAACTGTGGGGAGGACCACTGTGGTCCGGTAATTCGATTTGTCCGTTTGTGCCACGCGCGGGCGCGCAATCGAGCGTTTCGAAAACCTCGCCCTCGGAGGGCTCTTGTCCACCGCCAATCTAATAAAACAAACCCGCGGACCCACCCTTGGCTGTGATGTTCCACAGTCGCGTATCATCATAGGAATTGAAACGCAGGATCGGTAACGTGTGACAGCCACGGCGGGTGGAATGTTTCGCACACGCTGCAACCTGCGATCCAGAAGCCGACGGTTCGATTCGGTGAATGTCCTGCTGCTATCCACCCAGTGGTATTCGTGGGCACGCTAAAATTAGTCGATCTGTGGAGTAAAGTGTGGCCACTCCCACCGCTTCCAAGATGTGTGGCCAGTGTGGAAGAGCAAGCCAACATACTCTCTCTCTCGAGGGGCCCTCTGTTGGAGTTGTGGAGTACCTTCGGGCCATCATTGGCGTAAGCGAGCGACTGCATTCTAGGAGTGCACTTTTACCTTTTGTTGTTGTCGTGCAAACCCGTACAAATACACACACGCGTGCACACCGAGCACGCGCACACACGCGCGCACGTGCAAAAAAAAAGGGGGCAAACAAAAAAGACGGGAGAGAGAGAGAAAAAAAAATTATGTGCAGACGGATCCAGTGGCAGTGGCGTTTCAGTAACCGTAACCCACGGACGTTAGGTGATTGATTTTTTTATCTGCCGCTTACATAATAGGATATCGGCTGTCCCACGTCTGGATGCCAGTCCAGTGAGTGTAGACGTGCCATGGTTGAAATGCCAACCTGCTCCCGTATCCGTCCCGGGCGCTGTTACAACCTCCTTTTGAGCAGAGACTCTTGACAATGCAGTGGCTCTTACAATGCATTCTTTGCAATTAAATGATTCAGTTACTTGTTTACCAATGCTTTAAAGTTAGATTTTTAGAAATACAGAAATGTTCATCGCAAATTATCATCCACATCACCATCAGTGCATCTTTATAAAGTATTAACTATTTGGTAAAACAGGATGATTCTGTTGCGTGTGTTTTGATTTAAAATTCCCCATTTTATTTCAATTGCGGTGACTTATGGCGCGTGTAATCAGGCCGAGAAATTTCCTTATGAAACCATTGCAGTGTGTGCAGCGCACAAGCCTGTTGCAGCGAATTGTCCCTGGAAGATAATATCACTGAACTACTTTTGAAGTCACTGTAATAACAATACGCCTCTTTATCCACACCTAGGGGCAAAATTGTATACGCCCCTGAAAACAGCGTTTGTGGCATGTAAATAAAAGCTAAATCATATTTAAATTCACAGAACTAAAATTTGAACAAAAATACGTGATAACACTGGCCAGAAATCAAAGTCAGTGCCAGCACTCCACCCAGAAATCGATCCTAATCGATCATTTCATGCACTGTTATGCACCCCTGGGAAATAACTCATTAAATCACATTGGAATGTAATATTTAGACATCTGTCTCTGGGCCTGCCCCAAAATGAAATAACTTTACATTGCATACATCATAGAGAAATATATTTTAATTGTATTTTTCAATTCCACGTGTCAAGCGTGTGGAGGAGGGTTTACTTGACGTAACTTAATCGTTGGCATTCATAAAAGCCAGAATAATAAAGACCACTGTGGAATATTAATGTTGACTCAAGCACAACACGTCATCCCTGTTATGCGGTTGCCGTTGTTGAGCTAATATATACACAATTATCCCTTAAATGAACGGCACTTTGCAAAAAAAAAGGAAGTGATTGGTTTTTTTGTCCTCATTTGGTCCTGTTTGACATAGAGAAAGACACGTGTCCTGAGCGGTTGACCAAAGGGATCATCATTACGAGCATTGCGTCCGCGCATTAGTGAGCTTCCGTGATCAGCGGCAATTATTTCGCGAGCCCTTCGGCGCTATTCCAATTGTCTACGTTCTGGTTGCACTGAGTGACTTGGTTGAGTCACGGGGTGGGGGCAGGGTGGGGCGGGCGGTAAAGGGGTGAGGGGTGGCGACAGGGGATGGCTTAAAACGTCTAGGTCGGAGACACTGAGCCAACACGAGATCTCGAGTTTGAATTGCAGGGCAGGGCTGTCCCCCAAAAGTAGGGGAAGGTGCGGCCATGCAATTGGCTGATCGTGCCACTGCCGGCGGAAGGGGCCCTCTGCTCGAGCAAACGATTTGGTTTACTCTTCCACTTTGGCCAGACGTGTTGGAGGAGATGGGCGCCCACCCACGCGTCATCCTTGACGCACACAACCTGGCCATCGACTAACTGCGCCCGCTAATGTATGATTTTTGTTTTTAATGTTTTGGTCGAACGTGATTGCGTTGAACATTGTTCGTATAATTACGTCGCAGTCCGGCGAATTATAGAAGTCCACCGTAGTGGGAATGATGCATGAAAGGGTAAAACTGCATTCTCAAATGCAGTGAGTTTATAGTCACTGGTAACTCCACAAGAGTCAGAGAAATATGAAAATCAACATTTTTGGGCGGCCAAATAATATGACACTTTATTTTAAAACCTGGAGTGATATGAAATATTGCGTTTTGATGCAATTTGTTGAATCGACATATGGCATCATATTTGAATGATCTCACATTTTTTAAATATATTTGCAAGATTATGACCCTAAAGTTGATGTAAATTACAGTACAGTACTAGTTTCACAAAGCAATGGGCATGACCTGTTTTTTTCCCATCATCCAGTTATACTTTCACTTGAGCATTTTCATTCCAAGCAGTTTATGTTCAATATTTTGACTGTACGTTTATAATGATTCCAAACGTCGACTCACTACAAAACCACGTGCAGTCTACGTCAATTCAAACTAATTCACTTGTCAATGTCCTTAAAGTTTCCAAGTTATCGCAATGTCCCATAGTGTAATGGGTGAGCTCCAACTACAAGCCACTCAATCTCGCCACTCTGAAGGAGAGGCATCGCCTCACAACCCCAATCCACTATACTGTTAAAAGTTCTGTTATCAGGCAGTGCCAGCAACAAATATAGTGAGTGCTGCATTTTTATTTTATCTACACTTTGTAAATAAGCAAGTGCCTTATAATAGTCTTGAAATCGGAGTATAAAATCAAACTCAACACATTTATCAATAACACCGCCTTAAACGGAAAATAACGTTCATATGATTCTCCTTTTGTTGGGTTGTTTCGTGATGTGTCCGCAACATCATGGGAATACTGTGCTTAATGACCTCATGACTTGAGTCCTACATCAAAATGTGGATGATGCATCATCATCAGACGAAATGAATCCACTGCTCCTGTAAACAGATGACGTCGACATTGTGTGAAGTGGCTCATTCACGAATTACATCACGTGTATCTGGTGCTCTAACTGTGTAAAAAAAACACGTGCATCAGAATCAGAATATTTTCTGAATCAGAATATTAAATTATACGGGAGGAATCCGATGAGCTATAAAGCTCTTTTCCACAGATGTCCAGCAGTCTTAGCATTCGCTAATTAAAAAAAAAATCAACCTGCTGGACGTAGGTATCTCCAAACCGCGTCCAACTATCGCCATCCTGCGATGTAATAGTCCACCTGGCACCTGCACACGAACTCATGTCATCCGCTCCATCTCCCTGGTGGACGTTCCCACTCTCTTGACGCGTTACGCTGATCCGCGAATCGTCCTCTGCCTAAGCACGGTAAACTCCTTAACCAACACTTTGAATGATGCTTTTAACCTGTGTACGCCCTCTCATCCAAGCGTCCATCATTCCATCTGTCAAATGCAGGACTAACACGCGTACATCCCTCCACGCTCGGATAATGTACAGGCTTTAACGTGGTGCTTATATAAGGCTTGGGATAAGTGAAGGCACAAAGGCGCTGGCGCCCTGGATATCTACGTGTAGACGGAATCTGCTGAAGGTGGGGAAAAGTGTGGTCGCCATATCTGGGCTGGAGCACTCGGTACCTACTTTATTGCACTTGACGGACGCAAAGCAGTTAGGGTGAACACCGATCCAGGCACTCGCGCATTCACTTTGCTCACGCACCGGCAGTGAATCGCCTTCATATCATTCTTCGGTTGTGACTGCCACGGTGACTTTTTCCCCCGTGGATTTCCCCCCGCTTGATGCCTCCCACACATGTCGAAGACTCGGTCCAGCAGATTGTTTCGTCTCAATAAAAACCTTGGGTTCAACCGCGTTTCGCGATGCAACCCCATCCGCTTCATCCCTTTGCACTGTTCCACTTTTCAATTCCCTCCCATCGTCTCTTTTTCCAAGTTATTATTATAATTACGACTTGGCTTCAAACAATGAACGCACAAAGTATTTTAAGTCAGGTCAGCCACGTGGCTCAATGGTAGAGCGAGCAGCTCGTAATACGAAAATTTTCAATTTCACTTCCTGGCTAGATATTGTCAGCCCATCATCATTTTGGGGCCAATAAAATACCTACCACTTTGTGGGTAAGTCAAGATTGGGTTGTTCTCTGTATAGACTTGCCCCCGTCGTAGTAATGTGGAATGCCCACCACTGGCTCCAGGGCTTTAAGTGAGAGATGAGCACCGCTGCCCTCGATTCTCGTTCGAGGGGCAAATCACTTTGACCTTTTCGAGGGCCGTTTGTTGCTGACCCCAATTGCCAAATTTGGGCCTGGTGCTCAGCAGCCGTGATTTTAAAACAAACAAACAAAATCCATGGCTCACGTGCGAGCGCCTTACGGATGAACTCGCAGAGCCCAGTCCCCCGTGACACCACGTCTCTCTCTCACTCGGCACTTGCTTTTAACCAAGACTCTTGTAAATGTTTTATTCACTCCGTGAGTGTCTTGTGTGAGTGGGCTTTTTTACGCGCGTGCCTAAATCACGCCGAGTAAGGGGTACTTAGATATACAAATTACATAATCTCCGCCGTCGCTTTAAACGAGGGTGTCAGGCATTTGCGCGCACAAATATCACCTAAGTTGTTTGCATTCCCCTTAAAATAATTGGTCCGGCTTTCCATTTTGTTAATTAAACCCTGGGCAAGCCGCGGTGATGCGCCACACGCATGGCGCACACTTGCACTCAGAGTGATAGCTTTTTTTCTTCTAATATATATTTCTGGAAGAAGAAAAAAAAACATATCTACATAGCTGTTGGTTATTAAGTGGTGTTATTGTGCGGATAGGGGGGGGGGGAGAAGAGGTGTTCTATAGATACATGAGGAGAGACATGGAGAGATACAGAGAGACACATACGGAGAGATAGAGAGACGTGGAGTGAGAGGTGAGAGTGAAGTCGACACGGAGAGATCCAGACATTAAGAAGTACAGAAAGAGACAAAGCGAGGAGAGAGGCATTGAAATAAACAGAAAAAAAGACGTGGAGTGAGACAGATACAAAGAGAGAGAGAGGAAAATCTAGACACAGTGGAATACAGACACAGTGACGTGCATGTAGATACGCAGAGAGAGAGAGGGGAGAGACAGAGCACGATATTAAATATTATTAATTACACAGATGCAATGGGAAAACAAAAACATGGCAAGGCCAAAAAAAAAGACGCAGAGGCACAGAAAGAGACTGAGAGAAACAAAGCGCGAAAAATGTTGGTGACGGGAGTGGTTGCCCTGTAGAAGTGGGGCAACCTGTACTCGTGCCCACGTGGTGCTTGCTGTCTTGCGAGGCAGTAGAATGGGTTATTGTTGCATGCGAGAGTAGCAGACTGCCCTCTATTATTCAGAACCAGGGACTAAGCAGGCGTTCGCATGGGGAACGCGCCTTGAAGACCTTACGTTAGTGCTATCTACGGCTCCCGAGCGCGGTAAATGAAAGGGGTCGTTTATTGTTGTGAGCGGTGATGTGGGCAGAGGAAGGAAATTACATTTGAGAAAATAATAAATTAAATCGCTCTTTTTTTTGGGGGGGGGGGCTAATTTATTTATTGATTTACTAGATCCTATAATGAACCTGTGTAGCTAGCTGCTACTTCAGTTTGTGTTGGTGCGGGCAGGAATAAACACAGATAATTACGATTGGCAACCTTGGTAAATTCACTGCTAGATGACATTGCTCATGGGTGTTGTTTTACCACGCTTCACCATGCTTGGCGGTCGGCGAGGTTGGTGAAAGAGAGCTTGCCACTGTTGTTGGTCACCACTGGGAGCCGAACTCAGGTCACCGGATTTAAAGTGCAGCGTTGCTAGCCACTGCTTTACCATTCCCTCACACTCTATGTCCCTGAACTTTATGACTGGATGAGTGTATCCGAGAATAACACAATTGACAGTCCATAGTCAATCCACTGCTGGATGACGGCCTCTTAGACCTTGAACAATCATTGCGAACTTTATTCATTGATTCTTGCGTAAATAGTTTTTTTTTGTCAAGGAATCAAATATGTATTTAAGGTTAAAAGAAGCCTTCTTTGGTTCTTTCGGTAAAGTCACGTAGAATGAGAATAAAATAATAAATTGACAGTCCATAGTCAATCCACTGCTGGATGACGGCCTCTTAGACCTTGAACAATCATTGCGAACTTTATTCATTGATTCTTGCGTAAATAGTTTTTTTTTTGTCAAGGAATCAAATATGTATTTAAGGTTAAAAGAAGCCTTCTTTGGTTCTTTCGGTAAAGTCACGTAGAATGAGAATAAAATAATAAATTGATAAAATAAAATAACACAATAATATTCTCACGACGTTTCGGCCACAACACAAGCGGCCTTCATCAGGTGAAGGGACGAGACTGTCTGGTAGGACAGCGCTGGAGTGAGTGACAGTCTCGTCCCTTCACCTGATGAAGGCCGCTTGTGTTGTGGCCGAAACGTCGTGAGAATATTATTGTGTTATTTTATTTTATCAATTTATTATTTTATTCTCATTCTACGTGACTTTACCGAAAGAACCAAAGAAGATGAATCCTTGCAGTCACGAAAGCTCTAAATCAAAAGTTAAAAGAAGCGTCGATGATCACGATCGTGCGTGCGATCGCCGTGGACCTTAACATCACACAACAGGTTGCGGTATCACGACGTGGCGGTCAGCTGCATGCAGCAAGGGTCCTTGAGCCATTACAGAAGGAGGCGCTATTCTAGATTTGAAGTTTTCGTGACTGCAAGGATTCATACTCTTGGTTCTTTCGGTAAAGTCACGTAGGTAAAGAAAATAAAATAAATAAATTAAATAACGACGTTTCGGGCGCAACACAAGCGTCCATCATCAGGCGGGGACAACCACAGCAAGAAACAATTGCTGAAGCAGGCAAAAAAAGAAACGTCGTGATTTAATTTAATTTAATTTTTTTATTTTCTTTACCTACGTGACTTTACCGAAAGAACCAAGATTAAGGAGGGGCTAATTGACGGTGTTTTCCCCTTGGCTTCTTCGTCAGCGTGTTTTGTATGACAACCATCCATTTTTTTTGTTAAACTGTCGCATTCAGTCTTGCAACACAATAACGCAAGAAAGTGGCGATGAACCGGTTCTAACATGTATTCCGAACGTCGATGACACCCTTGTAGCCCGTATTAAGATCACAGTGGTCGTGAGAAATGGGAGTGCTGCACTCATTGCAGATGCTACGCTGCCTGCCTCTCCAGTAGACAGGCCTAACAAGGCCTTTTTTAACAGAAGCACGTCCTCGATTGTTGCCAACTCGATGGACGCATTTGCGGCGCTAGGTTGCAGCAGGTCGACGATCATAGGACGCTGTTGAGGTGTCGATAACGCAGAAAATACAAGCTAAAGCACTCCAGGGAGCACGCGCATACGGCAATTGGAACATATTGTAATTTGACTCGACTGTAATTGTTTTTTTGGTTTGTTTTTCATAATAACTTTAGGTATTTTGTAAATTTTTGTTCCACAACTGTGCTCATCGGCGTTACGTCGCGAGATAAAAGCATCGGTTTGCAGCTCTTATCGGGCGTAACGCTTCATCTGTTATAGAATGGCCTGCTGTGGAATGAAATCACAGAACTAACTAAACTATTTTTTTTTATTTTACCAGGTAAGACCCACCGAGCTTTATATAGCTCTTTTTTGTCCATAAGCGACCTGGCCACAAGTGACAGCTCAACGAAGTGGCGTATCACGTGGACATTTATAGCAGCGAAATTCTCTAAACGCGTGACGTTGATTCTTAACGTGGAGGGGCGAAAGTGGAAGGGCCCTGGAGAAACTGTTACTGAGATCACTTCTTTAATCGACGCATCACGCGGCAAACTTGCCCCACAAATGCCCTGACTACACACAGAGCAGTTTCCGCTCCTCAGTGTGGAAGTCAATCTGATGTAATTGTTTTTTCGTGGAGCTGGAATTTAGCCATATTAAGTAAAAAAAAATGTCTTCAACATGAGCGGGTTTTTTTTGACGTAGATACATATTTGATGGTTGTTAATGCCATCGACTTGCGACACTTTTGCTGATTGGCCGTGTCGGGTGGTGGAGGGTTACGACACATTTATAAATAAACGCGATCTAACCCAAAAACCTTTATTATGAATAATATTGGTCGCGAAAGCCTACGTGTTAAACTGACACTTAAGAACTCGGCTTAATCATCGGCGGCTTAAATCCAGATGCCATCCCAGGATCTCGGCAGTGCCGACTCAATGCTGCCATCTCTAAACCACCCAACCGCATCTTCAACTTCGCCGTGTATGCCAGCTGTGTCAAATAATTTCGAAGTGTTAGCCATGAAAGCCTCGCTCAGCCTGAAGACTCTTTATTTCAGGAGGATCCTGCATTGCGATGTTTGGCCAATGTCATGAATTGAGTGTTTGTCGTTAGGACGGAAACCAGAAGTGCCTGGAGAAAAGTCAGACACACGTAGGGGGGTGGGAGGGGGGTACACACTCTACATTCCCATCTCCTGGTCACCTCGCAGGCACACACACAGCTACAACACCGAGCAAATCCCTGGTGCTCACGAGTCTAAGCACCGAACCGCGTTGCAACCCCGCTTTAGACTGTGAGATTCGATAATATCGGCTGCGACTTTGGGGCAATTTGCCAAATCGGTGCGTAACCATCCCGGGGTATCTCCCGGGTGAGAATGCACGCACGGAACGAACGACGTCCGTGGCCGTGGTGCTCAATGGGCAATCCTCATTCCCCCCCCCCCCTCCCTCACCTCGGTCGCTGATATTGAGACATCGACTCGTCCAGGTTTGGAAGGAGGTGACCTCGTGTGCGCACAGCGTTCATTCGTGTAGAGAAGGAAGGCTCGGGCAATGACGTATTCTATGTAGATTGAGTGTGCCCCCCCCATTGTGATCGCAGCTTGCACACACAGTCGAAGCATTATTCTCCCCCATGCCCCCCCCCCCTCCACCATTATTTATTAGTCTCTTTTCCGTTTTTCCAACTCAATTCTGATCAAGGACCACATTCACATTTTTCCCCAGCCACTCTCTCTGATTGCATTTCTGGGGAGTGCACGGTTTTCGCGCACGTACACACGCGCGCGGGCACATGCACACACACACACGCACGTACACACACGTACACGCACGTGCGTGCGTGTGTGTGCGTGTCTATACCAATACCCGCCATTCGCAACTAAGTGACGGTGACATCATCACGGTCGCCTGTGCCAGGCCAGGTGCATACCCATGCACGCAATCACATGCGTGCACGGATATGCACACGAAGATGCATACACTCACGTGCCAATGTACGCGCGCACGTGCATAATCGCGCACGTGCAAACGCGTGCACAAACGCGCGCGCGCGCACAGATGCATGGTCGCACGCAAATGCACACCTACGCAATACGTGTACCAAAAAAACGAATAGCCTTAACAGACTGTTGGGGCAAGTGCTGTTAGCGAGCACCTATGAAGGCCGGAACGGTACAAGAGGGGGTGGGTGACCAGCACCACGCCCGACCGCCTTTGTCTCCCCAGTGGCGATGTTTACACACCGGAACCAGGTATTCATTTGAGGCTGAGTCGACCTAAGGGAGGCCCAGGACCGGGGCTTCCCTTAGATCACCGGTATTGACCGTGAGCGGGAATCGAACCCGGGTTACCAGGTTCATAGCGCAGCGCGCTAACTGCTACACCACCGCTCCCCAAATACGTGTACCATGCACATACCCACCCACCGCCCATCCCCACGAACAAAGACAGCGATCCGCGTGCTGTTAGTGAGCACCTTTGAAGACCAACACGGCACACGAGGCGGTGGGTGGCCAGCACCAACAGAAATGTTAGCCGCCGAAGAAATATGTAAACAATTGGACGCAAAATCAAAAGCTTTGGTTCTCAGGTGGCTGTGTTTTCTTTTTGTTCTGGAAAAATAACACCGTTGCGAATACCTCGAGCAAGTTTCATGCTTGTATCACAATTTAAATTATTCCTGTTAAAAAAAAAAGAATTCACTTATCTGCTCCACTATGCGAGCGTCAAGGCCATCGTGAGCGGAGCACCTGGTAAGCTGATGCAATGGTCGAACCCACGCAATGTAATCTAATGCGAGGGCAAGTCCAAAATATGCATTCCCTCCCTCTAGCGCCCGATTGGCGTGGCTTAGATGCTTGCAGTGAGAGATACATATCACCTGTGGGCCGTGTTGAATTTAAATCATAGGCCTCGCGTGGCCACGAAGAACGTAGGCAAGTAGATATTGTTTGCACCCTTGGGCAATGTGAGTCACCAGCCGACATTGCTTGCTTTGTTAACACAACTGTTCGGCCACACATGCAGCCATCGCCTGCTCCACCCATTTCGCGGCACTGATGGCCATGCATGTGCATGTTGAACTTCTTTCGCGCTGTACATAGCGATTCGCGCTCAACGGAGGTGCGCGGGAAGGACAACAAACTAGACGCACAGAAAGCATTTCTAACCAAATTTAGTATTCAATCGAGACTTAAAAATGCATCGCTCCAGCGGCTTCCACGGGCCATATGAAACCCTCGGCGCACTTTCCAGGCCGTGGGCCTGCGGTTATCCAACCGCTGCCGTCGAGAAAGCACAAGAGCAGCACCCCCGCGGTCACGTACCCACGCAGTTGAAGTCCTTCTCCAGGCGGCAGAACGCGGAGCAGCCGTCGCCATCACGGACCCCGCCATCGTCGCATTCCTCTCCATCGGACCTGAGTAGGGAGGGTGCGTTGCCCGGCGTTCCCGTGAAAATCACCCCCACAAGACGCGTTGGCTCATGCCCTGGAACCCCGCAGTCGCCAGAGTCCGCGACGTCGGTGATCGGATGATGATAGACGGCGTAGATTAGAATACCAAATTAGAATACCAAAACCGAGGTGACGAAGCTCACCTGTCCACCGTGCCGTCACCGCAGAAGGCCGCGCCGTGCCGATGAACGAGCGGAGGTGAAAACTCGGAGAAGCCCGAACCAGAGACAACGCGAACCTGGTAGGAGTAGACAGCTCCCTCCTCCACGTCCCTAGCGCAAAATTCACGGTGACACCTCTTAGATTAGCACGGCTGGCTACGTACAGTTCGAGATAAGTTAAACATACGTGCAGTATAAATAAAGCTTCTGATTTCTGACATACACTCAGGGTGCAAGGGGTAATTATTGTACTGTAAGTCACGTTCTTTTATTTTTTAAATGGTCAAAACCCTGTTCGTTTTCAAATCATCATTGCCAGCCATTGACTCCCCAAATATATCCACGATCAATTTACACGATTGTCGTTGTGGGTTTTCAGTATCACCTTGTGGGGAAGTGAACAGTGGTTGCTCAATGGAACAAGTCTTCCTCCACCATAGGAATGTGGAATTTCCACCACTGGCTCAGAACTGTAAACGGGATATGAGCACAGCCGCAATGCTGCTTTGAGTAGTTAATCACTTTGACTTTTATATTTTTTTGGGGGGGGGATCCTAAATTATCTCGCTTATGCCTCCCTCTCTTCTCTCATCTCTCACTCTCTCGGTGACCCTACTCACACACTCTGCTCCAGCGATCCAACCTCTGAAGTGCAGGAGGTCATTCCTACTCCTCTGCTGTCCTTAGGGGCCTGGAACCTCCCTCTGCTGCCCCTGGTATCATCCAATTGCTGACACCGAGGTAGAATTGCCACCTCATTTCTTTAAAATCAATTTTTGTGTTTAGTTTAGTGTGTTGTCCTTCCCCCGCGCCTCCGATTAGCATGGTCGGCTACGTACGGTGCGAAAGATGTTCAGCGTACTCGGACGTATGGTTGGGAAGATGAAAGCCGGGAACTTTGACGTGTCGGCAGAAAACCTACGCATATTGCAGGACAGTTCGTTTCAAGAGAGGCAATCCTTGAACAAACCGGGGCAGGTGGCAATGCGAGGTTGTGGGAGGTGCCTGGCGTTACAGCCATTCTGGGCTGAAAGCCAGGAACATAATACGGGTTTCTTTCTGCAACTTTACTGCAGAAACCACTCCTGCCTGCCACACCGCCCCCAACCTCCGAAGAAAACGAACCTCTCGAGACTGTTGCATGGCCACTCTTCTATCGCTACGACCACGCTTATTTCCGATTGCCGAACGAAATGCGTTATGAGGTCGCACTCGTTACACACAACGAGGCTCGCCACAAATGAACCACAACCCCTCGCCGATCTCGTCAAGGAGCGGAAACCGCCACGGCTTTTGGGCTAACCGTCGAACAGAGACGTCACCGCATCGCGTGCTTTCAGATGCGCTTCCTCGGCTGTCTGGAACGCTCTTCCTTCCGATATCAGGAATCCACTGGAGCTATGCACTTTTAAATGATCTAGATTGAACACTCATTTATATAGAACTGTTTTTTGTGTGTTTAGTTTGTTGTCCTTTCCCCTGCACCTCCTGAGTAGCACGGTTGGCTACGTGCTCTGCGAAAGAAGTTCAACTTACATACGTATTGTTCACGTGAACCTCACTCATTGATTCTTCCACAAATGTTGAGGAATTAGTCTACCGGACGCTGACCGTTTCATCTCGGCCATACTGTGTTCAACGACCACGCTGCCGGTCACACCAGCGCACTCACCCACTCATCCCCTCACTCACTCAGCCCAAACGCTCCCCTTGGGAATTCTCTTGATAAAGAACCTTACGTTCAAGAAACGTATCAAGTCATATGCATTACACCTTCATCCAATACAGCAGAGCTGTTTGTTGCTTGGGCCATGGCGATTTTTGCGTCATTGGGCCTGTGTTCAGGAACTGTAATTAAAAAAAAACTGAGCACATTCAGGGTTATTTGGTGTGTGTGTGTTTTTTTTTTAAACGGCTACGGTCAACGACAGGGAAAGCCTTGAAGCTAATGCTGCCGCTCCTTCTGCTGCTGATGTAGGTGTCTTTCGAGAGCTTGCCCTGGGTCAAAGCCATGCCTCCTCCCTACGTCAAAAGCGGGCGAGTGTAAGGGGCCATCCATTAAGTACGTGCGCATGGAGGGGGGAGGGGGGGTTAACCCAAATGCGTACGCATGCGTATGGGGGGTCTACTCACAATGTCCGCATAGGAAACGGGGGGGGGGGCGGTGAAGCCTCGATAATTTGTCTACATTGGCCTTCAAATGAGCCACAGTTCAGTTTCTCCAGCTGTCAGACCAAGTACAACCGGGAGAAGTGGGACTGTGGGAGAGGTGTCACTTGTATGCCACCGTACCCCTGACTGTTATCACGCAGTTCAGCAAAATAAGTAGCCAAGGTACGTAACTTAATTATTTAATGCAGCCGGCGGTGGACTGTCTGTTTGCTTAAACACGTTAATATTATTAATCCTTGATCGTTTCTGCGTGGATTAAATATCGGCCGTTCTATAGGATTCGGGGGGGGGGGAGGGGGGTACATCAGGCGTACGAAAGCAGTTGGGGGTGGGGGGGTGTAAAAAGTCCGCGTGCGTACAGGGAGGGGGGAAGGGGTCAAGTTTTGACAGATTTTTGCTTACGTACTCAATGGATGGCCCCTAATGGGTAATCAGAGTGGCTGTGGGACCTTGCTCTTGAGTCACTTCGCTGAGTGGCCGGGGCTCCATTGAAACTCGCAACACCGTCCTTGTAAAGTGGCTTCGATGGTTTCCAGTAAGGGCTCATTGTTCAATGTGAAATGCCCTACAAACGGTTGAGGTGCAGCCGCTTCGACTGCTCAGCTCACACCGCTGCCGGAGGAAGGGGCCTCCACTTTAGGGAGCTCTAGATACGCCCTCTACCACAGGGTACATATATATATTGTTTGCCCACTACCATTCCATGCTGGCCAGACGTCTGAGAAGTGTGTGGCAGTGCCCACAGTTGATCGCACAACACACGTGACCTGTTCATCGACTGACTGCGGCTGCAACCCATTTACGTAGCCGAATGGACAGAGGCGGAGATAATTAAGAAACATTTGTGCCATTTTCTTTGGTTCTTTCGGTAAAGTCACGTAGAATGAGAATAAAATAATAAATTGATAAAATAAAATAACACAATAATATTCTCACGACGTTTCGGCCACAACACAAGCGGCCTTCACAAGGTGAAGGGACGAGACTGTCTGGTAGGACAGCGCTGTCCTGTCTGAGACTGTCTGGTAGGACAGCGCTGTCCTACCAGACAGTCTCGTCCCTTCACCTGATGAAGGCCGCTTGTGTTGTGGCCGAAACGTCGTGAGAATATTATTGTGTTATTTTATTTTATCAATTTATTATTTTATTCTCATTCTACGTGACTTTACCGAAAGAACCAAAGAAGATGAATCCTTGCAGTCACGAAAGCTTTAAATCCAAATTTGTGCCATTGATAAAAACCGCCTCACCAAGGGGCATTGAATCGAAGCGGTGTCCCATGGATCGCTAGTCCAGCGTGCTCACCGTTACACCACGGCAGATGATGCTCGTAATTGTGACGTCATTTTGTTCCCGCGCTTTTTGTTGTTGTATTGCCACGTGCCTGTTACGCGGACGTGTCTGTTAAGCTCGTTTGTGCCTGTGGCACGTTCTTCTCTGGCGCAATGTGGTTCTCAAGACGCACGTTGTTTTTTTTTTGTATTACTAATATACTTTGGATTGTGCTCCCGAGGCTATGTTTTATTGGCGAGGGCCTCGTCGTAACAGTTATTTTTCTTGTAATTGGAAGTTGTTTTGCGTGAGTAATATGGGATTTTTGGATTCGAGGACGTGTTTTGACATAGTTTGTTCCTGTGGTCTTTAAATGTTTAATCTGCTGCGATTTAGATTTCAGTTTATTGTCGGAACAATCGTTCAATATTTGTGACGCACTCTTAGAAGCTTGAGTGGACATTGATGATGATGAAGACTATTATGATGATGACGATAATGATGATTATATATAGTTAAAAAGCTCTTAGTGACGTCACTCACAAAACAAAGTCAGACGCGAAAATGATTTGCTGCTCGGATGTGTGGTGAGTTGATGCTCATTTTCCGTTTACAGCCCTGAACCAGCGGTGTAAATTTCACATTATCATGGTAGGGGCATGTCTATCCGTTTAATACAACTTAACTTATCAATCCCGGATGGATAATATAATTGGCTGATTCAACCACCTATCAGTATTTCTAAAACCACATTGCATTGCACGAACTCGCATAGAATCCCACTCACATGGAGACCCATAGACTCGCATGAAGACTAATAGGCTAACACGGAGACTCATAGACACACATGGAAACTCACATGGATACTCATAGACTCACATGATGACTAATAGACTCACATGGAGACTCATAGACTCACATCTAGACTCATGGACTCACATGGAAACTCACATGGTGACTCATAGACTCACATGGAGACTCATAGACTCACATGTAAACTCATGGACTCACATGTAAACTCACATGGAGACTCATAGACTCACATGGAGACTCATAGGCTAACATGGAAACTCATGGAGTCACATGGAGACTCACATGGAGATTCATTGACTCACATGGAGACTAATAGACTCACATGGAGACGCATAGACTCACATGCAGCCTTAACGACACATATATGGTCAGATCACGACATGGCCTAACCTAAAATTAAATTACAAATCATCGTATGATTTGTACATATATCCATTCATCGACTCATCCGTCCGTCCGTCCGTCCATTCATTCATTCATGCCCCCTCCCCCCCCCCCCACCGCATTTAGAGCATTGGCCTCCACTCACCTGTCCACAAACTCGCGGCGCAGTTCCGAGACCATCGACGGCCACCGCCCCCTGAACGGCGGCTCGCGCGCCACCTCGTACCGCAGCGGGCGGCACCGGCGGCACAGCTCGCTCCCGGGCCCCGAGCTCAGCGCCGCCGCGTCCACCTCCAGCTTCTCGTCGAACGTGTGCAGCCTCAGCCCGGCGATCGCGGGCTCCTCGGCACCGCCAACGGCCATCGGCGGCACGCGGACCGTGAGCGGAACGTCGCAGGACACCTTGTGCGGCCCTAGCGAGACGGCGGTGCCGTTGGCGAGCAGCAGCACGAGGTCGTGGATGGTGTGGCCGCTGCGCGCGCTCACGTAGGTGACCCAGAGGGTGACGGAGGCGGCGGGGGTCGGGCGGCAGAAGGAGAGCTTGAGGGCGCAGCCGCTGGGCGGCAAGGGGCACGGCACGGACAAGGTGCCCCCCGGGACGCTCAGCTCAGGGCTCCAGGTGCGCAGGCTCGCGTCGCAGGGCGTCTCCACGTCGGGCGGGCCTGCCCGCGGGATGCACAGAGCGATGTTCGTGGCCGTGGGCATGCGGCTGTGGTGAAGAATGCGTGGCTCAGCGGTAGAGGGGAGCGGCTGGTAACAGGAATGTCGCGAGTTCAAATCCTGGCAGGGGATTGACTCGAACCCATCATTCCTATCGGGTCGGCGAAATAAGTGCCGTCGACGAAAGGAGTGGGGAATCTAATAGTGGTTGTCCCGTGGATAGACCCGCCCTCGCCATAGAAACGTGTAATTTCCACACCGGCTCAGGGGCTGTGAATAGGAGATGAGCATCGCCTCAATGCTCGTGTGAGCAGGAAATCCCTACGAGTTGTTCTCTTCATCAATCATTTATCATCGTAATCGTGGCTCAGAGGACCCAACAATGCAACGTGACCGTGAATCCTATCAGTTGCGTTGTGTTGTTATCGACATCTTCAGCCAATTAGCTTATCATGCACAATGATAACAATGATGCCATCTGACCACACCGCAGGTTAAAAGTAATATTTACACGTCATTGAATTTAATAACAACCCCCGAGTAAATTCAAAGCGCCATTGAGATTCAGATATACCAACCGTAAATACTATAGACTCAGACATATTCGTTGCATACTGGTTTAACACAGTTCTGGCTAGCCTATGTTTTGTTTGGCATTTTTATCACTTTTCATGTCGATAGTTTTTTTTGCTGTTGTTTCAAATGAACTCTGCCTCGCACCCCGCTCTCAATACGCTGGCCATTACAGTGTTATTTATTCTTTAAGGTGGCAGCAATCCATTAAATCCAGTTGCTTCCCCGTGGACGTAACTCTTGCACAGAGCCAGGACAACGTTGCCCTACTTGTTGAGTTGTATCCTTTGCTTAATGTGCGCTGTCGAGTTCATGAAATACGGAAGCAAGCAAGAGCGGTGCTTTTGGAGAAATGTACTTAATAATAAAAATGAGAAACGAGGTTTCATGGGTTCGATCGCGTAAATATAAATGTGTCGTTTAACCCGCCACAACATTGTGGGTTTACTCTCCAGCACACCGGTGTGCTGTACAAGTAACGAATTGTCATGTTTTGTTCACGTGACAAACCTTACTAATTGGCGGTGTCGAGTGGTGGCGGGTTAAACGACATTTATATTTACGTGATCTAACCACAAAAAACTATTTCATGGATAATATTGGTCGCGAAACCCGAAGTGTTACACTGCATATCGCACGCGATTATACTCATGTGTATGATGGTAATATGATCAGTAGCTTAATGTCAATATCGAGTGATGCTCGCCATGACGAAAGGGCTTCAGGAGAGAGTTTGTGTAGTTTTTGCTGTTTCTCCTCTGTTGGCTTACTATTTGGGTCCATAGTTTGGTTGCATGTCCACAATTGCACAACAGTGTCCTGTCTTTAATTCAACATTCATGGGAGATGGCAGCCTCCTCATGGTGGTTCCGTCTGTTTGTCTGTTTCCACGTTGTCTTAAACACAACTAATACCGTCAACTTGCCGAAATGGCCGCCGTCAATTTGAATCGAGACGTCGCATGCAAAGACATCGGATAAGAAACACGAATGCTGACAAAGAAAATGGAACAAAGGTTGAAAAGTACAAAAAGAGGCACAGAGAGAGAGAGAGAGGCACGCTGGTAATTTGACAAACGGAGGAGCAGATGGAACAAAAACGCAAATTAGAGACGTCAAATGAAGAGTAAGTGAGCCGAGGGCAGGACGCTGTGCCGGGGGGGGGGAAGGGGGGGATAACGGACGGACAAGGCAAGTGACATAATGGCAGACAAAAGAGAGAATACGACCACCACGGAGATGGAGCGATGAGACCAGCTCATGCGCAGGCGCAAGATGGATTGTGGCGTCGCAGGACCGTGAGCGGTGGCGACGGCGTGGGGAGGCCTTCATCCAGCAGTGGAGAAAACATGACTGTTTATGATGATGATGACTCTGCTTAAACACATATATTGAATTCCACACGCCTGCAAAGGTCGTTTTAATTAATCTTACATACGTATAAATACGTAAGCGGATCGTGTAATTTACACATAGGCTTATTGACGAAACATTACCTTGTTACGGTTAACAATAATAAGAATATGTTTCAGCCCTCTGTGGAGTTATTGCTGGATGAAGGCCTCCTCCCATGCCGTGTGGATTTTTGTGTT
Source organism: Petromyzon marinus (assembly GCF_048934315.1). Lineage (NCBI taxonomy): Eukaryota > Metazoa > Chordata > Hyperoartia > Petromyzontiformes > Petromyzontidae > Petromyzon > Petromyzon marinus. The sequence continues at coordinate 6,526,014 of NC_133716.1, read as the reverse complement.
TCCTTTCCAACTTTCAAATGCAACTGGGCGTAAATGAACGTCGGCAGTTTTATCCGCGTAGCTTTCAACGCTTGAGACTTATATGTCCCCTCCATAAACGTAACGGATTCATTTCGTTTCATATCGTGCAAATAATTTATATGTGCGCACCACTTTCCGCCTTATTGAGCGATCCTCTCCAATAAAAAAAGATCATTCACCGCTCTCCGACCCACGATTTTTTTTTTAAATGCCTCATTCCATTAAAGCGGAACAACTTACTCCGCGCGGCGCGCGGATACTTTGTTTACAAATGAGCCGGCGGCTCGCGCCAAGCACCATGAGAAATGAACGACGTTGTCATCTGCCGTTGAGACAAAGGGCCGTGACCTCCGACCTTTTGCCCTGCGGAGTTCACACATCCCCCCCATCCATCCCCACCCCGCCTACAGCTCACCATTCGATGGCAGCAGACAGAGTTTGCTCGTCGCCCCTTTTGCACTCCGCCACTGCACGTTTGTTCCTCAAATTATCCTTCATCAAATGAATACAATTTAAATGTTTAAGAGTCTAAGTGATGCCCTGCTCAAATGAGCACTGATGGTGGTGCTCATTTTCTGAGCGTGTGGCGGACAATTCACGTTCATATGGCGAGGGCGAGTCTATCCATAGGGCAACCACCGTTGATCTCCTCGTAAAGTTGTACCTATTTTATCGACCCCGTGGGGGGATGATAGGCTAAATAAACCCCCAACCAGTAATTGACCTCAACAACCTTCCAATTTCGATTTAAAGATTTCGTGACTGCAATGATTCATCTTCTTTGGTTCTTTCGGTAAAGTCACGTAGAATGAGAATAAAATAATAAATTGATAAAATAAAATAACACAATAATATTCTCACGACGTTTCGGCCACAACACAAGCGGCCTTCATCAGGTGAAGGGGGCGAGACTGTCTGGTAGGACAGCGCTGGAGTGAGAGAGCCACGTTCAGATCACGGCTTTTAAGCTGTGTGAGAGGAACAAAGAGCCTTGACAAAGGGATTCGCATAAAATTTAGCATTGAAATGGCTGAATGATTAGCTTGTGACTGGTCACAGAAATAGCTATGTTAAAAGTTAAAGCATACACATCCGCAGAGGCACCCATTGTTAAAAGGAATTAGCATAGAATTTAGCATTGAAATAGCTAAGTTAAGGCATACACATCCGCAGAGGCACCCCTTGACAATGGGATTAGCATAGAATTTAGCATTGAAATGGCTGAGTGACTCGCTTGTAACTGCTACAGAAATAGTTACGTTGAAGTCAGAGCATGAATATTATTGTGTTATTTTATTTTATCAATTTATTATTTTATTCTCATTCTACGTGACTTTACCGAAAGAACCAAAGAAGAGGAACCTTCCAATTGCCAATCACTTTATCGCTCCATACAAATTAATGGTCATCGGTCAGAAAATATCGGGGGGTGGGGGGGAAGGGGGAGGAGGCGCGGAGGGTGGCTACAGGGAGTCGAAGCAGACTGCGCGTATATCTTTTGTTCGCTAATACAACCGCAGTATTAACCGGGGCGGGCGCAGGGTTCGAAACCGCTAACCTCTGCACCGGCCAACTAAACGTGGAACATTGGGCCCACGCCGACGCCGCGTGTGTCGCCGGGGCGAGGCGGGGGGGGGGGGGGCGATGCTCGCGAGAGTGCGCGGTGTGTCCACCTTCAGCCTGCCGTGGGCTCCAGTGCCCCGAGGGGTCGCAGGGTCGCGGCGACGAGGCGTTGCACGCGTACTGCACCAGCTCGCCGTCCTCCCCGCACTCCTCGCACGGAACACCTGGCTCCCTGGGGCACACACGGCAAGGGGGCTCGGCACAGGGCCGGGAAAAGCCGGATCCCGCCGAGCTGTGCGGCGGGTGCCGACCGCGGGGGTATGCGGGTGGGAGCGGGATTTGTGTTCGAGGCGGCGGACGGTGTCACGGGTTGAGAGGTTCTGTGAACCTGTAATCGAGTGCGAGCGTTTCGCTTGAACAACAAGGGACAAAAAAAAAGATGCGTTGATGTGGACGCGGGCGGCGAAGGAATGGAATGCGTCCCGAGAGGAAGACGTCCTCCTCCTCCTCCTCTTCCTCCTCCTCCGAGGAGATGGAGCGAGGAAGTCAGTTCACATCCAGGTTCTGAGTAGATGCATTAAATGTGAAATTTACCCCCCCCCAGCCCCCCACCCCCCCCCCGTTGCTTACCTTTCAAAGACCTGTCCACTGATGGGGGGCATCCATCGCAGGCTGAGGAAGTCGATGCCCTGTTGGTGAACCCGCGGCGCCAGCGGCACGGGCGTGGGACCGGCCTCCTCCCTCCAAGTCTCGTACACCATGTCCAGGTAGCAGTGCATGCGCGCCACCTGATTCGGCGTGAATGAGCTGGTGCAGTCGTCGTCTGCCGGCGCAGGGGGGAGTTGGGGAAGGATTTTAGAGGCGGTGGTGCGTAGCGCGGCGGTTAGCGCCGTCCTACGGGCTTGGCGACCCGAGTTCGATTCCCGCTCGCGACCACCAACACCAGTGACGATTATCTGAACCGATACCTGGGCCTCGGACTCAAATGAGTACTTGGTGCGGGGAGACAAAGGCGGCTGGGCGTGGTGCTGGCCATCCACACCCTCGTGTGCGGTTCTGGCCGTCATAGCTAACAGCACTTGCCCCAACGTTCTGTTAAGACTATACGGGGGGATTTTTGTTGAACGAGGTGGTTAGTTCGCTGGAGTTGCGGTCCAGAGGTTGCCTATTCAATCTCAAAGCATATCAGGAATTAAAAATCATTCGTCTCTGAAGAACCACGACGAGGTCATGAGGTGTCATCAACATAACAGGCGGGGCGTCACGTAAATGTATCGGAGAATAAATATCGCAGAATACAAGCATTGCCACCACGGTGCAATGGTTCGCGCACTGGACTTGTGATCCAAATGGACCCGGTGTGGGAGTTGAATCACTGGCCAAGTATTTTAAATCTCCGAATTGTCATCACGTTAATTTCTCGTAAGGGGCCGTCCATAAATGACGTCACGCGATTTTTGACGATTTTTTACCCCCCCCCTTCGTCACACGGCGTCACAAAAAGTCAGACCCCCACTCAAATATGACGTCACAAATCTCTGCCCCTCCCCCCCCAAAATAAAAAAAAACATGCTTCAAATCGCTTTAAACTATTGCCATTGTAGTGCGTATTTAACGTGGCGCTGCACTCTGATGTTGTAGGAGAAAACGTTTATTAAAAAGTATATTTAATTAAGTAGAACGTGTTGTCTATATTTATTTAAAGTAGCGCATTTTGATGTGACGTCACATGTCTCAAACCCCCCCCAGTCACACATCGTCACAAATGTCTGATCCCCCCCCCAGGTGCGTGACGTCATTCATGACGGCCCCTAAATTTTTGTCTGCATTGGAGGTCCTTCATCCAGCAGTGGATTGATCATGGCTGACAATGTTGATAATAATTTGATCCTGTATTTCATTCGTATGCACTGATGTCGAACCCCGTTAGATGGTGATGGGCTAGGGTCTCCCTTGAAAAATAGCATTAAATTAAAGGTCGTGATTCCTTTGTTTATTTACGGTGGAATTTTTGGAATGCATTGGCCGTTGGACCTCTGTCAGCGCTTACCCCATCAGACAGGAATCCATGCAGCTGCCAGAGCTGGCGTGAGATCCCAACTCCCGTGTATCACTACAATTACAATTGCAACCACATTACGATTTATGTGCATCTAGAAAGTTCAAGATTCAATTTGCCACCTCCTAAATCCAGAGGCACAAACTGCCACCACCCAACAGAAATTTTCCAAAACGGTCACCTTTGCATAATAATGTAAAGCTACCCTATTCTGATGTAACTTCACAAAAACGTGAACGATAATATATACGTGCAAACGTAACCCAGATTCCAAAATATTTTTTTACGTCTAATTATAACAAAAATGTAAACTATTTTGCCCTTTATATTTGCCAGCATTAGAAGTGCCTGTTTTGAGCCAAGAAGGAATCCTCATTGGGGGAAGAAAAAAACACTCTTCCTGAAGAGAAGTGAAAGTAATACCATGAAAAAAATCATCATCATCAGCAGCCATGGGCAATCCACTGCTGGATGCAGGGTCTATAAGCCGCCGCCATATCACGATCCTGCAATGTCAAAATCCACCCAGCGCCCGCACACTGGCTGATTGTCTAATTTAACCGCTCCACCTCCTTGGGAGACGTGCTCTCAGACCCCATTCCATTCGCCATGCAGTATGCGCTCAGTCTCGAATGATCGAGAATGACTCGGAGGCATGAGGAACCACAGACAAGCGGGAAATGCGGCCACGCAATGAGCCAGTGCCAAGTTTCTCCTCAAGCTCTGCAATCCTCTCTTTATTGAGTTTATACCGGGCCAATCGATGGGTGTTTATACGTGTGGGAGGAGGCCGGAGCACCCGGCGAAAGCCCCACACGTGCGAGCGGGCAACGCTCTCTCCCGCAAAGGTGGAAGGGGTGAGGTCCATGATTTTGGTGTTCCCGTCTTCGCCATGGCAAGCCAGGGTAGGGGCACCCCCCGGTCGCAACGGCATTCGTTGCGACAACCACCGTAGCTGCGATCACAGCCGCGCACAGCCACCGCCGGCCCAGCTGTGCCGAGCACGCCGTCGGGCACGCACCGGCGTAGCTCATGTAGTTGTGGAAGGGGGCGTCGTAGAAGCGCCTCGCTCCGCACATGTCCTTGCTGTCGACCTCGGCGTCCCCGCAGCCCTTGTGGCGCGGCACGGGCGCCGTGTCCTCGCAGAGGTCGCCGGTCTCGAACGACGGCTCCACCTCGAGGCACGGGTCCCCGCAGTGCTCCACCTCCGACACGCCGCGGAAGACGTGGTACAGGCCGAGCGCGTGGCCGATCTCGTGGATCATGGTGTGCGTGTGGCCCGGCTTGCCGTAGTACGTCGGGTTGAGCGCCATGCCGCCTGCCGCGGGAGGGAGGGAGAGAGGGAGGTGCTCGTCGGTGATGAGCTGGCCCGTTGGGTTTCAAACGGAAAGCGTGAATCTTGTCGACTGTCCCCCCCGAACCCCTAAATAATTATATGGGTCAGGGTTAAGGGTCAGTATGAACTAAACTTAACTATTTTAATTTTACCGAGTAACGCCCACTGAGCTATACAGCTCTTTCTCAGAAGGGACCCGGCCACAAATGATAGTTCAACGAAGTGGCTTATCATGCGGAAATGGATGTACTCAAAAATGCATGTTTCTATATGTGTTGGGAAAAACTCGAGGACCCGGATAAAAATCCACGCAACCACGGGGAGCAAATGCAAACTCCAAATATACATCAGGCGTCAGAGTTGGTGTCGAATCCACAACCTCTTGTATACCAGGCGAGGTAGTTAACACCGTGGGGGTGTCACGGTGGCGACACATTAAGTAGATAAATGGACCATCTGGAATCTCTTATCTAGGCCCAATTTTCATATTTTTCCCAGATTGATGCGACATCCCTACCGCATACCAGTAGGGATGTCGGATTCCCCCGACTGCCTTTTCATTCCTACACCTTCTGTAGAGTGAAATCTGCACCTCCCACCCCTCGCAGCCAGCCACCGCACGCACCCCACCGCTCACTTGCTCACTGCTCACCCAGGTGCGTGAGGGCGTCCTTCTCCCAGGGCCACATGGCAACCCCCGCCAGCACGTCGCCCAGTGACGTGGGGAAGTAGACGTTGAGGTGGGTCGCTCCATCCAGCCTCAGGGTCTCCTTGAGGTCTTGAACGCTGAGGTAGGCCCTGCGAATCGTCGAGCCACCGAGATGAGCATACGAAGCACTTGATTATTATTTTTGTATCTTAGATTGAAAACTAATTCCTTTAGGGCTGCTTTTTGTGTTTAGATCGTCCTTCCCCGCCCGCCCGCACCTCTGATTAGCACGATTGGCTAGGGTGCGAAAGAAGTTCAACGTACTGTACATACATTGTTGCATGCTTTAACAGCAACAAGATCAATCAAAGTCTGAATATTTCTTAACACTGGAGGAATCTGATGAGCTATAAAGCTCTTTTTTTACAGACGTCGTCACGGCCGTAGCCGTTATCGCCGCCTCCCCCAATGCTCTCCGTCCCCTGTAAGTTCGTACAGCTGCTGGACACATTGGGCATAATATTTTGTTGAGAGTCAATCAATCATAGGGGCCGTCCATAAATGACGTCACGCACTTGGGGGGGGGTCAGACATTTGTGACGATGTGTGACGAGGGGGGGAGGGGGGGTTGAGAAACGTGACGTCACATCAAAATGCGCAACTGTAAATAAATATAGGCACCACGTTCTACTTAATTAAATAGACTTCTTAATAAATGTTTTCTCCTACGACATCAGAGTGCAGCGCCACATTAAATATGCACTGCAATGACAATAGTTTAAAGGGATTTGAAGCATGTTTTATTTTCCAAATTGAAATATGGTTTTGAGGGGGGGGGAGCAGAGCTTTGTGATGTCACATTTGAAGGGGGGTCTGACTTTTTGTGACGCCGTGTGACGAGGTGGGGGGAGGGGGGTCAAAAATTGTCCAAAATCGCGTGACGTCATTTATGAACGGTCCCCTATGCAGATCAATCATGGTAGCTGGTCTTTGTATCCCGGACCTGAGCAGAGGTGGGGATTCAACCGCATGAGCAGCTGAGGGATAGGAGTTCCGGACTATGGAGGTAGCATAGAAAAATAAGTAACCTCTCACTGAACGAAGGTTGGACTGGAGGCTTCGACGAACAGCAATGCTATAATGTTTGCGATTTGTCAACGTAATAATCATCGTCACTACATTTTTAACAGTACCTTTCGCATACAATCGTAGAATCGTGCTTTAATTGAGCAAGAGAACAGGTGAAGAGAATGACCCAAAAACAGGCAGATCCAAAATATGATACTGTGAAGTGAGAGTTGATCTTTCACTGCAACTAAGCAGGTTAAGATTATATTCTTGGTTCTTTCGGTAAAGTCACGTAGAAGGGAAACAATAAAATCATAAAAATATAAAACAATGAAGTTATCACGACGTTTCGACTGCAACACAAGCAATCATCACCAGAATAATTCCCTCATCAAGACTCTGCACCGTAGAGCCCAATGCATATCCGACCAGGAACACATAGGCAGTGAACTCAAGCACGTACACGAAGCTCTTAAGGCTAATGGTAACTCCGACTACACAATCCGCAAAGCTACCACTCCAACCATGAAGAAGGACCCTCTTGAGGTGCCATTCAAAACCATCACTTTACCCTACATTGTGGGGATCACAAAAAAGATCTCCAAAATCTTGAATAAACACAATATCCAGGTCCGATTCAACACATTACATAAAATCCGTGATCTGGTTCCGTTTGTAAAAGATGTGATTCCGGACATACAGTACCCTGGCGTCTACAAACTAAGTTGCCTCTGTGGTAGTAGCTACATTGGAGAAACCAAACGACATGTCTCGGACCACATTCGTGAACACAAAGCAGACCTAAAACACGGTAGGACCAACACCTCGGCCGTGGCAGATCACTGTTGTAATTCAGTAGGGTCACATGACATTGACTTCTCCAAGACAGAGGTTCTCTGCAAGCCATCTGGCTACCATGAGAGATTCATTCATGAGGCTATCCACATATACAAACACAGAGACAATTTCAACCGAGAAGATGGATTCTGGCTTAGCAATCATTGGAAGGATTTGATAAACCATTTCGGGTCTTAATTGATTGTTCACGCTTACGATGGCTTTCAGACCGCATCCATTATTTTCGTCTCCCGCCTCTTTTCCGGACATAGATGGACTCGTCCATCTGAATAACTGCCAAATCGCTCTCCGTGGTGCTAACGTAAAAAAAACGCCACTTTTTTCAAATTTTCTTGCTGTGGTTTCCACACCTGATGATGATTGCTTGTGTTGCAGTCGAAACGTCGTGAGAATTTTATTTTTTTACATTTTTTATTATTTTATTGTTTCCCTTCTACGTGACTTTACCGAAATAACCAAGAATATTAATCCCTGCAGTCACGAAAGCTTTAAATCAAAATTCAGGTTAAGATTGCTTAATGGCGAATCACTTGGCGATGCTGCTGCTGCTTTGCCAGTTGCACCCAGGCAGGAATAAAAACAAAACTAAACACATTTACCAATAACATGTATTGGCAATATTCCAAACAATGGCCCTTTCTCGTGGCACACGCAAGAAGAAGGGATATTTCCCAAACCGTCAGATATTACACATATATATTTCCATTTAAGGCCGCGTTATTGACGAATATGTAAGGGATTTCGTTTCTTCCTTTTACTCATTGCCAATTGGTTTATCATCTAATAATAGAAGAAAATACACGCCTAACGGACGCATCCTGCAAATCCTCCTTGCATGGCTTTCGTTAGACGGTGATAAATATTCGTGAAGGTGGATTTCTGCTCTCATTACAGACAGCGGTGCCGTGTTCTATGATCCATCATTAGGGGTGGCAAGCATTTAAATTAAATCTTGATATTTAATTTTCCTGCACCGTTAAATCAAACAACCAATTTACCTCGGTCGCCGGCAAACTTGATTTGGTTTAATTCTGAGCAGCGTGGCAATAAAACGTCTAATTTTAACACGTCGGACAAATACGTTCAATGTCGTTTCGCGGCAAACCGCGTAAATAAACCCAAATAAAAAAATTCGTTAACAAATGTTACGTTCACGAGTCCGCTCGTATCAAGTCATCGGCCTGCTAATTTATTTTAACGCCCAACATAATGCTCAGTGTGCTAGTTGTCAATGTTAATTTTTTTTACGAGCTGGAAAAATGCAAGAAGCAATTTGGAAAAATTGTAAAGCAGAAAAATGTACTCGTTCACATCGCAGGCGGCATGTAATTTTATTTTTGAACACTAAAAAAAAGTATAGACATTAGACGTGTCCCGTGAGTTAAAATAGCGCATTACTCAAATGAACGAAAAAAAACATACAGCACAAATGACGCAACCTCAACCCCGCATCTGCAGTGTGGCAAACGGTCTAATCGCCTTCCCCTAAATAGTAGTCTGGGGAGGTTAAACACATCACATTGTAAAGTAAAGTAATTACAGAGCCTGTGATATCAAACATCGTGCGTTCGCATCTTTCATCATGCGTCCCATTCTCCACCCCTTGCTGCCTCGTGGTCTCGTCGCACCCGGTGCTTAAGGGGCGCCGGGGGAGACGTCGATGCCGCGCGCTGTCTGGGATTAATAGGGCGCAGCGGCGATCTTAAGCAACGCGCGGGGGGCACGGAGCGACGCGTCCTCCCTTCCGTTGGCCGACACTATTTCAGCCCTCCGAGAGACTTCACCGCCAACCCCCCCCCCCCCCCCCGAGCAACGATCTACCGTCTCGCGCTTATCCGGACGGGGACCCCCACCGGTGCCCGTGAATCAATGCAGCTCATGCTTACTTTGTGTTATGTATAAAATTCTATCGCGTCGAACTCAAAACCCATATCTCAGTCCTTGCCTATAACATCTGGCAGTTCCCCCCCCCCCCCCCAACGTTTATTCAAGCAAGCCTGACTCTGCCGATGAGACACACCGTATGTTGAAACCGGTCCAGAGTTTTCTCACATTGAATCAATGCCGCTGAAGCTATGCACTCCGAGAAAACCGTGGGGGCCAATCGGTTGCGAAAAGGTCAACTTTCATTTCATTGCGCGGTGAGACAGATACACAAAAGGGGAAGCAGCGGCGATGCGGGCGCTCGGGAAGGAAGAGGAGAGAAAAAGGAGCGCCTGAAAGGACAAAGATGAGAATGCTGAGATGGATGTTGGGAATATCTCTAAGCAGGGCTGAATTTCTCATTCGGAACGCTGCGAAGCTGGCAAGGTACTACCACAAGAGAACAAAGGTATGCCTATCCATAATAACCTCAAATACTAAGCAGACGATATTTATTTGCCCCTCGCCTTTTAAAACAAGGTCACGATATACGGTTGAAGCAGGACAACCGGATCGCTCGCTCACAGATAATATTGTGACTCCAGAAACACGCGGTACACGCACACACACACGGATAACAAGAAAAACGTGCCGGTTGTCGTTTTTCTTTGTAATTCAAGTAACTCTTTATTGTATTTTAGAAACTCAATTGACCCTGAACTTTGTTTATTGTTATGGCAGCTCGGACACACGTGCCGAGACGTTGATCGAGCTTGTATTGAAGTCCGTACAGAGACCGCGCACCTTCGGAAAACTTCTTTGGCCAACAGCTACGGCCGACCCATCACAATAACAGTGAGTGGCATCAAATTTTGATTTAAAGCTTTCGTGACTGCAGGGATTCATATTCTTGGATCTTTTGGTAAAGTCACGTAGAAGGGAAACAATATTTTTTTATATATATTTGTATTATTTTATTGTTTCCCTTCTACATGACTTTACCGAAAGAGCCAAGAATATAAGTGAGTGGCATCATTGAGTGAATGCCTCCTTTCGTCCGGGGGGATGGGGATGACGGTGGATTAACGTTTGAGAGCTGAGGCCAAGTTCAAAAAGTAGTGGCCGCGAGTCGACGAATTACGCGCGATGTGCTAAATGAGCACCCTTTTTGCGACGCGGCGGCTGCCAGGTTACAGGAACACTCACCGCGGATCCTGAGCCTCGTTCCGAAAGCAACGCAGACGTTCAGTCGCGGGCGCAGAACACCGCCCGCGCGTGTGCCGTGCATGGTCGCAGCTGCCGTGATGTCTGCGTTTCGGTTTTTTTTTTGGTTTCGTCGCTCACTGGGATGACGGCAACTCGTTCGCGATTTTGTCAATCCACTTTGGGCGCGCGAGCTTTCTCACCACCTCCTCCCGAGACGCCAGGCCGCCAACATCGTCAAAGAAGAGGAGGTCCAATACCCTGTCGAGGGGCTCACCACAGCTTCCTCTAGTGGAGGCCCTTTGCGTCAGCGGTGGCGTCAGCAAGGCATTGCGGTGATGCCCCTTTGCCCTCATAGCCTCATGCACGTGATGTATTGGTTATAGGCGCAGTGGGGAGGGGGGGAACTGTTGTTTGACCATACTTCACCACGCCAATTAATGTACGCGTGGGGGAGTGGGTGGGGGGGGGTAAAGTGTGGGTACAACCAGCTCTTGCACGACATCCAGCCAGTTTGGGCTAGTGGGACAATTCCCTTTGGAGTGGGGGCGGGATGGGGGGATTGGGCTCTCAGAGAGAGGTGTGAACAAGCAATTGCAGGGCTGCACCTTTGCCTTTTAAAAAAAAAAAATAACAAGAGCCCGGTAAAAGGCACGAACAGTCATAATAAGGGAGGGAGGGGGGGGTACAGAAATTCCGTGGACAACCGAAGTCCTCACTCGGTGCTCCTGGGCTCTGTAAAGGGCATGAGGTTGGGCTCACTGCCCCGCCTCATGTAGGGACTGTGAGCAGTGGGAACCTAGAGGGGATTTTTTAAAATATATATTGGGAAGGTAAGGCAAAGGGAGGAGGAAGAAAAGTAAAAGGAGTGCGGTGGGGGGGGGGGACAACTTTAATTTAAAAAAGAAAACCCTGCAGTATAACAAACGTATGGTCAGTTGTGATGGCGTGCTTAATATATATGGGTGGTTCAATCTTGATTTGAAGCTTTCGTGACTGCAGGAATCCATACTCGTTGGTTCTTTCGGTAACCCTTGAGCTAACCCTTGAGCTACACCCAATTCAAACCTTTTAAAACAGTCTGCCTCAGCAGCAGACCATGCTTTCCCACCGGATGACGGACGCTTGTGTTGTGCCCGAAACGTCGTGATTTATTTTATTTTATACCTACGTGACTTTACCGAAAGAACCAAAGAGTATAAATGGGTGCCGCAGTGGCGATATTTTATCTGCTTCGCCTGGTATACAGGATTGAATGGGTTCGATCCTGACACTGACCGCTGTATATTTACAGTTTTCCCGTGGTCGCGTGGATTTTTGCTCCGGGTCCTCCGGTTTTTCCCTCCACATTTCGGGTGAACTCGCGTCCATGCTATTTGGCTGCCGTAATTTCCCACGTGATGATACGCCGCTTCGTTGAGCTATCACGTGTGGCCAGGTCGCCTCTGAAAAAGAGCTACATAGCTCAGTGGGCTTTACTTGGTAATATAAACAAATTGTTTAGCAATAATATATATAAATGGGATACGGTCATCGCGCCGATGAAAATGCAACCCGATCGATTACATTCCGTCACAGGGCCCCCGCCGACAACGAGCGCAGGTGACACGGCCAGGGAGGGTTCGCGTCCCAGTTGCGTGGCTGGCCGGCCCACCGTGACGAAGCCTCGCCCAGCGCAGTGCCACGGGGTCAGCGAGTCCAACGGGGTCACGGCTCCCATGAACCGGCGAGACAAGGGCGTTTTTTGGCAGTACCAACCGGGATGGTAAGTTACGACCGGTAGCCACCGCGGGCATCGTCTGACCTGGGGAGTGTCCACCAATTGGCAGTGTCCACCGTCGGGTAGTGTTTATCAAGGGAAAGTACGTATGTGTGTTGTACGTTTGTTGGACTTTTTTCGCACCGAACATAGAAAAGCGTGGAAGTGTCCACAACGGGCAGAAAGCTTAGAAAATAAATTTTCTTTTGGTTTTATAAACAAGCTTCATATTTAGTTTCCATATTCCATGGATGTTTCATTATATGTTACGAGTTTTTTTTATTCTTTTCTAAATTATATTCTTCATCAAACATACTATGGTACCCTTCTTGAACATTTCTTTCATACGAAGCTACTGCGGGGAACTTGTTATCATACATTTAGCAAAAACTTTTGCCACCTGCTGCGGTACCAACAGGCCATATTTGGACCAATGGCTCAAGGTAATCAACTGCAATACATTTCCGCGTGATAAGCCACTTGGTTGAGCGATCATTTGTGGCCAGATCACTCCTGAAAAAGAGCTCTTTGCTCAGCGGGCCTTACCCGGTCAAATAAATATAGTTTTTTTTCTTAGACGATTCACAGGATGGGCAGGCACACACAAAACAAATATGCGCGAGGTTGGCTCAAAGGTCAGAGGGGTGAACTAGCACCCCGCCGAGGTGCTGACTTTGAACGCAGGCGTCCAGCCAGCCGCCTGTAATTAAACCGGGTTTCAACGGGACCCGCCGACTCACATGAGACACCCACAGACTGAAATTTCGGAAACCAACCCAGTAAACGAGCGCGAAAAAAAAGAAGAAGAAAAAAAAAAAACCCCCACAATGCACCTGTGCGGCGAGTCGGGGTCGAAGCACGTCCGCGCGACGTCGGTGACGGCCGGGTCGCAGCAGTCGCCGTTGTCGTAGCGGTAATTTTCGTTGTTGCACTCGGGGTTGCAGCGCCCGTTGGAGGCGCCCCAGTGGCAGGCGGGCGGCCGCTGCGTCAGGCACTCGCCGCCGTCGTAGCCCGTGAGCGTGTGGTTGCACTCGACCTCGCACGCCCCGTTGCCGATCTTGCTCGCCTCGCAGTTCGCCAGCACGACCCGCCGCCGCAGCCACGAGTCCGCCACGTCCTTGACCGTCAGCTCCCAGGTGATGTTGTAGGGCTGGAACGCGGCGTTCAGCTCCTGCGGCGGTGCGTGGGGGTGGAGGGTGGGTGGGGGGGGGGGGGGGGGTGCGGGAGAGGGGTGCCATGAGATTTGGGGTGGAATTCATGGATTGTTTGTCCGTAGATGATGAATAACGGATTTCAGATCAAGATCAAAACGTAACTCCCGACCGTGCCTCCACATACAAATAAAACAAGTCCACTGTTCTGAATCTACGGGACGTATCTGCTATCCAGACCAACACATTCGAGGGAAAAATCTGTATGAATAAGCAGTCCCTGGGCCGGTTTGCACCACCTCCTGGGGCACACTACTAACGGAGTGGGTCTCCGTGGGCTTGGCATGGCACGGTTGGCATCGACTCTGGTGCAAGGAATGAAATGGGCCTCGCCTCTTCATTGCCAAACATGACGAGTAGAGAACGTAGGCAATGTCGATATTTGAACACGTGAGGCTTTTGCGACCAATATTATTCAGAATAAAGGTTTTTGGGTTAGATCGCGTTATTTATAAATGTGTCGTAACCCTCCACCACCCGACACGGCAAAACGGTAAAAAAGTGTCACGTTTACAAAGGACAAATAGTTCAATACTTTATCCCACCGGTGTGTTGAAGAGTGAATCAACATCATTTGAATGTGAGTATGACGTTTCGCTGGTAATTACATCCAGCTTCATCGGGCAAACTGCCCGATGTTGATTCACTCTTCAACACACCGGTGGGATAAAGTAGTGAACTATTTGTCATTTGTAAACGTGGCACTTTTTTTACTGTTTGGCCGTGTCGGGTGGTGGAGGGTTACGACACATTTATAAATAACGCGATCTAACCCAAAAAAATCTTTATTATGAAAAACAAACGTTTGCGTGGCCAAATGAAGCGAGGAAGGCAACAAGGATAGCTCGACACACTTCATTAGATGTACCGCAGGAGAGGATAACGGAGGCAACAAGAGGTGGCTGGGTGGCTTGGGAGTCGGATACCAGGTCAAAACCACTGAGTTGGCGTTGCTGAGATTTCACATTTGAATCTGGATTTCAGCCACGTGTGATTTGACTTGGTTTTAAATTCCAACGAGTTTATGTACAACTGCACGGGCTCTTTCTTGGTTGTGCTGTACGGCTCTCCGATGTGTTTTCGGGTTGTCACCGCTTTGCGTTGCTCGGCACGATGTCCGACTTTGCACTCCACGATTAGCTACGTACGGTGCGAAAGACGTTCAACGCACGTACGTACGTTTGATGGCGAGTTTAAACCCATGCAGATTAGGTAGCAACTTAATGATGAGATATGACAATGAAGAAAGGACAGTCGGGCATTCACAAAGCTTTCGATTCGATCTATTTTATCGAGGTCTCAATGTTTATTCTGATGGAGCAGCACAGATTGTGGAGAAGTTAGCTCTATTCCGTGGTGATGCAATGATGCATGCGGTGGGAATAAACGTTATAAACCCCCTTTGTGTATGTGTGTTGAACTTCTTTTGCACCCTACGTAGCCAACCGTGCTAATCCGAAGTGCGGGGAAGGACAACAAACTAAACATCAAACGCGATTTTAAAGGAATGAGTTTTCAATCTAGATTTAAAAGTGCATAGTTCCAAGTAGCTTCCTAATTAGCATGCTCTGGAATACTTATTGGGAAGCCACTGTGTATCTGTCAACACAAACAAACGAGCGGAATCTATTATCAACAAGCTACGGTTTCAGTCGAGAGAGAGAGAGAGATATTTATCCCAGAATAAAACACTGATTATATCTTGTTTATAAGACCCGAGTGGCACGCGGTGACCCTTGACATTAAGCGATGCCGCAATCGCAGGGCTAATGCCGTCCCAGTAATAGTCTACGGGGTGAGGTAGGGAGCTTAATCCGTTTATTTTTGTTTCTTTCCAACGCACGCGACCGACCTGCAATGTCAACCATTGCGACATGTAACGTTGTGGCCCCTGATGGCGCAACGTCGCATCGTTAATACGGGTCGGTTGTGTCCTTTGTAAAGTCGAAGGTGCGCCGCTTGATTGTGAAATGGCCGCGCAAATTAGCGTGGCCGAAATGACATTGGCACATGGGAAGTTATTCGGGCGCTGTTGCTGCATGACAAAACGAAGGTAACATCTTTTTTAAATCTAAGTTTACCGCCACGAGGCTCAAGGGTACAATTTTAAATGATGAAAAAGTCAACGTGCTATGCTCCTGAGTTGTTTACAGACCTGAGCCAGCGGTGGAAACTCTGTGACAGGGGTGAGTCAATTCCACAGAACAACCACTGTTGACATTCCCACGGAACTTTACTTAAACCACCTTGCAGGGATGATGTGCTGCATCGAACTGATGGAGAATTGAATTTGAAACCTGTCGTTCTGCTCCTAGCAAAGTGGTGTCGGCGGTTTTAACACGGACTACCGCTCGCCAATCACCACATCACCGCCGCATCACCACCACCAACCACCACCGCCTCGCCAACGCCGCACCCACCCGGTGCTGCAGCTGAATCTGCTCCTCCGTCACCGTGGGATTCGACCGGTCATCCTCGTGCACGTTGATCACCCTGTAGCGCACCACCTTGCCGCGCCGCAGCCACCAGTGCCGGTTGTAGCTGCCGATCACCCCCACGTCGTCGCACACCGTCTGCCCGCACGTGGGCGCGAAGAGCACCGGCCCGTCGCTCGGGGTCACGCCGGGGTCGTCGGCCTCCTCCCGCCGCGGGAAGCGGCCGTCCTTCGCCACGGGCTTCCAGCGCTGGCGCAGCTGCTCCACGGCGCTCTCGCCCATCACCAGTCCCGGCGGGTCCGCCCCGCACAGGCTGAGCGGGACGCCGGAGCGGATCTCGCCGTGCGTCCGAGCGACGCTCCACAGGCGCGGCGCGGCCACGTGGCCGCGGTAGCCGCCCAGGGGGTCCGAGCCGTGACCGCCGAGGATGAGCGCCTTGCAGCCGACGGCGCGGGGCGAGAAGAGCGGCCCCCGCTGCGCCGTCCCGCGCGCCACCCGCGCGCCGTCGACGTACAGCGACATGGCCCGCCCGTCGTACGTGGCGGCCACGTGCGTCCAGACGGCGGGCTCGTAGCGCGTGCGGGCGAACACCATGGAGGAGGAGCGGGCGCGGTCGGTGCGGAGGCTGAAGAAGAAGCGAGAGGGGCCGACAGCGCCGCCGCCGCCGCCGCCGCTGTCACCGTGGGACTCGTCCCATGGGGCCAGGCCGAGGGCCCAGCCCTTGTCGGTGGACACGTACGAACACTCGTCAAACATCCCTACAAAACACCATCGCTTACGGTCACGATCATCGTCGTCAGCAGCAGAAGTAGCAATAATCAACAGCATTGCAACAATGTAAATCTGACCGTTTGCAAAATTCTATTTTGACATACTGTATCCAATTTTTTGTTCTGAATCAAGAGCAGAGACGTTAAAAATGGGGTGCACAGCTTTCAAGCGACCGGCACATCCGAGGCATGATTGTAGTTATACCCAGCTGTGATCGAGGGAGCAAGGGAGAGAGAGAGAGAGGGGCACAGGATAGAGGAGAAGGAGGGAGAGAAAGCCTAGCAGGTAGAACAAAACTCGGGGTTGCTTGAAAATTCGTTGCGAGACTCACAACCTCCACGCTGGTCCAAATGTTTTCCGGATTTACGTTTGAATGTATAAGTCAGTCCACCAGCTTATTGGTGTTCTGGACCGATATTATCCCAAAAGCGTTCGTTTAAGGCAGCAAAACACTGGACTGGCTCTGAGCGTTCTGGGTCTCATTAGCAGAGTCAGGCCTCTTATACAAGTGACCATTACTGTGGATCAGTGTTTATGTTAAGAAATATTACAGTTTTAATGTTGATGACAATGACGATGATAGTGACAATGACGTTAGGACTGGGGAATCTGAAGATGATGATGATGATGACATCAAGGACGGTGGCAATGCCAGGGGCGGTGATGAAACAGGAGTTAAGTAAAGTTGTTGCAACTGTGTGCCATTTATTTATTTGCTTACGTTAATGCCACTCTCTCCCCGATGAACTTTCGAAGCGACACGTCAACAGGGGATTGATGTACGTCTCCGTGCTTCGAGCTGTCAAACACCCAGCAATGTTTATCTCTCAGGCGCAACTTTTTTCGCTCATAGTGTTGCGCCTGTCTCGCCTCGTATCTGGACGGACCCGTCAGCGGGCGTCACTTTGTGACATTTGAAACTTTCTTTTAAATTGGATTTCCGCACAATGCAATTTTAACAAAAGGTTAGAATATTTGCTTCAATCAGATACGACGTTCACAGCGAACTAAAGTCATTTTGCAGATGGGGTTGGCAAAGTTGTCACTTCATGACTCTGAAAAAGAGAGACGTTTTGCTGAAGGTACGAGGAGAAATAATATTCTGCCTTACCACTGTCTCGTGCCAGCCTGCCAGGATACTGCCACGCACGTACGATGGGATGTGTGCGTGTGAAGCAGATGCTTTTTTTTGTGTTACCAGCTTTTAAATTCATGTGGGTGGTTAGCGCTACGCTGTGCTACTAACCCGGCGGTCCGAGCTCGATTCCCGCTCACGGCCAAACACGAGTGACGATTATCAGAACCGCGCCTGGGCCTGCCCGAGGTCGACTCAGCCTCAAATGAGTACCTGGTTCCATGTGCAAAACAATTCCACTTGAGAGGCATAGGCGGCCCAACGTGGTGCTGGCCACCCACCCCCTCGAGTGCCGTGGTGACCTTCATAGGTGCTCGCTAACAGGACTTCCCCAAGAAGTCTGTTATGACTCTTTGGGGTATGTGCATCTTGTCTCCTTGTGTAGGGCCCCAAACGGGGTGCGGAGTGGTGGTGCAGTGGTTAGCACACTATACTCGTGCGCTCACTCATTCGGTCGCTTACTCACTCATTCACTCACCCTCTCACTCACTCGATCACTCACCCATCCATTAAACTGACCTCTCACTCACATGCTCGCTCATTGTCTCATTCACCTGCACGTTCACTATATCTGATTATTGTTTCACTCAATGCTGAGTTAAAACTTGGGATTTTGCAGGCAATACATTGATCGGTATTTGTTTATGGGTTAGGCCACGCGGTGGTAGTTTTATGCCAACATTCCGAGCATTAACCCTCCACCACCCCGACAACATTGTCACGTTTCCAAATATAGTGTCATCAACTTCTGAAGCGATCAGTAGCACCAAAGGAATCAAAACTTGAGTTGCACCGATTCATTAATACGGCTAATAAGAGTGTGGACTACCTGATAACCCCACTAATTTCAAATGATTATCAGGTAATTCACTTGTTGGCCATACAACCACAATGGAGCCTATAAAGTGATAGCACCTCAGGTGGTTCTCACAAGTGAAATGTCCGATCGTCACGGACCACTGCCTTTGAAACTCCGTCCAGAGTTACACCAGCCACGCTGCCACCGTCAAATCTTTTGAGTCAAATAAAAAAACACAACCCTCGTGCCGTATTGATTGGCGAATGGGTTTTCATAATTGTCAGAGTTCTTTTTTTATCGTGAAATTCCCTGGGACGGTCTGCGTGAAGTGCGCTGTACGCAAGCAAGTTGCATCGCATTGCGTCTATCGCATCCGCACTGGTGTTCAACCACCACGCTGTGGGTCGCGATCACTTCCCCCTTTAATCGCGAAGCTTTCCTCCTCTTCGCTGATCCACTTCGGAATTCCCTCCCGTCCCGTCGACTTCTCTTTCGCAAGTTCAGTGGGGGAGGGGGGGGCACTGCGCTCCACAAACAAAAAATCTTTCTACGAAAAATCAAGCCCTGGTCTCAACTCTTATCTATTACCCATTCAACGGCGCCGTTCGTCGCTGGCCTCTCGGCATTTTGGGCCATTTGCGTAATTCATTTAATATATTAATATCCAAAAATGTAAATAAAAGTGTATGGTTTCCCACACCGCGCTCTGCCACTCGCTCGCTCGCTCGTTCACTCGCTGCACTGGTTTTCACCAGGGCAGCCCGTTAGCAGGGTGATTGATACGGCAGATGCGGTGCGATGCAGCGCTCCTTGTGAGCATTCCGCCACCGTTGGCGTCACGCGCCCGCGTGCAATCGAACGATCGTTCCGCCACCACCCCCGCTTCCTCTCAACTCCTCTTTCCAGACAGCAGGGAGAAGGCGGGGAGATATGGGTAAAGTGGGCTTTGGGGAATAGGCGTAATTTCCCTGCATTGCGTAAGAGATTTACCTAAAGCGAAAAGACATGTGCTTTAAAATTGAGTTTTTTTTTACAGCGGTTTGACTGCACTGGGCTACGTTGGTTTAAGTTATGTAATCCCAGAACGGCATCTGTGTCTGTGTGTGTGTGAGCACGTGTGAATGTGTGTGCGTGTGTGTGGCTGGATGTGGTACCAGCTACACTAATGCTTTCCACTTGAGCTGTGAAAATGAGTAGATTAAATAGATTAACACGCTCAAAGTATAATGAAATACTTTGCTGTGATGTGATATGTAGGCTTTCATGCCCAAAGTTATGATTTATAATTGGTTTATTTTGGGTTAGATCGTGGAGGTATAAAGTCAATATTTTTAATTATAGCCCTCCAGCACCTGACAAAGCCCAAACAAAATGAGGTTGTTAAACATAGAAAACATTTTGCTTGCTTTTCAACATTCCAATTTGCCAAAAAAAACGAATCAATTAACAATCTGATTTCATTGTCCGTATTGGGTGGTTGGAGGGTTATAGCCTAAAAATAAACATTGTACCTACACGATCCACATCACAGCCAATCGAATCATTCGCCCCCAGCCATCCGATTCGTCGAGCAATCACGCCGATCATTGGAAGGGTCACCGATTACTTAAATAATCCGATTTCCCAGCTCTTACTTGCAGCCGATGACTGGAAACACCAAATTGGCCCACGACGGGTGCTTTTTATCAAGACTTACCCCGACGGTACAACCAGGATTAGTACTACCCGGTAAACGTTGCCAACGTTGAGCAAACGTTGGCACGTGATTAAAACCGTTTTGCCCCAACATGTTAACTGGGAAGGGCTGCATTTGTCGTATTGTGTTTGCGAGTCGGCCGGGCGCGGTGCAGGCCACCCATCCCCATCGCGTGCCAAAGTGTCGGCCTTCATAGGTGCTGTTCGCAAACAGCACTCGCTCCAACAGTCTGTTCAGGTCCATGCGGAGGATCTTCGTCTTTTGTCGTTATTTTTCTGGGTGACTTTTCGGGAGTGGTGACGTAGGCGGTTAGCGCGCTGCGCTACGGACCCGGCGGCCCGAGTTCGATTCCCGCTCACGGCAAACACCAGCGACGATTATCTGAACCCGGTCATGGGCCTCCCCTAGGTCGACTCAGCCTCAAATGAGTACCCGGTGTGGTGTGTAAACATCACCACTGGGGGAGACAAAGGTGGCCACCCACCCCCTCGGGTGCTGTGCGGCCTTCATAGGTGCTCACTAAGAGCACTTGCCCCAACAGTTTCTTACAGGTTATATGGGGCGGGGATCTTTGTCTTTGGGTCAATATGGATACTTAAGTTAGAAATTCATATATAGACACGGAAGGTATCTGTTTCCTTGTTTATTTTTTCCTAATTTACCGCCGGTTGCGTCTTTGTGCGTTCGCGTACACGCATGGCGCACGACAGGGGCGATGTGGGAAACCGCATCATCAATCATCAAACACCATCAATAATGATAGTCATCACGGCCATCATCACTCACAGCACTTTGACACCGTAAATCATTACGTCTAACTCGATGTGAGAGTAACCTGCGATGACCTGAGTCTGTGTCTTATTTTTTCCCCTAACCCCCCCCCACCCCGCGGTGGCATTGTTGGTTTGGAGGCATTGAGGGTTGCCACCGTCACCCCACTCACACGCGGCTGTGATAGGGCACGGCTCGGACGTTCAGCTGTCTTCTGTGGCACGGCGCTTTAATCAAAGGGCAAGCACTGCGCCACGGCCGGGTCACTGGGAAGCCGCGATCGCGTCGGGATGACGGAATCGATCCCTTGAGCGAATATTGACTGCCGAACGTCGACATGAGTGGCTTCTGCTACTTGGGGGGGGAGGGGGGGGGGATACTGTAGATTAGATGCCAGGTTACGTTTTTTTTTCTTTCTTTCTTGAAAGCCAGAGGAATGCTCCCGTGCTCGTGGCGGTCAGCGCACTGGACTCGCGAGCCAGAGGCCGCCGGTTCGATTCTATTTCCCGGCACGGCAGTTGAAACGATGGTGGCAAGTTTCTTACATCCCTCCACCCCTACCACGACCACCGCCACCACCACCAGCACCACCACCACCACTGCCTTTGTCCGCCCAGCTTCATGAACGGGTGAACCCGCAGTTAGTCGATCGGCAGGTCGCAAGCATGCGGTGGGGTGAAGTGTGGGTAATCGCACCTCCTCCTAAGCAGAGTTGAGTCTGGATAATGCTCGGATGGGCAAACCACCTTGCACAAGATAGGCGTCGTGGGCTGCGGGGATACTTTGCGGGCAGCGATTAACAGCTTAGAAAAATCCATAGCCGCGTTGTATTCCTCTGCTCCGATGTCTACACAACTCCCTATGTCGCCAACCTGCGCTGACCAGCATGATGAAATGTATTGCAGCCAAATATTCTGAACGCGTGATGTTGGTTCTAAATGTGGAGGGAAAAACCAGAGAACCCGGAGAAACATCCACGCAACCACGGGGAGAACACGCAAACTTCAAATATACTGCAGGCGTCAGGCTCGACATTGAACCCACGACATTCTGCATACAGGGCGAGGGAGTTAGCATCTATGCCACGGTGGCGAGATCGCAACTCCCTTCCAGTGGGCGTCGAGGAGATGCCATACCCTGGCTATCCAAGAGAGGGCATTACAGCAAGTGGACTAATCGCCATCTGTTTCCATCTGTACGGGCGTAGAGTGTTGCCTCCTAGCACTGGGGTTGTGGGTTTTCTCCGGGCGCTCCAGTTTCCTCCCCACCCGTGTACTAAGATGTTTCCAGCCATGAATTGGCTGAATACATCTTAAAATAAAATAAAAATCTAACACCGCACGACCCTCCCGGAAAAGAGTCTTTAGACTTTCGTGGGTAAATAAAGAATCAGTAAATTAGTGAGGATTGACAACAAGGGGCGTAATAGTTACACCACAGTGTTGGGGGAAGCAGTGTGAGAGTGGTTAGTGCACTGCCGCTATGAACCCGGCCCACCTAAGTTGGAATCCCGGCCATGTCCAAATTATAACTGAACAAGATCCGGGCCACCCACCCTAACCACCTTAACCAAACCTACACTGACCGGCATAGCGAAGTATGGTCAAACAACCTCCATGAATAATAAGTGGGCGCCTTCATCCAGTAGTAGATTGGCAAAAGGGCCCTGAATTGTTGATCTTAAGATCGTTATACATTACTACACCTGGATGATTTGAGATGTATTATTATCATTACCATCATCAAAAGCAGCGATGCAGAGTGCAGGGGCGCTCAATTAGCGAGCCTGTTCTCATGAGTGTCAAGTTGCTCTCATAAAGACACGGCTATCAAAACTTTAATATTTCACGAAGCTTGATAAATAAACGATGAGCGGCTTGGGTGACTCTGAGACGCATAATGTACTCGCCCCCCCCCCCAACCTCCGAGTCCATTCCTGCCCGGTTTGAGTCCTTTACCATCGTGAGAGCATCACGGAGTGCGCCAACCTGCTCATGGAACGGTACACCGATTCCTACCGCGTACAAGTCTGCGGCTGCACATGCGGGAAGTAGCGTTGTCGTCGCCCGCGCAAAACTGCATCGCACAAACGCTGAGAGAACACAAGCACAGGCCGGAAGGCGGTGGGCATGGCTGCTGCCTTCCAACAATTGCCCAAAGCATCACTGTCCTCGATGCGTTATGATTTCATTGGGCCAATTAATGAGCGCTCGTGCATACCGGAGGAAGCCGGAGCACCCAGAGGAGGCCCACGGGCACGATGTGCTGTTCTCGAGTTGTTTCGGCATGATGTCCCCCCCCCCACCCCCACGTGGAGCTTCTTCGGTTCTTTAAGAGGCTCCCAACACGGATATCCCCCCCCCCCCATCGCTCGTGCTTTGTACTGTGTTCTTGATTAATTAAAAAAGCAGCTCCCAGCACATGGAGCGAAACGTCGGACATCGAGGCGGACAACAGACAGCACAAGCAGACGCATCACAGAGCTATCCTCTGCTTAGTATATGTGAATGTTCAGAGATGCCAAGGCCTTTGCACGGTAACGAGTCTTCATTACTAACAAAATAGTGTTCAACCCTTTGGTCAGTCCGCTGATGAATGAAGGCCTCTCCACACCGTGCCGGTTGTGGGCGTTATTTAACCATACTTCACCACTCCCTATTAATATTAGCCATGGCCGGGAATCTAACTCAGGTGGCGAGCTTTGTTGCGTAGTGTGCTAACCACACGCCCTTATAATTGTTAGAATGTTTCACACGGTGCGATTTCCATCGTTGCGTTGACACATTCGAATGTCCTTTCTGTTCTGCCGTAATTATTTAAACCCAGGTCTCCCTTGACAAAAGAAACGTTCGGTCTCAATGGACCCCACCCGGTCGTATATACAGGTCGTCTATCTAAGACTCGCAAACTCAGTCTCTATCATCACCACTTTCGTGGCTATGATATGATACCTTTGGGGAGCACAAGATCAAATCCTGTTACCTGTTACTCTTTGGGATTAAGGTGGCGGACAGGGCCAGTGTTTTTGCTTTGATAAAAAATGTACATGGGAGGTGGTCTGGTGATTCAGAGCTCGCACCGCTGCTATCTTGAGTTCAAATCCAGATTTCAGCCACCTGCGATTGGTTCTCGATTTAAGTAAAACTCTGGTCTCGGCCGAGTCACCAACTGCTCGCATACGCAAACGTACACGCGTTCGGAGGACCTGGAGACTTTTTGCAAACTATGGTGAGGTTACACAAAGTTCTCAAGGTTGCAGCGAGTTGATGGGCTCAACCCGGTCAACCGACGACTACACGAAAAAAAATAACAACAACTATTTTATGTTTTATAATGTTTCATCTCTTAAAATTAAACAAATTAGTTTGATGCTCGTGGAACAAACGATTTCATAGCAATGTGTGTGTGTGTGGGAAAGTGTGTAAATGATAACAACAACAACAGGCACCATGTGCATGCTTTGTATGCAGCTGTTCTAACTGACAGTCGTCGAATTCATTTCTGGGAGATTTCCAAATGGATTCATCTTCTCACGACACGATGCTGACAGCAGCGTAATTGTAATAATGTTGGAGGGGGGAAAGAAATTAACGAAAAAAAATGTCAAACAGCACCCCATGTCTCATCGCAAGTAGAGAGGGTTCGTGCTCAGTAGCAGCGGTAACGGCCAGCAGGTGTATCGATTCAGGTCCATTTGCGCTGGTGAAAAAATATATATATACGGCGCTATTGATTGCGCGGGAAATAAATTAACTCCTCGAGTAGTGACGTCATGTTATGGCGTGTGCAAGAAAAAAAGCCTTTCAAGTTACGGTCAAGAGGCCTTTGCAGATGTCACCGTGACATCACGTGTATGATGCTCTCCCGAATGCAGCGACATCACCACGGTGTTCTTCTGGCCGTACCTTTAAATTATTATTTATCCCTCCACCCCTTTTTTATATTAATTAAGCCCCGGGAACACAAGTTTGCCTGAACAGCAGATATAATTCAAAAGTTAAAGCAAACTTGCAAAATAAAATAAAAAAAACCTCATAACCGCATCTGAAGACACTTTTTACCAAAGATTCCAAAATACTGCGTTAGCAAAGTGAAGTGGGAGTGGGTGGATTGGTGAGTGGAGAGGAAAGGTGAGGGCAAGGAAACGTGGGAGAGAGGAAGGAGGAGCAACGTGACAGCGGGAGGGCCCGGACTAACAAGCCAGGGACCTAACAGCAACGAAACAGGGATGCACATATCCACGTACGACAACGCGCCGATGGTTTGAGATGTCAGCCAATCGGTTAATATTGCGGTGTGCATGCAACGCGAGATGATTGCGAAGCATCGCAAAATGTGATGCTGACGAAGTTGGGAAACCCAAACAGCGAAATTGCCTCCATGGTACGCGGGCCCTCCTATGAGCAAATAAACCGGGTAAACAATCATGCCCTCTTATTTATATCAAGTTGAAACATCACCGAGTCTCAAGACTAGCCAGGGTATGGCATCTCAAGGAGGCTTTTCTGCATTGGGATGCTGAGATCAATTCCATTACTGAGAGTTTGGCTCCATGCGGGAGGTAACCGGAGTACTATGCCCAAGCACGAGCGGAGGGACAAACACTCAAATCTCTACACAGACTCAACAATTCATCGCCTTACCAGAACCTCCTGGCCACCTCAGCAATGCATTATCGTTACCACGTATCTCCTGGGCTCCTCACCGCCTAAGCCTAACAACATCCAGTATTCATTGGGCAGTCTCTCTGCTACGTACTTCCGAGATCTCACGAGACCGTCCGCATAATACAACGCTCGCGAATGAAGGCGCTGTGGTTCGTGGGCGGTGAATGCACCAAAACACAAATCCACCGTAAAATGTTACATTCTCAACACGTATGGGTCTGAGCTATATACGCTTAGCATGATATAATTATTAGTACAGTTCTTCATAAATGCAATCGCTCCCTCTCCTACCTCCCCTCCCTCCATCTAGCCTAGTGTGTGTGTGTCTGTGTGCTTGCAGACTGACCTGCCAAGAGATATCAAAAGGATGGCTGAGCGCCAGTTAAAGGTATCCTGGCAAGAGCCTTGTCTGGAGATGCTCCTGGCTTGCGAGCCTCCCCCACCCCCTCCGTAGATGCCACGTAAAAGCGCGGTCGTTACATCTCATCTCAAATAAAACCCAAACGGCGAGTGCCCAGCTCCTTTTACACGTGGCCATAAGCGGTGACGCGAGGCCAGTGTGTAACAAACATTGTTTGGGAATTCCTCTTTGTGCGGTTGTTTTTTGTTGCCAATATGTTAACAGACTCTGGACCGGAGATTCTCAAATTCCAGAGGCCGCTTGCATGAAAGTGGTGACTTAGTGGAATGTTTTCTCTCTCTGTAGTTTGTCATGTGGACAGACAGATGAAATTGACGAACTATACAGGGGAGAGTCCACGGGATGCAGCCGTAATGTTAATGGCGAGCACACTGAGGTTTGCAATCCATGTGAGCCACGGCAGAAACTGGTAGCCAACTAAGGAACCTCCAAAGATAGGAAAAACCTTAGAAGTGGCAATTAGTTTAATGGCTAACAAGGGTGTATGATCTGATTACCCACTCATTCCAAGTGGTTTGACATCATTCACTGTTGTTGGCCACATAGAGACATTGCAACCACTAAAGCTACGCCACAACAGGGGGTACAAACAGGTGAACTGTCTGCTTGGGGCTCATGGACTACAGCAATGGTGCAAGTTTCCTAAAAAAGCTGCGCCCCTATCCAAGTGGCAGTATAAATGGGTAACGGCAATTGATCGGTCCACAGGTCACGTGAGGTGGGTTAAAGTGTGGGGCCCTCTCACCTCTGCCAAGAGCTCTCCGTAGCGCAGAAGAGTAGGTCAAAGTAACCTCGAGAACAGCTCCCTCGAGCGAGGCCCTTCCACAAAACGGTGGCGTGAGCAATCAATGCCCCCGACCGAGAGCAGACATTGGATGCCGAATTGTGAATAGGAAGCGAATTGTGCAACTCTCAGCTCGAGAGGTCAAACGGGTTCTCGTGGTCACGACGCTGCGTGTTGTGATAGAAACAAATAACGACGTGGTTTGTGCAACTGGCCACAAACTCTCTCGCTCTCTCTCTCTCGCCCCTCCCGTGACTATTTGCGCTGCCGCTGCTTGTTCTTTATTTCGGTTCAACGCAAAACACAGTGGATGGCGCCGGGGGGAGGTGCGTGCTTGAGGTGGACCGGCGCTTGGGAGTCTATCGCTTGCCCTGCTTGGGAGTCTATCGTTTGCCCTGCCTGGGAGTCTATCGCTTGCCCTGCTTGAGAGTCTATCGTTTGCCCTGCTAGGGAGTCTATCGCTTGCCCTGCTTGAGAGTGTCTCGCTTGCCCTGCTTGAGAGTGTCTCGCTTGCCCTGCTTGGGAGTCTATCTCTTGCCCTGCTTGAGAGTCTATCGTTTGCCCTGCTTGGGAGTCTCTCGCTTGCCCTGCTTGAGAGTCTATCGCTTGCCCTGCTTGGGAGTCTCTCGCTTGCCCTGCTTGAGAGTCTATCGCTTACCCTGCTTGAGAGTCTCTTGCTTGCCCTGCTTGAGAGTCTATCGCTTGCCCTGCTAGGGAGTCTATCGCTTGCCCTGCTTGAGAGTGTCTCGCTTGCCCTGCTTGGGAGTCTATCGCTTGCCCTGCTTGGGAGTCTAACGCTTGCCCTGCTTGAGAGTCCATCGCTTGCCCTGCTTGAGAGTCTCTCAGTTGCCCTGCTTGAGAGTCTATCGCTTGCCCTGCTTGGGAGTCTATTGGTTGTGTCTACTTGGGAGTCTATCGGTTGCCCTGCTTTGGAATCCATCGCTTGCCCTACTTGAGAGTCTATTTCTTGCCCTGCTTGGGAGTCTATCGCTTGCCTTGCTTGAGAGTCTCTCGCTTGCCCTGCTTGGGTGTCTCTCACTTGCCCTGCTTTAGAGTCTATCGCTTGCCCTGCTTGGGAGTCTATCGCTTGCCCTGCTTGGGAGTCTATCGCTTGCCCCGCTTGGGAGTCTATCGCTTGCCCTGCTTGGGAGTCTCTCGCTTGTGTCTACTTGGGAGTCTATTGCTTGCCCTGCTTGGGAGTCTATCGCTTGCCCTGCTTGGGAGTCTCTTGATTGCCCTGCTTGGGAGTCTATCGCTTGCCCTGCTTGGGAGTCTATCGCTTGCCCTGCTTGGGAGTCTATCGCTTGCCCTGCTTGAGAGTCTATTGCTTGCCCTGCTTGAGAGTCTATTGTTTACCCTGCTTGGCAGTCTATCGCTTGCCCTCTTTGGGAGTCTATCGCTTGCCCTGCTTGAGAGTCTATCGCTTACCCTGCTTGGGAGTCTATCGCTTGCCCTGCGTGGGAGTCCATTGCTTGCCCTGCTTGGAAGTCTATCTCTTGCCCTGCTTGGGAGTCTATCGCTTGCCCTGCTTGGAAGTCTCTCACTTACCCTGCTTGGGAGTCTATCGCTTGCCCTGCTTGGGAGTCTCTCGCTTGCCCTGCTTGAGAGTCTATTGCTTGCCCTGCTTGGGAGTCTCTCACTTGCCCTGCTTGGGAGTCTATCGCTTGGCCTGCTTGGGAGTCTCTCGTTTGCCCTGCTTGGGAGTCTATCGCTTGCCCTGCTTTAGAGTCTATCGCTTGCCCTGCTTGAGCATCTCTCGCTTGCCCTGCTTGAAAGTCTATCACTTGCCCTGCTTGAGAGTCTATCGCTTGCCCTGCTTGATAGTCTATCTCTTGCCCTGCTTGAGAGTGTCTCGCTTGCCCTGCTTGGGAGTCTATCGCTTGCCCTGCTTGGGAGTCTAACGCTTGCCCTGCTTGAGAGTCCATCGCTTGCCCTGCTTGAGAGTCTCTCAGTTGCCCTGCTTGAGAGTCTATCGCTTGCCCTGCTTGGGAGTCTATTGGTTGTGTCTACTTGGGAGTCTATCGGTTGCCCTGCTTTGGAATCCATCGCTTGCCCTACTTGAGAGTCTATTTCTTGCCCTGCTTGGGAGTCTATCGCTTGCCTTGCTTGAGAGTCTCTCGCCTGCCCTGCTTGGGTGTCTCTCACTTGCCCTGCTTTAGAGTCTATCGCTTGCCCTGCTTGGGAGTCTATCGCTTGCCCTGCTTGGGAGTCTATCGCTTGCCCCGCTTGGGAGTCTATCGCTTGCCCTGCTTGGGAGTCTCTCGCTTGTGTCTACTTGGGAGTCTATTGCTTGCCCTGCTTGGGAGTCTATCGCTTGCCCTGCTTGGGAGTCTCTTGATTGCCCTGCTTGGGAGTCTATCGCTTGCCCTGCTTGGGAGTCTATCGCTTGCCCTGCTTGGGAGTCTATCGCTTGCCCTGCTTGAGAGTCTATTGCTTGCCCTGCTTGAGAGTCTATTGTTTACCCTGCTTGGCAGTCTATCGCTTGCCCTCTTTGGGAGTCTATCGCTTGCCCTGCTTGAGAGTCTATCGCTTACCCTGCTTGGGAGTCTATCGCTTGCCCTGCGTGGGAGTCCATTGCTTGCCCTGCTTGGAAGTCTATCTCTTGCCCTGCTTGGGAGTCTATCGCTTGCCCTGCTTGGAAGTCTCTCACTTACCCTGCTTGGGAGTCTATCGCTTGCCCTGCTTGGGAGTCTCTCGCTTGCCCTGCTTGAGAGTCTATTGCTTGCCCTGCTTGGGAGTCTCTCACTTGCCCTGCTTGGGAGTCTATCGCTTGGCCTGCTTGGGAGTCTCTCGTTTGCCCTGCTTGGGAGTCTATCGCTTGCCCTGCTTTAGAGTCTATCGCTTGCCCTGCTTGAGCATCTCTCGCTTGCCCTGCTTGAAAGTCTATCACTTGCCCTGCTTGAGAGTCTATCTCTTGCCCTGCTTGATAGTCTATCTCTTGCCCTGCTTGAGAGTCTATCGTTTGCACTGCTTGGGAGTCTCTCGCTTGCCCTGCTTGAGAGTCTATCGCTTACCCTGCTTGAGAGTCTATCGCTTACCCTACTTGGGAGTCTCTCGCTTGCCCTGCTTGAGAGTCTATCGCTTACCCTACTTGGGAGTCTCTCGCTTGCCCTGCTTGAGAGTCTATCGCTTGCCCTGCTTGGAAGTCTATCGCTTGCCCTGCTTGAGAGCCTATCGCTTACCCTGCTTGAGAGTCTATCGCTTACCCTACTTGGGAGTCTCTCGCTTGCCCTGCTTGAGAGTCTATCGCTTGCCCTGCTTGAGAGTCTATCGCTTGCCCTGCTTGGGAGTCTATCGCTTACCCTGCTTGAGAGTTTATTGCTTGCCCTGCTTGGCAGTCTATCGCTTGCACTGCTTGAGAGTCTATCGCTTGCCCTGCTTGAGCGTCTCTCGCTTGCCCTGCTTGAAAGTCTATCGCTTGCCCTGCTTTTGAGTCTATCGCTTGCCCTGCTTGGGAGTCTATCGCTTGCCTTGCTTGAGAGCCTATCGCTTACCCTGCTTGAGAATCTATCGCTTGCCCTGCTTGGGAGTCTATCGCTTGCCCTGCTTGAGCGTCTCTCACTTGCCCTGCTTGAAAGTCTATCGCTTGCCCTGCTTGAGAGTCTATCGCTTGCCCTGCTTGGGAGTCTATCGCTTGCCCTGCTTGAGCGTCTCTCACTTGCCCTGCTTGAAAGTCTATCGCTTGCCCTGCTTGAGAGTCTATCGCTTGCCCTGCTTGGGAGTCTATCGCTTGCCCTGCTTGGGAGTCTACCGCTTGCCCTGCTTGAGAGTCTATCGCTTGCCCTGCTTGGGAGTCTCTCGCTTGCCCTGCTTGGGAGTCTATCGCTTGCCCTGCTTGAGAGTCTCTCGCTTGCCCTGCTTGGGAGTCTATCGCTTGCCCTGCTTGAGAGTTTATCGCTTGCCCTGCTTCAGCGTCTATCGCTTGCCCTGCTTGGGAGTCTATCGCTTGCCCTGCTTGAGAGTCTATTGCTTGAACCTGCTTGGGAGTCTCTTTCTTGCCCTGCTTGGGAGTCTATCTCTTGCCCTGCTTGAGAGTCTATCGCTTACCCTGCTTGGGAGTCTCTCGCTTGCCATGCTTGAGAGTCTATCTCTTGCCCTGCTTGAGAGTCTATCGCTTGAACTTGCTTGGGAGTCTCTCGCTTGCCCTGCTTGGGAGTCTACCTCTTGCCCTGCTTGAGAGTCTATCGTTTGCCCTGCTTGAGAGTCTCTCGCTTGCCCTGCTTGGGAGTCTATCGCTTGCCCTGCTTGGGAGTCTAACGCTTGTCCTGCTTGAGAGTATATCGCTTGCCCTGCTTGGGAGTTTATCTCTTGCCCTGCTTGATAGTCTATCTCTTGCCCTGCTTGAGAGTCCATCGCTTGCCCTGCTTGAGAGTCTCTCAGTTGCCCTGCTTGAGAGTCTATCGCTTGCCCTGCTTGGGAGTCTATTGGTTGTGTCTACTTGGGAGTCTATCGGTTGCCCTGCTTTGGAATCCATCGCTTGCCCTACTTGAGAGTCTATTTCTTGCCCTGCTTGGGAGTCTATCGCTTGCCTTGCTTGAGAGTCTCTCGCTTGCCCTGCTTGGGTGTCTCTCACTTGCCCTGCTTTAGAGTCTATCGCTTGCCCTGCTTGGGAGTCTATCGCTTGCCCCGCTTGGGAGTCTATCGCTTGCCCTGCTTGGGAGTCTCTCGCTTGTGTCTACTTGGGAGTCTATTGCTTGCCCTGCTTGGGAGTCTATCGCTTGCCCTGCTTGGGAGTCTCTTGATTGCCCTGCTTGGGAGTCTATCGCTTGCCCTGCTTGGGAGTCTATCGCTTGCCCTGCTTGGGAGTCTATCGCTTGCCCTGCTTGAGAGTCTATTGCTTGCCCTGCTTGAGAGTCTATTGTTTACCCTGCTTGGCAGTCTATCGCTTGCCCTCTTTGGGAGTCTATCGCTTGCCCTGCTTGAGAGTCTATCGCTTACCCTGCTTGGGAGTCTATCGCTTGCCCTGCGTGGGAGTCCATTGCTTGCCCTGCTTGGAAGTCTATCTCTTGCCCTGCTTGGGAGTCTATCGCTTGCCCTGCTTGGAAGTCTCTCACTTACCCTGCTTGGGAGTCTATCGCTTGCCCTGCTTGGGAGTCTCTCGCTTGCCCTGCTTGAGAGTCTATTGCTTGCCCTGCTTGGGAGTCTCTCACTTGCCCTGCTTGGGAGTCTATCGCTTGGCCTGCTTGGGAGTCTCTCGTTTGCCCTGCTTGGGAGTCTATCGCTTGCCCTGCTTTAGAGTCTATCGCTTGCCCTGCTTGAGCATCTCTCGCTTGCCCTGCTTGAAAGTCTATCACTTGCCCTGCTTGAGAGTCTATCTCTTGCCCTGCTTGATAGTCTATCTCTTGCCCTGCTTGAGAGTCTATCGTTTGCACTGCTTGGGAGTCTCTCGCTTGCCCTGCTTGAGAGTCTATCGCTTACCCTGCTTGAGAGTCTATCGCTTACCCTACTTGGGAGTCTCTCGCTTGCCCTGCTTGAGAGTCTATCGCTTACCCTACTTGGGAGTCTCTCACTTGCCCTGCTTGAGAGTCTATCGCTTGCCCTGCTTGGAAGTCTATCGCTTGCCCTGCTTGAGAGCCTATCGCTTACCCTGCTTGAGAGTCTATCGCTTACCCTACTTGGGAGTCTCTCGCTTGCCCTGCTTGAGAGTCTATCGCTTGCCCTGCTTGAGAGTCTATCGCTTACCCTGCTTGAGAGTTTATTGCTTGCCCTGCTTGGCAGTCTATCGCTTGCACTGCTTGAGAGTCTATCGCTTGCCCTGCTTGAGCGTCTCTCGCTTGCCCTGCTTGAAAGTCTATCGCTTGCCCTGCTTTTGAGTCTATCGCTTGCCCTGCTTGGTAGTCTATCGCTTGCCTTGCTTGAGAGCCTATCGCTTACCCTGCTTGAGAATCTATCGCTTGCCCTGCTTGGGAGTCTATCGCTTGCCCTGCTTGAGCGTCTCTCACTTGCCCTGCTTGAAAGTCTATCGCTTGCCCTGCTTGAGAGTCTATCGCTTGCCCTGCTTGGGAGTCTATCGCTTGCCCTGCTTGAGCGTCTCTCACTTGCCCTGCTTGAAAGTCTATCGCTTGCCCTGCTTGAGAGTCTATCGCTTGCCCTGCTTGGGAGTCTATCGCTTGCCCTGCTTGGGAGTCTACCGCTTGCCCTGCTTGAGAGTCTATCGCTTGCCCTGCTTGGGAGTCTCTCGCTTGCCCTGCTTGGGAGTCTATCGCTTGCCCTGCTTGAGAGTCTCTCGCTTGCCCTGCTTGGGAGTCTATCGCTTGCCCTGCTTGAGAGTTTATCGCTTGCCCTGCTTCAGCGTCTATCGCTTGCCCTGCTTGGGAGTCTATCGCTTGCCCTGCTTGAGAGTCTATTGCTTGAACCTGCTTGGGAGTCTCTTTCTTGCCCTGCTTGGGAGTCTATCTCTTGCCCTGCTTGAGAGTCTATCGCTTGAACTTGCTTGGGAGTCTCTCGCTTGCCCTGCTTGGGAGTCTACCTCTTGCCCTGCTTGAGAGTCTATCGTTTGCCCTGCTTGAGAGTCTCTCGCTTGAACTTGCTTGGGAGTCTCTCGCTTGCCCTGCTTGGGAGTCTACCTCTTGCCCTGCTTGAGAGTCTATCGTTTGCCCTGCTTGAGAGTCTCTCGCTTGCCCTGCTTGGGAGTCTATCGCTTGCCCTGCTTGGGAGTCTCTCGCTTGCCCTGCTTGGGAGTCTATCGCTTGCTCTGCTTGGGAGTCTATCACTTGCCCTGCTTGGGAGTCTATCGCTTGCCCTTGCTTGGGAGTCTATCGCTTGTTCTGCTTGGGAGTCTATCGCTTGCCCTGCTTGGGAGTCTATCGCTTGCCCTGCTTGGGAGTCTATTGCTTGCCCTGCTTGGGAATCTCTCGCTTGCCCTGCTTGAGAGTCTATCGCTTGCCCTGCTTGAGAGTCTATCGCTTGCCCTGCTTGGGAGTCTCTCGCTTGCCCTGCTTGGGAGCCTATCGCTTGCCCTGCTTGGGAGTCTCTCGCTTGCCCTGCTTGGGAGTTTATCGCTTGTGCCTGCACAATGGTGGTTTCGTCTGCGCAGCTCCCCGTAAGGCCACTTCGTGCACGCGACTGCTAAACGTGCGCGAGTGCGCGGACGGCGTCACGGATGAACCGCTCGTTTCGCTCGGTCCCCATCGCGTGACAAACCTCCAGAGTTCTCCCCGAGTGCCGTTTCTCTGCCGGTCGCAACATCTCCCGAAGAGGCGGCCGCAAAGTTTCCCCCGTCGAAACTCACAACCCGGCTTGCGAGGGAAACCTTCCCGATCCAGCACCGTGGCTACTGAGAGAGAGAGAGGAGGCAGTGGGGGTGCAGCCCCCTGGAGTCGCTTGCTCACGCCACTGCTGGTGGAAGCCCCTGCAACTGGAGGGAGCTTTGGAGAGCATCTCTAAAGGGGGCGGTGGGGGGGGGGGGAGGGGTATTTGGCCTACTCTTCCACACTGAGATGGGAGTACCCACTCGTCACCCCACCGCACACGCGAGTTTGCCGATTGACTAACTGCGGGCTTTGGGGGAGGGTAGTCTGGGCCGCAGATAGACACGCGTGTGTTCTCCACACATCCCGGCGTGATGTCTCCGTCAAATTGGCCGTGAATAAATAAAAGGAATAGCGGTATCTGCCCTAATATGAAGGAAAAAAACCCTATACATCTTAGTGCGGTTGCAGCCATTGGCTGTCTCTGGGATAGGTGCCACCTCTGCCATGAAAAAGGACCATTGCCCGAACCGTTGGCAGTCAGGGTGTAGGTATGGAGTGTGCAAAGCAAACCTCCAACCCTCCACGTTCTGCCCTCCTCGTAGTGGCAATGTTCATTTCACGCGTTCTGTTGTTCGCGAGCACCTATTAAGGCCGGCAGGGCGCACGAAAGAGCAATGTGGCCGGATCCATGCTCGGACGCTTCTGTCTCCCCAGTGCTGATGTTTTACACACCGCACCAGTTACGCATTTAAGGTTGAGTCGACCTAGGAGAGGACCAATGCCAGTCGCCTTCACGTATTAACGTTACTTGCTGCTGAGAGGTCTTGTAGGCATGTTGACAGCTGTCTGCCATAATTGTCTTGTTGAAATCCACTCGCTTCTACTGGGGTTTTCTCCTGCTCACGTCCAATGCCAAATATCTGACTGCAGGACCCTCCTAAAAAGACAGGATTCTTAAGACTCATTTGAAGCTATCCTGTGTATTCAAACGTGAATTTTATAGCGGGGGTATCTCAGTACTGTGCTGTATTCCATACTGTAACTTTATGATTACCACGAAATGAAAACGTCTGACCTTTGTTTCCCCCCCCCCCCCCTGTGCCGCTGGACGGGAGGTCACGGCCGGGACTTGGTGACGTCATGGGGGTGGGCCCCGCTTATGGTGGCAGGATGTGTTGGCGACCGCTGTAGTAATTGGCCAACAAAGCAGTAGTCGATTCTAATTTCCCGTCGCTCGATCGACTTCATCCACCAAATGTCGCAGCCCTCCCGTGAACTATCCCATTGTCTCGCCGTCCGCACCATCATTATCGCCATAACGCGGCTCTAACGCGGCTATGGGGCCGTCCATAAATGACGTCACGCGATTTTGGACGATTTTTGACACCCCCTCCCCACCTCGTCACACGGCGTCACAAGAAGTCAGACCCCCGCCCCCCCTCAAATATGACGTCACACAGCTCTGCCTTCCCCTCCCCCCCAAAACCATTCTAACACGCTTCAAATCGCTTTAAACTATTGTCATTGTAGTGCGTATTTAATGTGGCGATGCACTCTGATGTTGTAGGAGTGTTGTTATAACAATTGGTGCTGTTATAACAATTCGATATTTATTTAAAGTTGCGCATTTTGATGTGACGTCATATTTCTCAAACACCCCCCCTCCCCCCCCCCCCTAGGCGCGTGACGTCATTTATGTACGGCTCCTATAACGAGCCCTTGCCGGCGAACACGGCTCGCTCACTTTTTTTGCCGCGTCCCCACGAGCACGTTAAAGCAGGCCGTGGTTGGCGGCGGTTTGGTGGTCGATGGGACGCGCGATCCGTGGTGCCTAGAGTGCGTTCGGAGTATTTTTGCCACTGCGCACGCGGCCAGGGCAAAGCAGAGTGGGGATGGGGGAGTTTGGGGCGGTGGTGGTTGGGCGGAGAGTCGTTCCAACCTCCTCCCCGCACACGCCAAAAAACCTTCCCCCTCCCACCACGCACTGTGAGTTCTGTAATCACTTAGAACCGCGAGCACCTCTTCCCGCAAGACGCATGCCTCTCGGCTTTCGCCGAGCAGTGACTGGCCCGTCGGCCGCGCCAACAAAGCAAGACCCTTTGAAGTGCCACTGTTACAGGCAAATTGGATGACCGCGACGTGAGCGATAGGGCGCACAGCAGCAGCAGCGGCGGCAGCGGCGGCGCGTTATTTATTGCAGACAGTCCAAATGCGCCCACGACTCATTCGCTATGGAGTGCGTGTGCATGTGTGTGTTCGAATATGTGGAGCGGTAGCGTTTAGCGCGCTGCGCTACAAACCCGGCGACCCCGGTTCGAATCACGCTCACGTCCAACACCAGTGTGACGATTATCTGAACCGGTCCTGGGCCTCCCCTAGGTCGACTCAGCCTCAAAAGAGTACCTGGTGCGGTGTGTAAACATCGCCACTGGGGAGACAAAGGCGGTCGGGCGTGGTGCTGGCCATCCACACCCTCGTGTACCGTTCTGGCCTTCATAGGTGTTCGCTAACAGCACTTGCCCCAACTGTCTGTTAAGGCTACACGGGGGATCTTTGTTGGTATATAGAGGAGCGGTAGTGTAGTGGCTAGCGCGCTGCGCTACGAACCCGGCGACACGGGTTCGATTCGAGCTCACGGCCAACACAAGCGACGATTACATCGTTCGTCGCTGGAAAGACAAAGGCGGCCGAGCGTGATGCACACCACCCACCCCCTCGTGGCATATGCAATACGGAGACCACGGGCGGATGGGTTTGGGTGTTCGCTCCATCGCACCCCTCGTTCACGCTATGCGGACCTTAATAGGTGCCTGCTCCAACAGTCTATCAGAGACTGTTTGTGGTGCGAGACGTTCCTCCTTTGTATGTTTGGGGCGAGCCGTGGTGTAGCGGTTTGCGCACTGCGCTTCTCTCGTTTCCTCCCGGGCACGGCTAACACGTGGGGTGCGCGCGCGTGCTCGTGTCTGAACCTGTCCTGGATTTCCCCCTAGGTCGACTCGGCCATGAATGATAACTGGGAAGACAAAGACGGCCGTGCCTGGCGATGGCCACACCACCCAACTCGTGGGCCGTGCCGGTCTCAATAGTAGCTTCTCGTTATCAGCGATTGATCGTAACGTCTAATAGTGCGCACGGGAGGTGTTTTTTTTGCTTTTAAGTTTTTGTGGTAAGCGTCATTCTTTGCTCGTTCGCAACAACTCTGCTTACAAACCGAGCACGCGATGTCACGGCAAAAAGGGGCGCTTTCAACGCGCCCCGATTGTCTCCTTGAGTGGCCAAAACAGAAACTCGAGAAAGTCAAATGAAACAATAAAAAGGTCATCTGTCGCGGGTGAGCTTCCCGTTCCAAAGTTTGACAGCTGTTCGTGTCCAGAGAGGACACTGTGTCACCACACTGTCGTGTCCGTTCGACTTTGGACAGGCACTGGCCAACAAGAGCCGAGCGCCTCGGCACCAGAGCTCTGAAATTTGGATAGGGAGGGTCGTTTTGACACCCAGATGGGCATGGGAACACACACACACGTATACGTGCGCGTGAATGCGTGTGAATGCACACACGCACATACGCATCCACGCGCATGTATACCAGTTCACACACACACGTTGTACGCACCCTCAACACACACACATGCAAAGACAAAGATCCCTTATATAGCCTTAACAGACTGTTGGGGCAAGTGCTGTTAGCGAGTATCGCCTATGAAGCCCAGCACGGTACACGAGATGGTGGGTGGCCAACACCACGCCCGGCCGCCTTTGTCTTCCCAGTGGCGATGTTTCCACACCGCCCCTGGTACTCATTCAAGGCTGAGTCGACCCCGTGGAGGCCCATGACCGTTTCAAATATATACATCGAACTCGGGTCGCCGCTGGGCTCGTAGCGCAGCGCGCTTAACCGCTACACTACCGCTCCCCCTTTCGGTGTACGCACGCACCCGCTCAGTCACCCACTCACTCGCACGTGTGCGCGTGCAATGAATGACGTTCACACAGGCGCGAACGAGTGCGCCCAACGCCTCTCTCTGCTCGAGCAAACCGCAGCACGCCGTCGCTGATTCGCAAGGGCGGAAACGCGCGGCAGATTTCAAAACGAGACGAAGCAACGCAAGAGACACTGCCGTTGTTGACAAGAAGAAAAGAAAAAAAAAACCGCGTGCGAGGAGAATCCATGAATCGGAACCCGTGCCACGTTGAACAAGAGCGAAAGCGGCTGTCAACTTGATCTTCGTTTTCAGGCTCAGGGATTATTTGACGCACGGCACTTGCACTACGCTACAGGGTACGCCTGTCAGTAACGATGATACCTGACTGTGCTCTACATTAGTTTGATGTAGGCTGCATGTACATCGCTCTCAAACGCAACCGTAGTATGATGAGGACAAAAATGCCGAGAGATGAACGATTGTTACGTGATCATGTAGTCTTGCATGTCCAATAAAAGTCAACATTTGTTATCATATGGACCCGTCATAGGAATGTGGAATTACGACCATCGCCTCCATGCCCGAGCACCGCATCATTGCTCATTCGAGCAGGAAATCACTTTGACGTGACTTATGATCTGCGTGGCCTGTGTGTACGCGTTTTCAACCTGCGGAAGGAAGAGCCTTGCCGATGTTAACGATGACCATTTGAAGGGGAATGGTGTACCATTGGTCTCCGTGTACAACGCCATGCACGCAGAGTAAGAGGAAAAGGCGTATTTACAATCGGGGGGGGGGGGGGGGGGAGCGTTCACCTGCAGCGGAGTCGCAAGTTTCGTTTTCGTGAGAGACCTGCCGTTAAAAAGGCAAACGATACTCTTATCTCATCCGACGTCTTTCCGTTTTACATGTCGGGTCCTGTGTCATGCATCGTGTTCAAGGTCGGTTGAGGTTTACTGCTCGAGCAAGCGTGGAGAGACGCCGGTCTTCCGTGCAGAGCCATGAGCAGCGGTGGTGATTGGATGAATAGGACGAAAAACTTCTCAACAACCCCATAAATGGGTACCAATTGTATCGACCCAATAGAATTGTGTGACTTTTTTTCCGCACGTCCACACGCTTTCACAATAATCGCCCGCTCAGTCTTCTATTGGAAGTCCTGAGCAATTGTTGTAAAGTCCACGTTGCTCTGACGGGGATCAGTATGTCCATATAATAAGCTATGTTAACTTCTCACAATTTACAAAACGATGATATTTTTGCTGAACTCCCGAGGTATGATTGATTAAATAGACCACCTTGACCGAGAATTGCACCCGGCGTGCTCAAGGCCATGAGCTCACTCAGTCGGCCACCGACTCGGCTTCGGCAACACCACGGTAGTTTCGGTCGATCTTATTGCGTACGCTTTCTTGTGTTGAGTCACGACATTTTCATTTGCCTGTCTGTTATGTCCTCCCCCCCCTACTTGTGCCGTCGACGTCATCTCGCAACGAGCGGTGTCATCATCCCGTCGTGTCATGCAACGGCCCGCGGAAGCAAACATCGCAGAACAACAGTCTGAGATCCATTCTCTTTGGTTCTTTCGGTAAAGTCACGTAGATAGAAAGGTTAATAGATCACGACGTTTCGATCGCAAAACAAGCGACCGTCTTCAGGTGAGAGGAAGACGGTCGCTTGTGTTGCGATCGAAACGTCGTCATCTATTAATTTTCTACCTACGTGACTTTACCGAAAGAACCAAAAAGTATGGATTCCTGCAGACACGAAAGCTTCAAATCAAGTCTGAGATCCATTCAAGTTACCTCTTATCCACCATAGACAGAGGTGCGAGGCAGTGGAATCCTTAAATGTATTTTTTTCGAATTCTCAGAGCTGGAATTTTTTTGTTTGTTGCCAAATTAAGTGAAAACTCATGACAGTACTCGATGCGATTGGTGAACCCGGAATGACACCCATGTCTCTGACCACAGATACCTCGTTGTATTAGACACCGTTGAAACAAACAAAGGTCAGAAATAATCATGGAGCGGCAACCGATAGATGGAATGCATCCGAGCGGACACCGTTCGAGGAGACGGAGCGATAAAATCAGCTCACGCGCAGGCGCTCGCTGGATTGTCTCGTCGCAGGATCATGAGAGTTGGCAAACGTTTGGGGATGCTTTAATAGAGCAGTGGATTAATCATGGCTGATGATGACGACGATGCGAAATTGCATTCAACTTCGAGGACTGCTGATGAGCTCCATGTGTGCGACACCCTGCAGGCGGTTCTCGTTAAACGTAGGAGCGGATGTCCAGTCAGTTGTTGGACTTAATGAAAACAAAACGCACCGAGTGGGTGTTCGCTGTTGTGCTGCATGTGTGCTCAAGGATTGAATCAAGTGATGTTCGACGTTTCGCTCCACGTGCCGGGAGTTTCGTCGGCTCACTGAATTGAGCAGCGCTGTACAAAATCTTTCAACGCGATATATAATCGCGAGGCCAAAAAAGTTGGCTATTTGCGTTCAGTTCTTAAATAAGTTCCGATGACGATGAACGAAACGTCGGACATCATGCCGAGCAACACGCAGTAAAACCGGCAAACATCGTAGGGAAGAAAAAATAGCGTATTTATTTTACGTTGAGATAATACATTTACCGTACTCTTTGGATTAGAATACTCACTTTTTTGTCCCTGAATTCTAAAGCAATAGTTTGCGGGGTGATGTGGGGCGGGGGATGCGCCTTATAAACCGGTAGCTATGTGTCTGCGTGTCTTTGTGGTGTGTGTGTGTGTGTTTGTGTGCGTGATCACATTTGTACAACTTTGACCAACAGCTTAATTTCCGGCGCGATCTCAACCCAACTCACGGCGGCGTCTTTGCGAATCGGGATAGAGCACCGGTGAGCTGATCGAAGTCTCTCACCTGCGATTATCGCCGGCGAGTGCTGCCCTCCCTCGGGCCGAATCCACATCTCGACGGTGAAGGCTGCTTGCGTTCGCAAGAGCAGCGGCGTGCCGCCCTTGAGTTTCAGCTGCTCCCTCTGTCCGCTGAAGTAGAGCGTCTCGACTCCCACGCCGGGGACGCAGCCGCCGCCCGTGCCCGTGGGGAGCACCGTGGGGCCGCGCCTGGGATAGCGGCTGTAACGGCCGTAACGATTTGCGGTGCGCGCCGGGGTCACGGCGACGAGGAGGCAGACGAAGAGCGTCATTGCCTCGGCTGTGCGCATGGCCACTACCTGGGTTCGTTTTTTGTTGTTGTTGTTGTTGATGTTGATGCCGTTTCCTTTTGAAGAGAGACGCTGGCAACTTCCCTCACCACCACCACCACCACCACCCACCCCCCCCCCCCCCCTGGTTAGTTTAGCGAGGAAGGAACCAACGAAATGTACTTGATTTATGAATTCAGAAGGATTAATAATAATAATAATACGAGTCGTAAGTACGAAGTGTCAATTTAACTATTGTGCGTAATGATCAGTCTTGTAACACAGGTCTGACGGCTATTGCGCTAACCCAGTCATACTGAGCGAGCCCTTTGATGTTTCCCTGCACTTTGCACATAAGTTAGCGGACGAGATTGTGCCAGTCGCGCGCACTGTCTCAATCTTCTCGCGTGTGAATCTCCTCTTGTCCTCTCGTGTCTATGTCTCCTTGTCCTTCCAACCCTCTACGCGCTACTCTCTGCTTTGCTTCTCTCCGCCTGCTTCATTCAATCTTGCTTTTCCCTTTTCACTCTTTCTGCAAGCCTCCCTCCCTCCCTTATCCTCCTCCTCCTCCTCTCTCTCTCTGTCTTTCTTTGCCTCACTACTGTCCGTCAGCGGAGACCACCCTCCCATCTCGCCCCGAAGGGCTTTTATAACCCAAGGCTAATCAATCACGCGTGAGGCACCGTTCCCTTTACTTACGTCAGCCCCGCCTCCACGTGTTGGGCCTAAGACGCACGCATTTTCAAAGCGCGCAGAGACGCAACATCGTCGCACCTACCACGCTGATGAGCCCCAGCCCTGTGCGCGCGTGTGCCCACACACACGCGCGCACAGGGAACACACACACGCGAACAGGGAACACACACACACACAGGGAACACAGACTCACACACACGCAGGGAATACAGACACATACACACACAGGGATCACAGACACACACGCACAGGGAACGCAGACACACACAGAGAACACAGACACATACACAGGGAACACACACACACACACACGCCCAGGGAACACACACACAGGGAACACAGACACACACACAGACACATACACACACACGCACAGGGAACACAGACACATACACACACACGCACACACAGGGAACACATACACACAGCGAACACAGACACACACATACAGGGAATACAAAGATCCCCCGTATAGCCTTAACAGACTGTAGGGGCAAGTGCTGTTAGCGAGCACCTGGGAATACATGCACACACACATAGGGAACACAGATACACACACAGGAAACACGACACACACACAGACAGGGAACACACACACAGGGAAGACAGACACACACACAGGGAAGACAGACACACACACAGGGAACACAGACACACATACACACAGGGACACACAGACACACAGAGAACACACACGCACACACAGGGAACACAGACACGCACACACACACAGGGACACACAGACACACGCACACACAGGGAACACACACAGGGAATACAGACACACACACAGGGAATACAGACACACACACACAGCGAACACAGACACACACACACAGGGAACACAGACACACACACAGGGAACACACACACACAGGGAATACACACACACACACACAGCGAACACAGACACACACACACAGGGAACACAGACACACACACGCACAGGGAACACACAAACATACACACACACGCACACGTGAACGCCCACGTGCTTAGCGTCGAACAAGACGCGCGCGCGCTCATGCAAGTTAGTTAAAGACGCAAAGCGCACTTCTTTGACGGTCAAAAGACAACAATTATCCGTGTTGCCTCTCATAGACTTGGGGCAAGTGCTGTTTGCGAGCACATATATGAACGCCGACACGTGTGTGGTCACACTTTCAGTTTATTTATTAGGTGTAGCCCTGTGAGCCATTCGGCTCTTGACTCGGGTGCAACCGCAACAAACAAAAACATGAACAAGAAAACATCTTAAAGTGACTACGCGCAACAGAAAAATCCAGGG
Source organism: Petromyzon marinus (assembly GCF_048934315.1). Lineage (NCBI taxonomy): Eukaryota > Metazoa > Chordata > Hyperoartia > Petromyzontiformes > Petromyzontidae > Petromyzon > Petromyzon marinus. The sequence continues at coordinate 6,482,652 of NC_133716.1, read as the reverse complement.
AAAAAAACAGCAAAGTCTTCCAGAAAAAGCACCGTATATCAATGCTGTGTGCAAAACCATAAAAAAACCACAAGACAATGTAGATTAAAGTTATCAGTCTAGCTCTGTACTACAACAAGCACCGGTGTGTTGTGGATTCACTCTTCAGCACACCGGTCGGGCTAAAGTAGTGAACTAATTGTCTTTTGTCAACGTGACACTTTTTTTTGCTGATTGGCCGTGTCGGGTGGTGGAGGGTTACGACACATTTATAAATAACGCGATCTAACCCAAAGACCTTTATTATGAAGCACATATGGCTCAGCCAAAACGTTTTCGAAATCACCCAAATAAAGCTATAAAAACAATGTAACAGTGATCATAGGAACTGTGATTCAGCACCACGCCCAGCCGCCTTTCTTTCCCCCGGTGCTGATAATTTACGTATAGCACCGTTCATGCACTCATTTAGTGCTGAGTCAACCTAGGAGAGGCCCACGGGTGGTTATGCTGTGAGCGGGACTCGAATTTGGATCCACGGGTTCGTAATGCAGTGCGCTAACCACGACACTATCGCCCCCGCCCCCCACTTCTCTGTAACGCACGCACGCGTATACACAGGAGTGGGTGCAAAGACAAAGACCCCCCGTATAGCCTTAACAGACTGTTGGGGCAAGTGCTGTTAGCGAGTCCCTATGAAGGCCGGAACGCCACACGATGGAGTGGGTGGCCAGCACCACGCCCGACCGCCTTTGTCTCCCTCGTGGCGATGTTTCCACACCGCACCAAGTACTCATTTAAGGCTAAATCGACCTAGGGGTAGCCCAGGACCGGTTCAGATAATAAAATCGTCGCTGGTGTTCGCCGTGGGCGGGACTCGAACAGGGGTGGCCGGGTTCGTAGCGCGGCGCGCTAACCGCTACACCACCGCTCCCCGTGGACAGACCACACGTACAGACACGCACAACAACAACAGCAGTCGTTCACCACTAAGGGATGCGCTTGTGCCAGGCTACGTGCGCTGGCAGGAGGTCACAACGCGGATCCAGGTGTTATGGCTTAACTAACACACACGAATGCCCACACATATATATAAAGACAAAGACCACCAGTATAGGCTGCACAGACTTACGGGGCAAGTGTTGTTAGCGCGGCGCCTACAACCTCACACATGCATGCACAGACACACTAACACACACCTCAACAGACTCGACCACAGACGAACCTGTCAGTTCTGGCACGTGCCTGGCATTATGCACGCTTCACATTACGATCTACAGTTCCTCACGCGTTCCTTTCTCTCTCTATGTCCTTTTCCTTACCAGACACATTGCTCTACCGCTTTCATGTTGACTTTGTCGCCACGCGTACCAAGGTAAAGATCCCCCTTATAGCCTTGAACTGTTGTTGTGGCAAGTGCTGTTAGCGAGCACCTATGAAGGCCGGCACGGTACACGAGAGGGTGGGTGGCCAGCACCACGCCCGACCGCCTTTGTCCCCGCCTGTAGCGATGTTTACACACCGCACCAGGTACTCATTTGAGGCTGAGTCGACGTTTCGGGAGGCCCATGACGGGTTCCGATATAATAATAATAATCTTTGTCGTTGGCCACGAGCATGAAAATCGAACTCGGGTCGCAAGGGTTCATAAGCGATGCGCGCTAACGACTGCGCCACCGCTCCCCACACGTGCACACGTGCACACGTGCACACGTGCACACGTGCACACGTGCACACGTGCACACGTGCACACGTGCACACGTGCACACGTGCACACGTGCACACGTGCACACGCGCGTTGCGTGCATTGCCCCCCCCCCTTCGTTTGCGTGACTCGAGCAGAGGTTATGAGTTGTGGTGTTGAGCAATTAGCAAACCCACTGAGCGCACGTCATAGCCAACACACACACACGATGATGATGTCGAGTTCCGCGCGCACGCATGCCGGATAGCTTCAAGAGGCGATGTTCAGTAGCAACTTACTCCAGGGAGTAGCGGTTCTCAACATTTTAGGGGAGGGGATGGGGGAGGTGGTGGTGGGGGGCGGGGGGGTGTGGGGGCGTAGCCTGCAGCGTGGATACCGTGCAGGGAGGCAATTCCAACGTGAGCAGGGAAACGTCAGCGTCACGATGCGGCGACGCGACGCACTCGCGCGCAACGTGAAATAAATGAGCGTGCCTCATCAAACGTTCGTCATTCGAAAACACAAGACGAACGCCTCCTTGACTAGAGGTGCGGGCATGTGATCTATCTGGTTATTGTGGCCGTAGTAAACGGGAGAGGAGGGGGGGGGGTGCACAGGAACCTGTGGTCTTGATTGGGGTGGGGGGGGGGGCATACCAAAAAGATTGAGAACAATTGCTCGAGTGTCCTGGATTTTATTTGATATAATAATGACTGTCATTATGACGTCCATTGGTAATGAACAATGAGTGAACCGAAGGAAATGGCATGGGACGAACTTAACGAAGGAGGCTGCAGAGTTGCACTCGGGTTAAATAACCGGCACAAGCAGAGCGCCCGTGTACGGCAGGCTCCCTACGCATGCATCTGTTTGTAGGGTGGCAGCAGCAATACGCAGCAGAGACTGTGTACCTGGGATGTCTATTGGCGTGCGGACCTAAATTGTTTTCATCTTTTGGTTATTCCAAATCAGCCACACCTTCCGTTCGATACATATATGCTACGTGAAAGTATTCGTATTTTTTTAAGGGTATAGGTCCATTGCTCTTTTGCGGACTTGCATTGAGAAGCGGCATCTATTCAATTTTTTTTAGACCAGTTTCACTCTTCTGGGGCTCATCAGCATTGACGAAGAGCTTCTTAGGTCAATGGATCTTATCCGAAATAAAGTAACTGTCTGAGCAAAGTCAGGCGTTTAATCTTTATAATCAGCAATTGGCATGGCCTATTCACTGCTGGATGAAGGCTTCTCTACTGCTTGCCGGTCATGGAGGGTGAGAGGGCGTAAAGGAGGCCTAAAACCGGTTCAGTTATCCCTCGTCGCTATTGTTAGCCGTGGCCGGTTATTGCAATTGGGTGGCTAGGTTCAGAGCACATTGTGTAAAGCCGAGGGGCACATACGTAAAAAAAAAAACTATTGAAGAACTACAATGCCATTTATTTACACAGCAGAGCATCACTGAGTCTCAATACTTCCACCCCCCCCCACCCCCCCCCAGAAATATGTTCGGATAATTCCACGAAATATGAAACTAAGAGTGGTTGGGGAAACCCACCACGTGCACCGGAGTTTACCGCAGCAGCACTGCCATCTCCTGACCGCACCCAGCAACCCCAGACCTACAGCACCTGGCCGAGTCGTGTGCACACAGCACGTGTCATGGCATGGCAGTCACCGGCAGTGGCATCGCTTTCGAGTGCGCAGGTGGTGCAACTGCACCGGCCGGATGGGGCCCAAGCACCAGGTTACAAAAGAGCAGAGGTAAAAACAGCTAGACAGGGGGGGGGGGGGGGGGGGAGGGGGCCCCGTTTAAGATCAAGTTAGATATATTTTGGTCCTATAAATGTCCAAATAATGGGTCACTTTGTTCAAGCGATCATTTGTGGCCAGGTCGCTTCTGAAAAATAAGTGAACACCTCAGCGGGCTTTGCCTGCTAGGATGGGGATGGTTTCGTGTTGTATTTGTGTGCGTTTGGGTGATTTCATTACCTTTCTTGTACTTTGCACTACTATCATGTTGTTGTACTGCTTGTTGTAACGTTCTTACCCCGTCCCCCCACTGGACATCTGAGAAAAAGAGCTTCATAGCTCATCGGATTCTCTCAAGTAGACATCATTTTTCAAATTCCGATTCGTTCCTTGCACCAGGACCCATGCCAAGAGCCTTCCCAAGGGCACGGTTGACGCCGTTGCAACTGGGTGACCGAACAAGCTCAACCCCCCCCCCCCCCCCCCTCGTCGCTTCCGAGATCCGGCGAGCTTTTGGCACATTCCAAGGTGTTGGCTTGAGTCGAGAGTTCCTCTGTGACAGACAAAAAACAAAAATCAGTGTCGCGTTCGTCACTGCCGCTGTGGTGAGCAGTCCGGGTGGGGTGTGGGTGGGGGGGCTCAGAGGAGTGGGAGGGATGAGACAAAGGCGTTCATATATATATTTTTAAAATCCCTGCCTCTTGGATCGATACTAAACGGATCGGCAGTCCCGGGCCACGACTGAAACGCAGCTAAGTCCGCCAGGTGGACACTCGCGAAGCGTCCCGCGTCCCTTTCCCCTTTGTTTAAAATAATTATATTAAAACCTCGAGCGATTTAGTGAGCGAAGCAGAACCGTCAGCGTCATATCGCACACACAGGACAAACACGTCATGCGTCTCCATTTAGCCGCTGGCTTCCAGGAGAAATCGATCATCGTAATCTTTTTTTGTTTCTCTCTCTGTCTCTGTGTGTGTGTCCCCCACCATCGACAAATGTTGAACAAAGCCCCTATCGGAAACAGACGCCGCTCTTTTTGCGTGTGCACTTTTTTTAGTTTTTCGTTTCCAATCCTTGCTGCTTTGCTCACTCGCCCTTTTTCAATAGCGCGGCGACAAATGGAAGGCGATCCAAAACATCTTTTTTTTGCCATTGTTTTGCGAACACGTTATTTTTTTGGGGGGGGGGAAATGCGTCGGGTCCACACGGACGACAAACGCGAGCGAGACGGGTCGTGTGTGTGTGTGTGCTCGCCAACAGCACTTGCCCCGACAGTCTGTTTAAGGCTATACGGGGGATCTTTGCCGTTAGTACCTACGCGCGCTCTTGCCAGAGTGGCATCGGTTTTCACGAGAAAAAATGTTGTTATCGCGCACGGCTTAACCAGCTGTGATATCAGAGGCGCGTAGTAACTAAAGGCAAAGGTGGAGCCCCTACAATTGCTTGCTCATGCCACTGCTGCTGTAGTGGCCTCCACGAGAGGAAGCTCTGCAGGGCACCTCTAAAGTGTGTGTGTGTGTATTTTGGCCTACTCTTCCATCCTGCGCCAGACGTATTGAAAAAGCTCGGAGTACCTCCACTTTTCCCTACGGCACGTGGCCTGCCGATCGATTCGTGATCGCGAACCCGCTTATTACTGCAGGGTGGACAGAAGCGATTTAAGAAACTTGCCACCAATGCTAGATTTAAAGCTTTCGTGACTGCTAGGATCCATACTCTTTGGTTCTATTGGGTAAAGTCACGTAGGTGAAAATAAAATAACAAAAAATAACAGCTTAAAGGTCGTGATCTAAGCGTGGCTTCTCTCACTCCAGCGCTGTCCTCCAGACAGTCTCGTCCCTTCACCTGATGAAGGCCGCTTGTGTTGTGGCCGAAACGTCGTGATTTTTTTGTTATTTTATTTTCACCTACGTGACTTTACCCAATAGAACCAAAGAGTATTTGCCACCAATGCTTCAACTGCCGCGCTGGGGGAGGTGCAATCGAACCGGCGACCTGTGAACTCCAAATCCAGTGTGCAAACCGCATTAAATATGAGCCTTTAAACTGAAATGTTCGGCCTTATGAGGCAGTGGCGGACAACGCTGCAGATGTAATTGGGAAGAGGACGTTGCGATGGGTGGGGATACTTGTGTATGACGGGAGAGAGGGCAGGCAAGCACACTGACCCGCCCGGTGAATTATGGTCGAACAAACCCAATGACGACGCGACACGGCCGCCCGGGGAGGCATTCAGTCAGTAGCGGATTGACATCGGGCCGTAAATTACGTTTCAACTTCCTGTGGATATAGTTATGCTACGGTACAACGTAAATACATCAGTCAGTGTGAAACCAACGATGCATCTCCTTTTATGAATGTATTCCTTTCCGTTTGTACTCCTTTTATGAATGTATTCCTTTCCGTTTGTAAGGCAGGTGTTTTTTTTCAGATTATGATGACCGCGGTGACATTTTACAGGCCGTTTTGAAACGTTGGGGTTTTAAACGTGCCAAATATATATGACGGTCGGTCTCAGTCACATGCGGTGTATGTCTGAAGCCAAAGTGAAGCAAAACTTTCGCTTTGGCTTCCGATATACACCGCTCCAGCATATAATCTACGACCATTGTCACTTTTTTTTATTTTACAAGGAAACAGAACACATTCGTCAACAACACTGCCTTAAAAAAAAACAATATATCATCGGCGATGTTTTGGGCAATGGCCCTCCTGCTTTTAAGGCAATGATGTTGACGAGTGTGTTGTTCTTTTATGTAGATACGGACGAGTTTCAGATTTAAACATTTCTGATTTCAGATTTTTAAGGACAGTTGAACGTGTTTTATTTTTATTTTTTAACAATGTACATTCTGCAATGACTTAACGCGTCTTTGCGCGAAAAACCCCAAAACAACACGACCACCCAAGTGGCACGTGGTGTCTCTTTTGACAACAAAAGCACGGAAGTGACGTACTGTGAGTGTAATGAAAGTTACGTCATTTCACGTGATGTCATGGTTTCGGATGAAAAATTGGTACCAGGCCCAATTTTCGGATATTTGTTTCATGTTGACCCGAAAGTCTACTGGAAGCACATCCCTAATGTATGAATACTGGATAGTTTTCACGCTTGTGACTGAGCCCACATTATCCAGAATACATCTCTTCAAATATCAGACGCTAAGCAACATTGCGTCTGGGCAAGTGCTTGGATGTGTGACGAAGTCATCACGAAGTAAAGCGATCGATCTCGACAGATCTTAGAAGCTAAGTTGGGGTTGGGACTGGTTAGTACTCGGATGGGTTGGCAACCGGAGCTGTGAGGTTGCCAGTTAAGATGGTAGTGCCACCTCCTCGTACGTATGGGTTTTCACCAGATATGTCCTTTCCTCCCACAAAGCTGAACACTCATTTGAACTAAAAACAATTGACTGCCATGCATGGTTCGTTGCCAAGGGTGGCTGGAGCGTGAAGTGCAAAACAATAAATTGTTGTACTCTGGTGCGATGCTCACACGTCTACGTTCTCTGCCTTCACTGACCAGTCTGCTTGGTGAGGTATGGTCCAATAATCCCCACGACCCACCTGGGCACGGGCGGGCAGGCCCTCATCCAGAATCAGTGGCAAAAAGAGCCGTACATTTTACACACATTTAAAATCAAATTTAACAAAAACTTTGTGTCTTTACATAATCATCAAACCAATTATCAGCATCTAATCGTGATCATAGAATGATCAGATGAAGACGATAATCATCATCATCATCATCCTAGAGCCATGCAAAATCAATGATTGATGGCTTCTTGAGTAGCCTTGCACAGATTAATATGAGTCACTTTAAGTCTGACTTCACATGTGTCAGGCACATTTGATTGATCACATTAAGTAATTGTCGACCTGTCACTGTCAGCAAATCTGTAACTTGCATCCTTTTCTATTAGTTTTCTGTACTTTTTTCTTTGGCGTCAGGTGTATCACTCTGCGCTTGTTCAATCGGAAGCGGGAATGGATACAGTCTGTTGGAATGTCACGTTTGGTGGGTTAAAGTGTGGGTACTCGCCACCAATTTGCAAGGCTGCACCTTTTATTCTGGGATCGCGCTGCTGTTACCATCCTCGAATCTTGCCCAGATCCGGAAGAACACCGGCGATCAGATTGGAACAACGCGGACGTCCAGAATAAACACCTCACTCGAGACCCAAACATCGCACCTCCTGGCTTTGGCATTCCTCCTGGATGACACTGGCAGAACCATCAATCACATCAGAACATCAACAAGCCACTTTGCACATCTTCGTGAATGGAACATTAAAGACAAGCCACAGTAGTGTTGTGGTTGTGGCCATGCAACCCACACTATGGACCATATAGTAAACCACTGTAGTCTAGGGTCCTTCAACGAAGTTGAGCAAAACTACACGAACGCTCTCCTGAAGCCCTCTCGTTGCTAGCAGACTTCGACGTTGGCATTTTGCTCCTGAGGACATAGCTAAACGCAAGAATAAAATGACAGTCTCAATGAATAGTTTGCATTGTAGCATGATGCCAATTAGGAACATTGGGATACATTGGTGGTGGAAGGGGAAAACGAAAATGAAAGTTAAGCCCAAAGTTCACGTGCAAATGTTTCAGGAAAGTTTTCATGTCAACGTTTGTATCTTTTCAATTTAATGTACAAGTGTCTATTTGGCAGAGCACAGGTTTCTGCATATGTTCGCAACCTTGACAGGATGGTTTATTGAGAGCTTGGGGCGATTGCTTTTGTTGGAGTGGCTTTAACGGTATTGTATCATGGAATACACAAACGAAGACAATAGCATGGTGTCTAAGAGCTGGAATATGCTAGATTGTCAATTATCGGTTAGAGTAATTGGCTCACGTGAAAATTACGTTACATCACCACATTAGCAGAATATAAACCCATGATGAAGAATAGTCCGCGGAAGGTGATATTACAAAACTACATCTGAACACTTGAATTCTCACATGCCTGGTTTGGACGTGTCAATTGCGCATACAACATCATTGTGTTAATTTCTCAGAGTGTGCACTCTACCCATGCACACGAACATAGTTTCAATTGGCTTAATTGCCATTTATATATCCTGGAAAAGCCTCACTGACTCTCAAAATTATTTTAAGGAGTGTCTACAATCGATATGTTTGGCCAATTCCATCAAATTGGCGCCGCGGTAGTGAGATTTTAACTACCTCGCCTGGTATACAGGAGGTCTTGGGTTCGATCCCAACCGTGACGCCTGCTGTATATTTTGAGTTTGCATGTTCTCCTCGCGGTCACACAAGCCACTTCGTTGAGCTATCATTTGTGGCCAGGTCGCTTCTAAAAAAGAGCTATGTAGCTCAGGGGGCCTTGCCTGGTAAAATAAAAAATAGTGTTTTATTTTTCTATCGTTTTTAGTTTAAATGAGTGTTCAGCTTTGAGGGAGGAAATTGGCGTACGTACCCGGAGATAAGTCATACGTACGAGGAAATAGCACTATCATCTCAGTGGCAATCTCACAGCTCCTGTGACCAACCCATCCAAGCACTTGCTAGTCTCAACCCCAACTTAGCTTCTACGATCTGTCGAGATTGATCGCATTACTTCGTGATGATTTCGTCACTTTAAAGTTGTTAAGCGGGGGTGGGGGGTATAGCTACATGGGTATCATGTTCATCGCATTGTCCCATGTACGTTTAAACCCAAGTGTTTCCCCGTGGCTCGTACGCTTCACCCGCTCCGTGTAAACTGCACGTGATGTGACGACCGTGAGCCTCCGTGGCCTCAGTTGGGTTTGTGACTTCACCATGGGCCGATCGTCAGTGCAGGACGGGTGCCATCATCAGGCATAAATTGTTCCGAGCAGTGGCGTCAGTCGCGTAGTGCGGGGGGGGGGGTACGGACCGTACCGGGTGACACCATCGGAGAGGGGTGACACCAAAATGACTGTCTATAAAATAATCTTGTGCAGTGTTTCAGCGTGAATCTTGATTTGAAGGTTTCGTGACTGAAGGGATTTCATATTCTTTGGGTCTTTCGGTAAAGTCACGTAGATAGGTTCAAAGAAAATAACAAAAAACTACGACGTTTCGATCGCAACACAAGCGTTCGTCATCAGGAACAATGCTTGTGTTGCGATCGAAACGTCGTCGTTTTTTGTTATTTTTTGTTATTTTGACGTTACCGAAAGACCCAAAGAATATGTTTCAGCATAAAGTTTAATTTTTTTAAATATATAAAAAATATCCCTGTAGTAAGTTACAACAACAAAAAAAGTTTTTGTTGTAATAACTAAGCCCAGCTTACATGTGCTGTATCAATATACCTACAAGGCTAAAACTCTATGCTAATTAACTTTTTGAACCTTCGAATGCGCTCCTGTCAGAGCCGTCATTGTTACCCAAGCGCAGTGACGCTTCGAGTCACGTGGTTTCGTCTGCACGCGCTACGAGCACGCGCTGTTGTTTTCGTCGCTGCTGGCGTTTTTATAGTCGCTGGTTTTGTTAAAAAAAATTGGTGTTTTAGCTACAATATTGTGGTAATTAGTATTTTGTGAACCTATGTCAATTACTTTTTTGAGAATGAAGTAGTAATGAAAGGAAATATTGTAATTTAAAGGTGTAATATTAATTTAGCTAGTTGTTTATGTCACTACCATTTCCATTACATTCAGTGACATACGGGAATTACGATTTACGAGTGACATTAGTACACAAAACATTACTAAGGGTTCTGTATGGTCTGGTACGAGCAGAGGTCCATGAGGGGTGACACCAACCCAAGTGACTCCACTGGCTGCGAGCCTCCCCGATTCACTCCCCTCGTGCATCTGCCCCAGACATAATTCATCTCCGTGCAGTATTCTTCTTCTTTATTATTATTATTTCTACAGTCCTGTAATTGCTTCTACAATGTTATTCAAGTTGTGATATCGTCGTCCACATCCGCAGACTTTTAAGCGTAGGATTCGGAACTCTCACAGACAAACGCCCACTCGCCAATCCGCGTGTTTCTCTCTGCATTGCCAAAAGGGTGCGCGCACACGCGCGCCTCTGTCTCCACGCCGCTTTGCGCACTTTGTCAGCGTGTGCTCAATTGGAAGCCCTACGAAACACTGGAAGCCCTACGCTAGCAACAATTTTGAGAGGTTAAAATAATCGTTTTGTTGCATTGCATGTTCAGGATGATTGTGTTTATGTGCGTATATGTGGCGGTGGGTCATGAAGCCCGCATGCTCAGCCACCGCATGCCCGGCCACCGCATGCCCGGCCACCGCATGCCCGGTCACCGCATGCCCGGCCACCGCATGCCCGGCCACCGCATGCCCGGCCACCGCATGCCCGGCCACCGCATGCCCAGCCACCGCATGCCCCAAGCAGCTTCTGTTTGGCCGCATAGAGGGGGCTAAACGAGCACGACATGGGCTAGGGAAGAGGTGGATTGATGCGGTACGGGAAGATGTTGAGCCACCAAAGACTGGGCAGAGGAGCGATGCTTACAACAACGAGCGGAGCGCAGGGCGGATAAAATACAGCATGTTGGTACTGTAGGGTGTACAGCTGGTGCATCGGCCAGTCATGTCATTCAGCCAACCCATGGCACCTCGGTCTGGCCCGTAACCTCCTTGCCAGAGGGCGTTCGACACTTCACGTGGCCTTAAAGTGCACTGGGCCTGGCACAAGCGCCGTGGTGACATCCCCCCCACCCTGTGGCGAATGGCGGTTGTTGTATGGGGCGCGGTTAGTGTAGTGGTCAGCGCATTGTTTACCAAATTCCAGACCTCTCGACTAGCCACGCTACGTCGTTCCGCAATTACCAATTCACTCCCCATGCAAATACGAATGAACTCATCCCACGCAGCACGCACCCAATCATTGTTAAGCACGCTCCACGTGAGGCTGTAATCAATGAACGCTGTCAGCGTCACCTGGAACACGTGCATATACGCCCACTGAATGTGAATGGGATCTATGAGAGCATTCGTTGATTAGCGCGTCACGTGGGGCGTCTCTAACAATAATTTGCGCGTGCAGCGTGTAACTAGTTAATTTAAAATTTGAATGGAGAGTAAATTGGTGACCGTGGAAACGAATAGTGCGTGGTGGTGGTGGGCTGTCAGGACTGGAGTTTGGGAAACCCTTTTGTCGGAGGCACTGCGCAATGAACCCAGCGGACCCAAGTTCGCTTCCCGCGTACAGCCAACTTGGGCAGAGACTATCCGAACCGGTCCTGGGCTTCCCCGAGGTTGACTCAGCCTTAAGTGAGTACCCGGTGCGTCTGTAAACATCGGACACACACAGAACGGCGTGGTTCAAGCCACTCGTCGCACCCACCCGCCCTTTTTGCCGTTGCGGCTTCATGGGTGCTCGCTAACAGCACTTGGCACAACCGTCTGTTAAAGGCTACACGGGGGGGGGGGATCTTTGTGTGTGTTTCTTTTTTTAGTCGAGAGTAGGTATGGGATGAAAGCCCACACAGTCCGCACCCTTTGAGTCAATGGTTGCGCGAGTAAGCAGGTGAGGAGCGAGGTGTTGAGGATTGAGAGGAGAGATCTGTTGCGTGACGAAAGAGGCGATTGTTTAGGTGGCTGGTGACTTACAGGTTACTGTTGCGATTCGAGTGTCGGCAGATGTGTACGCGATTCACGGTGCGGTGACATGCACCTGAGAAGTGCAACGATGCTCGGAATCGTATATAGTCTCAAGGGTCAAGGCCGTCTTCATAATCATCAGCCATGATCGATCCACTGCTGACATTGATCCACGTGGGGCGTGCTGCGATGTTGACAGTCTCGCCCAGCACCTTCATTCAAGCTGATTTGATTGCGCCCATCTCGGCGGTGAACGTTCTCGACTTTTGGCTGATCGTCCGTGTTTAAATATCTTACGTGATGCATTGATACAGCGTCTTAAGCAAGGCGATGTACGGTGAACTAACTACGGTACAAGGATGCTGGGCGAGATGAAACGAGATGAGTGGATGGGATATGTGTGTAAAATGCGGTGGTGGTGATGGTGGTGGCGATACGTGGAATCAAGGAAGATGGAAATGAGTGGATTGATTGATGCTGGGTGGCCATGGAGAGTTTGGGGGGGGGGGGGGCACGGAAGGCGGCGTTCGTGCGAGGTGGTGAGGACGACAAGGGGAGGAGGAAGGGTGGCGACCAAAGAGAACGAGTGGGGTTGAAGAGAGGAGCGGAAGGTAGCAGGGGAGAGGGTGGTTGTTTGACGTGCAAGGGCAGTTGATTCGAGTGAAGAGGGTCTTGGAGCGAAGATGAGCGACACTGAGACTGTGGGCACTTTAAAGGTGTGAATGATGTCGTTAACCTGGGTATGTCCTCGAATACAAGTCTCTGGCTTTACGTGCAATTCCATTTTGCTCGCCGTATTTTCCGAACGGTCAATCTATGATGGATCTAACTTTGCGTTCTCCTCTACAAAATGAGCGGTCTTCATCTTTCGCCTATATGTACGTATTATGTACGGGGACTTCTGTACTTACGAACGAGTTAGGTTTCCAGAGGTCTGTTAGTAAGTGTAATTTTTCGTAAGTCCATCTTTGCGCCTGTCGATTCCAAACATGTTGTACGGCATGTACACTAAACACAGGGAATGGCTTTAAAAGTTGTATAATATGCTGGTAGATGTAGATGCCACTGGTTCTTCATGTTCTACAGACGTAGATGCCACTGGATCTTCTTGTTCTGCAGATGTAGATGCCACTGGTTTTTCATGTTCTGCAGATGTAGATGCCACTAGTTCTTCATGTTCCGCAGATGTAGATGCCACTAGTTCTTCATGTTCTGCAGATGCAGATGTCACTGGTTCTCCATATCCTGCAGATGTAGATGCCACTGGTTCTTCAAGTTCTGCAGATGTAGATGCCACTGGTTCTTCACGTTCTGCAGATGTAGATGATACTGGTTCTTCATGTTCTGCAGATGCCACCACCGCCATCTATTGCGCGGCGGTTGAACTTACGACTCTCGGTCCGAACAGGCAACTGGACATAAGGACAGGTTTGTTCGTTAGTCGAATGTCCATAAGTAGTGGAGTCCCTGTACAGTACAGTAGTTGCAATAGCTTTGCCCTACCCCTGCAGCCACTAGAGGCTGCTACATCACCACTGATGAAAAATATATATTAATGCTGAAAATCGAATCGTGAATACACCTTAAATCTATACACAATGCTACCTTCAACAGCAAAGTATATCAGCAATCCCAGCGTAGTTTGCATCGTAAGGGCGCCATCGCCAATTATAATTGGATTGGTTCCTCAGCGTTGTTATTTTAGCTTTAATAGGTTGCACTATTGGCTCGCGGTGTTAAGTTTCATTCCTCAGGCTAGAAAAGAAACTCGCCACGACCAAAAACGCTCCGAGAAGGCGGCCCCGATCGCTTCGTGTCTCGGGAAGCTCTAAGGAATTAATATTCTTGGGTCTTTCGGTAAAGTCACGCAGATAGGAACAAAGAAAATAACAAAAAATACCAAAAAAAACTACGACGTTTCGATCACAACACAAGCGGTCGTCTTCAGCTTTAAGTAAAGATTTAAGCTCTAAGGAGGTTTTTTTTTTTTTAAACCGGTTAATACTTGGATGGGATATTGTCTGGGAATACTAGATGCTGTATAGGTGGGCTCTTGCCTGCAAGGCAGCCATGGAAGTTTACGCTACAGCAATGGATTATTCAATCCATCTGTGCGGCTATTCGCGTGTCACCGCCTTGTATAATGTACATGGTGGGGTTTTTTATCTCCGGAGGGATACCGTTAACTTTGCGACGACGGTACTACATTTGCCGACTGTATCACGTACGCTATGGTATAACACCGTTGATTTAATCGCATGCGATGCCCAAGTCAATAATCTAACAATGCGGCTAAAGAAGAAGAAGAGGAAAAAAAAATCCGTGGTTATCAAATCCCGTGGGTCGCGCAGGATGTGGCCGGCCGGCATGGATACCGTGCAGGAGAATAGTTGAACGCGAGCGTGGAATGTCAGCGCCACGTTGCGGCGACTAATACAGGCACGCACATGCAACATGCCAAACGAGATTAATGAGTCGGACGGGGGCCTTTGGGGAGAGGGGGGGGGGGTGCTGGGAGGAGTGGGGTGGGCCTGTGGGGGGGGGGGGGGTGGAACCGTTCAGTGGTCTAGATTGGGAACGGTGACGCCAAACGAAAGAAACAATATTTGGAACCACACTGCCGCCTTTAATCCACCTTGAGACTCGTTGGCGAACCCACGGCACAAATGAGATGGGGCCGTTTGAATAATTGATGTCGGCTTGCTTGCACCGCTGTGCAAGACCCAACGCTCATCCTAAGTGATGCTGCCGATTCGTGTCTGGGAAAAGCGGTTGGTGGGGGACTGCTTTGGTGAGGGTTGGTGGTGGTGGTGGTGGGAGGAGGAGTGGTGGTGGTGGTGAGGTTGCGGGGGGGGGGGGGGTAGGAGCGCGGTGTAAGTCTGCAGTTCATGCAGGGACGAGGAGCGAGAGAGAGCGCAACAAGATTAATCCGCGACCGTCGGACAAGAAATCGAGTTTGGGAAAACCCCTAATTTATATGAGAGGTGCCCGGTATAAATCAGAGGGGGGGGGGGGAGTGTGTGGGGGTCTCTCCCCCCCACCCCCACCCCACATTCCAGTCCTGCAGATGCACCAGCGTGCAACGTTACCCTCTTTACCAGATGTACAAAGCCCCGTTACACGCTGCACGCGTCTGATGATTGCTTAACACGCCCCACGTGGGCCTGGAGAGCAGCAGATTCAAATTAAGATAGAGATCATCTGTGTGTGGTGTGGTGTATGTCACGCGTGCTGCGGAGTGCTGATTAAAATCTAGACTTGTGCGTCCCACAGGGACTTGGTGGGGATGAATATTAAGACATCTTGTATGCGTCCACGTGATGAATAGTGTTTGCTTGAAAATAAAGACTTGTTGCGAGTGTATGTGTTTCCCATGTGGTGGAGAAATTGCTGCTGACAATTTGAAACGTGTAATCTGTTCCACTGAAATGAAATGGAGATTTCTAATGTGTGTGTATCATAGTGGGGAGCGGTCGTGTAGGGGTTCGCGTGCTGTGCTACAAACCCGGCTACCCGAGTTCGATTCCCGTCCACGGCCAACACCAGCGGCTAGTATCTGAACAGTTCCTGGTTCTTCCGTAGGTCGATTCGGCCTCAAATGAGTACCTGGTACGGTGTGTAAACATCGTCAATGGGGAGACAAAGGCGGCAGGGCGTGGTGCTGGCCAACCACCCCCTCGTGTGGCGTGCCGACTTTCATAGGTGCTCGCTAGCAGCACTTGACCCAACAGTCTGTTCAGCCTATACGGAGGATTTTTTTTTATCATAGGTCAACGCCTATGATACCATCAACAGGCCAGGGCTCTGGTCTATTATTTGTGCTTTCGGAGTTCCTGACCCTATGCTCACAATCATTAAGCAACTTTGTTATGGTGGACAGGCCTGAGTAAAGTGGAACTGACATGAGTTGGAGATATTTTCTTTTCACCTTGGTGTGACAGGGATGTCCTCTGGCCTCTCCACTATGTAACATCTTCTTTGACAATATAGTTCTACAATCTTTGCGTGGCTGTATTGGAGGAACGTCTATCTGGTACAACAGATGCAATGGGATGCTGATCGTTACCCAGGTGCAATCTGTGCGGGCCCTGTAGTATGAGTTATAAAGGGGCCCTAAATTACAAAAAAAAACACAAATATGAAAACGCATTTTTAACTTGCATGGTAAAGTAATTGTATTTTTTCATTTGCTATACATCCAGATAATACGACAAATCGCTCACCTTAAACACCCAGTCGTTCATAAAAGTCGAAGGCGGTATAGTACTATAATTATAGAGCAAGTGCAGAATCACTGAACCGAAATTGATAGCTTAAAAGCATTTCGCGTGGGGCCCTTGAAAGTGCGGGGGCTGTAACATATGTCGCTACTTGTGCTACGAGGATAATCCGGCACTGGATGGCTCCCGATTGGTCAGAAATGTTACGTATGCTGCTCAATCTGAGAAGTTGGAGACGCGACTGCTGAAACTGGAGCATGCTACGAAGAGATGGGGGGGCCTTCCCATCAGCCCCACTAACAAAGCACCTGCCTGGATATTTTGCCATAAAAGACTCCTCCACTGGATGTGCAGTTGTGGAGAGAGTGGAAGAGTTCCTATAGCTGGGCAATGTGTGTATGACCACTTCGGGGTTTGGCAGCGGAGGTCTCGCTCTGAATCAGCCCCAGCAGCATTCTCTTTTCATCAGCTGCATAACACCGTGTGTAAGCTATCTGGCCTATAACTCCATATGAAGCTCTGGGTCTTCTCACCCACAGCTATGCCCTCCTTTGTATGTTTGCGCAATATGAAGCCCTTTGAAAAAACACATCTGTGCTGGTTTTATAAATTAAGGTTGGCTTGCCCCTCCGATCCATTCTGGGTTTAACTAGACTGAATTGTGTGAGGAGCTCGCAGATCCTTGAAATGTCTGGACACAGTTCCGTCGGTGAGTTATTCTGGCATGTGAGCCTGCGTTGGCTGGGTCACGTAGCCTGCATGCGCAGGCAGCCACTGCATGTCCAAACAGCTTCTCTTTGGTCAGAGAGAGTGGGCTAAACGGGCATGGGATAGGCTGGAGAAGAGATGGACTGATGCACTATAGAAGGATGTGGAGCTGAGTGGACTTGGTGATGACTGGTACCAGCGGTGTTAAGATTGGTCTCTGTGCAGGAGGTTCGTGAAGGACGCTGCTTGGCATTCTCTTTTAAAATTAATTCAGGATTTTTTGTTATATTACAGCATACATAAAATTAATTTAACTCGTTCGTCTTAGATTTTTTTATTTTAAAATGTCCTCAGAAAAAGAAGAAAAATGGATATTAATAAAGCTAATATATAATATTAACTTAAAGATCAAGCAATGAAAATGTGTTGATGCCAGTCAGGATAGATAATTATATCCTGACTTTTGGGCCACTCTGTACGTTGTCCATTCCAATGAATGGAAAATGCCAGTATAAATTGGCAATTTGAATGAAAGTTAGACTATTAAATGCACATGTAATTCCCCTCCAACTCGAGGGTTTTGGATCGATTTGGGACATTGGCCAGAAATAAAATGCAAATCCATCTATAACGTTGGCCGCTTAGCGAAATTTCACTCATTGTCCATCGTGAATGTTATTGAACCGTATGTAGAGATTCCCTCTTGTAATCCTAGCAAGATGTGGAGGGCTGTTTGTGAAGATCGAGCGGGTTGATACTGTACGTGCTTGTAAGCAAGAGTCGGAGAGGTGGCCCATGATGTAGATCCCGATCATTGTGCCAACGCGATTTCAATCTTAATGGTTAAGTAAGCTCTCGAAGGCATTGGCATTGGTGAGTGCACTAAACGGCCAATATATTTTCAATTTCCGTATGGGATGATGATAAGATGAACCAGTGTCATTATGGTCGAGACGAATGATAGTGGCAGCAGTACCGCATTATCCTAGTAGCAAAAGTAGCTACATATGCTACGGGACCCGCACTTTCAAGGACCACGCGCTAAATGCTTTCAAGCTATAAAATTCAGGTTCAGTGATTCTGCACTTGCTCTATTACGATAGTACTATACTGCCTTCAACTTTTATGAACGACTGGGTGTTTAAGGTTAGCGATTTGTTGTATTATCTGGCCGTATAGTGAACGAAAAATTATAATTTACTATGCAAGTAAAAAATGTTTTTTTTTAATATTTGTGTGTTTTTTGTAATTTAGAGCCCCTTTATAACATTCTACAGGCCCCGCACTCGCGTAATCCAGCACTGAGTGGCAGCCAAATGCGGGAAGACACCCAAGAGAGTGACCCCGGTGGTGATATGGGAGCAACAAAATCGTACCGTAGGCAGGTGCCAAGTGGAATGTGCTTCAGGATCATGAGAGATGGCAGCAGCTTTGGGCAGCCTTCATCCAGCAGTGTATTGACAAAACCGGCTGTACATGCACCTTACTAAGGGCTTTACTTGGCAACGCAGTGTATGGATTCCAAAATGATCACTTGTTTTAACCATGAACACGGTATGAAGTGGTATCGGTGATTTCGCTGGCTGGCAATGAAGCTTAGAATTGAGCGCTTGGAATTGCAACGATCTTTCGGATAAAAATTCAGCGCGCGCAGGGAGGGTGGGTGAGAAGAGAAAGCGTCCTTAACCAGGTCAAGCACACAGTGGCTTGCACATGCGTTAATTGTTCCGACACTTAAATGCTGGAAATGGTTAAAAGTTTGTTTCCGATGAGTGAGATTGGTCACATACAGCTGTGAGTGGGCAAAGCAATTTTAGTTTTTTTCAAATGAAGCCCAATTGGTTGTTATTGCTCATTTTACTTTATTATTTATTTTTTGACAAGTCAGTTACGAAATAGCATGTTGAATAATGAACGTTTTAAATCAAGTATATTAGCCACAAACAATTGTCCGGAGTAATTGATATGTACGGTCATCATATGACGTTATAATTTTTGTTCTTCATTCGATTACGGTCTTTAGTTATTTCATAGTCTTAAATCAATAGTGCATGTCTTGTTTGCCTCGGTGTCATAGCAACGATTAGGGAGACTCATGGGGAAGGCTTAAATTGAGTGCATGCAGTTTTGAACAACTTTTAAGTAAATCTTTATTTGTCATCGGCAAAAAAGAAACAATCCAATAAAAAGTGAAAGACAATTACAAAATTACGGGGGGAAACTGACATCGCGATTACCGTCACGTTGCGAAATCTAGCGCCGTATCATGGACCATTTATATTGCCGCAACCCACTAGCGCACGAGGTCTCGGGTGTGCAAAGTGCAGCATGCAAAACCAACACAAGGTCACGTTTCAGTTCCTACTCGGCGGGTCATGAGGATGAATCCGGCCCGTACTTCGCAACAAACACAAAAACAACAAAAATACGTTTATTTAATTTCACCAACTTATTTTTTCTGCTTATCTAAGAGAGACTAAGCTTGAAATTGCTTATGACACACCCATGCGCAATGAGGGTGGTGGGGCGCTGTCATCCGATCGGCTTAAGAAACTATTTGGGGCAAGTTCTGTTAGCGAGAACCTATTCAGGCTCGAATGACGCAGGAGAGCAATGGTGATATCAGCACAAAGCATTGTGACCGCCTTTGTCTCACTGGTAATGATGCACGCGCTGCACCCAGTACTCGCTTAAGGCCGAATCAACCAAGGACAGGCTTGGATCATACGTGCTACAGACGTTGACTCTGGCCAGAAATTGAAGCCGGCTCGATGGAATTGCGAGGCAGTTGCATGAAACCATACATCACCACTGTTGGTTGTATTTAACTAATTCATTTTAATTGATTACATTCCTTCTATTGGAGCCATTTGTTCTGCCAAATAAATAGATTTTATGCCAGATGGCTTTTAAAAATTCGGCAATATTGCTGTTTAACAGAGCTCGTTTGTGTAATAAATAAACGAATCTGTGGACACGAGTTTTAGCATTAAAAAAAACAAGTTTGGAAAAAAATAATGCGCGCACAGGTTCTGTAATGCTTTTCAAAACGTGTTTGTCTTCGGAAGTATCCAATTTGCGGTACGGCAGATGGCAGGCAATTGTCAGGGGCAAAACGGGCTTTTTACATTTGCAAAATGGTAAAAAAAAGTTGGTCTGGTTTGAGTCTCCCAAGTTTTCCCCCCCCCCCCCCCCCCCTTTTAATGAATGCTCCCAGTTTTTGTGGAAGGCCATAATAGCAAAACGACTCCATACCAAAGTATTGTGCACATCAGATCGCCTTGGCAAGAGTTGTTGTGACCCCCGCGTTTCAGACTGAGAATGCGTTACCGCTTTCGACCTTGGTGTGAAAGCGTTGATAGTTTCGTCAATTTTGCCACACAATTGCAAGACGAACTTGCAGGGAAATGCGATCTCAACAATGATGACGAAACTTCATTCAACATTTGTGGGAATTTTATAGCGAGGCAGCTGCGCTGGACAATGTTACACTTTATAGACGTTGCAAAATAGTGCTGTAATACAAAAAAAAAACATTATTCCATGAAATGCCACGGCTCTTCCATTGCCGGCTGGGGCACGTGCGGCATTGCATCCACTCTCTGGTACGGTAACCTTGACCCGTCCGGTCACCAAATCATCCCTGAGATGTAGACGCATCAACTGCGGCGGGCGCTGTGCACTTGTTTGCGAGAAGCGAGCGGGAGAGATTCCTGAACGGTGCGCGAGGGCGGGGTCCATGGAGATGTTGATAACGAAGTCGTAGTATTGACGCAGTTGGGCCCCTGGTGTTGTGAACGTTCAAATAGCGTAGACTTAAAACACTAAAGTGCGGAATGTTGTTTCTTTGGATTGGTGGACGCTCTGTGCCCAGAGTCGTTTCGCGGCGACGTCTCGTGGCCTTAGCGGCGGCTATTTTGGTTACTTTTTGCAAAACCCTGGTTGGTTTTTGTCTTTGTTCTGTGGCTGGAGGGTGGAGGGGGATGCAGGGTCGGCATCACTGGAGCATTAGTTCTGCCCCTTTTTAACCGTTGATCTCCAATAAGTAAATGTAGCACAGAATGGGACTAACACTGCAAGTCAATCATCATGATTATCATTACTATCCACTTGTAGATGAAGGCCTCCCCGTGCCGTCACCGTTCTTCTCAGGGTGCCGCGATGCCACAGTCCGCGTAACGTGCGCTCCATCTCAACGTGTGGTTTGTTTCGTTGCCTCCGGGCGTCTTGTCCATCGGTCCTCGTCGTCCGTGTGCGGCTGATGTTGGTCAAGAGCAGCAACTAACTCTTCGCGTGCGGTAGATGAGCCGTTATTGCGTCAGGAGTGGCAGGGGTGTGATCGCTGTGAACTCGGGCACCGAGTCGTGATGTGTTCCATGGACTGTTGTGGACGACCCGCAGTGGTATACCGGAGACATTTTTTTAAATTGCTCCACAACTTTTCATAAAGTGTAACTGCCATGGTTTGTGAGCGGATGCGGTGTGGGCTGGTGGCCCAGACGTTTCGAAGCCAGGGATCTTCTGTCGCTTGTTTCACGATGTCACCGTTATCACCTTGTGAAATGTGCTGTCAAAACCTCGTTTCTTAACTCAGATATCAAGTTTGTAATTAGTATTGTTTGTCCCTCCCCTGTGTATTCGTGTATGATGTTTGTGTGAAGATCAAGGTGTTAAATGCGTGTAACCGCGAGCACCTGTGTTTATGCAAGTATGAACCCTGTGTATTTGTAAGGAACCGGTCAAACCTTATAACCCAACATGTTGCAAGATCTTAAAAGATCACAGAATTAAGCAGGGTTGAATCTGGTTAATATGTTTAACACGTAGGCTTTCGCGACCAATATAATCCATAATAGTTTTTTTTGGGGTTAGATCGCGTAGATAGAAAATATGTCTTGATTTGAAGCTTTCGTGACTGCAGGAATCCATACTCTTTGGTTCTTTCGGTAAAGTCACGTAGGTAGAAAAATAATAATAGATCACGACGTTTCGATCGCAACACCAGCGACCGTCTTCAGGTGAGAGAGAGAGAAGCTACTTTCCCTCTCTCTCTCTCACCTGAACAAAACCCGTCACCACCCGACGCAGCCAATTAGTAAGGGTGTGCTGTACTACAAACTAAACAACAAACTAAACACGAAGCACTTCTAAAGTGATGAGTTCTCAACCTAGATTTAAAAGTGCATAGCTCCAGTGGCTCTCTAATATCGGATGGGTGACCGCCAGGGTTTGCCAGGTGTTGCAGGCTTGTGGCCCCAGGGTATGGCCAGGACATGGCCGTTCTGAGTCTCATTGTCTGTGTGGTGGATTTTCTCAGTTTTACGTATGAAAACGTAAACGCTCATTTAATCCTTATAGACAAACATCCGAATGTATCCATACTCTTTTCCTGCAGTCACGAAAGGTCTGAGCTTGGCTCTATTTCACTCCAGCGCAGTCTTCGAGAGACTCTGGTCCCTTCACCTGATGAAGGCCGCTTGTGTTGTGGCCGAAACGTCGTGATTTTTGTTGTTTTATTTTTTTTACCTACGTGACTTTACCGAATACAACCAAAGAGTAATGGATCCTTGCAGTCACGAAAGCTTCAAATCTAGAATAGTTACGAAAGCTTCAAATCCGAATGTAGCAGGACCCTTCTGCGGAAACACCTTGAGATTTTTAAAATAATAAATAAATGACGCTCGTGTTATCGTCATTACTTTCCTGATTAAACGCCGCTAAAACCGCCCAAGTCTGCTCGCACTTGTGCAGTCTATGGATCCATGCTGCTGAAATTAATGCACTGCCAGAAAGGCTTTGCGGCCAATGTTGCCGTGTACCCGACACTTTTATATTTTGTGGGAAGATGTATTTAGGTGACGTAGACTATCTACACGTTCAATTTGTTACTGTCGTTGTAGATTGGTTATGCTAAACTGTGAGCGTTGTCAACGACTTTGGAAGGTCGTCGTTTAGCGGCGGATCGATCATGGATGATGCTGCTGCTGGCGTTTTAACATACACACAAAGACACAGACCCCCCCGTATCGCCTTAACAGACTGTTGGGGCAAATGTTATCAGCGAGGAGCAACCTTTGAATGCCGACACGGCACACGAGGGGGTGGGGGGTGGAGTTGGGGTGTGGGTGGCCAGCACAGGGGACCGCCTTTGCCTCCCAGTGGCGGTGATTTTACACATCTTATCAGGTAACTCATTCTTTTAGGCTGAGTAGACCTAGGGGGGAGGCCCAGGACCGGTTGAGATGATCGTCATTGGCGTTGGTCGTGAGCGGGAATCGAACTCGGATCGCCGGGTTTGTGGCTCCGCTAACGCTCCCCTACACACGAGGACACCGGCCAACACTGACAACCCCGGTCCCGTTTAACGCCATGTGCTCTGGCCTGTCGGAACTGTTCATATTTTCATGTAGCGTGCGCGCCATCTGGTGTTATTCCATTCTATTTGTACGTGGTCAGCGGACACGATGGCCTATGTAAAAACTGCACTGCACACGAAATACACGTTTCAAAGAGATCCATCCAAAACGTGTGGTTGAATCGAAGGGAAAATAAATACGGTGCACATTTATACGGTCTTAAAAAAGGTTGAATTGGCCTCCCTTATCACAAAGGGCAGCCCCAGTAATCATTATTTTATCTTGAAACATAATCTTTCTATTTTAAGGCTTCGTTTACGTTGAGTGTACACTTAGCTCAGGGGTTGAAGGTTAAGAGATAATTGCGTCACAGGACCTGTTTTTGGACCAATTCTCACTTTTCACCGTTGAACCTGTGTGTGTGTGTGTGCGCGCGTGTGTCCAGAGATTAATCGAGCGTTTTAATGATGGGGATTTCTATTGGGTGTGTGCATTATTTCAATAAAGAGCTGGGATGATGAGTCGATCGAGTTAAATCGGCTAAAATAATTCAATCCACTATACTTTGGGGTCGATTTCACCGCCACAAAAGTCGCGTCCAACGCAACTCGGCTCTTGGTTGATATCGCCATTCAAGCCTTGCGGGCAGCTGGGCCGTATCATCCAAAAGGCCCCGAGTAGAAGGCACTGTGCCGAGGGTCCACCAAAAATGTGACCGCATTTGATTGTGTGATCAAAATAATGCAACCAGGATATCGTCTTGAATCAATATATTTACGTAGCAAGGGTAGGCACAGTGAATATTCAGAGGCAGAGAGTCATGTCAACCGAATCGTTTTCCATAAGGTGAGATCAATTAACACCGGAGGTTAACTTTTGGATATTTTTTTTCCATTGCAAAATTAGCAATAACATCTTAAAAGGGTGTTTTTCGCACAATCTCATTCTCTATTTTAGAGGAGTTCAAGGGAAGACGAGGCGGCGTTGTTGACCTATGGTTGATTGCTTTAGCGAGTGACAGGGGCGGTAGTTAGTAACCACGGGGCAGCAGTGCCAACTGTAGAGAGTCATCACTGAAGACCTTCGAAACAGAAGTGTCGAGGGCCTCTAAGAACCTTCATCCGGCTCTGCCTTGCCCATCACCTCCAGTACAGCGGCACACGCTAGAACAGAGGTTCGGCTTTTATTTGCCGACTTTGTCCACGTTGTCCGCGCTGGGTTGAGCAATCGAATCGGCAGACAGGAGAGTAATCGATTTACTGCACTGAATAATCTGATCTGCCTGGCTCTCGATTTCCATGGCTTGAGCACGGATCTGGAACGCTCTTCCTTCTGATGTGAGAGCCACTGGAGCTAAGCACGTTTAATTTCTCATTGAAAACTCAATTCTTCAGAATTTATTTGTGTGTTTTAGTTTTTCGTCCTTCCCACGCACCTCCAATTAGCACGGTTGACGACGTACGGTGCGAAAGAAGTCCAGCGTTTCCAACGTAGTTTTATGATCGTCTTGCTCGCTTGCACATTCTCTACGCTACCACCAGGTGTCCCACTGCAACCTGTTTTCCCGTGTTCGGCAAAATATGTCGATCTGTCTACGAATGTCAATCAGCTCTTTTGTTAATCCATTGGCTGGATGAAAGCCTTTCCCGTGCCATGCGGCTTGTACTTCTTGTCTAATTTGATCCACTAAAGCAATCTGCTAAAAAGCTACCGGATTCCGTTCGGATGTGAATGTCGTTCCGGTGCAGAGCTGATTAGATTGTAGCAGCATTGTCGTGCAATATGCATATGGAGATGTGTTCAATTCTTCGACGGGACTTCAAATCCAGCACAATTATCAATTACGCAACGTCCTTAAGATTCAACAACTTGTACGCACCTAGAGATCAAAAGTCAACTCTTTCAAGGGAGCACAGAGTCTAAGAGCATTGGGTAATATGGTAATAAATTACGCAATTATGTTACGCTCTAAAAACAACACGGAAGCACGCTGAGTAGTAATCAACGAATTTACTCAGGAAAGCCAGTCTCAAGACTGTGGCCAGTTCGATGTTTAATTGTTGTTTGGCTTCAGGTGAGAAGGTTACTGGAGTACCCGGAGAAAACCCACCACTCCTACTTGAGAATAACATTCGAGGTTCATGAACACTGATGACAACTTCGCAGCTCTGTGGGCTTTGTACGTTTTGGCAAAATACCAACAACACCCGGTCCTCCAACCACTTGCCTTCAAAGTGTTGGTTCACAGATGTGCACAATCACTCCGTTCGTACGGTAAAATACATCAGTCGGTTCGTGGATTGAATCAGGTCATATGTTTGAATATTTAAAATTTAGAATCCATTTTTAGAATCGGAATCAGAATTTATTTTAATGAGATCGGGTTCTGATTTTGAGAAATATGTCTGCAGGTTCCCGAACCGATTCCGATTTAGTTCCTCCAAACATCTGGTCGATCCAATTCCCAATAGCAACCCAAGGCAAACCCCACGTCGTTCATTGTTCCCCTAATGCGTAGTTAATTAGGATAGTTTAACACGTAGGCTTTGGCGACCAGTATTATTCATAATAAAGGGGTTTTTTTGTGTTAGATCGCGTTATTTATAAATGTGTCGTAACCCTCCACCACCCGACACAGCCGGTAAGGTTTGTCACGTAAACAAAACGCGACAATTAATTACTACTTCAGCCCACCGGCGTGTTGGAGAGTAAATCCACAACATTTACAATTTGAGTACGACGTTTTGCTGATAATTACATCCAGCATCATCGGGCGATTTGCCAGAATAGTGAAGCAATCCACCTGCTTCCGGTATTAAAAACAGGATGGCCAAACAGCATAATGCAATAAGGTGGGATGCTGCCCTGGTGCAATGGTCAGGGTGATCTTGCAATCCAGAGGTCGTAAGTTCAATCTCCAGGAAAGGCGATTTGAAACAATGAACGAGTTTCTGTCCAGCCAAGCACTATACATGGGTACACCACAATTGGTTAGTCGGCAGGTCACGTGTGGTGGCGTGAAGTGTGGGTACTCCCATCTCTTCCAAGATGTGTGGTCAGCGTGGAAGGGGAGGCCAACATTTTATCTAGAGGGTCCCCCTCCTCATATTGGAGGTTCTTCTGCCAGCAGTGGCAATAGCAAGCAATCGCAGGGCTGCACCTTTTGCCAGATTTCACCTGTCACGTAAGATACTGGGATATAGGTTGGTCATTAATGTACCAAGACTATCTTTTGTGAGGACGTGGCTCCAAGTTCTGGCCCAAGATGACTCATCGTTCACTCGCATCATGCATTTATGGCCAGGTGAGAGTCCACAGAGACCAAAAGTCTCCCTTTTGAAGTATAGAAAACATACAATTGAATTCCCAAATGGGATCGCCCATCCGAGCACTATCGAGGCTCAATCCTTGCTTGCCTTGAGATCTGATGAGATCGGATGTACTGCAGGTGATTTTAGTATATGGACTAGATTGTTTCATTTCCATCATGAGATAAAAGAAATCGTTAATGGGTTAAACTGCCTCATGCTAATAAAGAATTAAAGCTTTCGTGACTGCATAAATTACTCATTGGTTTGTTCGGTAAAGTCACGTTTGTAGAAATGCCATAAAATTATATTAAAATAAAATAAATCAATCACGACGTTTCGACCACAACACAAGCGATCTTCATCAGGTGTAAAAAACAAATAGCGAGGGAGCATATAGGGCGACACCAACGCAACACATAGAGAGCGACAAACTGCACGGAGGTAAATGCAACAAGAAGATGAGAGACGAGAATTATCTATGTGTTGCGTTGGTGTCGCCCTATATGCTCCCTCGCTATTTGTTTTTTACGCCTGATGAAGATCGCTTGTGTTGCGGTTGAAACGTCGTGATTGATTTATTTTAATATAATTTTATGGTATTTCTACATACGTGACTTTACCGAACAAAAACCAATGAGTGCCTCATGCTAGTTTAACATGTAGGCTTTCGCGACCAATATTATTCATAATAAAGGTTTTTGGGTTAAATCGCATAACCCTCCACTACCCAACACAGCCATTAAGGTTTGTCACGTAAACAACGCGCCAATTAGCTTACTACTTCAGCCCACCCGTGTGTTGGAGAGTAAATCCACAAAATGTACAATTTTAATACCACGTTTCCAAGGTACAGTAATTACATCCAGCATCATTTGCCTGAATAGTGAAGCCATCCACCTGCTTCCGGTCTTAAATAGAGCGGGATGACGTCAAAACTGAACCCATCAGCTGCAGAGATCAGAGGCGGAGGAGGGGGGGTTATTGTAATAATATAATATATTAGTAATCAGTTCATTAGTATGTGTTTCCTCTATAAGGAATTGTAGTTTTAAGATGTATTACTGAATAATACGCTTCCAGACCCCCTCCTCCGCCTCTGATCTCTGCACCTGATTGGATTCAGTGATGACGTCATCCTGCTGCTGCTCTATTTAAGACCGGAAGCAGGTGGATGGCTTCACTATTCTGGCAAATCGCCCGATGATGGTGGTTGCAATTCCCAGGGAAACGTCGTATTCAAATTGTAAATGTTGTGGATTTACTCTTCGACACACCGGTGGGCTGAAGTAACTAATTGGCGCGGTTTTTTTTACGTGACAGACCTTACTGGGTGTGTCGGGTGGTGGAGGGTTACGGCAAATACTTACGCGATCTAACTCAACGAAACTTTATCATGCCCCATGCTGCTTTTAAAGCATTGGAGGGGGGCGAACTAGCTCTCCGATGTGTTCTCGGGTTGTAGCTCAAAGTTGTTCGGCATTATGTCCGACGTTCAACTCCACTTCAAGACTGGCACCTTCAATCAGTCAAGAGTATTGCATCTCATCGTTCGTTGTGCCAGTCTATTACTCGGCTAATGTTGCAACGGCGAAAAAAAAGTCGACGTTTTGTCATTGTGCAGTCAACTGGATTTACAACAACAACTTCTCTGACCGTTTTCAAAATGTCTCCATCAACATTTGACAAGGCTCCCGTTACTGAGGGGGTTCCTAAGGCCCCTGTGCTTGACCCCTGTCTCATTTTCTCTGAACATCAACAGTCTTGCCATCTCTAATCTCCACTTTTTACTTTTTTTGCTGATGACACAGCCCTGATGGCCTTCAGATATATTTCACAAAAGAGTTGCAACAGCATCTACAACTTCAGCTTCAAACCTAATGCTCTAAAACTGCTCAACGTAACAAAAACATTTCAAAAGCTACGTAATTTTCCAGCTACCTAAAACCTGCCTCACCACCTATGCACATTGCGGCTCTAGACACCTTTAAATATCTAGGGGCTATCCTGGAATCAATTGCCTTTCAACACTCGCATTGATCACTTGGATAATAATACGTAACAAAAACAATAATTGGACTCCTGCACAGAAATAATCACCATTCCTCCTCATCACCGCATGAATATGGTTAGTGTCACTATCACGGTAGGTGTCACCATCCTGGTTAGTGTCACCATCCTGGTTAGTGTCACCATCACGGCTAGTGTCGCCATCCTGGTTAGTGTCACCATCACGGTTAGTGTCACCATCCTGGTTAGTGTCACCATCCTGGTTAGTGTCACCATCACGGTTAGTGTCACCATCCTGGTTAGTGTCACCATCCTGGTTAGTGTCACCATCCTGGTTAGTGTCACCATCCTGGTTAGTGTCACCATCACGGTTAGTGTCACCATCCTGGTTAGTGTCACCATCCTGGTTAGTGTCACCATCACGGTTAGTGTCACCAGCCTGGTTAGTGTCACCATCCTGGTTAGTGTCACCATCCTGGTTAGTGTCACCATCCTGGTTAGTGTCACCATCCTGGTTAGTGTCACCATCACGGTTAGTGTCACCATCCTGGTTAGTGTCACCATCCTGGTTAGTGTCACGATCACGGTTAGTGTCACCATCCTGGTTAGTGTCACCATCCTGGTTAGTGTCACCATCCTGGTTAGTGTCACCATCCTGGTTAGTGTCACCATCCTGGTTAGTGTCACCATCACGGTTAGTGTCACCATCCTGGTTAGTGTCACCATCCTGGTTAGTGTCACCATCCTGGTTAGTGTCACCATCACGGTTAGTGTCATGATCACGGTTAGTGTCACCATCCTGGTTAGTGTCACCATCACGGTTAGTGTCACCATCCTGGTTAGTGTCACCATCCTGGTTAGTGTCACCATCACGGTTATTGTCACCATCACGGTTATTGTCACCATCACGGTTAGTGTCACCATCACGGTTAGTGTCATGATCACGGTTAGTGTCACCATCCTGGTTAGTGTCACCATCACGGTTAGTGTCACCATCCTGGTTAGTGTCACCATCCTGGTTAGTGTCACCATCACGGTTATTGTCACCATCACGGTTATTGTCACCATCACGGTTAGTGTCACCATCACGGTTAGTGTCACTCTCACGGTTAGTGTCAACATCCTGGTTAGTGTCACCATCCTGGTTAGTGTCACCATCACGGTTAGTGTCACCATCCTGGTTAGTGTCACCATCCTGGTTGGTGTCACCATCCTGGTTAGTGTCACCATCACGGTTAGTGTCACCATCCTGGTTAGTGTCACCATCCTGGTTAGTGTCACCATCACGGTTAGTGTCACCATCCTGGTTAATGTCACCATCACGGTTAGTCTCACCATCCTGGTTAGTGTCACCATCCTGGTTAGTGTCACCATCCTGGTTAGTGTCACCATCACGGTTAGTGTCACCATCACGGTTAGTGTCACCATCACGGTTAGTGTCACCATCCTGGTTAGTGTCACCATCACGGTTAGTGTCACCATCACGGTTAGTGTCACCATCCTGGTTAGTGTCACCATCCTGGTTAGTGTCACCATCCTGGTTAGTGTCACCATCACGGTTAGTGTCACCATCCTGGTTAGTGTCACCATCCTGGTTAGTGTCACCATCCTGGTTAGTGTCACCATCCTGGTTAGTGTCACCATCACGGTTAGTGTCACCATCACGGTTAGTGTCACCATCACGGTTAGTGTCACCATCCTGGTTAGTGTCACCATCCTGGTTAGCGTCACCATCCTGGTTAGCGTCACCATCCTGGTTAGTGTCACCATCACGGTTAGTGTCACCATCACGGTTAGTGTCACCATCGCGGTTAGTGTCACCAGCCTGCCCATATTTGATCACTGCGACATATCCCGCCAAACTTCTGAATGTACTCCAAAACGTATCGTGCCATTATACCACTCCACCCTCCGTTTTGCCCTTCACGCCCCCCTACAGAACTCGTCATTGCAACCCTATCCCGCCTGGATATCCGTCGAGAACATAACTGGGCCGCCTTCATCCTAATAGTCCACTTAAACAAATCTGTCAATTACCTAAAGGACCACTTCGTTCCTCGACCTCCCTCCTGGAGCCTCGGAAGTGGCTCCTCATTACTGCTACAATTGCCATTTGTTCAACCTTTGTTTAAAAAAAATGTCCTTTCTCGTTGCTGCTCCACGTTTCTAGAATACCCTTACCGCTCGTCTTCAATTTGATTCCCTCCCTTTGCTTCCCACTGTTCCTAACACGTGTCCCTATTATCTTACTTGGAGCTGGACCTCACTTTCTGTCGTTTGTCCATTTTTAGTCCAAATATATAGAGCTTAACTTGCACATGCAGCTTCTTAAGCTTTTATTAGGTTTGCACTTTTTTGTAATTCTCGCGTCTTTCAATTTGCAGCTTTACTGCCGTTAAACAACTCGTTTTGTTACTCGTGCAATGTTCCTTAAATACTCTGTGCTGAATTCCCTGCAATATTAACGTTTTTCGGCTGTTGCTCCTGCTGTGATCCAGAATCTCCCTGACAAAACAGCCAGGAAAGTGGCTAAATGAGACCATCCGTCTAACAAATCAAATAAACTGAACCGTGCCGGGAGCCTCTTCCGGAATTGAATGGCACGCGTGTGTGTATGTGTGTACGTTGAACTTCTTTCGCACCGCACATAGCCAACCGTGCTAATCGAAGGGGCGTCGAGAAGGGCAAAAAAAATAATAGTCTGAGATTGGAGCGCTATTCGGTGCAACCGTGAAAACTGAGACGGCGATATGGGGTCACGTTGACCTTTTGTTTAAAAAAGTATCTTGGTAGTGAAAAATAAGGAATGTAAGCCTGTTGAAGGAGCCTCTTGGTGAACCGCATGACAGTATTTCTATCATAATTTACCACGTCAATGAAAGTAACGTGCGTTCCAGAAACAACTTGAACCAGCAAAAACAAAAGGTTGGCCTTTTTATCATAAACGCTGTTGAACACTGTGCCAAAGGTCTATAACTGCAAGCATCGAGAGAGAAACAAAACACTCGTGATAATGCAGCGGATAAGAACATGATGTTTCTTAAATTGAGCAATGTTATTGCGACCTTTGCCTTTGACAAAATCACCTGGAATGCGCCCGGATATCAGAAGATAAGCAGTGGTTGGGCCTGGATAGTTCTTACACGGGCGACTGCGTGACAGGCGTTTTATATGGACCGATTCTGTGCGACAATGTCAGCGAGAAGGCAGTGGTAGCAATACCCATTGTACGTTCATTCCATGCGCCCACAAACGCTTGCCGCCTTCGCCAAGCCACACTGGGCAACGAGCGGCCCCTCCAAGACGCTGTGCGGAAGAGCGGTTGGGATTTCGGCAGTTAGTTATAGCATTAGCAGTTAGTTGTAGTTTGTTTTCAATTGCCCTGTGAGCCAAGGTGCTCTTAAATCGACTTTTTCGTCAACGACAAAAAAAAACACCGCGTCTCCGACATGCGCAACGAGTCGCGGTAAAAAAATAAATGAATAATGAACAGGAACAAGTAAGCGAAACAAAAAAATTGCAGAGAACGATTACAACAATTCAAATGTATTCAAGCGCATTCGATCATAAGATCCCAATGCGCAATGCGTGGAAATCGGGAATCAAAAACAGAACCAGGGGGGGCAACCGACCAAACTAAAGAGGGCAGGCCACTTTAGTGAGATGGGTTTTCAAAGCAGACCTCAATATATTTATCGACACCGATGACCTGATTTCAAGTGGCAAGGCGTTCCATAGCGTGGGTGCCACGCTAACAAAAGCCCGATTTACCTAAAGAGCGCAACCACGACCCAGGAGTGCGGAGCAGCTGAATATCAGAAGATCTTGAGAACCTTGATGGAATATACAAATGTAATAGTTCCTGCAAGTATTGTGAGGGGGGGGGGGCGGGGGGGGTGAGCCCTTTTAAAGCCTTATGGGTTAATAGCAGTATATTTAAATCCACTCGGAATTTGACCGGTAGCCAAAGAAGAGATAAGAGGACCTTGGTGCTCAGGGGAGATAGCAAAAATCATAATCGCAATATAAGTGGTGTAGTGCGGAGAAAACAAGAAGTCTTTTATTTGGGCCCTGCGGAGGCTGACGGTTGAACAAGGCACGGATGCGCGAGGAAACGCTCTCGATGCATGAGTCATTGATGGGCGGGGGGGGGGGGGGCGAGGTATCAAGTTCACGGGAGCGACGACCGTGGTGGTAGTAGTGATAAACGAGTGATTAAGGAAACGACTGAACAACCGTGTGTGTCAAAATACAACGGACGTACTAAATTTCGTTTGAAAGCTTTCGTGACTGCAGGGATTCATGTTCTTGGTTCTTTCGGTAAAGTCACGTAGAAGGGAAATAATAAAAATTAAACTAAAAAATTCTCACGACGTTTAGATTGCAACGCAAGCAATCGTCATCAGGTGTGAAAACCGCAGCAATATTTTTTTCTTTTAAAAACTTTTTCAAAAATTTCTTGCTGTGGTTTTCACACCTGATGATGATTGCTTGTGTTGAAATCGAAACGTCGTGAGAAATTTATTTTTTATTTTTTCATTTCCCCCCCCCCCCCCCCTATGTGACTTTACCGAAAGAACCAAGAATACGGACGTACTATAAATTAATAGATGGTTCAGTCGGGTTTATTTAGTTTGACCAGGTAAGACGTCAAGAGGCCAGCATTAGTCTTATTTTGGCAAGATTGACCTGGGTGTTGGTAATAGAAAGTAATACGAATTGTCTTCTTTGGTTCTTTCGGTAAAGTCACGTAGAATGAGAATAAAATAATAAAATAAAACAAAAAATCCTCACGACGTTTCGGCCACAACACAAGTGGCCTTCTTCAGGTGAAAGGAACAAACCTGTCGGGACGACAGAGCTGCAATGAACGCTGCTAAGATTCGCAGCGTGTTTTAAGCTGGTTAAGAGGTGCCTCACTTCTCTGCCTCACTTCTCTCAACCAGCTTAAAACACGCTGCGAATCTTAGCAGCGTTCATTGTAGCTCTGTCGTCCCGACAGGTTTGTTCCTTTCACCTGAAGAAGGCCACTTGTGTTGTGGCCGAAACGTCGTGAGAATTTTATTGTTTATTTTATTATTTTATTCTCATTCTACGTGACTTTACCGAAAGAACCAAAGAAGATGAATCCTTGCAGTCACGAAAGCTTTAAATCGAAATTTAATACGAATTGCCTTTGGCAAAAGGCTCAATGTTCCATGCATGTAAAGGCGGTCTCATTTTTCAAATTGAGACATTATTTTATATGGCTCCCTATGAATCCCTTAAGAAAGGGTGTGCTGTGATGTTGAACAGATTTTCAGATTGAGAAATTTGGCAAAGTCACCGTTTTGGAATTGTCACTCCGCCACATTTTCACTCGATGACCAGCATTTGAGTCGCCTTCCGATCACTCTTGTACACAATACCGTGGTTATATTGTTTCCAAGAAAGTCGCTCGTAGATTTCTCTTCACGTGTTGCAGACTCGGTCAACCAGACAGACTGTTTCGTATCATGCACTCCGTGTCCAACCACCACCCACCACCCACCAACCACCACCCACCAATCCACTCACCCATTCACCGCACTGCAGGTCACAAAACTTCTCGTTCTGCTTTCCCTCGCACTGCTGGACATTGCAGTTCCCTCCCTTCGTCAAGATTCTCAACTTTGCTTAATTTAACAAGCATATTGGCCCTTACGTATTGCACCTTCAATAGTACCGTCACTGGCCGCCTGGAATTTTTTTTTGCCTCGACAATCCTGGTTTTCCGAAGAAGGACAAACAGATCGTGAAGATCGCCGCACGTTCATGTGCATGTGTATCGGCACTCAAGGCAAAGGTTGTGCACGGCATGTTGTCTGTAATTCGCATTACAGTATGGATGGTTGCATTTCAGATAAATATAATGCCAGTGAACACACGTTGGCCTTTCGATGTATCTAGCTATGGCGTGGGTCCAAATGCATAGATGACTTTGTCAAATGTCAATTTAGGCAAATCAGCGGCGAAACTCTCCCATATAATCCAGAGGTCACTGGTTCGATTAAATCTCCCGGGGAATGTTTCTTTAATCCACCGGCCACTGTCCACCCAACGGTAACAATTTAATTTATTATTATTATTATAAATTTAAGGTTGCATGGTGGTGTGGTAAAGTATCGGCTACCCCTGAACTCTTCTAAGACATCTGGTCACCATGGAAGATTTGTCAGAAATAAATTTTCAGACCGTCTCGAGCTTCTTCCAGTGGAGGTCCTTTCAACGAGCAGTGGCACGAGCAGGCAGCGGCAGGGCTGCACCATGACCTATTCACCTTTTCACAACGGTACCCTTCGCCAACGGAACAAAATAACAGTTTACCAAGAGGGAGTAGTT
Organism: Petromyzon marinus; assembly: GCF_048934315.1. Taxonomy (NCBI): domain Eukaryota; kingdom Metazoa; phylum Chordata; class Hyperoartia; order Petromyzontiformes; family Petromyzontidae; genus Petromyzon; species Petromyzon marinus. The sequence goes on along the minus strand of NC_133716.1, from coordinate 6,447,705 downwards.
TTTAGGCATTAAGCCGCATTCCTATTATCAAGGCTAACAACAACAACAACACTTATAATAAACCCCGTTGACGATCATCTTAGCTGAGGATCAATGTCATAGTCTACAGGACACGTGTAAAAGCAAGTCGGGAGATTTAAAAAAAAAAACTTCAATGAAGGGACAATTGAGGGAGCCTCCGAACGATGGGCCGAATGGCCCAGATTAGCAAACTCGGAGGGTTGATATTACTCTGGGGGGAAATATTCCGTTTAGCCTATGTATCGTGTATATTTTATTTCTGGGCGCATTTTGCTTGCGCATGAATATCTTCTAAGGTCCTCGCCGAAAGGGGCAGGGGGGGAGCTGATCACGTTTGTGCCTTGCGCACATAAACAACTGTTCAGCATGCATGCAGATACTTTGTTTGGATGCAGCACAACATACTAAGGAGAAAAACGTGTTTGGCTCATCAATAGGTCTGCGCGACTCAATGGTGGCTCCAGTTCCTTGCTGGGCAGCTTTCAAAACCATTCCATGAGGACCCCGAGAAAAGGAGCAATTCTGCCGAAAGACAGATGCTGCCCCCCGTCCCCCCTCCCACCAACATCTCCCAACATCGCCACTAAACTGGAATATTCTGCCTTGATACATTTCTGGACGGACGCAAGAAAAACCAGCACATTGATTAATACAAACAAAATAAGATAATATTTTTTTTTTCGATTTAAAGCTTTCGTGACTGCAATGATTCATCTTCTTTGGTTCTTTCGGTAAAGTCACGTAGAATGAGAATAAAATAATAAATAGATCCAATAAAATAACACAATAATATTCTCACGACGTTTCGGCCACAACACAAGCGGCCTTCATCAGGTGAAGGGACGAGACTGTCTGTTAGGACAGCGCTGGAGTTAAAAAGCCACGTTCAGATCACGACCTTTAAGCTGTGTGATCTGAACGTGGCTTTTTAGCTCCAGCGCTGTCCTAACAGACAGTCTCGTCCCTTCACCTGATGAAGGCCGCTTGTGTTGTGGCCGAAACGTCGTGAGAATATTGTGTTATTTTATTTTATCAATTTATTATTTTATTCTAATTCTACGTGACTTTACCGAAAGAACCAAAGAAGATGCATTTTTTTTATCATGCTTGCGAACTGTTTTAAGCGGACTTTTGAAATCTCTCGAAGGACTTTCAAACGTGCTTGTTAATTCTCTCGCTGAAGAATCCGAGGTAAAAGGGGTGGAAGTTGAACTGACCGTCACGTCCCAGCTGATTGGAGTTGTTGGCAGAGGCGGTGTTGTTGATGCAGACGGAGGTGTGTGTCCATTTTCTCAAGAGGTCGTGCGTGTGCAGACGATGTGGCACTTTGAGAGGCCGTCTGGTTAATGCCTCTGGCTGGTCCTGGGTAGATTAGACAATTTGAAACCGATTTTTCTGATGCAGGAGCAGCAGCAGCAACAGCTTTGAAACAAGGGCCACTGCCACAAAAACATTTCTCAAAGGACAAATTAATACATTCATAATAAAGGTTTTTGGGTTGGATCGCGTTATTTATAAATGTGTCGTAACCCTCCACCACCCGACACGGCCAATCAGCAAAAAAGTGTCACGTTGACAAAAGACATAGTTCACTACTTTAGCCCACTGGTGTGTTGAGTGAATCCACAACATTTACAGTTTGAGTACGAGGTTTCGCTGGTAATTACATCCAGCATCATCGGGCAATTCGCCAGAATGGTGCCTACGTGTTAAACAAATGAATACAGTTTGCATCATCCTCATCAGCCGTTATCAATCCACTGATGGATGAAGGCCTCGCCACAGCCACCTTGCATTTATTTCGTGCTAAAAATTGTGCCATCTGCTGCAAAATGGACATGAAAGTTAGTCAGTCAGTCGGTCCGGCCAAAGTGGCTTGATACAATTGGCCACAAGCGCTTTACGTGGGAAGTGAGGTTTTACAGGGGGCTGCCTCGAAGAAAAGCAGGGACATTTTGTAAACATGACTAATAAATAATAAATGTAACAAAATTATAAACCAGAACTCATGCACAATGAAAATGTATCTATCAACCCGAATGAATATGTACGCTCAAATGTCATGTTGTGTCAGTGTCACAGCCAAATCATGGAATGGCCACCAATGGAGTTATTATAGTGGTAAGAATGATCGTTCATTGGACATAATGCGAACATTTTAAATGCATCTCACAAGTCATGGAGCGAGCTCCGATGGGGCCCTGTGGTTCGGTTCCAGGTTTTAGCCACCCATGATTTAGCAGTCATTGAGCGCAGCGAGTTTGTGAGTTTTCCGAGCGGATCATTAGTTGCTATTCATAACAATTATAACAATTTAAACGTGTTCCCACGGGGTAGTGTTCGTTTACTCTGGAAGAGAGGACTCGGAGGTGCGAGCGAGGAATCGCGAACAAGCGGGCAAGGCAATGAGCCAGTGCCAACTCCCACCCCTCCACCCCCAAGCTAAACTAAAACGAAACAATTTTTTTAAATATATATTAGTAGGTAAGGCCCACTAATTGGCGCGTTGTTTACGTGACAACCCTTACCGGCTGTGTCGAGTGGCGGAGGGTTACGACGCATTTATACGTGTGCGATCTAACCCAAAAACCTTAATTATGAATAATATTGATCGCGAAAGTCTACGTGTTAGACTATTTAGCTCTTTTTCTGAAGGTGTTATCGACCAGACAGTGGGTGCTCATACATGTGGGAGGAAACCCAAAGAATACCCGGGCATGGATGGAACCACTCGCTCCTGCCATTCATACTGTTCCCATGAAATGTTTTGGATCGTCACACGTTTCGTTCCAAACTCGAGCTGTTTGGGAACCGCCGCGTAGAGCAAGGGAGAGAACACAAGACACTCCACACAGAGGCACCCAAGTCGGAAATCTAATCCAGGCCCCTGATTGCTGTGAGGGCGCGTGTGTCACCACTGCGTTGGCATTAAATGCAAGCCTCGTGGTTCTGATGACGCACCAAGTCGCTTTGCCAGGACACGTCAATGCCAGTTGCTTTCGCTTTGTGGGTTACACTTGGTTAACGGTGTGGGGGTAACGGTTGAAAAATGTTAGCCCGAGGTCATTTTCTTTTGTTTTGTGTGCTAAGAGGGCTATTATTAACACCCCCCCCCCCCCCAACCGCCCTGCCAGTTTTGCATGTTTGATTTTTCTGATTCTAATAGTTCGTTTGGGGATTTTGGTGGCTCGCCACGTTTTCCCAGAGTTCCCGTACACAAGTTGGCTTGTTCTCTGCGTGAGCCACACATCCCACAGGTCTTGTCTGGACAAATCGTATAATATACATGTGCTCGCCGGGAGATGTGCAGTGAGGAAAAAAGTATTTGATCCCCTGCTGATTTTGTACGTTTGCCCACTGACAAAGAAATGATCAGTCTATAATTTTAATGGTAGGTTTATTTGAACAGTGAGAGACAGAATAACAACAAGAAAATCCAGAAAAACGCATGTCAAAAATGTTATAACTTGATTTGCATTTTAATGAAGGAAATAAGTATTTGACCCCTCTGCAAAACATGACTTAGTACTTGGTGGCAAAACCCTTGTTGGCAATCACAGAGGTCAGACGTTTCTTGAAGTTGACCACCAGGTTTGCACACATCTCAGGAGGGATTTTGTCTCACTCCTCTTTGTAGATCTTCTCCAAGTCATTAAGGTTTCGAGGCTGACGTTTGGCAACTCGAACCTTCAGCTCCCTCCACAGATTTTCTATGCGATTAAGGTCTGGAGACTGGCTAGGTCACTTCAGGACCTTAATGTGCTTCTTCTTGAGCCACTCCTTTATTGCCTTGGCCGTGTGTTTTGGGTCATTGTCATGCTGGAATACCCATCCACGACCCATTTTCAATGCCCTGGCTGAGGGAAGGAGGTTCTCACCCAAGATTTGACGGTACATGGCCCCGTCCATCGTCCCTTTGATGTGCTGAAGTTGTCCTGTCCCCTTAGCAGAAAAACATCCTCAAAGCATAATGTTTCCACCTCCATGTTTGACGGTGGGAATGGTGTTCTTGGGGTCATAGGCAGCATTTCTCCTCCTCCAAACGGCGAGTTGAGTTGATGCCAAAGAGCTCCATTTTGGTCTCATCTGACCACAACACTTTCACCCAGTTGTCCTCTGAGTCATTCAGATGTTCATTGGCAAACTTCAGACAGGCATGTATATGTGCTTTCTTGAGCAGGGGGACCTTGCGGGCGCTGCAGGATTTCAGTCGTTCACGGCGTAGTGTGTTACCAATTGTTTTCTTGGTGACTATGGTCCCAGCTGCCTTGAGATTATTGACAATATCCTCCCGTGTAGTTCTGGGCTGATTCTCCACCGTTCTCATGATCATTGCAACTCCACGAGGTGAGATCTTGAATGGAGCCCCAGGCTGAGGGAGATTGACAGTTCTTTTGTGTTTCTTCCATTTGTGAATAATCGCACCAACTGTTGTCACCTTCTCACCAAGCTGCTTGGAAATGGTCTTTTGTAGCCCATTCCAGCCTTGTGTAGGTCTACAGTCTTGTCCCTGACATCCTTGGAGAGCTCTTTGGTCTTAGCCATTGTGGAGAGTTTGGAATCTGATTGATTGATTGCTTCTGTGGACAGGTGTCTTTTATACAGGTAGCACGCTGAGATTAGGAGCACTCCCTTTAAGAGTGTGCTCCTAATTTCAGCTCGTTACCTGTATAAAAGACACCTGGGAGCCAGAAATCTTTCTGATTGAGAGGGGGTCAAATACTTATTCCCTCATTAGAATGCAAATCAATTTATAACATTTTTGACATGCGTTTTTCTGGATTTTCATGTTGTTATTCTGTCTCTCACTGTTCAAATAAACCTACCATTAAAATTATAGACTGATCATTTCTTTGTCAGTGGGCAAACGTACAAAATAAGCAGGGGATCAAATACTTTTTTTCCCTCACTGTATGTTGACAATAATTTTTACGTACAAATAAAACATCTCAACCAAATTGTAATCGTCATCGTTCGTCCTCGCTCACCTCGTCAAGCTAAGGATGCTCTTTCATTTCAAATCATTTCTGACCATTAATGCAAATGTGATTGCAAACTGCTCTTGTGAATATTTAACTATCTTGTCAGGTAATTGTAATTTTGGTGCTTGCGGAGTCCATCAACGTGCAGATTAAAATATTTTTGTTTGGCTCACGGTTGTCCTGCACAGTGGCTCACTCCTGCCATAGGAATATGGAATGTCCAATACTTGGTTGTTAATAGCTGTGACCACTGCCGACGATGCCCATTTGAGAGGTAAACTTATTCTTTCATCTTTATCTGTGCTGTCAAATACGTTTTCATTTCATCCTCTGTGCATGGGATATGTACCATTTGTGATGAAAATTTATTTGCAGATAGGCGTCTTCCTTGTCTTAAAGAGCCAATCATAACAGGAATCTCAGCATGTTGTGCATATTAAGATCACATCACCATTGGATATATTTTGCACAGTCGAAAGCTCAACATTTTCAAGACTGGCCTTTGTTTAACTGTAGGCATCAGAAGAAACGACAAGATGAATGTGTATTGCTTTAATCATCATCGTGGCTAATCGGTAGAGTATGTAAGGATAAACATTTATTTTGGAAACGCCGCCATCTTAACTTTTTTGCTGGCGGGTTTCACAAGGCTGTAGAATATGCACGTGAACGAGACAGTAATCTTATCCCTCTTTTGCTGGCCCTGACTTCTCCACGTGTCAGCCATGGAGGCACCGCCCATGTCAACATCACATCCGAGTAAACGTGGAATATTGGGCCAACGTTGGCCCAAAGTTGGGCCAACGACATGCCACAATATTAGTCCAATGGTGCTGGACCAACGTTGGCATTGGTCCAACGTTGCACGTTTACTGGGATGGCGCTGACTGTGGAGGAGAGGCGGCGGTGACCCACCTTAGGCGTCCCAGCCATTGACCTGCAACGTAGGAGGCTGGCATGCCAGAGTGAAACGCCCTACCGCCAGCCGCTTGGCATGTCTGGCGTGAGACGCACACACGTGCTGAAAAGGAGGCGGTGGAAAATCGAAGAGCACAAAAGGGCCTTTTATTCGCGGCGATGGCTCATACTGGCCTCCCGTCGTAACTCTGTGCCACACGTGTGTGTGTGTGTGTGTGTTTCACGCTTGATGGCTACTTCCATGGTAATGGCGGAGCTGTGTGGGAAGGAGCACTCTGTTGCTGGATGTTTTTTTTTCAAATTGTTATAATTTCTTTGCCCCGTTCCTTTGCAATTTTTGCCGTTGGTGTTCTGCCATGAGATGCAAAAATCCATTGGAAACCTTCCGACGCGCTTTCAGGCCTCGCCACGTGCCCGTTTGGCACCGTGTCCTGACGTTTCGCTCCATGTGGCTGGGGAGTTTGTTCACGGACGTGAGGAATTGAATGAAGCTCCCAGCACGCGTATCCAGGAGAGGCTCGCCGAGTCTCGAGATTTTTTTTGGAGGTGGTTCTGCAACCGGACCTTCGTGAGTTATTTGATGCGTTTTCAGGTTGTGCCGCGCGGCTTTGTCGTTTGGCGTGATCGCCAACATTTTTCGCACACGCTGGAGAATTCGGCAGCCTCCTTTCGTCCTCGGTTTTCGTAGATGGTGAGCTGCTCAATTCGGTCCGGCGAAGGAACCCTCCGAGCACATGTCGAGCGAAAACATCGGACATCATGCCGAACAACACTCTAGTGCAACCCAAAAACGCGTCGGTGAGATGTACAGCAAAACCGCGAAGCCCTACGCGGTAACAAAAACTCCACTGGGGAGGTCTTGCAGTGTGCCCCGTGTGTGTCCGAGAACGGCTTTGGGAAAAGACTGAGCTGGCTTCTGTAAGTCTCCCACATGGCAGAGGAAAATAAGGTGAGTATTAGGAGCTGGTACAGCAAGTCCAGCGACACACATTAGAACCAGGTGTTTGGTAAAGGCATGTCCCAATCCAATGCGGTGAGTTGAAAACTATCGGGCGTATCACCGACTCCCCAATACAACACGCGTGTTCTGGTGACACAAGGGGACTCTCAATTTAGCCCTGATGCCATGGAGTGGCTTGCGGAATTAAAGGTGAATTTTGAGTGTTTGTGGCGACTGAATGCAAACACCTTTTCTATAAAATCATACCAATCTGGTCCGTTCTAAGAGTCGGCAGGATTGAGCCTTGATACTGCTTGGATGGGCGTCCAGCATGCACAACAGGTGTCGAAGACTGGTGCTATGTGGTTGTCCAGCAGAGGTCTGTGCAGAAAAAAATACGCACCCCTGTTGCTCAGTATTTCTGCCCCCCTCTCCCCTCGCACTATAACAAGACAGATCCTGCCGCACCATCCCAAAACAATGATGATATTGCCTGCAAACCAGTGCTACTAGGCTGACAAAGCATTGGGGATTGTTATAACGGTTCAATTATTTTACTAAAGTATGTTATTACAGATTTTAGAAGCATGCCCAGTCAGACTCCGCCAGATGACCTTTGATCCATCCTGTCTCACGAAACGTGAAATAAAACTATTACAAAGCGTCATTGTTTCGTGTGGCCTTTTGGCAATTGGACCGAAATTCACCAGCACCTCGACGCTCACAGCACCCCCACAGGTCTCGGGCCTTGTGCCATCGTCTCGAAAATATGGCGCTGGACAAATAAATGTGCTTATTATTTAATGTCCAACTGTTTGTCACATGTCCAGCATGGATCACATTGTGCAGCTGTGGTCAATTGAATGTTTTTTGTTTTTAAGTGGAGCACTCTTTTTTTTAATTTATCCGTTCGTTTCGCCGTTAAGCTCTAACGTCAGCTGACGCACCGAGGAGTTTGCGGGCGTCATGAGAATCCGTACCGCATTGGTCGTAGCTGTCCGTTATCAATCGGAGGGCTTCCTTGCGTCCCCACGGTACCAAGCGAGGACGTTGGTTGTTTTTTCTGCGATCGCGCCTTTGGTGCCCACTCGCGGGCGCCTGGTTGCCAAGTCGGAAAATTTTAATGTCAAGCACGTGGGTCGAATGCGCACTCTCCCGGGTTGCTCGTCCGCTTCACGCACAAATGGTCACTCGCCCGAGAGACCCCTGATTGTGAAAGCACGGCATGTGAAGCCACCCGGGGTCTGAGAACACATAAGCAGAACTGGGACGTGCTTGGTGAATGACACATGCAGCTCCTTAGTGGCAACGGACTTACAAGTTTTAAAGGCCCAAAAACCGCACAAGGGACTTTTACTCTCGATTGCGGCCCTGCAAATTTTTTTTGGGAGGGGGTACTTTTTTGATAAATGCATGTATTATTAAGAGCACATTTTGTGAGAATATTTAAAAGAAAACGACACAAATGGGGCAAAAACTGCCGAGTTGGAAAAACGCTGCGTAGCTCCGCTCCCCCATCCCCGCACCCCCGATGTCCGGATCGTACGCAGGAGAGCATTGGAGGCTACGGGGGCGACATGGATCAAATACACATGTTTGGTTTCAAGTAGGATTTCATCGTGGGTGGTTCGCGCGTGGGGATGGAGGGCGTTAAAGAAGATAACGACCATCGTGAATGGCCCATTGCATTTTCCACTATATGAACGTAACAATAAAATTAGTATAACAATGTTGCGTCCGTCAGAACTGCAGGAATGTAATTAAGCGTTTCATCTGGCATGTAGTTGAAGAAATGAAAATGGGAGAGAATATTTGGTCATCGTGTCGGCCAAGATGTTGTGCATGTGTAATGAGCGACTACCGCGACACATCGTGTAGAGGGTACTTCTTTATTACTCACACTGGCACGACTCAGGCCAATACTTATTCCATCTCACATGGAGTACAACACTCTATTAACGTCTCTACTGACTACACACAGCCGATCACTCGGCGTGGCCCCATCGCCCTCACTCGGCCACGCCGTTGGCTGGCGGCGTGACGATGACGGCGATGGAAACCACGCAGGAGATCTTCCACGTGGCTGGACGACGGAGAGAGATGTCGGCGAGCGGCGACGCAGCCAGGACCCAGGACCCCACACGAGCCCCGGGTCCACTCCCCCTTATATCCCCCCAGGCTTGGCTAGGCCCCGCCTCTGGCCACGCCCATTCGTGGAACCTTCGAGCAGGTTCCCGGAGTATCTCGGCTAACCCCGCCTTTTACCTCTGCCCCAGATACACCTCCTTCTCTGATTGGTTGTTACTCAACCGTCCTTCCAGGCCAGCAGGTGTCGCACTGTCATTACACATGCATTGTTCTATTTTCTGATAACTGACCTCTCGTCCACAAGTCGGGACCTCTGGTCACTTGTGTGACCTGTGTGATCTCTTGTCCACACTTCTGGACTAGTGGTCACACGGTGGATGGCGACACTTACCCCCACCCACCTGGCCACGTGAGAGCAATGTTCGTCGCGTATTTTCATATTTCGTAGAACTGGAATGTAGCTAAATGAAGTGCACAACCACATTCAATGTGGTGGGTTTTATTTTTTTGTTCTCGTGCAGTCATTGGTGGACTGGGCTGACATCAACTCGGTACTCTTGAAACACCAGTTAAATGACAGGCGAGCAATCAGGGAGTCGAACCTAGGGTTTTGGCTGTGCCAGCTCAGCGCTGACCTTTTTAATGCACACCTGGCCACCTCCTACACTTACACAGCTTACCTAACAACAGGGTGACATCACCTCGAGACATTTGTACTCTTCATGAATTTGATTAGTTCGCTGCTTTGCTTTGACCAATGATTCGTGTATTGGGGGGGGGGGGGGGGGGGAGTGACATTGCCAGCAGAAGACTCTTCCAAAGAGAAAGAGGGCACTGGAAAATCGTTGCTTTCACAAAGGGTAACATTTAAGAATCAAAGCCACATCTTGGCTCTCGTTTGGCTCGGAGCGGCGGAGACCCTATTCGGCTCGTGATGAAAGCTAATTGCGCTGCGTTGCTTGCCAAACAATTGGCAGGAGCTTAAGACGAGGGCCACGCACGTCACACTGGTATACAGTGGAGGTTATTACAGTCCTATACATGGTGTGTTCATTGTAATTTGGCACGATTGTTGCATTGTGGATGAGTGTGTTATTGTACATATTGTCCGCTACCTCCGATTAGCATGGTTGGTTAAGTACGATGCGAAATAAGTCCTACATACACAGCTACGTATTGTGAGTGTCTCTGTAGGTTATCTCAGTGACACAGATAAGGGCTCTATATATATTTTTGGTTACGAATTGATCTGCATTCATCATATAACGCAACTGAAGCAGCATCTTGGTGTGAGGCCTTTATCCTGCAGTGGGTAAATGATGGCTTTTAATGATACTGACAAATCTTTCGGTGTCTGCATGCATTGAGCTTCGTGGAGTTCTATGCGTCCACCTTTCCCCCTACTCCTGTGCGCAGAAGCGTAGCGGTTAGCCCTCTGTGCTACGAACTCGGCGACCCGAGTTCGATTCCTGCTCACGGCCAACACCAGTGTGACGATTATCTGGGCCTCCCCTAGGTCGACTCGGGCTCAAATTAGTACCTGTTGCGGTGTGTAAACATCGCCACTGGGGAGACCAAAGGCGGCTGGGCGTGGTGCTGGCCACCCACCCCCTCGTGTGCCGTGCCGGCCTTCATAGGTGCTCGCTAACAGCACTTGCCCCAAACAGTCTGTTAAGGCTACACGGGGGATCTTTGTCTTTGTTCTTTTGCGCACTTCTCAGACTAACCACAATATGAGTCAAGGGAGGAAATCGGGTGAAGGGGTTAGGTAGGTTGTTGCTTCTCAAGACTGACAGAGATGAAGGGGAGGCGTTCATCGAGCAGCGGATAAATCATGGTTGATGATGATGATGTTGTTGTTCTATGCAGAGTGAAATTCCTCCTAACCGTGGCAATGCAGGGGCACCGTTCGGGAAAAGTGTTTTTGTCTACATTACCTTACAGCCCGTTTGTCAATCCACTGCTGCTGGTTGAAGGCCTTCCCAGGCCGCGTTTGTCATGGGGGCGGTTGTGCAACCATTCCTCACGCTGGTCAGTGCGGGTTGGAGGGGGAGGTGGCGGGTGGGGGGGAGAGAGATCCAAAAACCGGTTCAGATATCACTCGCCGGTGATGTTACCCATGGCCATAAATCAAACCCACGTCACCGGGTTCATAGCGCGGTGTGCTAGCCGCGGCACCACCACGCCCGGTTCTTATCCACATTTATTACCTGTGCTCTGAGCGGCTATCTCCAGATAAAACGAAAACGATAGATTTGATGCCAACTTTCAGGTGACGCCTCTATCTGTATAATAGTTTTCGTCTGTGGATTTTGGGGCCACGGATGATAGGGAGGGTGGATACGGGAGATGTTTTTTTAACGGTATGTGTGTATGTAAGAATCTACAATTTATCATTGTTTAGGGAGCAGTGGACTGGGGTGTTTCCTAGGTGGCCTCTTCCTAAAATGAGTATGCCACGTTGTGTGTATTTGGAAGACAAAGGTGGCTGCGGAACATGTTAGCTAAGCCCCCGCCGCCTTGTGTACCATGCCATCGTTCATAGATGCTTGATAACAGCACTCGTCCCAAAAAAATATTGGAGGCTACATGGAAATATCTGAAGTCTGTTATGTAAATATAATGCGTGTGTGCGTAAAGAAGTGCGGTTTGTTTACATATCGCGAGCTGTCGGCTTTCATATACGTCCGCTGTAATTTTCACATTAATATTACGACGTAAATTTGTGGTTATTTCCCCCTCCGCTCTTCTGGCCAGAATACACACATTCTGAAACGTAATACCGTGGTGCTGTGTTGAGCTGAACGGTGTAGGTTACTATTATAGACTCCAATTTTTCGATTTAAAGCTTTCGTGACTGCAGGGATTCATCTTCTGGGTTATTTCGGAAAAGTCCCGTAGAATGGGAACAAAATAATAAAAATAATAACAGAATAAAATTCTCACGACGTTTCGGCCACAACACAAGCAGCCTTCCTCAGGTGAAGAAACAGGACTGTCCGAAAGACAGCGCTTGAGTGAACGCTGCCAAGCATGGACAGCGTCTTTTAAGCTGAGTAGGAGGAACAGAGCGCCTTGACAAAGGAGTTAACATATAAATTAGCATGTAACTGGGGGACTAGCATAATGTTGGTGTGAGGGATTAGCAGCAGTTTACATATCAACAGAAAATTAGCATGTAACTGGGGGATTAGCATGATGTTAGTATGAGGGATTAACACCACGGAGAACGACGAGCTTGTGTTCAGACGGACGAGTCCATCTATGTTCGGAACGGAGGGGGGGGGGGGGGGAGAAAAGGAAGCAGCCACGGTGCACTGCTCCGTCCTGTGTTGCGTTATAACTATGCTATAAACTGGACTACAATACAATATTATACCTTCCAATCTAAACTACATTGTATAATATCGTATCCATAGAGAAATCCCACCCTTGAATTATATAATTCGTTACTATACACTACCTTATACTTTAGACTATAAAATATTAGACTTGTAGTATTACACTATGTATTATTCTATTAACCCTACTGTATCACACGCTGCTGTATATTCACTATACAATTACGGTACTATATATTGCCTCATGAATTATGTTAAACATTACACTGTTATACTATTTATTATTATACAAATGCTATAAGCTATACTATTGACCGTCGTGTGATAGGTACTAATAGGCAGTGCCAGCGAATGGACTGCGGTCTGAAAGTCACCGTAAAATACAATCAATCAAGAACCGAAATGGTTTATAACATCTTTCCAATGGTTACTAAGCCAGAATCCATCTTCACGGTTGAAATTGTCTCTGTGTTTATATATGTGGATAGCCTCATGAACGAATCTCTCATGGTAGCCGGATGGCTTGCAGAGAACCTCTGTCTTGGAGAAGTCAATGTCATGTTGACCCACTGAATATAACAGTGATCTGCCACGGCTGAGGTGTTCGTCTACCGTGTTTTAGGTCTGCTTTGTGTTCACGAATGCGGTCCAAGACATGTCGTTTGGTTTCTCCAATGTAACTACTACCACAGAGGCAACTTAGTTTGTAGACGCCCGGGTACTGTATGTCTGGAACCACATCTTTTACAGACGGAACCAGATCACGGATTTTATATACTGTGTTGAATCGGACCTGGATCTTGTGTTTATTCAGGATTTTGGAGATCTTTGTTGTGACCCCCGCAATGTAGGGTAAGGTGATGGTTTTGAATGGCTCCTCAAGAGGATCCTTCTTCATGGTTGGAGTGATGGCTTTGCGGATTGTGTAGTCGGAGTAACCATTAGTCTTGAGAGCTTGGTGTACGTGCTTGAGTTCACTAGCAATGTGTTCCTGGTCGGAAATGTGCTGAGCTCTATGGTATAGAGTCTTGATAAGGGAAATTTTCTGGGATGGATGGTGGTGGGAATCCGGTTTTAAGTAAGCATCTGTATGGGTAGCTTTCCTCTAGACAGAGTGGCTCATTGAACCATCAGATTTCCTTTTAATTAAGACATCCAAAAAGGGTAGCTTACCATCTTTTTCGACTTCCATGGTAAATCTTATGGCTGGGTGTATGGAATTGATGTGGTTGAGGAATTGGCCGTGGCAGATAACTGTTATAATTCAGTAGGCTCACATGACATTGACTTCTCCAAGACAGAGGTTCTTTGCAAGCCATCTGGCTAACCATGAGAGATTCGTTCATGAGGCTATCCACATATACAAACACAGAGACAATTTCAACCGAGAAGATGGATTCTGGCTTAGTAACAATTGGAAAGACGTCATAAACTATTTCGGTTCTTGATTGATTGTATTTTACGGTGACTTTCAGACTGCAGTCCATTCGCTAGCATTGCCTATTAGTACCTATCACACGGCGGTCAATACTATAGTTTATAGCATTTGTATGATAAGTGTAATGTTTAACATAATTCATAAGGCAATATATAGTACCGTAATTGTAAATCCACGGGTTTTTATCAGAGATTTGTTCACGAGGCAATTCAGATCTACAAGCACAGACACAATTTCAACCGAGAAGATGGTTTCAAATTAAGCAACCATTGGAAATATGTTCTAAATCGAACCAAACATTAAACTAATTTTCAATGGTACAGTATATTTTTCAAGTAGTGGTACCCCAAACTTTCGCAGCTCTTAAATTCCCTTTTCACACCATCAATAGGTAAACTCCCCCTCCCCCCCGCGCCAACCGGCATGTTCACCCGCATGTACACCACCTCTATGCTAAGTCGGCCAATCAAATGCGAATTTTTATGCTAATTCCTTTGTCAAGGCACCTTGTTTCCTCGCACACAGCTTAAAGGTCGCGGTCTGAGCGTGGCTGTGTTTCACTCCAGCGCTGTCCTCGAGACAGCCTGATCCTTTCACCTGATGAAGGCCGCTTGTGTTGTGGCCGAAACGTCGTGATTTTTGTTGTTTTATTTTTTTACCTACGTGACTTTACCGAATAGAACCAAAGAGTATATTGCACCGTAATTGTATAGTGAATATACAGCAGTGTGGTATACAGTAGGGTTAATAGAATAATACATAGTGTAATACTACAAGTCTAATATTTTATAGTCTAAAGTATAAGGTAGTGTATAGTAACGCATTATATAATTCAAGGGTGGGATTTCTCTATGGATACGATATTATACAATGTAGTTTAGATTGGAAGGTATAATATTGTATAGTAGTCCAGTTTATAGCATAGTTATAACGCAACACAGGACGGAGCAGTGCACCGTGGCTGCTTCCTCTTCTCCCCCCCCCCCCCTCCGTTCCGAACATAGATGGACTCGTCCGTCTGAACACAAGCTCGTCGTTCTCCGTGGTGTTAATCCCTCATACTAACATCATGCTAATCCCCCAGTTACATGCTAATTTACTGTTGATATGTAAACTGCTGCTAATCCCTCGCACCAACATTATGCTTGTCCCCCAGTTACATGCTAATTTATATGTAAACACCTCTCCCCCCCCTCCCCTCGTCCGTCTGAACATAGCTCGTAGCTCTCCGTGGTGCTAATCCCTCACACCAACATCATGCTAATCCCCCAGTTACATGCTAATTTATATGTTAACTCCTTTGTCAAGGCGCTCTGTTCCTCCTACACAGCTTAAAAGACCCTGTCCATGCTTGGCAGCGTTCACTCAAGCGCTGTCTTTCGGACAGTCCTGTTTCTTCACCTGAGGAAGGCTGCTTGTGTTGTGGCCGAAACGTCGTGAGAATTGTATTCTGTTATTATTATTACTTTTATTATTTTATTCCCATTCTACATGACTTTGCCGAAAGAACCCAGAAGATGAATCCCTGCAGTCACGAAAGCTTTAGATCGAAAAATTGGAGTCTATAATAGTAACCTACACCGTTCAGCTCAACACAGCACCACGGTATTACGTTTCAGAATGTGTGTATTCTGGCCAGAAGAGCGGAGAGGGAAATGATCACAAATTTACGTCGTAATGTTAATGTGAAAATTACAGCGGACGTATATGAAAGCCGACATCTCGCGATATGTAAACAAACCGCACTCACCTAAGGAAGGCTACTTGTGTTGTGGCCGAAACGTCGTGATAATTTTATTCTGTTATTATTATTTTTATTATTTTATTCCCATTCTACCTGACTTTACTGAAAGAACCCAGAAGATATTATAGACTCATCCAGTCAATATCAAATGATGTTTAAATTACATTCTATGTACTGCAAATAACCAGTTTATTTACGTCGCATGTGTGGCCTACCCTTGTGCACGCTTTCAAAATATTTTCTGGTGATGGAACAGGAAATTTGTAATTCATTTAGAGACTATGTTCACTCTCGCAACGGGATAATAACCCGACTTTAAGTTATCACGTAAACATAAAAAAATGGCAGTGTAATTTCTCCAAATCGTGTTCCTCCAGAGTTTTTAAAACTTGAAAAATGTGTATATCAGTAACCAGAAATGATGGTGCTATCGTGTGATGGTTAGCACACTGGAGTTGCTAGCCTAAGGACATCGTTTGGATTCAATATCCCGGCGTGGCAGACGAAACAATGGTGGCAAGTTTTCTTAAATCCATCGGTATGCCAGTTCGTTGATTGACAGGTCACGTGCGTCGGGGACAAGTGTGGATGAATAGGCCAAATACCCTCCAGAGGGGATCCTCTGGAATTCCCTCGAGGAAGCCGTTCTGCGAGCAGTGGCGTTTAGCAAGGAACTGCAGGGCTGCACCTTTACCTCTTATGAGTATCCAGTGGGAGAAATGTTGCCAATTTGACGTCCGTCTCTGCATGGGAGCGAGTGAGGTATGTACATTATTTATATACCGAGTGTTTTTGAATGATCGTACCATGAGTCCCTTAATAGGTGCTCGAACATAACTTGCCCTGACAACCTCTGTAAAGTATATGGGGGGAGGTGGATGGTTTTATCGTGGTGACGCTACCATCCCAGCAGACCTGGATTCAATTTCCGCCCTCAGGTAACATCAGTGGCAAGCGGTTATTTTTCGTAATCTCTAACTGAAGTGGTGTGTGAACATTGCTGCTGGGACAGCCAAAGGCGGCGCGGTATGGTGTTGGCTTCACCACCTGGAGCTTTGCTGGTCACAATCGGTGCCAAGGTAAGGTTCGGCAAACCTCGCCGTTTTGTTTTCGGGCCTTGGCAACAAGCGCTGCTCTCAAACGAATTCTCGACTTGGGAATCCCCCCCCCTCCCTTACGCGCGCCTCCCCACGTTCTTGCAAACCTTTTCTCAATTTGAGAAGCTTATTCACTCCGCATCTCTTATTGCACCTTCGGTAAGTGACGTTAGTTTGCCAACCACTTTGCGCCTGTTGCGTGTGGGGGGGCTTTTGGGCCTGTGCTCGGCAAAGCGTGACTTGGAAAGGAAAAAAAACCGCCATGCTCTCAAAAAGAATCGCAGTGAAAAAAAAGTAGTGTGTTTCACAATTTATTTCTATGTTTATAATTTTTGCAGCTATGCGTATAAGAATAGGCTTCCCCCCCCTTTTTTTCTGTCAACAAAAATCCTTTTACAAGGAATCATGTCTGCATTAACCACACTACTTATGGTCAGAATGCAAATAAAAAACATACTCTGATAATATGATGCATTGTCTGAAACTTTTTGGTCCACACCAGAGCTTTCTTTTGAGACTTGCCTCAAACGGTGTTAGACCAAAGGACGCCAAAAGGCGTACAGCACATTTGGCGTCCTCTGGTCTAACATCGTTTGAGACGAGGCTCAAAAGAAAGCTGTCTCTGGTGTGGACCAATCGGTTTCAAAGACAATGCATATAATCTTGATTTGAAGCTTTCGTGACTGCAGCAATCAATAATCTCTTTGGTTCTTTCGGTAAAGTCACGTTGGTATAAAATAAATCACGCCGTTTCGGGCGCAACACAAGCGTCCGTCATCAGGTGAGAAAGCAATGGTGTGCTGCACCCGAAACGTCGTGATTTTATACCGACGTGACTTTACCGAAATAACCAAAGAGTATACAATGCATATAATATCAGAGTTTATTTTTTGTTTGCATTCTTACCACAAGTAGTGTGGTTAATGCAGACATGATTCCTTGTAAAAGGTTTTTTTGTTGCCAAAAAAGTGGGAAAAAAACTATTCTCATATTTTGGTACTGGCAAAGGAGGTTTCATGATACAGCTATGGGTAATGAAGTGACAAAGCTGCATTAATGATGATGGAAAAATCTCTGGAACTGGCACGAGAATGCCCACACGTTTTATGACGTTACATTTGTGGCGTCGACGTAAGAGCCAGCACAAAAATTGTCTCCAGCATTGGCGAAAGCTCTGCTTAAGGGGGTCCCGTCTCAATGCGCGACAGAAACACGGACCAACATGGCCCAGACCCCGCACATCACCGTATATCTACACGTGTCAATAATGAGCTAAATCAAATTTTAACACCTAAGGGACGTGTGGGTATATTTGTGTGTATATATAAAAAATAAAATTACTTTGAGCAGAAACATGCTTGTAGGAGTGTAGGAGGGGAAAAAAAAACGATTGTACAGGATTAACTGTTGGCTGCGGGGGAACTGTATTGCTGCCTACAGCAACAATGAAGTGAACGGTGTTTTGGCTGCAAAATAAAGAAAGCACACGTGTGCACTAAATTCTCGTATTTTAGGCGTACGAAGTTCCCCCCCCCTCCGGCCAAAGTTAGTAAAAATAACAATGACGCTTTAGGGTTACTACGCCTTTGTTTTTTTGGCGAGCAATGAAATTAGTGCTCCCAATATGAAAGGAGCGGGGAAGGGGGGGGGGTCGGGGGGAAAGTGGCGTAGAGGGAGGGGGAATTCTCAAACATGTGTTTTCAGATCCGCAGCGACCGTTTCTATAAACATCTCTAGTTTTTTTCTGTAATTCGCTTTGAGTAAAAACGAAACATTGCACACGAGCTGGATTTTTTTTTAGTTTAGTTTAAACGGCGTTCATTACCGCAATCCGATCGGTCATTTGGAGATTTACGGAGAGGTGTCGTCCTGAGCAACGTTAACGCACGAAACGCCAGCGGGAGATTTCCAGCCTCCCAAGTTGCCCCGCGGTGCTGTTTGTTGCTTGGAATAATTTTGGCGTTCGAAAGATCTCGCCTGTCTCTCGTGGTTTACGTTTCGGAGCTTTTTAATGATATCCACAAGCGCAATGCAGCTCGCGATTTTGTTACGCAAAGGACGGATGAGAGAGGGTGATGATGCGGCTGTGGTGTGACGAGGTCGGCACGCTGGACTTAAAATCCAGAGGTCGCCTGTTTGATCTCCTGGTGCGGCAGTTCAAATGATGAGGCAAGTTTATTTTGAATAATTCACGCCCACCACCACCCCCCCCCCCCCATCTCTGTACAGCCAGCAACCATAGTTCGTAGATCGGCAGGTCGTTTGTGGTTGGGTAAAGTGTGGGTAACGCTGCACTTCTTACAAGATGTCTCTCCAGTGTGGAAGAGTAGACCAAAATACCATCTGGACCGTCTAGTGCTGCCTTTAGTGGAAATCCCTTCCACCAGCAGTGTTGTAAGAAATACATTCCAGGGCTACACCTTTAGCTTAATGTAGGAACTTCGTTCTCGTTAGTGATTTCATGACCAATAAAATGTATCCCTCAGCGGCGCATATTTCAATAAAAATAAAGAACACATTTGTCTGAGTCAGCTTCTTTTTTAGCTGCCTTGATTGGGCAATGGTTTTGGGTGGGAGTTTTATTTTTTGTGAAGTGCCCTGGGATGATCTGCATGAATAGTGCCATATAAAGTAAATTGTATTGTAGAACTGAGTTTTCATGCAATATTACTTTTTTGTGTTTGAACCACGGCCCACAGTTTTACTTTTAACGTCACCTACGTGACTTTACCCAATAGAACCAAAGAGTATGGATCCTAGCAGTCACGAAAGCTTTAAATCTAGAATTGATAACCTCTATGGGGAGGGCTTTCACCTATCTGTTAGAGCTTTTAACAGACAACGGGACAAGAAGTCACAGCTCATCGAGACGCTGACCTTCCTCAAAAAGCTTAAAGGTCGTGATCTGAGCGTGGCTTTTTTTTCACTCCAGCGCAGTACTCCAGACAGTCTCGTCCCTTCACCTGATGAAGGCCGCTTGTGTTGTGGCCGAAACGTCGTGGTTTTTGTTATTTTATTTTTTACCTACGTGACTTTACCCAATAGAACCAAAGAGTGCTGATGAGAACCCTGAAGATCAAAATAATTCCGGAAGTTTTTTTTTGTTGTTGAAACAAATGCTGCTGCATAATATAAGGAAAGCCCATTGGCTAACGGGCTAAAACACATTCTACTTTAATGGTCCGTGCATATTCTTACCCACAATTCTCCACGAGAAAAAAAACATTTTCGCATGATACACAGGGTGAGCATTTATAGATAACGCCACAAATTTCAAGGGACCAACTTATTTTCTACTCAACAGCTGCTTGGAAACTGCAAAAGTGATTGCTGTGCATCTTTCACAGAGGAGAGTGAGCTTTAAGAAATTCATAAAGTAGTTAAACGCATTGCAGACGTGTAGATGGAGGTTTTGAAATAAAATGTGTTATCAAATTTCTTCCTCATAATAATAATACATCGATTGTCAATAACTCTGCTTTAAAAGGAAAAGTTCATAACGCCACAAATGTAACGTCATGAAACGTGTGGGTGTTCTCGTGCAAGTTCCAGAGATGTTTCCATCATCATTAATGCAGCTTCGTCACTTCATTACCCATAGCTGTATCATGAAGACCTCCTTTGCCAGTACCAAAATATGAGAATAGGTTTTTTCCCCCTTTTTTCTGGTAACAAAATAAACATTTGACAAGGAATCATGTCTGCATTAACTACACTACTTGTGGTCAGAATGCAAACAAAAAACATACTCTGGTAACATATGCATTGTCTTTGAAACTGGTTCACACCAGAGACAGCTTTCTTTTGAGCCTAGTCTCAAACTGTGTTAGACCAGAGGACGCCAAAAGTGCTGTGCGCCTTTTGGCGAACATCACGTGCCACAAAGAAGAGCAGTTTGCCTACAACGTCACCTCTTGCGTAACTTTCCTTTCAAGACAAATGTATTATTGACGAATGTGAGTTTTTTCGTTGTTTGTGCCTCTGCACCAACTGCCAACGCAGCAAACAATTGCCATCGAATATTTTAGTAGAGTTTAAAACGTATTATTTTCGTGGGGTATCTATAAGCGGATCACCCATGTATAATGCACAAGCAGAGTCGCTATACAAGATTGAGGATCTAAATTTTTTAAAAAAAGTTCTGCAACCAAACAATAAATCGCCTGTTCTTGAGGGGACCGCCGCTGCTGCCCTCTTGCCATGGGGTTACGGTTGATGGATCCAAGCCCCACTACTGGTTGTTCATTCTGCCTCTCAGGACACACAGTTGGTTCGGGGGGGGGGGGGCGGCCGGAGAGAAACGCGACGCGTGTTACTTCTCGGGCTAACGAGCAGCACAGTCCGTTCGTCACCACGTGTGGACGGCCTTTTCTACCAGGCCCTTAGACGGTTGTGCGTGGCACGTTGACCAACGGCGGCGCCCGCTTTGAAGCGTTGCCTTTAGTTGGCAGCGTTTTAACGCGGGGGGGCACCGTTTTAGCCGACGAGTCGGGCCCATATGCCGCCTGGCGCTCATTTAGCCGCGTTGGCTTTTTCAAGCGCTTTGCCCCCTCCGCCACCACTCCGCGCATTAAATTTGCAGCTGCCGATTGCTTTGGCGGGTTCCAATGGAAGCAATTGCAGATATTCATCCTGGGGCACATTATATTTGTATTTTGTGGGTTTTTTGGAGGTGAGCCGTCATGCTGTCCACTTCGGTGACCCAAGGCCGTCTCGTCAAAGCCGCCAATGAAGTCTGACCCAACGCAGAAGATCCCTGGCTTTTGATCTCCCACGAAGCTCACGGTCCACCCTAAATCTCATCCGCACAAACCATGGCAGATGCGGATACCTGATGCACAAACGGAAAATGTTAAAACTCTCCAGTTTACGCTTTGGCATTCTTGGATGAAATGCGCCTCGTGAATGTGAATGATTATTTTTACGTAAAATGATGCAATTGTCGATCCACAAATACGAAGGCGACATCACAGCGATATATTGTGCCACTCCTGACGCACTTCATTTGGTTTGACCACCTCAATGTGAAATTGTCGTCGTCGTCGTCGTCGTCCTGCATCCACATCAGCCATACGAAAGAAGAACAGTCGCCGAGTCCAATTTAACAGTCGCTCAATGGCATCTTCACACATTCTCTGACTGCTGCCCTCATCATTTGGAAAGTCCTTCCCATCGACCCCTACCGCACCCCCCAGCCATCCGTCATGTTGACACCCTGACCCTCTTCACATCCAGTCCCGATCTTCCTCGTCTCATATGCATATGGCTCGCTTTCTTTCTACAAAATAAATAAATATTCCTGCCCAGGATGTCCATGTCCCACTGTTCTGTCCGGCATATCTTGGGACCGTGGAATTGAGATGCTCAAGGCAATGTGTGACCGCATGCCCTGCTGCTCGTCACGATATGTTGTGTTCTCGTTTTGGGGAACATGAGTGCAGATGTTACGTGAATTGTGCCACAGCCACGATATGCAGCAGCTTCCCATTGTGAACGAGACTTTTGTCTCGATGCCTTCTGATCACTAATAGATGAAGGCCTCGGCGTGCCATGCGTGAGTCGTGGGGTAGGGGGAATTTCTGTTTTTAATCATACTTAACCAAGCTAGTCAAGGGTCGTTCTGGATCACTCGCAAGCGACATTAGCCACAACCAGGAATGGCACTTAGGCCGCCAGGTTCATAGCACTGGTCAGTGTGGATTGGTGAAGGAAAAAAGCATAGACGTTGTGACATAGTACAGTATGACAATGGATAGCTGCTCTGCCCCCTTCTGACAACGTAGTTCTATTCTTGTGCAGGGCAAATGTGTGCAGGAGGTAAATGCCAATTTCGAGGTCTGCTAGCCACGACAGGGCTTCGGGAAAGAGTTGGTATTGCTGGCCACGAGAGGACCTGCCGTTGATGTTCTCACGTGGTTGATAGGTTACACCAAGTGTTGTCGAAAGAATGTCGAAACTTCGGCGCGATGTTCGCGCTTAGAATTCGGCGTTTATTTTGGACGTTCGCGTTGTTCCGCCAATGTTTGCGGGCATCGTTATGGATCTGGAAGAGATTATCGGATGGTGGCAGCGGTGCGATCCTAGAAGGAGGGAATCGGGAATTGAGTCTGTGGCCATGAACATTGCTGCTGTCTTGACTGATGATTGATTGTCGTTGGCTAGAACGTGCAAACTCCCTTACAGTTTGCAATGTCTTTGATTATATTTGGTGGTGGAATGTTCTCCAGAACAGGGAACCAGGGGGTTGGTGTCAGTCTCGGTGTTCTGGTTATTATGCGGATTGCATTATTAAATTATGCATCTAGCAGTTTCACGTACGAGCTCCCGGACCAGACTAGAGTACAGTGACTCTGTCACTAAATATATCAGCAGTTCGTAGCACATTGACTGAGGTGCCTCAGGTTGCTCCTTTAAATTCTGTAACGGGACGATTCTTGATTTCGTCTTTTCAGAGATCTGTTTTATTTTGGGCTTGAAGGTCAGGCGTCTGTTCATGATAACCCAATCAACCTTTACGTCCATAATAACCCCTAGTTATTTTGGGGCGTAGACATGGCGCACTCAGCTACCGCAGAAGGACACATCCAGGGGGTGGCATTTGTTGCACGGATTGTTCAGGTTAGAAAGCGCTTGTGGCTTTGGAGGGATTTGGTCAGAGTCTCCGGCGACCGGGTGTGATCCGGTAGCCTTCACGTGGCAGCCCACCTTGTTACTCGTTTTTGTGTAACCTTAAACAACGGACACCGTCATCGCGGCGAAACATCAATTTGAATCCAAACAACGTTGTGGTGTAATACACATGACATCTGAATCCAGACGACGTTGTAGTATCATACAAATACACACATGCAAACCGTCGTCAGACGCAACTACCAGGGCTATCACGGTAATGTTGATTGCCTCGAAAAGTGCTGTGTTTTGCTTCTCCCTTTGGCGCAAAACAAGCTCATTTCCTGCTGCTGCTGCTGGGCCACACGAGCATGGAGCGGAAACTCGCCTCGCCAACACGCAGAGACACGTCAAGGTTCCAGTCCGTTTATTCCACCTCCGTGACACACACACACACAGCTCCCTCCTTCACCCACCGCTCTCTCCTCTCGTCCCTCCTCCGACGCGTGCCCTCTTTACCCCCGCGCGCGCAGTCCCCTCTGTCATTTCCTCCCCCTCCCCGCTTCATCCCTGCCACCCCATTCCTCAGCCGCCAGTCGCACATCGCCACGTCTCGGACTCGCGTCGCCTCATCTCTGCACCACAGATCACAGATCGTCACTCTGCGCGGGTTACTCCCGGTCAAGTCGAGTCTGTGCAGGGATTGATGTGAGCGAGTAGGCGGTGTTGGCATGGCCACTGCGCGCGGCAATTTGTCTTGTCGGCGATGTCGACTTCCATAAAACAGAGATTTAACCATTTGCGACGTTGAAGCGGCGGCAGGAATAGATGCCCATCCATCGGGAGAGCAACGTGGATTCTACATGACCCTTTACGGCATCCACTCGCCGACGAGTCCGAGCGGTACACGATGGGCACGTGTTTGACACGTGTTTCATATTAAATAATCTCATTACAGCCCTATGAAGTAAACCGAGACGTGTTCGGCGTTCTCTGAATGTAATCTGCCTGCAGCAACTCGCAAGCAGAGCATTGCCTCCACACCATTTAGTGTCGTGTTACATTGCATACCGTAAAGCCTTTTAAAATTAAACGGCAATAAATTACTTATTTCAGGGGTACCGCATCACCCTGCTCTCCTCACCCCAATTTTTGCTATTTTTTCGCTATTTTATTTTATTTTACCAGGCAAGGCCCCCACTAAGCACTGTATCTATTTTTCATAAGCAAGCTGGACACAAACGATAGGTCAGCGAAGTGGCTTACCATATGGAAATTTATAGCGGCCAAATGATCGGAACGCACGTTTATTATAATTGCGGAGGAAAAAAATCGGAGGACCCGGAGGAAGAAAATAATTCACGCGACCACGGGGAGAAAACGCAAACTCCAAATATATAGGCGTCAGGGTCGGGATAAAACCCATGACCACTTGTGTACCAGGCGAGATGGTTAACATCTTGCCACCGCAGTGAGATCACCCCACTCCTCACACACCCCTCCATAATGGCACACATCTACGCGTCTATATGCTGTATGATTTTGAATGGGGCTCCTATATGTTACGCACCTGGCTATTAGCAACGGTACATTGGATAAGCAGTATCAGATGCAATGACATCTTGAACTATTGGGTCAAAGGTAAAACAAGATATAATTTCGAAATCATTCCCATGAACTGCATTATCATAAGCCTTCAAATGACTCTTCATGCATTGCTATCTACTTACAATATTCACTTTCCTGCAATTGTCACACAAAGGGCTCTACTGCTGAGAGATCCGGATAGATACCTCTTCCCGCAACACTGGGGCCTAGAGCACAATCCGAATAGCATTGGTGATCAATTGGAAAGTTCATGTTCGGATGATTGGACCCAGACCTACCATATGGCAATCAACAGCACAGACCACGGGAAGATGTGGCTAGCTAATGCACAATTGGAAAACAAGACTCTCTCTGTGTGCGACTGTACTACAAACTCCAAATGATGGTCTTCGAATTGCCCCAAATATGAATTTAAAGGCAGGGGGTGGGTGGGTGATTGAGTGGGTGTGTCTGCATTTCACCAACTGTCAGACAAAGCAATTGCATGGTGAAATCACTTGGAACTAAATTTCTTCAAATTGCTCTTCATTCACCGTGCAAAACAAAATCACTGTTGACCTCACAGTCATTTATCAGTCCCATAGAGGTGATGGGCTGAGGCGATAATAGCCAAGATTTGAACTCATGATATCAGAATTTGAACTCTTTATGTCGCAATTTAGAGGTCTGCCACTCTGCCAAGCCAAATCCCAGCCAGCAATCCACATAGCGAAGTAAAAATGAGAGATTGTCTCTGTCGGAAATGGTCTGACCCGACCGATCGGTCTCTCTGACCACAGTGGGGTTCACGATTATGGTTCGTGAAAATTCCACTTTCTCCAGAATCCTAAGCACGCAACGGCAAAAGGGCAGCAGAACAAAAGGAGGGCTGTTGCCGTCAAAAAAAAAAGATGTTAGGAGTTGCCGGAATAGGCAAGTCACATTTTCCAGTGGCTCGTAGGATGATGTGCGTCTGCCAGAGGGTCCCGTCGTAACTGTTTATTGCGCATGCAATGGGCTCATGGGGGACAACCCTGTGACCAAAAGCTTCAGGCAAGTGCGACTGCCAAACAACAACAAAAATACTGCGTACATAAATTTAATAAGACTGACTTTTAGGAGAAAATTCTGTAGTGTAAGACAAATTATGATGTTTTATGTGCGAGAGTTTTATTTATTTTATGACTCCATTGCTCAACCACAGATCTCCCAGCTGTAATTAAATGGTTTCTTTGGTCGAGGTGTGTGTGTCTCTCTCTCTCGCTCTCTGTGGTGGTGCCTACCTTTGTGAAGAGTGGTGGCGCAGTGATTAGAGCGCTGCGTTACGAACCCAGCGACCCGAGTTAGATTCCCGCTCATGGCTACCCAACAACACCAGCGACGATTATCTGAACAAGTCCTGGGCCTCCCCAAGGTGTCGACTCGGCCTCATGAGTACTGGGTGTGGTGAGTAAACATCGCCACTCGGGAGACAAAGGCGGCTGAGAGTCATGTTGGCCACCCTCCCCCTCGTGTGCCATGCCGGGCTTCATAGGTGCTCGCTAACAAGACTTTCTCCCAACAGTCTGCTAAGGCTTTACGCGAGATGTTCTTTGCCTCTTCCATCTCATGTTACTCCCCTCCATGCACTCTCTTGCCCCACCCCTCTGATCTCACTCGACTGGTCTCTACACACTCTCTGCTCCAGCAATCGATGAGTTCTGTCGAAGTCCCCTGCCAACCTTCACTGTAGGAGGTCGTTCTTTCTCATCTGCTGACATCATTATCTGGAACTCTCTTCCCCTAGACACCCGTGCTCTCGAATTTCTGCTCCTGTTCAAGAAGTTAGGGCCCCAGACCTCCCTCTTATCCTCCTGCTTCTGACCAACTTTCTCTTCCTCGATTTAAATAAACAAACAAGCCATATTTCCCGAGGATCATCATGACGCCCCCCCCCCCCCCCCCCCCCACCCTGATGCTCCCTACAACGGCATCTTTAGAATGCTGGTTGCATCGAGACGCTGCGTAAGTCCAACTTGCATTGTTTCGCGGTCGTGAAGCGCATTCACTGATATCGTTTTGATATGTGGATGCGAAAAAAGAAAGCTGCACTGCATAAGCAATTATACTCTGGAACGGCCACAATTGCCTCGGGCACACGTGTTTAACGCACCAGCGCTGCAGCTGGGCAGGCTCGCTGGCGTCGGGAGTAGCGGAGCTGCAGTTTTGTGGGGTAGTTCTCTACAAACCAAAACAACAAAAAAATCCCCCAACCACCCAAGGCTTCTGGAAAATAAAAGAAACGAGCATTTCTCCACAGTTAACAGTACGTCCTGTAGATGCTCACGTGCATTTGGACCGTAATCTCGCGTAAATTACCGGGGGGCACATTGTAGCTAAATAAGACTTGCACGACGTTATCAGTGCGCAGCAAACTTCTCAACCCCACTACTCCCCCACGTCTCCCCACCCCACCGCCGAATATCCGGCGTCAGAATACCACCAAATACACTGGTAGCCAACTTGCCACTGTTAGGGGACGAGTAGATGTTTGCCTTGCCACCAAGTCCATAGCACGGGCTTGGGCAACCATTCCATTCAGTAAGTACTAATATAGAAATGTGCGCCTCTTACAACCTAGGTTTTCACCTGCGGAGGGCCGAATAGGACTTTCGGGTGAGGTTTATGGTGAACGGTATGCGTGAACATGGAACTTTTTTCGCACCATACGTAGCCAGCCGCGCTAAACGGAGGTTCAGGTTGCTAATCGGAGGTGCCGGTAACCATGGTAGACGTTGACACGTGGGTCAACGTCTACCAATATATTTGCATTTTTCAGTGGTTAGGCCACGCAAATTATATTGTCAAATTTGTGTTGTGAAAGAAACTACCTCCAACCCAACCCAAGGGCCAGAAGGAGTGTATACGTTGTGGAGTGTACAACCGTTTAACGATGCGCCAATTCTTATCGTTACAGCTCTTAATTGTCACCACCAAATGTACCGACTAGATACGACGTTCTGTTTTTACATTGCATCAAACTGCAACAGGACAAGATCCTGGATGGTCATTAGTAACAAAAAAAAACTATCCGCGTCACCTGACCCTGCTCTTGAAAAAAGGTCTTTCCTTGGTATTTCAGAAATGGGTATTTCATAAGCTAGATTGGCTACGTACAGTGTGAATAAAAGGCTACGTACACACGTCTTATGATACAGAAAGAAGAGATAAACTGCACGCTTATGCCTTCTCTTGAGTGACGTAGTAATATTAATTCACAACTGACGAAAAGCGGGACCGTGAACATTCCAGGAAGATTTACGGATTTGCCCAATTCTTGTAACAAGTTTATGTTTCTGGGGGGGGGGGGGGGACCAGGATTGGCGGAGAAGCTACAGTAGCTACCTTTCGGATGCAGATTAAAAAAGGTGCATGCGTAACGTGATGGAGCGATTTTAAATCGCCTCCTGTGCCGGTGCTAGATGGATTGTAATATCGCAAGAACACGACATATGGCGAATGCTTGGTGCAGTGGGGTGGGAGGCCTTTATCAGACAATGGATAGATCACGGCCGATGCTAATTATTATTGTTTGTGAATAATGCGTCCTTGGGATAAATGCATCATTCCATGGTGTGGGTGTTTTTTTAGGACCAATCATCAAGATGTGCGCAGTCACTACAAGTGTGTGGATTGTGTGTTTTAGGACCAATCATCAAGGACTTGCACGGTCACTACAAGTGTGTGGATTGTGTGTTTTTAGCACCAATCATCAAGGACTTGCACGGTCACTACAAGTGTGTGGATTGTGTTTTTAGCACCAATCATCAAGACGTGCGCAGTCACTACAAGTGTGTGGATTGTGTTTTTAGGACCAATCATCAAGGACTTGCGCAGTCACTACAAGTGCGTGGATTGTGTTTTTAGGACCAAGACCGACGATGGCGATGGAGCCTGGCACCCAGCCCCCTTTAATGCAGCTGCTGTGCTGTGCGGTGCTCCTCGCTGCACATGCCGTGGGTGGCTGTCTCCCTGGAGGGGCTTTCCTTGCAGACTCTGGCCGGCTCATAGCCCCGCCGACTAGCTTCGGACCATTTCACTGCGTTTTTGTGCTTTAAAACTCTTTTGCTCACGTTGTCTTGTCCGCAGGCAATCGATGTACATGTTTGTGTATGCACGCGGTTGTCTTTGAGGTGCGTGGGCTTTAATTTAAGAATTGGCAGCGCCTTGTCAATCCACCGCATCGCTCGCTTTCAGATGCGCTTCTGCGGCCGTCTGGAACGCTCTTCCTTCCGATATGAGGAAGCTACTGGAGATATGTACTTCCACAGCATCTAGATTGAACACTCATATCCCTAGAACTGATTTTTGTCTTTAGTCCGTCCCCCGCTCGTCCAATTATCACGGTTGTCTACATACGACGTGAAAGAAGTTCTACATACATAATGCTGGATGCAGGCCTCCCCTTACCATTGACGGTCTTGGCTGCTGTTTGACACAAACTTCACCCCCGTTGGTCTCGGTGTGGGTTGGTTCGGTGAAGGGGTGGGTGGGTGGGTGGGAGGCCAGGACTGGTTCAGGTCTCACCTGCCGCTGATGTCAGCCGAGGCCGTGAATCAAACTCTGTGCGCTAACCACTGCGCCAACAGTATAACGCATATTGCGTCAAGTCAGTTTGTGAAGGGCCTGTGGCTAACTCCTGCTGAATGTGCCTGATCTCGTCGGGTCTCAAAAGCCAAGCAGGTTTGCGGCCGGACAGTGCTTTTGATTGTCAAAGAAGAAGTGCTTTCGATGAGCGACCGCCACACCTCCGATTAGCACGGTTGGCTACGCACGGCGCGACAGAAGTTCAACGTGCACACACACAAAGCAGCGTGAAATAGGTTATTGCTCAGCAGAAATATCAACAGAGGACTGCGTAGCAAAAGTTCACCGTGATACTTTACTAAGCTGCTCCACCACTTATTCTCACCACGTTCGCCAACCTGTACTGCCCAGCCTGGTGATTTACGGCCAAATAGCCCCCCAAGACCTGCATGGCGTTGAGAGGTTCTCATCCAGCAGTGGATTGGCAAAAAGGGCTGCGCTTGAAACATGTCGTTTTTGTTTTTGAGGGCTTCTCTTCTCCCGGAAAGATAATGCGACGCACGGACGGACGGTCTGTTCGCCCGGTTGTGGTGCCGCGCGAGGATTTCTGTCCAAGCGGGGGGGGCGATAAAATGACCGCGAGTGAGCGAACGCGCAGCTGTTGCTGCAGGACGAGGAGCACGAGTCGCAAGCGTCTTCTCTGCCAGGACAACAGCATATGCTACCCTATTTTATTTTACGCTTCCAAAGTTCGGGGGGCGCAGGAGTGGGGGGGGGGGGAAGCGAGCTTCAAAATGTTGAGGTTGGGCTGACAACAGACGGTCGAGGAGATGGTCGGGTGGTCTCGCGCCCACGCTTGTGCAACAAATGTGATCGCGCCGTGCAGGAAGCGCCACCAAAAAGGAAACCCGTCGAGTCGAACGGAGGCAGCGTTCGGGCCCGACGTTACGTCGATTTAAACGTTGTTCGGTTTAGCACGTGGGCTTTCTCGGTTTAGCACGTGGGCTTTCGCGACCAATATCATCCACAAAACAGGTGTTTTTTTTTGGGTAGGGGTGGGGGGGTTATATCGCGTCAATATATAAATGTGTCGTTAATGTGTGTCGATGGTGGCGGTTTTAACGACACATTATATATATTTACGCGAACTCGCCCAAAAAATCCTGTATTATGGGTAGATGTTGTTCGTTTGCAGGGGTTATTGAGAGCTCTGAAATTGGACAGTCGGCCTCTTGTGGCCTGTTGAATATAATCCCTTTAGTGAAATTTACCCCGAAGTCACCCTGATTTACATTGCAAACTTAAGGAAACTATCACTGGATATGTTCCATGGTAACCGGCCGCCAATGTTTCGGGGACTTGCGTTTAAGCTACAAAGTTTGCTGGCTCGAATATGACCTCAGCTGCCTAACATTATTTATTTATTTCATTGTAATTATGTATCCACAAGGGCCGGGGGGGGGGGATGAGGCTGCTTTCTGTTTAAACAATCCCCCATTTGAAGGAAAGGCATGGCCTGGCCATTATGCAACAGTGAATTGACAATGTGCTGTCCATATACTGTACCCAGGAAAGCCTCACTGAGCCTCAAGACACACTTGCAAGAGGGTTCTGCATTGGGTTACGTATTTGTCCAATATCATTAACGCATGTTTGGCATATAGGAGGAAACTCCAGAGGACCTGGAGAAAACCCCATACATTGTGCAGCCCCATACCTCTCACCTGGCAAGCTAGGTGGTTACCCGCACAAGTACAAATACCAGGCTCGGGACCTGCTTAGCTTCGTAGAACTGGCAATATTGGGCTCGCTCAAGGTGATTTGATCTTTAATGCGAACATTAACAAGTCTGCTGATTTGCACAAATGTTTAAAAGCCCTCAAAATATGGGCAATCACGTGGTCAATTATTGTCACGGTTGAAACATTCTTTGAGATCGATCATTATCAAGATACATAGTGTTCAACGAGCACGCCTGGTTTTAATTATAATTAAATGCATCTCTTTTTAAAGGGAGGCTTGTATAACAAGGCAATATAATAAGTGACTTAGTCTAAAACCATTGTAAAACGATATGCACGGTCGTAATTATAAACATTACATTTAAACCATATGACTGTGAAACTTCAACAGCAATACAATTTTACACACTAACGTTTTAACATTTCGGGTAACATACAAAATTTGCAGCGACATTGGAAGACGTTTTCCGAATATTGTATTTGGAGAAACAAAGGCATCCGGTATGAAATGGATAAATAATTATCCACCAAGGGTTTGTTGAGGAACATGGCCATTATAACGTCCAGTGGGAACGAGTTGCAGGAAATGTGAATGGGATTTCACAAAGAGGGCTGAAACGTTCAGCTCGGGATACATTTTAGAACAACAAAGGCCACGCGTGACAAGTTCCCGAAACAATCGGGAGATATCCGTTAGATGGCCACAACTGGAAAACACACTGTGTGTGTGTGTGTCTGGACACATCCTAGCAGTGTGTGTACCTGGAATATCTATTGTAGGCCGATTTGGGATAAAAAAAAATTAACAAAGAAGTGGACCAGAGCAGGTTGCAAAATGCTTTTGGGAAAATAAAATTGCTCGTCAAATGCAACGCATTAATGTGCCTAAAGAAGACTAAGTCAATCAGTGCATGGCTATGATGTATGGATCGGATACACGAAACATTGACAAAAAAAAATCTGGATAAAAATCGGAAAGGTTTAATCAAGAAGCATGGAGAGACGCGTGCTTGGCATTACGCAGAGATGCGGACGCAGTGGGCAAGCGCGTGGATTAGAGAACGGTACACAAGTTTAGGACATCATATTGACTTTTAAGAAGAGTGAGTGACCCTGGACAGGGCACATCACGAGAAGGGACGATGGCCAGCGATTGAGAGTAACTACAGAGTGGCATCCCAACAGAGAGCACGCCCACCGCTGAGATGGAGCGATTTTAAATCGCCTCGTGTGCCGGTGCTAGATGGATTATAATATCGCAAGAACACGAAATATGGCGAATGCTTGGGGCAGCGGGGTAGGGGGGGGAGGCCTTTATCAGACAATGGATAGATCACGGCCGATGCTTATTATTATCGTTTGTGAATAATGCGTCCTTGAGATCAATGCATCATTCCATGGTGTGGGTGTTTTTTAGGAGCAATCATCAAGGCGTGTGCAGTAACTATAAGTGTGTGGATTTTTTTGTAGCTAACAAAACATGCTTTTGTTTTTACATGGATTTATTTCAACTGGTAGCTATGTCCGTGTCGCATGAACGTGGGACTACAATCCATTACAAAGCCATGTTTGCCAGTTGTTCACCAAGGGAATTGAAAATCCATTTGTGTAAATGTACACGAGGAATGTAATTGCACATAATGAGCATTTGATATCTCTGTTAAATTTCTGTAACACAATCCCCCAGCATTACTGGATTTAAACAAAAAGCTAAAAAGAAAATAGCTTTAACTCATGCTATTTTTTTTATATTTCTCATTTCCTTAGAGTTCCCCTGAAGGAGTTTGAGGTTAATTAACGGGGTCATTTAGACATTCTTTCAAGAAGGCCATGCCTACAACCTGTAGCTATGGTAACGCAATGCCAATATTTTAATTCCAGCAGCTGCTCGCTCCAGGAGACGAGTGACAAACATCCACAGCTTGAAGGCCGACGACCCCAGGAAAATATCTCGGCTCTCCGACGCGTGTTCAGGTTGCACAACGCGTTGTCCGGCGACACGTGCCGGGGAGCTTCTGCGGGAAATAGAGTTCTGAAGAAGCTCCCAACAGAAGTCGCCCTCGTCGCAGACCCACAAGCTTGGGCGCGCGCCTCCTAAACTTTGACACCGCACTTACCGCATGAATGGTGTACGAAACCTCAACAGTGGCCCATTGATCCCGAGCCATCGTTAGCTTTCCCACATAACTCAACTCTCTCTTTTTGCAGGACCTCGTGCGCCCATCTGCGCAACATCACCCGTGTCTGCCAATTCCTTGATCCAGCTGCCACTGGGATCCATGCCTTCATCGCATTCCGACCCGACCTATTAAAACGCCCTCCTCAATTTTTTCCCTCCAAATCCTAATCCCGGCTGCAAATGAGCCGGACTTCTCACCAGCAGCCTTACACGAGACGACATCAACCCCTCACTCAAATTCCTCTGCTGGCTCCCAATGTCATCCCAGATCGATTTCAAGATCGCATTCGCACGCTGTCTTCAAGATCCTCCAAGGACTTTTCTTTGCTTGCTTTCAGTCCTCTAAATTACCTCCTTTCTTAGTTTGCCTCCCCCAATGGCCATATATTTATTTTAATTTTTGTTACGTACAGTGCTTTGAGTACTTTGTAGAAAGGCACTTTTAAAAGTTATTTATTGTCGATTCTTTCTACTACACCCCCCCTCCCCCCTTTCATCTCACTCTACCACTCTCCACGTAATCTCCACTCTCGAAATCAAAGTCAACCTTAGCTCAGTGGAAGGTCACTCATTTTCCGTTGCTGTCCCCGTCATATGGAACTTCGTTCCCACTCCTCCTCCTCCATCGCAGCCAGCCATCCATGCTGTCCAATCCCTGCCATATTTAAGTCCAGGCCCCAGACCTTTCCCCTTCCTCTTCGCCTCTGAATTTGACCCGAATGCCTCTTTCCATGAAATCAAAGTGTCCCCCCCATTCTGTACGGAATTTTCAGTTGCAGTCAGATTTAGCTTCTGTGCGATTCCAAAAATTGTGGTATTTAGAATATATTTCTGGTAATATCCAAACCCGGACACTTCTCATAGAGCTGCCTGCCAACTGATCGCACGCAGCTGGTCCAGTGGAGAGTTTATTGGATTAAAATGCTCTAACGCTCTCTCAGTGTCGATCGTGATTAATAACTTTGTCAATTTGTGGCTAGGCGGGGCGTTGTTGCGAGCACTACACCAGAAAAAAATCCCAACTTGAGTATTACCAGCTGATTCTTGGGCTTGGCGGCAATGTCACTCATAGTTTCCACAATGCGCTGTGATGAATGAGGTGCCAGGTTTTTATTTTTTCCCATCACACTTTGCTCTCGGTAGCGGCGCAAAGGTGCGTGAATTGGAAACCGTACACACGCGGAGGCGTGGCTTCATTTTTAAATGACTGGTACAATTGGGCCCTTGCCAAGAACTACCACAGTAAAAGCGTCGTACAGGTATGTGTGTGTGTGTGCGTGCGTGCGCGCGTGCGCGTCTTCGTCTTACTCGGCAGCGGTTGTGCAGCGGTTAGCACACTACGCTACGAACACGGCAACTCGAGTTTGATTTCCACTCAAGGCCAATAACTGCGGCGACTATTTCGAAACTGGTCCCAGGGGCGTTCCCTTATGTCGACTCATCCTTAAATGAGTCCTTACTGCTGTATGTGTAGTGGGTTCACGGGACACGGAGACGGTGGATTAGAGGCAGCGCTGTTTATTCAAGCTTAACAAGGGTTACACTGGAAGGGGTAACGGCCCCTTCACCCGTATACACGCTGGGACACCCCCTCGGCTATCTAGCCTAACTCCAGTGCTCCCAGTTCCTCGGCTACATGCGCTAGAGGAGGCTATCTGACCTGGCCCTGGTCAAGCACAGATCACGGCACCCCACCAACCAGACCGACGCTTAAAAGGGCTCCGGCTCTGAGGCTCTGTGGCCGCACCACTGGCTTACCCTGCCGGCCCTTAAAAAGACAGCGGTCATGGAAGTCCCAGGGTCTATCTAGCCGGCCTTCCTTCTTCACTGGTTCTTCATTCTTGGCCCCAACACACTGCCCCGAGCTCTCTGGCTCACCGCCCTTTATACCCATACACCACTGAGGGCGGGGCTAATAGCGGACGTGGTTGTAGCCACCATGGTGTGACTGTGTGTCACCTTCCCGCAACACCCCTACATATGTAAACATCGCCACTGCAGAGACAAAGGCAGCCGGGCGTGTTGTTGACCACCCATCCCCTCGTCCGCAGTGCCGGCCTGCATAGGTGCTCGCGAGCAGCACTGTCAAGGGATATATGGCGGTTGCGGTGGGGGAGTCATCGTCTCTGGGGATGGAGAACAATTGTGTTTTATAAGTTGTGAAAATGCATGGGGTTGTTTGTTGGTGTGCAGCAGATGCTGTGCGTTGGTCACAAATCAATTGATCACTGATGGTCCCTTGATGATCGGGCGAAAGCCCACTGATATAATGGAGGGACATAAAGACTTGCGAGGAAGCCATGTGTGTTACAGGTCAGAGCGCTGAGCTTGCACTGCTGACATTTTGAATTCAAATCCTGTGATTCAAACCAGGTTCTCAAGTGTAGCGAGTTCATGGTCTCAGCCTGGTCACCAATGACTGCACACACACACACAAAAACCAGATCACATTGAATTAAATTTGCCACTTAACTCGGCTGAAGTGCAATTCTGAGAACAATATATAATTTGGTTTGGATGCCATATCATGAACATTCCTCTCTTGTAGGGCATGTAGGAGAGTTCCCGGGTGGATAAGGTCAACTTTGAAGGGATTTTAGCAGCGTTTCTCTGATTTCCCCTACTGTGGGCCATTTTCAAATGCACAAGATGAGGCACTGCATATAGAGGGCTCTTGAGGGGGACATCAGAAGTAGTTCTGTGACGTCAACTTCCCGAGCCGTTCTCTGGCACGTCGCGACAGTTTGCCGGAATGGACGGCTGCTCTCTTGACAAGACGTCGCTGGAACAATCTGGAATAAAATCTAGTGGCGGGGGGGGGGGGTTGGAAAAATGTTTTGGGATATACATACCACGAGCATAAACCGTACATAACCCGTGATGCAGAATTATTAATAAAAAATCTGTTTGTAAATCATGTTCATTATTGGGGTCTATAGGCTCTCTGGAATCTATTGCATCGAACAGGCAGAGCGTGGCTTAATGGTTGTTGTTCCTAGCCAGCATCCTTCTATCTGCTCTAAAGAGACGAGGACAATATGATAACATACACTAGAATGATGGGCAGTGTTTAATGATTATGTTATATGAAGTGTATGTGTATATATATATATAAAAAAATCACTGGAGGGATTTTTGCCATGTTGTGATGTTTACACACTGGACTTTGTGATCTTGAGGTTCCAGTTTCAATTCAATCTTCTGGTGGTGCAGCACTTGAAACGATGGTGGCAGGTTTCTTAAATTCCCCCGCCTCTGTCCACCCAGCATGATAATGGGGTTCACCACAGCTTATTGATGAGCAGGTCTAATAGCTGTGGTGCGGCGCCACGTTGGCGAGATGTCAACTCCCTCGCCTGGTGTACAGGAGGTCGTGGGTTCGATCCTGACCCCTGCATATTTGGGGTTTGCGTGTCTTTCTCCCCGTGATAGTGTGGCTTTTTCTCCGTGTCCTCCGATTTTCCCCTCCACATTTAGAAACACGCGTTTAGAATAATTTGGCTGCTATACATTTCCACATGATGATAAGCCACTTCGTTAAGCTCTCATTTGCGGCCAGGTCGCTTCTGAAAAGGAGCTATATAGCTCAGTGGGCCTTACCTGGTCAAGTAAAAAAAAAAATTATTAATCGTTTTCAGTTTAGATCGTGTGGTGGGAAACAAGTGTGGGTACTCTCACCTTTCTCAAGACTCTACAGCACACTCCAGTGGAGGCCTTTCGAACTTCAGCGGTGTTGGCAAGCGTTTGCAGGGCTGAACCTTTACGTTTTACCTTCTTTTGTATATATTACCACTGGAAGCGCGCCTCTCAGCTCACCCTTGGTGCACTGTGGGAGTGCCCTGAGGTCAAACATATGGGGACAATTGAATTGGCAAGTCCATTCCAAATGAACATCAGCAACGAAAACCCCTGCAATAAACAGACACATTGTCAAATTGTAAATGTATTATGACAAGCCGCGGTGGCTACGTTTTGGTTAATTGAATGGAAACCGGAGTGAGTAAGTAAGGGGAGCGTGGCGAATATCCACAGAGTTTGAGAGATGCAGTTGGTAGCTTGGGGGCGCGTTTTCGAATGCGTCAGCAGGCTGATTTTCTCGTCTGCGTGAAATATCTGGATTAAATCAGTGGCCGTGTGACTCGAAGTCAACCCCCGGTGGCATATGGGGTGACGTGCGAATAGGATTCTTAGTGGTGGAGGACTTCATGGTGATACAAAGGCTTCTTCTCAGAAATCCCATAATTTGACGGTTAAGTAACTTATTTTGTGATTCCGTGTTGGCGGCGGTGCACGTGCACAACTAACAACATAACTCGACACTCTCGCCAATAACACTGCCTTAGATGGGAAAGTACATGTAACACTCGACGTTTTGAGCAATGGCCCTTCTTCACGCGGCGGCTTTTGGCTCGCCATCGAACAAAGACGGTCCACTGCATCGGGTGCTTTCAGATGCGGTTCTGCTGCTGTTCTGGAACGCTCTTCCCTCCGATATTAGGAAGCCACTGGAGCTATGCACTTTTAAATCATCTAGATGGAGAACTTATTTCTTTTAGAACTGATTTTTTGTGTTTGGTTTGTCCTTCCCCTGCATCTCCGAGTCACGCGGTTCGCTACATACGATGCAAAAGAAGTTCCAGATACACCATTCATTGGTACTATTCCAACGATTTCTGCCACCCAATAACAACACCCTGGGGCTTGCGATTCAGATGTCTGGCTAATGTGGAAGAAGAGGCCAAACATCCTCTAGAGGGGCCCTCTAGACCTGTCTCTAGTGGAGGCCCTTCCACCAGCGGTGACATGAAAAAGCAATTTCAGGGCTGTACCTTTACCTTATTCCTTATGGATTTTTATGCACATGTTTGTCTAAAGCTGTAAAAAAAGCAGCAATCGCAGAATACTTTGCATTTTACCGACGAAATCACTATTCTCGTGTGCAAATTGCACACAGCCTTGTGATAGCGTGCAGCTCAAACGATAGCACAAGGCCACAGTGTACAACTCAAAAGATCGAATTGCAACTACATGGTGTTCAGTCACGGGCCGTGAATTCGGTTCGAGAAGGAGCTTGGGGTACCTCTTTGCAATGACATCTGAACACGTTTTTAAACGTTGTGAAGGCATGCTGGCCGAGTTCGACGGGCTAGTCTGTGCGATCGCCAAAACCCATCGGAGTACAGGAATGCCAGAATGCTGTGCGTGCGTTCAGATGACATCATTCGTGTGCATGTTCCGCACTCAGCCCTGTTACAGCAATCGCCTCGAAAGCGCCAATATTTTACCGAGTAGAACGATTGCTACAAGCGGTTAAGGCACAAAGTACGGATTCAGTTGTTTGCCTCTGCTCACCCAGTGGTGGTGGGGGAAAGTGTGGGTAATCCCGCCCCCTTTCAAGACGTTTTGCCAGCATGGAAGAGTTGGCCAAATGCCCTCTCGCGGAGCCGAGGTCCCTCTCGTGAAGGCCCTTCTGCCAGTGGTGGCCTTGAGCAATACTTTTGCAGGGCTGCACCCTTATCTTTTTATTCTGTACGATCGGTTCATGACGCTGGCTTGTGTGTGTTAGCTCTTGTCTGTTGCAACTTTAGAGATGTCTTGTCACTTGGAATTGTGTACCTTTTGGACCCATGCTCTATCGTATTGACTGGGAAAATCAAGGGTACAAGAAGCCAGCTGAAGGTGGAAAATTAAGGCTAAAAGCAGCATGAATAATCGGGTGCAACTGGCAGAAACGAATTCGAGTCTGTGAGCAAATATCAAGGACAGCTCAATGGAAGGATGGCCACGATTGCCGACGTCTTTGAGAAAGGGCACGGCTCGTGACTAGAACTTCCAAAGAAATTCAAATTAAACATCTGGCTATTAAGTAAACCAGTCAGAATTTATATGGAGAGAGCGAGGATCATCACTTCGTTTGGGGGGGGGGGAGGAGGGGCGTCTGGAAAAAAAATGTCGCGGCGGTCGTAAGGTCCGATGACTGAACACTGCAATGCGGTGTACCACTGGAACCCCCAAGTCGACCCCCAGACACCCAGGCTGCCTGTGCTGTCACACATTTCTCTCGCCACCCATCCGCCGCAACGCTGCAACCGTCCGATTTCACCAGGACCTCAAGAACGTCCCCCGTTATCGCTTGAAGTCACGGCAAGCCCGAGTGGAACCCATGCGCTTAACCTGAGACAATGCGAATTCAACCCCGATGAAGCTTGGGAAGCTGAATGGAGTTCAAAATAACTCTCAAACGAACACCTTGTGAAAGACCCAACGCAGAAAACCCCTGATTTTGATCTTCCACGAAAGCTCATAATCAACCCAAAAACCACATCCACTGCACAAACCATGACAGATACAGATAACTTATGCACAAATGGAAAAAATTAAAAATAAAAACGCTCCAGTGCGCGACTGTGGTCATCCAGAGCAGACCTTACAACATATATAACGATACAATGCCCCGATCCACAAAGACGGAGGACATCACAGCGATGCAACACAACTCCGCCGCTCCACAAGCGACCGTCTGGCTTGACCACCTGAATGTGAAATAGTAGTCATTGTCTGCATGAATGTAGAACTTCCTTACTCTTCGGTTCTTTCGGTAAAGTCGCGTAGATAGAAAACTATTAATAGATCGCGACGTTTCGATCGCAACACAAGCGACCGTCTATTAATAATCTTCTATCTACGTGACTTTACCAAAGGAACCAAAGAGTATGGATTCCTGCAGTCACGAAAGCTTCAAATCAAGATTGAACAACTTCCCACGCACCGTACGTAGCCGAACCGTGCCACTCGGTGGTTGCAGTCGCTCCCGCGCCGACATCGGCCATACGAAAGGAAGATGGCCCAGAAGCCGACATGTGAGTTCCACAAGGGCTATAGCACGCGCGCTCGCCCCGCTCGCTCGCTCGCTCACTCGATCGCTCGCACCGTCGCGAGACCGGACGAGTTGCCAAGTTCTCCGGGCGGTGTTGGGAAGCGTCCCGGCGGGCGGGCAAATCGAACATCGGCCGCTCCAGGAAAAAAAAAATTAACAACGGTTGGCGGTGGCGCCGTCGCAGCAGCGGGAGAGTGACACGGGCACTGGCATCGTCCCCTCTGGCCGATGTGTGGGGGGGTTTTTTTCCCCCGCTTTATTTTGAAAGGCGAGATGCCGAGTGTTGTGCGCGTTTTATTATTACTGTTATTTGCGCGGCCGAATTGAGCAGGCTGTCCAAAGAAAGCGGTCCATGTCCCGCGCGGTTTCCTGCTGCTCAGAAATGTATCACATTGACACTGACAACTCGGTCAGTATCTCACATGCAGAGTGTGTTAGTTGCCGTGCGAGTTTGTGATTTATTTGTATGATGATGATGATAGTAATGCAGTGCCTAATGACGTACGGATTAAGTTGTCACTGAATATTTTGCAGGTTCCGATCGACTTGGAGGAGGCGCGTGATTACCAGCAAGAGGCCACAACCGTAGCAAAGGGTATACTGGATGTGCTGTGCCGGTTGTGCATATATTTTCCAGGTCATTGCCCCGATGGACTGTGCTGTATTAAGCCCTCCGTTTGACCAACTTTTACAGTGCTTACATTATGAGACCTCCTTTGCCAGTAACAAGATATAGTAATAGGTTTTTACCCTTTTTATCTGGCACAAAAACTGACACCTTTTATACAAGGGATCATGTTTGCGATAACCACAACACAAGTAGTCAAAATGCAAACAAAAAAGACAATTCTGATAATAATATGCACTGTCCTTGAATTTGATTGGTCCACACCCGAGAGACGGCTTTTCTTAGAGCCCAGTCTCAATGGTGTTGGACCAGAAGACGCCAAAAGGCGTACAACTATTAGTGCTTCTTTCCAGTATTTTTTTTTCTATTTCAAACAAATCTGAAAACGTGCCAAATCTCACGCAGAAGCATACGTGTGGGAGAATGGAAGCGCACTATATATCACAAATTATCTCTACTGCGTTGCCACACCAGTCTATAGCCTACACCACCTTGTTATGCATGGGGGGGGGAAGGGGTGGTCACCCTCCCAAGCAATGGGCCAGACGCGACTTCTGCTTCGCTTCCAAGGCGTGATGAGCTCAGGTGGCTTTCGGGCGAGATGGTCACAGGCGATTGACCATCTCCCGTGCGGTTAGTTTGCATTGCCGACAAAAACGAGATGCCGTCGACTTTTCTATCCATAGCGACCGAGCCTTCTGCCCCATCTCCCCACTTTTCGCTGGTCAAGCCCGGTCCCTTTTGGTTCGTTATGTAATAACCACGGAAACACACAACTTCCTACTTGGTGAGAATTATTTATCGGCGTCAGCCACCACTCACAAAAAAACAAGAAAAGAGAACCGGCCGACTACCTAATCGAGAGGTGTGTGTGTGTGTGAACGCCTAACCCAAGATTTTCTTTTCAAACCACAACGATTCATTGCGGCAGCTATCCTTTTATTCATCTACAATTAGACTGCTTGCTAAGTAAAACGGCTGCGTACCCTCTTCCCTCCCTCCTCTTCCCTTCCTCCTCTTCCCTCCCTCCTCTTCCCTCCTAATTCCCCCCTCCTTTTCTGTTCTCTACCCCCTCCTGCATCACCACCCATTCAACCCTCCACGGGTACCCACGCATTCACAATCACCCACCCGTTCCAGCCAAGACAATAGCAGTCACCAATTTAACCACCACATCCCCACCTCCCCCTTTATCGAGCACTAAAATTTGCGTGTGATACCCGCGAATGCTCTGAAAAACCACCAAGTGTAAACACTCTTTACTTGAGAACTACTTTTTGTGTTTTAGTTTGTTCTCCTTCCCCCACACCTTCGATGAGCGCGGTTGGCTACGTAGAGCGTGAAAGAAGTTCAACGTACGTACGAGCGTGCACCCTGCCGAGTTTCGTCAACTCGGGAATAATGGAGAGCATTCGCGAGAGAGCCATCTCTCATCCTCCTCGGAAAACTCCCTGCAGCGTTGTCCTTAACTCCGTAGCAAACATATTAATAATGATATATAAGGCTCACACGTTTCAGACAATGGCCCTTCTTTAGATATAAAAGGATTCGCAAAGATAAAAGAGAGCATATATTTTTTAAATGCTTTGAATTTCACAGGAGCATTTGAGTTTCGAGAGGAAGCTTGGTTCGAGTAAAAAAAAGGGGCCGCATTAGGTGTCGTCTGTACAAGCACTGATATTTGTTTATTCTTATTAACAATCAGTAATCGTTCTACTTCCTTCTCTGAGGGAGGGTCATAGCCCAAAGTGTTAGTTAATCCACCCCTTTTGCTTCCGGTGTGCAGGAATCCAACTGAAAAAAAGTCTCTCAATGGACCGCATTACATTGCAGCTATAATAACTCTTCCATGCTGGTCAGATGTCTCGGAGATAACGGGAGTACCCAGACTTTACCTGATCACAAGCAATCTACCAACTGTGCTGAACACATCTACTCTGCTGGGTGGGGAGTGGGGGGGATTTAAACTCGCACCGCTGTTTCAGCTGCCATGCCGGGAAATCGAATCGAACGGGTGCCCTCTGGATTGCAAGTGCAGTGTACCGACCGGCTGACCGTTTACACCACGGCAGCGCCCCACACATGCGTAGAGACAGTGCGTTGACTAGCGGCCACGAGTGGTAACTACAGGTGTGGAGGCAGTACAGGGGACTGGTGGCCACGAGTGAAGCTTCTTCTTACTGAAGAAGCTTGATTCCATCTATCACTCGGCCTTAAGATTTGCATTGAACTGCCCATATAGGACTCACCACTGTGATCTCTACATTGGGTCAAACTTAACATCTCTTAATGTTCGACGGCTTGTGCACCAGATCTTATTTATTCATGATGTACTTAGAAAAAAATCCGCAGACTACCTACTGGATCTCCTCTCTGTTTCAAAGAACAAATTTGACCTCAGGTCTTTGCTCATCTACCAGCTTCACATTCCCTATTGCCGTACAAAAACCGGAGGAAAGGGCCTTTGCTATTGATGCCCCCAGGGTCTGGAATGCT
Organism: Petromyzon marinus; assembly: GCF_048934315.1. Taxonomy (NCBI): domain Eukaryota; kingdom Metazoa; phylum Chordata; class Hyperoartia; order Petromyzontiformes; family Petromyzontidae; genus Petromyzon; species Petromyzon marinus. The sequence continues at coordinate 6,404,452 of NC_133716.1, read as the reverse complement.
ATTGCCAATAAACTGCAACTGGAATCACTACCTATGAGATCTTCACTCGAAACTGCTCTAGAGGAGTTGTACACCCCTAGCTGCCACTGTTATTCAGTGGCCTAAAATATGGCTCTAGATTTTGGTGTTATCATTTATTTATGTAGTTTATTGTTAAAATTTCGGTCACAGTCCCTAGGATCACTGTTACATTGCATTTATGGCTTTTATTTTGGTGATTTCTAAAACGTTTTTTTGGTTTTGGCCATGTTTTTGTTTATTGTAGTACGGAGTTAGACTGATGGCCTTAATCTTAGTTGTCTTGTGGTTGTTATTATTTGACTTGCATCCCACTGGGATTGTTGCACACAGCGTTGGTGTACGGTGCTATTTCAGGAATATTTTTTTTGTTTTTCCTGGATTTTCTGTTTGCACAGTCACAATCACTTTAAGATGTTTTCTTGTTCATGTTTTTTGTTTGAGGTTGCACCCGATTCAAGAGCCGAATGGCTCACAGGGCTATACCAAATAAATAAACTATGAACTATGAAACGAGTGGTAACTACAGGTGTGGAGACAGTACAGGGGACTGGTGGCCACGAGTGGTAACAACAGGTGTGGAGATAGGGGACTGGTGGCCACGAGTGGTAACTACAGGTGTGGAGACAGATAGGGGACTGGTGGACACGAGTGGTAACTACAGGTGTGGAGACAGGGGACTGGTGGACACGAGTGGTAACTACAGGTGTGGAGAGAGGGGACTGGTGGACACGAGTGGTAACTACAGGTGTGGAGAGAGGGGACTGGTGGACACGAGTGGTAACTACAGGTGTGGAGAGAGGGGACTGGTGGCCACGAGTGGTACCGACAGGTGTGGAGACAGATAGGGACTGGTGGCCACGTGTGGTAACAACAGGTGTGGAGACAGACAGGGGACTGGTGGCCACGAGTGGTAACTACAAGTGTGGAGACAGGGGATTGGTGGCCACGAGTGGTACCGACAGGTGTGGAGACAGACAGGGGACTGGTGGCCACGAGTGGTAACTACAAGTGTGGAGACAGGGGATTGGTGGCCACGAGTGGTACCGACAGGTGTGGAGGCAGTACAGGGGACTGGTGGCCACGAGTGGTAACTACAAGTGTGGAGACAGGGGATTGGTGGCCACGAGTGGTACCAACAAAATACAATACACGCGACAGAGTGGGAACAACCATGCCAGGGAACGGACAGGGGAACAATCTGGGCCAGGGCGTGGCCAGGGGCGGAGGCATGGGCCACGCTGGGGGGTGCGAGAAGTGGGGTTAGAGGCTGCCGTGGGGATCGGGGTCGACGCTGTCGTCACTGTCGTCGTGGCGACGTCAGTCGTCGCCATGTGCTCAAGTCGTCTGTGTCGTCGAGTCGATGCTGTGAAATATCGTGTCATTCATAAAGAAACCCTCTGCAGTCCGCGTCTCCGAAGTCATTGCGCATGTAACAGCGCTAGTCGCAACATGCGGACCTACATATGGCTGCAAGAACAGTTGTGGCATTTGTACGCGTTCCTTGTCAGTTAATTGTCTTGGAAAATAAATGTTGCTTACGTGCTACGACAGGCTGCAAACAAGCCCCTGCTCTTGCAAGCGTTTTTGACCGCGCATGGTTAATAATGAAGAAGCCTTGCGAAATGATACCCGGTAGAGTTCAGCTTTTCACAAACGGGCTCGGCTGAAATTCACCGCAGTCACAGCAGCAATCCACTCCCACATTACTCATTCCCATCTGTTGTAGGTAATGCTACACATGTTATTTGCAATCGCTAATTTTCATTATCCAAAAGGAATTGCCGTGGGCAGTCAAAATTAAGGGTAGGTTTGGGACAAATTTCACTAATTGTCATCCCACTTTAAACAAATGTGACCTTCTGTACCCGAGTTTTCTTATCCGACCTCTCTCCCACCTGGATCATAATTACCAGAGTTCACCCCTTGCCGAGCAACACGCAGCGCAGTTTTAAAACACATCGGAGATGTACAGAGCAAATACAATGACCTCCCGTATAGCCTTTTTAAACAGGCTCTTGGAGCAAGTGCTGTTTCGCGAGCAGCACCTATGAAGCCCGCCACAGCACGCGAGGAGATGGGTGGCCACCATCGCCTGTGACCGCCTTCGTCTAACCACCACGCCGCCACTGCTCAGCAAACACAAACAAAGATCCCCCCCCATAGCCTTAACATTTCGGTTGGGACAAGAGCGCCTACACCAGGGGTCGGGAACCTTTTTGACTAAGAGAGCCATGAAAGCAAAACATTTGAAATTTATTTCAGTGAGAGCCATATAATATATTTTAAAAGTGAATTCAACTAAATGTCAGTATAATAAGCCTCTGAATTTATTCTTTTAAATAATGTTGTTATAACACTCACCATTAATGCGACTTCTGGTGCTGCATGGATTTGCTGATGTCTTTGTAGTCGGGTTGGTACTTGGTGAGGTTAAGCTTCATGCAAGCGTTGAGGCTTTCATCCGTTAAACGTGATCGTAGGTTGGACTTGATGTTTTTAAGATGTGAGAATGACTGCTCACATGCATACGTAGATCCAAACATGGTCAATACAGCAATACTCACACGCTGCAGTGTGTGGTATGTGACAGGAAGCGCGTTCCAAGTTTTGAGAATCAACTGGTCTTCGGGTTGGAGTTTTTTCATTTCTGTACACATGTGCTTGCTCGCCAACTCCGCTTTCTGTCGTGTGATTCTTTCCAAATCTTCATTCAGTGACTTGAACTTATTCACCCACATGTCTGAGGCCTTCAGGTCAGCCACTTCTGCTTCAAAATCTCTGACGGAGACACCAGGGATGTAATTCAGGTCGGCTGTGTTCAGTGAACACTCGTTTGGATGGGTGATGAACTTAAAAAGACGAGTGTGCTCACGAAATTCTCCAAAGCGTGCTTTGAAGGACTGTAGGAGACTGGATGTGCAGCCAGCTAGCTGGTGGAGATCAAGGTTTTGAATGGGCTCACTTGCTGTGCATGCATCTTTAAATTGGCTCAGTTTTTCAAAATGTAGTAAACGACCTGTTTCAAGATCCGTGATGAAAAGCTCCAGCTTGTTTTCAAAAGCAAATACAGCTTGTTGAAGGGATAACACTGTATTTCCAATGCCTTGCATTTTCACGTTGAGCTGGTTCAGATGTTCAGTCAGATCTACGAGATAGTAAAACTTGAGGAGCCACTCGGTGTCGGCTAGCTCAGGATGCCCGACGCCTTTCATTTCAAGGAAAGTCCGGATTTCGTTCAGGCAAGCCGCAAAACGGCTAAGCACCTTCCCTCTTGACAACCAACGCACATTGCTGTGCAAAAGCAGACCAGGATAGTTATTTACAACTTCATCCAGCAGTGTTTTAAACTGGCGATCATTTAAGGCTCGGGCAACAATAAAGTTGATCACACGAATGACCAGCGACATCACTTCGCCAAACTGCCTGTCACACATCTGAGCACAAAGTGCCTCCTGGTGTATAATGCAATGGAAACTTAGGATGGGTCTATTTTCATGTTCACGGAGAAGCGCCACAAATCCTTTGTTTTTCCTCACCATACACGGAGCACCATCAGTACACACTGAGAGAAGTTTATCCATAGGTAGACTTTTTTCTTGAGCAAACTCCATGAAAGACTTGAATAAATCCTCACCTCTTGTGGACCCTTTTAATGGCAGAACAGCAAGACTTTCTTCGCGCAGTGTGTCACCAACAGCATATCTTGCAATCACGCTGAACTGCGACAAATGGCTCACGTCTGTTGACTCATCCAAAGCCAGAGAAAAGAACGGCGCTGCATTTATGTCCTTCACTTGCGTTTCCTCCACTTTGTTTGCCATCACGATGGTACGATCATGAACAGTTCTTGCCGACAGAGGCATGTCTTGTATCCGTTTGATTATCTTGTCTTTGTTCGGAAGATCATCAAAAAGTTCATTGGCTACATCCAGCATGAACGTTTTAGCATACTCGCCATCTGTGAATGGTTTTCCGTTCCTCACTATTGCTAAAGAACCAGCAAAGCTAGCCGAATTATAGTCACCTTGCCGGGTCCATACGCGGAGTTGCTGCTGGCTAGCTTGCACCCTGCTCAGAAGCTCTTGGCACGCTTTCTTTCTGCTGTCTCCCGCAGGGTATTTTGATGCAAAGGTAGCGTGGCGCGTGTCGAAGTGCCGCTTTACATTCGACCGTTTCAACGATGTAATTTTGTCATTGCAAATTAGACACACCGCAGAACCCGCTCTCTCCACAAAGGCGAATTCTTCGGTCCATTCGTCCTGAAATGTACGATACTCGTCGTCTTTTTTTCTTTTCGCCATCTTCTTCGTCGAAGGGTTAGCTTTGAGCTAATGACCGAGCAGACGCAGTCTCAGACTGATTCAAAAGGGGGCGTTTACCTGTTTTACCCAGCAACGGCAAACGTAGGCCAGTATCATCCAATTAAAATAATGGACAATTGCTCCTGCAGCCCTGAACAGGACATGCGCAGTGAAAAATCGATGGATGGATTAAAACAAGTGAGAATATTTTGTTTTATCTGCGAGCCATATGCAATCATCAAAAGAGCCACATCTGGCTCGCGAGCCATAGGTTCCCGACCCCTGGCCTACACAGTAGGTTGCTCCGGAGCAGTTTCACCTTCCTGAGCCTCGTTGTCAACGTGTGGGCCTGTTGGGGAAAATGCCTGCTGAATTACCCCTGATGTTTCACACACTTCTTGCAATTCGGATTTCCGTATTGCTGGGGAATTCCTTTGCCTCGGGTAGGTACACCTGCAAAGCAATTGCATTGCTTTTGAAAGTGCCCGGCGCACGAGGGGGAAATCTCGCGGCGACGCGGCCGCCCCCGCGCGCGCGAACGGCGACCTTGAGCAGGAGCATGTGCACGCCACGCCGATCCTTGATAAATCGCGGTCGTTAGGCCGAGCTGCGGACACGCGCGTGCGCGCGTGCTTGCGCGTGCGTGTCCGTGCTCCTGCTTCCTAAGGTGCAAGCCACACTGCTGGGAAGGAGAGTGGTAAAGTTTGCCGCAGATGCGTGCGCCCGTGGGTCTCATGCCCTTCATTCGTAATGGGATATGTGCGCCTGGAGAAACCCGTGCTGCGTTTTCCGCGGCCGTCTGGAAGCCGTGCCATGCCGGCTTGCACCGACAATGCACAGGTTTTCCAGGTGCACGTATATCCCATTACGGGTGGGGGCATGAGACCCACCGGCGCAAGCATCTGTGGCAAACTTACCACTCTCCTTCCCAGCAGTGTGGGTTGAGTGCTCCCCCAACCCCCCCCCCCCAACCTCTCCAAAGCTTTTCAATGGTTGGAGGCGAAGGCTGCAGCACGGATACCGTGCAGGAGAAATTTCAAATGCGACACGAGGAATTTTGGCGAAGCATCGCGGCGAAAGTACGCGCCGAAATAAATGTCTCGCAAAATTGGCCTGGAGCACGTGGATCTGTGATCTCCCTGTGTATTGCAGCCGTGGTGACCGCGGGTGTACGGGAACTGGGGGGGGGGGGGGGGGCGCCACGGCCTCCAGCCCCCTGCAGTGCCCCCCCCTCCCTTTCCCTCCTGTCGCTTCAGAACAGCGGCCGTCATTGTTTACGTTGAACACTGTTCAGCATATGCATGGTTTAAGTTGCATCGTCCCAGACGCGTGGGCTACGTGGTGGGAAGCAACGGGCAGCGCGGCAAGATACCGTTGTTGTATTGTACTTCTATGCTGCCTGCCTTTACCATTCCACTGTGATCAGTGTGAAGTATGGCCAAATAACCCCCCCCCCCAACCCCCTGGACGCGCAGTATGGGATTAACAAAAGAGGCGGTACGTGTACATTCCAAACTGAAGTCTCATTTTGTCTTTTTTTTAGTGGCTTATTAAAATATAAACACTGCCCCGATTTTGACGTAAGTGTGAGAGACACCCACGCCCATGCACATCTCTTTTACACTTTTTGGAAATTGAAAACGCATTTCCATTTAGAACTGCTTTTTGTGTTCGGCTTGTTGTCATCATTCCCCCGCACCTACGATTAGCACGGTTGACTACGTACGGTGCAAAATAAGTTACAGTATACACGTTAACCCCATTAGGGCCTAAACGATGGTTCCCAGGAAAGTTCGCTTTGTTTTTATATTCTAGCTTGTCCTGAAAATGTGTAAGTTCCCGGGGACGTGAAAAGATAATTGACACGTAAAGTTCTCCCCTCTGACAATATTCGTCTAACAACAGCTGTTTTCCAGGGCTGCCCGATTGAAAGCGTGCAGCTCTCGATTCAAATGAGCTACGCCGCTTGGTTAGAGCTCGTGCTCGGTCGTGTCGGGCTGCTGTCGGGGGAATCACAGGCCGGGGCACAGCTAGAGCGCTTTGGGAAACACCGCATTCGTTTATCTCTCAGCTGGCCGGTAGGTGCCACAGCCTCACTGAAACGGTGGGATATTTGCACCCGGAACACGAGGGATTCGGGGGCTGTGTTTTGTGCCTCACGATGTTTTGTGCTTTCTAAATGCTTTAAAGGGGGGGGGGGGGGGGGGTGTGCAGCTGGTGGAGAAACGCGCCGCCTTGTGAATCTGTCCACACTGCCGCGGGAGTTTGCTAGGGTGATGATTGGACGATCAAATGCTTGGAGACGAAGATCCCGCAGATTCGCACGAACGCCGACGCGTCGTGCGATTTCTTTACTTTGTTTTGACCCTTGCAGAGGTTCTCGCCGTGGCGACTGTGAGACCATTACACTGCCATGACTTCATCTCCCCCCGCGATCATCTGACTCGGAGCGCTCATTAGCGTCGCCTCCGCAGCTCTATGGGGGCATTTATCAAACACAATACTTGGCGTGCTTCAGCATTGCCAGCGCCCCTTACAAAGTTGAAACAATCCGCGTTCCTCAATTTTTCTCGGTTTTTCGCAGCGAGCTGCGGCTGCCGCACTCTTTGACTCGGCAAGCAGCGCCGCTGTGTTTGCTTGTTTCGTCTCGCCGCATGCCGTCGCTCGTTTCTGTTATCGTTATTGTTGTACCGCGTTGCATTTGAAAGCGGATTAAAAGGCAAAACAAAAACAAAAAAACGGCCCGCTTATTGGAAGAATGGAGCGCGGGAGGGATTGAGATCGCGGCACTCAGACAACAGCTGTTTTGCTTGGCAATTAAGCTCTTTCATCCCAGGGATCTCCACGCGTCTTCAACAAAACGTTTAAGTCTTAAAATGTCCCCACTTATCCATCGCTAGAGGGAGAGTGAAAAAGAGCAGAAAAGTAAATGTCTTGACTTTCCACAAAAATGATTGAGGAATGAGCCAAGAGGAATGTTTTCATTGTTTCTGGGGAAATAAAAATACCTCATTAGCAAAAAAAATATAATTAGTGGGTGAAGAGGGTCCAAACAGTGGTTCGCGCATTGTGATATGAACCCAGGGACCTGAATTTGATTCCTCATCACAGCATTCGTGGCGAGTGAGATTTCAACGAGTCCTGGTCTGCCCTGGTTCAAATCGGCCTCAAATGATACCTAGTGTACCTGGCGTGAAGTATAACCATCAGCAATGGGAAGGCAACAGGTGGCCAGGTATTGTGCCTGGTTGAGATTGCCCCACGATGCTGAGGTCCAGCTGCTCAACAGGTCAAACGAATAAACTTGGAAACTGGACCTTGGCATGCGACCCCAACCGCCGACTTCGCAAGGGAAAAACGGGAACCGCAGATCGATCGTTTTCAAAGCAAAACGCTTTGTTCCCCTGGACCCAGCCCGGTAGATCGAACTCTCCAGCGGTGTTCGAGTTCGCAATATTGCAATGTTACCCACCGCGTAGAACTCCGCGTTGGCTGGAACACGCGGCGCGCCCTGAGGCTATACAAGTCACCCTCCCGAATTCAAAGTGATTCTAAACAGCGCGATGTAAAGTTGAACCATCGAAAGGCGCCGTACCCCTCCAAGGGCGATATTTGTCTTGAGCTTGCATTGCTCGCTTTGTCTCTACTCTGGGACGTGTACAAACGCACTTGGATATTACCTTGATTCGTAACCTATTGTGCTGGGCACAAAAACAAAACAAAACTCTCCGTGGGTCCGAGTTCCCCCGTTGCGATGATGTATTCTTTGTTCTCTGGTTCGGAACTTTGCTCATTTACCGTAAGTGCAATACGAAAACTTGCTCTCCCCCTGCACATTCACCCCCAGCATTCGCCTCGGGGAAGCTGCAGTTTTCCGAAAGTTAGGTCTCCCCATCATATGTCCCTCGAGCAGATGTCTATTTTTTTACGAAGTGTGGGAAAAGGATCCCGGTAGAGTTTGTGTCCAGAGCTTTAAACAAAACAAACGGCGTCTTCAAATCGTGCAACGTGGTCACATTTCTGAAGGGGGCTCTCGCACGTTTTGGGTGTTTGTCCAAATTTATTTACGAGCCCTGGAAAGTCGCTTGATGTATTCATCGGGAGGCTACATCCTTGGGAACAGGCGTGACATTTTAATCCCTTGCTCAACTGATTTCACATTAGGATAGAGACGAGATTCAGATTACTCTTTTTGCAATTTATTTTACTGACATATCTAACCTGCAAAAAAATCCTTGAGCTCAAACATCACGTTTGCAAGGAAGTCAAGTGACACGTATCTATATATAGAAAACATGTATTTAGACATGCCCAACATTTGTTAAAATCTAATAATATGTGTACAATTTCAAATACAAATATACTACGCCAAGTACAGGGACAAGACGGCCAAGGCTCTGTCTAAGAACATCACACAACAGTCATCCATATTCACAATTTCTACATGTGTTTATTTTTATTCTTAGCTCTTTCGGCAAAGTCACGTTGAAGGGAAACAATAACGTGACTTTACCGAAAGAGCTAAGAATATGAATTACTGCAGTCACGAAAGCTTTAAATCAAAATGTATGTGTTTATTTTGTTACACCAGGTGAACCCAAGGGACCAGGAGAGTCTCATGTGCAATATTGACCTGGGGCACTCATATGCTGTGTGTGTGTATATAATCCCAATGGGGGGTAACCTGACATCTTAGCATTATTTTCGAAAGTTTGGACTAACGCCAGCCCACGACGCCGGATCACAATTTGCCTTCTTTTGGAAATGGCGTCCGAGGATCGTTGACGTCATTCTACAGTACAGGAGTTCCATATCTTTATAACAATGGGCGGAGTTTGATTGACATTGATTGGTGTGGCTCTGCTGCTGTCCACTTAGTGAGCGGAGTGTTCTGGACTTTTGTAATTAAACAAAATAAATTCACTATTTACTACAAAAAAATGTAGTTTGGTTCATTAACAAACTCAATTTCCATAACTTAAACATAATTGGCATAGAGATCTGCGGAAAATGGATATATTTGGATTATACGCGATTATGAATACGGTAACCAGCGCCTGTCCTCCCTGTCACTCGCGTGGATAATCAAGAGTCTGCTGTAGTAGTATTGTGGTCGTCATACACCGCAGTAATAAACAGGGCAGCCAGTGGAAGCGAACCCTTAAGCTCTTGCACACGCCACCGCTAGGCTAGGCTATGTCGCTGCCCCAATATTGATGCAAGACAACCGCTTTGTTACCGTCTGGGCGTTCACCACGGGGCTCAGCGCTGCACTCGATTTCCGAGATCTGATGATCGGATGCGTTCAAGATATTCTGGCTCGAATTCGTAATTCAAGCGACGAGTTGTGGTGCAGGCCACAAAGAAAGAAATATAGAGGGAGTTGGGAGGGGGGGGGGCAATTAACTGCATTGATCTGCGAGAATTCTAAACGCGGGCGGCGACAGTGCAATGTTAATCAAACTTTGTGGGGGGGGGGGGAGAGACAAGAAAGCATTACAAATATTAGACTCAACTCTCATATGGCCCGCGTGGGACATATCTTCTTTTGACCACAGTTACCCTGGCGCACATCTGTGGAACAAAAACAGGCCTCGGCCATGAGATTTTGCTTATTTGATTCGATCAAAGAACCAGCTGCTGTGGGGTCCATTGGATTGTGGGTAGCGTTTGTTATTCGTCTCCGCGTGCCGCCGTCATTTGTGTCCGGTGCCAGCGTTGAGGCCACCGGGCGGGTTTGTTTGCGAATTGCAAGTCGAGCGTGGTTTTTCTGCTGCTTGTCTAAACTCCCCCCCCTCCACCAACCCGCCTAAAAAAGACGCTCGTTTTATTGAACGCCGTACGAGTCCAAAGCAACAACAAAGAGAGACTGAAAGGGATGAAAAGTTAGACGGACGACGCAGACGTTTCCCATGTTCTAATGTGCCACCCTCCCAACGGAATGTTTTTGCGCTTTCGTTCTTACTCATCGCGACAAAACGCGAGAGCCCCCTGTGCAACGCGCCGATCGACATCGGAGGGGAACAGGTCAACTCCGCGAAGATGTGTGTACGGGGGAGGGAGAAGTCGCCGCGCTCTTTAACCGAGAACGCTTTTGGGCTTGCACGTGTTGACTGCCCGTTGGTCACGACGTTGCGCGGCGGTTGTAACTCTGCTTGAAATATTGCCGCAAAATACACACACACACACACACGCGCACATATATATGTAGAACAATTTTTTTTTGTCGTACAAGCACTTTTGTGACAAAGTTGTGGAAGTTGGCTTGAAAAAACTGTATTATTTTATTGTTTCCCTTCTACGTGACTTTACCAAAAGAACCAAGAATGTGAATCTCTGCAGTCACGAAAGCTTAAAAGCGAAATTTGATGAAACTGGTTGTTGTAGGCAGAAGTAGGATACGTTTTAGGCAGATGAAGGCAAATGCAGCAACATCCATAGCTGTACTGTACTTCTGTGCTCCCATATCTGTCCTCACCGCCCTTCAAGCCGCACTGACCAGTACGATGAAGTGCCCTCTTCAGCAGCGCTATCTCTCTCTCTCTCTCTTAAAATACTGTCTATATTTGTTTCGTAATATTTTCTTTAGTTTTTCATGTAAGCACATTGATGCCAAAATACTCTATTGAGTGTTTTTGGCAAAAAGGCACACTGTATTATGTTTTTTTTAACCCCTTCACGCAACAATGCCATTTTTTGGGTGGTTCCCTTTTTATTCTAGATTTGAAGTTTTCGTGACTGCAAGGATCCATACTCTTAAATACAAATAATTTTATTTATTTAAAAAATTTATTTTATTTTTTTCACCTACGTGATGTTACCGAAAGAACCAACGAGTACGTTCCCCTTTAGTTGGTGTTGCCCGTCGTCTCACCATTTCCAATGCTGATGCCAACCAGTGATCGACAGCTTCAGACCCCAGCGCTGTGGCTGCATGTGGTCTCACCAGCTCGGACGCGCCTATCACGAAGCCCAAACTCAGGAGGGATGATGCACACACCGCAGGACTTCTGCTGATGGCTTTTCAATTATCCTTATCCCAGAACTTTTCACTCCATCCGTCCCGTAGCCCGAACCAGCTGGATATCTCTCGTGCACCTGTAGAAACTCTCTGTGTGTGTGTGTGTGTTTTTTCCCCCCTCTGCAGCTCCCTTGTGTGAGCTGAGCGTAAGGAAAGCGATAGAGAGGCACCACTCCTGTTGGGATGGTGGCAAAGGGAGCTCAGCCACATGATGGAAGTTGGATGGGTCCTCCTACTAGGGAGTGCATTAGATTACAGATGCACAATTTAGCCATTGTATGCTAATGTACTCAGATCTACTTTTAGAGTCGCGATTTTAGAATCGGTTATTTTTACTGTCGATAATGGACTATTTCGTCGCCTGTTGTATATACTGTCTGTATTTGCAGTACTGTCTCGTTTGTACTGTTTGCCTAAAAAGACCCTTTTGTCTAATTTGTAACATTTGCCTTTGATCTGTCCGTCTCGTTTCTTCTCTGACTCACTTCTTATTTCACCCATTATCCTTACGGGTAAACGTTTGCAAGTAATCACCCTAGAATTAGCATGAATCATAAAAAAATAATTTCCGGCATGCATGCTCCATTGCACATATTGAACCGATTTGAATCTACAAATCAAGCGATCAATATATATCTCTCTAATATTGTTAGACGCGCACTTTCCAATGTTTTATTTCTCCTCCCTTGCAACGGGACCCCCAGGAATCAAAAGAGTCGACTTGGCAGAATTGTTTCTAAACTAATGCCCCCCCCCTATCCGAGTCAAAGAGAGCCACCCTTTTATTAACTTTAATAACAAACACGTATTTGGGTAGACAAAAAAAATGGGCACACAAAGCACGGATGCTTAAACAACAACACATACACCCAACAATAATAACAAATTGCCGATTGCGTAGTCATGATTTCTAAATGTGATCCGCTTCAAACGGTTTGTGATTAACGACCCCGTGACTACGAGTAAGACTGATCCTGACTCGGCTTCGACCGGCCGATTTATTGATGGATTATTCACTCCGAACGTAGTCAGTCGCTCGAAAGGAAATTAATAAGCTCTCGCCAAGTGGCGTTTTATTTATCACGCCGCCCCTGTTTACCCAGCAACGGGTCTCAACACACAAGGACTCCACACTTGACTACCTAATTGCTCTTGCTGAAACACTTTTCCTTCACCCAAAAAAATAAACAGATGCTGCTGTACTGCCAATTTTTTTTTTACAGCTTCCAAAAAATTGGGTGTGGTTGTTTCATTTAAATAGATGATTGGTTTTGTTTACCGGGAAGAAACTAATTGTGGATTTTAAACGAAGGCCATGTTGCTGTTTATAGGGGGTCCATTGTTGTCATTATTGGCTCGAAATTATTTCTTATCGTGAGCAGAAAATGTATTTGACAGACATCAATGACCGTCTCGGTTATATAAAAAAATACATATTCTGCGAATTCCCGGGTTGAATTGTTCTGGCTGCAAATATTATAAATTCCAACGTATAATTTGTACGATGAATTAATGCCACGGCTGGGCGGGGGGGAATTGTGATATTAAAATAAAACCGCGATAATTGAACCATTAATTCAACTAAAAAAAAACCGATTAAGTGCGCTTATACACAACAACAGCGATGATGATGATGATCCAGCACTCGCTGATTCACCTCCAGAAAATAACTAACCGGCGGTCAGTCACCCCCTTATCACTCTTCCATCGCCGCTTGAATGGTTACGGTTTCCACCAACCTCGCTTGTTGATCCCTCCACCCATGCTGAGGACTCAGTCTGCTACACTCGTCGTTTCATCCCATCCACACTATTCAACCACCACACCGCTAGTCACAACAACGCTCGCCCGCTCGCTCACTCACTCGCTCATCGCACCGAATAGCAAAGCACTCTTTCTGCTTCTCCTTCTTCGGTCTTCTCCTTCTTCAGTCTCCTTCAGTGTTCTCCTTCAGTGTTCTTCTTCAGTCTTCTCCTTCTTCAGTCTTCTCCTTCTTTAGTGTTCTCCTTCTTTAGTGTTCTCCTTCTTCAGTGTTCTCCTTCAGTTTTCTACTTCTTCAGTCTTCTCCTTCTTCAGTCTTCTCCTTCTTCAGTCTTCTCCTTCTTCAGTCTTCTCCTTCTTCAGTGTTCTCCTTCTTCAGTCGTCTCCTTCTTCAGTCGTCTCCTTCTTCAGTCGTCTCCTTCTTCAGTGTTCTCTTCTTCAGTCGTCTTCTTCAGTCGTCTCCTTCAGTGTTCTCCTTCTTCAGTCTTCTCCTTCTTCAGTGTTCTCCTTCTTCAGTCGTCTCCTTCTTCAGTCTTCTCCTTCTTCAGTCGTCTCCTTCTTCAGTCGTCTCCTTCAGTGTTCTCCTTCTTCAGTCTTCTCCTTCTTCAGTCTTCTCTTCTCCTTCTTCAGTCTTCTCCTTCTTCAGTCGTCTCCTTCTTCAGTCGTCTCCCTCTTCAGTCTTCTCCTTCTTCAGTCTTCTTCAGTCTTCTCCTTCTTCAGTCGTCTCCCTCTTCAGTCGTCTCCCTCTTCAGTCTTCTCCTTCTTCAGTCGTCTCCCTCTTCAGTCTTCTCCTTCTTCAGTCTTCTCCTTCTTCAGTCTTCTCCTTCTTCAGTCGTCTCCTTCTTCAGTCGTCTCCTTCTTTAGTCTTCTCCTTCTTTAGTCTTCTCCTTCTTCAGTGTTCTCCTTCAGTGTTCTCCTTCTTCAGTGTTCTCCTTCTTCAGTCGTCTCCTTCTTCAGTCTTCTCCTTCTTCAGTCGTCTCCTTCAGTGTTCTCCTCCTTCAGTCTTCTCCTTCTTCAGTCTTCTCCTTCTTCAGTCTCCTTCAGTCTTCTCCTTCTTCAGTCGTCTCCTTCTTCAGTCTTCCCCTTCTTCAGTTTTCTCCTTCTTCAGTCTTCTCCTTCAGTCGTCTCCTTCTTCAGTCTTCTCCTTCTTCAGTCGTCTCCTTCTTCAGTCTTCTCCTTCTTCAGTCGTCTCCTTCTTCAGTCTTCTCCTTCTTCAGTCTTCTCCTTCTTCAGTCGTCTCCTTCAGTGTTCTCCTCCTTCAGTCTTCTCCTTCTTCAGTCTTCTCCTTCTTCAGTCTTCTCCTTCTTCAGTCTCCTTCAGTCTTCGCCTTCTTCAGTCGTCTCCTTCTTCAGTCTTCCCCTTCTTCAGTTTTCTCCTTCTTCAGTCATCTCCTTCTTCAGTCTTCTCCTTCTTCAGTCTTCTCCTTCTTCAGTCGTCTCCTTCAGTTTTCTCCTTCTTCAGTCGTCTCCTTCAGTGTTCTCCTTCTTCAGTCGTCTCCTTCAGTGTTCTCCTTCTTCAGTCTTCTCCTTCTTCAGTCTTCTCCTTCTTCAGTCGTCTCCTTCAGTGTTCTCCTTCTTCAGTCGTCTCCTTCAGTGTTCTCCTTCAGTTTTCTCCTTCTTCAGACGTCTCCTTCAGTCTTCTCCTTCTTCAGTCGTCTCCTTCTTCAGTCTTCCCCTTCTTCAGTTTTCTCCTTCTTCAGTCTTCTCCTTCAGTCGTCTCCTTCTTCAGTCGTCTCCCTCTTCAGTCTTCTCCTTCTTCAGTCTTCTCCTTCTTCAGTCGTCTCCTTCTTCAGTCGTCTCCTTCTTCAGTGTTCTCCTTCTTTAGTCTTCTCCTTCTTCAGTGTTCTCCTTCTTCAGTGTTCTCCTTCTTCAGTCGTCTCCTTCTTCAGTCTTCTCCTTCTTCAGTCGTCTCCTTCAGTGTTCTCCTCCTTCAGTCTTCTCCTTCTTCAGTCTTCTCCTTCTTCAGTCTCCTTCAGTCTTCTCCTTCTTCAGTCGTCTCCTTCTTCAGTGTTCTCCTTCTTCAGTCGTCTCCTTCTTCAGTCTTCTCCTTCTTCAGTCGTCTCCTTCTACAGTCTTCTCCTTCTTCAGTCGTCTCCTTCAGTTTCCTCCTTCTTCAGTCTTCTCCTTCTTCAGTCGTCTCCTTCTTCAGTCTTCTCCTTCTTCAGTCGTCTCCTTCAGTCTTCTCCTTCTTCAGTCGTGTCCTTCAGTGTTCTCCTTCTTCAGTCGTCTCCTTCAGTGTTCTCCTTCTTCAGTCGTCTCCTTCAGTGTTCTCCTTCTTCAGTCTTCTCCTTCTTCAGTGTTCTCCTTCAGTTTTCTCCTTCTTCAGTCGTCTCCTTCAGTGTTCTCCTTCTTCAGTCGTCTCCTTCAGTGTTCTCCTTCTTCAGTCTTCTCCTTCTTCAGTCGTATCCTTCTTTAGTCTTCTCCTTCTTCAGTGTTCTCCTTCTTCAGTGTTCTCCTTCTTCAGTCTTCTTATTCTTCAGTGTTATCCTTCTTCAGTCTTCTCCTTCTTCAGTGTTCTCCTTCTTCAGTCTTCTCCTTCTTCAGTCTTCTCCGTCTTCAGTGTTCTCCTTCTTCAGTCGTCTCCTTCAGTGTTCTCCTTCTTCAGTGTTCTCCTTCTTCAGTGTTCTCCTTCTTCAGTCTTCTCCTTCTTCAGTCGTCTCCCTCTTCAGTCTTCTCCTTCTTCAGTCGTCTCCTTCTTCAGTCTTCTCCTTTAGTATTCTCCTTCTTCAGTCTTCTTCTTCAGCCTCCTTCTTCATTCGTCTCCCTCTTCAGTGTTCTCCTTCTTCAGTGTTCTCCTTCTTCAGTGTTCTCCTTCTTCAGTCTTCTCCTTCTTCAGTCTTCTCCTTCTTCAGTCTTCTCCTCCTTCAGTTTTCTTCTTCAGTCTTCTCCTTCTTCAGTCTTCTCCTTCTTCAGTCGTCTCCTTCTTCAGTCGTCTCCTTCTTCAGTCGTCTCCTTCTTCAGTCTTCTCCTTCTTCAGTCTTCTCCTTCTTCAGTCTTCTCCTTCTTCAGTCTTCTCCTTCTTCAGTCTTCTCCTTCTTCAGTCTTCTCCTTCTTCACTCGCCCTGCTCGACTTTGGAATTCCCTCCCATAGACCCCCCCCCCCTCCCCCAAGTCTCCGGATTTACAACTTGGTTCAACAAGAAACACTGACTCTTGTCTATGACACCTTCAAGAGTGCTGGTCGCTTTGGCGTATTATTCATTGTTGGTGCTTGTGCTCGCCAACCGTGCTTAAATAAAAAAAAGAGCAAAAACACGGCCATCCATGAAAATCAAACGGGCACTTCGTTGAGAGCGGACAGTTTGAATGAAGGCAGTGGGAAGCTTGGCCAGAACGCAGTCCGGGTCTCCGCAATCATCCGCACGCTTATAAACTAACAAAATATTTTTCTTACCTACTAGGTAAGGCCCACTGAGCCATACACCTATTTTTCAGAAACGACCTGGCCACAAATGGTAGCCTAACGAAGTGGCTTTTAACGTGCAAATGTACAGCAGCCAAACACTGTAAACGCAAGTTGCCAAATGTGGAAGGAAAAACAGGAGGACCCGGAGGAAAATCCACACGGCCACAGTGAGAACTCCAACTATACAGGCGTAAGGATCAGGATCGAACACCCCCCTCCCCAGAACCTTCTGGAAACGAGAGGTAGTTTGCATCTTGCCACCACGGCGCCCACTGCGTCCCTTCAATCTGGAGGCCAGGGGAGGTCTGCTGTCGCCACGCGAGCACCGCCCGACCGCTGCCTGCCGAGCCGAGCCGAAGTTGTTGCCAAGTGTGGCCAGGCAACCGACCCAAGCGAGGCCCAAGCCGCATCTGTTTCTCGTTTTGAGCGAGCTCGTTCGCTCGCTCTCGCTCTGTGGGCTCGCGGGCTCGTTCGCTCGTTCGCTCTCCGCCGTCGAGGGGATTAGCAGCTCTCGTCTCCCGAGACCGGGCGTGTGCTCTCCACTCGAACGGCATTGCATCGCGCGTGTGGTATGGGGAGCTTGCTTGGGGTTGAGTACATCAGCCGGGAATCTTGGAGTGGGGAGGGGGGTGTGGTGGGTGCGCGCACGTTCGCCGAGCGAAATAAAAAAAGAGAGGCATTGGAAACTCTCGCCAAGGGACTCTCGGGCGAGAGCGTTGAGGTCGTGCTCGCCACCGTGTCACGTTCGGCGCGGTGTCCGACGTTTTTTGTGCGGCTCCTGACGCATTGCCCACGTGGTCACCTGGTGTCACCCCGCACGCCGTCTCGCGGCCACGCAACTCGCCACGCTCCCGCGCCTCGCTCGGCTGCTGAGATGTCGATGAGTTTCACGTACATTGAAACGGTCGTACGGAAAAAAAAAATCAACGTTAGGTGATACGTTATTATAATCGCACTCGGACTTGTGTTTAGATTCACGCTGCGTGCCGATGGCGTTTGGGCATCATGTCTGACGTTTCTCCGCACGTGCCGGGAGTTTCTCCTTCGGGAAGCGAGAACAGAACTCCAAATCCTACGCGGCGAACATTCCCAACGCTAACGGATGTGAAGCGTTGTTGGAGGGGCGCGGGGGGGGGGGAGGTGGATTTTGAGCGCGATAAATCGTCCGCGCTTACGTTATGCTTCGGACACCGTCTGTGAAATTTCACGGTTCGGTCCCCAGGAGACTTGACATCAACCTGCTCCTAAAGCCCCCCACTATCGCTGGCTCAACAAGCTCGTGGGTTGTTATCGTGACATCATTTGTGTTTTTTACTCTCCTCGCACGCGCCTCCCTTTCAGGGAAACCCCCCCCCCCCCCCCCATTTTTCTGCGCAGTGAATGTCGTCCTGTGCCGGAATCGACCCCGAGCTCGTTTAAAAAATTTAATGGTGCAGATGTGCCCGGTTTGTATAATTGGCGTGTGTTTGAAAACAAAGGTTTGTTTGGGGTGACATCGCGTAAGTATAAATGTGTCGTAACCCTCCACCGTCCGACAGCCAGTACGGTTTGTCACGTAAACAACGCCCCAAGTAGTGTACTACTCCAGTCGACCTGTGTGTTGTTGTATTACTCTCCAACACACCGGTGGGCTGAAGTTGTAACCAATTGGCGCGTTGTTTACGTGACAAACCTTGCTGGCTGTGTCGGGTGGTGGAGGGTTACGACGCATATATATACTTACGCGAACTAGCCCAAAAACCTTTATTGTGAATAATATTGGTCGCGAAGGCCTACGTGTTATACTGGCGAGTTTTTGCTTGCAGCACACGCGCACAAAGGCAAGGGGGACAGCCTCATTAAATGTACATCCTCCTCCTGTTCTGATTTAATCCATTGGAATGCCAATGTTGGACCGACGACCAACCCGGCCTAAATGTGACCGATCTCATCGGATCTCGTAAGATAATCAGACTTGAGCCCTTGCTAGCACTTCCATAGGAGACTGCCCTCGGAATATCAGTTGTTGTTGGCTTTTGTTTACGAGGTGGCTCAGTAGATTTCAGTACAGCAATGGAAAGTATTAATTTCACTTGTGTGGAGTTTCGAGGGTTTATTCCCTTTGGATGCGTGGGTGTTCTCAAACTGCTCCACCTCTGACGCTCGTTAATGGAGTTAGCCGAACATAACATCCCAATTCAGCACCCTGCTTTCAAAAAATAGTCTTGAGACTCGCCGAGGCTTTCCTATGTAAAAGGGACATTATTATTAATTTGAAGCTTTCGTGACTGCAGGAATCCATACTCGTTGGTTCTTTCGGTAACCCTTGAGCTAACCCTTGAGCTACACCCAATTCAAACCTTTTAAAACAGTCTGCCTCAGCAGCAGACCATGCTTTCCCATCTGATGACGGACGCTTGTGTTGCGCCCGAAACGTCGTGATTTATTTTATTTTATACCTACGTGACTTTACCGAAAGAACCAAAGAGTATGGATTCCTGCAGTCACGAAAACTTCAAATTAAGACTGCCTTTATACCACGTTGCCAACGGCGGGGACGGTATGCTCTTACGTTCAGGAGTGTTTGGTAACACGTTTTCTGCCCCACACTCGTACATAGTTCCCGAAGGTATACATGAAGCATTAATATTAATTTCACTTGATTTAGCCGGAAACAGTGAAAAACTATAATGCAATTCCAGGCCTTGTGTTGGCTTGTGCACTAGCATTAACCCCAATGGGGATGTCAGAGGTGATGCCGATTCTGTTTTTCACTCTCCTGCTTTGGAATATGTGCTGTGATCACGTTGAGTGCCATTGTTTAGAAATGAAATGTTAATATAACGCAGCAGTGTCGTTTGTGTTTGTGGTTTTTGAATATACTGTGGGCCTTGGCTTTCGTACTTCTTATACTTAGGCCAACTGCAGGCATGGTGCATTTGACAGCCCGTTTGGCAAGCCACTTCCGGATAAAGGACTCTGTATGTGCTGTCAGTCTTGGGGGTGGGGGGGTCATTTGATCATACTTCACCACGCTCGTCAATACGGTTTGGTTAAGTGGGATGGGTGTTACCCGGCATCGGGTCAGATTGTTACTTGCCACTGATGTTTGCCGTGAATGAAACTCAGGTTGCCAAGTTCATAGTGCAGTGGGCTAACCACCACTTCACCAAATTTGCTACACTCGGGCATCTGTGATCACGACCCAATTGCATTTCATGTATGTATGTTGACATTCTTTCACACCGTACGTAGCTAACCGTGCTAATCGGAGGTGCGTATGTTTAACAACAACCGCCATCCGCCACTAAGTGGCGGTGATGGCACCACGGCGCTTGTGCCAAGTTACGTGCACTTTAAGGTCACGTGAAGTGTAGATTGCCCGCTGCCAGGAGGTTACAGGACAGACCCAGGTGCCATGGGTTGACTGACTGAGATGACTGGCAGATGCACCACTTGTGCCCCCAATTGTGCCAGCTTGAGTTTTTTTGCGCCACCTGGCACTCCACTCATCGTGTCGCTCCTCTGCCCTCCGTTGTTGTTGGAGGGCGACTGCCCATTCGCGTCCTTCACGCGCCTCCTCCACAGAGGCCGATTTTGACACCACTGGTAACAGTCATTGGAAAGTCCACTCAGCTCTATATCCTCTCGGTTCACATCGTTCCATCTCTTCTTTAGCCTGTGCCGCGCTCATTTATCCCCTCTAACCGGCTGAACAAATACTGTTTGGGCATGCAGTGGTTTGGCATGTGAGCTATATGACCCAGCCAATGCAGCCTTGCCTGCAGATCTTTCAAGGATTTAGGAGCTACTAATATAATCCAGGCTGGTTAAACCCAGGATAGATCGTAGGCAGGCCAGCCTGAATGTTTCTAACCGGAGGTCCACGTTTCGCAAGTATAGAGAAGAGAGGGCATGATTGTGGCTGAGAAAACCCGAAGCTTCATATGGAGTGACAGACTAGGTTGCTTCCACACAGCGCTACGCAGCCAATGAAAATATAATGCTGCTGGACTTATTCGGAGTGAGACCTCTGCTGTCAACCAGAGCTGGTCATATTCACCCTCCCCAGGTACAGAAACTTCTCCACACTCTCCACAACTGCCCCGCCAATGCGGAGTTCTGTAGATTTTTCTGGCAGGGAAGGTGTTGGTGTTCTACATGTCAACATCAGAGGGCTTGTGATTAAATTAAGTCAACTAAAACTAGAAGTGGCAAATCTTGACGCGGACATTTTTTGCCTAACAGAAACATTTCTCACTCCTGCCGTCAATGACTTGCAGATTACAATTGAAAACTACAGCCTTTTTCGGCTTGACCGAGGATCTAAAGGAGGTGGAATTGCCATCTATGTTCGTAATACTATTGCATGCTCACCAGCTCACTCCTTGTTTAAAAAATGTTGCTTTGAAGGTTTGGCTCTCAGAATAACTCTCCCAAATAATCAACAGATATTGATAGTGTGCTGCTATAGACCGCCTTGTGGGAAGGATGTTGAAGCTGCATCGGCACTGAGAGAGCTTTTTGGGGGTCTCCCTAAAGGTAAAATAGTTTTAGATGGTGATCTAAATTGTAATTGGCTAAACCCGCCGGCCGTGGCTACAAATTTTACAGATGAATTTAACCTGTTTCAATTAATAAATGTCCCCAACAAGACCCAACCTAAAAAATCCAGGACAGTCAACTCTGCTTGACGTCCTATTGACAAATGCCCCTCACAATTTCGCACTGACTGGTGTTCTGGGTAATAACCTTAGTGATCACTCCTTCATTTTTGGGGTGAGATCATCAGCCAGACCCAAAGCCCCCCCCCTAAAATTGTTGAGAAGCACTCTTTGAGGCACTTCAGCACTCAGGCATTTACAAATGATGTGCTTCACTCGGATATTGATAAGGTCTGTGATATCCCCAGCCTGACTACGGCTTTGGAGACTTTCAGGTACACGTTTCTCCAAATTCTTAACAAACATGCTCCGTTGGTTAGATTTAAAACTAAAGGCAACCGTCCACCATGGTATTATCCTTTGATTACAAAGCTCATGAAACTAAGGACAAGGCTTGGGCATGTGCTCAGAAAAGTAATTTGGTAAATGACTGGCTAGAATACTGGATTTTAAGGAATAGATGCGTAAAAAATACAGCATAGAAAAAATGCCTACTTCCTCCACTCTCCTGGAATCACATGGAAATGCCAGGATTTTTTGGAAAACAATCAAATCTATCGAAAAGGCATCCAAAACAGACAATCTGCCCGTTGAGCTTAACCGAAATGGGGAATATTTTTCAGATCCCAAAAAAATAGTTGACAATTTTAACCTTCATTTTTCTGAAGCTGGTAATGTTTTTGATAATGTATTGGGAGTCACCCCTTCTCATGCAAATTCCTA
Source organism: Petromyzon marinus (assembly GCF_048934315.1). NCBI lineage: Eukaryota > Metazoa > Chordata > Hyperoartia > Petromyzontiformes > Petromyzontidae > Petromyzon > Petromyzon marinus. The sequence continues at coordinate 6,382,577 of NC_133716.1, read as the reverse complement.
CACCCCTGTCCAAACATTAAACGAATTTAGTTTACAGCCAATCCACGAAAGTAATGTTCTGAAACAACTGTCCTACCTCAAAGGGTCCTCCTCTACCGGAGCAGATAGTTTTCCCGTCTTTGCTCTACTAACTGTTGGTCACCTAATATACAAACCTATAGCCCATACTTTCAACCTGTCCATCAAAGAAGCATCGGTTCCTCTAGAATGGAAACATTCATATGTCCATCCACTTCACAAAGGGGGCCCTAAAGATGATCCCAATAACTACCGACCTATCTCAATTTTGTCCCCATTGATGAAAAATTTTTGAAAAATTATTGAACTACCAAATTAGCAGTTTCCTGTCCACCAACAATCTACTACATCTAAAACAATCTGGGTTCCGAAAAAAAATACAGCACCACATCTGCTGCATTAGACTCTCTGAATCAAATTTACAATAGCCTTGATAATAAGCAGTACTGTGCCTGTCTTTTTCTTGACCTGTCCAAAGCTTTTGATACAGTAGACCACAACACCCTGCTTAGTAAACTAAGTTGCCTCGGTTTTTCCAAAAACACAGTACAATGGTTAAAAAAATACCTCTTTTCTCGCACCCAAACTGTATTCACAGATGGTTGGAGGTCAAACAGCGTTAAGATAACAAAAGGGGTTCCACAGGGTTCCATCCTCGGCCCCCTCTTGTTCTCTCTTTATGTCAATGACTTGGGCACTGACCTGGATCATTCCAGGGTAAATCTTTTTTGCAGATGACACGATACTGATTACTGCTGGCCGCTCTCCGGATGACGTTATTGCTAAGATCCAGGGTGATTTCAACAAATTACAACATCAGCTAGTTTCTCTTAAACTAGTCCTGAATACCTCCAAAACCAAGGTGCTATGCTTCTCACTGGGACTAAAGCAGGAAGTAATTTTTCCCCAATTACATTCCTTGAATAATTATCAAATAGAGCAAGTCAAGATCTATAAGTATCTTGGGGTCATCCTGGATTCAAAACTGAATTTTTAAGATCACATTGATCATATTGGTAAAAAGACAAAAATAAAAAATTGGTTTTCTGTATCGACACAAGCACTGCTTCCCCCCTATGTTCCGTTTGGAATTGATAAAAGCTAGCATACTGCCTCTACTTGACTACTGTGACATCGTGTATTAATCAGCCCCAAGTACTGTACTGAAGAAGCTTGATTCCATCTATCACTCGGCCTTAAGATTTGCATTGAACTGTCCATATAGGACTCACCACTGTGATCTCTACATTGGGTCAAACTTAACATCTCTTAATGTTCGACGGCTTGTGCACCATGTCTTATTTATTCACGATGTACTTACAAAAAAATCCGCAGACTACCTACTGGATCTCCTCTCTGTTTCAAAGAACAAATTTGACCTCAGGTCTTCGCTCATTTACCAGCTTTACATTCCCTATTGCTGTACTAAAAACCGGAGGAAGGGCCTTTGCTATTGATGCCCCCAGGGTCTGGAATGCTATTGGCAATAAACTGCAACTTGAATCACTACCTATGAGATCTGCACTCAAAACTGCTCTAGAGGAGTTGTACACCCCTCGCTGCCACTACTATTCAGTGGCCTAAAATATGGCTCTAGGGATTGGTGTTATAATTTATTTATGTAGTTTATTGTTTAAAATTCGGTCACAGTCCCTATGATCACTGTTACATTGCATTTATGGCTTTTATTTTGGTGATTTCAAAAAGTTTTTTGGTTTGGCCATGTTTTTGTTTATTGGTGTACGGAGTTAGACTGATGGCCTAAATCTTAGTTGTCTTGTGGTTGTTGTTGTTGTTGTCGTTTGACTTGCATCCCACTGGGATTGTTGCACACAGCGTTGGTGTACGGTGCTATTTCAGGAATATTTTGATTGTTTTTTTCCTGGATTTTCTGTTTGCACAGTCACACATAAGATGTTTTCTTGTTCATGTTTTTGTTTTTTGTTTGTTGCGGTTGCACCCGATTCAAGAGCCGAATGGCTCACAGGGCTATACCAAATAAATGGAACTATGGAACTAAATGGAACTATGGAGTTGAGCGGAAGGAGATTTTGACACCAAACACCCAGGCAAGTGCTTACATTTGGAGGGGCTGATGGTAAGGCCCAACCTCTTAGCAGCACGCTCCAGGTCAAGCGGCAGCGCCTCCAACTCCTCCTCTAAGTATGCAGCAATCACCAAATCATCAGCATACGTCACATGGTTGACCAATAGGGAGCCATCCCTCGACCAAGCCCTCGCATCGATCAGCTTCCCATTGTATGTGTACCAGATGAATATTCCTCCGGTACAGCCACGGAAGGCTTTCTCTAACTACATGATTAAAAAATATGATTAATAATGTAGGCGCCAGAGGGCATCCCTGTCGCACGTACATACGTTGTGCAGGTAGCATTACCAGTGAAGATCCCTCGACTACTACGCATGCCTTCCCACCGATTCTACATTTCCCAAAGTTGCTTTTGTTAGTTCCTCATCAGCCACGGTTAATCCACTGCTGAATAAAGCCCCTCCCCTCACGGTCCTGCAATCTACAAATCCGTCTTAGCACGTGCACATGAACTGATTTCGTTGCTCCATCTTCTCGGTGGACGTATTCTCGGACACGTTCCATTTTTTGCAATTTAAATAGTCTTAGGAACAAATATATCGCACTTGTGTGGTGTGGTGTATGTCTATTCCCCTCGGACGAACGTAACAAGAATTGCGCCGAAGTGAGGTTTGACATGGATACTATGACAAGTCAATTGTGTATTAAAGCACTTGAAAATAACACAACCAGAATGGTTTTTATTCGATGTAGCGTTATTAAATATGCAGTGCCCGGGGATGTCATATGAATCTGATTTGACGGCATTTGTGGCAGTTTTTATAATATGAGTTTTTGGCTGGACAATTTTTGGTCTCAAAAAAATATTTCTTCCGGGTTTTTTGAGAGGCCGTTACGAGGAGGAGATGTTTCAGAGGATCTTTGAAAAAAAAAACAGATCTACGAGTACTGGGGCAGCTGCCGCGGTGGAATGGCTTAGCAGCCAGTACATTGGACTTGGGATACAGAGGTCTTTCGGTTAGCACGGTGTGAAAGAAGTTCAACATAATACAATAATCGGGTACACTACAGTTAGTTGAACACGGGGTTACATGTGGTGAGTAGAGTGAGTGTTACCTATAACTTCTAATATTCCCTCTCGGGGGCATCTCTAGAGCTCGTGGAGTCCCTTCCACCAGCAGTCGCGTGAGCCAGCAATCGCTCGGCAAGTATTGAGGGCCCCATAGTTCCAGGGAATTCTAAACGTGTGTCCTGAAATACATGTAGAAGCTCTGCCTTAAGTCGAATTTCTGTCGGACATTCCAGCCAAATGATGAAGTGTAAAGTGTGATGGTATGAGTTAATGTGTTAGGCGGGTTTCCTGTCTGCGTTGTCTGCCAATAGCATCTACTTTGACATAAAAGGCAAACACGTTCCCCATTCTTTTTTTTTGCAAAAATGTGTTCGGCCGATTGTTGTCTTTCCCATTGTTTTGTGATGTTACCCGATGACTTTGCTGCCCCTAAACACCTAGAGCTGCTGCAGCGAACTTATTGTGAGCCAGCCACGTCTTCTCGGTTTGTTTAACTTGGCCTCCTGGGTGCCACATTTTACTCCTTATTCATTTAACTTTTGCCCCACGGTCCGAGATGTGCATACGTGATGAATCGTTGTTCAAACACACGACCGCACATTGGGAACGGACAAGGATTGGATGCAATGGAGTCTAGATTTATTTGGGTTTTTTTTTTACGCAAAATTAATTAAAATAGACTTCTAAAATATAATTTCAGCAAGTCTGGAATGCTGCCACGGTGTAATGGCCAGCGCACACTGGACTTGCAACTCGGAGCTCGCCGATTCGTTCTCCCGGCCGCATTGGTTGAAACAATTATGCGAGTTTTTATCAAATCCCCTCCAGAAGTGTAAACATGTGCACCCTGTGGTGGAGTAAAGTCTGGGTATTCCTACCTCTTCCAAGACAATTGTCCAGCATGAGTAGGCCGTATACCCTCGAGAGAGACCTTTTCTGGAGATTCGCCCAAGTGGAGGCCCTTCCACGAGCAGTGGCACGAGCAAGTAAATTAATGGCAGCACCTTTACCTTTTCATATTTGCCCGTGACTAATCATCTGGAAAGTGCCCTATGTCTTCAGATCTTGGGAGTATATCTGGGTGCAGCCTATGCGATATTCATTGGATATAGACCACCATTAATGATGGGCTGCTGTGGGCTACTGCGAGGGCTATTCTGGTGGGCACCATGGGATAGTGCGGCAGAATAAATCGCCGTACAGTACTGTTTTTCTGCCACTTCTATGTTACACGCCTCCACTAGTCTGCATCCACCAGCATGGTGAAGTATCGTCGAATATCCCCACAGCCTGGGGCAGCCAAGGGAGCACAAAATGAGTCCGAGGACAGCCTTTGGGGGTTTGGGGCTGAAGCCCTTCAAAAAGTCCAAGCGTATTCATGGGAGAGCCGAGACCCATTCTACCAAACGAGTCCCCAAGGGGGCAGGTCCGGTGGCTAATGGGGTGCTGGCGTTGGCCCCACACCACCAAATGTCCCTTTTGGGCCTCCCAAATGTGGTCTCCTACGTGGTACTGTGTACACGCAATCACCGTTATGATGGCCCACACTACTGCCCCCTTACGAGAGAAGCTGGAGCCGGGCCTCTTCTGGGGCCTGCGTGGGTGGGGGCTGGGATCCTTAACTCGAGTTGAGAATGCTTTGCTTGAGAATGCTGCAGGGTTTTTCAACCAACATCTGCACGCAGACTGCGCCGTATAAGCGTCAGTGCAGGCCCCTCGGGAGAGCTCCGTGTTTTTGTGAACGATGCCAGATGCACCGGCTGTCTTTATTTATTCATTAATTTATCACTCCTCTACATTACATCTCCAGCGCGGGCAGCTGCTCGGGTTCCAATGGCCTGTTTTCACTCGGCCAGCATCCCTGGCGGCGGCGGTGGTGTTAACTCCGGTGGTGGGTCTCACCGCACTATTGATTGATCAGCGTGACAATTACACGACCACGGCATGGCTCGATGAGAAACGCAAGGTGTCGAACACGGCTTGTTAGATGCACAGCGAGGCTCGGTCTCGCTGTGGTAACAGGGGAAAAAAAGGATCGTGCCGCATTTGATTTTTAGGGGGCGTGGTAGTGCAGCGTTCCTCGCCGTGAAGTGTCCAATCTCCACACGCACAAGGAGCGACCTTCGGACGTTTCTCATCTACGGGTCGGGGGGGGGGGGCCCAACTGGGCAGAACTTTATTAGTGGGGTTACTCGCATGACGGGACAATAAAAAAGTAGAGCCTTTCGGCTCCACTCCAAAGGTATCAATGGAACTTTTCACATGGGGCCGTGGCCTGGTTCTCATTGTACTGGCAAGCCCTCTTGCCCGCACTCACAATCCACTAAAGTCATGAACTTGTACCCCAGCACCTTCCACCACTCCCGCCAGTATATACCCCCCCCCCCCACACACACCTTTCCAGATCTTTCCAAAATCCCCTCCATGCATCTGCCCCCTTCCCTCAGCTCCAAACTAGGTTAACCTCACTCAACCAGACCACAACTATAGGATGCAACTATTTCATGGCAGTGGTTAGAACCAAGCAAGCTTGAGTGGGATTCCCAGCCACGGCTGACATCAGTGGCAAGTGATAACTGAATCCATACTGACACCGCCTCCCCCTCTCCCCTCCCCAAAACCACCAGACCTGCACCAACAAGCACTGACCAGTATGGTGAAGTATGGTGATTAAAAAAACGTCAAGATAGAAGGATGTGGGGATGCCTCCATCGATCAGCATCCAGCAGTGGGTTGACAAAGGGCTGGAGATTTGTATCATTTTATATTAACACGTTGATTAAAATAGATTTTAAATATATATTTATACTGGTAATGCATGGATATATTTACGTTTCAGGGCATTTGACCAAGTTATTAGGCTAACGCTCAACGCATTCGTCGGTAACACTGTGGCCTTAAAATGAAAGGATATACAATAGGTGACGTTTGGGCCACTATCCCTTTTTCATAGCACACAGAGGAATAATGGTTGCCTGAAATGTCACCTATTATTATTTTTACATTGATAGCCGCATAGTAGTATTAGTATCGACGAATGTGACTTTTTTATTGTTGTTTGTGCTTGTGCACCACTGCCAACGCAGGGACTTCACTAAAATAATTTGCAATTTATTGGACAATTCTACTTCTCATCAACGTTACCATACACACAATAGCCCGGCGCGTGATGCGAGCCCCGTTTTTAGATCATGCGATGGATTAGGCACGGGCAGAGTTTGCGGGGGATGGAAGGGGGGCACTTTTGGGGGGGCACGGGGGGCAATGCCGCACCCAAACTGGCCACCTTTATTACTTTATTTTCAGTAGTTTACAATGAAGATCACAAAAACAAAGTCATTATATGCACCCGCGAATCCTCGTGTGAGGGACAAAGCCAAATTTCTGCCGCCCCACCTCCAAATATGGAAGTGAAACTCCGCCTTGGGGATGAGGAATGTACCATGGCGAGGGCACTGTGTAGGGGGGGGGGGTAGGGGGAGCTCTCAAAGTGAATTAATGCCCTCAAGTGTCTGAGCGAGCTTGTTCCCACCCGAAGTCTGCACCCCCCCCCCCCACCTCCGTGACAGTTCTGTACATTGTGGCCTCTGTCCCATTTTTTTTAAAGCTGTGTAAACAAAAAATATAGAATACGCTGGATGGGGGCAGTGCTTTGCAAACTGCACCTCCAATAAGTTATAAATAGTGGTTAGAAAACCAGCAGGTTTTTTTCAGTTTTGTTTGAAGTTGTATCGTAGTTTGTTACATCGATTACACTCAGGTGACTTTTGAAATTATGTTAACGATTTTCATTTGCAGCATGCAGTAATCGCTATCCACTTTGGTGCAGTTTGTAGGTCAATTGCGCTATGATCGTGCCGACCTGGGTATGATTCCTGGCCACGGCTAACACCAGTGGATCGGTGACAATTGATATCTGAATCAGTTCTGACCCCCCCCCCCCCCCGGACTCCTTCAGCAACCCACACTGACCAGTGTGGTGAAGTGTGGTTAAAACAAACCCCGCGATCGAGAAAGGGATGTGGATACAGCGTATTCAAACAGGGATGACACTTGGTTACGAAATGATATTCAAACGTGGGATGTAGTGCCAATCCTGAAATGTATCTCCAAGCTTTTTTCAAAAAGGCCAAGCCAATAATGGTATTCATTTGTCTCTTAAAATCGAGAAAGATGAAATAATGTCCTGTTCTTACAAAATACATTATCATCTCCCACCATCTTGAGCAATGCTTCCCTGCTGTGTCCCTTGTACACTGAAGCACGTTCGAATTATGCAATTTCCTGAGACTGTTGCCCAGTCCACCCACTTAAACTGCGATGTCTTCAAATGCTTCGTCCGAATTGGCTTGCGGTGGATTTTTATGGTGCACGTGGCATTGCCTAAAACAGCCACTCTTGTAGTTTAAGTGTTTATTTTCCCCCACTTCAAATGTGAGCAGCTAATTGTTCACAATGTAATCGTCTCTCCTGGTAAATTGTGACCACATTGCAGACAATTAGATAAAAAAAAATTAACAGGCATCTGCTGTGGTCGTTGACCACCTAAAAGTGATGCCGAGAGGACCCCTCAAAGAAAGATCATTATATTCCACTGCACAGAGTTACGGGGGATTATAGACACTCCAGAAAGGTTTTGTTGTTGTTACAATATTAGGTAGGTGGGTAGATATTCTAGCGTGGAAGTTGAAGCAATGGTGCAAGTTTCTTAAATTTGCTCACAAACTGTCGACCCGGCAGTATTAATGGATAAAACGCAGGTTCCGTGTCGTGGAAATAGCTGTGGGTGATCCCCCCCTCCCTACCTCTTACAAGACATCTGTCCAGCGTGGAAGAGTAGACCAAAAACACCCTTGCGGAGGGACGGGGGGTGGGGCCGCTCTCTCCTGCTCTGTGTAGTGGAGGAGATTTCTGCCAGCAGTGGTATGAGCAAGAATTTCTTTATGGGGTTTTTTTTCAGGTGGATAGATTTGGTCTTGGCTTTAGGGGAAGCGCTGGTCGAGCCATGGTGCATTATGTCCTTGTAGACTCAATGTACCACAGACACATGGCTCCATAATGTGAGCACGTTTATAGAGTCGATGTCGTTTGTGAGTGATCTTGCTTGATGGATTTTTGCACGGTTGAAGTTTTTTTTCAACACACACATTACACAAATATGTATCCCACAAATACGTCATGCATGCCTAAGCAGTTGACAAAAACGTATAATTTTAGAGTTAGGATGAGCATTTACTTTTGGCAATTTCTCTCTCGAGGCTTCTGACCGCGAGGAACCAAGGCAGCTGTGGTGGTGATCGTGAGCCGCGTGTGACCAACAACCCTGGAAATCTTGACTCGCCGAGAGCATGAGCGATTTAACGAGCGACGTTTCGGGATAGAAAGCATGGAGAGAGGGCCCTTTGTGAATCGGGGTTTGGGGCACAGCGTGTCAGCAGATCTTCTCTCCTTTGTACCTCTGCGTGGTATACCAGTTGACAGTGGGGGCCATTCACTATTTATGTCGTCGGTTTAACGTTCCAAAACACGAGCTCTGTCTTGTTAGCCGTGTCCAAAAGTCCCCATGAATGAAACGTCGAAGCTGAAAGTGAAAAAGTGGTGATATCTTTTCAATGGGGGTGGGGGGGCAGAGAGAGAGAGAGAGAGTGGCATGCAGCCAAACTGAGTGGTTTACCCTCAAAGTGAATGAAAACGTGTTCGTTTTTCAATACGATATGAGAAGAGTCAATGGTGAGCGGAACGTCCGTAATAGAGGTTTATTGGGTTTGATCGCGTAAATATATAAATGTGTCGTTAAAACCCGCCACCACCCGACACAGCCAACTAGTAAGGGTTGTCACGTGAACAGAACGTGGCCAATTCATCACTCGTACAGCACATACCGGTTGTGTTGGAGAGCCAAGCCACAGCGTAACTGAGAGGTCGTTCCACCGCGGAGATGGAGCGATTAAAGCCGCTTCATGTGCTGGTGGCTACGCAGGATCGTGAGGGCTGGTGACGACTTTGGCGTTGGGGTGCCTTCATCCAGCAGTGGACGGATCATGGCCGATGATGATGATGATGATTATAAACTGTTGGGCAGGTTTTCAATTGACATTGCGGTGAGGAAAATGTTATTCGTTGAAATAATAAAAAAAATGGGTAGGATGGGTAGAAATGTAAAAAAAAAACGTTTAAAAACCCACTTATCTTACCTGTGTGCAGCGCAAAAAGAAGTTGATATGTTTGCGTAATAAATACCACACGTTTATAACGCAAGTGGGGATGAGTTTTCGTTTGGAATAGGCCGCGCTCGAAGACCTTCGTCCAATTCCAGACGGTTATTATCTGAATGAAACTGTAAAAATGACGCGTAAATCTGAGCACGCGGCTGCAGTGACGCCGGCCGCAGTTGTTAAACGAAAATCTTTATTGTGGAAAAAAAAAACACTTGTACGATCTACGTTGCGGTTCAAACAATCAAGAGTTTATTTTGCTTCCCCCTTTAATGGAAACCCAGGATTATCAATCTGTTCTTACGATCGTCGCATGTAAATGTAAGCTGTCAAACATGAAATTGTCCGTTACTTTTATCGTAACAAACTGCAACCATCTTTAAATAACAAACGCAATGTACATATGGCACGAATCATTGGCGAAATGTAAATCCGTATTGTTTAAAAAAAATACATTCGCGTGAATTATCGTACGTCGCCAATTCATTGAATTCCCTTAAAAGGATAAATTAATGGCAACAACCTAATTTTACAATTTTAAATGCAGCAGCATATTCGCATAATTTAGCAGACATAAAACAACGAATGCATGGTTGCGAGTAGAACTGCGACGTTCAGTTAATGAACAAATCTGTTGCTCTACTGCTAATTGTCTTCACTCCAGTCACTGGTGGTGGGTCATCTCCTTGTCACTCTTCTGTTGCTATTACCACGGTTGCCGTTCCCATGGACTTCACATCGATGGAAGGGATGATAGCCAGTGGGTAAAAGTGGTGACAATCGCAGCCAATTGAGGGAACGCCATCCCGATGGGGCCTGGCAAACGCGGAGATTGTGCAGTGAGGTTGTGGAGCGAGACGGATTGGGGTGGCGTTCATCGAGCAGTGGATGGAACATGGCTGACGGTGAAACGTAACAATGCCTGGGCGACACGACTGATCTCTGTGCTGAAAAGACTTTGGGGCGAGGGAAGCGGAAATCGCCGGGTAAGAAAGACGCAAGCGGATTGAGCCGTTGACTTTTTGTTAAACTTGAGCGTATTGCATTCGTTGAAATACCACGGCAAAAAACTTGTGAAGCAGGCGGTAATGGGTGCAAGAGAGATTGATTATGCCTCCACATAGCACAGTTTTGCACTCGAGGGTCCGTTTAATCCCAGCCAAGGTTGTTACGGCAATTTGATTTAATATTCGCGATATTTTCTGCGTCACGAACCCCCACGTTGAGCTGACCGTGAAATCAGCGGTATCTCGTTTCACTCCAGCGCCACACGCTTTTACCCCCCCCCCACCCTCACTCCCGCTACTCCCCCCCCCCCCCTTTTTTTCAGCGGTCAACAAAACTTGAATTTCCGCGGCGCCCTGCCTGCATCCGCTTCTGTCCCTCGGAGCGGGAGGGAGCAAAGTGGATCGCACTCGCGTGCACCATTGGGTGCAGCATACGCCTGTTCGTCCATCGCCGAGCCTCTCTGCCCCTGCCGGAGGAGATCGCTGACCGTGGACTCGGAACCCCACCATCCACCGCCACCACCCCCCCCCCCCACCAAACCCCACACACCGGGTCGCGACAAACGTGAGTCAAGAAACCTGTTGAATGCCACGAATGAGGGCCCGTTGCCCGAAACGTTGCCCAGTGTGTGTTTGCAATCATTTTTTGCTCATTTTTTTAAGGCAGTGTTTTGTTTTGAACGGATGTGTTTGCGTTTTTGCGATAAGCGCTTGTGCAGCGATGGCCAGCGGAGATTTCATAAGTGTGTCGTTCTGCGGTAGACGAACGTTCGACGAACTAAAAACAAAACGCAACGCACTTTTTTTTTTCACAGTTCCCATCCTGCCGTAAATACGCAAATACCGTCGCACATTTCTTTGATTTGAAAGTCTCGTTCCTCCGCTCCTTCACTTCTGATGGCTTTATCTGCCTGGACATGACATGTTTCCCCCCCCCCGCCACCGCTCTTGCTCGAGGTCGGCGCACGTCTCTCACCTATTATCGGGCGTCATAAATGTCTGTGTTTAACCAGGAATAACCGGACCTGAGCGGGAGCCTATATTCTGCGCTGTCCGCACAAGGACCCCATGTAGGGACACCGCCTAACGTAACCCTAGAAGAGTCACTCGCCGGGGGCGTGCGGTGTGGGGACACCGGGGTCGTGACCTTAGCGTGCCTCTCTCCGTGGGTTGCGGATGCTTATCCAGCAGTTGAACGTGGTCATTTGCCCGTGGCCGGTGGCGAGATGTTAACTCCCTCGCTTGGTATGCAGGAGTTCGTGGGTTCGATTCCGACCCTGTGACCTGCTGTATATTTGGAGTTTGTATGTTCTTCCTCGTGGTCGCGTGGATCGTTCTCTCCACAATTAAAAAACGTACGTTCAGGTCATTTGGCCAGCTGTAAATGTCCACGTGATAAGCCGCTTCGTTGAGCTAGCATTTGTGTCCAGGTCGCTTTTGAAAAAGAGCTACAGAGCTTACCTGGTAAAATAAAAAAGTCGTTTAGTTTTCATAGCCGTGTGGCACCTGACGTCATGTTTAAACCTCGTGTGTCAGCCGCTGCAAAACGTGGGTTCAATTATTTCCCGACAATTTTACAAATGGGTGTAATAAATACAATTCAGACTTAATGGTTGTTTGTTAATCCACCCCTGGATGAAGGTCAGCCCATGCCTTGTCGGTCATGGGGGTTGCTTGATAGTTTCCGTGTGCCGCTGGTCACTGCAGGTCCGTTCAGATGTCCCTCGCCACTGATGTTCGCCGTGACTGGCAATTGAACTCGGGTCGCCATGTCTACTGCCAACCCTGCCACTGCTGCCCCATTACAACTGGCTAGGGCGACATATTTGTGATGTTCCAATGCACAAGATGCTGCCTGCAGAATGAACTCAACCGTGTCTGCATTTTTATGAACCTGTATAGACACTCGTTAATTTCCTGAAAGAGTTTTTATATCTTGAAAATCACAGAGCTTGGGCAATTGTTGTCACCAGCTCACCTCCTTGGCTGCTGCATTTCTGCTTGTCTGTAGTTCCTTGCTCCTCTGTGTCACATCGTCTCTCTGCGAGATTGAGGGACAACTGGGTGCATCACAAGTTGACATTACTCTTTGGTTCTTTCGGTAAAGTCACGTGGGTAGAAACAATAATAGATCACGACGTTTCTATCGCCACACAAGCAACCGTCTCTCTCTCTCTCCCACTTGAAGACGATTGCTTGTGTGGCGATCGAACCAAAGAGTATGGATTCCTGCAGTCACGAAAGCTTTAAATCAAGTTGACATATGTTATTTTATCATCATTATTATTATTTACTTCAGTGTTCGCTTCAATGTTGACGAGACGAGTGTTACTTTACGTGATTTTCTTGTTCCCCGCCGTGATAGCAGGTGCACTTGTTTTATTGATTGTGGTTACTTTGACTCCTCTCCTCAGGGGCCTAAAACCAAATTGGCACGAAACCAAATGAAACTCGACCCTAAGGTGTAACTGGCAAAGCAAGCGTTGGATTGGCTATGCGCAGGAAACATAGAACGTTGGGCCGTGGTTTCAACCACGTGCCAAAGTTGGTCCAAAGTTACATGTGTACCGGATTGAACCCACTTTGGAAGAGAAGCGATGTCATTCTGAATGTGCAGAAAACGGGGTTTGCAGGCGGCAGTGCTCTCTGTATCGCTGCGTGGCTAGGAGAGCTGTTAGTTGTTGACATGTCAGCACAGGTGTCCGAAACGGACGCTCGGAATGTCGCGGCAAGAGAGCATCAGCAGTGCGGACGTCCGGAAGATAACTTGAGCGGTGAGTGCGGTCACTGTGGAGCCAAAGAAGCCGTGCAGCACGGCGGAGGGCCGTTTGCCGAGGCGCAGGCATAGAAGTTGGTCTCCACGAATCCCGTGACCAAGGGGGAAGACCTGAGAGCAGATGTTGAGACACGTCGCGGAGGTCGTGTGTCAACTGCTGGACCTGGCAGAGGGTAGATGGTGTTGGCTAGGTGGTGTGGTCGCATCAAACGGCTCCGGCCAACATTTCATCTTTGATCCTGAATCTCTGCTGAGTGGATCGCGCGTTACGATCACGAGCAAGTAAATATGATCGCCAAAAGGGGATTGTCCCAAGTGAGGTTGGAATGTCCCATGAAATAAATTTGATGCAGAATATTATTCTGCTTTGAGTGATATCCTTTTTGGGTGATCCGTTAGGTCGGATACATAATGGCATAGACCCCCCCCCTCCTCGCCTCTAGCTTATCGGTCGTTGGGACAAGTGGAGTTAGGTTTGTCGTGCAAACGCACGGGAGTGATGGGGTCTTTGCCCTGATTTTTATGACTCTTTTGCAAGGTTATGGCTATCAACGCATCGTCTTTGTATGTGTTCATTAGGTGTAGCAAAAACGGACAGGGCTAAAGTATGCTGCCACGTGTGTGTCCATTGTTGACCTATCGCACCATCTCTTGAGATTAGCCCCAGAATTGAAAGGCGGCAACTCCCTAGCCATTACGACCCTTGGCTTGGCCATTTTTAAAAAGAAAAATCGATGCGGCCACGTGGCTCGCAGATGTCATAGCGATCAGCTGGTACAGCCGATAGCCTGAATTCCAATCCAGGCAGCCGCCTGCTACTGAACCTGGTCCTCAAGCATAGCGAGTTGATATTCTCAGCCTGGCAAGAAACATGGACTGCACAGCAACAACAACAACATTTCCAGTAAATTTGGTTGTGCCCTTCATTTGGCTAAATTCCAACTCTGAGAAATAAAATTTCGGTTTTGGCGGAAAATTATTCTGATGTGGCAGAGCGGATGGGCAAGTGCTGCCCTCTACCGTGTGGACCACTGGTCACTTGAAGGGATCTCAGATGTAGCTCCGTAATATCTACTTCAATGGGCCGTTTTTTTATCACGGGTTTACATTTCTCTGCGAGATTTCCAAATGGATTTTTTTTTGGTCTCGAGACGTGATGCCGATAGCGGCGATCGAAACAAAATATCATCTTCTTTGGTTCTTTCGGTAAAGTCATGTAGAATAAAAATAAAATAATAAAATAACACAATAAAATTATCACGTTTCGGCCACAACGCAAGCGGCCGTCTTCAGGTGAAAGGTACAGAACTGTCGGGACGACAGAGCTTCAATTAAGCTCTGTACCTTTCACCTGAAGACGGCCGCTTGCGTTGTGGCCGAAACGTCGCGAGAATTTAATTGTGTTATTTTTTTATTTTATTCTCATTCTACGTGACTTTACCGAAAGAACCAAAGAAGATGAATCCTTGCAGTCACGAAAGCTTCAAATCGAAACAAAATATCATGTTTTGGTCATGTGGGTGACTTTTATGACTTCGCTTGAGGACGCATTACTCACTGCCGTAATGTGGGACGTTTGACGTTTGTTGTTTTAAAGATCCCCTTTGTTGTGACACGAACCAAATAAGCTTTGAAACGGCAACGGTTTGCGTGACAAAGGATTGATCCTATCTGTTCTGCATTTTTACTTCTAATGCTCTGCGTAATGTAATTTCTGCTAATAACCCAATTCACAACGAATGCAGACCCATCTCTGAGGCCAAGCAGGTGTGAGCCTGGCAAGTGCTTGGAAGTGTGAGCACCATGCATAAAACAGGAGGTGTTGTGGGCTGCTGCTGCTGAGATACAGGGCACTGCAGCAAAATCTATTGTTGTGCTGCAATACGCTCCAATATTTTTCTATCTACGTGGCTTTACCGAAAGATCCAAAAAATACGCTCCCACGTCTTTGCCTCTGGCTGCCCTCAACAGCCCAAGCTAACTGGCTTGGTAAAGTATGGTCATGCAAGCCCCATGACCCCCTGAACAGTGTGTGGGAGGCCCCATTAATCAGTGAACTGACAAAAGGGCTGTACAGGCACATGTACGTTATTTTAGCACGGCTTGCATCGCCGAAAGGGAAGATGCGTGTAATTTCATCAGTCAGCTGCCTAAGTGGCATAAATCACATGACGTCTACTTCTATATTTGAAGTAAACGTCATGTGATTTTCTTTCTTCAGATAGGGTAGGTTTACAGGGCTTGGTCGCGTTTAACAAAAAAAAATAGACACTGGTAAAACTTTGCTTTTAAGAAGCGTCATTTCGTAAAATGGGGCTGTGTTGGGTTTTACAGTGGAGAATGTGTGGCCGAACATCCATGAACACATTGCTTGAAATGTTACGAGCGATTTGAAGCCGTGTAACGCTAAATACCGTGTCTTAAAGAAAAAAGACGCGAAAGGCATTGGCTCTGTCTTTCTCACAACTGCCGTGGTGTTAAACTTGGGTGATAGATTCGTGGAAGAATTTTATCTTTCAGAACCCAGTTTTTTTCTTCTCGGTAAAGAGAACTACATTTCCCATGCTGCTTGCATGCCATCCGTAAGAGGAAACCCTTTTAATACAATTTTGGTTCCCACTACATGTCTTGATGTAATTTTAAATCAAATCTTGTCGACCGCAAATCCATCAACGACTTAAAACCCCAAGTGGTTTTTTTTCCATCATCGTTTTGAAACAAAAATTCAACAAACTCGACAAATTATAAGACTTTATCTTTCTTTCATTGGCATCGGATCTCTTTACTTCTCCGCTAATTAAAAGGCACCGCGTTAATTTGAAGACTAAAATCCATATGATTGACAATGCCGCACATTTAATTACTAGTCATTGTCAGGAGCTTCCTTACATAGCTGAAATCTTGGTTATATAACCAACAATTGAGTCCTAAATAAAAGGGCACTTAATTTAAATAATAAAAGGGCACTGTTAATTGAAATAATAAAAGGGCACTGTTAATTGAAATAATAAAAAATCCACATAAAACCCATATTATTGTCAATACACCCATAACTTTAACACTAATTAATCTTCTTGCCAAGAGCGTTCTGCCACTTTGGGGCTGACGTGTGTTTCAGACTGCCAGCGTGTTATTGGCAATGCCCCCACCACTTTCTTACTAATTATGTTTCTTCGCTTCGGGCTCGCTGTCTGACCGGCCATGATTGGAATTTGGGTTATACTTCCAATTATTACGAATATTGTGGAAGCGTCTATCCCTATTCTGTGGGGCCATATGTCTGCTTGGAGGGTAGACGGAGGGTTTGTGGGAGGGGGGGGGGGGGTGCTCAATATGGGTGAGGGGGCTCAGGGGAGTGGCTATTGCGAACATATGTACATGGGCCTCCCCACGCCATGCAAGTCTTGAGCAGTTTTGCCATACTACGCCACCCTGATCAGTGTGGGTTCGTGAAGCCTGGGAGCATTGACGTGGGGACATGGAAGAGCAGTACAAACAAGATATTTTTTTTCATGAACTGTCCTCTGCTGCTCAACCACGTAGCCCCGCTTGGGTAACGGGTGCAATAGGTCCTCATTCCACCAGTGTAAAATAAATACTGTTTGCATTTGCCCTAAATCTCACCCTCATTACACACTCCGTGTGGTATTTCTCAGTTAAGACTGTAATGGCCTGTAAAAACTACAGATGTGTTTAACCGATAAGTGAATTGGCGTTGCATAGCAATGTGAAGACGTATAATAGCTGTGTAAAAAAAAATCTAACTGGAAAGTGCAGCCAGGAACCTCTGGAATGGGGCCACCCCTCCGCCACTTTGCCTTACAGAAAGGAAAATAATTTCTCAAAAAATATTTGCGTTTTTTCTCTCAGCACGTCACTGCGCTATTAGCGCGTCGAACTTTGGCTCCCCAACGCGCTTCGAGTATCCTTAATGTTTGTGGGGTGAAACCCCCCCCAAACCCACCCCCAAGGTGACCCCTAATAGAGAGCAGAGCTGAGCAACTGTGAGGGTTGCTTCGCGGCAGTGTCGGGTCACAGGTGCGCACCTGCTGAGACGTCAACAAGGCGATGGAACCCACGCGGCTCGGTGAGCAGCGACGCTGCCGAGCGGCGGAGGTTTTGCGGCCAAGCTGCGCGCACGTGCCGGGGTTGGGAGGGTCGAGGCCGCTCGTGGGCTTCCGCGAGCGATTTGTCGCGGCGAGCTTGGCAGCGAGTCGACGGCAGGACAGGGTGCGCGAATTGACTCGGACAGTTCGACAGGTACATGAGCGTTCGATAGGCTTTGATGAAATACTTGAGCGGATGTATATATTTTTTTGTTACCCCTGGTCTAGGTTGGTTTGAGTGTATCAAGATATTTGTTGTTGTCGGCCTGCAACTTTCCCACTGTTGGCAAAACAAAAAAAACACTGCTATGTTCATCTTGTCCAGCAGCGATTCTCTGAACACTGTAATTGCATCTCTTCTGCTGTTGACGGTGTTTACGATATAGTATATCTTTAATCACATTTGAAATGTTTGGTGATTTTTTTTGCTGTTGGTGGTTGGTAGTGACGGACAACAAGGCGCCCACTTTTGACATTTATACCAGCCGAGAAGGAAAACGTATGGTGAACTTGTGAATCTGAATGCACAAAATAAAAATATGAATGATGATGCTCGTAATAATAATGTGAAGCGATTCGTCAATCTGCTGTTGGAGGACAGCTTCACCATGCTGATCAATACGGGTTGTTAAAGCGGAGAGTTTCAGGCCGGTTTAGATGTCACTTGTCACTGATTTTTCACTGACTGGGAATCAACTCAGGTTTGCCGATATCACAGCACCGTGCACTAACCACAGCACCACCAACTCCAGTGAAAATGAAATCAATCAATAATGATTGTCATAGCTGCTAAATTGTAATGGCATTTTAAAATGGCAATGAGATTTATATTACTTTTCCATGCACTTTAAATATTTAATACATTTTACTTTTATTACGGAATTATTTTTTAAGTGAGATTGCGGCTTTGTAAAAAAAAAATCCTCTTCTCATCGCGTGTTTTAAGTCACACTATAAATCTCATAGAGCAATTCTGGCAACCCAACCGCATGTTTCTATCGCCCTCGTCGCCTTTTTTACCTTTGGAATTTTGACAATGCAGAATGGAGGCACGGTGAATATTTTGATATTTCCAGGGACAATCAGAGCTCCCCACCTTTACACAAACACCTTAAACAAGTGTGCCTTAATAGTGCGTTAAAACTGTTCTCGACAAATTAAGGGCAATTATGAATTGATAAGTCTCAAAATGCTATTTTAGGAGGCTCTTTGTGTTGAAATTATTGACTGATTTCCATGAATCTGTGTGTGGCTTCATGTGGGAGAAAAAGTACGCAGAGAAAACCCACAAGTGAGTGAGTAACAGCATTGAGCACTTCCATCTACTGCCTACCTCGTAGCCCAATGCCCACAACACCAGGTATTGCTCTAGTAGTTACCCATCCAGGTCCTAACTAGGCTCAAATATGCTTAGCTTAATGTAATCAGGAAAACTCGGGGCCAGTTGCAACTTAAAAATGCTCAACGGTGGAGCGTGGCCTGTTTAAAACATGGTCAAGTTTCCTATGATTTGTATCGCATACATAAATCGTGTATTCACACACTCGCACTCAAGTGAGTCACATGATTTAAAAAGTAGGGGGGAAGGGCGGTAACGACTGCAACGCATTGCCAAAGGGTGAATTGACCGAATGGCCGGTACTGAAAAATATATATTTTAACATCATTCATAAGCTCGGATTTCTGTGTCCAAATACCAAAATCCGGCAAAGTCACTTGCTTCGACCTCTTTGCCAGAGCAAAAAAGTTGCCCCGATGAATCCTCACTTGCCTGGACTAAATGATATTTACGCTCGGAGGTAACTGGCAGCTCCGCTAGTTTAGGGGGTCCATTTAAATGAATGAGTAAAGCCAGATTGACTTAAGCCTCTTGGACCTTCCTTGGTATTGCATGCAAGGCAATGAACCAAGATGCCGCGCAAAACACTCAACCTGTACGTGTGTCCTTGGCTCGCGCTGACAGACGCGCCCAGGGCCAGCACAAGCGATTTTCCAGGACGGCGTGTGTACGCACGTGGAGAAATGTTCCCGAACAATATTCTTGGCTTGGGAAATCGCGTACATATGACTTCTCTTGCGGCTGGTCGAGTACTCAAACTCCAGCCTTCGCTTGGCCCCCCCAGGCTGCTCAGCTGTCCAGCGCAACATCCGCTGGCCGTTTTATTTGCATGCACAAGTTGCACGTGTGTGTATTGATGGCTGAGTCAAGTAGCCTGCATGCCCAGCCACCACATGCCGAAGCAGCTTTTGTTCGGCCGGATAGAGGGGGCTAAAAGGGCGTGGCGCGGGCTAGAGAAGAGATGGAGTGATGTGGTACAAGAGGAAGTGGAGCTGAGTGGACTTGCCGATGACCGGTACCAGCAGTGTCAAGATCGGCCTCTGTGGAGGATGCTTGCGAAGGACGCTGCCACTGGGCAGTTGGAGGCATTCGCCCTCCAGAAACAACGGAGGAGAGAGGAGGGATGCTCATAATAATAAACGGAGCGCCGGGCGGCTAATACAGAGCAAGTTGGCACAGTAGGTGTCATAGGTAGTGGATCGGCCAATCATCTCAGACAGTCAACCCTTGACACCCCGGTCTGTTCCGTGACCTTCTGCAAGCGGGCGTTTGACACTCCACGTGGCCTTAAAGTGCACTTAGGCTGGCACAAGCGCCGTGGTTACGTCACCACCACTTAGTGGTGAATGGCAGTTGTAGTTGTTATTGATGTACTCAACTCAAGAGAGTTTTTGAGAAAGATGATAATAAGGCAATGTCAATGGATCATCGTGGATCAGCCCAGTTGATGTCACCACAAGTCGCCATCGCTTCCTTTCGTTTTGCCAGATCGCTCGGCCGTTACACAGCGGCCTTATCCTTTTAAAGACCTTTCTTTACATGTTTTCTGATCACCGTCATCCACATCTAGGATTTCAGTTGACAATTTTCTGCCCTAAACCAGTGTTGTAAATCCCACATCTCAATTCCGTTGGGCGAAGCCAAAAGCCTCAACCGTTTTAAATTTTATTCCAACTGTACTGATTGTATCCATCTTGGAAAATGTCAGCGGTTGAGTTGACCCTGACCCAAATTCTAACCGGCAATGTTCGCATCGTGATTCCTTTGTTTGGACCACCGTGCAGCCTGGTCAGTTTTGTGATGTATACATGCATAATGATAAATAATGGGTAACATTTTGGTATTTTACACCGTCCTTATAGCACAGATCAATTAAATCAGTGGCCGATCCAAGAGTGAAGTGATGGGGCCAATGCTCCCCCCCCCCACCATACCCACCTTGAGAGGCTGAACACTGTAATTTCATTGATACTTACCAGGAAAAAATACCTTTTTTTCAGATGGGCGCGTCGTATTATGCCAAGTAGGGGCGGTGTTGCCACGTGTTTATTTTTTTTCTACCCAATTATAGCATTTTGTCAAAGTTTGAAGGCCACGTGTTATCAGGCAGTTCAGTCGCAATAACTTAAAACGCGACCGGTGTCGGTACCGTAGGGGTGTGGCAAAAGTCCACGGAGCGTAACTTCCAGGCCACACCCGTGGCAGTGCCCCCCCCCCCACAACTCCCCCCTCCAACCCCCTTCCACCACCATGCCGAGGAACTCTTTAATTCCGCTGCACACAAATGGTTTTGCGCCGCCAACGCCAGACCAGAACGGGGCTGGACATTTCAAAAGTGGTCACGTTCAACTCCCGGAAAGTTATAGCGACCATTGGCTAATATCCAAAGGGGGTAATCACCGTTGGCTCTGAGTGAAGCCTGGGGAGAGATTCTTTACTCCGTCGGTTAAAAGCTGCTCTGTACTGCTCCAGCTCTTGCCAATTATATCAATTGTTGACCCAGGAGGGTATCAATGATGAGTCTCGGAGGTTTTTTTTGGGGGGGGGGAGGGGGGGGGGGAAGATTCTGGGTCATTGGAATCTTTGGCCAATGTCATTTAAAAGGGGCATTTGGCTTCGCGGAGGTGTCGAACCGGAGAACCCAAAGGAAAAGCCACTGCACGCACGAGGTGGTGACACGCACGCCCATCCCATTGCCCCTTCGCATTGCCGCACCTAAAACATCGGGCAATCCCTGGTGGTCATCCGTCCACGAACTACAGTGAATCCTGCTTTGCCCGTGATATTTGAATGATTATGATAAGGGTGCATTTCGGGTGATCCTCGGCCATCGGCGTTTCATATTTCATAAAGGGGGTATGTGGAGACCAAGTTAAGACCATCAGCATTGCTTGCTGCAAATTATCTCTCACATGGCCAATTAATTCATAAATTTAAAAAGCATTTCAATAATTCACAAGGGAATAGACCACCAGAGTGCATGCGCTGCCACTTAGAGTATGGTCTCCCAGTGATCACAGCTGAACACTGCGTACATATCTAACCAGTGTGTGCGCACATGCACATTGAAGAGATTCTCATAATGTGTTTGCAATTTTGAACACAACTTCCACAATGCAATTGGCAGATGACCAGAGTGCCCTGAATGTGCCTGATCTCGCTGGATCTCCAAAAGCTAGGAGATAGACCTGTGAGAGGTGGCTAGGAGATGGCAGTGCCGAATGTCACCACCTCATATGCATAATGGCTTTCTCCTAGTTCTCTGGTTTCATCCCACAAAGCCAAACTCTCAATATTGACGTTAGCCAAACATTACATTGCAAGAAAAAAAAAACGGCCCAAAGGTTCCGTGAGGCTTTCCTGGAGGAGAATTAAGGCCATTGGTGTTGGTGAGTGCTTAGCACCTGGATAGGGCAAATGTTCAAGTTCAGCCCTCCCTCTGACATTCAAGTGAGGCTCCCCAGGCCTAGATTTTCATTTGGATGTTTGGCACCGTTACAAAAATTCTTGGAATAATAATAATTTAGTCTTCCATTGCGAATGAAAATATGCCGTAAACATGTTCTAATGGTGCACGTGTGTGTGTTAAATGTGTGCAGCTGGCTCAAAATGCTACATGGACAAATTCTAAATAAATAGCTAAATATTCTGTTCCGGGGTGGGGAGGGGAAATTATTTTATTTAAAAACCGTACCACGCTAACCATTGATTTATCGAAATATGTTGACCACGTGTGCACCATCAGTAGTGCTCGCAAAACTTGTACGATGGAAAGCCATACATTAGCAGGTATTGAAAGAATTCCCTCCCAAAACTACAAGTCTGTTTCCTTTTGAGATGGTGGCACGAACTAACACCAGGAACGCAGACAAAAAACCTTCAAACCTCCACCTGCTTGGTGGAGGCATCGGTTGACGGCTAGATTTCAATATCTTTCAAACATCCGTCGTCATGTTAATCCTCATGTATTTAAAGATGTTTAATCTTGATTTGAAGTTTTTCGTGACTGCAGGAATCCATACTCTTTAGTTCTTTACTGAAAGAACCAAAGAGT
This sequence comes from Petromyzon marinus, assembly GCF_048934315.1. Classification (NCBI taxonomy): domain Eukaryota; kingdom Metazoa; phylum Chordata; class Hyperoartia; order Petromyzontiformes; family Petromyzontidae; genus Petromyzon; species Petromyzon marinus. The sequence continues at coordinate 6,359,940 of NC_133716.1, read as the reverse complement.
TTGTTAAAGATTTTGATTTAAAGCTTTCGTGACTGCAGGGATTCATATTCTTGGTTCTTTCGGTAAAGTCACGTAGAAGGGAAACAATAAAATAATAAAAATATAAAACTATTAAACAATTAATTGTTTTATATTTAAACAATTGTTTTTATATTTTTATTATGTTATTGTTTCCCTTCTACGTGACTTTACCGAAAGAACCAAGAATATGTTAAAGATGTTTGTTTTTTATAATCATAATGCCATTTGTAAGACGCACAATATTTTACGGACATCAATTACCGTATAACAATAGGTTTTACCTATTCAAGGATTCCTGTCTGCATTAACCAGTTTCAAAGACAATGCATATATTATCAGAGCATGGTTTTTATTTGCATGTTCACCACAAGTACGTGTGGTTAATGTAGACAGTATTCATTGAATAAGGATTCTGTTTGGTGTTTTAATATTTGGACATCTGTTTCATTGCCAGAAAGGGTAAAACCTATTGTTATATTTTCAGAATCGCAAGAAAGGTCCCATATTATAAATGACCGTAACTCTGAGACGCCAGGAGCCAAGGTCGGTGGAGCCGGAGAGCCAAGCGAGGATGGTGGGGGCCTTTTAAGTGTCTCTTAGAAGTCGGTGCAGATTAAATGCCGCCGTTGCTGTTTATGTGAAGCCATCACGAACACCCACTGCAGTCCAAACAGCCACGCCACGACTGTCTGGCAGAGAGCGGCTGGCGGCAGGAATGGAGGGCCAAAATCAGCACCAACATCAGCTCCTTATCGAGGATCCTACAGGTCTATCCGCCTCGCTTAACACTGCCACGCAGTCTGTGTGGGCCTTCAAAGCTGGTTCTGGTGTGGACGAATCAGTTTCAAAGACAATGCATATATTATCAGAGCATGTTTTAGGTGTGCATGTTCACTACAAGTAAGTGTGGTTAATGCAGACAGGATTCCTTGAATAAGGATTCTGTTTGATATTTTAACATCTTGACACCTGTTTTATTACAAGAAATGGTAAAACCTATTGTTTTATTATAGTGTGGGCTTTGCTGAACAGGTTGTCGACAGGGTGATGTCTCTCTGTGCAATCCAACATCCACCCTCTGGGGTCTTCATGACAACCCACACTGCAGCTGTGGTCTCGAACAAACAGTGTCGCGTGTTGTTGCTGCTGACTGTCCACCGATTAAGTTCAGCGGAGAGCCATACGTGGCCACCAAGGACGCGGACGCATGGCACGGCGATTACGCACTCGCTGAATGAAAAATAAATGTGAAGTGGGATGGCGGATCCATCATCATCATGACCATCATCATTACACCACTGGTCATGTATTCACAAGTGTTTTTTTAATCTCCATTACTCCACTTTTAACTCGAGAAGCTCATGCCTTCCTGTTTACACGGCCGTATTGGTGGCGTGAGAGAAGAGGCGCCACTTGGCACTAGCTTTATACTCGACAAAAAAATCATATTTTTCCAGTTACAATGTGCTGTTACGTTTTATTTCTCACCCCCCCCCCCGCCATTTAATAAAAAGTACCACGATTCATAATTAGTTAATTATGGGTTAGATTGTGTAGGCATTATGTTAAATGTTGATCTGCATTTGTACTACTACCGTTTGTTTACTCAGGTGAGCCTCGCTTAGTCTTATGACTCTTTCTTTAAGAAGGGTCCTGATTTGGGACAGTTGGCCAATGTCATGAATGAGTAACCCGCAATAATCGTTGACGAGTATTTGGCGTCATGTGATAGGAAACCAAAAATGCCCACACCTACGAAGAGATAACGCGAACGCGGTCGTCAATCGAGCTCTTGTAACTGCTCTGCCGCACCGCCATCTCCTGGCCACCTTTGCCGTCCAGTTCGCTTGCGAGTGTTGGAAAATCTCTGCACGATCCGCCGACCCATGCGACTGAAAGCCCTGGGATCGCAGCCGCTTCCCGCCACACCCGGATTGTATTGCAAAGGGAATAACAACAATGAAATGAACAACATGGGACATATTTAACCTTAGAGAAACCGTGGCTTAGATCAACACCGCAAATGTTTCTCTTGTTAAAAAGCAATCGACGTTCAGAAGGTTCCCACAGCTATTCATAAATTACACCGTGCATCGGTTCATCATCCCCAGGGGTCAATAGCATGAGAACCACTTATGTGGGTCGAAATACTGCAGCAGTTGACCCCATGGGAGCGAGTGGCGAGTGACCCCCCCCCCCCCCGCCATAGGAATGTAGAATTTCCGCGTCGGATATCAAGAACACCCGGCGTTTATTTGAACTTGGAGCCGTTGAGACTTTTTACCATATGTAATGATGTTGTGTGTGGGTGTGTGGGTGGGGTCGTGTGTGTTAAAATGCTTGTTTATAAAAGCATTTGTCCGTGCATGCTTGTGCGTCCGTGCGTGTGCCCAAGACTCTAACTGTTCAGAGGAACGTTTCCAATGTGCCTCCTCCTCCTCCTTGCAGTTTGACATTCCCTCCCCCCCCCTGCTCCAAACACTGCGTCTCTGGTGCTATTGTCATTAGCACAACCACATGCACACCGGAGGGGGGTGGTGGGACCCCCACTGCACACACTGCAATAAAAACATATGTTTGGCATCGAGAGTCAGCGAGGCATCTCGGGTCAAGTGTGACATTTGCGCGTTGTGCGTGCGCGCGGGCGGGCGATAATGCGTGCAAAATATATTTGTTCCTGAGACCGCGTGGAGGTTTAGATGGGGGGAAGGGGTGGGGGGGGGGCTGGTGCCCCCCCCCACCCCTTCCCCCTTTCCCCCCCAAGCAGTTTCCATCCTTGAACATCCGCCGCCAGAACTGAGAGACGCTCACCCTTTCATTTATCAGCAAGTTCTTCGTCATTTATCGAGAGCCGCAACATTTTCCCATGGCTGGAGAGGGTTAGGATGGTGATATATTTTTCGGTAAACGGTGTTGCCTGTGCGGCTGAAACGTGCCTGTTAGGGGAATAGCGTGCTCATCTTCATAAAAAATTTCGTTACATCTTTTTTTTCTAAGTTGCATTCCATCGTTGTCGTGTCACGGGATGAGGGAAGTTTCGTTTTGGAACTCTCGCAGAGCAGTGCAAACAACCCCTGTGTTAACACATGGTCTGTGGAAGCAGATATTACAGAACCACTTCTCAATTGACTTCAAAAGGCCTCTTTAATGCACACCTGGGACATATCCACAAAGGCCCCGCAACGGTTATTTGTTGGATTTTAATCGAGCTGAACATGAATCATTTCTTTTTGTCTTCTTTGGTTCTTTCGGGAAAGTCACGTAGAATGAAAATAAAATAATAAAATAAAATAACAATAAAATTCTCACGACTTCTGTTGTGGCCGAAACGTCGTGAGAATTTTATTGTGTTATTTTATTTTATTAATTTATAATTTTATTCTCATTCTACGTGACTTTACCGAAAGAACCAAAGAAGATTATACATGTATTAACATGTCCATGTTTTAGCGATTGAGAACTTAACGGGTGCAAGGCTGCAGTTAAAGGTTTAAGAACCACTGATCGAGAGGATGACCACTTTTCTTCTCCACAAAAGTGGTACTGATTTTATGAAACCGCCACACGGATGATGGGTTGAGTCAACACCCCCCCCCCCCCCGCAACCAGAATGCGAGCCGCTTGTCGAGCAACCTGGCTGGGTAACTGATGCTGATCCCGCTGCTGCAAAAAGAAAAAAGCCTGCAGCAGATTGTTCTGCCTGCACACAATGCTAGCCCGGGACAAACGCAACGCGTTTGTGTGTGTGTGTGGGTCGGCTCCGAACGCGGTCGCCGAGTGGAATTGAAACAGACATGAATAAACTCGAACTATCGGGGGCAGGCAGGAGGCAACTTCGAGTGAACTGTTGCGGAAAGCTTGCTATTTGCTCTGTGCACGTGCCAAGCTCTGCGTGTGTATTTCGAGTGTCCTCAAATGCGCGTGGGGCATGCTTTGGAAAGCGTGTGTGTGTGTGAACGGTAGTGTGGCGGTTAGCGCGTTTCGCTACAAAGCCGGCGACCCGAGTTCGATCCCTGCTCACGGACAACACCGGTGACGATTATCTGAACCGGTCCTGGGCCTCCCCTAGGTCGACTCAGCCTCAAATTAGTGCCTGCTGCGGTGTGTAAACATCGCCACTCGGGAGACAAAGGCGGTCGGGCGTGGAGCTGGCCACCCACCCCCTCGTGTGCCGTGCTGGTCTCGGCAAGCTATACACGGTCTACATTGGGGGCAAATATTTGAACTGGTCTTGGGCCTCGCCTAGGTCAACTCGGCCATAAATGAGTAATTGGTGGGGTGTAAATATCGGCATTGGGGAGATCACGGTGGCCGGCCGTGGTGCTTGCCACGCCACAGCCTTGCGTGATGTGCCAGCACCCTCAATAGGGTGCTCTCCAAAAGCACGTCCCCAACGGTCTCAGCTGGACTATCCAGAGGATCGATGTCTTTGTGTGTGTGTGTACAAGTGGGGAGCGGTAGTGTAGTGGTTAGCGGGTTGCGCTACGAACCTGGCAACCCGGGTCCGATTCCCACTCACGGCCAACACCAGTGACGATTATCTGAACCGGTCCTGGGCCTCCCCTAGGCCGACTCAGCCTCAAATTAGTGCCTGCTGCGGTGTGTAAACATCGCCACTGGGGAGACAAAGGCGGCTGGGCGTGGTGCTGGCCACCCACACCCTCGCGGGCTGTGCCAGCCTTCATAGGTGCTCGCTAACAGCACTTGCCCCTACAGTCTGTTCAGGCTATACGGGGAATCTATGTTTTTTGTCTTTGCGTACAAGTGCACCTGGCCTGGCACCGACGCAGTGGTGACGTCACCGTCACTTAGTGGCGAATGGCGGCTTTAGGCGCGTGTGCACGGGATGTATGTACTGCAATACATTTTCTCAGATGGCTCTTGAAAAAAAGTGGCCCATTTTTGGGTTTTTGCCGTTGAGGCGACTCGGGTTTTCAGACGTTGGCTTGGGCACGAGAGAATTGCTCCATGTTGTGTAACAAGTGAACATAAGACACGTGCAAACTCAGTATTAACTCCACCAATCATAACCGTAAACCACAGGCACAAGGCTTTCATAATCAGCGCTAAAAGCTTGGCTTTCTAAAATTTAATTTTAACCCCAATGTTGACTTAAAATAACCTCGGATTGCTTTCCCATGTTCTAACATGTACCGCGGGCAGAGTATTAACTGTTGTGTATGCTTTTTGAGGGCGTGTGCGGTGGGAGCATTACGTATAAGCCAACTAAGAAAAATCTAAGCGCTCCAAAGACTTCAAGCGACCCGAATTTATGATAAAAAAAAAGATGGGGATAAACCAAATCTAACTCGTATGCTTCAAAGAATATATACCAAAGCTCATAATTATAACATGACTATTACATGCATTTTAATTGCTGTCAGTCTTTTTGTGTGTGTGCATTTCAAGGGATCACTATGGTTGTAAAGAAAAAAATTAACTCTACTCCATTGTCAATAACATTGTGGCCTTAAAAAATGTGGGGGGGGGGGGGGTGTTGTGGGGAAATATCTGGAGTTTCGGGCAATGACCCTTCTTTACAGTGCATGAAGTAACATCATTTAATTTGTTCAATACCGAATGAAAGCCTTCGCATGCCCCATCGGCCGTGCGGAGCTTTTGTTTGACCACGCGACCCACCACACGAGTCAGTTGCGGGTCAGTGGATGTGGGGGGCGCGCTATGATGCGGTTCAGATCTCACTAGCTGCCGACGTTAGCTGTGGATCGGGACGCGAACCCGGATAGTCAAGTTCATAGTGAGGTGCGACGTGAACGTCACTATTTCACACAAACGCGTTAAGTTATGCGGCGTGTCCATCATAGAGCGTGTGTCATGGGATGTACCCACAAATCATTTCTGCTTAGGTACCACCGGTGGAATCGTACCAGCGCTGCGTGCGTATAAGTTTAGGTGATAAAAAAAAACTTGCAAACTTTTCCTCGTGCTATTATAAAAAAAGGGGGTGTTCACGTGGAGAATGGGACTCAGGATTTTATGTCATTTTTTTCCTTCTCGAAAATTTACGAAGACATTTTTTTTTTATTTTGTTGCCTTTCCTGACCACCGTTGTTGGCTAAACTCGACAATTTCTGAATGCGCACGTCTTGAACTCTTTCTTTCTCTAAACGGGCACCCATTAAATGCGATCCATTACAATTAAAGCATTCGCGAACAAAACGTCTCTAATTGTTTAATCGTTTTCGGCCACCGCAGATTTGTTGCGTGTGTTGACGATATCGGCCGTGCTCACTCATTCAGGAATTGTATTCAGCAGTCTCTAGCGTCTCTGCCATATTCTCTGGATTATAAGACGCACCCCTCCCCCCACACCGCACCTCCCTTGTATTCTAAAGCTAAAGTTCGGGGTGCCTCTTACAATGCAGAGAACACATTATTGGCAAACTCTGGACTGGTTTATATCGTCCCGGTCTCATCAGCAGTCAAGCTTCACTGCCGGTTTGGCAGATGTTATTTTTCACAGCACTCCCTCTTACACAACAGTGCCCTGTTAGCAAACATATATATTTTATTAAATCCATCTCTTTATACGTGCCATTGTGAAGCATTTCTAGGTTACAAAACGAATAAGCCTACAACTGTTCTTTAATTTCCCCGAATACAAATAAAATATGTTCAGCCAATCGCTATAGTGGTCTGGTATGGGTGACATCCATCAGCAATGGGGAGACAAAGGCAGTCAGAGATGGGCATGGTGATGCACCCCAGTACGCCAGCAAGTTCCGTGCAAGCCTCAATAGCTTCTCGCTAACAGCACTTGGACGAACAATTCATACTTTTGTCCTTGTACACATGTACAATCAATTGTGATGCTACGTCCCCTGTTCAAGTTTAATCTCCACGCGCTCTTGAATGAGGAGGGTCGTGAAGGGCACAAGCCCTTGTCGGCATCTCTTAGAGAATAATTTTTTAGCGGTCATCTCTGAAGAATCAATTCTCAATGCCTTCGCCTCTGCTTTGTGCCTCAACAGCCATTGCCTGCCGGCCTTGTGGGCCTCCCGTCGTAACACGCGCGTCACCCAGCCTCCAAGCAAGCTCTCCGATCTTAATAGCTCCGCTCGCCAACAGGCGTTGTATCTGTCTATTGGAAAGAATTATGCACTTTTGGCTGTCACTCAATCTAATGAATGCCCTTTGTTGGGGTGGTGGGGGGGTTAAAGGAAGGGGGGGGGGGCAGTGGGTTTCTCGCACACTGGTAAAGGTTGGCGCGACGTATGTGGTGATGGAAAATGGGGGGGGGGGGGACACTCTTGTACTTGGTCCAATTGTTACAGTTAATTTTCGTTGTTGATTATACTTTTTTTATATAATGCTGCGGCGGGTGTAATGGTCATCCCACCGGGCATTCAGACCGGATGTCGTCGCTTCCGATCTCCCAGCACGGCAAGTGTAAACCATGGTACAAGTGTCTTTAAATCACACCAGCACCCCCTCCCCCACCCTCCCCAAACCTCTACCCCCCCCCCCCCCCCCCCCAGCAGTATACATGGGAACAACCACAGTTAAGTCAATCAGCTGGTCACGTGTGGTGGGGTCAAGTGTGGGTATTTTCGACTCTTCCAAGACGATCTGCCTAGTGTGGAAGAGTAGCCCAAAATACCTTCTTAGATCTACTAGTTGAGGTCCTTCCGCCGGCAGTGGGCCTAGCGACCAATCGCAGGGCTGCATATTTTTCTATTTCCCAACTTTTAATGGTCTTTGAACCGCGATGTACTGTGCTTATTTATATACCCAAGAATGTCTTGCCGAGTCATCACCTTGCTGCAAACCCGCCCTGCACACTGGATTAATAGGGTAGATAAACACACACACACTTGTGGGCAATATGTATTTACATTAGAGAAGTGGTGATTTATTTTGCCAGAGCTGCGTGCGACAGGCCTCGTTATCGCTGCCTTGGGATTTCTGAGGAAGCCATACATTGTTTTTCCCGTATGGTCCCGAGTGGTGAGATTGCCCCCCCCCCCACCACCCACCCTCCCCCCACTGTGTGTCACTGACCCAATGCCACCGCCATGAACGTGCGTGAGGGCACGCTTTTACAACGTGTGGCAGTTTCCTGTCGTTGCAACGTTATACGTGATGCTTCCCTTCCCACGGTTTGTTTGAATTTTCTGCGGCTCGCAACGAAATATTAACATTTGTTATTGGTATTATTTACAGCTTCGTTTTTTTCTCACTTGGGCTCAAAAGCTTCGTCCACATTTCAATGTTTTTAATGGTCGATTTCGTGCATCGTTGTTGGCAGGGTGCAAATGGCAACTGAATTTCCCACATAGCTGCGTGGGGCATGGTAAACATTATAATTTTAATGATTGCTAAGGGAGAAATTAAGTAGACCTTTCCAGCAAATTTACTGCGAAAGGCGTAATAATGATCTCATCGATAATCAGCACAGACGCAGATGGCGTTCAAAACACTTACTTCATAAGACGTCGAGCAAGTGCTATTATTTGCACAAAATAAATATTAAAGCGATTTAACTTAATTTCATTGATTAAGCACACAAAGTTTCGTTTGTGAATTCACTGGTAAGGACAAAATAATACACAGTATTCTTGTACTATGAATACATGGCTATCAATGTTAAAAAGCACATGAACAATAAAAACTCAATTACAGATCTTGATTGCAGCCACCAACCACGATTATGTCGTGTTATCATCAAGACTTGGGATAATTCATGGTCCCAGCTCAATCAATGATGACTGCATAAAAATATCATCACATTACAATTGGCCTTTCACTTACATTGGAGAAATTCCAGCTCCGAGGATAAAAAAAAATATTAGCATTGCTGCCATGTGATAAAATGTCTCCACTGGAGGGAAATGTGTGAAAAAGTTTAGTGCCACGACTGTGGATAAGAGGTCCCTCGAATGGGCGTCGCGGTGGCGAGATGTTAACTACCTCGCCTGGAATACAGGAGGTCGTGGGTTCGACCCTGACGCCTGCTGTATATCTTCTCCCTGCAGTCGCATGGATTTTTCTCCAGGTCCTCCAGTTTTTCCTCCCATATTTAGAATCAACATCGTGTGTTTAAAGTAGTTTGCTGCTTTACATTTGCACTTCGTTGAGCTATCATATGTGATGGCCAGATCGCTTCTGAAAAAAAAAAGCTTCATAGCTCGGTGTGCCTTACCTGGTAAAATAAATGGGGAAAAAACCCGAAGTGGTTCTGCAATATCTCCCTACCCAGGGCAGAGGCATTCGCCCTCCTGAACGCGCGGTGACGCAGCGTTTCGCGACGGTTCCAAATGTCCGCGCAGTGTGGCGCCGACAGCGCGAGTGGAATAAAAACTTGGAGACGGACAAAAACAAAACAAAAAACACGCTCGTTTGTTGTAGTGTGTGCTTCCATTTGATTATGGAGAAAATATGATCCGTTTAAGAGGACCCCCTGGACTAGAATAAGAGCAGCGACTCACACGGGGAGGGGGCGGCAGTGGGGGGGGGGGAGAGTAAATGGGCCTTTGGTCTGTAAGAGCCATAAGACAGAAAGTGAGTGTATTATTTCTGTATATATACAGTGAGGGAAAAAAGTATTTCATACCCTGCTGATTTTGTACGTTTGCCCACTGACAAAGAAATGGTCAGTCTATAATTTTAATGGTAGGTTTATTTGAACAGTGAGAGACAGAATAACAACAAAAAAATCCAGAAAAACGCATGTCAAAAATGTTAGAAATTGATTTGCATTTTAATGAGGGAAATAAGTATTTGACCCCTCTGCAAAACATGACTTAGTACTTGGTGGCAAAACCCTTGTTGGCAATCACAGAGGTCAGACGTTTCTTGTAGTTGGCCACCAGGTTTGCACACATCTCAGGAGGGATTTTGTCCCACTCCTCTTTGCAGATCTTCTCCAAGTTATTAAGGTTTCGAGGCTGACGTTTGGCAACTCGAACCTTCAGCTCCCTCCACAGATTTTCTATGGGATTAAGGTCTGGAGACTGGCTAGGCCACTCCAGGACCTTAATGTGCTTCTTCTTGAGCCACTCCTTTGTTGCCTTGGCCGTGTGTTTTGGGTCATTGTCATGCTGGAATACCCATCCACGACCGATTTTCAATGCCCTGGCCGAGGGAAGGAGGTTCTCACCCAAGATTTGACGGTACATGGCCCCTTCCATCGTCCCTTTGATGCAGTGAAGTTGTCCTGTCCCCTGAGCAGAAAAACACCCCCAAAGCATAATGTTTCCACCTCCATGTTTGACGGTGGGGATGGTGTTCTTGGGGTCATAGGCAGCATTTCTCCTCCTCCAAACACGGCGAGTTGAGTTGATGCCGAAGAGCTCAATTTTGGTCTCATCTGACCACAACACTTTCACCCAGTTGTCTTCTGAATCATTCAGATGTTCATTGGCAAACTTCAGACGGGCATGTATATGTGCTTTCTTGAGCAGGGGGACCTTGCGGGCGCTGCAGGATTTCAGTCCTTTACGGCGTAGTGTGTTACCAATTGTTTTCTTGGTGACTATGGTTGCAGCTGCCTTGAGATCATTGACAAGATCCTCCCGTGTAGTTCTGGGCTGATTCCTCACCGTTCCCATGATCATTGCAACTCCACGAGGTGAGATCTTGCATGGAGCCCCAGGCCGAGGGAGATTGACAGTTCTTTTGTGTTTCTTCCATTTGCGAATAATCGCACCAACTGTTGTCACCTTCTCACCAAGCTGCTTGGCAATGGTCTTGTAGCCCATTCCAGCCTTGTGTAGGTCTACAATCTTGTCCCTGACATCCTTGGAGAGCTTTTTGGTCTTGGCCATGGTGGAGAGTTTGGAATCTGATTGATTGATTGCTTCTGTGGACAGGTGTCTTTTATACAGGTAACGAGCTGATATTAGGAGCACTCCCTTTAAGAGTGTGCTCCTAATCTCAGCTCGTTACCTTTATAAAAGACACCTGGGAGCCAGAAATCTTTCTGATTGAGAGGGGGTCAAATACTTATTTCCCTCATTAAAATGCAAATCAATTTATAACATTTTACATGTGTTTTTCTGGATTTTTTTGTTGTTATTCTGTCTCTCACTGTTCAAATAAACCTACCATTAAAATTATAGACTGATCATTTCTTTGTCAGTGGGCAAACGTACAAAATCAGCAGGGGATCAAATACTGTATTTGATGTACATCGGTCATACATTTGTTGACGGACTGGTTATATTTGATTTGGAATATTCCAACTGTGTAGAAACCCCCCTGTGGTTAGACGCTCCGTTGGTTGAACCCATTACGTCAATTTCGGTTTTTACAGCATAAATGGGGGGGCTATGAGAAGACCCGGCGGGGAGCGAGTGGATACAGTCTTTTGACCGTGCGACAGTGTGACGCAGTACGTGAACAGGCAAAGATATAACTGTAGAATAAGGTCGTTTTTGTGCAACTAAGAAATAAAGAAACAGTTTGATTTAAGGCACCTCAAACACGCGTCAGACTTTTTGCTCCCACAAGTTAAGGGCGTAGCTTATTTTCAGGTACAGGAAAGCTGCCCCTACATTAGTCAAAAGACTCCTACTCAGGTGGAAGACACCTACTCAAGTAAAAGACTCCTACCCACGTGGAAGAAACCTACTCAAGTAAAATACTTCTACTCATGTGGAATTAACCTACTCAAGTCAAAAAGACTTCTACTCACGTGGAAGAAAGCTGTGCAAGAAATAAGATAGAACGCTCTTCACGTCTCGCCAACAAGGAGGCAACAAGTTCGTGTCTAAGAAGAAGGTACCATTGAGTTTGTACTGAGAGAAGATTGTTACCAAGAGTGAAAGACAAGCAAAACGTTAATGAGTTACTGAAGCCTGCTTGTTACATAAACAGAACCGTGAGCTGTATTCGCTTTGCCAAGCCAAGACAGTGCATATTTTAGGAACGGATCTGCAAAGGTTATTTTCCTTGAATAACTCGTGAGAGTTTTGAAACCTTTTGCAACACTTTGTGCACTGAGGAAACAAGATGGCGGACGACATGGCAAAGTCGGCCACAGTACAAGGCAGCACAAGGGCACGAAGCTTGCGCGAGAAAATGTCGAGCAGGAAAGTATGTTGTTGACGGGAGAGCGGCGGTGCAGGCACCTAGCCAGGGCGCCTATGGTCATACAGAGTCGGAAAAGCCCATGGAAAAGCGGATCACAGAAGTATCTGAAGATACAAGTGAAGATAAGAAAGATGAAGATGATGTTGATCCAGGAGACATCATGTCATTACTATCGGTTCCACGGAGCAAAAACACAAGTGAACATCGCTCCATAACTCGAAATGACTCAATAGTTTCCTCTAAAAGCTCCACAATTTCGGCACGTGTACTAGAAGAAGCAGAACACGCAACTCTGTTAGCCAAGGCAGCATCTTTAATGAATAAACAGGAAATCGAGCTTGAAGAAGTACAGCTGATGACAAAGTTGAAATCTCAAAAGGAGCAGTTGGAATCAGAGACTGCAATTGCAGAATATGCGGACACTTTGGATGGCAAGCATGAGTATTTCAAGACCAAGACAAGATCCAGCATAACCTCAGGACTGGACAAAGAGTATTGAGACAGAGCATTTGAGAAAGCCCAGCCGGCTCATGCTATAGGAGCATAAGAGGATTCTAAATCAACTCCTTCAAGAGGTAGAGAGGCTGGTACAAGTACAGCAAACTACAGACCAGACCCGAGTCAACACCACCAGATGCCTGAAAGGAATGCAATAGATCTTTATCAAGTGATGCAGCGTCAGAACAAGATTACAGAGATGCTTGTAAAAGAGCAAAATTTGTCTCATCTTCCACAGAGAGACATTCCTGTGTTCAAGGGTGATCCACTTGTCTACAAGTCCTTCATCAGAGCTTTTGAGCACACCATTGACAGTAAGACAGAGAGTAGCTAAGACAAGTTTTATTACCTGGAACAATTCACCCGTGGAGAACCACAAAATCTCGTGCGCAGTTGTGAACATATGAGTCCAACCAGAGGCTACCAGGAAGCCAGGAAGCTACTTCAGAAGCACTATGGTGATGAGCTGAAGATAGCCAGTGCCTATATGGAGAAAGCTTGGCAGTGGCCTCAGATCAAAAGTGAATAAGGAAAAGCGTTGCACACATATGCATTGTTCTGGATTGGATGTTGGAACACCATGGAAGATATAGTAATAGGTCTTTACCCTTTTATCTGGCACCAAAACTGACACCTTTATACAAGGGATCATGTTTGCAATAACCACAACACAAGCAGTCAAAATGCAAACAAAAAGAGACAACTCTGATAATGATATGCACTGCCCTTGAAATTGATTGGTCCATACCCGAGACGGCTTTTCTTAGAGCCTAGTCTCCACTGGTGTTGGACCAGGTGACGCCAAAAGGCGTACAACTCAAAAACAGCGCACTATCAGAGTATTGAGAGCTCAGGGTAAGCATTTACATTATGAGACCTCCTTTGCCAGTAGCAAGATATAGTAATAGGTATTTACCCTTTTATCTGGCACCAAAACTGATGCTACCTTTTGGACGGATAGCACTACAGTGCTGAAGTACATAGAGAATGAAATCACTCGTTTTAAGACCTTTGTAGCAAACAGGATCGCTACAATCCGTGAGAACACAAAACTGACCCATTGAAAGTATATCAATACCTTTGTTATCCCAGCAGATCATGCTTCAAGAGGTTTGAAAGCTGATAACTTCATAAAAAGTGAAAAATGGATTCAGGGACCCAAATTCCTGTGGATGGCTCCAAGTGAATGGCCAGAACGACCAATTCAAATGAGTCAAAACTCAGATGATGATGAGATCAAGAAGTCGGTAACAGTCAATCTCTTCAGTATCAAAGATATCTCTAATCCAGTGAACAGACTTGTCAATCACTACTCAAGTTGGTATCATCTGAAGAGAGCAATGGCATGGTTTTTCCTACTGAAAGTGATTCTGCTGCATTTGAGGAATCAAATAAAAGGGTATCGAGCTACAATCAGTCAGGCTGAAAGTAACCCCGAGAGGCAGAAGATACTTCTCAAGCAGTGCATGCAGAAACTCAAAGCAACACTGGAAAAGGAACTGCTTACAGTGGAACATTGGACCCAGGCTGAGATCTACTTAATCCGCTTCAGCCAGAAGAATGATCAAGACCATGCCAGACTCCAACAGTTCAGTCTGTCGTGTGTGTGTGTTAAAACGAAGTTCAGCACACTAGAGCGACCTTTTAAAAAGCTCTGTCTGTTACAAGAAGCAGCATGAAATTATATGGATAAGATAAAGAGAAGGCTCAAAGCCAATAAGTGGCAGAAATACAAGAAATTATTATTGTTATAAGTAAAGATTATTATTTAGAGTTTGTGGCTCTTAAGGTTAAAGTTAAGAGTAATTGGTATGATCCCTGCCTAGCCAATTAGGGGCTGGTAATGTAAGAGCCATAAGACAGAGAGTGAGTGTATTATTTCTGTATATACATTTGATGTACATCCGTCATACATTTGTTGACGGACCGGTTATATTTGATTTGGAATATTCCAACTGTGTAGAAACCCCCCTGTGGCTAGACGCTCCGTTGGTTGAACCCATTACGTCAATTTCCGTTTTTACAGCATAAATGGGGGGCTATGAGATGACCCGGCGGGTAGCGAGTGGATACAGTCTTTTGACCGTGCGACAGGGTGACACAGTACATGCGACGAAGTGACACAGTACGTGCGACGAAGCGACGCAGTACGTGAACAGGCAAAGATATAACTTTTAAATAAGGTCGTTTTTGTGCAACTAAGAAATAAAGAAACAGTTTGATTGAAGGCACCTCAAACAAGCGTCAGACTTTTTGCTGCCACAAGTTAAGGGCGTAGCTTATTTTCAGGTACAAGAAAGCTGCTCCTACATGGTCATATGACATGGGTTTTTGGTTATATGACCAAAGACCCGTGTTTGAAGCCCCAGAGATGAGTTGTTAACGGTTTGCATGGCAACCCCACAAAAAACATTAATCCAGCTGTCTTCACGCTGCACCGCATTTGTGCATATGTGCCGCCAAAAAACCCAACATTTTATAGAAAGCCAACACCATGATATCATGGTTGTGTGGTTGTGTGCAAGGATAACCACCTTCAGTTTAACACGTAGGCTTTCGCAACCAATATTATTCATAATAAAGGTTTTTGGGTTAGATCGCGTTATTTATAAATGTGTCGTAACCCTCCACCACCCGACACGGCCAATCAGCAAAAAAAAGTGTCACGTTGACAAAAGACAAATAATTCACTACTTTAGCCCACCGGTGTGTTGAAGAGTGAATCCACAACATTTACAGTTTAAGTACGACGTTTCGCTGGTAATTACATCCAGCATCATCGGGCAATTCGCCAGAATGGTAAAGCCCTCGCTTGCTCCCGGTCTGATTACTAATCGATTACATAATTACAATACTCCCCCCCCTCCACCTCAAATCACTGCACCTGAAATGAGTTAAATGATGACGTCACCCTGCTGCTCTATTTAAGACCGGGAGCAATCGAGGGCTTTACCATTCTGGCGAATTGCCCGATGATGCTGGATGTAATTACCAGTCGAAACGTCGTACTCAAACTGTAAATGTTGTGGATTCACTCTTCAACACACCGGTGGGCTAAAGTAGTGAATTATTTGTCTTTTGTCAACGTGACACTTTTTTTGCTGATTGGCCGTGTCGGGTGGTGGAGGGTTACGACACATTTATAAATAACGCGATCTAACCCAAAAACCTTTATTATGATAACCACCTTGCTTGCCTCTGCGAGCGTGGACTCCTTTGTTGTTGCCGTCTCGTTTTGCGATCTTTTTTTCATTTGAAAGTGCCGGGTCGCTCGGTGGTCAAGAGTGCAGAGCCGGCACCACCTAGGTCACGTGTGCAGATCCGGGTTAAAATCCTGCTGTGATTCAACCGCGTTTTTACAAGTGTGGCGGGTTCGTGGTCTTGGCCCAGTAACCAATGTTTGCACGCGCAATTGTTCTTTACGTTTTTTTTTATACAAGGGATCATGTTTGCAATAACCACAACACAAGCAGTCAAAATGCAAACAAAAGAGACAACTCTGATGATAATATGCACTGTCCTTGAATTTGATTGGTCCACACCCGAGACGGCTTTTCTTAGAGCCTAGTCTCCACTGGTGTTGGACCAGAAGACGCCAAAAGGCCTTTTGGCTCTAAGAAAAGCCGTCTCGGGTGTGGGCCAATCAAATTCAAGGACAGTGCATATTATTATCAGAGTTGTCTCTTTTGTTTGCATTTTGACTGCTTGTGTTGTGGTTATTGCAAACATGATGCCTTGAATAAAGGTGTCAGTTTTTGTGCCAGTTAAAAGGGTAAAACCTATTACTATATCTTGTTACTGGCAAAGGACTGTCTCATAATGTAAATCCAAGCTCTTCAATGAAAAATGATGGTGCACCGTCACGTGCTCCTTTTTGTGTTTAGTTTCTTGCCCTTCCCACCGCATCTCCGATGAGTACAGTTGGCTGCGTACGGTGTTAAATAAGTTCTGCTTGCAAACATACACATGACGGATCCCAGAGGAGAGGTTCTGGGAAAGTGTGCCTGCCCAACCGTGCAATGGGTGATGGAGGCATTTTCAGGTGTCCTGTCAAATGTCTTCTTCTTTGGCAATTCTCTGTCGTACACGGCGGCGTCCACTACTCTGTGAGATTCCAAGTAGATCCTTTGTCTTGTGATTTGACACTGGTAGCGTGATTGGAATAAATTGTGTGGGGACGGGGGAGGGGGAGAAGACGATGAAAGTAAACAAAAAAAATGTTTTCGGATGTACCGCATGTGTTGTTCAGCACGATGTCCGACGTTTCGCTCCATGTGCCGGGCGCTTCCTCAGTTCAGCTCTGTTCAGCAAAAGGGGGTGTCCCCTTACACTTCTTGAAGAAGCTCCCAGCAGCAGCAGCAGCAGCACGTGGAACGAAACGTTAGACACCGTTCCGAACCACACGTGGTGCAACACGAACGCGCGTGGGAGAGCCGCGTACAGCACAACCGCGAAAAACTTCTGCGGCGGCGGAAAAGCGGCGTGCGATCATCATTAACGAATTGGGTTTGATCATCATCATTAACGAATTAGGTTTGATCATCATCATCATTAACGAATTGGATTTGATCACCATCATTAACGAATTGGGTTTGATCATCATCATTAACGAATTGGGCTTGATCATCATCATTAATGAATTGCGTTTGATCATCATCATTAACGAATTGGGTTTGATCATCATCATTAACGAATTGCGTTTGATCATCATCATTAACGAATTGGGTTTGATCATCATCATTAACGAATTGGGTTTGATCATCATTATTAACGAATTGGGTTTGATCATCATCATTAACGAATTGGGTTTGATCATCATCATTAACGAATTGGGCTTGATCATCATCATTAACGAATTGGGCTTGATCATTATCATTCACGATTTGGGCTTGATCATCATTATTAACGAATTGGGTTTGATCATCATCATTAACGAATTCGGCTTTCTCCACCTCTGCCTCGCCTCCATGGCTACAGCAGCAGACGGCTGACGCTCGCTCACCCTCCGGTAAAATGTTTTCCCCGGGCGCCCACGCACACCATGTCGTGTTGTGTAATTGCTGTGATGTTTACGCACATTCGTGTACCGACCGTTGAGATTGAAGCCAAATTGAAAATGACAACGTGGTTGAGGTCCACCAAGCTACGACGCTGTCAATTTTGTATATATCTTTTTTGTCTTCTCTGTGTTTATGTACACAATCCACTCTTGATTATCAGGGGCTCATGGTGGGGGAGGGATTGTCCAGATTCAAAAGAAGGCACAGATAATGCAAAACACACGTTGTTGAGGCTATGGAACATGATATTCCTATCCGTAGTAGAATAGAGGTAAAGATGTAGAATGTGCAATTTAGTTTTCATTGCTTCGCGATCCGTTATAGTCATAGTGATTTCTGGCACAAATGAGCACTGTGTTGATCATCTCCCGCTTGCAGCCCTGAGCCAGCGGTGGAAATTCCACGTTCCTATGGCAGGAGCTATAAGAAAGTTGACCTTTCTGACGTGTTTAATGGCTGACATTTATTTGCGTTCCAGTGGGGGCACTGGGGTCACTGACCCTCGACTAGTGAGGCACAGCGAATAAATTAATGAGCGCGGGTGTAAAAGGTGTGAATTTAGCCCCGTTAATCTGCCCATGGACTGTCCAGCATTGTCTGTACGTCCATAAAATGGCGCACACTTACATGTAACGGCAGTCTCCCGTTATTTCATGAATTTACGTACTTTCTTAAATCATGAACAAAGACGCATTGTTGCTGGCCGATCCAGCGGCGACGGCATTGACTGCGAACCGGGATAGCCGCGCGCATCTGGGCACTTGCTGTGAGCGGATTGAGCCGGCGGTGATTCCGTGGCGCACGGAGCTCTCGTCCGTGGGGGCGGGGAGATGCAGCGGCACGGGGAGATGGGGCGCTGGGTAGGTGGGTGGGTGAGGCAGTGAACCGGTGGGTAAGTGAGTGATTTATTGAGTGGGTGATTATTTTGGTGTGTGGGTTGAGTGATGGGGTGAGTGATTGGGTGAATGTTTGAATTGGTGGGTGTGTTGTAGACGTGGTAGGTGAGCGAATGTATGAGTGGGTGGATAAGTAGGTGAGTGGATGGATTGATGATTGGACCAATGGGTGGGAAGGTAGGTTGGCTACGTATGGTGCGAAAGAAGGTCTACATACGCACGTAGTTGACCGAGTAAGCCTGTGAGATTGTGATCAGGCAGTTAAGTGTGTAAGTCAATGAGTACATGGATGAATGGATGGTTGTGTGGTTCGTGTTTAAATGAATAAATGATTGAGTAGGCGGTTGAGTTAAGAGACTACGTGGCCAGTGAGCTATTGATTGAGTGGGTGGTTGAGTGAAACTGTGGGATGATATTCCACCACTGGCTTTCCCTTGTGCAAAAAATAGAATAGCCCTTTATTCTAAAGTGATGGGCTTGACTTTTGGGGTATGAATTATTTCAGATCAGATACTTTTTTACTAATGAATCAAGTCCTCAAGCTATCACAATGTGTATATTTAATTATATACGTCCCCACATTTCGACAAAATGTCAGAGTGGGTTTCCCCGCTCAAATGGTTGCGGGGCAGTGTGAGTCTCCTCTCTGTAACCCTGGGCTTGCAGTGGTATTTCCACGTAAATTGTTGTGGGGGTTTGGGGGGGGGGGTATGCGACGTCTGGTCAAATAACCCACCCACGTGACCAACACGACATAGGAAGGACCTCATCCAGCTGTGGACGGATAAAAGGGGGCCCTACATCTACATGGTTAACTCAAATTGTCCCCCAACACTAGTGGAGACTAGGCTCTAAAGAAAGCCGTCTCGGGTGTGGACCAATCAAATTCAAGGACAGTGCATATTATTATCAGAGTTGTCTTGCTTGCATTTTGACTGCTTGTGTTGTGGTTATTGCAGACATGATGCCTTGAATAAAGGTGTCAGTTTTTTGTGCCAGTTAAAAGGGTAAAACCTATTACTATATCAAATTGTCCCACTTGCAAAATCACGCAAACGCTAGGCTATACCACCTCCATCCAACAGTACCTTCAGCCAATAATTAATTAGGCTAATCAGTGGCATTGCTATGGAATTATCAATGGTGGCGCTCAGACATGAAGGGCTTATGGTCAGGGCAGGACGTTTTGACTAATTAGGGCCTCCCAAAAGCAGCCAAGGACTTGGTCCAGTGGCTCCGTTCTCTGCGACATGTCCCCGTTGCGTCCATGCCAATCATTCTCTCTTTAGGCAGCTCTGCCGGCTGGCCTATTTAACACAGGCCTATATACATATAAGGCACGCTGAGCTGTATAGCTTTGTTTCGGAAACGACTTGGCCACATATGATAGCTCAACGAAGCGGTCTATCACATGGACATTTATCGCAGCCAAACACTGTAAACGCGCGTTTCTAAATGTGAAGGGGTAAAGGCGGAAGACCCGGATAAAAATCCACACGACCTTGGGGAGAACACGCAAACTCCAAGTATACAGGCATAAGGGCCGGGATCGAACCCACGACTTTCCTGCATACGAGGCGAGGTTAGTCAACGTCGCGTCACATTAGGCCAGAGGCGGGGAACCTTTTTTTCTGCAAAGGGACATTTGGATATATATATAACATCATTCGCGGGCCATACAAAATAATCAACTTAAAAATTAGCCTGTTATATTTGGTCAAACATTTAATTAACTCACCCCTAATGTGATGGCTGGAACTGCTTCTCTTTGGCGAGGCGTGTGATGATGTTAGCTGCTATTGATTATGTTGCTACTCGCAACAGGTTTGCTCCTAGATTTATTGAATTTCGAGTCCCGCCTGCGGTTGCCTTGGCAGGGCCAGAGATAAAATGATACCACGGGCCTTATACGGCCCGCGGGCCGGACGTTCCCCAACCCTGCATTAGGCAAACAAAGGTGGCGCCGGGTATGACGTGTGTGTAGAATGGTGGAGGGCCGATTGCTGAGACGGACGTCGAGGTGGTCAACCACGAGTCTGACTGCCATGAGCCATAAGGGGGGAGGCGACCGAAATGCAGATGTTGGGAGACTGTCAGGGGCAGATTTTGGAGGTTGCTGCGAGTCTACTGCGCAACAGCTGTTGGGATCCGGCGAAGGACGCAAAGCTGACGAGTTGCAGTGGCATCGATGGCTTTGGCCATGATCTTGATCATATATAAGGCAAAGGTCCCCCGTATAGCCTTGGCAGACTGTTGGGGCAAGTGCGAGGAGCACCTGTGGAGGCCGGCACGGTACACGTGGGGGTGGGTGGCCAGCTCCATGCTGGGGGGAGTCTGCAGATCTCACCGACCTCGAAGGGGGGCGTACGGATGAATGAACTCGTGAATTAAAAAAATATGTAACGCTTCACGAATTTGCGTTCGCCAAAATGAAACAAACTGCGCACCATATTCTTGGTTCTTTCGGTAAAGTCACGTAGAAGGGAAACAATACAATAATAAAAATATAAAACAATTAAATTCTCACGACGTTTCGACTGCAACACAAGCAATCATCATCACCGAATGATGATGATGATGATTGCTTGTGTTGCAGTCGAAACGTCGTTATTTATTATTTCATTGTTTCCCTTCTACGTGGTGACTTTACCGAAAGAACCAAGAATATGAATCCCTGCAGTCACGAAAGCTCTAAATCAAAGTGTAAACTGCGCACCTATGAGGATAAGTGGCGTGTGTTTCACTCCAGACTGTACCACGTCAAACGCCTGACACAAAGCTTTGGCTTGAACCGCGCGGGATTTTCTTGCCTGTGTCGTGCAGCCCACGGATGCGGTTTTCGGGTTGTGCCGCTATGCGTTGTCCTGCATGACGTCCGACGTTTCGCTCCACGTGCCGGGAGCTTCCTCAGCAAACTGCTGGAGAAGCTCCCAGCGCACGTGGATTGTATGTGGCGGCTTGCAGTTTACTTCCACGTCCTTAATAGAGTTGGCCATACAACTCAATGCAGGTTTCCCTCCTGATATTGAGTCTTGAGACTCGGCGAGGCTGTCATGGGTAAATAAAGGGCGTTGTTGTTGTTGTTATTATTATTATTTTGTTCGGGAATCTACAACATCTTTGGTCCCTCTTTCCATTATCACCATATTTGACCAACTTCCATAATCTCCTGAGACAACTTAACGGCTTTTGGAAGAAAAAAAACTGATTTGGTTTCCGTGACAACCCTTACTAATTGTCTTTGTTGGGGTGGTGGCGGGTTTAACGACGCCTTTATATTCATGCGGTCTAACCCCCCAAAAAACTCTATAATTTACTACGATAATGAGCCAAGAATGTCTGTGTGTAACGCTCGTGACGCCATTCCACGTCGACCAGCCCCCCTCATTAATAATCATGAACAGGTTGCGTCCTCCACATGGACCCCCCCCCCCCCACTCATTAATAATCATGAAGAGGTGACGTCCTTCAAATGGACACACCCCCCTCATTAATAATTAGCGGCTGACGTCACTCCACATTGGGGGTGGGGAGGCGAGGCGCCTCCTCCCCCCTCCTCAGCGTCAACTGACAACCCTCACTACAAAGGCAGAACCCTCACGTCACGTGATCTCCGTAATGCTGTTGAGACATCAAAGTAAAAAGGACGTCGTGATGAAAAAGGGATTATAACCTTTAAATGAAATAAGTCTGTGTCACCACGGCCTTACAAATTGCACACGAATGGATGCAATGAATATATCATGTCGCGGTCTGCTTTTTGCTTGCAAGTTTCAGATTTACTGCAATACACCCGTCATTTGGACGGGCAAAAGGCTAGTGGATAATAGTGGTGGCGGAAGCCTGCCCCGTGTTATAAACTGTTCACTCTTGATGAGGTTTAACGGCTGTGGTGTCTCGTTTTCAGACGTGATTTTGGGTTGTACCACGCGTTGTTCAATATCATCTCCAACATTTCACTCAACGAGTTGCCTGGGAGATTCCTTCTTAAAGAGCTCCTAGCAGACGGAGAGAAATGTCAAACATCACATGTGGCACAACCCGTAAACACGTCGGAGAGCTTAACCGATTTTCACTTGAAACCTTTTTTTCTCCTTGTTATTTATGGATGATTTCACTTGTTATTCTGTCACCGGTCACCTTCCAAAACAGCCGTTTTCCCCATTGACAAAACAATGCTGGATGTTGAAGGTCTTCTTCGACATGGGGAGGTCTACCGAGAGACTCGTATATGTCTTGTCTACAGGGGGGTGGGGTGCTGGCATTGTTGA
Source organism: Petromyzon marinus (assembly GCF_048934315.1). NCBI lineage: Eukaryota > Metazoa > Chordata > Hyperoartia > Petromyzontiformes > Petromyzontidae > Petromyzon > Petromyzon marinus. The sequence goes on along the minus strand of NC_133716.1, from coordinate 6,337,140 downwards.
CGTCATGCCAGCTGTACTGAGAGTTTGATATTTTACGGACTTGCATTGGGAATTAAGCCAACATGCCAGGGTTAACACCCGCGCCGTTTGCATAGGCACTTAATAGCCACAGCGAGATCCTTTGCTTTGAACATAATTGTGAAAATTGAGAGGGCGATTCATCTCACGACCACATGCTTATTTTGTTAATCATTGGCAAGTAATGCCCATGGTTTACTCATAAAATCCACACCGAGTCACGGAATTCTTCTTCGGCCTCGTTTTTGTATTTTGATGTTTGGCTAATTCTATGAAACGAGAGTGTGTCTTCGTATGGGAGGAAACCAGAATACCGAGGGGGGTGGGGGTGGTGCAGGGGAGGAAGCCATCGCCCCTACAATAGCAAAGTCCTGCATAGATAACTTCAAACAGACGTTGCTGCACTGTGCTCGTGTCTCTTGACCACCTCGAAGTCTAGGCCCACGTTCCCAGGTCGCCTCCCGTGCAAGTACTAGCCAGGACCAACTCGCCTGTGTACTTTGTGAGATATGACGAGACAGAGTGCATTCGGGGTGATTTTTCTGTACGCTGATACATTTTCTACTGCGTCGTTTTTTTGTTGTCGCTATTGCGCGCTGTGTTGCTCTCCATGCGGTTTTTTTTTTGGATCACACCACGCGGTGTTCAGCACGATGTGGGACATTTCAGGTACAGCCCCCAGAAAATGCATCGTTGGGCAAGGATAGTCTCTGTCATTCGAGATCCCTCGCAAGATTTAATTCGCTGCCTCTACCCCACCATCCAGCAATAGCGCTGCATTGTGCTGTACGTATTCTGAATGATAAAAAAACATCGTAAATATATGCAGCGTGCGTATGTACGTATTAGGTCAGGCCCACTGAGCTAAATCTTTCAGAAGCGACCTGGCTATCACAAAAAAATGCTCAGCGAAGTGGCTTCTCACGTGGAAATGTATAGCAGCCAAATACTCTAAACGGTTGTTGATTCTAAGTGTGGAGGGAAAAACAACAGCAAGAGAACAGGCAAACTCCAAATATACATGTGTCAGGGATAGAATCGAACCCACGACCTCCTGTATACCAGGCAAGGTATTTAAAATCTCGTCAACCATGCCAATCGGACATGCGGGCATATACAATACTAGCTTTACTACCCGGCTTCGCCCGGGACTTGGATTCACCACGCTCGGCCGCCTTTGTCTCCCCAGTGGCGATGTTCACACACCACACACTCGTTTGAGGCTGAATCGACCTAGGGGAGGCTCAGGACCGGTTCAAATAATCGTCACCGGTGGTAGCCGTGAGAGGGAATCTAACTGGGGTCGCCGGGTTCGTAGCGCAGCGCGCTAACCACTACACTACCGCTCCCCACTTGGACACACACAAAGACATCGATCCTCTGGATAGTCCAGCTGAGACCGTTGGGGATAGTGCTGTTGGAGAGCACCCCATTGAGGGTGCTGGCACAGCACGCAAGGCTGTGGCGTGGCAAGCACCACGGAAGGCCACCGTGATCTCCCCAATGCCGATATTTACACCACACCAATTACTCATTTATGGCCGAGTTGACCTAGGCGAGGCCCAAGACCAGTTCAAATATTTGCCCTCAATGTCGACCGTGGCCGAAAATCGAAAATAGCTTGCCAGGTTCGTGGTGCAGCATACAGTCTGGAAAGTACCCACATGGCAAATTTCAAGTTTGTTGCATGTCGGGAAGTACGCTAAACATTTTGAACAGACACACATTCACAAATTTCCCTTTTATATATATAGAGATAAGAAAAGAATGTTGGCATCGTAGCGTGGCTTGATCACTGTGCTCAGTGCATCGTGTGTGCAATCCAATAAGGTGTGGGTTGTCTTCTGAGCCAGTTTTGGTCCAGAATTGCAAGGCCTTGCACATTTGAGATGAATAAATATACGTTTAAGCGTTGTGCATCCTCTGGCTTTTCTTGAATGATGGTCCGTAACGGTGGAGGACACTCGGTTTAGTTAGGGCCGGGGGGAGGGAATTTTAAACATACTGTATGGAAATAAAATTGTGCAGATGGGTGTGTGCGCGTGTTTGTGTGGGTACAAAGGGAGAGCCTTTTTTATTATTCACGTTTTGGAATTCATTGTTCATCTTCATTATGCTCGTATTTATTGTATTATTGTGTTTTAATATAATGACAGCTGGGGATGCACTTTAATCACTTTTATATTTGTATGACTTGTGCCTAGTTGCATTATTTCGCAGTCCTTATCTACGGAGAAAATTGTCTCTTTTAGATGTCGTACCTCTGTTTCATTTACGTATAAACTTAACTGTTGTTTTTTTTGTCACCTGGAGAGTTGAGGTCTCAATTGGTCCTCACCTGTGAAAATACATACATACAGTCTATGAATATATTAGTATTAGCTTGATTAATATTGACTGTCATACATTTGGGTTTATATAGCATTCTCCTTCCGTTTAGCTCTGCCCATGACATTTACTGAAGAACTTTGCATTAGAATCTCCTAAGTTGCATCCAGTTGTTCAAGTTGCTTACGTAACTTCATTCGTTGTTTATCGGCACCTCGTTCCTTGAATTTTCCCAGTGGAAACGTGATGATCAGTCTCTTCTTTTCTCATTACATGTCCAATACATTCTTACTTGCCTTTCTCTAATTGTTCCTACACAACGTGTTTTTGCGTCTGCTATCCATCATACATTTGTCAACTCACCTTGTCAGTCCGTACACATATGTTTACATCCTTGTTAAAATCAAATTTTCTTGCTGTGGTTTTCACACCTGATGATGATTGCTTGTGTTGCAGTCGAAACGTCGTGAGAATTGTATTGTTTTATATTTTTATAATTGTATTGTTTCTCTTCTACGTGACTTTACTGAAAGAACCAAGAATATCAACAGCAAATAGTTTTTGACTGCTGCCAGGCATCAGGTCGCTAGAAGAACAATCCAGAGCAGTGCATTCATTCGTGTTAAATAACGGCCCACGCAAGCAGATATGACAGAGCTACCTCTGAGATTCTGTCACGTGACCTCGAGTCCGCAATGTGTGGGGCAGCACATTCCCACTCACTCGGCATACGAGAGCAACGTTTTGTCACAAGAGGGCCAATCCAATGTGTTTTATTACTCAGAGCTGGAATTTATACAGCTGTACTTGCAGAATTAAATTTAATGAAATTATTTCTTGTGCAGTTCTTGTTTGGTAACTCGGCCGAGACCAAATCGACTCACTGCACTTGAGGACCCGGTGTATTCACAGGCAGCTGCTTGTATTCAAACCGAGGATCTTCAGCTGCGCCATATCAGCACTCGAACCTCTGAGCCAAAACAAATTAAAATGAAAAGAGTGAAAATCAACACCACACAAATGCTGGTCTAAGTTGAACCCAGGAGCGTTAATGTATTCGTCATAATCTTCTGCACCCGTTGCCAATCCCCTTCTGGACGAAGGCCTCCCCAAGGCACTGCCACAGCTCACAATCCTGCTCTGTAGTATTCCACCCAGCACCTGCACACAAATTCAATTAATTGCTCCATCTCCTCCGCTGACGTACTTTGGGACCCGTTGAATTACTTTGGCTGCCACTCCGTAGGCTATCAACCCTTCATAGCAATGCATCCTGCCCAATGAAGCCCGCGCACTTCTCTTTATAGTTTTGAATTATGCCATGAACCTCCATTGGTACTCTAATCCGTATGAAATTCCAAATATGCATCTCGCTATGCTTCCTAGCACACTCATCAGTTTCTGTCCAATAATTTGTTTAATGACCACGTTTCTGAACCCATATGTCACGAGTGTTGATATAGAAATAGAATGGGTATGGTGAAGTTGTGGGTGGAAGTATTGATATATAGAGCAATTAAAGTGTGTATGCACACTTTTCTCAAATAAATACATGAGCACGTATGCTACACGTTAGCGTTAAGCGCAGAACATCCATCGCATTAACGTTCCCAAGAGGAGTAGTATATGAACGCGCGTTCATTTAATCTCAGCTCAAGCCCTGGATTTACTTTAAGGGGGAAAAATGTATTCCCCCCCTCTCTGAAAAGCACAGAGCAGTATAAAATCCACGTGTTTCCTTTGATTCTTGGTAACTGCCATCAACAGTTATCCATGTGCATGTTAGCAAATCTTTATTGGTCGTTTTTTTTCCCGGATTCAACCGATCTTGTAAAAATGTAAAGGTGCAATAAAACATTTTACACTTTTTTACGTATTGTGCCATTTTTTTTTCTGGTGGAGTAATGGCCATCGTTAAATAACCACTTGGGATAAGAGAGTACAGATGGACACGGCGCTTCTACCCAGGGATAAGGGTGGAACAGTGGCACTACTGGTCAGCACTGCGCTGTGCTCCAAATCCTACGGGACCTGAGTTCAATTCCCAGCCACGGCTCGCATCAGTGGCGGGTGAAATCTGAACCGGTCCTGGGCCCTTATTCGCAAATCTGCACTGAACCCCAACGTGGTAAAGTACTGGTCAAACCATCCTACCTCCCTGACAAATAGACCATGGGGAGACCTTCACCCCAGCAATGGCTTGAAAAAGCAAAGTAAATGATGATTATTAATGTGAAGTGCCCTCTGCCCCAAATCTTGCTAGTGGATGGGCCACCTTTCGCAAAAAGGTTTTCATGAGTTTTGCAGGGCTAAATGGTGGAAATTATAGGGCAGAGGAGCAGCGTTCATTGTTGTACTGCACTTTTTCTATGCCCCCCCACTACCCCCCCCCACACTACCCCCCCCCCACACTACCCCCCCCCCACACTACCCCCCCCCCCCACTACCCCCACATTCATGCTCTGCACCGTACTACTATTGATAAACCATTTTTATGTTACCAGGCAAGGCCAACTGAGCTATTAGCTCTTTTTCAGAAGCGACCTGGCCACAAATAATAGCTCAGTAAAGTGGCTTATCACGTGTAAATCTATAGCAGCCAAATACTCTAAACGGATGTTGATGTTAAATCTGGAGGGGGACAACTGGAGGGAAAAAACTAGAGGACCCGGAGAAAAATCCACGCAATAATGGGAATAACATACAAACTTCAAATATACAGGCATCAGGGTCGGGATCGAACCAACGACTTCCTGCATACCAGGCGAGGGAGATGCCATCTCGCCACCAACGAACGTGGTAAACTATAATCAAACAGCCCTCCTAACCATCAGGGAGTGGAAAGACCTTTATCCAGTGATGGCTTGAAATATGCCAGATCACCAATTATTACTGCACATATAATGCACTCAAGCTGATAAATGCTGTACTGCTTAATGCTCTTTCGCCCGCTGCGTTTCATTAAGTAAAGGATTTCACAGGCTTTAGCGACAATTATTGTTTCAAATGTTGGCACGACACAATGAAATACAATACCGGCAAAGATAAGCAGAGGGCCGCTATAAAATCACCATACACTCCCGTGAGAGAGAGGTTTTTTTTTGCTCGTGATGCGGCATGATTCTGGATAGGAGCATGCTGGCTCACAAAGTCTGTTGTCCCGTTTCTTATAATGAAGCTTGTGGGACGCAAGTTGTGATAAAATACGATATTAGAATAACAATATTTGCTCGCACGTTGCCTGCCGGATACGTGCCGCCACCCAGCACCCGTTCTGATCCGGGCTGACATGGAAAATGGTACGATATAGGTGTATGGCTGAACGTGTGTGTATGGAGAGAGAGAGAAATAGCGGCCGTGCAGTGATTTGCATGCTGTGCTCCGATCCCAAAGCCATGTCTTTGTTCCCCCTGCCGCAGCGAATATCAGTGGTGAGTGGGATCGGAACTTCATCAAGGACTTACCCAGGGCCACTCGCCTTTAAATAATTATCTGGTGGTGCGGCGTTTAAACATTAGCACTGGGAAGGGTGGAGACAAAGGCGACTGGCTGAGTGTGATGCCGGTCACGTCAACCCCTCGTGTGACGCCTAAACCTTCCCTTCATAGGTCATCGCTCACAGCACTCTTTAAAGGCTCCGTGTGGAGGGGATTCTCTGTGGCTTTGCGTGTTCGTGTGAACGCAAGTGCTGCGTTAAACTGAAGGGTTGCATTTCTTTTTGGTCCGTGCGCACACTGTGGGAAGTATTGTTCCATCGTTCTCTCTTGGGACGTTTTTTTTCTTAATGAAAACCAATACATGAAGATCCCTTGGCCAGCAACGTGAGTCCCAGCTTGAGTCGGCGGTATCTGGCTTTCTTGGCATGGCTCCAGCATGTGGGCGTTTCAGGTCAAATTACTGCCAGAGCCGGAGATAAATTAACAAATAATGAAATAGACTTTTGAACGAACATCATACTCAATGTTAGGGCCTCATCATGCTGTATAGTGGGCACATTATATTCTAGCCATCATCATCGGCGTCACCAGCATGAGTCATGGCCTATCCACTCAATCAATCGATCAATCGTTATTTTATGTGCAAACATCACCCTTAATACAGTATGCATCAGTGCACATTACAACGGAATTGGAACGGTACAGGGGGTGGAGAGGGGCGGGGGGGGGGGTTGTTTGACCATACTTCACCACGTGGATCCGGTGTGGGTTGGTGGTGAAATGGGGGTTGGTGCCAGTACCGGTTCGAATATCACTCGCCAACTGATGTTAGCCGTGGCTGGAAATCTTATTCAGGTCGCCAGGTTCAGAATGCAATGCGCGATCCAGATCGCCCCAAAAATGCACAGCGCTAAAAAAAATGTCCGAAAAGTGTCTCAAAGCCTTAGACACACGCCTGCAATGTTCGCATTATAAATAAACGTTTTATTCAGCATGTTCGTTCCTAAATAAACGTTAACTAGTTGCAAAGGAATGTTCTATACTTAAACGGCAACGATTTAACGTTCACAGTACTAAGTTAGGGCCTTAGCTTCGTGTGACAAACTATTTTGAGGGTGCTTACCAATTCAGGAGGGTTGGTCCCCTCAATATTAAATGTCAACCGCCTTAAGATCCACATAGCTGAAAACTTGTGAACAAGTCCTGAAATTAGATTGTGCTCTGATAACTAGAAAGGCATCCACTTTAAAAGCGTGCATCTCCCCTCTCCAGAGATCCAAAGGCACTGTGTGTGTTGTTATATTGCAACGCTTGGTAAACATTATAATTTCATCAATATTATTTTATTGCAATATTATGTCCCATAATTGCTTTCGGATTAGAGCAGTGGCACAATGGTTTGTGCATTCTGCTACAAACCCAGCTAGCGGCCATGGCTAACACAAGTGGCTAGTGATATCTGAACAGGCTCTGTCTACAGCCCCCTCCATCAACACACACCGACCAGCATGGTGAAGTATGGCCAAACAACTCTCATGACTGACACAGAAATAACTTTATCCACCCCACCCATCTACCTTTGTATATTTAAAATGTGTATGATTTATTGCTTTAAAAAAATGTTTTATTGATAATACCCGAGACTCACAGAGTCAGACAGAGGCACGTTTATGATTGTTAGGTTTGATTGAAATGTCTCCTGAGGCTCAGAAACTCGTTCTTAAGCACACAATAGCCGTGGGAAACAACTTCGTGTTGAAACAACAACTTGCGAAATAACAAAAAAAATATTAATTCAGCTTGTGTTTATGGAATAAATTGGATCTTGTAATTCACGAAGTGTTGTTGAGCATATGGCATGTTGTAAAAGGATGTGTTGTTAAAATGGGATGGTTGCGAAATAGGGCGAGCAAGAAGTTTAAACTTTTCTTCCGAGCGTGCGATTGTTAAGAAGAAAACCGCCAGGGGAATGAGAGCAGTATTTTCAATTGTTGTTGCGTCTTCGCCTTGCCAAGTGCTTTTCCATTTCAGCAGAACTATAATTATTCGTAAAATAACGACACTTTACAGCAGGGCGCAGCTGATAATTACCAATATTATAATTTACTTGGACAAATGTAAAGTAAATATGATTGGACTTTTAGCCATTCAAGGTCCATACTGTATATGCAGCAGACGTAAAACTAAGGAGAGACACATTATAAATTGCAGCGTAAGGTCAGTTATGGGTCGGTGAAGCCAGGGCCCAGGATCTTGCCCAGGTATTGCTCGCAACTGATGTTAGCCATTGCTGCGGGAATCCAGCTCAGGTCATGGGGTTCAGAATGTAGTGCGATAACCACTGTGCAACTGCTTCACTCGCAGCACGGCGAAGTATGGTCGAACAACGCCCATGACCGACATTGATGCGTTAGTTTTCATTGGCAAGTTCGTTGTCCGAAGGCACTCCAACCTGCTCGCTCCCGCCTGTTTGTATCCTCACCTTGATCCCACATTGGTCCCACCTTGATCCCACATTGGTACAACTTTGATCCCAAATTGATCCCACCTTGATCACACATTGATCCCACCTTGGGTCCACTTTGATCCCATATTGGTTCAACCTTGATCCCACATTGATCCCACCTTGTTCCCACCTTGATCCCACATTGTTCCCATCTTAATCCCACATTGACCCACCTTATCCCCACCTTGATCCCACCATGATTTCACATTGATTCAACCTCGATCCCACGTTTATCCCAACTTGTTCCCACCTTGATCCTACCTTGGTCCCACCTGTAACCCACCTTCATTCCACCTTGAACCCACCGTGAACCCACCGTGATCCCATCTTAAATAACAGTCTAAGGTATAAACTGTTCTGTTAGACATCTCCAATGTGCCAACTTTACAGCCAATTCTAGATTTGAAGCTTTCGTGACTGCAAGGATCCATACTCTTTGGTTCTATTCGGTAAAGTCACGTAGGTAAAAATAAAATAACAAAAATAACAAGAAATCACGACGTTTCGGCCACAACACAAGTGGCCTTCATCAGGTGAAGGGACTGGACTGTCCAGAGGACAGCGTTGGAGTGAAGACAGCAAGCCCAGGTCGCGTCCTTTAGGAGGAAACAAAAAAACGCCTTGACACAGCAGCATATTTCCCTTCACACCAACATTATGTAAACTCCCCCCCCACCGTGCCGGTGCAGTACATCATTTTATGCTAACTTTACAGCCGTCTGCATTAACGTCTTCTCACATTTTCCGTCTATTCCCACTGGGTCGTTGTGACGATGCCATCAGAAAATCTCCGATGAACGATGCTTTCCCCATCCCGTTAAGTTCGTGCCTTTTTGTTTTTCTCCGGTCCCTAATTTCAGAAAGCACGTGACTTTTCCTTCTGCTCGTATTTATCTTAAGCCCCGCTCGTATGCAGGCTTTGCTTATCTCCACGCAATTTCAGCTGCTCCACATTCGGGACGGCTGGCTTCCCCGGAGGATTGTCTAAAATAAAAGCAGACAAAGTCAGAGCGGTTTCCTGCTCAAAACGAGCGTCGAGTGGGCAACCCGTCTCCTGTTTATGGCCTTGAACCAACCGGGGGAAGTTCCTTTATGACTATGGCAGGGGTGTGTACATCAGGATGCCCACTGTTGACATCCTAGCGGAGTGGCACTGAATTTATTAACCCGACAGAGATGATGGACCGAGCCACACCCTCGACTTAGGATTTGAACTTGCAACGTTTTGAAACTTAGGGCAGTAAAATAACTTTACTGTCCGGCCGGATGAATATTGAGCGGCACTTGGCAGGAATGTAACATGCACCGTTTCCCACCAAGATTCAGTACATTGTCACAAATTCCCAGTTTTTGATGCAATTCCTGAACCTATTTTTCCTGTCCTTCCTTCTATTTCGTCTGTATTGTTTTCCCATTGTCTTTCATTCCCGTCCCATTTAGTAACACCCAACACTGCCATATCTTGGCCACCGCCAAACCTCACATCTACAAGCACCGGGGCAAGCGCTGTTCGGTATCCACATCCCACGTACTTAAGCAACCAGGCTCAAGCCCCTGCTTGGCTTACACGATCTGATCACATCGGGTAGCAGCAATTATGGTGAATTTTTTTTCGTATCCGAGGCACAAAAAAAAATCGTTTTCGAGGTCTGGTCGGACCGGGCATTCCAAGTGCCTTTACTCATGACACCGAGCGGCGAGCGATCGCAACTCCAATATCTGGTCCACCGCATTGATGTCGGCCGTGTGTCCAGCGGCAGACAAGAGGAAAAAACAAACACGGCCTTCCTGTGGCTCTGCAAGGCTCTCTCGTCTGTGCGCGAGCGGCGGTCGTCGAGGTAGGGGCCAGGCAGGATGAGAACAAAAGGAGTGGCGGGGGAAATTAAACGCACGTGTGGGATCGCTTGAAATCACAAACCTGTGAGCCGTTGTTCCCCCTCCCCTCCCTTCCTTAAGAGGTCCTGTTAAAATCCAATTGATTCGTTAATTAACCGCAGCAGCAGCAGAAGAGAAAGAGAGAGAAAAAGTCGAGGAAAGCTCGACAACAGCTGACGATGCAGACAATAACAGTGGAATACAAGACGCCGTACAGGAAGAGTTGGCTTAGAAATTATTACAGGCTTGAGACGATCGTTTAAAGACATCAGGTGGGAAGGGGTGGGGGGGGGGGTCTGGGTCCTGGACTGACGTGAATAGTGGCAGGCAGTCGAGAGCATGGGATGCCTGAGGGAAGGGAGCTCGAATCCTAACAGGGTCAGCAGAGGCAAAAAGTCTCAAGGTTCCTTATACCAATGCAGAGTCCTGCAATGTTATAATGGCCAATACGGTTAGCGAGCATTTGGCCTCACGTGGAAGGAAAGCGGAGATCCGCGGAGAAAGTCCTGGCTCGCACTTCACAACTCCCTCGCCTTGCAACGCCAGGGCAAGCCCTAGTGGTGGTCACAAAACCCAAGCACTAGCCGGACACTATCTTGTTTTTCTTCCGAGATCCAATAAGGTCTGGCAACGTCTGGAGTGGCGTGCCTGGGCAGATCTCGGGCAGTTCTGTGTTTGTTTTTGCAAAGATCTCGTATTCCACTGATGATGCACTTTTGCCATGGTAAGTAATTAAGTCTTGAGATATTTTGCGTTGCGTGAAGCAAGCTGGGTGGTGCTTCGTCGCTGAGATGTCATGCGCTCGCTCTGCGATCTCGAGAGTCCCGACGAAAGGACGATGCCCACGTGGTCGAGCGTGCGTCCTCTCAGGCAGAGAATCCTCAAGTTTTCGACTTACGATTAAACACGGCGCATCGATCGCAGGCTCAGTCCTGCTTGGCTTCCGAGAACTCGCTCAATCTGTCATGCTGCATTTTATACGGTGCACTTCGCTTCAACGAAGGCATCTCAGAGCGCTCCACGTGAAGTAAAATTTGCACGAACGCCTCGCATACATAAAATATGAATACAGCGAACCCTTCCCTCTCGCGGATTTAGCCATCGTGGCTTCGCGCCGAATTTGGCGAGGTTCAGTTCGCCGAGCGCGCCCCTGTGGCCCGGCCATTCGCGATTGACCGCGAGATTCCTGCACCACATCGTAACTGCACTGCTCGCGATGATGCTGCTGCTACCACAGAGGCAAGGGATTGCTGTGTATTAAATACAAAACATTTGGTTTCAAAGAACTAAATAAAATAACAAAACAAGGTGCCCCAGGCAGGATTGTTCATAGTTTCATATTCTGCACCGGATCTAACGTGATCAGATGCATTCTGGGTCATTTGCTTATAGGTGGCTTCGGAGGCCCGGTAATGGGCAGCAGAGGACAGCAGCATCCTCTGCTGTACTTTGAAACTGGAAAAAAAGGTCCCATAATTAATTAATTTGTCACTAACACTGCCGTACAATATAAAAGTATAGAATATGATCATTGGGGTTTTCCCATTTTTTTCCCGGCAACAAACTGAAACCTTTTACAAGTGTAGTGGAGTAGAAGATACACATGGGTAAATTGGCCATATACAGTACATACAAACAGTGTGGGTCATGTAAGGTCGGGCAGGTGATGAAGTCACGGGTGGCGTAAGCAAGCCAAAGTAATTAAGGGAGTCAAGGGACGAGGGCTGTGATTGGTCGAGAGGCTGTTAGCGTTAAGTGGCGGCGTCACGGAGTCTGGGCCGTTGGACAGGTGCGGAGCTGGCGGGAAAATGCCAGCGAGGCACGTGGCAATTAATTAAGGCTGATTGGAAAGGGAATAAAAACGCTAGGTGATTTGGACGGCGGGGGAGTTGTTGGCGAGAAGTGGAGACAGCAGCGGGTAGAGAGAGATGCGAAGAGGGGAGCCGGCAAGTGTTAGTGGGAAATAGATTGAGAGCCGAACCCAGAGGACAATAAATAGCGATAGCGAGAGTTAGCGTTAGCAGAGTGGAGATTACGGTATAGGTAGGTACAGGGAGAGTTAGCGATAGACAAGTCACTGTGTGTGAAGAGATAGACAAGTCACTGTGTGTGAAGAGATAGACAAGTCACTGTGTGTGAAGAGATAGACAGAGTCACTGCGTGTGAGGAGATAGAGATAGAACCACTGTGTGTGCTGGGAGAGAAGAAGAGACTGTGTGGGGAGACAAGGAGTATGAGCGGACGGTGCTGAGGGGAATTCGAGTGTTCGAGTTGGCGGAGCGCGGAGAGGAGAAATTATAGTGTGTGTGTGTGAAATTATAGTGTGTGTGTGTGGAACGATGGAAATAAAAGTAACGGTGGAAGAAAGGCGATTGTCGTCCGAGTGAATCCAAGGCACTACACAAGGAATCATGTGTGCATTAACCACAATACTTGTGGTCAAAATGCAAACAAAAAAACACACTGATAATAGATGCATTGTCCTTGAAACTTATTGGTCCACACCAGGGACGGCTTTCTTTTGAGCCTCGAACCAATTGGTACTAGACCAGAGTTTCAAGGACAATGCATATATTATCAGTGTTTTTTTTGCATTTTGACCACAAGTACACATGATTCCTTGTAAAAGGTTTCAGTTTTGTTGCCAGAAAAAAGGGGAAAAACCCTATTATTATATTTTGGTATTGGCAAAGGATGTCTAATGATCAAGTATAGAATATGTTAATGTTTGGGATGATGACCCTTCAAAGCAAAAAGAGAAAATGCAGAGAGACCCATACCACAAGGTTATATACTGCGAGGCCTTGACAATACTGGGAAACTTCATCAACTAAGCAACGAGATAAACATCCATTTGCTAAATTGTCAGCCCTTTAACAATATCGAGGGACAAAGTTGATTGGCTCAGATACGTTATTGTTCTGCTATCCTCATTGAGGCTATCGCGTATCACCTCGAGGTGTTTTCTTATTTTCCACCATAACCGTTCTTGCTATATGACTGCTACGGCGTATTAAAATGTGGCCATGCAGGCTTATAAGTGCATCTCCAAAACTCGAATGCGTGAATTCCACATTACAGCCACGTGCCACAAGAACCCCCCCGTTTAACATCGCCTCCATACTCTTTATTTTTGTCTTTGATAGCTATCAACAGAACTTTTGGTGCATCTCCTAACGGAATGCCATTAAGATTAGCTTCTAAAGACAAGTTAATCAGATTTATATCATGAAATAAGCTAACGGAACACGAGACCACTATTAATGATTTTTTGCTGGGATAGCTGTTTTTTTTATTTGAAGTCCACACTCGTGGCTTTCCACAGCGCCCCCCCTCCCCCCTGGATTGGACACATTCTATGGGTGAGATAGTATGATGAATGACATTATAGGACAATTGAAGTAAATAGATTGAGAGGGAATCCCAAGAATCGAAATGTCCAAGGAGCTAAATGAAGGATCGTGGGCTAATTTACATTTACGACGTGTCTAATTGGCTCACAGAACCACGATGAGCTGGTTGATCTCATCAAAGAGCAGAAAGCATCACGGAAACTCCAGTCTTCCTTGCAGTGGCTCTTGGCTAATCATCAAACAAAGATGGTAATTGCATTGCGCGCTTTCAGATGCGATTCTGTAGCCATCTTGAACGCTCTCCCTTGTGAGCTAGGCACTTTTAAATCTAGATTGAAAACTCATTTCTTTACAACTGCTTTTTGTGCTTAGTGCGTTGTATTTCCCCTGCACCTCCGATCAGCATGGTTGGCTACGTACGGTGCAAAAGAAGCTCAACATGCATGCAATGCTAGTGCTTTCAAGGAGATCGAGCTAGTCCATGGGGGTCAATAGAATCCCGTGCCAATCCTTGGCTCATGGTTCAATTGGCAGAAGCCAGAGTGTACAGACGTGTTCTCTGCATATCACGTTTCTGTGGGGAGTACAGTACTCTTGAAATGATTCACTTCGTATTTTTTTCCGTTATCATTATTATTATTTTATATCGTCCGTGGGGTCAGTATTTTGTAATCAACAGTTCAGGTCTCAAGAAAATGCCTCAATTGGCAAGAGGGAAACTGTTAACAAAGTCCAAAAATACGAGCACGCGAGCGGGGGGGGAGGGGGGAGCAACATACGGATTAAAAATGACTAAAATGTGCTTCTTTACGTCCGAAGAAACGATGTTTACTCGCCAGCAAAGATTCTGGTCACGCTGCCAGGGCTTTTGGGGGTCCGAACCGTCGTCTGCAGCAAAGTGCCAAGCACCCAGTGTTCCCTTGCCAGAGCGAATCCCCTTGTACTTTACTCATGAACAGTATGAGCGCCACCGGGGCATGGCAGGCTTACGATGCATCGCGCTACATTCGGAGCATGATAATCGCATTGTCATTTTTGTAAATTGGCGTTATATCATGATTATCGTGGCTCGTATATCGAAAAAAAAACATCCCGTTTTATTTCCTGACTTAATAGTGCTGTGAAAAATAACAAGAGCGCAAGTGATTAAATCGATCAATAAATCATTGTAATCCATTACAGTCGTGCTTTGCAAATAGTTTTACGGAGGAATTGAAGGTATGGTCGATTCAAGGCATCATCAGGGCTGCCTTAAACCATGATTTAAAAGTAGCCGATGAGTGAAAGAGTGAAATAATGAGTAATTTTTTTGCTAAACTTCACCCGATGCAACACGTCAGGGGTGTATAATGGGTGCATGGCTTCAACGATTGAACTCGGTTCTTTAATTAATGATACATCCATTTCACCGTGCGTGTATGATTTCTTTTATGTATTGTGACTGTTACATTTCGACTAAATGAAAGAAAAAAAATGACATACCAAATATTAAATCAAAGGATAGAAACAGTACTAACGACATTGTAAAAATGATATGAAACACAATCATCTCTTTCATTGATTCATGTCTCAGGTTCATGCCAGTTTATCAAATCACTTCTTTGAGTGGGGGAATAAATTGTCACATTCCTACAAAGACAATGCTGGTTAACACCCGAAACAATGCATGTATTGAATATGCACTGGTGCCAAAATATGTGCGTCAATACCATGGCTGAGCACTGCCGAATCTGTATAGGTCTTCTCTGCTCACTGAATCGGGGGCGCTGCAGTGGCTAGGAGATGCTAACTACCTCGCCTGGTATACAGGAGGTCGTGGGTTCAATCCCGACCCTGACGCCTGCAATAGATTCGGAGTTTGAACGTTCGTGTAGATTTTTCTTCGGGTCCTCTGGTTTTTATCTTACACATTTAGAATCAACACACACTTAGAGTATTTGGATGTTACAAATGTCCACATGATAAGCTACATCATTTGTGGCCACGTCGCTTCTGAAAAAGAGCTACATAGCTCAGTGGGCCTTGCCTGGTAAAATAAAAAAAAAGTTTAAACGTTTAGTTATATTTAGATTTAAAGCTTTCGTGACTGCAGTAATTCATATTCTTAGCTCTTTCGGTAAAGTCACGTTGAAGGGAAACAATAAAATATATATAAAACAATAAAAATCCTCACGACGTTTCGACCATAACACAAACGGTCGTCATCAGGTGTGTCGGTTTGCATAAATCTATTTATTTTTAAACGGTGTTTGTATTTATTTATTAAAAAACGTCAGCACCACGCGCAGCGATTTGGCAGTTTATTTAGAAGGACTAGTCCATCTATGTTCTGAAAAGAGGAGACGAAAAATTAATGTATGCTGTCTGAAAGCCACTGTAAGCGTGAACAATCAGTTAAGACCTGAAATGGTTTATCAAAGCAGACCTTAAACACGGTAGGACCAACACCTCGGCCGTGGCAGATCATTGTTATAATTAAGTAGGCTCACATGACATTGACTTTTCTAAGACAGAGGTTCTTTGTAAGCCATCTGGCTACCATTAGAGATTCGTTCATGAGGCTATCCACATATACAAGCACAGAGACAATTTCAACCGAGAAGATGGATTCTGGCTTAGCAATCATTGGAAAGAGTTGATAAATTATTTCAGGTCTTAATTGATTGTTCACGCTTACAGTGGCTTTCAGACAGCATATACTAATTTTTCGTCTCCCCCCTCCTCTTTTCAGAACATAGATGGACTAGTCCTTCTAAATAAACTGCCAAATCGCTGCGCGTGACGCTGACGTTTTTTTTATAAATAAATAAACACACCGTTTAAAAATAAATACATTTATGCAAACCGACACACCTGATGACGACCGTTTGTGTTATGGTCAAAACGTCGTGAGAATTTTTATTGTTTTATATATATTTTATTATTTTATTGTTTCCCTTCAACGTGACTTTACCGAAAGAGCTAAGAATACGTTTAGTTATAGTTTAGTTTCAATACCCCAATTATCCTGAGTTCAATTCCCGGCTATGGTTAACATCGGTGGAGAATTATACATGACCCCCACTGTTAGTTGTCCTGTGCGTTAGTCCAGAATATCACGAAACATTTATTGAAATTGTATGGAGTGATTGTCGTGTTATTGCGCAACTGCAAGTTTTCGCTTGCAAGACTTCCCCGGGGAAAGACTTGCAGATTTCTCAGGATGGCAGCGACGTACTTCAAAGAAAGGACGATCCTAGGAAAACCGGGAGAAGTTGCAACCCTAAGGCAAAACAATCCTTATCATCCGAGTTTCCGATGGTAGCGGACACATTGCGGGCGATTTGGTTATGTGCAAGCAGTTGTACGCTCAACTGCTTGCACACAGGGAGGGGCGGACGACTCCAAGCCTCGCGGTGAGCGAGATGAGGAGGGGACGATGCGAGTGATTTTCGGTTGAGGAAAGCACGTGGTCGCATAGGTCTGCACAACACATGCACAACCGCGAGTACTTTGCCTCCAGCTTTTGAATTTTTACGGTTCACAATCTTGCCAGATCTTGTAGCGGTTGCCACGTTGTTAAAAACAGTTATAGGTTTCAAAAATATGTATGTAATTTCCTCTTTCAGTCCAGGCTTTTTAGTGTTTTTTTTAATCAGCGGAAATATTTACAAGGTGCAATTTGAATGCCATGACAAGCAGGGTGTGGTTGCAAGGATGCTCCGTAAGTCTCGCCCGTGATGCGAGTTTCGCTTACGGGGCCAAATGTTTCGTTCGCCACTCGGCAGATAAAGGCCATCGGAAGGCACATGGGAATCATTAGAGCGAGAGAGCCCTTTGCTGTGTGAGTCTACAATGATTACCACGATCAAAAGGAGCCCATGTCACATTCCTATCTCTCTCTCCGCGCGCTAATACGTTTGTGTACAGAACATGGCACCTTTAACCTTTACAAATCATCGGTCCGTTTGATTTATGGCATTAATGCATTGATGTTGAACTTCTTTCGCACAGTACGTAGCCAGCCGTGCTAATCGGAGGTGCGGGGGAAGGATAACAAACTAGCACACACAAAAGCAGTTTTAAACAAAAATGATTTTTCAATCTAGATGATGATTCAAAAGTGCATAGCTCCGGCACTGCCTGTTACATCAGGCAAGCGAGTAGCATTTATTTAAAGGGCCACACCCTGCTGATGGGACTCAAGGAAGTCAGGTGGCATATTAAAAAAATGCCACTGAAAAGCATTTGGGCCAGAAGGCTGATAGGCTGAGTGACGATGAAAGCATACTATTATTTTATGCTTTTATAGTAAAACACTTCTAATTCCTTTTTGTTGTTGTTTTGTCTGAATCAGAAATCCTTTACAATCTACTTGTGTTTTGCTGATATACGTATAGGCTGTACATTGTTAGCTACATTCATCACTGAAATAGTCTATCTCGTGACGAAAAAAATAGACTTCTCAGGGTTTGCTTCCGGCGATAATTCTTCTTCACAGCGGAGAGCAAGGAGGAGGAGGGGGGTTTGAGGTTGTGAATTACACTTTGAAGGAAACGTGTTAAAATGTGGTGCCAATGCGGTCCTTTCAATAAAAAGATAATTCTAGAAACATTATCTTTGTTCACAGTAGGGGTGGGGTGGGGAGGCGAAGGGAGAAAAGGGAGTATTTAATGTGAAATGTTGTTGAGAAAAAAAAAGAAGTCAAAGCCTCAGGCTATTTGTCAATGTCAAAATGGGGCCCACTTTATATATATATTTGAAACATAAAAACGATCGCTGGTAAGTGCAGTTGCTTCACACAATCACCATGCGCACGCTGTAAAGTTTTTTGAGTTGCCATGAACATTACTGATTAATGCCCCAATAAGTTTTGCTTCCTAAGCATGTGTAAAAAAAATCGTGGTTTTTATATCATATACTGTTGATCAAAACGCTTCCCTCTGTGATCCTGTCTACACTGGCCGACTTTGGAATTGATTTGGGGGGGGGGCAGGGTGAGGGCTATTTTTTTTAAATACGTAGTTTTCAGAATATATAAATACATATTTTAGACCTAGGCTTAGTGTGAGTTTATAGGCTTTGACGGTGACTGAACTCAAACGTGACAACGTACTTTTGTTTTGGGTTCATTTTGGAAGTGCAAAGGTGCAAAAGCTGATAGAAAACAGGCAAAGCCAGATACTATTAAACCATATAATGTGTGAAACTATATTGTTTTAAAGTAAATATATGACACAAGTCCACCAGCATTCATACACTAATGCTCACCATCCTCACTCTGCAACATCTGCCTCTTATAAACTTTATGGAGGGAACACCATCCACGTGTAAAACATTTGAGAGTAAAATAGCTTTGCATTTTTTTGTTTAAAAAAAAAATTGTTGCACTCTGAGCAGTGGGGCAAAATGCATGCCTTATGCCGCATTATTCACAGTGAACCTCAGGCAACGTACATTCGTCACAGCGAGAATGATAAAATGCAACATCTGGATTTATTTTTTTGAGATTCACACAAACCATGACCCATGAACACGAGTCGTTGTTTTATCACATTTTTTTTTGGGGGGGGGGTTCGAATTATTTGTAATATTCCTACATGTCACGTGTCATATAAACAATCGCCGTCATCAGCAATAATAATAATTTACATTCATTTGTAAGACGCCTTCCACTAATGTCTCAAGGCGCCAATGATCATTCCACTGCTGATTGAGCCTGCCCCAAACGGTCGCCACCTCGACAGTGAGGGAAAAAAGTATTTGATCCCCTGCTGATTTTGTACGTTTGCCCACTGACAAAGAAATGATCAGTCTATAATTTTAATGGTAGGTTTATTTGAACAGTGAAAGACAGAATAACAACAAAGAAATCCAGAAAAACCCATGTCAAAAATGTTATAAATTGATTTGCATTTTAATGAGGGAAATAAGTATTTGACCCCTCTGCAAAACATGACTTAGTACTTGGTGGCAAAACCCTTGTTGGCAATCACAGAGGTCAGACGTTTCTTGTAGTTGGCCACCAGGTTTGCACACATCTCAGGAGGGATT
Organism: Petromyzon marinus; assembly: GCF_048934315.1. Classification (NCBI taxonomy): domain Eukaryota; kingdom Metazoa; phylum Chordata; class Hyperoartia; order Petromyzontiformes; family Petromyzontidae; genus Petromyzon; species Petromyzon marinus. The sequence goes on along the minus strand of NC_133716.1, from coordinate 6,317,590 downwards.
TTGTCCCACTCTTCTTTGCAGAGCTTCTCCAAGTCATTAAGGTTTCGAGGCTGACGTTTGGCAACTCGAACCTTCAGCTCCCTCCACAGATTTTCTATGGGATTAAGGTCTGGAGACTGGCTAGGCCACTCCAGGACCTTAATGTGCTTCTTCTTGAGCCACTCCTTTGTTGCCTTGGCCGTGTGTGTTGGGTCATTGTCATGCTGGAATACCCATCCACGACCCATTTTCAATGCCCTGGCTGAGGGAAGGAGGTTCTCACCCAAGATTTGACGGTACATGGCCCCGTCCATCGTCCCTTTGACGATGAGATCTTGCATGGAGCCCCAGGCCGAGGGAGATTGACAGTTCTTTTGTGTTTCTTCCATTTGCGAATAATCGCACCAACTGTTGTCACCTTCTCACCAAGCTGCTTGGCAATGGTCTTGTAGCCCATTTAAGCCTTGTGTAGGTCTACAATCTTGTCCCTGACATCCTTGGAGAGCTCTTTGGTCTTGGCCATGGTGGAGAGTTTGGAATCTGATTGATTGCTTCTGTGGACAGGTGTCTTTTATACAGGTAACAAGCTGAGATTAGGAGCACTCCCTTTAAGAGTGTGCTCCTAATCTCAGCTCGTTACCTGTATAAAAGACACCTGGGAGCCAGAAATCTTTTTGATTGAGAGGGGGTCAAATACTTATTTCCCTCGTTAAAATGCAAATCAATTTATAACATTTTTGACATGCGTTTTTCTGGATTTTGTTGTTGTTTTTCTATCTCTCACTGTTCAAACAAACCTACCATTAAAATTATAGACTGATCATTTCTTTGTCAGTGGGCAAACGTACAAAATCAGCAGGAGATCAAATACTTTTTTTTCCCTCACTGTAACTACTTTGCGATGCAACAATCCACTGAGTACCTGTACGCGAGCTGATTCCATTGCTCCGCCTTCTTTAAAATTCTTCCTCTTGCATGCCACTTCCTTGGCTAGCTGCCGGTCTGTCACGCCGCACCTCCGACTAGCACAGTTAGCTGCGTACGGTGCGAAAGAAGTTCAACGCGCACACGTACATTCATTATTCTTGGCGACTATCGGCTGTCATCCCGTAACTGCAGGGATCGTGCCATTTTATGTTTCTTGAAGCTGCACATCATTGGTGTCACAGTGTACGTACGGATGTCCACATGTTGAATTAAACAAAAAAATGTTTTAAACCAAGCAGATGCCCCCCGAAGAGGTGGGTGCATCCTGTTTCTGGAAATAAGTCCTCAAGGTGGCATGCGGAGTCCAGTTTCCAGGTGATGGCACCAACGTGCGAGAGAGGCAGAGCCCTGAGCCTGGGAATCATTCCTTTTTTGTTATTGGCGTGTCTGTTGTCCTCTGTAGCATACATCGGTACAACAAGAGTTTAATGCAAAGCAGACGCAACAGCTCTTCTGGTTGTGCTATAATGGTATGCTGCCCTGAAGGCCACTTGCTTGGCATGTTATCGTTTTCTGGCCTTTTGCCAAGTCCCCATTTCCCTAAGATGGATGATGTCTCTCTGAAAATAATTATATTGCAATACCACGCGTGTTGGGCGAGCGTAACCATTTTTGGGATATCTTTTTTTTCCCACTGAAATTCAAATTGTGCTGTCAGCGGCACATCCGCGTTGCGAAGGTATTTCTAAGTTAGAATTCTTGTAGCTGTAAGTGTACCACCGTGTGTCACAGAAAAGCCCTGCTAGATGACATTGCTAGAACCACGTAGGTATAAAATAAAATAAATCAGTTATTTATTTTCTTTTCTACCTACGTGACTTTACCGAAAGAACCAAAGAGTATGGATTCCTACAGTCACGAAAGCTTCAAATCAAGATTGCTAGAACCATACTTGCTAATTCTACCGATTTTAAGTGGTAGGCTGCTGATTGTATACCGATTTTCAAAGCTAATCATGCTGCTTTAAGAATATATATTTCTACATTTATTTTAATGGGATGTTTTACTTTGAAAATCAGCATGTGGTTTATTGGTTTAAACATCTGCAACCAGCCAATTAAATCGGTAGGCTTGGCAAGCATACATACTTGCTTAAATATCCCTTTAAATAGGGATTTTCATCCTTAACTAGAGACACATCCTTGTATACGCAGTGTGTAGAGTATATGTCAGTTGTCAATCAACCGAATATTTTGAATCCCCAAAGTTGGAACGATTCGAATGAAGTGAAATGAACTCAATTTAAAACGTTTGCTTTGTGCGGTCATCGGCAACTAGGCTGAGACCCATCGTGTACTCGCTGCCCCTGAGAATACAGTAAAAATGTGAGTGATCGACTCCCAGAAGAGAAACCAGGCAGCTCTGGAGTTCTGGCTAAAATGCTCTAATTCCGTGAGTCACCAGGTCACTTCAATAACAGTTTTATAAAAGTGGTTAGAAAGACAAAAAAAATAAACCTGTTGCTTTTCTTAACTTACATTTGAAGGTTTGCCACGGTTTGCCACAGCGAATACACTCGTGTGAATTTTGACATACTTTTGGTCTATGGTAGGCCATGGGCGCGGGTTAACTTTGGCATAGTTTAACAGCAAACTGTGCTGCGATCACGACGTCTTGAATTCGATTCTCAGTTACGGCTAACAGAAGCAGCGTTCGGTATCTTAGCTGGGTCCCCTCCCTTTACCAACCTTGCACTGGCCAGTGTGATGAATCGTCGTCGTGCAGTGCACATGACCTATACACCGTGAGGAGGCCTTCATTCAGCAGTGGATTGACAAATGGCTGAACATTATTATTGTTTTGAATTTTGACATCTGGCTACCATGAAAGATTCGTTCATGAGGCTATCCACATATACAAACACAGAGACAATTTCAACCAAGAAGATGGATTCTGGCTTCGCAATCATTGGAAGGTTTTGATAAACCATTTCGGGTCTTAATTGATTGTTCACGCTTACAGTGGCTTTCAGACTGCGTCCATTATTTTCGTCTCCCCCCTCCTCTTTTCCGAACATAGATGGACTCATCCATCTGAATAACTGCCAAATCGCTCTCCGTGGTGCTAACGTTAAAAAAACCGCCACTTTTTCAAATTTTCTTGCTGTGGTTTTCACACCTGATGATGATTGCTTGTGTTGCAGTCGAAACGTCGTGAGAATTTTGTTTTATATTTTTATTATTTTATTGTTTCCCTTCTACGTGACTTTACCGAAAGAACCAAGAATATTATTGTTATTATTATTAAACAATATAAAGAAAACTGTCCAGTTGGGTGGTGAAGTGGTTAGAACCCTCAACTCACAGTCCAGAAGCTTGGTCAAAATCCAGTTTTAGATTGGCTGCAGCCTATAATTCATTAAGGGTCGATAAAAATTAATATCACTTGAGGATTTTAGGAGAAGGATTTGCGTTTATAGGGGGCTTACATACCTCAGCATCTCAGATCTCACACCAACAACAATTCCGATGCCCTCTTGGGGTCTAACCAAGGGGTAACCCCTCCAGTGGCAGGTCTCTGTGTCGTGTGTATGTAGAACCCGGCCTGCAAATGGGCATTCATCCGGCAGTAGAGAATATCGACAGAGGTTATCCGTTGGAGAGACCGGCCCTGTCATGGGAATGTGGATTGTTCATTCAGGAAGGGAGACAAACTTGCCACTTGACTTTTTGATTTTGAAATGTTTTTTTTTCAGTATTGCCTGATCAGTTCTCCATTAAGTTTATAATTTAACGTATTCTGCCATCGATACTTATTCAGCACAAGCCTTGTCTTTGGCTGGCAGCTTGTAAGACAAACAACTGGCTGTCAGTCCCATGACTCCGAAATAAATATTGACTTGTCTGCTCGCTATGACAATAGCTGCAACATGACACACTGGTGCCTTGCGTCCTTGGATTCCCCTGCTGTTGAACAAATTAACATTTAATTGCAACCTGATTAATTACTTGAAACCTGTTCAATTTCCGCCGATGCTATCATCCCTATTAGCCACTTACTTCACACAGCAATTCCCCTGCCACATTAAATAACGTTTTTTTTTGTCTCAATTTCATCAACTCTGCCACCTTTGGTGGCGCTGTTTCAACACAAGCAAATGTATAACACAGTAAATGCATCATTTGGCGATACAGCACGTGCGTGGGCCAGTGTTCTTCATCGCAAGGCCCGTGGGCCACTGGCGGTCCCTGTTGGCCTTTAGTGCGGCCCCTGTCGTGCGCCACCCCCACCCCCCAACAATAAACAAATGCGAAAGCAACCCTTGCAGGCGGTGTTTGCCGTCCTCACACTGATGATATATATTTAGATCATAATCTGTTTTTTTTTATTCTGGGAGTGAAAATACCGGGTACCCCCCCCCCCCCGTGATTAACGCTGAATTCGAGCTGTGGAAGCTTTCCTTGGCTCACTCATCGCTGGGACGTGACATTGTCCCCATTGATGAATATGGCAGGGTGCGACTCGGGAGGAACTCAGGAACTCGGGTTCAACTTTATTTTGTAGAGCCGGGTTGGTTAGGACTCAAGAGAGCAGGGGATGGGAGTGAACCTGGGTCGCCAAAATGACAAGCAATGAAATAAAATCCAACAAATGAAACAAACAAGAAGTCGCAGCGAATCAAACAACATGGAAGTCAGAGAAAAAGCAATCAGAGACATAATCGGAGCAAAAGCCATCACGTAAGCAGGAAAAAAATCGAAAATACTCCACGAACATAAATCAATATGGAGAGGTTGGAGAGTACCGTTACAATTAATAAATTCAGAACAGATGCGCGCGTGCTCGCATGCATGCATGCCAGAAACTCATACTTACATACGCATGTTGAACTTCTTTCGCACCGTACACAGACAACCGTGCTAATCGCAGGTGTGGGGGGGGGGGGAAGGAAAACAAACTATAGACAAAAAGCGGTTCTAAAGAAACGAGCTTTCAATCTAGACGATGATTTAAAAGTGCATAGCTCCAGTGGCTTCCTAATATCGGAAGGAAGAGCGTTCCAGACGGCCGCGGAAGCGCACCCGACGGTGCGCGATGCGGCGACCTTCTATGTTCGACGCGCCAGCCGAGAGCCATCGTTGCTGCGAGGATGACCGGAGCTTGCGTGATGGTTTATGCTCCTTGACGAGATGAGCAGCGAGGTATTGGATGCGTTGTGATCTATGGTCACACTTGTGAAGATTGCTGGGAGGCAGGGGGGGGGGGGTGAGCCGGTTTATTGGGTTGCGTGTCGCACGCACACCCAGCATGATTTGCTTGGGCGGTGTGGAGACTCCCCCAGGGAACAGCTGGATTTAATAAAGGAATAATGAATTGAGGGAGAGATCTCCGCCTATATAAGGGGTGGGGGTGTGGGGTGAGCCAGTGATCAAGGAGCTTCGTGGGGGGTGGGGGGTGGGGGGTGGGGGGTGCCTTGGGCGTGGCTGGGTAGCGCCCTCTGCTATATTTTAACCTGTTCTAGGACAACCTTGTACACCACTTTAAATAAAGAACAATTCCATGGATACCGAACCTGCTGCAGACGCCCCAATGAGCCCTCGAGTCTCACCGCCTTGACATGGCAGCATCTGTGCCTCTCAACATTCAGCCGTTGCAAACATTGTCCCCGTCCGCCCTTTATCGCGGAGCGATGTTGACGCTGCTGGGGAGGAGTTGTGTGCGAGGAGCAGATGCACCGATGAAGCTTCTCGTGCCAACGCATCCCCACCGTGTTGTTTTCGTGGCTTTTGGGGCATGCGATTCACGTGCGTGGGATGGGCCGTGCACGTGCGCGTGAGTGTGCAAACGCATGCGGTAATGTATACGATACGGCGCGCGTGCATGCACGCATCATCGTTAGAATAAGAATAATCGTAATCAGCAACAGCAGCAGCAGCAGCAACTTTGGGGGATTTTTTTTTTTCCACGCGACTGGAATTGCTTTTGCCGGCATCAATGCTGTGGATACGGTGTTTTTTTTTCCTACCCCGTGACCTTAAAAACTTTTGCATTTAATTGTAATGCCCCTTGCTGCCTTGTGCAGCCCCCTAGGCTGAGTTTGTGGCCATTAAACGAGGTCATTAAACGTGCCCGTTATGCTGGCCCCGGTTGGAACAATATAAACATCCAGTCTCATTATCATCATCATCATCAGCCATCATCGATCTACTGCTGGGTTGAAGGCTTGCCCAACCCAGAAATCCACCCAGCAACTGCACGCGAGCTGATTTCATTGCTCCGTCTCCATCTGCGGACGTCCTATTTGACGTGGCTTGCCCAAGTATACGTATTTGACGTGGCTTGCCCAAGTATACATACAGTCTTACAATCAGTAGTATGTGGTGTAACCTACGTGTGTTCTATAACCCACACATTCCTTTCGTTCTGTCTTCTGGGTGCAATCCCAAGCACGCATTCCTTCCCAATGTGGCCTTTGCAAGCCTCAGAGCTTGATGTTCGCTCTTCTTTATCAGGGTCTGTATTTCCGATCCACGCGGCACGGCAAGTGATACAAATATTCTGCTTAAGTCGTCCCATTGGCCACGTTACTCGTCATGATGATGTCAAGCCCAGCTTCCCAAACGTGCGTCGATCTGTGGTCCATCATTTCGGTCTCCATGGCTAAATGAAGAGTTAGGCCTACTGTATCCGATACGTGTCTAACATGGGACTGAAAATTGACAGAATAAAACCACACCGTGAAAACCCTTACTGAGGATTTCATAAACAAAACACTGCGATTGACGTATGGCATTCACTGAAATAACACGTTTGGTAATGTGTACCGAGAGCTGCTGCGTCATCTCACTCCCTATCCATATTCGCTGCTGTTGGTTTTAATTAATTAAATACGGATTCGTTTCCACCCATTTTACTCATTTCAATTGTGCCGCTGGCCGTTCGTCCTTCCGATATTTGGACGCCACTGGGACCTTTAAAATTAGATTGCAAAACTAATTTCTCGAGAACTGCTTTTTGTCTTTGGTTTGTTGTCCTTTCCCCCCCCCCGCACCTCAAATTATCACGTACTGCACGAAAGAAGTTCTACACACATGCAGGACTTAAATGGGTACAACGCCGTTTAGTCGATGGGCAGGTCCCACGTGGTGCTTACTCCCAGATTGTTCAAGACGGCTGGCCAGCGGGAGAGAGTAGAGCCCGGGGCAAAGAAAATTGCGGCGCTGCACCGTTTAATCCTCTGTACATATCAATATAACGTCGTGGGCTCTCAATGCGTTTCAGTTCGTTGGAATGCTGGCGAATTAAATTCACGGGAGGTATAGAATTTTCCCATGCGGTTCTGAGCGTTTGGCGTGGCGTTTTAGATCTATCAGATTTACTCATTTGAAAGAAAAGCTGCCTTGTTTAATCATACATATTGAAGAAAAGTTACGCAGAAGGGCTCTCGAGCAACTCAAGTGCCTCGCTGTTGTATTTGAGAGCAGCTGAAATAAATTAGTGAAATCAATTACTTTGAATTGCTCTAGGCACGTAATTACCAATAATACCAGTAAAGTATACAGCGGTTACATTTTACTGCCTGACATTCGTGCTAAATAAATAACTAAAATGAAACGATGGGCACAACAATTCACCCCACATCCCCCTTGTAGCGGTTTAAAGAATTGTGCCACGTCACGTCACTTGGTGCGGTGGCACAGTGGTTAGCACACTGCGCCACGAACCTCACGGCCTGAGGTCAATTCCCAGCCATGGCCAACATAAGTTGGTGAGCCACAGCTGGAGTAACCTTGGCTCTACCCTTCACCCAACCCTCACTGACCCAGCATGGTGAAGTATGGTCAAAAATCCCCCATGACTGACTTGGCTTCGGGAGGACTTCATCCATTGGTGCATTGAGATTGATAAAAAACTGTTTAAGTTATTATTATTATTTTACATGGTTTTTGTTATAGCCTCGCCTCAATGATTTATGTAATGTGAATCGTCATAAAGCTTTCGTGACTGCAATGATTCATCTTCTTTGGTTCTTTCGGTAAAGTCACGTAGAATGATAATAAAATAATAAATTGATAAAATAAAATAACACAATAATATTCTCACGACGTTTCGGCCACAACACAAGCGGCCTTCATCAGGTGAAGGGGGCGAGACTGTCTGGTAGGACAGCGCTGGAGTGAAAGAGCCACGTTCAGATACGGCCTTTAAGCTGTGTGAGAGGAACAAAGCGCCTTGACAAAGGAATTAGCATATAATTTAGCATTGAAATGGCTGAATGATTAGCTTGTGACTGGTCACAGAAATAGCTATGTTAAAAGTTAAAGCATACACACCCGCAGAGGCACCCATTGTTAAAGGGATTAGCATAGAATTTAGCATTGAAATAGCTAAGTTAAGGCATACACATCTTGACAATGGAATTAGCATAGAATTTAGCATTGAGATAGCTGAGTGATTAGCTTGTACCTGCTGCAGAAATAGAGCTTGTACCTGCTTTAGAAATAGCTACATTAAAGTCAGAGCATACACATTCACCGAGGCACTTAGTACAAATCAAACAGGAGAATTTAGCATTGAAATAACTAGGCGAATCCAGCATTGAAACAACTGAGTGATTAGCTAGTGACTGGTCACAGAAATGACTACACATCTGAGCTATTCACAGTACTATATAGTGAACCAATAAAAACTAAAATATAAATTACCTTCATGTTATCAATAAACTCTATATTCTCCAATCAGCTAAGCTACCAACAATAAGTCGTTATATATCACAATGCTATATGGCGAAAAAATGGGTGGATTCTTACCCTCAAATTTCAGCACCACGGGCCCCGTTCAGACGGACGAGTTCGTCCATGGTCGGAACAGAGGAGGGGGAGAGAGACAGCTGCGAGGCCCTAGTATGCTCCATATTGTAAAACTATACCATTAACCGTGGTGTGAGAGGTATTAAGAGGCAATGCTGGCGAAAGAGCTGCGGTCTGAAGGTCATCGTAAAAATACAATTAATTAATTAAATCCAATACAATTAATTAAATCAAAATACAATTAATTAATTAAATCATTTCTGTTCTTCATTAATTGTATTTTTACGATGACCTTCAGACCGCAGCTCTTTCGCCAGCATTGCCTCTTAATACCTCTCACACCACGGTTAATGGTATAGTTTTACAATATGGAGCATACTAGGGCCTCGCAGCTGTCTCTCTCCCCCTCCTCTGTTCCGACCATGGACGAACTCGTCCGTCTGAACGGGGCCCGTGGTGCTGAAATTTGAGGGTAAGAATCCACTAATTTTTTCGCCATATAGCATTGTGATATATAACGACTTATTGTTGGTAGCTTAGCTGATTGGAGAATATAGAGTTTATTGATAACATGAAGGTAATTTATATTTTAGTTTTTATTGGTTCACTATATAGTACTGTGAATAGCTCAGATGTGTAGTCATTTCTGTGACCAGTCACTAGCTAATCACTCAGTTGTTTCAATGCTGGATTCGCCTAGTTATTTCAATGCTAAATTCTCCTGTTTGATTTGTACTAAGGGCCTCGGTGAATGTGTATGCTCTGACTTTAACGTAGCTATTTCTAAAGCAGGTACAAGCTCTATTTCTGCAGCAGGTACAAGCTAATCACTCAGCTATCTCAATGCTAAATTCTATGCTAATTCCATTGTCAAGATGTGTATGCCTTAACTTAGCTATTTCAATGCTAAATTCTATGCTAATCCCTTTAACAATGGGTGCCTCTGCGGGTGTGTATGCTTTAACTTTTAACATAGCTATTTCTGTGACCAGTCACAAGCTAATCATTCAGCCATTTCAATGCTAAATTATATGCTAATTCCTTTGTCAAGGCGCTTTGTTCCTCTCACACAGCTTAAAGGCCGTATCTGAACGTGGCTCTTTCACTCCAGCGCTGTCCTACCAGACAGTCTCGCCCCCTTCACCTGATGAAGGCCGCTTGTGTTGTGGCCGAAACGTCGTGAGAATATTATTGTGTTATTTTATTTTATCAATTTATTATTTTATTATCATTCTACGTGACTTTACCGAAAGAACCAAAGAAGGTGAATCGTCATATTTCAATTTATCCAGCGATGGTAACACTCTTGTTCAGAGTGCTCTTTTCTACATTTACAAGCATACTCTTTGGTCTGCAGCTAAGTAAGGGAAAGTTCAGTATTATACATTGCAGCTGGATAAGCCTCCGTGGTTGAATGAGTCAGGCTTAGACGAGGCCTCATTGCCATGTTAATGCAACTATTGAGTCAATAATTCCAAACATATTTTTTTGGCACTATTAGTAAGTTGGAGATATATTGTAAAAAGGAAGCAAATAACTCAACATAATATGCTGCTCCGAAGTACGGAATTACCCGTTTGAGTTAAATGGCCTGGTGTTGAGACATGGGATTTTCTCATGTCTGCCAAATGGTGACACAAGGGGAGTGAATGCAGCGACTTTTGGCTCAGCCATCGAAACAAAAACGGTCACTGCGTGTTCAGAGGCGCTTCTGCGGCTGCTTGGAACGCTCTTCCTTCCAATATTAGGAAGCCCACTGGAGCTATGTACGTTTAAATCATCTACATTGAAAGCTCACTTCTTTAGAATTGCTTTTTGGCTTGAGTTTGTTGTCTTTCTCCCGCACCTCCGATTGGCGCGGTTCGCTCCGTCCGGTGCAAAAGAAGTTCAATGTACATGCGTACAATGCGCCCTTGAGGACGTACACCAAGTGAGATGTACTGGAATCAGCTTGTGTGCAGATAAATTATAGATCTATAGTCGGACTGTTGCTTCGCAGGCAGGAACGCGGGAGTTGAGGCGTTCATTCACCAGTGGATAGATCGTGGCTGATGATGGTAGTGGCAAATTGTGGCCTCGTGGCATCCTTTGAAATTTGGGTCCGGCGGGTTTTTTTGGTTACTCACGCGACAATTTACAGCCGTTTGTCAATCCACTGCTGTGTTGATTGTGGGGTTGTTGACCATTCTTCACCATGCTGACCATTTCACATATCACTTGCCACTGATGTTACAGTGAGGGAAAAGAGTATTTGATCCCCTGCTGATTTTGTACGTTTGCCCACTGACAAAGAAATGATCAGTCTATAATTTTAATGGTAGGTTTATTTGAACAGTGAGAGACAGAATAACAACAACAAAACCCAGAAAAACGCATGTCAAAAATGTTATAAATAGATTTGCATTTTAATGAGGGAAATAAGTATTTGACCCCCTCTCAATCAGAAAGATTTCTGGCTCCCAGGTGTCTTTTATACAGGTAACGAGCTGAGATTAGGAGCACATTCTTAAAGGGAGTGCTCCTAATCTCAACTTGTTACCTGTAGAAAAGACACCTGTCCACAGAAGCAATCAATCAATCAGATTCCAAACTCTCCACCATGGCCAAGACCAAAGAGCTCTCCAAGGATGTCAGGGACAAGATTGTAGACCTACACACTTGCCACTGATGTTAGCTGTGGCAGGGAATCAAACTTACTTACCAAGTTTTTTGCCCAGTGCTCCACTGACCACTCTGCAACCATTCCCAGCTTATTACTTGCTTGTAGATTCCAAAATAAAATTGGCATTAACTGACATTGGCATTTACAGCAAGGTCATACATATTAAAGTTGTAGCATTTCATTTTGGATTTATATGTAGTCAAAATGTAACTACAGTTAAAATATGTAGAACACTATAAAATAGTATTTTAAGTATGAATAACACAATGTAAAAAAATTTTGTTCCTGGGCAGTAAGGGTTATTTCGTAATTGCTTATGCCTAAAAAGTATAGAAAATGGCTATTATTCCCCACAAACTTTTCATTTGTGACCAGGACAGTGATATTTAAAATGTACCTATTTTCAATGATAAAACGGGCGAATGTGTGTATTTTCGTTCACATAAAGTCAGAAAAAAACAACATATTAATTAAAATTAACATGTTTTTATACTAAAGTAATAAAAAAATACTACAAAAGATTTAGAAGTAAGTAGTTTTTAGAGATTTACGATTATACTGAAAATCATTTTCACGAATCAGCCCCCAAATGTAGTGTCCCATCATGTTCTCGTTATGCTGTCCTTGGTAGCGGCGTTCAAAGTCCAGTATATCCTGGTGGAAGCGCTCGCCTTACTCCTCCGAGTATGCTCCCATGTTCTCCTTGAATTTATCAAGATGAGCATCAAGGATATGGACTTTGAGGGACATCCTACAGCCCATTGTGCCGTAGTTTTTTTTACCAGAGTCTCAACCAGCTCCACATAGTTTTGACCTTGTGATTGCCCAGGAAGCCACGAACCACTGCGACAAAGCTGTTCCAAGCCGCTTTCTCCTTACTAGTGAGCTTCTTGGGGAATTCATTGCACTCCAGGATCTTCTTTATCTGTGGTCCGATGAAGACACCGACTTTGACCTTTGCCTCAGACAGCTTAAGGAAGAAGTCTTGAAGGTACTTGAAGGCTGCCGACTCCTTATCTACAGCTCTGACAAATTGGTTCATAAGGCCTAATTTGATGTGCAGTGGTGGCATCAGCACCTTCTGGGGGTCCACCAGTGGCTCCCACTTGACGTTGTTCCTCGCCACAGAGAACTCGTTCCGCTGTGGCCAGTCCCGCCTGTGGTAGTGCGCCTTGGTGTCCCTGCTGTCCGAAAGGCAAAGATATCAAGGAAACTTGGTAAAACCGCCTTAGAGACCCATCAGGAATGCAACCATTTTGAAGCCTCCGATGACCTCCCAGCCGTACTCAACATACTTCAAGGCATCCAGCAAGGTCTTGATGCTGTTGTAATCCTCTTTGAGGTTCACCGAGTGAGCCAGGGAAAGAGACGGGTACTTGTTACTATTATGGAGCAGCACGGCTTTGAGGCTCCTGGATGAGCTGTCAATGAAGAGGCGCCACTCATTCTGGTTACAGGCGATTCCAATTACCTCGAACAGACTGGTCACATTGTGGCAGAAGCAGAGCCCATCTTTACGGGTGAAGAAGCTGCAAAAAGGTTGGTGACGCTTCCTCTGATCTGCGACTTTCACACTGCTTGAGCCTAGACGTCAAAAGCTCGGCATTGAGACCAAGAGCTCGGCAGTGAGACCAAGATCTCTGATCAAGTCGTTGAGGTCTTTTTGGTTGGGGTAATATGGGTTTCTCTCCTCAGCTCCACCTCTGAAATTGTCATCTGGATCTACAGCGTCTTCCTCGCTCTCTGACTTGCTGCTCTCTTCTAAAGACGGCTGCTCTCTCTCCGGAGGAGTGGGTACAGGGAGCTCATGGCAGCGTGGCACCGGGGCGATGGATGATGGAAGGTGATAGCAGGTGCATTCTTTACAGTCCGACGTTTGGAAGGGTCCACCATGCAGAAGTAGCAGTTGCTTGAGTGGTCAGTGGGTTCCCGCAAAATTGTTGGGATAGTGAACTTCGTGGGTCTCTTTCCCCCTCTGTCAAATCCTACAAAAATACATTTATTTCACCCATGACTGTGTAAGAGATTCTCGCAACTTTTTTCATATATTATATATTTTTTCAATAACATTTAAAATTGTAAAATATTTTAATATATAAAAAAAAAACTTTTACAATTTTATAAATGTTAACAAATTTTATAACATAAAATTCCGAGCAACATCTTACCTTCCAGAGTGTTTTTGCATTGCTCGCAGGTGAAATGAGGTGCTCAGGGTTTGTCTTGATCCCCGACAGGCATGCCGAAATATGCCTTGTAGGCCTCACACATCTTAGCAGATGCTTCCACAGAGTACTTTTCCGCTTGTCTTGACAAATTGCCTGCAGACATAGCAACATGCGTCTGCCGGATGCTTGCAGCCTCTTGATTCCATCTCAGAAAAATGCAGATATGTATCCACTTAGGCAGCTGTAACTAAACTGAACTGGCGGGCTTAAGGCCCCTGTATGTATACTACTATTTATATTACTGGAAAATTCTAGAATGTTCTAGAAGTTACTCCAAGTTTACTCAGCACTGAATCTATCTGGAATGTTCTGGAAAATAGGTATATTTCAAAATATCACTGTCCTGGTCACAAAAGCAAAGTTTGTGGGGAATAATAGCCATTTTCTGTACTTTTGAGGCATAAGCAATTTGGAAATAATACTTACTACCCAGGAACAAAAACAAAATTGTTACACAGTGTAATTAAGGGTGACACTTTTTTGTTACTAAAACCAAGTGACTTCATTAAAAGTGGTTAAATGTGACTGCAGGACTGCTGGTTAAATGTTTCAATTAACTGAGAAAAAGATTGTATTCACAGAATCCATTTGTGAATTAAATTGGTTACCAATGCATTGTCAGATCGCCACGTGATGTGTGTTATGCACCATCGTCCACCTGACAGCCATAGAAACAAAGTAGCCACGTGACCAAACGCGACAGTTGAATTATTATTATTGCTTCGGCAAACCGTGAACAACGTTACGAACAATCATGTAGGGTACCGCAAATTCTGCGCGTTAAGTCTGCGTGTTAAACGTTGGTAACGCAATGCAATTAAATTACACGAGACAGTACAATTTGGATTTTTTTTTACGTCTAAATGCGACCCGTTGTACACAAACAGTGGGAGTATTTTATTTTCTAGGAAAGCGTCAATCATAGGTAGAGGATAACGGCAAGATCTTGAGGCTGGACCTGAACGGCGGGGGCGATGTTGGAGTCGACAGCGCAGGATGCGATTAAATGCGGAATTACATAGCGGCTAAGTGTGACAGCATCCCAAGTACAAAAAAAAAACGTGTGAATATTATTTTTATAGAGAGGTTGCAGTTGGTCGTGGGTAGGGATGGTTCTGAAGGCTGCCATTGGAACTGGTGCAGGAAGTCGACAGTGCATAATGCTGTGCAGTGCAGTTTGCGTTTAACTGGCAGCTCAATGCGACCGCATCTTAAGATCCTGTCTAGGAACTGTGGATTCGCTTCACAAGCGTTGCTTTCTTGCAACGCGTTCAATTACAAGACGATCTTTTCCATTCCCATCTGAGTTTGCGTAGCGCCCGGCAATTCGTATACTTGGCCGCGCTCGACCACCGATCTCGAAAGCCCCTCACGTGAGGACGCTTTGCTCACAAAGGTCAGCAGGTCAGCTAAATGTTGGTTCTACGCCGATTGCGTCGATCGGGGATGGCAAAATCTAAAATCATTATTTTCTCAAAACTTAAAACAGCTGCCAGCCTCCTCCACCACCCCCCCCCCCGACCCCACCCCGCGCGCTCAGAATTTCACAACGCGAGAGCGTTCATCCCCTGTGAAGATGACCGATGCCAGCTTCCATTGCTCATAACTTAGGCCTGTGTCCAAATGAACGTGAAGCTTGCTGGCTGCGGGACAGTGATGTGGGGGGGGGGGCTTGGAGGCGGTGGGGCTGCAGAGGCACGCGTAGTGCGAGGAGGGTTGAGGGACTGGCAGTGCCTGAGCCAGCTGTGTGCGCGCACACAGAGAGCCGCCCTTCCACGCAGGCAGTTCGAGCATCGCCGTTGAGAGAGCGCACGGCGTATTGACGGGTAAGGGCTTTGACTTTCCTCCGTTTTGCAGTTTTTTTGTTTTTAAATGCCTGCTTTTGCGTACACTCCGAATTGCTTGCACCGCGGCACTGGGCGAATGCCGCGCGGTGATTAGATATTGTGTTCACGTCCTGCGCTCTGCGTATGGCGATATCGTTTTCAAGGAAAAAAAGTTGAATTTCGGTCTTTAAAATGTTAAGTCAGAATGTGTGATTTTTACATCGAATGCATTTGTGGATGTGCAATATACAGCGGCTAAATGCGATCGTATCTTGAGACGCTGGACAGAAAGTAGTGGGCATATTTATTGTGTACAGAGAGGCGGTGGATTACGGGCAGAGGAAAAACGAATGGAGCAGAGAGCGCATGGAGGAAAGTTGACCGATATGAGAAAGGTTGACAGGAGTTGGTCCACACAGGATCTTGATGATTTTGGATTGGAAGCAAAATAGAGGAGTTTGAGTGTTGTGGCAATGTGGTCTTGAATACGGGTGCCTGAGAGGGAGTCCTAGCAGTGGCATTTTGAGTCATGTGGCGTTTGAAGGAGACGGACATGGGGACGGTGTGGACGAGAGAGGTGCGTAAAAAATAGCGCACAGATTCAGAATTTATCATTTTAAATATATACATCTGGGAGCGTGTATTTTTAACACATTGCAACAGGGTGCCACTCAAAATTCAAGTTTTTTTTTTATTATTTTCAATGTCACCCCTCCCAGGTGTATTCGTTTGCCGTTAACCGGAAGCCGCTGCGAGTTTAAAGACAATCCCTCAACATTTACTGGGTGCTCGACAGAGTTGGAAAAGGCATTACAGTCGATGCACACAGAGTCACAGTAGAGGTGCATTGACACAGGACAGAGGAGGGCGGGGACCCTGAATACTCTGTGATTATGAACAGAGTATAATGAGATTTTGTTAGCTGTTGGGTTGTACACCAAAGGTAATCGATTGAGAGGAGTGAGTGAGTGACCCCAGATAACCGAAACTTAACATGTTCCATTTGGATGAGTGGCACCCTTAATTAGCAACGTTATTTAACTTCCTTTCAAGAACAACGTGACCCAACAGCGCCTTGCTGCCATTGTTGTCCCATAGATGGATAAACGCATGGGGCCGGGTGTCATGGACAGCCCGCGACATGAGTTTGAAACTTTATAAATGAGACTAAAACACTCGAGTCAGGCCCTCCGACATATCACTCTGGGCAATGTCCCCCTGCACTGACGTCACGTTCAAATGTGTGTCAGTGATGTCACAGCTGCTGTGGTCACTTGGGGTGCGTGAGATGCACCCAAAGTTTACGGTGCGACAGCACAAATTCACGGTCACAATTTTTGTTTTGAGAATCGATTTTTTTTGTTATGTAAAAAAAACGACTGGACACAATCGTCAATAACACTGCCTTAAAAGAGGAAACAATGTGTACAATTATTTTCGAATATGTGTCTTTGTTTTCGGCATTGCCGTTAAAGAATTCGTTTTTGATGTGTGCAAACGCAGCAGCATCGCAAGACAACTATTTGAACACAGAAGTAAATGTGGCTGCGATAACACGAACCCATTAAATGCAAGTTTAAGTAAAGTTTGACACGCGAATCGGGGAAACAAAAACAACAGACCTGTTATTATATCGTGAACGTGTTGAGTTTTGCGCAGTATAAGATTAATATTCGATGTTAGTTGATGAATCCATGCATTCACTTACCCCAGTAGCCGAGGTACTTATCTAAAGCATATTATTGCGTGCAATATCATTGCCTGTAATTCTTATTCCATTGTGTGTTGTGAATGCTTGCCGTCCCAAATGTGGTTTTGCAGTGCCGCTTCAATAAGGAAACTAGGATATTATTTTTTTTATTTAAAGCTTTCGTGACTGCAGGGATTCATATTATTGGTTCTTTCGGTAAAGTCACGTAGAAGGGAAACAATAAAATAATTAAACAATATATATTGTTTTATATTTTTATGATTTTATTGTAATAAAAATATAGTTTTATATTTTTATTATTTTATTGTAATACAAATATTGTTTTATATTTTTATTATTTGATTGTTTCCCTTCTGCGTGACTTTACCGAAAGAACCAAGAATAGGATATTATTGCCCGCAATATTTTTTGCCTGCAGGAATCGCAGGCAAAAAGGCGCCACTGCAAAAAGCCATTTGGGATGGCAAGCATTGACAACACACACTGGGACTGTAGTGTCATTGTAATAATCTGTGTCGAATTGACTTTTCAGAAATATCATATGACCTGAACAAAGCAGGGGGTGTCTTCTTCTTACAGGCGTCTTGTTCTTGATGTGTAAAAATAATAAGAATTACTGATGCAGTTGGATGCGTCGCTTCACGTCACTTCTCTGAGATTCCCTGGAACCAAGGGCATTCTATCCCAAGCAAGTTATTTGCTGCTGCTGCTGCTGTGTTGGCAGTGTTGCACTTGCACAAGTAACAAAATACACCACAAACGTTCGCCAATGACCTTGTGCTATGAAGAAGGGCCATTTCCCAAACCGCAACCTATTATGTAATAATTATTTTGTTCCCCGTATGAAAACGCGGTGTTATCGACGAATGCGTTGAGTATGTTTCCGTAAAAAAAAAAATTGAATCATCATCGATTAAAAATGTATTCTTAGGTTCACGATCCGTGAAACGAATCATGTGTGTGTGTGTGAGGATAACATACCTGTCAACCCATACGGTTTACCCCGTATTCTTGTACAGGGAAATTGAGTTTCCAGGTCCATACGGCGTACAGACGTTTCAATACGGGTAAAAATTGTTTTATTTTTTTGTGTTTCTCCCTTGTGATGGGACTTTGTGGGATGAACGTTGAAATGTATAAGGGGCACGGGGCGACCAATAAGGTCTGAATTAGTCTGTAATAATGTAGGGCGCTGATAAGGGATCAACAGGTATGGGATAGATTGTGCACGCATGCGTGTATGTTGAACTTATTCTGCACCGCACGTAGCCAACCGCGCTGATCGGCGGTGTGGGGGGGGCAAGGACAAATCACTCAACGCGTGTGCTGTCGAGTGATGTGTTTAGTGTGACCACAGCGGCCACTCAGAGGCGCTACCGTCCATGTAAACATTCGAAATTAATCGCAACCTCTAAACGTGACAATTCGTCACATTGCGAGCGCTAAACATTGTTACACGGCTCCCAAAAAAAAGAGAGTAACGTCACGTAGGGTAAGAAGTTATTGAGATATAAAACGTAAGTTTATCTAAGGTTCTTGAGCCTGTTACTTAATAGCACTCAAAAAAAGCATTGCATTCCTACGTACACAATACATTGCATTATGTGTAAAGAATGACAATCCTGAATTTTACAAGGCGTGTGTGCAAAATTTTTTTTTTTTATTGAGCCATGGCATGAAGCCATCGATGGGGTTGACATGTGGAAGGTCACCCATTCACGCTAGTTGTATTCGTCACTCACCGCTAAAGTACTCGTGACGATTTTGGGGGAGGCTAATTGACCGGTGGATCACGGACAATGTTTGTACGTGTGATGTAAGGCCTTCGGCGAGTTTCATGCGTGATGCCAGACGTCCGATAATTGCGCAGTTCCTTTGAGTGCATCGTTGGATTCATTCTTGGCCATGAGAAGACACTTATGGTTTACGTCAGAGGAAACCGATGGGGGTTTTGGTTTTTTTTCGTGAGTTTTTTTTCTGCCTTTCTCACCAGCTTTATCCCCAATTGTTGGAGAACGGTTGTCATAACATGAGCCGACAGAAAAGGTCGTGCGGATCTCTTGCAGAGTTGTGCAAAACCCCGCTGTGTTCCGAGAATACGGCCAATTTTGAGAGGAGTAGTGCAGAACTACTTCTGGGATGCCATCAAGTGAGCAGCCTCTGGGCCACGCACCTATGGGGCATCACTTGCCTCCCTCTCCTGTTGCAGTGTAATGTTTGTCACGTGACAGTGAAACCGATTTTATTTTTTTTACTTCCCAAGAGGTGAAAATTCGCCACAATTGAAATATGACAGGGATGATCACAGTCATTGGGTGGCTGGGCGGAACGTGATTTATACGTTTATTTATTTATGTATTTGCTTTGGATGAGTGCTTTAGGAGTATTAATGGACATTGGAACGGTGCCGGTATCACAGTTTATTTTGTCATTTGCTGGTGATGGCAAAACCCACCCGAGTACAGCGTGATCGATGTATTTCTGGCATGTAGTCACAGCGCTAATGTTTCAATATGTAAAGAGACTGCTCATAATCCTGCCACCGGTGTAAGTGCGATTTTTGTTGAAGAGACAATTCAACAGATGTCGCTGGTCCTAGGGATTGGTCCCACTAGATGACACATGTTGGCTGCGCCCTTGCACGACTGCACAGACCGGTGAGATTTATTGAAGAAGTAACACGTGGTATGGTGACGAGCACGTTAATCAAGGCGCACGCCCTTTAAAAATGCAACACACAGGTTTTTGCAGCCAATGTTATGATGATTCATAATATATCGTTGGGTCAGGCCACAGAATGATTCGGGCAAATTTGTGTAAAATCAAAAACCTCCACCACCACGCAACACGGACAAACAAATGTAATTGTCACGTGGTGTACAAGCGTTTAACACGTAGCAGCTCTCCGGAATTTAGACAATTCTGTCGATTAACTAAAAAAACAACTTTCTTGTGAGAATTGCTCTTTAACTTGACCAACGAGTTTTAAAGCTTTGATTTAAAGCTTTCGTGACTGCAGTAATTCATATTCTTAGCTCTTTCGGTAAAGTCACGTTGAAGGGAAACAATAAAATAATACAATATATAAAACAATAAAAAATTATCACGACGTTTCGACCATAACACAAACGGTCGTCATCAGGTGTGTCGGTTTGCATTAATTTATTTATTTTTAAACGGTGTATTTATTTATTTATAAAAAAACGTCAGCGCCACGCGCAGCGATTTGGCAGTTTATTTAGAAGGACGAGTCCATCTATGTTCTGAAAAGAGGAGGGGGGAGACGAAAAATTAATGTATGCTGTCTGAAAGCCACTGTAAGCGTGAACAATCAATTAAGACCTGAAAATGGTTTATCAAATCTTTCCAATGATTGCTAAGCCAGAATCCATCTTCTCGGTTGAAATTGTCTCTGTGCTTGTATATGTGGATAGCCTCATGAACGAATCTCTCATGGTAGCCAGATGGCTTACAAAGAACCTCTGTCTTGGAAAAGTCAATGTCATGTGAGCCTACTGAATTATAACAATGATCTGCCACGGCCGAGGTGTTGGTCCTACCGTGTTTAAGGTCTGCTTTGTGTTCACGAATGCGGTCCGAGACATGGCGTTTGGTTTCTCCAATGTAACTACTACCACAGAGGCAACTTAGTTTGTAGACACCAGGGTACTGTATGTCCGGAATCACATCTTTTACAGACGGAACCAGATCACGGATTTTATGTAATGTGTTGAAACGGACCTGGATCTTGTGTTTATTCAAGATTTTGGAGATATTTTTTTGTGATCCCCGCAATGTAGGGTAAAGTGATGGTTTTGAAAGGCTCCTCAAGAGGGCCTTCTTCATGATTTGAGTGATAGCTTTGCGGATTGTATAGTCGGAGTAACCATTAGCCTTAAGAGCTTGGTGTACGTGCTTGAGTTCACTGCCTATGTGTTCCTGGTCGGATTTGCATTGGGCTCTATGATACAGAGTCTTGATGAGAGAATTCTTCTGTGATGGATGGTGGTAGGAATCCGGTTTCAGATTAGCATCCGTATGGGTAGCCTTCCTGTAGACAGAGTGGCTCATTGAACCATCAGGTCTCTTTTTAATTAGGACATCCAAAAAAGGTAACTTGCCATCTTCTTCGACTTCCATGGTAAATCTGATGGCTGGGTGTATAGAATTGATGTGGTTGAAGAATTGGTCTTTACCGAAAGAGCTAAGAATATGAGTTTTAAATCGTTACAATCGGCGCATTCTTTAAACGCTCAGATGCAGCGACAAAGTTAATATCTGGCTGTGTCGGGCGGTGGGACTGTCTCTCAGCACAACTCCGAGCGGATCGTCACGTGGCGGCCAAAACAAATAATTAATTTATTATGAATCGACCTTTCAAATGTTTCCCAAACAAACAACGGGGGAGCTCAGGTCCTGGCGGCTCGAGTGCTCCGTTTGTTTGCTTGCTTCCTTCAAGTGGCAACTGTCCTGGGCTTGTACGCTCGTCAGAAGACACTCTCAGTGAGCCGCTCGTGTGAACCCTCTCTCCGGTGGTGGGAACTGCGCTGCCCAGTAGCGGGGGGGCGGGAACGAGAGCTCCCCCGCCCCCCCCCCCCCCCCCCCGCTGTGCTTCTGGTGGGCTTGCCTGCGTCGCCGGGAACACGTGCCAAGAATAGGATCACTTGCCAGGCGGGTGAATGATTGCCACCGGTGGCAAAGCATTCCCGGTGAATAAATCTGCTTGGATAAATGTGCAGGAGCAATAACTTCCTTTTAGGAGTTAACGTGGTGTGGTCTTTTTCCTCCCTTGATATTTGACCGCCCCCCCCCCCGCTCGACCTCCTCCCCCATCAACTCTCAGCGCTAAAGCAACTCACCGGGCGTGCGATACGCAGACCATCTCTATGTTAACTATAACTAAACTATGTTTTTTTAAAATTTACAAGGTAAGGCCCCACTTAGCTACATAGCTATTTTTCAAAAGCGACCTGGCCACATGGCATAACTCAACGAAGTGGCCTTATCATCACGTGGAAATGTATGGCAGCCAAATGCTCTAAAGCGCACGTTTATTGCATGCCTCCTGTCAGGCCAACCTCGATGCCAATGCGTGAGGTGTCACTTGAAAGCGCGCGCGCGGTTTTCGTAAGTCAACTGCGTTACCGTGCCGTTTGACGTTGACGCCTGACAGCTATTGCCGTTGTGCGCGCCGTGCGACAAAATATGCGAGTTCTCGCGCCACGCTCGAATTCGCCGGCCCAGCAACGCGCTCGGACAACGTGCCACGCGGCGTACGAGCGGACACGTGAATCCCCGGGAACCTGCAGGGATGTTGAATAATGGGGGGGGACATGTTAAAGGGTGTGCCGCCTTCAAATTGCTTGATGACGCCACTGCTGGTAGAAGGTCCCCCCCCCCCCACACCGCTAACTAGAGGGTGCTCAAAAGTGTATTTGGCCTACTCTTCCATGCCGGCCATGTGTCTTGCAAGAGGCTGTGATAACCTTTTGCTGATGTTGTTGTTTGTCATTTTTGTTTTGGTGCCACTTCTTCATTTGTTTATTCATTTTTTTATTTTGCTGGGTAGTCGTAAAGTTTTCGTTCGCTTGGTATCTACGTGTGTTTCTGTGTTGGGCTTCTTTCGCGCCGTGTGTAACAAACCATGTGTATGGGAGTTGGTCCTCATATATAACCAATGCGCAGCGTTGTGGGATGCTGTTGGCATGAACGGCGTGGAATAAAATGAAAGTATCATTATTATTAGAGGTCTAAGCACCCACACTTCACCCCATGACACTTGACATGCCAATTAACTAACGAACGACGGTGCAGCTCTTTAAACTGCCTGGTGGAGAGATTGCCAGATATATAAAAGAAAAAATACGTGCCACATTGCTTAAACATGAACAGAGAAGAAAACTGGGATTATATCCACTCTACCCCCCCCCCCACCGCCCCAGACACACACACACATAAAAGTTTATTTGGCCAATCTGTCTCTATGCAGATGGGAGAGGCCACGTTGGCTTGCGCATTAAGCGTGCGTTGCGTTACGTCAAATCTTACTGAACGGGTGCTCGAAGGAATGTAAACCTCACACTGATGGGCAGGCGGGCGTGTGGGGCAAGAGCATTGATCCCACGAAACATTACATCACCCTGAAGACGCCCATAATTTACTTGGACCCTCGGTAGCTAGGGACGGTTGTTTGTGCGGGTGACTTGCTGATGTTCGGCGATGGACTCGGTCCACTTCCGTAGGCTCACAGCTTTTTTTGTCGACCCGCTCGCACTGATGAGGGATCCCCGTACTTAACCGCGCTGGTCGACGCAGGTTACCTGTATAAAAGACACCTCCTGGGAGCCAGAGATCTTTCTGATTGAGAGGGGCTCAAATACTTATTTCCCTCATTAAAATGCAAATCCATTTATAACATTTTTGACATGCGTTTTTCTGGATTTTTGTTGTTGTTATTCTGTCTCTCACTGTTCAAATAAACCTACCATTTTAATTATAGACTGATCATTTCTTCGTCAGTGGGCAAACGTACAAAATCAGCAGGGGATCAAATACTTTTTGCCCTCACTGTAGCTGTGAGGGACTACAGTAGTGCGTGACGGATTTTCCTGCA
The DNA here is from genome assembly GCF_048934315.1 of Petromyzon marinus. NCBI lineage: Eukaryota > Metazoa > Chordata > Hyperoartia > Petromyzontiformes > Petromyzontidae > Petromyzon > Petromyzon marinus. The sequence continues at coordinate 6,293,833 of NC_133716.1, read as the reverse complement.
CCACCCTGTGCTACTAAACATGTGGCCTATAACACCTGTTATGCATGTCGGCCATGAAAGCACTGTCCAGTTTGAACCAACCGTTCCGCTTCTGAGATTTAGCTGTTTTAATGAATATTATTATTGAAGTCCACGTTAAGATTGAATATCTTTGGTTTGCCTGTGGTGTTAAATCTGTCTGTGCGGTATGCATGCCAGGGGTTTACCCCTGGTACTCCATTCGCTCACCAATTCGAATTGGCCAAGCAACCCCGATGCGGTACTCTTGTGGAAAAAATAGTAGACTCTGCGAGGCTTTTCGGAGTAAATAAATTGCATTATTTAACGACTGCTGTTCACCTGTTAGCATATCACTTGCAGCGCATCGTTAGCATCATTGTACCCCGGTGGCGAGATGTTAACTACCTCGCCCGGTATACATGAGGTCGTGGGTTCAATCCAGACCCTGACGCCTATATATTTGGAGTTTGAATGTCTCTCTCCCGGTGGACGTGTGGACTTTTCTCCAGGGCTTCCGATTTTTCCCTCCGCATTTAGAATCAACGTCACGCGTTTAGAGTATTTGGCTGCTATAAATTGCCACGTGACAAGCCACTTCGTTGTGAACTATCATTTGTGGCCAGGTGGCTTCTAAAAGAGAGCAATACAGATTTAAAGCTTTCGTGACTGCAAGGATTTATCTTCTTTGGTTCTTTCAGTAAAGTCACGTAGAATGAGAATACAATAATAAAATAACACAATAAAATTCTCACGACGTTTCGGCCACAACGCAAGCGGCCGAAACGTCGTGAGAATTTAATTGTGTTATTTTATTATTTTATTCTCGTTCTACGTGACTTTACCGAAAGAACCAAAGAAGAGCAATACAGCTCAATGGGCCTTACCCGGTAAAAAAAACAAGTTTAGTTTTATACAATCGCATAGTGATTTTCACGAATTATTATTAATCGGTTCTCACTCGATGCACGACTTGTGCATCGCGAGCACAATAATCGATTTCAATGGACAGATCACTGTGGTGGTGGTGGTGGTGGTGCCTAGTACGACGTGGTGGGGGGGGGGGGGGAACGTGCGTATCACGGAGGGACCAGAATGACAAGGATTTATTTGAGTTCATTTAACATATTCAACAAACTATTCGAAGCACTTTGAAGTGCAAGCAGTAACTTTGCACGTGCGTGCCACGTGGGATCTCGCAATGCGATGGTTGGTTTTCCAGCAAGTGTGTGTGTGTGTGTGTGCACGTGGTGCTCGCTCACAGCAATTGCCCGAACCGTCTGTTAAGGTCACATGGGGGATTTTTGTTTCGTGCGTGGGAACTGTGGATAAAATACGTACAGATGTAAAACTCAAAAGCGGGCGTTCCACCCCGTTTTGTTCATTTCAGCAGTAGTACATTTTAAACAGAGTGTGTACACTCCGTGTGATTTCTCAGCTCTCGCGCTGAATGTCATAACGTGGTGGGAACGTGGCATAAGAGCAAACAGCATTTTGTATTTGTTTGTGTTGGAGACACAAATGCTTCTGTTCTATTTATCGTGGCACCTGAAATGCTGCCATCTGAGATCGCGCAAATATTTTTTTCCCAGTTTTATTCCATTTGCGCTTTTGCCGTTGTTGCCTGAGACATCGTGTCCCATTTGAAACTCTCGCTGAGCGACACACCACCCTGTACGTCTCGCACCACGGACCACATGATAACGCCAACTACAGCAGCCTGCTTCGATAAGTCACTGGCAACCAGGCCGTCCACTGGCTCACTCACTCGCCTCGACATGAATGTATCAACGCCACTCACAGCGAAAGAAGAACCCTGAGTGTTAGGGAATGGTCATCCGAAGCAGAGGCCACCACATTTGAGATCTCTTCATGAGAGATTTGCTATCCATCTTCCCGCACTCCCGACTATAGAGCAAATTGTCACATGGCAGTCAAGACCATTAATATTTTGTTTAATCTCAGAGCTGAATTTAACGTGATGGTTTTTGTTTTTATATAAAGTCATTGGTTAGTGGGCTAAGATTATCAACTCACTACACTTCAAAACCCAGTTTATTTATGGATGGCCGAAGGCTGGAATTGGTCCTAAGCTCTCAGTGGCAGCTGCTTTAGGACTGGTCCCAGAGGCACCAGTATACCTCATGTTAAACATTTATATAATATGCTGGTGTTATCTTTTTTGTTGTCATAGTTTAGCCCTGAACTGTGAGACTATTGGAATCACGTGGTTTTTTTTATTATTGGAATTGTTACAAGGTAATTTGAGAATGTGGGGAAACTCAACAATGTATCCGCGACAAGTGTCTGACTCGCATTTGTGTGTGGCAGGTAAAACAAAGAAAAACATCTGTGCACTGCCATTTTTCAAATCCAATTTAATATCATTTTAATAAAACAGACATTTGTTTTCCAGAGGTTGCTGGTTTGGTCTCCCAGCACAGCAGTAATAGTGCAACGTTGTTAAACCCCCCCCCCCCCCCCAACCTATATTCACTGAGCAGTAAAAATATGTGCACCCCAGTTTGTCTATTGGCAGATTGCGTATGTTGGGTAAAGTGCGGGTAGTCCCACCAATTCCAAGACGTATGACCAGTATGGAAGGCCAAGTACTTTCGAGAGGATCTCTCTTTGAGCTCCCGCTGGTGGAAGCCCTATTTCCAGCAGCGCTGTGAGCAAGCAGTTTCAGGCCTGCACTTTTCCCCATCATTTTCGAGATTTCGAAAATCTTGAAAAGTGGCTCGGCTAGAGGGCACCTCGAACTTTTTTTGTGGGCTGAACGCAAGAGCGGCATTCATAGTAATTTCCGATGTCATTTCATTTGCAGGCTCAGTACGATTCTTCTTCGTTTCGACACATCCGATAAGAAGAACCTCACGAGACTCCAGTGCAAGTCCTCGCCAGGCTTACCGTCACCACCGCACCTCCTCCTCACCCCCCCCGCCCCCCATCCCTCCGCCGTCGAGCGACCCGCTCGGCCGGCGCCATGGCCCTCCTTCCAAAGACTCCATCGCCGCTGCCCGCCATCGTTTTGCTGGCACTCGTAGCCAGCGCGTGGGCAGCCAGCCTGACGGTGGAGACGCACCGGCACGAGCCGGGCGGCCTCGGCGCCGCCCCACACGACTTGCCGTACCGCAACCTGACCATGGGCGGCGGCTCGGACGACCAGCAGCAGCAGCCCATCGTCTTCCACCACGTCTACAACATCAATGTCCCGCCGGGATCGCTGTGCGCCGTCGACCTGGACGCGGGCCCCCCCGACGGCGCCGGCTCCGACTCCCGGCCCGTGGTCGGCAGCGGCAGCGGCGACGGCGACATCGGCGGCGGCGGCGAGTCAGACCTGGGCACCGTCACGCAGAAGACGCACGAGACGGGCAGCCAGGTGGTGTTCACGCACCGCATCAGCATCCCGAAGCGGGCGTGCGGGTGCAGCACGGAGGGGCTCCCCGACCTGCGGGAGCTCGTGCGGCGCGTGGAGCTCATGGAGCAGGAGATCTCGTCGCTGCGCCAGCAGTGCTCCTCTGCCGCCTGCTGCGGAGCAGCGCCCGGAGCCGTAGGTCCGTCCGTCGCGTCCATCCGACATGCGTTGTCCGATTCCAATGGGGCAGATCAACAATGCCGTTAAAAGCTCGCGGTGGCGAGATGGTTTACACGAGGTCGCGGGTTCGATCTGGACCCTCACGCCTGTATGCATGGAGTTTGCATGTCTCGCTCCCTGTGGTCGCATGCATTTTTTCCTCCGGGTCCTCTGGTTTTTCTCCTACGCGTTTTCGAACCGATATGCCTGTGGAGTATTTGGCTGCAATACATTTTCCACACGCGAAAAGGCCGCTTCATTGGGCTATAATTTGTGGCCAGGTCGCTTATGAAAAAGATCAACATAGCTCAGTGGGCCTTACCTGGTAAAATAAAAAATAGTTGAGTTTATATTTAAAAATTTAAATTAGATGACCTCCCCCCACCACCGCTACCCAATTCCGTGGACTGCCCTGGGATTTGTTGGCACCTCCTGGATGAATTTTGATTTAAAGCTTTCGTGACTGCAGGGATTCATATTCTTGGTTCTTTCGGTAAAGTCACGTAGAAGGGAAACAATAAAATAATACAAATATAAAACAATAACATTCTCACGATGTTTCGACTGCAACACAAGCAATCATCATCAGGTGTGAAAACCACAATACATTTTCTTGTGGCTTTACCGAAAGTACCAAGAATATGAACCTCCTGGATGCTTTGTCACCATGTGCCTGGCATCATCGCCCCACCCCCATCCTATTTCACCTTCACGAAAAAGTTATGAAAGTAACCGGATAAATGTTCGCCAAACACATTAGTGTAAATTTGAAACATCTGCACGAAACCTTTTACCAAATGTTTGTGATTTCAGTTACTCATGAAAGGGATAATTGGGTGACATTTTGCCTTTCTCCTGCAAATATATATCACAAGTTCCATGACCCTTTTCCACAGTGAGCAGCAGAAGGTAATTTTACCAAAACATTCGCCAACTGCCGTATATTTTTTAAACGGTTATAAAACAGCGTCCATTGCAACAGCGACGAGTTGCATAGTGTGCTTCGACACCGACCCCTACGCAGTCTCCGACTCTCCGTTCACCTAACCCAACATCCACCGGCGGCGCCCACCTCTCTCGCAGGCGGCACAGACATCGCGTCGCCCTGCAATGGGCACGGCACCTTCAGCACCGAGTCGTGCGGCTGCGTCTGCGACAAGGGCTGGACGGGCAAGGCCTGCTCGCAGCCGGCGTGCCCCAGCGACTGCGGCGGGCGCGGCACCTGCGTGGACGGCGTCTGCGACTGCGAGGAGGGCTTCAGCGGTCCCGACTGCGGGCAGGCCGCCTGCCTCAACGACTGCAGCAACCGCGGCGTGTGCGTCAGCGGCGGCTGCGTCTGCGAGCGGGGCTTCGCGGGCACCGACTGCTCCCAGCCGGGCTGCCCCAACGACTGCAACGGCAGGGGCCGCTGCGTCGACGGCAAGTGCCTGTGCGCCCGGGGCTTTTCGGGAGAGGACTGCCGGGAGTCGCGGTGCCCCAACAACTGCAACGGCCGCGGCCGCTGCGTCAACGGGCGGTGCGTCTGCCAGAGGGGCTACGGCGGCAGTGACTGCGGCGAGGGGGGAGCGTGCGTCAACGATTGCAGCGACCGCGGGAAGTGCGTCGGCGGGAGGTGCGTGTGCGAGCCGGGGTTCACCGGCCCCGAGTGTAGCGTGCTCAGCTGCCCCAACGACTGCAACGGGCATGGCGACTGCGTCAACGGCGTCTGCATCTGCGACAAAGGCTTCGTCGGGGAAGACTGCGGCACGCGTGAGCTCCGCGAGACTGCCCGCCCCCCCCCCCCCCACCCTGCTTTTGTGTTTGTGCATCGAAGATAGCGTTTGCCGTGCCGTTGAGATGGGGTCCCCCCCCCCCCCCAACCACTGTTTTGGGTGTCATGATGCACGTCGTCATTCGTGCTGTAGAGATTAAGTTGAGAAATATTCGATGTGCCACGTGGTACCTCTGCGCTAGCAATGAGTTGTAACTGCTGAGATCCTGGGTTTGACATTGGTCTCATCCAGCCGTGCTTAAATCAGGTTCCCAAGTGTAGCGAGTTGTTATTTTTAATAAAAATGTCAGTTTTATTAAAAATGTCAGATGAAAGTGATCACTTGAGGGAATCTCAGAAATAGTTCTATAACATCTCCTTCTTTGGGCCATTCTCCATCACGTGACAATGCAGTGCTTAGCTAGAGTTCCAAATGGATTCTTTGTCTTTTAGAATGTAAGCCTTTTATGTCATTCAGTTATGGTGGTAACGCATTGTCAGCATTGCTTCTCGATTCTCACAACTGTTATGGCTTCCTGTAAATACTGTGATATGAGTAAAATATTAGTGGATACTACGTAATATATATTACATGCCCTCTGGTGAATAACCTACATTGCACGTCATCTCGTTAGGTCTCAGAAGCTTAGCAGGTTTCGCGCCAGGAAAGTGCATGGATGGGCATCCACCATTCATATAACAGGTTGTCATATGGCAGTGGGGCTATTGGGTGGGAAGTAGAATCCATTGTTGTACTATACTTCTTGGCTTCCGCATCTCGGCTGTCAGCCTTCACCCACTGATCGGCGTCATGAAGCATGGTCAAACAATCCTCTTAACCCTCGTGATGCAAAGAAGGCCCTCATCCAGCAGTGGATTGACAAAAGGGCTGTACGTATATCACACGAACGTAACGCTACATTAACAATATATTTTTTTATAAGTGTGCAGAGCCTACAATCTAAAGAAATGTGCAAGCTTTTTTTAATAATTTACAACCGATTAACAATTCATGCCATGCCATTTAGATGGGTTGTTTGACCTTACTTCACCACGATAGTCAAAGCACAGTGGTAAACAGTTCAGATATCACATGCCACTGGTGCTAGCCGTGGCTGAGAATCGAACTTGCCTTGCGGGTTTTAACGGCACAGAGTGCCAGCCGCTGCACCACCGATCCACCCCATGTGACCATATTATTATCAACGTTTATTGACCAAGAAAAGCCTCACTGAATCTTAATGCTCCTCTTTGGGAAGGTCCCTGCTAAGTTTCACATTCGGGGGGGGCAACGACCGCTACGAATGTTGCTCTGTTCTGAGCACTTCGCCGCCGGTTTGGCAAAAAGTGGACCGAGATGCTGCTGGCACGCAGTGGCGCCTTTTTTTTTCCTTTTTCGAGAAACGTCACGGCATCCGCAACATCCGCTGCGCATTTTTTTTTTGTTTTACGATTCGGTACGCCCGCAGTATTAACCAGGGTCGGCCATGTGGCTCAGACCGCGGAGCTCCGCAACGAGTGACAAATCGCACGACCGCTCGGCCACGTCACTGCCGCCCCCCACCCCTCCCCCCACCGACCTTGTGGAGATTAAATGTGAGCGTTTGTGTCTTTCCGTTTTCAGCATTCATCGGCCCCAAAGAAATATCCTTCAATTCCATCACGGAGTCTTCAGTGCAGGTGGGGTGGGCAGCTCTACCCTTCCCCGTCGAGAGCTGGGAGATCATATTCACGTCCGAGGTGAGTCGAACGGCGAGCACGGGCGCCAACGTTTCGGCTGACAAAGGTTGCCTCAAGACGTACTGCGTCAGTGCTGTATACACAAGCCCTCTGTTGTGTTGTCGATTGCGCCGGCGTGCTCGTTGGGCATCGACGTCCGACGTTTCACCCCACGTGCCGGAGGCATCTTCAGGAACCACAGAAGCTGGCCTGCACGCGGAGCGAAGAGAGCTTGCCGAACAACAAGCAGCGCAACCCACGCACACCTACGGTTTAGCACGCTTGCCTACGTACTTTAGTGGGGTATATATATAAGTGGATTATCCTTTACTCACGATTATTATCATCAGCTATTGTCAATCCACTGCTGGATGACAGCCTCCCCCATACCGTTGTGGGCCCAAGATGTTACTCGACCATGACTCACCAGGCTGGTCAGTGAGGGGGTTTTCTGAAGGCAGGAAGCATAGACATCGGAGCACACAGTACAATACAACAATTTATTCGGCTGCCTGGCTCCCTGTGGACAACATAGCACCGCAGCAGCCGACTCCAACTGTGTGAATATTCTTAAACTCAAAACGACATCTGATTCCTGTTGTCTTATCTTATCTAGAATTTCGATTTAAAGCTTTCGTGACTGCAAGGATTCATCTTCTTTGGTTCTTTCGGTAAAGTCATGTAGAATGAGAATAAAATAATAAAATAACACAATAAAATTCTCACGACGTTTCGGCCACAACACAAGTGAGAATTTTATTGCGTTATTTTATTTTATTATTTTATTCTCATTCTACGTGACTTTACCGAAAGAACCAAAGAAGATTATCTAGAATTGTATGCAGTGCTTTTGTCAAAGCGCTTTACGAGAATTAAAAAAAATGTTACATTAGTATTGACTGATGGGGAAAAGGGATGGGATTTGAGTGTTGGCGAGGGGATATTAGTCCGCACCGTGTTGTGCGGCAGTGCCAGGGTATGGCACCTCCTCGATGCCCCGTTGGGAGGAAATTTCGCAACCTGTATCCGGTCCACCAACCCCCTGCCCAGGCTCAAAACCTGCTTAGCTTCCCAGACGTCACGAGGTCAAATGCATTCTGGATGATTTGGTCACCGGCGTTGTCGGACAATGATGTCTTAAAATACTCTTTAAATTATTTCGGTGAAGTCACGTAGGTAGAAAAGTAATAGATCACGACGTTTCGATCGCAGCACAAGCGACCGTCATCAGGTGGGACCAACGACGGCAAGAAAAAAAAACTGCTGAAGTAGGCGAGAGATCTGCCGTGGCACGAGGTTATTTAGTAGGCCTCGGCAGTAGGGGGGGGAGAGAGAAGTGGGGGGGAGGAGGCGGGGCAGAAAGTTGACCCCGCAGCAGCACCCGGGTCACTGGAGTAAAGTGGGCCACCGCAGCAGCACTGCTGCGATGTCATCAAATCTTAACGCGCTGCTGTGGAGCAACAGTGTGTGTGTGTGGAAGCAGGGGGAATCAACGCATCTCATCGGGCTTACCACCAGTTGCTTTGCAATCTCCACCCTCTTAAGCCCAATTGTCTGTCCAGTTGGCTACTATGCCAACCATTGCAATGATAGCTCATTCGGAAAAGCACATACAAGGAGAATTCCATCACGTGTATCCACGTACCAGTAAAATAAAGATTTAGTCTAACGGCCTATTGGCTTTCGCGACCAATATTGTTTGAGCGAGTGAACTCTGGAGCGGTTTCGATCTTCTTTGCCTCATCTGCAGTGTCAGGCTTGTGAAAGACATGCTGCAGGGATACCGGATGTTCTTGGCAATGGTACTCTTATCTTATTTTCTATTTAAAGAGCGCCCTTTAGCATAAGCTTCTTAATATATATATTTTTTAAAGCGTTAACATTACATAGTGATTTAGGTGGCAGGTTGTGCGCAAGGGCTGAGGAATGAATGACCCCAATAGAGGGGTACTTAGGATTCACGGAAGGGCTACAGGAGAGGGACGGGAAGAAGTGGAGGGGCAAGGGGAGGGAAGAGGGAATCGGCGAAGAAGAAGAGGCAGTGAGGCTTTGAGAGAGGAACAAAAGGAGGTTAAGGAGCGGGGACGACTCCATCTCAACCATGGGGCCTGTGTTTAACGCAAAAAAAATATATATATTGCGCACACAACTCATCACGCATTGTTGTGGCGCGTCACGGCTGAATGCGCACATTTCCCCAGTCGCGTTGCTAACTTAGCGGCGCGCTCCTAATGGCGATTTCAGGACACCCCAGACAGACTGCTGTCGACGCTGAGCAGCACCGAGACGAGCCACACCCAGACGGGTCTGGAGCCTGGCGTCAAGTACGACGTCTCGCTGGTGGCCATCAAGGACAACAAGAAGAGTCAACCCACCACGTCCTTCTTCAGCACCTGTAAGCGCACCTGGAGGTGTTGCTCTCGATGTGCTTTCACGTTTTGCGCCGCGTGTTGTAAGACGCGGATGCCCCGTGTGTTGTTCCCATGGGCTGGGATTTTTTTCAGTGGGCGGTGGCCGAAAAACGCAGGTTCAGATCCAGGATTTTTCAGTAAGTTGTTTCCGTTGCCGCAAGCTCCCGAGCACGTGGAGCGACACGTTGGACGTCGTGCCAAACAAGCATGAGTTACAGATTATTGAAAGTATTTGGTTGCTGGAAATTTCCACGTGAAAAGCCACTTCGTAGAGCTTCAATTTGTGGCCAGGTCGCTTATGAAAAAGAATGACATAGCTAAGTGGTCTTCACCTGGTAAAAAAAAAAGTTTCGTTTTATTTATATTTTGTTTTGGTGATTTGCTTACCTTTCCTATACTTTGCACGCCTATTATGTTTTTGCATTGTTTGTTATTGTTGTAACGTTCTGACGTGCCCTTGCTGGACAACTGTGAAAGAGAGCTTTATAGCTCATTGGATTCCTCCAGTAGAAATAAATATTCTCATTCTTATTCTGACAGCCCCGAAAACACATCGGGGGAGAGCCCTACAGCACAGTAGTACACCTGGAAATAAACAAAACGTTGAGGATAGGGACACATGGGACCAGGCAGTTTAGTCTTGAGCCCATCTATGGCTCATGAAGAGTAAGAACATAGACGCAGGTCCTGGATGCCGCTTCTGACACAGAACTAGGCTGCTGCTGGGCCAGTTAAGGCAGATTAACATGGGTGGTGAAAACAACACGTTAAAATACATGTCCCCCCCCCCCCCCCCCCCCCCCCCAGTGATCGACAGCCCCAAGGATCTCAAGGTGGAGGACGTGAAGGACACCACGGCGCAGCTGTCCTGGACCTCTCCGTCCGCCTTGGTGGACGGCCTCGTGCTCACCTACGGCCCGACCAGACCAGGCGCTCGCAAGACGGAGGTGTCGCTGCAGCCCACGGTGACGGAGCATGCGCTGCAGGGCCTGCGCCCGGGCGTGCATTACACCGTCACCCTGCACTCCGTTCGCGGGCCCCAGACGAGCGACAAGCAGATCCAGAGCTTCGTCACCGGTGAGCGGCGGTCGGGCGTGGACGAGCGCTCGCGTTGAACGGTTGTTGACATGCTCGGTTTGTGCCACGTGTTGTTGAGCGGGGTTGTGCATCGTTTTCGTTTCGCTTCCACGTGCTGGGAGCCTCTTCGGGAACTGAAGAATGCAGTGCTTGAAACGGTGCATTTCTCTCTTTTTTTATTGCAATGAATTTTACGGAGCTTTGCGTGCCGATGACGCAGCCTAAAATATGTGAAGTATGTACGTCGAACTTCTTTCGCACCGTACCTAGCCAACCATGCTGACCGGAAGTGCGGGCAATATAATTATGGAAAGAACATTCGTCTGGGTTTGTGGGTCTTGAATGTCAATGGCCTGCTGTGAAGTTTGGTCTCAAAAAATGGCCAGTTCGCAGAGATTCTTGCAATCAAGCTAGACTGTCGGTGAAATAAATTGACGAGTGAATGTAGGATAGGTTTGTTGTCAGGTAATGTGGATACCGTTAGATTTTTTGGGGGGCGTTGGGGGGGATAATCTCTGTCCCTATAAAGAGGTTTGGTTGTCAACTATGCAGCAGCTCTGCTCTGACAGAAGGATCAGATGTTGAGTTGTGGTAGCATTGGCAGAACTGACCACGATACTTCTTGATATTGATTTTTGCCTTGCAATCATTTTGTTATTAAGCGTGCAGTATACTCGTTCTTAAATAGTTTACCTAGCAGGTGTTGCCAAGTCTGAGAGAGAGTTAACCGAATTTAGTTGTGTACATTTGTCTGACGTACAATGCAGTGCAGGGAAGGCTAAAATGTAGTGGCATGTGTGTTCTTAAACCGTCAAATGCATGGTAAGATGCTCAATCACAATGTTGTGTTGACCACTCATTCATAAAAGCGCACACTGTACCGATGCAGTACGAAACACAACCTGTCTCACTCTCCACATCTGAACACACAAATTATGGTTGATGGGAGTTTGTGACTGCCTACTCAGCAAAATGGACATGATGTCATCAACCGCGGTGGCTCGGAAACGGCATATGTGGGCACACTGCACCGTGTCAGTTTGCACCTACAGCAATGGATACAAAGCGAAAGGAGACGAAGAATAGATCGAGCTTGCATGAAAATTACGTGATAAAATGGTGTTTTTCGCTGAGTGTTCATTCGACGGAGGATAATTTCTTTGTAAAAACCGACGATAACCGGTCCCTTAGTATGGATGGAATGGCCATTTGTTGAAAAATCATTCATGTTTAAATGTGTTTTTTTTAATGAAAATACTGACACTCGTCTCTAAACTTGTCCTATTTGACCAAAGGGTACCAAACAACCGATTTGGATACAAAAGACTATCTTCCAGAGAGGCCGCCAGAGTCGGTGATAACTCCCACTGAAAGTCCAGTTGATTCGCTGAAAGAGCTGCAGATTTACGACGTCAAGCCACACAGCATGACGGTGTCGTGGGCGATCATGCCCGACATCTACAACCACTTTGTCTTGCAATACAAACCGTACGGAAGCACTGAACTGCCCTCGGAATATTCCGTGCGCGGCAATGTGACAACCGTTGCCCTCAAAGAGCTCCGCGAAAACACAGAGTATGAGATCTCTCTTGTGGCGTCGAGGGGACGGAAGGTTTACAAGCCCGTGAAGGCCAGGGTGACCACAGGTATGAATTGCTTTGCTGGAATTTTCCATCCCATCTGCAAATTTGTACTAACGCCATTTCCATTTGCTTCACAGGAAACATTTCAATGGTTAACGCTTACATATTTACATACAATACCTTGACATCTTTTTCCATTCCTTTTCAGGGAATATTAACCGAAAAAAAACCATCCATCGCTGCACCATCTCTCTGCTTTCATGACTTGTGTGGCAGTATATCTTTGCTGGAGGTATCAGCAGTATTTGCTTGCAAATAAGCCTCACGTTTTCCATAACCACTTTCGGTAATTCATTCCTATCGCACGCACCTTTGCACCATTCATACAATTGTCTTGAAAAATTATTGTAAAAAAAAACTTCATACGAATATAAAACAGCGGCATGGCTACACATTAACATCACCAAAAGTATGTTACGGCGAGACATTTTTTTTTATTTGTAACATGTTTTGAACATTTTGTTGGAAAATCGTATTTGTCAACTATTATTAATTTAAACGTGAAAAGTGAATGTACGGTAAGTAAATGTTCTATAGGTGATGAAAACTAACCATTCATTGTTTTTGGTAGAAAAAGAATCGAAACCCATTGCTGAGACCACAACAGAGTCACCCGTTGATAAGGAACTCTACACCACTGGGATGTGGATGACAAGACAAGTTTCAGTGATATCAATACTTGGGGTTCCAACTGATTCAGCAGATGAATTGCACATAACTAGCATCACATCTGAGAGCATGAAGGTGTCGTGGGTGGTAGATCCAAAAGTCTTTGAGCGCTTCATTGTGCAATACAAGCCCATTGACAGTTCTGAGAAACCACTCGAAAAAACATTGCCTGGCAAAGTTTCTACAGTTGATCTTACAGACTTGAGCGATGACACTGAATATATCATTAAGCTCATTGGTTACAGGCGAGGAAAGCCTTCCAAGCCACTGGTGGCTCAAGTTAAAACAGGTACATCTTCATATGTTTTAATATATTTTCTTTATTGCTTCAACATTCCACACGTTTTCAAAGAGTATGTGGGATGTTGTTAAGACAGGTACATCTCCATATATTGCAATCTTTTTCATCATTACCTGAAAATTCTACATTTTTTCTTACAAATATTTTTTTATATTTAAACATTATTTTATTTACCTTGCAGAACACATTGCGAGATCAACTCCTTTACCCACGGCAGTCATCTATGAGGCCATTACACCAACCGTTGTTGAGTTGCCTGGAACTACCACACACGAACCTTCAAAGGAGGTTTCGGTATCATCTGTGTCTGGGGTTCCAACTGATTCCGCCAATGAACTTGTGATATCTGACATCACGTCTGAGAGCATGAAGGTGTCGTGGGTGGTAGATCCAAAAGTCTTTGAGCGGTTCATCGTGCACTACAAGCCCGCGGACAGTTCTGAGACGCCACTCGAAAAAACATTGCCTGGCAAAGTTTCCACAATTGACCTGACAGACTTGACGGAAGATACCACGTATACCGTTGAGCTGATCGGTTACAGACGAGGAAAGCCTTCTAAGTCACTGGTGGCACAAGTTAGAACAGGTAATTTTTCAACATTCTTTTATTGATGTACTTTCCATGAATAGTTCACTTATTAAATCTTGACTTAAAAAATTTCGTGACTGCAGGAATTCACATTCTTTGGGTCTTTCGGTAAAGTCACGTGGATAGGTTCAAAGAAAATATTTTAAAAAAACTACGACATTTAGATTGCAACACAAGCGGTCGTCATCTTGTGTTGCGTTCGAAACGTCGTAGGTTTTTGTTATTTTCTTTCAACCTACCCACGTGACTTTACCGAAAAACCCAAAGGATGGTTAACTTATTCTCAGTGTCATATTTAAAATAATACGTTAAAAGTGTAACACTCGTTTACCCTTGCATACCTTACAGGGACAGATTTCTTACATGGAGTAACTGCTGGCACAACAGTCACTGCGCAATTGCTTGATACGACCACTCAGCTGGCCGTGCAAGAAATATTCGTGTCGTCACCCTTCGGAGCTCCAACTGACGCAGCCGATGAGATGCGCATTATTGACATTGCCTGCGATAGCATGAGGGTGTCATGGGTGGTAGATCCTCGAGTGTTTACGCGTTTCACTGTGCGATACAATCCCGCTGACCTTCGTGAGAAGCCCGTCGACAAATCGTTGCCTGGACATGCATCTACAGTTGAACTCACGGATCTAAGAGAAAACACAGAATACGTCGTTGTACTTCTCGGCTTAAGACGAGGAAAGCTATCTAACCCACTTACGGCGAAGGTCACAACAGGTATCTAAATATATATTTCGCATCTATTTGCCATTGTTGCTTATTTTAAAAAAAAATACGTAGCTTTATGCACAAAGTAGTTGCGTTGTGTGCCGATCTATCATATTGCTGCGGATGTGCTGGGCTCACTCATTCCCCCCCCCCCCCCCCCCCCCACATCTCATGTCAGAATCTTTATTTATACTGGAGGAATACGATGAGCCATGAAGTGCCATTAAGCTCTTTTCATTGCCACCACCAGGAAGACATCTCTTTAGCTCATTTCATGCTACTCCCTCTCTACCTAGATCAACAATTCCCACCCCAGCCCTCTCCCCCACGCATCTTAAAAGAACGAAGGCCAGACATGATACATGGCAATAGACACTCATGATGCGAGACATTGTCCAGAGTACCCAGGGAATATCACGTAACCGTTATGCAAATCTAAACCTCTCACAAGTTCTCTGTGAGACCTTTATACTATCACTACACAAAAATGTAAATACCACACATCCCCTATTCTGTTGTTACACAGCTAATACACTACGTTTACAATGTACACATTCTAACGCCACATGAGCCATGTGCCAATTACGAAACGCACATTATACTATTGACTAAACAATCTCGTTGACATTCAGTGCACAAATCTTATACTAAAGTCACGTGACTTTCACTCAAGCAACACAAATTATTCTAACACTACACAAATTCAGAATCTTTATACTGCACGAATCGGATGAGCTATAAAGCTCTTTTTCACAGATATACAGTAGGGGCAGGTTCAGAAAGTTACAGCAACAAACATTACAACACACGATAGGAGTGCATTATATAGAAAAGGTAAGGAAATTACTAACACAATTTTTTTTTTACCAGGTAAAGCCCACTGAGCTATTAGCTTCTTTGTCAGAAGCGACCTGGCCACAAATGATAGCTCACCGAAGTGGTTTATCATGTGGAAATATATCGCAGCCAAATAATGTAAATAAACTAAACGAATGTTTCTAAAATTCGTGAACACATCCAAGGGCTGAGCCTCTTAGCCATGTCCTAATTTCGCCTCACCCTCCCCCGCCTTCTCCTCATTACACCACCATTAACATCCTACTTGGTTAAGTCTCGTCCAGCTGTTCCACTTTGGCAACCTATACACCACCAATACCAGGCCATTCGACCACTACGTGATGGTGACGTCGTCACGGCGCCTGTGCCAGGCTGGGTGGTCTCTCCCGTCAATTTCCAGCAAACGGTTGGCGATTCCGTCCCGAGACGCCGCTTTCGGCATCACCCACCATCCCGCATGCCACGTGTCACTACGCCCTGTTTGCCACCTCACGCCAATCCCATCATTGTCGGCATCGTCACAGTCAATGTTATCACCTCCGCGAGCCCACAATCACGGTGTCATACTGCCTCCCTGTCCTTAACACTTGATATATGTAGTTTTTTTTTCCTTTATTTCCTACAGAGTGCAAACAAAAGATTATTACATTGCCTCCAAAGGTTTTGCCTGAAGAACTATCTGGCACAACGGGTTTATACGAGTTACCCGCTTCCATCACGCAACTACGTCCAAGTATAGTCTCCATCGAGTCAACCGAAGGCGTTCCTGTTGTTTCGGCCAATGAGTTGCACATAACGGAAATTACACCCAATAGCGTCAAGGTCTCGTGGGTGGTAGATCCGCACGTCTTTGACCATTTCATTGTGCAATACACGCCAACTGCCAGTGCTGAGAAACCATTGGAGACAACATTACCCGGTCAAGTCTCCATGGTAGATCTGCTAGACTTGACTGAAAATACAGAATACACCATTAAGCTGATCGGTTACAGGCGGAAAACGCCCTCCAAACCTTTGATGGCGCTGGTGACAACAGGTATTTGTTTTATTACTTTTACAGTGCTAAAGATAAACAACACAATTTTACATGAATATAAATCTGATGACATCATTGTATGCATTAACTAATCAACATGACTTATCTTTTGCAGACATAAAAGTGGTGACGTTAATGCCGGATGTGTTAATCGAGCAAATACCAGGCACAACAGCTGTATACATATTACCTGAGACCACCAAATATGTCCCTCCAAAAGAAGTTTCAGTGCGGTCAGAATACGGAGCTCCCACTGATTCAGCCGATGAATTACACATAACGGAAATCACATCGGACAGTATGAAAGTTTCTTGGGTGGTTCATACAGAAACATTCGACCACTTCATTGTACAATTCAAACCCAGTGACAGTCTGGAAAAGCCATTCGATAAAACGATACCCGGTCAAGTTTTTACGGTAGATCTGGTGGACCTCAATGAAGATACAGAATATGTCATTATACTCCTCGGATCTAGAGGTGGGAAATTATCAAGGCCACTTGTAGCTCAAGCTAAAACAGGTATTTGTTACATCACTTGTTCTTTTAAAGAGCTTGTCATATATGAAACTTATTAATACAATTGACATTATCTCAATCCAGTAGAGGAATACAATGCAAGTTCCATTTTCATTCTTGGTTTTAAAAAGACTCAACTGTGTAGGCATGATAGAATTGTATTATGACTTACAGACAAGGCAGTACTTGATTCTACCAAACAGATTAGACGTAATTTCCTCGAAATGTAATTTAATCTGGACACGAAATTTGCATGTGCCAAGTGCACCTTGTGTAATACTTTTGTGACGGATGTGATCCCTGACATGCAATACCCCGGTGTCTACAAACTAAGCTGTGTCTGCAGCAGTAGTTCCATTGGGGAAACTAGGCGACATGTCTCAGACCGTGTTCGTGAACATAAGGCAGATCTGAAACACGGTAGGACCAATACCTCGGCCGTGGCTGATCATTGTTTTAACGCCTTGGGCAGACAGAAAATTTAGTTTTTCCAAGATGAAAGTACTCTGCAAACCCACTGGCTATCAGCAAAGATTCGTTAATGAAGCCATCCAGATATATAAACACAGACACAATTTCAACCGAGAAGATGGGTGCAAACTGAGCAATCATCGCAATGACGTTATTAAACAGTTTAAGTCATAACTATCTGTGATGTTTCCATCCTACCTGCCAATGTTAGCAGTTATTTTCGACTCTCTGAGTTATACTACCAGGTTAAATGTCTTTACATTAACAGGCTAAATGTCTCACTAACACAGCCACCATTGCTCGTTTTCCTCGATGTGGCGGTGGCCCTCGTTTTTTCCTACATTGACATGCTAATCTCTCACAATACAATGGCCACCTCCACAGCCTCGTCGTCGTGCAGGTAGCTCAGCTCTCCGATCTGACATTCATATGCAAATTTCATTTCTAGCCCCGCCCACTTCGCTTATGACCTTTGGGCTACACCCATCTCAAACCTTTATAAAATCCTGCCTCAGCAGCTCTCCCGCTATATTTTTTCACCTGATGAAGATTGCTTGTGTTGCGATATTTTTTTGTATTATTATTTTTCTCTCTACGTGGCTTTACCGAAAGACCCAAAGAATAATAATTGTGTTGTTAATTAAACTAATTGGATGTGCAATACAGTTGCTGCCTTGGCAAAATAAAATACAGGATTGGCCCTCGCATCCATACTGCATAACATTATTGAATTGACATATGAAGAAATGTACGTAAAAAAAATCTACATTTAAATAGTCGCATGAATAAATAATTCAGGATGTGTTCATAACATTAAGAAATGTCTTGAAGAGCCCTACCTGGGCCAAATCCATAAACCGTAATTTATGGACATTAACAATTTTCCCAGGTTATACCATGAAGCTAATTGGTTACATGACATAAAAAAACCCATTGACGCCATTGGTGGAACAGTTTAAAACGTGGGCATGTTAAACACATAAATGTATTATGAAGGAACATGTATTAAAACAATAGATGTGTAAATATGTTTAATTTATTTCATATACTTAGCGGAGACCATATATGACCATCAATAGCTTATCGTGTTTTAAGTTGATTGTTTACAACAACAGTTTAAGTTTACTTGTACGAAACAAATCGATGCACAGATCTGCAAAAAGATGCAAAGACTTGGTCTGGCCAAGTGTATACAGCCTTAAAGACTGTATTAGTGAAAAGAACATCCAATCGAGAGTAAATCAAATTGAAAGAGGGATCATGTTTTATTTCATAATGCTTCAGTTAACTTTTAAATATAACAATGTTTTAATTATCTAAATATAACAATGTAATATTGATGTTTTGTTTAGAAAAAAACAAAGGTTCAACTGGCATTTGTTGTTGTTTACACCAGCAGGAGGTATTGATGACGTTTCAACAACTGAATTAATTGAGACGGCGACGCGTTTACCTGCGAGAGAAATTTTGGTGAAATCGCAGAGTGGAGTTCCCACCGATTCGGCCGATGAATTGCACGTAACTGAAATCACGTCTGAGAGCATGAAGGTGTCGTGGGTGGTAGATCCAAAAGTCTTCGAGCGATTCATTGTGCAATGCAAGCCCATTGACAGCCAAGATAAACCATTAGAAAAAACCTTGCCGGGACACATTTCTACAGTTGATTTTACAGCCCTGATCGATGACACTGAATATATCATCAAGCTCATTGGTTACAGGCGAGGAAAGCCTTCCAAGCCACTGGTGGCTCAAGTTAAAACAGGTACATCTTCATATGTTTTAATATGTTTTCTTCATGATCTAAACAGTCCATATATTTGATAGAGTATGTATTATCCTTACAATTACTTTCATTTTCTTTGCAGAGCCCAAACCAAAATCAACTCCTTTACCAACGGCAGTCATCGATGAGGCCATTACACCAACCGTTGTTGAGTTGCCTGAAACTACCACACACGAACCTTCAAAGGAGGTGTCAGTAACTTCTGTGTCTGGGGTTCCAACTGATTCTGCCAATGAACTTGTCATATCTGACATCACGTCTGAGAGCATGAAGGTGTCGTGGGTGGTAGATCCAAATGTCTTTGAGCGCTTTGTTGTGCAATACAAGCCTGTTGACAGCTCTGAGAAACCACTCGAAAAAACATTACCTGGCAAAGTTTCTACAGTTGATCTTACAGACTTGATCGATGATACTGAATATATCATCAAGCTCATTGGTTTCAGACGAGGAAAGCCTTCCAAGCCACTGGTGGCTCAAGTTAAAACAGGTACATCTTCATATGTTGTAATATATTTTCTTCATTACCTGAACAGTCCATACATTTTGAAAGAGTATGTATTATCCTTACAATTACTTTCATTTACTTTGCAGAGCCTGAACCAAAATCAACTCCTTTACCCACGGCAGTCATCGATGAGGCCATTACACCAACCGTTGTTGAGTTGCCTGGAACTACCACACACGAACCTTCAAAGGAGGTGTCAGTAACTTCTGTGTCTGGGGTTCCAACTGATTCCGCCAATGAACTTGTGATATCTGACATCACGTCTGAGAGCATGAAGGTGTCCTGGGAGGTAGATCCAAATGTCTTTGAGCGCTTTGTTGTGCAATACAAGCCTGCTGACAGCTATGAGAAACCACTTGAAAAAACATTGCCTGGCAAAGTTTCTACAGTTGATCTTACAGACTTGATCGATGATACTGAATATATCATCAAGCTCATTGGTTTCAGACGAGGAAAGCCTTCCAAGCCACTGGTGGCTCAAGTTAAAACAGGTACATCTTCGTATGTTTTCATATTTTTTCCTCGTTACTTCAACATTCCACACGTTTTAAAAGAGTATGTGGGATGCTTACAATTACTTTAATTTACTTTGCAGAGCCCAAACCAAAATCAACTCCTTTACCCACGGCAGTCATCGATGAGGCCATTACACCAACCGTTTTTGAGTTCCCTGGAGCTACCACACACGAACCTTCAAAGGAGGTGTCAGTAACATCTGTGTCTGGGGTTCCAACTGATTCCGCGAATGAACTTGTCATTTCTGACATCACGTCTGAGAGCATGAAGGTGTCGTGGGTGGTAGATCCAAAAGTCTTCGAGCGATTCATTGTGCAATGCAAGCTAATTGACAGCCAAGAGAAACCATTAGAAAAAACATTGCCTGGACACATTTCTACAGTTGATTTTACAGCCCTGATCGATGACACTGAATATATCATCAAGCTCATTGGTTACAGGCGAGGAAAGCCTTCCAAGCCACTGGTGGCTCAAGTTAAAACAGGTACATCTTCATATGTTTTAATATATTTTCTTCATTACTTCAACATTCTACACGTTTTAAAAGAGTAGGTGGGATGCTTACAATTACTTTCATTTTCTTTGCAGAGCCCAAACTAAAATCAACTCCTTTACCCACGGCAGTCATCGATGAGGCCAGTACACCAACCGTTTTTGAGTTCCCTGGAACTACCACACAGGAACCTTCAAAGGAGGTTTCGGTAACATCTGTGTCTGGGGTTCCAACTGATTCCGCCAATGAACTTGTGATATCTGACATCACGTCTGAGAGCATGAAGGTGTCGTGGGTGGTAGATCCAAATGTCTTTGAGCGCTTTGTTGTGCAATACAAGCCTGCTGACAGTTCTGAGAAACCACTCGAAAAAACATTGCCTGGCAAAGTTTCTACAGTTGATCTTACAGACTTGATCGATGATACTGAATATATCATCAAGCTCATTGGTTTCAGACGAGGAAAGCCTTCCAAGCCACTGGTGGCTCAAGTTAAAACAGGTACATCTTCATACGTTGTAATATATTTTCTTCATTACCTAAACAGTCCATACATTTTGAAAGAGTATGTATTATCCTTACAATTACTTTCATTTACTTGGCAGAGCCTGAACCAAAATCAACTCCTTTACCCACGGCAGTCATCTATGAGGCCATTACACCAACCTTTGTTGAGTTGCCTGAAACTACCACACACGAACCTTCAAAGGAGGTGTCAGTAACTTCTGTGTCTGGGGTTCCAACTGATTCTGCAAATGAACTTGTGATATCTGACATCACGTCTGAGAGCATGAAGGTGTCGTGGGAGGTAGATCCAAATGTCTTTGAGCGCTTTGTTGTGCTATACAAGCCTGCTGACAGTTCAGATAAACCACTTGAAAAATCATTGCCTGGCAAAGATTCTACAGTTGATCTTACAGACTTGATCGATGATACTGAATATATCATCAAGCTCATTGGCTTCAGACAAGGAAAGCCTTCCAAGCCACTGGTGGCTCAAGTTAAAACAGGTACATCTTCATATGTTGTAATATATTTTCTTCATTTCCTAAACAGTCCATACATTTTGAAAGAGTATGTATTATCCTTACAATAACTTTCATTTACTTTGCAGAGCCTGAACCAAAATCAACTCCTTTACCCACGGCAGTCATCTATGAGGCCATTACACCAACCGTTGTTGAGTTGCCTGGAACTACCACACACGAACCTTCAAAGGAGGTTTCGGTATCATCTGTGTCTGGGGTTCCAACTGATTCCGCCAATGAACTTGTGATATCTGACATCACGTCTGAGAGCATGAAGGTGTCGTGGGTGGTAGATCCAAATGTCTTTGAGCGCTTTGTTGTGCAATACAAGCCTGCTGACAGTTCTGAGAAACCACTCGAAAAAACATTGCCTGGCAAAGTTTCTACAGTTGATCTTACAGACTTGATCGATGATACTGAATATATCATCAAGCTCATTGGTTTCAGACGAGGAAAGCCTTCCAAGCCACTGGTGGCTCAAGTTAAAACAGGTACATCTTCGTATGTTTTCAGATTTTTTCTGCGTTACTTCAACATTCCACACGTTTTAAAAGAGTATGTGGGATGCTTACAATTACTTTAATTTACTTTGCAGAGCCCAAACCAAAATCAACTCCTTTACCCACGACAGTCATCGATGAGGCCATTACACCAACCGTTTTTGAGTTCCCTGGAGCTACCACACACGAACCTTCAAAGGAGGTGTCAGTAACATCTGTGTCTGGGGTTCCAACTGATTCCGCCAATGAACTTGTCATTTCTGACATCACGTCTGAGAGCATGAAGGTGTCGTGGGTGGTAGATCCAAAAGTCTTCGAGCGATTCATTGTGCAATGCAAGCCCATTGACAGCCAAGAGAAACCATTAGAAAAAACATTGCCTGGACACATTTCTACAGTTGATTTTACAGCCCTGATCGATGACACTGAATATATCATCAAGCTCATTGGTTACAGGCGAGGAAAGCCTTCCAAGCCACTGGTGGCTCAAGTTAAAACAGGTACATCTTCATATGTTTTAATATATTTTCTTCGTTACTTCAACATTCCACACCTTTTAAAAGAGTATGTGGGATGCTTACAATTACTTTCATTTTCTTTGCAGTGCCCAAACCAAAATCAACTCCTTTACCCACGGCAGTCATCGATGAGGCCAGTACACCAACCGTTTTTGAGTTCCCTGGAACTACCACACACGAACCTTCAAAGGAGGTTTCGGTAACATCTGCGTCTGGGGTTCCAACTGATTCCGCCAATGAACTTGTGATATCTGACATTACGTCTGAGAGCATGAAGGTGTCGTGGGTGGTAGATCCAAATGTCTTTGAGCGCTTTGTTGTGCAATACAAGCCTGCTGACAGTTCTGAGAAACCACTCGAAAAAACATTGCCTGGCAAAGTTTCTACAGTTGATCTTACAGACTTGATCGATGATACTGAATATATCATCAAGCTCATTGGTTTCAGACGAGGAAAGCCTTCCAAGCCACTGGTGGCTCAAGTTAAAACAGGTACATCTTCATACGTTGTAATATATTTTCTTCATTACCTAAAGAGTCCATACATTTTGAAAGAGTATGTATTATCCTTACAATTACTTTCATTTACTTGGCAGAGCCTGAACCAAAATCAACTCCTTTACCCACGGCAGTCATCTATGAGGCCATTACACCAACCTTTGTTGAGTTGCCTGAAACTACCACACACGAACCTTCAAAGGAGGTGTCAGTAACTTCTGTGTCTGGGGTTCCAACTGATTCTGCAAATGAACTTGTGATATCTGACATCACGTCTGAGAGCATGAAGGTGTCGTGGGAGGTAGATCCAAATGTCTTTGAGCGCTTTGTTGTGCTATACAAGCCTGCTGACAGTTCAGATAAACCACTTGAAAAATCATTGCCTGGCAAAGATTCTACAGTTGATCTTACAGACTTGATCGATGATACTGAATATATCATCAAGCTCATTGGCTTCAGACGAGGAAAGCCTTCCAAGCCACTGGTGGCTCAAGTTAAAACAGGTACATCTTCATATGTTGTAATATATTTTCTTCATTTCCTAAACAGTCCATACATTTTGAAAGAGTATGTATTATCCTTACAATAACTTTCATTTACTTTGCAGAGCCTGAACCAAAATCAACTCCTTTACCCACGGCAGTCATCTATGAGGCCATTACACCAACCGTTGTTGAGTTGCCTGGAACTACCACACACGAACCTTCAAAGGAGGTTTCGGTATCATCTGTGTCTGGGGTTCCAACTGATTCCGCCAATGAACTTGTGATATCTGACATCACGTCTGAGAGCATGAAGGTGTCGTGGGTGGTAGATCCAAATGTCTTTGAGCGCTTTGTTGTGCAATACAAGCCTGCTGACAGTTCTGAGAAACCACTCGAAAAAACATTGCCTGGCAAAGTTTCTACAGTTGATCTTACAGACTTGATCGATGATACTGAATATATCATCAAGCTCATTGGTTTCAGACGAGGAAAGCCTTCCAAGCCACTGGTGGCTCAAGTTAAAACAGGTACATCTTCGTATGTTTTCATACTTTTTTCTTCGTTACTTCAATATTCCACACGTTTTAAAAGAGTATGTGGGATGCTTACAATTACTTTAATTTACTTTGCAGAGCCCAAACCAAAATCAACTCCTTTACCCACGGCAGTCATCGATGAGGCCATTACACCAACCGTTTTTGAGTTCCCTGGAGCTACCACACACGAACCTTCAAAGGAGGTGTCAGTAACATCTGTGTCTGGGGTTCCAACTGATTCCGCCAATGAACTTGTCATTTCTGACATCACGTCTGAGAGCATGAAGGTGTCGTGGGAGGTAGATCCAAATGTCTTTGAGCGCTTTGTTGTGCAATACAAGCCTGCTGACAGTTCTGAGAAACCACTTGAAAAAACATTACCTGGCAAAGTTTCTACAGTTGATCTTACAGACTTGATCGATGATACTGAATATATCATCAAGCTAATTGGTTTCAGACGAGGAAAGCCTTCCAAACCACTGGTGGCTCAAGTTAAAACAGGTACATCTTCATATGTTTTCATATATTTTCTTCATGACCTAAACAGTCCATATATTTGACAGAGTATGTATTATCCTTACAATTACTTTCATTTACTTTGCAGAGCCCAAACCAAAATCAACTCCTTTACCCACGGCAGTCATCGGTGAGGCCAGTACACCAACCGTTTTTGAGTTCCCTGGAACTACCACACACGAACCTTCAAAGGAGGTTTCGGTATCATCTGTGTCTGGGGTTCCAACTGATTCCGCCAATGAACTTGTGATATCTGACATCACGTCTGAGAGCATGAAGGTGTCGTGGGTGGTAGATCCAAATGTCTTTGAGCGCTTTGTTGTGCAATACAAGCCTGCTGACAGTTCTGATAAACCACTTGAAAAAACATTACCTGGAAAAGTTTCTACAGTTGATCTTACAGACTTGATCGATGATACTGAATATATCATCAAGCTCATTGGTTTCAGACGAGGAAAGCCTTCCAAGCCTCTGGTGGCTCAAGTTAAAACAGGTACATCTTCGTATGTTTTCATATTTTTTCTTCGTTACTTCAACATTCCACACGTTTTAAAAGAGTATGTGGGATGCTTACAATTACTTTAATTTACTTTGCAGAGCCCAAACCAAAATCAACTTCTTTACCCACGGCAGTCATCGATGAGGCCATTACACCAACCGTTTTTGAGTCCTTTGTAGCTACCACACACGAACCTTCAAAGGAGGTGTCAGTAACATCTGTGTCTGGGGTTCCAACTGATTCCGCGAATGAACTTGTCATTTCTGACATCACGTCTGAGAGCATGAAGGTGTCGTGGGTGGTAGATCCAAAAGTCTTTGAGCGATTCATTGTGCAATGCAAGCCCATTGACAGCCAAGAGAAACCATTAGAAAAAACATTGCCTGGACACATTTCTACAGTTGATTTTACAGCCCTGATCGATGACACTGAATATATCATCAAGCTCATTGGTTACAGGCGAGGAAAGCCTTCCAAGCCACTGGTGGCTCAAGTTAAAACAGGTACATCTTCATATGTTTTGATATATTTTCTTCGCTACTTCAACATTCCACACGTTTTAAAAGAGTATGTGGGATGCTTACAATTACTTTCATTTTCTTTGCAGTGCCCAAACCAAAATCAACTCCTTTACCCACGGCAGTCATCGATGAGGCCAGTACACCAACCGTTTTTGAGTTCCCTGGAACTACCACACACGAACCTTCAAAGGAGGTTTCGGTAACATCTGTGTCTGGGGTTCCAACTGATTCCGCCAATGAACTTGTGATATCTGACATTACGTCTGAGAGCATGAAGGTGTCGTGGGTGGTAGATCCAAATGTCTTTGAGCGCTTTGTTGTGCAATACAAGCCTGCTGACAGTTCTGAGAAACTACTCGAAAAAACATTGCCTGGCAAAGTTTCTACAGTTGATCTTACAGACTTGATCGATGATACTGAATATATCATCAAGCTCATTGGTTTCAGACGAGGAAAGCCTTCCAAGCCACTGGTGGCTCAAGTTAAAACAGGTACATCTTCATACGTTGTAATATATTTTCTTCATTACCTAAACAGTCCATACATTTTGAAAGAGTATGTATTATCCTTACAATTACTTTCATTTACTTGGCAGAGCCTGAACCAAAATCAACTCCTTTACCCACGGCAGTCATCTATGAGGCCATTACACCAACCTTTGTTGAGTTGCCTGAAACTACCACACACGAACCTTCAAAGGAGGTGTCAGTAACTTCTGTGTCTGGGGTTCCAACTGATTCTGCAAATGAACTTGTGATATCTGACATCACGTCTGAGAGCATGAAGGTGTCGTGGGAGGTAGATCCAAATGTCTTTGAGCGCTTTGTTGTGCTATACAAGCCTGCTGACAGTTCAGATAAACCACTTGAAAAATCATTGCCTGGCAAAGATTCTACAGTTGATCTTACAGACTTGATCGATGATACTGAATATATCATCAAGCTCATTGGCTTCAGACGAGGAAAGCCTTCCAAGCCACTGGTGGCTCAAGTTAAAACAGGTACATCTTCATATGTTGTAATATATTTTCTTCATTTCCTAAACAGTCCATACATTTTGAAAGAGTATGTATTATCCTTACAATAAATTTCATTTACTTTACAGAGCCTGAACCAAAATCAACTCCTTTACCCACGGCAGTCATCTATGAGGCCATTACACCAACCGTTGTTGAGTTGCCTGGAACTACCACACACGAACCTTCAAAGGAGGTTTCGGTATCATCTGTGTCTGGGGTTCCAACTGATTCCGCCAATGAACTTGTGATATCTGACATCACGTCTGAGAGCATGAAGGTGTCGTGGGTGGTAGATCCAAATGTCTTTGAGCGCTTTGTTGTGCAATACAAGCCTGCTGACAGTTCTGAGAAACCACTCGAAAAAACATTGCCTGGCAAAGTTTCTACAGTTGATCTTACAGACTTGATCGATGATACTGAATATATCATCAAGCTCATTGGTTTCAGACGAGGAAAGCCTTCCAAGCCACTGGTGGCTCAAGTTAAAACAGGTACATCTTCGTA
The DNA here is from genome assembly GCF_048934315.1 of Petromyzon marinus. Lineage (NCBI taxonomy): Eukaryota > Metazoa > Chordata > Hyperoartia > Petromyzontiformes > Petromyzontidae > Petromyzon > Petromyzon marinus. The sequence continues at coordinate 6,266,598 of NC_133716.1, read as the reverse complement.
TGTTTTCATACTTTTTTCTTCGTTACTTCAATATTCCACACGTTTTAAAAGAGTATGTGGGATGCTTACAATTACTTTAATTTACTTTGCAGAGCCCAAACAAAAATCAACTCCTTTACCCACGGCAGTCATCGATGAGGCCATTACACCAACCGTTTTTGAGTTCCCTGGAGCTACCACACACGAACCTTCAAAGGAGGTGTCAGTAACATCTGTGTCTGGGGTTCCAACTGATTCCGCCAATGAACTTGTCATTTCTGACATCACGTCTGAGAGCATGAAGGTGTCGTGGGAGGTAGATCCAAATGTCTTTGAGCGCTTTGTTGTGCAATACAAGCCTGCTGACAGTTCTGAGAAACCACTTGAAAAAACATTACCTGGCAAAGTTTCTACAGTTGATCTTACAGACTTGATCGATGATACTGAATATATCATTAAGCTAATTGGTTTCAGACGAGGAAAGCCTTCCAAACCACTGGTGGCTCAAGTTAAAACAGGTACATCTTCATATGTTTTCATATATTTTCTTCATGACCTAAACAGTCCATATATTTGACAGAGTATGTATTATCCTTACAATTACTTTCATTTACTTTGCAGAGCCCAAACCAAAATCAACTCCTTTACCCACGGCAGTCATCGGTGAGGCCAGTACACCAACCGTTTTTGAGTTCCCTGGAACTACCACACACGAACCTTCAAAGGAGGTTTCAGTAACATCTGTGTCTGGGGTTCCAACTGATTCTGCCAATGAACTTGTGATATCTGACATCACGTCTGAGAGCATGAAGGTGTCGTGGGTGGTAGATCCAAATGTCTTTGAGCGCTTTGTTGTGCAATACAAGCCTGCTGACAGTTCTGAGAAACCACTTGAAAAAACATTGCCTGGCAAAGTTTCTACAGTTGATCTTACAGACTTGATCGATGATACGGAATATATCATCAAGCTCATTGGTTTCAGACGAGGAAAGCCTTCCAAGCCACTGGTGGCTCAAGTTAAAACAGGTACATCTTCATATGTTGTAATATATTTTCTTCATTACCTAAACAGTCCATACATTTTGAAAGAGTATGTATTATCCTTACAATTACTTTCATTTACTTTGCAGAGCCTGAACCAAAATCAACTCCTTTACCCACGGCAGTCATCTATGAGGCCATTACACCAACCGTTGTTGAGTTGCCTGAAACTACCACACATGAACCTTCAAAGCAGGTGTCAGTAACTTCTGTGTCTGGAGTTCCAACTGATTCTGCCAATGAACTTGTGATATCTGACATCACGTCTGAGAGCATGAAGGTGTCGTGGGAGGTAGATCCAAATGTCTTTGAGCACTTTGTTGTGCAATACAAGCCTGCTGACAGTTCTGATAAACCACTCGAAAATAAATTGCCTGGCAAAGTTTCCACAGTTGATCTTACAGACTTGATCGATGATACTGAATATATCATCAAGCTCATTGGTTACAGGCGAGGAAAGCCTTCCAAGCCACTGGTGGCTCAAGTTAAAACAGGTACATCTTCATATGTTTTAATATGTTTTCTTAATGACCTAAACAGTCCGAATATTTGACTGAGTATGTATTATCCTTACAATTACTTTAATTTACTTTGCAGAGCCCAAACCAAAATCAACTCCTTTACCCACGGCAGTCATCGATGAGGCCATTACACCAACCGTTTTTGAGTTCCCTGGAGCTACCACACACGAACCTTCAAAGGAGGTGTCAGTAACATCTGTGTCTGGGGTTCCAACTGATTCCGCCAATGAACTTGTCATTTCTGACATCACGTCTGAGAGCATGAAGGTGTCGTGGGTGGTAGATCCAAAAGTCTTTGAGCGATTCATTGTGCAATGCAAACCCATTGACAGCCAAGATAAACCATTAGAAAAGACATTGCCTGGACACATTTCTACAGTTGATTTTACAGCCCTGATCGATGACACTGAATATATCATCAAGCTCATTGGTTACAGGCGAGGAAAGCCTTCCAAGCCACTGGTGGCTCAAGTTAAAACAGGTACATCTTCATATGTTTTAATATATTTTCTTCGTTACTTCAACATTCCACACGTTTTAAAAGAGTATGTGGGATGCTTACAATTACTTTCATTTTCTTTGCAGAGCCCAAACCAAAATCAACTCCTTTACCCACGGCAGTCATCGATGAGGCCAGTACACCAACCGTTTTTGAGTTCCCTGGAACTACCACACACGAACCTTCAAAGGAGGTTTCGGTAACATCTGTGTCTGGGGTTCCAACTGATTCCGCCAATGAACTTGTGATATCTGACATCACGTCTGAGAGCATGAAGGTGTCGTGGGTGGTAGATCCAAATGTCTTTGAGCGCTTTGTTGTGCAATTCAAGCCTGCTGACAGTTCTGATAAACCACTTGAAAAAACATTACCTGGCAAAGTTTCTACAGTTGATCTTACAGACTTGATCGATGATACTGAATATATAATCAAGCTCATTGGTTTCAGACGAGGAAAGCCTTCCAAGCCACTGGTGGCTCAAGTTAAAACAGGTACATCTTCGTATGTTTTCATATATTTTCTTCGTTACTTCAACATTCCACACATTTTCAAAGAGTATGTGGGATGCTTACAATTTCTTTCATTTACTTTGCAGAGCCCAAACCAAAATCAACTCCTTTACCCACGGCAGTCATCGATGAGGCCAGTACACCAACCGTTGTTGAGTTGCCTGAAACTACCACACACGAACCTTCAAAGGAGGTGTCAGTAACTTCTGTGTCTGGGGTTCCAACTGATTCTGCCAATGAACTTGTGATATCTGACATCACGTCTGAGAGCATGAAGGTGTCGTGGGAGGTAGATGCAAATGTCTTTGAGCACTTTGTTGTGCAATACAAGCCTGCTGACAGTTCTGATAAACCACTCGAAAATAAATTGCCTGGCAAAGTTTACACAGTTGATCTTACAGACTTGATCGATGATACTGAATATATCATCAAGCTCATTGGTTTCAGACGAGGAAAGCCTTCCAAGCCACTGGTGGCTCAAGTTAAAACAGGTACATCTTCATATGTTTTAATATGTTTTCTTAATGACCTAAACAGTCCGAATATTTGACTGAGTATGTATTATCCTTACAATTACTTTAATTTACTTTGCAGAGCCCAAACCAAAATCAACTCCATTATCCACGGAAGTCATCGATGAGGCCATTACACCAACCGTTTTTGAGTTCCCTGGAGCTACCACACACGAACCTTATAAGGAGGTGTCAGTAACATCTGTGTCTGGAGTTCCAACTGATTCCGCCAATGAACTTGTCATTTCTGACATCACGTCTGAGAGCATGAAGGTGTCGTGGGTGGTAGATCCAAAAGTCTTTGAGCGCTTTGTTGTGCAATACAAGCCTGCTGACAGTTCTGAGAAACCACTCGAAATACCATTGCCTGGCAAAGTTTCTACAGTTGATCTTACAGACTTGATCGATGATACTGAATATATCATCAAGCTCATTGGTTTCAGACGAGGAAAGCCTTCCAAGCCACTGGTGGCTCAAGTTAAAACAGGTACATCTTCATATGTTGTAATATATTTTCTTCATTACCTAAACAGTCCATACATTTTGAAAGAGTATGTATTATCCTTACAATTACTTTCATTTACTTTGCAGAGCCTGAACCAAAATCAACTCCTTTACCCACGGCAGTCATCTATGAGGCCATTACACCAACCGTTGTTGAGTTGCCTGAAACTACCACACACGAACCTTCAAAGCAGGTGTCAGTAACTTCTGTGTCTGGAGTTCCAACTGATTCTGCCAATGAACTTGTGATATCTGACATCACGTCTGAGAGCATGAAGGTGTCGTGGGAGGTAGATCCAAATGTCTTTGAGCACTTTGTTGTGCAATACAAGCCTGCTGACAGTTCTGATAAACCACTCGAAAATAAATTGCCTGGCAAAGTTTCCACAGTTGATCTTACAGACTTGATCGATGATACTGAATATATCATCAAGCTCATTGGTTACAGGCGAGGAAAGCCTTCCAAGCCACTGGTGGCTCAAGTTAAAACAGGTACATCTTCATATGTTTTAATATGTTTTCTTAATGACCTAAACAGTCCGAATATTTGACTGATTACTTTAATTTACTTTGCAGAGCCCAAACCAAAATCAACTCCTTTACCCACGGCAGTCATCGATGAGGCCATTACACCAACCGTTTTTGAGTTCCCTGGAGCTACCACACACGAACCTTCAAAGGAGGTGTCAGTAACATCTGTGTCTGGGGTTCCAACTGATTCCGCCAATGAACTTGTCATTTCTGACATCACGTCTGAGAGCATGAAGGTGTCGTGGGTGGTAGATCCAAAAGTCTTTGAGCGATTCATTGTGCAATGCAAACCCATTGACAGCCAAGATAAACCATTAGAAAAGACATTGCCTGGACACATTTCTACAGTTGATTTTACAGCCCTGATCGATGACACTGAATATATCATCAAGCTCATTGGTTACAGGCGAGGAAAGCCTTCCAAGCCACTGGTGGCTCAAGTTAAAACAGGTACATCTTCATATGTTTTAATATATTTTCTTCGTTACTTCAACATTCCACACGTTTTAAAAGAGTATGTGGGATGCTTACAATTACTTTCATTTTCTTTGCAGAGCCCAAACCAAAATCAACTCCTTTACCCACGGCAGTCATCGATGAGGCCAGTACACCAACCGTTTTTGAGTTCCCTGGAACTACCACACACGAACCTTCAAAGGAGGTTTCGGTAACATCTGTGTCTGGGGTTCCAACTGATTCCGCCAATGAACTTGTGATATCTGACATCACGTCTGAGAGCATGAAGGTGTCGTGGGTGGTAGATCCAAATGTCTTTGAGCGCTTTGTTGTGCAATTCAAGCCTGCTGACAGTTCTGATAAACCACTTGAAAAAACATTACCTGGCAAAGTTTCTACAGTTGATCTTACAGACTTGATCGATGATACTGAATATATAATCAAGCTCATTGGTTTCAGACGAGGAAAGCCTTCCAAGCCACTGGTGGCTCAAGTTAAAACAGGTACATCTTCGTATGTTTTCATATATTTTCTTCGTTACTTCAACATTCCACACATTTTCAAAGAGTATGTGGGATGCTTACAATTACTTTCATTTACTTTGCAGAGCCCAAACCAAAATCAACTCCTTTACCCACGGCAGTCATCGATGAGGCCAGTACACCAACCGTTGTTGAGTTGCCTGAAACTACCACACACGAACCTTCAAAGGAGGTGTCAGTAACTTCTGTGTCTGGGGTTCCAACTGATTCTGCCAATGAACTTGTGATATCTGACATCACGTCTGAGAGCATGAAGGTGTCGTGGGAGGTAGATGCAAATGTCTTTGAGCACTTTGTTGTGCAATACAAGCCTGCTGACAGTTCTGATAAACCACTCGAAAATAAATTGCCTGGCAAAGTTTCCACAGTTGATCTTACAGACTTGATCGATGATACTGAATATATCATCAAGCTCATTGGTTTCAGACGAGGAAAGCCTTCCAAGCCACTGGTGGCTCAAGTTAAAACAGGTACATCTTCATATGTTTTAATATGTTTTCTTAATGACCTAAACAGTCCGAATATTTGACTGAGTATGTATTATCCTTACAATTACTTTAATTTACTTTGCAGAGCCCAAACCAAAATCAACTCCATTATCCACGGAAGTCATCGATGAGGCCATTACACCAACCGTTTTTGAGTTCCCTGGAGCTACCACACACGAACCTTATAAGGAGGTGTCAGTAACATCTGTGTCTGGGGTTCCAACTGATTCCGCCAATGAACTTGTCATTTCTGACATCACGTCTGAGAGCATGAAGGTGTCGTGGGTGGTAGATCCAAAAGTCTTTGAGCGCTTTGTTGTGCAATACAAGCCTGCTGACAGTTCTGAGAAACCACTCGAAATACCATTGCCTGGCAAAGTTTCTACAGTTGATATTACAGACTTGATCGATGATACTGAATATATCATCAAGCTCATTGGTTTCAGACGAGGAAAGCCTTCCAAGCCACTGGTGGCTCAAGTTAAAACAGGTACATCTTCATATGTTGTAATATATTTTCTTCATTACCTAAACAGTCCATACATTTTGAAAGAGTATGTATTATCCTTACAATTACTTTCATTTACTTTGCAGAGCCTGAACCAAAATCAACTCCTTTACCCACGGCAGTCATCTATGAGGCCTTTACACCAACCGTTGTTGAGTTGCCTGAAACTACCACACACGAACCTTCAAAGCAGGTGTCAGTAACTTCTGTGTCTGGAGTTCCAACTGATTCTGCCAATGAACTTGTGATATCTGACATCACGTCTGAGAGCATGAAGGTGTCGTGGGAGGTAGATCCAAATGTCTTTGAGCACTTTGTTGTGCAATACAAGCCTGCTGACAGTTCTGATAAACCACTCGAAAATAAATTGCCTGGCAAAGTTTCCACAGTTGATCTTACAGACTTGATCGATGATACTGAATATATCATCAAGCTCATTGGTTACAGGCGAGGAAAGCCTTCCAAGCCACTGGTGGCTCAAGTTAAAACAGGTACATCTTCATATGTTTTAATATGTTTTCTTAATGACCTAAACAGTCCGAATATTTGACTGATTACTTTAATTTACTTTGCAGAGCCCAAACCAAAATCAACTCCTTTACCCACGGCAGTCATCGATGAGGCCATTACACCAACCGTTTTTGAGTTCCCTGGAGCTACCACACACGAACCTTCAAAGGAGGTGTCAGTAACATCTGTGTCTGGGGTTCCAACTGATTCTGCCAATGAACTTGTCATTTCTGACATCACGTCTGAGAGCATGAAGGTGTCGTGGGTGGTAGATCCAAAAGTCTTTGAGCGATTCATTGTGCAATGCAAACCCATTGACAGCCAAGATAAACCATTAGAAAAGACATTGCCTGGACACATTTCTACAGTTGATTTTACAGCCCTGATCGATGACACTGAATATATCATCAAGCTCATTGGTTACAGGCGAGGAAAGCCTTCCAAGCCACTGGTGGCTCAAGTTAAAACAGGTACATCTTCATATGTTTTAATATATTTTCTTCGTTACTTCAACATTCCACACGTTTTAAAAGAGTATGTGGGATGCTTACAATTACTTTCATTTTCTTTGCAGAGCCCAAACCAAAATCAACTCCTTTACCCACGGCAGTCATCGATGAGGCCAGTACACCAACCGTTTTTGAGTTCCCTGGAACTACCACACACGAACCTTCAAAGGAGGTTTCGGTAACATCTGTGTCTGGGGTTCCAACTGATTCCGCCAATGAACTTGTGATATCTGACATCACGTCTGAGAGCATGAAGGTGTCGTGGGTGGTAGATCCAAATGTCTTTGAGCGCTTTGTTGTGCAATACAAGCCTGCTGTCAGTTCTGAGAAACCACTCGAAAAAACATTGCCTGGCAAAGTTTCTACAGTTGATCTTACAGACTTGATCGATGATACTGAATATATCATCAAGCTCATTGGTTACAGGCGAGGAAAGCCTTCCAAGCCACTGGTGGCTCAAGTTAAAACAGGTACATCTTCATATGTTTTAATATGTTTTCTTAATGACCTAAACAGTCCAAATATTTGACTGAGTATGTATTATCCTTACAATTACTTTAATTTACTTTGCAGAGCCCAAACCAAAATCAACTCCTTTACCCACGGCAGTCATCGATGAGGCCATTACACCAACCGTTTTTGAGTTCCCTGGAGCTACCACACACGAACCTTCAAAGGAGGTGTCAGTAACATCTGTGTCTGGGGTTCCAACTGATTCCGCCAATGAACTTGTCATTTCTGACATCACGTCTGAGAGCATGAAGGTGTCGTGGGTGGTAGATCCAAATGTCTTTGAGCGCTTTGTTGTGCAATACAAGCCTGCTGACAGTTCTGATAAACCACTTGAAAAAACATTACCTGGCAAAGTTTCTACAGTTGATCTTACAGACTTGATCGATGATACTGAATATATCATCAAGCTCATTGGTTTCAGACGAGGAAAGCCTTCCAAGCCACTGGTGGCTCAAGTTAAAACAGGTACATCTTCGTATGTTTTCATACTTTTTTCTTCGTTACTTCAACATTCCACACGTTTTAAAAGAGTATGTGGGATGCTTATAATTACTTTAATTTACTTTGCAGAGCCCAAACCAAAATCATCTCCTTTACCCACGGCAGTCATCGATGAGGCCAGTACACCAACCGTTGTTGAGTTGCCTGAAACTACCACACACGAACCTTCAAAGGAGGTGTCAGTAACTTCTGTGTCTGGGGTTCCAACTGATTCTGCCAATGAACTTGTGATATCTGACATCACGTCTGAGAGCATGAAGGTGTCGTGGGAGGTAGATGCAAATGTCTTTGAGCACTTTGTTGTGCAATACAAGCCTGCTGACAGTTCTGATAAACCACTCGAAAATAAATTGCCTGGCAAAGTTTCCACAGTTGATCTTACAGACTTGATCGATGATACTGAATATGTCATCAAGCTCATTGGTTTCAGACGAGGAAAGCCTTCCAAGCCACTGGTGGCTCAAGTTAAAACAGGTACATCTTCATATGTTTTAATATGTTTTCTTAATGACCTAAACAGTCCGAATATTTGACTGAGTATGTATTATCCTTACAATTACTTTAATTTACTTTGCAGAGCCCAAACCAAAATCAACTCCTTTACCCACGGCAGTCATCGATGAGGCCATTACACCAACCGTTTTTGAGTTCCCTGGAGCTACCACACACGAACCTTCAAAGGAGGTGTCAGTAACATCTGTGTCTGGGGTTCCAACTGATTCCGCCAATGAACTTGTCATTTCTGACATCACGTCTGAGAGCATGAAGGTGTCGTGGGTGGTAGATCCAAAAGTCTTTGAGCGATTCATTGTGCAATGCAAACCCATTGACAGCCAAGATAAACCATTAGAAAAGACATTGCCTGGACACATTTCTACAGTTGATTTTACAGCCCTGATCGATGACACTGAATATATCATCAAGCTCATTGGTTACAGGCGAGGAAAGCCTTCCAAGCCACTGGTGGCTCAAGTTAAAACAGGTACATCTTCATATGTTTTAATATATTTTCTTCGTTACTTCAACATTCCACACGTTTTAAAAGAGTATGTGGGATGCTTACAATTACTTTCATTTTCTTTGCAGAGCCCAAACCAAAATCAACTCCTTTACCCACGGCAGTCATCGATGAGGCCAGTACACCAACCGTTTTTGAGTTCCCTGGAAATACCACACACGAACCTTCAAAGGAGGTTTCGGTAACATCTGTGTCTGGGGTTCCAACTGATTCCGCCAATGAACTTGTGATATCTGACATCACGTCTGAGAGCATGAAGGTGTCGTGGGTGGTAGATCCAAATGTCTTTGAGCGCTTTGTTGTGCAATACAAGCCTGCTGACAGTTCTGATAAACCACTTGAAAAAACATTACCTGGCAAAGTTTCTACAGTTGATCTTACAGACTTGATCGATGATACTGAATATATCATCAAGCTCATTGGTTTCAGACGAGGAAAGCCTTCCAAGCCACTGGTGGCTCAAGTTAAAACAGGTACATCTTTATACGTTGTAATATATTTTCTTCATTACCTAAACAGTCCATACATTTTGAAAGAGTATGTATTATCCTTACAATGACTTTCATTTACTTGGCAGTGCCTGAACCAAAATCAACTCCTTTACCCACGGCAGGCATCTATGAGGCCATTACACCAACCGTTGTTGAGTTGCCTGAAACTACCACACACGAACCTTCAAAGGAGGTGTCAGTAACTTCTGTGTCTGGGGTTCCAACTGATTCTGCCAATGAACTTGTGATATCTGACATCACGTCTGAGAGCATGAAGGTGTCGTGGGTGGTAGATCCAAATGTCTTTGAGCGCTTTGTTGTGCAATGCAAACCCATTGACAGCCAAGACAAACCATTAGAAAAGACATTGCCTGGACACATTTCTACAGTTAATTTTACAGCCCTGATCGATGACACTGAATATATCATCAAGCTCATTGGTTACAGGCGAGGAAAGCCTTCTAAGCCACTGGTTGCTCAAGTTAAAACAGGTACATCTTCATATGTTTTAATATATTTTCTTCGTTACTTCAACATTCCACACGTTTTAAAAGAGTAGGTGGGATGCTTACAATTACTTTCATTTTCTTTGCAGAGGCCAAACCAGAATCAACTCCTTTACCCACGGCAGTCATCGATGAGGCCAGTACACCAACCGTTTTTGAGTTCCCTGGAACTACCACACACGAACCTTCAAAGGAGGTTTCGGTAACATCTGTGTCTGGAGTTCCAACTGATTCCGCCAATGAACTTGTGATATCTGACATCACGTATGAGAGCATGAAGGTGTCGTGGGTGGTAGATCCAAATGTCTTTGAGCACTTTGTTGTGCAATACAAGCCTGCTGACAGTTCTGATAAACCACTCGAAAAAACATTGCCTGGCAAAGTTTCTACAGTTGATCTTACAGACTTGATCGATGATACTGAATATATCATCAAGCTCATTGGTTACAGGCGAGGAAAGCCTTCCAAGCCACTGGTGGCTCAAGTTAAAACAGGTACATCTTCATACGTTGTAATATATTTTCTTCATTACCTAAACAGTCCATACATTTTGAAAGAGTATGTATTATCCTTACAATTACTTTCATTTACTTGGCAGAGCCTGAACCAAAATCAACTCCTTTACCCACGGCAGTCATCCATGAGGCCATTACACCAACCGTTGTTGAGTTGCCTGAAACTACCACACACGAACCTTCAAAAGAGGTGTCAGTAACTTCTGTGTCTGGGGTTCCAACTGATTCTGCCAATGAACTTGTGATATCTGACATCACGTCTGAGAGCATGAAGGTGTCGTGGGAGGTAGATCCAAATGTCTTTGAGCGCTTTGTTGTGCAATACAAGCCTGCTGACAGTTCTGAGAAACCACTTGAAAAATCATTGCCTGGCAAAGTTTCTACAGTTGATCTTACAGACTTGATCGATGATACTGAATATATCATCAAGCTCATTGGTTTCAGACGAGGAAAGCCTTCCAAGCCACTGGTGGCTCAAGTTAAAACAGGTACATCTTCGTATGTTTTCATACTTTTTTCTACGTTACTTCAACATTCCACACGTTTTAAAAGAGTATGTGGGATGCTTACAATTACTTTAATTTACTTTGCAGAGCCCAAACCAAAATCAACTCCTTTACCCACGGCAGTCATCGATGAGGCCATTACACCAACCGTTTTTGAGTTCCATGGAGCTACCACACAAGAACCTTCAAAGGAGGTGTCAGTAACATCTGTGTCTGGGGTTCCAACTGATTCCGCCAATGAACTTGTCATTTCTGACATCACGTCTGAGAGCATGAAGGTGTCGTGGGTGGTAGATCCAAAAGTCTTTGAGCGATTCATTGTGCAATGCAAACCCATTGACAGCCAAGACAAACCATTAGAAAAGACATTGCCTGGACACATTTCTACAGTTGATTTTACAGCCCTGATCGATGACACTGAATATATCATCAAGCTCATTGGTTACAGGCGAGGAAAGCCTTCCAAGCCACTGGTGGCTCAAGTTAAAACAGGTACATCTTCATATGTTTTAATATATATTTTCTTCGTTACTTCAACATTCCACACGTTTTAAAAGAGTATGTGGGATGTTTACAATTACTTTCATTTTCTTTGCAGAGCCCAAACCAAAATCAACTCCTTTACCCACGGCAGTCATCGGTGAGGCCAGTACACCAACCGTTTTTGAGTTCCCTGGAACTACCACACACGAACCTTCAAAGGAGGTTTCAGTAACATCTGTGTCTGGGGTTCCAACTGATTCTGCCAATGAACTTGTGATATCTGACATCACGTCTGAGAGCATGAAGGTGTCGTGGGTCGTAGATCCAAATGTCTTTGAGCGCTTTGTTGTGCAATACAAGCCTGCTGACAGTTCTGATAAACCACTTGAAAAAACATTACCTGGCAAAGTTTCTACAGTTGATCTTACAGACTTGATCGATGATACTGAATATATCATCAAGCTCATTGGTTTCAGACGAGGAAAGCCTTCCAAGCCACTGGTGGCTCAAGTTAAAACAGGTACATCTTCATATGTTTTCATATATTTTCTTCATGACCTAAACAGTCCATATATTTGACAGAGTATGTATTATCCTTACAATTACTTTCATTTACTTTGCAGAGCCCAAACCAAAATCAACTCCTTTACCCACGGCAGTCATCGGTGAGGCCAGTACACCAACCGTTTTTGAGTTCCCTGGAACTACCACACACGAACCTTCAAAGGAGGTTTCAGTAACATCTGTGTCTGGGGTTCCAACTGATTCTGCCAATGAACTTGTGATATCTGACATCACGTCTGAGAGCATGAAGGTGTCGTGGGTCGTAGATCCAAATGTCTTTGAGCGCTTTGTTGTGCAATACAAGCCTGCTGACAGTTCTGAGAAACCACTTGAAAAAACATTGCCTGGCAAAGTTTCTACAGTTAATCTTACAGACTTGATCGATGATACTGAATATATCGTCAAGCTCATTGGTTTCAGACGAGGAAAGCCTTCCAAGCCACTGGTGGCTCAAGTTAAAACAGGTACATCTTCATATGTTGTAATATATTTTCTTCATTACCTAAACAGTCCATACATTTTGAAAGAGTATGTATTATCCTTACAATTACTTTCATTTACTTTGCAGAGCCTGAACCAAAATCAACTCCTTTACCCACGGCAGTCATCTATGAGGCCATTACACCAACCGTTGTTGAGTTGCCTGAAACTACCACACACGAACCTTCAAAGGAGGTGTCAGTAACTTCTGTGTCTGGAGTTCCAACTGATTCTGCCAATGAACTTGTGATATCTGACATCACGTCTGAGAGCATGAAGGTGTCGTGGGAGGTAGATCCAAATGTTTTTGAGCACTTTGTTGTGCAATACAAGCCTGCTGACAGTTCTGATAAACCACTCGAAAAAACATTGCCTGGCAAAGTTTCTACAGTTGATCTTACAGACTTGATCGATGATACTGAATATATCATCAAGCTCATTGGTTACAGACGAGGAAAGCCTTCCAAGCCACTGGTGGCTCAAGTTAAAACAGGTACATCTTCGTATGTTTTCATATTTTTTTCTTCGTTACTTCAACATTCCACACATTTTCAAAGAGTATGTGGGATGCTTACAATTACTTTCATTTTCTTTGCAGATCCCAAACCAAAATCAACTCCTTTACCCACGGCAGTCATCGATGAGGCCAGTACACCAACCGTTTTTGAGTTCCCTGGAACTACCACACACGAACCTTCAAAGGAGGTTTCAGTAACTTCTGTGTCTGGTGTTCCAACTGATTCCGCCAATGTACTTGTGATATCTGACATCACGTGTGAGAGCATGAAGGTGTCGTGGGAGGTAGATCCAAATGTCTTTGAGCGCTTTGTTGTGCAATACAAGCCTGCTGACAGTTCTGATAAACCACTTGAAAAAACATTGCCTGGCAAAGTTTCTACAGTTGATCTTACAGACTTGATCGATGACACTGAATATATCATCAAGCTCATTGGTTTCAGACGAGGAAAGGCTTCCAAGCCACTGGTGGCTCAAGTTAAAACAGGTACATCTTAATATGTTTTAATATATTTTCTTCATGACCTAAACATTCCATATATTTGATAAAGGATATTATTATCCTTACAATTACTTTCATTTACTTTGCAGAGCACAAACCAAAATCAACTCCTTTACCCACGGCAGTCATCGATGAGGCCATTACACCAACAGTTGTTGAGTTACCTGAAACTACCACACACGAACCTTCAAAGGAGGTGTCGGTAACATCTGTGTCTGGGGTTCCAACTGATTCCGCCAATGAACTTGTGATATCTGACATCACGTCTGAGAGCATGAAGGTGTCGTGGGTTGTAGATCCAAAAGTCTTTGAGCGATTCATTGTGCAATGCAAGCCCATTGACAGCCAAGAGAAACCATTAGAAAAAACCTTGCCTGGACACATTTCCACAGTTGATTTTACAGCCCTGATCGATGACACTGAATATATTATTAAGCTCATTGGTTACAGGCGAGGAAAGCCTTCCAAGCCACTGGTTGCTCAAGTTAAGACAGGTACATCTTTACATATTTCAACCTTGTTATCATTATTTGAACATACTACATATTTTAATAAGAACATGTAATATTTGCAATCGTTTTAAGTTACCTTCTAGAGCCAACCGTTGTTGAATCACCTATTCCTGCCTGTTATAAATTATTGTTTTACTGAAGTAGCTTACGTCTATATTTAATCTTTAAAATTAATCAATTTCATTAACATTAATGTTGACACCACTTTTAACTGATTTAGTTACAATCCACCTACAAGCATAAAAGGTTTTAACAGACATGAAAACGGTTTACATCTTGTTCCCATGTGGCCAGGTATAGTAAGTTTAACTTATTTTGTATTTCAGGTTTTTCATAAAATTTTTGTATTTATTTTCACTGAACGATTCAAAATATTTATATGTTATATTTTTTCGCAGGTAAAATATTTCTTACAACGACAGAGGCAGCTGAAATGGCAGAGACACAGACCATCGTTGAATCAACTGATTCGACCACGCATCTGTTTCCAGAGGAAATGTCTGGGACTTCAGCACCTGGCATTCAATTTGATTCATTATATAAGCTAATCATATCTGATGTTGCACCTGATAGACTCAGAGTTTCATGGGTGGTGCATCCAAGTGTTTTTGATTATTTCCTCATAAAAGTTGAGTCTCTGGACAATTCAACAGAACCATATGAACATATGTTTCCTGGACATATCACGACAATTTACCTCACAGATCTGAGAGAAAACACAGAGTATATAATTCAGTTCTCCGGGTCCAGAAATGGAATTCTTTCGAAACCAATAAAAGCAACGGTTATTACAGGTGATAGACCAATTGCACAAGGCAATATATTGAACATTTATTTCGTCACAATTATATAACATTTATGTTCATTTTCCAGTGCTGTATTGTGCATATGAATTAATTAAGTTTGTTTTGCAGCTTTAGGGATATCTACAGAACTGCTTGTCAAAACATCAGAAATACCAAGTGTCATTGAAGTACCTGAAGGCACGACACGTGCTCTTCCAATAGGCATTTCAGTTACCTCAGAGTCTGGGGTTCCAATCGATTCTGCCAATGCTCTTCTCATAACCGACATCACACCCGATAGCATGAAAGTGTCATGGGTGGTAGATCCGAACGTCTTTGACCGCTTTCTTGTGAGATACAAGCCTACTGACAGCTCTGAAACCCCATTAGAAACGTTTCTTGCTGGCCATATCACCTCAATAGATATTTCAGGGTTGACTGAAAACACTGAATATGAAGTCACTCTCTTAGGTTCAAGACTGAAGAAATACTCAAAGCCACTGAAAACAAAGGTTATAACAGGTGATCTTCTTACCTGTACTTTAAATGTATCTTCGGCATTATTTTCTGGAACAAAACAACAATTCCGTTCACGTGCTCCAAAGCTGTATTCTCTTGTTACCAAATCTAAATAGATAGACATATTTTTAGACACGTCTTAATACCTTTGGGTGACAAATAGCACGTGTAATTGCATTCGTCGTAAGAAAGTTACTTTTTCTCATGCAGTTTTTTTCTGAATTGTAATTTCAGTCTTAAATGCAGATAATCTACTAAATTATCTAGCCATACATAACAATGTAATATTTGTATCTACTCAAACATCGTTAACTATTTTACCCCGTTTTAAATGCCTATAGTATAAAAAAAAATCATCAATAAACTTGCAATTTTATTATAATGGTATAATATACATACAACATTCTGGAATTATTTTTTTTGTTTTTGCAGAGCACAAATTGTTGGCAACTGTAACCACCACGGTGTTAGATAAAGGAACAAAAACGCCAACCATCATTGAAACAAGTGGAACTACTATTCACCTACCATCAAGGAATATATCAGTGGCGTCAGTGTCTGGGGTTCCAATTGATTCTGCGGATGAACTTGTCATTTCTGACATCACGCCCATGAGCTTTAAAGTGTCATGGGTGGTAGACCCTGCAATCTTTGATCATTTTGTTTTGGAAGTCCAATCAAAGGATATTTATCTGAAACCATTTAAAGAAACCTTTCCTGGAGATGTCATATCTGTGGCGTTGACAGGCTTAAGAGGAAATACAGAGTATGTTGTTATTCTCATTGGCTCGAGAAAAGGAATATTTTCAAAACCACTGGAAGTTAAAGTTACCACAGGTAAATTATTTCGTCTTCAAATTATGAGTGCATTCATATTTTCAAATTTTATGAAGAAAAATGTGTTCACTAAACGTATAAAATATGAGTATTGTAATCTATTTTCAGATCTGCAAATGGCGATAGCCTCTGAAAAAACATTTGAAGATACACAAAAACCAACTGTAGCAGCTTATGAAATGTCTAGTTCTACAATGCAACTGCCACCAATGAACATTTCGGTCACATCCGTTTTTGGAGTCCCAATTGATTCTGCCAATGAATTAATTATATATGACATCACATCCTACAGCATTAAAGTGCTATGGGTGGTAGATCCAACATTTTTTGACTATTTCCTTGTACAATGCAAGCCGGCTGAGGAGAATAAAATAACATTAGAAAAGATGGTGCCTGGTAATGAATCGACAGTTGAATTCATGAACTTGGAAGACAACACTCAATATATATTACAACTTATTGGTTCCAAAGGAGGAACTGTTTCTAACCCATTAATTGCTACATTTATCACAGGTACTATGTTCTCCCACAAACTATTCCCATTACTAGAATATAACATTTACATTGAATGTTATGTTACCATTGACATTTGCAAAATGTATGAACGTCAAATCAATACTTAAGTCAATTCAAAGGTAACCAAAATAATGTGTATGCTAAATTGTAAAATAATCAAAGGATATATTTTATGCTGCTTTTCTAACATGACCATTTTTAGAAGAGCGGCAAATTTTCAGAGCATTTCCAAAAAATGAAAGTTTAATTTTAAAATATATTTTTCTCAGAATACTTTGGCTATATCTGTAATAGTGCAATCAATATTACAGTTCCTTAAATGAAAATTACTTAATTAAAGTTATTTTAATCACTGAAACTATAATTTGTTCACGTACTTACTTTGTTCACAGATTCGAAAATCGTAACACCCACAAAATTGCATGAGAAAAGCTGTGAAGAAACTGGTACAACCACTGAATTGCCTCAAAAGAAAATTGTGGTGACATCACTATCTGGGGTTCCAATTGATTCTGCAGATGAGCTGATCATATCTGACATCTCGCCCGATAGCTTCAAAGTTTCATGGGTAGTAGACCCTGAAGTCTTTGATGAGTTTATTTTGGAAGTTGAATCTCCAGACTCTACGATTATTCCTCTAAAGGAAACTGTTCCAAGACGTGTTACATCCGTTGTGCTTACAGCTTTGAAAGAAAACACAGATTATGTTGTGAGACTTATTGGCTCCATGAAAGGAAAGTTATCTAAGCCACTGACAGCTAAAGTGACCACAGGTACTGTACTGTTATCTCTCTCTGGTTTGATTGATTGAATGTTTTGTGCTCGTGAGGGATTATGTTCAAAACTAAAAAGTCAAATTTTTTATGAATTGCTTTCACTCTATTTACAGATTCCAAAATCATTATAACTGTAACGCCTACAAAATTGTATGATGAAACATCGAGTTTGCCATATGAAGTAGCTGGCACAACCACTCATATGCCGACAAAGGAGGTCTTGGTGACATCAGTGTCTGGAGTTCCAACTGATTCTGCCGATGAACTTGTAATTTCTGACATCACTACCAATAGCATGCAAGTGTCATGGGTGGTAGATCCAAAAGTCTTTGACCGCTTCATTGTGCAATACAAGCCCACTGACAGCCCTGAAAACCCATTGGAGAAAACTTTACCTGGTCATCTATCAACAGTTGATCTTACAGAATTGACTGAAAATACAGAATACACCATCATGTTGATTGGCTATAGGTGGAAAAAACCCTCTAAGCCACTGGTTGCTCAGGTTACGACAGGTAAATTTACACAATCTTTTCTAATGAATTAAGTAAACATTGTACTGAAAACACATTTTGTTATCAAGCACAATCAGGTTCAATTAGGAGAAACTCGCGTTTGCTTTCTAACCATTAATTTCCAATGTTTCTTTTCCAGAGTCCAAAATTGTACCAACTATTGTTCCCACACTATTTGTTGAAGGAACAGGAACACCAACAATTGTTGAAACACCATTACCTACCACACGCTTACCTAGAAAGGAGGTTTCAGTGACATCAGTGTCTGGAGTTCCAACTGATTCTGCAGATGAACTGGTCATATCTGACATCAAGCCCGATAGCTTTAAAGTTTCATGGGTAGTAGACCCTGAAGTGTTTGATGAGTTTGTTTTGGAAGTTGAATCTCCAGACTCCACAATTATTCCTCTAAAGGAAACTGTTCCTGGAGATATTACATCCGTTGACCTCACAGATTTGAAAGAAAATACGGAATATGTTGTAAGGCTTATTGGCTCCAGAAAAGGAAAGTTGTCCAGGCCCCTGACAGCTAAAGTTACCACAGGTACTGTCCTGTCATTTCTCTGTGGCTTGATTGGCTGAATGTTTTGTGCTCACGGGGGGTTCTGTTCAATAGTACATTTGAAGCTCAATCTCCATTTTTTTATTAATTAATTTCACTTTATTCACAGATTTCAAAATCACTACAACTGTAACGCCTACAAAATTATATTACGAAACATCGAGCTTGCCATATGAAGTAGCTGGCACAACCACTCAAGTGCCTACAAAGGAGGTCGTGGTGACATCAGTGTCTGGAGTTCCAACTGATTCTGCCGATGAACTTGTAATTTCTGACATCACTACCAATAGCATGCAAGTGTCATGGGTGGTAGATCCAAAAGTCTTTGACCACTTCATTGTGCAATACAAGCCCACTGACAGCCCTGAAAAAGCATTGGAGAAAACTTTACCTGGTCATCTATCAACAGTTGACCTTACAGAATTGACTGAAAATACAGAATACACAGTCAAATTGATTGGATACAGAAAGAAAAAGCCCTCTAAGCCACTGGTTGCTCAGGTTACGACAGGTACATTTACACAACTTTTACACTGAACTAAGCAAACATTGTATTGAATACACATTTTGTTTTCATACATAATCAGGTTTTATTACGGGATGCTGGCGTTTGCTTTCTAACCATTAATTTCCAATGTTTCTTTTCCAGAGTTCAAAATTGTACCAACTATTGTACCCACACTATTTGTTGAAGGAACAGGAACACCAACAATTGTTGAAACACCATTACCTACCACACGCTTACCTCCAAAGGAGGTTTCAGTGACATCAGTGTCTGGAGTTCCAACTGATTCTGCAGAGAAGCTGGTCATATCTGACATCACGCCCGATAGCTTTAAAGTTTCATGGGTAGTAGACCCTGAAGACTTTGATGAGTTTATTTTGGAAGTTGAATCACCAGACTCTACAATTATTCCTCTAAAGGAAACTCTTCCTGGAGATATTGTATCCGTTGACCTCACAGATTTGAAAGAAAATACGGAATATGTTGTAAGGCTTATTGGCTCCAGAAAAGGAAAGTTTTCCAGGCCCCTGACAGCTAAAGTTACCACAGGTACGGTGCTGTTATTTCTCTGTGGCTTGATTGGCTGAATGTTTGTGCTGACGGGGGGTTCTGTTCAATACCACATATGAAGCTCAAGCTCCATTTTTTATTAATTAATTTCACTTTATTCACAGATTTCAAAATCATTACAACTGTAACGCCTACAAAATTATATGACGAAACATCGAGTTTGCCATATGAAGTAGCTGCCACAACCACTCAAGTGCCTACAAAGGAGGTCTTGGTGACATCAGTGTCTGGAGTTCCAACTGATTCTGCCGATGAACTTGTAATTTCTGACATCACTACCAATAGCATGATAGTGTCATGGGTGGTAGATCCAAAAGCCTTTGACCGCTTCATTGTACAATACAAGCCGACTGACAGCCCTGAAAACCCATTGGAGAAAACTTTACCTGGTCATCTATCAACAGTTGATCTTACAGAATTGACTGAAAATACAGAATACACCATCATGTTGATTGGCTATAGGTGGAAAAAACCCTCTAAGCCACTGGTTGCGCAGGTTACGACAGGTACATTTACACAATCTTTTACACTGAGTTAAGCAAACATTGTACTGAAAACACATTTTGTTTTCAAACAAAATCAGGTTCAATTAGGAGAAACTCGCGTTTGCTTTCTAACCATTAATTTCCAATATTTCTTTTCCAGAGTCCAAAATTGTACCAACTATTGTTCCCACACTATTTGTTGAAGGAACAGGAACACCAACAATTGTTGAAACACCATTACCTACCACACGCTTACCTCCAAAGGAGGTCTTGGTGACATCAGTGTCTGGAGTTCCAACTGATTCTGCCGATGAACTTGTCATTTCCGACATCACTACCAATAGCATGAAAGTGTCATGGGTGGTCGATCCAAAAGTCTTTGACCGCTTCATTGTGCAATACAAGCCCACTGACAGCCCTGAAAAAGCATTGGAGAAAACTTTACCTGGTCATCTATCAACAGTTGATCTTACAGAATTGACTGAAAATGCAGAATACACAGTCAAATTGACTGGCTACAGAAAGAAAAAGCCCTCTAAGCCACTGGTAGCTCAGGTTACGACAGGTACATGTACACAACTTTTACACTGAATTAAGCAAACATTGTATTGAATACACATTTTTTTTCATACATAATCAGGTTTTCTTACGGGATGCTGCCGTTTGCTTTCTAACCATTAATTTCCAATGTTTCTTTTCCAGAGTCCAAAATTGAACCAACTATTGTTCCAACACTATTTGTTGAAGGAACAGGAACACCAACAATTGTTGAAACACCATTACCTACCACACGCTTACCTAGAAAGGAGGTTTCAGTGACATCAGTGTCTGGAGTTCCAACTGATTCTGCAGATGAACTGGTCATATCTGACATCAAGCCCGATAGCTTTAAAGTTTCATGGGTAGTAGACCCTGAAGTCTTTGATGAGTTTGTTTTGGAAGTTGAATCTCCAGACTCTACAATTATTCCTCTAAAGGAAACTGTTCCTGGAGATATTACATCCGTTGACCTCACAGATTTGAAAGAAAATACGGAATATGTTGTAAGGCTTATTGGCTCCAGAAAAGGAAAGTTGTCCAGGCCCCTGACAGCTAAAGTTACCACAGGTACTGTCCTGTCATTTCTCTGTGGCTTGATTGGCTGAATGTTTTGTGCTCACGGGGGGTTCTGTTCAATAGTACATTTGAAGCTCAATCTCCATTTTTTTATTAATTAATTTCACTTTATTCACAGATTTCAAAATCACTACAACTGTAACTCCTACAAAATTATATTACGAAACATCGAGCTTGCCATATGAAGAAGCTGGCACAACCACTCAAGTGCCTACAAAGGAGGTCGTGGTGACATCAGTGTCTGGAGTTCCAACTGATTCTGCCGATGAACTTGTAATTTCTGACATCACTACCAATAGCATGCAAGTGTCATGGGTGGTAGATCCAAAAGTCTTTGACCACTTCATTGTGCAATACAAGCCCACTGACAGCCCTGAAAAAGCATTGGAGAAAACTTTACCTGGTCATCTATCAACAGTTGACCTTACAGAATTGACTGAAAATACAGAATACACAGTCAAATTGATTGGATACAGAAAGAAAAAGCCCTCTAAGCCACTGGTTGCTCAGGTTACGACAGGTACATTTACACAACTTTTACACTGAATTAAGCAAACATTGTATTGAATACACATTTTGTTTTCATACATAATCAGGTTTTATTACGGGATGCTGGCGTTTGCTTTCTAACCATTAATTTCCAATGTTTCTTTTCCAGAGTTCAAAATTGTACCAACTATTGTACCCACACTATTTGTTGAAGGAACAGGAACACCAACAATTGTTGAAACACCATTACCTACCACACGCTTACCTCCAAAGGAGGTTTCAGTGACATCAGTGTCTGGAGTTCCAACTGATTCTGCAGATAAGCTGGTCATATCTGACATCACGCCCGATAGCTTTAAAGTTTCATGGGTAGTAGACCCTGAAGACTTTGATGAGTTTATTTTGGAAGTTGAATCACCAGACTCTACAATTATTCCTCTAAAGGAAACTCTTCCTGGAGCTATTATATCCGTTGACCTCACAGATTTGAAAGAAAATACGGAATATGTTGTAAGGCTTATTGGCTCCAGAAAAGGAAAGTTTTCCAGGCCCCTAACAGCTAAAGTTACCACAGGTACGGTGCTGTTATTTCTCTGTGGCTTGATTGGCTGAATGTTTGTGCTGACAGGGGGTTCTGTTCAATACCACACATGAAGCTCAAGCTCCATTTTTTTATTAATTAATTTCACTTCATTCACAGATTTCAAAATCATTACAACTGTAACGCCTACAAAATTATATGACGAAACATCGAGTTTGCCATATGAAGTAGCTGCCACAACCACTCAAGTGCCTACAAAGGAGGTCTTGGTGACATCAGTGTCTGGAGTTCCAACTGATTCTGCCGATGAACTTGTAATTTCTGACATCACTACCAATAGCATGATAGTGTCATGGGTGGTAGATCCAAAAGCCTTTGACCGCTTCATTGTACAATACAAGCCGACTGACAGCCCTGAAAACCCATTGGAGAAAACTTTACCTGGTCATCTATCAACAGTTGATCTTACAGAATTGACTGAAAATACAGAATACACCATCATGTTGATTGGCTATAGGTGGAAAAAACCCTCTAAGCCACTGGTTGCTCAGGTTACGACAGGTACATTTACACAATCTTTTACACTGAATTAAGCAAACATTGTACTGAAAACACATTTTGTTTTCAAACAAAATCAGGTTCAATTAGGAGAAACTCGCGTTTGCTTTCTAACCATTAATTTCCAATGTTTCTTTTCCAGAGTCCAAAATTGTACCAACTATTGTTCCCACACTATTTGTTGAAGGAACAGGAACACCAACAATTGTTGAAACACCATTACCTACCACACGCTTACCTCCAAAGGAGGTCTTGGTGACATCAGTGTCTGGAGTTCCAACTGATTCTGCCGATGAACTTGTCATTTCCGACATCACTACCAATAGCATGAAAGTGTCATGGGTGGTCGATCCAAAAGTCTTTGACCGCTTCATTGTGCAATACAAGCCCACTGACAGCCCTGAAAAAGCATTGGAGAAAACTTTACCTGGTCATCTATCAACAGTTGATCTTACAGAATTGACTGAAAATGCAGAATACACAGTCAAATTGACTGGCTACAGAAAGAAAAAGCCCTCTAAGCCACTGGTAGCTCAGGTTACGACAGGTACATGTACACAACTTTTACACTGAATTAAGCAAACATTGTATTGAATACACATTTTGTTTTCATACATAATCAGGTTTTCTTACGGGATGCTGCCGTTTGCTTTCTAACCATTAATTTCCAATGTTTCTTTTCCAGAGTCCAAAATTGTACCAACTATTGTTCCAACACTATTTGTTGAAGGAACAGGAACACCAACAATTGTTGAAACACCATTACCTTCCACACGCTTACCTAGAAAGGAGGTTTCAGTGACATCAGTCTCTGGAGTTCCAACTGATTCTGCAGATGAACTGGTCATATCTGACATCAAGCCCGATAGCTTTAAAGTTTCATGGATAGTAGACCCTGAAGTCTTTGATGAGTTTGTTTTGGAAGTAGAATCTCCAGACTCTACAATTATTCCTCTAAAGGAAACTGTTCCTGGAGATATTACATCCGTTGACCTCACTGATTTGAAAGAAAATACGGAATATGTTGTAAGGCTTATTGGCTCCAGAAAAGGAAAGTTGTCCAGGCCCCTAACAGCTAAAGTTACCACAGGTAACTGTCCTGTTATTTCTCTGTGGCTTGATTGGCTGAATGTTTTGTGCTCACGGGGGGTTCTGTTGAATAGCACATTTGAAGCTCAATCTCCATTTTTTTATTCATTAATTTCACTTTATTCACAGATTTCAAAATCCCTACAACTGTAACGCCTACAAAATTATATGATGATACATCGAGCTTTCCATATGAAGTAGCTGGCACAACCACTCAAGTGCCTACAAAGGAGGTCGTGGTGACATCAGTGTCTGGAGTTCCAACTGATTCTGCCGATGAACTTGTAATTTCTGACATCACTACCAATAGCATGCAAGTGTCATGGGTGGTAGATCCAAAAGTCTTTGACCGCTTCATTGTGCAATACAAGCCCACTGACAGCCCTGAAAAAGCATTGGAGAAAACTTTACCTGGTCATCTATCAACAGTTGATCTTACAGAATTGACTGAAAATACAGAATACACAGTCAAATTGATTGGATACAGAAAGAAAAAGCCCTCAAAGCTACTGGTTGCTCAGGTTACGACAGGTACATTTACACAACTTTTGCACTGAATTAAGCAAACATTGTATTGAATACACATTTTGTTTTCATACATAATCAGGATTTCTTACGGGATGCTGGCGTTTGCTTTCTAACCATTAATTTCCAATGTTTCTTTTCCAGAGTCCAAAATTGTACCAACTATTGTTCCCACACTATTTGTTGAAGGAACAGGAACACCAACAATTGTTGAAACACCATTACCTACCACACGCTTACCTCCAAAGGAGGTTTCAGTGACATCAGTCTCTGGAGTTCCAACTGATTCTGCAGATGAACTGGTCATATCTGACATCAAGCCCGATAGCTTTAAAGTTTCATGGATAGTAGACCCTGACGTCTTTGATGAGTTTGTTTTGGAAGTAGAATCTCCAGACTCTACAATTATTCCTCTAAAGGAAACTGTTCCTGGAGATATTACGTCCGTTGACCTCACAGATTTGAAAGAAAATACAGAATATGTTGTAAGGCTTATTGGCTCCAGAAAAGGAAAGTTGTCCAGGCCCTTGACAGCTAAAGTTACCACAGGTACTGTCCTGTTACTTCTCTGTGGCTTGATTGGCTGAATGTTTTGTGCTCACGGGGGGTTCTGTTCAATAGCACATTTGAAGCTCAATCTCCATTTTTTTATTCATTAATTTCACTTTATTCACAGATTTCAAAATCCCTACAACTGTAACGCCTACAAAATTATTTGATGATACATCGAGCTTTCCATATGAAGTAGCTGGCACAACCACTCAAGTGCCTACAAAGGAGGTCGTGGTGACATCAGTGTCTGGAGTTCCAACTGATTCTGCCGATGAACTTGTAATTTCTGACATCACTACCAATAGCATGCAAGTGTCATGGGTGGTAGATCCAAAAGTCTTTGACCGCTTCATTGTGCAATACAAGCCCACTGACAGCCCTGAAAAAGCATTGGAGAAAACTTTACCTGGTCATCTATCAACAGTTGATCTTACAGAATTGACTGAAAATACAGAATACACAGTCAAATTGATTGGATACAGAAAGAAAAAGCCCTCAAAGCCACTGGTTGCTCAGGTTACGACAGGTACATTTACACAACTTTTGCACTGAATTAAGCAAACATTGTATTGAATACACATTTTGTTTTCATACATAATCAGGATTTCTTACGGGATGCTGGCGTTTGCTTTCTAACCATTAATTTCCAATGTTTCTTTTCCAGAGTCCAAAATTGTACCAACTATTGTTCCCACACTATTTGTTGAAGGAACAGGAACACCAACAATTGTTGAAACACCATTACCTACCACACGCTTACCTCCAAAGGAGGTTTCAGTGACATCAGTCTCTGGAGTTCCAACTGATTCTGCAGATGAACTGGTCATATCTGACATCAAGCCCGATAGCTTTAAAGTTTCATGGATAGTAGACCCTGACGTCTTTGATGAGTTTGTTTTGGAAGTAGAATCTCCAGACTCTACAATTATTCCTCTAAAGGAAACTGTTCCTGGAGATATTACGTCCGTTGACCTCACAGATTTGAAAGAAAATACAGAATATGTTGTAAGGCTTATTGGCTCCAGAAAAGCAAAGTTGTCCAGGCCCTTGACAGCTAAAGTTACCACAGGTACTGTCCTGTTACTTCTCTGTGGCTTGATTGGCTGAATGTTTTGTGCTCACGGGGGGTTCTGTTCAATAGCACATTTGAAGCTCAATCTCCATTTTTTTATTCATTAATTTCACTTTATTCACAGATTTCAAAATCCCTACAACTGTAACGCCTACAAAATTATATGATGATACATCGAGCTTTCCATATGAAGTAGCTGGCACAACCACTCAAGTGCCTACAAAGGAGGTCGTGGTGACATCAGTGTCTGGAGTTCCAACTGATTCTGCCGATGAACTTGTAATTTCTGACATCACTACCAATAGCATGCAAGTGTCATGGGTGGTAGATCCAAAAGTCTTTGACCGCTTCATTGTGCAATACAAGCCCACTGACAGCCCTGAAAAAGCATTGGAGAAAACTTTACCTGGTCATCTATCAACAGTTGATCTTACAGAATTGACTGAAAATACAGAATACACGGTCAAATTGATTGGATACAGAAAGAAAAAGCCCTCAAAGCCACTGGTTGCTCAGGTTATGACAGGTACATTTACACAATTTTTGCACTGAATTAAGCAAACATTGTATTGAATACACATTTTGTTTTCATACATAATCAGGTTTTCTTACGGTATGCTGGCGTTTGCTTTCTAACCATTAATTTCCAATGTTTCTTTTCCAGAGTCCAAAATTGTACCAACTATTGTTCCCACACTATTTGTTGAAGGAACAGGAACACCAACAATTGTTGAAACACCATTACCTACCACACGCTTACCTCCAAAGGAGGTTTCAGTGACATCAGTCTCTGGAGTTCCAACTGATTCTGCAGATGAACTGGTCATATCTGACATCAAGCCCGATAGCTTTAAAGTTTCATGGATAGTAGACCCTGAAGTCTTTGATGAATTTGTTTTGGAAGTAGAATCTCCAGACTCTACAATTATTCCTCTAAAGGAAACTGTTCCTGGAGATATTACGTCCGTTGACCTCACAGATTTGAAAGAAAATACGGAATATGTTGTAAGGCTTATTGGCTCCAGGAAAGGAAAGTTGTCCAGGCCCCTGACAGCTAAAGTTACCACAGGTACTGTCCTGTTACTTCTCTGTGGCTTGATTGGCTGAATGTTTTGTGCTCAGGAGGGGTTCTGTTCAATAGCACATTTGAAGCTCAATCTCCATGTTTTTATTTATTAATTTCACTTTATTCACAGATTTCAAAATCCCTGCAACTGTAACGCCTACAAAATTGTATGACGAAACATCGAGCTTGCCATATGAAGTAGCTGGCACAACCACTCAAGTGCCTACAAAGGAGGTCTTGGTGACATCAGTGTCTGGAGTTCCAACTGATTCTGCGGAAGAACTTGTTATTTCCGACATCACTACCAATAGCATGCAAGTGTCATGGGTGGTAGATCCAAAAGTCTTTGACCGCTTCATTGTGCAATACAAGTCCACTGACAGCCCTGAAAAAGCATTGGAGAAAACTTTACCTGGTCATCTATCAACAGTTGATCTTACAGAATTGACTGAAAATACAGAATACACGGTCAAATTGATTGGATACAGAAAGAAAAAGCCCTCAAAGCCACTGGTTGCTCAGGTTACGACAGGTACATTTACACAACTTTTGCACTGAATTAAGCAAACATTGTATTGAATACACATTTTGTTTTCATACATAATCAGGTTTTCTTACGGGATGCTGGCGTTTGCTTTCTAACCATTAATTTCCAATGTTTCTTTTCCAGAGTCCAAAATTGTACCAACTATTGTTCCCACACTATTTGTTGAAGGAACACCAACAATTGTTGAAACACCATTACCTACCACACGCTTACCTCCAAAGGAGGTTTCAGTGACATCAGTCTCTGGAGTTCCAACTGATTCTGCAGATGAACTGGTCATATCTGACATCAAGCCCGATAGCTTTAAAGTTTCATGGATAGTAGACCCTGAAGTCTTTGATGAGTTTGTTTTGGAAGTAGAATCTCCAGACTCTACAATTATTCCTCTAAAGGAAACTGTTCCTGGAGATATTACGTCCGTTGACCTCACAGATTTGAAAGAAAATACGGAATATGTTGTAAGGCTTATTGGCTCCAGAAAAGGAAAGTTGTCCAGGCCCCTGACAGCTAAAGTTACCACAGGTACTGTCCTGTTACTTCTCTGTGGCTTGATTGGCTGAATGTTTTGTGCTCAGGGGGGGTTCTGTTCAATAGCACATTTCAAGCTCAATCTCCATTTTTTTATTCATTAATTTCACTTTATTCACAGATTTCAAAATCCCTGCAACTGTAACGCCTACAAAATTGTATGACGAAACATCGAGCTTGCCATATGAAGTAGCTGGCACAACCACTCAAGTGCCTACAAAGGAGGTCTTGGTGACATCAGTGTCTGGAGTTCCAACTGATTCTGCGGAAGAACTTGTTATTTCCGACATCACTACCAATAGCATGCAAGTGTCATGGGTGGTAGATCCAAAAGTCTTTGACCGCTTCATTGTGCAATACAAGCCCACTGACAGCCCTGAAAAAGCATTGGAGAAAACTTTACCTGGTCATCTATCAACAGTTGATCTTACAGAATTGACTGAAAATACAGAATACACGGTCAAATTGATTGGATACAGAAAGAAAAAGCCCTCAAAGCCACTGGTTGCTCAGGTTACGACAGGTACATTTACACAACTTTTGCACTGAATTAAGCAAACATTGTATTGAATACACATTTTGTTTTCATACATAATCAGGTTTTCTTACGGTATGCTGGCGTTTGCTTTCTAACCATTAATTTCCAATGTTTCTTTTCCAGAGTCCAAAATTGTACCAACTATTGTTCCCACACTATTTGTTGAAGGAACAGGAACACCAACAATTGTTGAAACACCATTACCTACCACACGCTTACCTCCAAAGGAGGTTTCAGTGACATCAGTCTCTGGAGTTCCAACTGATTCTGCAGATGAACTGGTCATATCTGACATCAAGCCCGATAGCTTTAAAGTTTCATGGATAGTAGACCCTGAAGTCTTTGATGAATTTGTTTTGGAAGTAGAATCTCCAGACTCTACAATTATTCCTCTAAAGGAAACTGTTCCTGGAGATATTACGTCCGTTGACCTCACAGATTTGAAAGAAAATACGGAATATGTTGTAAGGCTTATTGGCTCCAGGAAAGGAAAGTTGTCCAGGCCCCTGACAGCTAAAGTTACCACAGGTACTGTCCTGTTACTTCTCTGTGGCTTGATTGGCTGAATGTTTTGTGCTCAGGAGGGGTTCTGTTCAATAGCACATTTGAAGCTCAATCTCCATTTTTTATTTATTAATTTCACTTTATTCACAGATTTCAAAATCCCTACAACTGTAACGCCTACAAAATTGTATGACGAAACATCGAGCTTGCCATATGAAGTAGCTGGCACAACCACTCAAGTGCCTACAAAGGAGGTCTTGGTGACATCAGTGTCTGGAGTTCCAACTGATTCTGCGGAAGAACTTGTTATTTCCGACATCACTACCAATAGCATGCAAGTGTCATGGGTGGTAGATCCAAAAGTCTTTGACCGCTTCATTGTGCAATACAAGTCCACTGACAGCCCTGAAAAAGCATTGGAGAAAACTTTACCTGGTCATCTATCAACAGTTGATCTTACAGAATTGACTGAAAATACAGAATACACGGTCAAATTGATTGGATACAGAAAGAAAAAGCCCTCAAAGCCACTGGTTGCTCAGGTTACGACAGGTACATTTACACAACTTTTGCACTGAATTAAGCAAACATTGTATTGAATACACATTTTGTTTTCATACATAATCAGGTTTTCTTACGGGATGCTGGCGTTTGCTTTCTAACCATTAATTTCCAATGTTTCTTTTCCAGAGTCCGAAATTGTACCAACTATTGTTCCCACACTATTTGTTGAAGGAACACCAACAATTGTTGAAACACCATTACCTACCACACGCTTACCTCTAAAGGAGGTTTCAGTGACATCAGTCTCTGGAGTTCCAACTGATTCTGCAGATGAACTGGTCATATCTGACATCAAGCCCGATAGCTTTAAAGTTTCATGGATAGTAGACCCTGAAGTCTTTGATGAGTTTGTTTTGGAAGTAGAATCTCCAGACTCTACAATTATTCCTCTAAAGGAAACTGTTCCTGGAGATATTACGTCCGTTGACCTCACAGATTTGAAAGAAAATACGGAATATGTTGTAAGGCTTATTGGCTCCAGAAAAGGAAAGTTGTCCAGGCCCCTGACAGCTAAAGTTACCACAGGTACTGTCCTGTTACTTCTCTGTGGCTTGATTGGCTGAATGTTTTGTGCTCAGGGGGGGTTCTGTTCAATAGCACATTTCAAGCTCAATCTCCATTTTTTTATTCATTAATTTCACTTTATTCACAGATTTCAAAATCCCTGCAACTGTAACGCCTACAAAATTGTATGACGAAACATCGAGCTTGCCATATGAAGTAGCTGGCACAACCACTCAAGTGCCTACAAAGGAGGTCTTGGTGACATCAGTGTCTGGAGTTCCAACTGATTCTGCGGAAGAACTTGTTATTTCCGACATCACTACCAATAGCATGCAAGTGTCATGGGTGGTAGATCCAAAAGTCTTTGACCGCTTCATTGTGCAATACAAGCCCACTGACAGCCCTGAAAAAGCATTAGATAAAACTTTACCTGGTCATCTATCAACAGTTGATCTTACAGAATTGACTGAAAATACAGAATACACGGTCAAATTGATTGGATACAGAAAGAAAAAGCCCTCAAAGCCACTGGTTGCTCAGGTTATGACAGGTACATTTACACAACTTTTGCACTGAATTAAGCAAACATTGTATTGAATACACATTTTGTTTTCATACATAATCAGGTTTTCTTACGGGATGCTGGCGTTTGCTTTCTAACCATTAATTTCCAATGTTCTTTTCCAGAGTCCAAAATTGTACCAACTATTGTTCCCACACTATTTGTTGAAGGAACAGGAACACCAACAATTGTTGAAACACCATTACCTACCACACGCTTATCTCCAAAGGAGGTTTCAGTGACATCAGTCTCTGGAGTTCCAACTGATTCTGCAGATGAACTGGTCATATCTGACATCAAGCCCGATAGCTTTAAAGTTTCATGGATAGTAGACCCTGAAGTCTTTGATGAGTTTGTTTTGGAAGTAGAATCTCCAGACTCTACAATTATTCCTCTAAAGGAAACTGTTCCTGGAGATATTACGTCCGTTGACCTCACAGATTTGAAAGAAAATACGGAATATGTTGTAAGGCTTATTGGCTCCAGGAAAGGAAAGTTGTCCAGGCCCCTGACAGCTAAAGTTACCACAGGTACTGTCCTGTTACTTCTCTGTGGCTTGATTGGCTGAATGTTTTGTGCTCAGGAGGGGTTCTGTTCAATAGCACATTTGAAGCTCAATCTCCATTTTTTTATTTATTAATTTCACTTTATTCACAGATTTCAAAATCCCTACAACTGTAACGCCTACAAAATTGTATGACGAAACATCGAGCTTGCCATATGAAGTAGCTGGCACAACCACTCAAGTGCCTACAAAGGAGGTCTTGGTGACATCAGTGTCTGGAGTTCCAACTGATTCTGCGGAAGAACTTGTTATTTCCGACATCACTACCAATAGCATGCAAGTGTCATGGGTGGTAGATCCAAAAGTCTTTGACCGCTTCATTGTGCAATACAAGTCCACTGACAGCCCTGAAAAAGCATTGGAGAAAACTTTACCTGGTCATCTATCAACAGTTGATCTTACAGAATTGACTGAAAATACAGAATACACGGTCAAATTGATTGGATACAGAAAGAAAAAGCCCTCAAAGCCACTGGTTGCTCAGGTTACGACAGGTACATTTACACAACTTTTGCACTGAATTAAGCAAACATTGTATTGAATACACATTTTGTTTTCATACATAATCAGGTTTTCTTACGGGATGCTGGCGTTTGCTTTCTAACCATTAATTTCCAATGTTTCTTTTCCAGAGTCCGAAATTGTACCAACTATTGTTCCCACACTATTTGTTGAAGGAACACCAACAATTGTTGAAACACCATTACCTACCACACGCTTACCTCTAAAGGAGGTTTCAGTGACATCAGTCTCTGGAGTTCCAACTGATTCTGCAGATGAACTGGTCATATCTGACATCAAGCCCGATAGCTTTAAAGTTTCATGGATAGTAGACCCTGAAGTCTTTGATGAGTTTGTTTTGGAAGTAGAATCTCCAGACTCTACAATTATTCCTCTAAAGGAAACTGTTCCTGGAGATATTACGTCCGTTGACCTCACAGATTTGAAAGAAAATACGGAATATGTTGTA
Source organism: Petromyzon marinus (assembly GCF_048934315.1). NCBI lineage: Eukaryota > Metazoa > Chordata > Hyperoartia > Petromyzontiformes > Petromyzontidae > Petromyzon > Petromyzon marinus. The sequence continues at coordinate 6,234,022 of NC_133716.1, read as the reverse complement.
AGGCTTATTGGCTCCAGAAAAGGAAAGTTGTCCAGGCCCCTGACAGCTAAAGTTACCACAGGTACTGTCCTGTTACTTCTCTGTGGCTTGATTGGCTGAATGTTTTGTGCTCAGGGGGGGTTCTGTTCAATAGCACATTTCAAGCTCAATCTCCATTTTTTTATTCATTAATTTCACTTTATTCACAGATTTCAAAATCCCTGCAACTGTAACGCCTACAAAATTGTATGACGAAACATCGAGCTTGCCATATGAAGTAGCTGGCACAACCACTCAAGTGCCTACAAAGGAGGTCTTGGTGACATCAGTGTCTGGAGTTCCAACTGATTCTGCGGAAGAACTTGTTATTTCCGACATCACTACCAATAGCATGCAAGTGTCATGGGTGGTAGATCCAAAAGTCTTTGACCGCTTCATTGTGCAATACAAGCCCACTGACAGCCCTGAAAAAGCATTGGATAAAACTTTACCTGGTCATCTATCAACAGTTGATCTTACAGAATTGACTGAAAATACAGAATACACGGTCAAATTGATTGGATACAGAAAGAAAAAGCCCTCAAAGCCACTGGTTGCTCAGGTTATGACAGGTACATTTACACAACTTTTGCACTGAATTAAGCAAACATTGTATTGAATACACATTTTGTTTTCATACATAATCAGGTTTTCTTACGGGATGCTGGCGTTTGCTTTCTAACCATTAATTTCCAATGTTCTTTTCCAGAGTCCAAAATTGTACCAACTATTGTTCCCACACTATTTGTTGAAGGAACAGGAACACCAACAATTGTTGAAACACCATTACCTACCACACGCTTATCTCCAAAGGAGGTTTCAGTGACATCAGTCTCTGGAGTTCCAACTGATTCTGCAGATGAACTGGTCATATCTGACATCAAGCCCGATAGCTTTAAAGTTTCATGGATAGTAGACCCTGAAGTCTTTGATGAGTTTGTTTTGGAAGTAGAATCTCCAGACTCTACAATTATTCCTCTAAAGGAAACTGTTCCTGGAGATATTACGTCCGTTGACCTCACAGATTTGAAAGAAAATACGGAATATGTTGTAAGGCTTATTGGCTCCAGAAAAGGAAAGTTGTCCAGGCCCCTGACAGCTAAAGTTACCACAGGTACTGTCCTGTTACTTCTCTGTGGCTTGATTGGCTGAATGTTTTGTGCTCAGGGGGGGTTCTGTTCAATAGCACATTTCAAGCTCAATCTCCATTTTTTTATTCATTAATTTCACTTTATTCACAGATTTCAAAATCCCTACAACTGTAACGCCTACAAAATTGTATGACGAAACATCGAGCTTGCCATATGAAGTAGCTGGCACAACCACTCAAGTGCCTACAAAGGAGGTCTTGGTGACATCAGTGTCTGGAGTTCCAACTGATTCTGCGGAAGAACTTGTTATTTCCGACATCACTACCAATAGCATGCAAGTGTCATGGGTGGTAGATCCAAAAGTCTTTGACCGCTTCATTGTGCAATACAAGCCCACTGACAGCCCTGAAAAAGCATTGGAGAAAACTTTACCTGGTCATCTATCAACAGTTGATCTTACAGAATTGACTGAAAATACAGAATACACGGTCAAATTGATTGGATACAGAAAGAAAAAGCCCTCAAAGCCACTGGTTGCTCAGGTTATGACAGGTACATTTACACAACTTTTGCACTGAATTAAGCAAACATTGTATTGAATACACATTTTGTTTTCATACATAATCAGGTTTTCTTACGGTATGCTGGCGTTTGCTTTCTAACCATTAATTTCCAATGTTTCTTTTCCAGAGTCCAAAATTGTACCAACTATTGTTCCCACACTATTTGTTGAAGGAACAGGAACACCAACAATTGTTGAAACACCATTACCTACCACACGCTTACCTCCAAAGGAGGTTTCAGTGACATCAGTCTCTGGAGTTCCAACTGATTCTGCAGATGAACTGGTCATATCTGACATCAAGCCCAATAGCTTTAAAGTTTCATGGATAGTAGACCCTGACGTCTTTGATGAGTTTGTTTTGGAAGTAGAATCTCCAGACTCTACAATTATTCCTCTAAAGGAAACTGTTCCTGGAGATATTACGTCCGTTGACCTCACAGATTTGAAAGAAAATACGGAATATGTTGTAAGGCTTATTGGCTCCAGAAAAGGAAAGTTGTCCAGGCCCCTGACAGCTAAAGTTACCACAGGTACTGTCCTGTTACTTCTCTGTGGCTTGATTGGCTGAATGTTTTGTGCTCAGGGGGGGTTCTGTTCAATAGCACATTTCAAGCTCAATCTCCATTTTTTTATTCATTAATTTCACTTTATTCACAGATTTCAAAATCCCTACAACTGTAACGCCTACAAAATTGTATGACGAAACATCGAGCTTGCCATATGAAGTAGCTGGCACAACCACTCAAGTGCCTACAAAGGAGGTCTTGGTGACATCAGTGTCTGGAGTTCCAACTGATTCTGCGGAAGAACTTGTTATTTCCGACATCACTACCAATAGCATGCAAGTGTCATGGGTGGTAGATCCAAAAGTCTTTGACCGCTTCATTGTGCAATACAAGCCCACTGACAGCCCTGAAAAAGCATTGGAGAAAACTTTACCTGGTCATCTATCAACAGTTGATCTTACAGAATTGACTGAAAATACAGAATACACGGTCAAATTGATTGGATACAGAAAGAAAAAGCCCTCAAAGCCACTGGTTGCTCAGGTTACGACAGGTACATTTACACAACTTTTGCACTGAATTAAGCAAACATTGTATTGAATACACATTTTGTTTTCATACATAATCAGGTTTTCTTACGGGATGCTGGCGTTTGCTTTCTAACCATTAATTTCCAATGTTTCTTTTCCAGAGTCCAAAATTGTACCAACTATTGTTCCCACACTATTTGTTGAAGGAACAGGAACACCAACAATTGTTGAAACACCATTACCTACCACACGCTTACCTCCAAAGGAGGTTTCAGTGACATCAGTCTCTGGAGTTCCAACTGATTCTGCAGATGAACTGGTCATATCTGACATCAAGCCCGATAGCTTTAAAGTTTCATGGATAGTAGACCCTGAAGTCTTTGATGAGTTTGTTTTGGAAGTAGAATCTCCAGACTCTACAATTATTCCTCTAAAGGAAACTGTTCCTGGAGATATTACGTCCGTTGACCTCACAGATTTGAAAGAAAATACGGAATATGTTGTAAGGCTTATTGGCTCCAGAAAAGGAAAGTTGTCCAGGCCCCTGACAGCTAAAGTTACCACAGGTACTGTCCTGTTACTTCTCTGTGGCTTGATTGGCTGAATGTTTTGTGCTCAGGGGGGGTTCTGTTCAATAGCACATTTCAAGCTCAATCTCCATTTTTTTATTCATTAATTTCACTTTATTCACAGATTTCAAAATCCCTACAACTGTAACGCCTACAAAATTGTATGACGAAACATCGAGCTTGCCATATGAAGTAGCTGGCACAACCACTCAAGTGCCTACAAAGGAGGTCTTGGTGACATCAGTGTCTGGAGTTCCAACTGATTCTGCGGAAGAACTTGTTATTTCCGACATCACTACCAATAGCATGCAAGTGTCATGGGTGGTAGATCCAAAAGTCTTTGACCGCTTCATTGTGCAATACAAGCCCACTGACAGCCCTGAAAAAGCATTGGAGAAAACTTTACCTGGTCATCTATCAACAGTTGATCTTACAGAATTGACTGAAAATACAGAATACACGGTCAAATTGATTGGATACAGAAAGAAAAAGCCCTCAAAGCCACTGGTTGCTCAGGTTATGACAGGTACATTTACACAACTTTTGCACTGAATTAAGCAAACATTGTATTGAATACACATTTTGTTTTCATACATAATCAGGTTTTCTTACGGTATGCTGGCGTTTGCTTTCTAACCATTAATTTCCAATGTTTCTTTTCCAGAGTCCAAAATTGTACCAACTATTGTTCCCACACTATTTGTTGAAGGAACAGGAACACCAACAATTGTTGAAACACCATTACCTACCACACGCTTACCTCCAAAGGAGGTTTCAGTGACATCAGTCTCTGGAGTTCCAACTGATTCTGCAGATGAACTGGTCATATCTGACATCAAGCCCGATAGCTTTAAAGTTTCATGGATAGTAGACCCTGACGTCTTTGATGAGTTTGTTTTGGAAGTAGAATCTCCAGACTCTACAATTATTCCTCTAAAGGAAACTGTTCCTGGAGATATTACGTCCGTTGACCTCACAGATTTGAAAGAAAATACAGAATATGTTGTAAGGCTTATTGGCTCCAGAAAAGGAAAGTTGTCCAGGCCCTTGACAGCTAAAGTTACCACAGGTACTGTCCTGTTACTTCTCTGTGGCTTGATTGGCTGAATGTTTTGTGCTCACGGGGGGTTCTGTTCAATAGCACATTTGAAGCTCAATCTCCATTTTTTTATTCATTAATTTCACTTTATTCACAGATTTCAAAATCCCTACAACTGTAACGCCTACAAAATTGTATGACGAAACATCGAGCTTGCCATATGAAGTAGCTGGCACAACCACTCACGTGCCTACAAAGGAGGTCTTGGTGACATCAGTGTCTGGAGTTCCAACTGATTCTGCGGAAGAACTTGTTATTTCCGACATCACTACCAATAGCATGCAAGTGTCATGGGTGGTAGATCCAAAAGTCTTTGACCGCTTCATTGTGCAATACAAGCCCACTGACAGCCCTGAAAAAGCATTGGAGAAAACTTTACCTGGTCATCTATCAACAGTTGATCTTACAGAATTGACTGAAAATACAGAATACACGGTCAAATTGATTGGATACAGAAAGAAAAAGCCCTCAAAGCCACTGGTTGCTCAGGTTACGACAGGTACATTTACACAACTTTTGCGCTGAATTAAGCAAACATTGTATTGAATACACATTTTGTTTTCATACATAATCAGGTTTTCTTACGGGATGCTGGCGTTTGCTTTCTAACCATTAATTTCCAATGTTTCTTTTCCAGAGTCCAAAATTGTACCAACTATTGTTCCCACACTATTTGTTGAAGGAACAGGAACACCAACAATTGTTGAAACACCATTACCTACCACACGCTTACCTCCAAAGGAGGTTTCAGTGACATCAGTCTCTGGAGTTCCAACTGATTCTGCAGATGAACTGGTCATATCTGACATCAAGCCCGATAGCTTTAAAGTTTCATGGATAGTAGACCCTGAAGTCTTTGATGAATTTGTTTTGGAAGTAGAATCTCCAGACTCTACAATTATTCCTCTAAAGGAAACTGTTCCTGGAGATATTACGTCCGTTGACCTCACAGATTTGAAAGAAAATACGGAATATGTTGTAAGGCTTATTGGCTCCAGAAAAGGAAAGTTGTCCAGGCCCCTGACAGCTAAAGTTACCACAGGTACTGTCCTGTTACTTCTCTGTGGCTTGATTGGCTGAATGTTTTGTGCTCAGGGGGGGTTCTGTTCAATAGCACATTTCAAGCTCAATCTCCATTTTTTTATTCATTAATTTCACTTTATTCACAGATTTCAAAATCCCTACAACTGTAACGCCTACAAAATTGTATGACGAAACATCGAGCTTGCCATATGAAGTAGCTGGCACAACCACTCAAGTGCCTACAAAGGAGGTCTTGGTGACATCAGTGTCTGGAGTTCCAACTGATTCTGCGGAAGAACTTGTTATTTCCGACATCACTACCAATAGCATGCAAGTGTCATGGGTGGTAGATCCAAAAGTCTTTGACCGCTTCATTGTGCAATACAAGCCCACTGACAGCCCTGAAAAAGCATTGGAGAAAACTTTACCTGGTCATCTATCAACAGTTGATCTTACAGAATTGACTGAAAATACAGAATACACGGTCAAATTGATTGGATACAGAAAGAAAAAGCCCTCAAAGCCACTGGTTGCTCAGGTTACGACAGGTACATTTACACAACTTTTGCACTGAATTAAGCAAACATTGTATTGAATACACATTTTGTTTTCATACATAATCAGGTTTTCTTACGGTATGCTGGCGTTTGCTTTCTAACCATTAATTTCCAATGTTTCTTTTCCAGAGTCCAAAATTGTACCAACTATTGTTCCCACACTATTTGTTGAAGGAACAGGAACACCAACAATTGTTGAAACACCATTACCTACCACACGCTTACCTCCAAAGGAGGTTTCAGTGACATCAGTCTCTGGAGTTCCAACTGATTCTGCAGATGAACTGGTCATATCTGACATCAAGCCTGATAGCTTTAAAGTTTCATGGATAGTAGACCCTGACGTCTTTGATGAGTTTGTTTTGGAAGTAGAATCTCCAGACTCTACAATTATTCCTCTAAAGGAAACTGTTCCTGGAGATATTACGTCCGTTGACCTCACAGATTTGAAAGAAAATACAGAATATGTTGTAAGGCTTATTGGCTCCAGAAAAGGAAAGTTGTCCAGGCCCTTGACAGCTAAAGTTACCACAGGTACTGTCCTGTTACTTCTCTGTGGCTTGATTGGCTGAATGTTTTGTGCTCACGGGGGGTTCTGTTCAATAGCACATTTGAAGCTCAATCTCCATTTTTTTATTCATTAATTTCACTTTATTCACAGATTTCAAAATCCCTACAACTGTAACGCCTACAAAATTGTATGACGAAACATCGAGCTTGCCATATGAAGTAGCTGGCACAACCACTCACGTGCCTACAAAGGAGGTCTTGGTGACATCAGTGTCTGGAGTTCCAACTGATTCTGCGGAAGAACTTGTTATTTCCGACATCACTACCAATAGCATGCAAGTGTCATGGGTGGTAGATCCAAAAGTCTTTGACCGCTTCATTGTGCAATACAAGCCCACTGACAGCCCTGAAAAAGCATTGGAGAAAACTTTACCTGGTCATCTATCAACAGTTGATCTTACAGAATTGACTGAAAATACAGAATACACGGTCAAATTGATTGGATACAGAAAGAAAAAGCCCTCAAAGCCACTGGTTGCTCAGGTTATGACAGGTACATTTACACAACTTTTGCACTGAATTAAGCAAACATTGTATTGAATACACATTTTGTTTTCATACATAATCAGGTTTTCTTACGGGATGCTGGCGTTTGCTTTCTAACCATTAATTTCCAATGTTTCTTTTCCAGAGTCCAAAATTGTACCAACTATTGTTCCCACACTATTTGTTGAAGGAACAGGAACACCAACAATTGTTGAAACACCATTACCTACCACACGCTTACCTCCAAAGGAGGTTTCAGTGACATCAGTCTCTGGAGTTCCAACTGATTCTGCAGATGAACTGGTCATATCTGACATCAAGCCCGATAGCTTTAAAGTTTCATGGATAGTAGACCCTGAAGTCTTTGATGAGTTTGTTTTGGAAGTAGAATCTCCAGACTCTACAATTATTCCTCTAAAGGAAACTGTTCCTGGAGATATTACGTCCGTTGACCTCACAGATTTGAAAGAAAATACGGAATATGTTGTAAGGCTTATTGGCTCCAGAAAAGGAAAGTTGTCCAGGCCCCTGACAGCTAACGTTACCACAGGTACTGTCCTGTTACTTCTCTGTGGCTTGATTGGCTGAATGTTTTGTGCTCAGGGGGGGTTCTGTTCAATAGCACATTTCAAGCTCAATCTCCATTTTTTTATTCATTAATTTCACTTTATTCACAGATTTCAAAATCCCTACAACTGTAACGCCTACAAAATTGTATGACGAAACATCGAGCTTGCCATATGAAGTAGCTGGCACAACCACTCAAGTGCCTACAAAGGAGGTCTTGGTGACATCAGTGTCTGGAGTTCCAACTGATTCTGCGGAAGAACTTGTTATTTCCGACATCACTACCAATAGCATGCAAGTGTCATGGGTGGTAGATCCAAAAGTCTTTGACCGCTTCATTGTGCAATACAAGCCCACTGACAGCCCTGAAAAAGCATTGGAGAAAACTTTACCTGGTCATCTATCAACAGTTGATCTTACAGAATTGACTGAAAATACAGAATACACGGTCAAATTGATTGGATACAGAAAGAAAAAGCCCTCAAAGCCACTGGTTGCTCAGGTTACGACAGGTACATTTACACAACTTTTGCACTGAATTATGCAAACATTGTATTGAATACACATTTTGTTTTCATACATAATCAGGTTTTCTTACGGGATGCTGGCGTTTGCTTTCTAACCATTAATTTCCAATGTTTCTTTTCCAGAGTCCAAAATTGTACCAACTATTGTTCCCACACTATTTGTTGAAGGAACAGGAACACCAACAATTGTTGAAACACCATTACCTACCACACGCTTACCTCCAAAGGAGGTTTCAGTGACATCAGTCTCTGGAGTTCCAACTGATTCTGCAGATGAACTGGTCATATCTGACATCAAGCCCGATAGCTTTAAAGTTTCATGGATAGTAGACCCTGAAGTCTTTGATGAGTTTGTTTTGGAAGTAGAATCTCCAGACTCTACAATTATTCCTCTAAAGGAAACTGTTCCTGGAGATATTACGTCCGTTGACCTCACAGATTTGAAAGAAAATACGGAATATGTTGTAAGGCTTATTGGCTCCAGAAAAGGAAAGTTGTCCAGGCCCCTGACAGCTAAAGTTACCACAGGTACTGTCCTGTTACTTCTCTGTGGCTTGATTGGCTGAATGTTTTGTGCTCACGGGGGGTTCTGTTCAATAGCACATTTGAAGCTCAATCTCCATTTTTTTATTCATTAATTTCACTTTATTCACAGATTTCAAAATCCCTACAACTGTAACGCCTACAAAATTATATGATGATACATCGAGCTTGCCATATGAAGTAGCTGGCACAACCACTCAAGTGCCTACAAAGGAGGTCTTGGTGACATCAGTGTCTGGAGTTCCAACTGATTCCGCGGAAGAACTTGTCATTTCCGACATCAATACCAATAGCATGATAGTGTCATGGGTGGTCGATCCAAAAGTCTTTGACCGCTTCATTGTGCAATACAAGCCCACTGACAGCCCTGAAAAAGCATTGGAGAAATCTTTACCTGGTCATCTATCAACAGTTGATCTTACGGAATTGACTGAAAATACAGAATACACAGTCAAATTGACTGGCTACAGAAAGAAAAAGCCCTCTAAGCCACTGGTTGCTCAGGTTACGACAGGTATATTTACACAACTTTTGCACTGAATTAAGCAAACATTGTATTGAATACACATTTTGTTTTCATACATAATCAGGTTTTCTTACGGGATGCTGGCGTTTATTTTCTAACCATTAATTTCCAATGTTTCTTTTCCAGAGTTCAAAATTGCATCAACTATTGTTCCCACACTATTTGTTGAAGGAACACCAACAATTGTTGAAACACCATTACCTACCACACGCTTACCTCCAAAGGAGGTTTCAGTGACATCAGTGTTTGGTGTTCCAACTGATTCTGCAGATAAGCTGGTCATATCTGACATCAAGCCCGATAGCTTTAAAGTTTCATGGGTAGTAGACCCTGAAGTCTTTGATGAATTTGTTTTGGAAGTTGAATCTCCAGACTCTACAATTATTCCTCTAAAGGAAACTGTTCCTGGAGATATTACTTCCGTTGACCTCACTGATTTGAAAGAAAATACGGAATATGTTGTAAGGCTTATTGGCTCCAGAAAGGGAAAGTTGTCCAATTCCCTAACAGCTAAAGTTATCACAGGTACTGTACTGTTATCTCTATGTGGCTAGATTGGATGAATGGTTTTTGCTGACGGCGGGTTCTATTCAATAGCACAATTGAAACTCAAGCTCCGTTTTTTGTTATTAACTAATTTAACTTCTTTCACAGATTCTAAAATCATAACTGTAACGCCTACAAAATTGTATGACGAAACATCGAGCTTGCCATATGAAGTAGCTGGCACAACCACTCAAGTGCCTACAAAGGAGGTCTCGGTGACATCAGTATCTGGAGTTCCAACTGATTCCGCAGAAGAACTTGTCATTTCCGACATCACTACCAATAGCATGATAGTGTCATGGGTGGTCGATCCAAAAATCTTTGACCGCTTTATTGTGCAATACAAGCCCACTGACAGCCCTGAAAAAGCATTGGAGAAAACTTTACCTGGTCATCTATCAACAGTTGATCTTACAGAATTGACTGAAAATACAGAATACACAGTCAAATTGACTGGCTACAGAAAGAAAAAGCCCTCTAAGCCACTGGTTGCTCAGGTTACGACAGGTATATTTACACAACTTTTGCACTGAATTAAGCAAACATTGTATTGAATACACATTTTGTTTTCATACATAATCAGGTTTTATTACGGGATGCTGGTGTTTGCTTTCTAACCATTAATTTCCAATGTTTCTTTTCCAGAGACCAAAATTGTACCAACTATTGTTCCCACACTATTTGTTGAAGGAACAGGAACACCAACAATTGTTGAAACACCATTACCTACCACACGCTTACCTCCAAAGGAGGTTTCAGTGACATCAGTCTCCGGAGTTCCAACTGATTCTGCAGATGAACTGGTCATATCTGACATCAAGCCCAAAAGCTTTAAAGTTTCATGGATAGTAGACCCTGAAGTCTTTGATGAGTTTGTTTTGGAAGTTGAATCTCCAGACTCTACAATTATTCCTCTAAAGGAAACTGTTCCTGGAGATATTACGTCCGTTGACCTCACAGATTTGAAAGAAAATACGGAATATGTTGTAAGGCTTATTGGCTCCAGAAAGGGAAAGTTGTCCAGGCCCCTGACAGCTAAAGTTACCACAGGTACTGTACTGTTATCTCTATGTGGCTAGATTGGATGAATGTTTTTTGCTGACGGTGGGTTCTATTCAATAGCACAATTGACACTCAAGCTCTGTTTTTTTATTAACTAATTTAACTTCTTTCACAGATTCCAAAATCATAACTGTAACGCCTACAAAATTGTATGATGAAACATCGAGCTTGCCATATGAAGAAGCTGGCACAACCACTCAAGTGCCTACAAAGGAGGTCTTGGTGACATCAGTGTCTGGAGTTCCAATTGATTCTGCGGAAGAACTTGTTATTTCTGACATTACTACCAATAGCATGAAAGTGTCATGGGTGGTAGATCCAAAAGTCTTTGACCGCTTCATTGTGCAATACAAGCCCACTGACAGCCCTGAAAAAGCATTGGAGAAAACTTTACCTGGTCATCTATCAACAGTTGATCTTACAGAATTGACTGCAAATACAGAATACACAGTCAAATTGATTGGCTACAGAAAGAAAAAGCCCTCTAAGCCACTGGTTGCTCAGGTTACGACAGGTACATTTACACAACTTTTACACTGAATTAAGCAAACATTGTTTTGAATACAAAATTTAGTTTTCATACATAATCAGGTTTTATTACGGGATGCTCGCGTTTGTTTTATAACCATTTATTTCCAATGTTTCTTTTCCAGAGACCAAAATTGTACCAACTATTGTTCCCACACTATTTGTTGAAGGAACAGGAACACCAACAATTGTTGAAACACCATTACCTACCACACACTTACCTCCAAAGGAGGTTTCAGTGACATCAGTCTCTGGAGTTCCAACTGATTCTGCAGATGAACTGGTCATATCTGACATCAAGCCCGAAAGCTTTAAAGTTTCATGGATAGTAGACCCTGAAGTCTTTGATGAGTTTGTTTTGGAAGTTGAATCTCCAGACTCTACAATTATTCCTCTAAAGGAAACTGTTCCTGGAGATATTGCATCCGTTGACCTCACTGATTTGAAAGAAAATACGGAATATGTTGTAAGGCTTATTGGCTCCAGAAGGGGAAAGTTTTCCAGGCCCCTGACAGCTAAAGTTACCACAGGTACTGTACTGTTATCTCTATGTGGCTAGATTGGATGACTGGTTTTTTGCTGACGGCGGGTTCTATTCAATAGCACAATTGAAACTCAAGCTCTGTTTTTTTTATTAACTATTTTAACTTCTTTCACAGATTCCAAAATCATAACTGTAACGCCTTCAAAATTGTATGATGAAACATCGAGCTTGCCATATGAAGAAGCTGGCACAACCACTCAAGTGCCTACAAAGGAGGTCTTGGTGACATCAGTGTCTGGAGTTCCAACTGATTCTGCGGAAGAACTTGTTATTTCTGACATTACTACCAATAGCATGAAAGTGTCATGGGTGGTAGATCCAAAAGTCTTTGACCGCTTCATTGTGCAATACAAGCCCACTGATAGCCCTGAAAAAGCATTGGAGAAAACTTTACCTGGTCATTTATCAACAGTTGATCTTACAGAATTGACTGGAAATACAGAATACACAGTAAAATTGACTGGCTACAGAAAGAAAAAGCCCTCTCAGCCACTGGTTGCTAAGGTTACGACAGGTACATTTACACAACTTTTACACTGAATTAAGCAAACATTGTATTGAATACACATTTTCATAATAAAGGTTTTTGGGTTAGATCACGTTATTTATAAATGTGTCGTAACCCTCCACCACCCGACACGGCCAAACAGTAAAAAATGTGTCACGTTTACAAAGGACAAATAGTTCACTACTTTAGCCCACCGGTGTGTTGAAGAGTGAATCAACATCATTTAAAATTTGAGTACGACGTTTCGCTGGTAATAACATCCAGCTTCATCGGGCAATTCGCCAGAATGGTAAAGCCCTCACTTGCTCCCGGTCTTAAATAGAGCAGCAGGGTGACGTCATCATTTAACGTATTCAGGTGCAGCGATTTTAGGCGGAGATGGTTGGTATTGTAATTATATAATCGATTGGGAATCAGTCAATGGTTATGATTAGTAATGACTTGTAGATTAGTAATCAGTTGTAATGTGTGTTATTGTGATTATATGCTATGTTAGTAATCCGTTAATTAGTATGCGTTTCCCCTATAAGGAATTGTAGTATGTATAATTTACTAATATGCTTCCAAGCTTCTTTGGTTCTTTCGGTAAAGTCACGTAGAATGAGAATAAAATAATAAAATAAAACAATAAAATTAGCACGACGTTTCGGCCACAACACAAGTGGCCTTCTTCACTTGTGTTGTGTCCGAAACTTCGTGAGAATTTTATTGTTTTATTTTATTATTTTATTCTCATACTACGTGACTTTACCAATAGAACCAAAGAAGATGAATCATTGCAGTCACGAAAGCTTTAAATCGAAAAATGCTTCCAAGCTGCACTAAGCCTGTAGCTGTCAGAGCGATTAAAGTTATTTCTATTTCTCTCAATTTCAATGGATTCTCTAATTAGTCTTTGCCAGTAATAATTCGTTTCACATAACACTTCAACGTTATCAAAATCAATTGAGTGTCCTTGTTGACAAGCATGTTCTGCCACTGCCGACAGTTGTGTTTGAGATAATTTAATATGTCTTTGGTGTTCTTTTAGTCTTATGCTGATGTTACGTCCCGTCTGTCCAATATAGCATCTGCCACATAAACAGTTAATCCGATATACACAATCTGTTGATAATTTAGGTAATTTGTCTTTAGTGCAAGATACTAGGTTTTGAATTTTGTGTACTGTACCAAATCTTACTGTAATGTTTTGCTTTTGCAAAACACGGGCTAATTTGTCAGTTACTCCTGAGATATATGTAATTTTAATTGTTTTAACAATCTGATCGCTTTCAGCAGTGTTGCTTTGCGATCGTGATTTGGCATTCAGTGCTCTGTTAATTTGAGTATTATTGTAGCCATTCTGTCGTAATGCTTCTTTAACGTGTTTGATCTCTCTCACTAGACTTTCACCATCTGACACTGTTTTAGCCCGATGTATGAGCGTCTTGATAAGAGAGGATTTCTGAGCTGGATGATGATGCGAATCTGCATTCAGATGGGCATCAGTGTGCGTTTGCTTTCTGTAAACGCTGTGTGTTATTTTATCGTTTAGGTCATGTCCAAGCAAAATATCTAGGAATGGGAGTGTGTTATTCACCTCCATTTCCATGATGAACTGGATGGCCGGGTTTTGTGCATTGAGATGATTTAGAAAAGAATTGAGTGTATCTTTACCATGTGGCCAGACAGCCAATCGATTATACAATTATAATACTCCCCCCCCCCCCCCCCCCCGCCTAAAATTGCTGCACCTGAATACGTTAAATGATGACATCACCCTGCTGCTCTATTTAAGACCGGAAGCAAGTGAGGGCTTTACCATTCTGGCGAATTGCCCGATGAAGCTGGATGTAATTACCAGCGAAACGTCGTACTCAAACTGTAAATGATGTTGATTCACTCTTCAACACACCGGTGGGCTAAAGTAGTGAACTATTTGTCCATTGTAAACGTGACACATTTTTTACTGTTTAGCCGTGTCGGCTGGTGGAGGGTTACGACACATTTATAACTAACGCGATCTAACCCAAAAACCTTTATTATGAGTAATATTGGTCGAGAAAGCCTACCTGTTAAATACACATTTTGTTTTCATACATAATCAGGTTTTATTAATGGATGCTTGCGTTTGCTTTCTAACCATTAATTTCCAATGTTTCTTTTCCAGAGTTCAAAATTGTACCAACTATTGTACCCACACTATTTGTTGAAGGAACAGGAACACCAACAATTGTTGAAACACCATTACCTACCACACGCTTACCTCCAAAGGAGGTTTCAGTGACATCAGTGTCTGGAGTTCCAACTGATTCCGCGGAAGAACTTGTCATTTCCGACATCACTACCAATAGCATGCAAGTGTCATGGGTGGTCGATCCAAAAGTCTTTGACCGCTTCATTGTGCAATACAAGCCCACTGACAGCCCTGAAAAAGCATTGGAGAAAATTTTACCTGGTCATCTATCAACAGCTGATCTTACAGAATTGACTGAAAATACAGAATACACAGTCAAATTGATTGGATACAGAAAGAAAAAGCCCTCTAAGCCACTGGTTGCTCAGGTTACGACAGGTACATTTACACAACTTTGCACTGAATTAAGCAAACATTGTATTGAATACATATTTTGTTTTCATACTTAATCAGGTTTTATTAATGGATGCTTGCTCCCACACTATTTGATGAAGGAACAGGAACACCAACAATTGTTGAAACACCATTACCTACCACACGCTTACCTCCAAAGGAGGTTTCAGTGACATCAGTGTCTGGAGTTCCAACTGATTCTGCAGATGAACTTGTCATATCTGACATCACGCCCGATAGCTTTAAAGTTTCATGGGTAGTAGACCCTGAAGTCTTTGATGAATTTGTTTTGGAAGTTGAATCTCCAGACTCTACAATTATTCCTCTAAAAGAAACTGTTCCTGGAGATATTACATCCGTTGACCTCACTGATTTGAAAGAAAATACGGAATATGTTGTAAGGCTTATTGGCTCCAGAAAGGGAAAGTTGTCCAGTCCCCTGACAGCTAAAGTTACCACAGGTACTGTACTGTTATCTCTATGTGGCTAGATTGGATGAATGGTTTTTGCTGACGGCGGGTTCAATTCAATAGCACAATTGAAACTCAAGCTCCGTTTTTTTATTAACTAATTTAACTTCTTTCACAGATTCCAAAATCATAACTGTAACGCCTACAAAATTGTATGATGAAACATCGAGCTTGCCATATGAAGTAGCTGGCACAACCACTCAAGTGCCTACAAAGGAGGTCTTGGTGACATCAGTGTCTGGAGTTCCAACTGATTCTGCGGAAGAACTTGTAATTTCTGACATCACTACCAATAGCATGAAAGTGTCATGGGTGGTCGATCCAAAAGTCTTTGACCGCTTCATTGTGCAATACAAGCCCACTGACAGCCCTGAAAAAGCATTGGAGAAAACTTTACCTGGTCATCTATCAACAGTTGATCTTACAGAATTGACTGAAAATACAGAATATACAGTCAAATTGATTGGCTACAGAAAGAAAAAGCCATCTAAGCCACTCGTTGCTAAGGTTACGACAGGTACATTTACACAACTTTTACATTGAATTAAGCAAACATTGCATTGAATACACATTTTGTTTTCATACATAATCAGGTTTTATTAATGGATGCTTGCGTTTGCTTTCTAACCATTAATTTCCAATGTTTCTTTTCCAGAGTCCAAAATTGTACCAACTATTGTTCCAACACTATTTGTTGAAGGAACAGGAACACCAACAATTGTTGAAACACCATTACCTACCACACGCTTACCTCCAAAGAAGGTTTCAGTGACATCAGTGTCTGGAGTTCCAACTGATTCTGCAGATGAACTTGTCATATCTGACATCACGCCCGATAGCTTTAAAGTTTCATGGGTAGTAGACCCTGAAGTCTTTGATGAATTTGTTTTGGAAGTTGAATCTCCAGACTCTACAATTATTCCTCTAAAAGAAACTGTTCCTGGAGATATTACATCCGTTGACCTCACTGATTTGAAAGAAAATACGGAATATGTTGTAAGGCTTATTGGCTCCAGAAAGGGAAAGTTGTCCAGTCCCCTGACAGCTAAAGTTACCACAGGTACTGTACTGTTATCTCTATGTGGCTAGATTGGATGAATGGTTTTTGCTGACGGCGGGTTCAATTCAATAGCACAATTGAAACTCAAGCTCCGTTTTTTTATTAACTAATTTAACTTCTTTCACAGATTCCAAAATCATAACTGTAACGCCTACAAAATTGTATGATGAAACATCGAGCTTGCCATATGAAGTAGCTGGCACAACCACTCAAGTGCCTACAAAGGAGGTCTTGGTGACATCAGTGTCTGGAGTTCCAACTGATTCTGCGGAAGAACTTGTAATTTCTGACATCACTACCAATAGCATGAAAGTGTCATGGGTGGTCGATCCAAAAGTCTTTGACCGCTTCATTGTGCAATACAAGCCCACTGACAGCCCTGAAAAAGCATTGGAGAAAACTTTACCTGGTCATCTATCAACAGTTGATCTTACAGAATTGACTGAAAATACAGAATATACAGTCAAATTGATTGGCTACAGAAAGAAAAAGCCATCTAAGCCACTCGTTGCTAAGGTTACGACAGGTACATTTACACAACTTTTACATTGAATTAAGCAAACATTGCATTGAATACACATTTTGTTTTCATACATAATCAGGTTTTATTAATGGATGCTTGCGTTTGCTTTCTAACCATTAATTTCCAATGTTTCTTTTCCAGAGTCCAAAATTGTACCAACTATTGTTCCAACACTATTTGTTGAAGGAACAGGAACACCAACAATTGTTGAAACACCATTACCTACCACACGCTTACCTCCAAAGAAGGTTTCAGTGACATCAGTGTCTGGAGTTCCAACTGATTCTGCAGATGAACTTGTCATATCTGACATCACGCCCGATAGCTTTAAAGTTTCATGGGTAGTAGACCCTGAAGTCTTTGATGAATTTGTTTTGGAAGTTGAATCTCCAGACTCTACAATTATTCCTCTAAAAGAAACTGTTCCTGGAGATATTACATCCGTTGACCTCACTGATTTGAAAGAAAATACGGAATATGTTGTAAGGCTTATTGGCTCCAGAAAGGGAAAGTTGTCCAGTCCCCTGACAGCTAAAGTTACCACAGGTACTGTACTGTTATCTCTATGTGGCTAGATTGGATGAATGGTTTTTGCTGACGGCGGGTTCAATTCAATAGCACAATTGAAACTCAAGCTCCGTTTTTTTATTAACTAATTTAACTTCTTTCACAGATTCCAAAATCATAACTGTAACGCCTACAAAATTGTATGATGAAACATCGAGCTTGCCATATGAAGTAGCTGGCACAACCACTCAAGTGCCTACAAAGGAGGTCTTGGTGACATCAGTGTCTGGAGTTCCAACTGATTCTGCGGAAGAACTTGTAATTTCTGACATCACTACCAATAGCATGAAAGTGTCATGGGTGGTCGATCCAAAAGTCTTTGACCGCTTCATTGTGCAATACAAGCCCACTGACAGCCCTGAAAAAGCATTGGAGAAAACTTTACCTGGTCATCTATCAACAGTTGATCTTACAGAATTGACTGAAAATACAGAATATACAGTCAAATTGATTGGCTACAGAAAGAAAAAGCCATCTAAGCCACTCGTTGCTAAGGTTACGACAGGTACATTTACACATTGCATTGAATACACATTTTGTTTTCATACATAATCAGGTTTTATTAATGGATGGTTGCGTTTGCTTTCTAACCATTAATTTCCAATGTTTCTTTTCCAGAGTCCAAAATTGTACCAACTATTGTTCCAACACTATTTGTTGAAGGAACAGGAACACCAACAATTGTTGAAACACCATTACCTACCACACGCTTACCTCCAAAGGAGGTTTCAGTGACATCAGTCTCTGGAGTTCCAACTGATTCTGCAGATGAGCTGGTCATATCTGAAATCACGTCTGGGAGCATGAAGGTGTCGTGGGTGGTAGATCCAACAGTCTTTGAGCACTTTGTTGTGCAATACAAGCCTTCTGACAGTGCTGCGAAACCACTTGAAAAAAGATTACCTGGCAAAGATACTAAAGTCGCTCTTACAGACTTGATCGATGACACTGAATACATTATTAAAATCATTGGCTTCAGACGAGGAAAGCCTTCCAAGCCACTGGTGTCTCAAGTTAAAACGGGTATAGCTTCATATGTTTTAATATATTTTCTTTTTTACCTAAACAGTCCACACATTTTTAAAGAGTATGTCTTATCCTTACAATTTATTTCATTTTGTTTGCAGAGCCCGAACCAAAATCAACTCCTTTACCCACGGCAGTCATCTATGAGGCCATTACACCAACCGTTGTTGAGTTTCCTGGAACTACCACACACGAACCTTCAAAGGAGGTGTCGGTAACATCTGTGTCTGGGGTTCCAACTGATTCTGCTGATGAACTTGTCATATCTGACATCACGTCTGAGAGCATGAAGGTGTCGTGGGTTGTAGATCCAAAAGTCTTTGAGCGATTCATTGTGCAATGCAAGCCCATTGACAGCCCTGAGAAACCACTCGAAAAAACATTGCCTGGACACATTTCTACAGTTGATTTTACAGCCCTGATCGATGACACTGAATATATGATTAAGCTCATTGGTTACAGGCGAGGAAAGCCTTCCAAGCCACTGGTTGCTCAAGTTAAGACAGGTACATCTTCATATGTTTTAATATCGTTTCTTAATTAACTAAACATTCCTCACGTTTTTAAAGAGTATGTGAGATGCTTATAATTACTTTCATTTACTTTGCAGAGCCCAAACCAAAATCAACTCCTTCACCCACGGCAGTCATCGATGAGGCCATTACACCATCCGTTGTTGAGTTGCCTGGAACTGCCACACACGAACCTTCAAAGGACGTGTCAGTAACTTCTGTGTCTGGGGTTCCAACTGATTCCGCTGATGAACTTTTCATATCTGACATCAGTACCCATAGCATGAAAGTATCATGGGTGGTAGATCCAAATGTCTTTGAGCGCTTTGTTGTGCAATACAAGCCTGCTGACAGTTCTGAGAAACCACTCGAAAAAACATTGCCTGGCAAAGTTTCTACAATTGATCTTACAGACTTGAGCGATGACACTGAATATATCATTAAACTCATTGGTTACAGGCGAGGAAAGCCCTCCAAGCCACTGGTGGCTCAAGTAAAGACAGGTACATCTTCGTATATTCAACGTTGTTATCATTACGTGAACATTGCACATTTGTCAATAGAACATTCTAAATTTACAATGTTTTAAAGTTGCCTTGCAGAGCCATCCGTTGTTGAATCGCCTAGGTCTGCTTATGTAAAATGATACTTAATTTTACATTTATATAGTCTTTTACACTGAATGTAACACACGTTACCTCAATTTTACTCAATTAATCTTTCATATGTGTTGCTTTTTTTCACTTAATTTTTTATTCACTTTTTTATTTCTTAAAAATTATCTTCCTTTACAACACTCTTCTCGGCCTGATTCACAATTCTTTATTTTAATTATTGTTAATACTACCGATACATTAATCGTAAAACTTGTCATATTTGTGTTAAAACACATTGTAGATGTCTGGTGCTTGAATTGTCTTGTTTTGTAGTGTTGCACTTCACCTTTTCAGATTGTCTTTATACATTAGCTACAACTTTGAAAGTGTTCATTGCCTATACAGTAATCCCTTAGTAATTGCGAAGGGGGGGGGGGTTGCGTTCTTTTTCCGACAGCTTGAATGTAAAAATAATAATGATGTACCCTTATTTATAAGGAATCTTCCACTGATGTCTCGAGGCATCAGTGGAAGGTTATATTTTAAATATTCCTATCCCTTGTGCTTCACCACCGGACAAGAAGTGGTGAGGCGTGGACGCTCTCCCTCGCAGTTGACCCTTAGTCTGGCGCACAGTTTATCACGCGAGTGGCCTTTCCTTTGCAATGTTGTGGAATGTTTATACCGTGTAATATTCGTTTATTTAAGTATCAATGCGCTATCGAATTCGAGAATGAACAACAGCAATTCCTCACGGGCTTGGTAGCTCTTCTCAGTTTTAAATATCTAAAATTTCTTAAGACATTACTGGAATGAAAAATGCCTTTAAAAATACGTCATATATATTGTTGCGTACATGCTGATCCTTTTAAAGGGTCTAACTTTTTTTTTTATAGATTTGCATTCAATCTTGATTTGAAGCTTTCGGTAAAGTAAAAGGGCATTGCTGCTGCATTGGCACTCGTGTACCGCCCATGCTCCTGGTGCTGTTGATACACTTGGGCTACGCCCATCCCCAAACCTTTGTAAAAAAAAAGTTTGCCTTTAGAAGCTGACTCCTTTGCCTGATGACGACCGCTTGTGTTTTGCGATCGAAACGTCGTGATGAGATTTGCATTCCTTTAGCAATTTAGGGACTGCTACAATATTTACAGAGACTCTAGAAACGTTTACCTATCTGCTGCCTCTATCACACGCTTGCCTCTTGATGAGTCTGCTGATGAACTTGTCATAACTGACAGCACATGCGCTAGCATGACAATCTTACAGCGGTAGATCTAAAAGTCTTTGACGGATTTATTGTGCAATACAAACCCACGAACAGTCCTGAGAAACCAATTAAAATTGCATTACCTGGTCACGTGTAAATAGACGATATCCTGTACCTGACAGAAAATACTGAATATAGATTAATGTTGAATACCTACAGAAAAAGAAATCCCTCAAAGCCACTGGTGGAAGAAGTTGGAGTTGGTTATTTTCTAGGTTGTCGTCCTGAAATTATGGTATATTTTAACAAAACTTATTAAAGCTGCTTGAAATTCTTTATAAATATAAACCAATATTTATTTGTACGGTGATGGTAGATGTTTCACCACCCCCCCCCCCTCAGTTTTACAGACTCCAAAGCCATGTTAGTTGATAGGACAGATATGCTAATCTCAAAGGAAGTACTACACATGTACCACCTCCACAGGATTGTTCAATAATCTCAGTGTCTAGGATTCCAACTGATACTGTCAACAAACTTGTCATATGTGATATCACGTCTGATAACATGATGGTGTCATGGGTGGGTAAACAAAGAACGTATTTGTGCAATACAAGCCCACTGACAGTCCTAAGAAACCATTTTCAACAGTTAATCTAATATCTTGAACCAAACTTTACTTTCTGTGTCTACATTGGTGTAACTCAACATAAATATCCCACTCACCCCATTTCCTCATATTTTGTCTAAAAATCCCTATCAAAATTAATATTGGTAATGAAATGTGGTTTTCACTTGATAAATGTATCAACTATCTGACCATTGTGAACTCAAAAGAGTAACAAGTTTAGATTGACATGGTAATATACTGCAAAAAAAATGATATAATCTACTTACAGGAGTTGCAAATGTATTTTTTTATATATATTGTACGGTGATGATGTTTAGTTGTGTATTTTAGAGAATGTCTCATCATCAAGTAAAAACGTATTTTTTTCTTTTTCAGAAATTAAACTGTTAACACCTCCAGAACCCGCAAGTGTAGTTGAAGGATCAGAACCAATATCTACTTTTGAAGACCTTGAAATTGCCACGAAGATCCCCGACAGAACGATTTCAGTGACATCTGTTTCTGGGGTGCCAATCGATTCTGCCAATGCACTTGTTATATCTCATATCACAGCCAATAGCATTAGGATTTCGTGGGTAGTAGATACTAAAGTGTTTGACCGCTTCATTGTGCGCTTCAAACCAACGGGCAGCATTGTAACGCCATTTGAAAGAAATTTGGCTGGGCATGTCACCACCTTAGATATATTCGAGTTAACAGAAAACACCGAGTATACTATTATTCTCCTTGGTGCAAGGCGTGGATTGTTTTCCAAGCCTCTGATGGCGAAAGTAACAACAGGTATTTGATTTGATACAATTATTACGATGAGCGCGAATACATGTCCATATTTTAGTCACCTCGAGTTGGTCGTCATGTTGAGCTGAAGTCAGAATTCTCCAGGCCGATATTTTTGCTTCTCAGGCTGGCCTAAATTCCCAGCATCAGATCTAAAATGCTTTCCCAAACATGTCAAACAACACTGTCGGCGGGTTAAAACATTTAATTGAGCATTT
The DNA here is from genome assembly GCF_048934315.1 of Petromyzon marinus. Classification (NCBI taxonomy): domain Eukaryota; kingdom Metazoa; phylum Chordata; class Hyperoartia; order Petromyzontiformes; family Petromyzontidae; genus Petromyzon; species Petromyzon marinus. The sequence continues at coordinate 6,211,498 of NC_133716.1, read as the reverse complement.
AATTTCATCAGCGGTGCAATCTTGACCTATTTTTTGGGAGAGTCCTGCCCAGCTCACATGATAAATTGATTAAATCAGGAAAATGACACTTTTCTTTTAAGCAGTATGAGTTGTCCTTAAAATGATTATTTTTAAGATATCATTTACATTCTCTTTTGACTAAAATTCCGGCCAAATCAAGTGTACTTGAGTCGATTCGAGTTGGTTGAAAACAAGGTCTAATTATATAACAGTTTACATACTAACTAAATGTATTGCTTTTACAGAAACCAAAGTGAAGTCCACTGCAGATACTTCAACCTACCTTGCAGTACCCACGACTGAAGTTCCACGGCATGTCCAGCAGATAACAGTGACTGCCACTCCTGGTGTTCCATTTCAATCTGCCAATGAACTCACAATATCTGAGATAAGCGACGATAGCATTGTCGTTTCATGGAAATCAGATCCAAAATTGTTTGATAAATTCATCATCCGATACAGACCTACCTGCAGCTCAAAAAAACCTTTGGACCGCATTGTGTCCAGCCATGACTCCATGGTTAAAATTAAAGGACTTCTTGAGAGCACGGTTTACGAAATATCCATCCTTGGCATAAAACGAGGGAGATTCTCAAAACCTGTTTCAGCAAAGATTATCACAGGTATTCTTCCATGTTATAATATTGCTAAACTTGTCCACGACGATTATCTACATTCTTACCAACGATAAACCGCTAATCCTGACTTATATACGTTTAATCACTAATGTGAAATTGCAGGAAATGGATTATGCATTTAATAAGCATGTCTGTTTTCTTTCACAGTGTTTAAGAAGATAATGTGTTGCTGTTGAATGCTTGTTTATGTCCTCCTAGCAGGAGTAATATTTTATTCTTCTTTTCTAACAGCATTGTCAAAGGATAAAGGCATGAAGCTTGCCACAACAGCGATACCCACTGAAACCGATTTCCCTGTGCATACCACATCATTCCCTGATACGGAAGTTGTATCTGTGTTTGCAATTTCTGGAGTTCCAGTCGACTCTGCAAACCAACTGTATATTTCTGAGATAAAGCCACACAGCATCAGAGTTTCGTGGGTGGTGCACGAATATGTGTTTGACAAATTTGTCGTGAAATACAAGCCCGTGGATAGTGCTGATAGACCTTTAGAACAGATTGTACCTGGCGACGTTAAAACCATTGTGCTTAAACATCTGAAGGAGAGCACAGAGTATGAAGTCACAATAGTTGCAAAGAAAAGAAGGAAATATTCCAAACCATTGACTGCAAGGGTGATTTCAGGTACACACCAAGAATGTCTGTGCATTACAAAAAGTTTTCAATGCGTATTTCATTTAGCAAATGGAAAGTGGGAGAACATTTAAATCCTATTGTCTGAAAGCAGGCATGGTGTAATTTCCCGCACCTCCGATTAGCGCGGTTGGCTACGTACGGTGCGAAAGAAGTTCAACCTACATACATTAATTAGCATGATATTGGTGGAGAGGCACATCTTGTCGTCATTGAATGTGCGCTGTTATTTGCACATTGTAAAGCGTATAAACTGGTACTTTTGTAATCAGAGAGGGGATTTTTTGAACGAATAAACATTTTGATAATATACAGTAGAGTATTGTTAATTACTAGCTTGTTTGCCCGTTCAAGGACGGGTGTATATTGCAGTCAATCTGAAATATTAAATAGAAAAATTGTTCAGCTCATGATTTTTAATGAAGGGGGGGGGGGGTGAGTTGCCCTATGTGGAGTGACGTCACGCGCAGGATACACACACACAGCCTTTTGGCTCGTTATGTTAGTTGCTGCGTTGATTTCTTTATTACCTTCCGTGAAGAAAGGTCAAAATGAAAGCCAATTTTCCTAAACAAAGTTTCGTTTCGGCTCCACCTTCTTCACGCGGAGTGACGTCACCCGTTCATGATTATTAATGATGGGGGGGGGGGGCTGGTCGACGTGGAGTGACGTCACAAACGTTACACACAGACATTCTTGGGTAAATCTAGAAGCCAAATGTCTGCCTGTCAAGCAAGAAACGCCCTTGCAGACATTTCTAAATAAGAGCATTTTAAGCTTGCCGTGTTATGCACTCGGTGCTGTCTCGCGCGGTTTCGCCTCTTTGCCTCCAGGTATTGACGGGCCAAAGAATCTGCAGGTGGTGTCCGTGACCGAGTCCACGATGGACATCGAGTGGGAGGACACCCAGTCTCCCATCGATCACTACACGGTGCATTACAGCACCTCGTCAGGAGACCCACCAGGCAACATCAAGGTGTACAAGAGCGCACAGCCTACCACCAAGATAACAATCACTGGTGAGTTCGCCGGACACGCGCGGCTTCTCCACCTTTGGAACGTGTTGTGTTAGTGTGTGCGCGCGCGTGTGTGTGTGAGTTGAGCTTCTTTCGCACCGTACGTAGCCAAACCGTGCGAATCGGAGGTGCGCCTTCTATAATCTAAGCGCAGGTATTGTGGTTTAAAAAAAGGTATCAGTTTTGTTGCCAGATAAAAGGGTTAAAAAAAACCTGTTTTAATATTTTGCAACTGGCAAAGGAGGTCTCATGATGTAAATGCTTACCCCGAGCTCTCAATACTCTGACGGTGCGTTGTCTTTGAGTTGTGCGCCTTTTGGCGTCTTCTGGCCCAACACCAATGTGAGACTAAGCTCTAAGAACAGCTGTCTCGGGTGTGGACCAATCAATTTCAAGAACATTATCAGAGTTGTTGTTTTTTGTTTGCATTTTGACCGCAGGTATTGTGGTTAATGCAAACATGATCCCTTGTAAAAAAAAGGTATCAGTTTTGTTGCCAGATAAAAGGGTAAAACACCTATTAGCCCAAGAATAAGTCGACATTATAGTTAGACTGCCAGTATACTCACCAAACTTAATAACCAGGCTACAGTCTACATTATAGACTGCCAGGACACTCACTCAGGTTAAGAACCATTACTACAGTCTACATTATAGACTGCCAGTACGCTCACTCAGTTCAATAACCATTGCTACAGTCTACATTATAGACTGCCAGTACACTCACTCCGATTAAGAACCACGCTACAATCTACATTATAGACTGCCAGTACACTCACTCCGATTAAGAACCAGGCTACAGTCTACATTATAGACTGCCAGTACACTCACTCAGGTTAAGAACCAGGCTACAGTCTACATTATAGACTGCCAGTACACTCACTCAGGTTAAGAACCAGGCTACAGTCTACATTATAGACTGCCAGTACACTCACTCCGATTAATAACCAGGCTACAGGCTACATTATAGACTGCCAGTACACTCACTCAGATTAAGAACCAGGCTACAGTCTACATTAGTATTTTATTGTTATCCTAATTTTTCTATTTACGTGACTTTACCGAAAGAAACAAATAACATAATCAACGTTCGTTATGCGTGTGCATTATACAAGCACATTTGTCTTGTACCTCCTGTCGATTGTGTCCACTAAAATAGCAGTGCCTGCTGTTGTCTCTTCATTGGTAATCCCCATTGATTGAAGCATGGTGACCTGTATATGCTTGCATTTAAACAATGTGTGCGTTGAACTGACAATTACACGTGGGCAAACACTTTTGTCAATTCACTTCTGGATGAGAGGCCCTGGGGGAAAGGCCCCTCAATCTGTGTGACACGGGCCACACAATATTAGTAGTGTACTTGAAAATGTTGCGATCCAAGTTTTTGTGAATTACACTTTTATCTGTTACAGTCTCGATGCGCCCCCGAAGGCGATGATGATGATGATGCACTCTTGAAGGTGTTAGATGAGTTTGCGTCGAAGGGGAACGTTAATTGATTTCTTTTTTTGTTTTATAGGCCTGCAGCCTGGAACTGAATACAAGATATCTGTGGTGGCTGTTAAGGGGAGCAAAGGAAGTGCTCCAGCAAGTACGACCGGACAAACTGGTAAGGTCGATTTTACATCGTCCGTTAAACACTTTAATTGCAATAATTTTTGTGAAGCTGAATTCCTCGGTCCAGAAGTTAGCCCAAATCTCAGTTACGATGACAGCCGCTTATCATATCGAACAACATTTAACATGCATATTATTTAACACACATTTAACAGGAAACAGTTTAACGTCTAATATCTGCCCAAAACATCTGTATCGCCTCCTACAGGCCCTGAATAACACTGCATAAACGAGACGTACTTTCATAATTCAAAATAAACACATTATTTTTTTACATAAAATTATATGAACAATATGTAAATTATAAAAATCATATTTTACCTACAATAAACATATTTAACAAGTATTCTTTCTTATACACGAATCGGGAACGTAACCTCTTGCAATAACACCTGTACCGCTCACACACCACCTGTCAGCCTCTTATCAGTGCCCGACCTAATTACAGACCAATTCAGACCTCATTGGTTACCCCGTGCCCTGATAAACCTCAACGTTCATTCTACAGTCCCATCACAAGGGAGAAACACAAACAAATAGACGCAAAAAAATTGGGTTGACAGGTATGCTATTTCCTAATCTTAAATAATAATCACAAAAAAACGCACCTAGCTCTCCGTTTAGCTGTGTTTCTTAGGTCCTCGTATGCTATACAGAGTGCATAATTATACGTGCTATTAATTACAGGTAAGCCTACACCGGCTACATGTCACGCACAGGAACAGCTGCCCCTGGGGGGGGGGGGGGGGGTTCCCCTTCTGAGTTGCTGGGACATGCACTTGCTTTATAAATACAAATCATTATCAGTTCTCTGCTTCAATTATTTTAAAGCCACGAAGAATGAGGAGTCTAGTGTTTAGACGTTCGAGAACCCCTTTAACCCCCTGCTTTGCCTTATTTTGCAGACATTGACGGTCCAAAGGACCTGCAGGTAACCGATTCTAGTGACACCAACATATCGCTCAGCTGGACGGCTCCCAGCACCAGCTTCGACCGCTACACCATCACGTTTGCCTCGGACACCAGCGACGATGGCCGGGAGGTGACCGTCCCGGCCGACGCTACCACGGCCACCCTCTCTGACCTGGAGCCAGGCACAGAGTACACCATCAGCCTGCGGGCCGAGAAGGGGTCTGTACACAGCGCCCGGGCTTTGACCAGCGGCAAGACTGGTGGGTCGGAACGTCGATATGTTAAGAGCACCGCGCGTCGGGAATTTTTTTTTACATATATACGTTACGGATAATCGTAAAAGATTGGTGGCGGAAAGATGTGCACTACTTGGGGATATTTGGCACAAGACAGAGGAAAGTGGAAATAAGTAACGAAATGTACAGTATCTGCCCATGGATTGTGTTGATGATGATAATGACGACAGATAGTCACCAGTCAGTGAGTGACTAATGTAGATTTTATATTTTACTTATTTCAGCAGGAAAGGCCCATGGGAGTCCTGCAACTGCACTGATGTTATACAGTGCATTGTAATGATGATCTGTAAGGGCTGTAAAGCAAATGTTTGATAAGAATATGTCATGCTTAAGATTATCAGTCGAACAAAATTGAAACGTGAAAGCTTTAAATTTGGCCCCCAAAAATGTAAGGACAGTTCTCCTGAACTCTCGTTAGTTCGTTTTTTAACTTCGGATTACAATCGATTGTATCTGGAAGATTTGAAATATATTGAATCTAAGGATGACAATTTTGCACAGCGTGCCAGGCCCTGACCAACGGAGAGACTGGTGGGATAGGACATTGTGTATTAAGGCTTCTTATATGTTTTTTTCTGGTCATTATTCAATGTCTGTTGTAAATTCTCATGATGTTCTAAAAGGGATGGAAAGCTGAAATTTGGCATGGAATATAGTTAAATCTCCGTGCTCAACTAAGCACGTAAATAAAAAAAAATGCTTGGAATTACATTGAGGGACAGAGGAACACACAGATGAGAGAACATACGTAGGTTAAACACATAATTCCGTCAGAAAAAGTAAGTTGGCTTAGGTAGGTCACGTAGCTGCAAGGCAGCTACGTGACCTACCTAAGCTTTTTAAATTAATTGCAGCCACTTGATTATTCAATTTACAGGCGTACGTTTGACAATATCTCCATCCTCTAAACCCCTTGAGCTATTTATACAATGTTATAGTTTAACTCTCAAATATTAATTAATTTTTATTCTCTTAAATTTGCAACTGAAATGTGAAATATTAAATATTCTTTCCAATCCTTTTAGAATGCAGACTTTCACGGAATTTCTTTGTCAAATAGTTTGCACTTTAATGTTGTAAATATTGCAATTTAATGTATTTGTGTTTGTTATAAGCTAACCTGTCATTTACTTAATGTGTTTTTAACAACTTGGACTAACAATGCAGTGAATTTAACAACAGTATCAAATTACCAATTTGCCATCAATATTGATACGACAAAAGTTGCTTCCCATTTTCAACTGCTCTCCTTGTAAGCAACATTTATTCATATATCAGATAAGTCTCACCTTCACTGGGAATTATTGAGCATGTAAATTATTCATTACTTAAGATTGATTCTTATGGTCACGTAATTGTATGCAAATGTATTTTTTTTCCGGCTAAAGGAACAAAGTGAGACAACATGTGAGATAGACGACAACTAGAGCGAATTCTTAAATTGGATTATAACCTCCAAATCCTAACAATTCATCAAATGCCAAGTTTTGGGGTAACAAGGCAAGGGTGCGGGTGGACAAGTTGAATCAGTACATGCCTAATTGCCAATCTACCTCCGGGCATATTCACAAAGTCTTGTGTGCAGCTATTATGTGTATAAGTTCGTTCGACAACGTGTGTGTTATGATGCTCACTCCAGGCTGCAAGCCGGCCACTGCAATGCGGTTTTCCGATATCACTCCGACCAGCTTAGTAGCGTCTTGGGCATCGCCACCCGCTACACCCGACTACTACATTGTCAAGTACAGCCAGAGGAACAGAGAGCCACACACGGTCGCAGTGAGTGGAGGACAAAACTACGTGGTGTTGTCTGACTTAAAACCTGACACAGAGTACAGAGTGCGGGTCATTTCCGTCAAAGGGGTATCTTCGTCCAAACCCCTGATTGGTGACGTCTTCACAGGTACATTACCCAGAGCGCATTGCCGCTCACCTCTCTCGCTCTCTTCGATTGCCTCAAAATGTCTCGCCTTATCTTTGACATATATATAAGAAAGAAAGCAAAAAAAAACCCCATCAATGATGTGTTGTCCGGGTTGTAACTGCACGTAGTTCGACTTGCGTCTGACCACCTTTCCCTCCACGTGCCTTGGAGCTTCCTGGAGGTTTCGAAACGTCGGGCGCCCGTTACGAACCCAGTAAACCAATCGGAGAGCTGCCCACACAGCGCGACCGTGCACATCTAAAGTGAAATTTAATTAACGTTTCTTTTCTGCAGAGTATTGCCAGACCGGAGGGGGGGGGGGGTTGCGTCCAGATGGAGAGCTTGCGTTTTAAGTGTTGAATGCACACTTTGGGAAGATTTGTCTTTCAGGTCGTCGCCAGCGTGGCTTGGAGCGACTGCGCAGTGCTTCCTCGTCCCACCCCCAACCTTTGTTGCTCACCCAGAGTTTTCTTCCGCATAAAGACGCCGAGACGTTTCCCTCCATACTGTCGTCACACACAAATATTTGTAAAAACACATTTTGTATGACGACAGATATATGAGGATGCTTCCGTACGGTGATGGTTAGCGCACTGGACTCTAAAATCCAGGGGTCAATCTCCCGGATGGGGCGGTTGAAACAATGGGAACATTTATTAAATCCCCCCCAAACCCCACCTCCACCTCTCATTACCGAGCAGCCATTAATGGGTACACCACCAGTTGGTCGATCACGATCGGCAGGCAGCGTGTGGTGGGTTTAAAGTGTGGGTACTTCCCACCTCATAAAACTACTTCCCACCTATATTCTCGGTTCTTTCGGTAAAGTCACGTTGAAGGGAAACAATAAAATAATAAATTATATATCAAATATATATAAAACAATATTGTTTTATATTTTTTTATTATTATTTTATTGTTTCCCTTCAACGTGACTTTACCGAAAGAACCAAGAATATGAATCACTGCAGTCACGAAAGCTTTAAATCAAAATACTTCCCACCTCTTCTGTGAAATGGAGCCAGTGTGGAAGAGTAGGCCAAAATAGCCTCTCGAGGGACTCTCTAGGGCTTCTGCGAGTGGAGCACCTTCTGCCAGCATTGGCATGAGCAAGCGATTATAGGGCCGCACCTTAAAAAAAAAATACTTTCACCGAGATATCTGCCTTGAGAAGAAATAAAAAACGCTTTTCAGATAAAAACCCATTTTACGGCAGCCTGCATGTTTATCCTCTTAGCCGTGACATCGCAAAAGTGAATTAATTTGTTCAATCGTTCCCCACCCCCCCCTCCCCCCCCGAAAAAAATTTCTCCACCACCTCTACAGCTTCAGGAAGCCTCCAGCCACCGTGCCCCGACGCGAACGCCGACGATGAGGATCTGAATAGCAGAGAAACGGGGGAGCCAGACTACGTCGAGATACAGCCTGCCTCCAACGACGCGCAAAAATGCAAATTCACAGAGAACGCCGAGTCGGCCTCGACCGCGCCACCCCCCGCCGACAAGGAGCTGTACGGCCTCAGCCCTGTTGACGTAGAGTCCTCAACAATGAGGCTGTCGTGGGCGTCGAAGCCCTTCGCTTTCCAGAACTTTGTCATAAAGTACGGGCCGGTGTCCGCCGGGAAGATGCGTAAAGTAGTGGTGGCCGGAGACTCCCGGTCGCTCAAAATTTCAGGGCTTAAAGGCAACACCGAGTACGTGGTTTCGCTCGCAGGGGTGCGTGATGATACCCTGTCACCGCCACTGACAATACGTGTCACGACAGGTACTGGATTATCCTTTTTTTATTATTTTTGCTCACGAACAAAACATTTTAATTGCAAAGATTTTAGAATTGTCTCTTCAACTGTCGGTGTATACATCACGTATGAACACTGTTATTGTATTGCAAAAGGATGCGGCTTTGATCCGATGTTCATTGTAAAGGATATTTCTGCGGCGGTGTAGCGGTTAGCAACAACTCGACTTTGCAACGCAGAGGTCGCCGATTCGATTCGATCTCCCCTGCGTGACGGTTGAAACGACCGTGGCAAAATTGTCCTAAATCGTCCTCCTCGTCGTCCTCCATCCCCTGGCACCTGTCCAACACCGGCAGTGTGAATGGGATCAGCAAAGTGCGTCGATGGGCAAGGTTGCCTGCAGGTGGGGGCAAAGTGTCGGTGTATTCCCACCTCTCCCAAGATATCTGGCCATCATGGAAAAGGTAGAAAAATATATCCTCCAGAGGTCCCTGCAGTGGAGGCCCTACCAACAGCAGTGGCATGTACAATAAATCGCAGGGCTGCACCTTTTACCGTTCAGAGAGATTTGAAAGGAATTTAAGCTTCTCAACGTTGTTTGGTCAATGTTAGGCCACTGCATCATTTTTTTGTTCGTACCACCAGGGCGTAGAGTTTCAGCTCCCATTGGGCGACGATCTTTTATCGGCGGGGGGGGGGGGGGCATCTGATTTAATTGTATTCAAATATCGTACTCAAAGCAACAACGTGTCAATCTCCACCACGACGTTGTTGATTAACATCTTCCGTTTGTGTACACTCTACTTGAAAAGCCACAGCCTCCGAACGCGTGAGAAGAAGCCTTGGTTTGAGGCGTGCAGACAGCGTCCACAAGAAGTCGTTGGCTGCTACGCTTAAGGATGAAGGTGAAATCTTGAGCCAATTGACAGACGTGTCAGCCTCGATACCCCACAGAAAACGCGGGTCTGACAATCACGTTTCAGGGGACACAGGTACTACATTCAATATGAGAGGCAAATAGCCGCATTGCTTTATTTCCTGCCCTTTTCACTAACACTTTTTTTAATTATGGGAACATAATACTTAGCTATCAAAATGATACATTTGTATGGAAATTGAGCCCCCCAGGATGTATTGTGGGCAGCTTTCCATGGACCAGATTGATGAAGTATGGTTAAATAGCCCTGACGATGTGCATGGTGTGGGAAGGCTGTCACCCAGCAATGGATTGACAAAAGGGAAGCACATGTCCCTGTAGGGAATTGATGGCAGACGACCTGATACAGCAAATAGATTATTGAATCTATTGATTCTTGAATCTATTTATTCTTGAATCTATCTGTCGCCAAGCTTTGACCATTACTCCTTCGTATGCATGGGTATCCTCTGGCTAATCCAGTTTCCTCCCATGTGACAAACACTCGTTAATGGCATTCAGAATCAGCATCTGTAGTTAGACTAAAAGAATCCGATGAGCTATGAAGCTCTTTTTAACAGATGCCCAGTAGAGACATGAATTTGCATTAATTGATCAAACATCTCCAATGTAGCAGGATCCTCTTACAAAAGTCTTGAGACTTAGTGAGGTTTTCACATTATTATTACTACAATAAAAATGTAGGTGATGTAAAATGTATTTCATTTACCAACTTGTGTTTCCTCCTACAATTGCCTGTCTCACTCTTTATCCGAAAGTTGTTGTCTTTTTTACGCACTTATAATTTCAAACGAACATGTTTTGACCTCACATTTTCTGAAACCACATGCTTTGCCCTATCCTTCATCAAATTAAAGCTTCAGTAACAATCATTCTATAAAAAAAATAACAGATGTGTTTAGTTTAATATGCATTAAAAAAAACTGTTTTGTTTTGAAGGCATTATTAACGTGAGGGAAACAAATGAGTGGAGAAACTCAGAGGCCTTTACATTACAAGTTGCCATTCACCTCTGCTTGCCAGCCTTCTCTCTTAGCGAGCACTAATCGAGCCATGTCCGAGCGGTCAATATTAAACTTCTTTTGCCCCACCCCGCTTGCTGTGGGACCCCCGTATGGTTTGGGGCAGCGAGCCCATTTCTCCATCTTTCTATCCCCTCCTTTTCATAACCAGTTTGGCTGACGTCGACGGTGTGTACGTGAGTCATGACGTGATGTAACGGGGCCCGCACATTGCCTCGATATACATTGTCAAAGAAAAATGTTCAACTTAATTCAACCACCAGTTGCTGACGTTCACGCACTCCGCTAAAGTGCCGACTTTCTGCCTGTCATTCAAACGCCTCGGGCTTTCACGACCCCGCGCCTCGTCGCCGCTTCGTAACGCATCTCTCCTTCTCTTTACAGGGCTGAGCAAAGCTTGGTCACTTCTAACCACCCGTGCGCGCGCGCGCGTGTGTGCGTGTGTGTGTTGTGTTTCTCTTCTTCTTTTGCTTTCAAGTTGACATTTCACTTCTCAATGTCTTTTTGTTGTTGATGCCCCGTTGTTTTGCCCCCTCCCCCCCCCGCCACCCCCAACGAAGCAGGTCTGGAGGTGAAACTTGTAAAGTCTGCATCTGTGATTGACCGCAAGGCACCCGAAGTTATATCCGAGAACGGTTATTTCTCCGAGATATATTCCTTCCTCAGTGGTTTAACTACAGATTTCAGCAGCGCAGCTAAGGGAAAAGGTACATGGAAATTAAACGCGTGCTTTAAATTCAATTACTTAATGAGAACATGGTGAGGATGTTGACAACTGTATTTTTATTCGGGGTGCAGCGTTGCATCTGTCTGTCATTTATTATCTATTCGTAAGTCTCACGATGTACGCATCGATGTCCGCATGTAAGAATCGCTGTCTTTTTTTTTATTGCTAAAAAATATCCACGCCAAAGTCACAGCTAGGCTAATGAAGTGAACTAAACAGTTACCAATGCAGTTCCAGAGGAAATGATCATTCTTCGCGACATCGTTTCGAAGGACGTGTTCTGTTGGTACACATTGCAGCGTGGGTCTTGGTGATGCAAGGACGTTAACCCCAACTGTTCAAATGTCGTTTGAAATCTCCTTCTCAGTGCGATGCGCAGATCCACCCATCCATCCCATTTGCATCCGAATGCTCTTCCTCTCCGGATCATTCTTTAACAGTCTTCTCATTGCAGCCTGCCGAGAGTGCCTTGGGGATCCGGCGAATTGCCCGGGTCGCGTGACGCCACCGATTTAAAAGCCTTCCCATCCCACCGCAAGAGGTTAAACTGCGAAGAGGGAGGCACTGTTGTCAGACTCCCCCCTCCCCGCCCCTCCGCCCTTTGGGAACCACCTTGCCTCTCGATTTGCATCACGTGACCTGCGAGGGTCCGCGCAAACAAAAAAAGATGCCCACGTGGCCGGTGATTTCGGTGAGAATTTGGGGCAAATCCGAGCGTGGGCTGGAGGGCATCGGGTCAACAGGGTTCCCCTCTCAGTTTAACACCTCCCTCCATTGCGATAACCACAACATGCTGACACCATGGCTCACAATGCACAGTAAAATTCCCGTGAGCTTCATCGAGCGCTTGCACAAGCACCGAATCTGGTGGGGGGGGGGGGGGGAGACCATCCCCCTCCTGCACATCGATGCTTGGTGAGAGAGGGAGGGAGGGAGTTTGCAAATCCCCAATCCTTTGATCGGAATAACCAAAATGCTTCTGATCTCATCTGGATCTCGAGTGCTAAGCAGGTTTGAGCCTTGACATTGCTCCGACGGGCAACCGCCTTCGATACAAACACAAGCTGTTGTAGGCTGCTTGCAGGGCATCGTCAGCAGAGAGCCATGCAGCAAAATTAATTGTATTGCCCTATGCGCCCATGTCTTCGCTGCCTGCGTTCACCAACCTGCGCTGACCAGCGCGGTAAAGTACTGTACAGTCAAATAGTCCCATGGCTTGGGGAGGCCCTCATCCAGCAGTGAATTGACAAAAGGGCTGTTACATGTAGACGTATTTTTTTTTGCTTCGTTTTCACGACGCAGCCGCGAATATAGTGACCCCGGTTCCATATGAGGTGCAGGGCAGCTGGTTAGAGCTATCCATGCTACTCCAACGTCCCCCCATTCACGAACTTTCCCTCCCCCCACTAAGCTAGGTTGTGCCCAGCTGTATAAGGGAACACATGCATGCGTCCATCCTTTCAAGAAAGGCAAACTCCTTCATGATAGCCAAATGCAACAACAAAATGCCAATCCATTCACTGACTTTCATGGCAAATCTCCACAACGTGTACCTGGATTAACATCCGTTTCGCTTCACTGCATTGCCATTCCGATCGCCGTCTCCTGTGCAAATGTCATGTTCGCTTTGCAAGGAGATAAAACCGCATGGTTCCACGCTGCATGCAGCATCACATCTATCTAACCCATTAACTTTTTACACGACTAATCGCGACCCGCGCTTTGATGTATCAGCGTTCGTCTTTTTTTTTTATGCCCCGACTTGTCGTCTGCAAAGTGGGTCGTGCGATTCGGGTCGCTCGCCTCTCGGCCGCTGCCTCGCGCGCCCAAGATGCTGTATCTCTTGCGAACGTCGAATGCTGTGCGTGGCTGCGAGCAGCGATAGACACTCCCAGGGACATTGACTTTAAGGACACCAGGGAGACGTCCGTCGTCGTGGCCTGGACCGCTCCGTCCGCCGACGCAGACAGCTTCAAGATCGCTTACGTCCCGACGGCTGGAGGTGCGCTAGCATAGGCGGTGCTGGGGAGGGTCATGTGGGTGGGGGGGGGGGGGTCTGGGGGGGGGGTGGTCCGGGGGGGGGGGCAGAGGGGAGGGCCATAAGGGGAATAATAGACTCAAGATCTGGTCACCACCTTCGTTAAGTGGCGAATAAATAAATAAAAAAAATCCCGCTGATGGTACTGCTGCAGAAGCTGTGAACCACTGCCAAGTGGCCCAAATTCAAGAGAGATGGCAGCAAGGGACTCGTTCAGCCGTCACGTGGCTGTCAAACTTGGACGTATACAACCCTGAGGGCGATATTCACGAAGAGTGGACTTAAGTTCCCTCAACTAAACACTCGACCCATGTGAACAGGGGTTGTAGGAGCCAGTTGATTTTTGTTTTATTGTAATGGGACAATGGCTGTGGATAACATCGGCTGCACCAAGCATCTAAAACGATCCTGGGTCCCTGCTCGATCAGCTCAGTCTTAAGTGAGTAACTGGTGTGGTTTGTAACATTGGAACATTGCCCTTTGACTGACTTTTGCTAGCCTTTAAATACAGTATGCTCGCTAACAGCGGGTCACATACCAATACCCGCCAATCGCCACTAAGCGACGGTGATGCCACCACTCCGTTTGTGCCAGACGAGGTGCACTTTGAGGCCACGTGAAGTGTCGAAAGCTTGCTGGCAGGAGGTCACGGAACAGACCCAGGTGCCATGGGTTGAGCGACTGATATGACTGGCAGATGCACCAGCTGTTCCTCCAGGAACAGGAGACTACTGCGCGTCACATGCCCCCAGAGCCTCTGATGCTAACGGGGAGGGTTCTTTGTCGTGATGTGGCAGGCGAGCCCGAGAGCCGGCGGGTGGCTTCGTCGCTGACGGAGGTCACGCTGACCCATCTGACCCCCGGCACGGAGTACGAAGTGAACCTCATCAGCGTCAAGGGCTTCCAGGAGAGCGATCCCCTTACGGGGACCTTCACCACCCGTACGTCCACAGAGCCCTTCACACATCCCGTCCCCTCCTTCTTTCGTTTGAGATGAAAAAAAGTTTACAGCTCACAATACAGGGTCCTTCGAAAAAAATGTTAACACTTACATGGGAATAATCGTTTTTAATGGAAAAAGAAGATTATAACAAATGTATGTTAATAGCTTCAAAAAGTCAAAAGTCTGCACTTGTTCACCACATTGTCAACACGTGGCCTGGAATATTCTCCAGGTGGTCTCCAGAGCCCTGAGGCAGCAGCACATTTCTTGTGGTGTTGTTGCAAATTCTCAGAAAGTAATAATAGTTTTTTTAAGCACCCTAAAATTATCATCAGCCATGGTCACTCTTCTGCTGGATGAAGACCTCCCTCCTCACTGAACCTATGACACCCAACATACAGATCAAACAATCAATTATCACACGTGCAAATTTGACGCACGTATCACGCTCATCGCGCGGGTAAGATTTGACTCGCCAATGAATCGACACGTCGTCCGCATAACTCGAGAATATGCGACACTGACCGATCGTTCGCTTGCAACAACAAAAATATTTCCATCCAGCTCACATCCGCCGGAAAAATGCATTCTCGGGAGCCGCTGGTGGCGGCAGCGGCGGCTACGAGGACCTTTGATGGGCAAGCAAACGCGCGGACACGGTTGGGGTCAGGTGAATGTCATGCGAGCGCCCCGGGGTGCTGTGTGTTGCAGTGCTGGATAGCCCGTCCGTTCTGAGCGCGGAGGATGTCACCGACAGCTCGGCCCTGCTCAAGTGGAAGCCCACGATAGGCCCCGTGGACACCTACACGCTCACCTACAGCTTCGAAGACGGTGAGAAAATGCATCCAGTAGGTTTAAAGCATCACGACTGGCCCAGAGAGTGATGGTACCCCATTCGTTTGGGATAGAAAGAAGAAAAATCGTGCGTGCACATGGATCATTTCAATGCTTTACAACGTGCGTTTTGTCCTTGGAAGTCATTTAATCAGCGGCATGGAAGGCGAAGGATATGTTTTGGGCCTGAAAACCCATCCATTCTTGCGAATACTCTCGACGTTTTTGCGCTTTTTTCCATCTCAAAGTTGTAGGAAACCCGTTGATAAATTTTGCCAGTTATTAACACAACTTTACAGTAAGGTTTCGTTCACATTGGATCACCTTTACCAGAGTTATCGTGCATCCCCGTTACGGACGGACAGCCGGACACAGCTACTGCATTAATGCTTCCGACCTCAATCGGCGTAACCTTTGCCCATCCTTTTCTCGTGGCAACGTCCATTTGTTGTCCTTCCCCCGCACCTACGTACGGTGCGAAATAAGTTCTGCATACATACGTCAATCACAACACATTATTATGTCACTGCGCCACCACTCCCCCCACCACCACCACCACCTGCGGTCTGAATTCACCGTTTCGTGAACGCACAAGCGGATCAATTATGGCCATCTGTTGTGGCTTTACCCTCCCGCCCCCCCCCCAAATTAGAAGAGCCCGTGACCGTCACCGTTTCGGGCGGCACGGTTGAACACCAGCTGACCGACCTGAATCCCAACACGCCGTACGTCGCCAAGGTTCGCGCGGTCAAGGGAGCCCAGCAGAGCGCGGACACGGCAGTCGACTTCATCACCGGTGAGCGATGGTCACGGCCGGCGCCCCGGATGCCACTTAGAGGTTGCCACCTGGCCCGGTTTTCTCAGGATCGCCCTCGTGCGGAGGTAGATGATAATAATAATGATGATGGTAATGCCTTTCATATTTATCCAGGGGGCGGTGTGGTCGCCCAAATTGGGTAATTTCTAGGTTGAAAAATTTGGACGATGACACCGGCACACATCATGGGCTATGCTTTTTCGAATAATGTCATGGAATCTTTAACACGTCGGCTTTCACGACCAATATTATCCGTGATAGAGGTTGTGTTGTAAGGTCGAATTGTAAATGTTGTGGGTTTACTCTCCAACACACCGGTGTGCTGAGCTAGTAACCAATTGGGATGTTTTGTTTACGTGACAAACCTTACTAAATGGCTGTGTTAGGTGGCGGCGGGTTTAACGACACATTTATATTTACGCGATTTCACCCAAAAAAACAACCTCATTATGAACAGTAGGAGGCAGCACTTTCCCACCTGCCCTGTCCCTAAGATAATGTCTGTCTCTCATATTGGGATTTAGCCAATTTCAGTGCAGAACCAAATGTTATATTGCGCGTTTTTGCGTGCAGATATTCGTGACTGGGCTGATATAATCAATTGTGCACAATCCCTTGAGAACCCATTGTAATCACAGGTGGCTGCCAGCATTCGAACCCAATATCTGAACAGCTTTTGCCTCAACTACGCAGTCATCTGTTTTATTTTTTATCGGTAACATTTCTATTATGTTACACATATGAATAATGTTTCCTCTGTGACATCTGGTCGTAATGAAAAAGCAGCAGTAAATTTCTCGCATTTAATCGCTTACATCTGGCCACGTAAAAGGAATGCACCATGTGTTACTGATGTTATCCACTCGGGATGTATCAATCATCCCCTCCACTATTCATCGTATGGTCACAATTCGGGATCAGGATTCAATTCATGAGCTTTTTTTGCCATGGTGGTGCACAGAGAATATGTAGTGATGAATATATATCATTTAAATAATTTAGTCCTTTGTCAATCCACTGCTGGACGAAGGCCACCCCGATGCCGTGGTCAGTCATGGGGGTTGTTTGATTATACATCACCTTCGGCAACCGATGCTGACCAGTGTGGTGAAGTATGGTTAAACAAACCTCCCTGCCAGGCACGACACGGAGAGGCCTTCATCCAGCAATGTCTTGAGAAAGCATAGTCAATGATCTGTTGCGCTCAGCGGATTGTTGAATAGTGTTGGTGCAAACTGCATAACAAATTTGAGGATTCATCTTCTTGGTTCTTTCGGTAAAGTCAGGTAGAATGGAAATAAAATAATAAAAATTAAACATAATAAAATAAAATTCTCACGACGTTTCGGCCACAACACAAGTAGCCTTCTTCAGGTGAAGGAACAGAACTGTCGGGACGACAGCGCTTCAATGAACACTGCTAAGCTTGGCAGCGTCTTTTAAGCTGGGTGGGAGGAGCAGAGCGCCTTGAAAAAGGAGTTATACATATCAACAGAAGAATTTAGCATTGAAGTAGCTGTGTTAATGTGTTGGATTAGCAGGGTGTTAAAGTCAGAAATTAGCATGTAACTGGGAGATTAGCATGATATTAGTGTGAGGGATTAGCATGTAACTGGTCACGGAAGTAGCTATGTTAAAGTCAGAGTTTACATATCAACAGAGGCATTTAGTATATTGACGCTAAAGAACTGCAACTACCCAACTATCATACAATAAGCCGATGTGAAAGAACTAAGTATAAACTACATCAATATAATAAATATACTCAATATATTATTCAATAAGTTGAGCTATTAACATAAAGTTACTGGGTATACACTACACTATATAATGAATTTGAGGATCGCTGACCAAAACCTAGTGGCCATACGGTTTCGGAAAGCCCACTGCTCTATATCAAGTAAAACAGCACGAGGATGACGATGACGACGACATTATACAGAGCAAAATCCATAAGTATGTATGTTGAACTTCTTTCGCACCGTACATAGCCAACAGTGCTATTTGGAGGTGCGGGGAAAGGACAACAAAACTAAACACCAAAAATCAGTTTTAAATAAATTCGTTTTCAATCTAGATTTGAAAGTGCGCAGCTCCAGTGGGCTTCCTAATATCGGAAGGAAAGAGCGTTCCAGACGGCCGCAGAGGCGCATCCGAAATCACCGCGTGATGCGGTGACCGCCCTTATTCGATCGCCAGCCAAAATCCGCCCCTGCAGCATTCGCCGCGGTGGGTTAATGCTCCTTGACGAGGCGATCAGCAAGCTATTGTGCTTCATTTGTGGCAACGTTGTTGAACGATGATTATTGAACCGTTGCGAGCAGCCCGAAAGAAGACGAGCTTCCCCAGGGACTGCAGCGAGGCCTTGCAGGGCGACCAGGCCAGCGGCGTGTTCACCATCTTCCTGAACGGCAACGCGAGCCAGCCACTGCCGGTCTACTGCGACATGACCACCGACGGCGGAGGATGGATCGTGAGTGGCCATTTTTCTCAACCGGGGTCGTTTTTTGTTCTTTTTTCCTCCTCTTCCTCACAATAATTTACATTCCCCTGACGGAAGTTGTACAGAAGTTGTACAGGAAACGATGTGGCATTGCGACGGGGCACGTTTAATTTCTCAGCAACTCAAAAAAGAACCTTTTGCGTGACATTTCGTCTCACAAGGGGACCCCCCCCCCCCTCCCTAGTGGCAGCTGTCCCCGTGCGGCACAAGGTGTACACACAGTTATCAGAGGGCTGCAGGGTTGCTGCGGGCAGTCCATTGATGTACTGCAAATCTATGCTTCCCGCCTCCACCGACTGACCGTTGTGGTGAAATATGGTCAAACAAATGCCACGACACCATACAAACTTTTGAGGGCCCTCATCCGGCAGTGTAGAGACAAAAAGGCTGTAAATGTCAAATGTTACATCTCGGAATACTTGTCAGTGTCTAGCCACGGGAAAATCTTTGGAGCTGACCAACCGACTCACAAGTTTTTTACGACTGACGTACGCGGCATTGCCTTGGCATTCGTTCAGAAAGGTTCGCTAAGCGCGGTGTTTCATGTGCATTCACACAGGTCGTACAGAGGCGTCAAAACGGGCTCACGGACTTCTTTCGTAACTGGAAGGCATACGAGAAAGGCTTTGGAGACATCAACGATGAATTCTGGCTCGGTAAATAGCATCTCAGCCGTTAGCCTCCGTCACCCGAAATGCACCCCATCTGATAATTATTTGGAAGCCGCGCAGAGGGCTAAACCTGGATGGAGCTGCACACTGCTGCAGGACTGCTGCCGCCGCTACGTCGGGAAAGAAGAGTGCAGCAAAATCGACTGTTGTACTGTGATTCTACCCCCCCCCCCCCCCACGTGTTCACCAACCTGCATTGACCAGCGTGGTGAAATATGGTCAAATAATCCTTACGACCTGCACGACATGTGGTGGGGAGGGGAATCCTCATCAAGCAGTGGATTTACAAAAGGGCTTAGTTTCTTAGTTTTATGGTGTCGGACTCAATTTGATATGAGGTGAGGAGCACTGTTAAACGTCATTCGTTAATTAATGTACTTTGCGTTTAGAGGAGCAACGTGCGTCTCTATAAACGTGCGTTTTAGATTATCTGGCTGCTGTAAATTTCCACGCGATAAGCCACGTCTCGTTGAGCTGTCGTTTGTGGCCAGATCGCTTCTCAAAATAGATCTGCATAGCTTAGCGGGCCTTTCCTGATAAAATAAAATACATCGTTTATTAGTTTAGGTTAGTTTTACTCGTATTGGTTTTACATTTTCTGGCAATAAAACAGGTGTTAAATGTTCAAACACCAAATAGATCATGAGGCCAATCACTTTCAAAGACAATGCATATATAAATCAGAGAGTGTTTCATATTCTTAGCTCTTTCGGTAAAGTCAAGTTGAAGGGAAACAATAAAATAATAATATTACTGAAGGGAAACAATAAAGTAATAATATTATTTATTGTTTCCCTTCAACGTGACTTTACCGAAAGAGCTAAGAATATGAATTACTGCAGTCACGAAAGCTTTAAATCAGAGTGTTTGTATGTTTTTCCACAAGTACTCTGTGTGGTTAATGCGGACTCGATTCCTTGCAAAGAGGGGTAGCTATTTGGTGTTTGAACATCATAGCAACTCCTGTTTAATTGCCAGAAAGGGGTAAAACCAATTCTTCATACTCTTTGGTTCTTTCGGTAAAGTCACGTAGATAGGAAAATAAATAATAGATCAGGACGTTTCGATCGCAACAACAAGCGACCGTCTTCAGGTGAGAGAGAGAAGCATGCCGTCGTGGCGAGAATTCCTGCAGTCACGAAAAGCTTCAAATCGCAATTCTTATTAATATTATCATACATTTTTCATACTTTGATGCTGGCAAAAAAGGTCCCATAGCTATAGGTTACTCGTCCCTGCGCGAGTTTTCACGGGTTATACGGCATCGTTCTCCCGATGCGTTTTCGGGGTCGCGGCACAGCAAGCCCCGAAGTCGCACGTCAGTGGCGAGGTCAGGGTTGTGGTGGGGGGGGGGGGGGGGCTTCACGTCCTCGTCTCTCAACCGCCCTCGCCGCTGCGTCACCCCCGCAGGCCTCCAGAACATCTTTGCGCTGACGTCGCAAGGGCGCTACGAGCTGCGCGTGGACCTGCGAGACGGCGAGTGGGGCGCCCACGCCGTGTACGACCACTTCTCCGTGGCCAACGCCAGCGGCCTCTACCGACTCAAAGTCGGCGAATACAGCGGGACGGCCGGTGAGAACCCTCCCCCGCCCGGTTGGAATGAGATAGACAGAATTATCCACCCCGCCACCGCCCACCGCCCACCGCCACCCACCCCCCCAAAAATAAATGACACTTGTTCTTCAATCGCTGGACGTTTCAGAGCAGCCTCTAATTGCTGGGTGGGGTGGGGGGCGGGCGGTGAAAGAGGCCCGAGCCCCCTCTGCTGAATGGTTCAAGTCACCCTTTTTTCCATTAATGTGCGAGCTTCGTTTGATATACAAACCCTCCACGGCAGTTGGGGGGGAGGGGGGGGGGCGGGCTGTACAAAAAGCCTCGTAGTATCTGTTGAACCTGTTTCGCACCGTACGTAGCCAGCCGTGTCAATCGGAGGCAGAGTAGAATTAAGCGATGGGCATTGCCGCCTTGCCTCGTACGCACAGGGAGAGTGGGGTGAGGCCGAGAGCAAAATCCACAATCGACAAGCACAGACGCTGCCGTTACTTACTCATTCTGCTTAGCGTTTAACTTCCCTATTAAATTTGTTAAGCATCGACTGCCGTGCTCGTATTGTGTCCTCCCCCCCCCCCCACCCCAGTTTTTTGTAAACAAGGTCGCGTTATGGGGCTGTCTCAGGATTTCTTGCGTTACGTTGAACTTCTTTCGCACCGCACATAGCCAGTCATGCTAATCGGAGGTGCTTGTCACTTCCCTGTGCGCCGCCCTCCGCCCCCCCGCCATCCACCCCACGTGGTCCTACGCAGGCGACTCAATGACCTACCACCAGGGCCGTCCGTTCTCGACGGTGGACCGGGACAACGACCTGGCCATCACCAACTGCGCCGTCTCCTACCACGGCGCCTGGTGGTACAAGAACTGCCACCGGGCCAACCTCAACGGCAAATACGGAGACACAAGCCACAGCCAGGTGCGGGCACGGCACTCGGCCTCGCGGCACGGCCACCGTTCAGCATACGTACATACAAAAGTATCACGCATCATGTATCCCTCCGTCGCGTATTTTTGGCAGTCAAGACTGATTCGCGAATTTGAAACGAGGATCTCAGCAGTGGCAGCTAATCGCGCTGACCTCTAAACCACCCAGCCATCACTACGGGTTTTGATCTGCGTTAGCTTAACATAATACACTCCGATTGCTAGAATTTGTGACGTTGCTAAGATTTTCGTAGGCTATGTCCAATGTTGAAGTAACGACAATGAAGATTTCTAATAAATAAAAACTTCACGAAAAAATATTTTGGGTTTAAATATCATTGAACGGTGTCTACGATGCGAACGTTGTCAACTTTTCACGCATTTTCAATTCTCACCCCAACCTTTGTGGCTACATTCGTTTGTCGTTTTTTTTTGTTTCGTTTTCTCCGATAACAGGGCGTCAACTGGTACCACTGGAAAGGCCACGAGTACTCCGTTCCGTTTGTGGAGATGAAGATTCGCCCGTTCGCCGCTGCCAAGAGGGGCAGCAGACAGCACCTGCGGCAGCTCGGGAGAGAAGGGCGGAATTAGACGTGGGCTTTGATGTAGCATGTGGGTTGGCTACGTACGATGCAAAAAATGTTAAACGTACTTGCATTCATTGAAGGAAGAGATGCCTCCGCACCCACCGCCCTCCTCCCCCCCAAAAAAATAACGAAACAGCTTTTTGCCTTTTGTAGACACACACACACGTAGCCTGTCGGTCCGACGTGCGATTGAAGTTTGTCAGCGAGTAAAATACTTTCAAATTACTCTTTTGGCGTGCCGTCGTTGTGGCACTGCAGTAACATTGTAGTAAAGTGTAAATCAATTCGAACAACACGCGCCGTACAACCTGAAAACACATCGGAGAGCTGTACAGTTATGTCGCAGCGCGATCATGAGATCAAATTTTTGTTTTTCATTAACGAAGCTTCAATCTCGTGTCGGGCAGCCCAGGTGAACACAGCGCCTAGCTAGGCGAGTATAAAATCTGCGAACTAAGAGCTGTCCGGCTCTCAGACGTGTTTTCAGGCTGTACCACGTGTCCTTTGGTATCATGTCCGTCGTTTTACGCCACGTTCTGAGACCTTATCCAGGGACAAAATTGAGCATCTCCCGTTCTACCTTGACTGCGTAAACGTCACCGGCTACTGCCGGTGTCGGTCATCGTCAAGAACCAGCCACAAGAGCGGCACTCCAGCGACGCTATATAATCAAGGGAGAACGGCGATCTGTGCTCAATTCGGTTCCCGGAGAAGCTCCCGGCACGTGGAGCGAAACGTCGGACATCATTCCAGAGGACGCGCGGCAACGACCCGAAAACAAATAGCGGGGATCTGCACAACTCGACCGCGACGACCTACGCAGTAGAATAACAGCTGATTTGCTTTTTTGTAGAGTTGTCTTACGTAACGGACAGTGCTGGCAGTTGACTGACACGTTGGGTTCCACGTTGAAAGTCAACGGGTC
The DNA here is from genome assembly GCF_048934315.1 of Petromyzon marinus. Lineage (NCBI taxonomy): Eukaryota > Metazoa > Chordata > Hyperoartia > Petromyzontiformes > Petromyzontidae > Petromyzon > Petromyzon marinus. Next base: position 6,188,215 of record NC_133716.1, on the reverse strand, counting down.
AACAATTACACATCACGCATCCGGGAATTTTCTTTTTTTCTTTTTGAACGTCTAGCACAGCGTCCGTGAGCACTGTCAGCAGACGACCTTGCTGCCAGCACCGTGCTCTAACAGATAGTTGACAAAGAGATTTGAAAGATCAGTTTATATATTCTTAACAAGCATAGAGACAATACTTTATTATGACGAAATGTTTCATTTATGTTGTTTTTATTTGGGTCAACTCCGTTTATGTTATTTTACCTATCAGAAGCAAGGAACAGAGAGTTTAGATAAACGATCAAAGCTCTAGCTTGGTGATTGCCCACCATCCAATTGCTTCCGTTGCTATACGATGTTATTTCATGTAGTATTGAGAGATGTTATTCAATAGAGTCTATTACATTATATTAAGTACCCAAAAGAATCGACATTTTTTGTCATCTGTGTCTTAGAATAAACACATTTCCTTTTGGCAAGACATTGATAACCCTGCATAGACGCCTCTGTCGGGTTACAAGGTGTGAATGGTGCTAGATTAAAAAAAAAGTTATTACAAATTTCACACTGCCTGAACTAACCTTCGCTTACCCTGGCTAAGATGGTATATTTGCTGTTTTGAGAATATTTTTACCAAAGCACTGTACATAAAAGAGATGATTATATAAACGGTCAGTACACAAAACTTGTGAAACTCATAGCTTTGTATTGCAATATATTTTAATTCTGAAAAAACAAATCTTAATTATATATATCTCTTGAAAGAAAAAAATTCAACTTAACAAGTTTAAGATTAAGAAGTTTAAGATTAGCATTACTGCAGCTCGAATTTTGAAGGGCATTGTCAAGAGGACACTGTGGTGCCAAAGCTTTTTTTGTCTTGTATTTAAGTAAATGTATATGAATAAATTGGTTAAGTCCCTTGGAGTTAAAACTATATCCAAATTAATTGGAACATTTTCAGTTTCATTGCTCTATATGCTGTGGATGTGTTTCAAGTAGGGGTGGAATGATTTACCCACCGCTGGCAATTAAATGACTTCTCGTGAACCGGGATCATAGTTCGATTTGGTGAATGGTAGCCGCCACCTCAAGCGGCTGCAGGAGTGACATTGATTTTTACGTGTGCTTAATAATGTATTCCCATGAATCGATGTATCATCCCACCCTTAAATTCGAGACACTGGCGATGTTGCTGTCAAGCTTAAAGTTAAGTACCAGCATTTTACTTGCTGGAAATCTGCATTTTATCCAGTAGAATGTCAATGTTTATGGCATCAGACCTGTTATGTTTTTTTGAATAATCTTAAGATGCCTCTCATCATAAATGCTCCTGTTAGAATGAAATGCTTTATTAAATCAACATCGGCTTCATATTCCCTGTACAACAGTGTATTGCAATAAATGGGAATGATCCTCAACAATGTTGTGTTTGTTACATAATTGTTATTGTTTTATGACTGGGGATGTGAACGTGTTTTTGTTTATACAGGCCTTGAGCACCACCACGCCACGACGCTCTGCAAGGCTACCGAGTACCCAGGACTCACCCTGGGGAACACTTTTGTGTTAATTAGTTCGAAAGCAGAATGACAATCAATACATCACCAGCACTTTGAATAGAAGTGAGTTTATTTAGTAATACCGTTTTGATTATAGAAGGGTTTGTTACACAATGGATACTATTCATATATTTTAAAACTGGTCATCAGAAAAATTATTTTTAAATGTAAGTCTCATCAGGCCTCATGGTGTCACGTGAAATCTGCCACTGTTATTGTTCAGACCATATCTTGGGCCTCGCGACAGTGCTATGACAAACGGCCATTGCCCGAAGCATTAACATTCCAGCACGTGACAATTAGGGGCCTCCAATGAACAATCGAAACCAACCAATCGCTTCATCGCACGGTTCTGCCCTCTCGGTCAGGTCATGCCTTCCTTAAGACAAACGAAAAATGATTTTGCAACGTGGTCTGCTACCTCTTGTAGCAGACTTTTTGATATGCGTGTAGTGCTTAGTGTAGTGGGGTCAGCAGACCCCGATTGCATCGTTTTAAATGGTTTTGAAATGTATTTAAAAAAACAACGTCTGAAAGCCATGTAGAACAGCACACATCACTCCAACTCCCTCGTTAATCGCGAGCCCCGTCTAGGACTCTGCTCCTTTAAATCCTCATACCCCCCCCCCCCCATAAAATCCTTGTACCCCCATAAACTGATCTTTCAAAGAAGAAGTCATTTTTTTCTTTTGTCTTTCACCACAAAATTATTCCGAGAGCTGCATCAGACGCAAAGCTACACGAACATAGCAAGTACACAGCATATGAAAAACAAATTCTGACTTAAACAAAATAGGTGATGGAATAAACTGCATATTATAGTACAAAGACGAGAATAAAGTGACATGTTTTTTAAACAGCTGCCAACAACGAAACAGCCATAGAGCCGCAAGGGGGCAGTCAAAGAGTCGCGTGCGGCTCCGAAGCCGCAGGTTGGTGACCCCTGCCCTAAATCCTCATTCGCCCCCTCTCCCTGATCCGTTACAAAATGCCGAACGAGGTCACCACGGCCAGAATCGTAAATCCGCAATCAAACCCGACACGTGAAGATGCGTAAATCACGTCTCTCCGTCCAGAGCCGGAATCAACAAACAACCCCACACACAACGAGAAACTGCAAGTGCGCGCACGTGTCTCCAGCATGAATGGACACGGTACCTTGTGATCGAACAAACTCGTGTGTTAATGACAGAGACCATCCCTCTCACCGACATGCTTCGTCCTGCGGATGGTGGGCCCACAGGACGTGGGCCAACGTAGCCAGTTCGGGCCGGGCCCGACCTGGCTACGTGGGGTCACCCGGCCACCAGGCGCTTTGCCGGCGAACATCGCTCCCGGGCCGGGCTCCGGGCGGGTGTGTCACGTAGGGGCCGGATTCAGGCGCGGGGCTTTAGGGGCCGTCCATAAATGACGTCACGCACCTGGCGGGGGGGGGGTCAGACATTTGTGACGATGTGTTACGAGGGTGGGGGGGGGGGTGAGAAATGTGACGTCACATCAAAATGCGCAACTTTAAATAAATATAGACAACACGGTCTACTTAATTGAATAGACTTTTAAATAAATGTTTTCTCCTACAACATCAGAGTGCAGCACCACATTAAATACGCACTACAATGACAATAGTTTAAAGCGATTTGAAGCATGTTTTATATATATTTTGGGGGGGGGGGGGGGGCACAGCTTTGTGACGTCATATTTGAGGGGGGGTCTGACTCTTTGTGACGCCGTGTGACGAGGGGGGGGGGGTCAAAAATTGTCCAAAATCACGTGACGTCATTTATGGACTGCCCCTTAGGCGCTGCAGCCCAGGGGGCTCCGTCAGCTGGAGGGCCTCCAGAGATTCAGTGAAAAGTTATTTCGTTTGTGAATGCTGAATTGTATTTGTTTGTTAGCCTCGTAAAAATAAATACGATTTGTATTTTTACTTTGGTTTCCTTTTGAAAATATTACTGGGGGCCTCACAGTACCTGTAGCCCAGGGGCCTACAAAATGTTAATCCGGCACCTGGTGTCACCATATCCCTTTGGTGCTTTGAGACCATTCATGATTTGGATTTTGTTTGGGACTGTTATTTGTCTGGAACCTCCCCACCAGACCTGTTCGCCAAGGGAGACCCGACCAGGAGTGTAAGACTCCAGGCGACATAGCTCTGAGGTTCATTTGAACACACAAACTCTACCACCACCACGACATCAGCTGTCAAACCACACCGGTTCACACCGTATTCTTGTACAGGGAAATTGAGTTTTCAGGCCCATACGGCGTACAGCCGTTTCAATACGGGAAAAAGACCATTTCTATTTATTTGGGTTTCTCCCTTGTGATTTGGGCTTTGTCGGATGAACGCTGAGATTTATAAGGGGCGCGGGGTGACCAAAAAGGTCTCAATTGGTCTGTAATAAAAGAGGCACTGATAAAGGGTTGACAGGGATGCCACGATATGGTTTACGATCCGCCGGTGGGGATAGCAATAGGTTCAGGAGATAAATGCCAACGTCGAAGTCTGCTTGACCACCACTAGAGGGCTTCGGAAGAGCGTTCGTGTCGTGTTCCTGCTCCGTTGAAGGATCGCTGACTGCGGTGGTTTCCTGCATGGTTCACAGTGTTGGTTGCATGGCCTACAGTCACACTGCTTCTGCCTTGTCTTTAAATTTACTGCGTATGCTACCCGACGCTGCAAGTAATCGTGCTGTATTAGTGTACACTCACATTGCGAGTAATATACAGGGTGGGAAAGTCCCTACATCCTTACCTGCAGCAGTCATAACACGTTTTCAAGCCAGGGACTTCTATTATATATTTCGCACACGCCATACCTCATGAGCAATCGTCTAGGTATTCCAGTGGAACGTTTTAAATTAATTTAAATAATGAGAGAGTGGTGTTCGGAAAACATGGCTTCGATTCCTGACTGTGACTAGCACCCATGGCGAATTATATCTGAACCGGTCCTGGAAATCCCCCCCCCCCTTGTTCACCAACTCGCACGAAACAAGCGTGCTGAAGTATGGACTACGTACGGTGCGATAGAAGTCCAACGTACATACAGCATGGCAGGGATTTAAAAATGCTGAAAATTAGAATTGAAATCACAATTGTTCAATATAACCACAAGGTGGAGCTCGTCGCCCAGAGCCTGCTTGCGGGGATCAGTTTATATTTTGTATTGTTTTCAACTATACAATTTAATGCGTAAGCAAATTCATAGTGTCTATATAGTTTCAGCATGTCGGCACAGAATATACGGCAGTGGAAACAAGTGACACAAATTGCAGTGGACACCTACGGGCTTTTTGCCCATGGAGTTTGATGATGATATAAACATAAACTTCGGTTGGCTACGTACGGTGCGAAAAAAGTTAAACATACATACAGAATGGCAGGGCGCGCAGCAGTGGATTTGCAAATGATGAAAATTAAAACTTGTAAACACAATTGTTCAATAGAACCACAAGGTGGCGCCCGTCGTCCAGAGCGTGTGTGAGGGATCCGCGTATATTCTGTATTGTTTTCAACCATACAATTTAATGCGTAAGCAAATTCATAGTGTCTCAATTGTTTCAGCATGTTGGCACAGAATATAGGGGCAGTGGAAACAAGTGACACAAATTGCAGTGGACACCAACAGGCGTTTTGCCCATGGAGTTTGATGATGACGATATAAGCACAAACTTCGGTTTAACACTTAGGCTTTTGCGGCCGATATTAACCATAAGAGGTTTTTGGTTTTACTCTCCAACACACCAGTGTGCTGAAATCGTAATGAATTGGCACGTTTTGTTTACGTGACAAACCTTACGAATTGGCTGTCTGGTGTTGGCGGGTTTAACGACACATTTATATTGACGCGATCTAACCTAAAAACCTCCATTTTAAACAAACTTATTAACAGTGATATAAACTAGGCTAACACTTGTTTGACTACGTCAAAACTATTTTATATAACTTTCTTTGTTGTTGAAATGCCGGCCGAATATGTTTTCCCCTGCAGTGTCATTAATTGTTTTCCCTCCACAACTTTATTGCGATTGTGCTCTTGCAGTATTCTTTCCGGAGACAAAGCAACTCTTGGGATCTCACGCAAAACCGCCCGCGGAAGTGAATATCACAGAACTACCGTGACATTCCTTCATGTGACCTCTGTACCACACAAGCCGAGGGCAAAACTCTCCCACCCGCCCCTTCGACTGACACTTAATCCGATATTGTGAATTCTGAGAGCTGATTTTTTTTTCCCAAAAATAATTGCAGAATCAAGTTTAATTTCATTTTTGCGGTAATTGGTGACCGTTCTCACACTACACTTGAGAACGTAATTAAATCACAGGCTGGCCGAAATTTGGATTCGAAACCTGGTTATGTAGCGGTGCCAGCTCAACGCTCTGACCTTTGATCCCACCCGGTCATCTCTGACCTCTGAACCCATCCACTATTTTTCTCCAATTAAGTTAGGGCATTGTTTACCCAAATTCATTTGAGCGTAATTCTTTCACCCTTTTGATTGACATTTCCTTTGTTCCGTTTGGTTTTGCGTGAGACGATAACGGAATGTCCGGAAGAACACCCATGCATACCAGGGGAGACCACTGCACAACATCACTGAATGTTATTCCATAAAAATGTGATATCGTTTACAGTCTACGCGTTATCGAAAGCATGCCTGGGTGCACGGAATACACATCTATTGTGTTATAGGAATCAGTAGAAGGTTTGCCACGCTATTTGGCTTTAAGGGCACACTTTTTTCTGAATAATTAAGAACAAAAACATCTAATTTTATATTTGAATTCATCTTCATGCTCAGCCATTATCAATCCACTGCTGGATGAAGGCCTCCTCAAGCCTTTGCAATATTTTACGATCCTAAGATTTAATACTTAACCTAACACACGAGCTGAACGCGTCGTTCCGTCTCCTCTAGAGGCACTTAAATGCGTTTCATTCATTGATTGCCAGCGCATTTGAATTCGGCATTCGCTAAATGTCCAGATACAAACTATGGGCACCCCCCCTAAGCTCAAGCACAAAAGCGTTCACTATTGGATGGGGGACAGCCGATATTATTTTAGAATGTTAACATCTTGTGTTGGGAATCAGAAACCCTTCAAAAACCTCCAGATACTGACTTGCATAGCTCTACATTCAAACGCACAGCACGTGTTATGGCTTTGTCTAGATTTTTTTTGGGAGCTACAATTCTTTTGTACATTTGATGTTATTATTTTCTAATCTTATTGCATACTGCACGTGGATTTAGCAACGATGAAAACCTCGAGATTAAAAAAAAAACATCCGTAAAAAAAGTTTGTTATTTTGTTGTTGATCCTAAACTATTCGGGAAGGTCAAATGCGTAAAAATAAAACCAACCATATGTTTCTATTTACAAGCACAGAATCAACTGTATAGTTACGTAAATATTTTCAGCTTGCTATCCCTCTTTGAACATCAGTCGAACTTAGATCAAGACAGTCTTGATGCACGCGCTAAATCGAGTGCTATTGAAATATAGCAGCAGCAACAACAAGAACAGAATCTAAATGAAGTGAACACACGTGGGCCGGCCTGAATGGCTTTGGCCCACTCTTGCTGGTGTTGTTGTCGTCTCATTTTGAACCAAGGAAACACACACAAAAAAACACATCCAAGGCGCGTATTCACATTTGTGTTCTGGCCAAAGCTTTGCGTTGGGGGTAAGGGGGAGGGGGGAGTTCGTAAGCTCTGCCTAGGTTTTTTTTTCTCTCTAGGGGAGGGTTGGAGGATGGACTCTGGGAGGCGAGAGGGCGAGGGAGGGGAGGGGAGGAGAGAGAGAGAGAAGAGAGATTAGCGCTGCTCCGAGTTCAAGAGACGAGTGGAACGATGGTAGCTTTACCGCTCCGACTACCGTCATCATCATCACCATCATCATCACACTTCTCGCTCGGGGAGATGTGTCTCCGCACCCGCTCATGGGATGGTGTAGCAGCGACCGGGAGCCGGGCTAAGCGTCCGGGCTGCGTTTGATTCAAGAGGAATAAGACGACGAAGGATAGCGAAGGGAAGTGAAGAGAGGTTGGTTGGTTGGCGGCGGCGGCGACGGCGGTGGTGTGGAGAGGGTTCGAGATTGAAGGGAGGTCACGAGTGGTCGTGGGGAGACGGAACGCTGGTGGATTCGCAAGCGACTGGGCACGCTTACTGGCACGTACGCATTCGCGTCTCCAGACACACGTGGTGGACTCTCAATCACATCCACTTTAGACGCTACGTACACATGCGCTGTATACACACGCGCACTGCGTCCATACGTGAAACAAACACACTGCATTAATCAGACTGCTTGTTCATGTCGTACGTACACACACACACATGTACAGCGTATGCGCTATGTAACGCACACGTGCCGTACATACATGTAAACACACACTACATTCACACTACTTGCGCATGTGCTGCGTACACAATCCACTACACACATGTAACGTAACACACACTGCATTCACATACTACTTGTACATGTGCTGTGTACACATGCACTACATATATGTAACACACGCGACATTGACATACTACATGTGCATGTGCTATGTACATATACACGCTATGTTCAGATGTACATACATGTAACATACTACATTCAAGCGCTATGACACGCATGGCACATGTATGAATGTAGCGCGTGTAATGTGTGAACAGCATACGCGTGTCAATGTGTTTCATTGTGGTGTAACATGTCAATGTGTGTGTGTAACATACGTTTAACATGACACAGTATACACTACACTACGTGTTTGAACATACGTAGTGTAGTGTATACTGTGTGTGTAGTGCATGTATATAGCATGTATATGAATGCGTGTGAAATGTGTTTAAATGTAGCTTGTGTAACATGCCTTCATTTAGTGTGTGTGTGTAAATATTGTGTGAATGTATGAAACTGTTTCAAAACATTATTTTCTTATTTACACGTTACACAGTAACTCATGCGTACTACATGCACACTACATTCACGCATCACACACTACATTCACACACGTTGACACATGTAAACTGTGTTACACATTACACACACTTCATTCATACATGTAACACACTACACATACATTGACACATGTAAACTGTTGAGACATTACACACTTCATTCATACATGTAACACACTACACACGGACACATGTAAACTGTGTTACACATTACACACACTTCATTCATACATGTAACACACTACACATACATTGACACATGTAAACTGTTGAGACATTACACACTTCATTCATACATGTAACACACTACACACGGACACATGTAAACTGTTTACACATTACACATTTCATTCATACATGTAACACACTACACACACACTGACATGTAAACTGTTTACACATTACACACTTCATTCATACATGTAACACACTACACACACACTGACACGTAAACTGTTCACACATTTACCACTTCATTCATACATGTAACACACTACACACACGGACACATGTAAACTTTTTACACATTACACACTTCATTCATACATGTAACACACTACACACACACTGACACGTAAACTGTTCACGCATTTACCACTTCATTCATACATGTAACACACTACACACACGGACACATGTAAACTTTTTACACATTACACACTTAATTCATACATGTAACACACACACTGACACATGTAAACTGTTTACACATGCTTAAATCACACGCCACTACATTCTAACACACTACATTAAAACACGCCGTTACATGCATTCATATTGTTAAACGCCCGCACTGAGTGTAACACTTTACATGCAGCACATGCAGACACACATGTTAACACACGTACGTTCGTATGCCAATTAATGGAAATTCTGACATGATGTTTAAGCACGCAAGGCTACATTCACACACGTTAAACTACTGTATTTACTATTGCACACACACGCATGCCACATACACTCCTGGGAAGTATAACACTATAATATAACACTCATTATTATTACATACATGTCGTGTGTTAACAACGTATTACGGTCTAACACATACAGCCATACATGTGCAACGCATGTTCACACACGGGAACACATTACTTTGAATGCACGCGTGTGTAGTCACCGCATTCTGTATAACGTGTGAGAATGCACGTGTCATGTATGTTGGAATACATTGCGTGTATGCGTGTGTGTTTGACTTGTATCTTGTGTGTATGTTGTAGCGTGTGTGTTTAATGTTCATTGCAGCCTGTGTGTGAACATCTGAATGTGAGTGGCATGCGCCGTGCCGGCTTTCATAGGTGCCACTAACAGCACTTGCCCCAACAGGCTGTTAAGGCTATACGGGGGATCTTTGTCTTTGTGTGTAGAGTCTACGAACTCGGCGACACGAGTTCGATTCCCACTCACGGCTAACACCAATGACAAGTAACTGAACCGGTCCTGGGCCTCCCTTAGGTCGACTCAGCCTAAGATTATCACGCGCTGTGATGTACAAACATCCCAAAACGTCTGTGAAGCCTACACGGGGTTTGCACACCGCAACAGGTATTCATTTGAGGCTGAGTCGACCTAGGGGAGGCCCCGGAACCGGGTCAGATAATCTTCACCGGTGTTGGCCGTGAGCGGGACTCGAACCCGGGTCGCCGGGTTCGTAGCGCTGCGTAACGAAAACGCCACTAACCGCCTCCCCCCCACACACCACGCACACCATACACACACACACCATACACACTACACACACCACACACACACCATACACACACCACACACACACACTCCACACACACACACACTCCACACACACCATACACACTCCACACACACACACTCCACACACACCACGCACACCATACACACACACACCATACACCTCCACACACCACACACACACCACAAACACACACTCCACACACACCACGCACACCAAACACACACACCACGCACACACCACACACACACACCACACACACTCCACACACACCATACACACACCATACACACACCACACACTCCACCCACACACACCACACACACACACCACACACACACCACACACACACACTCCACACACACCACGCACACCAAACACACACACCACGCACACACCACACACACCACACACACACACTCCACACACACCACGCACACCACACACACACCACACACACCACACACACCATACACACTCCACACACCACAAAAACACACTCCACACACCACACACCACGCACACCATACACACACACACCACACACACACACACCACACACACTCCACACACACATACCACACACACTCCACACACATATGAACGCACACACACACCACCCACACACACCACACACACAGACACACTCCACACACACTCCACACTCACACACACGAACACACACACTCCACACCACACACTCCACACCACACACTCCACACCACACACTCCACACACACTCCAAACACAAACACTCCAGACACACTCCACACACACACTACACACACACACTCCACACACACACACCACACACACACACTCCACACACACATACCACACACACACTCCACACACACTCCACACACACCACACACACTCCACACACACACTCCACACACGCGAACACATACCACACACACACTACACACACACACACTCCACACACACACTCCACACACCACACACACGAACACACACACTCCACACCCCACACACACGAACACACACACATACCACACACACTACACACACCACAAACACACACCACACACACTCCACACACACCACACCACACACTACACACACCACACACACACTCCACACACACCACACCACACACACTACACACACTACACACTCCACACAAACGAACGCACACACATCACACACACACTACACACACCACACACACACTCCACACACACCACACCCCACACACTACACCACACACACACACAACACACACACACTCCACACACACACTCCACACATACACACCACACACACACTCCACACACACCACACACACAACACACACACACACACCACACACACTCCACACACACCACACACACACAACACACACACCACACACACACTCCACACACACCACACACACTACACACACCACACACACACACCACACACACACACCACACACACACACCACACACACTACACACACACACTACACACACACTACACACACACTACACACACCACACACACACACCACACACACCACACACCACACACCACACACACACCACACACACCACACACACACACCACACACACTACACACTACACACACACTACACACACATCACACACACTACACACACCACACACACACTACACACACCACACACCACACACACACTCCACACACACCACACACACACTCTACACACACACCACACACACACACACTCCACACACCCTACACACACCACACACACACTACACACGCACGTGTGGAAAACGCAACAGGCCTGCAGGTGAGGGGGGGTGTGGTGGCCCAGGTGGAGCGATTTTATGGGGCAACAGCAAACGAAATTCGGGGAGCACAACAGGTGGTCCATCCTCCCCGACAACAAGGGCGGCGTCAAGAGGGATCTCTCCCGACACGGACTGCACTGCAATGTCTTCGCCGAGCACGGTACCTCTGCCCTGCTGATGCCGCAATTACAGACTGCACCCCACACGTGCCACCCAGTGTGGGCAACTCGTGCCATCGTAGGGATTATGATGCCTCCCTCTATCCTCATCCTGCACCCGTGCTATATTATTGCCTGTCGTACGCACCCACAACCCGACCACTGTAAATCCGAGCTACGTGCGTTTTTTGTTTGTGTGTATGTACGTTGAGGTTCTTCCGCACGGTACGTAGTCAACCGTGCTCATCAGAGGTGCGGTTAGTTCGGGGGCCCGCGTCAAACCAGGCCAGTGCGGCTCCGGTTGCTTTTCCACTGCAGGAGCTGAGCCGTGCCGCTGACGTTGCGCGCGGATAATGAACAAGTCGAAGGCGCACGTGTGTAGGTGTCGCGGTGATGCTGTGTCCTCGCAGCGCACTGGCTGATGTCGCACGCAACGGACTGGTCGTAAGCACCGTCGGCTGCTGACCCTGGTTCGTCCAGTACCAGATTCGGGTGCCGCGGCAGCGAGATGTTAACTACCTCGCCCGGTATGCAGGAAGTCGTGGGGTTCGATCCCAACTCTGAAGCCTGTATATTTGGAGTTTGCATGTTTTTCCCGATGGTCACCTGGAGTTTTCTCCGAGTCCTGTAGTTTTTCCCTCCGCGTTTAGAAACATGCGTTTAAGGTATTTGGCTGCAATGAATTTCCACATGATAAGCCACTTTGTTGAGCTATCATTTGTGGCCAGGTTGCTTCAAAAAGAGCTAAATAGCTTAGTGGGCCTTTACCTGCTGAAATAAAAAAAATAGTTTAGAAATTTAATTTACATTGATACATTCTGTGAGACCAGTGTAACACGTTTGGGTCTGGCTCGGATATGCTGGTGGAAAAGGGGCGAAAAACGATGTCTTGTCCTTGCTGCACTCTGCCATATGATGATGTCTGTGCCATATAACCACCCGGAGAAAATATTCATACTCTATTTATATTTAGGAGTTACTAAAACGTGATTGCCGGATCAAAGCAATTAAACCTAACCTTTTGTTGAAAGAAGCAGAGGAAATAGTTTATCATTCCTCAAAGGTAAATATCACCATAAGGTTTTGGTGGCATTTAGATGACCCGTGTAATTTGCTCTCCACTGCACCACAAAGACTCCCCCTAACTCTAAAGGCAATCCTAATGTATCTTACTGTCAACATAAGTTACACTCTGACCTACAGCTCACTCCGTTAATGGCGAGCAGTGGACGGTGAGGGACGCTTTGGGTTACTCTCTGGTCAGACGAGTCCCATGCGACTTTAACAACAATTTCAACTCGTGTAACGTGCCCGCTATTTTCTCGCTCGCGCTCGCGGAGAGAGAGGCCGTGAGGAGAGGCAGCAGTCAGTCGGTGAACCGGTGCCAACTCCCCCCTCCTCGCCCCCTCCCCCAAGCTCTGTGGTCCTTTATGTATTAAGGTGTTTTAGGCCAATTAATGGGTGTTTACATATGGGAGGAAACCGGAGCATCGGAGAGAAACCCCACACGTGCGAGGGGGAAACACTCTATTCCCATACACACGGAGAACAGGTCCATATTTGCTCAACCACCTTCTGGCAATCACTTTAATGTGCTTTACAATTTGGACGTAAGGACTTTTTTTTCTATCTCCCAGGAAACCAACTGAGTGCCTCCGTGAATTTGCAGAGCGTCGATCGATCGATCGCTCTCGGGGAGTGGATAACGTCGACCCGATGTATTTCAACTCCGGTCACATAACATTTCATAAGTACACATCCCAGAATATATATATTTTTTTTCAAGGTGGCATCCGAAGTGAAGCTCAGAAACAAATATTTGGTTAGGTTTAAAAATGTAATGCGGTGCGTTTGTCGGATGTATTGATAAAAAAAAACGGAATTGCTGGTGAGTGATTTTTTTTTTGTAAGGAGTGGGTAAAGCGGAAACCCCTCTAAGAAAGGCTCCTTTTTCATTGTTCACAAGAATAGGCGACTGATTCGGGGGCTTTTTTGTTGTAATAATAGGGGGGGGGGAGGAGGTGGGGGGGGGGGCATGTTTAGCCTCGCAATGTGCAAACATTTAACATGTGCAGATAGGCTCGTATCCAGGGTTACGGAGATGAACACGTATTCACTCCTTGGGCTGCAGCGTACAATTGAGCTGCTGAACTGGGCTTGGGGGGGGGTGGGGGCCGGTGGCAATTTTTTTGTTCGACGAATGTTTATTTTTTTTTTAATATATATAACTCGACAGAAATTAGTTCTGAGCGGAGCGGTGGGACAGCGGTTAGCTCGCCGCGTTTTGAAACGCCAGTGACCGCCTTCGCAAATGCGCCGCGAACCAGCCACGGTGAAGCATGGTCAAACGACCCCCTCACACGACCACCGTGGCCGTGCCTTCATTCAATAGTGGATTTACAAAGGCTTGCGACTTGTGTTGGTTTATTTCTTTTACCGCAACAAGTTTGTTGTTTTGAATAACGTTGGCGGTAGCGGTGTCTCCATGTCTGACTTCCATTCTACTAAGTATTTTGAAACTTTTTTTTTTAATATAGTACTTACACAGAGAGACTGTTATATGTCCTGATATGGTGGCACTATTGACCCTTGTTATTATTATAACCACCTACCTGCCCATTTTGTTCCTCATATCCGCATACGTGTGGCAAATCACGGATTTTAGGATGAATTTTCCATCACTTTTCTTATCCGCAAATAGGCGCTAACGTTCGTGCGGATTATAGGCAGGTCGATTCGTGGCAGGATGGCGGATAATTTGCAGTGTGGTTAATAAGGAAGAGCGAGAAAATAGGCTAGAATTTAAAACGCAAGCCAAAGGCTGCGTCGAATGTACACAATGGACTTCACGAAAACAACTTTAGACTGTCTATTTTCAGACTCGTGGCAAAGCAACGATCACAGGAGAGCAAGCTACATGGTCGCGTACAATGTACTGCGTTTGCGTGCAGCGATACGGCGGAGTGATACGAAACGCATGTTCGTTTGAACTGTGTTACACCGGCTCTCAGTCGTAAATTTTCAGTCGTAAAATATGGGTTGCGCTGTTGACAGGCGGACCAGCGCTCTGAGTTGTGCTGTTGCGTTCTCTCACCACATCAGCTGATTTTACAGCTCATTTGCCACTTGCCTTAATTAAATTGAGTTGCGTTGTTGGGCGTCGATTTGTAATTCGCGGTACCGGGAAATTTCCGTGTATTTAAAATCACTCCTCTTTAATCTGTCTGGCTTTGGCACGCTCAGTGTAAAAACATAGGAGGCCGTTCCCACCGTCTAATTGAATTGTCGGTAATTAAATTTCATGCTCGCATACATCTCTGCGTGCCGCTTGTTTATATGCACTGCTTCATCAAATGTTATAATATGTCCAGTGGCACGTAATGATTAACCCACACTCCCTCACTGCAAAACCCCCCCCACTCCCCCCACTATTTAATATTGATGAGCCAGCACCATTGAGCTCTTGGGTTTTGAGTTTGAATCCAGGTTTAAATCACCTGCGATTAACCTAGTTCTCAAGCGTAGTAGTGAGCTGACGGTGAGTTGCACAGACAACAAAAAAACCCCATCATAATGAATTCGGTTTTGCACTTAACTTAATTAAAGCCTAGAAATACTGTACATCGGCCGTGTATCCCTGCAGCCTATAACAACCTGCTTTATGCAGGGTGGTGGTCACCCATCCAAGCACTATCAAGGCTCAAACATGCTTAGCCTCTTATGTCTGACGAGAGCGGGTGGGGGGAGGGGGCATTCCAGATGATTTAACCATGGATATCTCTCGAATATTAATAATTAGTGAGATTTCATAGCAATTATGAATTAAGAGTTCACCGAAGCAAAAGACCTGAGCTACCACCACCATCATCATCATTAACACTGTCTTCATAACAAAATAATACATTTTTGATTTAAAGCATTCGTGACTGCAGTAATTCATATTCTTAGCTCTTTCGGTAAAGTCACGTTGAAGGGAAACAATAAAATAATAAAGAGCTAAGAAAAATAATACATATTATGCTGACAGGCCAATGGCCTGACCGCATTGTCATTATTGCAACTGCGTTTATAAAACAGTTTGAATTCACATACCTTCTAAATGTGACTGCATCTCGAAATGCAATTCGGAAACACGAGGCATATTTATAATAGGAATGCATTGCCTTACTCGGGGAAAATATATAACACACTAACATTGCAACAGAAAAATTATGCAGGGGGGAGGGGGGGGGTGGGGGCAATGCCACCATCAGTGGAGCTGAGAAACCGGCCGGAGGTGTACACGTGTGGCTACGTCTCGTTTGGAATTCCCAGATGCCATGGTAGCGTCACTGATCGACTGCTCAAGCCGTGCGCCTAGCACCAAGGCTTTATTATATTTCGAGTGTGCACCGGTGGAGAGAGAGAGTGGAGAGTTTCTGAATTCCGCCCGCCCGACCGGTGGCAACGTTCACTCGGAGCGGTCCGTTTGTCATTTCCACGGTGGCCGGGCGCGTAGGCTAAGCTATATTTTGAGTGTGGGTCGGCAGAGAGAGAGAGAGTTGCTAAATTCCGCCCGCCCGACTGCCCTCCGTCAACTGGGTGGCAACGTTCACTTGGAGCGGTCCGTTTGTCATCTCCACGGTGGCCAGGCGCGGTAACCTCCCCTTTCATGGACGTCAGGCCGGCGTGCGTCAAGAGGAGGAGAGGGCATCGTCTTGGTTTCATCACTGCATACAGTGATCGCCATACAACATCCAGTTTAACCCCGACGTCCTCTCGGCACTTACGCTCGCACACGGACGGACGGACTGACCTGGCAATATGCAATGCCATGCAGTAGCTGGGGAAGAGGGTTCGGGGCAGGTGTTCCTGTCTGCAAACTTGTCCGCCGGGACCGTCGACAGTGTGTGCAGCTGCCCGTTAAAAAAAAAAACGTCGCTGCCCGAGACAAATATGTATGCTTTCGGCAAGACGTATTACATCTGTTGCTTATCGTGCGGCCAGCGTAGTTGGTCTTCGTGGTCTGCGATGGCCTGGGCTGTGATGCGGTTTCGTGGCATGGCACGTTAATAACAACGAGTTTGAAAATATGGGGTGCCTGTTGAAAAGTATCCTTCGTTATTTAAATAAATATTATGTACTTATATCACAGCAGTTGGAGGTAGGTTCATGACACCGTAGGCATGCACAGTTGGTGGTATGAAAGGTGCTATGGTGCGGACTTGTCTACCCCCTGAACCTCCACGTGCTGCGATGTACAATGACAGAGATTGTGAGATCAGGGCCGTCCATAGGGGTGGTTTGGGGGTCTGGGCCATATCCCACAGTGTGCCCCCCACCCCACCATGCCTTCAAACTAAACCAGAAGAATGACATCTGACACCGTGATATCGAAACGCGGGGCCAAGGGTGGTCGCCCCGATTCGCCGTGTACCCGAGGGTTACTACGCCTCTGGTTGGGATGGTCAGAGAGTCCCGGGTGTTGATCTGTCTGACGGTGAACCGGGATCAAAGCGATGTGCGTGAAGAGGTGGCCAAGAGCTGGATTGGAAATGTTTGTTTTTTTAATATTTAAATTAACAATGAAACGCAACGTTCCAGTGTGCCGATGAAGGGGGCTTCAATCGGTGTTAATATTCCCCTGCTAGGACTTAGGAACGTCGACATCGATAGAGACAATTAAACTTGAAAGGTGTGCAAATAAGCGTGCAGTGTTAACATGTTTGTAATTATGCAAGTGATGTTGAACTTCTTTCGCGCCGTACGCAGCCAACCGCACTTATCGGAGGTGCGGTGGGAAGGACAACAAGCTAAACACAAAAAGCAGTTCTCAAGAAATGAGTTCAACACGCAGAGACGGGAAGAGCAGCGCCTGGATGCGAGAACATACGCAAGTTAGAATCATCGCATTGAATGTGATGAAAAGTAAGTGGGGGGGAAAGGGGGGGGGCATGTCGCTAGAGGGGGATGATGTCTGGTGGCCGAGACCAACTACGGAATAGCAGCGGGAGGGAAATGAATACATCCGTGATGCGTTCTTTCCAGCAAGGCCTCCACACAGCAGGGAATTAATTGAGAAAGGGGCGGGGGGGGAGAGATGAAAATAATGAACTCACTAATCGAGGAAGGCGGCGTTTAATCTCGAATGCGGTGAGAGCGGGAATTTTTTCTATGTATTTTTTTCCCCCCTAAATATTTTTTGAGCTGGTCGAGCTCGTAAGCGCCGACGCTTGTGCGGCATTGCGTCGGAGGAAGAGGTCGGCTTTTAATGCCCCCGGATCGTTGGCAGGGATGGTGAAGGGGGGGGGGGGGTTGTGGGGGAGCGGGGTGGGGCCCCCCTGGAGACATCCACTTGGTCTAGACTCCAGATGAAACGCACGCTGCAGTTGAGTGAAACTGTTTGGCGGAAGCCAACATACTTTGCCTTTGACAATAGCTAAGGAGCAAATCGCATCCAGCTCACGATAAAAGCCGAAGTGATTACTTGTTTAAGGTTTGCCGCGAGATTATAATCTATGTATGCCCCGTACATGTAGCGTCTGTAGTGGAGGTGTTTTCCCACAGCTGATGGAAGCGTATTATTCTTCGGTGTATCAGCAAAGCGTTGCGGAACAAAGTATGCTTTTAATCAGGCTCAGGGTTGACAGCAGAAACACTGGCAGTTATCAAATGCAAAAATTCTGCAAATGCGTTTCAGCCGCCTGAAGGCTGTTAACAATTATCCCATTCAGTTCGTTGTCTTTTATTCAATATCGTCTAATGAACCGGTGAATGGCTGTTGTGATTGAATGGCTTCATTTTAAAAACAAACACACACACACACACACCGATAAAGAGCGGTTGAGAGACATATTGGCCTGAATCCCATTTTGCTTTTAAAGCCCCCCAGGACAATTTTCGGGACTGGGATGTAGTACGTGCTTAACAGAAAGTTGCGACATTTTTTTTTCATACCAAGACAAAAACATTTCGGACGCACAATGTCTTTTGCGAGAGAGAGAGAGACAGCTCCGAGTCCAAGCCTCCAGTGCGATGGCTCCCCGCTTCCCCCCACCCCACGCTCGTGCCATGCGTCTCTCTCCGACGGTGACTCTGGGCTTTTGTAGCGCCCCCCCCTCCCCCCGCTTGCTGTTCGGCACGATTGTCCAAGCGCCGAGCACATGGAGCGAAACGTCGGGCGTCGTCGCGCTGAACGGCGCACGCCGGCGGCTGCACAGCACAATCGCGTAAGAAACCTGCGCGGTAGCTGTTTTAGGTATTTATTTACAGATCTATCGATCTATGCGTATGACCACGCCGTGCCAACTGGAAACATTCTGCGGGTAAAATATGTGAAATATTTTTCGTGTTTCCCGGAATCGGGAGAGTCGCGACAGATGCTTAGACGGCGCGCGTCGTTAAACAGGCAGCAAGGAGTAATGCGAGCGAGGCTTCCTGTGGTCAGGTCTCAATTACCCCCTCCCCCCCTCCCCTCCGCGGGGCAGCGATGCACAGCGGCCGTCGTAAAGGTGATCAGTAACGTGGCAGAGGAAAACTGGATCCGAGAATCTCACCGGAGGGAGATCTTGAGTTGGAATTCCTCCGAGAGTGACGCCTTATCCAAAACGATTGGCGGTTGGCCCATGTCGCCGGTCGCGTGACCTTTTAATGGTGGGAGGTTAGGGGGCGGATGGAGGGCCGCGGAGGTGTTCGTACGAAAACTTAGAGAGGCGGTGGTGGGTGGTGGCGGGCGGGGTGCACGACGCAGTCGGGCGCTTTTCAACAGACTTTAAACAAATGTTAATCGTGGGACGGAATGAGCAATGGTCCAGCCTGAGTAACGATCCAGTCCGTTGTGCGTAATA
Organism: Petromyzon marinus; assembly: GCF_048934315.1. Classification (NCBI taxonomy): domain Eukaryota; kingdom Metazoa; phylum Chordata; class Hyperoartia; order Petromyzontiformes; family Petromyzontidae; genus Petromyzon; species Petromyzon marinus. The sequence continues at coordinate 6,168,245 of NC_133716.1, read as the reverse complement.
CGCCGGCTCTCAAATTTGTACCCAATATTTAATTATTATTTTTTACTCGGCTGCTATAGAATTTTCTAAAATGTATAAGCGAGTGCCTGGGGAAAGAAATGTTGAGCAGCCGGCCCCATGCATGCAATAACGGGTTAAAGCAAATATAATCTAGATGTATACAACTCAACATGTTCATCAGTGACACCGTGTGTGGCCCATACAAGCGGGGGGGGGGGGTAAAAAATAGGTGATGGTCCCTCTTCATAGAACGACACAGTAGGGCCATTCCATGAAACGCCACCTATTATAGAAATTTTTACTTATAAGCCTGCAGTGTTGTTGATTTGGTGTTATTGGTGCTTGTGTAGCATGTATGTATGTTGAACTTCTTTCGCACTGTACGTAGCCAACCGTGCTAATCGGTAGCACTGATAACGCGGCAGTAGCAGCATCACCGAATGATGTGTACGATGAGTATAGGTTGTCTGGATTTTGACGTTAACATTTATCAAGCTGCATTGTTTTTTTCTTGCAAAGCAAACTCTGGACCGGTTTCGACCTTCTGGGTCACATCAGCAGCGTTGAAACTCGTCGACCAAACGCTGCTGGTTCACGAGATGCTAATTGGTAAGAGGGCTCTGTGTAAAACACGGGAACCTCGTTCAACACAGTAATGAGATTTCTGGCTTGGCAGAAAAAGTAAGAATTTCGAAGGGGGGTGCAAAACCTTCGGCAAGAGGAGGTCGCGGGGTTCGATCCCGACCCTGACGCCTGTATTTCTGGAGTTTGCACGTTCTCCCCGTGGTGGCGTGGATTTTTTTTTCTCTAGGTTCTCCGGTTTTTTTCCCCTCCGCATTTAGAATCAACATCAACGTGCGTTTCGAGTGTTTGGGCTGCGATAAATCTCCGCGTGATGAAAAACATCCACTTCACTGGGCTATTATTCTTTGATGGGCCGGGTGGCTTCTGAAAAAGAGAAAAATACCTCCGTGGGCCCTTTCCTTGTAAAATAAAATAAAAAAATTGTTGGTGGTTGGGGTGAGTCGGGGGATAGCTGAAGATCCCTTCAGTCTTCCCGAGACTGCGTGGGCTGAGTTGAGTCGGACTTAAAGTGGAGCTCCTGTGTGTTCGTTGCGAAGCGCATTGTTATTGCACCAAAAACACCCACACATTTGCCTAGCGCGAGCTGCACGCACGTAGGGGGGGGGGGGGGTGAACAGAAAAGCCGCGCATAGAGAACCTCTGATTTCTTGCAACAACAGAGGAATCCTCACAAGTGTCGGCGCAGGAGAGAAAGTGGGGTTTCTCTTTCATCGCGTGCGCTGGAAACGGCCGCGGTGTAAAATAACAGAGATGCTTTATCCCTACAGAAAAAAAAACTACAGGCACACAGTTCCCTCACCACCCTCACTCCCTTCCCATTTAAATTGACGCTCAACCGTCGATTCTTTGTGATAACCTCGCATGCAATTGCAATAGACTCGTGTTTCTCTCGTCTGTTTACGTGTTAGCGCTAAGGTCACTCCCATAACTGTTTTGATTTAACACGTAGGCTTTCGCGACCAATATCATCCATAACACAGGTTTTTTTTTTTAGTTTGATCGCGTAAATATATGAATGTGTCCACCTGGTGTCGGGTGGTGTCGGGTGGTGGCGGGTTTAAGGACACATTTATATATTTACGCGATCTAACCCAAACATCCTCTATTATGGATCTGTTTTGATGTTCAACGCTTCTGTAGCGTCCTTTTGAAATTCGTGCAGTGAATCCACTTGGAGGTGATCTGCCCCGAGCTGATTTGCACTGCGGGGAATTACTTTTGTGCAATGCTTCTTGTTGTTCTGATCTTCTATTTGTTTTGCCTTTGTGGTGACCTCCGAGGGTCACTCTCGCCAATGAGACTCGTCCACCTGGTTAAACAAAGTAAACTTAACTTACCACACAGGATTATCAGCATCATCATCATCATCACTCACTCAGTCGCTCACTCATCCACTCACTCATTCACTCACTCTTGCAAATGAGACATTCGTCCACCTGGTTCAACAAAATAATAATAATACTATACATTTATATTAGCTGAAAATAACCTTAAGTAACACACGCAGCATCATCAGGATCATCACTCATTAATTCACCGACTCACTCATTCATTCACTTATTCACACTCACTCTTTACAAACGTGACTCATGCACCTGGTTCGGCAAAATAAAGCACACAAGCAAAATCACTCACTCATTCATTCATTCACTTATTCACACTCTTTACAAATATGGCTCATGCATCCGTTCGACAAAATAAACCACAAGCATCGTCAGCAACATCACTCACTCAGTCACTCATCCATCCACCCACTCAGTCACTCACTCTTGCATATGAGACGATATCCCGGTCTCTTCAGTTCTCACCTGGTTAAACAAATTACTGTTGAAACTTGAACTTCCCCATTTGTAGCCTCTTGGGCATTGCTGCGAGTGTTTTCACACAGCTTCTTATAAACAATAGAGTGCAATATATGTCTATAAATGCAGCTTGGATGTATTAACTTTCCACATTCGACCGCATCTCATGCTGACATAAACTGCAGGACAGTTTAGCTAATAATAATATTTTACATTTATAAGGTGCAATTTTATCCGCAGAATCCCAGTGCGCTGTCACACCCCTCCTGTGTTGATGCCTTTTTAACTGAGGTGTGAACACCACGCACATCCACGGCTGGACAAAGGTGTCCCCATGCCGTATTGGTCATGAGGATTGTTTGTTGACCATACTTCACCATGCCGGTCAGTCCGAGTTTCTGAACGGGACGCTCAGGATCGGTTCGTATATCACTTCGCCGTTACCGGGAATTGAACTCGGGTCACTGAGCCGTGCGCGACACGCTGCGCAATAATAGTATTTGGTATGCTGTTCTGCACACGTTATATTGCACCCCAGTCCTGTACATTGAGATGGCCATGGTGCTGCACGCCTGCGAGCCAGAGTTTTGGAAACAAGGTTTGGTGGATCACGTTAAAAAAAATGTGGAACTTCCAAAACCACTGGGCCGAGGTGGCCATGGGTTTCTATGTGAGTGTGTGGGTCGTTCTGTCGTTCTATGGGCCCCATGTAAGTCTATGGGTTTCTATGTGAGTCTGTGGGTTGTTCTGTCGTTCTATGGGCCCCATGTAAGTCTATGGGTTTCTATGTGAGTCTGTGGGTCGTTCTGTCGTTCTATGGGCCCCATGTAAGTCTATGGGTTTCTATGTGAGTCTGTGGGTCGTTCTGTCGTTCTATGGGCCCCATGTAAGTCTATGGGTTTCTATGTGAGTCTGTGGGTCGTTCTGTCGTTCTATGGGCCCCATGTAAGTCTATGGGTTTCTATGTGAGTCTGTGGGTCGTTCTGTCGTTCTATGGTCCCCATGTAATTATATGGGTTTCTATGTGAGTCTGTGGGTCGTTCTGTCGTTCTATGGGCCCCATGTAAGTCTATGGGTTTCTATGTGAGTCTGTGGGTCGTTCTGTCGTTCTATGGGCCCCATGTAAGTCTATGGGTTTCTATGTGAGTCTGTGGGTCGTTCTGTCGTTCTATGGTCCCCATGTAATTATATGGGTTTCTATGTGAGTCTGTGGGTCGTTCTGTCGTTCTATGGGCCCCATGTAAGTCTATGGGTTTCTATGTGAGTCTGTGGGTCGTTCTGTCGTTCTATGGGCCCCATGTAAGTCTATGGGTTTCTACGTGAGCCTGTGGGTCTCTATTAGATTGAAAACTAATTTATTTAGAACTTATTTTTGGGTTTAGTTTGTTGTCCTTCCCCCGCACTTCCGATTAGTGCGGTTGGCTACGTATACTGCGAAAGAAGTTCAACATGTACATACATAATCCAATGCATATATATGTGAATCTGTGTGTCTCAGCGGCATAGCATTCATTGACTAAGACTCCGGTGCAAGGGATGAAATGGGGGGCCCTTCTGTGTCCAACTATTTCTCTCCACCGCACCTCGGTCCCTGTGGCCCATGTGCCCCCCCCCCCCAAATGCAGTTGCACCACCTGCACACTCGGCCATCGACACCGCCACCGATCCCCCCCTGATCCTCTCCGCCTAAAAAATAATTCACCGGTTCCAGTCGTTCATCCCGGCTCGCACGCACATACGCACACGTGTGCGTGAGCCTGACATTCCATGTGGCACGGGGGGGGGGGGAGGGGGGGCCTGGGTGTGGGAGAGCGTGGAGGAGAGCGTGGAATTCGACGCGCGTGGCACCGTGTGGCACATCGCGATGGGGCGGCGTCACTCGCGTCCTCGCCGCTGCCCCCCCACCACCGGAGCGACACCCGGCCCGCAGCTGTGATCTGGCCGCGTAATCTTTTCCATCTCGCGGGGCCGGACAACGTGAAGAGGGTCCCCCCCACCCCCCCCCTAACCCCGCATCGACAAATCGGCATTTACCTTTGACAAGGGCGACTTGTCAACGTGCGACCGGCACTGCGCCCGGGGTAACGGGCGCCCGTGAAGGACAGGTGGAGGGGTGTCGTGGACTCGGACACGGCCCTCGACGTGGCTCCACTCGGGACTCAGATATTGGGAAACTGTAGAAGTTTTTGTTATTATTATATTTCAATAGGAGCCCTGGTAAACAGAGCACAAACTGCGACGTAGGGATGGGGTACAGAAACTCCGCGGACATATGTCCCAAACGCAGTGCACCTGAGTTTAGAGAAGGTGGGAGGGGGGTGGGGAAATTGTAGAAGTTGAAGTTTATTTGTTTCACGGATGGCCCTGTGTAGCCAGGGAGATTCGTGGCGCTGCGTGAGCACGCCAGCAACGGCAAAAACAGGAACGCCGATATTGCGGAGAACGAGCGAGTGCAGGGTCCTTGAAGAACATCGCGCGGCTTACAAACGAGGCGCTCGGCAGCCGGAAACGAAATGCACGGGTAGTCACAAACGGTGCAAACGTAGTGTGGTGAAAGAGTTAGGCGCAGGTACGTACAAGCAAGCTCTCTACTGCGGAAGGACTGCTAAGAGCGAGCTGTGTTTTTTTCCGGGCTGTACCCACGTCTTCCTTTGGCACGGCGTCCGACGCGTCGCTCCCACGTGCCGGAAGCGTCTTTCTCAAACTCGACACGTAATGGCGTTCGCGACCAACGTGCTTCATTGGTGATGCAATGTACGCGTCGAACTTCGTTCGCGACCGCACGTGGGCCAACCGTGCCACTCGGGGGTGCGGGGGAAGTACAACGAACTAAGGGCACGCAAAAAGTAGTCTCGGTTGTGATGATTGTTCTTCCACTTAACGGTGAGCCGGGAGCTTCTTTGATTCTGGAAGTTCTGCGTCCCTCTGGCGAGTTGGGGGGGGGGGGTTGACGCCGGCCGGATCGGACGTCACTCGCCACTGAGACATTCGTCGTGGCCAGGATTCTAACTCGGATCGCGCGGGTTCCTAACACTTCATTGTAAATACGAATATTTATTAACAGAGACTTTGAACGCACGCCGAAGAACCGTCCGCCGGGAGGGCTGCAGCGGTGAAATGAGCTCGAGTGCAGCAGGTGCCGGGTGGATTATTGCACCGCGGGGGATCGTGAGAGGAGACAGAGGCTTGGGGACGCCTGCATCCAGCAGTGGAATGACCATGGCTGCTGATGACGATGTTGAAAGGTAGTGATTCATTACAACAAAGATCCACAGTATAGCTATTAACAGACTGTAGGGGCAAGTGCTGTTGGTGAGCACCTACCCAAGCTGACACAGCGCACGAGGGGGTGGGTGTATTTCACTAAACAAAGAGAAATATAAAGATCCCCTGTATAGCCTTAACAGGCTGTAGGGGCAAGTGCTGTTAGCGAGCACCTATAAAGGCCGGCACGGGACATGAGGAGGTGGGTGGTCAGCACCACGCCCGGCCGCCTTTGTCTCACTAGTGGCGATATTTTTACGCACCGCACCAGGTACTCATTTGAGGCTGAGTCGACTTGGGGGAGGCCCGGGATCGGTTCAGATAATCGTCACTGATGTTGGCCGTGAGCGGGAATCGAACTCGGGTTGCCAGGTTTCGTAGCGCAGCGTGGCACTAACCGCTACATCACTGCTCCCCCCCCCACCCACACGCACGCACGTTCAAGCATCACATCGGTGGCGTTTATATTTATCCCGGCAAAAAAATTATAGCGGCGAGCACTTTGCGTTTACAGGCCCCGGCAAGGGTCGTGGGGGGCGGGTGGGGGGGGGGGGAGCGGGTGGATGAGGGGGGGGAGCGGTTCCGTTAGTAAAATGGATCGGAATGTTACCAAAACGAAAGCGATTGCAACGCTTTGATGGCCCTCGTGACGCACGACGCCGCGTCCACATCGGGGAAACCCGGGGGAGGGGGAGGGGGGGGTAGAGGAGGGTGGCACCAGCGCGCTGCCTGGCATCGGGAGAGGAGTTTTGGGAAATCTTCCGTGCCACGTGTGTCGCCGCGCCCGGGCGAGAACGTTTTGGCACCGTCGCTCCGGCTGTTGTGGCCCGTGCGTCGGCGTTTCACATGACGCGGGGGTTGATGCAAGGTTGTTGTTGTTGGGTTTTTTTTTACCACAGCCGGTTACGTTTTTTTTTATTTGCTGCACCTTGCAAGACGAGAGCCCGAAACGTCGGAAGCCCACCGTTTCGGGCACGTGCTCGCGTGAGCAGATGCTGCTGGTCGACAGCAGCATTTTAACGACAGGCCCATCGTGCCGATGGACGAAATAAATATTAAAATGTTTACGTGACAAGACAAACATTTTGACTATTATTATCAGCATGAATAATACCCAAAACAGCATTTATATATATAGATAGTATGCGTCGTAATACTTTCACTGTTCCAGCCATACACCTCAAGTTGTTGATGTCACCTATGTTTTGCAATTACAATGCGCCCCCCACCCCCGTCCACGTCGATTCGATGGCAATGCTGTTGGCGGGCCCTCCCTTCAGCAGTCGTCCTTAAGGTGCATTTAGCTGCCGAGATGCACGCGGACAACGACGACAACAACAACAACAACAACGTAGAATTTTTTCGCCACCGCCTCTGGCTAATTTTTACTTATCCACAGGAAAGACGTGCGTTGGCGATTCGGATTTTATCGAGCGCATTCAGGAAGAGGGACACTTGTCCGTCATTATACGTGGGACGATGCAATAAATTCGTCACTTCTGGGCCGCTCCTCTTTGACTCGTGGAAATAAAAAAATGTGATAATAATAAAATACATTCGCGGATAATGTCATTTTTTTTTTTGGTGTGACGATCGATTCGGTTGGGGTCGCCGCGCTGAACAGCAGTCATGGGTAACAGGGCGTCGGATACGAGTCTCTTCCGTGTATTTGCGCAATATCCCAACGCACCGATGCACGCGCAATTGACGAACACGAACAGACAGGAATGGTGTTGCCGTTTGAGTGGACGTACTATAATCGTTTCAGGCAGTGGCGCGTCCTCATAGCACATGGACATTTTTCCTAAAATTAGACAACATTCACGTGGCATATAACAATGGCCACTTAAATGTACACGTTGAGATCGGGAACAGCACACAACCCCCGTGAGAACCACGTATCCTTTGCGTTTGCTATGATATGCACAAGGGCTGTTGCCCGAAACGTCGCCTGTTATATATCTTGAATTTTTTTAAGGCCGTGGTGTAACTGACGATTTTGTGTGACAGGTCCCACCGTGTGTGTGTGTGTGTGTGCGTGCTGCGCTAAAAACCCGAGTTCGATTCCCCGCTCATGGCCAACACCAGTGACGATTATTAGAACCGGTCCTGGCCCTCCTCCCCTAGGTCGACTCAGCCTGAAATGAGTTCCTGGTTGCGGTGTGTAAACATCGGCACTACGGAGACAAAGGCGGCCGGGCGTGATGCTGGCCACCCACCCGCTCGTGCGCCGTGCCGGCCTTCGTGCTCGCTAACAGCACTTGCCCCAACAGTCCGTTAGGGCTACACGGGGGATCTTTGCCTTTGTGTGCGTATGCGCGCGCATTCTCTAGGCGTGTAAGAGCGAGCGCGTGAAGCGTACGCGTCCGGAACGCAGGCAAAGCGCTCCCCCCCCGCTCACGTGACGCATTCTGCGGCCGCGCTGCTTTTTTTTTTACTACGGCGGCATCGTTAGGATGCACTTACGCTGATTTCAGCGCGTTCACTCGGAGCTTTTTGCGCCCGGGCTGCGCCGTCCATTATTCATCGGGAGGAGACGCGGCGGCGGCGGCGGCGGCGGCGCGAGCAGAACATCCGTCTCCCTTTCCGAAAGCAACCTCGCATCGACTCCGCTAAATGCGGGCGCGGCGAGCGTTTTTAGCGGAATCCTGACGACGCGCCCTCCTGTCGCAACGTGCGTGGCCGGCGGCATTGGGGCGTTTGCCCTGAGCATCGAGCGGAAGCCGGGGGGTGAAGGACCTATGGCCCATAAGCCAGACGCTGCCCATGACTTCCTCTCCCCCGAGCTGCACGGGGCACGAAGCGTTTCGCAAGGTCCTCCGCTGCGCGAAGGGCTTCGTGTGTACGTGCACGCGTTGAACTTCTTTCGCGCCGTACCTGGCCAACCGTGCTCATCGGAGGTGCGGGGGAAGGACAACAAAGTGAACACAAAAAGCAGTTTTGTGTCAACTTTTGTGTCAACTTCAAACAGCACCCGAAATATTCTGTGGAGATTAGACCCCTCTGGGGTTTTTTTGTCAAACAAAAATCAAGGATGTTGTTGACATATTTCCACGGGATAACGTTCAAATGTGACTGCCAAAGGAATGGCGCGCATCCGAGAGGACCTCAGAACCGAGGGAAGGAGATGGAGCGATAACATCTGGTCAGGTGCAGGTGCTAGGCGGATTGCTGCATCGCAGGATTGTGGGAAGTGGCAGCGACGGGGGGCTTGGGGAGGCCTTGATGCAGCAGTGGCAGTATGTACGTCCGTATGTTGAACTTTTTTCGCACGGTACATAGCCAACCTGGCCATCCATGCTAATTGGAGGTGCGGGGGGAAGGACAACAAACTGAACACAAAAAGCAGTTCCTAAGAAAATTATTTTCAATCTAGATGATTTAAAAGTGCATAGCTGCGGTGGCTTTCTAACATCGGAAGGAAGAGCGTTACAGACCGCCGCGGTAATAGCGCCTTTCATCCAGCAGTGGATTACCCATGTCCGACGATGATGCTGATGAGCTGTCGGGCATAATGCACTGCCGCTCTAAGTTTAGATTTTGCGTTGCCAGTGGCGTAGACATGGCCAATGGGGAGGTGGCATTTTACCCCCGGCTCCCCCAAGACAGCTGTTTTTCAACTGGCAAATAGGGGTCAGGAAATCGGACACCGGTCAGCCTGAACTTCGTGTCAGTTAAGTTAAACAAGTACTGTGTGTGTGTACGTGGTGAGTGATTGTGCTTAGCACCCTTTTGGTACCGGTCTGACCCAACCTCACGCCGACTCGTTTGACGGAGTCCCGTAGTTTATACAGAGTGCTCTTGCCAACAACGTGTGGGTAATTGACAGCACGGTTTATGCTGGGAAGCGTTGGATCCAAACCGTGGGGGCAGCAGAGTAGAATGAGCGACCTCCCACTGAGCGAAGGTTGGACTGGGGGCTTTGACGAAGAGCATTGGTTGCTGGGGTGGAGAGCGCGTGGAGGGGAGTAGAGCGAGATGAGAGGGGAGAGGTAACGGAGCGTGTGGAGGGGAGTAGAGCGAGATGAGACATAGGCAGGAGCAAGTCCATGTAAATGTATGCCACGACCATAAATTGAACTTAGGTTACTGGATTCATTGCGCAGTGCACGCACGGACAACTGCAAGTAACACACCCATTCAGACGTACACGCACACACACGTGTGCGCGTGCATCTTTTACCCCTACTAGTTCAGTATAAAACAACCTTGCTGTCAATTACGGCATTACGGTCTAACAGATAAGAGCCACGCTGTGCAGATAAGAGGCACGAGGCGACTGTGTAAATGGGGCTCCCGTGATGAATGGGAGCGCAGGGAACTTGAGAAATTCTTTCTCTCGCATTTGACCTCGCCTTAGTGCTTCACAAATAGCGCTTTCTCCTCTGAGCTGCGGCGGCGGCGGCGGCGGCGGCAGCAGCAGCAGGAGGAGCGGCAACAGCACACACTGCCTCTGTTTTTTGTTCAGACCTCCCGTTTTAATGTTGATTAGAATCAGCCCGGAGAGAGAGAGAGACGGGAGAGCGAGCGCGCTCGGAAGGCTTCGTGACTTCGATGGTCGCCTCGTTGTTATGATTTTTATTTAAAAGAGCCCTGCAACCCACCGGCCGGACGCTCCGTCCAGCGCTGATGCCGCACTCTAGAATTTAAGTGCGGAGTTTTTATTCCCGGTCGCCCGTTCGCTGTTCCGCTGCCCCCTCCCCACGTCGCACCTCGCCCCCATCTCTACGGCCTAAACTGGCTCTTGGGTTCCCGTTCCTCGGACGCCTAATGAATGGGAAGTGTTTTTTTTAAATCATGTTTTGAATGTTTCGCGCTTTTCGAGTGTGTATTGTTCGTCCAATCCGTCTTTCATCGGTGTTGGTGTAGTCCCTCTGCCAGATTCTGAAGAATTCTCTCTTTCTTAAAATAATTATTCCACGCCTCCTCAATGTCATTTTGCGCACGTTATAATTTACGAATGAATGGATGGATTCATACACATCATACGTGTATAAACACATTCATATATCGAGGACTGCAGAGCTTGGGCAATTGTTGATGCCGGCCGACCGGCCGTTTAACCTTCCAGCTCATCTGTGGCTCCTGAGCGATCGTGAAATGCAATTTGTGTGAACGACGATGCTGGATAAAACGAAATGTTATTATTCCGATAGCTCAAATCTGCCTTCAAAAGAAGGGGCGTTGGTCCTCATGGGCTTTGAATCAGTCACAACTCAAATCGATCTATCCACTTGATAAACTAAAGGGCCACTGGCGATGAAAAGCTTCCTAAAAATATATCGCCACGCCACGTCCATGCGAGAGCCTCGTTAGTCTCTCCTCCTCGGATGAAGACGTCTCCTCTGCAACTGTCTTCTGCTCAGCCCACGAGTCTCTCTTGTCAACGCCGCTGGCGTGACGCGACGTAGACGCCGGTCTCGTTGGCCCGAGCAAAGCAAGGGGGGGGGGGAGGCGGCGTCTCTCGTTCATTGGCAGATCCGCCGAAGGTGTAGCGAACAAACGCTGCGATGATGGTGCCGCCGCTGCTGCTGCTGTGAAAAATACCACAGCGGGCAAAGCGCGAGTGCAGTTTGTGAGGTTTCATCTGAACAGACGCGACACGTAACCGCGTAATGTGAATAGGGCACGCGACGATGTTGCCGCCAACCAAAGCGGTTCGATGAATTGCCACTGCGCGAGGTTGCGTTTCGCTTCGTTTTCACCGACTCGTTTGCGTTGCTCCTCGTTCGTTCCGTCTGTCGGATTCTCACGATTTTGTTGGCTCTATTTGCCGTAACGTAACGTTGCCAAAAACAGAACTGCGCGTTTAAATTTGCACCAAGTTAAGAGTGATCGATTTCTAACCATGCACAATCCCATGCCTGTATCGTGAAAAAAACGTAAACTAGAAATGTTTTTATTACATTTTGTCGGTTTTTTTTGGGTCAAATTGCACACACACACACACAGAGAGCAAGTCACATAAAATGTGACATTTCACTTAAATGTGGATAAATCCAGCTCTGAGACTTAAACGTTTTGGTTTAATCGACTTGTCCAGTGCATGCAAATGGCAGTGTGCACAGCATACGTTTAAAGAGTAATATTGAATTGACTTGGGACGTAGTTCTGCGATTTCATCTTTCCGGGCCATTCTCTGACACATCGTGCTGCACCGCCAATGGGAATTTGTCCACGACACGTTGCTGATTTCACAATTTAAATATCATAAACATCATGACACATGATCTATTCACTACCGGATGAAGGCTTCTCCACGCCGTCACGATCTCCCGTGGTGTCACAATGCCACAGGTCATCCGTCTCGTGCCTGCACGTCAGCTCATCTCATCACCACTCCATATCCGGTGGTGGATATTCGCTGCTTCATCGTTAGTCCACTGGCCCATCAACCCTTCGATGGATGTTTTCTATTTTTATTTTACCAGGTGAAACCCACTGAGTTGTGTAGATCTTTTTCAGAAGCGATCTGGCGACAAATGATAGCTCGAGGAAGTTGACTTCTCAGGTGCAAATGTATAGCAGCCAAAATACTCTTAAACGCATGTTTCTAAATGTGGTGGGAAAAACCAGAGGACCCGGAGAAAAATCCACGTGACCGCAGGGAGAGAGACACCGCAAACTCCACATATACAGGTGCCAGGGTCAGGATATAACCCACCACCTCCTGTATATCCGGCGAGTTAGTTAACATCTTGTCAACCCCATTTTCCCTTCATAACAGTTTAAAGCAAAGAGAGAAAAAAAATATTAAATATAATTAGGATGGGGGGAGGGGGGGGTGTTAACAATATATTGTAAAATTATTATATCGCAATTGACTGTGCATCATTACTTGCGAAATGTAATGGAATCAGAGAGGGCTCGGTTTAAGAAAACTACATAAAAAATAAAAATCATTGCTGAAAGGGTTTGGGGCTACTGATTGCCTGTGGCGCCACTTCACGCCGCAGCGACAGCCACAGTGAGAGGCAATCTGGAGTAGTTGTTGTTGTTGCGAGCGCGCGCTAAAGAGCGCGTGGGACGCTAGGACACGGTTCACGGTCGTGTGACGGGCGCGCGGCGGCGGCGGCGGCGCTCAGCGACATCGGATTTCTCTGCCCTGTTCGGCAGCCGCTTGGCCCTTCCCCGATGGTCGCCAGCTTAGGAACCAGCGGCCGTAGGATTCCCGCGAGCGACGGGGCCGCCGGTTGAAAATAACACGAGCCGCACCCGATGTCCTGCTGCCATGTGTCTCGTGGCTGCCTGGCTAACTGCGTAACGCGTGAAGTGCAAGCACACAAACGTGTGGTTCAGAACATGCTCAGGGACGGGTGGACGTCATCTTGACACGCGGAGCAAGCTGGGATTCGGCGGCGTAGCGCGGTCGGCATGGGCCCTGGTGGGTCTTGGTGCAGTCGCACGGCAAACGGCCACGCCTCTGCCGGGATTGCTGCTCCGCCGTTGGTGACATTGCGCTTGCCTCCGATAAGCACGGTCGGCTGCGTACGGTGCGAAACAAGTCCAACGTGCACGTGTACAGGGATAGGGGCCACTGTTCGCCACTAAGCGGCGGTGACGTCCACAAAGCGCCCGTGCCAGGCGAGGTGCACTTCGAGGTCACGTGAAGTGTCGAGGGGTCACCGACAGGTCAGATATATAGACACACGCACAAACCCATTCATGGCCATGGATCCACACAGGCAGCAAAAGGCTAATATCCCCGTACAGCCTGCATAGGTCGTTGGGGCAAATGCTGTTAACGAGCATCTACGAAGGCCAGCACGGCGCACAAGAGGATGGTGGGGCCACTACCTCGCCACCTTTGTCTCCCGGTGCTGATGCATAAACACCGTAGTAGGCACTTATTTGTGGTTAGACATGCACTTAGACAACCGGAGACTCTCATGTTCATGCAAGGACAAAGATCTCCCGTATAGCATAATCAGACTGTTGAGGCAAGAGCCGTTAGCGAGCGCCTGTGATGTCCGGACCGGTGTGCACATGCTGGTGGTGCGGTCAGCGCCACCACGCCCGGCCACCTTTGTCTCCCCAGTGCTGACGTTGTCACAACGCACCGGGTATTCATTTAAGGCCGAGTCGACCTCGGATGAGCCCCCCCGGACCGGTTTCAGATATTCGTCACCGATGTGGGCTGCGAGCCGGAATCGAACCTCGGGTCGCAAGGGTTCAACGGTGCAGCGGCAGCTGACCCCCACTGCGCTACCGTTCCCCCACCTCCCCCCCCCCCCCGAACAAAAACACGGACGCGCGCGGGCACGCTCCAGGGCCAAGCTCGCTTTTGGTGAGGGCTGGACACGCATACAGTGCGCGACAGCTGGCTCCCCTCGGTATGTCTGCGAGGGGGCCGCTTCGTGTCGGGTCTGGCCTCTCGCCAGACCCGGGGTCTGAGCTGCGGTGGTGCCAGGGGCACATGGCAGCTGCGGCTCAAACGTGACAGGCGCGCGCGCGTGCGCACACACACTCACACACTCGCTCACACACTCTTGCACATATATACACACACGCGCACACATGCACGCACGGGCACGTTACGTCTGTGTGTGTGTGTAAACGAGCCAGCCCGTCTTTTGTGTGTGTGTATTTATACGCGTGTGTTTTATAAATACAGCGCCATGTGTACGTATTTATAAGAATATATAAATTTGGAGTTATCTATATAAAGAGACGTGCCCCCACGACTTACCCAATCGTCTGCAGTGTGGCCGACTTGGCGATTTTGTCGCGAGGTCGATCTTCGGGTCGGCTCGCCGCGTGAGTACGATGTGTGTCGTGCACCCTCCTCCACCCGACACGGCCAGTGAATCGAGCCGTCACTTGGACGGACGTGGCTTAATTGTTGCAGCTTCAGCAGCACCACCTGTATTGTTGTATGAGAGCGATCCACGCAGTTGCCAGAATCGTGTAATAATAATTACATATATAGTGCTTTTCGTCAAGGATCTCAAAGCGCTGTACAGGACATGGCAGCAGCAGACACTCAGCATAAAAATAATAGTATGAATACATTTTTTGAATAATTTACAACATGAACTAAAAGTTTAATAAGCGGAAACATATAAATAGGTTTTACGGCGCATTTTTAAAATGTCCACAGACTCAGAGATCCCTGACATCTCGTGGAAGAGCATTCCATAGCCCGGGGGCTACACGGCAAGAATAAAATCTCGGTCACCCATAGACCGAAACCTCGACCTGGGAATCTAGAGAGAAGATCTGCATCATGCCCAGATCTTAGAGACATTGAGGGGACATATGGGTGCAGCGCGTCAATGATGTAGGCTGGGGCAAGATGGTTTACGAATCGTATGGTTTACGATCACACAGAGTAGCTGGCAATCATCGCCCCCCACCCAATCGCAACACCTTGGCAGGTCCATCATGAAAAATAATCATGAAACTCAGTGAGTGAACAACCATAATAATCATAAATAAGGTTGGCTTCGAGACATCTATTGACTCTCTCCTTTCATTCCACTGCGACAGATGCAAAATGCTTCTTCACGTTTCATTTACAACCTACTGCACTGCTCCCACACCTCCGCCCTTCTTATAGATGTGCACCGGCTCCCCATCTACTACCGGCGTATTCACGCTCCTTACTCTGGTATTTACATGTCTTCGCGGCCTCGTCCCACCGTTACCTCGCTTTCCTCGTCTCGTATGTTCCCGTCCCGCCTGCTCCGCTCTCAATCTCTCCTCCTCCCCCCCCTCTCTCCTTGCGCACAATCACCGCCTTCGCTCCTTTTCCTTGCTCTCGCCCCCTTGCGCTGGAACAAACTTCCACACCGCGTGAAGCGAGAAGCACCCTCCCCCAGTCGAGTTTCCGCTCCTGCCTCGAGACCCCCACACCTTCTCCCTGGCCCATCCTTCCCCTACATCCCTAGGCACCCCCGTAATTCCGGTACCCACTAAACCTCCCTCCCCATACCCCATCCATATTCACCCTGATTGTAACCACTCATAGCCCTTGTAAAGCGTTTTGGGTAAAAGCGTTTTTATAAGATAAGACTTTGTAAAGTTCGTTTTGCTGATTTTCGTCCTTGAGGGGTTTGCAGTATCGACGGGACTGAACGCGATGAAAAATTTTCGAGACTTACAACTTAACGTTGATTCTTCGGTTGACCGATTATTGCACTCCCCCCCCCCCAACCCCGGAACTTGCATCGAGTTGCACGTTTTGCAATCGATTATTTTTTGCAATTCACGTGTGTCGTAATTGGTCACGTAACTACCCAGGGGCCAGCTACGCTCACCAAAGTGCCGGGAAAAATATTAATTTTCGTTACTGGAATTGCGGCATCCGTATCGTGTGGGGGTATCATGATTTTTTTTTACACGCCTGCTAATTTCTACCTGTGCACGGCCGCGAGGTTGGAAACGGACCAGATTTCTCTGTACGTCGTGTTCATGCCATTCCTACGCGGCTTGTTCAAATCACCGATCCCCGCCGCTCTCGCAGTCGCGTATCCGGGAAAAATTACGGTGGACGGGGAGGATGGGGGAGAAACGATTCCCCAGTCACATCACAATGCCGCTGGATGGTGACGCACCCTAGCCGCAGCTAAGCGCGACACTCGAGCTGTTAATGTAGGACGTGCCGCTACGAATATAATCTGTGTTTCTGTCACTTATTACCCGGGTGTTTCTTTACTTTGGTCACAGCGAAAGGAATTCCCAGGGCGCAAAGCGAACACCTCTATAGATTAAATAAACAGGTCTCTGTTTTGTCCTACCGCACAAAAAAATGTTATATCTTTTTTTTCCATCCATCAATAGGATTTCCAGTCCAGACTCAGACTTTATTATTTCAGCCGGTGAGGCCCCATTAAGCTAAGCAGCTCTGTCACGAGAATGACCACAGCCCAGGACTGTCAGCAGTGGTGGCGGCAGTGACAGGACATTAACAGTGTGGGAATGTGCAAACTAACAAGAGAAAAAATAACCACGTCAAATTCTTTCCGCGGAATCCACGTCCGAACCTACTGCAAACAGGATAGACGGTGAATAGTGCCTAAATGCAAATCAAAGAGGGGTGTCAAAAAAAATCCCTGTCACAGACGTTCATGTAAATAAACCATATGCACAACCTTGTGATGTAACGGAGGTCAGTGATAGCATGCACAATTGTTGTTACGCAAGGATCATTCATGCCAACGAGCGAACTCTGGATGGATTTCGACCTTTTGGGTATCATCAGCAGATTCAGGCAGTGAGTGCGGCAACACCCAATGTTTGTACCGTGCTCTGTTTGAACGTCTTAACGTTCCACGCACCGGTGAAGTATGGTCGAATAACCGTTGGATGGAGGCTCGTTGATTTATTTTTAGCGTCGTTTTATCGCTGTCCATTTAGCCGACCTGTCCTCCCCCCCCCCCCCCTCACGAGGATTCACAACGGGGGCACAGGGGACGAGGGCGGTGCCGGCTACACGAAGCAAAGTCCAGCAAAGAAGTAAATAGCAATCGGCACAAAAAACTAGACTAAAAACATGTTAGCTGTGTCGTGTAAGAGGTCCTCATCCAGCAGTCGATTGACAATAAAGGCTGTACACGTGTGCATGTTGCTGTATGCTGTGCTTCTTTTGCAACGTGCGTAGCCAACCGTGCTAATCGGAGGTGCACGAGCATCGGGGGGCGCCGAGAGGTCTGAAATAAAAGTCGGCGTGACGGTGCCGTCCCGTCTGTCGGGACTCCACGATTTGTCGCCTCCGAACGTGCAGGCGCGCTTGCAACCGAGATTGGGGCGTCAAAACCTCGGGTCGGCACGCAGCTCACGCCGAGCCAACGGCCGCCGCCGCCGCCGCCGCCAGCACCATCGCGGCGTCGTCGGCGGTAATAAGAGCCGTGATTCATGCGCAGATGTGCCGTGCAGCTCTCTCTGATTTCTGCTGCCCGGGTTTGTGCCGCGTGTCGCTCGCAGTGAAGGTCCGACCTTCCTATCCACGTGCCAGGCGCTCCCGCCAGGAACTGAACCGAGGAAGTTTGTAACTCGGCACCGATGTTTGTTCGCTGCCGATATTGCAATTGACTTCAATTTGCGTTGCTCATTCTCCAACTCACCGGTGAGCGAGCTGAAACGATGATAATTGGTGCGTTGTTAAACGCTTGCACGCGTGGCACTTAATTTATTTGGCTCGGTCGCGTGGTGGAGGCTTCTTAAACGACACAAATATAGTCAGATCATTACGTGGGCCAACGCAAAATATAAATTATGGATCAAAGCTCCCTCCTGTTTACCGTACCCTGAGGGCAACAGTAAACCCATTTTAACGCTTTCTTGAAATGATGTGAAAGTCATCTGACAGGGAAGTGCGTGCAGACTGGAAACAAACGAGAGTAATAATCCAGCGAGCGACGCAGTGTGGTGCAAGCCTCGCTCTCCGTGCATTCTGCTGCGCCGATGCCGCTCACGGCCAACGCCAGTGACGATTATCTGAACCGGTCCCAGACCTCCCCTAGGTCGACTCAGCCTCATTTGAGTACCTGGTGCAATGTGCAAAAACATTGCCACGAAGAAGACAGAGGCGGCCGGGCGTGGGTGCTGGCCACCGACCCGTTCGTGTACCATGCCAACCTTTATAGCTGCTACTCGATAACAGCATTTGCCCCAACAGTCTGTTCAGGCTTTCGCAGGGGGTCTTTGCCTTTGTGTCCCTCCGTCACCACCGTCCCCCCATTTGTAACCGGCCCACGACTGTGTGAAGGGCCCAGACAGCGGGGCTCCGTGCTGTGGCAGAGCTATTTTGGGACACAGAAGCCACAATCAGGTGGTATTACCGCGTGGAATGTGACCTCTTTTTTGTTTCGTGTAAGATAGAGGTTGCGATCTGGAAAAGCATCATGGGAGGGGGGGGCGGGGGTGGTGACAGATTGCGCACGTGTTGTTTTTTGTTTTACTTCAGAAGTGGATAGGTAAATGATTTAAAACAAGATATTGTAAGGGCATTTAAATACTGTATATACGTTTGGTTACAACCTCGTGTCTGCTAATGGAGAAGCTGTTCATACGTAAGTTGATCAGGATCGCAGACATCGACGTTGACAAGGAACGTTTAGTAATTGAGCTGAAAGTTACACAAGTATATTCTTGGTTCTTTCGGTAAAGTCACGTAGAAGGGAAATAATACAAATACAATAAAATTATCACGTTTATTGTTTTATTTGTATTATTTTATTATTTCCCTTCTATGTGACTTTACCGAAAGAACCAATCATATGAATCCCTGCAGTCACGAAAGCTTTTAAATCGAAATTTTACACAAGTATGTTTGGCGAGATCCATGTTGGAAATTGTACCAACAGGCGAGAGCGGAGCAGAACTCATAGCTTAGAGAATGCATGCAAATCAGAGGTATCATATTGACTGTCGAACAACGTGATCTTCGGCAGGACACGGCATTGGAAGGGATGGTTGGGAGTGGTCGAGAGTAACTCAAGAGCGGCAGTCAAAGAAAGGAACGTGCCGAAAAGGATAGCCACCACAGAGATGGAGCGATGAAATCGGCTCATGCGCAGGAGCGATATGGATCGTTGCACGTGTTTATACTACACAATAATCCATGGTCAGTGTAGGATGCTGTTAGCGAGCACCTATTGAGGGCAGCTCGGCATGCAATGGAGTTGACATCGCTGACGCCACGCCTGGGCTACCTTCATCTGCCTTGTCACGCAAAGTACTCTACTTATGGCTGAGTTGATACGAGGGAGTCCCAGGACAAGGTCAGATACCAGCTCCCAGAGGTGTGTATGACCAGGACTCAAACCTGGACTACCTCCCAAATGACCACGCACTCTCCCCCCCCCCGCCCCCGTCCTCCTCCTCACTGCCACCACAACACACGTGATCGCAGCATTGAATCCGTAAGGTAACGTGGATTTGGCCCCAATGTCTTCGTCGTGCGAATTGCATTCGGCACTCTTCAGCGCCGCCGTGAATGTTCCGGCCGTAACGTACGAACGCCGAAGGTGCCCGAGTCTTCCGGATAACGTTGCACGGCAAGTGGCATCATTAGCGGCAGGGTGCACATACTGAGCCGTTGCTTGCGGTCGCTGGCTCCCTTTTTAATTGCAGCCGCGTTCGTGGGAAATGGTATTTGGTAATGCGATATTAACACGTGTCTGGTTAATGTATTTCGCGACGGACCGCCAATTCAAACTTTCAGGCTTCTCTCTTTGATTACTAATTGCATTAGTCACCCCCCCCCCCCCCCCCATTACTCAAGCCGTCTGCTGACGCGTGGCTTTTGGAGAAAAAATATTTCTGTGCCTTTTCAGATTCTTGGCACCGGCTGCCAAAGCAGTAGGAGCAGGATAAGAACCTTCTCTCGAGCTTACGGCCTCAAGTTAACGTCCAGTGTGCTCCTTTGCTTCATTGCAATGCGTAGCGTGCGAGGGGTGCCTCGCTTTGTTTTTACGTACGTTCCCGTGCGGCGTCGTCGCAAAGTGTTGTACGTTTGTACGTACGTTGAACTCCCTTCGCACTGTTAACGTAGCCAACCGCGCTAATGCGAGGTGTGTTCTTGCAGGAAGAGTGGTGGCGCTGTGGTTCGTTTGAAGCCAGCAACCTCGGATTCAATTCCCAGCCACGGCCTACGTGGCTGAATTGTCGTCTGGACCGGTCCTGGGTTATCTCTGTGATTTAACCGTAAAATACATCTCGCCTTTCGCTTCACGGAGGACGTTAAAGATCCCGTGACGTCGTTCGCAAGAGTAAGCCATTGTGTGCCGGCGACCAGGGTCAAAAGTTCAATGAAGAACACCGCTCATTACTCAATTGGAATTATACGGAGCAAGCATTGCCCTCTCCCTTCCGAAAAACCTTTCCGAAAAAGAGTCAGGAGACTCGGTGAAGTTTCTCTCTGGGTAAACAGAATAATAAAACCCCCACCCCCATCTGTGGCAACCCACACTGACTGACACAGTTTATTGGCATCGGTCTATAAATAGATTTCAGATAATAATTATTGTTGTTTAGAAATATGTATATATGTGCAAATAGGAAGAGGAGGTTATGATGGTGGGATGTGTGCAGGAAGGGGGAGGGCAGGTTAACATGACCTCGCAGCAACCAAAGGCACCAAACGCCATGCCGTGGTGATGATGACACAGCAAGAGCAATCTTTAAAGGAGCTGTCAAACGCCGCATTGGGTGTGAGTGAGGCAGTCGGAGCCATGGTCCGGCCCTTAGGCGGGGAACTTGAGACAGGCTGGCAGGTGAGAGATAACATCACAGCCAGGGTGAAATTAAACAACGAAGCAACGAGGAGGAGAGCTCAAGATCTTTGTGCTTGGAGGAGGAGCAGTAACAATGCGCTGTGAACCTGGGGACCCTAGTTCGATTCCCAGCCAGGGATGAAATCGGTGGAAAGTGGCGTGGTGGAGGGAACTCGAACAGGGGAGGGAGATGCCTTTGGGCGGGGAATTCGAGGGGATGATGGAGTGTAGTGTACTACTGCACAACACTTTCTTTCTTCTTGGTACGGCCGTTGCCGTGGGTTGAGAGTTTTCGCGAGAACGCACGACGGGATAACGGGGGCTCCGGCTTTAGTGGTGGCTAGGAGATGTTAACTACCTCGCTTGGTATACAGGAGGTCGTGCGTTCGATTCCGACTGTGACGCCTGTATATTTGGAGTTTGCGTGTTCTCGCTCCCCGTGGATGAGTGGATTTTTATCTGGGTCCTCCAGTTTTTCCCTCCACATTTTAGAATCAACATCACGCGTTTAGAGTGTTTGGCTGTTATAAATTTCCACACGATGATAAGCAACTTCGTTGAGCTATCAATTGTGGCCAGGTCGCTTCGAAAAAAATAGCTACACAGCTCATTGGGCCTTACCTGGTAAATTTTAAATAGTTTTTTTTTAAATAATTTAAATAGTGCTCCACCGGGCTTAAGCACTGGGACAGTGAGGCGGCCAAACGCGCCCTAAACCACCTTCCTGCTCCACTGCGACGCTTCTGAACGCTGCACAGAAGACGGAGAGCGAGAGAGGGATCGAGAAAGGCTGTTGCGGGGGGATCGGGAAGCACATGCATAATGCAGATCACACCGCGGCGCGCCCCCGCGTTTCACGCTCTCCCCCTCTCTCTCTCTCTCTCGTACGACGATTACGAATTCAGGAGCGGTCCCGTGTAGCGGCTCCCGAGCCGAAATGCGATTAAAAATGTATTGCTCAGGAGTCGGGAGGGGCCCGGGGAAGGTCGTTTGTCAGAGCGAGCGAGCGGATGGGTGGACGGGCGAGCGAAGGGTTGACGTCATGCGTGCTCCTGCATCTCGGCGACGGCGGCGGTGGTTGTTGTTGTTTGTTGTTGCGGTTGTTTTGTTGTTGTGGCGCATTTGGCGTCGTTGGTTTCCATCGGATGCCGGCGCACGCCGATCGATCGATTGATCGATCTCATTCGAAATGCGCAAATTATCTGGCGACCGCCTGCACCACTGCTGCTGCTGCTGCCGCCGCATTGGCAGTGATGCCATGAGCGTGATTGACAACGACAAAACGCGACACCACCACCACCACCACAACCACCACCACCACCGCTACCGTCACCGCCCCGTACCACTCGCTCGCACGCACGCACGCACGCCCCACCGCCCCCCAGCGTTCCTCGCATTCAAATGATTACCGCGAATGAATAATTAAGATGAAGCTAATTGTTATTGAATGTTGCATAAACGCAACGTATAAATCTGCATAAAGCGGTGCACTTACCGCATGTTTTATTCAGATGGCGGGTTCCGGTTGCGTTCGTGCGTGCGTGCGCGGATGGGTGGCAAGTGGCGACGCAGTGGTTAGTGCACTGCGTTACGAATCTGGCAGCCCAACTTAAGATTGCTGGCCACAGTTGACATCAGTGGCATGCGGTGTCTGACCTAGCTTGGCCTTCCCCTGGGTTGACTTGGCCTTAAGTGAGCACCTGGTTTGGTGTTTAGGCGCTGTGTACCGTCAACTTTAATAGGTGCTCACTAACAACACTCGTTTCAGGCGTCTATGTGGGCTTTGCGTGCGTTTGCTTTTGGGGTGACTTCGTGCGAGCGAGCCATTCACGCTTGACGTGATCGCCTCAAAGTGCACCTAGCCTGGCACAAGGGCTGCGGTGACGTCACCGCCACTCAGTTGATAATGGCGGCTGTTGTTTGTTGTTGTTTGTTGTTGGAGGAGGAGCAGTATAGAACCATTTGAAGGTGGAAGTGGCAGGGGAGCGGCGAGGGCAGAGCGTTGCGAACCTGGTGGCCCCGACCGATAGCGGTGGAATCTGAACCTGGCTTGTGTGTGTGCTCATCAGGGGTAGGCTCGAGAGAAAAAAAGCGTAGCACCTGCCGCAGTGGTATGCAAACCTCAAGAATGGGGAACGACAGGCAGTTGGGACATCTTCACACAGTGTGTGTGTGTTTGTGTGGGATGGTGTCCTGACATTCTTGTCAGTGCGGGACAATGCCACTTAATTCTGACGTGCGGATTCAAACCGGGGCATTGTTCGTCTGAACTCCCAATTGCACGGGGCATTTAGCTTGCCTGTCATCCAGCTGACATATGCACACGGCGCCGATGATGGATGGTCATGTATGTGTACATGTGTGGCATGTTACTCCCCTCTTAAGTCAATCACACTGCTTGGATGAGGGCCTCCTAGGGTCTGCCGCCACCTCCCGATGTCCGGGTTTGACCCGGTAGTCTGGGAATTGGCAATCCACGTTCAGGCGGCAGGGATCGATTGTGCCGAGATCCGGTAGCGGTGGCATTGAGTTGAACTGTTTTAATTAAGATTGAACTGTTTTACGGTATGCGCGGCAGTCTTGATAATAGACCCAAGTGTTGACGGGAAGAAATATATTTTCCCGGGTAATGGGGGGGGGGGGTCATTTGACCATACTTCACCATAATAATCGGTACCGATTGGTGAAGGGGTGGGGCGGGGTCCAGGAATGAGGGCCAGTTCAGATATCACTCACCACTGACGTTACCTGTGGTAGGGGATTTAACTTAGGTCGCCATTGCTCCTCCCATGATTTCAACCAGTGAAACGTCACTGAAAACGGGGAGAATAAACGTGGGGAGCATAGAAGTAGAGTATAAGAGCTGATGTTTCTGCACTGCCCTCTGCTGCCCACCATGCAACCCCATTGGCTACAACATTTGTTTAGGCATGGGGGTTGCCCATCCAGGCACTGACCAGACACTGACCAGGCACTGACCAAACACTGACCAGGCACTGACCAGACACTAACCAGGCACTGTCCAGGCGCTGTCCAGGCACTGTCCAGGCACTGTCCAGGCACTGACCAGACACTGACCAGACACTGATCAGGCACTGTCCAGGCGCTGTCCAGGCACTGTCCAGGCACTGTCCAGGCTCTGTCCAGGCACTGTCCAGGCTCAACGCTGCTTGGCTTCCATTCTGACGAGACCGCATGCATTCCAGGTGATGTCTTGTATATCTGATCCAAAAATGAAAGCAGCTTCATTGAAAGCATCATTATTATGTTTTTTGCTTGCGTTGAATAAGGGCCCTCCGTCCCATAGACGCAGTGCTCTTGCCAATAACTTCCTGGCGATGCCAGCGTGTGTATTTTTTATATTATTAAAAGCCCAGCTCTGCCAATGAGGTTGAAACCGGTGCAGAGTTTTCCTGTTCAAACGAACTTTTAAGTTGATAATATAGCTCTGGAAATCCCATAGGGAGATGGACAAAAATTATGTTTTGATATTTTTTTAGTCGAAAGTAGCTCTGTTTATTCATTTATTTCATAACAGCAAAAATGTAAACAAGGTTTTTTTTTCTTGGTTTCTCGCACACAATGCGTTTGTCCAAAAAACTTGCTGTGAATTCATTTTCACCACCCCCCCGCCGCCCCCCAAAAAAAACGATTGTTTGAGAGTGAGGAGGATAGACTGCTGTGGGCTCTTTGCCCCATCGCAACGAAAATATAAAATCTGTGCCGAGGAAGTTGACGCAAAAAACGCCGGTTAAAAATAACAACACGAGGTGAGTTTTAAACCCTGTCGTAAAACCAACTCATCACCGAAGCACACAAAATAAAAGATTTGTACGTTCCTATACTAAACCAAACTATTTTTATTTTGTCAGGTAAAGCTCACTGAGCTATATGGCTCTTATTCAGAAGTGACCTGGCCACAAATGAGAGCTCAATTAAGTGGCTTATAACGTGGAAATGTATAGCACACGTTTCTAAATATGGTGGGAGAGGACCTGTAGAAAAATCCACGCGACCACAGGGAGAACACGCAAACTCCAAATATACAGCAGGCATCAGGGGCAGGATCGAACCCATGACCTCCTCAATACCAGGCGAGGTAGTTAACGTATCGCCACCGTGACGATGTTAACAGTCAAATCCGCGCTTATTACCCCAAGTCTCCGAGTGCCTTTAATGTTTTTTCCATTTTAATTCACAGTTTCTGAGCAGAGGCCTAAAGGCTCAAGAGTTGAGAACGCCCAAACGGCCAGCAAACTAACAAACAGCATCGTTGAAGGCATTACAGATACGAGTTAAATTAGTTTTTTTTGTTGAATCGAGCAAGAGTTGTCAAGAGCTTTGCGAGAGAAGAGAGATGATGGTGGGAAATAGTTCCAAAACAAGTCGATCGGCTTGTGGAAAGACGCAGACAGCGAAGTGTTGTGACCTGCAGTTGTGGTGAGTGGTCGGCTGAGTGGGTCAATCAGTCAGTGGGTGATTGAATATATGAATGGATGGGCGGATGAGTGAATGGGTCAATGAGTGGGTGAGTGTGTGTGTGGTTCAATAGTCAAAAGAGTTGGTAAGAAGCCTCGGCATGAGTGGGAGGAATCGACGAGCCAAATTCATTGGATGCGGTGAGCATACATACTAATAGCATTAGCAGCAGCGATAGAAGAGTGACGGGGAGTTGAATAGGCGGGAGTGCTTGGCTCGTCAATCAAAGCCGGCTGCGTTAGCGTTGCGTAACGCGCCTTGTTGGAAAGGGGTTTACGCGTTGCAATAACGAGCGCTGAGAAGTTGGCGCGGTGAAAAAAAAAGAAGACAAAAAGGTGCCTCGATTATGCCACCAAAGAGAACGAAAGAAGAAGAAGACGAAATCCAGTGTACAGTGAGAGGAGGGCTTAAATAAGAGAGGCAGGCGACATGTGCGGCACGATTGACGGGAGAAGGCAAGGGGGCGTCAGACGACCTGGCTGGCCTTGGGGGGAAGGAGGCAGAAGGATGGAGGGAAGGAGGCAGAGGAGAAGCAGGCAGAGGGATTGGGGGGAAGGAGGCAGAGGGATGGGGGAAAGGAGGCAGAGGGATGGGGGGAAGGAGGCAGAGGGATGGGGGGAAGGAGGCAGAGGGATGGGGGGAAGGAGGCAGAGGGGAAGGAGGCAGAGGGATGAGAGGAAGGAGGCAGAGGGAAGAGGGTACGGAGGCAGAGGGATGGAGGCAAGGAGGCAGAGGGATGGAGGGAAGGAGGCAGAGGGGAAGGAGGCAGAGGGATGGAGGGAAGGAGGCAGAGGGGAAGGAGGCAGAGGGAAGGAGGCAGAGGGAAGAGGGGAAGACAGAAGACTGCTCACTCCCCCAACGAGCTAAGGAACAAACTCATCCAGCCTCGCCAGTGCACCGAGCAGCATTGAGGCCAACAAACACCCACGGACGATGCTGCTGATGCCCGCCTCTGAACGTTCAATTAATTTAACAGCCCTTCGTCAATCCCCCGCTGGATGAGGATGTTCACACAGCCGCGTTGGTTACTTGACCATACTTCACCATCGCCACGCTGATCAGTGCGGGGGAGGGGGGTGGTGAAGGCGGGTGGTACAGTACGGTGGGAGTACAGTACAGTAAGAGTACAGTATGGTGGGTGTACAGTAAGATAGTACAGTATGGTGGGTGTACAGTGCTGCTCACAAAGTTGGCACCTCATCGGCCCGTAACACCTCAAATTCATTGTAATTTATTCCGCTAACACGTATAGAGCACCTGGAGAGAGAAAATAATAATCCCTTGGGGCGGAACTTCTCGTTTCGCGAAAAGGTTTTTTCTGTGCGACGGTGTCAAGCGTGACGCCTACGCCTGATAAGATCCGCAACTTGCGAGCCCGATATAGTCATAAGTTGAAAGTAAAACACAAACATAACAAAGTTCAACACGTTGGCTTTCGCGACCGATATCGTCCATGATACATGGTTATTTTTTTTTGGGGAGTGAGGGGAGGGAATAGAGAAATATGTGGTGGAGGGTTACGACGCATTTTTTCACTAACGCGATATTAATATTATAAATGAATAAGAAAGTAAATTAACCGGGGGAGGGGAGTACATTGTTTGAAATTGTACTTCTTTTGAGTTATTTGGCCGCGGGTTATTTTTAAAAACAAAAACGCCTTTTTCCATCTTGAACAATCGACAGTCCTCAAGTTTCGGCGCGTACGGCACACTTAGCATGGTTACATTTGAAATAAGAAAAGAAAGAGGAACGAGAAAAAATATATATTAAGGCAACATGTTACATCGGTTCTTATCAGTTATTGTTGTTAGACAGCGATTCTTGTTTCAGTTCCTGGGAAACGCATGGCGCCGGTTCCGGACACGGTGGTACTCTGTTTTCCTTGTGTTACCTTTTTTGCCACATGTGTACCAAGTTATTGGTAACCTCACTGCCACTTTTGGTCAAGAGTGTATCATCAGTTTTCCTGAAAGCCTCAGCGGTGTCACGTCCGAGTCCCTCTTCCACGTCAGTCAGGCCACTTACAAAGGGGCTCTGCTTGATATCATCTCGAGGCAGAGGGAGGACGCGTTCGTGCGGGTGGCATTCTTCATCATCCCCTTTGGTTTTATTCGGTAAAGTCACGTAGATAAAATAAAACGAAATAAATGAAACAATTAAATCACGACGTTTCACAAGCTTCCTTCTTCAGGTGGAAGAAGGAAGCTTGTGTTGCCTCCGAAACGTCGTGATTTAATTGCTTCTTTTATTTCGTTTTATTTCATCTACGTGACTTTACCGAATAAAACCAAAGAGCATGAATCCTTGCAGTCACGAAAGCTTCAAATCTAGAATTCTTCATCATCGTCGTCGTCGTCCGGTCCCTTACAGCTATTTCTCCTCTCTCTCACTTCCCCCTCTGCAGTGTTTATAGAAGCAGTGGTGGTGGTGGGGGGTATTGGCTCAGCCGCCCTCTGGCCCAATGCCACGAGACGCCACCCACCGGCTTCATAATGGACCTCTGATTGATCGCCAAAGCCGTCCGAGATAAACATTAGCATGTCTTCCACCCCAAACCTGCATCAATATGCAGCGCAGTGTTGTGAGCGAGTTTACCCGAGCGAGTCGGTGACTGAGTGAGTCACTCGCTCGCTGTGTGCACGGGGCGCGGGGGGGGTTCACGTGAATCAATTTCGGATTTTTTTGTTTTCATCTTGCTACGTAGCCTCTAACTGACTGACGGTGAGACGAGACCATAACAGAAGGAATACCGTATTTTCCCGCATATAGCCCGCATAATTATAACCCGCAGACGCATATACCCCGCAAAAATAGCGTTTTGTGTAAAACAAATTTCAGGTAGCCCGCACCTCCATATACCCCGCAGGGTCTTGTTTTGTTTGTAAAAAGTGGTATACCCCGCGGGTTATATGCGGGAAAATACGGTAGTTAGTAGTGCCCTTGGTTTAGTCAACAAAGCATCACCCAGTGCTGGATTATCCTAATAGCAAAATGTCCCCTCTATACATTCCGGTGATTCTGCACTTGCTCTATTACTATAGTACTATACCGCCTTCAACTTTTATGAATGACTGGGTGTTTATCTGGCCGTATGTCAAATGAAGAAACAAAATTTTAAATGCATGTAAAAAATGTGTTTTAATATTTAAGGGTTTTTTTTTATTTAGGGCCCCGTTATAACAACATATGCTACTGGCCCACACTAGCTTCATCCGGCACTGGCATCACCGCAGTCTGGAGATTCCTTTTGCGTGAAGATGCTGCATTAGATCATTTGGCCAGTAGTATTTAATAAGTGTTTTGGCTTCGTGGGCTCTGTACTACGAACCTGAGAACCTGAGATAGATTCCCGGTCGCTGCTAATGCCTGTGGCCAGTCGTGTCTGAACCTAATTCTGGTGCTCTCCTAGTTCGACTCAACCTTAAATGAGTAATGTTCCTGCGACCATCAGGACTGGGGAGACAAATACAGGCAGGCTGGTTGGGCATGGTTCCGGCTCCCACCAACGCCTAGATTGAAAACTCATTTCATTTCAACACTTTTATGTGTTTAGTTTGTTATCCCTCCGCCGCACCACCAATTAGCGCGGTTGGCTACGTACGGTGCGAAAGAAGTTCAACGTACATACGTAGAGCGCCGACTTCGCCGGAGGCGCTGGATGGAACGAATTATAAATTATGTCAAATTTTCAGTCCCATATATGGAGGGATTGTGCATGGCTCTGCCCTGCACCTTAACATAATTTATCATTCATTCTGCCGTGGATTGTCATTCCGTCCTGTTACACAGCGCCCGCTGACAACACTTCCTTGCCGGATCGTTGTCTCTGTGCGTGCGCGCAGTGATAAGTCGTATGCGTGTAGGTACAAGGTCCATGTATTATTCAAATGTGCTCGGAGCCCGGCGGTTCGTGATGGCTCATTGCCCCCCACTCGTGACAGCGTGCCATGTCGGGGAAATTCAATTACGTGGGGAAGAACCCCGATACTGGGTGGGTGGGTGAGCTGGGGGGGAGCTGGGGCAGCCAGGCAGGGCACACGCGAACGCACCGCATCAATCTCATGCGGTTAGGGTTGAGGACCTTAGTCGCCCAACCACTCAGGGCGATGATCCCCCCTGTTGGAGGCAAGTGCTGTTCGCGAGCACCTATTAAGGCGCGGCGCGCGTGGAGGGCCGGCGTGGCCCGCTGATGTTTACACACCGCAGCGAGGTATTCACTTAAGGCCGAGTTAACGCAGGGGACGGCCAGGACTAGTTCAGATGTCGCTCGCCCACTGACGTACGCCTTTGGCGGAAATCCAACTCCCCACGTCGCCGGGTTCGTTTCGCGACGCGCTAAACGCCGCGCCAACGTTCCACGGCCACGTCATTGATTTGATTCATTAATTAATCAATCGTCTTTGGTTAAAATGGTCGGAGTACCCGCCACCCCCGGGCCATTCGACGGATGGTTTGTCACAAAATCCAACGTCGCAATTTGTTCCAAGATTGAGTATCACACTGCGGTGGATGCAATGCGACGTTTCGCCCCCCCACCCCCCCCCCCCCCCGCTAACAATTTGAAAACAACAAAAAAACAGTCTCAGTGTCAAACGCCGCTACGCTCCACTCACCCACCCATGCCTCTCCCCTTGTCAGCCTCGGGAGAAAATCCGGGCCGGCGGGTGGAGGAGGAAGAGGAGCATTGGTTTGGCGCAGCGCCACGGACTGATGTGATTATCCGTGACTCGAGACCCTGGCGTTCGGAGAACGACCAAAAAAATCCAACGTGACTTACGGCACGCTACGCGTCGCCGTCCTCCGGCCACCGTTGCCTCCCCTGGACCTGCCTGGCCCGGGGAGCAATGCGACAACGACCACCCTGTGCCACGTGCGTAATGAGCGCATCGTCGTCCTGTAGCGACGGAGGGATGGTAGCTGCGTGTGCAGTGGTCTATTAAACTGAAAAAATGAATTTAAGGAACGAAACAGGAGGATATCCCCACATATCTGGCTATCCGCCTGATGATGCTGGATGTAATTACTGGCAAAACGTCGTACTCAGATTGTAAATGGTGTGGATTTGCTCATTACCAAAACACCGGTGTGCTGTATGAGTAACGAATTGGCATGTTCTGTTTACGTAAGAAACCTTACTAACTGGTTGTGTCGGGTGGTGGCGGGTTTAACGACACATTAATAATTACGTGATCTAACCCAAAAACCTATATTATACAAAAAAATTACTAGGTAAGACCCACTTGCGCTATAGAGTATAGCTCTTTTTTCATGATCGACCCGGCCACAAATAATAGCTCAAAGGCGTGGCTTATCATCACGTGGAAATGTACAGCAGCCAAATACTCGAAACGCACGTCGATTCTAAAATGTGAAGGGAAAAACCGGAGGACCCTGAGAAAAATCCACGCGACCACGGGCAGAGTTCGAGACACGCAAACCCCAAATATGTAGCAGGCGTCAGGGTCGGGATCGAACCCACGACCTCCTGCACACCAGGCGAGGTAGTTGACATTGTGCCAACAAGGCCTCGTAAGCCCGTATGTAGATGCTGTCAGCGAGGCCACTTAAGGTGGCAGGCGATTATTTACAATGGACTTCTTCAAATAGACCCGTAAGAACCTGGGACGATTACTAAAATTATTCTTTATCATTATTATCAGCCATGGTCAATCCACTGCTGGATGAAGGTCTGCCCAATCTGCCACCACCGCCGCCACCTCTCACAATCCCCGCGATGTAATGATCAACCCGGCGTCTGCACACAAACTGATTTAATGTCTCCGTCTCCTCGGTGGACGCACTGTCAGATGCGTTCCATTGCATGGTTGCTACTCCGTTGTTGTACTTGACAATCGACTATCCCTTCCAGTGACGTGTCCTGCCCCAAGCTTGCATACTTTTCTGAACAGTGCACGTGTTCACCAACGTGCCTATGTTGCTCCCGAACTACTGCAGGCTGTGTCTGTGAAACATTGTCCCTTCGCGATAGCCTTGTGCCCATTAAGAAAGGCATGAATACCTGATGTACTATATTATTCTTATTATTCTTGTTCTCTTCTCTATCGCTGTGTAATTCCAAACGTGTACCTCTCTACGTTTGTTTAACACGTAGGCTTTCGCGACCAACATTATTCATAATAAAGGTTTTTGGGTTAGATCGCGTTATTTATAAATCCGTCGTAACCCTCCACCACCCGACATGGCCAAACAGTAAAAAAAGTATCACGTTGACAAAAGACAAAATAGTTCACTACTTCAGCCCACCGGTGTGTTGAAGAGTGAATCAATATCATTTACAATTTTGAGTACGACGTTTCGCTGGCAATTACATCCAGCATCATCGGGCAATTTGCCTTCGGTAATTACATCCAGCATTATCGGGCTGGTAATTACATCCAGCATCATCGGGCAATTTGTGAAACGTCAAAAACACCTTTATCACTCTCTACGTTTCTTTGCATGCTTTTGTTCCACACCCATGTTTGGACGTCAACGGCTCTGATCCACGCACGAACAGCGAATCCCGTTATCGTGGCAATATTGCAAATACTGGTTGCGATAGAACCCAGCATTGTTGACAAACCTTCCTTCCTTCCTCCGATAGTATTTTGCTCCCTTGCAGGGTTTCTTCAAAAACACAATTGCACCCTTGCACCCATTGTCTCCGAGAGGTCGTGTTTTAGGTCACGGTGCAAATCCTCCTCGCCTGAGCAGTTAATTAAATAAAAATGGCCCAATAAACAAAAGAGGCGTGCAGCACAATCAGTTGGAAATATCGAAATGGTTCCTGGCTGCTAAGGGTTCCGCTTCTCCCCCCCCCCCCCACCTTGGCTCTGTCTCCACGTTGTCTGATGATGGAGAGACACAAACAGTGTCTCCTGCCGTGTCCCGCACGACGCCCGTCCAGTGTCAGCACCCACGGCAGGAAGCTTGCCGGACCGGTGGTGGTGGTGGCTGCGCACGGGGACTGTAATCCTCCGCTTGAAGGCATCGTGGGTTGGCGCATCGAGGAAGATGTACCAAAACTCCTTTCCCGTGGGTGTCAAGGAGGAACCATACCTTGGCTTTGCCAGGAGAAGTGATCCAGAAAAACGTGGACTCCACCTGTAACTTATGCGATGGGATAGAGTGTTGCCCCCTCGCACGCATGTGTTTTCCCCAAGCACTTCGGTTTCCTCTCACGTGTAAACACTCTTTAGTTGTCCGATCGCACCTTCATACAGAGAGGACTGCAGAGTTTGCGTGGGGGGGGGGAGGGATTAGGCACCGGCTCACCGCCTGGCTGCCTTTCCCACTTATCTGTGGTCCCTCTCGTCGTTCTCTCCCTCCGAGAGTAACCAAATGCCGTGTGGCGCGTAACAGGTTGAAATTGTTGTTCTTCAGAGTCCGATTCTCTCGCGGTTCCAGTGACTGCCTCGCTGTGTTTCCATGACCACTGGCAAGCTGGCCGCAGTGGCCTGAGAATGACACTGGGCCCTTCCAGCAAGGCCCTGGGGTCCGTTGTCCCAGATATTTTGAGGGTTGCGTCACCATTTGTTTACCAAAGCGTGTCTCTGCCGATGAGACCCAGAAGTTGGAAACCAGTCTGGAGGTTGCTCTTGGAACTCTCTCCCGCCCGAGGTATCAGGATATTGTTGAAGCTCGTCTTAAATCTTATCTATACACTTCGGTTTGATCAACGTTTAGCTCGTTCAGCTAATGGCCTTCAGTATTTATTCCATTATATTTGTTTTTAGTTTGGTGAGCGATTGTCGTGTTGCGTGTCTGTCACTCTATCGTGTATAGCGCTTTGATATCATTATTATTATAGACCTCTTGATAATACTGGTCCAAAAGGCCAGAAGGCTGCTGGACTTAAAATATATTGGTTATTTGTGTGCAGACACGACGCAGACCCCCCCCTCCACCCCACCCCGTTCTACTTATGTCGATATGCTCTCAGTGAAATATTTATCAGCGAAAGAGAAACAAAAAAACATCCATTCAAAAAAGATTCAACGGCGCTTGATGTTTGATCATCTGCTCGTAGTCACACGGGGGGGGGGGGGGGGGGGATTTTGACCCCCGTGTCCTCTGCAAACACCTGGGTGGCGTGTGTGCAGCGGCGGCTCGCTCACTCGCTACGGGTGTTTGCCATCTTCCTAGCGGTCTTTTTGTTTCTGCAGTGTTTTTTTTATCCTTTCCTCTTTTCACTCAGGGCGTCTAATCCCATTGTGGGACGGGGGGGGGGGGACGTGTACAAAGACACCCTTTGTAAGAAGGGATCAGCAATCCCCTTCCGCAGAAAGGGCAGCTGGAGAGGCCTGGCGTTTAGCGCCCACCCTCTGAGCCAGAATCGCACGGCGTTGGCAGCGCGGTTCCCGCAGCTGCCCAGCAATGCCACCGGTGAATTAGTGAAATGCCCCCGCTCGCTCTCAAGTGGACGTTAACGACCCCGTGACGTCACCAACAAGAGTGGGCCATTGTGTGGCGGTGTCGCAGCCCAGATGCCAAAAATTTGGAAGGCGTCCGCGACTGTGCTGTAAATTGTGACGTGTTTTTACCGCTATTGTTAATAATAACCATCCATTTCCAACCGTACACTCCCTCCGTCCGCTCGCCCCCCATGACCGGGCTAACGACGAGGTTGTTGGCAACGATCAGCCAGCTGGTCGTCCACCGTACCCCAGTCCTCAGCCTCGCAGATCAGCTCGTTATCGTCCATGCCCGTTTCGTTCCCAACGTTCTCAATCGGAGTCTTCCCCGCACCTCCAATTAGCACGGTTGGCTACGTGCGGTGCGAAAGAGGCTCAACTGTGGCGCCCTATTTTGTTTTAATTTTTTCTCGTCCTTCTCCTCCCTGTCTTGTCCGCCGAGCGTGGGTAAATCGCCCGCAGTGGCGTGTAGCTATCGAGTGTGCAGGCGGTGCACTGCACCGGGCGGCACCACAAACCGGAGGGGCCCAGGCACTGGGGCTATGAAGAGGAAGAGAAATTGGATGGGGGAGGCCGGTGGAGGCCCAGTTGATTTGTTGCAGCAGGGCCCGTGTCAATCATGCCACACCACTGATTGCTCGATGTTTCAATGTGCCCACAGAACTACAGTTGTCTTCATTTGATCGTGGCCGCACGTCATTCTCCACGTCCTGATTGGGGGGCAGTTGTGCTCCAAACATATTCATTACTTACGTTTCATGTCCTCGAAAGATGGAGTCCACTCGTGTGCGCGGCCGCGTTCTGCATTGTTAAATGGCAGGATCGTGACGGATGGCGACGGCTTGGAAACACCTTCATCCAGCAGTGGATTGGTCATGTCTAATGAGGATGGTGATGATGTGTGCTCTAGCCCGTCCATGGCAATTCGTAGCTCTCGTAGCTGTTGGGCAATGGAATGAGATTGCACTTTCAATGGGCTCTCACCTGGCCGAACAAGGGACATTGAATTGTTTTTGGTGTTTGACACACACACGCACGCTCGCGCAGACATCCCACGTGGGATCCCTCGCGACTCCGCAGTCGCGAGCATTCCTACCCTGCGAGCTTTTTCATGCGCGCCGCCGTAGGTGCGGCCCGCCGAGCAGCCGTCCCGCTGCGATGGAACCGCACGCGCTATAAAATAGGGCGCGCGCAAACCCACGGCATCGCAGCTATCGGGATCGGTGTGTCGATTGACGACATGCAGTCGATGATGGCTGTTTATTACTGTCGAGCCGAATAAACATGGACTTCCCCACCCCTCCACACCCCCCCCCCCGCCCCGCCAGTCGATAAGTTCCGAGCTGGATAATAATTTCAGCATCATAATTTTGACGTAAACCCCGATGGAGAGGCAAGAGGGGGACGCTGCGCGGAATGTAAAACCTGCGCGAAGAATCCGGGGTGGCTCGGAGCACCCCCTTCTACGGTGGATTCCGGGGGTGCGGGCCCGGAGCCCCCGATGCCGATCGGGAACGCGTCGCCGGCCGGCCGGGCCGCCGCGCCGCGACGGCGCTCGGCGGCGCGGCACGGCAGGAGGAGCCGCGGAGGTGAGAAGCTCGAGAGCGCGAGAGTCGCTCGTCGCAGGCGATTGTGGTTGATGTTATTTGTTAACCAGAGGAAAACAAAAAATACGGATGTGCTAAACCGTCGTGAAAATCGAATTCTGCGATAATGGCTAGTGGTCGAGACTAACGTCGGACTGGCAGGCAAATGGGTAAACGGAGGACTGGCGCCGCAGGAGATGTAGTTGATGGAACGTTGTGTTTAGTTTGTTGTCCTTCCCCAGCACCTCCGATTAGCACGGTTGGCGACGTACGGTGTGCGAAAAAAGTTCAACATTGGATTGTCACATCGCTGGACCATGAGAGATGATGATGGCTTGGTGAGGCCTCTGGCAGTGATGAGATCATGTCTAACGACAATGAGGGTGGTGATGATGACGACAATGATGACTACAAACAATAGTTTATGAACACAAGCCGCCGCACGGACAGGAATCGGGAGCTGTGACGCTCAGGCTGTTTTAACGCTGAGAAAGGAGCTGACCCAGCGATCCTCAACCCGTTGCGTTCACAGCGTCGTCTGCTCGGGCGGTGACGCGGCCTGGCGGTAGTGCTGCGTTCGCCGCTTGTTGCAGAGGCCTCGCTTTTTAAATCCAGCGGCCGCCCAGGTTAATGTGTGCAACAACCACGATAATTATACTACGTGCGGCGTCTGCTTCACAGTGAACGTTTAGGATCCCCGTGATGTCATTCACAAGAGCAGGCCGGCCAGCGTCAGAGTACAAGTTTTCCAATTTCGAAAACTACACGGCAAAAATTGCTCATTTGGGATGACGATTAGCCATCATCGCCCCCGGCCGGCGTACTGATGCCCCAGGTCACTCGTGCGAATGAGACTCATCCTGGACTCATGAGCTTCTCACCTGGTTACGCCAAATCAACCTTAATGCGGCGAGGACTCGCACACGCTCGGCATTCGTAACGTGCCCAGCATTTTATTCCGAGATCCACTGGGGGGCTTGTTCTTCGTCTCGGAAAATCTCTGCAGGCCTTTAGGCGTTTGACGTTTAAGCTGCGTATCGCGAACGCGGCGCGTTGTTTTGTGCGATTCTGGTTGTCGTAGCGCAAACAGAAAATAGACCACATGGTCTCGAGTGCGTGTGTGTGTGTGTTTGTGTGTGTGGGGAGCGGTCGTGTCGCGGTTAGCGCGCTGCGCTACCAACCTGCCGACCCGAGTTCGATTCCCCCCCACATGGCCACCAACACCGGTGGTGATTGTCTGAACCGGTCCTGGGCCTCCCCTAGGTCGACTCAGCCTCAAATGAGTACCTGGAGCGGTGTGTAAAAGCATCGCCACTAGGGAGACAAAGGCGGCCGGGCATGGTGCTGGCCACGCAAACCTTTGTGTGCCGTATCGGCCTTCATAGGTGCTCGCGAACAGCACTTGCCCCAACAGTCTGTTCAGGCTATACGGGGGATCTTTGTATTTGTGCGGGTAGTGGTGGCGCAATGATCCTCCCATTGCTCTGTTATCCCAGCAATCTTGAGTTCGATTCTCACCCAGGGTATTCATCAGTGGCGAGTGATACCTTAACCGGTCCTCCCCTAGGTTGACTCGGCATAAAATAAGAACATAACCTCGTATGATGCTGGCCTCACCGCCCCCCCCCCCCCCCCCCTCGGGCAACGCTTCCCAACCTCTTTCATTCCATAGGACACCAAACCCAAAAATTCACCGTGCCCCAGGGTGGGAGATAAGAGGGCCGGAGGTGGAGGCTAACGACTGTCTGCATACTACGGCTTGCGACCAATGAAGAGGAGATGTGGGAGATGGGGAGGTGGGAGGATGTGGGGGTTGGATCGGCCACGGAACGGCACGGGCGGAAGGTTATTTCCTTGCCCGTGATTCCAAAAACACCGTGGTGCGCTACACCTGGGACTTCACCCCCGGCACAACGATCATGAAGCGCTGCCCCAGTGTGCCATGTCCGGCCTTAATAGGTGCTGACGGACAGCACCTGTCCCCCAACACTTTGTAAAAAAAGGGCTATGTGTGTCTGGGTCCTTCATCCTTTTATACAACGTGAGATCTGCTCAATGAGATTTGATTAGATTTTTTATTTGTATAAAATATTGAGGGTCATGAGCCGGTGGTGGAAATTCCGCGTTCCAGTGACGGCAGGGGGATGAGTTTACCCAGAGGACACAACTGCCGTTGATTTCCCACACGGGTTGCTTGTTATCAGCCCGTAAATTCCACTTGGTGAGCGAACGCCTCCCTCCACTCTCTCCCGTTCCTTCCCATTTTCCCCAGCGGCCCCCTGCCCAGTCGTGGGGCCTCCGAACTCCGCGATGTCGCCTCACCGCTGCCGCCGTCCGTTCCACCGTCGCCCCTCTCGCTTCTCTCGGCCCCTCTCTCGGTCTCCACTCGCCGGGGGAGTCAATTCTCCCCGTCTCTGTCGTCAGTTATTCTCGTGACACGGGCCACAGAGTGGTGCTTGTGTATTCACGCATACGCATGTACTACGCGCGGTCTATATATAACCACGCGGAAGCTTCGCGTGCGCGCGCACACGCACGCGCGCGCGCGCGCACAGACACTCACACGCCGTGATGGGTCCAGCACGCATCTAAGAGGCTTTTAATCCTAATGGAACATGCCGTAAACCTAGGAACATATTTTGTTGCGCTACCAGCCGCCCCCCCCCCCCCTCCTGTTCCGAGGTAAACGACGGCGTGTGGGCGGACTGCCGAGTCCGTTACGCCATTTGCTCTCGGCTTTAAATAAAACACAGCCGGGGGGGGTGGGGGGTCTTAATCTGTTTCACCTTCGCAAATTTTTAGCTCGGTTTCTAAATATAGCCGCGAGCGAGAGCGAGCGCGCGGGGCACGCCAGCGACAAACGCCGCCTATTATCGGGACGGCCGTCTGATTGTGGACTGATCAGCGGGGTGAAGGTGAAGCCCTGCAACTGCTCGCTCATGTCACACGCCGGCGGGAAGGTCGCTCGCACTTAGAGGGAGCTCTAAAACAGAGCCCCCCCCCCCCTCTTAGGGGCGTATTTTTTGGCCGATCTTCCACACTGGCCAGATCAAAATCAGAATATGTATTTTTTCGCTGGAGGAATCCGATGGGCGATGAAGCTTTTTTTTTTTCACGGATGTCCAGCCAGGGCGGGTAGGAGCGTCACAACAACAAACACTACACAACGACACGATAGTAGTGCAAAGTACAAGAAAGGTATAGAAATCGCCCAAACGCCAACAAGTACAATTAAACCATCCCCATCCTACCAGGCAAAGCCCACTGATGTATGAACTTATTTTTTCAGAAGCGACCCGGCCAAAAACGATAGGTCAACAAAGTTGCCCATCATTTGGACATTTATAGCAGCAAAATAATCGAAATAATCTCAAGGCGTCTTGGTTTAGAGGTGGGAGTTTGCACACATTGCCCGACAATGGTTTTTCCTTTGAAGTTATTTAATGAGAATTCTATTTATAAAGCGCCTTTCATCAAGGATCTCAAAGCACTGTACAAGACACAGCAGCAGCAGCAGACACCCGATAGTACGACGGTAACTCGTACATCTAAGCGCTAAGAAATGGCAAAATAGAAAAAAAGTAAATGCTAAAAGCCATTTTATGAATTCGTTCAAAGGTGATTAAACAGAAGTGCATTGGTAAGTTTTTTACGATGAGCTTTTTTTTAAATAAACGTCCACAGCAGACTCCGACGTCCAGAGATCCCGTGGGAGAGAGAGAGACAGAGCGCTCCAGAATCAGGGCCCCGCTACACGGGGGCGGTGGGTGAACAGCTCGGTCGCCCGTCGACCGAAGAATCTGTGACCTGGGAACTCGGGAGAAGATCTGTGTCCGCCCCGGATCTTAACGACCTGGAGGGGACTCATGGGAGGGGGGGGGGGGGTGCAGTGGCGTGTGTCTGATGTCGGCTGACGCAAAGTGGTTCAGTGTTTTTGTGGCTTGGCAGTGGGATTTTACACGGAATCCTATGCGATTTGATTGTAGGCAAATATAAATTGGACCAGTGGGCCGTAAAAGAAGGTCCAATCCCGATGCAATGTCGTGGGACCTTCCGAACGGCCCTCGTCTCTGGCTAATTCCTCACGTCTCGTAGCTTCCTGGCTTGCGATGAAAAGCGCTTCCGAGATTTATGACCGGGGGAAGCGAGCAACAAGGCCCATGCTTTGGTGTCTGAAATAGCTGACCCCTCCGGGCGGTCGCGGGGACCTGGGTGGTGGTGGTGGTGGTGGAAGTGGTAGCGATATTGGCAGCGACGGTGGTGGTGGGAATGACAGTGGTTGTGGTCCTGGTGGTGGCGGTGCCACAGCCATAGTGTGAGGTATACTGGATGTGGTGTCCCGGGTGGAACTCAGCCGCAGGCAGCTCCAGATAAAATTAAGAACTGGCCTTTAGACTCGGGGGGTGGGGAGTCTTTCTCGGATTAATAAATTACAGTATCGTCAGCGTTTAAAAAAAAATGAGGTGCTTGGTTCTGGGAAACACTTGCCACCCTAAACACGAAGCTGTGAGCGCTAATGAGAGTAAGTGCTGCTGCGAATACGTGAACAGATTGCTAGGTCACTCCGCTATTTGTTTTTATTCTTTTCAATGTCATTGGATAATCCATCACATCAGACAATGATTGAGTGGCCAGCAAGTATGGGCAGATGCTAACGGATTTGTGGCTCTGCTCGGCTTACGTGTGCGTACGTGTGCGTACGTGTGCGTACGTGTGCATACGTGTGCGTACGTGTGTGTACGTGTGTGTCTGCGCTTAATTGAGCTGAGCAGTGATTTTTGGTCATCGTATGCAAGCGATCTGTTTAAGAATTATAAAATCCTTGAACCGTCAACGCTGTTCACGCGGTCGCGTTACGGAGCAACAATCCGAATGCAGGAAGATGTGTCACCCATGCCCTTCCAAGGCACAAAAACTCTTAACACTGCCAATAAAATTCAACGTTTTAAATACGGCATTAGGACAATTTAAATAACACTAAACGTTGGAAACTGTCGTAGTTAAACAGTTAGCACGTGCGACTTCTAAATGTGGAGGTCGCCGGTTCGATTTCATCTCCCTGTGCGGCAGTCGAAACGATGCCGCAAGTTTCTTAAATCACTCCACCCCTGTCCACCCAGCGGAATAAATGGGTACGGCCACAGCTAGTCAATAGGCAAGTCGCGTGTGTGGTGGGGTAAAGTGTGGGTAATCCCGCCTCTTACAAGACGCACAGCCAGCGTGGACGATTGGGCCAAATTCTTTCATCGAGGGGCTTCCCAGACCTCGTGCTTGCACAGAGGCCCTGTCCGCCAGCAGTGTGAGCCAGCATGAAATTGCAGGGGCTGCACAATTTTATCCGCTGCCTCTTATTTTCTTTGTTGTTATCTCAGTGGACGATGATTGTCGCATCTCGCTACGGCCGTTGGCTTCCTGCCAGCAAAGTTGACCGGAAAATCCTGAGTCCCTTGATCATCAGGACTTGGTGACGCGGCCTCGCAGGACCGTAGCATCCCGCCGTTTGTTGCAGAGGTTTACGGTTCGAATCCAGTGGCCGCCCTGGTTAATACTGCTGTGTGTAACAACCATAATTATAATTGTAATATCTGTACCGTCTGCTTTACAGAAGACGTTAAAGATCCCATTATATTCGCAAGAATACGCCCATGGTGTGCCAAATTCTAAAATCGCACTGCAAATTACACAATTGGAATCATGCAGAGCAACAATTGTGCCCCAGCTGGCAGATTAATGCCCCAGGTCACCCTCGCAAATGCGACCGATACTGGACTCTTGAGTTGTCACCAGGTTAAACGAAATAAACATGTGCTATCAGCATCGTTGTCATCACACAGGTCATATTATGGATGCCGAACGCTAAGGCAGGAAGAGTTTTATTTTATCTCGATCGCTCGTCCTGACG
Source organism: Petromyzon marinus (assembly GCF_048934315.1). Classification (NCBI taxonomy): domain Eukaryota; kingdom Metazoa; phylum Chordata; class Hyperoartia; order Petromyzontiformes; family Petromyzontidae; genus Petromyzon; species Petromyzon marinus. The sequence continues at coordinate 6,126,992 of NC_133716.1, read as the reverse complement.
GCGAATTCTCTCCCAAGGTCACGCGCAGGCACACAGCGCCGCCTCGAAGATCTTACGTTGCATCAGCGAGATCCCGGTGACTGTGCCGTGCCGATGAAGACGAAACCGATCCACAGTTTATCACCGCGTCCCCCGCACCCTCCGATTAACACGGTTGCCTACGTACGGTGCGAAAGAAGTTCAACCTACATACAAACATACATGCATGGGAATAGTAACCATGATAGTAGCAATAGAACAGTGATAAGGAGGCGACTGATAACATACATGCGCTGCTGCTGCCAACCAGTGTCACGTTTGCGCGCAATTATTTTGCGATGGTGGCCGAAGACGAGAGTTGACCGCAGTGCACTTTTTCTGCGAAATGCACACGGCTCGGCTCTTTCCGACTGCGGCATCATTCGTGTCACCATAAATACAAGAATATTTATATTTATTTCACCGATGCATCGCGTTCTTTTTTTAACCGAGAGCCAGCGTCCTGTCGGCCGTCGGCTGCCGGCGAGCCACGGGCCCGCACGATCAGCTGACGGCGGTCGGGAATCGCGCTTCAAACGTCGCGGGCCTTCGAACTTCGCCACCGCGGTGTCAAAAATTTGTTTCGCGTTATTGAACTTTTAATTTTTCGCCGCGACGTCAGAATCTGTTCTGCGCTCCCTCCCCATGGTCAGCTCGACCTCCAATGAGCACCTTTACGTGGCACGCGAATTTCGCCGGCGCCGTACGCCGTTGCCGATTGCAATAGGTGCTCGCTGACTGCACTTCGCGCGAAGAGTCGATAAGGCTACGCGGTGGGGGTCTTTGTGTGTAAGTGGAGAGCGGTGGCAGATTGGTTTTCCCACTGCTGCTTAAATATTTTGATATTTGGGGGGGGCGGGGGTTGGAGGCATAGATTGATCCACACCCAGCCCCCCCTAGCGATTTGATTGTCCGGATTAAGGTTTGCGATAGGATTCGATGATCAACAATCTTTTTTGTCTCGTTTTCAATTGTCTCATTTGTACTCTTTGGTTCTTTCGGTAAAGTCACGTAGATGAAAAATAATAATAATGAAAATAATAAAATGAAATAACTAAATTTAATCATTTTATAATTTTCATTATTTTATTTTTCATCTACGTGACTTTACCGAAAGAACCAAAGAGTATGGATCCTTGCAGTCACGAAAACTTCAGATCTATGTCTCATTTGTATTATTTTCCCCTTTTGTATGGCTCGTTTTGTTCACGCCAATGGCCCAAGTGCAGCATTACCATACCGCTTGCTGTGATCATCCTCATAATCTTAAACCATGGTCTATCCACTGCTGGATGAAGGCCTCCATGCATCGTCGCCTTCTCTTGTGAAGCCACAAATCCATCTCACTGCTGCAGTCTTGTGAAGCCACAATCCATAAATCGATGGTCAATCTCACGATACAGTTCGTATATGTTACGTACAACTGTGTAGACGTGGCACACACCGCGCGAAGGGGAGTAGAGTCAAGGATGTAATGGATGGACAAAGAGAAAGGAAAGGAGGGAAAGAGGGGAAGCCGGCACGGAAGTCCCCGAGACGGACAAAGAGGTGGGCACTGCTCCAGATGAGCAGCAGCAGGGAGGAGGAGCGTTAGGCGGGGAGGAGGAGGAGAAGGGATGACTAGGCCAAGATGTAGGGGATGATGATGAGATGGTGGTGGTGATGATGATGATCATGAGTGGGTGGTGATGATAATGAGAGAGTAGTGATGATGGTGATGAGAGGATGGTGATGATGATGGCGATGATGAGAGGGTGGTGATGTTGACGATGATGAGAGGGTGGTTATGATGATAAGAGGGTGGTGATGATGATAGGTTGGTGATGATCATGATGATAGGGTGATGATGATGAGAGGGTAGTGATCATGATGATGAGACGGTGGCGATGATGACGATGCTGAGAGGGGAGGGAAGAGAAGGAGAAGAGAGAAGGAAGGAGAGCGAGGCAGAAGGGAGCTGCTGCACGGAGGAGGAGTGGCGTCTGTTTTCACAGCGGGCGGTGGCCGGGAGAGGGGGAAGGGGTTCAGAGCAGGGGTGGACACACACGGAAGTCACGTGGTTTACGGGAGGCTTGAACTGATTTAGATAGAGACATACAGAGAGATATGGACGAGAGAGGTGGAATTCAGAGTGGGGGGTGGCCAACACAGAAGCCGCGCGATGCACGCCGAGGCTTCGGCTGATTTAGACAGAAAGTTGTAATCGGTTCTTCATCACTCCTGTTCGGCCACTGCCAGCGATAGCATTCACTTGGGGGCCGTCGTGAAAGTGAATGGAATCTCGATCGACGACGCGAAACCGAGTCACCCGTCCCGTTGTTGCGAGTGGCTGCGCGGGCGGGAGGGTCAGAGGTTTTTGTTTTGTTCTATTATCAGAGCCCCGTTCTGTTATCAGAGCCCTGCTAAACGGGCGGGCTTTTGTGTTACCTCCCACTCCATCCCCTGTAGTTTGCTAGCCGTAGAAGTTGCCTTCCTGTTTTGCGCAGGATCATACCGACCCGACCGTGACCCCCGCGTCTTCCTCCTTTGCAATTGCATTAGACTCGTATGTCCCCCGTCTGTTCACACATTGGTACAATAGTCGCCCTGCACTTCTGTTCAACGTGTCTGGAACTTAATTTTGCAATTTGCGCCACGGTCAGTCGAAAAATAAAATCTGCCCGAGCCGACTATCGCTCCGGGGATATGAATAATTTCACATCGATTTGCGATCGCGCAAAAATGTTCGATTTCCCCTTGACGCAGTTGTGTTTTTTGCTCCGATTTCCAGTCGCTCTGCTTTATTGTGTTTGTTTCGCCTTTGTCATTTCGGGCGACCGAGGTCACGCTTACACGCCGGTCCGGTTCCGGAGTGCTCACCTGGTTTCAACAAAATAAACTCAACTCGCCTTCCCAACGGACCCCCCCCTCCCGCAACCCCTCGTGAGCATCGGGTGACGGGTGTCGCTGCGAGTTTCATAATTGTGTTCTTCTGTGTTCGTTCGTCCGACGCGTGTTCACCCAGTAGAGTCCCAAGACCTTTTTTTTTCAGGAGGGTCCTTGTAAGTATTTCGCAGGAGGGGGGCAGGCAGGGGTGGCGATGTTGCGGCTGTGTGTGATCCCAACCGAGGGATTTGCAGGTAATGTTTCAGCGTTCGGGATGTTCTGACCAATGCCCGTTGCATTGCACGTTTTTTTTTTGGGGGGGGGTTTAGCTCTGGGAGGAAACCGGAGAATCCACAGGAAATCCCACGTAGCACGTGTGGAGAGCAATAACAAACTTCACGCCGATCGGCGCCTCAGTGGAGAGTCGAACCCAGGGATTTCCGGCTGCGAAGTGCGAGTGTTACCACTGCACCGCCCTAACACCATTTGTATAAGGGGGGGAGGGGGTGGGGGGGGGTCCAAGGGGATTGAACCACGCTTTGTGTGTAGTTTATGTAGTTTGCGTGAGCGTGCGTGTTTTTATATAGCAGCGTGGGGAGTGTGGGCTCGAGTTCGAATCCCGCTCACGGCCAACATCGGTGACGGAATACCCGAACCGGGCCTGGGCCTCCCCTAGGTTGACTCAGCCTCAAATGAGTACCCGACGCGGTGCGTAAACATCGCCACTTGGACGACAAAGGCGGCCGGGCGTGGTGTTGGCCACTCTAACCTTGGTGTGCCGTGCAGCCCTTCATTGGTGCGCGCTAACAGCACTTGCCCCAACAGCCTGTCAAGGCGGTATGGGGGGATCTATGTATTTGTTGTTCAGATCCAGTCCCGTGGCCTCTTGCCAACGAGCCTTCTCACTTCACATGGCCTCAAAGTACACCTAGTCTGGCACGTGTGGTGCGGTGATGTCACCGCCACTTAGTGGCTAACCGTTGTTGTTGTTGTCCCACATTACACAGTGAGCACTATATATTCTTGGTTCTTTCGGTAAAGTCACGTTGAAGGGAAACAATAAAATAATAAAATATATATAAAACAATACAATTCTCACGACGTTTCGAAACGTCTTGAGAATCACTGCAGTCACGAAAGCTTTAAATAAAAAAATTTCTTGTATATGTGTGTTTCATGTTACAAAGACAAAGATCCTCCGTATAACCTTTAACAGACTGTTGGGGAAAGTGCTGTTCGCGTGCAGCACCAATGAAGGCCTGCACGGTACATGAGGGGGTGCGTTACTAAGCACCACGCCCAACCGCCTTTGTCTCCCCAGTGGCGATGTTTTTACCACCGGACCAGACACTCATTTGAGGCTGATTTGACCTCCTATGGTAGGCCCAGGACCGGTTCAGATAATCGCCGCTGGTGTTTGGCTGCGAGCGGCAATCTAACATGGGTTGCCGCACTACAGCTAGACTACACACACACACGTACACACTGACAAATGACCTGAGGTGGACAAGGGCACTTGCCAATCTCAAAAATAAATTCAAATGCTGGCTGTTAGTTTCCACTCCCCTCCCACCTCCCCCATCTTAATTACATTACAATTGTGCTATCGGCTTCGTGTCACGAGATAAAGAGAATTGCACTCGGAACCCGAGCGTTCGGCGGACCAACATCGATCACCATGCGCCGGTAGAACGACTCTGGGAAAGTAACATCACAGAACTACTGCTGAGGTCCTTCAGTCGACCTCCAGTCTCCGCCAGGCAGCTCGCTTTTGGGCACCGCCGGTGGCTACGCACGCGTGTAATCCAGCATTATGAAGGCAGCGAGGGTTGGCAGATCACACGAATGTGGCGAAACCACCCCCACCCCTTCCCCCGTGGGCATCGAGGTCCTTAGCCTGCTGGCTTGCCAGTGGTACTGTTGAAGAGTTCGACCGTGAGATGCAGTGCAGGGCGACAGGAGAGAGGGGTACCACGGTGGCTAGGAGATGTTAACTCCCACGCCTGTTATACAGGAGGTTGTGGGTTCGATCCCGACCCTGATGGCTGTACATTTGGAGTTTGCGTGTCTCTCTCCCCGTGGTTGTGTGCTGTATTTTGTCCGTGTCCTCTGGTTCCCCCCCCCGCCACATTTACAATCAACATACGTTGAAAGTATTTGGCTGCTATGGAACTCCACGTGATAAGCCGCTTTGTCAAGCTTGTCATTTGTGGCCAGGTCGCTTCTGAAAATCAGCTGCAGTATTTAGCTCAGTGGGCCTTCCCTGGTATTTAAAAAAAAGCGAGAGAGAGAGCGAGGAGAGATGCGGTGGACAACCAAAGGTACAATGACGCAGGCAGGCGATCTCATAGCCGACCCAGCGTCTCAACGTTGCTGGCGGCACAGCATCTCTGACCACTAAGCCCCCCCCCCCCGTCTCCTCTTGAGACACTTTGCTCTTAAAGAGTCACCGCGGCCGGCGCCACGCAGAGACAGACGTGGGTTTTATTGCACTCTGGGGGTGGGGGGGGCATCCTGGGTGGAGTGGTTTTGTTTGCATTGCAGGGTGACATCTCTTGCTCTTGTGGAGGATTACATCTGGGCAGAGATAAGGACAGTTGCTAGCTGCCGGTTCTTTTATTTACAATTTTTTGTTTGCATTGCTCCTCTGCTGCCCGCCTCCCATCCCTCCCCCCCTGCACATCTGATAACGATCGGCTCAGATCGGGCAGATTAATTTTGTGGGGCGCGTAGTTGTGGGTCCCCCTTGCGCGCTCGCTTGCTGCACGGCTAGATCGTGGTGGTGGTGGTGGTGGTGTTGTGTGCCGCATGTGGGGGGACTTCGACGCGCAGAACGCCCCTCCGGACAAAAACATTTTTTTTCTGCTGCACATCTTTTGCACGTCGAAAGTACATTTTTTGCACGTCTTATCGGCCGCCACGCACTCCCGGGAGAGAATTATTCGCGGCAGAAATTGGTTCGATGCAAGCAAATCTCTGGACCGGTTTTCGACTCTCTCGCCGTTTCGTCAGAGTGCTTGCACCAATGCTGGTGAGCTGCCACATGTTTTAGAGGCACTGACCCGTTTCAAAGGCAATGCGGTCTTTTCAGAGCCTGTTTGTTTGCACGTTGTGCCACAGGTATGTGTGGCTAACGCAGACTTGATGCTCTGCAGTCAGTGTCGATTTGGTGTTTGAACATCTTAACAGCTCCTGTAGCCCGAAAGGGTAAAAGCCTATTCTTTATTTTTCATCATTTTCGATACCTGCAAACAGGTCCTAGTTAGATGCAAAACTATGCAATACACAAACGCAAAATAATATTTAGCCTAATTGTGCAAAACATAAGTAACACAATAAAAAAAGCAGACGGTGCATCTCCTCCTCGTATTAGTCCCTCCGCAGACAACACAAAAAATAAGTATTTTTTTGTACACATCCCATCAGCCAGACAGACGGTGATCAACTAGACGGGGCAGCCGGTCCCATTGCACGGGATGACGTGGCACTCTCTTGTCGCTCACCTGAATCCTCATCAATCACCGCTCACCGACAGCGCTCAGGTGAGTGCTGATTGGTTTCAGGGGGTGGCCGGCTGGCGAGAGAGGTTAGTAGAGCACTGAGCCTGCGCACCGCTAAGAGCCGAGGTTCAAGTCCTTTTTCAGCCACTGCCCAGTGATTAAATCGGTGTCTCAAGTATAGCGAGTCGATGGTCTCAGAACAGTCACCAATTAATTTGTACAACATTTTTTTCATGACATTTTTTTTCCCACTCGATTGGGATAAACTTCCAGCTTTGAAGTGAAAGGGAAACGAAAATTCCCATTTAACCGTCATGCGATGACATCGCTCCAGCGGCGGGGGGGGGGGGCACATGGGAAAGTGCCGCACCCCTGTTGTGGATTAGAGGCCACTTCAAGGGATCTCAGAAGTAGTTCTGTGTTATCTCCTTCCACGGGGCTGTTTACGAACACCGCCCAATTAAAGCTCCAATAGGACACTCGGCTATCACGCGGCGTGATACTCTGATAGCGCAGTTGGACGAAAAAATGTGAATAAATATATTTAAATGTATAATCTTCAACTACATTATGAGGTGCATTGTATCTATTTGATTGGCAGGTCGAATGCAGCAGTGTAGAGTGTGGGAACTCCTACTTCTCTCTCTAGACATCTGACGGGGGTGGAAAACGAGGAGGCCAAATTATTCTCAAGAGGCCCTCAAGTGCTATCTATAGTCGGGAGGCCCTTTCACCAGCAGTGCCATGAGAAGGAAAATGCAGGGCTGCACCTTCACCTATTCTTGTACATGATAAAGGCATTTCACTGAATTAATGAATACACATACGTGTGTGTGTGCCTGTTTGTGTGCGTGTAGGCATGAGCACGTGTGTGCGTATTGAGTGGAAAGCGGTAGTGCAGTGGATAATAGAGGGGTTTTTGGGTTAGATCGCCGAAATATATAAATGTGTCGTTAAACCCGCCACCACCCAACACAGACAATTAGTAATGTTTGTCATTTAAACAAAATGCGCTAATTAGTTACCAGTTCAGCACACCGTTGTGTTGGAAACTAAACCCACAACATTTTTCTGAGCGTTACACGAGTTGGATTCCCGCTCACGGCCACCAACAACCGATGAAGGTTATCTGAACCAGTCCTGGCCCTCCCGTAGGTCGACTCAGTCTTAAATGAGTACCTGTTGTGGTCTGTGAACAGAGGGGGTGGCCAGCCACCACCTCATAGGTGCACCGTGCCGGCCTTCATAGGTGCTCGCTAACAGCACTTGCCCCAACAGTCTGTTAATATTACATGGGGGATCTTTGTCTTTGCCCGTGGGCGGAGTGGCGGTGCAGTAGTTATCGCACTGCGCTATGAATCTGGCGATAATGCGCGCACACGCACGGCCACACACAAACATAAGTACACACCACTCCCCTTAACTGCGCAGTATTGAACGCTAGCGTGTAACGTGCCGCCGATAACACAGTTCTCTCGCTCTCCTCTCATCCATCTCTCGCCCCCCCCATCACCCCCATCACCCCCCATCTCATCCGCCCTAGATGCGTGTCCCGTTCCCTTGCCTCCCCGCAGGGCAAACACTATCCCTTGCCGGGGCAAGATTCAGCCTCCGCTCAGCTGTTAAGCCGGCTCGTTGGGATCGGCCAGACCACCGTGCTCACACAGTGCCAGGCTATTTATAGGCGCGGCCGCGGCCGTGGTGGTGGTGGCGTTGGCGGCGATGGCAGTGGTCGGCGGTAGTGGTGGTGGTGGCGGCGGCGGCAGCCAGCGGCGTCTGTATGTTTTATAATAGATCCCCGCGTATCTTCGCGCGCGTATTTGAGGTCAGAATGTTTTGGGTAAAAGACGCCGCAGAGTTGTGCCAACTGGGGTCCACTTTTCTTTTTCTTTTGGGTCTCGCCGCCCCGTCCCTAATGAGGTGTTAATGGGCCTCGTTAAAGAGTGCGGTTGTGGCGAAAGCCAAATAAATTGCCATCGGCTTCCTGATCATCTCCCGGCAAGCCAGTGGGGGGTAAACTCCACATTACCGCGACGGGGGGGGTGTGTGCGGGAAGTCCACCCGCAGAATAAACCACCACACGGATACTCTTGGTGTCCACGTCGGAGGGAGGAGGACTCAAACGCAGGTGGGATTTAAACTCGCAAGCCTCTAAACTGCGAGCCCGTTGCACTCTAAACGAACCGTGCACGCGCGTTTGGCCAGACATCACCGTGGTCTCGTGCCCGTGCGATCACAGCCATTTCGTAAATTAATTGCACAATTAGCACCTCCCCCGATGTGCATTTCGTTGCTGGGGGAGTGCTGGTTGTGAAGGCGAGGAGATTTTTGAGTCGTGGGAACATAGAAGTACGGTACAACGATATATGTTGCTGCATTGCCCTCTCCCAACCTACCACGTAAACCCTAAACAAGCTCGATGACAACATATTTGTGCTCATCCAAGCGCTATCCAGGCTCAACTCTGCTTAGCTTCCAAGATCTGGCGAGATCGAGCGCAATCCGGCTGATTTGGTCATGGGCACACTACATAGTACCTTTCTAAATGCAGTTACGTTCATACAGATAAACATATGAACCTGGCGGCTACACTGAGCAAAACCTCTGCGACCCAGTAATTGGCTGGCTTAGGAGTCATTTAATCCCCGACCGTAACCGCGCCGGGAACGCTTGCGCCTCCTCCCACTTGCGAGCGGCCTCCTCCGCACGCAGTCTGGATGTGTTTTAGCGGCAAATTAGTTGTGCTCCCTTCCGGCCATGTGATTCCCATTACCGCAAATCGGTGCGGCCTCAGCAGCGGCCGTTTGACGCCTTCGCGTCCTCCCGACTATTTCGGGGTTTTTTTGGTGCGTCACGACTGCGGAAGTTTTCGCGGTGTGCGCCGTTGCACGGCTTGCTCAGCGCGCGCGCTTCCCGGTTGTGACGTCGCGTCCGACGTTTCGCTCCGTGTGTGTGTGTCGGCGGGCGGGGCGGGGCGGGGCGGGGTGGTGGAGGGGGGCTTCTAAAAGGAACTGAAAAAGCTCACCCTGGGAGAAAAAAAAAACCCGGCACGCGGAGCGAAACGTCGGGACGTTGTGCTGAGCAACACGCGGCGTGCAATTTCTGGGACCGCGTCGGAGGGACGGAAACAAAATTTGACAAGGAAACCTGATGGTTTCTTCGGTCAAGCCGTGACCCCAGAAACCGTGACCCCAAAAACATAGGGAGGCAGGCAGGCGCTTTTAATTTTCCCCTTCTCACTTTGGGACCCACTCATCCATGGCGTCACTCCTGGTGGGAACGGAACTTGGCGGGGGCAGTAGTTTCTTTCGAACAAAAGCTCCGAAATGTGTCTCTGATTTAATTTTTTCCAAATAATGTTCAAAAACGTGAACGCCGTAGCTTGATCCGGTCCATCTGTGTGTCTGTCCGCAACAGGGGGGCCACGATAACTGAGAGAATTTATCTAATTTCTGCACACGGACCGGACTTCTTTTGCCATCTCGTCAATCTAAACATACTTATACATATTCTTAGTTTTTTCGGTAAAGTCACGTTGAAGGGAAACAACAAAATAATAAAATATATATAAAACAATAAAATTGTTTAATATATAATTTATTATTACAATAAATTTTTTATATATTTTTTTTATTATTTTGTTGTTTCCCTTCAACGTGACTTTACCGAAAAAACTAAGAATATGAATTACTGCAGTCACGAAAGCTTTAAATCAAAAAAATACTTCTACATAGTTACACATTCACGCACTTGTTCTCGTATATACATACAGTGAGGGAAAAAAGTATTTGATCCCCTGCTGATTTTGTACGTTTGCCCACTGACAAAGAAATGATCAGTCTGTAATTTTAATGGTAGGTTTATTTGAACAGTGAGAGACAGAATAACAACAAGAAAATCCAGAAAAGCGCATGTCAAAAATGTTGTAAATTTATTTGCATTTTTAATGAGGGAAATAAGTATTTGACGCCCTCTCAATCAGAAAGATTTCTGGCTCCCAGGTGTCTTTTATACCGTTAACGAGCTGAGATTAGGAGCGCACTCTTCAAGGGAGTGCTCCTAATCTCAGCTTGTTACCTGTATAAAAGACACCTGTCCACAGAAGCAATCAATCAATCAGATTCCAAACTCTCCACAATGGCCAAGACCAAAGAGCTCTCCAAGGATGTCAGGGACAAGATTGTAGACCTACACAAGGCTGGAATGGGCTACAAGACCATTGCCAAGCAGCTTGGTGAGAAGGTTACAACCGTTGGTGCGATTATTCGCAAATGGAAGAAACACAAAAGAACTGTCAATCTCCCTCGGCCTGGGGCTCCATGCAAGATCTCACCTCGTGGAGTTGCAATGATCATGAGAATGGTGAGGAATCAGCCCAGAACTACACGGGAGGATCTTGTCAATGATCTCAAGGCAGCTGGGACCATAGTCACCAAGAAAACAATTGGTAACACACTACGCCGTGAAGGACTGAAATCCTACAGTGCCCGCAAGGTCCCCCTGCTCAAGAAAGCACATATACTTGCCCGTCTGAAGTTTGCCAATGAACATCTGAATGATTCAGAGGACAACTGGGTGAAAGTGTTGTGGTCAGATGAGACCAAAATGGAGCTCTTTGGCATCAACTCAACTCGCCGTGTTTAGAGGAGGAGGAATGCTGCCTATAACCCCAATAACACGATCCCCATCGTCAAACATGGAGGTGGAAACATTATGCTTTGGGGGTGTTTTTCTGCTAAGGGGACAGGACAACTTCACCGCATCAAAGGGATGCGGTGAAGTTGTCCCGTCAAATCTTGGGTGAGAACCTCCTTCCCTCAGCCAGGGCATTGAAAATGGGTCGTGGATGGGTATTCCAGCATGACAATGACCCAAAACACACGGCCAAGGCAACAAAGGAGTGGCTCAAGAAGAAGCACATTAAGGTCCTGGAGTGGCCACGCCAGTCTCCAGACCTTAATCCCATAGAAAATATGTGGAGGGAGCTGAGGGTTCGAGTTGCCAAACGTCAGCCTCGAAACCTTAATGACTTGGAGAAGATCTGCAAAGAGGAGTGGGACAAAATCCCTCCTGAGATGTGTGCAAACCTGGTGGTCAACTACAAGAAACGTCTGACCTCTGTGATTGCCAACAAGGGTTTTGCCACCAAGTACTAAGTCATGTTTTGCAGAGGGGTCAAATACTTATTTCGCTCATTAAAATGCAAATCAATTTATAACATTTTTGACATGCGTTTTTCTGGATTTTGTTGTTGTCATTCTGTCTCTCGCTGTTCAAATAACCCTACCATTAAAATTATAGACTGATCATTTCTTTGTCAGTGGGCAATCGTGCAAAATCATCATGGGATCAAATACTTTTTTCCCTCACTGTACATACATCCAAACACATTCACGTATACTGGCTGTGTTCTAATTCACGAATCCAATTCTACTTTGTCTCGTTTTTCCCCAACGTTACTTGTTTTTCCTCACTCCATTAATTGACAAAGGAATACATCAGCACGCTCACTAAACACTTTACCCCCTAGCCAACCATCCATTTCAAACCCGATCGCTAAGCGGCCATTACTGCCGCCCCCCCCGCTCCTCCCCTGCTGGTGCTGCGATGATGTCACAGAGGCGCTGCACCGGCCGCTTCCGCTGGTTCCGGAATCGGAGGGGCTGGCGCTGGAGGAGGGGCCCTCCTCGCTGGGGCTCCCCGAGAACGACCCCAACCTCTTCGTGGCGCTCTACGACTTCGTCGCCAGCGGGGACAACACCCTGAGCATCACCAAAGGTTCGGCGAGGCGGCGCCGGCGAGCGATGTCCCGAGTGACACGCGGGGATCTGGGGGCACGTGGGGCTCCGGGATGGACGGGGTTGCGGGGCAGATGGGGGTTCGCGGAATATGGGGGTCCAGGGAAGACGGGGGTCCAGAGAAAACGGGGGTGTGGGGCACACGGGGGTCCGGGGAAGACGGGGGTCTAAGGGAAGATAGCGCTTACAGATGCGCTTTTGCGGCCGTCTGGAACGCTCTTCCTTTCAATATTAGGAAGCCACTGGAGCGATGCGCATTTAAATCTACATTACAAACTAATTTATTTAGAACACATTTTTGTGCGTAGTTTGTTGTCCTTCCCCCAAACGTCTAATTCGCCCGGTTGGCTACGTACGGTGCGAAAGAAGTTCAACATACTACGTACATGCCAGTTTTTCAGAGCATTTTCCTTTAAATCCCCCCCAAAAAATCCCATAAATGATAACCGTGTGCAATGAAATGAAAATCAATGTGCAGATAGGACGCATCCTACATGATATATAGGAGAAACAAGATAAGCTCATTAAACATTTATGGAGTGTGCAATTCATATTCTCGCGTGTCAGCAAACTATTTTAAACGCACGATATCCGTGCATTCACACCATGAATGCAAAGATTCTGCGAGCTAAAAAATTGCCGTGTTATTTTCCTTTTCGCGGTGGGCGCAGGCGAGAAGCTGCGCGTCCTCGGCTACAACCACAACCACGAGTGGTGCGAGGCGCGCACGCGCAACGGCCAGGGATGGGTGCCGAGCAACTACGTGACGCCGGTGCACAGCCTGGAGAAGCACGCGTGGTACCACGGCCCCATCTCGCGCAGCGCCGCCGAGTACCTGCTCAGCAGCGGCATCAACGGCTCCTTCCTGCTGCGCGAGTCGGAGAGCAGCCCCGGGCAGCTGTCCATCTCGCTGCGCTGCGAGGGGCGTGTCTACCACTACCGCATCAACACGGCGAGCGACGGCAAGGTGAGGCCGCCGCTCGCCGCCATCGCGACCGCTACCACCACCACTACCGCATCAACACGGCGAGCGACGGGCAAGGTGAGGCCGCCGCTCGCCGCCATCGCGACCGCTACCACCACCACTACCGCATCAACACGGCGAGCGACGGGCAAGGTGAGGCCGCCGCTCGCCGCCATCGCGACCGCTACTACCACCACTACCGCATCAACACGACGAGCGACGGGCAAGGTGAGGCCGCCGCTCGCCGCCATCGCGACCGCTACTACCACCACTACCACTACCGCATCAACACGGCGAGCGACGGGCAAGGTGAGGCCGCCGCTCGCCGCTATCGCGACCGCTGCCGCCACCGCCGCCGGCACTACCACGACCGCCACTACCACTTGCTACCACTGCCACATCAACACGGGTGAGCCGTGGCTAGGTGAGGCCACCGCCACCACTGCCGCGTCAACACGGCGAGCGGCGGGCAAGGTGAGAGCCATTTTTCCGCTGGCACGTCAGAAATTCCGCGTTCAGCAGCCCCCCGAGTTCGACGCGACAGGGACCTGGGGGGCTCACTGGCCCACCCACGTGGGGGGCCACGAGAGGGGACGTCAACGTTTAAATGGGTAGGGGAAGAGGGGAAGGTAACTAACATACTGGGGGAAAGAAAGGGACGGGAGGGGGGGGTGAGGAGGGGGGGAACCGGGGGGAGGGTGGGGTGGGTGAAGAAAGAATCTTAAACCTGACTTCCTTAAATCACCCCCCCGTGCGTCACCCATTATGTCATCGTTTAAAATTATCAATGGGACTCGTGGCAGCGTGGCGGCGGACTGCAATGCGCAGGAGGCACGGCGGGGGGGTGGGGGGAGGGGGCGGCGTTGTAAATCCGCGTTCTTCTCCTCCTCCCCGGAGGGGGATGTAGAAATCTCCCCCCCCCCTCCCCCGTCACCTGCTTCCGCGCCGGATGTAACGGATCTCTCGAGAGAATGCGCTGTGTGTTGCTGTCGAGGGCCTCACTTCGGCCGGACCCTGGCGTTTCGCGCGCGGTCGCGGGGGCTGATTCTCGCGCTCCGAGCGACGGCACGTTTACACCGCCGCCGCCGCCAGATGTTCCGTCTAGACAAAGATGTAATGACGTGAGAGAGATGTGGACAAGGTGCAGAGATGTAGTGAGATGAGACAGATGCAGAGAGCAGATAAAGATGTAGCGAGATGAGAGAGATGTGGACAATGGAGAGAGAGAGAGAGAGATGTAGTGAGATGAGAGAGATGTGGACAACAGACGGATGTAGTGAGATGATAGAAGAGAGCTGCTGCACACCAGATGATAGAGTTGAGTGAGAACAATATCACCATTCGTGATCCTTTTGATGTTCACGTCATTTTGGATTGAAGACGACATTCGCATCGCCCCTATTCATTTATTGATTCCTCACGGATCCGGGAACCACTGTGGGCTGCTAGGGGGGCCCTAAGCATTTGCGCCTCACGAGAGGAAGTGTCGGTGGTGATAGGTGCGAGGGAAGCCGCGTGGAGTGGCCCCATGAAATGACCACTGCACTGCCCTTTTACTGCGGCAGCGGCGGTGGCGGGGGAGGGCGGTGGTGCAGCGGTTAGCCTTACGCTGCGCGACGAACCCGGCGAACCCGAGTCCAGTTCCTACTCGTGGCCAACACCGGCGACGATAATCTGAACTTGTCGTCGGCCTCTTCCGCTAGGTCGACTCGGCCTCAAATGAGTAACCTGGTGTGGTGTGCAGTAAACGTCGACACTGGGGAGACAAAGCCGGCTGGGCGTGGTTGCTGGCCACCTACCACCTCGTGCGCCGTGCCGGCCTTCATGGGCACTGCTCGCTAACAGCACTTGCCCCAACAGTCTGTTAAGGCTATTAGGGGGCTCTTTGTCTTTGGCGGTGGTGGTGGTGGTGCCGGCGACGTCACTCGTGGGATTTTTGCCGCAGGGATGAAGGGGGAGTGGCGTCTCTGCATCGCGGCACGGGGAGGCGGTGTGGAGACGATGGTGGCGGGGCGATCGCGAGCGGTGGTGGCAGCGGTGAGCGCTGCGCTGCGCTCCGAACCCGGCACCCGAGTTCGATTACCGCTCACGGCCAACACCGGTGACGATATTGGGAACCGGTCCTGGGCCTTCTATAGGTCGACTCAGCCTCAAACGAGTGCCTGGTGCGGTGTCTAAACATTTGCCACTGGGGAGACAAAGGCGGCCGGGCGTGGTGTTGGCCACGCACCTCCTTCGTGTGCCGTGCCGGCCTTCATAGGTGCTCGCCAGCAGCACTTGTGCCAACAGCCTGTTCAGGCTACATGGGGGATCTTTTGTCTTTTTTGGTGCCGGGGCGATTGCTAACGGTTCAGGCTGTTGCGGAGGCGCTTGGGTAAAGCAAAATGTCAGTGCCCAGGAATCGTGAAGGATCTAGGGGTGCGTCGAATATCAGCTCGGATTCGAATCCCGATTGAATGTGACAAAATAGTTTACATAAGTGAGCCGATGAATCTCCCTCATCTCTGTCTCTCCTGCATCTCTATTCGCTCATCTCACTAGCATGTCTTATCTGCTCCGTTGTGTCTAGTCTACATCCCCTCTGTCCATGACCTCACTGTCTCTCGTCTGTAGCCCTTCTGTCGCCTCACGCCATCACGTTCATCATTTGTCTACGATTCTCCTGAATTCTCTCTAAATCTCAATACGTTTCCATCTCACGCCGGTATCTCTGCTCGCATTCTCTCATCTCACAAGGGGGGGGGGGGATGAGGGACCCCCACCACCCATTGGGGTCCAGGGGGCCTGACTCCAAGTGCGACCTTTGACATCTGTCGTCGTGAGCGTTCGGGAACCCAGAGAAGGGGGGGCGACACTCAACTTTGATTTCAAGCCTAAGTGTTGTTTTTGTTGTTTTTCATGTAATTATGATGATTATTATTTTCTTCTTCTAAGCGATTTTGACAATGAGGGGAATGTCTCGCCCAGGCCAAGCCCTGAGGCCTGAACTTGGGAGCGTTTGATTTTCTGGGTCCCAAGGTGGCGAGATGTTAACTACCTCGCCTGGTATACAGGAGGTCGTGGCTTTGATCCTGACCCTGATGCCTGCTGTATAATTGGAGTTTGCATGTTCTCCTCATGGAGGGGAAAATCCGGAGGACCCGGAGAAAAATCCACACACCCACGGGGAGAAGGAGACACCGCAAACTCCAAATTTACAGCAGACGTCAGGGTCGGGATCGAACCCGCGACCTCCTGCATACCTGGCGAGGAAATTAACATCTCGCCAGCGTGGGGCAACGACCCCCGGCGGCGGATGATGTCACCACCGGCTTTCGACCGTCGCCGTTCAAGGGCCTATCTCTTACAATCGTTAAAAGTTCGCCCTCCTTCGGCGGCTCGGGTGGCATTGGCGATGCGCAACGCCGCTATCGCGTGTCTTGTCGAGTCGCTCGCGAGAGAACGTTCGACAGAAAGAAAACATTCTCTGAAACCGCATTCGAGCAGCGCGGAGAAGTACGGCCAAATGACCTCCCAAAACTTGTGCAGCTTGGCGATGCCCTAATCCAGCAGTGGATTAACACAAGTGCTGGACCACGTGTGCTTGCATACGGTCAAACTCAACGTATCTCTCTCGCTGCCGGTCCGTCAGCCTACGAGTGGGCCTCTTGGACTCGCGTTAAATAACGGCGTTTGTTTAAGCTGACGGTACCGTAAGTGCTTTCGACTTTGAGGGCCACGTAAGGAGATGTTACCGGCAGATTGGTGTGTCCGACAGAGATGGAAGCTGCGTGGGAGAAGCTGGTATGGAGTGCCGCAATTTATCCGCCCACTTATCTGCCCACTAATTTACTCACTCGCTCACTCTTGCACCCAATCAGTCATCCACCAACGTTACTGACCATTACAAATGTTGAGCTTCTTCTATCGCACTGTACGTCGCCAACCGGACAAAAACTAACACAAAAAGCAGTTCCAAATAAATTAGTTACATCCAATCACTTGCGCTCAACACCATCACACCCATACATTCATCCATAAATCCACTCACCCACCCAGCTACTCATCCACTCACTTATTTACTCAGTCGTCCATCCACCATTAGAATAATTCTCCAACTCGCCCATGTATTGGCTCGCTTACTCACTTGCTCACTCCGCTCGCTCACTCACTCGCTCAATTGCATACACGCCACCATTCCACCCGTCCATCTATTCGTGCACACACCCACCCACCCACTCACCCACCGTTTCGGAGTAACGCGTGATGGACAGCGTGCATCGTCAACGCAACGCAATTCCACTGAGAAACTGTGTTGAGACTCCCGCTTGCATGCTAATGGAGTCTGCTTAATTTGGTGCATTTCACCATTGATTTTCCTGTTTGTTTTTTGTTCATGCAGCACTTAAATGGGCTCCTCCCTAAATTGCGTCGGTAATTACAAAGCGAAAGCGAGCAGCGGTGATGATGACGATGATGACGACGATAACGCCCAAAGTTCCGAGCCTTGCCAGACTGCTTCTGGCACGGCCCGGGACTTCTCTGTGTTTGTCCCAATGCCGTGTGGGCTAAGTCCTTACCCTCCTTTCCCCATCCTCTCTGTTCTTCCCTCCCTCCCTTCCCTCCATTGTCGGAGGGAAGTGATCATAATTTATTTTTTTAATGAAAAATTATGTATGCTCGGATTAGCTTATGTTACCCAAAGTCAAATATAAAAACAGGGTATTTTTAGTCCATCACCCTACTGCCTCTACTAGATGAATATTATCAAGCGGCAGTTTTTTTGGTTTAAGCAAGCAAACATCTGGACCTGTTTCAACCTTCTTGATCTCATCAGCACAGTCGTGAAATATTAAACAAATGCTGTCAGATTACCAGATGGTCATTGGCGAGAGCAGTGAAGTCTAAAATGGTTTGGCTGTGTTCAACGCAAACGGAAATGCAGACAGTAATTCTTGAATCCAGATTGAAAGCTCATTTCTTTGGAGCTGCTTTTTGTGTTTAGTTCGTTGTCGTTCCACCGCACCTCCAATTTGCGCGGTTGGCTACGTACGTTACAAAATAAGTTCAACATACATTCAAAACCGTACACGTCCGTGCGTGTGTGTTCTTGTCATGCGTGTTCTATGGGGAGCAGTAGTATAGCTGTTAGCGTGCTGTGCTACAAACCCGGCCACCCGAGTTCGATTCCCGCTCAAGACCAATAACTGACAATTATCTGAACAAGTCCTGGGCCTCTCCTAGTTCGACCCAGCCTCAAATGAGTACCTGGTGCGGTGTCGAGGAAACATCGGCACTAGGGAGACAAAGGCGGCCGGGCGTGGTGCTGCTCACCCAACCCCTCGTGTGCCATTATGGTCTTCATAGGTGCTTGCTAACAGCACTTGCCTCAACAGTATGTTTCGGCTATACGGGGGATCTTTGTCTTGTCATGAGGCATTGATGAATATCTGCAGCAGTGTCACCCCCCCCCCCCCATGTCAGTTAATTTTTAGCCGTCCAATCAGCATCAGTAAACACTGCTGCTTTGTGGGAAAGTGGCGTAAACCTACAGCGGTTAATGATTTTAGGGAATATCCTAACCCACCCAGGCAGCCAAGAAGCGATAGAAAACTCCTCGGGAATTTAGTTTACACCGCATCCCAGCCTCCAGCGGAAAGGAATGCATACGCAAGCAACAAGGACATTTGTGTTCGAGGTCACAATTACAATAATAATGTTATTATGTTCACCAGAGCGAATTACTCTGAGAAAGAGGGGAAGACGAAACACAGAGATTAGACAACATACGAACTGTTCGAGACATTTTAATTCATAATTGTTTTTTTTTGGGGTCAGATCGCCGCATTAGCAGAATGTGTGTCGTACATCCTCATCCACCCGACGTGGCCGATTGATATAAAGTTGCCACACGATGAACAAACGTGCCAGTTTATTACTGCTTCAGCAGCGGCAGCGGTAATGTGGGAGAGCGTTGCGCAACATTTAACTTGGGTGCCACGGTGGCTAGGAGATGTTACCTACCTCGCCTGGTATACAGGAGGTCGTGGGACCAATCCCGACCCTGACGTATGCTGTATATTTGGAGTTCGCGTGTCTCTCTCTCTCTCCCCGTGGTCGCATTGATTTTTCTCCAGGTCCTCCGGTTTTTCCCTCCACATTTAGAAACGTGCGTTGGGAGTATTTGGCTGCTATACATTTCCACATGATGCTAAGGCACTTCGTCAAGCTATCATTTGTAGCCAGGTCACATCTGAAAAAGAGCCGTCTAGCTCAGTGGGCCTTTACTGGTAAAATAAAAAATATAAATAGTTTATCGTTTTATATCGTTTTAACTTTATTAATAGCGAGCGTTGAGTGCCGTTGTGAAACATTCCTTAAAGACCCTGCGCTCATTCTCTGCAATGTTGACGTTTTTTTGTCGTTGCTGTGCTCACGCACCAAAAATCTCCCGTGTTAAAGAGCCCGGGCGACAACTGGGGCCCATCGTCCGTGTCAGAAATCTACAGAGCGAACAATCAGTCGCGAATCAGGATATTGGTAGCGAAAGCTTAGGCGTTCAATTTTATGGACGTGATATGAACTGTTAAGGAAAGTAACTCTAAACATTCGTCAATAACAACACGGCGTGCGTGGCCTTAAAAGAAAAAAAAGAAATGTGTTATTGGAGACGTTTCGGGCAACGGCCCTTGTTCATGGCACATAAATAGGGAGGTGCAGTAGACAGATGGAGAGAGTTGGAGACTGCTCTTATTTACATCATGGGGGCCCTGATAGGCCTTAGTTTGTAAACAGAAAAAGCACATTCAGTAAGCTGAGAAATGTAAGTGGACGGCAACCAAAGTGACGATGATGGAGACTAACAATGGATCGGCAGGCAAAGAAGGGATGAATGCCCGAGAGAACATTGAGTTCAGCTGCATCACAGGACCATGAGCTATGCCTCCAGCTTGCCGACGCTTTATTCCAGACGTAGTTAGATCATGGCTGATGATGATAATATTCATGTTCATTTGTTGCTTTTCATTATTTTATTTCCGTCAATTGCCGATCATCTTGACCTCGTTTGCCTCTCGTACAAGAGCTTCGATCCAACAACAGTCCGTCCGGCATTTCATCCGTCCATCTCTCCGTCCCGCTGTCATTGCATCCATTCCTCCTTCTGTTGGCCCTACATGTTTGCGTCCATCAGTCCATCCGTCTGTCCAAGAGCATGTCCCTCCATCCATCAGTCTGTTCGCACGCCTGTGTGTCCGTCTTCACGTCCGTCTGTCCATCTGTCTATCCCCTCTGTCCAGCGATCCTTCCGTCTGTGTCCACGCATCTGTCCGTCATTCATCCATGCGTGTGTCTGCCCCTGCATCCGTCCATTTGTTCATCTGTCCCTGCGTCTATCTGTCTTTCTGTGAATGCATCCATCCATCCATCCAGCCGTTAATAGCCTCTTGAGCTAGACCGGACACACAAGGCTTTGCGAGATACATGCTGCATGGCAAGCCTCAGCGAACACAGACTCAACGTCCCTCCCTCAAAGCCCCTCCTACCTCGGCGCTATCGAGCACTGCATCAAGATGCTAGCTGCTGCATGCGAAGCCGATCCATTGATCCGCGGTGCCTAAGAGATAGAGATCGCGTACGTGGTCTGGTGGGTTTATGTGTGTGTGTGTGCGCGTGTCTTTTTTTCTCAACTTCTCCTTCACACGCAAAGGTTCCTGTCACCTGACGCCGCCACCGCTGTCTCAGCGAATTCCACGACCAGACCAGTCGCCTCCGCGCAGCGTTTTTGGGGGCGATGACTCCGACCTAGGGGTTGCTGCTGTGGCGGGGAATTTCAAAGTCGAGCGGTGCAAGAGAACAAGCGGAAAGAGCAGTGTCATGAGCTGCAGTGCGGTGGATTCGACAAAACAGTCAGTCTAGGAGAGCGAACCCCCAGCATGGGGGGAGGAATCAACGAGTGAAGTTTAAGTTTTGTAGTCCATCCCCCGCACCTCCAATTAGCACGGTTGGCTACGTACGGTGCGAAAGAAGTGCAACGTGCATAGATACATACATGGGAACAGTAACCACGGAAGTAGCAATGGAAGGTTGAGAAGGAGGCGACTGATCAACCGCTGGATCACAGGTCAACGTGACCGCTCTACATCACGGCTTGTCGAGATGCCTCGGATCGTCTCGCACGAGAGATTGCTGTTGCGCAAGCGCTGGGGGGAGTGGGGGGGAGATGTTAACTGCTTCGCTTGTCATTCAGGAGGCCGTGGGTTCGATCCCGAACTTGCCACCTGTACATTTGGAGTTTGAATATTATCCCTGTGGTCGTGTGGATTTTTTTATTGGTCCTCCGGTTTTTCCCTCCACACTTAGAATCAACATCACGCGTTTAGAGTATTTAACTGATGTACATTTCCACGTGATAAGGCACTTCGTTGAGCTATCATTTGTGGCCAGGGCGCTTCTGAAAAAGAGCTACATCGCGCAGTGGAAACTGGTCAAATAAAAAAATAGTTTATAATTTGACTTCCCACCCCCCTGACCTTCGCGGGCGGCACGAATGGGGAGCATAGCCCCTCCCCCGCCCCCTAGGGCGTTTTATCTTTAGATATAAATTAGACGCAGGCTTTGCAGCCACCAGTTCCCCCGCACATTCACATCCTCCCGACTCCCTCTCCTCCCACCCAACCCGGGCACAACTCGCTGCCAGCAAAACTAGAGCGGATACCGGGTGATGGGATCAAGCCCTTGGGTAATTGCCCAAGACCCTGGCATTAATCATCGGCCGTTTCTCTCTCTCTGATGTCACCTCTCTTCAAATGCCCTCTTTTGCTGGGGTAATTGTGGCCTAAAAGGTAAATGGGGCGGGGGGGGATAGCGTGATTTGTATTTTTTTATAGTCGGGAATTAATTAAATTTTGTTTGTGTTTGCGACGATTGTGTTGCAATCGTCACCAAGGTTAAAGAAGGTGGTCATTCTGCCAGCTTTTTGAAAAACATGAAAAATTTTAATCAACTGACAAAGCGTGGCGTTTTGCTGGCCCGCCCGCCACCCTCGTGTGCCTTGCCAGCCTTATTGATAGGTGCTGCTCGATAACAGCACTCGCCCCAATAGTCCGTTAAGGCTATACAGGGGATCTTTGTCCCTTTTTTTGTTTGCTATGGGACCAATGTGACCGCGAGGTCACTCGTGTTTACTGACGGAGGTTTATTTCTCGCCCAAAAATAACCGGAGGCCAAGCAGCGTTTCCTAGAAGCAGCTTGGCCCGTGTGCCAGCGCGCGACACATTTTTTTTTACACCTCCCCTCTACACCTCATGGCAAGAGGCATGAGTTGGGGGCGGTCTCGTGGCGGTCGGGCATTTTGCCGCGTGTTGCCAAACCGCACGGCGGCCGCCCTGGTTAATACTGTATTGGGGCCCTGCGGTGGTGAGATGTGAACTACCTCGTCTGGTCGTGGGTTCGATCCCAACCCTGATGCCTGTTCATTGGAGTTTGCATGTTCTCCCCGTGATCACTTGGATTTTTCTCTGGTTCCTTCCGTTTTTCGCTCCACATTTAGAAACATGCATTTAGAGTGTTTGGCTGCTATAAATTGTGATAAGCCAACTTCATTTGTGGTCAGGTCGCTTCTGAAAAAAGAGTTATGTAGCTCAGTGGGCCTTACCTGGTGAAATAAAAATCGCAGTAAATTGACCATGAATACGCGGCGTCTACTTTGCGGCGGATGCTAAAGATCCCGTGACGTTATCCGAAGAAGAAAAAAAAAACCTGGGGGCCGCGCATACCGGCGTAACGTTCCATATTTCCAAACGTGGAAATGATTCCACGCAGGTTACTCGGGTGGGTTCGCGTGCGGCAAGCCATCGCCTCCCGTTGTGAAACTACAGCAGGCGACGTGGAACTGCGGCGCCGCTGTGACGGCCTCGTGCTGCGCGAACGGCGCGGACACCAAATTAACGATTTGACGGCGACGGATTTATTTTTTTATTTTTACGAGCGGCACTTCCGACGCGACGTTGGTTTTTTGCGCCGCGCGTCGTTGATATGCGACGCTCCAACCCACGTGCCGTGAGCTTCTAAGGTGCGCAGCGTTCTTCATCGCGAGGCCCGCGAGGGGCCACTGGCGGCCTCTGGTGGCCTTTAGTGCGGCCCCTCACGTGGCGCCCCCCCCTCCCCCCCCCCGGCAATACCCAACAAATATTTTAAACGCCCCATCGTCATCGTGCTGCTGCCAAACCCAATGGTTTCAAATGTGCGGTGGCCCTCACGCTGATGACGTCTCATCGGCGAAAGTTTCCCCCCCAGTGAACAACACCGGTCGAAGGGAACCGATCGGTCGATTGATCACTCAGCCGGTCGGCCCGTTCATGTCTGTACGTATGTACGTTGAACTTCTTTTCGCACCGCACGTAGCCAACCGTGCTAATTGGAGGTGCGGGGGAAGGACAGGAAACTGAGAACGTAAAGCACTTTGAAAGAAATGAGTTTTCCCATTCCGATGTAAAAGTGCGCAGCTCCGGTGGCTTCCTAATATCGGACGGAAGCGCGTTCCAGACGGCCGCGGAGGCGCCGCGCGATGCGGCGACCGCCGTCTTTGTGCGACGGCCAGCCAGAAAGCCGCCGTCGCCGCCGAGAGCGATGACCGGAGTTCCCGCGATGGTTTCCCGCTCCCCGACGAGATCGGCCGACGGCGTTGCGGTTCACGGCCAGCACCTTGCCGTGCGTTGACCCGTCCGGCCGTCCGTCGCGCGGCGCGCAGGCGTACGTGACGTCGGAGAGCCGCTTCGGCACGCTCGCTGAGCTGGTGCACCACCACTCGGCCGTGCCGGACGGCCTCGTCACCACGCTGCACTACCCGGCGCCGCGCCTCACCAAGCCCACGGTGTACGGCGTGTCGCCCACGCACGACCGCTGGGAGATGGAGCGCACCGACATCACCATGCGCCACCGGCTGGGCGGCGGCCAGTACGGCGACGTCTACGAGGGGCACTGGAGGAGGTACAACCTCACGGTGGCCGTCAAGACGCTCAAGGTGGGCACGCGTGTACGTTGTGTGTACGTTGTGTGTACGTTGTGTGTACGTTGTGTGTACGTTGTATGTATGTTGTGTGTATGTTGCGTGTACGTTGTGTGTATGTTGTGTGTATGTTGCGTGTACATTGTGTGTACGTTGTATGTATGTTGTGTGTATGTTGCGTGTACGTTGTATGTATGTTGCATGTATGTATGTTGTGTGTACGTTGCGTGTACGTTGTGTGTACGTTGTGTGTATGTTGTATGTATGTTGTGTGTATGTTGCGTGTACGTTGTGTGTACGTTGTGTGTATGTTGTATGTATGTTGTGTGTATGTTGCGTGTACGTTGTGTGTATGTTGTGTGTACGTTGTGTGTATGTTGCGTGTACGTTGTGTGTATGTTGTGTGTACGTTGTGTGTACGTTGTATGTATGTTGCGTGTACGTTGTGTGTACGTTGTGTGTATGTTGTGTGTACGTTGTGTGTACGTTGTGTGTATGTTGTGTGTATGTCGCGTGTACGTTGTGTGTACGTTGTGTGTATGTTGTGTGTATGTTGTGTGTACGTTGTGTGTACGTCGCGTGTACGTTGTGTGTACGTTGTATGTATGTTGTGTTTACGTTGTGTGTACGTTGTGTGTACGTTGTGTGTATGGTGTATGTATGTTGTGTGTATGTTACGTGTACGTTGTGTGTACGTTGTGTGTACGTTGCGTGTACGTTGTGTGTATGTTGTGTGTATGTTGCGTGTACGTTGTGTGTACGTTGTGTGTATGTTGTATGTATGTTGTGTGTATGTTACGTGTACGTTGTATGTATGTTGTGTGTATGTTGCGTGTACGTTGTGTGTACGTTGCGTGTACGTTGCGTGTACGTTGTGTGTATGTTGTATGTATGTTGTGTGTATGTTACGTGTACGTTGTGTGTACGTTGTGTGTACGTTGCGTGTACGTTGTGTGTACGTTGTATGTACGTTGTGTGTATTTTGTATGTACGTTGTGTGTATGTTGCGTGTATGTTGTATGTATGTTGTGTGTATGTTGTGTGTACGTTGTGTGTATGTTGCGTGTATGTTGCGTGTACGTTGTGTGTATGTTGCGTGTACGTTGTGTGTACGTTGTGTGTATGTTGTGTGTATGTTGCGTGTACGTTGTGTGTATGTTGCATGTATGTTGTGTGTATGTTGCGTGTACGTTGTGTGTACGTTGTGTGTATGTTGCATGTATGTTGTATGTATGTTGTGTGTATGTTGCGTATACGTTGTGTGTACGTGTCGTATGTTCGTACGTATGTTGGACTGTGAGCAGACGACAACGGGTATTGCGATTTATTTTTCTTTGCACCTAAAAACGGCAGGATGTACAGGCACGGCGTGCGTGCAACATGTGCATACATAACGTATGTTGATTACCATATGAACGACACGACTGGTAACGCGTACCCGTTGTAATTTACATGTATACATTACCCCCCCGCCCCCTCCCCCATACTCTCTGGTTCTTTCGGTAAAGTCACGTAGGCAGAAAAAATAATAATAGATCACGACGTTTCGATCGCAGCACCAGCAATCGTCATCAGGTGAGAGAGAGGGGGAATCTGCTGAGGCTGGCTGTTTATCAAGGTTTAGAGATGGGCGAGGCAGCTCATGTCCATCTAAGGAGCGAGCAGGAGAGTGCTGGTAGGAGAGAGAAATTTGCTGCATCACAGCGGAGACGTGAGATCGTTGCCGGTATGCCAGTGTCTACGTACACTACGGCTCCTGTTCTGGTGCAATGCAACATCCGTTTTATATATACACCACGTGGCATTCGAAAGCATTTAGCATACGTGATATACCTCGTGACAACCATGGCTCGCACATTTAATGCGTACTATGTTCCGCATTGCTGATAGTTATCAATGAATGAAAATGTTTGTTTTGTCAGCTGCGTAATGACGCGTTCGGAGGGAGAGGGATCCGTGCGTGTGCTCATATGTCTCTTCTCAACCGTCCCCTTGCACTGCTGCAGTCGAACCAGGGGGGGGGGGGGCCTCCTCCACCCCAGCGGCGGCTGTCCCTGCTCGGCACAAGCGAGGCGGCGCCCCCGTAATCGTTATGCCCCTGGCCAATTTGGCGTCGTGTGGCCTTCCACAGGAGGACATGATGGAGGTGGACGAATTCTTGACCGAGGCGGCCGTCATGAAGGAGATTAAACATCCGAACCTCGTGCAGCTCTTGGGTTAGTGCCACACCTCGGCATGCCGGGCAGGCGAACGTTATCCACTATCAGGTGCGTGCGGTGCGGCAGTGGAGTGGCCGCCGCGTGCGTCCCTGCGCTGGGCTGCGACGAGGTGGGGAAATTAAACAACAACTGTGAACTATTATTTATTTTGCCAGGTAAGGCCCACTGAGCTATGTAGATATTTTTCAGAACATGAACTGGCGATCACAAATGATAGCCCAACGAAGTGGCTTATCACGTTGGAAAATGTATAGCGGCCAAATACTGTAAACGCGTGACGTTGATTCTAAATATGGAGGGTATAACCAGAGGGCCCGGAGAAAAATCCACGCAACCACGGGGAGAGAGACACGCAAACTCCAAATATACAGGCTCAGGATCGAACCCACGACCTCCTGTATACCGGGCGAGGTAGTTAACATCCCGCCACCGTGGTGCTCAATATGGATGGGATTGGGCCTCCCCAGTTCATCCGTTCCATCCAGGGCCTTTGCCAACCGCTGCTGCGCCACTGCAGCGTGTGGATAGGGAGGGGAATTCCGAAGCGGAGCCATTCGAGCGTCGGGAGCCACACGATTGGGTGAGCGAGTGAGTGAGTGAGTGAATGGGTGAGTGGTTGACTGAATGATTGAGTGAGAGAGTGGTTGACTGAGTGAGTGTGTTGTTGTGACGTGCGGTGTGGTGGTGGTGGTGGTGGTTTAACGCGGTGCAAGACGAGACGAAACGGTCAGTATGGTAGAGGTGGAGGAATCAGTGGGTGAAGTTTGTGGGATCGTTGACCACGGTCGTAGAGATAGAAGAGCTATGAGAAGGTGACCGCCTGCCAGTGAGCGAGTGGCTGCAGTGAATCAGTGAGTGGGCATTCATTGCAAAGGTGAGCGTGGTGGAGATGAACAACAACGGGCTAACAAAACCTACGCAAAGCAATCGGTTCGACCCTCGAATTAGAATCGCAAAACCCCCCAAAACGCGACCGAATCGCCGGGATCGGTGGGAGTGGGGTGGTTGGGGGCTAGCGGCAAGACCGGAGGGACAGATGGTGAGGCTGGCTCCATCTCCCGCAGGCGTGTGCACGCGCGAGCCGCCCTTCTACATCGTCACGGAGTTCATGCCGCGCGGCAACCTGCTGGACTACCTGCGTGAGTGCGACCGCGACGAGGTGACGGCCGTGGTGCTCCTCTACATGGCCACGCAGATCTCCTCCGCCATGGAGTACCTGGAGAGGCGCAACCTCATCCACCGGTGAGCATCACCTATAAAAAAAAATATTACGATTTGTTATTTTTTTTGCGTGAATTCTCAATTGTCTCTATGCATGTTGACCTTCTTTCGCAACCGTACGTAGCCAACCGTGCTCTGTCTATTTCTCATTTGTTTTGGGGGAAGAAAAAAAAGTCCTTCCGGTTGACCTTAAAATCCTGGCTGAGCGGAGTACGGCTTGGAGAGGTTTTCACCCCGGTGTCCGCTTGGGCCGTGTCATCCCTTGCATACTTATATATATATTATAATTATTTACTTTTAGTGACTCGCTCACCATTTCTCTACTTTACACCACTATCGTTCTGCGTACTTTGTAACTCGCTGACCCGGCCGCTCCTGCTAGGACAGCTGTGACATGGAGCTTTGCAGCTCATCGGATCCCTCCCCTCCCCTCCCTCCCCTCCCCTCCCTCCCCCTCCTCCCTCCCTCCCTCCCTCTCCCTCCTCCCTCCCTCCCTTCATCCCTCCCCCTCCATCCCTCCCTCCCTCTCCTCCCTCCCTCCCTCCCTCCCTCCCCCTCCATCCCTCCCTCCCTCTCCTCCCTCCCCCTCCTCCCTCCCTTCATCCCTTCCTCCCTCCCCTCCCTTCCTCCCTCCCTCCCTCCCCCTCCATCCCTCCCTCCCTCTCCTCCCTCCCTCCCTCCCCCTCCTCCCTCCCTTCATCCCTTCCTCCCTCCCCTCCCTCCCTCCCCCTCCCTCCCTCCCCCTCCATCCCTCCCTCCCTCCCCCTCCCTCCCTCCCCTCCCCGCCCTCCATCCCTCCCTCCCTCCCTCTCCTCCCTCCCTCTCCTCCCTCCCTCCCTCTCCTCCCTCCCTCTCCCTCCCTCCCTCCCTCTCCTATCCTCCCTTCACCCCTTCCTCCCCCCCTCTCCCTCCCTCTCCTCCCTCCCTCCCCCTCCATCCCTCCCTCTCCTCCCTCCCTCTCCTCCCTCCCTCTCTCTCCCTCCCTCCCTCCCTCTCCTATCCTCCCTTCACCCCTTCCTCCCCCCCTCTCCCTCCCTCTCCTCCCTCCCCTCCCCACTCCTCTGGTCCAAATCAAGATTCCGTCCAATTCTGTCCCCCCCCCCCCCCGCCCCCCCGTGTGGCTCCAAGGGACCTGGCGGCACGCAACTGTCTGGTCGGGGAGAACCACTTGGTGAAGGTTGCCGACTTCGGGCTGAGCCGGCTCATGACGAGCGACATCTACACGGCTCGCGCCGGCGCCAAGTTCCCCATCAAGTGGACGGCGCCCGAGAGCCTGGCCTACAACAAGTTCTCCATCAAGTCCGACGTGTGGGGTGAGTCCGTGCGTCACGCCGCGTCTCCCTCAAAATGTCCGAACCTGTGCTGGGCCTCTCACTGCCGCCCCCCCCTCCCTCCCCCACCCCAGGGTGTGCAGGAGGTCGCGGGTTGGATCCCGACCCTGACGCCTGCTGTTGTATTTGGAGTTTGCGTGTCTCTCTCTCATCATCATCACGGTGGCTAGGAGATGTTAACTACCTCGCCTGGTGTGCAGGAGGTCGTGGGTTCGATCCCCGACCCTGACGTCAGCTGCTGTATATTTGGAGTTTGCGTGTCTCTCTCTCTCATCATCACAGTGGCTAGGAGATGTTAACTACCTCGCCTGGTATACAGGAGGTCGTGGGTTCGATTCCGACCCTGACGCCTGCTGTATATTTGGAGTTTGCGTGTCTCTCTCTCACATCATCATCACGGTGGCTAGGAGATGTTAACTACCTCGCCTGGTATACAGGAGGTCGTGGGTTCAATGCCGACCCTGACGCCTGCTCTATATTTGGAGTTTGCGTGTCTCTCTCTCTCATCATCACAGTGGCTAGGAGATGTTAACTACCTCGCCTGGTATACAGGAGGTCGTGGGTTCGATCCCGACCCTGACGCCTGCTGTATATTTGGAGTTTGCGTGTCTCTCTCTCTCATCATCATCACGGTGGCTAAAGAGATGTTAACTACCTCGCCTGGTATACAGGAGATCGTGGGTTCGATTCCGACCCTGACGCCTGCTGTATATTTGGAGTTTGCGTGTCGCTCTCTCTCTCATCATCATCACGGTGGCTAGGAGATGTTAACTACCTCGCCTGGTATACAGGAGGTTGTGGGTTCGATCCCGACCCTGACGCCTGCTGTATATTTGGAGTTTGCATGTCTCTCTCTCTCCCCGTGGTGGCGTGGATTTTTCTCCGAGTCCTCCGGTTTTTCCCTCCACATTTAGAAACGTGCGTTTAAATTTCAACATGATAAGCCACTTCGTTGAGCTATCATTTGTGGCCAGGTCGCTTCTGAAAAAGAACTATATAGCTCATTGGGCCTTACCTGGCAAAATAAAAATTGTTTTTAATAGTTTAGTTTTAAATGACTACCTGGCGTCAGTGTGTTCTATTAGGAAGCCACTGAAGCTTTGTATTTTTAACTCTAGATTGAAAACTTATCTCTTTACAACTTCCTTTTGTGCTTGGTTTGTTGTCCTTCCCCCACACCTCCGATTAGCACCGTTGGCTACGCGCGGTGCGAAATAAGTTCAGCGCACGTGTGCCGTGCCGGCCTTTATAGGTGCTCGCTAACAGCATTTGCCCCAACAGTCTATGGCGGGGGGGGGGGGGGGGGATCTCTGTCTTTCGTGCGTACGTCTGCGTACGCGTGCGCAGCGTTTGGCGTGCTCCTGTGGGAGATCGCGACGTACGGGATGTCGCCGTACCCGGGCATCGACCTCACGCAGGTGTACGACCTCCTGGAGAAGGGCTACCGCATGGAGCAGCCCGAGGGCTGCCCCCCAAAGGTCTACCAGCTCATGCGCTCATGTGAGTTGCCGAAGCTTCGATGAGTCTCGAGGGTCCCGCGAGAGAGGGTCCTGCCCGCGAGGGTGGTTGGCCGCTGCTGCTTTTTTTTTTTTGCCCGACGCATAAACGTTCGTGAATCGGCAGGCGGTGCTTGCGCGGCGAGGTAAAGTATCGGGTACTCCCATCCCTTCCGAGACATCTGACCCGGCGTGAAAAAGTAGGCCTCTTGGCTGACTCGACATTAGACACTTGCCTGGTGCTGCGTGTACACAGCAGCACTTGGGAGACAAGGGGCGGCTGGACGTTGGACTAGTCCACGCCAAAGCCTTGCCCACCACGCCTGCCCTTTGATAATTCGCAGGGCGGTGGCGGCCACTCGCACGCCTACAATCTGTCGCTGCGGAGGCGGCGGGGGGGTTGGCGGATCGCACACATGTTGCGAAACTCCCTTCCCGTGGGCGGCGAGGCGCCACACCACGCCGCCATAGCTCGCCAGGAGACGGCGGGACAACCAAGATGACTCATCGCCATCTGTTTCCAATCCGTACACGGAGAGATAGTGTTGCCCCCTCGCAAGCGCGGCTTATCTCCGGGTACTTCCCATTCACCCCACACGTAGAGACACTCACTGATTTGCTGAAAACAACTTGATATGTGCAGTATCGGCAGAGCTTGGCCAAGAGTTGGCGCCAACTTCACCACCTGGCTTCCTTTCCTACCTGTCTGTGGTTTCCCCCTAGCACCTCTGTCTCTTTTTGCTGCTGTAATTCGCTGACCCCCGTGGCCCGTACTGGACATCTTTTAAAAAAAAAAGAGCTTCACAGCTCATCGGATTCCTTTCCCGGTCTAAATAAAGGTTCTGATTCTAATCGTCTGCCTCTCTACGAGGGCGTTACAAGTTGAATGTATTATTATTATTATTATTTCAATTAAAGCATAACTCGCCCGACAGCACTTGTGGGAGAGTCCGCGCACGGTAGGCGATTGTGTTTCTTGGCTCGCTGTGTCCCAGGCTGGCAGTGGAACCCGCAGGATCGCCTCTCCTTCAGCGAGACCCACCAGGCCTTCGAGACCATGTTCTACGACTCAAGCATTTCAGACGGTTCGTTTGGCACCACCAAACATCACCGCCCGCACCACCGATGGATTAAAAACAAAGACGAAGATTTTTCCTCCCCCCCCCGCCCCTCCCCGTATAGCCTTTACAGAATGTTGGAGCAAGTGCTGTTCGCGAGCACCTATTAACAAGGCCGGCACGGCACACGAGGGGGGCGGGCAGCCAACACCATGCCCGGTCACATTTGTCTCCCGCAGCGCTGATGTTTATTACACTCAGCAACAGCAGCTATGTTTATACGTCTGAGTCGACCTAGGGGAGGCCCAGCATCGGTTCAGATATCCGCCACTTAATTATTGGTGCTGAGCGGGAATCGGGACTTTGGTCGCCGGGTTGACGGCACGGCGAACTGACCACGTCGCTGCGCGGGAATCAATCGACCCGCGTTCGATTCCCAGCGTCACGACCGATATCATTGACGGTTGTCTGAACCGGTGCCGGGGCCTCCCCCTAGGTCGACTCAGCCTCATACGAGTACCGCGTGCGGCGTGTGAACGACATCGGCACCCGAGGGAGACCAACGCGGCCCCGGGCACGACGCTGGTCACCCTCCCCTTTGTGCGCCATTCCGGCCTTCAACAGCGCCCGCTAACAGCACGTGCCGCAACGGTCTGCTGAAGTCTAGGCGGGGGTGGGGTCTTTGCCTGTGTATGTGTGTGTCTGTTGTGCGTGGCGTGGGGGGTGGGCGGGGTGGCCTTTTTCTGCTCTGCCCTCTCACGTGGGGCAAAGTCACTTAAACGTGACCTCGGTGAACGCGTCGGTCGGAGAAGAAGCTTTGCTTAATCGCTCAAAACCGCGCGTAGTTTTGGAACGGTGGAAAAAAATAATAATGTAAATGTTAAGACGCCAGCTTTTTGTTTATCTCCCCAACCGCACCGGGGCACCTGCCCCACCGTCGCTGCCGCCGCCGCCGTCTCACTTGACAGAAGTTGAAAAGGAGCTCGGCAAGAAGAAGCCGAGCGAGTTGCAGGCGCCCGTGCTGCCCACCAAGTCGCGGCGGACGCCCGAGCAGAAGGGAGATAAGTCCCCTCTCGAGGCCAGGGTCGACTGCGAGCTCCGTGAGTGAGGGCAACTGCACGGGTGTGGCGTGGCCGGGGGTTTAGAGAGCACCCTCTCCCCACCTCAGCCCCCCTACTCGCACTTTGGAGTACCCACAACTTTACCCCACAACGCGCCAGCCTGCCAATCGTACCCATTTATACTCCTTCGAGATGTGATCGGTGTGGGGTTGTACGCACGTACGTGTGTTGAACTTCTTTCGCACAGTACGTAGCCAACCGTGCTAATCGGAGGTGTGGAGAGAAAGACAACAAACTGGGCAGACAGAGGTGGTGGTGGTGGGGGGCGGGGATTAATAAACTTCCCCCCCCCCCTATCATTTTAATTGCCACGCAGCGTGCGACATTGGATGGACGTTTGACCGCACTCTGCGCAGAATCAGAGTCTTTATTTATCCTGGAGAAATCCGATGAGCTACGAAGCTCTTTCTCACAGGTGTCCAGTCAGGGCGGGTCAGAAAGTTATGACCTTCACGCAACTCAGTTACGACCTTCACGCAAACTCTCCGGTCATCGCTCGCAGCGGCTTTTGGCTGGCCATTGAGCAAAGACGGTCACCGCACCGCGCGCTTTCAGACGCGCTTCTGCGGCCGTCTGGAACGCTCTTCCTTCCGATATTAGGAAGCCACTGGAGCGATGCACTTTTAAATCTAGATTGAAAAGTAATTTTATTGGAGCTTCTTTTTTGTGTTTAGTTCGTTGTCCTTCCCCCGCACCTCCGATTAGCGGGGTTGGATATGTACGGTGCAAAAGAAGTCCATGACTAACAAACACCCATCAGCTCGCTTTGCCGATCGGTGCTGGAGGGTGTAGGCGGGACACACAGGACCAGTTCAGATCTGCCTCGCCAGTCACATTAGCCCTGGATGGGAATCAATCTCATGTCGCCAGGATTGACAACGAGCCGTTAATTCATTTGGGCGGCAAGGATGTGCCTGGGTTCGATTCCCGACCCAGTTCGCCTTCCTGTATGGAGTTTGTATGTTCTCCTCCCTGTTCCACATTAGTTTCCTTTGGGTTCTCCGGTTTCCTCCCGAATGCAAAAAAACCCCTGAATAACCTAACTAGTATTGGGCCAAACACCCCAATGCTGAAAAATGCCCTGCAACGTTACTCAGTAGGGATCACATGCAGAGCAAGATCGCCCCCTTCTGCTAAAACGTGGCTGAACCCTCCTGAAAAAAGGCGAGTCTCAGCGAGGCCTTCTTCAGCTAAACAATCGTCAAAATAAAAAAAAATACGTAACTTTTTTTTAACTCCCCTCCCAACCGCTCGCAGGGAAGGCGGACCACTCATCGCCCAAGGGAGATGCCGGCAAGCCCACCGCCCACAACAACAACAAGGGCAGCAGCAGCTTGGTGGCGAACGGGCAGGG
This sequence comes from Petromyzon marinus, assembly GCF_048934315.1. Taxonomy (NCBI): domain Eukaryota; kingdom Metazoa; phylum Chordata; class Hyperoartia; order Petromyzontiformes; family Petromyzontidae; genus Petromyzon; species Petromyzon marinus. The sequence continues at coordinate 6,093,060 of NC_133716.1, read as the reverse complement.
CAGCCCCGAGGGCAGGCGCCTGCAGCCCCAGCGCAAGAGCAGCTGGATCTTCGGCTCGTTCATCCGCCGCCTCCGCTGCACCCCGACGCCGGTGCCGCCCAAGCGCAGCAGCTCCTTCCGGGGCCCGTGGGATGGTTCGACGGGGGTTGGCGGTGGTGGCGGCACGGATGCGGGCGAGGGCTTCGTGCACGTGAGTGTGGTGCCGCCGCCGCCGCAGCCGCAGCCGCAGCCGCAGCCGTCGTCGTTCGGCGGAATCGGCGGCGCCGGCTGCGGCAAGGGCAGGGCGCGGTGCAACTCCGGCAACGGCGTGAGCAACGGGCACGCGGGTGTTGGCGGCGGCGGCGGCGGAGGAGCCGGCGGGAGCAGGCTGGCCGTCCTCGCCGGACTGTTCACGCCGCGGCTCGTGAAGAAGCCGATGGGCGTCGCGGCGAGCGACCTGGCGCTGAAGCGGGAGGAGCGCGTGATGACGCGCGATGACGCCCTGCTGCTGCTGCAGCAGCAGCAGCAGCAGGGCGTCATCACGCGCTCGTACTCCGCCTCCTCGGCGCAGTCGGGCGCCGAGTTCCCCGTCGGGAGAACCGTGAGCCTCGTGCGCGACAACCGCTGCCCCCTCAAACCCCGTGGCCGCCCGGGAGCCGCCGACCCGGCCGCCGCCTCCTCCTCCATCGCGGAGGTGCCGGAGATCTCGGTGTTCTCCAGGCGGCTGCTGCTGCTGCGGGACGACAAGCGGAGCCTGTCGAACGCCGCCACCGCCGCCACCACCGGCGCGCCCGTCGTGCTGCGCAGCTTCCTCTCCGCTCCGTCGTCGTCGTGCGACTTGGAGCACGACTTGGACGACTCGGACGACGAGTTTGAGCGGACGATGCAGTCCGAGAGGCTGAGGCCGGCGGCGTCGAGGCCCGGGCGGGCCGGTCAGAACGGCAGCCGCCCACCGGCGGAGCGGAGCATCGACTCGTCGTCGGACTCGCCCGTGTTTCAGCAGCGCCAATGCTGGCCGCTGGTCCGCCAGGTGGACTGTGTGCCGGCGGGGAGCGTGCGGATCTTCCCGGCCGACGCGCAGACGCCGAAGCCGCGCGGCATCCCCGCGATGGGCGTGCGAGCCTCGGAAGGGGCGGTGGACAAGCGGAAGGGCGGCAGCGGCGTCGCGCTACCGCCGCCTACCAAGCCGGGGAAAGCGACGACGCCGCCGGCATCTGCGTCGCCGGCCGGCGCGAAACTCGCCTTCAAACCCGCCCAGACGTCCTCCGCTCCCGGCAAGCGGCCGAGTCCCAGCTGCAGGGATGCGGCGTCTTGTGAGGGCGGAGAGGAGGCCGGCTGCTCCCCGTCGCCGTCTCGGCGCAGCTGCGGCGGCGACTCTTCAAGCGACGGTGATCGCGGCGGCCAGGACGGGCCCGCGGCGGGATCCGGCGACGCGGAGGCCACGCCGACGCCGCGCCGCTCCTCCTCCTCCCCCTCCACCTCGGCGTTCACCGGCTGCTCCCCGCACGGCGCCGAGCTGGCGCCGCGAACGCCCCCGCGGCGGGCCCGGCACGCGGCCGGCTGCGGCGACGACGACCCGAGGGAGGGCGGCGGGACCGGCGGCGGCACCGGCGGCGGCGACGCCGCGGGCGACGCCGCGGGCGACGCCGCGGGCGACGAGGTCTCCAAGGACGTGGTGCTCGAGCGCCTGCGCTCGCTGCGCGAGGCTCTCGGCGCCGGCCGCCGGGAGCGGCCGGCGGCCGCCGGGAGCGGCGCCGGCGTGCTGCTCGAGTGCGTCGCGCACCTCCTGCAGTGCTGCAGCCGCTACGCCGACCACATCCCGCAGTCGCGCGAGCGGTTCGCCTTCCGGGAAGCCGTCGCCAGGCTCGACGCGGGCCTCCGAGAACTCCAGGGGGCGCCCGCCGGCGGCTCGGGGTACCCGGCGCCGGTGGGCCTCTTGGCGTGCGTGCGCGACATCAGCAGCATAGTCCAGCGTTAGCGGATCCGGCTGCTGGGGAGGGGCTGTCGTGCGCGGCGACGCCGACCGCCGAGCGAACGGAGCCGTCGCCATTCGACGCGGTGACGCGTCGGCGCAGAGGGGTGCGGCTGTCGGCGCGGCTGTAGGTGGTGGAGCCGTAGCGGCGCGTCCGTTATCGGTGGCTCGAGCGACGTTCTAAACTGCTCACCGACCCGCGCCAAAGGCGCGGCGTGCGGTCAAGCGCTGTGAAACGAACTGGCCACCGGGTGGGGGGGAGGCCGTCGTGCTTGCTGTGGCAGGCGACTGGCTGTAAATTGTACCGTCGGCCAAACGTACGAACCTCGCTGGAACTAATCCGGAATATTGGCGCCGGATGATCCGGAAACGCTGTGGAACCAACTTGGAACGCTTTTTTTGCGCACACGAACGTCCACAGCGTGACCACCTCTCTCCACGCCTACATCTCCCGTTTACATCGTCGTTACCATAATGAATACTTATTATTTCGACCCGCCCTCCCCTTCCCCCACCGAAGCTGCCCTCCCGTTCCGTCGGAACGGACCGGAGGTTGCGGTTTTGCGCGCCCGTTCGCCGACCGCCGACGCTGCGCCAGGGCCACCACGATCGGCGGACGGGAAGACGGAAAACCCGCGGCGCAAACCTTTTTTGTCCAGCGCCGCGTCAACTTTGCGAACGCCAGGGGGGGTAGCACGACGGGGAACCGGGTGGTGTTTTTTTTATTATTATTATTGCTGCGGGATCACAGTTGCGCGACCGGGCCTGTAGACACATCGCGCTATCTTGCGTCCCGTCGGATCTCAGAAAGCTCAGCGGGTGGGGCGTGCCTGCTCACCGCTTTGATGGTGTGACAACGAGCACGTGCCAGGTGTCGTGGGGCTGCTAGATGGTCAGGAGATGGTAGCACAGCAAGGGGCTCAGTCTGTATATACATATAGTCAGGTAAATTTCGATTTAAAGCTTTCGTGACTGCAGGGATTCAAATTCTTGGTTCTTTCGGTAAAGTCACGTAGAAGGGAAACAATAAAATAACAATATTTTTTATTATTTTATTGTTTCCTTTCTACGTGATTTTACCGAAAGAACCAAGAATATATAGTCAGGTAGTTGAGTCTATCGGAGGATTGAATCCATCTGTGCAGAGCTTCGAGTGACCCCCCCCCCCCACTGTTAAAGCGTGATGAGGTTTCTTCAGCTACTCCAGTTAGCTCCCACGTGACCAAAAAAAAAAAAACTCGTGAATCAAATTGGGTCAAACATCCCGAGACAGGACCCTCCTGAAATCGAGGCCCGAGACCCTCCTATGCAATGGCAGTCACCCATCCAAGCAAGCGCTTATCCAGGCTCTCGAACTTCCTTAGCTACGGAGCTCCCGACGGGACCGGCGGGCGGGGTGGGGGGGGCATTGCGGTTGAGTTGGTTGCAGAAACAAATCTTTTACCATCGGCAAAGACACATCAACGGAACGCAGACTGCGGATGACCGACCGCGAGAAGTGGAGACGATCATCGGGCAGCATTTGCACTAAAATCCCCAAAAAGAATGTCCAAGCAGAGAAATCCGGTTTGAGAGCGGAAGGGCAATTGAGATGGACCGTTGCGGCCTTTACATCGCGGAAGAGATTCCGGATCGGTCGACGTTCGTGGCACGTCGTCTCTCCGGAGCCACGCAATTCGGCGCCACCTTAGCAGGGTTTTGGCCGATGGACGGAGTTGAAATGCGACGAGGCGTGAGGGTGAGGTGATTTGCGAGGAGGGGTTGGGTGCGAGCGTGAGATGAAGAATGAATCTGGTTGCTGCGGAAGCAGAAATTGTCTGCCACATTCGTTTTGGCAGCAGGCTGTAAAGCTGCGTCCTCACCTCATGAAGAATACATATTCGTGGATAACATCTATCTATTGATTTACAATTGCAGTAACTATATTGTCAAGCCGTCAAACACTCCGGGAACAAACAAACAAAAAACGGCCTGCGGTAACGATGCAAAAATTTTGCAAAACGAACCATCCGATATGCTTGGATCTTATTCCGTACGATATTTCGTAGCGTCGCCGTGTCGCGCCGACCATAGTCCTAGGCGAAAGCATCCTGACTCGGTACTCCTCGCTCCCAGGACCCGCTGCTCCACCACTGGCGGTTGTCGTTTCAACCACCCCCCCCTCCCACCCTCTGGAACTCTCGGCCCAGGGCAACTCCGTCCGGTCCCCTCTCTCCCTCTCTCACTGCCTTCAAGGCTGTCCCGAAAATGTTCCTTGTCAATGCCACACTTTCGGAGGTCCCCTACATTGGTTCATTTCTCTCCTTCTCTTGAGTGAGTCAGTGGGTGAGTTTGGTGAGTGAGAGAGTGGGTGGGTCAGTAAGAGTGTGGGTGAGTCAATGGGTGAGTTTGGTGGGTGAGAGAGAGAGTGGGTGGGTCAGTAAGAGTGTGGGTGAGTCAATGGGTGAGTTGGGTGGGTGAGAGAGTGGTTGGGTCAGTAAGAGTGTGGGTGAGTCAATGGGTGAGTTTGGTGGGTCGAGAGAGTGGGTGGGTCAGTAAGAGTGGGTGTGAGTCAATGGGTGAGTTGGGTGGGTGAGAGAGTGGGTGGGTCAGTAAGAGTGTGGGTGAGTCAATGGGTGAGTTTGGTGGGTGAGAGAGTGGGTGGGTCAGTAAGAGTGTGGGTGAGTCAATGGGTGAGTTTGGTGGGTGAGAGAGTGGGTGGGTCAGTAAGAGTGTGGGTGAGTCAATGGGTGAGTTTGGTGAGTGAGAGAGTGGGTGGGTTAGTAAGAGTGTGGGTGAGTCAATGGGTGAGTTTGGTGAGTGAGAGAGTGGGTGGGTCAGTAAGAGTGTGGGTGAGTCAATGGGTGAGTTTGGTGGGTGAGAGAGTGGGTGGGTCAGTCAGACTGTGGGTGAGTCAATGGGTGAGTTTGGTGAGTGAGAGAGTGGGTGGGTCAGTCAGACTGTGGGTGAGTCAATGGGTGAGTTTGGTGAGTGAGAGAGTGGGTGGGTCAGTCAGACTGTGGGTGAGTCAATGGGTGAGTTTGGTGAGTGAGAGAGTGGGTGGGTCAGTAAGAGTGTGGGTGAGTCAATGGGTGAGTTTGGTGGGTGAGGGAGTGGGTGGGTCAGTAAGAGTGTGGGTGAGTCAATGGGTGAGCTGCTTCCTCTCTGGCTTTCTTTTGAGTGGGTGGGTGAAAGAGTGGATCGGTGGACGAGTGCGTGAATGAGAGTGTAGGTGAGTGGCTAGGTGGATGAGTCTGTGGGTGAGCGTGTGGGTGGGTGAGCGTGTGGGTGGGTGAGTGAGCCCGCTCCCTTCCGCTCTCCCTCCCTTGCTCGGTGACTCGTGCGCTGCATCCCGCTTCCCCCTTTGTAATCCTGCACTCCCGAGACGTCCGTCAAGTCATGTGCCGCATCGTGACAATTGTAAATTGTCGTCGTCGCCGACGTGCGCGCATGTCAAGAGGCGACGCTGCCTCCCTTCGCTCCCGCAACACGCGCGCTCGCGCGTTGTGCACGTACCGTGCGGCCCGTTTTGAAATGCGCGCGCGTGGTTTTTGTTGTTGTTGTTGTTGTTTACAGCGCGCTCGTCGCGCTTGTTTCACGACGGACGAATGCATGCACAAATCGATGGCTTGAACAGCGACATGCACACGTTGATTTTTGTGGAGCATTCCATGTGTGCGCGCGCGCGTGTGTCCAGGGCCTTCCGACACCAGTGACGATTGTCTGAACCGGTCCTGGGCCTCCCCTAGGTCGACTCAGCCTCAAATGAGTACCTACCTGGTGCGGTGTGTAAAACATCGCCACTGGGGAGACTAAGGCGGTCGTGCGTGGTGCTGGCCACCCACCCCCTCCCGTGCCGTGCCGGCCTTCGTATGTCTGTTAAAGGCTATGCGGGGGATCTTTGTCTTTGTGTGTGTGTCCAGGGCCTCCAGGAACCTCTGGGAGGCCCTGCAGAATGCCACGTGGGTGAGGGGGGTTCTACAGGCCCGTTGTGTAGGGGAGGGGAGGGGGGAGCTCTTTTGTGTGAGGCTGGAAGCAAATTCCCCCCCCCCCCTTGCTATCCCCCCTCCCTCGCCCGGCTCTGTGTGGCCCTGTGTGTGTTGTAAGGCAAAAAAAACTTGCAAAGACGTTGGCGGCCGCGTGCAGAATTGCATTCACGGACCCCCCCCCCCCCCCCCAAAAAAAAAAAAACCGATAATGCGCCTGCAACCCGGATGTGTACCGTATTGGACGTCCGGTAAACTTGAAACGAGTGCGTGCGTGTGCACGTGCGTAAGACTGCTGGGAGGTGTGGACCCAAGCCCTGGCTCTCACCATGGGTTTTACCATGGGAGCAGGCGAAGTGAACCCGAGCGATGCGGAGGGTGCCCCGGCTGAGACATCCCCGGCTCGCGCCGAGCAGAAGATTCGATCGGCGTTCGTGAGAGGGACCGGCGGAAGAGCCCCGACGATCGGCTCTGCTCATCTCCCCCCGGGGTTTTGCCGTCGCAGCCTGTGCCAGCCCCTGGCTGGCAGTGCCACCCACCCCGTGTCGGAGAACGGTTCCCAGAAGATGGCGTGACAGAACTACTTCCTAAGTCGCTCTTTTATATATATGTATCATACCTCGTTATCTACACCGGGGGCCGCAACCTTTTTACGTGCCCGGTGAATAGTGTTTCGGCGAATGTCATCGGAGCAAGGTGGCTTAGCCCTGTGTTTGTGTGCCAGGCGGTTTCGCAGTGGAGGAGGTTCGCCGATCCAGTTTGAGGATGGAACAAACTCCAGCTTGGGTTTGCCGGCCCCAGGTGGTTTGCGCGAGCGGATTAATTGAAAATCTGGAATGGGAGATGAGTGGGTGGACTCGAAGGTCAGATCGCCGAAACGCTGAAATCCGGGGTTCGAATCTGGGTTTCGGCAGCTGTCGGGGATTGAACTGCGGCCCTCAAGTGGAGAGGAATGATGGTTTTGGCTTGCATAGCAATGCCTGCACACGCAAATATTTAATTGATTTCGAAAAATTACTTTGGCAAAAAAAAAATCCAGCTCTGAAAATTTAAACAATAACATTTTGGCGTTATTGACTTGCCAAATTCACTCTGAGCAGGGCATGTATACGGTCTGCCACTCGTGTGGGCAAAGAGTTCGATTGGAAGTGACTTCGGAAGTAGTTTTGTGATATCTTATTCGTGGAGGGGGGATGGGTATTCCCCGACACAGGGTGATGCACCGCTAGCTCCAGAGTTCTCAACAGAAGTGTCTTCATCGCCCTGACATGACGCCGATTGGACAATTGTAATGTAATTGTAATGACTAAACTGGAATGTGAACAACGGTGGCTTCGCGATCGACGCTTTCTCTACCGGACGGACGCACGCAGCTTCCCCCAGGAGGACTTGCCTGGTTGACGTCCAGCACCGGTCCAGCAGTAGCAGCATCATCACCGTCAAGCAGCAGCATTCACAAATGCATCCACCTCCACCTGAGACTGGAAATACCCGAGGCGGACCTTGTAGCCTCCTCAACCCGGGTTTTCCACAGACCTGTGTGTTCTTGCCTCCTTGGCAATTTGAAAAAGTTGGTACAAATTGAGAGGCCACCTCCGGCTTCTGTTGATGCCTGAGGATGAACTGTGGGGATTGACACTCAGGCCACTTATTTATAAACGTTATTGAATTTCGCAATGTGTGCGCGCGTGTACATAGATTCCTCTTTCCTTCAAGCGCGAGTCAACTCGGCCCGAGCTCCGGTGCATTAGTGTCTCATTAAAGACACCACGATACAACTGCACGTGTGTATGTATGTTTTTATTGTCGTTTACATAAACAACGGTTAAGGTGCACCCCTGAAGTTTCTTGCCAACATCGCTGCCGGTGGAAGGGCCTCTCGCTACAGAGCCAGCTCTTAAAGGAAGCTTCCTCCAGGGGGGTAATTTTTTGGCCTACTCTTCCACGCCGAGCCAGACGTCTTAAAAGAGGTGGGAGAACCCACGCTTTGCCCCACCGCACTGCAGGGTGAACCGAGAGGCGTTATCGCTTTCAGGAGTTTGTGGCCCACTCTTCCACGATGGAGAGAGGCGTGAGTTACCCACACTTTAACCCACCACAAGAGACCTGCCAAATCGTCTCAACTGCGGTGAGCACAGTCGTGCACCGCTGGCTGGACAGCAGCAAGGGGTATGTGATAACCTTACACCATTGTTTGCCGAGAGATTGAACCTCGGTGATCGATGATTGAGAGTCCATTGTGCTAATCATTACACCACGGACTGCATCTAACGTATTAAATATGTATTGTTTTATCTATGTTTATTTTCATAATTGTGAATGAATATAGTATTAGGGTGGCACTCGCTTAAGGGTGCCACTCAAAAGGATGCCGAGATGTTGGCTACCTCGCTTGGTATGCAGGAGGTCGTGAGTTCGATCCAGACCTTTGACGCCTGTTATATATTTGAAGATTGCGGTGTCTTTCTCCCCGTGATCACGTGGGTTTTTCTCCGGGTCTTCCCGTTTTCTTCCCGCGCCACTTTTAGAATCAACAACACGCGTTTATAGCATTTTATTCATAATAAACGTTTTTGGGTTAGATCGCGTTATTTATAACCCTCCACCACCTGACACGGCAAATCAGTAAAAAGTGTCACGTTGACAAAAGACAAATACGGTAGTTCACTACTTTAGCCCACCGGTGTGTTTAAGAGTGAATCGACCACATTTACAATTTTTGAGTGCGACGTTTTGCTGGTAATTACATCCAGCATCATCGGGCAATTTGCCAGAATAGTGAAGCCCTCACTTGCTCCCGGCCTTAAATAGAGCAGCAGGGTGACGTCATCATTTAACTCATTCATTTTATTACCGACGTAAGTTTCCACACCACGATAAGCCACTTTCGTGTGAGCTATCATTTGTGACGGCCAGGTCGCTTCTGAAAAAGAGCTACATAGCTCAGTGGGCGCTTACCTGGTCACATTTTTTTTTTCAATCAGATGAGGTGGCCAGGAGATGTCAAAGCAGAAATAGAATTCCCAAATTTATCCGTGCGGCGCTTTGAGTGCGTTACGCCGAACAACACGCTGTGCAACCCCCCCCCCCCCCCCCCCCCGAAAACACATGGGTGGGGGGTTCGAGTAGCAGCCGTGCCGGGGGCTGTCTGGCGTGTTAGGTCCCAGCTCGCTGCGAGCGTGGACCGACGGGGATGATGCCAGCGACCGCAAGTGAACATTCCTCGGTCCTGCTCCGACTGCCAACAGCGGCCACAAGGCCTGGGTCAACTGACGCCAGCGAATTCCACGGTGGCATTGCTGAAATAATGCATCAATCCCTCCAAAGACAATCGCATTTTCTGTTGTTGCAATCTACGTTTTTCTTCTTCTTCTCTCGTATGGCTAAATTGAAGTGAGAGCGATTTCAATATTTAGGACCAGACTGTTTGGCCGTTTGGTGGCGTTTCCACCAGCCCAATTATGTCAGCTGTACCTCCATTTAAAGATCTTACGGGGGGGGCATCGAGGATGTGATACATTGTTGGAAACGTGCAGCCACGATGGGGGTGACCTACGACACGTTGAGCAGATGTATCGTCGTATTGCCATTGCAACAGGGCGAGAGGCACAAACGAACATTCTGGTCCATGATTTGGAAGATGAGACGGGTGGCGGAGGGACCAGTCAGATGTCTCACGCCACTGATGTTGGCCATTGCGGAGAATCGAACTCGGGTCGACGGGTTCGAAGTGCAGCGCGTGAATACAACTGCGCCGGCGCGCGCCACCGCTCCTCCCAAAAAACGAATTCGAGTTGGTGGATGGTTTGGAGACGCTGCCGAATTGCAAAGGGTGCGCGCATTCGACCTGCGATCCAGAGGTCACCGGTTCGTGGAGCGGCAATTTAAACAGCGGGCCACATGTCTAAACCCATCCCCCAACCTACCTCTCCCTGCGCCTTCCACCCCAACTCAGTCCAACGCACCCAGCAATGTAAATGGCTACAGCAGAGTCAATTGGAAGGTCGTGTGTGCAGGGCCGCCCACAGTGGTGGGGTGGCTAGGCCCCCGGGCAAACCCCACCGTGTGGAAATCCCCCGACGCCTCCAAACGGAACCAAACGTATTACATCTGTGCGAGGCCCGGGGTGATCGCCCCGATTCCCCGTTCCCCTAGGGACGGCTCTGCGCAAGGCCATAATTATAATATTCAAATATGCTCAAAATGTCCCCCCCCCAATATATTGCTATAAAATAGATTTCTGTTTATGTGAGTGTGGTTATGGTTGTACTGCATTAATCCCTAATCTTTGCCATTACATACAATGAAACAAGAAAAGGTAAAAAAAGAAAGAAATAAAACAGCAATATAATACAATACAGTATTAGACATTATTGTAAAAAATAAAGAAAAAGTCCATCCTATGTGTTAGTGAATTGTTTTACATTTTAGGCAGGAAATGGCAGGAAATTCGTTTTCAAATTGAGATTTTTTTTCTTGGGGGAGACCCCCAGTCCCCCTGGAAGATTTGGTCCCCCCCAATGTTGAATCCATGGCTACGGCCTTGGCTCTGCGTGTGTGGTGGGATAATTAATGGGTTACTCCCACCCTGTTACAGGAAGTCTGGACGAGTAAGGCAACTACCGAGCCGGCGTTTTGACATTCGAACCGTTCCTGATCCACCTTCTTACCCTTCAACGCGCACGGACCATCGCCAGGGGTCCTCAACCCGCGGCTCGGAAGCCGCATGCGGCTCATTAAGAGCCCACCAGTCTCGTGTTCACGTTCATTGCGTCTCTTGAAATATTGATGGGGTGTTTTGTTTGTTTACGGAATTCGAACAAAAAAACTCACCTCTTGTTATTTTGATTTGCTGACTCCTGCCCATGACCAACAGCGCGTGGGGGTTGTGCATCATCAAAAGCAATGGCAGAGATGCCCTCTGCTGGCTGTCGATGGTATCTGGAGGACCGTGCTTGAAGAGATGTTATTGTTGTCATCACGCTTGTTTACCACGGGAGATCAGTCTCGTGACTCGTCCAAGAGGAGGAGGCCCTGTCAAGATTTCTCGGTAGCGTGCGATGAAAAAAGAGCTTTATAGCTCATCAGATTCGTCCAGTACAAATAGAATAAATGTCCTGATTCCGATGTATAATCCAATTGAGTATTTTGCCGTGTATTTTTTGTAACAAATTTGGCACATTTTCTGATTTATTAATTGTTTTAAATTTTGGCACATTTCTTAAATGTCAATCTCCCTGCTCCAGTCAGCTGAAACAATGGGCTCCATCATATGAAATTATTTAATTCGTCACGAAACTTCCAATGGAAACGGTTACCGGTTCGTGACCGGTCGGAACCGAAAATGGTTACCAGATTACCGCTCATAATTTAACAACCCCAATGGGAACCATGGGGGAAAGGGAGGAATCAACGAGGATGAGAATAACGGAGTCTTGGAGGAGTAAAGGGGCCCTCCATATATGACGTCACATACCTACGGGGGGGGGGTCAGACATGTGACGATGGGGGGGGGGGGTAAAAAACGTGACGTCACATCAGAATGCGCAACTTTAAATATAGACAACACGTTCTACTTAATTAAATAGACTTTTTAATAAATGTTTTCTCCTACAGCATCAGAGTGCAGCGCCACATTAAATACGCACTACAATGACAACAATGACAATAGTTTAAAGCGATTTGAAGCATGTTTTATTTGGGGGGGGCAGAGCTTTGTGACGTCATATTTGAGGGGGGTCTGACTTTTTGTGACGAAGGGGGGGGGGAGTAAAAATTCGTACAAAATCGCGTGACGTCATTTATGGACGGCCCTAGAGGATGGGGGTGTGCGCAAGCGGTGCCGTTCCGGAGGCGTCTCAGTCAGTCGACCCGTGGCACCTGCTGGGTCTGCCCCGTGACCTCCTGCCAGCGGGCGTTGGACACTTCACGTGGCCTCAACGTGCACCTAGCCTGGCACAAGCGTCGTTGTGACGTCACCGCCACTTAGTGGCGAATGGCGGTTGTTGTTGTTACGGAGGTAGAAAAGCACGGGAGGGATCTTAGTGGGATGAGTTAAAGGTGAAGTGGAGGGGTAGTCCTGTACAGAAGGATCGGAAACCTTCACACGATGTAGGATTATGGGGAGGTGGGATTTGGGATATGACGAGTCGAGGGGGGTCGTAGGAGGAGCAGCGGCTGTTGGGAGGAGCAAGAGAGGAAGCGGGAGGAGCCGAAGGAGTTGGGGTGGGAGGCGAGGTGGAAGAGAAGGAGCAGAGGAGTTCGTGAAAGAGAGGAGGAGCCGAGGGGGAATGGTCGGAGGAAGAGGAGGAGCCACACAACTCGGTGGAAGAGGAGGAATATGAGGAGGAGCCAAAGGCGATTGGGACGCATAAATATAGAAGGGAGGAGTTTACAGAGTAATGGGCGGCGGGAGGGGGCAGGATGAGGGTGAGGAGGTGGAAGAGGAATCGTCAGCACCACAGGGAAGAAGGAGGAGTAGCAGGCTCCAAGTCAGAGTTAGAATATTTGTACTGGAGGAACCCGATGGGCTATGAAGCTGTTTAGTAGGGGGCGGGTCAGAACGTTACAACAACAAACAACACACACACAATAACAATGCAAAGTAAGGAGGAGGAGTCGTGTCCTTAAGGAGGAGTACGAGGGAGGAGGAGGAGGAGAAGCTGCGGGCACAAGAGGGATGAGACAGAGGAATAGGAGGAGGATCCAGGGGGGCGGGGCGAGAAGAGTAGGGAGGGAGGAGCTGTAGCTTTGAGCAATTAATAATTATGCATGATTATTATAATTATCATCACAGACGAGAAGGAAGGAGGAGGAGCCGGGCTGACGAGGAGGCGGAGAGTGGGAGAGGAGGCAGCCGTGGCGATTGGAAGTCGGAGGATGAGGAGGAGTGGCTGGGCCCGGAGGAGGAGGAGCCCGGCTGGCGGTAGCGGAGATCGGAAATCCGGTGGGGGTGGCAGGAAGCAAAATAAGTTACAAATGTAGCGAGCCGGACATCGTCAGCCCGTGACGCCTCCCCCGTGGCCCCGCATTTTCCATCCCAACCTCCGAGCTGCTGCTCCCCTTGCCGTTCTTCCCCGAGTCGATTCCAAATCGTCGTCGCACGGTGCAACACCGTTTGCTTGGACATGTCTGGACGTCTGGAGAGACACGGTAATGCCCACGCTCTCTTTTCATCCCATTGTCTAATCTCTCCCCCCCCTCCCATAACCCCCTCCCTCCACTCTCCGCTCTCTCCACCAGCAGCAGCACCAACTCTCTCTTCCATCTCATCTGATCCAACAACCCCAATGGCCTTACCCCACTCCACCATCCACCACCTACCACACTCACCACCACCACCACACTCACCACCACCACCACCACACTCACCACCACCATCACACTCACCACCACACTCGCCACCACCACCACACTCACCACCACCACACTCACCACCACCACACTCACCACCAACCACTCTACCGCTGCAAACCCGTATTCTTCTTGTGTGTTCAGAGGCCCTTCGAGTGGGTTTGTTCTTGATGGCCATTCCACCGGATCGAGATGCTGCAAGGGAGTGGTGTGGGTTGGTGGGTTGGTTGCGACCCCGTCCGTCTTTGTATCTCTCGCCCACCCCCCCCCCCACTACTTCACCCAAGCCGTTATCCGTGATTGAGAAGCTCCCTTGCTATTCATCGTTTTTTGGACCGACGCGAGTGTTTTTTTGCAAGCGTTTATATTCTATATTTTTGTATTCATCTCGTTTGAATCATTTCGCGCGGATACGTAAATAATTGGAGAAAGGAAAAGTTAAAAGTGTGTAACGGTTACATTTTAAATATCGTTAACGGGAACTGTTAACCATAATTAACAGTTCCCGTTAACGATTATTAAGCTTTGTGGAGGGGGGGGGACTCTTAATAGAGCACACCGACAAATGTGTTAATCCATGCTGGATGAAGGCTCCCACCCCATACCCGGCCCACACACCGCCGCGTGGATCATTCGGGGTTTGACCATACTTCACCACGCTGGTCAGTCGAGGGGTGTGGAGGGGGGGGTCATCGCTGGCCAACTGACGGCTCAGCCATGGGCCCAGACCGGAATCGAATTTGGGTGCAATTGGGGTCGCGGGGTTAATCGCATAGTGCGCTAACCGCTGTGTCACTACTTCCCCACCACCACAAACCACCAACACCCCATCCATGGAATTTATTGCAAAACTATTAATAATACCTTCTGCCAATGAATAAAAACTAGCGCCCCATGACTGCTTTTTCGGGAGGTTCCCACGTTCAGTAGGTTTTGCCATTTTAATAGCATTAGTGCTGCACTGTAGATAAGCGTTCTGTAATAATCACGGCATTGTCTGATAATGCAGCAAATTCCTTTGTTGTAGTCACCGTGCCGTGCTCCCCCAGCCCACACTGACCGGCGTGGTGAAGTATGGTCAAATAACGGCCTCCGGGTGGTGGAGCAAGTCCCTTCGTCCGGCAGTGGACTTACAAACATTGCTGCTGTACGCATGTATACAGCACGCGCGTGTTGATGGTTGTTGAAACGCTACCGCATTGTTTTCAATATTCTGCTGTGTGATCGCCGACCGGAGACATACCGGCCACATCAATTGCCCGCCACCCGTGAGTTTTGAAGGCTTACCTTGTCCAGACCAGCCAAGGAAAATACGCCCGACGTTCCTTGTTTAACTGGGCACTGCACTCGCTTAATCGGGGTCCATGTGTCGATCCACTGTTGAACGAAGGCCCTCCCTCCGCCGACCTTGCCTTGGGCCGTGGGAGTCGTTTGACCATACTTCACCACGTTTGACCATACTTTACCACATTGGTCAGTGCGAATTGGCGAAGCGAGGGCGAAAGCTCCCCCAACACCCCCATTGGCCAGTTCAGATGTCGTCGCCCGCCGATGTCATTGTTATTTTTCTTTTTGAATATTCGTTGTCGCCCAGGTTTGAATTGCAGGTGCGGCGAGCCGCTGTTTCGCTCGCACCCCCCTCCTCTCTCGTGTGACATGGAGCTTCAAGCCTCCCCCCCCAACATTCGCCACTGATATTGCGCGGAATTCGCTAATGCGTCCGCTTTACCAGAGCGGACGGTGGAGACTCCTAATTGGTGTTTAGCTTGGCCCCCCACCCCCCGCTACTCCGATTTATTACACGGCTTGCTATGTACTGTGCCAAACAAGTTCAACATACACACATTCGCTTGTCATCGTGATGGTCGTCATCCATAAGAGCAAACCAGAGTGTGGTTTAATGCAAAACATCCATTACGTTTGAGTTATACGAGCACCATGGAGTTGTTATTACCTGCAGCAAGTCTACACAGTGGATAGCCAATAACAAAAACTCAACACGCTCGTCAATAACACCGCCCTACAGTGGAACAATATTATTTGAGCAATGTGCCCGATGCTTTAGGGAACGGCCCTTCTTCATGGCAGACGATTACGTGACGTTGCAGGCAAGTGGCTCTTCATCGTCACAGCAGCGGGAACCTGACCGAATCTCCGCTGTGAGGAAGGGCCATTTGCCCGAAACGTCACCTACATGTTCGTGTTCCTCCTCTTTTGGCGAACGCGTCGACCTTGTTGTTATTTGTGCCGTGGCCGTTTGGCTGGCCGTGTTTTTGTTTCTGCCGCCTCGCGTTTTCGCCGTGCCTTCTGTGAATAGGAGAATGCACGGCTCTCGCCCGCTTCAATGAAAGTCGCCCACCGCACAGCAGAGCTGTTGTTACGCACCTGTCCATCCAGCAGTGGGTAGCGCATGGGCCATGGATGTTTCGGTTCAATGTTGATTTCGCCAGAGACTGTCTTCGTCACGTCCTCGTCCGGTGGAAGGTTTGCTCTGTTATGGCTGGCCGAAAAGAGGCTTCGAAATCGAAGGCTTCACAGGCCCAAATCTAAGTTGGATTTCGGTTTTGTTTAATTTTACAAGCAGTAAAATTAACAATGCCAATTTAGAGGCCCTAATCAGGCCACCGCTGGTTGAAGGCCTCCCATTTCCCTGTCCGTCATCGGTGGTGTTTGAACCATACTTCGCCATGCTGGTCAGCCCGGTTTGGTGTATATGGAGGCCCAGGACCATCTTGGACCACCGCCGCTGTTAGCCCTTGCCAGGGATTGAACTCGGGTCGCCAAGTTCACAGCGCAGTCCGCAACCCACTGTGCCATTGGAATACTCGTTGGCTGAAAACATCTTAATATGTAAGGAGGCCGCAGAGCTTGGGCGTTCGTTGGCCTTCCTGCTCGAATATTGTGTCGCACGTTTACAACCCACAATTATATTCTTGTTTTGACGTAAAATAAACGGATGTCCATTTGTTGAAGTGATCGATGACTGCCGATTGTCGGATTGATTGACCGTCCAATCGGGTAGCGCGAAAATAGTAGGGGGGGGGGGGCAGGAAAAACCTCTCCCCCCGTTTGCGTCTGTGTGCCGCTGGACGGGCGGTGACGACGAGCTGTGCTTGGTGATGTCATCGACATCATTAACGGTGTCAAGCGGGCTGTGGCTTTGTGGGGGGTTCCCACCTTCGCGAGGTAGGATTTTTTAAAGGTATAAAACATTATATAACAGGCGGCATTTCGGGTAATGACTTGTTCATAGCACGTTTCAAAAAAATGGAGTCGATGAAATCGACAGTCGATTTATCGTCCCAGCGCTAAAAAAACTATTTTCGCCCACGTGATTGTGAAAATTGATTTTAGTCGTTGAATCGTTGTGTCGTTGCACGCCCTACGGTTGTAGTGAGTGTGGGAAATAACTCGGGATTTATTTTTTTCGGTTTCTTTAAAGAGACTCCCTGCCCCCAAGGGATCACCCTTACCACCCTCGATGCTCTCGCTCAGTGTCTCAGACGCTGCCATTATGAACCTCCTGAGAGAGAAAGGGAGACCACCCTGCCCTCGGGCCGGAAACGGAGAATTTTAATTTTCCCTCGCTCGGTGTCTTATAGACACCCAGTCCTCGGGCTGGAATATATTATCGGTGGGGACTCTCTCGGTGTGCACTGACAGCAGTCATTTGTGGGCCTTCCGAAACAGGGAGGCACGCCCAGTTCTCAGGCTGAAAGAGCTTCAAGTTATTTTGTTTAACCAGGTGAGTGCCCACCGGGATCCTGAGTCTCAGTTTCAAGGGTGAGCTGGGCGAACGAGTCGGTGGGTGGTGAGTGAACGAGTTGGTGGGTGGTGAGTGAACGAGTCGGTGGGTGGTCAGAATGGAAGAGCAGGCCACTTGCCCTCCCCGAGGGGCTCCCCTAGCAGTGGCTGTTACGCCGTCAGAAGTTTCAGGGCTGTGCCTTAACCTTCACCTGTTAGCGGAGAACTGCTGGAGAAGGAGAACTGCACTTGGGTGCCCTCTGACTCTTTTTCCGTCTTGCCCAGTTAATAAATAATCTGTACACTTGTGACTACCACCACCAAGAGTGTCAGGCAGGCACGGTGTGGTAGGTGGTCATGGCTGGCAGGCACGGTAGGTGGTCGTGGCAGGCATGGTAGGTGGTCATGGCAGGCATGGTAAGCAGGCAGGCTTGCAGGCAGGCAGGCATGGTATGGTAGGTGGTCATGGCAGGCAGGCATGGTAGGTGACCATAGGCAGTCAGGCATGGTAGGTGGTCGTGGCTGGCATGATCGGTGGTCATGGCAGGCATGGCAGGCATGGTAAGCAGGCAGGCATAACAGGCAGGCTTGCAGGCATGGCAGGCAGGCATGGCAAGCAGGCATGGTAGGTGGTCATGGCAGGCATGGTAGGTGGTCATGGCAGGCATGGTAGGTGGTCATGGCAGGTAGGCATGGTAGGTGGTCATGGCAGACATGGGAGGTGGTCATGGCAGGCAGGCATAGTAGGTGGTCATGGCAGGCATGGTAGGCAGGCAGGCAGGTAGGCAGGCAGGCAGGTAGGCAGGCATGGTAGGTGGTCATGGCAGGTGGTCATGGCAGGCAGGCATGGTGCACCGCCACTGTGGGTCGCAAAACCCCGGGGCTTCGTGAGCCTCCCACGTAAATTTTATGCCCGGAAATAAAAACAAGCAAAACAAAAATAAAAAAATAAACAAGCTCTCCGCTTCACTCGAGGAAACGGTGACAGGTCGATCGGACCAACGGGGCGGTTCTCCTGTGGGTTCTCGGTCGGTTCCGGCTCGTGACAGAGCACAAGCGCCAACTCCCGCGATACAGCGGGGGTGACGGCGAAGGCTCGCCGGCACATCTCACTCTCTCTCGCCGTCTCTTCGGCAAAAAAATCCGATGTGTCGGAGTTTTCTCTTCCGGTGTTCCGCGACTTTCTTCCAGCGTCCGCGGCAGGTTTGGTTTGCGCGGCTCTCTGTTGTGCGTTTGTGCGTTTGGCAGCGCTTGAGTACTGCACTGGTGAGCGGTGAGTACATGACGCTCACTCGCTCACCAATTCGGTCACTCAACCTGCAGGAGTAGGAGAGCAGGCACCTGTGCTTTGTGTAGAAAGGTAAACAAGCTAAGAGTGCAGCATTAAAACGTTGCTCACGCAACTGCTTTGCTCGCGCCACTGCTGACGGAAGGACCTCTGTTACGGGGTATTTGTCCTACTTTTCCACGCTGGCCAGACATCGTGGAAAGAAGTGTGAGTGCCCACACTTTACCCCACCACACGCAACCTGCAGATCGATTGCGGCGTACCCATTTGCAAACGGTTGTTACAACTGCCGTGCCGGGAGATGGGGTCGAACCGGCGACCTCTGGCTCATAAGTCCAGTGCGCCCACCATTACGACCACGGCAGCGACCCACCACCACCACCCCTCCCCCAGAGCTGCTGTGTGTGTACCCGGCTGAAATAAAACGAGACGCTCG
Organism: Petromyzon marinus; assembly: GCF_048934315.1. Lineage (NCBI taxonomy): Eukaryota > Metazoa > Chordata > Hyperoartia > Petromyzontiformes > Petromyzontidae > Petromyzon > Petromyzon marinus. The sequence goes on along the minus strand of NC_133716.1, from coordinate 6,074,323 downwards.
CGGACGTGCAGAATTTCCCCAGCGGGTGCGAGGATCGGCTGCCGAGGCTTCTGTAACGTGACGATGCCGAAGCTTTATGGCTGGGGAGAGTTAAAGCGAGGCTCCTTGGCTCGGGGGGGGCGGGGGACAATCAAGAGTTACCGAGGGGCGGGCCGGCCGTCGGAGTGGCACGCAGAGGTCGTGACCTAACGGGAGGCGCCCCCACTGACGAGACGATAACGAGACCGTGAAAAAATAACAACGGCATAAAAATCATCACGTTCATCAGTTAACACCGTGGCCTTAAGAAGGGAGATGGTATGTAAATAGGTGACGTTTCAGGCAATGGTCCTTCACAGCTCATGACCTTGCTGATCTCGTCGGGGAACATAAGCCATCAAGCAAACTCTGGTCATCCTCGCAGCGGCGTTTTGGCCAACCATTGAACAAAGGCGGTCCCCGCATCGCGCGCTTTCGGATGCGCTTCTGCGGCCGCCTGGAACGCGCTTCCGATATTAGGAAGTCACTGGAGCTATGCACTTTTAAATTATCTAGATTGAAAACTCATTTCCTTATAACTGCTTGTTGTGTTTAGTTTGTTGTCCTCCCCCCGCACCTCTAGCACGGTTGGCTACGTACGGTGCAAAAAAAAGTTCAACATACATACACAGTTCAACATGCAAGACTTATCAGGAAGTGGTGGTGGACCTTGCGAGGTGACGCCAGTTTTCGTGACAAGGTGGGCAGACGTTATTGATGGGGTTTTTTTTTTACGATACTTGTTCATCCAGGAGAGGCTCGCAGAGTCTCGTGGCTGTTTCAGGAGGCTTAAGCAAGGTTTTTGGAGTAAGGAGGGGCGGTAGGACGACTGCTTTGTATGAATGCATGTTGAGCTTCTTTCGCACCGTACGTAGCCAACCGTGCCAATCGGAGGTGCTTCGTAGATCCCAGTTGAGTAGGTTTGGAATAAAAGAAAGACATTTTTTTTTAACAGGCGGAAATCTAGATTGCGGTGGCGGTGAGACTGGAAAGAGGAGTAGCCGTGAAGGGCCTGGGGGGAGGTGCGTCGGAGGCATTTGCCCGTGCTGCGAGCGTGAAATCGATCGAAATAATCGCGAGAAATAAATTGCGCGCGATTTATGGCAAAATTTGTGCCCGAAATGATTCACCGGTGTGACGGTCCGGGCTAACGGAACAAAGGACAAAAACCAGTGCAGGGGCCCGCTCGCGGTCGGAGTAATAATAACAAATGATGCAAACGACGCACAAAGCCATCGATTCACGACACTCTAACTGCGGACGTGAATTGGTGACAGTTCCTCGAAAATTCTGCCGTTGCGAATGTCGCATAATTTATTTCGTCATTATTGCTAATCTCCATCAAGCAGTGGATAGGGTCACCACGGCCGCCGCCGGAAGCGGCGACGATTGCTTTATCTCAACCCTTGGGGCACCGAACTAAAAACAACGTGCGCCCGGTTGTTTTTTTACTCTCTCGCTCATTCGTCTTTGGCGCGTCCGACAACAACAACACAACGGGCAGTTCGTATCAACTCAGCGGACCTCGGCCGAAATAAACGGACGGCTGGCTTCCGCCAGGGGATCGACAAAGAGCCGTGAATTCCTTGTCATTGTATTCCGTCTCGTTATTTATGGTACCCCCTTTTGGCCAAACACTCGCGTTAACCCCGACGCGAGGAGACGTGGAGAGACGGCGTCATCCACTCGACCGGGCCGTGTGGGGGGCCCCCTGTGCCTCGCTCGCTCGCTCGCCGGTCGTCACGGCGACCTCGGCACCGCGCGCGGTTGCCGTTGGCGACGGCGGCTGCGGCGGCTCGGAAGATCGGCGCGCGTGGTCGCCAAGTGACGGAGCCGGGGTGGCGGGGTGGGGGGTGTGGCGGCGGTTGGGAAGGCGGTGGTGGCGGGGGGCGTGGTCAGGCGAGGGTGGCGGCGTTTGGGAATGCGGTGGTTGGAGGCTTGGTGGGTGGGGCGTGGTGAGAGGCGGGGTCAGGGGGGGTGTGGCGGCGGTTGGGAAGGCGGTGGTTGGAGGCTTGGTGGGTGGGCGAGGTGGGGGGGGGCGTGGTTGGAGGCGGGGTCAGTGGGGGTGTGGCTGCGGTTGGGAAGGTGGTGGTTGGAGGCTTGGTGGGTGGGCGAGGTGGGGGGGGAGGCCTGGTTGGAGGCGGGGTCAGGGGGGCGTGGTCATGGCTCGTCGAGTTGGCGTCGTCCCGCCCCTGCGCGGCGTGGGCAGCGGCGGGTGCGCTTGGGGTTGCGGCCGTCCACCGTCGCCCGCCGTCAATTTTCCAGGGTCGAGTAGCGGTGGTGGTGGGGGGAGGTGGGGGGTGGTGGTGGGGGGGAGAGTGGTGGTGGGAGGGGGGAAGTCTGCGAGTCGCCGATAAGCGACCACCTGCCCTGTCGGTCCGTTGCCGTTGGCGATTCGGTGTGAAACAGCCGAGATGGAGGCGGCTGGCCTCCTTGCGTGCCCGGCTCGCGTCGCAAGCTGCCCGGTGTGCTGGTGGTGGTGGTGGTGGGGGGGTTTAGTTCTTCTTCGACACGCGGAGAGACGCTTCTTGCCGTCGGTTGCCGCTGCTCTCTTCTGAACGGGTGGTGAAGCGGTGGAGTTGGCAACCTGTCGTTGTGACCACAGCTGAGAACAAAGTTTATCAACACCCCACCCGTCACGTTGGCCTCCTCGTCCTCCCCCGCTGCCCAATGTTTGCCGAGGCTCGGAGTGACAATCCAGCATTACACCCCATCAGAATCTTAATATTTATACTGGAGGAATCCGATGAGCTATGAAACTCTTTTTTCACAGCAGTTTAACAGATGTCCAAATTTTCTTGCCGTGGTTTTCACACCTGATGATGATTGCTTGTGTTGCACTCGCAGCTTAAAGGAGGCGACCTGCGCTTGACTTTTTTCACTCCAACGCTGTCCTCCGGACAGGTTGGTCCCTTCACCTGATGAAGGCCACTTGTGTTGTGGTCGAAACGTGATTTTTGTTATTTTATTTTTTACCTACGTGACTTTTCCCAATAGAACCAAAGAGTGTGAGAATTTTATTGTTTTATATTTTTATTATTTTATTGTTTCCCTTCCACTTGGTGACTTTACCGAAAGAACCAAGAATAAGATGTCCAGTAGTTCATAGAGGTGTCATTAGACACCCCCCCCCCCCCGATAACAAATAATAACAGTGCTATTTATAACGTGCACAATACTGTATATGATGCGGGCCTTCGGGTTAGGCTTCGCTTCGAATTGAGGTGTTTTGTTTCCTCCCACACAGCTTAAAGGACGCGACCTGGGCTTGCTGTCTTCACTCCAACGCTGTCCTCTGGACAGTCCAGTCCCTTCACCTGATGAAGGCCACTTGTGTTGTGGCCGAAACGTCGTGATTTTTTGTTACTTTATTTTTACCTACGTGACTTTACCGAATAGAACCAAAGAGTATGGTTTTTGACCCTCAGCCGAAACCTCCTCGGGAGTTGGGAGTGAGGTCGGCATGGCCGCGGAACCGATCGAGGCGTTTCTCAGAAACGCCGCCAAGTGTGATGGGGGGGGGGGGCTCTTGATAGGGGGGGCTCGGGGGGGGGGGGGGCACCGTGACTTTCCACGCTGGGTTCATTGGCTTCTTTCCCCGCCAAACCGCAGGCGAACACTTTTTGAATCGCCCCTACGCGTGCGCGTTGTGCTCGCGTTGCCTGCGACGATCGTCGGGAATGTTTCTTCACGTTTGTGTTGTATTTGTCGGGGGGCCGCTCGTCGGGGGAGGGGGGCCCACACTTAAGGAGGGGGGGCCGCCACACTTAAAGGCCACGTGGGGCCGCCAGTGTGCCGCTGACCTTTCACAGAAGAACACTCGCAATGCACGTTGTTTTGTGTTAGATCGCGTAAATATATAAATGTGTCGTTAAAACCCGCCACCACCCGACACAGCCAACAAGTAAGGTTTGTCACGTAAATAGAGCGTGTCAATTTGTCACGAGAACAGCACACCGGTGTGTTGGAGAGCCAAGCCACGACATTTACAATCTGCCAGATTTGTGTCGCCTGATGAAGCTGGGTGTAATTACTGGCGAAACGTCGTACCCAGATTGTAAATGTTGTGGCTTGGCTCTCCAACACACCGGTGTGCTGTACTAGTGACGAATTGCCACGTTCTGTTTACGTGACAACCCTTACTAGTTGGCTATGGTGGCGGGTTTTAACGACACATTTCTTATACATTTACACGATCTAACCCATAAAAACTCTTATGGATGATATTGTTTACGAAAGCCTGCCTGCGTGTTATTATGGATGATATTGGTCGTGAAAGCCTACGTGTTAAACTGAAGAACACTTGTTTAGAAGGAGAACTGAGATTTGACGGAACCAGTCGTGGCGATGCATCGCACGACACGTAAAGTCGGAAAATTAAAACGTCACTTACCACTCGCTGTTAACCCCCACATCATCAGCCATGATCAGTCCACTGCTGGATGAAGGCCTCGCCAAGCCACCTATACATTAGCATTTGATTACCATCAGCGCAAATAATTGGGGATGAGGTGCACGGTTCATTGCAAGTAACGCGAGTGTAAGAATCAACTTTTAACGTTACAGCCTCGTAATCATTACTTCTCTTTTCCTTCAGATTGGCACGGTTGGCTGCGTACATTGTGAAAGAAGTTCAACATGCGTGCACAGGTTCAAACACAGAACCCTCGTGTGCACCAGAGGTTTCATTTCTCAGTATGCAAATAACCCAGAATGCAGCTGATCCCATCAAACCTCAGAAGCTAAGCAACATTGAACCTGGATAGTACTTGGCTGGGTAACCACCAGGGACGGAGCCAGGAGTTTGACTTTGGGGGGGCTGACTTCAATATTCTGAGATATCCAGTGTTTATGTTTTCCAATGGGTGCCACAAATGTATAAAAATAATTTTATTGGATTTGAACGCGGAGTTTATTAATAGGTCGGAGCCGCTGATGTGGCTAATAAGTTCGATAAGTTCGAAAGGCTGCCGCTCAAGCAGCCTGCAGGGCAGCACAAGGTGGCAGCCAGCATTTTGCAGCAGCCGGATATCCGGTTACCCCGATTACCGACTTTCCCAGAATTTCAGGGGGGGCTAAGCCCCCCCCCAGCCCACCCCCAGTGGCTCCGCCCCTGGTAACCACCCCCACTAATCTCCCCCCCCTACTGCCGAGGCCTATATAACCTCGTGCCACGGCAGATTTCTCGCCTACTTCAGCAGTTGTTTCTTGCTGTGGCTGTCCCACCTGATGACGATTGCTTGTGTCGCGATCGAAACGTCGTGATCTATTATGTTTCTACCTACGTGACTTTACCGAAAGAACCAAAGGGTCAGGTTCTAGTAGGTTAACTTCACACTCTCTGGGTTTTCACGACCTACATTATAATTTGTCATACGTGTCTTTTGGCGAGAGGTCTTTCCACATGTTCTCTCTCTCTGTGATGGTCGTGTCGATTGTTCTGTGGGTGCTGCCACCCCTCCACCCCCTCCCCCCACATCGATATTTAGAATCGACACGCGTTTAGATTATTTGGCTGCTGCAAAAATTCGCCACGTGTGATGATGATGATGATGATAATGTTATGAGCCACTGCGATGGGCTATCGAACACGTGCGTGTGGCCAGGTCGCCGCTGAACAACAGCTCATAGCTCGGCGTGCTTTACCTCGTGGGGAATGAACAAAAATAATTCCAGTTCAGGACCCTCCACCACACGACCAAGGCCAAACGAATCAAGTTGTCACGTCGTGGGCAAATGTGCCGATATGCGTCGCCGGTAGCGTCGCTGTACGTTTCTCCTCCGCCTGCACCAAGCGGCACTGACAAATCTGGTGAAGTATGGTCAAATAACCCTCACCGCCTGCATGGCGTTGGGAGGCTCCCATCCAGCGTAAGTGGATTTTGACAAGCGAGCTGAGCACGGTCGTGAAACGCAGCCTTCGATTTCCGTATATGAGTCCGGATACGAGTACTCAACGAGATATATATTTTTTTAATGATGTAGCATTAAAACTGTGACCGCATCTCGAAGGGGTTAATGCATAGGGGGAACATGCCCATCAAGATATTTTGAAGAAAGATAATACATTTTTGCAAATGTTTTTATTATTTATATACGACGTGAGTGTGTGGGTGTTGTTCAGTGGGGAGCGGTAGTGTAGCGGTTAGCGCGCTGGGCTACAAACCCGGCGAAACCAGTGACGATTATTTGAAGTGGTACTGTGGGCCTCCCTTAGGTCGACTCAGCCTAAAATGAGTACCTGGTTGCGGTGTGTAAAAACATCTGCACTGGGGAGACAAAGGCGGTCGTGCTGGACACCCACCCCCTCGTGTACCTTGCCTGCCTTCATAGGTGCTCGCGATAGCACTTGCCCCAACAGTCTGTTAAGACTATACGGGGATCTTTGTTGTGCAGTGGGGAGTGGTAGTGTCGTGGTTATTGCACTCCGCTACAAACCCGGTGACCCAGGTTCAATTCCCGCTGACGGCCAAAACCAGTGACGATTATCTGAACCGGTCCTGCGCCTCCCCTGGATCGACTCGACCTTGTGCAGTGCGTAAACATCGCCACTATAGGGAGAAAAAGGCGGCCCAGGTGTGGTGCCGGCCACCCTGATCCCCTTTTGCGCGCCGGACCTTAAATCGAGTGACTGGTGCGCTACGTGAAACATCAGCATCGGCGCTGGTGAGATGAAAGGGCAGCCGGGCCGTGCCCCCAAAAGCCTGCGCAGGCTACCCAGGGGATATCTTCGTCTTTAGCCGCCTTCGCCCCCCGCCCCCCCAACCCCCTTCTTTTCGCACTAACAGGCAGCATAGTTGGCGAACGCACATCATCAAGGCTGGCGTGTCGTATCTCTTTGTTAGAAGATCTCCCGAAAAATGCACCCCAATCTTATCCAGACCCTGGACGAAGCTTAAGCGGTCGGGGTTGAGCCTCGATAGTCCCTGGATGGGCGAACACCGGAGCGCAGGCGGGTCTGTTGAAAGCCTTTGCGGGGCTTGCACGGCGCTGTTCTGCTCCCACACACGTGCGTTCCCCCCCCACCTTCACCGAGGAGCCGAGCGACGTGGTGAAGTACGGTCGAGCAGCCCCCAAAAGAACCTCGTGGCGTGGGGTGAGGCCTTCAATCGAGCGGTGGATTCACCATTGCTGATGATTCTTGTATTGCCCGTGGCCCCAACTAAGGCCCCTCTTTTATCACCCATGTGCACGGACAGGGGACGGGGTGTTGGGGGGTGGGTGGGTGGGGGGGGGCTTTGGTTATCATGGAGATGGCCGGGTCCACGCTTCCCTCCAACACGGGGAGGCGAGCGACCTATGCCTTATTCGACGGTTGAGCTCCCTCCTGGACGAGGAAGCGGTGGTGCAGCGGTTAAAATAAAAAAGCTATTTTTATAGTACCAGGTTAGGTCCCCACTGAGCTACATAGCTCTTTTTCAGAAGCGAGCTGGCCACGAACGATAGCTCGACGATATGGAAATGTGCAGCAGCCAAACACTCTGGAACGCGTTTTTCTAAATTTCTAAATGTACAGGCGTCGGGGTCGGAATCGAACCACGACCTCCTGTGTACCGGGCGAGGGAGTTAACATCTTGCCACCCGGCAGAGGTACCCGAGTTCGATTCTCCGCTCGCGACCAATGACAGTGCCAAATGTTTGAACCGGCCGGTGCTGGGCCCTCCTCTAGGTTGACTCGGGCTTAATTGAGTACCTGCCACGGTGTGTGCGTGTAATAAACATCAGCACAGGCGTTGTCTTTTGCTTGACTCCGACTCGCTCGTGCGCCGTGCCGACCTTAATAGGTGCTCGCGAACAGCGCAAGACCCATAACAACCTGTCGAGGCTGTGCGGGGGGGGGGGGAGGATGGACCTTCAACTTTCAGCGTTACTGAACTGTTAGTTGGGCTCCTGTCGGGGGGGGGGGGACGACTCGGGGAACTGGTACAGAGGGAGAGGGATCTGCGGCTGAGGAATTTGAAGCATGTGAAAGTGATTGTGGATCGGTACACGTGCGTGCGTGTGCAGGCATGGTCGTGTGGGTGTGTGCATGTGCAAGAGGGGCGTGCGCGCGTTCACTAGGCAATTGCGTGTGGGTGAGTGCTTGCTTGCTTGCTTACGGTGGGGAGCGGTGGTGCAGCGGTTAGCGCTTTGCTACGAACCGAGCGACCCCCAGTTCGAGTCCCGCTCACGGCTCGCAATCGGTGATGAATATCTGAAGCAGTCCTGGGCCTCCTCGAGGTCGACTCGGCCTTAAATGAGTACCTGGTGCAGTGTGTAAATATCAGCATTGGGTAGACAAAGGCGGCCGGATGTGGTGCTGACCACCCACCCCCTTTGTGTGCCGTGCTAGGCCTTGCCCCAACAGTCTACCGAAGGCTACGTGGGGGAAAATCTTTGTCTTTGTAACGGTGGTGAAATCGTTCTCACACCCTCGTGCGCGACTACAGTCCACACGTCCCAGGTGAAATCCCTGCTGCCTTCACAACGTCTGTGGCGGGCGGTGCCCCAGCGTGCCACGATCCTTGCCCGAGGCCGGGGGGGGGCGATCGGGGCGGCGGCAACTCGCGGCTTCGGAGCCGCGTACGGCTCTTGAAGGGAACTGCCACTTGGTGACGTTTATTTGTTTGGGACCACTGTCTCGAATTGGGCCGAGTTCGAAAACGAAAAACAAAGAAGAATGTCTCCTTGTTTTTTTTGGTTGCCCGACCCCCCCCCCCCCCCCCACCTTCACCGGGTCCGCTCGGCCATAATTGTCTGCCCTGCCGTCGTGCGTAAACATCGGCACTCGAGGGGAAGCGAAGACGGCGGCTGGGCACGGCGTTCGCCACACCCGCAGCCTTGGAGGACCGTGCCAGATTCAATAGATGCTCCCCCAAACCGCACATTTTCCGCGACGGTCTTACTTACAGCTGTACGGGGGTGGGGGAGATGTTTGTGTATGTGTGTGTGTGTGTCTGTATTTGTCTGACTCTTCATTGTACACCGCTGCGGCGGCGCCACGGATCGAAACTTGCGCCGCGATCGTTCGCCTGACCGTGCCGCTGGCATCGCCCGCAGACTCCCTGCGGCTGCCCGCCGTCAAGATGCGCTGGCGGGAGAAGCTGCAGACGCAGCGGGTGAAGAGGGCACTGTCCTTCCGCTGGTCGCGAGCTTTCTCCGGCGACGCGCTGCCCGTCTCTCCCACGCACAAGGTACGTCTTCCCCCCCCCCCCCCGACCACCGCTTTCCTGAAAAGATAATCGAACTGCGGTGGTGGCTGTGCACTACGCACGTGGCTTGCCTGCACCCCAGCGCTGTGTGGAGGCAGCGGCGAATGTTGGTGGATAAGGGCGCCAACAGTGGCAAGATGTTAACTCCCTCGCCTGGTATGCAGAAGGTTGTTGGTTCGATCACGACCCTGACGCCTGCTGTATATTTGGAGTTTGCATGTTGTGTCTCTCTCCCCATGGTCGCGTCGATTATTCTCCGGGTCCACCGGTTTTTCCTTGCACGTTTATGAGCACGCGTTTAGAGCGTTTGGCCACTGCAAATTATTTCCACGCTATGTGCCACCTCGTTGAGCTATCATTTGCGGCCAGGTCGCTTCTGAAAAAGAGCTACATAGCTCAGTGGGCCTTACCTGGTAAAATAAATAAAAATAGTTTAATTTTAGTTTATTGCCGCATGCAAATGCCATGAATCTCCCTTCCCGTGGGCGTGGAGGAGCTTCCCAAGGCCTTGCTCGCCACGAGAAGGCGGTGCAGCAACAATGTGGAAGTCCACCTGCTCCGTCTGTATGGGATATCGCGTTGTCCCCTCTTGCGCATTGGTAATCTCCCACACGCAGACACTCGATAAATTCGTTGATAGCACCTGAATATGCAGAGGACGGCAGAGCTTGGGTACTTGTTGGCACCACCCCAGAGTCATTCCCTTTCCCTCTCTTTTGAGGGTGAGCGAATGCGGTGCGTTTAAAAGTAAACATTACGAAAAAATAACTCGTGACAAAACTCAACACGCCGTAGGGCCTTAAAAGAAAAATGTACAATGGATGACGTTTCGGGCAATGGCCCTCCTTCATAGCACGTAAACGTAGCCTACATGGTTACCGCCCTGATAAATTTTTCCTCATTGTTGCCACGCACGGTGCTGTTGTTGATGAATGCGTTTGGCTTCTTTTGTTACCTGCGATCGTGCGCCCACGGCCAATGCAGCGTCACCAAATTACGGGAAGCTGCCGTCCCCCCCACCCCCCCTCGCCCGGTGAGATCTAGTGGCATGCATCCATCCCGCCCAAACGGCGCGTGCTTATCCCTCGTACGACTTCGAAACAAAGAACGTCGAAATATCTTTGCCGGTTTTGGGGCTTATCCCTAGGTCCACTCAGCCTCAGCCTCCGGTTATCGCGGTTGGCTGCGTACGGTGCGAAATAAGTTCAACATACGTACATCAGCAATCGTGGGGTGGAGGAGGGGGAGACACATGCAGTCTAAGCCGTGCAAGGGGCCCGCCGCTGCCACCTCATGCACCAACGCCGACCCTTAGCGGAAACCTGCCCGAAACGGCCCGCGAGGGCCTCATGGAGTCAGGGTTGGGGAGGGGGGGAATCTTTGTTCCCCCGTTTTGTCCGTTCTCCTCGAGCAGGGGGAGGCCGGCCCGTCGGAGGGCCTGGCGTCCGTGGAGCGGGCCCTCACCTACTACCGCGCCATCCTCGACAAGGGCGTCCTGGAGCTGCTGCCGGGCACGGCAAGCCGAGTACTCGAGGCCGTCTGGAGCCTCCTTTCCGGCCTGCCACCCCAGCCCCTCAGGTTGGGGAGTGCTCCCCCCCCCCCCGTACCCCCTCCCCACTTCACTGGTCCCCGGCATACAAACCCCTGAAGCGGCGATGGCAGCCGTGGGCTCGTCGCTTCTGTCGGTCGTTGGTCACTGGGGAGTGAAATTTCCCGCCTTCGATTCCCGACCTCGGGCGTCTCTCTCTGTCTGGAGTCTGTGTGTGTGCGTTTCCTCTGCTTTGGCTTGTGGGCCACCATGCCGGCCTTCACGGGTGCTCGCTAACAACACTTGCCCCAGCAGTCTGTTAAGACTGCACTGAGATCTTTGTTTGTTGTGCAGCCGGGAGCGGTAGTGTCGTGGTTATTGCACTCCGCTACAAACGCGGCGACCCGGGTTCAATTCCCGCTCACGGCCAACACCAGCGACAATTATCTGAACCGGTCTCGGTCCTCCCCTAGGTCGACTCGGCCTCAAAACCACGACCTGGCGCGGTGTATAAACATTGCCACTGGGGATACAAAGGCGGCCGGGCATGTGGTGCTTGCCACCCACCCCCTCGTGTGCCGCGCCGGGCCTTCATAGGCGCTACTCGCTAACGGCACTTGCCCCGACAGTCGTTTACAAGCTACACGGGGTGGATGTTTGTGTGTGTGTGTGTGTGGTGTGTGTGCAGCCCGGAGGTGGCGTGGCGCGAACGGCGAGTGTACCGCTCGCTCACGGACCTGGCACGCTGCTCAGACCGCTTGCTGGTGGGGGGCCGCCCCCCCGAACACTCGGCCGCTCTCGCCGTCACGCAGCGCGTGACCGACAGCCTGCGGGTACGCCGGCCCCCACCCCATGCCCCCCAGCGACCCCGGAGCACCCGGAGAAAATCTGCGCACGCGCTTCTGCGGCCGTCTGGAACGTTCCTCCTTCCGATATTAGGAAGCCAACTGGTGCTCTGCGCTTTAAAGTCATCTAGATTGAAAACTAAATTCTTTAGGACCGATTTTTGTGTTAAGCTTGCTATCCTTCCCACCCGCACCAACGATTAGCACGGTTGGCAGTGTACGGTGCGAAAGAAGTTGAACATACGTACGTACATGCACCTTTAGTCCTCGATTAAATGTTGAATGCTTTCAAGTTTTTAACACGGCGCCGCTGCGTGGATTATTCGCTCGCTCGCGAAAGGAGAGAGAGAGAGAGAGGACGACTCAAAGTGGCACGTGGAGGGGAACCGCAGACGAGCGGGGAAGGCAGCCATGCGATGAGCAGGCACCAACAATTTCTTAAGATTTCCTAATGCGGCCTGCTGAGCGCGCGTTGTTCCGTTGCCGGGCCCGACTGCAGGAGCTGCTCCGAGTGATGCAGAAGCAGGAGGAGAACGCCCCCCCTGCAGACGATGTGGACGGGCGCTCGCTGAAAGCGCACGGGTATTGACGCTCGCTCGGTTTGCACGAGTCTCTCTGTCTGTCTGTCTCTCGTGTGTCCGACTGTTCTTCTTTCAACCGGCCTGTCTCTCGGCGCGACCGTCCTTCGCTCTGCCCGTCTGTCTTTGTGTCTGACTGCGTTTGTCTGACTGCCTGCATCTCTCTTCGTCTCACAGTCCTCCTGTCTGTCCTTCTCTTCGTCCTCTGCTCGGCCATGCCGCCTCCCTACCTGCGTGTGTATTTGTCTATCTGTCTGTCTCTCAAGCCTATGTGTCTGCTTGTCTTTCTTTCTGCCTGTCTCTCTCTCTGCCTGTATCTCTCTGCCTGTATCTCCGTCTGCCAGTCTCTATGCCCGTATGGCTGTCTGCTCCTCTGTCTCCCTGTCTGACCTGTCGCCTGTCCATCTCCATGGTGGAACATCCTTCCGGGCGGTGCATTCCCTCCCTTGGGTTCTCCCCCCTAACTCTCCGCGCGATTTGATGAATCGTCACGATTCCGGCCCGCGATTCAATTCAAGACTCGAGCTCTTGTCTACGTCGTCGCCTCGTCGCCCTGCAACCACGCACCTCGCGCCGCGATGAGTACTCCCCTCGTCCGTTCTCACGCCCCCCACCCCCCCTCCCCCCATCGCTCGTGTCCGCGGCGACCCCTCTGCGCGCAGGCCAGACGCCGCCGAGCCAACGTTGGACCGCTCCGACACGCTCGCCACGCAGCACAGCCTCTCCCTGGGGGTGCTGCTGGAGACGGACGTCGGACCGGGCCCCCCACCCAAACCTCCCAGGCCGCGGCCTCCCGATTTCCTCTCCGCAACCGCCCTCACGGTGCCCAGGTGAGCGCCCCCCCCACCCCCAACCGTGCCCCGTCCGTTCCTTCATTTGATCATTGCGCGGGTCTCTTTTTGCCCACATTTGTGCCTAACTGAAGATTTTAAAAAGCGGTAATGGAAACGTCGATTTTTTTTCTTTTTTTTGCACGGCCGGGGGGGGGGAGGTGCAACGGCCGAGGAATGAGTGACCACAACAGAGGGCACGCTGGGGTCACAGAAAGGGCTTTAGGGGAGGGTAAGGAAAGGAGTGGAAAGGCGAAGGGAGCTGAGAGGAAGGGAAAGTGATCGACGTTCACGCGGGGGGAGGGGATGGTTGTTGGGTTTGTACATATGGTGAACTTCTTTCGCACCGTGCATAGCCAACCATGCTAATCGGAGGTGCGTGGGAGCTAATCGGAGGTGCGCGGGGGAACTAATCGGAGGTGTGCGGGGGAGCTAATCGGAGGTGCGCTGGGGAGCTAATGGGAGGTGCGCGGGGGAGCTAATCGGAGGTGTGCGTGGGAGCTAATCGGAGGTGTGCGTGGGAGCTAATCGGAGGTGCGCTGGGGAGCTAATGGGAGGTGCGCGGGGGAGCTAATCGGAGGTGTGCGTGGGAGCTAATCGGAGGTGTGCGTGGGAGCTAATCGGAGGTGCGCGGGGGAGCTAATCGGAGGTGTGCGGGGGAGCTAATCGGAGGTGCGCGGGGGAGCTAATGGGAGGTGTGCGTGGGAGCTAATCGGAGGTGTGCGGGGGAGCTAACCGGAGGTGTGCGTGGGAGCTAACCGGAGGTGTGCGTGGGAGCTAATGGGAGGTTTGCCCTGTGTGTGTGTGTGTGTGCAGCGTGAGCCTGTTCGCGAGGCGCGTCGCGGGCCACACCGCCCTGGTGCCTGTGGCCACCGTGCTGCCCATGTGCCGCCCCGTCGGGGGCAGCCTTCCCCGCGACGGTGGCGCCGTCAGCTGTTCGGTGAGTCTGGCAGGAACAAAAACAAAAAATCCGTCGCCGAATTAATAACGCTGGACTGAGGTGGCCGGGGGATGGTCAAAGAGGGTTGAGCCAGCGACCGCTGAGTTCTGGGCTCGGATCCAGTTGCCCGCCTGGACGGCCCTTGCCCCTGTGATCTCTTAAGGATATATGAGGGGGATCTATATGTGTGTGTGTGTGTGTATGTTATCTGTGTATGTCGTCGTTGTTTTTACATACGTGGGGAGGGGTCGTGCGATGGTTATCGCTCCGCGTTACGCATCCCCACCCACTTCGATTTGGATTTTCCGCTCAAGGCCAACGTCCATTGGCGGATATCCAAACCGACTCTGCCTCGAGTGAGTACCTTGTGCGGTGTCCGGGCGTTGGCACGCACGGCAGTGGCGGCAGTGACGGGTGGAGGGGAAGGCATAGAGGCACGAGAGCAAAACACAACAACAGATAATTTGTAATCACGTTTTTTTTTTTTGGATTAGATCGTGTGAATACAAACGTGTTGTTCAATCCGCCACCACCCGACACAGCCAATTAGCAAGGTTTGTCACGTAAACAAAACAAAACGTGCCCATCAGTTACGAGTTCAGCACACCGGTTTGTTGGAGAGTTAAACCCACGACATTTACAATTTGAGTAAATGTTATGGATTCACACGAAAGCCCACGACAGACAATTGGCGCGAACAGGATGAACAAAATCGTTCTGCAACGCACGATGCGTGGCGTACGTGCGCACGGTTGCTCCTTGCCCCTTGTGCCCGTTTGGCACCGTGTGTTTGTGCGTGCGTGCGCCGCTCGCGCGACGACCGCGCAGCAGGAGGCTCCGTGCTCCACGCGGTGCTGCACCCTGCCGGCGCTGCTCAGCAAGTCGCCCCTCGTCCCTCCTCCTCCGGCGTCGGCGCCGGCGGCCGCGGCGGCGGCGGCGGCGACGACGCCGGCATTGGCGACGGCGCCCCTGGAGACGCGCGGCCTGTGGAGTCGCTCCGAGGAGCTGCTGGTGTCGGGCGCCGACGAGCCAAGGAGCGCCGCCGGCGTGCTGGCTTTGCACACCAGCATCGAGCTGCTCGGTGCGTTCCCACGCGCGCGCTGTGGTGGGGTCGGGTCGGGGGGTGCTCAGGAGTTCGGTGTGGTGGGGGGGGGTGGGGGAGTGGCAAAGTCTGGTGGCAGGAAAGTCAAGTAGGCGTTGAGAGGCATTGGGCCAGCACTGCTGCCATCCTGGGTTAAAGCTCGAGGGACTGGGTGTCTGTCTTTCTCTCAAGGGGCTCATAATGTCCATATCGGAGACTTCTGAGCCAGAACCTATGATCTCGGGTGTGTGTGTGTGTGTGGATGTCTGTCTCTGAACGAGTTCATGATGGCTGTGTTTGAGTTTCCTGAGCCAGCTCCACAAAAATCTGGGTTTCATACCCTGAGGCTTGATGATTTTGTCTCATGGGGTTCATAATGGCTGTGCCGAAGACACTAAAGCAGCACACTGGCAAGATATTGGCTTTCGGGCCCTGGGTTCTTGGTGTCGCTCTCAGGAGGTTAACTTAGCCAGCACCACGTGAACTTCACTAAATATCCCGAAAAAAATTGCTTTTCACAATTAGCTCTTAACTGGATTCAATTGAATGTCATCTATCGAGTTGATCAGGGTGAATTGGGGAAGTTGGCGGTCCAGAACCAGGTTAGATTATCTCTTTCCACCGAGCCGTGGCTGATAATTAAACTCGGGTTGCGGGTGTTTGTAGCACGGTGAGCAAACCATTGCTCCAACTCTTCGAGCAATCCAACATGGGGTGGGGAAATATTCATCCAGCAGTGGATATCTGGGTTTGTCTGACAAGTGTGTGTGTGTTCTCACGTAGCGTCGCGGCTAGCGTACGGCGCTATGAACCTGGTGACCCCGGTTCGATTCCTGCCCTCAACATCGGTGGCAAATATCTGAACCAGTCCTGGGCCTCCCCCGAGGTCAATTTGGCCTCAAATTAGTACTTAGTGCGGTGTGTGTTAAACATTAGCACTGGGGTGTGGGGATGGCCACCCACTGCCTCGCGTGCCGATGCAGGCCTTCGTAAGGTGCTGCTACTCGCCAACAGCACGTGCCCCAACAGTCTGTTAAGGCTACACGGTGGGTCTTTATCTTTTGTGTGCTCGTGTGATAGACCTGGAGAGCGATGGGTGCTCCATTCCGGAGTTCCTCCCGCCGTGCGACGGGTGCTGCACCCTGCCTGCCTGGCACAGACATCATCAGCAAGAGCTAGAGGAGGAGGTAATTGTGCGAATGTTGTTTTTCCTCCTCGGTCCGCCTTCGTCCGTTTTTAACAATCGTTTCACATCGTGGCCCTCGGAGCTGACGGTGACAAGAATGCAATTGGAAAAAATGTTAGACGAACCTCCACACTCCGATTTGGCACGGTTGGCTACGTACTGCGCGAAAGAAGTTCTACGTACAGCACAGGTAGACCGACGACAACGATCGTGTGAACAACCTTCACCGGAATGAACCGGAGGCTTACCGCGAGTGACGATGAGCGGTGTGTGACTCGTAACAGTGATCTGGGTAAAAAAAAATATGAACAAATAATCCATGGCCAAAAGATGTTCCCCACACATCAATTTATCTCTGATCACCACCTTCAAATGCACCAATGCTACACAGAATCAGCATCTTTGTTTCGATTGGAAGAGGAATCCGATGAGCTAATGAAGCTCTTTTTCGCGGATGTCCAGTAGGGGCAAGTGGTCATAAAAGTTACAGTAGCCAATGATGCACAAAAACCAACGATAGGAGTGCAAAATAGAGAAAAAGGTAAGCAAATCGCTCAATATAAAGTAATTGTACAAGTGTGATTTATCAAGATTTGGCAAGGCAGCATAAACAACAACTAAGAGTCCCAGAGCACACCAAGATAACACCACACACAGTAGTCACTCAGTCCGATGGCCGCATGAACATTGAGCAAAACAATGCCACCGTGAATGTAACCTCCAAAGTCACGCTGCTAATTTTTCATTGCCATCTGTTGGTTCGTCGTGCATTTGTCTCACTCCGAATTTGTTGTTTTCTCGGCTGTATCGGGTGTTAAGGTGCCGCAAAGTTGTATTCTAATTTGCCCCCTTGAATGTATTTCAATTCCCTGTTAAGTTACGTTTGAACGGGTGTTTCTAGATTTGTTTTTTTTTATGTGCCACTGCTGTTGTGATGGGTTTTCCTTTTCAGATTGCATAACTGTGACGTTTAACATTTTCTGTTTTGCATCCTCCTCTTACCCCTCCCCGTCCCGCCCGTGAGGCTTACCCTTGACAAAAGAGCTCTTTAGCTCAACCGCTCGTCATGTGGCCACATGTACGTACAGTAGTCCCTCGCTTCACGTTTTTTAATCCGTTCCACGAACACTACCGAAATAACTGTTTATCGAATTCGCGTATAAGTTGAAAAATAAGTCCACAAGAGAGCTGTTTCCTCTGCCAAAACAGAAAACGTTATTACGTGAAAAAAGCCAGTCGAGGTCTAAACGGTTATACATGGGCATCACTGATTGGCTGAGGGCATGGCTCAGCCCCACTTACGAGCGCTCGGATTGGCCAAAATTGGCGACCGCGTGCATAACGTAAACGTACCGTTAATCAAAATGTTAACCTTCGTCGAAGCCATGGGGTGGTCCTTTGGGAGGCGAAAAGTTAACCGAAAAACCTTCAACCGATGTTACTGTTCACCGAAGGACTACTGTATGTTGAGCTTTTGCACCCTACATAGCCAACCGTGCCAATAGGAGGGTGCACATCTGCGGCACTAAAGCCATGCTGCCTGCTGTGCACGTGTTTTTTTATCCTCTGTTGTGTTTATTAGTTACATGAGAGCAACAGGGAAGTTCACTTTTAAGCCCCACTCCTTCCTCTTTGTGCTCTGCCTCTTTCTGTTTAGGCCATGCCTCTTCTTCTGAACACAGAGTTGAGCCAGTTTGAATAGTGATGGGCAGATGTGGTATTTCACCAAATGACCTCTGATGATGATGCTGCTGCTGGTGATGATTTCCCGTCCGCCCGTGACGTCGTCCCCTTGCAGCAGGGTCCGCTCCTTCTCTCCGAGCCGGTGTACCCTCCCTACCCTCGCCGCCGCCACCGCCACGACCACCGCGACGACCTCGGCGCCACTGCCACCCTTCCCATGCACCGCGGCCGCTTGGCTCGGCCGCCCGTGTCGCCGCCGCCGCCGCCCCGTCACGAGAGGCGGAGCAAAGAGGGCGACCGTCCGCCGCCGGCAGGGACGCAGTGCGGCGGCCGCAGCGACGACGACGACGGCGAACGCAGCCGCGGCGGCCCGCCGCCGCCGCGGCTGCCGCAGAAGAAGAGGCGAGCGTCGGACACGGGGCGCGCGTCGCTTCCGTCGGCGCTGCTGCTCGCTCCGCCGGGACTAGCCGCCGCGGCGGCACCGCCGCCGCCCTTCTCCTCCTCCTCCTCCGTCCTCCTCGCCGCGTGTCGCGAGGAGGAGGCGGAGGATCCGCCGTCGTCCTCGCCGCCGGCGTCCGCGTCGGAGGCCGCGCTCACGCCGGGCATCTTCACGCCGCTGGGGCAGCTGGCGCCGCTGCCGCCGTGGGAGCTGCAGCAGCGGCAGCAGCAGGAGCTGTTCCCGCACGAGCTCTCGGTGGAGCCGGCGCAGCAGCCGCCGCCGCTGCCGCAGAAGAAGAGCAAGAGTGAGCCGGGGGGGTCAGGGGTGCGGGGGGAAGAGTGTGCGACCACACCGGATAAAGTAACCTACCGGATAAAGTAACCTACCGCATGCAACAAGTAAACTTCACGTCGATACGAATCCCGTAGAGCGGTGGTTACCGCGTGTCCGTCCGTGGGGGATGACAACCCAAACGTCCGTCCCGTCTCTGGCCACGACGGTTTCTGGATGGTTGACTTGACTGGAAAGTGTCAAAGAAAGCATGCCTCTGTCGCCTATGAGCAAGTGCTCATCAGCAGCGGGGAGACGAAGGCGGCCAGGCGAGGTGTTGGCCACCCGCTACCTCGGTTGCCATGTGCCGGCCTTCATAGGTGTATGTACGTTGAACTTCTTTCGCACCCTACGTAGCCAACTGTGCTCATCGTAGGCGCCGCTCGCTCTAACAGCACTCGCCCCAACGGTCCGCTTAAAGGCTACACCGGGGGTTCGTTGTCTTTGTGTGACCCTGCCGTGCGCTCGCAGTCCAGACCTACATGCAGCTGCTGTCCGACTACGCACTGCCCGTATCGAGCTCTGCCCAGCTACCTCCGACACCGTTCGCGCCGTTCAGCCCCGCGTCTCCGCTGCCCTCGCCGCTCTCCTCCCCCTCGGCCTCGCCGCTCTTCGCCTGCTCGGCCTTGCCGCCGGCCCTGCCGCCGAAGCGCCGGCAAACCGTGAGTGACGACGAGGTGCGGCTACCGGAGCGCGGTCGGTCCGCACGGTTGCGGCGGGCGCGAGAGTGTCCGCGTCTTGGCGGTTCGCGCCACCGCAACGCGGCTGCCTCCAATCCGGCGCTTCGGGAGGTGGCGTGGGGGAGGGTTGGTGGATCAATTGCACAAGATGTTGCGAAACTCCCCTTTCCACGCGGGCGTCGAGGAGGAGGCTGTATATACCCCTGGGTTGGGCAGGAGTAGGGGCGGTGCAGCGGAGTGTGGACGAATCCTCCATCTGCAGTCACACAGCCTGTGTGACTACACGGGGATCTTGTGTGTGTGTGTGTCTGTGCGTGACGCAGATGGTGATTGTGACAGAGGTCTGTCCACCGGTCGTTCCAAGCGAGCGGTTCGTTGCGTCCGGAGGTCGACCCTTCGGCGACCCCGATAGTCCCGGGTGAGTTCACCTGCTCTACCCGCCCACCCACCCCGTCCTCCCACTCATGGGGAGAAAGACGAGATGGATAAGCAGTCAACTGTCATGATGACGAGGATGATGGTCGATGTGTAGGCCTTTAACGATGCATCACTTTATCGTTTAATGTCGATTGATGCGCCCACGCATTCAATCATGTGCAACGAGGACTAAGACGACGACGACGATGATGTTTCTGTTCGTGACGATGATTACGACAGCGGTGACAATGGGGATGACGTTTTTGCTCGTGATGACAATGATGGTGATGATGACGATGGCCATGTTAACGACGACGATGATGGCAGTGTTGACGTTGATAACAATGATGACGACAACGATGACGATGTGGAATTGTGCCGCGATAGGACTCAGGCCGCCAACGACGAGGTGTTTTCGCTGGAGCGCGAGGAGTTGACGGGAGAGTCTCGAGCGCTCTCCGTCACCGATTTCACCGAGCTACACGCCGGGCTCGTCTTCAAGAAGGAGGTGAGGGAGGTCACCGGGTCGCGCAGAGGTCAGGGCGCTGAGATCCTGGGGTCGCGTCCATGTTTCGGCAGTCCGTGATTAAACCGGTTTCTCAAGCGTAGCGAGTTTATGGTTTCAGCCATGTCACCACTGTGACTGGCAATAAACACCGATACCCTCGCGTAGACAACCCATAGGCTCACATAGACACCCGCATACTCGCACATAGAGACCCATAGGCTCGCATAGAGACCCACACACTCGCACAGATGCACAGACATGCATAGAGACCTGCACACTGACACAGAGACCAATTAATGATGAGTTTTGAATTGGGAGGAAAGCCGTACCACCCGGAGAAAACCCCATGCAGGTGAGGGGCGGGGGGGGGAAGCAACGCTCCATCCTCGTACAGGAGCCGAGCCAGGGCACGGCCCGTCCTCGACGCCCACGGGGAAGGCAGCTTCAACGACGCCCGTGTGATCCGCCAACCCTCGCCTCGGGCAGTGCTTGGGTGACAGGCGTGCGTAGGCCCGCGACCGCCTGCTCGAGTAAATGCTGGCGCGCGTGCGGCAACGAGCAACCGGGCAGAACCGAGTGAATCGCCGGCGCAAAATAGCATGGGAAAAACGAATGACCGAGCCGAACAATCCGCCCGCGTTGCAGGGAGAGGACGGGCCGGACCTGAGGGGCGGCTACGTCAACTCGCTCCTCGTCTACGCCACCGTGGAGGCCAACGGTAAGCGGCCTGACGGCCCAACTCCCCCCCGCTTCGCTCACTTCCTGCACTCTAAGCGAATGCTCGTTTTTTTTTTTAGGGGGAGGAGGGGGTGGCGGTGGGGGGTGGAGCAAACACGTGCAGCAGGCAGCGTTGTATTGTTGGTGGTGGTAGCAACGGCTGTGGTGGTGGCACAAGCGCCGAGGTGACGTCACCGCCACTTAGTGGCGAATGGCGGTTGTTGTTGGTGGTGGTGGTGGTGATGCTGCTGTGGTAGCGTTGGCTTTTAGCCATGGTGACGATGTTCGTCTTTGTATTGGTGGTAGCGATGGCTGTAGGTGATGATGGTGGTGGTTGTAGTGGTGGTGGTGATGATGCTGTGGTAGTGTTGGGGTTAGCCATGGTGGTGGTGCGACTGTGTTGGCGATGGCGGTGTTGGTGGTGTGGGTGACAGTGGTGGTGACTGTGGCGGCGGCGGTGGTGGTGGTGACTCTGTTGTTGCTGGCTGTGGCGATGTTTCCACACGCTGCTCCCCGTGTCCCATGTCACGCAGCTGGCTTCCGGGACGTGTTCCTCATGACGTACCGCTCCTTCCTCTCGCCAAAGGAGCTGCTGCAGAAGCTGCTGCTCCGATATCCTTGCCTTCCGCTGGAGCTCTCACCGCTCGCTCCGTCGATCAATCGAGCCTGGCTCCAGCGAGCCGTTGGTCAATTGGCAGTCGCTGATGAATGAGTGAATGGCAAACTTGGCACGTTCGTCAATAACCTTTGCACCTAAAGAGGGCCATAGTCCAAAGTGTTTATACGTCATGGGGTTTGTTTTTGTGTTTGTTTGCCGAGTCATCGGTGGCTGGGGGGTCACAGAAATGATAGCTTAGCTGATTGGAGAATATATAGAGTTTATTGATAACATTGAGGTAAATTTTGATTTAAAGCTTTCGTGACTGCAGTAATTCATATTCTTAGTTATTTCGGTAAAGTCACGTTGAAGAGAAACAACAAAATAATAAAATATATATGAAACAATAAAAATTCTCATGACGTTTCGACCATAACACAAATTTATGCAAACCAACACACCTGAAGACGACCGTTTGTGTTATGGTCGAAACGTGAGAATTTTTATTGTTTTATATATATTTTATTATTTTGTTGTTTCCCTTCAACGTGACTTTACCGAAAGAACTAAGATTATAACATTGAGGTAATTTATATTTTAGTTTTTTATTGGTTTACTATATAGTATTCATTATATAGTGTAGTGTATACCCAGTTACTGTTAATAGCTCAGATGTGTAGGCTTTGACTTTAACATAGCCATTTCTGTGCCCAGTCACAAGCTAATCCCTCAGTTATTTCAATGCTAAATTCTCCTGTTTGACTTGTACTAGGTGCCTCTGTGGATGTGGATGCTTTGACGTTAACATAGCCATTTCTGTGACCAGTCACAAGCTAATCACTCAGCTATTTCAATGCTAAATTCTATGCTAATTCCTTTGTCAAGGGGTGCCTCTGTGGATGTGTATGCTTTGACTTTAACATAGCCATTTCTCTGACCAGTCACAAGCTAATCACTCAGCTATTTAAATGCTAAATTCTATGCTAATTCCTTTGTCAAGGCGCACTGTTTCTTCTCACACACCTTAAAGGTCGCAGTCTGAGCTTGGCTGTGTTCGCTCCAGCGCTGTCCTCCAGACAGTCTCGTCCCTTCACCTGATGAAGGCCGCTTGTGTTGTGGCCGAAACGTCGTGAGAATATTATTGTGTTATTTTATTTTATCAATTTATTATTTTATTCTCATTCTACGTGACTTTACCGAAAGAACCAAAGAAGATGAATCCTTGCAGTCATGAAAGCTTTAAATCGAAAAGTAATAAGCTTATATTCTTAGTTTTTTCGGTAAAGTCACGTTGAAGAGAAACAACAAAATAATAAAATATATATAAAACAATAAAAAAATTCTCACGACGTTTCGACCATAACTCAAACGGTCATCTTCAGGTGTGTTGGTTTGCATAAATGTATTTTTAAACGGCGCATTTATTTATTTATTAAAAAAACGTTGGCGTCACGCGCAGCGATTGGCAGTTTGCCCAGGACTAGTCCATCTATTTTTTTTTTAAAGAGGAGGGGGGAGACGAAATTTTTTATAATGTATGCTGTCTGAAAGCCACTGTAAGCGTGAACAATCAATTAAGAACTGAAATGGTTTATCAAATCTTTCCAATGATTGCTAAGATAGAATCCATCTTCTCGGTTGAAATTGTCTCTGAGCTAGTATATGTGGATAGCCTCATGAACGAATCTCTCATGGAAGCCAGATGGCTTACAAAGAACCTCCGTCTTGGAAAAGTCAATGTCATGTGAGCCTACTGAATTAGAACAATGATCTGCTACGGCCGAGGTGTTGGTCCTACCGTGTTTAAGGTCTGCTTTATGTTCACGAATGCGGTCCGAGACATGGCGTTTGGTTTCTCCAATGTAACTACTACCACAGAGGCAACTTAGTTTGTAGACACCAGGGTATTGTATGTCCGGAATCACATCTTTTACAGACGGAACCAGATCACGGATTTTATGTAATGTGTTGAAACGGACCTGGATCTTGTGTTTATTCAAGATTTTGGAGATCTTTTTTGTGATCCCAGCAATGTAGGGTAAAGTGATGGTTTTGAAAGGCTCCTCAAGAGGGTTCTTCTTCATGGTTTGCCTCTGTGGTAGTAGTTACATTGGAGAAACCAAACGCCATGTCTCGGACCGCATTCGTGAACATAAAGCAGACCTTAAACACGGTAGGACCAACACCTCGGCCGTAGCAGATCATTGTTCTAATTCAGTAGGCTCACATGCCATTGACTTTTCCAAGACGGAGGTTCTTTGTAAGCCATCTGGCTTCCATGAGAGATTCGTTCATGAGGCTATCCACATATACAAGCACAGAGACAATTTCAACCGAGAAGATGGATTCTATCTTAGCAATCATTGGAAAGATTTGATAAACCATTTCAGTTCTTAATTGATTGTTCACGCTTACAGTGGCTTTCAGACAGCATACATTATAAAAAATTTCGTCTCCCACCTCCTCTTTTCAAAAAAAAAAATAGAGGGACGAGTCCTGGGCAAACTGCCAAATCGCTGCGCGTGATGCCAACGTTTTTTTATAAATAAATAAATGCGCCGTTTAAAAATAAATTTATGCAAACCAACACACCTGAAGATGACCGTTTGAGTTATGGTCGAAACGTCGTGAGAATTTTTTATTGTTTTATATATATTTTATTATTTTGTTGTTTCTCTTCAACGTGACTTTACCGAAAAAACTAAGAATATGAATTACTGCAGTCACGAAAGCTTTAAATTAAAATTTAAGTAATAAGCTGTTTTGGGCAATCACCCTTCTTTCACTAAATCTATACTAAACTTTTTATTTTATGAGGTAGGGCCCACTGAGCTTTCAGAAGTGACCCGACTGTCACAAATGTTAGCGCAACCAACTGGCTTCATCATGGCGTGGACATGAATGTCAGTCAAATACTCCATAAACGAATGTTGTTGATTCTAAATGTGGAGAGAAAAACAGCGGGGGGGGGAGGGGGAGATCATGCAAACTACAAATATACAGGCGTCAGGGTCAGGATCGAACTCACGACCTTCCGTGTACCAGGAGAGTTAGTTAACATCTCGCCAGATGACAGCCATTGCCCGCAATGTCACCCATTTAATATTGTTTTCCCCTTTAAGGTCGCGGCGTTATTAACTAAAGCGAGTTTCGCGTTATTAGTACTCATGCACCAACTGCCAATGTGGTATCCTCAAATAATTATGTGCACGTTACCAGTTAAGAATATGTTGGATAACGATGATGTATGGATTGAGGATGATGATGGCGACGATGAAGGCCTTGACTCGTCACCGCCCACGCTTGCCAAGTTTTGCCGCGCTTCGGGAGTGGAGGAGCTGATTGGACGAGACACGCTGCACATGACTCTGCGCGTCGTGCAGGAGCTACGGTGAGCGCCGACGGTCGACTCGGTTTGACACCTGAAGCATCGCAAACTTTCAACCCCCCCCCCCCCCCCCCCCATGTGCTCATTAGATCCTCCGCGGTTCCCCGATGCCCGCCGTAGTTCCGTTTTTAAAGCGACGCGGAATCCCAACAGCCGCTCGAGCGTAACCGTGACCCCCCCTTCCACGTGACCCGCTGCGACCCGCTGCGACAGCCCGCGGGAGCTGTCGCGCGAGCTGCTGTCGCTGCTGCTGGAGGCGAGCTGCTCGCTGCTCTCCGGGGGGGACCTGGGGGGCGCGCGGCGCCTGCGTGATGCGGTGCTCGCCAAGGCCGAGGAGCGGCGCCTCGAGCAAGCGGTGCCGCCCGCGTCGCCGCTGTCGGCGCGCAGCGTCTCGTCCAGGCACGCACGCACGCAGACAGCGTCTCGTCCAAGCACGCACACACGCAGACAGCGTCTCGTCCAAGCACGCACACGCATGCGCACGCTCCCTCGCTCACTGTCCTGTGTTGTCAATGTGCGTGCGGCGTGCGGCGTGCGGCGGTGGCGGCGCTCGCGGTGATGGTGGCGATGCCCGGTGCAGGAAACGGACGCTGCTCGACTTCCCGAGCCAGGAGCTGGCGGAGCAGCTCACGCTGCTCGACTCGCAGCTCTTCCTCAAGATACAGGTGCAGGAGCGACAGTCGACACATGTCACCTAGCCTGGCACGAGGTGCCGCCATTCGCCACTAATCGACGTGACATCACTGCGGCGCTCATTGCCGGAGGGCGGCTGCCTCCCAACGAACTTAGTAGCGTCCTTCTCGAGCCTCCACCTCCGCAGGGGCCGACCTTGACACTGCCGGTACCGGTCATCGGCAAGTTCACTCAGCTCCGCATCCTCCTGTACCGCCTCGGCCCATCTCTTCTCTAGCCCCTGCCGTGCCCGTTTAGCCCCCTTTATCGGGCTAAATAAAAGCTGCTTGACCATCCGGTGACTGGGCATGCGGGGGGGGGGGGGCTACATGACCCAGCCACCAACAACCCCGTCTGCAATATGAGCTTGCGCACGTGTCTGTATCCATGTCTTTCGTGGATCTGCGAGCTCCGGTCTGGTTAAACCCCTGGAAAGAGGTAAGCCGGGCCCGATTGCTCCAAGTTCTCAACGCTCGTGTCCCATTTAGCCCCCTCTGTCCCAACGCTCGTGTACCATTTAGCCCCCTCTGTCCCAACGCTCGTGTACCATTTAGCCGCCCTCTATCCGGTCGATGACAAGAGTGATCATGTTGTTGCTGCTGCATCTCCGTGGCTTCACAGATCCCGGAGCTGCTCATGTGGGCGCGTGACCAGGCGGAGGAGCAGAGCCCGAACCTGGCTCACTTCACGGAGCACTTCAATGCCGTGTCCTACTGGTGGGTGATACGGCTCGCTCGCACGCACGCACGCACGCACGCACGCATGCCTCATGCACACGCGGGATGCCTGTGATGCAGACCCGCGTTAATGCGTACACGTCTACAAGTAGAATAATCTCCAACACGGATTTATCTTAATACCTCCGGCACCAGAACACACAAGTGTAAATCAAGACGTGGCTTTTTGCACTGTATGTTGACCAATCAGATCGATATCATCAACTGTGTTGATGGTGCGATCGATGGTGGTAAAAAAAAATGTATACCTGTGGCACAACACGGGAAGTGGAGCCGTCAAGGATAGACTATAAGGAAAAACAGAAAAGAGTGCCAAAGTTGAGCGTGAAGATGCAGATTGGGAAAGTGGAAAAAGAGCAGAACAATGGGACTGAAGGTTAGGAGGGGAAGAAGGAATGACCAGGCCAAGATGTTGGGGATGATGATGAGAGGGTGGTGATGATGATGATGATGAGAGGGCGCTGATGATGATGAGAGGGCGCTGATGATGATGAGAGGGCGGTTATGATGATGAGAGGGCGGTGGTTATGATGTTCATGCGAGGGTCGGGAAGAGAGGGAGAAGAGAAGGAAGGAGCGAGGCAGAAGGGAGCTGCATGGAGAAGGAGCGGCGTCTGGTTTTCACAGTGGGTGGTGGCGGAAAGAGGTGGGAGGGGATCAGAGTCAGGGTTAAACACACACGCCACGTGGTTTACTGGAGGCTCGGCTGATTTAGAGAGCTAGAGAGTGATCCATAGATGAGAGGGGGGGGGAGTGGTTCAGAGTGGGGTTGGTCACACAGAAGCCACGTGATTTACAGGAAGCTCGAGCTGATGTAGAGAGAGAGGGTATGAGGGGAAAATTGAAACTGATATTGTTTCGTTTTTGTCTCCAGGGTTCGTTCGATCATAATTCAGCACGAAAGGGCACAAGATCGGGAGAAAATGCTGATTAAATTCGTCAAGATTCTCAAGGTTTGTGCTGGGCTTGGGGTTTTTTTTACTTCTCCTTCCCATAGAAAAAAAATGGTAAGGATGGGGGGGGGATGGTGGTCAATGCGATTGAAGGTAATTGACGATTATGATAATGGTGGCAATTGATAATAATATATTTATGATATTGAGGCTGATGATAATAAAATGTTTTCATCATCATGAATAACAGATTGCAGCTATGATGATGGTCGTCACTGATATTTATATTTATGACGCTATTGGTAGTGGTTGAATTGGTGGTGGTTGGTTGTTAAATTGGTGATGGTGGCAAGAACAGCGGTGGTCATAATGATCATGATTGCGTGGTGGGCGATGTTTGGTGCTCATGGGGGGTTGATATATTAACGATGACGATGTGGAGGATGACGATGTTGGAGGATGTGGACGATGGCTGATGTTGACGATGTTTCTGGGGCGCAGTGCCTCCGGAAGCTGAACAACTTCAACTCGTACCTCGCCATCCTGTCGGCCGCTGACTCGGTGCCAATCCGCAGACTGGACTGGCACAAGCAGACGAGAGAGGTAATGCGTTTTACACGGTGGTCCCTTGTATAGCCAGGCAGACTGTTGGTAATGCGTTTTACACGGTGGTCCCTTGTATAGCCAGGCAGACTGTTGGGACACAAGGCTGTCGGTCAACGCCGACGAACACCCGTGTGAGGTGGTGCAATCGGTGTAACCAGGGGCGGAGCCAGGATTTCAGGCCGGGGTGACATTCAACAAATTTTAATTTCAAGAATGATTAGAGAGTCAGGCTGTTGAGCTAGACGCCATCGGTTGGTGACACACTCTGACATTGCAGTTGCACGGAGTCCGCCAGACCGAGTGTCGTACACTTCTACGCAGAATGTCACCCCTGTCACCCCCCCTGGCTCCGCCCCTGGGTGTAACCGGCACCGCACCCAACCACTCGTCCCCCAGTGTTGATATTTATAACCGCCGCTTCAGGTGCTCATTTTAAAGCCGAGTGGACCTAGGGGAGGCCCAGGACCACCGATGCGAGCCGTGGCCTACTCGGTGAGGCTTCACTTGGTAGACGAGTGTCATAAAAAATAGTAATGAGACTTCTGGCTTGGAAGAAGATGATAAGGAAGGAAGATTTGAATTGTCAGTGGTGTGCCAACAACATGGAACGCTTTCGTCCATAGCACTGTGTGGCCTTAAAATAAAGGTACGGTAGACTCTCGATTATCCTCGTGCGGTTTATCTGATTTGCGGATTCACCGCGCACCTGAAATTTTGACACTTTATAACTCGTGGATTTTCCCTTAAAACCAAATTAACAATCGAAAAACAGTTATACATTGTTATTCTTGGAAATGTTTATTGCAAGTCACGTGCTTAAACCGAACATATATGTTGCTCTGGTTAATCCGAAATCCACGTGATCGTTCCTACAGTATGGTAGTTGTATATCTTTACAACAGTGGGCGGAGTTTGGTTGATGTTGATTGGCGTGGCTCTGCTGCTGTCCACTTAGTGGGCAGAGTTTTCCGGGGAGCAGGAAAGTGTTGTCATCGAGATCCACGGTAAATTCATATTTTTGGGATTATCGCTGATTTTGAATTATCCGCGGCCGTCCTCCCCGTCGTTAGCGCGGATAATCGAGAGTCTACTGTATGTACGCAACGGCTGACTTTTCAGGCAATGGCCCTTCTATTTGCAATGCGGAAGGATGAACATACAAACATATTGTGTGTAAAGTGACGGGGGCCGTGGGGTTATCTCCGTGCAGCGGCTGGCGGAGCACACGAGCATCATGGACAGCTCGTCGTCGTTCCGTGCCTATCGAGCGGAGCTCGCTGACGCTCAGCCGCCCTGCATCCCCTACCTGTGAGTTGACGGGATTCCCGCCCCGCCTAGCCCTGTCCTACCTAGCCCCACCGCACCTAGCCCCACCCCACCTACCCGCACTCCACCCCACCTAGCCCCACCCCACTCTGGATCCCCTACCTGTGAGTTGACGTGATTCCCGCCCCGCCTAGCCCTGTCCTACCTAGCCCCACCGCACCTAGCCCCACCGCACCTAGCCCCACCGCACCTACCCGCACTCCACCCCACCTAGCCCCACCCCACTCTTGATCCCCTACCTGTGAGTTGACGGGATTCCCCCCTACCTAGCCCCACCCTGCCCTGCCCCACCTAACCCCCACCCACTATGCTCCACCCTGCCCTTCCCCCCATCCTGCCCCGGTTGATACTGTGGATGTGTTAACCATAACAGAGGTGCCGTTTGCTTCACAGCGGACGACAAGTAGAGATCCCATTATGTTCTGTAAAAAAATGTTTAAAAATACTTTTTTTAAAAATACGCTTTAATGAAATGTACCGTACGAGTCATGGCAGAACTCCACGACTCCAGGAAGTGGCCCTGAAGCTTGCCATAACGTAAGGGGCCGTGGTGATTTATAGCCAACGTCAGTTGAGCGTGGACAATTAGACCCAAGCCGAAATATAAAATATAAAAAAGATTGTTTAATATATATTTTAATGATAGAATATAGTATTGTCATCAATATGACATAAATATAACAAGTTTGCAATCGATAGCACATTGGGAAGTGGGTTAAAATTGAGTTACAAGATTTTTTGAGGATACAACAACAGACAGTGAGTTAAATAAAAGCGTGTAAAATAGTCGACCGTGTTTGTGCACACAAACACGAAACCTTCGTGATAGTATTGCGCTTGAAAAATGGCGTTAATACTAAATGAAACTAAATTATTCTACAAATCCGACAACCCGAGTTCGATTCCTGTCCGCAGCCAGTCATGAGTATCCAATATCTGAAGCAGTCGTGGGTCCTCCGAGAGGTCAGCTGGAGCATAAATGAGTACCTGGTGTGGTTGTGTATGAAACATCGGCACTCCCGATACAAAAGTGGCCGAGCATACTGCTGGCCATCCACAGCTTTGAGTGCGGAAACAGGAAATTCGTAGGTGCTACTCGTTAACGGCACTTGCCCCAACGGTCCTCTGAAGGCTATTTGTTTGTTGTGCAGTGGCCTGGTTCTCCAGGACCTCACGTTTGCCCACCTGGGAAACCCCGACACCATCGACGGGAAAATCAACGTGGCCAAGTGCTGGCACCAGTTCTCCATTCTCAGCACTGTGCATCGATTCCAGCGCTGGTGAGTGAGCCCAGCACTGTTTCGCATATACACCGCTGGGTGGGCGGCTGAGTGGGTGGGCAGATGAGTGGGTCGGTGGCTGGGTGGGCATATCTGTGATTCACCAACTCTCAGATAAAACAAATTAATCCTATAACAGTTGCCCCTGATAAATGTTTTTTTTAAGTTTCCTTGTTTCACTGACTCGGTGTCTGATCACCGCTGGCTCCCCCCCCCCCCACTCCCACAACCCCCCCTTCCACCCACCGTCCCCTCCAACCGTGTCGTCTGCTGGCGCCCTGCAGCCGGTACCAGCTGAAGCGCAGCGAGACCGTCATCGCGTTCTTCAACTACTTTGGTGACCACCTGTCGGAGGAGGCCCTGTGGGAGCTGTCGGTCAAGATCAAGCCCCGCAAAGTCGCTCCGCGTCGCAGCAGCAGCGTGCGCGATCCGGCGCGCTCGTGAGCCCCAGGGCCACACCACCCTCCCACGCTTCAAGAGGCGTGCCAGCCGCCGCCGGTTGCTTACGAGCGGTGCGCCGAGTTCACGTTACACGCGTTGGGGGGGGGGGGGGGGGTGGGGGGGGGAAACCGATGGGAGCACGGATGGACGCAGGAACGACAACGACGCCGCCGAAAAAAGAAAAACTTGACGCTCGAGTCGAAGCTCTAACGTCGTGAATCGTGATAACCTGGCAAAATCACTCGGTGGTGGGGAGGTGTCAGGATTTGTGAAGACCAAACTACGCACCAATCGACAATTCTGGATCTATCCCTAACGTCCGAGTCTCGAAAATTAACTTGTCAGACTGCACGGGGGGGGGAGGGGTGGGGGGAGGAGTGGGCGAAGCGTGCTTTTGTCTCGCGGGCCGAGCCCGTGTCCTTTCAGGACTCTGGCGATGCGTCCTGTCACCCAATGTGGTGTTTGCTGAGTGGGCAGTGCTCGCACGCGTCTGCTGCTGCTTCTCCTGCCCTCTCGTGACAAAATATGGAAAGGAAAAGGGAGCGATGGTCCATAATGATGGTGATGGTGGGGGGGCTGATGATGTTGTACCGATGCCATGCCCTGTCCATTTGGAAAAAAATAATGTGTTTACCACAAATCAAACTGACTTAAGTTTACATAATTAATACCTTTTTTGTGAAGCTTCTGGCTGCAGTGCCAATGTAGGTTGGGAAGAAAAAAAAAACACATTGCTGTGAAAGAACCTGCCACGTGAACATTCTCTCGAGGGCTCGCCGTGCGAGAAAGAGAGGCTTCTGGGACAAACAAACACCGACGCCAAGAGGAAGGGCCGCGAGGAGGACGTGCCAGCCGCTGCTGGAACTCGCTGCGATGAGCGAGTCCGAGGCCGGCATTTCTCATCTTTGTCCTACGGAAGTGTGAGCATCGATTCACTTGCTGGACATCTGTGAAAAGGAGCCACGTAGCTCGTCGGATTCCTCCAGTATAGATAAAGATTCTGTAGCGACCAGAGGCACACACTCTTAACGGGAATGGAGATAATTTAACAGAGGAATATCCGGACTACTTGTAAAGCATCGCTGTAAATCACGACCAGAACTCAAGACACGTGTGTACTCAAGGGGATTGGTATAAGTGTGTCAAGAGAGCCGTGTGTACAAACCAGGCTTTGCCTTTTAAAAGTAAACAAAATGTAAAAAAACTGCGTACAGTGTTGCCGAGACTGTATTGTAATGGCTTTTTACGGGCTGTATGTATGCGTGTGCATCTATTCCTCTGCAAAGCCTTATAAACGCCTGGGCCAAGTCCTGTTTACGAGCACCCGATGAAGGTCAGCACGGTGCACAAGGGGAGAGTGCTGCGATCAGCATCGCCCCACGCATGGTCGCCTTTATCTCCCCGGCGCTGACACTGCTCATGTTCGCACGCTGTGCGAGAGGCGCTCGTCGAAGGCTGAGCTGGTGGCCTCTCTCCACCGGGGCAAAACACAAAACGAACATCGGCGCTGGCAAGACAACGGCACATCGCACCACGCCGTTGCAAATCCACTTCCAGCCTCAAATAGGTGCTCGCCGACAGGACTTTCCCCGTAAAAAAAAAAAACCGTAACTTACGGCAATAGGCGCAAGAGGGTTGAGTCTTTTACGGTTTGCGTGTGAGTGTAAATGTATGTGTACATTATATATTTAACAAAAAAGTGTATATGTTATGTATTAACCTACAGTGGTGCTAAACCCGTGTCCGCTTCATGAACGGACGTCGCGCTGGCGTCCTCGAATCGGTCCAACGCGTGTGCCCTTGGTGTAAGGGAACGAGCAACAGAGAGAGGTCGACGGGGAGAATGAAACTAAGAAAAAAAATCCACCCAGGAACGGACTCGCAGCTGTCGGGGAATTAACGGTACCCCTGTACATAGAGTATTTTGCGTAAAAACACCGCTATGCACGAGGGTGTTACCAGTCGAGATAAACGGCCCATCATCACTCTGGGGTCGATAAAGTAGGTGCCACTTTGTGGAGAAGTCGCTTCGTTTCATATGGATAGATTTGCCCCACCGCCCTCCTGCCCCCTGCCATAGGAATGAGGAATTTCCACCACTGGCAGCAAGGCTCCAAACGGCAGGGGGTGGGGGGGGGGATAAGCACCACCGCCTTAATGACCGTTCGTGCAGGAAATTGCTTCGACTTAAGTTTATTTCACTGTTGTAACCAGTCAAGCGAGAACGATGAAAAAGCGTCAATCGGTCGACGTGGAGACGCCGATGTCATCGCCGCCGCCGTTCGGCGCCCATCTTCTACCGAAGATTTGTGCAACGCGAGAGAGCCGTGTGAATGCGGAGTCGCTGCTTTGCTTTTTTACTTTTCTTCCCCCCCCCCCCCCCACTTTTTACTACGTGGAAATTAAAATGACGAGGTCCCAACTTTGGAGTCTTTGGCGCACTCGGGCGCGCCGCAGGTGCCCGTGGGGTCGCACGTCGCAGCAGGCTCCGGAGACTCGTCGTGGACGACGGATGACTCGAGTACCACCGAACTGGAAGGAGAAAGAGTGTTGCATCGCGAAACCCAACCGTCTTGGACGTCGTGAGGCATCCTCGGCGGCGTGGAAGCTTGCGGGATACTCTGCCAATGAGTCGAACAAACAAACGAGGGAGAGGTTGTTTGTGGGTTTTGGCGAAGGTGGACTTTGAGTCCCGCTTTTCCGCCCGCGTGGTTTCCAAATGACCCCGACCCCCCCCCCCCCGACTCCCCACCCCACCCCAAGTGACCTTCCGTGCTCGGGAGAGGTAAAGTTTTTTCGAGTTGGTGAGACGCAAGCGAGCGACGAACTCGTCTCGCTCGTCCCCTGCTCTTGGTGGTTGTGAATATTGACGGTGTGAATATTGACGGTGTGTGTGTGTACGTGTGATGCATGTCAACTGGGGGGAGGGGAGGTGGGGAATTGGACTTTTAAGTCGTGAGTCGCAGCACTCCTTCGGTTCGCCGACTTGTGCATCACCTGCCCCCCCCCCCCCCGCCATGTATCTGTGTTGGCGAGAGAGGCAGTTGGTGCACAGGTCCGTTTTGGTAAACGCGGTGGTTGTTCTTTGCATCCTTGCCATCATTATTATTATGATGGCCGTATTGGATAATGCCGAGTTGTGTGCGTGTGTGACCGGTAACGGAAAGTCCTATTCGGCCTTGCGGCTCGGTGGGGGGAGAGCAACCGGGCTCCTCTTATCGGAAAGTTGAAAATTCAAATCCTGGTTGGGGACGGCAGGTGGGGGGGGGGGGGGGGGGTGGGGGTAGTGTTTGAACCCCATCATCCCTTCGAGAGGCGGGGGGGGGGGTGGTCGATAAAGTGCATACCACATTGTGGAGAAGAGGGCAATGGTGGTTGTCCTCTGGAGAGCATTTGGCATTTGGGATGGCTGTGTGGGCCACTTCCGTGAAAGCCCAGTTGGGATTGGGCGATCATCATCACCTCGACTCGTTTTTACTTCACTCTCGGGAAGGGACGTTCTCCCGGCCCCTGGTCTGTAACGTACTCTGCTGCGATGTTGTATTTAAGTGGGCAGATTGGTATCGGTTTTTTTACGAATAAATGTTTTATTGTTTATATATATGTGTGCTTGCGCTTGTGAGAATGCATCGCACGTGGGTTATTCTCGTGTTTTACATCATGCGTGACGCGTTTCCAAAATCCCAAGACCTCGCTCGCACTCTTTCACCTCGTCAATGACCGAGGCTTAAAACATTTTTTTGGGAAGTCATCACTTTATATCGGCCACGCGGTGATCCAAGAGAAAGCGACTCCCACTCGCAATCGCAAGAGAATTGCAAAGTTGAAATCCCGGCCGAACAAACTATCCCGTGCATCGTCAGGGTTGTACACCGCGTCTTGCTCTGCAGCATTGTCCGACGTTTCGCTGCACGTTCCCGTTTCCCGAAGAATCTACCCGACCATGTGATGCACCTCCGATTTAGCACAGTGACGCGATGCCCGGTCCACAAATACGAAGGTAACATCGCAGCGATACGCTCCGCTCCTCCTGACGCGATGATCTGGCTCGACCACGTGAATGTGAAATTGTCTTTCCGCATCTGCATCAGCCGTACGAAAGCAGAAGATTAGCACGGTTGGCTACGTACGGTGGGAAAGAAGTTCGCCATACAAGACGCAGTTACCTGAAGAATCTCCCCAGCGCGTGGGACAACGTCTGAGATCCTATTTTATTTTTCTAGAACGCCTTAGCTCAAGGCGCTTTATTTACACTGTTTAAAAAGCGGTAGCAACACAAATATCGATTAATTTTATCTCGGATTTTATATAACAATTTTGTCAAATTGATTTACAAGAAGTATAAATTGTAAATTAGTATTGGCTGATGGGGAAAAGGGATGGTAAGGGAGGGTGATGATAGGGAGGGAGGGAGGCGAGGTTAGGGAAGGGATGGCAAGGGAGGGTGATGTTGGGAAGGTTTTCAGGACGCAGTCGTAGAGGAATTGATGGCAAGGGCATGCGAGGGTTGGAGAATGAGTGGCTTAACAGGGCAACATGGGAGTCGGGAAAGGGCCAGGGAAGGGACGGGAGCGTGGGAGTGCAAGATATTCCTATCGATAATGATTCTCTCTTATTGCATCCAATAACTACAATATGTAAAAATACACTCACGTGGTTTAAAAAAAAAACACCACTTACATTCACATCGAAAGTCAAATTCATAATTAAGTGTTTTGGGCTGGATCGCGTGAATGTGATGTGTTGTAAACCCACCTCCTCCACCAGACGCCTACGCGTTAAATTTAAAAGTCAAATTGTCCCCTTGCTTAAATGTCTCCAGTGGTGAGCCGGAGCCTGTGGTGGAAATTCCACATTACCATGGCAGGGTCCAACCACTGTAGACCTTCCGGATAATCTTATGAGGAGCTTGAGGAGTGGCCAAATTATTTTCTGGACCAGCGAAACGAGATTTTTGTGTTTTCTGGCTGGAATGTATCCGGAACCGCCTCCCACACCTCCCGTGGGCGAAGCCGTTGCGCAAAGCGTGGATTTGCATACAGGTGTGTGCACAGGTAAGGTGAGGTCACGTCCCCGGTTCGGCCCCTGCGTGCTTGGTGAGGTCTGTGTGTGATTGTGCAATTGTGTGGGGGTGCGGTGCTGTAGTGGTTAGCGGACTGCGTTACGAACCCGGCAAACCCGAGTTCGCTTGTAGCTCACGACCAGCGCCAGTGATGATTATCTGAACCGGTTCTGGAGCTACCCTAGGTCGACTCGGCCTCAATTGAGTACTGTACCTATGGTTCGGTGTGTAAACATCGCCACGAAGGAGACAAGGCGATCGGAAACGGTGCTGGCCCACCCACTCGTGTGCCGTTCCTGCCTTCATAGGTGCTCGCTAACAGCACTTGTCCCAACAGTCTGCTCGGGCTATACGGGGGACCTTTGTCTTTGTGTGCGCGACGATGGCAGTGGTGGGAGCGGTAATTGCGGTGGTTCGCGCTACGCACCCGGCGGCCCTAGATCGAGTGCCCGCTCGTGGCCAATGACTTCTCTCTTCTATTTATTTTACCAAGTGCGTAGCTTGTAAACAATATTGTATCAGCACTTGGAGGAAGCAAAGGCGGCCGGGCGTGGTGTTGGCTACCCCGCCCCTCCCCGGCCTCCTGTGAAAACAGACTCCGCTCTTCCGTGCACCAGCAGCATCTGCTAGACCCGTTGTGCAGCTCCTCATTTCTCCTCTTTGCTCCCGTTGCTTTTCCATCATTTTCCTCATCTCCCATTCTGTATCCCCATTCTCTCTTCCCTTTCCCGTTCCGTTCCCTTGTTCCCCACTCCTCCCAAGACAACAAGAAAACGACACAAATCTTTCTTTATTTTTTACGTCTGAAAGAAGCCAAGAATAAATCTACATTATAGACTGCCAATACGCTCACCAAGCTTAAAACCAGGCTACAGTCTACATTATTGACTGCCAGTACGCTCATCGAGGTAAAGAACCAGGCTACAGTCTACATTATAGACTGCCAGTACGCTCACCGAGGTTAAGAACCAGGCTAGTCTAAATCTTGAAGCTTTCGTGACTGCAGGAATTTTAATTCTTTGGGTCTTTCGGTAAAGTCACGTAGGTAGAAAAAAATATTTTTAAAAATCACATTTCGATCGCAACACAAGCAATCGTCATCAGGTGAAAAAATATAGCGGTGAGAGCTGTTGAGGCAGACACGTTATAAAGGTTAGAGATGGGTGTAGCCCAAAGGTCATAAGCAAAGTGGGCGGGGCTAGAGATGAAATTTGCATATAAATGTCAGATCGGAGAGCTGAGCTACCTCCACGATGACGAAGCTGCGGAGATGGCCATTGTATTGTGAGAGATTAGCATGTCAATGGAGGAAAAACGAAAACTACCACCACATCGGGGAAAATGAGCAACGGTGGCTGTGTTAGGGAGACATTTAACCTGGTCATGTAACTCAGAGAGTCGAAAATAACTGTTAACATCGGCAGGTAGGATAGAAGCATCACAGCCAGTTATGACTTAAACTGGTTAATAACGTCCTTCCAATTATTGCTCAGTTTGTACCCATCTTCTCGGTTGAAATTGTGTCTGTGTTTATATATCTGGATGGCTTCATTAACGAATCTTTGCTGATAGCCAGTGGGTTTGCAGAGTACCTTCATCTTGGCAAAATCAATTTCGTGTGAGCCCAGCGCATTAAAACAATGATCAGCTACGGCTGATCATTGTTGGTCCTACCGTGTTTCAGATCTGCCTTATGTTCACGAACACGGTCCGAGACATGTCGCTTAGTTTCCCCAATGTAACTACTGCTGCAGACAGCTTAGTTTGTAGACACTGGTGTATTGCACGTCAGGGATCACATCCTTCACAGATGAGATCAGATCACGAATTGTATGTACTGTGTTGAATCGAACCTGGATCTTGTGTTTGCTCATGATTTTGGAAATATGTTTGGTAACCCCTGCTATGTATGGCAAGGTGATGGTTTTGATTGGGTCCTCGGATGGCTCTTTTCCAACGATTGGGGTGACAGCTTTACGGCTTGTGTTGTCTGAATATCCATTAATCTTGAGGGCTTGGTGTACGTGCTCCAGTTCACTGGCTAGGTGGTGATGGTCAGAAATACATCGAGCTCCATGGTGTAGAGTTTTGATGAGGGAATTCTTTTGAGATGGATGGTGGTGGGAGTCAGGTTCTTGGTAGGCATCCGCATGGGTGGCATTCCTGTAGACAGAATGTCCCATTGAGCCATCTGGTCTCTTTTCAATTAAAACATCCAAGAATGGTAACTTGCCATCCTTTTCCACCTCCATGGTGAATGTGTCTACATTATAGACTGCCATTACATTCACCCTGCTTAATAACAATTGCTACAGTCTACATTATAGACTGCCAGTACACTCACCAAACTTAATAACTAGGCTACAGTCTACATTATAGACTGCCAGTACACTCACTCTGATTAAGAACCAGGCTACAGTCTACATTACTGTTTTTTTATCATTTGTATTCACTTTATTTTTTATTATTATTTTTCTATCTACGTGACTTTACAGAGAACCAAAGAATATGAATTCCTGCAGTCACGAAAGTTTTCAGTCAAAATTTTATTTTCTGCTTTTGAGTGCAAATAAAGTGTGTGCATTGGAAAAGCTTGTTTTTTTTAACCAAACTTTTGTTTACAACGTGCACGCTCGCGTAGGAGATATGGAAAACGTGTGCCCGCGTGATTTCACGCCAGCGTGTGGCTTCGCAGTCACTTCACCCCGTCATGCCAAACGGCATCTCACCACATCATCACCTCTCCATCATCAACTCAGAGCTAACCTCAGTTCCACCCCTTTGAGCCCAACCTCGACTACCCCCCCACAAGACAAAGATGCTCCCTGTAGCCTTAAACGACACACGAGGAGGTGGGTGAACAGCACAACGGCCGGCCGCCTTTGTCTCCCCGGTAGCGATGCTTGCACACCGCACCAGGTACTCATTTGAGGCTGAGTCGGCCTAGAGGAGGCCCAGGATCTAGTTCAAATACTCGGCACTGGTGTTGGCGGCCGTGAGTGGAAATCGAACTCGGATGGCCGGATCAGTAGCGCAGCGCTGCTAGCCACTGCACCACCGCTCCCTCCACGCAACTCCTCCCCATAGCGTTCGAAAAACAAACACCTCTAAGATATGTTCACGGGTTGTGCCGCTTAATGTTCGCGCGTGAAGTCTGATGTTTCGCTCCACATGCTGGCGGCCTATCAATCCATAACAGCTCTGGGCTTAAATTTCGATTTAAAGCTTTCGTGACTGCAAGGATTCATCTTCTTTGGTTCTTTCGGTAAAGTCACGTAGAATGAGAATTAAAAAACATTGGCTGGCAACTCATTCTCTGGGCTTATACACTTTGGCGGAAGGATGACCTTCTGCCAGCAAGCCTCAGGAGACCCTTCAACGTGGCCTCAAAGTGCACCTCGCCTGACACTGCATCTCCTGTCATCTATCTGCATCTCTATATCTTGTCCACATCTTCATTCTCATCTCACCACGCACAACTAAATATAATGTCAACACTTCATCTCATCACATCTCCATATCTTGTCCACAGGGTGTTCCAGATGGCTTGTGACCCCGATTGTATTCTCTAAAACGTAATATTTTTGTATACCAACGGACGTGAAAAACAGAAATTAATAAACAAAAGAAAAAATGTTTGGTCAATTAATTGGAGGTCGCAATACATGTGAACCACCCTGTACATCTCCATTCTCATCTCTATCGCACCCACATCCGTTCTCTAAACCCACTACCCATACTATAATATCACCTCGCCTCACCTCTATGTTGTATATATAAGCCTTTTTCCATTTTTTATTAAGAATGAGTTGCCAATTTTTTTCTCGTGGTGTCGCTGGAGGGGGTGAGGTGAACAACCCCTCCGCTCACAGCAGCCGCCATTCTCACACACAACAGGCCGCCGGAGATAGGCCATACAAAGTAATAAACCCAAAATAAAGAGGAAAAGGGGGGGAAATTACTCATGAGACTCGAGGGGAACTCTACAGGACTTTAAAGACCCCCTTTTTGAGAGCACAGACAACCAAGCGCCACTCACAGGCGAATTCCAAAATAATATTCCCTTTCGTTACTATTAATGCAACGGTTAAAGTTCAGAACTTAGCAACAAATCAGTCGACATCATAGACTGTCCACACACTCACTACGATTAAAACAAACTATACCAGACTATAATCTCCCTAGTGGGTTATCACTTCTCATACATGTCATATTAATACTAATGTTATTCACCTTAAATTGTATTACATTTTGCTGTTTACGTGACCTTACAAAGACCAAGGAATATGAATTCCAACCGTCAAGAAACTTACCTCTAAAACTCAGGACATCAAAAAAAAATGACTCGAGTATAACAGCACGGATCCCTGGATACAGACGGGGGGACGAAATTAATAAACCCTAAGAAATGCGTGGTGATGACAATGTTAAATCACAAATCTTAGGAAACATAAACCAAATAATATTTATGCAGTATTAAACCGAGGGCTATCGAGAAGGGATGAGGCGAAATAGGTCAAACTTACACAACCAAGATAAACTGTGTTCCATAGGAAAAGAGCCGCCCAACCGTCTTTGTCTTCCCGCAGCACGGGATAGCAAGGAATTTAACACCCACAGCAAGGGAAATGACTCAATGCCAGAGAGCTTTTATTGCGGGGGGGGGGGGGCATCTGTGTCCCACGGATGAACAGACGGCTTCATAAATGACACACACACGGACACGCGTATAGCCCCCCACACAACACAGAGCGAGATCAAAGTAAGTTCCGGTCTTTTGTGAGAGGGCGAAAGGAGTAAGGAATTTTTGGCATAAAAAGAGACAACAACCAGCATTGAACCAGCTACAAGCGGCAGAAGACGGCGGCCATCAGCTCCCGAAGATGACCAGCCAGCCACCGACGCAAGAAGAAGACTCCGCAACTCATCCAGGATGGCGAGGCTCGCCGAGTAGCGACATGCAACGCCGCGCGAATTCAGCGCCATCGGGAGCAGTCTCGCTCGAAAATCATTCCGCTCTGGGCATCGACTCACAAGAGCCACTGCAGTTCGAGCTAAGCTGACGAGAATTGCCAGCATCATCCGTCAGAGGGCGGCGGAAAGCGCCAAACGTCGACCAAGCCTGCCATCGGCGAACGAAAGCATCGTTCGTCGCCGGAGAGCCGGAGAAGGAGAGAGCGCGTCGCAGCGCCACCAGCGCCACCAAGCAAAGGTGTCAGCTGCCAGCGGACGAGCTGCGGGCGCTACCTGACGACGGGATCATCACGAACAGACGGCGAGCGTCGTGCCGACTCTCTTCCAGCCAGCTGTGGACACAAACTGTGGGCCGGTCCCCCCGAGCAAGAGAGAGAGAACGAAGCCGTTTGTACGACCCCCCCCCCCCCCCACACTCACACCCTCACGACGCATCGCCCGGCGTCAGCTTTACGCAAAGAATTGAACAAGTGGCTAAAGAGAGAAACACAACACGCATACCCGGGGCAAATAAGATTGTTCCAAAAAGTTATCTTTGCGTTTCAAGAAGGGTTGCCATCACAAGGTGGTGCGTTAAATATCAGCTGATCGTGAAGAACATTGCTGCCCATTGGGTTACGGGGACACGGTCGTTTAGAAGTATTTTAGTAGTTACGTTCTTTCTGATTTGCATAAATATCAACGAATTCATCGATGAAAACTAAATGTTTAAAAAACCTAAGTTACGAATCCACACACTCACAGGGAGACTGTTGTGTTGAAATCTTTCTTTTGATCACAGAATCTACCCGTGAATTTATTGAAACCTCAGCCTATTAATGAGTATTTGCTGAAGCAGGCATACTGCCGCACACCATGGTTTTAACATTTCGTTAAATTACGTAACCTTGCCCGTGGATTCATTGCCGTGTAAGTTTTGCCTTCGGGACATGTTTCTTTATTGCCTCCGTGTGAATGGCGTTGCATTAATTTTTAAGGACTTTTTATTCCTATTTGCCGCATGTGCTTGTGTTACTCGGATGAAGTAATCGTTTGTCCTGTTACCCAATTAACAAACGTGACCATTGAGGGTTAAATGTATGGATCAATGAGGGGAACATCTCCTGGAGTATTGTGTTGACAATTCCAAGCATAAGAATTCGCATATTAGAGTGTTAAGTGTTTTGTTTAGAAATTAACATTGCGTAACACGGAAGTGTCTGAGTATTTCTTTCCTAAGTTCATGCGTAATGATCTTAATTATAAGGACTGTATCCTGCGGTGAGATTTGAATTTGGAGAACTGACAAACACACTAAGACAATCAGTAAATGTTAAATCGAGAATAATTGTATTATACCGATTGATAATACAACCCTAGACAACGAAGCAAAGTTTAATCTAGCTTACTTACAGCACACCTGCATAAGCTCATACAATTAATGCTATGATCCCGATTGATAATACTACCTTCGTCATCGAGGTGGGGCCTAATTATCATAACTGCGCACATTAGCATAATCGCACACATTCGCATACATTAATACGATTATCTCTCTAATCAGCATGAGTTATACACATACTTACATCAATTACCATAATTTCGAATAATTACGCATTTTTCCAAATTTCATTTGATTTTCATTATTTTCATTAAAATTTCAATACCCGGCATATACAATACTATGCATTGCCTACATCTCGCTCTCTCTCTGATCGGTACATCACCAGCTCTCGTTATCATCACCCACCCCCAGCACCACCAACTACCACCACTACACCACCAGCATCAATTCCCTAGCCTACTCCATGTAAGAAGCAGCGCATTTTCTGTATCTCCGCATGCACACACGACTCGGTTTATGTCATCATCCTATCTATTGGCTTCTACGCAGTGCCGGATTCTCCTAGTAGCAAAAGTAGCTACATAATGCTACGGGCCCCGCACTTTCAAGGGCCCCGCGCTAAATGCTTTCAAGATACAAATTCCGGTTCAGTGATTCTGCACTCGCTCTATTACTATAGTACTATACTGCCTTCAACTTTAATGAACGACTGGGTGTTTAAGGTTAGCGATTTGTCGTATTATCTGGCTGTATAGCAAAAATGAAAAAAATACAATTACTTCACTATGCAAGTTACAAATGTATGTGTTTTAATATTTACGTGTTTTTTTGTAGGGCCCCTTTATAGTATACACTACAGGCCCCGCACGAGCTTAATCCGGCACTGCCTCCACGCCACAGCAGCAGCAGAATTTGATCAAGCAAAGCAAACAAGGCACCGGTTTCCACCATCTGGGTCTCATCAGCGAGAGGCGGGCTTTGTTTTTAAAAAAATAAAAATTGCCTCCGCAATTACGAGTTACTGCCACGACACCTCTGTATAATCTCCGGGGCGGGGGGGGCGTTGGACGCCAACGAGTTTATGTAACTCGCCCACTCAGCTCTGCAGGCATTTGATGTCGGTGGGAGGAGCAGACCCTCCCGTAGTCAGGCGTTGAGTTTCTCAATAAAAGTCCCTTCCCATTGCTCCGGGCAGGAGATTCGACCGAGCTTATAAAACGACCTTGCAAGGGGATCTCGTCGAGAGAGACACGGAGCGAACGACGAAGCAGAGCCGACGTTACCCACTTGTCCCCGATCTACCAACCACTTGGAGGTAAGAAGGACATTCCACTCGACGTGTCACTCTTAGTATCGAGCGAATGCTTCTTGGTTAAAGGTCAAGTTGTTGTTGTTGAACCACATCACCTCGGCACCCCAGTGTCCTGCTAACAAAATCTCCATCTCTCGGTCACCATCACGGTCGCCGGTTTGGCTTTGTACAACAGCGTGACGTCTCTTGACGTTCGCTTGATGTACTCGCACAACTTTTGGCAAAGGCGCAGCCCCAGCAACTGCCCGCTTTTGATGATCACGAGTATGATGAAACGTGGAGCGGATATGATGACGATGCAGGTGATGTAATCGCTGGGAGAGTTACAGCCGCAACCCGTGGCTTGCCAGCCAACATTGGCTCAATTAAAAAAACCGCGAACAACAATGCCCATTATATTTCTGTACTGTTTTTATTTGACACGGGCAACTTTTT
Source organism: Petromyzon marinus (assembly GCF_048934315.1). Classification (NCBI taxonomy): domain Eukaryota; kingdom Metazoa; phylum Chordata; class Hyperoartia; order Petromyzontiformes; family Petromyzontidae; genus Petromyzon; species Petromyzon marinus. Next base: position 6,030,305 of record NC_133716.1, on the reverse strand, counting down.
CTATTTCTCCTGTGTCACTTTTCATTGAGCAGAATTCCTCGCGTTCGACACCCCCTAAATCCGTCGTGGTTTTCCTGCTTGCTCTGCTCGCATGCTTCGCTCGTTTTGCTGTCCCTCTCTCTCTCCTAGCCTATCCACTGCTAGCCTGTTCTCTCACTCTCCTAGCCTCTCCACTGCTAGCCTGTTCTCTCACTCTCCTAGCCTCTCCACTGCTAGCCTGTTCTCTCACTCTCCTAGCCTCTCCACTGCTAGCCTGTTATCTCTCTCTCTCCTAGCCTCTCCACTGCTAGCCTGTTCTCTCACTCTCCTAGCCTCTCCACTGCTAGCCTGTTCTCTCACGCTCCTAGCCTCTCCACTGCTAGCCTGTTCTCTCGCTCTCCTAGCCTCTCCACTGCTAGCCTGTCCTCTCTCTCACTCTCCTAGCCTCTCCACTGCTAGCCTGTTCTCTCTCCTAGCCTCTCCACTGCTAGCCTGTTCTCTCTCTCTTCTAGCCTCTCTACTGTTAGCCTGTTCTCTCTCTCTCTTCTAGCCTCTCCACTGCTAGCCTGTTCTCACTCTCCTAGCCTCTCCACTGCTAACCTGTTCTCTCTCACTCTCCTAGCCTCTCCACTGCTAGCCTGTTCTCTCTCTCACTCTCCTAGCGTCTCCACTGCTAGCCTGTTCTCTCTCTCACTCTCCTAGCCTCTCCACTGCTAGCCTGTTCTCTCACTCTCATAGCCTCTCCACTGCTAGCCTGTCCTCTCTCCCGCTCTCCTAGCCTCTCCACTGCTAGCCTGTTCTCTCTCTCTCCTAGCCTCTTCACTGCTAGCCTGTTCTCTCTCTCGCTCTCCTAGCCTCTCCACTGCAAGCCTGTTCTATCTCTCACTCTCCTAGTCTCTCCACTGCTAGCCTGTTCTCTCACTCTCCTAGCCTTTCCACTGCTAGCCTGTTATCTCTCGCTCTCCTAGCCTCTCCACTGCTAGCCTGGTTATCTCTCTCGCTCTCTTAGCCTCTCCACTGCTAGCCTGGTTCCCTCTCTCGCTCTCCTAGCCTCTCCACTGCTAGCCTGTTCTCTCTCTCACTCTTCTAGTCTCTCTACTGCTAGCCTGTTCTCTCTCTCACTCTCCTAGCCTCTCCACTGCTAGCCTGTTCTCTCTCTTTATCTCACTCTCCTAGCCTCTCCACTGCTAGCCTGTTCTCTCTCTCACTCTCCTAGCCTCTCCACTGCTAGCCTGTCCTCTCTCTCACTCTCCTAGCCTCTCCACTGCTAGCCTGTTCTCTCTCTCACTCTCCTAGCCTCTCCACTGCTAGCCTGTTCTCTCTCTTTATCTCACTCTCCTAGCCTCTCCACTGCTAGCCTGTTTCTCTCTCTCGCTCTCCTAGTCTCTCCACTGCTAGCCTGTTCTCTCTCTCACTCTCCTAGCCTCTCCACTGCTAGCCTGTTCTCTCTCTCGCTCTCCTAGCCTCTCCACTGCTAGCCTGTTCTCTCTCTCACTCTCCTAGTCTCTCTACTGCTAGCCTGGTTCTCTCTCTCGCTCTCCTAGTCTCTCCGCTGCTAGCCTGTTCTCTCTCTCGCTCTCCTAGCCTCTCCACTGCTAGCCTGTTCTCTCTCTCGCTCTCCCAGCCTCTCCACTGCTAGCCTGGTTCTCTCTCTATTTTTTTTGCCAGACATCAAGTTTGTATTAACCACACACATACATGTAGCGAAACAAGCCAAACACGTTATTAATCATGCCCATGTTGTCTTTGAAATTGATTGGCCTACACATCAACCACCAGTGTTAGAGACCAGAGAACAACAGCAGAAGGCGGGCAGTAATGCAAGTGTAGTGGAGTACGAAGGTGCGTGGTACAAACAGCGTGATTACATGATAACACAGACAGTACGGGTTATCTTGGGTCAGCCTGTAGCGAAGGCGAATACAGTGCAGGTTATGTTGGTTTCAATTAAGCTGGAGGAGCCGTGGACGGCTGTGATTGGCTGGTGTTGTTGCCTGGGCTAGAGCGGCGCCTAAAGGTCTGGAGGAGGAACAGGTGTACGGGCACGCGGAGCGCCCTTGGGACGCTGACTAATTAATTGGGGGAGTAATGAGAGCGGGGATAAGAGCTGGGGTTGGAGTCAGCAGCGGGGAGTTGGAGTCTGGAGAGCTTGGAGAGGGTGGTTGTTGAAGTTGGAGAGCTCGGAGTGAACAGCGGGGAAATTGAAGAGTGGAGAGCTTGGAGACAGAGCGATAGCGGAGCTGAAGAAGAGAATAGCCAGCAGTGGAGAGAGCGTAGCGATAGCGGAGCTGAAGACGAGAATAGCCCGCAGTGGAGAGAGCGTAGTGACGGTGATAGCGGTGAACAGAGACGAAGCAGTTAGCAGTGGAGAGAGCATAGCGACGGTGGATAGCGGAGAGCGGAGATGAAGAAGTTAGCGGCGGAGTAAGCGAAGTAATCGTGTGGAGTGGAGAGACAAAGGTGGCGAGCGAGTCGAGTGAAGCACGGCGAGCGAGCCGTGGCGACTAGGATACTGTGGAATGGGGAGGACTCTGGCTTAGCAATCATTGGAAGGATTTGATAAACCATTTCGGGTCTTAATTGATTGTTCACACTTACGGTGGCTTTCAGACAGCATACACTAATTTTTCGTCTCCTCCCTCCTTTTTTCCGAACATAGATGGACTCGTCCTTCTGAACAAACTGCCAAATCGCTATCCGTGGTGCTAACGTTTATAAATAAATAAATACAAACCGCCACTTCCTTCAAATGTTTCTTGCAGTTGTTTTTCACACCTGATGATGACTGTTTGTGTTACAGTCGAAACGTCGTGAGAATTTAATTGTTTAATATATATTTTATTATTTTATTGTTTCCCTTCAACGTGACTTACCGAAAGAACCAAGAATATGAATAAGATAAAGGTCCCCCGTGTAGCCTGTAACAGACTTGGGGCAAGTGCTGTTAGCGAGTAGCAGCACCACCTAATGAATGATGGCCGGCACGGGGGGGGGGGATGTGGGTGGCCAGCAAACCACGCCCGACCGCCTTTGTCTCCCCGAGTGGCGATGTTTACTACACACCACGTGGAGGTTCTAATTTTGAGGCTGAGTCGACCTAGGGGAGGTGGCCCCAGGACCGGTTCGGACAATCGTCACCGGGGGTTTGGTGGCCCCTGAGCGGGAGGGAATCGAACTCGGATCGCCGGGATCGTAGCGCAGCAGCACGATTAGCACTGTCAAGCGGGATCTGGATCTGTGCTTCCCCTAAGTCGACTCAGCCGTAATCACAACACCGGGAGACGAATGTCATTGGTGCGCCGTGGGGGGGGGGGGGGGGTAGAGGCCACGCGCCACCCACGTGCGCCATGTCGACCTTAATAGGTGCTCGCTAACAGCACTTGCTCCTGCACTCTGTTGTAACAACAATATTTATCATCGGGGGATCTGTGGACTTTGCATGGTGCAGCAAAAGCGTGCATTGTATAAATCAAATTGCCGTCAAGTTGAACGCGCGTGCGTGCAACCACTCGCGCCGGTACAGTGCGCATCTACCGCTCTGTATCCTCTATCCCTCCTCTCTCCTACCTCCTTCTCCTTCCTCTCTTTTTTTTTGTTAATATATTTAATGGTATTGTCATCAAAACGTTTACTCTCCTGATGGCCATTTGTGTATAGATATACACTTCGCTTGCACATATTTACCACTTGATTGAACTGTGAACTTATTAAGACAATGGTCCCAAGTAATTTGTTGGTGAATGTTCTGGAGGGAACCCGTGAGGTGGTCGCCCGTTCCAAGTCGTGAAACCTTCCCCGCGTTTTCCACGCCGACGCCCCCTCCCTGCGCCTGAGCTGGGACGAGGGTGGTGGCGGTGAGGGGCCAGTGGGTGGTCTTGGTGGTGCCGGCCCTGCACCCTCCCTCCCTCCCTCGCTCTCTTTTTTTTACGATCAGAGGAAACAAGAAGATGCTCGGTGTAGTCGGCACTTTGCTCCGTTCATCATTTTGTTTTTCTTTCATGCTTTGCTTTATGTAACCCCCCCCCCCCCTTTTAAATGAAAGACCCAACAAAATATTTGTTTTCTTTTTTTCTGCTCTCCTTACCCCTTCCCTCTCTCTCTACCCCCCTCTCTGCCCCTCCTCTCTCTCTACCCCCTCTCTGCACCCCCCCCCCCTCTCTCTCTGCCCCCTCTCTTCCTACTCCATTTCGCTCTCTCTCTCTCGCTCACTCTCTCGCTCTCTATTTTTTTATAACTACGACAAGTGCTGTATCTGCACGCAGCCCTTCCCACAGTCAAACGGCCTCCGGCGGGTAGCTTAGATCTGCATGCAGAGCTCTCCGTCATCTGCCACCGAGCACACGGCCTCCTCCAGCGCCCACTGCTCCTTGAAGGCCGGCACGGCGTGGGTCAGCCGCGCATGGCGGAACTCCAGCCACACCCTGGATCCGACCAGAGCGCGGAAGATGCCCAGGCTGCTGGCCGGATGTTGCCCCTCCAGGGCCACCTTCCTCGCCCTGTATATGGCGACCTTGGCGTAGCCAACGAGCACGTTGACCAGCCCCTGAAGATGTTGGGGTCCGTTGCCCTTCAGGTATCCAAAGATGAGGACCGTCGGGGATAAGTGGAGGCTGAACCTTAGGAGGATGTTTCTCAGGACCTTGAACAGCGAGTCCAGGCTCTTGCACTCCACGTATTGGTGAGCCACCGTCTCCACTTTACCGCAGAACCGGCACTCTGGGGACGTGTCGGTGAAGCGTGCCAGGGAGGCATTGGTGGTGACGGTGCCGTGGGCGATGCTCCAGCTGAGGTCGCCGATGCGGTTGTACGTCGGGCTGGAGTAGAGTTGCCTCCAGCGAGACCTCTCCGGAGAAATGCAGGGCAGGGCTTTCCTCCAGCCATGGTCCTTGTGGCTCCTCGGGGTGTCCGGTTGGTGAAACCGGACCATGTTGGAGTAGAGCACGTTCCTCTTTACATTTGCTAAGGCCACCTCCGGCAGGTCTTCCAGCTGGCACAGGTTGTGATCCGCCTTCGTTTGTCGGCATTGGCGATGCAGTGGCACGACTGAGAGCTCCGGTGGAGGGGGACCGAGAGGGGCCTCGTCCTCCCCAACGCCGATGGGGGGCGTTCTCCCCGCTGCCGCTGAGAAGGCCCCCTTGGCTTCGGCCAGGATCCAGGCAGCCACCCGGAGCGACTGCAGCCCCCCTGTCTTAGGGGCCATGTCTGCTGATCCGAGCCACCGGCCCCGTGTTTCAGGCTCCACCAGGTCTCCCATCCTGGTGAGCCGCGCATTGGCGAGGCGCCTCTCCATGCCTGGGGTGGTGGTGGTGGATGGCAGCTTTGTCTGTGGGTTCCTGAGGATCGGTTCGAAGACCAGATCCTCGGCCGATCGTGGCTGGTTCAGCCTCCTGACGGCGAGGGAGCTCCACGTCTGCAGGACGCTCCTGTAGAAGGGTGGCAGCTGTCCCAGTGGGAGGCCCTGCAGGTCCATGTAGAATAGTTGTTTGGAGCACTGCAGACCCCCCAGCTGTTTCAGGAGGAAGGAGGCCGTGACGCTCCAGGCCGGTGCAGGGGCGGCGTGCAGGAACTTTTGCGCGGCCTGCGGTCGGAAGGTGGCCAGCTGACTCCGCACACACACCAGCCCGTGACCGCCCTCATCCAGTGGCAGGGCCAGGACCCCAGCTGCGACCCGGTGTCCTCCACCCGAGCAGAAGAAGTCGAGGACTCGCTTCTGAAGTGCGTTGACGAGGCTTATGGGGGGGTGCAGGGAGAAAAGCCGGTGCCACAGCATGGACGGCACCAGCTGGTTCACCACCAAGGTCTTTGTCCTGAATGTGAGGAACTTGCACAGGCGACTCCATGTGCCCAGCCGCTCCTTCACCTTCTCCTCCAGCTCGACCCAGTTCCTCTGCGGTGGTTCCTCCTCTGGTCCGAGGAACACCCCCAGGTGGTGCAGCGATGTTGTGCTCCAATTGATGGCTTTTGCCTTCTCGGGACACTCGATCATGTCCCATGCTCCAACCAGCAGGCCACTGCACTGTTGCCAGTTCATTTTTGATGATGAGGCTTTCGAAAAGACCTCCTGGCACTCATGCAGCAGGGCGACATCATCCAGGGAGCGCAGGATGAGGAGGACGTCGTCAGCGTATGCCGTCAGGACCAACTTGATGCTTGGTTCCCTGAGCACCAGGCTGCTGAGTCTCCGCCTTATGAGACTCAGAAAAGGCTCTAATGCCAGGGCATAAATTTGGCCTGACAATGGGCATCCCTGTCTCACTCCTCGCTCGAATTTGACCGGGGCAGTGAGGGCGCCCGTTGATCTTGATCATGCACTCTGCCTTGGTGTAGAATAGGTGGATCGTTCAGACAAAGGCATCCCCAAAACCAAAGGTCTTGAGGGTTCCCAGCAGGTATTTGTGGTCCACTCTGCCAAAAGCCTTTTCCTGGTCAAGGGCCAGAAACGCAATTGGGATGCCCAACCTCTGGGACACTGCGATGAGGTCCCTGACCAGGAAGATGCCGTCATGGATGGTTCGTCCGGGGATGGTGTAGGACTGGTCCCTGTTTACGACTTGTGCAATCACCCCTTTCAGTCGCAGGGAAAGAGCCTTCGGCAATATTTTGTAGTCTGTGTTCAGGAGGGACACAGGACGCCAGTTTTGAAGGTGCCTCAGGTCTCCGTTCTTGGGAAGCAGAGTGAGCACCGCCCTCCTCCAAGACTGAGGCATCACCCCGGTGACTGAGGCTTCCTCCAGCACCTCTCTGTAGTCCTCCCGCAGGGATGGACAAAAAGTGGCATAAACTCCCCTGTTAGCCCGTCTAACCCTGGGGATTTATTTGGGGCCAGTCCTCTTACAGCTGCGTCAAGGTCAGTCCTGGTTAGCTTTTCCTCTAGCAGCTCTTTCCCGTCTTCCCCCAGGGTGGGTAGACCACTCCATGCCTCCGCCTGGGCCGCTTCCGATGTTTCTTCAGGGGGGAACAGGCTGCTGTAGAAGTCTCTGATGATGGTCGACTTCTGCTGGAGTTCGTGCGCCAGAACACCGTCACTATCAAAGAGGCACTCCATGGATTTGCGTCTCCCGTTCTGCCTCCCAAGGGAGTAGAAAAGCGGGGATCACGTGTCTAGGTCGGTGATGAGCTGCACCCGGGATCGCACAAACGCTCCCCTTGTCTGCTCCTCCTGTAGCCCTTTGAGACGCTCCCTATTCTCCTTGTATTCTCGGAGAAGAGCAGGGTCACTGTCCTCGGCGAGGCGACCCTCCAAATCGAGGGCTCGGGCTTCCATGTCGGTGATGTCCGCCTTCTTCAGTCTGGTGCTCCCCCAGGTGTATTGTTGGCACAACAGCCTGGTGTGCACTTTCCCCATATCCGACCACTGGGCCAGAGAGTCGAACTGCGTTTTGGTTTTTCGCCACTCTTCCCAGAAGTCCTCGAACATTTCTAAGAAGGCGCCATCCTCAAGCAGCGAGTTGTTAAAGTGCCAGTGGGACGCGCCCTCACGGACCCTCTCCAGCCTGATACGGAGCACGATGAGGTTCTGGTCCATGAAGGGTGCCGCCCTGATGCCAGACGTTATGGCGCACGTCACAAAGCTCTTAGAGATGTCAAATCTGTCGAGCCTGGACTGCGTCACCGAGCCATCGCGCCTCGTCCTCGTGTACGTGAACTGGCGTTGGCCCGGGTGATGTATGCACCACACATCCACCAAGGCGGCGTCCTCCAGGAGTCCCTGCATTTCCCTCTTCGGCTGCACTCCCCCCCGGCTGCCCCCCCGAACGATCCAGGGCGCCGAGTTTGCAGTTGTGGTCGCCACCAACAATCACGCACTCGTCGTCTGGGATCCCGGCCAGGTGCCTCCTCAGGAGGTGCAGAAATGGGATCTTCTCCTTGTTGGTCACCGGCGCGTACACGTTCAGTAGGTGGGTGGTGACATTGCCCACCCTGACCGTTATCGCGAGCAGCCTTCCCTTCACCACTTCGGTGTGGGTGATAAGCTCGGGATGAAACCCTTTAGCAAACAGGGTCGTGACTCCACAGGAGGTGTTGTCAAGGTGGCTATAGAAGGAGTCCCCTCCCCACTCCTTCCTCCAGTCATCCTCGTCTTCGACCGTGAGATGCGTCTCCTGAATGAAGAAGACAGAGGCAGCATGTTTCCTCGCAAGAGACATTGCGGAAAACCTCCGCACTGCATCCCTGCCCCCGTTCACGTTCAGGGAGCCGATGTACATAGGCATTGCTTGTTCCTTTCCTCCATGGCATCCCATCTTGTAATTTGTTTGTGGAAATATCTCAGCTTTGCCCTCTCCTTGCACCGGGACTCGAGTCCCTGCTTGGCGAGGAGTCTCTCTGCTTGAGTCACAGAGGCCTTTATTGCCTTGCTGTCCTTCCATCGAGCCAAGGCAATGTCCGCTCTGTCCTTCCTCACGTTGGTCTCGTCGAGGAAGTGCCAGAGATCTTCCGGGGAGACCAGGGGAGTCTGAGGGTCAAAGAGTGTAGACCCCTGGCTGCTCTCACTCCCCACGCTGAAGCAGTCGTCCCGATCTGAATCGATTTCCTCGGCGTCCGGCTCCGCTGGAAGAGCTGCAGCGGCTGGGCTGGCGCATGGCCCAGCGGCGTCCTCTCCCCCATTGTCAGGGATGGCCTGGGATGGCTCCTGCTCAGGCTCTTCGGGTGGGTGGCCCGGTGTCTCTTCCGCTGGTTTTGGGTCAGCAGTGGGACGGGGACCTTCCTCCTCATTCCCATCCATTTCGTCCTTGCCCTTAGTGAGTGTCTCTCCGCCAACTTCTTCCTCTTGGTCAAGGGCTTCATGTATAGCTGGTGGGGAATGAGTCTCTATGACCACAGTAGACGGGTCGATTTGCGTGGCGATGTCGCCTTCATCGTCCACGGTCTCCTGCTGTGGAAACCCTTCCCCAGACGCACGCTGCTTCTTCCTCTTGGCGGGTTTCTTCCTCGCCGCCCACGCGTCACTCAGTGTGGCGTCCGGGAAGGCGATAACCGCGTCTTCGGCGTCTGGCAGCTGTTCTGCTTCCTCCCCTGGTGTGGGGGGTTTCACCGCTTCTTCCTGTTCGAGGTCTGGGAGGGGTTCCTCCTCTGAATTTGACCCTTGAGATCCGGGTCCTTCTGTATTTTTCCTCTTGCGATTTTTCGTTTGAGGCGGCGAAGTTGGGGCCACGACTTCAGGTGTAGGAGGCTGCGTGGCTGGCGGGTCCGGTGTGGGCTGTTGGGGGCCTTGTTGCAATGGGGGCTCTTGCTGCTTTGCCCCCTTTGCTCTGCCTACCTCCCCGCTCTTTTCTCCGACCCTCGCCATCGTTGGTTTAGGGCAATCCCTTCGGAAGTGCCCCTCTTCTTTGCAGAGATTGCATCTGATGCAATCCTTGGCATACAACAGTCTATGGGCAATGCCTGCATAGACATTGACAAAAGAGCCCTCTTCCTGCTGTCCGGGAGTCAGCAGGACGTGCACCTGCCTCTTGAAAGATAAAATGTGAATCAGAGCAGGGTTTCTGCACCCCAGTGACAGGGCACGTACTGGCGACACGATGGTACCCAGCTTGGACACGTGCTCCAACACGGCCTTGTCGGGGATGTAGGGCTGCACGTTCGAAACGACTATTTGCACCGCCACCCAAGTGACGGGTTCCAGCTGGACGTGGAGTACCCCCCACGGTCATCCCCTTCTCGACGGCCGCATCGGCCACCTTTTTCGTCGTCGGGAAGAAGACGGCTTTCCCGCTGATCTTCGAGGCGTTGGTGATGGTGGCTGGTGGGACGATGGTGGCCGGGGCCTCGACGTACGCCTCGATCGTGACGGAGCTCGAGGCGTAGCAGCGGATGCCGTTCTCGCGCAGCGGCAGTGGTCGCTGCGCGCTTGGGGGGGTTGGCCTTGGAGCAGAGGCCCCAGTGGGGGGCCTCGTGACTCCAGGCAGATTGGCAGCTGCTACCTGTAATTAGGTGGCCATTTTGTTCCTCCTACCTTCAAATTCTGCCTGACTGTGATGTTGCGTTTCTATACAGAGCTCCCCTTGAGAGAATGTAAAATGAGGATGAATAAAGAATCCTTGTTTAAGAAAATAATGAAAGAAAAAACGAAAAGAAATAGATGTATTTATTTATTCATAAACTATTTTTATTGAATAAATTAACGTATTGATAAAATATGTAGATGAAGCAGCAAATGCATAAATAAATAGTGAGATCTAAGTATAAATTTACGTGTTAAATAAATGTTCTCTCTCACTCTCCTAGTCTCTCCACTGCTAGCCTGTTCTCTCTCTCTCACTCTCCTAGCCTCTCCACTGCGAGCCTGTTCTCTCTCTCTCACTCTCCTAGTCTCTCCACTGCTAGCCTGTTCTCTCTCTCACTCTCCTAGTCTCTCAACTGCTAGCCTGTTCTCTCTCTCACTCTCCTAGTCTCTTCACTGCTAGCCTGGTTCTCTCTCTCTCACTCTCCTAGTCTCTCTACTGCTAGCCTGTTATCTCTCACTCTCCTAGCCTCTCTACTGCTAGCCTGGTTCTCTCTCTCTCTCACTCTCCTAGTCTCTCCACTGCTAGCCTGGTTCTCTCTCTCACTCTCCTAGTCTCTCTACTGCTAGCCTGTTCTCTCACTCTCCTAGCCTCTCCACTGCTAGCCTGTTCTCTCTCTCACTCTCCTAGTCTCTCCACTGCTAGCCTGGTTCTCTCTCTCACTCTCCTAGTCTCTCTACTGCTAGCCTGTTCTCTCTCACTCTCCTAGCCTCTCCACTGCTAGCCTGTTCTCTCTCACTCTCCTAGCCTCTCTACTGCTAGCCTGTTCTCTCTCTCACTCTCCTAGCCTCTCTACCGCTAGCCTGTTCTCTTTTTTTACGATCAGTGGAAACAAGAAGATGCTCGGTGTAGTCTGCACTTTGCTCCGTTCATTATTTCGTCTTTTTTTTGTTTTTTTATGCTTTGCTTTATGTAACACCCCCCCCCCCCCTTTTAAATCAAAGACTCAACAAAATATTTTTTTTCTGCTCTCCTTACCCCTTCCCTCTCTCTCTACCGCCCTCTCTGCCCCTACTCTCTCTCTCTCCCTCCTCTCTCTCTACCCCCCTCTGTGCCCCCCTCTCTCTCTGTCCCCTCTCTTCCTACTCCATTTCGCTCTCTCTCGCTCACTCTCTCGCTCTCTTTTTTATAACTACGACAAGTGCTGCATCAGCACGCAGCCCTTCCCACTCTCACTCTCCTAGTCTCTCTACTGCTAGCCTGCCTGCCATGCTCCGCTCGCTCCACTGCTGGCCTACACACTGATAGCTTCCCACTGCACACTCTGCTAGCTTCTCTACTGTTAGTCTTATCTACTGTTAGTCTTCTCTACTGCTAGCTTCTCTACCGCTAGTCTTCTCTACCGCTAGTCTTCTCTACCGCTAGTCTTCTCTACCGTTAGTCTTCTCTACCGCTAGTCTTCTCTACCGCTAGTCTTCTTTACCGCTAGTCTTCTCTACCGCTAGTCTTCTCTACTGCTAGTCTTCTCTACCGTTAGTCTTCTCTACCACTAGTCTTCTCTACTGCTAGTCTTCTCTACCGTTAGTCTTCTCTACCGCTAGTCTTCTCTACCGTTAGTCTTCTCTACCGTTAGTCTTCTCTACCGCTAGTCTTCTCTACCGCTAGTCTTCTCTACTGCTAGCTTCTCTACTGTTAGTCTTCTCTACCGCTAGTCTTCTCTACCGCTAGTCTTCTCTACCGTTAGTCTTCTCTACTGCTAGTGTTCTCTACCGCTAGTCTTCTCTACCGTTAGTCTTCTCTACCGCTAGTCTTCTCTACCGCTAGTCTTCTCTACCACTAGTCTTCCCTACCGCTAGTCTTCTCTACCGCTAGTCTTCTCTACTGCTAGCTTCTCTACCGCTAGTCTTCTCTACCGTTAGTCTTCTCTACCGCTAGTCTTCTCTACCGCTAGTCTTCTCTACCGCTAGTCTTCTCTACCGCTAGTCTTCTCTACTGCTAGTCTTCTCTACTGCTAGTCTTCTCTACCGCTAGTCTTCTCTACCGCTAGTCTTCTCTACCGCTAGTCTTCTCTACCGCTAGTCTTCTCTACCGCTAGTCTTCTCTACTGCTAGTCTTCTCTACTGCTAGCTTCTCTACCGCTAGTCTTCTCTACTGTTAGTCTTCTCTACTGCTAGTCTTCTCTACTGCCAGCTTCTCTACCGTTAGTCTTCTCTACCGCTAGTCTTCTCTACCGCTAGTCTTCTCTACCGCTAGTCTTCTCTACCGCTAGTCTTCTCTACTGTTAGTCTTCTCTATCGTTAGTCTTCTCTACTGCTAGCTTCTCTACCGTTAGTCTTCTCTACCGCTAGTCTTCTCTACTGTTAGTCTTCTCTACCGCTAGTCTTCTCTACCGCTAGCTTCTCTACCGCTACTCTTCTCTACTGCTAGTCTTCTCTACCGCTAGTCTTCTCTACCGCTAGTCTTCTCTACCGCTAGTCTTCTCTACCGCTAGTCTTCTCTACCGCTAGTCCTCTCTACCGCTAGTCTTCTCTACTGCTAGTCTTCTCTACTGTTAGTCTTCTCTACTGTTAGTCTTCTCTACCGCTAGTCTTCTTTACCGCTAGTCTTCTCTACCGCTAGTCTTCTCTACCGCTAGTCTTCTCTACCGCTAGTCTTCTCTACCGTTAGTCTTCTCTACTGTTAGTCTTCTCTACTGTTAGTCTTCTCTACCGCTAGTCTTCTCTACCGCTAGTCTTCTCTACCGCTAGTCTTCTCTACCGCTAGTCTTCTCTACCGCTAGTCTTCTCTACCGCTAGTCTTCTCTACCGCTAGTCTTCTTTACCGTTAGTCTTCTCTACCGCTAGTCTTCTCTACCGCTAGTCTTCTCTACCGTTAGTCTTCTCTACTGCTAGTCTTCTCTACCGCTAGTCTTCTCTACCGCTAGTCTTCTCTACTGCTAGTCTTCTCTACTGCTAGTCTTCTCTACCGCTAGTCTTCTCTACCGCTAGTCTTCTCTACCGCTAGTCTTCTCTACTGCTAGTCTTCTCTACTGCTAGTCTTCTCTACTGCTAGTCTTCTCTACCGCTAGTCTTCTCTACAGCTAGTCTTCTCTACTGCTAGTCTTCTCTACCGCTAGTCTTCTCTACCGTTAGTCTTCTCTACTGCTAGTCTTCTCTACTGCTAGCCTGGTTCTCTCTCTCGCTCTCCTAGCTTCTCTACCGCTAGCTTCTCTACTGCTCGCCTCTCCAACCTCGCCCTTGCCTCCAGTGGGGGGTTAAGCCATCACCGCTGGAGAGGACGAGGCGGGGCGTCTCTCGCCTTCACTTCGCCAAACTCGACTCCCCCTCCCTCCCTCTCTCTCTCCCACGCTCCCCTACACATCCCCCTTCTCGTTAACCCCTCGTTAATTAAGTTGGGGACCTCCCCGTCGCCTCACGCGCCGTGGCTTCCGCCGTTATCGCCTCGATCCCCCGTCAGCCTGGCGCCTGTCCCGCGCCTGCAACTTGCGGGCAGACGATCGCCGCTGTCCATCTGCATTGGCCGGCTCCTCTCTCGCTCTCTCTCGCCTGGTCGCCCCGATGCGACAGCGCTGTCCGTAAAGGGGCCGTCCATAAATGACATCACGCGATTTTGGACGATTTTTGATTTATGGACGGCTTCTTTAGCAAATCCCCCGCGCGCGCCTAACTCCAGCTCCACTGCTGGCTTGATGGCTTCTCTTCCATGGCAGCAAACCGCGTGAACAGCGATTATTATTCTCTTCGGTTCTGTCGGTAAAGTCAGGCAGCAAGAAGATGCATTATTCTAACAATAACAACGCCATTTGTGCGGTTGAAAGCGCCACAGAGTCTCGAGATCGATTTTTTTAATTTTATTTTTGCAGGAGCGTTCTGCACAGGGGGATGTTTCGGCCAATTCCATTTCGAGGGCATAAAGGAAAGATGTTTGTTGATTTTAAATCACGGTTCCTGAATACAGATCCCAAGATCCCCCCCCCCACCCAACCCTCGAAACGCCAATTGGCAAATAAGAAACTTCACATATTCTTGGTTCTTTTGGTAAAGTCACGTAGAAGGGAAACAATAAAATAATAAAAATATAATTTTATTGTTTTCTATTTTTTATTATTTCATTGTTTCCCTTCACGTAGAAGGGAAACAATAAAATAATACAAATCTAATTTTAATGTTTTATATTTTTATTATTTTATTGTTTTATATTTTTATTATTTTATTGTTTCCCTTCTACGTGGTGACTTTACAAAAAGAACCAAGAATATGAATCCCTGCAGTCACGAAAGCTTTAAATCAAAAGAAAGATCACAGTTTAACACGTTAGGCTTTCGCGACCAATATCATCCATAATAGAGAGGGTTTTTTTGGGTTAGATCGCGTAAATATATAAATGTGTCGATTGTAAATGTTGTGGCTTGGCTGTCCAACACACAACCGGTGTGCTGTACTAGCGATGAATTGGCCACGTTCTGTTTACGTGACAACCCTTACTAGTTGGCTGTGTCGGGTGGTGGCGGGTTTAACGACACAACATTTCTATATTTACGCGATCTAACCCAAAAAAAACCCTCTGTTACGGAAGAAAGAGCACTGTTGAATGATGGTGTAATACTAGCAGGGAGTTCATACGTGCCTTGAATTGAGCAAGGTTAGCATTGTTATTATAATAAGCGTGTAAAGGAGACAACGGTGGGAGGGAGTTTAAAAGTGGAGCGCTGTAAGGGGAGACGCATACAAATAAGTTGTGTGGCCTGCAGCGCAGTGAGTGAGCGAGCGAGTGAGTGGGTGAGTGCGTGCGTGAGCGAGCGAGTGAGTGGGTGAGGGCGTGCGTGAGCGAGCGAGTGAGTGGGTGAGCGAGCGGTTGAGCGAGTGGGTGAGTGGGTGGGGAACTAGATGAGTGGGTCCGTGGGTGAGTGAGTGGGTGAGTGCGTGAGCGAGCGGGCGAGTGGGTGGGGAAGTAGATGAGTCGGTCCGTGGTTGAGCGAGTGGGTGAGCGAGTGGGAAAGTAGTTGAGTTGGTGAGTGTGTTGTTTTGACCCACAAGTGTGTGAGTGGGCGAGTGAGCGTTTTGGACATTTCAAACGCTCCTGTCGGCCTCAAGGTGCACTTAGCCTGGCTCAAATGCCGTGGCGACGTCACCGCCACTTAGTGGTGAATCGTCGTTCTTGTCGAGTTGGGTTGAGTCGGTGGGAAGAATAGTTTGTTGGGTGAGTGAGTGTTTAAATTGACGACATGCAGTGTAAGTGGTTGTGAGTAAGTGGATGAGTCAGTGCGTTGCTGTGACTTGCAGTGTTAGTTGTTGGTCGAACGCAGATTTTTTTTTTATTCGACGACATGAAACAGACCAAATCTGGTCGACCCGACTCAAAGGAGGGACGGACGTGTGAACAGTTAACATGGTTGGGAGCGATAGGGCATTGATAAATGACGTCACGCAATTTTGGACGATTTTTGACCCCCCACGTCACACGGCGTCACAAAAAGTCAGACCCCCCCCCCTCAAATATGACGTCACAAAGCTCTGCCCCCCCCCCCAACAAAAAAATTAAACATGCTTCAAATCGATTTTGATTTAAAGCTTTTGTGACTGCAGTAATTCATATTCTTAGCTCTTTCGGTAAAGTCACGTTGAAGGGAAACAATAAAATATTAAAGTATATATAAAACAATACAAATTCTCACGACGTTTCGACCATAACGCAAACGGTCATCATCAGGTGATGACCGTTTGTGATGACCGTTTGCGTTATGGTCGAAACGTCGTGAGAATTTTTATTGTTTTATATATATTTTATTATTTTATTGTTTCCCTTCAACGTGACTTTACCTTAAGAGCTAAGAATATGCTTCAAATCGCTTTAAACTATTGTCATTGTGGTGCGTATTTAATGTGCCGCTGCACTCTTGATGTTGTAGGAGAAAACATTTATTTAGAAAGTCTATTTAATTAAGTAGAACGTGTTGTTTATATGTATTTAAAGTTGCGCATTTTGATGTGACGTCACATTTCTCAACCCCCCCCCCCCCCCGTCACACATCGTCACAAATGTCTGACCCCCCCCCCCCAGGTGCGTGACGTCATTTATGGACAGCCCCTTAGGCTTTCTAACCATCTCCACAGCCCGCAATTCCGCATGTAATTTACGCGGTGACTCATTGTGGGCATATGCAGATTTCTAAACCGTCACCGCCTGAGTGATTACGGGAGGAGCGAGAGGGGAATTTGGATGCCAGCAGCCTCTCCTTTTCAAATGACTGCATCCCAAGGCCAAGGCCGTAGCCATGGAGTCAACTTTGGGTGGGACCAGATCTTCCAGAGGGTCTGGGGGTCCCCCCCCCCCCTCCCCAGAAAAAAATGAATTTGAAAGCGAATTTCCTGCCTAAAATATAAAAAAAAATCACTAACACATAGGATGCACTTTTTTTACAATAATGTCTAATAGTGTATTGTATTACGTTGTTCTGTTTTTTTCTTGTTTTTTTTTTACCATTCCTTGTTTCATTGTTTGTAATGACAGAGATTAGGAATTAATAAAGTACACAAGCGGTCTTCTTCAGGTGGAGAGAAAAGAGCTGGCAAGCTTCCAAATGCAGCTGCTTTTAAGGGCTTCAGAGTGAGTAGGCAGAGGAAAGGGCTGCGCTAGAGACAGGGAGAGAGAGGGGGTGAGGCAGAGATGGGAGGTGGGAGGAATTGCACCTCGGTACACCCATCATTGTGCGTACAGGCTAGGCATCATTGTGCGTACAGGCTAGGCATCATTGTGTGTACAGGCTAGGCATCATTGTGCGTACAGGCTAGGCATCATTGTGTGTACAGGCTAGACATCATTGTGTGTACAGGCTAGGCATCATTGTGTGTACAGGCTAGGCATCATTGTGCGTACAGGCTAGGCATCATTGTGCGTACAGGCTAGGCATCATTGTGCGTACAGGCTAGGCATCATTGTGTGTACAGGCTAGGCAGCATTGTGTGTACAGGCTAGGCATCATTGTGTGTACAGGCTAGGCATCATTGTGTGTACAGGCTAGGCATCATTGTGTGTACAGGCTAGGCATCATTGTGCGTACAGGCTAGGCATCATTGTGAAGACAGGCTAGGCATCATTGTGTGTACAGGCTAGGCATCATTGTGTGTACAGGCTAGGCATCATTGTGTGTACAGGCTAGGCATCATTGTGTGTACAGGCTAGGCATCATTGTGCGTACAGGCTAGGCATCATTGTGCGTACAGGCTAGGCATCATTGTGCGTACAGGCTAGGCATCATTGTGCGTACAGGCTAGGCATCATTGTGCGTACAGGCTAGGCATCATTGTGCGTACAGGCTAGGCATCATTGTGCGTACAGGCTAGGCATCATTGTGCGTACAGGCTAGGCATCATTGTGCGTACAGGCTTGGCATCATTGTGCGTACAGGCTAGGCATCATTGTGCGTACAGGCTAGGCATCATTGTGCGTACAGGCTAGGCATCATTGTGCGTACAGGCTAGGCATCATTGTGCGTACAGGCTAGGCATCATTGTGCGTACAGGCTAGGCATCATTGTGCGTACAGGCTTGGCATCATTGTGCGTACAGGCTAGGCATCATTGTGCGTACAGGCTAGGCATCATTGTGCGTACAGGCTAGGCATCATTGTGCGTACAGGCTAGGCATCATTGTGTGTACAGGCTAGGCATCATTGTGTGTACAGGCTAGGCACCATTGTGCGTACAGGCTAGGCATCATTGTGCGTACAGGCTAGGCATCATTGTGCGTACAGGCTAGGCTAAGCTACTATGGAGAGTGTGTGGACGAGACCATGGAAGCTGTTTAACAAAGAATGTGCCCCCTATAAACTCCGAATCGTTGACACTACACGTGCATTGTCCTTGTACTTTGTACCGTTCGCCTTTTGGCGTTCTCTGATCTGACACTGGTGAGACTAGGCCATAGACAAGGCTGGCTTTGGTGTAGGTGAGTCAGTTTCAAAGGCGATGCATATATTATATTATCAGAGAATGTTTGCATGCATGTTCACCAAAAGTACCGCGTGTGGTTAATGCGGACACAATTCTTTGCAACAGGTTTCTCTTCTGTGTTTAAACATCTTAACACCACCTCCTGTTTCATTGCCAGAAAGGGTAAAACCTATTCTTATTTTTCACGCTTTGATACTGGCAAAAGGTATTCCATGACACTGCATAGCTGCTATGTGGATTGTTATTATATCGAAGGGCACTGTAAGGCATGGTGACGTCTTGGGGGGGGGGGGGGGGGAGGTCTTCATCCAGCAGTGGATTGACCATGGCTGTTTTGTGATGATTATATGATGACGAAGCATGTACATGTAAGCAGGGGGAATGCCTACCTTGACAAATAGATTCGTTTAAATTTACGCTGCAAAAAAAGTTCAGGTTAACCCTAAACGGCCCTCCTATTTTAACGATTTAAGGCGATGTTAATGACGAATGCGGTGAACGGGTTTTTTTTGTTTGTTTGTATTTTTCCGCAACTTTCAATGTCTGGGCCTCGCTGCGCGCTGCGTCGCACCACTATCCGGGTAGTTAACCTCGCATTCAATGAACTCTCAGAGCCAGGGTGAACATCCGACTCCGACGTATTTAATCAATTGGAACGAGTTAAAACCGATGGAAAAACGCAGCTCGGACAACGTGTGTAGTGACGCGGCGCCGACTGCTGTCCAGCAGCGGCTACTGCGGTGGACAGTCAGCGCACTCAACGCCGTCGAGCATATAGCCACGGGCGTGCCGGCAGGGCGGAGGAACTAGGGCAAGGGTCACGGAAGGGAGCTCGCGGGTTCGAGAAGGGAGGCGTGCCGGCAGGGCGGAGGAACTAGGGCAAGGGTCACGGAAGGGAGCTCGCGGGTTCGAGAAGGGAGGCGTGGCCAGGGCGGAGCCAGGCCGCTCCGAGTAGAAATAAAAGCAGCGGAGAGCGGGAGCTCCGGGCTGCCGGGTTCTGGGAGTGGACTCGTCTCACTGGTGAGACAAGGCCGCTACTATACACTACTATATACTACACTATTATACACTACACTATACAACAAGGCTGTAATTATAATATTCAAATATGCTCAAAATGTCCCCCCCAATATATTGCTATTAAAAAAAATGTCATAATTGCTATGCTATGTAAATAAAATAAAACTATTTGCTAAACCTTGGCCACAATATCTGCACTTGTCTTCATATAAATCAATGCGTAGATTTATGTTTATATGATTGTGGTTATGGTTGTACTTTATTAATCCCTAATCTATGCCATTACATACAATGAAACAAGAAATGGTAAAAAAAAGTTAAAACAGAGCAATGTAATACAATAACACTCTTAGACATTATTGTGAAAAAGAGAGTCCATCCCACGTGTCAGTGAATTTTAAAATATTCTAGGCAAGATATTAGTTTTCAAATTTAGATTATTTTCTAGGTTGGGACCCCCAGATCCCCTGGAAGATTTGGTCCCCCCCCAGTCTCCATGGCTACGGCCTTGCTATACAATACAATATACACTACATTACTATACACTACACTATACACTACACTACTATACACAACACTATACTACACTATTATACACTACACTATACACTACACTATACAATATACACTACATTACTATACACTCCACTATACACTACACTATTATACGCGACACTATACACTACACTATACAATACAATATACACTACATTACTATACACAACTTTACACTCCACTATACACTATTCTATACTCCACTATTATACACTACACTACACAGTACACTATACAATATACACTACATTACTATACACTACTATACACTCCACTATACACTACACGACTATACACTACACTATTATACACTACACTATACAATATACACTACATTACTATGCACTACTATACACTCCACTATACACTACACTACTATACACTACACTATACTACACTATTATACACTACACTATACAATACAATATACACTACATTACTATACACTACTATACACTCCACTATACACTACAATATACACTACATTACTATACACTATTACACACTACACTATACACTATACAATACAATATACACTACATTACTATACACTACTATACACTACACTATACACTACACTATACAATACAATATACACTACATTACTATACACTACTATACACTCCACCATACACTACAATATACACTACATTACTATACACTACACTATACACTACACTATACAATACAATATACACTACATTACTATACACTACTATACACTACACTTTACACTACTATACACTACACTATTCTATGCTACACTATTATACACTACACTATACAATATACACTACATTACTATGCACTACTATACACTCCACTATACACTACACTACTATACACTACACTATACTACACTATTATACACTACACTATACAATACAATATACACTACATTACTATACACTACTATACACTCCACTATACACTACAATATACACTACATTACTATACACTATTACACACTACACTATACACTATACAATACAATATACACTACATTACTATACACTACTATACACTACACTATACACTACACTATACAATACAATATACACTACATTACTATACACTACTATACACTCCACCATACACTACAATATACACTACATTACTATACACTACACTATACACTACACTATACAATACAATATACACTACATTACTATACACTACTATACACTACACTTTACACTACTATACACTACACTACTCTATACTACACTATACACTACACTACTATACACTACACTATTCTATGCTACACTATTATACACTACACTATACAATATACACTACATTACTATACACTACTATACACTTCACTATACACTACAATATACACTACATTACTATACACTATTACACACTACACTATACACTACTATACACTACACTATTCTATGCTACACTATTATACACTACACTATATAATACGATATACACTACATTACTATACACTACACGACTACACACTACACTACCACAAACCTGCCAACCCCTTATCAGTGCCTACCTTTTACAGACCAATTCAGACCTCATTGGCCACCCCGTGCCCCTTATAAATCTCAAAGCTACAATGTCCCTATCACAAGGGATTAACACAAACTAATAGACAAAAACATCATTTTTTGCCCGTGTTGAAACGGCTGTACGCCGTATGGACCTGAGAACTTGATTTTCCTGTTCAATAATACGGGGTTATTATATCTTGTGGGTTGACACGGTTCAAGATGCGAATCGACGGATTAACTGAGGGTGAGCTCTAAGTGCCACGTGCATAGAGACTAAGATCCCCTTCCCCACCCTATAGCCTCAACGAGACTGTTGGGGCAAGTGCTGTTAGCGAGCAGCAGCAGCAACATCTGAAGGTCGCCCACTGTGGTACACGAGGGGGGGGTGGGTGCTCAGCACCACGCCCGGCCGCCTTTGTCTCCCCCAGTGCCGAAGTTTTCCTGACACACCGCACCAGGGGAGGCCCAGGACCGGCTCAGATAATCGTCAGTTATTGGTCTTGAGTGGGAATCGGATTTGGACTATATATATGTGTGTTGAACTTTTTTCGCACCTTACGTAGCCAACCATGCACGGTATTGGCGTGAGAAAGGGCCTAATACAGCAGTGTTACTGTTTTACCATAATTCGCAACGGTGTTGTACAAAGATCCTCTGTCTAGCCTTAACAGACTGTTGGGGCAAGCGCAAGTTAGCGAGTAGCACCTATGAAGGCCGGCAGGACGGCACTTTAGGGGTTGGGTGGCCAGCACCACGCCCGGCCGCCTTTGTCTCCCTAATGACGGTGTTAACACACCGCACCAAGTTCGCATGTGTAGATTAAAAAAAACACACCCACTGGGTTGAGCACTTTGGATTTTGAGGCCGAGTCGACCCAGAGGGATGCCCAGGACCGGTTCACATAATCGTCACCGGTGGTGGCCGTGAGCAGGAATCGAACCCGGGTCGCCGGGTTCGTAGTGCAGCGTAGCGCTAACCACTACACTACCGCTCCCCCCCCACACACGCACGCGTGCGTCCATAGGTACACATACACGCGCTTGCTGCAGACACACACAACTTTCAGGGTGCGTACGGCAGTAAACGACTGAAATAATAAAGCAATGCTGGGCGAAGAACGCCTTAGACCTGCAACACATTTGTATTTCACTTTACCCGCCATCAGCAGGCACACTCCGCTACGCTTCCGCACACGGGTCACATGACAGATGTGACGTCACAGCTCACTTGCGTGCTAAATATATATGGATTATTGCGCTCCCCCCCCCCCCAAAAAAAAAAATATAAAAGTCTATTTTTATAATTTTTGCATGGTATACAGTCTGGAAAGTACCCAAATTTTCAAGTTTGTTGCATGTCGGGAAGTACCTTATACATTTTGAACAGACACACACATTCACACATTTCCCTTTTATATATCTAGATCACTTTAATAGTGCTGTTTGTTGCTGGCCGCTTGGCGTGTTGGGCACTGTGTGTCGTGCGTTTATATGTACCGTACGTGCAGGGTGGCCCAAAAGTCGGTACACACGGGGTTATATTTATTTTAACGAACCACATCGGGTTGCTTAATTTTTTTGTAACGAATATTTAAACTGACCTCCATTAACATTTATGGATGCACCAATTCTCTTTTGGAACGAACTTCAGATTTTTTTTTAATATATATGTTGCAGATGCATTCTTTGAACATTCGCCAATTATATTTTTGTCTACCTGCAGTGTTCTTGGTAGAGTTTTGTGAGTATCATCTGTAAAAGGAAGACGAAAAGTAAATATCAATGATGATAATAGAAAAAAATATTAACTCTAAAGAAGAAAAACTAAAACATTCCATGCCAGTGTCAAAAGACGTGAACAAAAAATCCTGCATCCTGACTTTTGGGCCACCTTGTGCAGTACACTATGATATACTTGTAAACAGCCGCTGGGCACAAGGCCCAGGACGCCAAACGGCCAGGAGCAGACAGGTGCTGCTGCTCACTACTAACGGCACTTGCCCCAACAGTCTGCTAAAGTCTATGTTGGTGTGTGTTGGGGGGGAACTTTGTCTTTGTGCCTGGTGCAGCGATGTCTGGAAAGGGTAACGGCGGTACGGTGGTGCTCGCCTACAGCGGAGGGCTGGACACGTCCTGCATCCTGGTGTGGCTCAAAGAGCAAGGGTACGAGGTCATCGCCTTCCTGGTACGGATGCGTCAGCGTCGTCGTCGGCAGCGGCGCTCGGCTGTCATCAATCGCCCATTATTGTCACCGCTGCCTCGTCGGCCTCGTCGTCGTATTCGTCGTGATATTCACGGCTGTAATTGTCATCTTTTGGAGCTGATTTTTATTTTATTTTATCGATTGTTGTCCTGCCCCCGCACCTGCGATTGTGGTCACGTGTGTGTTGTGTGTGTGTACGTGGGGAGCAGCAGTGCTGGCCTTTATAGGTGCCCACTCACAGCACTTGTCCCAAAGATCCGTTGAGGCTATACGGGGGAGGGGATCTTTGTCTCATCTCCACTTGTTCTATCTGCCCAGGCCAACATTGGGCAGGATGAGGACTTTGAAGCGGCCAGGAAGAAAGCGGAGAGCTTGGGCGCCAGCAAGGTGAGGACGTCCCTGGTTCTGTCCCTCGACGTGGCCCCGTAACCCATGAACACAGTTCGAACTCTGCGTCTAGGTACAGCACACACGGTACAAGCAAATGTAATGTTACGGCTCTTAAAATATTTTTACCAAAAAAAAATTATCGGTTTGGCCGTCAATCGACGAACGTCACTCGCGCGTGTTGCAGAGCGGGATGGAGAATGCTGCCCCGTGCTGTGTGCGGACCAGTGTGTCACCTTGAAGTGATCTCGGAGGTAGCTCAGTGATATCTGCTTCAGTGGACCATTCTTCAACACCGTTCTCCAAAACTATATATTTATTATAAAAAGAAAAAAACATTTTACGAGGTAAGGCTCACTGGGCCTGTGTAGCTCTTTTTCAGAAGCGACCTGGCCACGAATAATAGCTCAACGAAAGTGGCTCATCACGTGGACATTTATCGCAGCTAAATAATCTAAACGCGTGTTTTTAAACGGGAAGGGAAAAAACTGGAGGACCCGGAGAAAAATCGAAGCAACGAGGGGGAGAGACGCATTCAAACTCCAAATATACAGCAGGTGGCAGGGTCCGGACCGAACCCAAAACCTCCTGTATACCAGGCGAGGTATTTAACATCTTGCCACCACGGCGCCCATTGCCATGCGAGAGTTCCGAACGGATTTTGCCTGAAGACGACCGCTTGTGTTGCGATCGAAACGTCGTAGTTTTTTTGTTTGTTATTTTCTTTGAACCTATCTATGTGGCTTAACCGAAAGACCCAAAGAATATGAATTCCTGCAGTCACGAAAGCTTTAAGTCAATATTTGGATTCTTCGCCGCCTGACACTATGCAGCCTCCAGCTCAATTGGTGATAAAAAATTTGGGTGAAAACGTTTTCCTCGTATCGCTCATCGTTATTTATTGCTATCGCCGGAACGTAAAACGCTCACGGTGCTCAACCACGCCGGCTCGCGGCCGTCTCCCGCTCCCGCAGGTGTTCGTGGAGGACTTGCGGGAGGAGTTTGTGCGCGAGTTCGTGTGGCCCGCGGTGTGCGCCAACGCCCGCTACGAGTCGCGCTACCTGTTGGGCACGGCGCTGGCGAGGCCCTGCATTGCCCGGCGCCAGGTGCTGATCGCGCGCCGCGAGGGCGCCACGTACGTCTCCCACGGGGCCACCGGCAAGGTGGGCCAGAGGCTGCGCCGCGCGTTGGTCGCACGGGCGGAGTGGGCGAGAGACTCCAGAGCCTTGGTCACGGGAGATGTTGGGTTAGACTCCAGAACCTGGTCATGAGAGAGAGGTTGGGTTAGACTCCAGGGCCTGGTCACAGGAGATGTTGGGTTAGACTCCAGAGCCTGGTCACAGGAGATGTTGGGTTAGACTCCAGAACCTGGTCATGAGAGAGAGGTTGGGTTAAACTCCAGGGCCTGGTCACAGGAGAGGTTGGGTTAGACTCCAGAACCTGGTCATGAGAGAGAGGTTGGGTTAGACTCCAGAACCTGGTCACAGGAGATGTTGGGTTAGACTCCAGAGCCTGGTCACAGGAGAGGTTGGGTTAGACTCCAGAACCTGGTCACAGGAGATGTTAGGATAGTCTCCAGAACCTGGTCATGAGAGAGAGGTTGGGTTAGACCCCAGAGCCTGGTCACGGGAGAGGTTGGGTTAGACTTCAGAACCTGGTCACAGGAGAGGTTGGGTTAGACTCCAGAACCTGGCCACAGGAGATGTTGGGTTAGACTCCAGAACCTGGTCACAGGAGAGGTTGGGTTAGACTCGAGAACCTGGTCATGAGAGATGTTGGGTTAGACTCCAGAACCTGGTCATGAGAGATGTTGGGTTAGACTCCAGAACCTGGTCACTGGAGAGGTTGGGTTAGACTCCAGAACCTGGTCACAGGAGAGGTTGGGTTAGACTCCAGAACCTGGTCATGAGAGAGAGGTTGTGTTAGACTCCAGTGCCTGGTCACAGGAGATGTTGGGTTAGACTCCAGAGCCTGGTCACAGGAGAGGTTGGGTTAGACTCCAGAGCCTGGTCACAGGAGATGTTGGGTTAGACTCCAGAACCTGGTCACAGGAGAGGTTGGGTTAGACTCCAGAGCCTGGTCACAGGAGATGTTGGGTTAGACTCCAGAACCTGGTCACAGGAGAGGTTGGGTTAGACTCCAGGGCCTGGTCACAGGAGATGTTGGGTTAGACTCCAAAGCCTGGTCACAGGAGATGTTGGGTTAGACTCCAGAACCTGGTCACAGGAGAGGTTGGGTTAGACTCCAGGGCCTGGTCACAGGAGATGTTGGGTTAGACTCCAAAGCCTGGTCACAGGAGATGTTGGGTTAGACTCCAGAACCTGGTCACAGGAGAGGTTGGGTTAGAATCCAGGGCCTGGTCACAGGAGATGTTGGGTTAGACTCCAGAACCTGGTCACAGGAGATGTTGGGTTAGACTCCAGAACCTGGTCACAGGAGATGTTGGGTTAGACTCCAGAACCTGGTCACGGGAGAGGTTGGGTTAGACTCCAGAACCTGGTCATGAGAGAGAGGTTGTGTTAGACTCCAGAGCCTGGTCATGAGAGAGGTTGGGTTAGACTCCAGAACCTGGTCACAGGAGAGGTTGGGTTAGACTCCAGAACCTGGTCACAGGAGAGGTTGGGTTAGACTCCAGATCCTGGTCACAGGAGAGGTTGGGTTAGACTCCAGAACCTGGTCATGAGAGATGTTGGGTTAGACTCCAGAACCTGGTCATGAGAGAGAGGTTGGGTTAGACTCCAGAACCTGGTCACGGGAGATGTTGGGTTAGACTCCAGAGCCTGGTCACAGGAGAGGTTGGGTTAGACTCCAGAACCTGGTCACAGGAGAGGTTGGGTTAGACTCCAGACTGTGGCGTATGAACAGATGAATTCATGGATGTGCGAGAAAACTGATTAAAATGCACTCATGTCGGCTACTTAAATCAGCTGAGAGACAATTGAAATCACACCTTTATAGCAAGGAAAAGCTGGTTAAACATGCTGCAAAAGGTTGAAAAAACATATTCGTCAATGAATGAGTGGAAGAATGAGTTCAAGGAACGAATAAGTGAGTGTTTCGTTCGCCTGTGTCTACGCTTGCAGGGAAACGATCAAATCCGGTTCGAGCTCACCTGCTACGCACTCTACCCAGGGGTCAAGGTGAGATCGTGATCCCAGATGACCTCAGCCTTGGGGTTGTGACCCCAGAGCTCAGGGGTCGTCACCTACAGCCTAGGAGTTGTGACCCCACATCTCAAGGGTTGTGACCGCACAGCTCAGGTGTCGTGACCTACAGCCTAGGAGTTGTGACCCCACAGCCCAGGAGTCGTCACCTCACATCCCAAGGGTCGTGATCCCATGGCCCAGGGGTCGTTACCCACAACCTAGGAGTTGTGACCCCACAGCCCAGGGGCCATGACCCCATAGGCCAGGGGTTGTGAACCCACAGCCCAGGGATCGTGTGTGCATTTTTGCGGGTGTATATTTGTATCGTTTGATATCCGTTTATTGTTGTTATTTTCCCTATTGCGATCCCATTTGTTTTTTGCGCTCCTCCTTTCCGCAGATCATCGCGCCATGGCGTCTTCCCGAATTTTTCAACCGGTTCCAAGGCCGCAACGACCTCTTTGAATACGCAAAGGTGGGAACTTGACCTGCACGACCCTGTCCCCCTGGGCGGTGGCTTCAGCTGCACGCAGCTCAGAAGCGCTGGGACCGCCTCGTGATTCCAATCTGAGTTTCCGGCCGCCAGTGTTTGTAAACCGGGCTGTCGAGTGCGGGGAGTTGACGATCTCGGCCCGCTCACCGATATGACTCTCATAGAAACCCTTAGACTCCCGTAGAGACCCGCGCGCTCGTACAGAGACCCACACACTCGCATAGAAACCCATAGGCTTCCCGAAACCAAACAATTACATCGAATTAGATTTGCACCTGTGCGTAGCGATATGGCTAAATTCCAGCTCTCTTTTGTGGGTAAAGAAACAATTGCTCCGGCGTGAATGGAACGTAGAAACGTCACCCACCACCACCACCACCATCATCGTCGTCATCGTCGTCGTCATCATCGTCAGTCGCTTGCCCACTTGCCGGAGTGTGAAGGTCTCATCGGAGACACCCCCAGGCTGCCCTGTTACCCTGAGCGCGCGCCATCACGCCGAACCCGGTTTTGTTGACGTCGGCTGCCGACGGTGGCCGCACGGTCTCCCCGTCAACCGCGGTCGGTCCCGGGGGTTCGCCACCAGGGTCAGCCCCAGTCCCGCGGTAGAACCGCCGCCGCCACCGCCGCCGTACTTGATGATGGTGGCGCGAGTGGGGGGGGGGGGGCTCCGGAGCGATCGCCCCAGGTCGTGTCCGCACGGGATGACGTCGGGTCTGAAGAGGGCGAAGTCCCCTGACCATCGATTTCGGTCACCGCCAGGGGAGATGCTGTTAGACGACAGGCCCCCCACTCACGAAAACGTGGCAGGAACCTTCGTGTCTGGCCACTTCAGTTCCTTGGCCACGGCTAACATCAGCATGCGAGTCGTATCTGAACCGGTTCTGGCCCTCCTTCACAAAGTAGTGACTAACTGGCACGTTTTGTCTCCGTGACAAACCTTACTCATTGGCCGTGTGTCGGGTGGTCGCGGCTTAACGACACATTTATACTCACGCGAAGGGCCCCCAACTCGCGAAAACGTGGCAGGACCCTCCAGAAACATTAGTTTATTTGAGACTCGATGAGGCTGTCCTGGGTCGACAAGAATAGTCGTAATAAAAACAGGTCCGCTTGTTTTGCCATGCTACTGTCTTGTCGCAGGGTGGGAGAATGCTGCCCCCTATGGGGTGATCTCAGAAATAGTTCTGCGATATCCGCTTCTGCGGGCCACTGCCAGCGCTCTGCTGGAGATCCGTACGAATTCAACGCCTCGTGACGTGACACCGGTGGCACATTTTGGGAACGGAATTGGGGGAAAGGGACCACAGAAGATGCAAATCAAAAATAAAAAGTTTCGAATCCTTTTAGACGATTTCTGGATCAACAAGTCGGGGTTTACGTGGCCGGAGAGAAGGC
Source organism: Petromyzon marinus (assembly GCF_048934315.1). Lineage (NCBI taxonomy): Eukaryota > Metazoa > Chordata > Hyperoartia > Petromyzontiformes > Petromyzontidae > Petromyzon > Petromyzon marinus. The sequence goes on along the minus strand of NC_133716.1, from coordinate 6,001,713 downwards.
CGGGTGACCCGGAGCTCGGATGTCTGGGCTGACATCAATGAAATTCTGAGTTTGGAATCCAAATTTAGGCCGCTCTTGCTTTTAAATCTGGACTCTCGCGTGTCGTCTTAGTAGTCGGTAGCAGCACGAAAAATAAATCCCATGAGCTTGCCCGGCAGCCTCTGTGGAAATTTCTACTCCCTGTAGTGTTGAGCTGTGGCCACGTGGGGTCACTGTGCACACACGCCGAGTGACATGGGAAACACGGCACTTTTAAACTAAACTGTAAATTGTGAGAATAGGTTTTCCCCTTTTTTCTGGCAACAAAACAGGTATTAAGATGTTAAAACACCAAACTGAAACCTTTTACAAGGAATAATGTCTGCATTAACCACAATACTTGTGGTAAGAATTCAAACAAAAAACATACTTTGATAATATATGCATTGTCTTTTAAACTTGTAAATTATTTTAATTTTACCAGGGTAAGGTCCCACTGAGCTATACAGCTGTGTTTCAGAAGCGATCTGGCCACAAATAATAACCCAACGAAGCGGTTCATCATCATCACGTGGAAATTCATAGCAGACAAATACTCTAAACGCACGTCGATTCTAAATGTGGAGGGAAAAAACCGGAGGACCCGGAGAAAAATCCACGCGACCACGTGGATAAAACGCAAACTCCAAATATACAACGGGCATCAGGGTGGGAATCTAATCCACGCCCTCCTGTATACCAGGCGAAGTAGTTAAAATCTCGCCACGGTGACACTCGCAGTTGTATCCTGGCAACACCTCGGCAGCCAGTATACAATAGAGCGGCGATACAGATTGGATTAATGCGGCGGCGTCGAGATGTAACTGCAGCTCAAGGCGCTGTGGGGTGTTCATGGTGGTGTACCGATGCGGGCGCCTCCTTCACAGGTGCTCGCTCACAGCACTTGCCCCAACAATCTGTTCAAGGCTGCACGGTGGGGGGGGGGGGGGGGGAGGAATCTTTGTACTGATACGTCGATCCAAAGATTAACATCGACCCGTGAGGCTCACGATACATGCATGGAATCGCTTGTGAAGGTAGAGTTGATTTAACACATTCCTGCGGAGGGAGCTGGTAGGAACGTTAGGTTGCTCGGTCAATGGCCAGGGTCAACGGCGGCGTGGTGTATTTCGCAAATATGCCCGACTGTGAGGGCGGGCACAAGCCGGCGTGAGTAGGTTAAACGTTGAGTTTTATAAGGGCACCACGGGGTGACCAGCCCCTCCCCACCTAGCCCCTCCCCACCCTCGCCAGCCCCTCTTCACCCTCCCCTCCCCACCCATCCCCTCCCCACCCTCCCCTCTCCACCCAGCCCCACCCCTCCCATTTTATCCGGGTGTCCGGATACACGTGGACAGACATCCACAGACATACACAATTAATCCCCTGCCTCCTGTGAATTAATCCCGGTTGGGCTTCCAGTCCACTACGTTTCCTACCAGTAATGTCCATTAGGAGCGTATTTGTTTTATATCCTGGTGTCCAGATACATGTGAACAGATATCCACAGACATACACAATTAATCCCCTGCCTCCTGTGAATTAATCCCGGTTGGGCTTCCAGTCCACTACGTTTCCTACCAGTAAAAAATGGTTAGCACACTGCCCTCGCAATCTGTCTAGCCACTTGAGTTTGATTCCTTGGCCACGGCTAACATCAGCATGCGAGTCATATCTGAACCGGTTCTGGCCCTCCTTCACAAAGTAGTAACTAACTGGCACGTTTTGTCTCCGTGACAAACCTTACTCATTGGCCGTGTGTCGGGTGGTCGCGGGTTATCGACACATTTATACTCACGTGAAGGGCCCCCAACTCGCGAAAGCATGGCAGGACCCTCCAGAAACATTAGTTCATTTGAGACTCGATGAGGCTGTCCTGGGTCTACAAGAATTGTCGTAATAAAAACACATCCGCTTGTTTTGCCATGCTCCTGTCTTGTCGCAGGGTGAAAGAGTGCTGCCCCCCTATGGGGTGATCTCAGAAATAGTTCTGCGATATCCGCTTCTGCGGGCCACTGCCGGCGCTCTGCTGGAGATCCGTACGAATTCAACGCCTCGTGACGTGACACCGGTGGCACATTTTGGGAACGGATTTGGGGGAAAGGGACCACAGAAGATGCAAATCAGAAATACAAAGTTTTGAATCCGATTGGACGATCTCTGGATCAACAAGTCGGGGTTTACGTGGCCGGAGAGAAGGCCGGGTGACCCGGAGCTCGGATGTCTGGGCTGACATCAATGAAATTCTGAGTTTGGAATCCAAATTTAGGCCGCTCATGCTTTTAAATCTGGACTCTCGCGTGTAGTCCTAGCAGTCGGTAGCAGCACGAAAAATAAATCCCATGAGCTTGCCCGGCAGCCTCTGTGGAAATTTCTACTCCCTGTAGTGTTGAGCTGTGGCCACGTGGGGTCACTGTGCACACACGCCGAGTGACATGGGAAACACGGCACGTTTAAACTAAACTGTAAATTGTGAGAATAGGTTTTCCCATTTTTTCTGGGAACAAAACAGGTATTAAGATGTTAAAACACCAAACTTAAACCGTTTACAAGGAATAATGTCTGCATTAACCACAATACTTGTGGTCAGAATTCAAACAAAAAACATACTCTGATAATATATGCATTGGCTTTGAAACTTGTAAATTATTTTAATTTTACCAGGGTAAGGTCCCACTGAGCTATACAGCTTTGTTTCAGAAGCGATCTGGCCACAAATAATAACCCAACGAAGCGGTTCATCATCATCACGTGGAAATTCATAGCAGACAAATACTCTAAACGCACGTCGATTCTAAATGTGGAGGGAAAAAACCGGAGGACCCGGAGAAAAATCCACGCGACCACGTGGATAAAACGACCACGTGGATAAAACGCAAACTCCAAATATACAACGGGCATCAGGGTGGGAATCTAACCCACGCCCTCCTGTATACCAGGCGAAGTAGTTAAAATCTCGCCACGGTGACACTCGCAGTTGTATCCTGGCAACACCTCGGCAGCCCATATACAATAGAGCGGCGATACAGATTGGATTAATGCGGCGGCGTCGAGATGCAACTGCAGCTCAAGGCGCTGTGGGGTGTTCATGGTGGTGTCCCGATGCGGGCGCCTCCTTCACAGGTGCTCGCTCACAGCACTTGTCCCAACAATCTGTTCAAGGCTGCACGGTGGGGGGGGGGGGGGAGAAGAATCTTTGTACTGATACGTCGATCCAAAGATTAACATCGACCCGTTAGGCTCGCGATACATGCATGGAATCGCTTGTGAAGGTAGAGTTGATTTAACACATTCCTGCGGAGGGAGCTGGTAGGAACGTTGGGTTGCTCGGTCAATGGCCAGGGTCAACGGCGGCACCACCACGTGGTGTATTCCGCAAATATGCCCGACTGTGAGGGCGGGCACAAGCCGGCGTGAGTAGGTTAAACGTTGAGTTTTATAAGGGCACCACGGGGTGACCAGCCCCTCCCCACCCAGCCCCACCCCACCCAGCCCCACCCCTCCCACCCCCCACCCAGCCCCACCCTCTCCACCCAGCCCCTCCCCACCCTCCCCACCCAGCCCCTCCCCACCCTCCCCACCCTCCCCAGCCCCTCCCCACCCTCCCCTCCCCACCCTCCCCTCCCCACCCATCCCCTCCTCACCCTCCCCTCTCCGTCCAGCCCCACCCTTCCCATTTTATCCGGGTGTCCGGATACACGTGGACAGACATCCACAGACATACACGATTAATCCCTTGCCTCCTGTGAATTAATCCCGGGTGGGCTTCCAGTCCACTGTTTCCTACCAGTAATGCCCACTAGGAGCGTATTTGTTTTATATCCTGGTGTCTGGATACACGTGGACAGACATCCACAGACATACACAATTAATCCCCTGCCTCCTGTGAATTAATCCCGGTTGGGATTCCAGTCCACTACGTTTCCTACCAGTAAAAAGTGGTTAGCACACTGCCCTCGCAATCTGTCTAGCCACTTGAGTTTGATTCCTTGGCCACGGCTAACATCAGCATGCGAGTCATATCTGAACCGGTTCTGGCCCTCCTTCACAAAGTAGTAACTAAATGGCACGTTTTGTCTCCGTGACAAACCTTACTCATTGGCCGTGTGTCGGGTGGTCGCGGCTTAACGACACATTTATACTCACGCGAAGGGCCCTCAACTCGCGAAAACGTAGCAGGACCCTCCAGAAACAGTTTATTTGAGACTCGATGAGGCTGTCCTGGGTCGACAAGAATAGTCGTAATAAAAACAGGTCCGCTTGGTTTGCCATGCTACTGTCTTGTCGCAGGGTGAGAGAATGCTGCCCCCTGTGGGGTGATCTCAGAAATAGTTCTGCGATATCCGCTTCTGCGGGCCACTGCCGGCGCTCTGCTGGAGATCCGTACGAATTCAACGCCTCGTGACGTGACACCGGTGGCACGTTTTGGGAACGGAATTGGGGGAAAGGGACCACAGAAGATGCAAATCAAAAATAAAAAGTTTTGAATCCGATGAGACGATCTCTGGATCAACAAGTCGGGGTTTACGTGGCCGGAGAGAGGGCCGGGTGACCCGGAGCTCGGATGTCTGGGCTGACATCAATGAAATTCTGAGTTTGGAATCCAAATTTAGGCCGCTCATGCTTTTAAATCTGGACTCTCGCGTGTAGTCCTAGTAGTCGGTAGCAGCACGAAAAATAAATCCATGAGCTTGCCCGGCAGCCCCCGTGGAAATTTCTACTCCCTGTAGTGTTGAGCTGTGGCCACGTGGGGTCACTGTGCAAACACGCCGAGTGACATGAGAAACACGGCACGTTTAAACTAAACTGTAAACTCTTTTTATTTTTGGTTCTTTCGGTAAAGTCACGTAGACATAAACATAATAATTTTTATTTTATTTAAAAACACGTGTATTTTTATTCACTTCATTTTTCATTACTATTTTTCTGTCTACGTGACTTGACCGAAAGATTAAAATAATATGAATTCCTGCAGTCGCGAAAGTTTTAAGTAAAAATTTAAACTTTTTATGTTACCAGGTGTAAGGCTTACTGAGCTATGCAGCAATTTTTCTGGCTGCAAACGAAAGCCCAACGAAGTGGCTTATCATCATCACGTTGAAATTCATAGCAGACAAATACTCTAAACGCACGTCGATTCTAAATGTTGAGGGAAAAACCGGAGGACCCGGAGGAAAATCCACGCGACCACGTGGATAACACGCAAACTCCAGATATACAACGGGCGTCAGGGTCGGGATCTAACCCACGACCTTTTGTATACCAGGCGAAGTAGTTAACATCTCGCCACCGTGGCGTCCACGGTGACACAATTGTACCTCGGCAGCACCTCGGCAGCCCGTATATACAATACAGCGGCAACAGATTGAATTAACGCAGCTGTGTCGAGATGCAACTGCAGCTCGAGACGCCGTCGGGTGTTAGGGGTGGTAGGGGTGGAGTACCGATACGGCCGCCTCCTTCACAGGTGCTCGCTCACAGCACTTGCCCCAACAATCTGTTCAAGGCTGTATGGTGGGGGTGGGAGGGGCGAATCTTTTTCATTGTTCCAATGTGTCGATCCATCGATTAACACCGACCCATTAGGCTCACGATACATGCATGGAATCGCTTGCGAAGAAAGAGTTGATTTAAAAAAAATAAAGTCCAAATTAAATGATGGGGGAGCGAGCGCAGTGGTTAGTGCAATTCTCTAGGAATCTGGCAACGTGAGTTAGATTCCTAGGCCACGGCTAAAATCAGCAGGCGAGTGATATCTGAACCGGTTCTGGTCCTTCTTTACGAATCCTCGCCGACCAGAGTGGTGAAGTATGGTCATACAGCTGATCTCATCACTGGATCTCTGCAGTGGTCATCCCCCCGAGCGTGTTCTCTATTTTGGCTGTTGTTCCATTTCCAGTCTCGTCCATTTGTCGTCATCCCTTCTGTTCTCTAGATTGACAAACTAATTTCTTTAGAACTGCTTTTCTGTGTTCAGTTCGTTGACCTTCCCCCGCGCCTCCGATTTGCACGGTTGGGCTACGTACGGTGCGAAAGAAGTTCGACACGCTTACGCACGTCCTCTATATAGCCACGATGTGTTTCTACCCCAAGCCCGCTTGCTTTCCGTGACACCCAATACGATTTGTATCACTCCATCCTTTGACTGCCCTTCCGTCACCAGCTCGTCACGTGGGGCAACGCGCCGCGTCAGCCGCGGGCCTTGTTTTGACCATACTTCGCCGTCCTTTGCTCGACGCCGGTTGGTGAAGCGGGGGCCAACCCCCACGTACGTGCCCCGTCGCCGTTTATCCGCCACGATCTCTCTACTGCCAGACGAAGTTTGCCCAAAGCCGACGTAATTCGTCGCGGTCTTTTGACGACGCAAGGCATCTTTGCTCCCGCGGCGTTGAGCTGATTTCATTGCCCCATCGCCGCTATTGCTGTCCTGTCTGGGCGTGATTTCCTCCTTTTGGCTGCCATTCTGTCACCAGTCTCAGGTGGCCGGATAAGCAGCTTGGCATGCAGGTAGTCTGGCTGACAGATAGCTAAGCACACAGCCAGCCAGGCCAGCCAGGCAGATAGCCTGGCCATCCAGGCTCATAGGGGGCTGACTGGGCACACAGACTAGAGAGAGACAGGCAATCATATAGGCAGACAGGCAGGCAGATAGACAGCCAGGCAGGTAGCCAGGCCAGCCAGGCTCATAGGGGGCTAACTGGGCAGACAGACAAGAGAGAGACAGGCAATCATATAGGCAGACAGGCAGGCTTACTGGTGGCTGGAAATGCAGACATACAGACAGCGAGGCAGGCAGGCAGGCATACATACAGACAAACAGGACAGGCAAGCGTGCAGGCAGTAAGAGATACAAACAAACGGACTAACAGGTGCTGGATGGGTATTAGGACAGGCAGGCAGGCAGGCGACAGGCTGCTTACAGGTGGCTACATATGCAGACAGGCAGACAGGCAGGCAGACATACGGGCAGCAAGAGAGACAAACAGACGGGCAGGCTGCTCACAGGTGCTGGCTGGATATTCAGACAGGCAGGCAGACAGGCACTCATACAATAAAGGTCACACAGGCACAAATTGGAGCGATCAGAAGCCCAGCGGGGTATGGATGGTGGGGGGCAGCAGGGGGCCATGCAGGGAGGGGGCCCCCCGAGACCAGCGATGGGTTGGGGGGTGGGGAGGAAGGGTGGAGGATGGGGGGGGGGGAGGTGCTTAGCGGGGGGTCTCATCCCAAGCGATCGTTCTTGCATCTCGGTGGCTCTGCCGAGGAGCGCAACTTTTTCACGGCAATTTTTTCCGCCGCCTCGTTGAGGATGATTTTTTTTTGGGGGGGGGGGGGGTGATGGGTTTTGACGATTTTTTTTTCTCTCGACCGATTTTCGAAAAAAAAGCCCCCCCCCTCCCCCCCCTCCCCTCCATCTCTCGCTCGCCGCACGGCCCCTTCCCCGCGCCCCCCACCCCCCGCACTGAAATCCCATTGTCGATCGCATTCATCTGTCCCTCTCAGCAGCCCGCCTCGCCGCCACGCACGCACGCGTTTACACTCGACAATTCCTCTATTCCCGAATGTTCAAATATTGACAATTTACAATGCCTTGTAATGGTAAAGTGAAATTTACAACCCCCCCCCCCCCCTCCCCCACACCGCCATCAAGTATGTATGTTTACCAGCGTGGGATTGTCACTGCTTTGCAGTTGCGGTCAGCACGCCACCAACTCTGCATCCCGGTTCGATTCGATCGCCCGCTTCACCCCACCGCGTGTGGTGGGGTGACGCGTGGCTATTCTCACCACCCTCTTCCACGACGTCTGGCTAGCTCGGGGGGAAGAGTAGGCCAAAAAATACCGTCTGGGGGAGCGGCGATCTCTCGAGCTCCCTCCGGGGGAGGCACTTTTCTGGTAGCAAGTGGCGTGAGCGAGTGATTGCAGGGCTGAGCCTTTACCTTCGAGCGCTTTCCATCGGCTTTGGCATCGCACGCCACGGGGAGGAGGCAAGTGTGCCAGCCTGCGCTGACCGCGTTGGTGAAGTGTGGTAAGAAGAAAGCCCCGTGACCCACGCAGTGTGGAGAGGCCCTCGTCCAGCAGTGGATTTGGCAACAACGGGGCTGTACGTGTACTCAGCTCTCCAGCCCTCCCGAAACATCATTAGAATGCACATCAGTCACTCGCTCAGAATCATCTATGTTGAAATAGGCCTTTGACAGAATATTTGGGGGGCCAAGTGCTGTTGGCGAGCGCCTACGAAAGCCACGAGGGTGGTGAGTGGCCAACACCATTCTCTGGCCGCCTTTGTTTCCCCAGTGCTGATTCTTTACAGTCTGCACCAGGTACTCATTCAAGGCGGAGTCGGCTTATAGGAGGCTCAGAACCGATTCGTATATTCGCCCAGTGGTTCACGACTGGTTTATTTTCGGTTAGACAATGTAGAGGTGTGATGTTTTTTGTTTGTTTGTTTGTTGTTGTTGTTTGACTAAAAACAAAAACCCTCCACCACCCGACCAAAGCCAATCTCGAATCAAGGTCGCGAATCGCACCATTTGTCGCGGGGGGCGTACGTAGAAAATTTGCCGCTCTCGCTTGCCGTGAGCGGGAATCGAACTTCGGTCACCGGGTTTTTGGCGTGGCACACTCGCCACCGCACTCAATATAGTATTATGTTATCGCCTAATCCCGCTGTTAATCACGGGTCTGTGGTCGCATGGATACTGTTAGATAAACGCACCACAGCAGCTCTATTAGAGGGTTTTTTTTTTCTCCTTCGCTGTAATGGGAGATTTTTCACGTTTCATGATTTCTGGGGTCGGGTAACGGCGATCGATTTGTTTGCGTGCGATCGCTGTAATGAAATGATAGCGCGCTGGCTGGTACAGCAATTGGCTCGCGCGCAAGCGCCAAGTCAGACCAGGTGTCCTCGCAATAACGCGACGCGTGGACGATAGTCCAAAAGCCGTTGCGGCGAGGATGACCGGAGTTTCGCGTGGTGGTTTGTGCTTCTTGACGATCAAATATGCTCGGGTTGAAAATCACCTTCTTAAGTAGCCTTTATTAATAATAATCTGATTAAATGTATTATTAAACGTAGTTCCAGGTTGCTCCCGTTTAGAATGGAGTGCATCTATTTACATTTTATATATATTTTTTTTACTTTAGATTTTGTACTTAATGGACTTGATGTAAGTTGACATCAATGGAGGCAACATTGTTTCCTCTGTAATAGACGGGGTTTTTTTTGGGTTAGATCGCGTAAATATATAAATGTGTGGTTAAAACCCGCCACCACCCGACACAGCCACGTAAACAGAACATGCCAATTCGTCACTACTACAGGGAGTGATACATCATATTTGGTGTAATTACAACTAGCTTCATCAGGCAACAGCCAGATTTGTCGCCTGATGAAGCTTGTTGTAATTACTGGCGAAACGTCGTACTCAGAATGTAAATGTTGTGGCTTTGCTCTCCAACACAACCGGTGTGTTGTACTAGTAACGAATTGGCAAGTCTTGTTTACGTGACAAACCTTACTAATTGGCGGGTTTAATGACACATTTATATATTTACGGGATCTAACCCAAAAAAAAAGTCTTATGGATGATATTGGTCGCAAAAGCCTCCGGGTTGTTTCCTCTGTCTCCACAAAGAGGTTTATTTTATCCCCTGGTTAAATAAAGGTTACGACTACGACTGGCATTGATTGATATTGATTGTTAATCTCACGGTGCATGCATCGAATGCTATATCATAAACGTTGTCTGATTCGTATCTATCTTGTAGGTAATGGGTTCATGCTTGGCAATTATATTTGGCGATATATGTTATTTTGCACCAAATCAGTTGTACTATTGATATTTGATGGGGTTTGATAAAATTATTCACTTACAATGCATAACTTCGTTTTGGCAATGTGCCAATTTAATGATAATGGAAATTCTATCATTGTATTGATATCAATCATGATCTTATCGATCTGGATACAATGATGATAATGATGATGATAATTTATTATGAAGTTGTTTGACAATATTGCTTCTGATTATGTCACTGAATGATTTGTTTTTTTGGCAAGAGACAACGTTATTATGATGATGACGATTATGCTATTCATGGATTTATTGATGATGAAAAAAATCCATTGGTTTGGAACAAATTCTTTTATGTCGGTGATTAACTGGACATCTGTGGAAAAGAGCATTCTAGCTCATTGGATTCCTGCAGCATAAATGAATAAATATTCTGAGTTTTGACAAGTTGAAGATGATGACAATGCTCTGATGATGGTAACAATGATGATGATAGTAACAATGCTCGTGATGGTGATGATGATGGTAACAATGATGATGGTAACAATGATGATGGTAACAATGATGATGGTAACAATGATGATGGTAACAATGATGATGGTAACAATGATGATGGTAACAATGATGATGGTAACAATGATGATGGTAACAATGATGATGGTAACAATGATGATGGTAACAATGATGATGATGGTAACAATGATGATGATGGTAACAATGATGATGATGGTAACAATGATGATGATGGTAGCAATGATGATGATGATGATGGTAACAATGATGATGATGGTAACAATGATGATGATGGTAACAACGATGATGATGATGATGGTAACAATGATGATGATGATGGTAACAATGATGATGATGATGATGGTAACAATGATGATGATGATATATTCTACTGCCCACAGGAAAATGGAATCCCTCTGCCGGTCACCCCTAAGAGCCCTTGGAGCATGGATGCGAACCTAATGCACATCAGGTCAGTGGCTGTCCTCTGCATCACAGTCAACTCATGATGCCATATACGCCCTCCCCTCCCCCAAACCCCACCTCTTCCAAGACGTCTGGCCTACGTGGAAGAGTAGGCCAAGATAGCCTGTATAGCAGAACTCCCCAGAGCTCCCTCTGCTGGAGGCCCCGTCTGCCAGCAGTGGCATAGGCAATACCTTGCAGGGCTGTCCCGTTACCTCTTCTCGCTATTCGATGGACTTTTATTTTCAAAATCTCATTTGTGCCGTCTTTCTCATGTTGTACAGTGTCTTAAAACAGTCTGCCTCAGCAGCAGACCACGCTTAATCACCTGATGATGGACGCTTGTGTTGCGCCCGAAACGTCGTGATTTATTTTATTGTACACCCACGTGACTTTACCGAAAGAACCAAAGTGCATGGATTCCTGCAGTCACGAAAGCTTCAAATCCAGATTGTGTGTCTTATTTTCTTCCGTAGCTGTCTCGGGCTAACTCTCGTGCAACGAAGGTGATCCGATCCGAATGGAACTTTAGTGTGTAGTTGCGTTTCCGTTTTGGGACTCGCCCGTGGAGAAAACCGGCCGCGATTGATCGAAGGCTTGCCCCGAAATGTTTCGGCACGAGACCAGCGCTGAAATGATTCGCAAAGCCCGACGCTGAAAGGAAGCGAGCACCTCCGCCGCCAGCATGAATGCCATCGCGCGCGACGCCATCCCCCGGCGCGCATCTTGAAACGTAAAGTTAGGAATGGCGATTTGAACACTTCCTAGGACAGAGCGAATGTTGGAAATCTTTGCAGGGATCCGTGCACACTTCGTGATTTTTCTCCCACCATTTCTGCCGTTCGCAGCTACGAGTCGGGAATACTGGAGAATCCCAAGGCAAGCACGAGTGTTTGCAGGATACATAACACACCCGCACTTGGGTGACACTCAAAAATCAAGTTTGTTACGTTCAAGTTCTCGCCTCCCGGTGTTACGCGTGCGCCGTTAAACTGAAGCCACCGTTAATTGAAATGCAATCCTCGAATGTTTACCAATTGCTCAACGGAGTTGAACAATGCCTTACCGGCGATATAAGCGGAGGCACAGTTACTGTCGGCATAAACGCAGAGAAGAAGGGGAGGAGGAGATTCCTCAGTGAGTGGGTGAGTGAGTAGGTGAGTAGGTACGTGAGTGAGTAGGTCAATTAGAGGGAAGGAGCGGGGGGATCCTGAGCTCCCCCTGTGACTATGAACAGTGGACTGAGATTCTCAGCTGTTGACTTTCACACCAAAAGTAGCGAATCGAGAGGAGGGAGAGCGTCTTACTTTCCATGTCGACACTTAGTGGCACCAATATCATGAAGCTGGGCTCCATGCCATAAACATCAGCCGTTCGCCAGCATTGAGTCAAGCAAGCCTGACTCTGCTGATGAGACACTGCACGTTGAAACCAGTCCAGAGTTTGCTCGTATTGAGTATTTTCTGCCGAGCTTTACAGACTCCCAAGAAGGTTGTCGTTGGGAGCCGATGCAATTTGACTTTGTAAATTCATTCCCACCGAGAAAGGTGGTTATTTAATACTTTATATTTTAGAGAGAGGGAGAGAAAAAAAAAACGAGCCGTTGCCTTGCGTCCGCTATTACCGGATGTATGTTGGGAGTGGAGGCCCCTTTGTGATCTGCTTCCAGTGTAACAATGGCCGTGTCCGTGGACCGTAGATTGGGGGCAGAGACACGGAGGGTCCCTCGCTCGCCCGAGGGGTGGTGAGAGACGCGCGATTGTCGGTGAGCGCTGTCGCCGTTGTGAATGACAGCGGTGCTTACTGTTCATGTCAAGTGCTCGCAAATTCAGCTGGGGTTATTGGTGAATTTGTCCCCATTGAAATCATTGTCACCGTCATCACCACCGTCATTATCATTGTCGTCATCTTCGTCAGCATCTGATTTATCATTGTCACTGCCATCGTAATGATTATCATTATAATCATGCTTATTGGCGTCGTCATTATCATCATCATTGTCAATGTCATGATCATTACACTTATCATGATCGTGATGACAATCATCATGAGTGATCATCGTGACTGGCACAGGCCCCATCCTCTTCGTAGCCCTGGTGCAGTTGCACCGCCCGCACACTCGAGATCTACGCTCACCAGGCATCATTATCATCCTAATCACCGTGATCATCATCACGGTCGTATCTGCTGTAATCATCGTCATCACTTGAAACAATCGCCATCGTCACAACCGGGAGCAGTGGCGGCGGTAGCCGGCGCGCCGCGCTACAATCCCAGCGACCCCTCGGCGGAAGTGCGTTTATTAATGAGGGAGGCCCAGGGCGATGGGTCACACACACGGCGCTCTGAGCCCCGTGACCTGGGTTCGATTCCCAGTCACGGCGAGTGATGTCTGAACTGGTCCTGGCGCATACAAAGCAGCCAAACGATCTAAATGATGTCAATGCATACCTAGCTGTTTGAGGAGCTCTCTCCCTCCCGGAGCCCTCTGGAGCAGAGGCCCCTTCTGCGCCAGGAGGGGCGCGACGAGCAATTGCGGCGCTGCGCCTTTACCCGTTTTTGTTTTTTAAGGAATCGAGACCTCACAAAGTGCCCGCCTGTGAACGGGGGGGGTGGGGGAGGGGGGAGGGGTCGGGGGGGCCTCTTTTCACTGTGGCCCGTCACCGGGTAATAAAGAGGGGACTTTCGTCGAGTTGACCTCGGGGCGATAGCGCGGCTCGCCGTTTCATTAAAGCGAGGAATTGGGCTTCGAGACTCGATGCCGGTGAAGCGGGCGCGCGTCCGTGGACCGACGATTAACAGGAAGCTTCCTCCACGATCCCGGCCGTCGCGTGACGAGGCTGCCCGTTGTCATTACCGTACTCGGAAGTGTGAACGTCGCGGGTTGACTCTGGAGCACGCCGAACTGGTCACCAATTGGCAGGGTTTCGTTCGCGCGACAAGCTACTATTGCCGCTTCGGGTTTCGCGACACGTTTACGGTGGCGCGATCTAACCCGGGGAAAAAAAAAACAAAAACCTTCCCATGGGTAAATGTTGGCCGCGAAAGCCGACGTGGAATAACCGATTAAGCGTGCCCTATTCGTTGTGTTTCCCCCCGCCCTCCCCCGCGCGCATCAGCGTGGGTGTGCGTGTTCCTTCGGCGCGTGGGGATTGCGACAGTTTAGCGGTTCGCGCGCTGCCCTACGAAGCCAGTGGGACCCGAGTTGGATTCCTGATCGCGGCCGACACCGGAGACGATTGTCGGCCACTCCGAGGTCGACGTGGCCTCAAACGAGTACCTGGTGCCGTGTGTTAACATCGCCACCAGGGAGACAGAGGAGCCCGGGCGTGGTGCTGACCGCCGACCCCGTCGTGTGCCGTGCCGACCATCATCGGTGCTCGCTAACAGCACGAAAGACACTTGCCCCAACAGTCTGTTAAGGCTATACCGGGGGGGTGAGGGGGGGGGTGGGTGGGAGATCTTTTGTCTTTTGTTCTTTGGTCCCCTGAAGAGACGCGGAGGGTACGGGGGGGACACGCGTGTGTTCCATCGGTCCACGTGCCCGGGAGGGGGGGGGGGGGTCCCTGTAGGGAGGCACGGGGGGGGGGCACATGGGGAACGCGGCAGGGGGAGCAACCAGCAACGGCCACCGACGGCTACAGTGCAGAACTGGTCACTCGGAAGTTGCTCAGCCGTTGGATTGACCTCGTGTCATCGCAGTGGAGGAGAGGGAACGGGAGATCCGGGATTAGTTGGGGACGGCCACGCAGGCCGCTGTGGATGGTGTGGGGTGTTCGGATGCCCTCAACATATTGAAGGGGTTTTTTTTTCTTCTTTTCAACAAGAGCTAGGGGGTTACGGTTCTGATGGAAACCTTTAAGCGCACAACAGCAGCGCGCAAACAGCAGCTGTTAGACTCTGCGCTGGCTCGGCTGGCAGTGCAGTCGTTGCGTAGATTCGAGGCAGTTGCCTTGTCGATCCGATCGGCGATGCAACCGATGAAAGGGCGCGAACCAGCGGTGGAAAACGTGCCGCTATACCACGGCATGCCATCGCGGGCACTTGTCAGAACACCAAACAAGTGTGGTGGCACTTGTCCGAACGGTTTCCGTTCCTACGCCGTGCCTCGATGCCTCCGAAAGGGAGAAGCGGCAGGCACGCCTCTTGTTTGTGATAACTTGTGTTGTTAATATTGTTCACTTTTGTTCCCTAAGCACCGTTTGGGGCGCCGTGGTGGCTAGGAGATGTTAACTCCCTCGCCTGGTATGCAGGAGGTCGTGGGTTCGATCCCGACCCTGACACCTGCTGTATATTTGGAGTTTGCGTGTCTCTCTCTCAGCCTCATCACGGTGGCTAGGAGATGTTAACTACCTTGCCTGGTGTGCAGGAGGTCGTGGATTCGATCCCGACCCTGACGCCTGCTGCTGTATATTTGGAGTTTGCGTGTCTCTCTCTCATCATCATCATCATCATCACGGTGGCTAGGAGATGTTAACTACCTCGCCTGGTGTGCAGGAGTTCGTGGGTTTGATCCCAACCCAGACGCCTGCTGTATATTTGGAGTTTGCATCTCTCTCTTTCATCAGCATCATCACGGTAGCTAGGAGATGTCAAATACCTCGCCTGGTGTGCAGCAGGTCGTGGGTTCGATCCCGACTCTGGCGCCTGCTGTGTATTTGGAGTTTGCGTGTCGTGGGCACGTGGATTTTTATCCAGGTCCTCTGGTTTTCTCTCCAAATTTAGAAACGTGCGTTTCGAGCATTTAGCCGCTATAAATTTCCACGCTAAAAAGCCATTCTGTTGAGCTATCATTTGTGGCAAGGTCGCTTCTGAAAAAGAGCTTCATAGCTCAATGGACCTTACCTGCTGAAATAACAAAAAAAAATAGTTTAGTTTAAGTTTATTTGTGCCTGCACCTCCGACACGTCCCATCCCGTTTGTTGCCCGTTCCCTTGTACCCATTGCTTTGATGTTGCTGTTCTCGGTCTGCGTGGATGCAAACACGCTGGGTTAAATGGGACTGTCTGCGTAACAAATACGCGTTGACTGATTAATTGAATAGGCATCATTACTGCCACTTCCACGATGACATTTCCACCCACGGGGTGGGAAACATTTACCAGCAGGATTCTACCATCGCCGCACTTCTGCAGCAGCAGTGGCGGCGGTTGCGGTGGTGGTGGCAGCGTTGGCGGTGGTGGTAGCGGCGGCGGTGGCGGCGGTTGTGGTGGTGGTGGTGGGTGGTGGTGACGGTGGCTTGTCGAGGGCTTGGGAGCGGCGGTGTGGGGATGCGAGACATTTCGAGACCACCCCCCCCAAAAAAAAAACCCGGAGCGGGCGAACATCCGATCAAAGATCACCGATGTTTATCGCCGTGATGAATGGCCAATTTCCCCGGCGAGAAAGCGGAGCGGGCCCGCGTGGGCCCTCGGGCCTGGGAACGGGTGGGGGACCGGGTGGTGGTGGGGTGGGGGGGGAAGTGCGTTCTGACGCTTGACGGTGGGGGGGGGGGGGCCGGGGGAGGGGGCCGAGTAAAGTGGCTTAACAAAGAGCCGGGGCTCTCTTGCTTGGGGCCATGCCGCCCCAGTCGCACAAACTCCTGTGTTCTTGAAAGACAGAAGTGTCCCATGTGAAGTGGCAGCCACAAAGATATCTTTTACCCCCCCCCCTCCATCTCTAGCCCGCTCGCGCTTTCTCTCTCTCTCTCCGCCCTTGTTTTATCTGTGTTTTTTTTTTGCTGTTTGCGGGGGAGGTAACTGCCAGGGTCTTTAGCGATCTCTGTACTTTTAATTAACCCGCTCTGGGAGGTACTGGGCCGCTGGCATGTGTGTGTGTGCGTGGAACAAAAATATGTTTGTGCGCGTGTGTAGATATGTCGTGGGGAGCGGTTGTGCAACGGTTAGCGCTACGCTGCCCTACGAACCCGGCGACCCGATTTCGATTGCCGCTCGAGGCCAACATCCGTGACGATTATCTGAACCGGTCCTGGGCCTCCCCTAGGTTGACTCGGCCTCAAATGATTACCTGGTGCCACGTGTAAACATAGGCACTAGGGAGACAAAGGCGGCCGGGCGTGGTGTTGGCCACCCACCCCCTCGTGTACCTTACCGGCCTTCATAGGTGCTCGCTAACAGCACTTGCCCCAACAGCCTGTTAAGACTACACGGGGGGAACTTTGTTTTTGTACACCCAGGTGGGTGGTGGGCATGAGTGCGTGTTCCAGTTTGTGGTGGTTGGTTGGGGGGGGGCACACTGCGTGTGTGCTCATGTTGTTGGGAGGGGGCACGTGTGTAGATGGCAGGTGGTAGGACTCTCTTGAGAGGGAGTCTTGATATTCAGTAAGGCTTTCCCGAGGAAACTAGTAAAACAATAATGAATAATAATCTCTTCCCAATGCAGATGGCTGCCCCTCCGGACATGTACCTGATGACTCAGGACCCCGTCAAGGCTCCTGACTCGCCGGACGTGTTGGAGATTGAGTTTAAGAAAGGTGAGTGAATTGGTGTCTTCGTCGTCATCGTCGTCGTCGTCGTCGTCATCATCATGACCGTCGTGATCTTCACCACCACCACCACCATCATCATCAGTGTCAACTCGATTTTTATTATCCAGATCGGAACTCAAGGGGAGACCAAGATGAGTCTCGTTCGCAAGAGTTTAAGTGGGGTGGGTGAGTCGGTGACCGTGGGAATGGATTGAATGCGCCAGTACGTGAATACATGAGCGGTGCATTGAGCGAGCGAGCGAGCGGGGTGAGGTGGTTGGATGGAATCGTTGATTGGTTGAGCTCTGATTTCAAGTTTATTTTGATTAACCAGGTGAGAACTCGAGATCAATAAGGATGTCTCATTTGCAAGAGTGACCCGGCGTCACGACAAGGACAACACCAATGAAGCATAAATACAAATGTGTCCTCACGTGACAAGTCAAAAAATATTACACTAACATAAATCATAGTGAAGTAATACATTTCCTGCAATGCGAGTCGGCTTGGGCATATGCTATTTCGAGTGATCATAATACAATTACAATAAAGTTAGACGTATTTAGTTAGACAAGTCATTATTTGTTTCAACATATTCTCATCTGCATCATCACCACGACCATCGCAATCATCATCAGTGTCAATCATCATCACTGTCATCATTATCATCATTGTTATTTTCGTCACCATCACGACCACAAGCATCGGTGGCATCGTCAAAATCACAACAAACATCTCTCTATCGTCGTAACTGCCATCGTCCTCACCATCATCATCCATAACACCTTTATAATTGTCACGATCATCATTATCATCATAAGTGATTATCATCATCATCACTTATCTGCTCGCATCAGTAGTAAAGCACAACAAGTAACAATTGCATTTCCATCTGTATCAGGAAAGGCTTTGAACCAGGCCGTTATAAGTACTGGTGACATTTGAAACGGCGTGAAAGGAACCATTTAGCAGAATTCCAGATTCCTCCCACAGTCTGTCCCTCCCCTCCTCCTCTCCCCCCGCCCGCCCCTCTTCTTCCCTCCTGTCCCGGTGCTCGGGGATTAAGTTTCGCTGGTGGGCTATAATTTGTTTGCCTGTCCACTCATTAACCCGTTCATTAAGAGGCTGTTCCACCGGCGTGCCCGGGTCCATCAATCGCGCGTGAGCTCGCTAGCGGCCCGTTAACCGCGGGGCTCATTCATGGTTTTAGTTTTATTTTCTTTTAACGCGCGCGACAAAGCGAATGACCCGCTTTAAATTCATACGATGGGAAAAGTGAAATCCGTCTGCTGCCCCCCCCCCCCCCACCGAACTGCTCTCCTTGCTGCCCAGCCCACATTCCTGAAGCGCTTGCTCACTCGCTCGCTCACTCACTCACTCACTGGTTGACTTGCCCGTTAAGTCACTCGCTCACTCGCTCGCTCGCTCACTCACTCACTGGTTGACTTGCCCGTTAAGTCACTCGTTCACTCACTGGCTCACTCACTCACTCACTGGTTGACTTGCCCGTTAAGTCACTCACTCACTCACTCACTGGTTGACTTGCCCGTTAAGTCACTCGCTCACTCACTCGTTCACTCACTCGTTGACTTGCCCGTTCACTCACTCGTTCACTCACTCGCTCGCTCACTCACTCACTCACTGGTTGACTTGCCCGTTAAGTCACTCGTTCACTCACTCGCTCACTCACTGGTTGACTTGCCCGTTAAATCACTCGTTCACTCACTCGTTCACTCACTCGTTCACTCACTCGTTGACTTGCCCGTTCACTCACTCGCTCACTCACTGGTTGACTTGCCCGTTAAATCACTCGTTCACTCACTCGTTCACTCACTCGTTGATTTGCCCGTTCACTCACTCGCTCTCTCACTGATTGACTTGCCCGTTCACTCACTCGTTCACTCACTCATTGACTTGCCCGTTCACTCACTCGTTCACTCACTCGTTGACTTGCCCGTTCACTGACTCGCTCACTCACTCGCTCACTCACTCACTCGCTCACTCACTCGTTGACTTGCCCGTTAACTCACACGCTGGCGGGCGCATCGACTTGCTCTTAGACTCACGAACTCGTCTGCTCGCCACACTCTCACCATCCACCCAAGCACCGCCACAATTACCACCATCACTCATCCCATCCCGGTCACCCGTCCATCTTCACCACAACCACCACGAGCACCATCGGCACGCGTTCCAACCAAGTTGCCCTCATCCACCACCGCTGCCACCGCCTTCACCAAAAGACAAAGATCCCCCTTGTAGCCTTCAACAGACTGTTGGGAAAAGTGCTGTTCGCGAGTAGCACCCACAAAGCGAAGGCCAAGACTGCACAAGATGGGGTAGTGTAGCCAGCACAACACACCCGACCGGCTTTGTCTCCCCAGGTGCTGATGTTTACACATCACACCATGTCCACATTTTAAGACTGCGTCAACCTAGGTGAGGCCTCAGTTTTTGGGTCAAATATTCGCCACCGGTGTAGGCCATGAGCAGGAATCGAACTCGGGCGAGCGGGTTCGCAGCTGACCCACTGCGCCACCGCCTCTCCCCCACCACCATCAATAACCACCACCACCACCACCCACCACCACCACACCGTGAATAGTGCGAGCGAGCGTGCCCCTCCAACCACAACCGCCACCCGCCGGCCCACCAGCCCTCCTCTGCCCAGCGCCGCACGCCCACAGCGGCGACACAAAGCGCCAAATGATGCAAGCATTGCGTTTTTAGTGAGACCAAATGGCCGGTCTATTGAGTGGTGAGGGACATAATATCGTCCGCTCGGCGAGCAGATTAGTGGGCCTCGCTGAAAAGGACTAAAGTGTTTCACGGCTAAATTGATGAGTGCGTTTCTCCTCCTCGGCGTTGCCGCCTTCCCGGTTTCCCCAACTCTTTAAGTCGCTCCCCCCCCCCCTCCTTTTTTTTGTTACTATTATTGGGGTTTTTTTTCTTCTCTATTCTCTTCTCTCTTTCTTTCTTTCATTCATCTTTTTTTTAAAAGGCGGCCCGGCAGTCGGGGCGGGCGGGCGTGCTGGGCTGGGTGGGCGGGAGGGCCTTAGCAGTGGCGTGAGCCCAACAGATGGCTGGGGATTTTGGCCGATGCTCATTTTAACACGGGCAACCAAAGGTGGAGGCAAAGTATGTGTGTGCCTGTGTGCGTGTCTGCGTGTGTGAGAGGGGAGCGGTAGTGTAGCTGTTAGCACGCCGCGCTACGAACCCGACGACCCGAGTTCGATTCCCGCTCACGGCCAACGCCAGTGAGGATTATCTGAACAGATCTTCGGCCTGCCCCTAGGTTGACTCAGCCTTAAATGAGTACCCGATGCGGAGTGTGTAAATATCGCCACTGGGGAGACAAAGGCGGTCGGGCGTGGTGCTGGCCACGCACCCCCTCGTGTGCGGTGCCGGTCTTCATGGGTGCTCGCTAACAGCACTTGCCTCAACAGTCTGTTAAGGCTACATGGGAGATCTTTGTCTTGTGTGTGAGAGAGCCGTGGGGAAGGAGGAGGTCTTGGTGATCAGGACTATGGTTTATTCATGACCAGATACGACAGCTGAACTCGAAAAAGTTGGGGACGGGAAAAATGCCGTCGCTGGTCATGGGGGTGGGATTAAGAGGGCGTCCGTGGTGATGGCAGTGACGGTGGCGGTGGACTCTGGTGGCGGTTGCTTTGATGGTGTGATGGTGGTGATGTGGTTGATCACCACAAATGAGCGATGATGACGATGATGAATCACTGAGTTATGGGTGACTTCATCATGATGATGGATGGTGCTGAACACTACAACGCAGATAAGGAATAATGTGTGTCGGTTAGTTTGGTGATGATGAACAATCGATAGTTAATTTTAGGAAAATGCGCGTGTGATATTTAATTTAATGTCAGTAACGGCTATAATCGCAACTAGAGTTTCACTCCTGGTGGTGGTTGATGATAACCGCAGTGAATGAATAAACTTAATAATAAACGTTTTTGGGTTAGATCGCGTTATTTATAAATGTGTCGTAACCCTCCATCACCCGACACAGCCAATCAGTAAAAAGTGATTGGCCATGTCGGGTGGTGGAGGGTTACGACACATTTATAAATAACGCGATCTAACCCAAAAACGTTATTATGAATAATATTGGTCGCGAAAGCCTACGTGATTTGACAATCTTCACCATTATCGTCTGTGCACTGCAAAATCCCTTGGCACCACCAGCGACCAGGCCAGTCACAATCTCGGCATCTCAGTCCGTCTTCACCCTGGGTGGTTGAGAACGATTGTCTCACGGCAAGGGCAGCACAGAGCAGAGCGGCACGTGACAGGGTCGGCGTTCGGCAAGCATACGCGTCAGTTGGAGGATGACAGGGTCGAACTTGCGAAGGGCGTGATGTGCTCGCGTAGCCCACTCAACGCTCCACATCTCGACGGGTAGAGGCTTGGCAAGAGGTCTCTGGTGCAAGCCCCTCGAGGAGGTTTGGGCCCAAGGCCTCTCTTTTATCCTTGGCGATGATAGCTGAAGGAGGAACATCCAGGAGACTCAAGGCTTTGGGCCTGAATGTCAACTCTTGATTTTGGCACCGGGGATCTGGTGCCAAGGCTGTCCATCAAAATGTCTTGTGAGTGCAACTGAGGTTTGAGAGCTTACTCACTCATCCACTCACGGACTCACCCATACACTCACTCAACCAATGACCCACTCACTCAGCCACTCACACACTCGCTCACCCACTCACATACTCACTCACCCACCCACACACTCACCAACCCACACGCTCACCCACCCACCCACACACTCACCCACCCATTCACCCACCTCACCCACCTACTCATTCACTCAACCACTCACTCACAACCTCCGGGCTCCACCGAGGTGGTGGAGCTCACAAGAGGGTCGAGTTCTAGTGAGCGACACTGCTGCGTGACACGAAGCTGCGCAAGTCCCCGTCTTTATTTTTTTGTCTGCGTTTGTTACCGTGGCCAAGATGGTCAGGCGTGGCAGGGGGACGAGACCCGATTTTGCCGTGACGGCGCGGGGGAGGATGGGGCCCAGCCGGGGGGGGGGGGGAGAAAGACCGCAGATTGGCCGGGAGGGGCCGTGAAATCCGGCAGGCTGCTCGGGAACAGGGGGGGGGGCACGATTGTGATGCCGTGAGTTAGCGGCCGAGCGAAAGAATGAATGAATGAGGGAGTGAACGTCCGACGGAGGGAGAGAAAGGGGTAATAAAGGGTTGCTATGCGTGCTGTTGTGGGTGAGTGAATGAGTGAGTGAGTGGATGGCTGGGTGAGTATATGAGTGAGTGAGAGCGGAAGGGAGATGTGTAGAGAAAAACAATTCGTGAGTGGGTGAGTGTGTTCGCGAGCAAGTGAGTGAGCCAATGTGTAAGTGGATGAATACGTGAGAGGATGAATGGGTGAGCGGGTGGGTGAGTGACTGAGAGAGTGAGTGAGTGGATGAGTGATTTACCATGAGAGATGGCAAGGGTTGGGATTTATACAGCAGTGGATATATCATGGCTCACACGATGATGACGATAACGGGGCAAAAGTGAGACGTGAAGTCAGGTTCGGATCCTGATTAATTTTACCGACACACTGCCCTGGCTCTTTGCCCCATTGTCAGTGATGGAGACATTCACGCGTTTTTTTTTGCCAAAAAAAAACCCCCAACAAAAAGAGCTCTCTCCAAACACACGAATTAGACCCATGCTGTTTGGTGCTCCCTTCACATTGAAGCTGCCCTCTCTTATCTCGTCCATCGCGACTGCCACAGAATCGTCGTTGTATAGGGATACCGAGTGAGTTATTGAGCAGTTGGGTGCATGAATGAGTGAGTGGGTAAGTGTACGATTGAGTCTGTGGTTAGTTGAGTGATTGCTTGGGTAAGTGGTTGGCTGGGTGGAAGAGTGGGTGTGCGAGTGAACGGTTGGGTGAGTGGATGACTTACTCAGTGGGTGAATGAATGGCCGAGTGGACGAGTGGTTGGGTGGGTGAGTGAGTGAGTGAGCAAGTGAGCGAGCAAACGAGCGGGTGAGAGAACGAGTGAACACTTGGGTGGGTATGTGAATTGGCTAGTAAACTAACGAGTGAGCGGTTGGGTGAGTGGATGACTTACTCAGTGGGTGAATGAATGGCCGAGTGGACGAGTGGTTGGGTGGGTGAGTGAGTGAGCAAGCGTGCGAGCGAGCGAGCGAAAGAACGAGTGAACACTTGGGTGGGTATGTGAATTGGCTAGTAAACTAACGAGTGAGCGGTTGGGTGAGTGGGTGACTTACTCAGTGGGTGAATGAATGACCGAGTGGACGAGTGGTTGGGTGGGTGTGTGAGTGAGCAAGCGAGCGAGCGAGAGAACGAGTGAACACTTGGGTGGGTGGGTATGTGAATTGGCTAGTAAACTAACGAGTGAGCGGCTGGGTGGTTGCGCGAGTGGGTCAATGAGCGACCGAGAAAGCGAGTGAATGGGCGAGTAGTTTGTTGCGAGCGAGGGAACGAGCGAAGGAGCGAGCGGGTAGTCGCCTGCAAGCCGGAGGAGCAAGGCGGTGAACGAGCGACTTAGAGAGCTCGGATCAGTGTGGCGGGCCGGTGACAACAAAGAGAGAGCGGGGGCCAGTCGAGCCAAGCACGCGGCTCAAAGAGAAACGCTGCCCGGGCCAATAAAACCCGAGCGTTAAAGTCGCTTTATGTGGATTTAACGTCATTATACATTCACCGCCCGCTGCGCGTTGCGTGCGTCGTGTGTGTGCACCGCGCGCCTTTTGTCTTTGTTGTCAAATCCAATTACTCGAGATTACTCGCGACGTGCCCGCGGGGGGCCCGAGTGCCCCCCCCCTGCCCCCCGCGCGCCATGTCCATCCCATCCTAGTTTCATTCGTCGGCCCGGCTCTGTTAAAATGTATACGATTGTATTTGTACGTAGGCTGATTCATTTATAGATGCGGGGGGGGGGGGGGGGGGGGGGGGGTGGGGGCACGGCCGCTGCCACTGCCACAGCGGTGGCACGGTTAGCAGCCCGCTGGACGCTGCCATCCAGAGGTCGCCGGTCCGATCCCATTACGACTCCCGGTGCGGCAGGGCGAAACGACGGCGCAAGTTTCTTAGTGGACGATCGGCAGGGTCACGCGCGCCGTGGGGTGAAGCGTGGGGTGCTCCCAACTCTTCCGACGCCGTCTGGCCATGTGTGTAAAAGTGGGTGCCACGGTGGCTAGGGAGATGTTAACTACCTCGCTTGGTATACAGGAGGTCGTGGGTTCGAACCCCACCCAAATGGCTGCTGTATATTTTGAGTTTGCGTGTCTCTCTCTCTCTCATCATCATCACGGTGGCTAGGAGATGTTAACTACCTCGCCTGGTATACAGGAGGTCGTAGGTTCGATCCCCACCCAAATGCCTGCTGTATATTTTGAGTTTGCGTGTCTCTCTCTCTCATCATCATCACGGTGGCTAGGAGATGTTAACGACCTCGCCTGGTATACAGGAGGTCGTGGGTTCGAACCCCACCCAAATGCCTGCTGTATATTTTGAGTTTGCGTGTCTCTCTCTCTCATCATCATCACGGTGGCTAGGAGATGTTAACTACCTCGCCTGGTATACAGGAGGTCGTGGGTACAATCACGACCTCGACGCCTGCTGTATATTTGGAGTTTGCGTGTCTCTCTCTCTCCCCGTGGTCACGTGGACTTTTCTCTGGGTCCTCCGTTTTTTCCCTCCACATTTAGAAACGCGCGTTCAGATTTTTTGGCTGCTGCTATAAATTCCCACGCGATAAGCCACTTCGTTGAGCTATCATTTGCCGGCAGGTCGCTTCTGAAAGAGAGCTACATAGCTCAGTGCGCCTTACACCTGGTTAAATAAAAAGAGTTGAGTCTAGTAGGCTAACATACCCTCTCGGGGGTGGGGGGGGGGGTTCCTCAAGAGATCCCTCGAGCGGGGAGGGCCTTCTGCCAACAGTTGTCCAGGGGGATGAACCACCTTGACCATGACGAGCAGAAAAGAGAACGGAGGAGGAGCACTGGTCAGGAAGGTGAGGAGGAGGAGGAGGAATGACCAGGCCAAGGTGTCGGAGATGATGAGAGCGTGATGACGTTGCCTCGCGCGAGCGTGCGTTGCTCCCCGTGTTTTCCGTTGTTTTTCCTAAGCCGTGGGGGCTTCTTTGTGAGAGGTTAAATTGGAGGACCCCCCCCCCCCCCTGCCGGTAGACGCCCGTCCGCCTGTCTGTCCCGCTCGCCCATCCGACGCGTCTCACGCGCGGACGCTCCCTGCGTGTCTTGCCGGTCACGCTTTCATTCTGTCCGCTCTCCGCCTTCATGTGCGCGAGTCGCTTAAAGTTGCGGGGAGCGGCGGCGCAGCGCCGCGCCACACGAACCCGCCGGCCCGAGTTCGATTCCCGCTCACGGCCGCCAACGCCGGTGACGATTGTCTGAACCGGTCCTGAACCTCCCCTAGGTCGACTCGGCCTAAAATTAGTACCTGCCTCGGTGTGTACACATCGCCACTGGGGGAGACAAAGGCGGCCGGGCGTGGTGCTGGCCACCTTCACCCCCTCGTGTGCCGTGCCGCCGGCCTTCATCTGCGCTGCTCGCTAACAGGGCTTGCCCCAGCAGTCTGTTAAGGCTACACGGGTGATCTTTGTCTCTCTCCACAGGGGTCCCGGTCCGTGTGTGTAACGAGACAGACGGGGTGGCTCATGACTCCGCTCTTGCCATCTTCACTTATCTCAACGAGATCGGGTGAGACACAAACACACAGACACACACACAGACACACACAGACATACAAAACAAAGACACAAACATGGATAGACATTTGCTAGAGACAGGAGATGTGGGCATTTTAGACACCGATTGTCCGTCTGACTGCCCCTACATGTATCTGCTTCTCCATAATTTCTGTCTGTCTTCTTGTTCATACGTCCATTCGTCTGTCTCTACATTTGGTTGATTAACTTAATGACTGTCCTCTCCATCCATCGATCTGTGTGTCTTATCTGTCTGTCTGTATGACCACTTGTCTCTTCTGTCAGTCTCTCCAGCTCTATGATTGTCGATCAGTTCATGGTATCCATCTATCCACCTGTCGATCTCATCTGTCTGTCTCTGCGTTTATCTGTCTGCGCCTCTATTGAATTGTCTGTCCGGTCATTCTGCCCTTCTGTCTGTGCCTGTCTCTCTGTTCCTCTGCGTCCCTCTGTCTCTCTCCCTGCCTCCCTCTTCTCTCCCACCCCAGCCTCTCCCTCCCTCCCTCCACCTTTGTCCCTCTCCATGGCGTTTCTTTTTTTAAATTGACGACGTCCTCCCCTCTCAGTTCCGAGCGCACAGACGCACACAAAGACACAGACAGATACACACACGCGCCCACACACACACACACGTGTACACACACACACACACGTGCACACACGCGTGCACACACACGCGCCCACACACACACACGTGCACACACACACGCGCGCGCCAACACACACACGCGTGCACGCACACACGCGCCCACACACACACACACGTGCGCCCACACACACACACACGTGCACACACGCATACGCGCGCACACACACACACGCGCGCGTGCTGGTTAATGCCCTTTGTGTGTGCACGTCCCGCATCGGCCCATCGGCCCCTCTCTGTCTCTCCGGCTCCTTTTGGTTCGCTCCATTGTCCATCAGCGATTAATGGACGAGCTGGGGGTGGGTGGGGGGCAGGGGGTGGAGGCACAGAGCCATCTGAGACGAGACGGACGAGGACGCGAGAGAAGTCGAAAGCAGCGATCGAGAATCTGTGGAGTGAAACAAAACGGTCAAAGTTGACTCCCAAGACGACCGTCTTGGGAGTCGATGCGGCGACGAATGCATGTCCGTATTCCTATGGCGGGGGCAAGTTCGTCCACACGACAATCACTGTTGACCTCGCGACGAACACTGCAACGTGCGTCTTCCCTGCATTCTATAAACAATTTATTTTATTTTACCAGGTAATGCCCACTGAGCTATATAGAAACTTTTCAGAAGCGACCTGGCTACCGCAGGTGATAGCTCAACGAAGTTGGCTTATCACGTGCAAATTAAAAGCAGCCAAATACTCTTTAACGCGCTGACGTTGATTCTAAATGTGCAGCGGAAAAGCTGGAGGGCCCGGAGATAAATCCACGTGGCTACCGGGAGAGAGACAGAGAGACGCAAACTCCAAATATACAGCAGCAGGCGTCAGGGTCGGGATCGAATCCACGACCTCCTGTATACCAGGCGAGGTAGTTAACATCTCCTAGCCACCGTGATGATGATGAGAGAGAGAGACACGCAAACTCCAAATATACAGCAGCAGGCGTCAGGGTCGGGATCGAATCCATGACCTCCTGTATACCAGGCGAGGTAGTTAACATCTCCTAGCCACCGTGATGATTATGAGCGGCGGTGGGGGCTGGCGGGGGTGGGGGGTGGACGGGGGGGGGGCTGGGGGGGTGGTGGGGGGGTTGCTTTTCAGAATGAGAATCTTAATCTCGATTCGAGGAATCCGGTGAGTTGTGAAGCTTTTTTTTCACGGACGTCCCGGTAGGACAGCAGCGGCATCGGGAAGGTGTGTTGACCGTCGCAGGGCGATCGGTTTGAGGGGGTTGAGCGGAGAGGGGGGCGGGGGTGCCATGGGGAGGGGGACATGGAGACATGGGGGGGGTGGGAGACGTAAGGGGCGGGCCACATTTCCTCCACCTCATTAGCCACGAGGACCCGTGAGTTAATATCATTAATTAGCGCTCTCTCCAAGGGTCATTGTGTGGCTTTGGTTTCGGGAGGGAGGGTGGGAGGGAGTGGAGGGAGGTGTGGAATGGGAATGCAATCTGGACGCACTCTCCCCACCCATCTCTCTGCATCTCAATTCAAATGTTCCTCTCTTTCTCTTCGTCATCATCATTTTCTTCTCAGCCAGAAGTCCATTATTGCATGAGCTTGTTCCGATTTCCTTTGCGTTTGTGCTTCTATACTTGAGTCGCGTCCGCTATCCATATATGGAGATTGGTTGACTTGCACCGAGGCCCATAGACTCGCATAGACCAATGTGATTTATAGGCTCGCATAGAGACCCAGAGACTCGCATAGACACCCATGTGATGCATAGACTTGCATAGAGACCCACAGACTCGCATACACACCTTGTGATGCATAGACTCGCATAGAGACCCACAGACTCGCATACACACCATGTAATGCATAGACTCGCATAGAGACCCACAGACTCGCATACAACACCATGTGATGCATAGACTTGCATAGAGACCCACAGACTCGCATACACACCATGTAATGCATAGACTCGCATAGAGACCCACAGACTCGCATACACACCATGTGATGCATAGACTTGCATAGAGACCCACAGACTCGCATACACACCATGTCATGCATAGACTCGCATAGAGACCCACAGACTCGCATACACACCATGTGATGCATAGACTTGTATAGAGACCCACAGACTCGCATACACACCATGTGATCCATAGACGTGCATAGAGACCCACAGACTCGCATACACACCATGTTATGCATAGACTTGTATAGAGACCCACAGACTCGCATACACACCATGTCATGCATAGACTCGCATAGAGACCCACAGACTCGCATACACACCATGCGATGCATAGACTTGCATAGAGACCCACAGACTCGCATACACACCATGTGATGCATAGACTTGCATCGAGACCCACAGACTCGCATAGACACCATGTGATGCATAGACTTGCATAGAGACCCACAGACTCGCATACACACCATGTGATGCATCGGCTCGCATAGAGACCCACAGACTCGCATACACACTATGTGATGCATAGACTCGCATAGAGACCCACAGACTTGCATAGACACCATGTGATGCATAGACTTGCATAGAGACCCACAGACTCGCATAGAGACCCACAGACTCGCATAGACACCATGTGATGAATAGACTCGCATAGAGACCCACAGACTCGCATACACACCATGTGATGCATAGACTCGCATAGAGACCCACAGACTTGCATACACACCATGTGATGCATAGACTCGCATAGAGACCCACAGACTCGCATACACACCATGTGATGCATAGGGTCGCATAGAGACCCGCAGACTCGCATACAGACCATGTGATGCATAGACTCGCATAGAGACCCACAGACTCGCATACAGACCATGTGATGCATAGACTCGCATAGAGACCCATAGACTCGCATACACACCATGTGATGCATAGACTCGCATCGAGACCCACAGACTCGCATACACACCATATGATGCATAGGCTCGCATAGAGACCCACAGACTCGCATAGACACCATGTGATGCATAGACTCGCATAGAGACCCACAGACTCGCATACACACCATGTGATGCATAGACTCGCATAGAGACCCACAGACTCGCATACACACCATGTGATGCATAGACTTGCATAGAGACCCACAGACTCGCATACACACCATGTGATGCATAGACTCGCATCGAGACCCACAGACTCGCATACACACCATGTGATGCATAGACTCGCATCGAGACCCACAGACTCGCATACACACCATGTGATGCATAGACTCGCATAGAGACCCACAGACTCGCATACACACCATGTGATGCATAGACTTGCATAGAGACCCACAGACTCGCATACACACCATGTGATGCATAGACTCGCATAGAGACCCACAGACTCGCATACACACCATGTGATGCAGAGACTTGCATAGAGACCCACAGACTCGCATAGACACCATGTGATGCATAGACTTGCATAGAGACCCACAGACTCGCATACACACCATGTGATGCATAGGCTCGCATAGAGACCCACAGACTCGCATAGACACCATGTGATGCATAGACTCGCATAGAGACCCACAGACTCGCATACACACCATGTGATGCATAGACTCGCATAGAGACCCACAGACTCGCATACACACCATGTGATGCATAGACTTGCATAGAGACCCACAGACTCGCATAGACACCATGTGATGCGTAGACTCGCATCGAGACCCACAGACTCGCATACACACCATGTGATGCATAGACTCGCATAGAGACCCACAGACTCGCATACACACCATGTGATGCATAGACTCGCATAGAGACCCACAGACTCGCATACACACCATGTGATGCATAGACTCGCATAGAGACCCACAGACTCGTATAGACACCATGTGTTGCATAGACTTGCATAGAGACCCACAGACTTGCATACACACCATGTGATGCATAGACTCGCATAAAGACCCACAGACTCGCATACACACCATGTGATGCATAGATTTGCATAGAGACCCACAGACTCGCATAGACACCATGTGTTGCATAGACTTGCATAGAGACCCAAAGACTTGCATACACACCATGTGATGCATAGACTCGCATCGAGACCCACAGACTCGCATACACACCATGTGATGCATTGGCTCGCATAGAGACCCACAGACTCGCATAGACACCATGTGATGCATAGACTCGCATAGAGACCCACAGACTCGCATACACACCATGTGATGCATAGATTTGCATAGAGACCCACAGACTCGCATCGACACCATGTGATGCATAGACTTGCATAGAGAACCACAGACTCGCATACACACCATGTGATGCATAGGCTCGCATAGAGACCCACAGACTCGCATGACACCATGTGATGCATAGACTCGCATAGAGACCCACAAACTCGCATACACACCATGTGATGCAATGGCTCGCATAGAGACCCACAGACTCGCATTGACACCATGTGATGCATAGACTCGCATAGAGACCCACAGACTCGCATACACACCATGTGATGCATAGACACGCATAGAGACCCACAGACTCGCATACACACCATGTGATGCATAGACTTGCATAGAGGCCCACAGACTCGCATACACACCATGTGATGCATAGACTTGCATAGAGACCCACAGACTCGCATACACACCATGTGATGCACAGACTTGCATAGAGGCCTACAGACTCGCATAGACACCATGTGATGCATAGACTCGCATAGAGACCCACAGACTCGCATACACACCATGTGATGCATAGATTTGCATAGAGACCCACAGACTCGCATCGACACCATGTGATGCACAGACTTGCATAGAGACCCACAGACTCGCATACACACCATGTGATGCATAGACTCGCATAGAGACCCACAGACTCGCATACACACCATGTGATGCATAGATTTGCATAGAGACCCACAGACTCGCATCGACACCATGTGATGCATAGACTTGCATAGAGACCCACAGACTCGCATACACACCATGTAATGCATAGACTCGCATAGAGACCCACAGACTCGCATACACACCATGTGATGCATAGACTTGCATAGAGACCCACAGACTCGCATACACACCATGTAATGCATAGACTCGCATAGAGACCCACAGACTCGCATACACACCATATGATGCATAGACTTGCATAGAGACCCACAGACTCGCATACACACCATGTCAGGCATAGACTCGCATAGAGACCCACAGACTCGCATACACACCATGTGATGCATAGACTTGTATAGAGACCCACAGACTCGCATACACACCATGTGATCCATAGACGTGCATAGAGACCCACAGACTCGCATACACACCATGTGATGCATAGACTTGCATAGAGACCCACAGACTCGCATACACACCATGTCATGCATAGACTCGCATAGAGACCCACAGACTCGCATACACACCATGTGATGCATAGACTTGCATAGAGACCCACAGACTCGCATACACACCATGTGATGCATAGACTTGCATCGAGACCCACAGACTCGCATAGACACCATGTGATGCATAGACTTGCATAGAGACCCACAGACTCGCATACACACCATGTGATGCATCGGCTCGCATAGAGACCCACAGACTCGCATACACACCATGTGATGCATAGACTCGCATAGAGACCCACAGACTTGCATAGACACCATGTGATGCATAGACTTGCATAGAGACCCACAGACTCGCATAGACACCATGTGATGAATAGACTCGCATAGAGACCCACAGACTCGCATACACACCATGTGATGCATAGACTCGCATAGAGACCCACAGACTTGCATACACACCATGTGATGCATAGACCCGCATAGAGACCCACAGACTCGCATACACACCATGTGATGCATAGGGTCGCATAGAGACCCGCAGACTCGCATACAGACCATGTGATGCATAGACTCGCATAGAGACCCACAGACTCGCATACAGACCATGTGATGCATAGACTCGCATAGAGACCCATAGACTCGCATACACACCATGTGATGCATAGACTCGCATCGAGACCCACAGACTCGCATACACACCATATGATGCATAGGCTCGCATAGAGACCCACAGACTCGCATAGACACCATGTGATGCATAGACTCGCATAGAGACCCACAGACTCGCATACACACCATGTGATGCATAGACTCGCATAGAGACCCACAGACTCGCATACACACCATGTGATGCATAGACTTGCATAGAGACCCACAGACTCGCATACACACCATGTGATGCATAGACTCGCATCGAGACCCACAGACTCGCATACACACCATGTGATGCATAGACTCGCATCGAGACCCACAGACTCGCATACACACCATGTGATGCATAGACTCGCATAGAGACCCACAGACTCGCATACACACCATGTGATGCATAGACTTGCATAGAGACCCACAGACTCGCATACACACCATGTGATGCATAGACTCGCATAGAGACCCACAGACTCGCATACACACCATGTGATGCAGAGACTTGCATAGAGACCCACAGACTCGCATAGACACCATGTGATGCATAGACTTGCATAGAGACCCACAGACTCGCATACACACCATGTGATGCATAGGCTCGCATAGAGACCCACAGACTCGCATAGACACCATGTGATGCATAGACTCGCATAGAGACCCACAGACTCGCATACACACCATGTGATGCATAGACTCGCATAGAGACCCACAGACTCGCATACACACCATGTGATGCATAGACTTGCATAGAGACCCACTGACTCGCATAGACACCATGTGATGCATAGACTCGCATCGAGACCCACATACTCGCATACACACCATGTGATGCATAGACTCGCATAGAGACCCACAGAATCGCATACACACCATGTGATGCATAGACTCGCATAGAGACCCACAGACTCGCATACACACCATGTGATGCATAGACTCGCATAGAGACCCACAGACTCGTATAGACACCATGTGTTGCATAGACTTGCATAGAGACCCACAGACTTGCATACACACCATGTGATGCATAGACTCGCATAAAGACCCACAGACTCGCATACACACCATGTGATGCATAGATTTGCATAGAGACCCACAGACTCGCATAGACACCATGTGTTGCATAGACTTGCATAGAGACCCAAAGACTTGCATACACACCATGTGATGCATAGACTCGTATCGAGACCCACAGACTCGCATACACACCATGTGATGCATAGGCTCGCATAGAGACCCACAGACTCGCATAGACACCATGTGATGCATAGACTCGCATAGAGACCCACAGACTCGCATACACACCATGTGATGCATAGATTTGCATAGAGACCCACAGACTCGCATCGACACCATGTGATGCATAGACTTGCATAGAGAACCACAGACTCGCATACACACCATGTGATGCATAGGCTCGCATAGAGACCCACAGACTCGCATGACACCATGTGATGCATAGACTTGCATAGAGACCCACAAACTCGCATACACACCATGTGATGCAATGGCTCGCATAGAGACCCACAGACTCGCATTGACACCATGTGATGCATAGACTCGCATAGAGACCCACAGACTCGCATACACACCATGTGATGCATAGACACGCATAGAGACCCACAGACTCGCATACACACCATGTGATGCATAGACTTGCATAGAGGCCCACAGACTCGCATACACACCATGTGATGCATAGACTTGCATAGAGACCCACAGACTCGCATACACACCATGTGATGCATAGACACGCATAGAGACCCACAGACTCGCATACACACCATGTGATGCATAGACTTGCATAGAGGCCCACAGACTCGCATACACACCATGTGATGCATAGACTTGCATAGAGACCCACAGACTCGCATACACACCATGTGATGCACAGACTTGCATAGAGGCCTACAGACTCGCATAGACACCATGTGATGCATAGACTCGCATAGAGACCCACAGACTCGCATACACACCATGTGATGCATAGATTTGCATAGAGACCCACAGACTCGCATCGACACCATGTGATGCATAGACTTGCATAGAGACCCACAGACTCGCATACACACCATGTGATGCATAGGCTCGCATAGAGACCCACAGACTCGCATGACACCATGTGATGCATAGACTCGCATAGAGACCCACAAACTCGCATACACACCATGTGAAGCAATGGCTCGCATAGAGACCCACAGACTCGCATTGACACCATGTGATGCATAGACTCGCATAGAGACCCACAGACTCGCATACACACCATGTGATGCATAGACACGCATAGAGACCCACAGACTCGCATACACACCATGTGATGCATAGACTTGCATAGAGGCCCACAGACTCGCATACACACCATGTGATGCATAGACTTGCATAGAGGCCCAAAGCATAGCCAAAAGTCCTCACGTCACGTTTCGCCACATCCTGCCACCTCATACTTCACCAAGCTGATCAGTGTGTGGCGGTGGAGGCTGGGAACGTAGGCGTGTGAGCATAGAGGTACTGTACAACATTGGATGCTGCTGCACTGTCCCCACAACCTGTAACACCTGTTACGCGTGGCGGTCACCCATCCCGGCACTAAATCGGGCTCGGCGCCCGCGTGACTGTTTCTGTCGTGCCTCGAGTCGCCCGAGTCGATCTCCGTCTTCGAGAGCGGGCGAGCGAGCGTGCTGGCGGGCGGTGTGCGTCGGCGCGTGTGGAATCTGTCGTCCGACGAGAGAGCGGGCCCGTCCGGGGGTGATCTGGCCAAAGCCCTGGCGACCTGCGCGTGCGGTGGCGACGTGGCAGGGCACCAACACGCGTGTGCACGGGCGCTCGCACAGAACGTCTGTATCCGAAAACCCAGCACGGGATTT
This sequence comes from Petromyzon marinus, assembly GCF_048934315.1. Lineage (NCBI taxonomy): Eukaryota > Metazoa > Chordata > Hyperoartia > Petromyzontiformes > Petromyzontidae > Petromyzon > Petromyzon marinus. The sequence goes on along the minus strand of NC_133716.1, from coordinate 5,966,328 downwards.
TAAAGGGGGAAAACTCGAAATGAACCTGGCCTGCAGGACAAGCGGGGTGCGTGGAAACGTTGGTCGATGTCGGGCCAACGCCGGTTCAACGACGGGTCCGGCGGCCCGATGTCGGCCCAACGTCGGATCAGTCGGACCAACGTCGGACAAACGTCAATTGACGTCCCACCATTTGCTTGTTTCCTGAGTTTCCATTGTTTCTCCGTCGTTGCAACTACTGTGGCGGTGGCGGGGTCGCGGTGGCCGGGTCGCGGTGGCGGGGTCGCGGTGGCGAGGGTCGCGGTGGCGGGGTCGCGGTGGCGAGGGTCGCGGTGGCGGGGGTCGCGGTGGCGGGGTCGCGGTGGCGGGGTCGCGGTGGTGGGGTCGCGGGGTCGCGGTGGCGGGGTCGCGATGCCCGCTGGACCCTGAGCACTGTCGCCGTGTTCCCTCTGCAGGGGGAAGCACGGAGTGGGGCGCATCGACATCGTGGAAAACCGATTCATCGGCATGAAATCCCGAGGTGAGGACATTCTTCGATCACGTGTTCACCAGCATCGTCATCGTCATCATCACCGTCAGTCATTCGTCAAACAGGGCGGTGGTGGCTACGCTGCTGCACGTGGCGCGGCCTGTAATCCGGCGCCGTGGAGGCAGCAGCAGCGAGGGTTGGTGGATGTTGTTGCGAAACTCCCTCCCCCCGTGGGCGTCGAAGAGGAGCCGTACTCTGGCTCGCCAGTAGAAGTTGGGGATAGAGCGTTACCCCCTCGCAGAGTGCGAATTTTCTCCAGGTGCTCCGGTTTCCTCCCCACTTGTATAAGAAGCACTCATTAATTGGCTAAAAACATCTTAAAATAAAATAAAAATAAAACTCTGCTGAAAGAGAGTGCTACATCTCTGTGTGGCTCTCCTGGATACAAAATCAATTACATACATTTTTGGGTTAAGCCGCGTAATGATGTGGCCTAATCTGTGTCGTAAGACCATCCGCCACCCGACGTAGCAACCGCCGCCACCTCTCACTGTCCCGCGTCGTGCTAATAACCCACGCGGAACTTTCCGCACACGAGGAGCTGACCTCACCATCGCTCCGTCTCCCCGGTGGACGTCCTTTCAAAATGCGTTCCATGCCCTTGGCTGGCACTCCGACATTTTTCTCCATCTTCCCATCGTCCCTTCGAGCGACATTGCCCTGCCCAAGCCTCTTGCTTTCCTTCGCAGTTTGAATAATGCCCTTGACCCGTCTATGCTCTCTAATCTAACAACACCTTAATATATAGAGGACCGCAGAGTTCGTGCGATTGTTGGCGCTGGCTTTGCCGCCCTAGCAGCTGTGTTTTACGCTCGTCTGTGGTTCTCTGCGCCTCTGATTCGTGCTGTAGCTGCGCATTACGAGTTGAAATTGTAATTACACCGTGCGTCTTTGTGTGCTTTTCAGTTTTCCGTTTTTTTTATTTCGTTCGCAACTTTAAAAGACGGAGGGTAAAAACAAAAACAAAAAACTTCAAATATCCCAGCAAACTCTTGCGGCCGCTATTTTTTTCGTACCAAAACGACAAACAAAAAAGTCAAGAAAAAATTAAGCTGTCTTAAATCCTACAAAGCACTTAATTTAAAAATACGAGTTGGCACCGGTAAAATATATATACGCACAGGAATATATTAAAATAAAAAAGCAACAAGAAAAGACTGACGTGGTTTTGGGGAGTTTGGCGTACCGACAGGACAGCCACCTATTAGCGAAGGAGTGGTGGTTCCCGTGCAGAGAGACGTCCATCTCTCCCTCTCGCTCCCTCCCTCTCGCTCCCTCCCTCTCTCTCTCTCCGTCGCGTTCCCTCTCCCCGCTCCGGCGAAGGTCGCACGACTGTCCTTCAAGCCCGCCGAGCCGCCCTGATCACTGTTATTTCATCGTGCTAACGGAAGGAAATCGTAATAAATGGGCCCGCGTCTCGCGTGACGCGCGTCCCCGTGCCCGCGTACCACCGCGTACCATCGCAGACCACCGCGTACCGCCACGTACCACCGTGTACCACTGCGTACCGCCGCATACCGCGTTTGCGCCGCGTTCGAAATAGGGGAGAGCGGGCCAAGCCGCGGTGGCTACTAGAGGTGTTGACTACCTCGCCGGGTATACAGGAGGTCGTGGGAACGATCACGACCCTGACGCCTGCTGTTTAGTTTGAGTTTGTGTGTCTCTCTCCCCGTGGTCGCGTGGACTTTTGCTCCAGGTTCCCTGTTTATTCCCCTCCGTATTTAGAATCACGCGGTTAGAGTATTTGGCTGCTGCTATAAATGTCCACGCGACGAGCCACTTTCGTTGAGCTATCATTTGTGGTCAGGCCGCTTCTGAAAAAAAAGAGCTTCACAGCTCAGTGGGCCTTACCTTGTAAAATAAAAAATAGTTTAAATAATAAAATCTTAGCCGCCCGTGATTAATACCAGACCCTGAAGTGCAGCGTGCTGACGGTCTCGGCCCCGCTCACCGATGAACGACCGCGGCGTGCACATAGCGTCGAAACTTTACTTTGGTTCCGCGCTTGATTTAATCAAATTCCCCCACACCTCCGATCGGCGCGATCGGCTACGTATTGCGCGGAAGAAGTTCAACGCGCGTGCGCACGTGCAAATTCCAGCCCTTTTCAGATCTCTAGGACAATGTCGGTTCCACTGCCACGCGATGGGCGTCAGCTCTCGCATGCAGAGGCGGTGGGAAAGTGCTGCCCTCCTTCTTGCGTGCGGTCCAGGGTGTGTCGCCTGAAGGTGCGCTATATATCCCGGACGTTGCTCCGTGATATCCACGTCACGACGCCCTTGCTGCGTGAAGCTTCTGTTGTCACGCTTGGACACCCCTCGAGTGGAGAGCGAGGGTTCGGCGTCACCGACTCGTTGTTGCGAGCGCGTGAAATATATTTCATTGGCATAAATATCCGCCATCCGTGGGCCGTCCTCCATCCGCGGGATGCCCTGCGCCGACCTGCGACGGTTCCGGATTGATTCTTCGTCTCGCGCCGAGGGGAGTGCAAAGGCTAAGATCCCCCCAGTGTAGCCTTAACAGACTGTGAGGGCAAGTGCTGTTAGCGAGTAGGGTGGGGTGGCCAGCACACATCAGATCAGGTACTCATTTAAGGCTGAGCTGACCTAGGGGAGGCCCAGGACTGGTTCAGATAATCATAACTGGTGTTGGCTTTGAGCGGGAATCGAACTCAGGTCGCCAGGTTCACAGTGCAGTGCGCTAACCGCTGCACTACCGCTCCCCAGCCATACACACACCAAAAACACACACAAACACACCACACACGCACCAAAAACACACACACCACAGACACCGCACACACACAGCACACACACAGCACACACACACACACTACACACACACACCACACACATACACCAGACACACACCACACACACACACCACACACACCACACACACACCAGACACACCACACACAGGCACACGCCACACACACCACACACACACAGCACGCATACACCACACACACACACCACACTGAGCCACGCGAGTCTCGCTGCGTTAGGAGCGGAGAGTAATTGGAACCTTCCTTGCAGCATCCCTCCACTGCCCCCTCCGCCCCCACCCCTACCCCCCCCCCCTGCTCCACCACCACCACCACCACCATCTCCCCATCTCCCCCACCTGCCAAAAACCACCTGCTGCGATGTGTATTTCAGCCGCGGGTATTCACGAACGTCGCTCGTGGAAATGCCATTTCTCTTTCAGGCCGGCTGTCAGATCAGCGATTTTTTTCATGTTACCCCCCCCCACCACCATCCGCCCCCCCCCCCTCCCTCGCCCCTCCCCCCATTTCGTTCCCCATTGTCAGTGGATCGCCACCGTGCCCCGTGTCGCAAGGGGCACGTAGAGCGGCGCTGGCTTGGCGACCGCGCGTTTGCTGATGATTCTCGGAGGGGTCGAAACTGTTGCGAGGATATGAAGTGGCGTGAGCGGACAGCATCCAGATCCGACTGCGCGCGTGCGCACATGTGTACACACGTGCGCACATGTGTACACACGTGCGCACGTGTGTACACATGTGCGCACGTACACAATCTTCTGCATGCGCAGTTGGATCTGGAGAGCCAATAGGTCCGAAGGACTCAATAATATAGGGTGGCCCAACAAGTCAGGACACATGGGGTTATTGTATTGATTTTAACAAATCACAGGGGGTTATTTCAGTTTAACAAATGTTCAAACCGACTCCAAATTAACATGAATGCATGATGCATGAATTCTCCTTTGAAATAAGTGCAGGTTTTTTTTTATTTTTTAAGATTACATGTGCAATCTTTGAACATTAATCAACGATGTTTTGTCTCAATTAAGTAAATTTTCTTTCCCATTTTTTAAATGCCATCCCCGAAAAAGGGAGAAGAGAAGAAAAAATGTTAACAATGACCACAGGAAAAATATTGACTCGAATATTAAACAATTAAAATAAGTTTAATGCCAGTGTTAAAATAAATATGATAACCCTATGTGTCTCCTCCTCGCTTTTTGGCCACCGTATTTATCACGTAGCTCCTGGGGTCTACAAGACTCTAAAGCTTCTCCGTGAATACAGGGCGGCACATACGTGCGGGGGGGGGGGGCTTTTCAGTATCGTATGGTACAATGGATCTTGATCCCCACGACGAACTCCCGTAGCAGCCTATAGCACCCGTTATGCATGGCAGTTCGGTCACCATTTCAAGCGACATCCAGGCTCGAGCCTGCTTGGCTTGCAAAAACTGGCGCGAGATCGGGCGCGTTCCGGGCTGCTTGGTCATCGACAAACGCTCGCCCGTACCTGCACCTGATGTCATTGTTGATGATGTGGGTTAGGCCCACTACGTCACGGCGTGTGGCCAAATCCGTGTCATCAGGACCCCGTCGACAAAGCCAATCAAATGAAGTTGCCGCGTGTGCGAGCGTTTTTAGCGACGCGGCAAATGCCACCGTTCCCGATCACTCGCCGGTAAATTTGAAGGATGATTCTCTTGACCAAATGCAGCGAATGGGGTGGTTGTGAGAATTTGTTCTCCAACTCGCCAGCGATAATTTGCGCGCCACTGTTAAATGCTAATGCACGTGGCAATATAATTTATATGGCTGCGTCGTCAGGTGGTGCGGGCTCTTGACGACACAAACTCGGCCAGATCGTTACGTGGTGGCCTAACCCCTCTTCTCCCCCCCCGCCCCCCCCCCCGCAAAGCGAAGCAAAAAAAGAAACGAATCGTGACATTGGCTGCGGAAACCTACACGTCAAGCACATGCTTGTAGTTCAACTGAAGATGAGATTGACAACGACGATGATGCTCAGGCGGAGGGAGCCGACGCGAGTGATTGATGATGTCAGCGCCGTTGAAGTTGGAGAATCGTGGCGGCAGCGGCGGTGGCACGCTTCAGGTCCGCACGCCGGCCCAAGCAGCCGCTCGCTTGAAAAATAAATGAAGGCCCGGGGCGATTTATTTTTAATGCCGTGGGCCGCGCTGTTTTGAGGATCGTCCAGGCAGGCGGGGAGACGGCTTCTGGCCGGTGCACGCCGCCACTGTTCCGGGATTCGCCGATGCTCTCTGTGGCACCCGTCGCGCTCGCTCTCCGCGTGCGGTTTAACATCTCGTTCCAAACCATTGTGCAGCCTCGCACGTCGGAGCGTGCGTTCGAACCGACCCGCCGGCGACTTCTAGAGGCACGGCGCCCTGCAATTTCCTGCTCGCGCCCCTGGCTGACGGAAGGGCCTCTCGTATGAGAAGGAGCTCTCTCTCTCTATCTCTTTTCTAGATTTGACGCTTTCGTGACTGCAAGGATCCATACTCTTTGGTTCTGTTTTACATACGTGACTTTACCGAGCAGAACCAAAGAGTATAGCTCTCTCTTTCTCTTTGTTGGAGATTGTTTGGCCTACCCCTTCCATCCTGCCCAAATACCTTTGTAGAGGTGGTGGTACCCACACTTTGCCCCACCGCATGGTGGTTCATCCATTTATACTGCTGGCTGCTGGGTGACCTTGGGCCGATGGGGAGGTGGGGGGGGGGAGGTGGTTTTGCGAAACTTTGCAGACCGAAACGCCAACCTCTGGTCAGCAAGTCCAATGCCCTGCTACGCCACGGCAACGTCCCATTGTGTGAATCATCCAAATTAAGAGTGTAGACCGTAGCAGGCGCATCAATGCTTATCCACAAGACACCTTATTTTTGTTTTTTACCTGCCCATTATTACGAGTTGCCTTGCCAACCTTGCAACAACCTACCCATCAATCGCCGACTCGGGCGTCGATCCCCCCCCCCCCTTCTGGGTATCCGCGCTGCTGCTGCTGCTGCTGCAACTCTCACCACCCTAGATTCTCGGTGCAGATCCAGAAGAACGCCCTGCTAGCGAACCCACTGGAACAACGCGCACGTCCGGAGTAAGCACATCAGTCGAGGCGCGAACATCACCGCACCGTGCCTGGCTTTGACGTTCCTCCTCCTGCAAGACACACCGGTGGTGGATCCATCGAGTGCGCGAGAAGGCCGATGAGCACACGTCCTTTTCACGAATGGGAAAAATCAAAGACGCGAGCAGCAAGCGGTCGTGCGATTTGTGGCCATGCAGCCCAAAACAATGGGCCGCACAGGAGGAGCCAAAAGCGAAACGACACGAACTCTCACCTGAAGCCCACTTGCCGTGGCCAGCAGCAGACCTCGACATTGCCCCCCCCCCCCCCCCCGGAACAAATCGTCGCCGCCATCGTGCGCGAGAAACAGAACTGCCAGTTGCGCGACTGTGCAGACTCGTCGACAAGGACGCCAGTTTGTTCTCACGGCCTTGCGGTCAGCATTTCGCCGCACTTTTGGAGAAGGTTTTTTTGAAGCTCGTTTTGTCAGCGGTTCCGCTATGCGTCGCGGTAAAAAAAGTTGCGGGGGGGGCGGGCGGGTCGACGGTTGGCCTCGCCGCTCCAGGAATGTTGCCCTCGAGCGAGGGGTGAGTGCGGGGGGCGGCCTTTTCGCCAGCAGCGGCATCGGCAGGAAATTTCAGGGGCTGCACCTTTACACATTTTAGGGGGAGGTGTGTAAGCCGTCGATCGGTTGGTGGCGGTGTTGGCGGGAACAGGGTGGGGGGGGGGTGTAGGAGTTGGGGGGGGGGGCGAGGCTTAAGCACTTTGTAGTCCATCATGGGGGAGTTGTTTTAAAGGCTGGCGGTAATGCCAGTTTTACGCAGCCGATTATTACCGAGAGCGTCACTCACGGCGCGGAGGAAGCCATCCCACCGTGCAATCTCTGTTTTTATTGTTCGCTCCGTCAGCGGCTGTCAGCCGCGGAGGCGGCCGCGCTAGGAGAAAACACGCGCGGATGAAGAGGGCCGTGTTTTGAGCCGCACTGGCGTCAGTAATTTTCCTGTCGGGGGGCGCTAATTGCTCGTCCCGGCGATGAGATAACGAGAGGCTGCACAAAAATCTGCTCGGTTTTTTTTTTCCTCGGGGGGGGGAGCGGGCGGGCGGTGCGGTGCAGTTTACTCCTGGCCCCCCCCCAACCATCCCCCCAACCCCTTCCTGCCCGCATCTAAGCCACCACTCATCCTCCCCCCCCCCCCATCTGCCAGCGGTTATTTTTTGTTAAAGTTGTAAGGCTCTGGCTTCTCTCAGAACCCCTCCCTCCCTCTCCTCCCCTCCCTACTCACACTCGTGGGACGATGGGATAGGACCTGGCTGTACTGAGGACTGTGAGAGCAGACCGGCAAGATCCGGTGTCGACTCTGCAACTGCCGCCGCAGAATCAGTCGGATGGAAGGAAGCGATGGCGTGCCGTTGTTTCCGTCGCCGGTATCGACGTGACGCCCGTTGTTGCTGACGCAGGAACGCCTCGCGCGGGCCTCTTATTCAGGAGGGTCCCTGCCGAGTTTTTTGTTCGCAGTCGGGAGGGAATGGCACGGTTGGCTACGTTACGGCGTGAGACGATCTCGACGTACATCTACACACACGGATGATTGCTGCGGAGATTCCAATTGAGTGAATTGCGGTGAAACCCTTTTTTTTAAATTCGGCGAAGTCGAGCGTCATGGAACCTCCCTTGCCAGCATCAAAATAAACCCTTTCTGGCAATGAAGCGGTTGTGTTAAGATGTTAAAACACCAAACTGAAACGTTTCGCGAGGAATCATGTCTGCATTAAGCACATATACTTGTGGTGAACATGCTCTGGTCGATTATGCTGTGTCTTTGAAACTGATGGGTCCAACGTTGCCAGAGAGGGTCAAACTTAAGCTTATAGGTATTGAGCGTGATAACGTTCAACTTGATCTGAAGTCAAATTCTCTTGATCGCCGCAACAACAAACAAATCAACTCTCTCCTTTTCCCCCCCTCCCCCACCCTTCCCCCAATTTGATTGCAACTGTGCTCCCGTTGTCACGGCCCGAGATCAGGAATCCATTCGGAGCTCTTCGTGCAGCAGTACGTGTGCGTCATCGGAACGGAACAGGAATTTAAATTAAATGACTCTGTCGGTAGCGAGGCTCCCACGACGCCGTGCGGAAGGGCGTGCGGCACATTTTGGCGTCGGTTCTCTGCGGTGAATGCGATGTCTTTAAAAGCAACGGAGCTACGCCTCCCTAAATAAAATTGACGCCAACTGCTCGCACGTTACGAGATTCGGCGGTCGACGGGACCCACCCTACTACTTGCAGTCATCTCGGAACGGGAAAGGGCTAAGAGAACGACCCGCGGAAACGGATATTACAGAACGCCCTCCCGAGGTCACTTCAGGTGGCCTCTTTAACCCAGACGCTAGAGGGCGCTGACATTTTTTTTGATGACTTGAAGGGTGCACAAAATGTGCAACTTTTTTTATGGTGGCGGGGTGAGTGAGTGGTTGCGACGGTGGACTTGCTGCCTACGAAGTGTAGCGAGTCGATGGACTCGGCCCGGTCCCCGACGACAGCGCCGTATATGTCATCACAATCATTCGCTTTTTTTTGCATCGGTCGGCAGAATTCCAGGTCTAAGTAATTCAAATATTCAGCTCATGATGTGCGACAGATATCTCTCCAGAAGGGTACAGAGTAGTGTAATGCTGCCCCCTCCCACCACGAACGTGTGGCCAGGAGGTCGCTTGCAGCAATCTCACAAATAGTTCTGTGATGTCCGCTTTCTCGGGCCAGAATTCCGAACAGGCGCTTTGTTGGCACGTGGTTGCAATTGTTGGTAACCGGCGTTCCATTTTGTGACTGCGACGACGCCGAAAGACGAGGTTTGAATGAAGTTGAGAAGTTGACAAAAAAATGACGACAAAAATTGAGCGCACTCTGCTTCACCAGGGTTAATGCGAGCACGGTATGATTGGCGATTAGGAACAATGCCGTGAGTTGATATTAGTCTGTCGGGGCCAAAGCATCGCTTGCGTCACCGTCTTGCATAAGAAATTAATGGTGCTTCCTTAATATTGCGTGGGCGGGCGGGCGGGCGGGCGAGCGGGATGTTAATCGGGTGCCAAATTTAGCCGAGGCACTCCACGTCCCGTAAGTAAGCAAAGCAAATGTCACGAATCCACCGAAATTGCAAAGGGAAAAAAACTTAAATGTATTTATATGCAAAAACTTTGATGTCCGTGTCGCAGGCCCGTGACGACGCGACGCGTGGCAAACGTTTTAATTGTTTCGCAAGCCGCCCCTGTGTGTCCACCCAGCCACCCACGCACATCCAACCGTTCCACACACGCGGGCACAGGCAACGCACGCACGCATGCACAACACACGCACAACGCGCAAACGCGTGCGCCCGCGTGGGCCCTCCCGATGGAACTTGCCACCGTAATTGCTAACGCGGTTGCTATTGTTAGGACAATTGTTTGACGTGGCTATTGTCGCCGCTAATTTCGTTTTGTTTCTGGCCGCGTCCGTAAAAAAAAAAAACGCGCGGCCGTTTCCGTCGCCCAACGCAAGCGAGCCGCCCGCCTCGGCCGCCGTTCGCCGGCTGGGGGGCACTGCCGCTGGGCACCGTTTGCCTCTCCTTGTGCCCCGCCGGCGGAGAAAAAAACAAAAACCACGTGCTCGATGGACGTGTGGGTCGCTGAGGTCATCGCGGCGATCGGTGTGCAGATCCGCGACCACCGCATTGATGAGGTTCACGTTTCGGCCCGTTAACAATCCACGATGATGATGATGATCAGGATGTTACGAATAATAATGATGATTCTATTAATGATGATGACAATGTTGATGATGATGACGATGCTAATCATGACACAGACGATGATGATGACGACGACGATGATGTTACTCGCCAAAGATGACGATGCAACGAATGGCCATGACGACGACGTTGATGATGATGACGACGATACTGATGACGATGTTACTAATGAAGATGACGTTGGCGATGTTGACATCGATGACTATCGGTTGTGTTGCCAGGCATCTACGAGACCCCTGCCAGCACCGTGCTTCTCGCCGCCCACTTGGACATCGAGGCCTTCACCATGGACCGCGAGCTACGCAAGATCAAGGAAGTCCTCTCCCTAAACTTCTCAGAGCAAGTCTACAACGGTATGACGCGTCGCCAGCGACTGCCCTGCGGACGGACCGATCCCCCGCCATAGGATCGTGCCATTTCACCCACTGCTTCGGCCCGGAGGTGGTGAGATGTTAACCACCGCGCCTGGTATACAGAAGGTCGTGGGTTCGATCCCGACCCTGACACCTGGAGTTTGCGTGTCTCTCTCCCCGTGGTCGCGTGGATTTTTTCCCTGGGTCCTCCGGTTTTTCCCTCCACATTTAGAATCAACGTCGCGCGTTTAGAGTTTATTTGTCTTCTATAAATGTCCACGTGATGATGATAAGCCACTTCGTTGAGCTAAAATTCAAGTCGCCACTGAAAAAGAGCTACATAGCTCAGTGGACCTTGCTTGGTAAAACATTTTTTTTTTTTAGTATAATTTAAGAGAGCCACTGAACGTTTGCATGATTCGTGGTGGCACGTCGATGTTTAGGGCCCTTTTATCTGAAGCCTCCGTCAGTTAGGCCAAATTCAGCCGCGAAAGGGGCAGCACACCTTCTGTACGCACTGCACAGAGTGCTCTTTGCGTGTCGAACGCACAGCAGAGTTTTTTATTTTAGTTTTCTCTTTTCCCGCCAACTCTATATGCCGGTGGCGCTGTCGACGCCATGTCACCAGGAATCCACTCGAGCAGTGCATAAACCGCCGTTGGAGAATGACGGCCCGCGGAAGTGGATGCGACAGAGCTACTTCTAAGAATGCTTCGAGTAACCTCTGCTCCACGTGGTGGTGGTGGTGGTGGTGGGGAGGGAGGGGAGGGCGCAGCACTTTTCCCACCCGGCCCCCGCCACGGAGGGTAATGTCCAGTCGCTCGATGGTCAGACTGATAGTTTTTAACTCTCACAGGCTGGAATTTGGCCAAATTAAGCTGGAGGACCGAATTTAAAGTGTTGTTTTTGTGCAGTCATCGGTGATCGGTGCCGAGACAAAGGCTGTTGTTGCTCTCGCTGAAGAAAACCCGGAGAAGATAAGGGAGATGATCAGGAAAGGAATTTGAAAGCCAGAGGAGGGAAGAAGAAGAAAAAAACCCCGCCTTGAAATGCGCGTGTGCTAGAGCTGTGGCACGGGGGACCTTTGTTGCTTGGAGCCGAGCGGGCCGGGGGTGGGAGGCAGTGGGGGGCGGGGGGGGGGGAAATTGGGGAGGGGGGGGGTTGTGGTCAAAAGATCATAATCATCATTGTAGGAACAACGAGTCGGTCTGTCCACGGCAGAGGTCTTGCAGCTCTACGGAAAATAAACCCTGGCCTCTTTGTAGTCTCCACAGCTGTGCCCTCTTTGCCACGGTTTACTGGGCTGCAATGCCCCCCCCCCACCGCCCCTGCTCCCCCCCCCCCCCCTGTGCCCCTCCCCTGCCATTCATTCCCTGCCCGTAATGAATCATTGAGATGAGACTCTGCCAAAGGCTCCTCCTTGTGCTCAATGGGAATGAACACTTTAACGCGAAGTTTTATTTTGTTTAACCAGAGGTGAGAACTCAAGAGGAGTCTACGGCCAGTGGGGGGGGGGGGGGGGGCAATTTCGCGGCGGTGTTTCATCCCAATTCGCAAAATTGTGAATTTATTGTTTGTTTGTATTTATAATGTGATGGCGGTGATGATGATGATGTGGATGGATTGTTTAAAGCTGCTGACGATACTGATGATGAGTGATTGTTTCATGTTGATGATGATGATTATTCTTGAGGCTCATCGTAACGCTGATGATGACTGATGATGATTTATTAATGATGATGATGATGATGGTTATTGATGACAAATGTTTCCTGATCATTTTGGTAATCATTTCATTATAATCATCGGACGATTATGATGATGATTATTATTGACGATCATCATCATTTGAGGATCATCATCATCATAGTAATATTCATTGTTTCATGATCTCAATAACCAACGTACAAATTATAATTGCTATTGATCAAAACAAATACAAAGCCAGAGACTACCCGTATAGACTACACTCTTTGGTTCTTTGGGTAAAGTCACGTAGGTATAAAATAAAATAAATATGGATTCCTGCAGTCACCAAAGCTTCAAATCAAGATTCATGAATAGACCGTCGGGGCAAGTGCCGTTAGCAAGCACCTATTGAAGGCTGGGACTGCACGCGAGGGGATGGGTGGCCAGCACCGTGCCTTCGTCTCCCCAGTGCCGATGTCAGCACACCGCACCAGGGTACTCATTCACGGCAGAGTCGATCTCGCGGAGGCCCAGGACCGGTTCAAATATCCCCCACCGCTGTCGGTTCCGAGCGGGAATCGAACTTCGGCTCGCCCCGTCTGTCACGCAGCGCGCCCAACCGCTGCGCCGCCGCAGCGGTTGGGCGCAACTCCCCCCGCAGCTCCCCCCGCAGCTCCCCCCGCAGCTCCCCCCGCAGCTCCCCCCGCAGCTCCCCCCGCAGCTCCCCCCGCAGCGCACGGTGCCGCCAAAAGGCTCCGAGTGCCGATGGCAGCGATTTGACCGCGGTCCACAATAACCAACAAGAAGGGAACGCGTGGGGGGAGAGGGCCCCTTTGTGAAACCGACTGCCACATTAGCGCTCCGTGCTTATTCATCAGGGTTAATGTGACGTTGATTTGGGGTTAAGGGCAGGCTTGAGGTTGGGGGAGGGAGGGGAGGGGAGAGAGGGAGGGGAGGGGAGTGGAGGGAGAGAGGGAGAGAGTGGAGGGAGAGAGGGAATTGAGAGAGCGGAGTGGAGGGAGAGAGGGAGAGAGTGGAGGGAGAGAGGGAATTGAGGGAGGGGAGTGGAGGGAGAGAGGGAGAGAGTGAAGGGAGAGAGGGAGGGAGGACTGGTGCTCATCTCCCATTACAGCCTTGAGACAGTAGAAATTCCACATTGCTATGATGGGACCGAGTCTCTCCATAAGAAAGCCTGTTTTGACATCCCCACAACTTGGTACATACTCACTTTATCGACCCCGGAGGGACGGATGATGGGCTGAATTAAGCCTCTCCCTTCAGATCCAGGATTTGAACTTGCGACCTTGTGATTGCGAGCCGCTTTCTCTCCCGCTGAAGCACCTGGAGTGCCCATCCAATGAAGACATTTTAAAGGAGCTGGGGGGGGGGGAAACCCCCCTCCGTTATACGTTCATCAATTACAGTGCATGCAGCCTTAAACGAAAAAAATGCGTATATAACGGGCGACGTTTCGTGTAATGGCCCTTCTTCAGAGCTCATCGGCGAAGGGGTAACGTACTCGGCTGGCTGGAAAGCTCACCGGAGGGGCTTGGCGTCGCTTGACAGCACAGCGGTGGCGGCTCAAAGTTTGAAGAAGAAGAAGAAAAAAAGCAGCACCGGGCATTGTTTGCGCGAGCGGCCGATGATGAATTTGTGAGGATGAGGTCCGAGGGGCGAGCGGCGAGGCCTGGTCGGGTAAGGTGGATTGAGAGCGAGTTGCGAGTTGGGCGAGCCGGCGAGTTATCGAATTTGAAAGTTGAGTAAACGAGCTTACGAATGGTTGTAATTTTTTGGGTGGGTCGGTGAGCGAGTGAGAGGAGTGAGCGGAATGAGTGAGTGAGTAAATGTCGTAATGAATTGGTTTTACGTTGAGCGAGTGAGTGGATAATTGAGTGGGCGGGTGGGTGAGTGAGTGAGATGCTGACAGAATGAATGAATTGGTGCATGAGCAGATTAGACAAACGCTCATCGAACGAACGGCCAGGTGCACGGGTTAGACACCGATTGGATTAATTACTGAGTAAGTGAACGATTAAGTGAATGAGTGAGATTCTTGATTGAATTGCCGGGTTGGGGAGCTAGCAATTGAGCGATCGAGCGAGCGATTGATTGAACGAGCACAAAACCGCTCACCCGTTCATTCACACACGGGCGACTTTACACCGCAGCCATACCTCCCTAGGCTCTCACGCACCCAGCGCAACTCCTTCACTTCCCCTCCTGCCCCCACCAACCACCCCCGGCCCACCACTCTCCCCCCCTACCCCCCCTCCCCACTGCTCCCTCACTGCCAACATAAGGGGCTTAGAGATGTGAGTGGGGATAAGGGAGCTTTCGGTGTGCTCAGGGGACCTCGGTTGTGGAGGAGGGGGCCGGGCGGCGTCGATCGGGGGGCGGGGAGGGGGCACGTCAGGGGATGGGAAATGCCCTCGGGATAATGCCCACACACCTGTACGCCTCCCCTGCCTATGCCTCTCTGCCTGGGTGCCCCCCCCCCCACCCCGCCGCCTACCCGCCCGTCCCCCTTCGCCCCGAGGCTCTGGGGCTGCCCGCGCGACTGAAATCTACAGCCTCGGTCGTGACGGCCGCGCGTCAGTCGGCCGTGGCTCGCGGTTCGAATCCGTCAGGCCGCCCTGGTTATTGCTGCACTGCGGTCGCGCGGCATTAACCGTAGAATTCGACGTGCCACCTGCTTCGCAGTGGATGTGAAAAGATTGGGACGCCACGGTAACGAGATGTTCACTACCTCTCCTTGTATACAGGAGGTCGTGGGTTCAATCCTGAAACCGGACGCCTGCTGTATGTTTGCAGTTTGCGTGTCTCTCTCCCCCTGGTCACGTGGATTTTTGTCCGGGCCCTCCGGTTTTCCTCTCCAAGTTTAAAATGAGCACGTGTTCAGAGTCATTTGGCTGTTATAAATTTCCACTTGATGAGCCACTTTGTTGAGCTATCATTTGTGGCCAGGTCCCTTCTGAAAAACATCCATATCCCCCAGTGGGCCTTACCTGGTAAAATACTAAAATTGTTTGTAGCTTTTAGATTTATTTGCTGATGTCACTGTAAAAGAGTTGGCCATCGTGTGCCGGGCGTCACGGTACTAATGTTTTTTTTTTCAAAATTTGAAAAATTACACCGCAAATTATTGTCTCGGATTACACACGGCAATTTGGATGACATTGGTATTATGCACAGCAAATTGGGATTACATTGGCATATACACACAGCAATTGGAATTGCATTTGGATTACATGCAGAAATTGGGATTACATTGGAATTACGTACACCAATTGGAATTACATTGGGATATACACACAGCAATTGGGATTACATTGAGGTTACACACAGCAATTGAGATTACATTGGGATTACATTGGGATTACACACAGCAAGGTTGCCCCCTGCTGTGAAACAACCGGCTGTGCGCACTGTCTAGCACAGTAGCGGCTTCCTGTAATGAATGGCGCAGATTCCAAACGAACAAACTTCGAATGAGTGGTTGATGAGAGTCACGGGGTTGAACACACGCTTACTGCTGCTGTTCCTGCTGCTGCTTTGAGTGGTGGTGGTGGTGGCGTGCGTGGTGCTGGCCACCCACCCCTTCGTGTGCCGTTCCGGCCATCAGTGGTGCTCGCGAACGGCACTTGCCCCAAAAGTATGTTAAGGCTACAAGGGAGATCTTTGGCTTTGGTGTCCGCCCCTCACCTCAAACCCCCCGGATAAAGAAGACGGCAGAGATGGAGTGAAGTGACGGCACAGATACAGACAAGAGACAGAGACGGCGTGAGGTGACGGCACAGATACAGACATGAGACAGAGATGTAGTGAGGTGACAACACAGATACAGACAAGAGGCAGAGATGGCGTGAGGTGACAACACAGATACAGACTAGAGATAGAGATGGAGTGAGGTGACAACACAGATACAGACAAGAGACAGAGATGGCGTGAGGTGACAACACAGATACAGACAAGAGACAGAGACGGCGTGAGGTGACGGCACAGATACAGACAAGAGACAGAGATGTAGTGAGGTGACAACACAGATACAGACAAGAGACAGAGATGGCGTGAGGTGACGGCACAGATACAGCCAAGAGACAGAGATGGAGTGAGGGGACAGCACAGATACAGCCAAGAGACAGAGATGGCGTGAGGTGGCGGCACTTGGCTCCTGTGCATTCATTCTCTCGGTTGTGTTCATGAGGATTTGACTTCGAGGTGCTGTGCGGCGCACCCCCCCACCCCCCCCCCCCCCAATGTTTTGCGCGAATCCAGGGCCCCCCTGAGCCGCTCGGGGCCGCTGTGCTTTTGGCGTTGTGGGGGGTGGGGGGTTTCTTTGGCTTTGTGGGGGGGGTGGGGGGGTTTCTTTGGCGTTTCTTCCTCCGATGATTCCCGGGGTTTCTTCCCCGGTTCGCCTTTTGTCGTTGGGAAGGCATCGGGTCGAACGATGTTGTTGGCGTTGTTGCAACGGAGGGGCGGTGGGGGAACAAACCCGGCTCTTGAAAATGAGTCTTGAGACTCGGTGAGGCCTATTGTTGCGTAAATAAAGAGCGCTGTTGTGGATTAACACGTAGGAGGCTTTCGCGATCAATACAGGTTTCTGTTTGTTTGGGTTACGTGGCGTAAATATAAATGTTTATATTCTTTGGGACTTTCGGCAAAGTCACGTTGATAGGTTCAAAAAAAAAATAACCAAAAATAACAAAAAAAAAATAACACGTAGATAGGTTTATTTGACTCTATCAACGTGACTTTCCCGAAAGACCCAAATAATATGAATGCCTGCAGTCACGAAAGCTTTAAGTCAAAAATATAAATGTGTCGTGAAACCCGCCACCACCCGACACAGCCAATTAGTAAGGCTTGTCAGGTAAACCGAACATGGCGATTCGTCACTAGTACAGCACACGGGTTGTGTGCTGGAGAGCAAATTCACAACATCTTCAATCTGTTGTGGTTCATGTAATTTGTTGTGGTTTATGTAATTTGTTGTGGTTCATGTAATTTGTTGTGGTTTATGTAATTTGTTGTGGTTTATGTAATTTGTTGTGGTTTATGTAATTTGTTGTGGTTCATGTAATTTGTTGTGGTTCATGTAATTTGTTGTGGTTTATGTAATTTGTTGTGGTTCATGTAATTTGTTGTGGTTCATGTAATTTGTTGTGGTTCATGTAATTTGTTGTGGTTCATGTAATTTGTTGTGGTTTATGTAATTTGCAACAATATTGACAAGTCCCCCACCATCGCCACCTTCCACTCGCCCCCCCTCCCCCCCTCCCCGTTTCTGTCTTAAGTGTTTCGATTGCAGAATTTTTTTTACAGGTTTCTGTTTTTCCTGATGAGCAAATGAAAATAAATTGATACGCATTCGTCAATAACACCGTAGCCTTCAAAGAGAAAATGTGCAAATATTATAATTAAAAAAAATAGGTGACACTCGTTATTTATGCGCTATGACGAAGGACCACTGCCTGAATCATCGCCGATTTTATATGTTTATATATTTCCCCTTTTTAAGGCCACTGTTATTAAGGGGCCGTCCATAAATGACGTCACGCACCTACCGGGGGGGGGAGGGGGTCAGACATTTGTGACGATGTGTGACGAGGGTGGGGGGTGGGGGTTGAGAAATGTGACGTCACACCAAAATGCGCAACTTTAAATAAATATAGACAACACGTTCTACTTAATTCAATATACTTTTTAATAAAAGATTTCTCCTACAACATCAGAGTGCAGCGCCACATTAAATACGCACTACAATAACAATAGTTTAATGCGATTTGAAGCATGTTTTATATATTTTTTTTTGGGGGGGGGGCAGAGCTTTGTGACGTCATATTTGAGACGGGGTCTGACTTTTTGTGACGCCGTGTGACGATGCGGGGGGGGGGGGGATCAAAAATCGTCCAAAATCGCGTGACGTCATTTATGGCTGGCCCCTAATGAACGCATCGAGGTATTTCTGTTAATTGTTCCGGTGCACCTCTGCCAATGAAGGATCGCCAAACAATGAATCACCAATTCGAGAGCTTTGATGATTAAATCTCGCGGTTGAGCGTCGCGATTTGATTTAATAAAAAAAAGGCCTTATGTTTTTTTGGTTATGCTTTCCAACCAAGGGCGTAGAGCGTCCACGCGTTAGCTCTGTCCGTCTGTCTGTTCGGCCGTGCGCCCGTAAACGTGATCCAATGCGACCGAATCTTCCGTGTAGGTGTGGTGCTGCCAGTAGGAGCTCACCCGAGAGAAATACCACGCAGCGTCGAACAAAGGGGGCTGCCCAAAACTTGGAGACGCAAGTTAGAATGTGTTATGTGCGCGTGTGTGCGCGTGTTTTATGGGAGTGCTAGTGTAGAGGTTAGCGCGCTGCTGCGCTACGAACCCGGCGACCCGAATTCGATTGCCACTCACGGCCAACCTGAACCGATCTTGGACCTCCACGAGATCGACTCGGCCTCACATGAGGACCCTGTGCGGCGTCCAAACATCGCCACTCGGGAGACAAAGGTGGCCGGGCGTGGTCTTGGCCACCCCCCACCCCCTTGTGTGCCTGGCCGGCCTTCATGGGTAAAATCTATCGAGGCTACGGGGGAGAGCTTTGTGTTGTGCCAATGCACGTCCGAGTGCGCGCCTGCGTCCGGCGAGCGTGCGTACAGAGGCCGAGCAAACTGGCAAACACGCGCACACACGCACACGGACAACACCCCCTCTGAGTGTGTATACACACACACGGACAACACCCCCTCTGCGTGTGTACACACACACACCACCACCCCCTCTGCGTGTGTATACACACACACCACCACCCCCTCTGAGTGTGTATACACACACACAGACAACACCCCCTCTGAGTGTGTATACACACACAGACAACACCCCCTCTGAGTGTGTATACACACACAGACAACACCCCCTCTGAGTGTGTGTACACACACAGACAACACCCCCTCTGAGTGTGTGTACACACACACAGACAACACCCCCTCTGAGTGTGTGTACACACACACAGACAACACCCCCTCTGAGTGTGTATACACACACAGACAACACCCCCTCTGAGTGTGTATACACACACACAGATAACACCCCCTCTGAGTGTGTGTACACACACACAGACAAAACCCCCTCTGAGTGTATACACACACACAGACAACAACCCCTCTGAGTGTGTATACACACACAGACAACACCCCCTCTGAGTGTGTGTACACACACACACCACCACCACCCCCTCTGAGTGTGTGTACACACACACAGACAACACCCCCTCTGAGTGTGTGTACACACACACAGACAACACCCCCTCTGCGTGTGTGTATACACACACACAGACAACACCCCCTCTGAGTGTGTGTACACACACACAGACAACACCCCCTCTGAGTGTGTGTACACACACACAGACAACACCCCCTCTGAGTGTGTGTACACACACACAGACAACACCCCCTCTGAGTGTATACACACACACAGACAACACCCCCTCTGAGTGTGTGTACACACACACAGACAACACCCCCTCTGCGTGTGTATACACACACACAGACAACACCCCCTCTGAGTGTGTATACACACACACAGACAACACCCCCTCTGCGTGTGTGTGTACACACGCACAGACAACACCCCCTCTGAGTGTGTGTACACACACACAGACAACACCCCCTCTGAGTGTGTGTACACACACACAGACAACACCCCCTCTGAGTGTGTGTACACACACACAGACAACACCCCCTCTGAGTGTGTGTACACACGCACAGACAACACCCCCTCTGAGTGTGTGTACACACACACAGACAACACCCCCTCTGAGTGTGTGTACACACACACAGACAACACCCCCTCTGAGTGTGTATACACACACACAGACAACACCCCCTCTGAGTGTGTGTACACACACACAGACAACACCCCCTCTGCGTGTGTGTGTACACACACACAGACAACACCCCCTCTGCGTGTGTGTGTACACACACACAGACAACACCCCCTCTGCGTGTGTGTGTACACACACACAGACAACACCCCCTCTGCGTGTGTGTGTACACACGCTCGCGCTCCAAGCAGCGGGCGGGCAACCGAACGAGCGCCGTGTGGCCGACAGATGGGCCGCAGACCCCGGCAACATCTGTTCGTCTCCTATCACCTTTAAAGCCGCCAGCAAAATGCGACGTGCTCAGCCTCCGGTGGGGGGAGGGGGGGGCGCCTGATTGAATGACACGGCGGTGGGCGGTGTGACGAGGGAGCCCCGGTCAGCCGGCGTTGTGTGTGGGGTGGTGGGAGTAAGGTATCAACGGCGTGGCCTGACACGGGACCTCCACCGCGTAATGAAGCCATTAGCGGACTTCTGAACGACTCGATTAGGTGCGTCCGTGACTGACCGGCCGGAACCCTGATGGATGACCCTTCATGCCCTCGTGCCCACGCCCCCCCCAGCGACCGCTGGTGGTCAAGCTGGACGCGGATAATCCGATACCTGCAAAAGATATTTTATTCAGCCTTGGTTTTCGTCCGCGTTTGTCGCTTCATTCACGTAACCAGCCGACAGCCCAACGATGAGAGATTAATGGTTCGAGGTGACCGCTCCCAAGTGGCTCGGAGTTTCGGGGTACGATGAGCCGACACCGTCGATGTCTTCGTAGGTTTGGTGTCGAGTTTTCGGCCGCTCGCGCACACGGTGATGAGACCGGGGTTGTGAAGCGTAGCGAGTTGAATGAACACGGTGGTGTAGCGAGTTGAATTAACACGGTGGTGTAGCGAGTTGAATTAACACGGTGGTGTAGCGAGTTGAATTAGCACGGTGGTGTAGCGAGTTGAATTAGCACGGTGGTGTATCGAGTTGAATTAACACGGTGGTGTAGCGAGTTGAATTAACACGGTGGTGTTGCGAGTTGAATTAACACGGTGGTGTAGCGAGTTTAATGAACACAGTGGTGTTGTGAGTTGAATTAACACGGTGATGTGAGTTGAATTAACACGGTGGTGTAGCGAGTTGAATTAACACGGTGGTGTAGCGAGTTGAATTAGCACGGTGGTGTTGTGAGTTGAATGAACACGGTGGTGTAGCGAGTTGAATTAACACGGTGGTGTAGCGAGTTGAATTAGCACGGTGGTGTAGCGAGTTGAATTAACACGGTGGTGTAGCGAGTTGAATTAACACGGTGGTGTAGCGAGTTGAATTAACACGGTGGTGTAGCGAGTTGAATTAGCACGGTGGTGTAGCGAGTTGAATTAGCACGGTGGTGTATCGAGTTGAATTAACACGGTGGTGTAGCGAGTTGAATTAACACGGTGGTGTTGCGAGTTGAATTAACACGGTGGTGTAGCGAGTTTAATGAACACAGTGGTGTTGTGAGTTGAATTAACACGGTGATGTGAGTTGAATTAACACGGTGGTGTAGCGAGTTGAATTAACACGGTGGTGTAGCGAGTTGAATTAGCACGGTGGTGTTGTGAGTTGAATGAACACGGTGGTGTAGCGAGTTGAATTAACACGGTGGTGTAGCGAGTTGAATTAACACGGTGGTGTAGCGAGTTGAATTAACACGGTGGTGTAGCGAGTTGAATTAGCACGGTGGTGTAGTGAGTTGAATTAGCACGGTGGTGTAGTGAGTTGAATTAACATGGTGGTGTAGCGAGTTGAATTAACACGGTGGTGTAGTGAGTTGAATTAGCACGGTGGTGTAGTGAGTTGAATTAGCACGGTGGTGTAGCGAGTTGAATTAACACGGTGGTGTAGTGAGTTGAATTAACACGGTGGTGTAGCGAGTTGAATTAGCACGGTGGTGTAGCGAGTTGAATTAACACGGTGGTGTAGCGAGTTGAATTAGCACGGTGGTGTAGCGAGTTGAATTAACACGGTGGTGTAGCGAGTTGAATTAACACGGTGGTGTAGCGAGTTGAATTAACACGGTGGTGTAGCGAGTTGAATGAACACGGTGGTGTAGCGAGTTGAATTAACACGGTGGTGTAGCGAGTTGAATTAACACGGTGGTGTAGCGAGTTGAATTAACACGGTGGTGTAGCGAGTTGAATTAGCACGGTGGTGTAGCGAGTTGAATTAACACGGTGGTGTAGCGAGTTGAATGAACACGGTGGTGTAGCGAGTTGAATTAGCACGGTGGTGTAGCGAGTTGAATTAACACGGTGGTGTAGCGAGTTGAATTAACACGGTGGTGTAGCGAGTTGAATTAACACGGTGGTGTAGCGAGTTGAATTAACACGGTGGTGTAGCGAGTTGAATTAACACGGTGGTGTTGCGAGTTGAATTAACACGGTGGTGTAGCGAGTTTAATTAACACGGTGGTGTAGTGAGTTGAATTAGCACGGTGGTGTAGTGAGTTGAATTAACACGGTGGTGTAGCGAGTTGAATTAACACGGTGGTGTAGCGAGTTGAATTAGCACGGTGGTGTTGTGAGTTGAATTAACACGGTGGTGTAGCGAGTTGAATTAACACGGTGGTGTAGCGAGTTGAATTAGCACGGTGGTGTAGCGAGTTGAATTAACACGGTGGTGTAGCGAGTTGAATTAACATGGTGGTGTTGTGAGTTGAATTAACACGGTGGTGTAGCGAGTTGAATTAACACGGTGGTGTTGTGAGTTGAATTAGCACGGTGGTGTAGTGAGTTGAATTAACATGGTGGTGTAGCGAGTTGAATTAACACGGTGGTGTAGCGAGTTGAATTAGCACAGTGGTGTTGTGAGTTGAATTAACACAGTGGTGTAGCGAGTTGAATTAGCACGGTGGTGTTGTGAGTTGAATTAGCACGGTGGTGTTGTGAGTTGAATTAACACGGTGGTGTTGTGAGTTGAATTAACACGGTGGTGTAGCGAGTTGAATTAGCACGGTGGTGTTGTGAGTTGAATTAACACGGTGGCACTACCTTGTGCGTGTGTGCGTGAGCAGGCTTCTGGTTCAGCCCCGAGTGCGAGTTTGTTCGCAACTGCATCTCTCACTCCCAGGACAACGTGGAGGGCTGCGTGCGTCTCTCCGTGTCCAAGGGCCATGTCTACGTGCTGGGGCGCCACTCGCCGCTGTCCCTCTACAACGAGCAGCTCGTAAGGTGAGGCCCCGTGGGTAAACCTCGTGGGTTCCATCCCGACCCTGATGCCTCCTGTATATTTGAAGTTTGCGTGTGTCTCTCTCTCTCATCATCATCACGGTGGCTAGGAGATGTTAACTACCTCGCCTGGTATACAGGAGGTCGTGGATTCGATCCCGACCCTGACGCCTGCTGTATATTTGGAGTTTGCGTGTCTCTCTCTCTCTCATCATCATCACGGTGGCTAGGAGATGTTAACTACCTCGCCTGGTATACAGGAGGTCGTGGGTTCGATCCCGACCCTGATGCCTGCTGTATATTTGGAGTTTGCGTGTCTCTCTCTCTCCCCGTGGACTATTCTCCGGGTCCTCCGGTTTTTCCCTCCACATTTAGAAACATATGTTTAGAGTATTTGGCTGCTATACGTTTCGACATGATAAGCCACTTCGTTGGGCTGTCATTTGTGGCCAGGTCGCTTCTGAAAAAGAGTTACATAGCTCAGTGGGCCTTGCCTGGTAATATTTAAATCGTTTTATTTTTTTAGTAATATTATCTGGCAATACGTCGATAACTGTATAAGCACTAGTACTGGGCCGTCAAACACAGGAGCTGGATTGCCAAATCAACCGTGGCCAAATTCCAAATAATTAATCCGTCAACCCCCACCAACATTCCTTATTTCATATCACCCGGAACGGATTTATTTTCATTACTGCTTCTGAATAAACAGGAGTCAGAGGTGGGGGTTGGGGGGGGTGGTGGTTGTGGTTGCGGATCGGTGGCACAGCGGTGAGCGCGCTTCGATTCCCGTGCGCACGACTGACATCAGCGGCGAGCGACATCCGTCCACCTCTGCTTCCCCCCCCCACTCCCAACCCCCCAACCGCCAATTCACCGTCTCACGGTGAAGTGTGACCACGCGCCAAATAAAAATAAAAGCAAACGCCTGCACCCACGACGGCGTGGGCCTCCGCCGCACCGGTCCAGCAGTGCATCGACAAAGGGGCGGCCGTGACGCACGAATTTGGATCGGCGTTTCTGGCCGGGGAACGTTCTGTGTGCGGGTTTAAATTTTTGGTTTTTTTTTTCGGCGCGTCGCTGAAAGGAATCCTCGCGTGAGTGCACGCGCTCGTGGTGCTCGGAGCACATTAACGTTCCACCCCCCCCACCTTGGCCGCAGGGACAAGTCCTTTGTGAGTCGCGCAGCACAAAGTGTTTCCGATTGTCTCTCTCTCTCTCGTTCCGCTGCTGCGAGCTGGCGACAGAAAGGGGGGGGGGGCTCGAGGGGGGGGGGTGTGGGGGCTGGGCCCCCCATCGAAGTGGAGAGGAGCGGAGGTGGCACGGGCGTTTGGGGGGGGGGGGTGGGGGGTGTGCAAAAGAGAGGAGAAAATCGACACAATAAAACGCAAATTGATAAATAACAATACGTTCCCGCCGCCATGACGCGCACATTAAACACTTGACTGTTTCGAGTGGCCGCTTTTGTGCTCTCGGCTCGCGGATTTAATAAAGGGATAAAGGGATGCAAGCGCCAGCCACGGAGAGGGGGACCTTCTGGTGAAAGGGGACCCCATTAGGTGACTTGTGTACAAGACGGCCGCTTTTACCGCGGTCAAGGCCAAGCATCTCCACCCTCCCCCCCCCTAGCTGTCGGGCGATGGGTTCCCATTTGCAGATTGACAAAAAAAATCCGCAGCCTTCGGCTCTTTTATGCGACGCGGCGCTCGGCACGTAGAAATTATCGCGTAAACGCGGGGAAAAGTGGGAGGGGAATAGATATATATTTTAATGTGTTGTGATGTGATGTGTTTGTCTGGTTTTTATTTATTCGCATGCCCAATTGCTTTCCTGGATGTTGTCAGCAGCGGTAATAGGGGGCGGTGTTGGGTGTCTACAATTAGACATTGAACAATGCGTCGATTGATCAATTGAAGTGGATACTTAAGTTCATGATATGGTTTGAAAATTTGCATACGACGTCGATGAAGAGATCGTGGAATTATTTTCACGCGCTGCATTCGCGATCCGGAGGTCGGCGGTCCGATCGGCTGGCGTTTGCAGTTGTAACAACGGCACGAGTTGTTTTGTTAAATCCCTCTGCCTGTGTCCACAAACGGGTTTGCTGCAGTTGGCCGATCGATGGGTCGCGTATAGTGGGGTAAAGTGAGGGTCCTCCCAGCTCTTCCGAGAAGTCCTGGCCGGCATGGAAGAAGAGTCCCAGGGGCTTTCTCGAGCCCCCTCTGTTGGAAGCCCCTTCCGCCAGCGGTGGTGTGAGATGGCACTTGCAGGGGATGGCCCTTTGGCTGTTTTCGTTTTGACCCGGGGCTTAATTTCACACTGAATATTTGCCGGGTTCGCCGGTAGTAGACTGGGGTAGGTGGAACGAGTAGCAGCCACAGCCAATAGCGAGAGATACAGGGGATGTGGTGGGCCGGACACGTAAATTTTTTTCTAACATTAAAAAAATATGTTTTACTCTGGCTGTGGGTGAAACTCACGTCACTGGACATCTGTTAATAAGAGCAGCTCATCGGATTCCTCCGGTATGACTACATTTTCGGATTCTGATTGTGGAGTTTCCTTCTCTCATTCACAGCATGAACGTCCAGGGAGACTATGACCCCGTAGATGCCGCGGGGTTCATCAAGATCAACTCGCTCCGGTGAGGTCCCGGCTCGCACCACTCACCCCGCCTCACCCCGCCTCACCCCGTCTCACCCCTAACCCTCTTCGGAACCCGGCACCGCACGTCAGCGAGAGATCGCACTGCGGCTGTAAAAGCTACGATGCCACTGGAGCATATCCTCGACCATCGTCACCGGAGCGCAGCGCTTCCTGAATGGTGTGGCTCCTGAACGGTGGGCGGGGGGCTACCTGAACAGTGGGCGGGGGCTACCTGAACAGTGGGCGGGACTACCCAGGCAGTGGGGCGGGGCTACCCAAGTAGTGGGTGGGGCTACCCAAGCAGTGGGTGGAGCTAACCGATCTTTGTGCGGGGCTACCGGGGCAGTGGGCGAGGCTACCTGGGTAGTGGGTGGGGCTGCCAACTCACCATGTGGCTCGGTTGAGCCTCACGGAAATTTCCCAATGTTGATTTTTTTTTGCTTGCTGTGGTTGTCCCACCTGATGACGATTGCTTGTGTCGCGATTGAAACGTCGTGATCTATTATTTTTCTACCTACGTGACTTTACCCAGAGAACCAAAGAGTATGAAATTTCCCAGCTTCACGCGATTCGGGTTGGCGTGAGACGTGGCACAAAACTGACACGTGCCCGCGTGTGCGCTTTCGCAGGCTTCAAGAGTATCGTCGGCTACGCACCAAGTTGGAATCGCAGCCGCCGAGCGTGTGACTGGTTTCTTCGAGCTTGCGCCAAGGACCCGGCCGTTTGATGCCCTCGGCCCAATGTTTTTGACTCTCGCAAGCCAACGTTTTAACTCCCACGCACTGCACTGCTGCTCAGGCCAGATTCACCCAGGTGCCAAGGGGGGGGGGGGGTATTGGGAAAGAGGACGAGGGGGGCCCCCATTTGATTCCTTGCTCCAGTGCCCAGGCCAATCACGCCAACGCACGCCAACCACGCTAGGCCAACCGAGTTGGCGCAGTCTATTGATGAATGCTTAAATTGAATGCGGGAGGAATGCGTAGCACCTGTAGAAAACCCATCGCGCGTTCGAGGGGGTAACGCTCAAAGCTTCCGCAGGCATCGATTCAAGATTCTATTAATGTACTGCCATTTTCCTGGCCACCTTGCTGCCTCGTTCTCGGGCAGTTGTCTCCCATCCCGGCGCAAGCTTGCTTAGCTTCTGATTTTACAAAAAAAATGTTTTAAAGTGTATGCTTTGTAGAATAATTCTCTGATTTCCGGTATAAAATGATTGATCCAGCGACACTTTAAGGGTTCCGGGCGCCACTCGGATAACGCCGGATTTTAACGCACTGTGTCGTTTTGACAGTGTCGGTTCATTCACGTCAGCGGTGAACGCACAATAAAATGAACAAGTTGGAAAAAAAAAAGATCATGCGTAGTAGGCATGGGTGATGTAATGCTTTGTCACGTGCCTTTCTCTTCGGACGTATGTAATCAGTTGCACATAAGCCGGTGGGAAGCTGCCATGACCACGTGCGTGTTTCCATATTTGCAAGCAGTGCTTTTACCTTAGGGGTGTATCTTCCGACTTTCGGGAGACCCTAAAAAAATCAATGAGTCCAGTTTTCAAGGGGATAAGTTTTTGTTCGTATCAGATCACCTTTATGAGCGTTATAGCGTCCTCCGCTGCCGCTCGCTTACTGGCAGAGGGACATAGCGAGTGCATGAAGGATTTCAACCTTTATTGGAAAGTATGAAAAATATGTTTGTAGTTCAGGGCGAACGGTGTGACTTGGCTGAGCCATTGTTAACGTCCTCGAAGAACACTTGGGGTAGGTTAAGAAGTAAAACATCAGTCGTCTTTGTGACACCACTCATCTGAAGCCATGGAAAACTCATTTCAATTATGTAAAACAGTTGTGTAATATTCCACTCTTAGAATGAAAAAAAACAGATATCTAGAAAAATATATTTACATCGCCGAGCCATTTCACTCATGAATGATTGCTTCCTGGCAATGTGTCGGTCAAGGAGGTTGGTTTTTTTTGTTTAACCATACTTGACCATTCCTAAATTTGGATTTAAATCTTTCGTGACTGCAGTAATTCATATTCTTAGCTCTTTCGGTAAAGTCACGGTGAAGGGAAACAATAAAATATATATAAAACAATAAAAATTCTCACGACGTTTTGACCATTACACAAACGGTCGTCATCAGGTGTATTGTTTCCCTTCAACGTGACTTTACCGAAAGAGCTAAGAATATGAATTTGACCATTCCTGTCGGTGGGAGTTAAGTCATGAAATGAACCGGCCGTATTCAATAACGAAAACTATTTTCTGTCTGGTTGCGAACATGCCAGCGCTCGTAAAGATGCTCCAATATGAACACAATTGAATTATAAAGTGGCAATGCCATGACGGACGACTTAGAGGGTTACCCGAAGCTAGGTGGAGAAAAAAAAATCCAACACTCTATCCCATGCAGGTGAAACGGATGGAGTCAACACTTGTTGTGCCGCATTCTGGTAAGCCGCCTTAACGTTCGTGTGTGATCCACCAACCCCTCACCACCAACTTCTCTCCACCGACCCCTCGCCACCGACCCCCTCGCCCGGCTAAAGGATGTTTTTATTTTTTGCCACTGGCTGAGACCAGAGCAAAGGAAGCAGAAGAAGAGATGACAACAGAGGGGTTAAATCGCAGAGTTCGGAGGGCACTAATAGACAGTAACTTACTCAGGACAGGAGGGAAATGGGAGACAATTGGGGAGGGCTTGGTCCAGCAGTGGGCCAAGGCAGCCTGCAAACAACAACAACAGTAACAAATACCAACGCCAGAGTCATGATTTCGTCGGTGAAAAAATAAAGTATTCGGTGGAAGAAAAAAACAAGCGAGCAAAAACAAAGATATAATCGCCGCTAATTTCTCGAACCCTCGATACAAAAAAAAACGGCTAGGGCTTTTGAGGCGTGACCCTTGCGGAGCCGGGTTCTATCCCGTCGACGCAGATAAACGAGTGATGGGGTTAATTCATTAGCCGATCAATAGGCCATCGCACGGCGCGCTCGGTAAGGGGCGGCTGTGGGGACGACGGGTGCTAAAGGCCACGATGCGCTGGGACGACTTTTGGGCAATCGTTGCGGCAGTCATCACCGACAACAGTCGCCTTTCGTAAGCGTAAGGATTGAACGACGAAATATCGGACACATCTGTTCGCTGCTCAGAATTGTTCCAGTGAAGCACCTGAATCGCATGCACTCAGCAGTTGGGGGGGGGGGGGATGGTGGTGGGGTTGGGGGTAGAAGATGCGTTCACCATAACCTGTCACGGCACGCTTCCTTAACTCGGAGACTTCCAGAAGGACCCAGGTTGCGCTGATGCTAGCGGTGGCAGCAGCAGCATCGTTCGCTCCATCCGTACGTGACCATGTTCCCGTGCCGCAAGAATGAGCGGGGTAGGTGGGGGGGGTATGACCACGCCGGCAAATCACCGCGCCTCAAGGCGAGGGGCAGTCTCCCTCCATCGCCTTTCGTGGCGTTGCCCTTGGGCACCGAGGTTGCTGCGATGTCGGCGAGGCGTTGGCTTGGAACTCGACGTGGCCTACGGTGCCGCCACTGCCGCCGCCGCCATCCATCGCCCGGATCGCAGCGGCTTTTGACGTCCACTTCTGCGGCCGTCCATGATGCCCCTCATTATTAAGCCACTGGACCTGTGCACTTTTAACGCATCTAGATTGACAGCTCACTTCTTTAGAACTGCTTTTTTGTGCTTCGTTTGTTGCCCTTCTCCGCACGTCCAATTAGCATGGTTGGCTACGTACGGTGTGAAAGAAGTTCAACATACATCATCAGAGCCCGATGATCGTGATTGCACAGTCGATGACGCACTTGACGTGGAGCCGAACAGCTTAAATAAATAAATAACGTCCGAATATATATATTTTTTTCAAGAAAGGGAGTTTGCCCAAATCTGGACAAATCTGATCACAGACGATTTAGGCCGCGTGTCTACCCGAGGTTGTGCTCTGTCGACCGACCGTTGTTCATCAGACACAACTGAAGGTGTCTGTGGGTGACCATCATGTTAGTCTGTGTGTGTGTGTATGTTGAACTTATTTCGCACCGTACGGAGTCAACCGCGCTAATCGGAGGTGAGGGGGGAAGAGAAACGAAGTTAAAACAAAAAGCACTTCTCAAGAAATGAGTTTTCATTCTCGAATATTTTAAAAGTGTACAGCTTCAGTAACTTCCTAACAACGTGGGTATGGTTCGGCAACTTGCAATTTGCGAGTCTATGGGACTCTTTTTAAGTCTGTGAGTCTATATGTGAGACTACGGGTATTTGTGTAATCTATGCCTTTTAGGTCTGTGAGTCTCTATGTAAGTATATGTGTGTGTGTGTGCGTGTCGTCCATTTGCACATACGTCTGCACTTTTGCCAAATTTCCTGACAGAGACTCGCTTAAATCGACTGGCCCGCATTGCTCGCTAGGGCCACATGCACTGCGCATCCCCCCTTTTATTATTATTATTACACGCTTTTATTTAACTCACTCTGTTGTTTCACCATTAGACCTCCTTTGCCAGTACCAAAATGTAATAATAGGGTTTTTCCCCTTTTTTCTGGCAACAAAACTGAAACCTTTTTACAAGGATTCATGTCTGCATTAACCACAATACCTGCAGTCAAAATGCAAACAAAAAACATACTGTGATAATATATGCATTGTCCTTGAAACTGATTGGTCCACACCAAGGGACGGCTTTCTTTTGAGCCTCGACCCAATTGGTGCTCGACCAGGTGACGCCAAAAGTCGTACGTATTTCACTCTGTTGTTGTTGTAGATTGCATCCTCAAATCTTGTAACTCAATTTTTGCCCACTTTCAAATGCGGTATCGACTGCAAACTTGGTATACTTATGTAATACTGATGACAATACTATATTATATCATAAAATATAAAAAAGCATGTATTTTTAAACATTATTTTTTATATGTTATGTTTCGGCTTGGGTTTAATTTTCCACGGTCAACTGACGTTGGCTGTAATTGGCCACGGTCCCCTTACGTTATGGCAAGCTTCGGGGCCTCTTCCTGGAGTTCTTCTATTACTAGTACGGTACATTTAATTAAAGCGTGTTTTTAAAAAAAAAGTTTTTTTTTAAATATTTCTTATTTTGGCTTAGTGCGTGCCCTGCACCAGAGCAGATTGAGAAAAAAGGCAGTCGTAGATTTTAATTTTTTGGGTTTTGTATTTCCGCGGGTGCGGGTGCTCCCCCACGTTAACGCCACGGTGCTTTTTCCGTGTATCGGCCGGTCGCAAGCGCGAACGAACGCTTCCCCTTGAACGCTCGGCCGTAAGTCGGAGACGGAGCAACCCTGGAAATTATTGGGCTTCTGCGGATAATACCCGAGGCTCGTCGAGGCAAACCAAGGCACCCCTTAGGATTATTACGGTTCAATGCTAATGCGTGACCTTTTGCATGCCATCTCAATGAAAGCCCACTCCGCATTAGCTCCATTAAAATAGACATATCGGAGCACTTAGTGGGTGTATTTTTTTTTTTGGCGGGGGGGGGGGGGGCGGTCAGACAAACATTCAGAGCTCTTCCTTCCATTTATTTGTATATATTTATCTGGACTTGTCAAGGTTTGCAAGTGTGAATTTGATTGACCTTGCGCTATTGCATTTTACAATTGGGCAATCGTTTTTGTTTGTTCTTTTACGAGTTTTCCTTCAAGGCTTTGCCGCACTTCGCTTTCCACACCGGAGGTTTGGGGAAACTTTCCCACCCCTCCCCTCCCCCAGTACTTTGTACGTACGTTGGACTTCTTTCGCACCGTACGTAGCCAACCTTTCCAATCGGAGGTGCGGGGGGAAGAATAGCAAAACTGAACACCAAAAGCAGTCGAGACAAACGCAGCAGACGTTGCGTTTTAAATGCGGCGGCGGCTGTGGTGGTGGTGGTGGTGACGGCGGCGGCGGTGAAGGCGGCGGGCCACGCTGCCGCGCGTGGCTGTTGATTGTGACCCAGTGCTGTGGAGGCAGCGGCGGCGAGGGTTGGCGGATCGCCGCGCAGATTTTTGTGAAACTCCCTTGGCCCCCGCCGCCCCCGTTGGCATCCAAGGAGGTGCCGCAAACCCTGGGTCGCCAGGAGACGGCGTTACAGCCAAGTGTACTAATTGCCATCTGTTTTCATCTGTACAGGGGATAGAGCGTTTCCCTCCCCCCACCCCAGCGTGAGACGTGGGTTTTTCAACTGTAAATCATTTTTATTTTACCAGGTAAGGCTCCGCTGGGCTATATAACTTTTTTTCAGAAGCGACCTGGCCACAAATGATAGTCCAACGAAGTGGCTTGTCGTGTGGACATTTATCGCAGCCAAATACTCGAAATGCATATTTCTCAATGTGGAGGGAAAGCCCGGAGGGCCTGCAGACAAATACACGCGACCAGAGGGAGAGAGAGAGACACCGCATACTGCAAATATACAGCAGCAGCAGGCGTCAGGGTTGGGATCGATCCCACGACCTCCTGCATACCAGGCGAGAAAGTTCACATCTCCTAGCCACCGTCATGATGAGAGAGAGAGACACGCAAACTCCAAATATACAGCAGCAGCAGCAGCAGGCGTCAGGGTTGGGATCGAACCCACGACCTCCTGCACACCAGGCGAGGTATTTAACGTCTCCTAGCCACCGTGGCTCCCGGCTTTCTCTGGGTGCTCCGGTTTCCTCCCGCGTGAGTAATAAACGCGGTTGGCTACGTACGGTGCGAAATAAGTTCAACATACGTAGACACACACAGAGGCCCATAGACTCAAGCAGTCCCATCGTTTATTGTCGTTCCCGCGCCCCTCCGATTAGCGAAATAAGTTCAATGTATGTTTATTAAGAAAACTGCATGACCCTCCTGAAAAAGAGACTTTACGAGACGGTATGGCTCTAGTGGATAAGTAAAATGAGGCAGCGGGGCGGCTGCCTCGCAGCGACAAGGGTCATGGGTTCGATCCCTGACTCGGGCGTGTTTTTGTGCGGATCGTATGTGTTCTCTCTCCCTGTTCTGCAGTGATTGAGTGTGTGGATCTTGTGTGTTCTCTCTCCCTGTTCTGCAGTGTGTGTGAGTGGATCTTGTGTGTTCTCTCTCCTTGTTCTGCAGTGATTGAGTGTGTGGATCTTGTGTGTTCTCTCTCCCTGTTCTGCAGTGTGTGTGTGTGGATCTTGTGTGTTCTCTCTCCTGTTCTGCAGTGTGTGTGTGTGGATCTTGTGTGTTCTCTCTCCCTGTTCTGCAGTGCTGGAGTGTGTGGATCTTGTGTGTTCTCTCTCCTGTTCTGCAGTGTGTGTGTGTGGATCTTGTGTGTTCTCTCTCCTGTTCTGCAGTATGTGTGTGTGTGGATCTTGTGTGTTCTCTCTCCCTGTTCTGCAGTGTGTGCGAGTGGATCGTGTGTGTTCTCTCCCCCTGTTCTGCAGTGTGTGCGAGTGGATCTTGTATGTTCTCCCACTATTCTGCAGTGCTTGAGTGAGTGGCTTGTGTGTTCTCTCTCCTGTTCTGCAGTGTGTGCGAGTGGATCTTGTGTGTTCTCTCCCCCTGTTCTGCAGTGTGTGCGAGTGGATCTTGTGTGTTCTCTCTCCCTGTTCTGCAGTGTGTGTGTGTGTGTGGATCTTGTGTGTTCTCTCCCCCTGTTCTGCAGTGTGTGTGTGTGGATCTTGTGTGTTCTCTCTCCCTGTTCTGCAGTGTGTGTGAGTGGATCTTGTGTGTTCTCTCTCCTTGTTCTGCAGTGATTGAGTGTGTGGATCTTGTGTGTTCTCTCTCCCTGTTCTGCAGTGTGTGTGTGTGGATCTTGTGTGTTCTCTCTCCTGTTCTGCAGTGTGTGTGTGTGGATCTTGTGTGTTCTCTCTCCCTGTTCTGCAGTGCTGGAGTGTGTGGATCTTGTGTGTTCTCTCTCCTGTTCTGCAGTGTGTGTGTGTGGATCTTGTGTGTTCTCTCTCCTGTTCTGCAGTATGTGTGTGTGTGGATCTTGTGTGTTCTCTCTCCCTGTTCTGCAGTGTGTGCGAGTGGATCGTGTGTGTTCTCTCCCCCTGTTCTGCAGTGTGTGCGAGTGGATCTTGTATGTTCTCCCACTATTCTGCAGTGCTTGAGTGAGTGGCTTGTGTGTTCTCTCTCCTGTTCTGCAGTGTGTGCGAGTGGATCTTGTGTGTTCTCTCCCCCTGTTCTGCAGTGTGTGCGAGTGGATCTTGTGTGTTCTCTCTCCCTGTTCTGCAGTGTGTGTGTGTGTGTGGATCTTGTGTGTTCTCTCCCCCTGTTCTGCAGTGTGTGCGAGTGGATCATGTGTGTTCTCTCCCCCTGTTCTGCAGTGTGTGCAAGTGGATCTTGTGTGTTCTCTCCCCCTGTTCTGCAGTGCTGGAGTGTGTGGATCTTGTGTGTTCTCTCCCCCTGTTCTGCAGTGCTTGAGTGTGTGGATCATGTGTGTTCTCTCACTGCTCTGCAGTGCTTGTGTGTGTGGATCTTGGGTGTTCTCTCCAACTGTTCTGCAGTGCTTGAGTGAGTGGATCTTGTGTGTTCTCCCACTATTCTGCAGTGCTTGAGTGAGTGGATCTTGGGTGTTCTCTCCACCTGTTCTGCATGGGTTTCCTCCAGGGTTTCTCCGCTTTGGTCCCATCGCAAAATATATATTTACAATTGGTGTTGGTGAAACATCCTGATAAAGGATCCTCACGATCAAGAGTCTTTGGTCTCAGTGTGTCTTTCCTGGGTAACTACGCAATAATCATCGTGACTATTTACTGATGCTCATCTCGACTCTACAGCCCTGAGCCAGGGGTGAGAAAATTCCACAATTCTATGGCGAGGGCGAGTCTCTCCCGAAAGTCTTCCCCACAAACGCGGTACCTATTTTATCGACCCCGGAGGGAGGGACCCGGGGTGATGATTGGCCGAGTCAACCCACAACCAGGATTATGAACTCTTACCACCGAGGTGCCACGTGTGTGTGTGTGTGTGTGCGTGGGCAATGAGGTCCGATCTGGCGACCTGAGATCCCTGGTCGCCTGACTCTTAGTGCACGGTGCTGACCAATGAAGTCGGCCCGTGGGCAGGAGCTGAGCACGACGTAGTGGCATCGCGGGGGGCATAGACGCGCGGCGAAAGAGGTGGGGGGGGGGGGGGCTCTGTCACCCGAACAGCGTAGCAGCGGAGAGACCATGTCCGATGAATAACGACGCCCAGTCGTAATGGGAATTTATATTTGTGCGGCCTTGTTGCAATCGGAGGTCAGGGCAGGAGGAGTGGCCGCGGTTAACTGCCACTTAGCATGGGGGGGGGGGGGGTATGGGGGTTATTTATTTATTTAGCCCCCCACCCCCTCCTCTTCCATCTCTCTCTGTGAACCACAGCCACTCCGACGTCCCCCCCCCCCCCCAATCTCTCCCGGTCTAAGGGACTCCTTTGTTTATTTGTATTTAATTTTTTTCGTTGCTGGCGTTGGGGAAGGAGGAGGAGGAGGAGGGGGGTGGGGGAGATGTTTATTATCGCGCCGGTTTCTTTATTGCGTTTTCCTTGCGCCGTTGAAGTGCGCGTTAATGTGCTGCCCCCAATCCTCACTTTAAATGGCAGCGTTAATGGAGTGACGGGCGACAAAGGGCGTCCCCCGGCCGCCCGCCCCCTCTCCTACTGCTTTCTCTTCCGCCAGACGAGACTCTGTGGCCTTGTCAATGGCATTTGCGTCCGCCCTCTGAGGGGGGGGGGGGGGGCGGTGCTCACGGTGATGGTTTGTGGGGGGCGTTTTGGTAGGGGCTGGGGGGGGGGGAGGTGTAGCGCTTCATGCGTGTGCCGGCCAGGCTAATTTTTTCACATCGCTATTGCGGCTTCCATAATTCTCACTAATTCGATATTTGGGGGGCGGGGGGGGGGGGTTGTGAGTCCACCTCGATCGCTTCGCGCACTCCGGGCAAAAGACGACGACGAGGAGAGAGATCCTCAAGTCGCCGCGCGTCTCTCTCGCTCTCTCTCTCTCTCTCCCACTCTCTCTCACTCTCTCCGGTAAATTACAT
The DNA here is from genome assembly GCF_048934315.1 of Petromyzon marinus. Classification (NCBI taxonomy): domain Eukaryota; kingdom Metazoa; phylum Chordata; class Hyperoartia; order Petromyzontiformes; family Petromyzontidae; genus Petromyzon; species Petromyzon marinus. The sequence continues at coordinate 5,930,452 of NC_133716.1, read as the reverse complement.
CAGCTTGTTGGGAATAAACAGAGGATTAATTTATTTTTCTTCTCCCCGTCAGCTCCGGTTCAATGACGCGAAACAAATTGGATTGATTTAAGCTCCGATGGCCAAACATTCTTGTTTTTCCCTTTCACTCTCCCAACCTGTTCCAACCCATCCCGCCCACCGACCCTCCTCCTATCAACTCCCATCAACTCCCATCACCACCACCCACCCACACCGGTCAGCGGCGGCTGTAGCGGACGAGATGACCCCGTCTGTTGCTCCTCGTTAGCCGCAGCTAATTTAAGAGGTCACCCCTGTGAGCAAGCGCTCGGCTCGATGGCATTCCCCGGGCGGGTCTGGTAGCGTTGATGTTGGTAAAACAAAATTAAAATAAAATAAAACAACCGAATCATCGGAGGCCTCCGAAACGTCGTGATTTGATTTAGTTGTTTTCTTTTACTTTAATTTTGTTTTACCTACGTGATTTTACCGAAAGAATCAAAGAGTATGAATCCTTGCAGTCACGAAAGCTTCAAATCTAGAAGCGTTGATGTTGTTTTGTGCGGGTCGCCAACGCACGCGTACACACACGCAAAGACAAAGGTCCCACCGTATAGCCTCAACAGACTGTGTGCTTCATGCAGACTTGACGCCTTGCCAAATGGTATCAATTTGGTGGTTGAACATCCTCACACCTCCCATTTCATTGCCGGGAAGGGTAAAGCCTATTCTTATATACATTGTTTTCCATACCGTGTCGATGTTGTTTATGCAGCGAGCCACGGCAACGCCGGTACACTCGCTCGCGGCGCAAACAAAACAGAATTTCGGCTGGAATATTTTTGTTGTTGCAGAAACGTCGATATCCAGACGTTGGTTTTATGTATGGTGAATGCACACGCGAAAAAAGGTACCGTTATTTTTTTATTGGCTTGCTGGTGTTTAAGCTCCAAATGTGATTTTTATTTATTGATGACCTGCCAGATAACGGCGAGTTTGAGACCAGATGTCTCTTTTTTTAAGGGATGCCAGGGCGGTGGAATTAACATTGCGAAATCCGGTGCTCGATTGCAGATTTTTTTTTTTATATATATATAACAAAAAATGCGAACGGCAAATGGATTCTTGGTGGAGCAAATTTTATTTTTTTGTTTTTAAAGCGTGGACATCCTTGGACTTACACTGAAGAGGCAGTGAGAATAACCCGTGGATTAGAGAACAAACGCCACGAGACATCGTGACCATTCAGAAAAGTAAGAGTGCTTTGGGCAGGACGTGCTGTCACAGCTCGAGTGTGCCGCTGGCCGCGGGTCAAAACGAACGACGTAACGCAGCCGAGGGCACGTCCACTGCGGAGATGGAGCAATGCGCACTCGGTGTGTGTGTGTGCCGGAGCTGGATGGCTTAAGGGAAGTCCAGTTCACCATGGGAGTCCGGTTTACCATGGAAGTCCAGTTTACCATGGGAGTCCGGTTTACCATGGAAGTCCAGTTCACCATGGGAGTCCGGTTTACCATGGAAATCCAGTTCACCATGGGAGTCCGATTTAACATGGAAGTCCAGTTTACCATGGGAGTACATTTCACCATGGAAGTCCAGTTCACCATTGGAGTCCGGTTTTCCATGGGAGTTCAGTTTACCATGGGAGTTGTTGCACGAACCTTGTTTTGATCATCTCGAGAGAAAACGTCAAACGGCCAGCAGCATCAGCAGCATCAGCAGCAGCATCAGCAGCAGCATCAGCAGCAGCAGCATCAGCAGCAGCATCAGCAGCAGCATCAGCAGCAAACGGCGCTATTGTCGAAGCCTTGTAGTAAGACGGGAGCGTAAAACATGCGGTTTCGTGAACCGAGCCAGTTACTTTTGTTATAAGAGCTGGGGATAAACGAGACGAAGGGAGGGAATGAGTACGATACCAGCGGAGGGTGGAGATACATTTAAGGGGGGGGGGGGGGGAAATCCCCGTTCGTGATAAAGTTTGCGCCGCGTTTAGGGTAGCGTAAATGTGTCGCGCGCCCACCTTCCTACCCGAATTTTACGCGGTACAATTAAATCCTGAACGATTCACGTGATTTAAAAAAAATACTTACAGGTGAGAGTGGAGCGCGGCATAGATCGGAGGTTCAATCCCGGTACGGGGTGTGTGGAGAGGACCACGCGTTTGAATGAGAGAAGGGGGGTGGTGGTGATTTGAGGAGGGGTGAACTCGCTGAGGTTCAGGACTTGCCAGGCGATGAGAGAATTGATGAATCTCGTTCAGGTCGCGCCAATTCATCAGCGGTGTTGAGGCAAATTCGTTCAAGTCTGTCACGTGAACAGAACGTGGCCACAGTTTGGTTGACTGCTTTGCGGTGTCACCGGCGCTAGTAATATTGAATAATATTGGTCGCGAAAGCCTACGTGGTAAATTTTGTGGGGGGATTTTTTTTCTTTATTTTTTTTTTATATGTTCGGGAGTTAGTTCGCTGGTACGAGGGTTCTGAATAAGGGAGGGGGTGGGGGAGGCGGAGAGGGAGGGAGGGGGCAAGACATCTGTGCCTGTGCAGTGAGCCAGCAAATGCTGCTGCAGGCTGTGTTGAGTGTGGATTACGCGGATTAAACTCTGCGTGCCCCACCACCACCACCACCACCCCGATAATTGCCAGCCGACTTTCTCGCTTTCCCTTTCACCACCGCCGCCGCCGCAGTCACGCAGCGGCACGTACCTCTGCGTTTGTCTCTCGACTCCCGTCAGCCCCGTTACGACTGCACGAATCCGTGCTTGGTTCCACGAGAAGCCACCCACTCCTATAATCCGCGATTTTGCGTGATGGGGTCCTTATTTTTGTTTTTCTCTCGCGGGTACGTTTTTTATTTTGGCTTTTCGTTCCTTCGTTGTCGTTGAGTGGGTGAGCTAGTGGATGAGTGGGTGAGTGGGTGAGTGAGTGGATGAGTGGGTGAGTGAGTGGATGAGTGGGTGAGTGAGTGAGTGGGTCAGTGGATGAGTGGGTGAGTGAGTGGATGAGTGGGTGAGTGAGTGGATGAGTGGGTGAGTGAGTGGATGAGTAGGTGAGTGAGTGGATGAGTGGGTGAATTAGTGAATGAGTGGGTGAGTGGGTGAGTGAGTGGATGAGTGGGTGAGTGAGTGGATGAGTGGGTGAGTGAGTGAGTGGGTCAGTGGATGAGTGGGTGAGTAAGTGGGTGAGTGAGTGGATGAGTGGGTGAGTTAGTGGATGAGTAGGTGAGTGAGTGGATGGGTGGGTGAGTGAGTGGATGAGTGGGTGAGTGAGTGGATGAGTGGGTGAGTGAGTGCATGAGTGGTGAGTGAGTGGATGAGTGGGTGAGTTAGTGGATGAGTGGGTGAGTAGGTGAGTGAGTGGATGAGTGGGTGAGTGAGTGGGTGAGTGGGTGAGTGAGTGGATGGGTGAGTGAGTGGATTAGTGGGTGAATTAGTGGATGAGTGGGTGAGCTAGTGGATGAGTGGGTGAGTTAGTGGATGAGTGGGTGAGTAGGTGAGTGAGTGGATGAGTGGGTGAGTTAGTGGATGAGTGGGTGAGTAGGTGAGTGAGTGGATGAGTGGGTGAGAGAGTGGGTTAGTGGGTGAGTGAGTGGATGAGTGGGTGAGTAAGTGGATGAGTGAGTGAGTTAGTGGATGAGTGGGTGAGTTAGTGGATGAGTGGGTGAGTTAGTGGATGAGTGGGTGAGTTAGTGGATGAGTGGGTGAGTTAGTGAATGAGTGGGTGAGTTAGTGGATGAGTTAGTGGATGAGTAGGCGAGTGAGTGGATGTGTGGATGAGTGGGTGAGTGAGTGGATGAGTGGGTGAGTTAGTGGATGAGTGGGTGAGTGAGTGGATGAGTGGGTGAGTGAATGAGTGGATGAGTGAGTGGATGAGTGGGTGAGTGAGTGGATGAGTGGGTGAGTGAATGAGTAGGTGAGTGAGTGGATGAGTGGGTGAGTGAGTGGATGAGTGGGTGAGTGAGTGGATGAGTGGGTGAGTTAGTGGATAGTGGGTGAGTGAGTGGATGAGTGGGTGAGTGAATGAGTGGATGAGTGAGTGGATGAGTGGGTGAGTGAGTGGATGAGTGGGTGAGTGAATGAGTAGGTGAGTGAGTGGATGAGTGGGTGAGTGAGTGGATGAGTGGGTGAGTGAGTGGATGAGTGGGTGAGTGAGTGGATGAGTGAGTGAGTGGATGAGTGGGTGAGTGAGTGGATGAGTGGGTGAGTGAGTGGATGAGTGAGTGGATGAGTGTGTTCTTTTTTGTTGACCTAGTGTGGTGAGCAGGTGAGTGTCTGTTAAAGGCTATGCGGGGGATCCTTGTCTTGTAGTGATTGAACAGCGTGGATGAGACGAAACAGTCAAGTCTGGTCAATTACCGTATAACCCCTTGGATCAGTCCACAGTTTTTATTTGTATTGAACCAATGCTGCTGAAATTATGCAATCCCAAAAGGCCATGCGGTCAACCGGAAGTGTAAAACAAATCCTCATTTGTGTGTGTGTGGGAGGGACGGATTGTTTAGGTTGTCACAGTGCAGTAGTTATGCGTCGTTATTAATGACAGCATTTGCAGATGACGGTTCACTGCACGTGTCTAACCTACCCAGCCATCACTGGGAGCCAGCCGCTCGAGTGAAACACTGGCACCTTCCATCGATAGTGACACCCCCCCCCCCGCCTCTGCATTGGAATCTGTCAGCTATAGCGACCTCATTCACTCTCATAGAGCTATGTCGGCTAAAGGAACCTCCATTCACTACAAACACAGCCTTCAAATCGTCCAGAATAATGGCCGCTCGGATAAAATTCAACCTCTAGAAATAATTTTAACACGTGGTAGGTAGGCTTTCGTGACCAATATCATCCATTCTTGATTTGAAGGTTTCGTGACTGCAGGAATCCATACTCTTTGGCTCTTTCGGTAAAGTCACGTAGGTATAAAATAAAATAAATCACGACGTTTCGGGAGCAACACAAGCGTCCATCATCAGGTGGGAAAGGCGTGGTCTGCTGCTGCTGCTTTAAAACAGTCTGACTCAGCAGCAGACCATGCTTTCCCACCTGATGATGTAATTACTGCTTGTGTTGCGCCCGAAACGTCGTGATTTATTTTATTTTATACCTACGTGACTTTACCGAAAGAACCAAAGAGTAATATTATCCATAATAAAGGTTTTTTTAGTTAGGATTAAATGTGTCGTTAAACCCGCCACCACCCGACACAGACAAGTAGTAAGGTTTGTCACGTAAACAGAACATGCCAATTCGTTATTAGTACAGCACACCGGTGTGTCGGAGAGTAAACGCACAGAATTTACAATTCGAGTACGAAGTTTCGCCAGTAATTACAACTAGCATTATCAGGCGACAGCCAGATTTTGTGGAGAAATCCTCCTGTTTCTGTCTTAAATCATCGCACATCACATAAACTAAAAAAATAAACCCTACACTGATTACCAATCAAATTCAGAATACACTTCGAAATCATAATCGTGTTAACACGCAAAGCAATACACGACCAACCCCCCCCACCCCCCCACAGAACATCAGAAAAATCATAACGATCTACAAAGAGCTTCATAGCTCATCTCATTTCTCCAGGACAAATAAAAAAATCTAAGGTTCTGAGATCAAGCAAAACAACAGGTGACTTCGCTCCTCAACCCAAACACTCGTCCAACCGCCAAGAACCCAACACACGAACCACGTGCTTGGACAGATGTTCCTCATTCTCAGCACCACACCTCTGGAAACACCTCCCCGGTAGAAAAAATCGGCACACTCGACGCCATCGTCATCATCACCACATTCGCAGCCACAACTCAACAACAACGACAACACCACCACGACGCTTTGCACTTGCATGGAACTAACTCGCAAAGCACAGCGTGCTCTTTAGAAGCATTTAAACAACTGTGGATAGTTAGTAGGTACATATATTTGTTTGTCTCGCTGTTGAGAAGCTTCTCTAAATGTTATGTTGAGGGCGAGTGCATATGCGATGTTGGCGCTTTGAATTGTAGATGTGTGGCAGAAAGGCGCCGCCGCGTATGTAAGCATCATTAAATTGGACTTGACTCGAGACAATTCGTCAGCGCAGCGGTCGGCAAAACTGCGGCTCTGAAGCCGCATGCGGTGGCTCTTTAAAGGAATATTGAGGGGGGTTTTTTTGTTACCGAATTCGAAATGAATGTCTCTTCTTGTTATTTTGGTCGTCGACCCCTGACCATGGGAAAGCAGTTTACCATGGAAGTCCAGTTTACCGTGGAAGTCCAGTTTACCGTGGAAGTCCAGTTTACCGTGGAAGTCCAGTTTACCATGGAAGTCTAGTTTACCATGGAAGTCCAGTTTACTATGGAAGTCCAGTTTACCGTGGAAGTCCAATTCACCGTGGAAGTCCAGTTTCCCATGGAAATCCAGTTTCCCATGGAAGTCCAGTTTACCATGGAAGTCCGGTTTACCATGGAAGTCCAGTTTACCATGGAAGTCTGGTTCACCATGGAAGTCCAGTTTACCATGGAAGTCCAGTTTACCGTGGAAGTCCGGTTTACCATGGAAGTCCAGTTCACCATGGAAGTCCAGTTCACCATGGAAGTCCAGTTTACCATGGAAGTCCAGTTTACCATGGAAGTCCAGTTTACCATGGAAGTCTGGTTCACCATGGAAGTCCAGTTTACCATGGAAGTCCAGTTTACCGTGGAAGTCCGGTTTACCATGGAAGTCCGGTTTACTGTGGAAGTCCAGTTCACCATGGAAGTCCAGTTCACCATGGAAGTCCAGTTTACCATGGAAGTCCAGTTTACCATGGAAGTCCAGTTTACCATGGAAGTCCGGTTTACCATGGAAATCCGGTTCACCATAGAAGTCCGATTCACCATGGAAGTCCAGTTTACCATGGAAATCCGGTTCACCATGGAAGTCCGGTTTACCATGGAAGTCCGGTTTACCATGGAAATCCGGTTCACCATAGAAGTCCGGTTCACCATGGAAGTCCAGTTTACCATGGAAGTCCAGTTGACCATGGAAGTCAAGTTTACCATGGAAATCCGGTTTACCATGGAAGTCCGGTTCACCATGGAAGTCCAGTTTACCATGAAAGTCCAGTTTACCATGGAAGTCCAGTTCACCATGGAAGTCCAGTTTACCATGGAAGTCCAGTTTACCATGGAAGTCCGGTTTACCATGGAAGTCCAGTTCACCATGGAAGTCCAGTTTACCATGGAAATCCAGTTTACCATGCAAGTCCGGTTCACCATGGAAGTCCGGTTTAACCATGGAAGTCCGGTTTACCCTGGAAATCCGGTTCACCATGGAAGTCCGGTTCACCATGGAAGTCCAGTTTACCATGGAAGTCCAGTTCACCATGGAAGTCCAGTTTACCATGGAAATCCGGTTTACCATGGAAGTCCGGTTCACCATGGAAGTCCGGTTTACCATGGAAGTCCAGTTTACCATGGAAGTCCGGTTTACCATGGAAATCCGGTTCACCATGGAAGTCCGGTTCACCATGGAAGTCCAGTTCACCATGGAAGTCCGGTTTACCATGGAAGTCCGGTTTACCATGGAAGTCCGGTTTACCATGGAAATCCGGTTCACCATGGAAGTCCAGTTTACCATGGAAGTCCAGTTTACCATGGAAGTCCAGTTCACCATGGAAGTCCAGTTTACCATGGAAATCCGGTTTACCATGGAAGTCCGGTTCACCAAGGAAGTCCGGTTAACCATGGAAGTCCAGTTTACCATGGAAGTCCAGTTTACCATGGAAGTCCAGTTCACCATGGAAGTCCAGTTTACCATGGAAGTCCAGTTTACCATGGAAGTCCGGTTTACCATGGAAGTCCAGTTCAACATGGAAGTCCAGTTTACCGTGGAAATCTGGTTTACCATGGAAGTCCGGTTTACCATGGAAGTCCAGTTTACCATGGAAGTCCGGTTTACCATGGAAGTCTAGTTTTTACCATGGGAGTCTAGTTTTTACCATGGAAGTCCAGTTTTCACCATGGAAGTCCAGTTCACCATGGAAGTCCAGTTTACCATGGAAATCCGGTTCACCATGGAAGTCCGGTTTACCATAGAAGTCCGGTTTACCATGGAAGTCTAGTTTTTACCATGGGAGTCTAGTTTTTACCATGGAAGTCCAGTTTTCACCATGGAAGTCCAGTTCACCATGGAAGTCCAGTTTACCATGGAAGTCCGGTTCACCATGGAAGTCCAGTTTACCATGGAAGTCCAGTTTACCGTGGAAGTCCGGTTTACCATGGAAGTCTAGTTTTTACCATGGGAGTCTAGTTTTTACCATGGAAGTCCAGTTTTCACCATGGAAGTCCAGTTCACCATGGAAGTCCAGTTTACCATGGAAATCCGGTTCACCATCGAAGTCCGGTTTACCATGGAAGTCCGGTTTACCATGGAAATCCGGTTCACCATAGAAGTCCGGGTCACCATGGAAGTCCAGTTTACCATGGAAGTCCAGTTCACCATGGAAGTTCAGTTTACCATGGAAGTCCAGTTTACCATGGAAGTCCGGTTTACCATGGAAGTCCAGTTCAACATGGAAGTCCAGTTTACCGTGGAAATCTGGTTTACCATGGAAGTCCGGTTTACCATGGAAGTCCGGTTTACCATGGAAGTCCGGTTTACCATGGAAGTCTAGTTTTTACCATGGGAGTCTAGTTTTTACCATGGAAGTCCAGTTTTCACCATGGAAGTCCAGTTTACCATGGAAATCCGGTTCACCATGGAAGTCCGGTTTACCATGGAAGTCCGGTTTACCATGGAAGTCCGGTTTACCATGGAAGTCTAGTTTTTACCATGGGAGTCTAGTTTTTACCATGGAAGTCCAGTTTTCACCATGGAAGTCCAGTTCACCATGGAAGTCCAGTTTACCATGGAAGTCCAGTTTACCGTGGAAGTCCGGTTTACCATGGAAGTCCAGTTCACCATGGAAGTCCAGTTCACCATGGAAGTCCAGTTTACCATGGAAGTCCAGTTTACCATGGAAGTCCAGTTTACCATGGAAGTCTGGTTCACCATGGAAGTCCAGTTTACCATGGAAGTCCAGTTTACCGTGGAAGTCCGGTTTACCATGGAAGTCCGGTTTACTGTGGAAGTCCAGTTCACCATGGAAGTCCAGTTCACCATGGAAGTCCAGTTTACCATGGAAGTCCAGTTTACCATGGAAGTCCAGTTTACCATGGAAGTCCGGTTTACCATGGAAATCCGGTTCACCATAGAAGTCCGATTCACCATGGAAGTCCAGTTTACCATGGAAATCCGGTTCACCATGGAAGTCCGGTTTACCATGGAAGTCCGGTTTACCATGGAAATCCGGTTCACCATAGAAGTCCGGTTCACCATGGAAGTCCAGTTTACCATGGAAGTCCAGTTGACCATGGAAGTCAAGTTTACCATGGAAATCCGGTTTACCATGGAAGTCCGGTTCACCATGGAAGTCCAGTTTACCATGAAAGTCCAGTTTACCATGGAAGTCCAGTTCACCATGGAAGTCCAGTTTACCATGGAAGTCCAGTTTACCATGGAAGTCCGGTTTACCATGGAAGTCCAGTTCACCATGGAAGTCCAGTTTACCATGGAAATCCAGTTTACCATGCAAGTCCGGTTCACCATGGAAGTCCGGTTTAACCATGGAAGTCCGGTTTACCCTGGAAATCCGGTTCACCATGGAAGTCCGGTTCACCATGGAAGTCCAGTTTACCATGGAAGTCCAGTTCACCATGGAAGTCCAGTTTACCATGGAAATCCGGTTTACCATGGAAGTCCGGTTCACCATGGAAGTCCGGTTTACCATGGAAGTCCAGTTTACCATGGAAGTCCGGTTTACCATGGAAATCCGGTTCACCATGGAAGTCCGGTTCACCATGGAAGTCCAGTTCACCATGGAAGTCCGGTTTACCATGGAAGTCCGGTTTACCATGGAAGTCCGGTTTACCATGGAAATCCGGTTCACCATGGAAGTCCAGTTTACCATGGAAGTCCAGTTTACCATGGAAGTCCAGTTCACCATGGAAGTCCAGTTTACCATGGAAATCCGGTTTACCATGGAAGTCCGGTTCACCAAGGAAGTCCGGTTAACCATGGAAGTCCAGTTTACCATGGAAGTCCAGTTTACCATGGAAGTCCAGTTCACCATGGAAGTCCAGTTTACCATGGAAGTCCAGTTTACCATGGAAGTCCGGTTTACCATGGAAGTCCAGTTCAACATGGAAGTCCAGTTTACCGTGGAAATCTGGTTTACCATGGAAGTCCGGTTTACCATGGAAGTCCAGTTTACCATGGAAGTCCGGTTTACCATGGAAGTCTAGTTTTTACCATGGGAGTCTAGTTTTTACCATGGAAGTCCAGTTTTCACCATGGAAGTCCAGTTCACCATGGAAGTCCAGTTTACCATGGAAATCCGGTTCACCATGGAAGTCCGGTTTACCATAGAAGTCCGGTTTACCATGGAAGTCTAGTTTTTACCATGGGAGTCTAGTTTTTACCATGGAAGTCCAGTTTTCACCATGGAAGTCCAGTTCACCATGGAAGTCCAGTTTACCATGGAAGTCCGGTTCACCATGGAAGTCCAGTTTACCATGGAAGTCCAGTTTACCGTGGAAGTCCGGTTTACCATGGAAGTCTAGTTTTTACCATGGGAGTCTAGTTTTTACCATGGAAGTCCAGTTTTCACCATGGAAGTCCAGTTCACCATGGAAGTCCAGTTTACCATGGAAATCCGGTTCACCATCGAAGTCCGGTTTACCATGGAAGTCCGGTTTACCATGGAAATCCGGTTCACCATAGAAGTCCGGGTCACCATGGAAGTCCAGTTTACCATGGAAGTCCAGTTCACCATGGAAGTTCAGTTTACCATGGAAGTCCAGTTTACCATGGAAGTCCGGTTTACCATGGAAGTCCAGTTCAACATGGAAGTCCAGTTTACCGTGGAAATCTGGTTTACCATGGAAGTCCGGTTTACCATGGAAGTCCGGTTTACCATGGAAGTCCGGTTTACCATGGAAGTCTAGTTTTTACCATGGGAGTCTAGTTTTTACCATGGAAGTCCAGTTTTCACCATGGAAGTCCAGTTTACCATGGAAATCCGGTTCACCATGGAAGTCCGGTTTACCATGGAAGTCCGGTTTACCATGGAAGTCTAGTTTTTACCATGGGAGTCTAGTTTTTACCATGGAAGTCCAGTTTTCACCATGGAAGTCCAGTTCACCATGGAAGTCCAGTTTACCATGGAAGTCCGGTTCACCATGGAAGTCCAGTTTACCATGGAAGTCCGGTTCACCATGGAAGTCCGGTTCACCATGGAAGTCCGGTTTACCATGGAAATCCGGTTTACCATGGAAGTCTGGTTTACCATGGAAGTCCAGTTCACCATGGAAGTCCGGTTTACCATGGAAGTCCGGTTTACCATGGAAATCCGGTTCACCATGGAAGTCCAGTTTACCATGGAAGTCCAGTTTACCATGGAAGTCCAGTTCACCATGGAAGTCCAGTTTACCATGGAAATCCGGTTTACCATGGAAGTCCGGATCACCAAGGAAGTCAGGTTAACCATGGAAGTCCAGTTTACCATGGAAGTCCAGTTCACCATGGAAGTCCAGTTTACCATGGAAGTCCAGTTTACCATGGAAGTCCGGTTTACCATGGAAGTCCAGTTCAACATGGAAGTCCAGTTTACCATGGAAGTCCGGTTTACCATGGAAGTCCAGTTTACCATGGAAGTCCGGTTTACCATGGAAGTCCAGTTTACCATGGAAGTCTAGTTTTTGCCATGGGAGTCTAGTTTTTACCATGGAAGTCCAGTTCACCATGGAAGTCCAGTTTACCATGGAAATCCGGTTCACCATGGAAGTCCGGTTTACCATGGAAGTCCGGTTTACCATGGAAGTCCGGTTTACTATGGAAGTCTAGTTTTTACCATGGGAGTCTAGTTTTTACCATGGAAGTCCAGTTTTCACCATGGAAGTCCAGTTCACCATGGAAGTCCAGTTTACCATGGAAGTCCGGTTCACCATGGAAGTCCAGTTTACCATGGAAGTCCAGTTTACCGTGGAAGTCCGGTTTACCATGGAAGTCTACTTTTTGCCATGGGAGTCTAGTTTTTACCATGGAAGTCCAGTTTTCACCATGGAAGTCCAGTTCACCATGGAAGTCCAGTTCACCATGGAAGTCCAGTTTACCATGGAAATCTGGTTTACCATGGAAGTCCGGTTTACCATGGAAGTCCAGTTTACCATGGAAGTCTAGTTTACCATGGAAGTCCGCTTTACCATGGAAGTCCGGTTTACCATGGAAGTCCGGTTTACTATGGAAGTCCGGTTTACCATGGAAATCCGGTTTACCATGGAAATCCGGTTCACCATCGAAGTCCAGTTTACCATGGAAGTCCAGTTTACCATGGAAGTCCAGTTCACCATGGAAGTCCAGTTTACCATGGAAATCCGGTTTACCATGGAAGTCCGGTTCACCAAGGAAGTCCGGTTAACCATGGAAGTCCAGTTTACCATGGAAGTCCAGTTCACCATGGAAGTCCAGTTTACCATGGAAGTCCAGTTTACCATGGAAGTCCGGTTTACCATGGAAGTCCAGTTCAACATGGAAGTCCAGTTTACCGTGGAAATCTGGTTTACCATGGAAGTCCGGTTTACCATGGAAGTCCGGTTTACCATGGAAGTCTAGTTTTTACCATGGGAGTCTAGTTTTTACCATGGAAGTCCAGTTTTCACCATGGAAGTCCAGTTCACCATGGAAGTCCAGTTTACCATGGAAATCCGGTTCACCATGGAAGTCCGGTTTACCATGGAAGTCCGGTTTACCATGGAAATCCGGTTCACCATAGAAGTCCGGGTCACCATGGAAGTCCAGTTTACCATGGAAGTCCAGTTTACCATGGAAGTCCAGTTTACCATGGAAGTCCGGTTTACCATGGAAGTCTACTTTTTGCCATGGGAGTCTAGTTTTTACCATGGAAGTCCAGTTTTCACCATGGAAGTCCAGTTCACCATGGAAGTCCAGTTCACCATGGAAGTCCAGTTTACCATGGAAATCTGGTTTACCATGGAAGTCCGGTTTACCATGGAAGTCTAGTTTACCATGGAAGTCCGCTTTACCATGGAAGTCCGGTTTACCATGGAAGTCCGGTTTACTATGGAAGTCCGGTTTACCATGGAAATCCGGTTTACCATGGAAATCCGGTTCACCATCGAAGTCCAGTTTACCATGGAAGTCCAGTTTACCATGGAAGTCCAGTTCACCATGGAAGTCCAGTTTACCATGGAAATCCGGTTTACCATGGAAGTCCGGTTCACCAAGGAAGTCCGGTTAACCATAGAAGTCCAGTTTACCATGGAAGTCCAGTTCACCATGGAAGTCCAGTTTACCATGGAAGTCCAGTTTACCATGGAAGTCCGGTTTACCATGGAAGTCCAGTTCAACATGGAAGTCCAGTTTACCGTGGAAATCTGGTTTACCATGGAAGTCCGGTTTACCATGGAAGTCCGGTTTACCATGGAAGTCTAGTTTTTACCATGGGAGTCTAGTTTTTACCATGGAAGTCCAGTTTTCACCATGGAAGTCCAGTTCACCATGGAAGTCCAGTTTACCATGGAAATCCGGTTCACCATGGAAGTCCGGTTTACCATGGAAGTCCGGTTTACCTTGGAAATCCGGTTCACCATAGAAGTCCGGGTCACCATGGAAGTCCAGTTTACCATGGAAGTCCAGTTTCCCATGGAAGTCCAGTTTACCATGGAAGTCCGGTTTACCATGGAAGTCCGGTTTACCGTGGAAGTCCGGTTTACCATGGATGTCTAGTTTTTACCATGGGAGTCTAGTTTTTACCATGGAAGTCCGGTTCACCATGGAAGTTCGGTTTACCATGGAAGTCCGGTTAACCATGGAAGTCCAGTTTACCATGGAATTCCAGTTTACCATGGAGGTCCAGTTCACCATGGAAGTCCAGTTTACCATGGAAGTCCAGTTTACCATGGAAGTCCGGTTTAACATGGAAGTCCAGTTCACCATGGAAGTCCAGTTTACCGTGGAAATCTGGTTTACCATGGAAGTCCGGTTTACCATGGAAGTCCGGTTTACCATGGAAGTCTAGTTTTTACCATGGGAGTCTAATTTTTACCATGGAAGTCCAGTTTTCACCATGGAAGTCCAGTTCACCATGGAAGTCCAGTTTACCATGGAAGTCCGGTTTACCATGGAAGTCTAGTTTTTACCATGGGAGTCTAGTTTTTACCATGGAAGTCCAGTTTTCACCATGGAAGTCCAGTTCACCATGGAAGTCCAGTTTACCATGGAAATCCGGTTCACCATGGAAGTCCAGTTCACCATGGAAGTCCAGTTTACCATGGAAGTCCGGTTTACCATGGAAGTCCGGTTTACCATGGAAGTCTAGTTTTTACCATGGGAGTCTAATTTTTACCATGGAAGTCCAGTTTTCACCATGGAAGTCCAGTTTTCACCATGGAAGTCCAGTTCACCATGGAAGTCCAGTTTACCATGGAAGTCCGGTTTACCATGGAAGTCCGGTTTACCATGGAAGTCTAGTTTTTACCATGGGAGTCTAATTTTTACCATGGAAGTCCAGTTTTCACCATGGAAGTCCAGTTCACCATGGAAGTCCAGTTTACCATGGAAGTCCGGTTTACCATGGAAGTCTAGTTTTTACCATGGGAGTCTAGTTTTTACCATGGAAGTCCAGTTTTCACCATGGAAGTCCAGTTCACCATGGAAGTCCAGTTTACCATGGAAATCCGGTTCACCATGGAAGTCCAGTTCACCATGGAAGTCCAGTTTACCATGGAAATCCGGTTTACCATGGAAGTCCGGTTTACCATGGAAGTCCAGTTCACCATGGAAGTCCAGTTTACCATGGAAGTCCAGTTCACCATGGAAGTCCAGTTTACCATGGAAGTCCAGTTTACCATGGAAGTCCGGTTTACCATGGAAGTCCAGTTCACCATGGAAGTCCAGTTTACCATGGAAATCTGGTTTACCATGGAAGTCCGGTTTACCATGGAAGTCCAGTTTACCATGGAAGTCTAGTTTACCATGGAAGTCCGCTTTACCATGGAAGTCCGGTTTACCATGGAAGTCCGGTTTACTATGGAAGTCCGGTTTACCATGGAAATCCGGTTTACCATGGAAATCCGGTTCACCATCGAAGTCCAGTTTACCATGGAAGTCCAGTTTACCATGGAAGTCCAGTTCACCATGGAAGTCCAGTTTACCATGGAAATCCGGTTTACCATGGAAGTCCGGTTCACCAATGAAGTCCGGTTAACCATGGAAGTCCAGTTTACCATGGAAGTCCAGTTCACCATGGAAATCCGGTTCACCATGGAAGTCCGGTTTACTATGGAAGTCCGGTTTACCATGGAAATCCGGTTCACCATAGAAGTCCGGGTCACCATGGAAGTCCAGTTTACCATGGAAGTCCAGTTTACCATGGAAGTCCAGTTTACCATGGAAGTCCGGTTTACCATGGAAGTCCAGTTTACCATGGAAGTCCAGTTTACCATGGAAATCTGGTTTACCATGGAAGTCCGGTTTACCATGGAAGTCCAGTTTACCATGGAAGTCTAGTTTACCATGGAAGTCCGCTTTACCATGGAAGTCCGGTTTACCATGGAAGTCCGGTTTACTATGGAAGTCCGGTTTACCATGGAAATCCGGTTTACCATGGAAATCCGGTTCACCATCGAAGTCCAGTTTACCATGGAAGTCCAGTTTACCATGGAAGTCCAGTTCACCATGGAAGTCCAGTTTACCATGGAAATCCGGTTTACCATGGAAGTCCGGTTCACCAATGAAGTCCGGTTAACCATGGAAGTCCAGTTTACCATGGAAGTCCAGTTCACCATGGAAATCCGGTTCACCATGGAAGTCCGGTTTACTATGGAAGTCCGGTTTACCATGGAAATCCGGTTCACCATAGAAGTCCGGGTCACCATGGAAGTCCAGTTTACCATGGAAGTCCAGTTTACCATGGAAGTCCAGTTTACCATGGAAGTCCGGTTTACCATGGAAGTCCGGTTTACCGTGGAAGTTCGGTTTACCATGGATGTCTAGTTTTTACCATGGGAGTCTAGTTTTTACCATGGAAGTCCGGTTCACCATGGAAGTCCGGTTTACCATGGAAGTCCGGTTAACCATGGAAGTCCAGTTTACCATGGAATTCCAGTTTACCATGGAGGTCCAGTTCACCATGGAAGTCCAGTTTACCATGGAAGTCCAGTTTACCATGGAAGTCCGGTTTACCATGGAAGTCCAGTTCACCATGGAAGTCCAGTTTACCGTGGAAATCTGGTTTACCATGGAAGTCCGGTTTACCATGGAAGTCCGGTTTACCATGGAAGTCTAGTTTTTACCATGGGAGTCTAATTTTTACCATGGAAGTCCAGTTTTCACCATGGAAGTCCAGTTCACCATGGAAGTCCAGTTTACCATGGAAATCCGGTTCACCATGGAAGTCCGGTTTACCATGGAAGTCCGGTTTACCATGAAAGTCTAGTTTTTACCATGGGAGTCTAGTTTTTACCATGGAAGTCCAGTTTTCACCATGGAAGTCCAGTTCACCATGGAAGTCCAGTTTACCATGGAAATCCGGTTCACCATGGAAGTCCGGTTTACCATGGAAGTCCAGTTCACCATGGAAGTCCAGTTTACCATGGAAATCCGGTTTACCATGGAAGTCCGGTTTACCATGGAAGTCCGGTTTACCATGGAAGTCTGGTTTACCATGGAAGTCCGGTTCACCATGGAAGTCCGGTTCACCATGGAAGTCCGGTTTACCATGGAAATCCGGTTTACCATGGAAGTCCGGTTCACCATGGAAGTCTGGTTTACCATGGAAGTCCAGTTTACCATGGAAGTCCGGTTCACCATGGAAGTCCGGTTTACCATGGAATTCTGGTTTACCATGGAAGTCCAGTTTACCATGGAAGTCCGGTTTACCATGGAAGTCCGGTTTACCGTGGAAGTCCGGTTTACCATGGAAGTCTAGTTTACCATGGAAGTCCGGTTCACCATGGAAGTCCGGTTCACCATGGAAGTCCGGTTCACCATGGAAGTCTGGTTTACCATGGAAGTCCAGTTTACCATGGAAGTCTGGTTCACCATAGAAGTCCGGGTCACCATGGACGTCCAGTTTACCATGGAAATCCGGTTTACCATGGAAGTCCGGTTCACCATGGAAGTCCGGTTTACCATGGAAGTCCGGTTTACCATGGAAGTCCGGTTCACCATGGAAGTCCGGTTCACCATGGAAGTCCAGTTCACCATGGAAGTCCGGTTTACCATGGAAGTCCAGTTTACCATGGAAGTCCAGTTCACCATGGAAGTCCAGTTTACCATGGAAATCTGGTTTACCATGGAAGTCCGGTTTACCATGGAAGTCCGGTTTACCATGGAAGTCCGGTTTACATGGAAGTCCGGTTTACCATGGAAGTCTAGTTTTTACCATGGGAGTCTAGTTTTTACCATGGAAGTCCAGTTTTCACCATGGAAGTCCAGTTCACCATGGAAGTCCAGTTTACCATGGAAATACGGTTCACCATGGAAGTCCGGTTTACCATGGAAGTCCGGTTTACCATGGAAATCCGGTTCACCATAGAAGTCCGGGTCACCATGGAAGTCCAGTTTACCATGGAAGTCCAGTTTACCATGGAAGTCCAGTTCACCATGGAAGTCAAGTTTACCATGGAAGTCCGGTTTACCATGGAAGTCCGGTTTACCGTGGAAGTTCGGTTTACCATGGAAGTCTAGTTTTTACCATGGGAGTCTAGTTTTTACCATGGAAGTCCGGTTCACCATGGAAGTCCGGTTTACCATGGAAGTCCGGTTAACCATGGAAGTCCAGTTTACCATGGAAGTCCAGTTTACCATGGAAGTCCAGTTTACCGTGGTAATCTGGTTTACCATGGAAGTCCGGTTTACCATGGAAGTCCGGTTTACCATGGAAGTCCAGTTTACCCTGGAAGTCCGGTTCACCATGGAAGTCCGGTTCACCATGGAAGTCCGGTTTACCATGGAAGTCCGGTTCACCATTGAAGTCCAGTTTACCATGGAAGTCCAGTTTACCATGGAAGTCCGGTTCACCATGGAAGTCCGGTTTACCATGGAAGTCCGGTTTACCATGGAAGTCCAGTTTACCGTGGAAGTCTGGTTGAACATGGAAGTCTAGTTTTTATCATGGGAGTCTAGTTTTTACCATGGAAGTTTAGTTTTCACCATGGAAGTCCAGTTCACCATTGAAGTCCAGTTTACCATGGAAATCCGGTTCACCATGGAAGTCCGGTTTACTATGGAAGTCCGGTTTACCATGGAAATCCGGTTCACAATAGAAGTCCGGGTCAGCATGGACGTCCAGTTTACCATGGAAATCCGGTTTACCATGGAAGTCCGGTTCACCATGGAAGTCCAGTTTACCATGGAAGTCCAGTTTACCATGGAAGTCCAGTTCACCATGGAAGTCCGGTTTACCATGGAAGTCCGGTTTACCATGGAAATCCGGTTCACCATGGAAGTCCGGTTCACCATGGAAGTCCAGTTCACCATGGAAGTCCGGTTTACCATGGAAGTCCGGTTTACCATGGAAGTCCAGTTTACCATGGAAGTCCAGTTCACCATGGAAGTCCAGTTTACCATGGAAATCCGGTTTACCATGGAAGTCCGGTTCACCAAGGAAGTCCGGTTAACCATGGAAGTCCAGTTTACCATGGAAGTCCAGTTTACCATGGAAGTCCAGTTCACCATGGAAGTCCAGTTTACCATGTAAGTCCAGTTTACCATGGAAGTCCGGTTTACCATGGAAGTCCAGTTCACCATGGAAGTCCAGTTTACCATGGAAATCTGGTTTACCATGGAAGTCCGGTTTACCATGGAAGTCCAGTTTACCATGGAAGTCTAGTTTACCATGGAAGTCCGCTTTACCATGGAAGTCCGGTTTACCATGGAAGTCCGGTTTACTATGGAAGTCCGGTTTACCATGGAAATCCGGTTTACCATGGAAATCCGGTTCACCATCGAAGTCCAGTTTACCATGGAAGTCCAGTTTACCATGGAAGTCCAGTTTACCATGGAAATCCGGTTTACCATGGAAGTCCGGTTCACCAAGGAAGTCCGGTTAACCATGGAAGTCCAGTTTACCATGGAAGTCCAGTTCACCATGGAAGTCCAGTTTACCATGGAAGTCCAGTTTACCATGGAAGTCCGGTTTACCATGGAAGTCCAGTTCAACATGGAAGTCCAGTTTACCGTGGAAATCTGGTTTACCATGGAAGTCCGGTTTACCATGGAAGTCCGGTTTACCATGGAAGTCTAGTTTTTACCATGGGAGTCTAGTTTTTACCATGGAAGTCCAGTTTTCACCATGGAAATCCGGTTCACCATGGAAGTCCGGTTTACCATGGAAGTCCGGTTTACCATGGAAATCCGGTTCACCATAGAAGTCCGGGTCACCATGGAAGTCCAGTTTACCATGGAAGTCCAGTTTACCATGGAAGTCCAGTTTACCATGGAAGTCAAGTTTACCATGGAAGTCCGGTTTACCATGGAAGTCCGGTTTACCGTGGAAGTCCGGTTTACCATGGATGTCTAGTTTTTACCATGGGAGTCTAGTTTTTACCATGGAAGTCCTGTTCACCATGGAAGTCCGGTTTACCATGGAAGTCCGGTTAACCATGGAAGTCCAGTTTACCATGGAATTCCAGTTTACCATGGAGGTCCAGTTCACCATGGAAGTCCAGTTTACCATGGAAGTCCAGTTTACCATGGAAGTCCGGTTTACCATGGAAGTCCAGTTCACCATGGAAGTCCAGTTTACCGTGGAAATCTGGTTTACCATGGAAGTCCGGTTTACCATGGAAGTCCGGTTTACCATGGAAGTCTAGTTTTTACCATGGGAGTCTAATTTTTACCATGGAAGTCCAGTTTTCACCATGGAAGTCCAGTTCACCATGGAAGTCCAGTTTACCATTGAAATCCGGTTCACCATGGAAGTCCGGTTTACCATGGAAGTCCGGTTTACCATGGAAGTCTAGTTTTTACCATGGGAGTCTAGTTTTTACCATGGAAGTCCAGTTTTCACCATGGAAGTCCAGTTCACCATGGAAGTCCAGTTTACCATGGAAATCCGGTTCACCATGGAAGTCCGGTTTACCATGGAAGTCCAGTTCACCATGGAAGTCCAGTTTACCATGGAAATCCGGTTTACCATGGAAGTCCGGTTTACCATGGAAGTCCAGTTCACCATGGAAGTCCAGTTTACCATGGAAGTCCAGTTCACCATGGAAGTCCAGTTTACCATGGAAGTCCAGTTTACCATGGAAGTCCGGTTTACCATGGAAGTCCAGTTCACCATGGAAGTCCAGTTTACCATGGAAATCTGGTTTACCATGGAAGTCCGGTTTAGCATGGAAGTCCAGTTTGTTTACCATGGAAGTCTAGTTTACCATGGAAGTCCGCTTTACCATGGAAGTCCGGTTTACCATGGAAGTCCGGTTTACTATGGAAGTCCGGTTTACCATGGAAATCCGTTTTACCATGGAAATCCGGTTCACCATCGAAGTCCAGTTTACCATGGAAGTCCAGTTTACCATGGAAGTCCAGTTCACCATGGAAGTCCAGTTTACCATGGAAATCCGGTTTACCATGGAAGTCCGGTTCACCAAGGAAGTCCGGTTAACCATGGAAGTCCAGTTTACCATGGAAGTCCAGTTCACCATGGAAGTCCAGTTTACCATGGAAGTCCAGTTTACCATGGAAGTCCGGTTTACCATGGAAGTCCAGTTCAACATGGAAGTCCAGTTTACCGTGGAAATCTGGTTTACCATGGAAGTCCGGTTTACCATGGAAGTCCGGTTTACCATGGAAGTCTAGTTTTTACCATGGGAGTCTAGTTTTTACCATGGAAGTCCAGTTTTCACCATGGAAGTCCAGTTCACCATGGAAGTCCAGTTTACCATGGAAATCCGGTTCACCATGGAAGTCCGGTTTACCATGGAAGTCCGGTTTACCATGGAAATCCGGTTCACCATAGAAGTCCGGGTCACCATGGAAGTCCAGTTTACCATGGAAGTCCAGTTTCCCATGGAAGTCCAGTTTACCATGGAAGTCCGGTTTACCATGGAAGTCCGGTTTACCGTGGAAGTCCGGTTTACCATGGATGTCTAGTTTTTACCATGGGAGTCTAGTTTTTACCATGGAAGTCCGGTTCACCATGGAAGTTCGGTTTACCATGGAAGTCCGGTTAACCATGGAAGTCCAGTTTACCATGGAATTCCAGTTTACCATGGAGGTCCAGTTCACCATGGAAGTCCAGTTTACCGTGGAAATCTGGTTTACCATGGAAGTCCGGTTTACCATGGAAGTCCGGTTTACCATGGAAGTCTAGTTTTTACCATGGGAGTCTAGTTTTTACCATGGAAGTCCAGTTTTCACCATGGAAGTCCAGTTCACCATGGAAGTCCAGTTTACCATGGAAATCCGGTTCACCATGGAAGTCCGGTTTACCATGGAAGTCCGGTTTACCATGGAAATCCGGTTCACCATAGAAGTCCGGGTCACCATGGAAGTCCAGTTTACCATGGAAGTCCAGTTTCCCATGGAAGTCCAGTTTACCATGGAAGTCCGGTTTACCATGGAAGTCCGGTTTACCGTGGAAGTCCGGTTTACCATGGATGTCTAGTTTTTACCATGGGAGTCTAGTTTTTACCATGGAAGTCCGGTTCACCATGGAAGTTCGGTTTACCATGGAAGTCCGGTTAACCATGGAAGTCCAGTTTACCATGGAATTCCAGTTTACCATGGAGGTCCAGTTCACCATGGAAGTCCAGTTTACCATGGAAGTCCAGTTTACCATGGAAGTCCGGTTTAACATGGAAGTCCAGTTCACCATGGAAGTCCAGTTTACCGTGGAAATCTGGTTTACCATGGAAGTCCGGTTTACCATGGAAGTCCGGTTTACCATGGAAGTCTAGTTTTTACCATGGGAGTCTAATTTTTACCATGGAAGTCCAGTTTTCACCATGGAAGTCCAGTTCACCATGGAAGTCCAGTTTACCATGGAAGTCCGGTTTACCATGGAAGTCTAGTTTTTACCATGGGAGTCTAGTTTTTACCATGGAAGTCCAGTTTTCACCATGGAAGTCCAGTTCACCATGGAAGTCCAGTTTACCATGGAAATCCGGTTCACCATGGAAGTCCAGTTCACCATGGAAGTCCAGTTTACCATGGAAGTCCGGTTTACCATGGAAGTCCGGTTTACCATGGAAGTCTAGTTTTTACCATGGGAGTCTAATTTTTACCATGGAAGTCCAGTTTTCACCATGGAAGTCCAGTTTTCACCATGGAAGTCCAGTTCACCATGGAAGTCCAGTTTACCATGGAAGTCCGGTTTACCATGGAAGTCCGGTTTACCATGGAAGTCTAGTTTTTACCATGGGAGTCTAATTTTTACCATGGAAGTCCAGTTTTCACCATGGAAGTCCAGTTCACCATGGAAGTCCAGTTTACCATGGAAGTCCGGTTTACCATGGAAGTCTAGTTTTTACCATGGGAGTCTAGTTTTTACCATGGAAGTCCAGTTTTCACCATGGAAGTCCAGTTCACCATGGAAGTCCAGTTTACCATGGAAATCCGGTTCACCATGGAAGTCCAGTTCACCATGGAAGTCCAGTTTACCATGGAAATCCGGTTTACCATGGAAGTCCGGTTTACCATGGAAGTCCAGTTCACCATGGAAGTCCAGTTTACCATGGAAGTCCAGTTCACCATGGAAGTCCAGTTTACCATGGAAGTCCAGTTTACCATGGAAGTCCGGTTTACCATGGAAGTCCAGTTCACCATGGAAGTCCAGTTTACCATGGAAATCTGGTTTACCATGGAAGTCCGGTTTACCATGGAAGTCCAGTTTACCATGGAAGTCTAGTTTACCATGGAAGTCCGCTTTACCATGGAAGTCCGGTTTACCATGGAAGTCCGGTTTACTATGGAAGTCCGGTTTACCATGGAAATCCGGTTTACCATGGAAATCCGGTTCAACATCGAAGTCCAGTTTACCATGGAAGTCCAGTTTACCATGGAAGTCCAGTTCACCATGGAAGTCCAGTTTACCATGGAAATCCGGTTTACCATGGAAGTCCGGTTCACCAAGGAAGTCCGGTTAACCATGGAAGTCCAGTTTACCATGGAAGTCCAGTTCACCATGGAAATCCGGTTCACCATGGAAGTCCGGTTTACCATGGAAGTCCGGTTTACCATGGAAATCCGGTTCACCATAGAAGTCCGGGTCACCATGGAAGTCCAGTTTACCATGGAAGTCCAGTTTACCATGGAAGTCCAGTTTACCATGGAAGTCCGGTTTACCATGGAAGTCCGGTTTACCGTGGAAGTTCGGTTTACCATGGATGTCTAGTTTTTACCATGGGAGTCTAGTTTTTACCATGGAAGTCCGGTTCACCATGGAAGTCCGGTTTACCATGGAAGTCCGGTTAACCATGGAAGTCCAGTTTACCATGGAATTCCAGTTTACCATGGAGGTCCAGTTCACCATGGAAGTCCAGTTTACCATGGAAGTCCAGTTTACCATGGAAGTCCGGTTTACCATGGAAGTCCAGTTCACCATGGAAGTCCAGTTTACCGTGGAAATGTGGTTTACCATGGAAGTCCGGTTTACCATGGAAGTCCGGTTTACCATGGAAGTCTAGTTTTTACCATGGGAGTCTAATTTTTACCATGGAAGTCCAGTTTTCACCATGGAAGTCCAGTTCACCATGGAAGTCCAGTTTACCATGGAAATCCGGTTCACCATGGAAGTCCGGTTTACCATGGAAGTCCGGTTTACCATGGAAGTCTAGTTTTTACCATGGGAGTCTAGTTTTTACCATGGAAGTCCAGTTTTCACCATGGAAGTCCAGTTTTCACCATGGAAGTCCAGTTCACCATGGAAGTCCAGTTTACCATGGAAATCCGGTTCACCATGGAAGTCCGGTTTACCATGGAAGTCCAGTTCACCATGGAAATCCAGTTTACCATGGAAATCCGGTTTACCATGGAAGTCCGGTTTACCATGGAAGTCCGGTTTACCATGGAAGTCTGGTTCACCATGGAAGTCCGGTTCACCATGGAAGTCCGGTTTACCATGGAAATCCGGTTTACCATGGAAGTCCGGTTCACCATGGAAGTCTGGTTTACCATGGAAGTCCAGTTTACCATGGAAGTCCGGTTCACCAAGGAAGTCCGGTTAACCATGGAAGTCCAGTTTACCATGGAAGTCCAGTTCACCATGGAAGTCCAGTTTACCATGGAAGTCCAGTTTACCATGGAAGTCCGGTTTACCATGGAAGTCCAGTTCAACATGGAAGTCCAGTTTACCGTGGAAATCTGGTTTACCATGGAAGTCCGGTTTACCATGGAAGTCCGGTTTACCATGGAAGTCTAGTTTTTACCATGGGAGTCTAGTTTTTACCATGGAAGTCCAGTTTTCACCATGGAAATCCGGTTCACCATGGAAGTCCGGTTTACCATGGAAGTCCGGTTTACCATGGAAATCCGGTTCACCATAGAAGTCCGGGTCACCATGGAAGTCCAGTTTACCATGGAAGTCCAGTTTACCATGGAAGTCCAGTTTACCATGGAAGTCAAGTTTACCATGGAAGTCCGGTTTACCATGGAAGTCCGGTTTACCGTGGAAGTCCGGTTTACCATGGATGTCTAGTTTTTACCATGGGAGTCTAGTTTTTACCATGGAAGTCCGGTTCACCATGGAAGTCCGGTTTACCATGGAAGTCCGGTTAACCATGGAAGTCCAGTTTACCATGGAATTCCAGTTTACCATGGAGGTCCAGTTCACCATGGAAGTCCAGTTTACCATGGAAGTCCAGTTTACCATGGAAGTCCGGTTTACCATGGAAGTCCAGTTCACCATGGAAGTCCAGTTTACCGTGGAAATCTGGTTTACCATGGAAGTCCGGTTTACCATGGAAGTCCGGTTTACCATGGAAGTCTAGTTTTTACCATGGGAGTCTAATTTTTACCATGGAAGTCCAGTTTTCACCATGGAAGTCCAGTTCACCATGGAAGTCCAGTTTACCATTGAAATCCGGTTCACCATGGAAGTCCGGTTTACCATGGAAGTCCGGTTTACCATGGAAGTCTAGTTTTTACCATGGGAGTCTAGTTTTTACCATGGAAGTCCAGTTTTCACCATGGAAGTCCAGTTCACCATGGAAGTCCAGTTTACCATGGAAATCCGGTTCACCATGGAAGTCCGGTTTACCATGGAAGTCCAGTTCACCATGGAAGTCCAGTTTACCATGGAAATCCGGTTTACCATGGAAGTCCGGTTTACCATGGAAGTCCAGTTCACCATGGAAGTCCAGTTTACCATGGAAGTCCAGTTCACCATGGAAGTCCAGTTTACCATGGAAGTCCAGTTTACCATGGAAGTCCGGTTTACCATGGAAGTCCAGTTCACCATGGAAGTCCAGTTTACCATGGAAATCTGGTTTACCATGGAAGTCCGGTTTAGCATGGAAGTCCAGTTTGTTTACCATGGAAGTCTAGTTTACCATGGAAGTCCGCTTTACCATGGAAGTCCGGTTTACCATGGAAGTCCGGTTTACTATGGAAGTCCGGTTTACCATGGAAATCCGTTTTACCATGGAAATCCGGTTCACCATCGAAGTCCAGTTTACCATGGAAGTCCAGTTTACCATGGAAGTCCAGTTCACCATGGAAGTCCAGTTTACCATGGAAATCCGGTTTACCATGGAAGTCCGGTTCACCAAGGAAGTCCGGTTAACCATGGAAGTCCAGTTTACCATGGAAGTCCAGTTCACCATGGAAGTCCAGTTTACCATGGAAGTCCAGTTTACCATGGAAGTCCGGTTTACCATGGAAGTCCAGTTCAACATGGAAGTCCAGTTTACCGTGGAAATCTGGTTTACCATGGAAGTCCGGTTTACCATGGAAGTCCGGTTTACCATGGAAGTCTAGTTTTTACCATGGGAGTCTAGTTTTTACCATGGAAGTCCAGTTTTCACCATGGAAGTCCAGTTCACCATGGAAGTCCAGTTTACCATGGAAATCCGGTTCACCATGGAAGTCCGGTTTACCATGGAAGTCCGGTTTACCATGGAAATCCGGTTCACCATAGAAGTCCGGGTCACCATGGAAGTCCAGTTTACCATGGAAGTCCAGTTTACCATGGAAGTCCAGTTTACCATGGAAGTCCGGTTTACCGTGGAAGTCCGGTTTACCATGGATGTCTAGTTTTTACCATGGGAGTCTAGTTTTTACCATGGAAGTCCGGTTCACCATGGAAGTCCGGTTTACCATGGAAGTCCGGTTAACCATGGAAGTCCAGTTTACCATGGAATTCCAGTTTACCATGGAGGTCCAGTTCACTATGGAAGTCCAGTTTACCATGGAAGTCCAGTTTACCATGGAAGTCCGGTTTACCATGGAAGTCCAGTTCACCATGGAAGTCCAGTTTACCGTGGAAATCTGGTTTACCATGGAAGTCCGGTTTACCATGGAAGTCCGGTTTACCATGGAAGTCTAGTTTTTACCATGGGAGTCTAATTTTTACCATGGAAGTCCAGTTTTCACCATGGAAGTCCAGTTCACCATGGAAGTCCAGTTTACCATGGAAGTCCGGTTTACCATGGAAGTCTAGTTTTTACCATGGGAGTCTAGTTTTTACCATGGAAGTCCAGTTTTCACCATGGAAGTCCAGTTCACCATGGAAGTCCAGTTTACCATGGAAATCCGGTTCACCATGGAAGTCCAGTTCACCATGGAAGTCCAGTTTACCATGGAAGTCCGGTTTACCATGGAAGTCCGGTTTACCATGGAAGTCTAGTTTTTACCATGGGAGTCTAATTTTTACCATGGAAGTCCAGTTTTCACCATGGAAGTCCAGTTTTCACCATGGAAGTCCAGTTCACCATGGAAGTCCAGTTTACCATGGAAGTCCGGTTTACCATGGAAGTCCGGTTTACCATGGAAGTCTAGTTTTTACCATGGGAGTCTAATTTTTACCATGGAAGTCCAGTTTTCACCATGGAAGTCCAGTTCACCATGGAAGTCCAGTTTACCATGGAAGTCCGGTTTACCATGGAAGTCTAGTTTTTACCATGGGAGTCTAGTTTTTACCATGGAAGTCCAGTTTTCACCATGGAAGTCCAGTTCACCATGGAAGTCCAGTTTACCATGGAAATCCGGTTCACCATGGAAGTCCAGTTCACCATGGAAGTCCAGTTTACCATGGAAATCCGGTTTACCATGGAAGTCCGGTTTACCATGGAAGTCCAGTTCACCATGGAAGTCCAGTTTACCATGGAAGTCCAGTTCACCATGGAAGTCCAGTTTACCATGGAAGTCCAGTTTACCATGGAAGTCCGGTTTACCATGGAAGTCCAGTTCACCATGGAAGTCCAGTTTACCATGGAAATCTGGTTTACCATGGAAGTCCGGTTTACCATGGAAGTCCAGTTTACCATGGAAGTCTAGTTTACCATGGAAGTCCGCTTTACCATGGAAGTCCGGTTTACCATGGAAGTCCGGTTTACTATGGAAGTCCGGTTTACCATGGAAATCCGGTTTACCATGGAAATCCGGTTCACCATCGAAGTCCAGTTTACCATGGAAGTCCAGTTTACCATGGAAGTCCAGTTCACCATGGAAGTCCAGTTTACCATGGAAATCCGGTTTACCATGGAAGTCCGGTTCACCAAGGAAGTCCGGTTAACCATGGAAGTCCAGTTTACCATGGAAGTCCAGTTCACCATGGAAATCCGGTTCACCATGGAAGTCCGGTTTACCATGGAAGTCCGGTTTACCATGGAAATCCGGTTCACCATAGAAGTCCGGGTCACCATGGAAGTCCAGTTTACCATGGAAGTCCAGTTTACCATGGAAGTCCAGTTTACCATGGAAGTCCGGTTTACCATGGAAGTCCGGTTTACCGTGGAAGTTCGGTTTACCATGGATGTCTAGTTTTTACCATGGGAGTCTAGTTTTTACCATGGAAGTCCGGTTCACCATGGAAGTCCGGTTTACCATGGAAGTCCGGTTAACCATGGAAGTCCAGTTTACCATGGAATTCCAGTTTACCATGGAGGTCCAGTTCACCATGGAAGTCCAGTTTACCATGGAAGTCCAGTTTACCATGGAAGTCCGGTTTACCATGGAAGTCCAGTTCACCATGGAAGTCCAGTTTACCGTGGAAATGTGGTTTACCATGGAAGTCCGGTTTACCATGGAAGTCCGGTTTACCATGGAAGTCTAGTTTTTACCATGGGAGTCTAATTTTTACCATGGAAGTCCAGTTTTCACCATGGAAGTCCAGTTCACCATGGAAGTCCAGTTTACCATGGAAATCCGGTTCACCATGGAAGTCCGGTTTACCATGGAAGTCCGGTTTACCATGGAAGTCTAGTTTTTACCATGGGAGTCTAGTTTTTACCATGGAAGTCCAGTTTTCACCATGGAAGTCCAGTTTTCACCATGGAAGTCCAGTTCACCATGGAAGTCCAGTTTACCATGGAAATCCGGTTCACCATGGAAGTCCGGTTTACCATGGAAGTCCAGTTCACCATGGAAATCCAGTTTACCATGGAAATCCGGTTTACCATGGAAGTCCGGTTTACCATGGAAGTCCGGTTTACCATGGAAGTCTGGTTCACCATGGAAGTCCGGTTCACCATGGAAGTCCGGTTTACCATGGAAATCCGGTTTACCATGGAAGTCCGGTTCACCATGGAAGTCTGGTTTACCATGGAAGTCCAGTTTACCATGGAAGTCCGGTTCACCATGGAAGTCCGGTTTACCATGGAATTCTGGTTTACCATGGAAGTCCAGTTTACCATGGAAGTCGGTTTACCATGGAAGTCCGGTTTACCGTGGAAGTCCGGTTTACCATGGAAGTCTAGTTTACCATGGAAGTCCGGTTCACCATGGAAGTCCGGTTCACCATGGAAGTCCGGTTCACCATGGAAGTCTGGTTTACCATGGAAGTCCAGTTTACCATGGAATTCTGGTTTACCATGGAAGTCCAGTTTACCATGGAAGTCCGGATTACCATGGAAGTCTGGTTTACCGTGGAAGTCCGGTTTACCATGGAAGTCTAGTTTTTACCATGGGAGTCTAGTTATTACCATGGAAGTCCAGTTTTTACCATGGAAGTCCGGTTTACCATGGAAGTCCGGTTCACCATGGAAGTCCAGTTTACCATGGAAGTCCAGTTTACCATAGAAGTCCGGTTTACCATGGAAGTCCGGTTTACCATGGAAGTACGGTTTACCGTGGAAGTCCGGTTGAACATGGAAGTCTAGTTTTTATCGTGGGAGTCTAGTTTTTACCATGGAAGTTTAGTTTTCACCATGGAAATCCGGTTTACCATGGAAGTCCGGTTTACCATGGAAGTCCGGTTTACCATGGAAGTCCGGTTTACCATGGAAGTCCGGTTAACCATGGAAGTCCAGTTTACCATGGAAGTCCAGTTTACCATGGAAGTCCAGTTCACCATGGAAGTCCGGTTCACCATGGAAGTCTGGTTTACCATGGAAGTCCAGTTTACCATGGAAGTCCGGTTCACCATGGAAGTCCGGTTTACCATGGAATTCTGGTTTACCATGGAAGTCCAGTTTACCATGGAAGTCCGGTTCACCATGGAAGTCCGGTTTACCATGGAATTCTGGTTTACCATGGAAGTCCAGTTTTCCATGGAAGTCCGGTTTACCATGGAAGTCTGGTTTACCGTGGAAGTCCGGTTTACCATGGAAGTCTAGTTTTTACCATGGGAGTCTAGTTATTACCATGGAAGTCCAGTTTTTACCATGGAAGTCCGGTTTACCATGGAAGTCCGGTTCACCATGGAAGTCTAGTTTACCATGGAAGTCAGCTTTACCATGGAAGTCCGGTTTACCATGGAAATCCGGTTTACCATGGAAGTCCGGTTCACCATGGAAGTCCGGTTCACCATGGAAGTCTGGTTTACCATGGAAGTCCAGTTGACCATGGAAGTCCGGTTCACCATGGAAGTCCGGTTTACCATGGAATTCTGGTTTACCATGGAAGTCCAGTTTACCATGGAAGTCCGGTTCACCATGGAAGTCCGGTTTACCATGGAATTCTGGTTTACCATGGAAGTCCAGTTTACCATGGAAGTCCGGATTACCATGGAAGTCTGGTTTACCGTGGAAGTCCGGTTTACCATGGAAGTCTAGTTTTTACCATGGGAGTCTAGTTATTACCATGGAAGTCCAGTTTTTACCATGGAAGTCCGGTTTACCATGGAAGTCCGGTTCACCATGGAAGTCCAGTTTACCATGGAAGTCCAGTTTACCATAGAAGTCCGGTTTACCATGGAAGTCCGGTTTACCATGGAAGTACGGTTTACCGTGGAAGTCCGGTTGAACATGGAAGTCTAGTTTTTATCGTGGGAGTCTAGTTTTTACCATGGAAGTTTAGT
Organism: Petromyzon marinus; assembly: GCF_048934315.1. Classification (NCBI taxonomy): domain Eukaryota; kingdom Metazoa; phylum Chordata; class Hyperoartia; order Petromyzontiformes; family Petromyzontidae; genus Petromyzon; species Petromyzon marinus. Next base: position 5,899,997 of record NC_133716.1, on the reverse strand, counting down.
TTTCACCATGGAAATCCGGTTTACCATGGAAGTCCGGTTTACCATGGAAGTCCGGTTTACCATGGAAATCCGGTTCACCATGGAAGTCCAGTTTACCATGGAAGTCCGGTTTACCATGGAAGTCCGGTTTACCATGGAAGTCCGGTTTACTATGGAAATCCGGTTTACCATGGAAGTCCGGTTCACCATGGAAGTCCGGATTACCATGGAAGTCCAGTTTACCATGGAAGTCCAGTTTACCATGGAAGTCCAGTTTACCATGGAAGTCCGGTTTACTATGGAAGTCCGGTTTACCATGGAAATCCGGTTTTACCATGGAAATCCGGTTCACCATGGAAGTCCAGTTTACCATGGAAGTCCAGTTTACCATGGAAGTCCAGTTCACCATGGAAGTCCAGTTTACCATGGAAATCCGGTTTACCATGGAAGTCCGGTTCACCAAGGAAGTCCGGTTAACCATGGAAGTCCAGTTTACCATGGAAGTCCAGTTTACCATGGAAGTCCAGTTCACCATGGAAGTCCAGTTTACCATGGAAGTCCAGTTTACCATGGAAGTCCGGTTTACCATGGAAGTCCAGTTCAACATGGAAGTCCAGTTTACCGTGGAAATCTGGTTTACCATGGAAGTCCGGTTTACCATGGAAGTGCGGTTTACCATGGAAGTCCGGTTTACCATGGAAGTCTAGTTTTTACCATGGGAGTCTAGTTTTTACCATGGAAGTCCCGTTTTCACCATGGAAGTCCAGTTCAACATGGAAGTCCAGTTTACCATGGAAGTCCGGTTTACCATGGAAGTCCGGTTTACCATGGAAGTCTAGTTTTTACCATGGGAGTCTAGTTTTTACCATGGAAGTCCAGTTTTCACCATGGAAGTCCAGTTCACCATGGAAGTCCAGTTTACCATGGAAGTCCAGTTTACATTGGAAGTCAGGTTTACCATGGAAGTCCGGTTTACCATGGAAGTCTAGTTTTTACCATGGGAGTCTAGTTTTTACCATGGAAGTCCAGTTTTCACCATGGAATTCCAGTTCACCATGGAAGTCCAGTTTACCATGGAAATCCGGTTCACCATGGAAGTCCGGTTTACCATGGAAGTCCAGTTCACCATGGAAGTCCAGTTTACCATGGAAATCCGGTTCACAATGGAAGTCCGGTTTACCATGGAAATCCGGTTTACCATGGAAATCCGGTTCACCATGGAAGTCCAGTTTACCATAAAAGTCCAGTTTACCATGGAAGTCCAGTTCACCATGGAAGTCCAGTTTACCATGGAAATCCGGTTTACCATGGAAGTCCGGTTCACCAAGGAAGTCCAGTTTACCATGGAAGTCCAGTTTACCATGGAAGTCCAGTTCACCATGGAATCCATTTTACCATGGAAGTCCAGTTTGCCATGGAAGTCCGGTTTACCATGGAAGTCCAGTACAACATGGAAGTCCAGTTTACCGTGGAAATCTGGTTTACCATGGAAGTCCGGTTTACCATGGAAGTGCGGTTTACCATGGAAGTCCGGTTTACCATGGAAGTCTAATTTTTACCATGGGAGTCTAGTTTTTACCATGGAAGTCCAGTTTTCACCATGGAAGTCCAGTTCACCATGGAAGTCCAGTTTTCACCATGGAAGTCCAGTTCAACATGGAAGTCCAGTTTACCATGGAAATCTGGTTTACCATGGAAGTCCGGTTTACCATGGAAGTCCGGTTTACCATGGAAGTCCGGTTTACCATGGAAGTCTAGTTTTTACCATGGGAGTCTAGTTTTTACCATGGAAGTCCAGTTTTCACCATGGAAGTCCAGTTCACCATGGAAGTCCAGTTTACCATGGAAGTCCAGTTTACCATGGAAGTCCGGTTTACCATGGAAGTCCGGTTTACCATGGAAGTCTAGTTTTTACCATGGGAGTCTAGTTTTTACCATGGAAGTCCAGTTTTCACCATGGAAGTACAGTTCACCATGGAAGTCCAGTTTACCATGGAAATCCGGTTCACCATGGAAGTCCGGTTTACCATGGAAGTCCAGTTCACCATGGAAGTCCAGTTTACCATGGAAATCCGGTTCACCATGGAAGTCCGGTTTACCATGGAAATCCGGTTTACCATGGAAATCCGGTTCACCATGAAAGTCCAGTTTACCATAAAAGTCCAGTTTACCATGGAAGTCCAGTTCACCATGGAAGTCCAGTTTACCATGGAAATCCGGTTTACCATGGAAGTCCGGTTCACCAAGGAAGTCCAGTTTACCATGGAAGTCCAGTTTACCATGGAAGTCCAGTTCACCATGGAATCCAGTTTACCATGGAAGTCCAGTTTGCCATGGAAGTCCGGTTTACCATGGAAGTCCAGTACAACATGGAAGTCCAGTTTACCGTGGAAATCTGGTTTACCATGGAAGTCCGGTTTACCATGGAAGTGCGGTTTACCATGGAAGTCCGGTTTACCATGGAAGTCTAATTTTTACCATGGGAGTCTAGTTTTTACCATGGAAGTCCAGTTTTCACCATGGAAGTCCAGTTCACCATGGAAGTCCAGTTTACCATGGAAATCCGGTTCACCATGGAAGTCCGGTTTACCATGGAAGTCCGGTTTACTATGGAAGTCTAGTTTTTACCATCTGAGTCTAGTTTTTACCATGGAAGTCCAGTTTTCACCATGGAAGTCCAGTTCACCAAGGAAGTCCAGTTTACCATGGAAATCCGGTTCACCATGGAAGTCCGGTTTAACATGGAAGTCCAGTTCACCATGGAAGTCCAGTTTACCATGGAAGTCCGGTTTACCATGGAAGTCCGGTTTACCATGGAAATCCGGTTTACCATGGAAGTCCGGTTCACCATTGAAGTCCGGTTCACCATGGAAGTCTGGTTCACCATGGAAGTCCAGTTTACCATGGAAATCCGGTTCACCATGGAAGTCCGGTTTACCATGGAAATCCGGTTTACCATGGAAATCCGGTTCACCATGGAAGTCCAGTTTACCATAAAAGTCCAGTTTACCATGGAAGTCCAGTTCACCATGGAAGTCCAGTTTACCATGGAAATCCGGTTTACCATGGAAGTCCGGTTCACCAAGGAAGTCCAGTTTACCATGGAAGTCCAGTTTACCATGGAAGTCCAGTTCACCATGGAATCCAGTTTACCATGGAAGTCCAGTTTGCCATGGAAGTCCGGTTTACCATGGAAGTCCAGTACAACATGGAAGTCCAGTTTACCGTGGAAATCTGGTTTACCATGGAAGTCCGGTTTACCATGGAAGTGCGGTTTACCATGGAAGTCCGGTTTACCATGGAAGTCTAATTTTTACCATGGGAGTCTAGTTTTTACCATGGAAGTCCAGTTTTCACCATGGAAGTCCAGTTCACCATGGAAGTCCAGTTTACCATGGAAATCCGGTTCACCATGGAAGTCCGGTTTACCATGGAAGTCCGGTTTACTATGGAAGTCTAGTTTTTACCATCTGAGTCTAGTTTTTACCATGGAAGTCCAGTTTTCACCATGGAAGTCCAGTTCACCAAGGAAGTCCAGTTTACCATGGAAATCCGGTTCACCATGGAAGTCCGGTTTAACATGGAAGTCCAGTTCACCATGGAAGTCCAGTTTACCATGGAAGTCCGGTTTACCATGGAAGTCCGGTTTACCATGGAAATCCGGTTTACCATGGAAGTCCGGTTCACCATTGAAGTCCGGTTCACCATGGAAGTCTGGTTTACCATGGAAGTCCAGTTTACCATGGAAGTCCGGTTCACCATGGAAGTCCGGTTTACCATGGAATTCTGGTTTACCATGGAAGTCCAGTTTACCATGGAAGTCCGGTTTACCATGGAAGTCCGGTTTACCGTGGAAGTCCGGTTTACCATGGAAGTCTAGTTTACCATGGAAGTCCGGTTCACCATGGAAGTCCGGTTCACCATGGAAGTCCGGTTTACCATGGAAATCCGGTTTACCATGGAAGTCCGGTTCACCATGGAAGTCCGGTTCACCATGGAAGTCTGGTTTACCATGGAAGTCCAGTTTACCATGGAAGTCCGGTTCACCGTAGAAGTCCGGGTCACCATGGACGTCCAGTTTACCATGGAAATCCGGTTTACCATGGAAGTCCGGTTCACCATGGAAGTCCGGTTTACCATGGAAGTCCAGTTTACCATGGAAGTCCAGTTTACCATGGAAATCCGGTTCACCATGGAAGTCCGGTTCACCATGGAAGTCCAGTTCACCATGGAAGTCCGGTTTACCATGGAAGTCCGGTTTACCATGGAAGTCCAGTTTACCATGGAGGTCCAGTTCACCATGGAAGTCCAGTTTACCATGGAAATCCGGTTTACCATGGAAGTCCGGTTCACCAAGGAAGTCCGGTTAACCATGGAAGTCCAGTTTACCATGGAAGTCCAGTTCACCATGGAAGTCCAGTTTACCATGGAAGTCCAGTTTACCATGGAAGTCCAGTTCACCATGGAAGTCCAGTTTACCATGGAAATCTGGTTTACCATGGAAGTCCGGTTTACCATGGAAGTCCAGTTTACCATGGAAGTCCGGTTTACCATGGAAGTCCGGTTTACTATGGAAGTCCGGTTTACCATGGAAATCCGGTTTACCATGGAAGTCCAGTTTACCATGGAAGTCCGGTTCACCATGGAAGTCCGGTTTACCATGGAATTCTGGTTTACCATGGAAGTCCAGTTTACCATGGAAGTCCGGTTCACCATGGAAGTCCGGTTTACCATGGAATTCTGGTTTACCATGGAAGTCCAGTTTTCCATGGAAGTCCGGTTTACCATGGAAGTCTGGTTTACCGTGGAAGTCCGGTTTACCATGGAAGTCTAGTTTTTACCATGGGAGTCTAGTTATTACCATGGAAGTCCAGTTTTTACCATGGAAGTCCGGTTTACCATGGAAGTCCGGTTCACCATGGAAGTCTAGTTTACCATGGAAGTCAGCTTTACCATGGAAGTCCGGTTTACCATGGAAATCCGGTTTACCATGGAAGTCCGGTTCACCATGGAAGTCCGGTTCACCATGGAAGTCTGGTTTACCATGGAAGTCCAGTTGACCATGGAAGTCCGGTTCACCATGGAAGTCCGGTTTACCATGGAATTCTGGTTTACCATGGAAGTCCAGTTTACCATGGAAGTCCGGTTCACCATGGAAGTCCGGTTTACCATGGAATTCTGGTTTACCATGGAAGTCCAGTTTACCATGGAAGTCCGGATTACCATGGAAGTCTGGTTTACCGTGGAAGTCCGGTTTACCATGGAAGTCTAGTTTTTACCATGGGAGTCTAGTTATTACCATGGAAGTCCAGTTTTTACCATGGAAGTCCGGTTTACCATGGAAGTCCGGTTCACCATGGAAGTCCAGTTTACCATGGAAGTCCAGTTTACCATAGAAGTCCGGTTTACCATGGAAGTCCGGTTTACCATGGAAGTACGGTTTACCGTGGAAGTCCGGTTGAACATGGAAGTCTAGTTTTTATCGTGGGAGTCTAGTTTTTACCATGGAAGTTTAGTTTTCACCATGGAAATCCGGTTTACCATGGAAGTCCGGTTTACCATGGAAGTCCGGTTTACCATGGAAATCCGGTTTACCATGGAAATCCGGTTCACCATGGAAGTCCAGTTTACCATGGAAGTCCGGTTTACCATGGAAGTCCGGTTTACCATGGAAGTCCGGTTTACTATGGAAATCCGGTTTACCATGGAAGTCCGGTTCACCATGGAAGTCCGGATTACCATGGAAGTCCAGTTTACCATGGAAGTCCAGTTTACCATGGAAGTCCAGTTTACCATGGAAGTCCGGTTTACTATGGAAGTCCGGTTTACCATGGAAATCCGGTTTTACCATGGAAATCCGGTTCACCATGGAAGTCCAGTTTACCATGGAAGTCCAGTTTACCATGGAAGTCCAGTTCACCATGGAAGTCCAGTTTACCATGGAAATCCGGTTTACCATGGAAGTCCGGTTCACCAAGGAAGTCCGGTTAACCATGGAAGTCCAGTTTACCATGGAAGTCCAGTTTACCATGGAAGTCCAGTTCACCATGGAAGTCCAGTTTACCATGGAAGTCCAGTTTACCATGGAAGTCCGGTTTACCATGGAAGTCCAGTTCAACATGGAAGTCCAGTTTACCGTGGAAATCTGGTTTACCATGGAAGTCCGGTTTACCATGGAAGTGCGGTTTACCATGGAAGTCCGGTTTACCATGGAAGTCTAGTTTTTACCATGGGAGTCTAGTTTTTACCATGGAAGTCCAGTTTTCACCATGGAAGTCCAGTTCAACATGGAAGTCCAGTTTACCATGGAAGTCCGGTTTACCATGGAAGTCCGGTTTACCATGGAAGTCTAGTTTTTACCATGGGAGTCTAGTTTTTACCATGGAAGTCCAGTTTTCACCATGGAAGTCCAGTTCACCATGGAAGTCCAGTTTACCATGGAAGTCCAGTTTACCATGGAAGTCAGGTTTACCATGGAAGTCCGGTTTACCATGGAAGTCTAGTTTATACCATGGGAGTCTAGTTTTTACCATGGAAGTCCAGTTTTCACCATGGAAGTCCAGTTCACCATGGAAGTCCAGTTTACCATGGAAATCCGGTTCACCATGGAAGTCCGGTTTACCATGGAAGTCCAGTTCACCATGGAAGTCCAGTTTACCATGGAAATCCGGTTCACAATGGAAGTCCGGTTTACCATGGAAATCCGGTTTACCATGGAAATCCGGTTCACCATGGAAGTCCAGTTTACCATAAAAGTCCAGTTTACCATGGAAGTCCAGTTCACCATGGAAGTCCAGTTTACCATGGAAATCCGGTTTACCATGGAAGTCCGGTTCACCAAGGAAGTCCAGTTTACCATGGAAGTCCAGTTTACCATGGAAGTCCAGTTCACCATGGAATCCATTTTACCATGGAAGTCCAGTTTGCCATGGAAGTCCGGTTTACCATGGAAGTCCAGTACAACATGGAAGTCCAGTTTACCGTGGAAATCTGGTTTACCATGGAAGTCCGGTTTACCATGGAAGTGCGGTTTACCATGGAAGTCTGGTTTACCATGGAAGTCTAATTTTTACCATGGGAGTCTAGTTTTTACCATGGAAGTCCAGTTTTCACCATGGAAGTCCAGTTCACCATGGAAGTCCAGTTTTCACCATGGAAGTCCAGTTCAACATGGAAGTCCAGTTTACCATGGAAATCTGGTTTACCATGGAAGTCCGGTTTACCATGGAAGTCCGGTTTACCATGGAAGTCTAGTTTTTACCATGGGAGTCTAGTTTTTACCATGGAAGTCCAGTTTTCACCATGGAAGTCCAGTTCACCATGGAAGTCCAGTTTACCATGGAAGTCCAGTTTACCATGGAAGTCCGGTTTACCATGGAAGTCCGGTTTACCATGGAAGTCTAGTTTTTACCATGGGAGTCTAGTTTTTACCATGGAAGTCCAGTTTTCACCATGGAAGTCCAGTTCACCATGGAAGTCCAGTTTACCATGGAAATCCGGTTCACCATGGAAGTCCGGTTTACCATGGAAGTCCAGTTCACCATGGAAGTCCAGTTTACCATGGAAATCCGGTTCACCATGGAAGTCCGGTTTACCATGGAAATCCGGTTTACCATGGAAATCCGGTTCACCATGGAAGTCCAGTTTACCATAAAAGTCCAGTTTACCATGGAAGTCCAGTTCACCATGGAAGTCCAGTTTACCATGGAAATCCGGTTTACCATGGAAGTCCGGTTCACCAAGGAAGTCCAGTTTACCATGGAAGTCCAGTTTACCATGGAAGTCCAGTTCACCATGGAATCCAGTTTACCATGGAAGTCCAGTTTGCCATGGAAGTCTAGTTTTTACCATGGGAGTCTAGTTTTTACCATGGAAGTCCAGATTTCACCATGGAAGTCCAGTTCAACATGGAAGTCCAGTTTACCATGGAAGTCCGGTTTACCATGGAAGTCCGGTTTACCATGGAAGTCTAGTTTTTACCATGGGAGTCTAGTTTTTACCATGGAAGTCCAGTTTTCACCATGGAAGTCCAGTTCACCATGGAAGTCCAGTTTACCATGGAAGTCCGGTTTACCATGGAAGTCCGGTTTACCATGGAAGTCTAGTTTTTACCATGGGAGTCTAGTTTTTACCATGGAAGTCCAGTTTTCACCATGGAAGTCCAGTTCACCATGGAAGTCCAGTTTACCATGGAAATCCGGTTCACCATGGAAGTCCGGTTTACCATGGAAGTCCAGTTCACCATGGAAGTCCAGTTTACCATGGAAATCCGGTTCACCATGGAAGTCCGGTTTACCATGGAAATCCGGTTTACCATGGAAATCCGGTTCACCATGGAAGTCCAGTTTACCATAAAAGTCCAGTTTACCATGGAAGTCCAGTTCACCATGGAAGTCCAGTTTACCATGGAAATCCGGTTTACCATGGAAGTCCGGTTCACCAAGGAAGTCCAGTTTACCATGGAAGTCCAGTTTACCATGGAAGTCCAGTTCACCATGGAATCCAGTTTACCATGGAAGTCCAGTTTGCCATGGAAGTCTAGTTTTTACCATGGGAGTCTAGTTTTTACCATGGAAGTCCAGATTTCACCATGGAAGTCCAGTTCAACATGGAAGTCCAGTTTACCATGGAAGTCCGGTTTACCATGGAAGTCCGGTTTACCATGGAAGTCTAGTTTTTACCATGGGAGTCTAGTTTTTACCATGGAAGTCCAGTTTTCACCATGGAAGTCCAGTTCACCATGGAAGTCCAGTTTACCATGGAAGTCCAGTTTACCATGGAAGTCAGGTTTACCATGGAAGTCCGGTTTACCATGGAAGTCTAGTTTATACCATGGGAGTCTAGTTTTTACCATGGAAGTCCAGTTTTCACCATGGAAGTCCAGTTCACCATGGAAGTCCAGTTTACCATGGAAATCCGGTTCACCATGGAAGTCCGGTTTACCATGGAAGTCCAGTTCACCATGGAAGTCCAGTTTACCATGGAAATCCGGTTCACAATGGAAGTCCGGTTTACCATGGAAATCCGGTTTACCATGGAAATCCGGTTCACCATGGAAGTCCAGTTTACCATAAAAGTCCAGTTTACCATGGAAGTCCAGTTCACCATGGAAGTCCAGTTTACCATGGAAATCCGGTTTACCATGGAAGTCCGGTTCACCAAGGAAGTCCAGTTTACCATGGAAGTCCAGTTTACCATGGAAGTCCAGTTCACCATGGAATCCATTTTACCATGGAAGTCCAGTTTGCCATGGAAGTCCGGTTTACCATGGAAGTCCAGTACAACATGGAAGTCCAGTTTACCGTGGAAATCTGGTTTACCATGGAAGTCCGGTTTACCATGGAAGTGCGGTTTACCATGGAAGTCCGGTTTACCATGGAAGTCTAATTTTTACCATGGGAGTCTAGTTTTTACCATGGAAGTCCAGTTTTCACCATGGAAGTCCAGTTCACCATGGAAGTCCAGTTTTCACCATGGAAGTCCAGTTCAACATGGAAGTCCAGTTTACCATGGAAATCTGGTTTACCATGGAAGTCCGGTTTACCATGGAAGTCCGGTTTACCATGGAAGTCTAGTTTTTACCATGGGAGTCTAGTTTTTACCATGGAAGTCCAGTTTTCACCATGGAAGTCCAGTTCACCATGGAAGTCCAGTTTACCATGGAAGTCCAGTTTACCATGGAAGTCCGGTTTACCATGGAAGTCCGGTTTACCATGGAAGTCTAGTTTTTACCATGGGAGTCTAGTTTTTACCATGGAAGTCCAGTTTTCACCATGGAAGTCCAGTTCACCATGGAAGTCCAGTTTACCATGGAAATCCGGTTCACCATGGAAGTCCGGTTTACCATGGAAGTCCAGTTCACCATGGAAGTCCAGTTTACCATGGAAATCCGGTTCACCATGGTAGTCCGGTTTACCATGGAAATCCGGTTTACCATGGAAATCCGGTTCACCATGGAAGTCCAGTTTACCATAAAAGTCCAGTTTACCATGGAAGTCCAGTTCACCATGGAAGTCCAGTTTACCATGGAAATCCGGTTTACCATGGAAGTCCGGTTCACCAAGGAAGTCCAGTTTACCATGGAAGTCCAGTTTACCATGGAAGTCCAGTTCACCATGGAATCCAGTTTACCATGGAAGTCCAGTTTGCCATGGAAGTCCGGTTTACCATGGAAGTCCAGTACAACATGGAAGTCCAGTTTACCGTGGAAATCTGGTTTACCATGGAAGTCCGGTTTACCATGGAAGTGCGGTTTACCATGGAAGTCCGGTTTACCATGGAAGTCTAATTTTTACCATGGGAGTCTAGTTTTTACCATGGAAGTCCAGTTTTCACCATGGAAGTCCAGTTCACCATGGAAGTCCAGTTTACCATGGAAATCCGGTTCACCATGGAAGTCCGGTTTACCATGGAAGTCCGGTTTACTATGGAAGTCTAGTTTTTACCATCTGAGTCTAGTTTTTACCATGGAAGTCCAGTTTTCACCATGGAAGTCCAGTTCACCATGGAAGTCCAGTTTACCATGGAAATCCGGTTCACCATGGAAGTCCGGTTTAACATGGAAGTCCAGTTCACCATGGAAGTCCAGTTTACCATGGAAGTCCGGTTTACCATGGAAGTCCGGTTTACCATGGAAATCCGGTTTACCATGGAAGTCCGGTTCACCATTGAAGTCCGGTTCACCATGGAAGTCTGGTTTACCATGGAAGTCCAGTTTACCATGGAAGTCCGGTTCACCATGGAAGTCCGGTTTACCATGGAATTCTGGTTTACCATGGAAGTCCGGTTTACCATGGAAGTCCGGTTTACCGTGGAAGTCCGGTTTACCATGGAAGTCTAGTTTACCATGGAAGTCCGGTTCACCATGGAAGTCCGGTTCACCATGGAAGTCCGGTTTACCATGGAAATCCGGTTTACCATGGAAGTCTGGTTTACCATGGAAGTCCAGTTTACCATGGAAGTCCGGTTCACCGTAGAAGTCCGGGTCACCATGGACGTCCAGTTTACCATGGAAATCCGGTTTACCATGGAAGTCCGGTTCACCATGGAAGTCCGGTTTACCATGGAAGTCCAGTTTACCATGGAAGTCCAGTTTACCATGGAAATCCGGTTCACCATGGAAGTCCGGTTCACCATGGAAGTCCAGTTCACCATGGAAGTCCGGTTTACCATGGAAGTCCGGTTTACCATGGAAGTCCAGTTTACCATGGAGGTCCAGTTCACCATGGAAGTCCAGTTTACCATGGAAATCCGGTTTACCATGGAAGTCCGGTTCACCAAGGAAGTCCGGTTAACCATGGAAGTCCAGTTTACCATGGAAGTCCAGTTCACCATGGAAGTCCAGTTTACCATGGAAGTCCAGTTTACCATGGAAGTCCAGTTCACCATGGAAGTCCAGTTTACCATGGAAATCTGGTTTACCATGGAAGTCCGGTTTACCATGGAAGTCCAGTTTACCATGGAAGTCCGGTTTACCATGGAAGTCCGGTTTACTATGGAAGTCCAGTTTACCATGGAAATCCGGTTTACCATGGAAGTCCGGTTCACCAAGGAAGTCCAGTTTACCATGGAAGTCCAGTTTACCATGGAAGTCCAGTTCACCATGGAAGTCCAGTTTACCATGGAAATCCGGTTCACAATGGAAGTCCGGTTTACCATGGAAGTCCGGTTTACTATGGAAGTCTAGTTTTTACCATCTGAGTCTAGTTTTTACCATGGAAGTCCAGTTTTCACCATGGAAGTCCAGTTCACCATGGAAGTCCAGTTTACCATGGAAATCCGGTTCACCATGGAAGTCCGGTTTAACATGGAAGTCCAGTTCACCATGGAAGTCCAGTTTACCATGGAAGTCCGGTTTACCATGGAAGTCCGGTTTACCATGGAAATCCGGTTTACCATGGAAGTCCGGTTCACCATTGAAGTCCGGTTCACCATGGAAGTCTGGTTTACCATGGAAGTCCAGTTTACCATGGAAGTCCGGTTCACCATGGAAGTCCGGTTTACCATGGAATTCTGGTTTACCATGGAAGTCCGGTTTACCATGGAAGTCCGGTTTACCGTGGAAGTCTAGTTTACCATGGAAGTCCGGTTCACCATGGAAGTCCGGTTCACCATGGAAGTCCGGTTTACCATGGAAATCCGGTTTACCATGGAAGTCTGGTTTACCATGGAAGTCCAGTTTACCATGGAAGTCCGGTTCACCGTAGAAGTCCGGGTCACCATGGACGTCCAGTTTACCATGGAAATCCGGTTTACCATGGAAGTCCGGTTCACCATGGAAGTCCGGTTTACCATGGAAGTCCAGTTTACCATGGAAGTCCAGTTTACCATGGAAATCCGGTTCACCATGGAAGTCCGGTTCACCATGGAAGTCCAGTTCACCATGGAAGTCCGGTTTACCATGGAAGTCCGGTTTACCATGGAAGTCCAGTTTACCATGGAGGTCCAGTTCACCATGGCAGTCCAGTTTACCATGGAAATCCGGTTTACCATGGAAGTCCGGTTCACCAAGGAAGTCCGGTTAACCATGGAAGTCCAGTTTACCATGGAAGTCCAGTTCACCATGGAAGTCCAGTTTACCATGGAAGTCCAGTTTACCATGGAAGTCCAGTTCACCATGGAAGTCCAGTTTACCATGGAAATCTGGTTTACCATGGAAGTTCGGTTTACCATGGAAGTCCAGTTTACCATGGAAGTCCGGTTTACCATGGAAGTCCGGTTTACTATGGAAGTCCAGTTTACCATGGAAATCCGGTTTACCATGGAAGTCCGGTTCACCAAGGAAGTCCAGTTTACCATGGAAGTCCAGTTTACCATGGAAGTCCAGTTCACCATGGAATCCAGTTTACCATGGAAGTCCAGTTTGCCATGGAAGTCCGGTTTACCATGGAAGTCCAGTACAACATGGAAGTCCAGTTTACCGTGGAAATCTGGTTTACCATGGAAGTCCGGTTTACCATGGAAGTGCGGTTTACCATGGAAGTCCGGTTTACCATGGAAGTCTAATTTTTACCATGGGAGTCTAGTTTTTACCATGGAAGTCCAGTTTTCACCATGGAAGTCCAGTTCACCATGGAAGTCCAGTTTACCATGGAAATCCGGTTCACCATGGAAGTCCGGTTTACCATGGAAGTCCGGTTTACTATGGAAGTCTAGTTTTTACCATCTGAGTCTAGTTTTTACCATGGAAGTCCAGTTTTCACCATGGAAGTCCAGTTCACCATGGAAGTCCAGTTTACCATGGAAATCCGGTTCACCATGGAAGTCCGGTTTAACATGGAAGTCCAGTTCACCATGGAAGTCCAGTTTACCATGGAAGTCCGGTTTACCATGGAAGTCCGGTTTACCATGGAAATCCGGTTTACCATGGAAGTCCGGTTCACCATTGAAGTCCGGTTCACCATGGAAGTCTGGTTTACCATGGAAGTCCAGTTTACCATGGAAGTCCGGTTCACCATGGAAGTCCGGTTTACCATGGAATTCTGGTTTACCATGGAAGTCCAGTTTACCATGGAAGTCCGGTTTACCATGGAAGTCCGGTTTACCGTGGAAGTCCGGTTTACCATGGAAGTCTAGTTTACCATGGAAGTCCGGTTCACCATGGAAGTCCGGTTCACCATGGAAGTCCGGTTTACCATGGAAATCCGGTTTACCATGGAAGTCTGGTTTACCATGGAAGTCCGGTTTACCATGGAAGTCTAGTTTTTACCATGGGAGTCTAGTTTTTACCATGGAAGTCCAGTTTTCACCATGGAAGTCCAGTTCACCATGGAAGTCCAGTTTACCATGGAAGTCCAGTTTACCATGGAAGTCCGGTTTACCATGGAAGTCCGGTTTACCATGGAAGTCTAGTTTTTACCATGGGAGTCTAGTTTTTACCATGGAAGTCCAGTTTTCACCATGGAAGTCCAGTTCACCATGGAAGTCCAGTTTACCATGGAAATCCGGTTCACCATGGAAGTCCGGTTTACCATGGAAGTCCAGTTCACCATGGAAGTCCAGTTTACCATGGAAATCCGGTTCACCATGGAAGTCCGGTTTACCATGGAAATCCGGTTTACCATGGAAATCCGGTTCACCATGGAAGTCCAGTTTACCATAAAAGTCCAGTTTACCATGGAAGTCCAGTTCACCATGGAAGTCCAGTTTACCATGGAAATCCGGTTTACCATGGAAGTCCGGTTCACCAAGGAAGTCCAGTTTACCATGGAAGTCCAGTTTACCATGGAAGTCCAGTTCACCATGGAATCCAGTTTACCATGGAAGTCCAGTTTGCCATGGAAGTCCGGTTTACCGTGGAAGTCCAGTACAACATGGAAGTCCAGTTTACCGTGGAAATCTGGTTTACCATGGAAGTCCGGTTTACCATGGAAGTGCGGTTTACCATGGAAGTCCGGTTTACCATGGAAGTCTAATTTTTACCATGGGAGTCTAGTTTTTACCATGGAAGTCCAGTTTTCACCATGGAAGTCCAGTTCACCATGGAAGTCCAGTTTACCATGGAAATCCGGTTCACCATGGAAGTCCGGTTTACCATGGAAGTCCGGTTTACTATGGAAGTCTAGTTTTTACCATCTGAGTCTAGTTTTTACCATGGAAGTCCAGTTTTCACCATGGAAGTCCAGTTCACCATGGAAGTCCAGTTTACCATGGAAATCCGGTTCACCATGGAAGTCCGGTTTAACATGGAAGTCCAGTTCACCATGGAAGTCCAGTTTACCATGGAAGTCCGGTTTACCATGGAAGTCCGGTTTACCATGGAAATCCGGTTTACCATGGAAGTCCGGTTCACCATTGAAGTCCGGTTCACCATGGAACTCTGGTTTACCATGGAAGTCCAGTTTACCATGGAAGTCCGGTTCACCATGGAAGTCCGGTTTACCATGGAATTCTGGTTTACCATGGAAGTCCAGTTTACCATGGAAGTCCGGTTTACCATGGAAGTCCGGTTTACCGTGGAAGTCCGGTTTACCATGGAAGTCTAGTTTACCATGGAAGTCCGGTTCACCATGGAAGTCCGGTTCACCATGGAAGTCCGGTTTACCATGGAAATCCGGTTTACCATGGAAGTCTGGTTTACCATGGAAGTCCAGTTTACCATGGAAGTCCGGTTCACCGTAGAAGTCCGGGTCACCATGGACGTCCAGTTTACCATGGAAATCCGGTTTACCATGGAAGTCCGGTTCACCATGGAAGTCCGGTTTACCATGGAAGTCCAGTTTACCATGGAAGTCCAGTTTACCATGGAAATCCGGTTCACCATGGAAGTCCGGTTCACCATGGAAGTCCAGTTCACCATGGAAGTCCGGTTTACCATGGAAGTCCAGTTTACCATGGAGGTCCAGTTCACCATGGAAGTCCAGTTTACCATGGAAATCCGGTTTACCATGGAAGTCCGGTTCACCAAGGAAGTCCGGTTAACCATGGAAGTCCAGTTTACCATGGAAGTCCAGTTCACCATGGAAGTCCAGTTTACCATGGAAGTCCAGTTTACCATGGAAGTCCAGTTCACCATGGAAGTCCAGTTTACCATGGAAATCTGGTTTACCATGGAAGTCCGGTTTACCATGGAAGTCCAGTTTACCATGGAAGTCCGGTTTACCATGGAAGTCCGGTTTACTATGGAAGTCCAGTTTACCATGGAAATCCGGTTTACCATGGAAGTCCGGTTCACCAAGGAAGTCCAGTTTACCATGGAAGTCCAGTTTACCATGGAAGTCCAGTTCACCATGGAATCCAGTTTACCATGGAAGTCCAGTTTGCCATGGAAGTCCGGTTTACCATGAAAGTCCAGTACAACATGGAAGTCCAGTTTACCGTGGAAATCTGGTTTACCATGGAAGTCCGGTTTACCATGGAAGTGCGGTTTACCATGGAAGTCCGGTTTACCATGGAAGTCTAATTTTTACCATGGGAGTCTAGTTTTTACCATGGAAGTCCAGTTTTCACCATGGAAGTCCAGTTCACCATGGAAGTCCAGTTTACCATGGAAATCCGGTTCACCATGGAAGTCCGGTTTACCATGGAAGTCCGGTTTACTATGGAAGTCTAGTTTTTACCATCTGAGTCTAGTTTTTACCATGGAAGTCCAGTTTTCACCATGGAAGTCCAGTTCACCATGGAAGTCCAGTTTACCATGGAAATCCGGTTCACCATGGAAGTCCGGTTTAACATGGAAGTCCAGTTCACCATGGAAGTCCAGTTTACCATGGAAGTCCGGTTTACCATGGAAGTCCGGTTTACCATGGAAATCCGGTTTACCATGGAAGTCCGGTTCACCATTGAAGTCCGGTTCACCATGGAAGTCTGGTTTACCATGGAAGTCCAGTTTACCATGGAAGTCCGGTTCACCATGGAAGTCCGGTTTACCATGGAATTCTGGTTTACCATGGAAGTCCAGTTTACCATGGAAGTCCGGTTTACCATGGAAGTCCGGTTTACCGTGGAAGTCCGGTTTACCATGGAAGTCTAGTTTACCATGGAAGTCCGGTTCACCATGGAAGTCCGGTTCACCATGGAAGTCCGGTTTACCATGGAAATCCGGTTTACCATGGAAGTCTGGTTTACCATGGAAGTCCAGTTTACCATGGAAGTCCGGTTCACCGTAGAAGTCCGGGTCACCATGGACGTCCAGTTTACCATGGAAATCCGGTTTACCATGGAAGTCCGGTTCACCATGGAAGTCCGGTTTACCATGGAAGTCCAGTTTACCATGGAAGTCCAGTTTACCATGGAAATCCGGTTCACCATGGAAGTCCGGTTCACCATGGAAGTCCAGTTCACCATGGAAGTCCGGTTTACCATGGAAGTCCGGTTTACCATGGAAGTCCAGTTTACCATGGAGGTCCAGTTCACCATGGAAGTCCAGTTTACCATGGAAATCCGGTTTACCATGGAAGTCCGGTTCACCAAGGAAGTCCGGTTAACCATGGAAGTCCAGTTTACCATGGAAGTCCAGTTCACCATGGAAGTCCAGTTTACCATGGAAGTCCAGTTTACCATGGAAGTCCAGTTCACCATGGAAGTCCAGTTTACCATGGAAATCTGGTTTACCATGGAAGTCCGGTTTACCATGGAAGTCCAGTTTACCATGGAAGTCCGGTTTACCATGGAAGTCCGGTTTACTATGGAAGTCCGGTTTACCATGGAAATCCGGTTTACCATGGAAATCCGGTTCACCATGGAAGTCCAGTTTACCATGGAAGTCCAGTTTACCATGGAAGTCCAGTTCACCATGGAAGTCCAGTTTACCATGGAAATACGGTTTACCATGGAAGTCCGGTTCACCAAGGAAGTCCGGTTAACCATGGAAGTCCAGTTTACCATGGAAGTCCAGTTTACCATGGAAGTCCGGTTTACCATGGAAGTCTAGTTTTTACCATGGGAGTCTAGTTTTTACCATGGAAGTCCAGTTTTCACCATGGAAGTCCAGTTCACCATGGAAGTCCGGTTTACCATGGAAGTCCGGTTCACCATGGAAGTCCAGTTTACCATGGAAATACGGTTTACCATGGAAGTCCGGTTCACCAAGGAAGTCCGGTTAACCATGGAAGTCCAGTTTACCATGGAAATCCGGTTCACCATGGAAGTCCGGTTTACCATGGAAGTCCGGTTTACCATGGAAGTTCGGTTTACCATGGAAGTCCAGTTTTCACCATGGAAGTCCAGTTCACCATGGAAGTCCAGTTTACCATGGAAGTCCGGTTCACCATGGAAGTCCAGTTTACCATGGAAGTCCAGTTTACCGTGGAAGTCCGGTTTACCATGGAAGTCTAGTTTTTACCATGGCAGTCTAGTTTTTACCATGGAAGTCCAGTTTTCACCATGGAAGTCCAGTTCACCATGGAAGTCCAGTTTACCATGGAAGTCCGGTTTACCATGGAAGTCCGGTTTACCATGGAAATCCGGTTCACCATAGAAGTCCGGGTCACCATGGAAGTCCAGTTTACCATGGAAGTCCAGTTTACCATGGAAGTCCAGTGTACGTTGGAAGTCCAGTTCACCATGGAAGTCAAGTTTACCATGGAAGTCCGGTTTACCATGGAAGTCCGGTTTACCATGGAAGTCTAGTTTTTACCATGGGAGTCTAGTTTTTACCATGAAAGTCCAGTTCACCATGGAAGTCCGGTTTACCATGGAAGTCCGGTTAACCATGGAAGTCCAGTTTACCATGGAAGTCCAGTTTACCATGGAGGTCCAGTTCACCATGGAAGTCCAGTTTACCATGGAAGTCCAGTTTACCATGGAAGTCCGGTTTACCATGGAAGTCCAGTTCACCATGGAAGTCCAGTTTACCGTGGAAGTCCGGTTCACCATGGAAGTCCAGTTTACCGTGGAAGTCCGGTTCACCATGGAAGTCCGGTTCACCATGGAAGTCCGGTTTACCATGGAAATCCGGTTTACCATGGAAGTCCGGTTCACCATGGAAGTCCGGTTCACCATGGAAGTCTGGTTTACCATGGAAGTCCAGTTTACCATTGAAGTCCGGTTCACTGTAGAAGTCCGGGTCACCATGGACGTCCAGTTTACCATGGAAATCCGGTTTACCATGGAAGTCCGGTTCACCATGGAAGTCCGGTTTACCATGGAAGTCCAGTTTACCATGGAAGTCCAGTTTACCATGGAAGTCCGGTTTACCATGGAAATCCGGTTCACCATGGAAGTCCGGTTCACCATGGAAGTCCAGTTCACCATGGAAGTCCGGTTTACCATGGAAGTCCAGTTTACCATGGAGGTCCAGTTCACCATGGAAGTCCAGTTTACCATGGAAATCCGGTTTACCATGGAAGTCCGGTTCACCAAGGAAGTCCGGTTAACCATGGAAGTCCAGTTTACCATGGAAGTCCAGTTCACCATGGAAGTCCAGTTTACCATGGAAGTCCAGTTTACCATGGAAGTCCAGTTTACCATGGAAATCTGGTTTACCATGGAAGTCCGGTTTACCATGGAAGTCCGGTTTACCATGGAAGTCCAGTTTACCATGGAAGTCCGGTTTACCATGGAAGTCCGGTTTACCATGGAAGTCTAGTTTTTACCATGGGAGTCTAGTTTTTACCATGGAAGTCCAGTTTTCACCATGGAAGTCCAGTTCACCATGGAAGTCCAGTTTACCATGGAAATCCGGTTCACCATGGAAGTCCGGTTTACCATGGAAGTCCGGTTTACCATGGAAGTTCGGTTTACCATGGAAGTCCAGTTTTCACCATGGAAGTCCAGTTCACCATGGAAGTCCAGTTTACCATGGAAGTCCGGTTCACCATGGAAGTCCAGTTTACCATGGAAGTCCAGTTTACCGTGGAAGTCCGGTTTACCATGGAAGTCTAGTTTTTACAATGGCAGTCTAGTTTTTACCATGGAAGTCCAGTTTTCACCATGGAAGTCCAGTTCACCATGGAAGTGCAGTTTACCATGGAAATCCGGTTCACCATGGAAGTCCGGTTTACCATGGAAGTCCGGTTTACCATGGAAATCCGGTTCACCATAGAAGTCCGGGTCACCATGGAAGTCCAGTTTACCATGGAAGTCCAGTTTACCATGGAAGTCCAGTTTACGTTGGAAGTCCAGTTCACCATGGAAGTCAAGTTTACCATGGAAGTCCGGTTTACCATGGAAGTCCGGTTTACCATGGAAGTCCGGTTAACCATGGAAGTCCAGTTTACCATGGAAGTCCAGTTTACCATGGAGGTCCTGTTCACCATGGAAGTCCAGTTTACCATGGAAGTCCAGTTTACCATGGAAGTCCGGTTTACCATGGAAGTCCAGTTCACCATGGAAGTCCAGTTTACCGTGGAAATCTGGTTTACCATGGAAGTCCGGTTTACCATGGAAGTCCGGTTTACCATGGAAGTCCAGTTTACCATGGAAGTCCGGTTTACCATGGAAGTCCGGTTTACCATGGAAGTCTAGTTTTTACCATGGAAGTCCAGTTTTCACCATGGAAGTCCAGTTCACCATGGAAGTCCAGTTCACCATGGAAGTCCAGTTTACCATGGAAATCCGGTTTACCCTGGAAGTCTGGTTCACCAAGGA
The DNA here is from genome assembly GCF_048934315.1 of Petromyzon marinus. Taxonomy (NCBI): domain Eukaryota; kingdom Metazoa; phylum Chordata; class Hyperoartia; order Petromyzontiformes; family Petromyzontidae; genus Petromyzon; species Petromyzon marinus. Next base: position 5,879,990 of record NC_133716.1, on the reverse strand, counting down.
AGTCCGGTTAACCATGGAAGTCCAGTTTACCATGGAAGTCCAGTTTACCATGGAAGTCCAGTTCACCATGGAAGTCCAGTTTACCATGGAAGTCCAGTTTACCATGGAAGTCCGGTTTACCATGGAAGTCCAGTTCAACATGGAAGTCCAGTTTACCGTGGATATCTGGTTTACCATGGAAGTCCGGTTTACCATGGAAGTGCGGTTTACCATGGAAGTCTGGTTCACCATGGAAGTCTAATTTTTACCATGGGAGTCTAGTTTTTACCATGGAAGTCCAGTTTTCACCATGGAAGTCCAGTTCACCATGGAAGTCCAGTTTACCATGGAAATCCGGTTCACCATGGAAGTCCGGTTTAACATGGAAGTCCAGTTCACCATGGAAGTCCAGTTTACCATGGAAGTCCGGTTTACCATGGAAGTCCGGTTTACCATGGAAATCCGGTTTACCATGGAAGTCCGGTTCACCATTGAAGTCCGGTTCACCATGGAAGTCTGGTTTACCATGGAAGTCCAGTTTACCATGGAAGTCCGGTTCACCATGGAAGTCCGGTTTACCATGGAATTCTGGTTTACCATGGAAGTCCAGTTTACCATGGAAGTCCGGTTTACCATGGAAGTCCGGTTTACCGTGGAAGTCCGGTTTACCATGGAAGTCTAGTTTACCATGGAAGTCCGGTTCACCATGGAAGTCCGGTTCACCATGGAAGTCTAGTTTTTACCATCTGAGTCTAGTTTTTACCATGGAAGTCCAGTTTTCACCATGGAAGTCCAGTTCACCATGGAAGTCCAGTTTACCATGGAAATCCGGTTCACCATGGAAGTCCGGTTTAACATGGAAGTCCAGTTCACCATGGAAGTCCAGTTTACCATGGAAGTCCGGTTTACCATGGAAGTCCGGTTTACCATGGAAGTCCGGTTTACCATTGAAGTCCGGTTCACCATGGAAGTCTGGTTTACCATGGAAGTCCAGTTTACCATGGAAGTCCGGTTCACCATGGAAGTCCGGTTTACCATGGAATTCTGGTTTACCATGGAAGTCCAGTTTACCATGGAAGTCCGGTTTACCATGGAAGTCCGGTTTACCGTGGAAGTCCGGTTTACCATGGAAGTCTAGTTTACCATGGAAGTCCGGTTCACCATGGAAGTCCGTTTCACCATGGAAGTCCGGTTTACCATGGAAATCCGGTTTACCATGGAAGTCCGGTTCACCATGGAAGTCCGGTTCACCATGGAAGTCTGGTTTACCATGGAAGTCCAGTTTACCATGGAAGTCCGGTTCACCGTAGAAGTCCGGGTCACCATGGACGTCCAGTTTACCATGGAAATCCGGTTTACCATGGAAGTCCGGTTCACCATGGAAGTCCGGTTTACCATGGAAGTCCAGTTTACCATGGAAGTCCAGTTTACCATGGAAATCCGGTTCACCATGGAAGTCCGGTTCACCATGGAAGTCCAGTTCACCATGGAAGTCCGGTTTACCATGGAAGTCCGGTTTACCATGGAAGTCCAGTTTACCATGGAGGTCCAGTTCACCATGGAAGTCCAGTTTACCATGGAAATCCGGTTTACCATGGAAGTCCGGTTCACCAAGGAAGTCCGGTTAACCATGGAAGTCCAGTTTACCATGGAAGTCCAGTTCACCATGGAAGTCCAGTTTACCATGGAAGTCCAGTTTACCATGGAAGTCCAGTTCACCATGGAAGTCCAGTTTACCATGGAAATCTGGTTTACCATGGAAGTCCGGTTTACCATGGAAGTCCAGTTTACCATGGAAGTCCGGTTTACCATGGAAGTCCGGTTCACCAAGGAAGTCCGGTTAACCATGGAAGTCCAGTTTACCATGGAAGTCCAGTTTACCATGGAAGTCCGGTTTACCATGGAAGTCCGGTTTACCATGGAAGTCTAGTTTTTACCATGGGAGTCTAGTTTTTACCATGGAAGTCCAGTTTTCACCATGGAAGTCCAGTTCACCATGGAAGTCCAGTTTACCATGGAAATCCGGTTCACCATGGAAGTCCGGTTTACCATGGAAGTCCGGTTTACCATGGAAGTTCGGTTTACCATGGAAGTCCAGTTTTCACCATGGAAGTCCAGTTCACCATGGAAGTCCAGTTTACCATGGAAGTCCGGTTCACCATGGAAGTCCAGTTTACCATGGAAGTCCAGTTTACCGTGGAAGTCCGGTTTACCATGGAAGTCTAGTTTTTACCATGGCAGTCTAGTTTTTACCATGGAAGTCCAGTTTTCACCTTGGAAGTCCAGTTCACCATGGAAGTCCAGTTTACCATGGAAATCCGGTTCACCATGGAAGTCCGGTTTACCATGGAAGTCCGGTTTACCATGGAAATCCGGTTCACCATAGAAGTCCGGGTCACCATGGAAGTCAAGTTTACCATGGAAGTCCGGTTTACCATGGAAGTCCGGTTTACCATGGAAGTCTAGTTTTTACCATGGGAGTCTAGTTTTTACCATGAAAGTCCGGTTCACCATGGAAGTCCGGTTTACCATGGAAGTCCGGTTAACCATGGAAGTCCAGTTTACCATGGAAGTCCAGTTTACCATGGAGGTCCAGTTCACCATGGAAGTCCAGTTTACCATGGAAGTCCAGTTTACCATGGAAGTCCGGTTTACCATGGAAGTCCAGTTCACCATGGAAGTCCAGTTTACCGTGGAAATCTGGTTTACCATGGAAGTCCGGTTTACCATGGAAGTCCGGTTTACCATGGAAGTCCAGTTTACACTGAAAGTCCGGTTTACCATGGAAGTCCGGTTTACCATGGAAGTCCAGTTTACCATGGAATTCCAGTTTACCATGGAGGTCCAGTTCACCATGGAAGTCCAGTTTACCATGGAAGTCCAGTTTACCATGGAAGTCCAGTTCACCATGGAAGTCCAGTTTACCGTGGAAATCTGGTTTACCATGGAAGTCCGGTTTACCATGGAAGTCTAGTTTTTACCATGGGAGTCTAGTTTTTACCATGGAAGTCCAGTTTTCACCATGGAAGTCCAGTTCACCATGGAAGTCCAGTTTACCATGGAAATCCGGTTCACCATGGAAGTCCGGTTTACCATGGAAGTCCGGTTTACCATGGAAGTCTAGTTTTTACCATGGGAGTCTAGTTTTTACCATGGAAGTCCAGTTTTCACCATGGAAGTCCAGTTCACCATGGAAGTCCAGTTTACCATGGAAATCCGGTTCACCATGGAAGTCCGGTTTACCATGGAAGTCCGGTTTACCATGGAAATCCGGTTCACCATAGAAGTCCGGGTCACCATGGAAGTCCAGTTTACCATGGAAGTCCAGTTTACCATGGAAGTCCAGTTCACCATGGAAGTCAAGTTTACCATGGAAGTCCGGTTTACCATGGAAGTCCAGTTCACCATGGAAGTCCAGTTTACCATGGAAGTCCGGTTCACCATGGAAGTCCAGTTTACCATGGAAGTCCAGTTTACCGTGGAAGTCCGGTTTACCATGGAAGTCTAGTTTTTACCATGGCAGTCTAGTTTTTACCATGGAAGTCCAGTTTTCACCATGGAAGTCCAGTTCACCATGGAAGTCCAGTTTACCATGGAAATCCGGTTCACCATGGAAGTCCGGTTTACCATGGAAGTCCGGTTTACCATGGAAATCCGGTTCACCATAGAAGTCCGGGTCACCATGGAAGTCCAGTTTACCATGGAAGTCCAGTTTACCATGGAAGTCCAGTTTACGTTGGAAGTCCAGTTCACCATGGAAGTCAAGTTTACCATGGAAGTCCGGTTTACCATGGAAGTCCGGTTTACCATGGAAGTCTAGTTTTTACCATGGGAGTCTAGTTTTTACCATGAAAGTCCGGTTCACCATGGAAGTCCGGTTTACCATGGAAGTCCGGTTAACCATGGAAGTCCAGTTTACCATGGAAGTCCAGTTTACCATGGAGGTCCAGTTCACCATGGAAGTCCAGTTTACCATGGAAGTCCAGTTTACCATGGAAGTCCAGTTCACCATGGAAGTCCAGTTTACTGTGGAAATCTGGTTTACCATGGAAGTCCGGTTTACCATGGAAGTCCGGTTTACCATGGAAGTCCAGTTTACACTGAAAGTCCGGTTTACCATGGAAGTCCGGTTTACCATGGAAGTCCGGTTTACCATGGAAGTCTAGTTTTTACCATGGAAGTCCAGTTTTCACCATGGAAGTCCAGTTCACCATGGAAGTCCAGTTTACCATGGAAATCCGGTTCACCATGGAAGTCCGGTTTACCATGGAAGTCCAGTTCACCATGGAAGTCCAGTTTACCATGGAAATCCGGTTTACCATGGAAGTCCAGTTTACCATGGAAGTCTGGTTTACCATGGAAGTCCGGTTCACCATGGAAGTCCGATTCACCATGGAAGTCCGGTTTACCATGGAAATCCGGTTTACCATGGAAGTCCGGTTCACCATGGAAGTCCGGTTCACCATGGAAGTCTGGTTTACCATGGAAGTCCAGTTTACCATAGAAGTCCGGTTCACCATGGAAGTCCGGTTTACCATGGAATTCTGGTTTACCGTGGAAGTCCGGTTTACCATGGAAGTCCGGTTTACCGTGGAAGTCCGGTTTACCATGGAAGTCTAGTTTACCATGGAAGTCCGGTTCACCATGGAAGTCCGGTTCACCATGGAAGTCCGGTTTACCATGGAAGTCCGGTTCACCATGGAAGTCTGGTTTACCATGGAAGTCCAGTTTACCATGGAAGTCCGGTTCACCATGGAAGTCCGGTTTACCATGGAATTCTGGTTTACCATGGAAGTCCAGTTTACCATGGAAGTCCGGTTACCATGGAAGTCCGGTTTACCATGGAAGTCCGGTTCACCATGGAAGTCTGGTTTACCATGGAAGTCCAGTTTACCATGGAAGTCCGGTTCACCATGGAAGTCCAGTTTACCATGGAAGTCCGGTTTACCATGGAAGTCCGGTTTACCATGGAAGTCTAGTTTTTACCATGGGAGTCTAGTTTTTACCATGGAAGTCCAGTTTTTTACCATGGAAGTCCGGTTTACCATGGAAGTCCAGTTCACCATGGAAGTCTGGTTTACCATGGAAGTCCAGTTTACCATGGAAGTCCGGTTCACCATGGAAGTCCAGTTTACCATGGAAGTCCGGTTTACCATGGAAGTCCGGTTTACCGTGGAAGTCCGGTTTACTATGGAAGTCCAGTTCACCATGGAAGTCCAGTTTACCATGGAAATCCGGTTTACCATGGAAGTCTGGTTTACCATGTAAGTCTGGTTACCATGGAAGTCCAGTTTACCATGGAAGTCCGGTTCACCATGGAAGTCCGGTTTACCATGGAGATCCGGTTTACCATGGAAGTCCGGTTCACCATGGAAGTCCGGTTCACCATGGAAGTCTGGTTTACCATGGAAGTCCAGTTTACCATGGAAGTCCGGTTCACCATGGAAGTCCGTTTTACCATGGAAGTCCGGATTACCATGGAAGTCCGGTTTACCATGGAAGTCCGGTTTACCGTGGAAGTCCGGTTTACTATGGAAGTCTAGTTTTTACCATGGGAGTCTAGTTTTTACCATGGAAGTCCAGTTTTTACCATGGAAGTCCGGTTTACCATGGAAGTCCGGTTCACCATGGAAGTCCGGTTCACCATGGAAGTCCAGTTCACCATTGAAGTCCAGTTTACCATGGAAGTCCGGTTCACCATGGAAGTCCCGTTTACCATGGAAGTCCAGTTTTTACCATGGGAGTCCAGTTTACCATGGAAATCCGGTTTACCATGGAAGTCTGGTTTACCATGTAAGTCTGGTTACCATGGAAGTCCAGTTTACCATGGAAGTCCGGTTCACCATGGAAGTCCGGTTTACCATGGAGATCCGGTTTACCATGGAAGTCCGGTTCACCATGGAAGTCCGGTTCACCATGGAAGTCTGGTTTACCATGGAAGTCCAGTTTACCATGGAAGTCCGGTTCACCATGGAAGTCCGTTTTACCATGGAAGTCCGGATTACCATGGAAGTCCGGTTTACCATGGAAGTCCGGTTTACCGTGGAAGTCCGGTTTACTATGGAAGTCTAGTTTTTACCATGGGAGTCTAGTTTTTACCATGGAAGTCCAGTTTTTACCATGGAAGTCCGGTTTACCATGGAAGTCCGGTTCACCATGGAAGTCCGGTTCACCATGGAAGTCCAGTTCACCATTGAAGTCCAGTTTACCATGGAAGTCCGGTTCACCATGGAAGTCCCGTTTACCATGGAAGTCCAGTTTTTACCATGGGAGTCCAGTTTACCATGGAAATCCGGTTTACCATGGAAGTCTGGTTTACCATGTAAGTCTGGTTACCATGGAAGTCCAGTTTACCATGGAAGTCCGGTTCACCATGGAAGTCCGGTTTACCATGGAGATCCGGTTTACCATGGAAGTCCGGTTCACCATGGAAGTCCGGTTCACCATGGAAGTCTGGTTTACCATGGAAGTCCAGTTTACCATGGAAGTCCGGTTCACCATGGAAGTCCGTTTTACCATGGAAGTCCGGATTACCATGGAAGTCCGGTTTACCATGGAAGTCCGGTTTACCGTGGAAGTCCGGTTTACTATGGAAGTCTAGTTTTTACCATGGGAGTCTAGTTTTTACCATGGAAGTCCAGTTTTTACCATGGAAGTCCGGTTTACCATGGAAGTCCGGTTCACCATGGAAGTCCGGTTCACCATGGAAGTCCAGTTCACCATTGAAGTCCAGTTTACCATGGAAGTCCGGTTCACCATGGAAGTCCCGTTTACCATGGAAGTCCAGTTTTTACCATGGGAGTCCAGTTTACCATAGGCAGGGGTCGTCAATCTGCGCCTCGAGAAGCCGCATGCGGCTCTTTAGTGACTGCTTCCTGACGTTATTTATTAAGGACCACCCCCCCGTCTCGTATTCACCCGCATGGCCATTGCCACTCTTGAAATACTGAGGGTTTTTTTTTTACCGAATTCGATGAAAATTAATCTTCTTTTAATTTTTGTTGCCGACCCTTGCGTTCGCTAAAACGACCTAATTCTGAAATGTCACCAATATCCGCCAGGACACCCCCAACTCTCACAATGTGGCGAGCCCCTAATCCTGTGCGCCCCCCCCCCCCACAAACCCCACCGTGTACCCCCACCGTATCGTAAATAATCCCAACCAAAGCCACTGAGGGGGGGGGGGTGGATAGCTCCCCCCCATCCCTCCTGCTTCTGGCTTGGCCGCTCAACATCAGCCACCGCTTAATCTGCTGTTTACTCAAGCAACTAATTGTGTTGTCAGCAAACTTAACGGGGCCTTAAGTATGTTTGAGGGCAAACATTTGCTAACCCCCCCACTGCCTCACCCCTTGTGCTGCTGACGCTCTGTACTAAGCACGTGGGTTGCGTTTCGTGGGGAGCAGTGGCGCAGTGGTTAGCGCACTCTCCTACGAACCAAAATACCCGAGTTCGAGTCCTGCCCTCGACCGTTATGAACGGTAGCGAATATTTGAACCGATCCTGGGCCTCCCCTAGGTCGACTCAGCCTTAAATGAATAACCTGCTGCGGAGTGTAATCAACATCGGCACTGGGGAGACCAAGGCGGCCGGGCGTGGTTCTGGCCATTCACCCCCTCGTGTGTGCCGTGTCGACCTTAATAGGTGCTCGCTAGCACCACCTGCTCCAACAGTCAGCTAAAGGCTATACGGCGGATTTGTGTTTGTGCATGCGGGTGGCATGACGGTGCAGTGGTAACAATGTGTGCCTTCCAGCAAGAACATTCAGCTGAGTTCGATTCCCCAGTAGGGCGCCCTCTCCACGTTCTCATTTCCGGCAACCACTCGCTCGGAGCGGTTGCTCCGATGTGGCTCCCTCACTGGGCGGACGGGGAGGCGTCTTTTCACTCTCACTGTGGTCCCTTCGCTAAACCCATCATCACCAGCGCCTCCCGACTCTCACACCCGGCCGGGCATCGGATCAAAAGAGTTGAAGTGGTTGCTGAACCCAGCCGGTTAAGGGCCCGTGCCAATCATCGCTTATGCTAATTGGGAGCTTTGTTGACGAAGGCACTCGGGCCAAATTGAATGCATAATCATTTGTTGACGTCCCGCAAAGACTGACTGCCTGACCCAAGGGGCTGATGATGGGAATGTCCTTGTCCTGACACACCTGTCGAAGCCGACCACCCGTGGTTCCCTTCCGCCCACTTGGCGGATAATGCCGCTGCTCGGGCCGTCGGAGCACGATTTGGTTATTGGGCACAGGGGTCACGGAGGTTACGACGGTCGTGGAAATCGTGAATGTTTGAATCAGAGTGGGTGGCAGCATGGCACTGAGCGCGTTGTTAAATGGTGTCGCGGCTGTGATGATGATCATGATGATGGTCGTGGCGCCTGTGATGGTGATGGTTGTGGTGCTGGTGCTGCTGCTGCTGCTGCTGATGACGGCGACGATGGTTCTGCTGAGAGTGATTCTGCTACTACTGTTGATGTTGGTGACCATTAATGGTGTTGATGATGATGATGGTGGTGGTTTTGTTGGTCGTGGTGATGGTGGTTGCGATGTTGGTTCTCGTGGTGGAGGTGTTGCTGCTGATGGCGTCGCTACTGCTGATGGTGGTTTCGGTGGTGGTGATCATTACGGTGGCAATGGTGCTTCTTGCAGATCTCCAAATGGTGCTGCTGCTGCTGCTTCTGCTCGTGCTACCGTTGCTACTGAATCAGAACCCGAATTTTCAGACTGGAGGAATCAGATGAGCTATGAAGCTCTTTTTCACAGACGTCCAGTTTGGGGGCGAGTCAGCAAGTCTCTGCTGTTCCCGTTGGTGCTGCTGTTGCTCTCTCTGCTGGCTGCTGCTTCTGATGATGCTGGCGCTTGGCGGTTGATGGCAGCGGGCGTTGGCGATGCCACCGCGCTGGATAATCCTTCTAGTCGCCGTGCCCTTTTCCTTTTTGAGTGGCAGTTGTGGCCAGGGTCACGACCTTTCCGGTTTCTCAGCGGATCCCGCTCACCTGAGCAGCTGTGACCCCTGCATCTCAAGGGATCCCAGAGACGGGGACCGCTGCCATGACCTCTTGACCTCAGGTGCTGCCCCCCCCCCCCGCACCCACCAGCGCCCTAGTGCCCCTCCTCCACTCCCCTCGCCGCCCAGCGTGATCACCCCCGCCCCCCTCCAGAAAAATCCCCCTAAAACTTGTGACCGCTCCTCCGCGGGAATCCCATCAGCCTGAGCAGCCATCTGCGGCGGGAAAAACGATACGTTTTGTGAGACATTTTTTTCCCCTTGTTTTTTTAGGGCGGGGGGAGGGCAATAAATGGCGAGAATTTTTTTGTTTGTTACTTTTTCACTGAAACTGGGCGAGCTGTACTGTCCTCTGCCTCTCATCGATTTTCGCTCGCAACCGCCCCCCCCCCCCCACCTCGCTTTCTGTAAACGCGAGTAAACTTGTTGCGGCCATCGGGGGTGGGGGGGGTTGTTTGTGATGGAAAATCACATTTGGACGGGTAGACCACACCACGCGCGCACCTCCAATGAGCACGGTTGGCTATGCCCGGTTGCGAAAGAAGTTCAAGACACGTACGGTGTCGAAGTCCAGCATAGACACACGTGCATACACACACGTGCATACACACAGTGCGTACACACACGTGCTTACACACACGTGCATACACACAGTGCGTACACACACGTGCATACACACACGTGGATACACACACGTGCATACACACAGTGCGTACACACACGTGCATACACACAGTGCGTACACACACGTACATACACACACGTGCATACACACACGTGCATACACAGTGCGTACACACAGTGCGTACACACAGTGCGTACACACACGTGCATACACACACGTGCATACACACAGTGCGTACACACACGTGCATACACACAGTGCGTACACACACGTGCGTACACACAGTGCGTACACACAGTGCGTACACACACGTGCATACACACGCGTGCATACACACAGTGCGTACACACAGTGCGTACACACGTGCGTACACACAGTGCGTACACACAGTGCGTACACACACGTGCATACACACACGTGCATGCACACAGTGCGTACACACAGTGCGTACACAGGCGTTTTAGGCTCTTGAGAGATGCGCGCAAGAGCGCAGGCGGGTTGACGTTGACGAACGGTGTTGGGTTTTCTTCGTCACCACTTAACCAACTCATCAGCAGCAGCAGTAGCATCAGAGACAAAGATCCCCCCGCGTAGCCTGCAACAGACTGTTGGGGCAAGTGCTGTTAATGAGCACCTATGAAGGCCGGCACGGCACACGAGGGGGGGGGGGAGGGTGGCTAACAACCACGCCAGACCGCCTTTGTCTCCCCAGTAACCATGTTTACACACCGCACCGGGTACTCGTTTGAGGCTGAGTCGACCTAGGGGGAGGCCCAGGACCGGTTCAGATCATCGTCGCCGGTGTTGGCCGTGAGCGCTATACCCGCCACACTACCATTCAGCAGCATCATCACCCACACACAAACACAGGATTGTGTGGGTTTAACTCGGGACAGAGAACTAACGATCCTGGGGAGAAAATAAAAAAACCTCAGCAGGTGGCAACCCCCAGGTTCTCTGCTCGCCGCGACGCATGCGGCGTTAGTCGCACGTGATTAGGTCGCTCCTGTGTGATGTGGCCGACGCATCCTCCTCTGGGCACCTACGATCGGCAAAGAGGACCGTAGGGGGTGGTGGGTGGGGGGGGTGGAGACGAGCGGCGACCACCAGGGAGGAATGGGCGCTGCAGTGGCGAGATGTTGACTACCTCGCCTGGTATACAGGAGGTCGTGGGTTCGATCCCGACCCAAACGCCTGTTGCTGTATATTTGGAGTTGGAGTGTCTCTCTCATCATCATCATCATCACGGTGGCTAGGAGATATTGACTACCTCGCCTGGTCTACAGGAGGTCGTGGGTTCGATCCGCGACCTTGACGCCTGCTGTACATTTGGAGTTTGCGTGTCTGTCTCTTTCATTATCATCACGGTGGCAAGGAGATGTTAACTACCTCGCCTGGTCTACAGGAGGTCGTGGGTTCGATCCGCGACCTTGACGCCTGCTGTACATTTGGAGTTTGCGTGTCTGTCTCTCTCATTATCATCACGGTGGCTAGGAGATGTTAACGACCTCGCCTGGTCTACAGGAGGTCGTGGGTTCGATCCCGACCCTGACGCCTGCTGTGTATTTGAGTTTGCGGTGTCTCTCTCTCTCCCCGTGGTCCCGTGGATTTTTAGCCGGGTCCTCCGGGTGTCCCCTTCGCATTTAGAATAAACATCAGGCGTTCAAGAATATTTCGCTGCTGCTATATATTTACACACGATGATGATAAGCCCACTTCGTTGGGCTATCGTTTATGGCCAGGTCGCTTCGGAAAAAGAGTTACATAGCTCAGTGGCGCCTTACCCGGTAAAATAAAATGTTGAAGTAAAGGAGAAACTCGCTCACTCCCTCCACTCGTCCGTGTCCTGCACGACCATTAAACAGTGCGGGCTTTTGCCCCAGGGCTGCCCGGCTGTGTGTGATGATGATGATGATGGTTCTATTCTATGCTAATCATGCGTATGATGGCAAAAAGGGTCCAGGAGCTAAATGCCAATGTCGAGGTCTGCTAGCCACGACGAGAGGGCTTGAGGAGAGAGGTTCGTGCGGTTGTGGTTTACTAGTGATGTCCTCCTCCTCCTCCTCCTACAATGTTGACGGAGCGCCGACCACAGTGGGTCTGCTGCGTGGTCCACAGCGCGGGTTGCTTTGCCACACTTGCACGACCGTGGCTTGTCCTGAATTGCCCATTTATTCAGGAGATGTGCTGCAGTGGCCTGACGATGCTCCGACGCGGTTCATGGTTCCGCCGGTGTCTTTGAGGAGGAACGCGTGTTGAACTTCTTTCGCGCCGCACGCAGCCAACCGTGCGAATCGGACGGAGGGTGCGCGGGGAAGGAGGACGCACACACAAAAAAACTGTGAAATGTCAAAGACAAGCCGTGCGATGTTTGCGTCTCGAATGGGGCGTTGATTCTCGACGTCGGCGTTGTTTGTTCCATCTCTGGGTGAGATTCCAGGCTGGTGACAGCAGCGGCGCGATCTCAGAAAGGGGCCTCGGGGCCTCGCGACGTGGTTAAGGTCTTGGTTGCTGTGTCGGTTACCTCTGCAATAAAATGATGGTGGTGGTGATGATGATGGTGAGTGGACTTGCCGATGACTGGTACCAGCGGTGTCAAGATCGGCCCCTGTGGAGGAGGAGGTGGCTCGTGAAGGACGCTGCTGCTGGGCAGTTGGAGGCAGTCGCCCTCCAGTCAGTCAACCCATAGCACCACCTGGGGGTCTGTCCTGAGACCTCCTCCCTGTCAGCGAGACATCGACAGCTTCACGTGGCCTCAAAGTGCACCTGGCCTGGCACGGCTGCGCCGCGTTGCTTCGTGGCGAATGGCGAGTATCGGTATTGGAGGCGACTGTGGCGCGGGCTGACGTCCACTCGCACACATCACCGACATGCATTTCTGTCGGCGCGAAAACACAAGAATAGGTTTTACCCTTTCTGACAATGAAACAGGTGTTAAGATCGATTCGAACAATCGTGAAACGTGCGTCCGTCAGTTGAACTACCTCTTTTTCTTTGCGCATCTGGCGCTCTGGCTTTGTGTAAAAGTCACGCGTAAAAGCATTCGCTGAAATAAACAAACGAATCGCACCGCGGACCGCGTGTCGCTGACCAACCCACGCAGCCCACACGCTGCGATTTCCTCCCCTTCTGCACCTCGACGATTGTCGCGCGGAGCCACCAACCCCCGTCCGTGCGTTCGGAATGCCACGCGGGATGCGGCTTCCCTGTGGCTAAGCCTCGGGCATTAACATGATTCGCATACGTGTGCCCGTGACGGGATTATTGACATCGTCTATTTGATTTGTATTCTAGGCACTATTCGTTCAGCGTCTATCCAACTCCGTGGATCTCTCTGTAACTGCGTGGGTCTCTATGTAACTCTATGGATCTCTATGTAACTCCGTGGATATCTATGTAACTCCGTGGATCTCTATGTAACTATGTATCTCTATGCAACTCTATGCATCTCTCTGTGACGCTATGGGTCTCTGTGAAACTTTATGGATCTCTTTGTAACTCTGTGGATCTCTATGTAACTCTATGGATCTCTCTCGAACTCTTTGGAGCTCTGTGCAACTCTATGGATCTCTCTAACTCTGTGGATCTCTATGTAACTCTATGGCTCTCTATGTAACTCCATGGATCTCTATGTAACTCTATGGCTCTCTATGTAACTCCATGGATCTCTATGTAACTCCATGGATCTCTATGTAACTCCGTGGATCTCTATGTAACTCCGTGGATCTCTATGTAACTCTATGGATCACTCTCTAACTCTATGGATCTCTGTGCAACTCTATGGATCTCTCTAACTCCGTGGATCTCTATGTAACTCTTTGGATCTCTATGTAACTCTATGGATCTCTATATAACTCTATGGCTCTCTATGTAACTCTATGGATCTCTATGTAACTGTATGGCTCTCTATGTAACTCCATGGATCTCTGTGCAACTCTATGGATCTCTCTAACTCCGTGGATCTCTATGTAACTCTTTGGATCTCAATGCAATTATATGGATCTCTATGTAACCCTATGGATCTCTATGTAACTGTATGGCTCTCTATGTAACTCCATGGATCTCTGTGCAACTCTATGGATCTCTCTAACTCCGTGGATCTCTATGTAACTCTTTGGATCTCAATGCAATTATATGGATCTCAATGTAACCCTATGGATATCTACCCCAAGACAGCCCCCCCTCCCCCCCCACCCCTGGTCTTTAGTTGGTCTTGAACGGTGGTGGCCTTCGGCCTGCCCCGTGGTCTCTTCCCTTGTGGTGTCCACCGTCGGGCACAGTCTTCGCTGTGGACTCGGGTTCCATTCTCAGCACGTGTCCCAGCCACCCGGGCCTTCTCTCTCTCTCTCTCTTTGTTACGTACCACTGCGTTACGCATCCTGAATTGGTCTCGATGTGCAGGTCCCGGTTTGAAATCTTGTTTGAACAGAAGATGCGGCAGATTTTCCTCCGGGCAGTTGTTGTGGAAGGTTGATCGGGAGTCCACGTCTATCTTGGTGGTTCTCCAGCTTTCACTATTGTACAGTAACACTGATTTCACATTGCTATTATGGATTCGTACATTTTGTCTTGAAACTCTATTGGTTGGAAGAAGGCGTGTCTTGCCTTGTTTAGCCTGTATTTCATGTCTTTTGAGCTGGAGTTTTCTTTGCTCATGACAGGGCCAAGGTATGTAAAACTATCAACCTGTTCCAGTGTTTTTTCCTTGATTGTTGCTGTGTTGATTTTCATTTCTTGAACCTTTGTTTACATTTATCTGCAGGCCCTAGTTGGTCAGCACACTGGCTGAACCGAGTTGTTTTCTCCTGCATATGGGATTGTTTAGAAGAGAGCAGTGATATGTCATCTGCGAAATCAAGATCTTCGAGCACATACGTACACAAATGTTCCCAATGCTCTTCCGTGTAGTTAATAGATACGTAACAATCGGTGTCGGATTAAGCTAGCGCGGGGCCTGTGGCATATGTTATAAAGGGGCCCTGAATAAAATAAAATAAAACACATAAATATTAAAACATATTTTTAACTTGCATAGTAAAGTTATTGTATTTTTTCATTTGCTATACAGCCAGATAATGCGAAAAATCGCTAAGCTTAAAAACTCAGTCGTCCATAAAAGTTGAAGGCGGTTTAGTACTATAGTGATAGAGCAAGTGCAGAATCACTGAAACGGAATTGATAACTTGAAAGCATTTAGCGCGGGGCCCTTGAAAGTGCGGGGCCCGTAGCTACTTATGTAGCTACTTTTGCTACGAGGATAATCCAGCACTGGTAACAATGCGTGGAGTCATCAATTTTAATCGATTCTTACACTTAAGATACATACATGAAATCCTACGCTTTAGAAGTCATTCTTTTTACCACCCTCCGTGCACCCCCTCCACTGGAATAAACTTCCCCTGGACATTGAGCCACACTGTCCATAAACTCAACACTGACCATAGACTCAGCACTGCACCATAGGCTCAGCACTGCACCATAGACTCAGCACTGCACCATAGACTCAGCACTACACCATAGACTCAACACTGCCCATAGACTCAGCACTGCCCATAGACTCAACACTGCCCATAGACTCAGCACTGCCCATAGACTCAGCACTGCACCATAGGCTCAGCACTGCACCATAGACTCAGCACTGCACCATAGGCTCAGCACTGCACCATAGACTCAGCACTGTCCATACACTCAATACTGCCCATAGACTCAGCAATGCCCATAGACTCAGCACTGCACCATAGACTCAGCACTGCACCATAGACTCAGCACTACACCATAGACTCAACACTGTCCATAGACTTAACCTCATTGTATTCCTCTCTTGAATGCTCACCACCTCTTCTCCATCGCCCATGCCCTTCCTCTTCGCCCCCCCCGTCCCTCCTCTATAACCCTTCCTCAATCCCTACACACCCCTCGATGACGATCACCCGTTCATCGTCACTTGCACGACCCCGCCATCGAAACAACGTCTTGCTTTCACAGTCGTTCCTTCGAATTACGTTGAGCGCCTTGATCCAAGGCGCGCGCTCTCTCTCTCAATATACAATGAGATAAGAAGATCCGCAAAATAGTACATTTTTTTTTACGATGAACAAAATACGCGCAAGTGGCGTGCAACAAATTGCCAAACAATGCAATCGACACGGTAAAAAAAGACGAAATCGATTGATTGCATTGACCCGCGATCCTCAATCGTGATGCAAAAAAAATGTTTGGGTGGCGGTGGTGGCGGTGGCGGTGGTGGTGGCGGCAACGTGCTGACGATACGTGAGCGACTCTGCCGCATCGCCGCGCAAAGCAACGGTACGATCTTCTGCTGTCCCGCGCTTGATCCTGAAACGTTCGTTTAATTTTAAACCGATATATATATATCACGCAGCCATTTGCCGTATGCGTTTCGTCGTTAGCGATACATCACGCGACGATTACGCGATTGGAATGTATCTGTTGAATTATTGACGATACTGGCTGTGTGAAAGACGCTTGTCGACACATATGCGTTGAGGATCGACCAGAGCAAGACATATCGTGCCATAGCATTCTGGGTTTACCTGTTTTACATATATATTTTGCTTTTGAAATGGTTCTTCAGCTGTCGGCAAGTGCTTCGATTTCACACAAGGGCCATTACAAGTTCGTGCCAAACACACAAAGACAAAGAGCCCCCTTATATCCTTTCACAGGCTGTTGGGGCAAGCGCTGTTAGCGCGCACCAATGAAGGCAGGAACGGCACACGACGGGGTGGGTGGCCAGCACCACGCCCGACCGCCTTTGTCTCCCCAGTGGCGATGTTTACCCACCGCACCAGGTACTCATTTGAGGCCGAGTCGAACTAGGGGAGGCCCAGGACCCGAATCACATAATCGTCACTGGTGTTGGCCTCCAGCGAGAATCGAACCCGGGTCGCTGGATTCGTGTCGCAGCGCGCTCACCGCTGCACCACCACTCCCCCAAACACGCAATGCACAAACGGCTCCTGGCCTTGCGCTGACAAAATTGCTCCCCCTCTTTCCCTCCATCTCCAACTCCAATCACCACCGCCGCCACCACCACCAACTTCGTCTCAACCACACCTCCCCCCGCACGCCTTCTAAACGCATCAAACAAAACCCCCCAAAAAAATCTGACAAACGTTTAATTTGCAAGGACGCAGCCCTCTAAAGTGGTGCGAGGAGTGGAAGTGGGGGGAGCACGTAAATTCGGAGAAGATATTTTTTTTTCCAAACAGCTTCCCTTTCTTGCGTGAAGTGATACATTGTGCGAAGAGTACATATTTTTTTTGTAAAAAAAAAAAGGTAATGATAGTAATAATGAGAAGCGTAACAAAGCTGGTGATGATTACGAGTCGGACAGGCGGCAGAGGTGCCGTTCCGTGACGGGTTAGAGACCCGGGCACCCCGTAGGGTTTAATTGTGGCCCCCCACACCCCCACCATCTTCCTCTCCCTCTCTCCGGTAATTACTGTCAGCCAGTAGAAGATATTTTAAAAAATTAAAGAAGGGGGGGGGATAAACCCACCGGCAGATCAGAGTAGATCCCTCCACTTCACTCTGCCCCACACGCCCGCCCACTCGTCCCACCATTCTCCCAAATTTGCCCATCCTCTCGAAAAAAAAAGCGCAGAATTGAGCGCTCGGCTATGTTAGCACACTGGGTTTGGCTGCCAAGCCCCCCGCTGTTCCGCGATTACCCGTTCACTCCAGCCAAGTCATTATCTTCGTGGGGGGCCCCCTCCGCCCCCCCTCCCCTCGCGTAGCCCTCCCTCCCCTTTTCTCTCCACTCCATGTCTCGCCTGGGTGTTTTTTTTGCGTTTTAATTTTTTTCGCCACCCCCCGTTTTTTCCCTCTCTCGCACGGCATTTTTTTTGTGTGAAGGCTCCGACACTTTCAATTCGCTTTTCCACCTGACATCAAAATGTTCCCATGCGCCAACACCGCCAAGTCCTTAAGTCTGTCATTCAGGCAGAAGGTAAAATAATTTAAAGATGAGGAGGGAGGGAGGAAGGAAGGAGGCAGGAAGGAAAATTTCTTCATCCACAAAAAAAGCAGCAATGCGGCGGTGAGACGGAGTCACCCGTTGAGGCTTCACGAAGCCTTCCTGGCCAACTCAACGGCGCAGGGATGAGTGTTTTGCGACACGCTCACTGCCCCCAGCTGACGCTGCTTGTGTTTTCCTGTTGTGTCACGTGTTGTTTTGCGCTTGCATAAGAAGCCCAATTTATGAATCACAATGGCGTGTAGTGTGTTCGAACGACAATTTTGTTGAGCTACACACTTCTTCGCTCTCCGGGAGGAAGCTAAGGCAGCCAGAGAGACCCTGTGCGTACGAGGGCATGAAACATCGATTAATCGGTGAATTGTATTTCCTATCCACTGCTGGATGAAGGTCTCCTACAATTACGTGTAACCGCTTGACGGAAAATCAACAATGGTTTTCGTGCGGAAATAATTATCACGTATGTGTGTGTGTTGAGCTTCCATAATGTAGGTTTTTTTTGGGGTTAGATCGCGTAAATATAAATGTGTCGTTAAACCCGCCACCACCAGACACCACCCGACACAGCCAATTAGTAATGTTTGTCACATAAACAGAAAAAGCCATTTCGTTACTAGTACAGCACACCGGTGTGTTGGAGCTTCTTTCGCGCCGTACGTAGCCAACCGTGCTAATCGGTAGCGCGGAATGTGGAATTTACACCACTGGTTCAAGACTACCAAGCGTATGTTCCAATCGTAGGGATTGTCTCAGCACACTTCATCGCCCGTCGGAG
The DNA here is from genome assembly GCF_048934315.1 of Petromyzon marinus. Taxonomy (NCBI): domain Eukaryota; kingdom Metazoa; phylum Chordata; class Hyperoartia; order Petromyzontiformes; family Petromyzontidae; genus Petromyzon; species Petromyzon marinus. Next base: position 5,861,607 of record NC_133716.1, on the reverse strand, counting down.
TGGTTTGGTGAAGAGGTGAGGCCCATGAGCGGTTGAGATGTCACTTACCGCTGATGTTAGCCCCAGCCAGGGATTGAACTCGGCTAGCGGGGTCCATAACGCAGTGTGCGATCCCCCTTTGCCGAAGAATCTATTTAAAACTCTTAAAACTAAACTTAAAAAAAATGTAACCAGGTAAGGCCCACTGAGCTGTGTTACTCTTTCTCAGAAGCGATCTGGCTATCACAAATGATAGCTCAACGGAAGTGGTTTATCGCTTGGTAATTTTTAACAGCAGTCAAATGCTCCAAATGCGTGACGTTGATTCTAAATGTGTGTGTGTGGGGGGGGGGGGGGTGGACCGGAGCAAAATCCACACGACCATGGGGAGAGAGACACGCAAATTCCAAATATACAGCAGCATGCGTCAGGGTCGGGATCGAACCCACGACCTCCTGTATACCAGGCGAGGTAGTTAACATCTCCTAGCCACCGTGATGATGATGATGAGAGAGAGAGACACGCAAATTCCAAATATACAGCAGGCGTCAGAGTCGGGATCGAACCCACGACCTCCTGTATACCAGGCGAGGTAGTTAACATCTCCTAGCCACCGTGATGATGATGATGATGAGAGAGAGAGACACGCAAACTCCAAATATACAGCAGCATGCGTCAGGGTCAGGATTGAACCCACGACCTCCTGTATACCAGGCGAGGTAGTTAACATCTCTTAGCCACCGCGGCACGGACATTCGTGGTGCAAGAGCATACGGCAAGATAATTTGACTTTAATTAGCGACTGTAAGTATATATTTGTATAATTAGCGTCGCCTACTTAAATGAGCGCTGGGGCAGTCGTCACATGCGTTGGTAGTCTTGATCACGTGTGTTTGAAATTCCACATTCCTATGGCAGGCACCGGTATATCCGTACGACAACTATTGTTGAATTTATGTTTTTTGCACAGCAAGTTGCAGGTCGTCTTTTTTTTTGTATCTACCCCTAAAGGGACGATTGGCTAAAACGACCCCCCGATCAAGATGAGAACTTGCAACCTGCTGCCACGGGGTTTCGAGGTAGCCAATTAAGTTGAGAGGGCGGGCTCGAGCACCATTTGGAGAGTTTCTGCATGTAATCGCAATCACTTTACGTGTAGATTCTGTGACTTTTTAAGGGTTCATTTGCTACTCAATCTCTCCTAATGTTCGTGTCTCTGGGACCCTATTCGAATCATTTTTGCGTCAATTAATTTTGTTACGATATTAAAACTTTTTACAGGGCCCCCACAGTGTAAAGTTTGATCTCCAAAGTCAGCCAATCTCTTTGCCCTCCCTCTCTCTGCTCTGATTTTTTTTTTAAAGTTGAGTTTTTTTGTGTTGTGTGATTTGCTTACCTTTCCTATACTTTGCCCCTTCTCATCGTGTTTTTTTGTCAGTGTTTGTTGTCGTAACGTTTGCGAACCGCCCCCGACTGAACATCTGTTAAATAAAAGAGCTTTATAGCTCATCGGATGATCGTCGCATCGTGAGACGACGACGCGTCGACTGTCATCCAGCAGCAGATAGATCGTGGCTGACAATGACGACGGCGAAGATGATGACGACGATTTAACACGTGGTAGGCTTTCGTGACCAATATCATCCATAATACAGGGGTTTTTTTTTGGGTTAGAGCGCGTAAATATTTAAATGTATCGTTAAACCCGCCACCACCCGACACAGCCAATTAGCAATGTTTGTCACGTAAACAGAACTTGCCAATTTGTTACTAGTACAGCACACCGGTGTGTTGGAGAGCCAAGCCTCAACATTTACAATGTGAGTACAACGTTTCGCCAGTAATTACAATTTGCATTACATTGATATATTTACGCGATCTAACCCCTAAAAAAACCTTGTATTATGGATGATGATGACAATGTGAATGAGGTCACGTCCACGATGTTAATTACGTTAATTGCAGCTATTGTGAGTATTTGATTATTATTTCCATCATGATGGTGGAAAATGACCATATGCCCGAATGGATGAGTCGGGTAGGAAGCGGCGCGCGGGGAACGCGTGTGAAAGCGAGAGCGATCATCATCCCAACAGATGTTGAAACGCGTTTGTTTTAATATTTAATTGGAGCGTCGTTTAGAGTTGTAGTGGGGTGGCGTGCGTGATGGATTGCCGGAGGGATGATCGGGGGGAGAGTTCTGGCTTGGCGAGAGTAATGCAGGGTGCTGTGGGTTTTCGTCTGATTAACGACAGGACACTCGCTCGCTCCGTCACTCCATCACACGTCCACTGCCCCCTGGAATAGTGGCGCTCGTTTTCTTTTCACAGTGGGGCTGACAGCCGCCACTCGCCACTTAGAGCCGAATCAAATTTAATGAGACTTCGTGTGACCTGTGACCTGGGCTCACCCCGCACACGTGACCTCATCATCATCATCATCACCACCACCATCATCGAAAGCGACCATCTATACGCGATCACTCCACTGCTGGACGATAGGCATCTCCCACCCGAGCCGTCGCCGTTCTCTTGCGGTCACGCGATGCGGCGATGCGCGTCGCTCCGGAACGCGAAATTATTTCATCGCTCCATCGCCCGCAATGGTGCACATCCGCACAGGGTAGCGCTCTGCTGCACTACGAACCCGAGGTTCGATCACCCCCAGCCCACCCCCCGCTCAAGGCCAACACCACCAGTGACGATTATCCGAGTCGGTTCCTGGGCCTCCCCCAAGGTCGACTCGGCCTCAAATGAGTGTCTGGTGCGATGTTGTGACAAAACATCGTGGCTGGGGAAGACAAAGGTGGCCGGGTGCGGTGCCGTGCCGGCTTTAATTGGTGCTCGCTAACAGCGATCGCAACCGACGCTTTATCGAGCTAGACTCGGGGTCTCCGAGCAGTGTTCGCGAATCAGAGCCGTGCACGGCTGCTTGTGTTTTTGTACTGTTTGTTGCAGTAACGCTCTTTCCCGCCGCGACTGGACATCTGTGAAAACGAGCTTCATAGCTCATCGGATTCTTCCAGTATAAATACATATTCTGATTCCTACTGTAAATATGCTGATGCTGATGTGTGTGTCCATTGAGGCGCCTGGGAGTTTTGGCTGCACCCCAAACCTTGAGCTGAACCCCGAGCGCAGGATGGATCCGTTAGCACAAAACAGGACCCTTCCACTGCATGTTTTGGGGTTTTTAATGGGGTTTTTTTTACTCTGATCACACCGGCAGGGCCGGCCGATGTCTCCTGGGGCGATGACGGGGCCATCTGCCGTGGCACGAGAGGCCCTCTTAGACGATGTGTGTGCGTATTTCCCCCACTGCGGCCGAGTTGAAGCCGCGATCGGGCACTTCCATAATTACCCGTCGATGAGCCCCCCACCCAATCTCTCGTGCTTCCCGAGACGCGGCCTGATTTATCGCTTCACTGGGACACACCGTCCTTCGGGTGCAGATCGCGAGCGGTTTATAAATAATGCACGGGACTTTTTGTATCCGCTGCTGGATGAAGGCCTTTTCACGCCGTGCCAGCCTTAGCGGTTGCTTTGACCGTGCGTCACTGCCCTGGTCAGAGGGGGCAGGGGTAAGGGGGTGAAAGAAGTTCTCAGGACCGGTTCGGATTGCTCTCGCCACTGACGTTAGCCGTGGCCGGCAATCGAATTCAGGTTTCTGGGTTCATAGCACAATGTGCCAACCACTGTGACATCGCTCAATCCCTTGTAAAATAATAAATGTACATTATTGATGCAGGAAAGCCTTGATGAGTCCCAAGACTCGTTTTTAAAGGAGGATACTGCTACGCTGGAATGTTTGGCATCGTGTGGAAGGAAACTCGAGAACCCGGAGAAGAACCGACTCCAAATACGAGAGGGTGACACTCGACACTGCCATCTACCAGGCACGTGCCTACAACAACTGGTAATCCTTGGTGGGCACCCATTGAAGGACTAACCAGGCTCATTAAGCTTAGCTTCTGAGATGTGCCAAGTAACGGTGACTTTTTTTCATTGGTTTTAAAGACAGTATTGTCTTCATGCTTGTTCCGGGTGTTTTTCTCATTAGGGGAATAAGATGTTTCTTTTCATATCAACATTTTCTGGATGATGATGATAATGATGGCAGCTGATGACTGACAAAATGATGATCGTAATGGTCATAAGGATAACGATGAACATTAGTCTTTAAGTAGGAGGCTGACAATTCGCCCAGTGTCCACCTCTGTTGGTAGAAATTCCACATTCCTAGGGCAAAGGCCAGTCTATCCACAGGGCAGCCACGGTTCAATTCCTGTAAAGTGGCACAAAATTGTATCATATCTCAGACAACTGTTTTCATTTCCATGAAATATTTATTTTTGTTGACTATTTATTTACCGGATTACAAACGCGTTTATGAAAAAAATATGAAGTGAAATCTATTTACATACAGAACTCAGTGTGATGCCTGTCTCTAAAAAAAAATGGTAATCGTATGTGTAAGTGTGTATATATATAAACATACGCTTTTGTTGTTCGCCCAAAAAAAAACCGCCGGGAACACAACACTGTAATACAAAACCATTTTCGCGGAGTGGAGCTCTTGAAACGGAGTGAGCGGGCGCGGGGGGAGAAATTAAGAACAATCAGCTTCAAGCTGCAAGGCACATCCACTATTGTGTCAAAAAAATATCAAAGTCCAGAGAAATTACAATATTTTTCACGCGGCACTCTGACGCGTGATAACATCCCGCGCGCCTTTCTTCCGACCACTGATACAATTATGTTTTTTTTTTTTATAAAACCGTGCGGATGCACTCTCGTCCTGGTTGGAAACACACCATCAATGGCACTTTTAACTTACTGGCAAAAATTACTTCGAGTCATTCCGAAATTGCGAGGCGCAACGCTCCCCGTGCGTCGGGGGCTTATAACAATATTTAGTTTGTTCTCTTATCCGTGCCTGATTTTTTTTTCCTCTCTCCCCCCCCCCGTTCCTCCGTTCACCGTTAATTGATGACCTCGTGTAACGACAGCCTCCAGAATGCTATAATACAAAAAAAGGGGACTGATTTTTTTTTTTAAACGAGAGGCACCAAATATTAGAAACAGCATGACTCCTTTCAGTGGCGCGAAATGGGCGCAAATGTGTTGCTATAATGCTGCCCGCTATCATTCCGCGCTCTGCGGGAGCCCATTGTTGCTCGCTGGAAATGATAGCCCTCTCTCGCTGCAAAATCTATACGGATTTCACATTTCGCACTCATTTTGTTGATTTTTTTTCAGCACACTTGCTCCGCTCTTTCCGATGTTCTTTCACGTTAACCCCTTTCGCGGCAATCGTGAAAACAGCAGCAGCAGCAGCAGCAACGGCAGCAGCGGAGGCAGTCATGACACGAACAAAAATATATTTTTTTTGTTGCATTTCCCTTTTCGGACCCCCTCCCCCCACCACCCACTTCCGCGCCACTAATCGCAGCCGACTCCGTCCGGCCGTTTGCCTCCTGAAAGTGTTTTTTTTTTAAAGCGAAAACGCCACATATAACCCAAGATGCATAAACAAACAGCAGGGTCCCTTTGACCAAATGACTAACGTTTTATTCCCCGGCAACGACTGTATTCATTGCAGCTTTCTGTGTGTTTTGGCTCTCTCTCTCTCTTTTTTCGGTCAAGACCTTATATTGATTGACTTTTTTTTGTCAAGGGCAATTCATCAGCTGATCATAACATTGCTAAATGGTCCGGACTGCCAGAGCCGAGAAGGGCCTCTCTCACCCGGGGCCTGCCAGAAAGGATGGGGGTGGGGGTTTTCTCCTCCTCCTTGTTGTTATCGTGGCACCTCGGCCCGCCCCGGTGGTTCCAAATGTGTGCCACCATTGCCAAACCAGTGGCCCACCTGCCGTCATCGTCGCAGTTGGGTCCCCACGGCACTTAAGGTGACCCCGGTTTTTGTCCCGCGGCGAGGGAACAAAGTGCTCAGGACCGGCTTTCTCGATGGGGCCCCGATTTTCGGCGGTTGGCGGCTTTGCCACTTGAAGGTAAATGGGCCGAATTATTACCATCATCGCTGCGTAAAATAACGCCAGGACCCCCCTCTGGGGCAGAAGCATCGCGTATTGAACAACCGTGGATCAATGCAAAATATCAATCAAAGAAGATTAGAATGAAAGCTTCTAGGGGTTGTCTTTTTTGTTGTTGTTGTTGTTGCTGCTGCTGCTGCTGTAAAGGTTTTCAAGAGCCCCCATTTTAAGACACTTTCTTTGCCTTGTTCTTTTGCACGGACGCGTGTAAACGGCGGATTTTTTTTCACACACACATAAACAGCGCCGCAAGGTAAACTGTCAGCACTTGTTATCTGTAAAAAAAAACCACGCCGCACGAATGTGCACGATTGTGTCATTTGGCTACTTTGCGCTCAGCTATATGTGCCAAAGGCCATTGTGTTATACATTAGTTCGGTCCCATTGAGCCCTTTGTGGGATTTTGTAAAAGCAAAAGAAAATAATAGCCCCCATTTTTGAGTCTTAATAATCATTGCTTTGTGTACAAGAACACTGTGCCTCTACCCCGCCAGACGCGAGGCAGCCCCCTCAAAGATTTTCCCCTTCACAAAATTACGTTGTTCTTTGTAATGTCCCATCATTGGTCATTTAAAACATACAACCGGCGCAACTTTCGTAAAACTTTCTCAGCACGTTGAAGTCAAAGAGCGTCACGTTGTTAATTTGGTTTTAACGATAAACAGCAGCGTCCCTTTGTCCATGTTAATATTCATGTTCATAATTACCACTCTACTTGAACCCAGGCGGCTAAGCGGTAGAGCGAGTAGTGGCACACCGGTTAGCGTACTATGCTATGAACCCAACAAAATGTGATCGATTTCAGGTCATGGTTAACATCAGTATCGTGGGATATTGGAACCGGTCCTGAGCTCTTTTTATTCAACAAACCACACTGCCCGGCATGGTAGAGTACGGTCCAATAACCCAGCATGACCGACACGGCATGGGGAGGTTTTCATCCGACAGCGGATTGTTACAGGGCTCTAATATATATTAAAAAAATGTATCACTGCAGGAGTCTGTTCAATCAAGCTCACTGCTTACAATGTAACAACAACACGTTCGTTTTCACAGATTATATATATATTTTTTACGTATAGTCCAATGTCATTGCCGTCAGATGCAGCCCCTGCCACTTCACGCTGAGGTCTCAATACATTTGCCAAATTGCACGGATGTTTAGCACGAAGCAATTTAATTGCACACTTGTAACACAACTATGTGTAAGTCATAATGGCGTTTATTGTTAACTGACAATAATGGTGCAAATGCCAAATTCCTGTGATGCCATGAAAGTAAGAAGCCAATAGTCCATGGACGGTTTTTGCTAAATGTATTTTTGTATTTTTGTGTGGAGTGGTGGCAGAGTGGTCAGCGCACTCGAATCCAGTGACCATTTTATTCGGGGCCATGGCTAACACATCAGCTGTGAGTGATGTCTAAAGCGGTCCCAACGCGAACCTTCACTGACACGCCCCATGATCAATATGCCGTAGGGAGGCCTTCATCTAGCAGTGAATTGGCATTGGCCTGTAAATCGATGTTACATCAATTATGTTAGATTTTCGTTAAATCGTATCATGGTTGTGTAATTCATCCAGTTTTTTTTTCCACGGTTGAATTAACACAATTCAACCTGCCCTGACCAGTTTGGTGAAGTATGGTCGAACAACCCCGACAACCAAAATGCATGAAAAGGCCTCGCATCCAACAGTGGTTTAATAATACATTTATGCATCTAACAACATTCACTATTTATACAGAGTTCTGAAAATCATTGCACATGCGGGCAACAGTTTAGCCTTCACATCTTGTGGGTTGGCTCATCCTGACAACATGTCCGAAACATGTTGTCTTTCTCCGTTGTTGACAACTGAGATATATTAACCACAACAAAATGTTTGTCTCAGATTTCTTCTCATGCTCCTTGTCGTTCATTTTGTTCAGCACTTTTTGGCCGAAACGAATACATAAATTGGGCTTAAATGACAATTTTTCAACGGCTGAATAAGGCCCCTATATTATGACTATCTATTACTTTGGTATTCATATAATAATAGATAATAATTTACAGGCCTTTGTAATTTCACTGCTGAATGATGACCCCCCCCCCCGCCCCCATGATCAAAGCTCATTTCCTGGGAGTGATCGGGCTATTGCCGGTGCAACTCCCAAGCTTTGGAACGAATAAGACAACCAGAATTGTTATCAGATATTTTAGTTTGCCTTGACAACTCAACTCTTTAAACTGGCCTTCATCCCCTAGTTCTGTACATTTAACCCGGTTCTGTTAATTTCCTGCTTTCCATATTTGGCGCATTTGCACCTACGGTTGAAATGTGCCTTACAAATTTAAATTATTGTAATTATGATGTGCCATTCACGTGCTGTGTTTGACTATAATTCACCGTGTTGGTTACTGCAAGTTGAAAAAGGTAAGCAGCTAGGACTGTTTCAGATATAATTTGTCCCTGACATTAGCCATGGCCCAAAATTAAACTTAGATCGCTGGTTTTATAGTCAGTTTAACACATAGGCTTTCGTGACCAATATCATCCATAATACAGTTTTTTTTGGGTTAGATCACGTAAATGTACAAATGTGTCGTCACCACCCGACACAGCCAACTAGTAAGGTTTGTCACATAAACAGAACATGCCAATTCATTACATGTGTAGTGGTCGACTTTACGCGGACAACTTTCTTGTTTTCTCCGACACCACTTTTATTACAACTCTTCACATTACGTCCGTGATTCCGTCATTCCGCTTAGCCACAGCTCGCTCGCCGCGCTCCGCCAGTCTCGCTCACTCCGCTTCCTCCCCTAACCCTCTCTGTCCCTCTGCGTCGTCCCTGTCTCTCTTCGTCACTCGCTGTCTCTGTCTCTCTCCGTCGCTCGATGTCTCTGTCTCTCTCCGTCGCTCGATGTCTCTGTCTCTCGCTCGCTGTATCTCTGTCTCTCTCCAGCTGTCTCTGTCTCTCTCCGTCGCTCGCTGTATCTCTGTCTCTCTCGCGCTGTCTCTCTCCATCTCTCTTCGTCTCTCGCTGTATCTCTGTCTCTCTCCCGCTGTCTCTGTCTCTCTCCGTCGCTCGCTGTATCTCTGTCTCTCTCCCGCTGTCTTCGTCTCTCTCCGTCTCTCTCCGTCGCTCGCTGTATCTCTGTCTCTCTCCCGCTGTCTCTGTCTCACGCTGTATCTCTGTCTCTCTCCCGCTGTCTCTGTCTCTCTCCGTTTCTGTCTCACGCTGTATCTCTGCCTGTCTCTGCTTGTCTCTGCTCTACTGCTAGCCTGTTCTGTCTCCTATGTCTTCGCTCCGGTTCTCCCCGACCTGCTTCGTTCCAGTCCCAGCGACAACTCAACTCGTTCTTCCCGTCTCCCGAATATATCCCCCGTTCTCATTACCAACCAATTAATTAGGCCGCGTGCCCCCGACGCGTCCGTGACCCCCCGCACCTGTTACTTGCCCCCTCTCTATTCCCAGACATTCAGGCGCCACTCCGTCCTTGACAACAACCTCAGCCAATCACAGCCGTACATCGCTCTCCGGCTTAATTGGCCCGTCATTACCGCACAGTTTACCACCGCCTCACCTGGCCGGCCCGACGTAACCCCACCGTCCATAACTCGCGCGTCTTTGCCATTCCCCCCCTGTATGCGCGTGTTAATCCACTACACTAGAACAGCACACCGGTGTGTTGGAGAGCAAAGCCACGACATTTACAATCTGATCATGGGACCTCCTTTGCCAGTACCAAAATATAAGAATAGGTTTTTCCTGTTTGCTTTCTGACCACAAGTATTGTGGTCAATGCAGATATGATTCCTTGTAAAAAAAAGGTTTCAGTTTTGTTGCCAGAAAAAAATGGGAAAAACCTATTTCTATTTACAATTTGAGTATGACGTTTCACCAGTAATTGTAACTACATTTTTTTTAAATGTTGTGGATTCACTCTTCAACACACCGGTGGGCTAAAGTAGTCAACTATTTGTCTTTTGTCAACGTGACACATTTTTTTACTGATTGGTGGAGGGTTACGACACATTTATAAATAACGCGATCTAACCCAAAAACGTTTATTATGAATTACAACTAGCTTCATCAGGCGACACCAGATTTGTGGAGAAATCCTCTTGTTTCGTTGCTTAAATAGAGGGGTAGATGTGATGACATCACTTCTGTGCTCTTCTTGCGCGAAGTGGGGGAGATTTAATGAATGCGTATAAATGAATATAGGGATCAATTGCCGTTTGGATTATGTATGTGTTAATCAACGTACATTATGCATGCGCATTATGCAAGCCAATTGTTCTTGTACGTCCTGTCGAATGTGTGTACTAAAATAGCTGTACCAACGGTACTCCCTATTGAAGAATGGTGACCTGTATAGGCATGCATTTAAACAATGTATTCATTTATGATTCGCTTCCAAGCAGCACTAAGTCTGTAGATATTGAGAGGAATACAAATAATTGTAATTTCTCTCAATTTCGATACATTTTCTCATTAGTCTTGGCCAGTAGTAACTAGTTTTGCACAGAACTTCAACATTATCAAAATCAATTGAGTGCCTTGTTGGCACACGTGTATTGCCACTGCCGACAATTGTATTTGAGGGTATTTTATATTTCTTTGGTGTTCTTTTAGTCTCGTGCTGATCATTTTTCCTGTTTGCCCAACATAGCATTTGCCACAAGTGCAATTAATCTGGCACACACCATCTGTTGATACCTTCGGTAATACATATTTTGTACTATATATTAACATCTGTATTTTATGTACCATGCCAAATCTGACTCGGATGTTTTGTTTTTCCAAACATCTGGCTAGTTTATCAGTTACTCCCGCAATGTACGGTATTTTGATTGTTTTCATTACTTGTTCAGTTTCAACGCTCGTGTTATTTGATTTGGTTTTGGCATCATTTTTACCGTTCAATTGCAGCGTTTCTTTAACATGTTTAATTTCGCTTCTCAGATAATCACCATATGACACTTTCTTAGCCAAATATATGAGCGTCTTGATGAGAGTGGATTTCTGTGCAGAGTGATGGTGTGACTGCATTCTGATGGGCGTCAGTGTGCATTTTCTTTCGATAAACGCTGTGTTATTTTACCATTTCGACCGCGCCCGAGCAGAATATCCAGAAATGGGAGAGTTCTGTCAGCTTCCACTTCCATGGTGAACTGGATGGATGTTTTTTGCGAGTTGAGATGATTTAGAAATCCGTGTGGTCCGACCACCAATGTGTCATCCACATATCTAAACCAAGCAGAGGGTTTTAGTATGCTTGAAGCTATTGCTTTTGTTTCAAAATCTTCCATGTACAAATTCGCAATCACAGGAGACAAAGGAGAGTCTACTGCTGCTTCTTCCTGTTTAAAAGCATGCCTACAGGTCACCATGCTCCAATAGAGATTATCTTTGGTTCGGCTATTTTAGTACACACAATCGACAGGGGGTACAAGAACCATGGGCTTGAATAATGCGCATGCATAATGTATGTGTATTACCATATAAATAACGCAAACGGCAATGGATACATATAGTCATTTATATGCATGAATTAATCCCACCCACACTTCGCGCAAGAAGAGCAAATCTGGCTGTCGCCTGATGAAGCTGGTTGTAATTACTGGCGAAACGTCGTACTCAGATTGTAAATGTTGTGGCTTTGCTCTCCAACACACCGGTGTGCTGTACAAGTGACGAATTGCCACGTTCTGTTTACGTGACAAACCTTACTAGTTGGCTGTGTCGGGTTGTGGTGGCTTTAACGACACATTTATATATTTACGCGATCTAACCCAAAAAAACTATATTCTGGTTCATAGTTCTGTGGGCAAAGCACATTAATTGTCTTATATTTCCCTCAATGGAAAGATCACATCCATGTACAAAAATAATATAAACATGTTTCCAGGCATTTATTTAGAATATATTTACGCGTTAAACATGTATTCTAAATAACACGCAATTTTCATTGTATCTGAAAATAATAGCAAAAATAAAGATATGAATGACAAAAATATTTTAAGAATAATGGTAACATCATTGTCTTCCCGATAGGCAGTTTGTGGTTTCACTTTCCGTGGGCTGTGCTCTGACACACGGGGTGACATGACACAGCACAGTTGGAATAACAAATTAAGTAAAAATAATAACAAAATTAAAATGAAAACCGCATCAAGTGATACATTTTCTTCACTTTATCCTGAAATACATGACAAAGGGAAATTATCATTCAAATTATTTAAACAATCAAGGTGGCCCTCATTCATCCTTGGGCCAGAGACAAAATGGCAAACATTAAAATAAAAATCCAGTTTCTGAGGTTCTATGCAATTAATTTACTCAACATTTTTTTTAGTCATCTTGGTCTCGTAGATCACAGTTGTAGTCTAGCTGACTACAATGGTCATATATTAAGTTCACTCTTCGTTGTTAACTTTGGCGTGAACAGCACTCATTTAAGACCAGTTGGTCTTCAACAGTGCACTGCAGCATCTCATAACGTAATAGATTTTTGTCTGCATCTTCATTATGACTAATTAATTATGTCTCATATTCTTGGTTCTTTCTGGAAAGTCACGTAGAAGAGAAACAATAAAATAATAAAAATATAAAACAATACAATTCTCACGACGTTTCGACTGCAACACAAGCAATCATCATCAGGTGTGATAACCACAGCAAGAACATTTATTATTTTATTGTTTCCCTTCCACGTGACTTTACCGTTAATGAAGCCAACAGCCAGACACAACTTCAATCGAGAAGATGGGTATAAACAGAGTACTCATTGGAAGGACGTTATCAACCAGTTTAAGTCATAACTGGCTGTGATGTTCCCATCCTACCACCTTCCGATGTTAGTTGTTATTTTCGGCTCTCTGATTTTACATTAACAGGTTACATTTCCCACACTAACACAGCCACCGAGCTCGCCGGGCTCGACGTTGCCGCTGTGCGATCTTACATTAACATGCTCATCTCTCACATTAACATGCTCATCTCTCACATTAACATAGCCACCACCGTGGCCTCGTAGTGGAAGTCGCCCTCCGAACTGCCATTAACATGCTAATTTATCACATTAACATAACTAGCGCCGCCCACTTAGTTTATGCCCCTTGGGCTACACCCATTTTAAACCTTTAGATAGATCCTTTATTGTCATTGTCACCAGTACAACGAAATTTAAAATGCTCACCAGCCAGTGCATCATTCATAAATTTAAATAATTAAAACAAGAAATAACCGTCGTCATAATTTTATTGTTCATAATAAAGGTTTTTGGGTTAGATCGCGTTTATTTATAAATGTGTCGTAACCCTCCACCACCCGACACGGCCAATCAGCAAAAAAAGTGTCACGTTGACAAAAGACAAATAATTCACTACTTCAGCCCACCGGTGTGTTGAAGAGTTAATCCACATTTACAGTTTGAGTACGACGTTTCGCTGGTAAATACTTCCAGCATCATCGGGCAATTCGCCAGAATGGTAAAGCCCTCGCTTGCTCCCGGTTTTATATAGAGCAGCAGGGTGACGTCATCACTTAACTCATCAGGTGCAGTGATTAGAGGCGGAGGGGGGGGTAATGTAATTATATAATCGATTAGTAATCAGTCATTGGTTATGATTAGTAATGATTTGTAGATTAGTAATTCTTTAAATCAAAATGTAATGTGTATTATTTAATAATACGCTTCCAGGCCGCACTAAGCCGGTAGCTGTCAGAGCGATTAAAGTTATTCTTGTTCCTCTCAATTTCAATGGATTCTCTAATTAGTCTTTGCCAGTAATAATTAGTTTTACACACCACTGCAACATTGTCAAAATCAATTGAGTGTCCTTGTTGACACTCATTAGAGAATCCATTGAAATTGAGAGGAACAAGAATAACTTTAATCGCTCTGACAGCTACCGGCTTAGTGCGGCCTGGAAGCGTATTATTAAATAATACACATTACATTTTGATTTAAAGAATTACTAATCTACAACTCATTACTAATCATAACCAATGACTGATTACTAATCGATTATATAATTACATTACCCCCCCCTCCGCCTCTAATCACTGCACCTGATGAGTTAAGTGATGACGTCACCCTGCTGCTCTATATAAAACCGGGAGCAAGCGAGGGCTTTACCATTCTGGCGAATTGCCCGATGATGCTGGAAGTATTTACCAGCGAAACGTCGTACTCAAACTGTAAATGTGGATTAACTCTTCAACACACCGGTGGGCTGAAGTAGTGAATTATTTGTCTTTTGTCAAAGTGACACTTTTTTTTGCTGATTGGCCGTGTCGGGTGGTGGAGGGTTACGACACATTTATAAATAAACGCGATCTAACCCAAAAACCTTTATTATGAATAATATTGGTCGCGAAAGCCTACGTGTTAAACTTTATTGTTTTATTTTATTATTTTATTCTCATTCTACGTAACTTTACCAAAGAAAATAAAAATAAATTAAATTAAAATATAATCTATTAAATTTATATATAAAAACTGCCCAAGTATACACACATACCCACGTAAAGGTACATTTTTGCCATTGCACATCCCTATTTTACAGTCAATTGTAAACAGTATTACTTAATAATTTATTAGCAATATTGAGTGTGGTAATTGCTGTAGGATAAAAGCTGTGTTTGAATCTGTTTGTCCTTGTTTTGACTGATCTGAATCGTCTGCCTGATGGCAACAGCTCAAACAGAGAGTGTCCAGGGTGAGAAGAGTCCTTTATAATGTTCTGCGCTTTTTTGATGCAACGGGAGCTGTGTAGTTCTTCCAGTGTGGGGAGAGAGCACCCGGCGATTTTTTTGGGCCGTGTTGATGACCCTCTGCAGCGCTTTCCTCTGAGCCACTGTGCAGCTGGTGTACCAAACACAGATGCAGTATGTAAGAATGCTCTCGATGGAGGCTCGGTAGAAGGACACCAGCAGTTTCTGTGTGATGTTATTCTTCCAGAGTATTCTCAAGAGGTAGAGACTCTGCTGGGCCTTTTTCAGTAGCTGAGTGGCGTTGGCGCTCCAGGTCAGGCCCTCCCCAATGTGGACTCCCAGGAAGCGGAAGTCTGCCAACCTCTCCACACAGTCCCCGTTGATGATTAGTGGAGGAGTGTCCGTTTTCTTTCTCCTGTAGTCTATTATGAGCTCCTTGGTTGTTGCGGTGTTAAGGAGAATGTTGTTGCCCCCTGCACCATGCTGTCAGCCGCTCCACCTCGTCCCTGTAGGAAGACTCATCCCCCCCAGAGATGAGCCCCACCACTGTGGTGTCAGTCTGCTTCAGCAGCTGTCCCCCTCTTTTTGCTTCCTGATGACGAACGCTTGTGTTGCGATCGAAACGTCGTAGTTTTTTAAATTTATTTTCTTTGAACCTATCTACGTGACTTTACCGAAAGAGCCAAAGGATATGAATTCCTGCAGTCACGAAAGCTTTAATTCAAGATCTTATCAAATAACACCTGCTGTTTTATTGCCAGAGAGGGTAAAACCCTATTCTTCTTTTTCATGGTTGGGACAATGTTGGTCCAACGATTCCAACCGCATGCCTACATCGGGCTGAACCTCGGCACGTTTTACTGGGTAGCCGCCGCATTCATCATCACCACACTTGACGACGTCCAAGCACTCGTAGTCATCTTGGAATGAACTAAAAATAAAAATTATTTTTGTCGACCAATGCTTTCGTTAACAACATTAACACTGGTGCCGTGCGACCTTCGCAATACAGTCGTGAACCCACAATGTCAAGACATTAATGGCCCTACCACGACATTGTCACTGAGAGTCAGAGGGGGATGGGTGGGTGGATTATTGGAGAGAATCCTGTATTTTCCGAATGTTTTTGGACGACCGCCAAATTGAGACCTGTCACAATTTTGGTTTTGACCAAGGGTCTGTGGCATCGTCACTAAAATTGTGATGTTTTTTTCCCCCCACCGTTCCCCCCGCCCAAAAAGCTGCAATTTTGGAGATAAAAAAATGTATGCCAATCAAATCGTGGGAACATACATTCACTGTTTTGTTTTAGCGTTGACATTAAACGCCTTTGCCCCGTCCATCCACAGCAAACAACCTGTCATCTTAACTCCACCCCACACAAGCACCAACGCTCAATTGAATAAAAAAAACGTCTTCTGGACGTGGAATCACAACAAACGAGGCTCTCATTTACCACCGGTTTATACGATCTACCAAATTCAAAGTAGGCTCGTATTGAGTCAACACATGCAGCTAACGCACGCGCGCAATGCACCAATTAAATTTCATACAGTGCATAGGCTGACTGGATGATGGTTGAGGGAGGGGGGGGGGCTCTGGATGCGCGGGTCCCGACAGTGGCGAGCGTTGACTCTTCGCCCGCCATCTTAGGCGAGGGTTCTAAAAAAAAATGTAAAATATAAAGTCGGAGGGCGCAAACA
Organism: Petromyzon marinus; assembly: GCF_048934315.1. Taxonomy (NCBI): domain Eukaryota; kingdom Metazoa; phylum Chordata; class Hyperoartia; order Petromyzontiformes; family Petromyzontidae; genus Petromyzon; species Petromyzon marinus. Next base: position 5,845,161 of record NC_133716.1, on the reverse strand, counting down.
ATGAGCGGTTCGCTTTCGTTTTAAGTCGCGTGAAGGTTGCCCAGTGCCAAGTGATGGTGACGTCGCCGCGGCGCCTGTGCCAGGCCAGGTGCACTTTTGAGGCCTTCACGTGAAGGTGGTCGGAAGGGCACGTCGACGGGTGGGGGCCTCGGGACAGACCCAGGCAGGCGCCATGGGTCGGCTGATTGAGATGACCGGTAGCTGCCACCACCAGCAGCTGTATTATCCCCCCACCGCTGGGGGTAATTTTTTTAGCCGTCCGGTGCTCCGTTCGTTGTTGTGAGGTTCCACCCCCACCACCACCAACCACCCTCACCTAAAATGGCGACGGACGGCTGGCGGTGACGTCATCGCGGTTGAGTCCCGAGCTCCCGCGCATGCGCGGTGCGCGTCTTCGACGGCGGAGGGGGCGGGGTTAGGGGGGTGGGGTTCTTCTCCGCCATTTGTTTGCGCGCTTCGAGTTTGGTCACCGCGTGCGGTGCGTGTCGCGGAGAAGGAGACGCAGACGAAGAAATGGCGAGCCAAGGAGGAATTAAACCCGACGCGTTCGCTGAGGCCATACAGAGGGCCCGTCAGGTGATGCCGCAGCTGCACTTTGCAACGCAACGGGGGTTTCTTTTTTTTAGTCTTCAAATCTCAACGTTGGCCGTTTCGCCATGCGTTCCCGTTGCCAGGGTGGCTTAAGGCTTGAGGCCTAGGGTGAAGCCCGTGGGAGTAGGCCGCGGGCAGTATGTGTTTTATTTTTACTTAAAACGTTGACATTTTTATTTTTTTAAGTAAAAGTTAAGTTGTGTAATATGTTAAGCGTGCAAAGAGCGATGTGGTTATGTTAGGAGAGTCTTGATGTTGGAAGCAGAAGCTTCCGTTTGAGTGGCGCTAGGCCCACGTATTAACAAACACGGTCTCCTTTGTATTGTGCTTAAAGCTGGGTTTAATTTATTTCCTATACTCGGTTTCATCGAAATACAGCTTCGTAACGTCGATTCGACACTAAGCTTGCATTTCTTAATCTGTTTTACCTTGAACTATGAAATAATATAACAAACACGGGGCATCTTGATAGGAAATACTTGAGAATCTAGAGTTCACCGAGTCCATGAATGGTGCTTATTCGACTAAGCAGCTTGTGAACATCTGATAGACGATATTTTTTTATACACTGGCCAAAACACCAGGTGACGTACACTTTCTACGCTTTTGGTGTTTCGGTAAAGTCACGTACACTTTGTCATCAGAGCATTTCCAATTAGATGTTGAAGATGGTGCTTCACTTGTGTAATCAACGTGAACATCGATTGGGCTTAAATTACTGCGGTTCTATCGAATCAGAAAAGGGTGAAACAATATTTGGTAAAATATTAGTCCCTTAAAAATGGGTCATACTCAACACCAAACACACGTCCAATTGTTTACACGACAAAATATATATGAAAACGTGGCCAACTCGGCACCAACGAATATATGAATACAAATCTCAAATATTAAAAGATGCGTTACTTAGTTTCAAATGTTTTTGTTCGACTCAATGCTATTTGTTTAAGACCATATCAAAGTGTTGATGCAGTCGGTGTCGAATTGGGGGAAATGTTAAGCGTGTTTTATGCAAGAGGTTAGTTTGCATATTTACTTCTTTCCAGTAAATGTGACAATGTTCTAATATTTAACGTTCCATTTGCAAAACATACCAACGCATGATGCATTGAAAAGGTTTTGAAACGCCAGCTTTCCTCGTCTTTTATATTAATGTGAAATCCAAATGAGTTTTTTTCTGAAAAATGCTAATGGTGTGTGAATGAATTAAAATTGTTCAAAAATAGATTTGTGAAATGTCCCACTATGTCCAGACGTTTAAATTATCTCAAGGGTAATTGCTTGAACACGGAATTTAATTATTTTAAATGCAGCTTCTTCAAGTAAATTGGCAAAGCAGATAAATATTCCTATTATATAATACATCAAGACCAAGATATATTTTCACTTAAAAAAATCATTCAGGATGCATTAATACATCCATTTGTTCAGAAAGTGTTGAGAATAATGTACAATTAAAAATAATTTTCTTCAAAATGTTGCCCACTTAAGACCACGGAAATATGTAATGCAGTGTATTGATTTAGCAGTGTTAAATATGACCTTTGTAATCCGTTTGAGCCCATTTTAACTAGAACATGTTAAAGGGAGACCTGGAAAACTGTTTTATAGGAAGTAAATGGTATATACGCTAAAATGATCCATTTCCGGTTTTGGTTTGGGCCACGTGGTATTTTTTGCCAAAATTGTAATTAACCCTTCGCCACCCAACAAGATTATCAAAGATATACATATCAATGTATTGATCAACTTCTCACTGATGGCTTCAGACTTTTCTTAGCTAAAATCAACATAGGATATTTTGCTCAAATTGCTTTTGAGCTTCAAGTAGTAATACAATGCGTAGTAAATAAGATCACTCACATGCTGTCGTGCACGTGTGCTTCTGCAATTCTTGTGACGAATTTGTGTGGAAGACAGCAACTCTTGCCTGTAGTTGCAATGCAGCTTGCTTAAATTGTTAATTTGTATATACAGATTCTTTATTCGCACAAAAAAGTCAAGTGAAAGACAAACAGTGAAAATAAAAAAAATATGCATGTGAGGTTAGAAACCCAAGAATCCTTATATGAAACCCACACAAAAAAGAACAAAATACTGTATATACAAAACCGACTATTCAATCAATTAGATAAAGCATACTAATTACAATGAAACATGTTAAACTGTTAAAAAGGCCATGGTTTTTATGATTGTATATATGTGTAAGAGGCCCTTTGCAATAGCCATTCTCGGGGATCTCACTATTTTGGTTCTTTATGCACGAATTTATGTATTGTGACCCCATGTTGACATTTAACAGAACAATTCAGAATAAAGCTAACTTTGCCACCCTTTCGAAAGTCGAGTCTCCACTGAGGGAGGCAAGGCATCCGTATTTATAGTTTGTAATTGCATGTGTGTTCCACATGCAACAAACCTATTTTAAATATCAAAGCACTACGTTGACTGCATTTTTTTTATTTATATGGCAGTTGTAATGGCGAATAAGGTTGTTTCTAAGTAAAATTGGCTTTATGAAACTGTCTGCATTTCGGCGGCACGCATCCAAATAATTTGGTTCAGGTCACGAGCACGATGAAACTCGCGCCATGTATTTGCTTAATATTTGACATAATTTTGAACAATGCACAATTTTGCATACGTCTGGTACAATTAATACTTACACGCATAAGGGAGTGTCATACACAAAAATGAGCATGGAGCAATTCACCATGCCTCTAGTTAATTAATTGTATTGATGTATCTCTTTGATTTAGTTCAATGATCAGTTATTTTATTCAGCATGCATACAATTTACAGTCTAGTTTGTAATCTGTCTCGTTTGTACAGATTGTTTTACTTGACTTGCCTATATGCAGCAATAGCATATTATTTGAATATGACATCTGAATGTGTTTAGGTGACGATTACACTTGCAGTTGGATGCATGGATATGTGCCATGAACCTTGGAAATAAATATTAATAGATTGGGGCCTCATTACACCCATATTAATTAATATCCCATTACGTGCATTGTGCACAGGTATGTATATCTGGTTTAATCTGCAGTGTTTTAAGCAGCAAGTTAAGCCATTCATCATTAGACCTCCTTTGCCAGTACCAAAATATATTAATAGTGTTTTTCCCCTTTTTTCTGGCAACAAAACTGAAACCTGTTAACAAGGATTCGCCTTTTGGCGTTATCTGGTCGAGCACCAATTGGGTCGAGGCTCAAAAGAAAGCCGTCCCTTGGTGTGGACCAAACAGTTTTAAGGACAATGCATATATTATCATAGTATGTTTTTGTCTGCATTTTGACTGCAGGTATTGTGGTTAATGCAGACATGAATCCTTGTAAAAAGGTTTCATTTTTTTGGCAGAAAAAAGGGAAAAACCCTATTATTAAGCCATTCATGTTTTAGTGAGGTATTATTGATCGTGTGTTTGTGTTGTGCCACTAATAGACAAAGTTACGTGCAATGTACTGAAATACAATGTTGGGGTTTCAGATTGCAGCAAAACTTGGAGTGGATCCTGGGACCGGACCTGCTATAATAACATCCCCAGGTATGTACGACACTAAAGCTACTTGCGAGTTGAGCAGCTAAGGTTACACATTGTCTGGTGTAGTGTACAGGTTAAACGTAATGAATGGGCTTTGCCTGCTATCTTTCGACTTTAGCATCACACTTAAAACAATATCAGAAAACTCTTTGGTTCTTTCGGTAAAGTCACATAGGTATAAAATAAATTAAATCACGACGTTTCGGAAGCAACACAAGCGTCCGTCATCAGGTGGAACAGCCACAGCAAGAAACAAATTGCTGTAATGGGCAAAAGAGCTGCTTGCGACAAGAGGCCATATAAGGCAAGAGATGGGGGAGGAGCCAGGGAGGAGATAAAGAGAGGGTGGGGGTGTGGGATTTAACATCAAAAAAATAAAGTTATGAAAACATTGCCATATTTTTACCCTGGAAAACATCCACATGTAATCTTTCATAGGCCTGGGATCAAAACAAAATAATTGTAAATGTTTGCCCACACCCAAAATGGATAGTTTGGGATTTGGCACCCTCTGCTATATCCAGATACAAACCCTCATAGGTGGCGGTAACATTAATTAAAGTTCACAATTTTGGCATACACATTTTTGGGAGTCCAAAATTGAGGATTCTTTTTTTCTCTCTTGTTAACATTAATTGGACTTATTGGCATGTACCAAAATCATTGGAATTATATATCAGTCACTCATTCACGTGTTTGTATATATTTATTGATCCACGTGAATTTTGTGATGTATAATTCTTTAGCATTTTTAGACCAACCTTTCCATGCACAATTTATATGGAGCATGTTTAAATAGTATGAAGTATATTTTCAGTTGTAGATGTACGAATAGTAACTGACCACCGGCTTTCAGAAGTAACATTAAATGATAAAAGACAAGGCCAGTCTGCCAAAGCATCCATTTATCCTTCGTCTCAGTGATTTTAATTAATCTGTTGTATGCATATTAATGTTCCAGACCATGTGTTTTTTAAATGTAATATGCATGCCGAGGCCTCGCATTCACGGCGCAGCTACCATTTTACAAATTCCGGTCTTATTAATTTAGATTTTGACTGTGTAAAAACTATGCCGGTGAGTTGTAGAGTGAAAAGGGTTTTGTTCTCTTTGCAAACAAATTGCACGTAATTGGATGTTCCGGTTAGCCTTCGCTGTGAATGCACAGTCTGTTGGATCAAGTGAAATTGATTTGGACATGTTCTTAATAAATGATGTTTCTCAGGCGTACTATCTGCTAGGGCGTCTACTCGAGGAATAGAGAGAATACCAGCTCTTTTTTTTATCTTTTCCGCCTCCTATCAAGCAAATAGGTCCACTCAGAGTAAGCTGGAAGTAACGTGCAAGCGAAACTCTGTGCTTTAGTGGCAGTGATAGTCACCCATAATACTTGTAATTTTCTCTGGCAAGCAATGGGAATCTGTCAGTAGGAAACAATGGAAAATGACTCCCTTGTCCCTTCCATCTCATCATTGGCGCTCGATGAGACCGGGAGTTTTTGCACCAAAACTCTTCCATTGGTACATGACACGCCATGAATGGGCCCCCATTAGGTGCAAGCTATACTCCTGGGACACGGTAGTCATTTAAGAAGGTCAAGGGGAAAGGAGAGCTTGATGTTTATTTATTTCATTTCTTTGTACTGCAGAATTATCTTAGATGGGCTGGCTGGATAACCCTCTTCGCCATCCAGAAATAAAGTTTTGCGTCCCCCCCCCATCACCCTCCCCCACCAACTGCGCACTTGGTGTCGTATTTTTTTGTATGAAGCATGCGTCTGCTTCTCTTTGCAGTGAATCCGAATCCGCCCGGAGTGTCCTCCCTTGGGCTGGGTGCTCTCAAGAGGCCCCTGGAAGACGGCGGTGAGCTGGTCGCATTTATTCGATGAGCGGGCGATTGCAAAGCACCCTGCTGTTGCACAGAGAAAGTATTGTTGTTGTTGTTGGCCGCACGAGTGTCATGGCAAATTATATGCACATGGCGTTATCGATTCGTCAATTAAGACCAGTTCTCAATCACAAATCATGTTTCGTTTGGTGTCGGTGAATCGATGTGTTTTTGAGTTGTGCGCGCGTTAATGATTATGTTATGATGGGGTGGAGGTTTGAGGTGTGTGTGTGTGTGTTAATGATTTATGGGCTGGAGGAGGCTGTGCAGTGATTTGCATACTATGCTATGAACATGGCGACCCGAGTTCGATTTAAATTCCCAACCATGTCTATCAGGGCTCTACGTGCACTCGGTGACAAATGTTGGACTGCCTGTCACATACCGCTTGACCTAATTAAGAGTGAATGCTAAATAAAAAAATCTGTCCATAATGACCGCTTACGGTGTAAGTGTGCACATTGATTTTTTTTAACCACAGTGACATTTCCTTCATCCTGTTGAATATTGATTTTAGTTCCAAGTATTGAGCCACGACCATATGTTTTATTCTTTGCACCAGTTAATAGTTTGTAGTGGCCCTCTTAATGCAAGGGAGTGGCGGGCCAAGAATGAGTGTGGCAATGCATTGCTTGAACTTGCTGGTGACAATGGTGGTAATCATTTTTTTTGCATCAGCCACATTCAATTTCTGTTTAAGACAGTTGGCTCAATTACTTGGGTTGATAGGTTGGGGAGTGGGGTTGCCCGTATAAAACATCACAAGGATAAAGCAAAATTAATCCTCAATTAGACTTTAGAATGGTGTAATGATGCGACATATTTGCATTTACTGACTCGGCAAGTGAGGATCAACGAATGAATCAACATGCTCATGAAAAATCGTTATTAGAGTTTGGTTCATCCACAATTTGGATAATCCACCCACGAATAAAGAGTTGTCTATCTTGGTCCAATAATTAAATGTATATTTCTTTGTCACTTTGTTATTTAAACTATCTAATCTTGCTGTGTTATTTTACAGATCAACCGGAAAGTAAAAAGCTTGCCTCGCAGAATGACAGTGAGTGCCACGATTTGTAACAGTCCTTTCGAGCGTCTGAAGTTGTTATTGCTTGTGTGGTAAATGAAGAGCGAGGCTTAATGGTGCAAGCGAACGAGACGTCTTGATTAACTTTCAACGGGTCCCCATAGTTCTGTTTATAGATTACATTCGCACCTCTCAACCTCAAATGAGTTTGCCTAAGATAGGCCACCCTTCTAAAACATCACCACTACTCTTAGACATCCTCTTTCCTATACATGGTATGGATTCACACCTGTAGATGCAATTGCTGCTGTGTGAGATTCTGTTAAATTTGACTTGGCCAGTAAAACATTGAATCAGTTACTGGGCTTTGTATATTCATGGATGTTTTTTTTTCTGCTGAAACTCGGCAGGTATCCGCACTGACTGAATTTCACAATTATACATCGATTGCAGATAACATTTATATTCCTTCATTCGTTTCTCAATCCGCTTCTCCTGGAGGAGGTTCACAGCGGTAGCATTTTGAGTTGGGTGGTCCAGACTTCCCTTTCCATTGCAACAGACTCTAGCTCTTCCTGGGGAAATTCCCAGGCGTTCACAGGCCAGACAAGCGACATAGTCCAACCAGCTAAGGCATCGTATTACATAGCTGTAAATCCAATCAACGTTGTGTGAACTCGGTAGAAATGAATATTAAAACGTTGCCGTATTTTCCCGCAGTTGTCAGCGCCCAGCTGGCTGCCATTGCCTTCCAGCACCGGTAAGCATCTCGATAGCATCCACGCTTTATTTATATATATTTTTCTTCGCAATTCACATTCAACCGTTCTATCTCTGTGTGCCTATAAACAAATCGTCCAGAATATGCCCGGTTCCCATCAGATCTCAACGTAAGCAGGGAGATGAGCCTGGATTTGAACAAGGGCTGTGAGTGTAAATTCCCTCTTTTCTAATCCAGCTGGGCGAGTGCACGGCTCTCAAATGGGAAGATTGTGACTTCAAATCCTGTCTGGTGGATGGCTCGGTGCCTTTCCTCTCCCAGAGTCAATAAAACGAGTACCACATTTTTTGGGGATATCTGCAGGTGTCCTCTTTATAGAGTCACCCCCACCATAGCAATGTGGGAAACTTCCAGCACCGGCTTTGGGTTGTAAACAGGAAGAGAGCACTGCCTTATGCTCAAGTGTGCAGGAAACACTTGTTACTCTTTTTATTACGAATTCCACCTGTGCAAGTGACGCACTTCCTTAATGTTGTCATCTCGTCCGCAGCGATTGAGTTTGTAGCATAAAACAAGGTGCCGGGGATGTGTAACACTGCTTGTGACTGTTATCTAATGCAAATTGTTTGTCTCTCAGGCCTCAAATGTCAATAGAGTACAAAGTTCCGGACAAGATGGTCGGCTTCAGTAAGTAACCAATCACTTGTAGACCCTTGGCATTTTGTAACGCTGGAATGTTCTCCATGGTTATGAACAGTGTTTGGGTAGCTGCTGTAGAGAAGAGGAATATTTATGCCTTAGTCATTTACTGGGGGTCAATGGAGTATAGAAAAAAAAATGCTTGCATACAATAAGGAATATGTATCAATAGCCACCATTTTATACATTCTAAAATAAATGGAGGCGTAAATACTTTTCTTGGTCTTGAGTATGATATTTCTTTTTTTTTTCCAAGGAGGTATCTTGTTTTCAAAATAAAATTTTTAACTCTACAACTATTTGGCTCATTCAGTGCAATACAGCCGAAGCGTACACAGTTGAAAATGCACCATCGTGGCGAAATGAGAGCCAATCGGGACGGGCTGCGTCAATGTACATAGCTGAGACAGTACGCAAACGTTGGGATGATGTCCGCGTTTCTGCCAAGCTTCCCAGAAACTATCGTTGGTGAATCTAGGCTGTGGAAAAGTCGCACACTTTTTTTTTTGTTACTTATGTGCACGCGCATGGCTCTGCTGTGTTGGCGCCATTTGTTTAAACAGGGTCTGGCTTTGCATCTTTGTTGCAGTTATTGGAAGGGGTGGAGAGAACATCAGTAGGATCCAGTCCGATTCCGGATGCAAAGTGCAGTTTGCGCCAGGTAAGGCGACCAAGATTTAAACTTTTTGTTACATTTCACAAGGGTTCTACAACGATATTTTCCGGCCAGCCACAATAAAATTAGGCTTTGCTGGCAAGACACGTGATGTCATATTGCACGTGTACAGATGTTACAACATCATAACATCTGTACTTGTGACTAGTCTGCCTATTGTCTCCATGCACCTCTTCTCTTTTGTTCACCTTGCTTTCATCTCACTAATCGGAATTTCTTGTCTATGGCGCTTTCAAGTGTTATTCATCTCTTTCATCTCAATATTCTGTATTTCTGTGTCAACGGTAAGGTATTGATTGGCGTAACTGACTATGGCCTCTGGGCCACCAGATAAATAACTGGATTGCACTGGAGGTCATTGTTTGCGTGACACATGAGTGTGTTATGTATTTGGAGTGTAAGCTATCAAGCAATATTCTCAGACTCCTTTCCTCGTCCAACTTTTCTTCGTCTCTTTTATATGCATTATGATCTCCGAAAGGAAATATTATTGAACGCATCGCATTCATGTTCATATCTTCGCTGTGATCTTGGCAACCAGGATTCAATTCACAGCACCATTGGCAAGGGATATCTGAAACGGTCCTGGGAATCCCGCACGTTCACCAACTAGTGTCTTAACCAGCATGGTGAAGTATGGAATGGTTAGACCATCCAGCAGTAGTGAGGAGCTTAAAATATGTTTACCATTAATTGAATAGTGTTTATATTCTTTGGGTATTTGGGTAAAGTCACGTCCTTAGGTAAAAAAATATATGACTTCGATCGCACCACATTTGGTCATCAGGTGGATGACCTGATGACGACCGCTTGTGTTGCAATCGAAACGTAGTTTTTTGTAAAAAGAAATTAACCAATCTATGTGACTTTACTGAAAGACCCAAAGAATATTAATTCTGCAGTCACCAAACCTTTAAGTCAAGATTTTAATAGTGTTTGTTGAGTGCAATTATTCCTCATTGCTGTATTCTTTGTCACTCTATATAATTTTAGTCCCTAGACTCATGAGCTAATCTTTATTCCTATAGATTGCAAAGTTTAATATCACCATAGATACTATAGATTCACACCACATAAAACATTTAATAGATTCTAACCACTACAGATTCTCTATTCCTACCAGCATAGGTTCTACATGCACAGCTTGGGCAATACTGTCTGAATGTAATTGTAACAATTCAGCAAATCATTGTGCAGTTGAATTATTAAATCCCAGGAGTGCATTACTTGCTTGTCAATTCAAATGGTGGCATTGGTAAACAATTACGTTGCTTCATACATCAGACCCTTGAGAACAGTTGGAGTCTTGTCTGAAGATGTAATCGTTAATGCGAGTTGTTTTGACTGCTGCATCCTCTCTGGTTGTCCACAGACAGCGGAGGACAGGCGGACAGACCGTGCACGCTTACAGGCACCCCCGAAGCCATTGCGTGAGTAATATGGGGGGGGGAGCTTAAGAGGCTGTCGACACCTTGCTATCGAGACGGGAGATTTCCCATTTAGAGCTCGCAGAGGGGAACAGCGTTATCTTTTGTGAGAGTACCCCTGCAAGATGTCGCATATCTTCCTCCCTCCTGAAGTGTGTTTTTTTTTTATTTCTACCAGGGGCACACCTTTTATACCCCGTGCAAAGCTTATATGGGAAGTTGTAGTCCTTTTCACGCCGGATTATTTTCGTCCAACAGTTGGTGAACGTTTTCGTCACGAATTTCATTCACAAAATGAAGGCTGGGTTTTAAAGCCCTGGGTTGAGTGCCGCTCACGAGGTTCATAATTGCCGTGTCACACAGGGAGCCGGCACTGCGTTGTGTGTAGTAATAAAAAAGACCACACTTTAATGAACAAAATTAATGCCGCGTTAGTGATACACTGTGACCAGTTCTCATCCGAACACTACTGTTATCAAGTTTCAAACAATTTTGGCAAAATCGCCCGATGAGGCTCGTAATTACCCAGTGAAAGGTAGTACTCAAATTGTAAATGTGTTGGGTTTGCACTCGAATACACCGGTGTGTTGAAGTAGTAACTGCACGTTTTGTTTACATAACAAACCTTAATAATTGGCTGTGTCAGGTGGTGGTGGGTTTTCGACACATTTATATTTACGTGATCTAACCGCAAAAGAAACCATCGTGTGGCCGCTATTCTCGTTCGCGCACGCTCACTCACACGCGCGTGCGCCCGCATCCCATATGTGCAGGGAGGCGAAGCGCATGCTGGACCAGATTGTGGAGAGGGGCCGCATCCCTCCAGGCCCCGCCGGCGTGGACCACACGAGCCACTCGCAGGAGATGATGATCCCCGCCGACAAAGTGGGCCTCATCATCGGCAAGGGCGGCGAGACCATCAAGCAGCTGCAGGTAGAGGAAACTGACTGTCCAAATTGAACTGGTGTTTGTGCGGTCGGAAGGTGCGCATTTAGAAATAGCCCGTCCGTTGTGTGTTTCTCGCTCAAGCAAGCGGGGGGCGGCGGTAGCCTTGTGTCTGGAGGTTTTTCTTTTAAATACATCCCACCCACCGGTCTCATTCTGCCACAATGGTATTGTTTCTCATTTGTCCTGTTCTTTACACCGTTTAGTTTTGCTTCATTTCTTCCAAATGTAATATTTGCTGAAATTGTACATTGATTCTCTAGATTCGTTGCATTTATCCTGAGCATATAATGTGTTTTAATCGACTGGAAATAGAATAGATATTGTGGCATAGGTGGCAGGTATATTTGGATTTTTTTTCCCCTACTGGGGAGGTCTACATTTGAAAATAAACTTTTACACCCCACGTGAAAAAATACAGTCCTTACATTTCTAGAACCTCATAAAATTTTAATTCCAGCTTCAAAGGCACACATTTACTCGACTGAAACGGTTTGTAGCCTTTTGAGTGCATGCAATCAGAATGCCGGATCCTGAAGGAAAGATTTAAATTATTCTGTTGAAGGGTTAATACTTATTTTACTCTGATCGACGTATGCTGCGGTGTTCTATTTTATTCACAAGAAATGTTTTGTATTCTCCCTGTATTATTTACAATTGTGCAAGTTTGTGCCTTTGAGAAATACAATTTTTCACCTTGATGGAATCGTACTGCAGTTGCAGACTTTGCGATGAAGAGAAAGTAAAAAAGTTATTTTTACCCTTACTAAAAGGCACTTCAGGAGTATGAACATTGAGGCCTTGAAGCAAGCCGGTTAACCATTTCTCCCAGCTGTGGCTCATTACGTCTTAAACCTTGTGGAGCCTCTGAAGTACATGGGAGAGCAGCAAGGCCAGTCTTTTGCACGAGTTTTATATTGTTTGTCCCCGGAAAGGATCACAACCTTTGTCCATGGAAAATATTGGCATGCTCATGTCCCTGAATGCAATAATTACCCCACACATAAAAATCCAACTCCATTGTCCCGAATTGTTTTGTTATTTTCCCCCTCCTGCCGCCGGCCAGCTTAGAGATAATGGCATCCGTTAACCATTTCTGCGAACGGTGGTTGTTGAGACAGCCTTTGTGCGACGCTACATCGCTGTGGCCTCAACGCCACCTCTGCCTTTTTTTTATTTTGCACGGCCCATTTTGCGCAAGGTTAAAGTGTTTTTTTTTAACGCCCACCCCAACCATTCCGCCGGTTCCTTCCTTCAAAGTCGCGTTCTGTTCTATCACGTTAACTGGAAGAACATGGGGCGAGTAACGTGTCCGAGAGAGAAATTATCATCGTTTGTGCATCACGTGTTTATTTATTCCCCCCCCCCCTCCACCTTCGGTAGTTAGGCTTTCTGCTCACCCTTCCCACTACTACTCCAATCAATGATGCGAGTGCGGCCCCTGCACCAAACTGGAGCCCAGTAAATTAAGTCATGAATGGCCAATGGAGTGCGCGGCTTCACACCTCTTCTCGCGTTAAGCTGCGACATTGAAACTGGCGTTTAAAATTCCGCACTGGCACTGCACAGACACCCACGTCGCTTTTGTTTGTGGCTAATTTTTTTGTTTTCGTAAATGTAATCCAGGTGACGGGGTGAACACGTTGGGCTTATTTTTGTATGCGTCGCCATTATCGCTGCCACCATTATGGAAATATTTTTGTATTACAGAAAGTGTTTTCGTTTCACAAATAGTACTTTAACATTCAGGGACACCACCAATAGCACATTGGCGACATTTTCGTAAAAGGATTTTTGCCTTTGGTATAACAGCCATGCAACCAAGGCCACTGGTACCTTCAGCTTGTAAATGTCAATCCCAAAGCCATTCTCTCCCTTCCACTCAATTGCCGTGACTCACAATGTGTTCGCGCAGTCAATAAAAAGTGAAACATTCCCATCCCTTTATGTCTTAAAAGCTTAAGTAACACGACCTTCATATAACTGTTAAGCGAATGCCTGGGTATATAGCACATTGCATTGCTTTTTGTAGGATGTTTACTTAGTTTTATTTATTGATGCATTTTTGAAATCCAGCCTAATTTTCAAGCCCAATCTGGCGCTCACAATTTAACACGGCTTACATTCATTTGTTTGAATGGATGCTTTTTATTATATTATACCATGACTGCCTGTTAATGGGAAATGGATTAATGATGCGCCCCTCTTGTCCAGACGTGCTACCGTTAACAGTGACATTAGGGAAAGTGCGAGACACTTAGAGCCTGCATTAGTTGCACGCTTGATGCAAGTGGCCTTGGTGGTGTTGGTGGTGAGTGTGTGGCTGGCGGTGGTGATAGTGGCAGCGCGGTATGGTTTTTTTGTTTAGTGATGAGCATTGTTAGCGACGCACAATAACGACTGCCTATGCTCCCTGCTAATTGGCAACAGTCTTGAGTCATCTGACAGGAAATTTACAGAATAAAAATGTAAAGACTACGTCGATGAAACCGAAAATTTAGGAAACGTCAAAATGCAATTTGTTTCCTTGCTGAGACCTATTAATGGTTTTAGGGAAATTTTTAATTGCTTTGGATGATAAATGACTTAAAATTCAATCCTCTTCTAGGATCATATACATGGAGGCAAAGGTGAAGAGGTCATCACTTCTGATACTATTGAAGTCGCCATACCGCGAAGGCTCTTCTGCCAGATCACACAAATGTTGCTTGACACCCAACCTCCGAAGTCCGTTAAAATTATCAATCTGCACCTCCGATTAGCACGGTCGGCTATGTACCGCGTGAAAGAAATTCAACATACACACGTTAGCTGAAGCAAGACGATTTGGGATCTTCGAAAATGGTGAGCACGAACCTGCATTGAACTGATTGGTAACGCGAAGTTTGTGACTGGATCCTGTGTCTCAGGACCGTGCTGGTGTGCGTATGCTGCTCATCCAAGACGGCTCTCAGCCAACGGGCGCTGACAAGCCCCTGCGCATTATGGGCGAGCCCTTCAAAGTGCAGGTATACACACTTAAAAGTTTCTACTTCTGCCCGACAGTGCCTGCAATGGCTATATGTGTGTGTGATTCCGAATGGAATTTGTCAATTGGTATCAAGACACAGCAACTGCCCTCTGTTCAAGTCCAGGCTCAATACCTTTTTCTAAGTAAGGTTGAGAGTGTGCATGCATTAGCTCTGTCTGTAACGTGGGGTCATGGTGTCTATTATAGAGATGATCTAAGATGAGTAAAATTATTTGTTTAAAGTTGTGTTTTTCATTAGTTAGTAATTACCTAACCTATAGAAAACTGGCCATATTGATCAAAGGGTTGTGATTTACAAAGCTATCTATGGGGCAAGCCCTTTCGGCCAAGGTGGTGACGTCACATGCCTTGCGCCCACCTCCCTATGACATTTATGTTCGATGACATCTTACAACGTCGCATATTACCTCACGTGAAACATCTCGTTCCGCAGCTCGGAAGGTAACGTGGTTATTGCCAATTAATTAGCTCCGAGGACAAACGCATTGGGCAGCATTGGGAATCCATGCCCCTTCGCATGTTTTTTCCCCTTGGTTTATCTGCCTATGACCAGCATGCCCCTCTAAAATAAACAGTGCCCACTTGATTTACAGCCTCCTGAGATGCTGTCGCATTTTACACGCCATATAAATTGTGATGTATTTTTGATATAAGCGACCAAAAGTTTTTTGATATTAAAACACCGTATTTTTGTAGAGATCGCTAACTTGAGCCTTGTTCTGCTTTCCACCGCAGCAAGCCAAGGAGCTGGTGCTGGAATTGCTGAGAGAGAAGGATCGGGAGGACTTCCGTCCCGGCAACAATAACAACAACAACGGCTTTGGGAATAAATCTGGTGGTGGTGGCGGTGGCGGCGGCGGCGGCGGCGGTGGTGGTGGCGGCGGTGGTGGTGGCGGCGGCGGCGGAGGTGGCGGGGGCGGTGGTGGTGGCGGTGGTGGCGTTGGCAGCATGGAGGTGAGTGACAACTCGTGCGAGACACATGAACCCCAAGTGTGTACTGGTGGACCACATGACGTCACATGTCACGTGATATTG
This sequence comes from Petromyzon marinus, assembly GCF_048934315.1. Lineage (NCBI taxonomy): Eukaryota > Metazoa > Chordata > Hyperoartia > Petromyzontiformes > Petromyzontidae > Petromyzon > Petromyzon marinus. Next base: position 5,829,572 of record NC_133716.1, on the reverse strand, counting down.
TTAAACATAGTATCCACACGTTAAGATGTGACTCCATAAAGCTTGTACATGTGACTACGCATCTGGACATTTTGTATCGCAAATCTGCACCTCTGTCTTGCTGAGCTATATCTCTTGGCGGGCCTTAGCTCGGTGGGCCACCCCAGAGCCTTCAGTAGAAGAGCCCAGCTTTATTAGGATAATGGAACAAATAAGACAACACAGAATGATCCTATGAGATGGTCAGAATGAACCAGGCAGTATGAATGACGCAAGTGAGAATTGAGTGACGAATAGAATGGTGACGCAACAATTGTAGAAAATGCATCCAATCGCAGAGGTGGTGAATCGTTATGCTGTCAACAACCAGCCGTTGCCATGAAGTCTCTCGTGACGGTTTGGTTTCTTTGCGATAACGGCTTAATGTGGCTGTTAGCCGTAGTTGCATGTTTTATTTTTAAGCGGCAAATGCTGCCACTGTTTACACAGTGGCCTTGGGTAAATGCTTTTGCATTGAAAAGAAATAGACTGTTGAATTTGCGGGGGGGGGGGGGGGGGGGGTATTGGTTTTCAACGAATGGCTGAGTAGAAACTTGACATGCGGTTATGCCATACATCGGTTGTACGAGATTAACATGATTCATAGAATTACTCAGCTATTGTGATTGATTTTATAGTCTAACATTGGTGCAGTGGTTAACACAATGTCCTATGAGATTTCCAGCCAGGCTAATTTCACGAGTGAGTGATATATGAACTGGACCTCGCCACTTCAGCCCTCGCTGACTAATGTGGTGAAGTTTGGTGGTCAAACAACCCGTGTTACCTGCATAGTATCTGGAGGCCTTCATTCATTATTGTATTTTAATATGCGCTCGCACATGCCGTGATAGTGTTTTGTTAATGTCTTTTGCAAATCAAATTGTTAAATTAACATTTGACCAGCAAATATCACTTATTTAGTAGATTGTACTTTAGGATGCGTCTTGAGCTGCTAAATCAGAATTTTTGTACTTCGTGAGAAAAAAGGGTGTAAAATGTATGATTAGGCATGGTGTTTTTGCACTTTAGTGATATCGCTATTGAGAATAGGTTTTGCCCTTCTGGCAACAAAACAGGTGTTAAGATGTTAAACACCAAACTGATTCCTTTTACAAGGAATCATGTCTGCATAAACCACAATACTTGTGGTCAGAATGCAAACAAAAAACTTACTCTGATAATATATACATTGTCTTTGAAACTGATTGATCCACACCAGAGACAGCTTTCTTTTGAGCCTCGTCTCAAAACGGTGTTATAACACAGGACGCCAAAAGGCGTACTGCGTCCTCTAACGTCTTAACACCTGTTTTGTTTCCAGAAAAAGGGCAAAACCTATTCTCATATTTTGGTACTGGCAAATGAGGTCCCATGATGATATCGCTATTAACATGTTTAAACATACTGGTGAAATAATCTATCGACGTCATGCATGCAATGTGTGACATCTCATCGTGTGGCTTGAAACGTAACGGTATTACCAGCAAGTAAGTACTTCCGAGGACAATCACATTTAGGACACTGTTATCGGAATCATGCATATGCATGGTTTTTCCTCCGTGACTTGGTTGCATCTTCATTTGACTTTTCAAGCTTGGCCCGCGGTTCGCTTCGACGTTAGGTTTGGGACCAAGGTCAGTGGGTGGGCTTCCTCGATGGGTGCACGAGAGGGTTTTCTCTACATCGGCCACGTGGTTGTCTCTCATTAGGTGACCGTGCCACGCTTTGCCGTCGGCATCGTCATCGGCCGCAGTGGGGAGATGATCAAGAAGATCCAAAGCGACGCGGGCGTACGGATACAGTTCAAGCCAGGTATGCGTTGTGTGGCCCGTGTGTGCCGTGTGTCTGTCTATACATGTGTACAGACGGGAGCGCTGCGGTTAGTCTGCCCCGCTAGAAACTCGGTGACCCAAATTTGATTCATGCTCACGGCTAACACCAGTGACGATTATCTGAACTGGTCCTAGACCTCCCTGAGGTCCTGGGCCTCCCCTAGGTCAACTCAGCCTCAAATGAGTACCTGGTGCGGTGTGTAAACGTCGCGACAAGGGAGCCAAAGGTGGCTTGACGTGCTGCCACCCATCCAATCGGGCCGTGCTGGCCTTTAAAAGTCCTCGCTAACAGCACTTGCCCCAAAAAGTCTGTTCAGGCTATAATGGGGATCTTTGCATTTGGACATGTGTGTGCATGCAAATGTTTTAGGTCAAGTTACTTGCCCAACTCGGGCGATAATTTGTAAAATCCTGAAAACCCTCTCGGATGCACATTTGCTTGCGTGCGCCATTTGAATGGTGGGAGATACTGCGTGTAAGCATGTGCAGCTTGGATAGGCACTTTAAATTTGATCCCTCTTGCCTCAGGGCAGCTCGGCAGACGAGTGTGATTTATTGATTGTTTTGCAGTTACTTTAGGTTGCTTGGAGTTGACATTTCACCCGCCTTGGTTGCCTATAGTACTTATTGTAAAACCCTGTGATATCACATGCAAGAGTTGAGGGCCGGCTTTGCTCAATCTCACGCTCTCTCACCCCCCCCCCCCGCCGCCGCCTTGGCGTGTACGCGTACAGATGACGGCAGTGGACCCGAGCGCGTTGCCGTGCTGGTCGGTTCGCCCGACTGCTGCCAGCACGCGTCCCAGCTCATTCACAACCTGCTCGACAGCATACAGGTTTAAATACGCGGCACAGCGTCGCCGCATGGCAATCCCTCCTTTAATGTTACTGTGCCATTTATTGAGGGACTGTTAATCTTGGTGTGGTCTGGGGGACTGTTTTGTTGTTGTTTTTGCTGCATTGCCCGATATTGATGTTTAATGAATGCATATACATTTAGTGACTTGTTTAGCATTTTTTATTTTGCACTCCCAGAAAAAAAATTTTGTATTGTAAATTTGGCCCACTCATACTGGACATCTGTGAAACAGAGATTCATAGCTCATCGGATTCCTCTAGTCTCAATAAAGATTCTGATTCCATACAGCATCATTGGGATGGCTCAGCAAAGACTTTGGCCCAGGAATGGCAGCACTACGGCCTTGTCTGGGTCACTGCACATGGCTCTCCCCCATTTCTACACCACACCCCACAGCCACAGCACTGTGGATTTCGAGGCACTGTGGGAAAAAAAAACGTCTTTAATATAATTTTGAACATTTTTTTACGGAAGTGAAGGTTGGTAGGTAGGCTAGCTGTTCGCTGAATGTTCACATTTTGAGGTAACTTTTGAATTAAAGACTAAAATATATTTTTGTTGCATTTGTGATGAACGTATTGCCTAAAATTGCTGCTTGGGGGTGCTGGAGGGAGGCCTTCATTCAGCAGTGGATTGATCCTGGCTGATGATGACCGCAGCATTTTCCACTTCGTCGATGTAACCTACCTCCCCCATGACTGATGATGCTCATCACTGCAAGCAGGAGGGGGCCGTTCCCGGTGGCGGCGGCGGTGGCGGCGGCGGTGGCGGCGGACGCGGTCGTGGCCGGGGCGGTGGGGGACGAGGGGGCGGCTTCTGTGGTGGGGACTGGGGCAGCCACTCCCCTGGTGGCGGCGGAAGCATGCAGGAGCACTTCACCTATCCAGTACCCACCTCCAAGTGCGGACTCGTCATCGGCAGGGGTGAGAGACCGCAGCTGTCGCTTCTGTTTGCGGATAACCTCACGGCATCACGGTGGCGAGATGTTAACTACCTCGCCTGGTATGAGGGAGGTTGTGGGGTTCGATCCCAACCATGAAGCCTGTATATTTGGAGTTGGCATGTTCTCTCTTCCCGTGGTCCCGTGGATTCTTCTCAGGGTCCTCTGGTTTTTCCCTTCACATTTAGAGTCAACGTGCATTCAGAGTATTTGGTTGCTTTAAATTTCTGCATGATAAGCCGTCACTTCGTTGAGCTGTCATTTGTGGCCAGGTTGCTTCTGAAAAAGAGCTATGTAGCTGAGTGAGCCTTACCTGGTAAAATAAACATTCTAATTGTTTAGTTTTGTAGAGTTTTGCCACCACTCCTGTTTGTGGATAAGCTCACGGTGTATGCCAGGGGCAGTTGGTGGCAGGAGTCGCTCACAATTTACCCTAGATCATGGGTTAGGGGAACCTTTTACTGACCCAGTGCTGAATAGGACTTTTAAATACCTTTGCCCTGCCCATGCATTAACACGTTGGCATTACCAATAATACAGAAAAACAACGTGCGTGTCTACCTAGTATATGGGGGGGGGGGGGGGGGGGGGGTGTCCTTAGATTGACAGAAGTGAATAGTATTGCTTGTAATTTTCAACTTGAACATTTTTGAACTTGGGATCACCCGAAGTGATGACTCAGGTCCTTTGTCCAAATGTCAGCCTTTTCATTTTTTTGCTTGGTTGGTGTTTATATTTACAGCCTTTTGTCAAGCCATTGTTGGATGGAAGCCTCCCCAAAACGTGCCGGTTATTGTGTTGTTTGATCGTTTTTGCTCATGCTGCTTGGCGAGGGATTGATGAAGGAGGAGGCGAGGAACAGGACTGGTTCAGATGTCACTCGTCACTGATGCTAGACGTGTCCGGGTATCGGAACACAGTTTTCCCCCACCCGGTTCATCGTGCAGTGTCCGATATCCGCTGCGCCGGCGCTTTACCCCGACGCAGCATCGTCAACGTGCGTTAAATGTTTCCGCCAAGCGTCCTTGTAGCCAAACGTGCACGCCGGCTTGGCATGGTTATTAGACCGGCAACCCCTTGGCTTCCACGCTCGGCCCTCTCGCTTTCAGTCTCTCCTCTCTTTTATACCCTGCGTCATTTTAAATGCCTTAATTTAGCATGCCCTGGTGCACAAACACAGTCGTCCAATGTTGCAATTGCGCGTGTAGAGCATGGCTTTAATCAGTTGGGCCACCAGTAGGGGGGTTGACCACGGGTCGAGTGGGAGGGGATTGGCCTCTTTTGTCATGTTAAGCATCTGGGGCCCGGCACCTTATAAATATAGAGAGGGAGTGCTTTTCTATGAAGTTGGTGAAGTGAATAATAAACCCTGTGCCTTTTTTGTTTAAACGCCATTCTGCAGCAGCGGCTACGGTAGCAGTATTGGCTATAGGTGGAAATAAATGCATTTTGTTATTCACTTTGACGATTTGAGAACAAGTTAATGTATACTGCCAATCAATGAGAGACTATTCGCACGAGTTCTCTGCCAAGCTGCTGAATTGCAGTTGCACCTCCTGTACGAAGTGGAGATGCATTGAAAGTTGTCAAGTGGTGAAGCTGACCACGCGTTTTTATGTAAAAATTGCTCACCTGAACGAGTTGTGAAAATAGGAAAATACAGCATTATGAAGTGTCATCTCAAACGGTGTTATTTTCACGAGGATTAATTTTCCTGAGATTCACAACCCATTTTCACTGGGATTCTGGCAATGTGGTGACAATTCATTAGTTCCACGTAAAATGTATTTTTAAAAAAGGGGGGGGGAGTGGTGTGGTGTATTGATTAGCATGCGTTGCTTTGATCATGGCTATCTGAGTGATTCCTAGCTGTGCCAAACATTGGTGAGTGATATAGGACTGGTCCTGGTACCCTACCCCTCCCCGGCCCCCTCTCCTTTACTGACCGGCGTGGTGAAGTATAGTCACCGACACTGTGGTGAGGCTTTTATCTAGCAGTAATTTGACGACGGGTTGTGTATTATAATTAAAATAACAACTTAATATATCACACCAGATTAAATATAACTTGAGACGTAAATAGCAAAGCCATTCATTATTTGTGCAATTTTTGCTTTGAAAAAGGGCCATTGCACAACTTGAATGTTTATTAACCAACTTGAATGTTTATTAACCAGCTTGAATGATGATCATGGTGCATTTTATTTCTTCCTAGAACACTGCTGTCAAAACATTCACTTGAATTAGAAACTAATTTTGCTCGTCATTTGGATCTGAAGACTCCTTTCTTATCTCGTCCCTGACCCCAATACAATTGAAATCTCAGCCTACACAAACTTTTACCACAACAAAGAAAAAATGTGAAAGGCTGTTCAGCCTTGTGACAGTCAACCATTTAGTGGCAATGTACTCTGAGCCGATTCGTCATTCCAGTGCCCACACACTCCTGCTGTGCTCTAGTTTTTATTTCATATTCTCCAGTTGTATCCCTATTGTGTTATCAGTGTAATGTTATGAGACCAATTCACCTGGGGCTCTCGCATAAAAGTGCAATAATTTCAAGTTGTAGAATGGGTTGTGGAAGCAGATGTAACAGAGCTACCTCTGAGATCCCTTAAATTGACCTCTGTTGCTCCACACTGCAGGAGGCAGCCCTAATCTGCACGCCCTAGTGCAGAGAATGTTTGCTGCATTCGTCAAAACGATTTTAAGTCTCAGAGCTGAAGTGGAGTCAAATTATACGCACAGCCAATGTGATCTTTTTTGTAATCATTGGTGGCCAAGACCTCACTACACTTGAGGACCTGAAATAATGACGGGCAGCTGAAACATGCATTTAAACCCACAATCTCAGTGGTGCCAGCTCAGCGGGTCTGACCTGTGAGTCACCCACCCCCACCCGGGCCTTCTCAGCACTGTGCCATCGGCCAGACTCGGAACACATTCCAAAATGTATCTTCCGTTGCCTGAACGGCCCTTGCAACCCACCTAGCGGTTGGGCAACCCGTCGACTTCGAGGCCAGCCGACAAACTGAGCGGCGCAACCGGCACGTCCCTAATTGCGGCGATTGTTGCCTTCCTGGATGGCCCGTTGCACACAGAGCTCGCCACTTTTTGTTTAAACTCTTTATCTACTTCAAGAGTTATTAAAGGACTTTAATAAGGGGGTCGTTTTGAAAGCGTCCGTTCGGACACAATGCAGCGTTGTTGCTCATATTAAATTTCTCACGGCTGGCCGGGCCCCGTTTGACGACAATTTAACACGGGCGAAGTGGGGCCGGCCCCTTTACCCGCCGCTCCTGAACTGCGGTGAAAGAAAACGCTGTCAAGATCAGAAGGTTTTCCCCTTTGCTGGTGGCAGAACGATAAATCTGTCTTCTCCTCCCCAGGACGTATTACCATGACAATGGCCCAGAAAGCGAAACCGCCTTGCGGGCTGGGCTGAATGGCACCGCCGGCAAAAAGGCGCTGTCAGCTCGTGTTTTAAAGCTGCCTTGATTAATTGCTTTCTGATTTTCATCAAATGACATTACAGTCGAGTTCACTTTGCACTTCTGTGCCCTCCACGCGGGCCGGCCCACGAAGAAAGGGGCAGACTGTTTTTTCAGTTGGGGGGGTGGGTGGGGGTCCCCGCATCTGTCCCCCGCGGACCCCGTAACAGCCCCATTGACCTTTCGCGAGCCGGGGGTGCCTTCACTGATGCCTTTATTACGTAGCCTCCCCAGCCCCCTCTTAACCTCTCTCCGCCCTACGACCGATCGGCCTGGTCCTTTTCCCCGCCGCTCGCTTTCCCCCCCCTCGCGTCGTCCCGGCCGACTCGGGCCTCGCGCCGCTGGGGCACGCGCCTTGACGCGACATCTCTGCGCGCGGCTTGTCAGCCTCGCCAAGAGTCTCCGTAATCGCCGCCCTGCGCTGCCGCAGCCGCGATCGTCAACGCCCGCTCGTTGCGTGAAATGCCCCCCGGGCGGCCGGACTCCCGTTGGCGCTGCGGTCAGAGGGCTGGAATGGGCTGCTGCGCTAAGCACGAGTTGCGTTCCTTGAAAGTCTGTGGCTCAGAAACCGCCGTTTCTGAGCCACACTGCCTTCACACCTAGGCCAGCAGCCAAAGAATGCCCACTTTTGCACAGCGGTGTTAATCCCGAGTTAAAATATAGTCATTTGTTGATTTAATTTCTCGTCACCGAGCCTCGGCGATTGGATGATTCGCCGTGATCGGGTGTGGTGATTCTATTCAAGGATTGTTGTTTCCTGTCTGCGTTTTGTATGGGGGGGTTTTATGCTTTCTCATGAGTGCAGTTTTGTTTCTTTGCTTATCCCATCTATTCGATTCCACACATACAATTTTATGCATGATATTATAAAGATTAATATTAGTCAGTTAACATCGTAAGGGTGTAACAATTCACCCTCCGCTGGTGAGTTGATACATTTGCACGTTTTTAGGGGTCGTGATTTAATGAAATGATATACATTTTAGCAAACGCATTACATAAAACATACTAATCGAAGTTTCAATTTCATTTATTAGGTATAACCCTGTGAGCCATGCGGCTCTTGACTCGGGTGCAACCGCAACAAACAAACACATCTTAAAGTGAAATTTCGATTTAAAGCTTTCGTGACTGCAAGGATTCATCTTCTTGGTTCTTTCGGTAAAGTCACGTAGAATGAGAATCAAACAATAAAACAAAAATAAGACAATAAAATTCTCACGACGTTTCGGCCACAACACAAGTAGCCTTCTTGTGTTGTGGCCGAAACGTCGTGAGAATTTTATTGTCTTATTCTCATTCTACGTGACTTTACCGAAAGAACCAAGAAGATCTTAAAGTGACTACACGCAACAGAAAATTCCATTAAAAAGTCTTTATTTTTACTCCCAAGTATCGTGAGTTAAAAATTTTAAAATAATAGATGCATTATTTTGCCCTGGTAGAAACATACAACATGCCTAAAGAAAACCACACAGGGAAAATCAACAGTAGTGGAGGCATTGTGTTCACAAAGCTAATAACAATTTAATTCTTCACATCGAAGCAAACGACGGCCCTTTGAGCTAGCAAGTGAACACAGCGGCCAACGTTCTACCAAGGGACCTGAAGTCCTCATGCAGAGGCGTGGCCGCCCCCTGCCTTCACCCCATCCTATCCTGGGGAGGGTTACGGGCAGGGGGGGCTTGTGAAGGGGCGGGAAGGGGGCAGCCCCACCGGCCGTAGGCTGACCACCGCGGACGTTCGCTCGCTCACTGTCGGAGCCATTGTGAGAGTTCCATGCGGCTGGGCAAATTGCGCGTTACACCGCCGCCATCGTGTCCGGAGGAGGGGGGGAGCCACAGCATTAACGCGCCGTGACGCACGAGTCAAGATCCTCATTTGCCCGACGGGCCCCGAAGACGTGACGATAGCGAGATCGATGTGTGGAGGCCGGCGCTTTGTTGCGTAGCCGACTTGATGGGTGGGGGGGGGGGCAGGCATAGGTTCGCGTGCGGTGGACATAAAGGATTGATGATCGATTACCGGTTTTTTTTTTAAGCCATCGTCTTTCGACCCTCGGGCTATGCTCGCTTTGAAATTTCCTGAAAGTCTGTTCGCCGACGAGGGGGTTTTTTTTGTGACAAGGGACCACCAAGAAATTGGGAATAATGCAGCGTAAAACGTTTAAAAAGTGTGCGTGGCCAAAAGTCAATACGGCACATGTCGTGTTTTGGAACTGTCCGAGCAGGCAGCCTTTGGTGTTTGTGTCCCTTGAGGTTAAATGGTTTGGTGTAATTTTACGTGAAAATAATTACCATTTTATTAAGGGAAAATGTTACCTAACCAACAAACATCCCCTGTTTGAAGACAACCTAAGCTGTGTGTCAGTCTCTCCAACGTGAGTTTTGCTAATGATAAATAACGGCTTTAAAGTTACTGACAATCCTGCTACCTTGGCTTTATGGTGATAACACTGCATGGACCAAAATAGTTAGCACTTGGGAGACAAAAGGCAGCCAGGAATGCTGCTAGCTGCACCACCCTCTCATGTGCCACACCGGCCTTAATTGCTTTAATTAGTAGGTGTAGACTAAATTAATAGGTATACACTCGGTCTGTACAGCAATGCGAGAGGAGGCTTTGTGCAAAATGCATAGGAGGGATGTTATTAGAATTAACCCTTGCGTTAATTTACTTTTTTCTCAACAGCGAACTTGGCACCCAATTTATTTAAAGTCGGCGAGGTTTATCTCTGTGCATTGATATCCCCCCCCCCCGACGATGTTCATGTTTTTTTTTCCTTTTATGTGTGCATGTTCGTGTGACTTCGATCGTAGGAGGGGAGACGATCAGAAACATCAGCCAGCAGACGGGCGCGCAGATCGAGATTCAGCGCAACGCCCCACCTGGCGCTGACCCTAACTTCAAGCTGTTCTTCATCCGTGGGGGGCAGCAGCAGATAGAGCACGCCCGCCAGCAGATCGACAACATTGTCAACTCGGTAGGCCCATCTTATATTTCATTTGCTGGCTATGATTACTTGTGGACAATAATATCTGGTACCTGGCTTGGGGCTTTGTATATAATTGTAAGGTTGACTTTCCTCAAAAGAGTAACTGGTGCGGTGTGTCAACATCTACATGAGAGGAGACCAAATCAGCCCGGTGTGTATGGTGCTAGCCTTAACAGGCATTCGCTTGCAGTACTTGCCCCAACAGTCTATGCAGAGGATATTTGTTCATGTGTGCTTTTGTGTGTTCGTGTTATTCAGGGTGGCCCACCTGGCCCACCTTGTGGCTTTCCTGGTCAAGGTCAGGGCCCTGGTCCCTTCCATCCTGGTCCCCCAGGCCCTCCCAGGTACATATCTTAACACAAGTGGGCAGCTCGTGCTACAGACGGGGTGACGTGCACTCGCGTTACACTCACGGGGACCTTCGTCAGACATTCACCACTCACAATACTCACCGATTTTTCAGTCCGCAGCTCGCATAACCTTCACTAGTTTATACAATGTAGTAGGCAGCCCATTGAAGATTGCGTGATGCACTCTGGAAGAAAGGGGGGACACAAGTTTGATTCCTGGGCCTACCCATTTACCAACCCACACCGAACAATGTGAAGTATGGCCAAACAATCCCAGTGGCAGCCTTTCATCCAGCAGTGGATTGGCAAAAAGCCCTCCATTCTTATCACGAGCACAATAATCACTAAATCATTGCTGCATCTGATTATCACATCACACTGTTTCTCACCTGCTGCGTCCCGTGCGGTTCACGTGTTCATTGGTGACGTCCCCTCTGTTTTCGCTCTGCCGTAGGGGCCCGCCGTCGCAGCCCTTTGAGCAGCCTGGCTGGGGAAACTTCCAGCAGCCGTGGCAGCAGCCTCAGCAGCCACCCATGCCGCCAGCAATGAACCCTGGTGAGTAATGGACAGCTCGATTTGGGGTTGGAAGGACTGGAGTTTGAGGAACACCAATCCAACCTAACCCATTCCTACATTAAAACTTTGTGTACAAATATATTTTAAAATGAAGGAGATCATGTATTGTTCCTGGGCCAGTATTGGGCAAGTACTGGGCCAGCAGAGCCCAGAATCTATTGGTTATGGAACCCAAGGCTCATTACATTCGCTTTCCCAAAGATCCTTTGCCAATGGGTACTGCCTTTGCCATTCGCAGGCAACGCACCGGCAGATCCGAATGCGGCCAACTGGGCTGCCTACTACGGGCATCAGGGCGCCATGCCAGGCGGTATGCCTGGTGGGATGCCACCAGGAATGCCAGGCGGGATGCCGGCCGGGATGCCGGGAGCCATGCCCGGCGGCATGCCCGGTGGTATGCCCGGCGGCATGCCCGGCGGCATGCCCGGTGGGATGCCCGGTGGGATGCCCGGCGGGATGCCCGGCGGGATGCCGGCTGGAATGCCTGGCGGAATGCCGGCTGGAATGCCGGGCGCCATGCCGGGTGGCATGCAGGGCGGCATGCCTGGGAACATGCAGGCTGCCATGCAGACCGCCATGCAGCCCGGCGTACAGCCTGGCATGCAGGCCCAGCAGATGGGAATGATGGGAGCTCAGCAGCCACAGCAGCAGCAACAGCAGCAACAGCAGCAGCAACAGCAGCAACAACAACAGCAGCAACAGCAGCAACAGCAGCAACAGCAGCAGCAGCAGGTGGCTGCGCAGCAAGCAGCCGGTAAGTGGCACTCTGCTTTTAACACGTTTGGCAAAGTGATGAATGCGTTGATTGGGCTATTAAGGTATGAAACGATTAATCGTTTCAAATTGATGTGCTTTATGATGCATGTGGCCGATTGTACTTCTGAGAACCTATTTTCATTCATGCTTTTGTATGATATTTTGTAAGGTGCTTTTTGAAGCCTTGTGTTAACGTTGCTGTTATAAAATGTAGTTTTAGTTATGTTAAATTTAGGCTAACCGAGTGGTGATAATGTAGAAAAAATGACACAAAAATACAAACGAGAGGTAAAACGTGAAGAAATAAAACATTGATTATTGATTTGAATTTGTGACCTTGTATCATGAATATTGTCCAATCGGGAGGTGGGTGAATTATTTCATGCTAAATTGGTTTTCTTGAAGTAAATTTGCGACCCAATAGCCAAGCACATCTTGTCGATGATTAACTAGGTTGTGTGTCCCAGACTGTTCGACACAATGCTTTGTCAGTGAGAAAAAAAACTTGAAATTGTATGTATGTTGAACTTCTATCGCACCGTATGTAGCCAACTGTGATAATTGGAGGTGTGCGGGAAGGATAAACTTAACACAAAAGTACGTTCTGAAGTGCTTAGCTCCAGTAGCTTCCTGATGTCGGAAGGAAGAGCGTTCCAGACGGCCGCGGAAGCGCATCTGAAATCGCTCAAAAACTGACTCACGTGGAGTCACTGTGGTTGTGACTGCTTTTTTAATGTCAATGGAACAGTGGTGGAATGTCACTTAAAAGATTTGTGTTCATTACATTTATATGATGCGTTTCCTGAAACTTGATCGTGTGCCCTCGCTTGTATGATGGTGGTGAAGCAGATCCCAACCAGGCGACGGTTGGGCAGAATGGGCAAGTGGACTATACGAAGGCATGGGAGGAGTACTACAAGTCCATCGGTGAGCACGTCTCTCTGCACCGAGAACACAAGCTCTACAGAAACGAGGAAGAAGAGTCGCACATATGGGCATGACTTTTGAACACACTTTCGACATATCTTTGGAAGGGCACAATAGCCTCGTCACGTTCCCGATCTCGGAAGCGAAGCCGAGTTGAGTTTTAGGTGGTGCTTGGATGGGCGACCATGCCTAATACAGACTGTTGTAGGCTGGTGCTGGGCTCCGTTGTCGAACGGAGCATGGCAGTGCAGCAAGAAAATCGTGTTGTGCTGTCATTATATACTCCCACTCCTATGCTATTTTCCTTGACTTAATCCACATTGACAAGTGTGGTTCAGTATGATTAAGTAACCCCCATGATCAGTAGAGGATGGGTAGGCCCTCATCTAGCAGTAGATTGAGAAAAAGTGCATCACTATCCCTGTGGTACAACGGGTAGACGAAACGCAGTTGAGTATTCAGTCTTTGCTTCATAAAGGTAACGCGTGAGTGAGTGCAAGAGCATTAATTTTATTTGTCTGCAAGCCAGGCTGCAGTCGACTGCCTACTAACTGTGCTTAACAGTCATTAATTGGCCAAATTCACTTTAATATATAGAGGACTGCAGAGCTTGGACAATTGCAGGTAGTGCCTCCTAATTGCTTGGCTGCCCTCCACCTTTTGTGGTTCCTTGTGCCTCTGAGTCAATTCTCTCCCATTGTCGAGAGCGAGTGAATGCTGTGCGCGTTACAAGTTTTTTTTATTCTTTGTGCCAACAGGCCAGCAGCCTGGGCAGCCTGCCGGCGCTCAGCCAGACTACACCAAAGCCTGGGAGGCTTACTACAAGAGCCAAGGTCAGTGGGTTGTGGCAGGTGCACCCACCAAAGTCTCGCGCAAAGAGCGATCATTATAGCCTTCAACAGACCGTTGGGGCCAATTCTGTTGGCGAGCACCCATGAAGGTCGGGTGTCTGTTGGTCCAGTGCGCTCTGTTGTTTGCAGGTTATTGCTTTAATGTTTCGGCCCGGTACAGCTCACCGGTCATGAGCAAGACATTTGTGGCTAACCGATGGAAACAGCGTTACGTCCTCAGAGTGCAGAGCACCTTGAGCCAGTGGCCAATGACAATAACGCTGAGAATGCGGAGTTTGAATCCAGACAGTTGCGAACCAAATCTCGTAACTCGATAGTCTGTCGTATAGCTAAATTCCAGCTGTAAGAATAAATTATTGGATTCACTGCAGTGAGACGAATGTTATTGTCATCCGTATTTGTTTTTGAGCTTGGTCATGTGGTGGTTTTATGCCAAAATCGTTGTCATTAATGCTCGGTAGAAAATAATTTTAACACGGGGCCTAACCTACTGCAGTAAATCAAGACCCATGCAAAATTTCAATCTCTGGTTTGCCCCATAGGCTCTTGAAGTTTCTCCTGCACGGTGTATAATCCTGCAGCCTCCACCACCCCCTTAATGTTTCTTTTTTGAGGGGGGGGGGGTGGGGACACCATCTATGGGTTGAGAAACACTGCTGTACTGTGGCCACAGGTCACTTTTTTAAGGGGGTTCTCAGATGTAGATCAGCGATATCCGCTTTTGTGGGCCATTCTCTTACCATGAAGAGTTTTTTTTTCCAAATGGCCAGTTCGTCTCATTTCATGATTGCTACAGCACAGTCGGGGGGGGGGGGGGGTACCATTGGGGACGGGGGGGGGGGGGGGGGTTGATGGGAAGACCGATTTATAGTTTTTAAACGTGCCCGTTTGTCGTTTTCTTCTTCCCACACAATCGTGCCGGCGGGCAGCCAGTGCCCAGGCGGCCGTGACCGGAGGCAGCGACGCGGCCGCCCAGCAGGCCGCCGCGGTGGCAGGTGCGGTGGGGCAGGCCGGCCAGGCTGACGCTCAGTCAACCGACAGCCAGTGGGCCGAGTACTACCGGCAGCAGATGTCCTACTACAACCAGACCGCCGTCCCCTCTCCACCGGGCGCTCCGGGGATGCAGCAGCAGCAGCAGCAACAGCAGCAGCAGCAGCAGCAGCAGCCGCCGCAGCCTCCGCAACAGCAGCAGCCGCAGCCACCCGGGGCGCAGCCTCAGCAGGGACAGATGCAGCAGCAGGGGCAGCGCCAGGGGATGGGAAGACCTCCGCCTCCCCCGGGGCACTCTCACTCTACCCCGTGAGCAAGCCAGGTCTGTCTGTGTACGTCCTAACGTACGTGCGTGTGCGTGTGTTTTATGCGTGTGCTGTTTGCCTGGTTGTTTTGTGTCTATCTGTTGCGCGTGTGCTTTAGAGCGGCCTTGCTCGGCCATCTTTTAAAAAAAAATTTGAAACATTGATCGCCGTATATTCTGAGGGTTTTTTTCCTGCTCCGTGTGTTTGGGTTTTTCTATCTTAAAATCAATTTTAAGTATTGAAATGAAGTACGCGGACGGTAATTCTGTGCCTTTGTTCGGTTTGTTGCCAATGTTCCGTCGAGCGCTGTTGTGCGGATTTTATCCGTCATCCCAACAAATTTCGCGCCAGACTTTTTGCATAACCCCCACCCCCCCCCTCCCCCTTCATTGACGATTTATTTTTCACCCCCCCCCCGTCCCTTTGTGTGCCAAAAACATCTTAACAAATTTATGACTCGTGTAAAGTTGTGTTTCCCCCCCCCCAGACCTTTCAGCGGTGGAAGATTCTTGTGTTTGTGAGACATCACAAACGTGCTCACATGCGACCTCTCTCTCTCTTCTTCGCGTGCCACGTGGCACTTAACGCCATGTCATCTTCATCGTCGTCCTCTATTCTCTTCCCCCTCGCTCTCTCCCCCTCCACGCCTCCTCCCTGGCCCCCCCCCCCGTGTGTGCATTTTAGCCGCGCGTGCCCTTCCGTCCGGAGGAGCCCTACCTTGTCGCTGTGCCAAAGCCAGCCGCCCGATTTAACGCAGCTGTTGTGTGTTTCTGTCTCTGCATTTGTTTCCCCGCAGGCCCTGGTAATTTGGTGGGCCCCCCCACACTGTGCTGGGACGTGCGGAAGTGTAAAACGTTTGTGGGTGCTCACTTGATGTCATCTTGATGAAGATAAACAAAAAACGTTACTGCAATGTGTAGCGTGAATGCTGCACGCAAAAGAAAGGAAAGAAACGCAATGAATGCAGTCAAACTTCTTTAATCCCGTCGACTATTAACTCGACGTCACGTTTGAGAACTTCCATAACTTGAGTTATATTTCCCGTCGCTCTTATGCTTGTTGTAGTCCAAATTTTAAGGTAGTTAATTGTGTAGCGTGAACCTCAAATCTCGGACGTGTTCCATGGAAACAAATGTGGTCGGATTAAAGAAGCGTGACTGTAATTACTCTGGGGTGGGGTGGGGGGGGTTAGGGTCAACTATTATGTACAAACAAGTAACTTCTGGGTACTCAACTTTTCTGTAGGCAGTAGTAGTGAAGGTGAAATCTTTGCCGAAAAAAGGTAATGTTCCGAAATGGTGTTTCAAGTGCTGGCAGAGGGTTGGGGTGGTGGCGAGGGAGGCAGTTGTGTCAAGTTTCCGCGCGTGCTCCGAGACCTGTGTGATTGAGTTTTCCAGCTGTGAATGACGTATTTGGTTGGTGGGCTAGACGTCAACTTTTTAATTTTATCCGTAAGGAGTTTAGAAATTATAGATGGGGTCCGCTCGCTTGGTCGGGGGTTTTTTTGTTTGTTTGTAGTGTGAGGTTTTTATTTGTAATTCGATTAAAAATGTTGTCCACCTAGTCCCCTCTTGTCCCCCCCCCCCCCCCCACACACGTGTGGTGCACGTAGGAAGCAGCGTAACCTCCGAGCCAACGATTAAAAAGTCAACGTCTTGCGCGTCGGCGTCCGCCTTGGCCCGCGCCCGTTTACCCGTAACGTGTGTTCACCTTCCCCGCAGCGCTAACGTCTGCTGCAGAGACGGCTCCGCTGAAATTGGGTGGGGGATGGGGGAGAAATCTCTCCCAGAAGTGGTAGCTTAGTTGCATGGTTATGCCCAGAAGCCCTCGTGTGCTACTCCTCTGCGGCAGCAGCAGAAGTAAAAAAAACAAGCATTGCTACGTAGCTTTGTTTGAATTCATATTTCGCTTCCTATTTTGTATTTTTTTATTTGCAATTTAAACGGCCAACCTTGCAAGCTGTCTTTCGCCAGAGTTTCTTACACCGCTGTGCTGTGCAGTTGAGAGGGAAGGAGGAATTCAGTACCAAATTGTCGGTGGGGGAAAGCGGTTAGTTGGTTGTTGTTGTTGTTGTTTTAGGACACCGGCCTTTGTTCAAGCCTTGTTGTTGACAACCTTTGCGGCGAGGGCAGCAAGTGCAGAAATGTAAAAGTTTGGTTGGCAAAAATTTCACCTTTACCCTGTGAAAAATGTTAAACTTAGATTTTTTTTATTTTATTTCTAACCCGTAGCCTGAAAGCCTGCGTAAATAGATAAAAAAAACGTACGTGAAGTAACGTTCGGTTAAAACAACTGGTTTTGATGATAATGGTGATGTAGAAGGCTTTTTTTTCAACTTGTGTACGCTTCAATGTGTTTAACAAAACTGTTTTTGAAGATGCTCATAATTAAAAGAAATGGCAGAGGTGTTGCATATGTTTCACTGATGCTGTGATGTCACACAAATTGCTCGTTGCTACTCATTTTGTGCTGCCCTGATATGTACTGGTCAAGGTTTGTTTGCGATTAAAGGTTGTCATGTTCTGTTTTATTTTATTTTTCCTCCTGACATTTTCTGCGAAAAGCAAGTGGGCGGGGGAGGGTAAGTGTGCGGTGGGGATGTGAAGGCTGCGTTCTCTTCCCCCCTCCCACGTGCCCTCTGTCCCCTGTCGAACAGAACAACCATCAATGCGGCGCCTCGTGTTTGTTAGAGAAGACAAAAACGTGTACACAGACGCCTCGCGGAGCCCCCTCCTCCTCCCCCCCTCCCAGTGCCCGTTGCGTAAGCTCCTGTCCGTGGTGTGTGTGCGCTTCGTTGTGAACTGCTGTGCCCCCTTGTCACTTTGCCTGGTAGGGGGGGGAGGGGAGGGGAGGGGATGGGGGGGAGCGGTTGGTTCACAAAGATCCTTTGTTACACTGCGTAACGTTCAAGCAGGTAAGAACCACAGCGGGGGGGCAGGTGCGTACGTACGCATGCGAGTACTACCCTATTCTCCGGATTATGACGCTTTCCCCCCCCCCCCTGTATTTACAAAGCAAAAGTGGCGGAGCTGCTGGGGGGGGGGGGGTGGTGGGTGTGGATCTTATTCTGTAGGTGTGCGTGTGTGACCACACCTGTGTGGCTTGATTTGTCACCTTTGCCTTTTTTTTTAAAGCAAAAGTTGGGGCATGCTTGTCATCCGATAGGTGTCCCGTTTGCACGCGAGACCAGATTCGTATAACCTCGTTGATGCCGGGCGCAGGTTTGGGTGGTGGGAGGGCAGTGGTGCGTTTTACTTTCCAGAGCATCTTATAATCCGGAGATTACGGTAACTGAGGGGTGGGGATGGAGAACGGGAGACATAGGGCGAACGCGTTGGCTCGTTGCTTTGCGATAAGTTCCCGCTAGCGCAGTGTTGTGCTGTCTTGCCCGTGTCAGATGCAGCCCCCCCCCCCTCCCAGCTAGTGATCGGACACTCGCCACCCTTCTTGGCGTAACGCGTCGTTGAGCAGTGGCGAACCGGTACGATGGTAGGCCTTGGGTGCATCCTATATTGGCATTGTGCTGTGCCTGCCGGACTGCTGCTGCTGTTGTCGGTTGTGCGCGCGCGTGTTGTGCTCGCCTGCTATGTTGGCTGTTATCTAGTGCGTGTCTTCTAGAGCGCAGCGCACCAGGACCCATCCCCGCGCATCCCCCTACTACTACAGACTATTTAGAGGCACCCGGAATAAGCTGCCCGCATCCCCCGCGCTGGCCGACGCAGGCAAAGTATTTGATTCCCCACCTCTGCCCTGTGCTCTGCCCGAATCTTGCGATGAGTTGTCTTGCCTGTCGCGTTCCTTGCTCAAAAAAAAGAAAGATGTCATGGGTTAATTATGGGACGAACATGTAGGCCGGTGTGTCTTGTGTGCTTCTGTATTTGCACGTGTGGGTATATGGAAAGCGAAGTTGCGTAGTGGTTAGCGCACTGCTACGAACCTATGTATACGTTGGCATGTATGTTTGTTTGAAAGTACTGTATTTGAATCCCCTTGTGCCCTGCCCAAATCTTGCGATGAGTTGTCTTGCCTGTGTGTTGCCAATGGTGTCCGTCGGGGGTTAATTTTGGGATAAATGCAGTTGATGGGGCTGTGTGTGTGTGTGCCTATACATGTGTGCGTTTTCGGAAGTGGTGGTCTGATGGTTGCCGCAGTGCGCTAAGGTGGTGTGCGTGCGTGTATATTCATGTCTGCGTGTGTGCGTGTCGCGAGCGGTGGTGCAGTGGGGTCAGTACACTCCGCCAAAAAACTGGAGGCCGGAGTTTGATTCCCAGCTACAGCTAACATCAGTGGTGAGTTGTATCGAACAGCTTCCGGGCCTTGCCTAGGTCGACAGTGTGAGCCGTATTAGGAAGACAACGTTGCCATACCATGCCCTCGTTCATCCACCTTGTTGGCCTAGATAGGTGTTTGCTAACATCACTTGCCCCAGCGGTCTTGTGAAGGACTATGCGTGTGTCTCTGCTTGTCTATGTGCACGCATCTCTCCACATCAAGTTGAATACGTACATCTAAAAGTCATGCCGTACGATTGTCGCGCTCGTGTTTTTGTTTAGTCGACACGATGAACTTGCGAATGGCGAGAGCGGTAGCGATATTGACAGGTCAGTAGACCTGTCGAGTTTTGTTTGGTGTACATTGTATCTGCCATGTACATGCATTTACATGTTGCTCTGCCGCAATGTTTGACAACAGCCGGTCCTTTGACTTGTTTTGTGTTTCTGTTATGAGATATTCTGGAGCCCCGTGAGAAGCTGACCTCCAGCCCCACGATGGGAATACAGCTCGCGTGCATTCGTGCAAAGAAGCGTGTTTAATTAGCTATGCCCTTTAATTCGCCTCTTGTTAGTTTTCTGACCAGTCTGATAGAAACGTGGTCAGACTTGCTTCGCCCACTGGGTCTGCAAGTTAACCCAGATATTACTCTTGTTTTTTTCGGTAAAGTCACGTAGAAATAAAAAAAAATTCTATTGCATACGACGTTTCGATTGCAACGCAAGCAATCATCATCAGGTACACAAGAGCTAAATTTGAGAGAGGAAACACATGACCGCATATATATACAGACCCTAAGTAGAGGGAATTAACACAGACACACCAGGGGACACAGGAACACTAAATTAGTGTGCTCCTCCGTCTCTCTGTGCCCCTGGTGTGTCTGTGTTAATTCCCTCTACTTAGGGTCTGTATATATATCTGCGGTTATGTGTTTCCTCTCTTAAATTTAGCTCTTCTGTACCTGATGATGATTGCTTGCGTTGCAATCGAAACGTCGTATGCTATTATATAATTTTATTATTTCTACGTGACTTTACCGAAAAAAACAGAGTAATTCCTGCAGCCACGAAAGCACCTAGTCAAGTTTTATCCCAGATATGGCAGTTTGAGCAAGTGGGCTAATGAAATCCAACTGTCTGCTAAACTTGTGTGGTTGGTCATCTCTGGGTGCTGCAGTCTCCTTCCGCCAATTAAAATTTGACTTTGACCTAACATCCCAATGTAGCTGGACCCTCTAGCAGAAGAGGCCATGAGACTCCGGTGAGACTTTCCAGTTAAAATAACGGTTTTGTTCCAGTGTAAATGTCTGCTTAGCAACTGACCTGGTTAAATAAAAGACACCATTGTGTTATTTAGCGTACATAGGTGCTCTACCATTAGCGTGTAACAATTGTTTGCCCATGCATTGGTATGCTCTGCCACTCTTGCTTGAGGGTGTCCACTGATGCCAGTGTTTGTGACTGTGTTTGTGTTGTCCGGCCATCTTAGTGCGTTAACCGAAAACGTCATGTGGGTCTGAGCTGCTGACAGGAAGCCTTGCCGACGCATCATGGGGCCTCAAAGTCAAGCGCACGTGTACACTAGCCTGGCACAAAGTGCTGCGGTGACCTTGCCCTCACTTGGTGGCAAACTGGCTAACATGTTGGTAGCTAACGGGGCTTGCCCCCCGAGCATTCTGCAAAATGCTTTAAGGCGGAAGGGGCGGAAATCTTTGTTGTGTTGAAACACAGTTCCAATTGGTCTTTGTGGCTTTATGCACAGAGAGGGTGTGTTGTGCTATGTATTTTCTGCAAACGCTTCGTCTATTATTGGTTAGTCTTGCCTGTTCAGGCATGTGATGATTCACACCACTGGCATGTGATGATTGTCCTGATTCACTTGCAGAATCGGTACTGTTTTGCTCATCGTGTACCGTCATCTGTCAGTCTCGTTTGTTCTGCCCATCTTTCTTTGTACATCATTGACTTCTGCTGTTTCTTTTGTACTGCCTGATTATCTGCTGGCGCGTTCTCATTGCCTAGTCCATAGTGTCAGTAATACCGTGTCTCATTCTGCCCTGTTAGTACTGTCGTGTCGTCTTGTCTTCTCGTTCGTATTGTTTAGAATTCAGCATCTTTTTAAATGTGTTTTTGTACGCCGTCTCGTCTGCTTTGATGCGTGTGTACTGCCGGTCATTTGTGCTGCCACCGTGTCTTTGTCTTGTCCCGAATGCGATCTCGTCGTCTCTTCTGCCGTTTCGATTCTATCTTCTCCGTACGGTCGTGTCTGTACCGCCTCGTCCCGTTTGACTCCAGTCATCCATCCGCCTGCCTCGATCCACCTCTCCTCCACACCATCGTTTGTACCACCGGTCTCGTGTGCCCGCTGCCTCATTTGTAGTGTCTCATCTGTACTGTCTGTCCTGCCCATCTCTTGTCTGGTCCACATGATCGTTGTTGAAAGGGTCGGCACTTGCGTAAGAGCAGCGCGAGCCTTCGGTCGATTCTTTAACACGCACCGAGCCGGAGCTCTGGATTATCGCGACCGCCGCAAAAGCCGATTCTCTTAATCATTTCATCGTCTTGTTGTGTCCGACTGTTTGCTGTCAGTGAAGTAGGAAATACTATATATATACCAGTTCTGTCTCTCAAGACTTGGCCGTGCGCTTAGAGTTTGTTTGAGCGAGAGTGTGTCGACTGTAGGTGGGAGATGTCCCTTGAGGACGAGTTGACGTGGGGGACCCGATCGGTCGCGTTTAGGAAAAACAAAAAAATATCCGAAAGCTAAAAGGTAAGTGGTGTCGTAGGGGTTGCGCCGGGTAAAGGGGGACAACATCCTCCTCCTGCCTCTGTCTGCCTGCGCTCGGTCTGTGCAGAGTAAGGCTGAGTGGCTGCGTTGTTGGCATTGAATGTGTGTCAGAGGAGTCTTGGTAACAATTGCAGAAGGCCATGAGTGGCCGACATCTTGGACGCTTAACAAATGTAAAGAATCGTTTAGTATTTTGTGATTAATAAACGAGGGTTTTTTTTGCATTTTCCGCTTCAAATCAGTGTATTTTCAGCGCACGATAGTTGCATGGCATCTGTGCCGCTCAACGCATCCACACCTCGTGGTCCACAAATTGATTTGCCCTTTGACCATTAGGAGGCTTCTGTTCCCAAAAGGCACGCACACCTGCGTATTCGCTTTCGAGGGTACATTCTGAATCTTGAAAACCGTTAACAAAACACGTCGGGAATGTGGACTTTAATTGGTAATTGAGTTGTTGGTAACAAACACTGACTTACAATGGAACACAATATATACAAGGTTGACATTTCAATAGGTGTTATGGATTTACCCCCCCCCAATCCCAGGGATTTAATGAGCCGTCTTTAGAGGTCGTGCTTCAATGCTTTTATATTTGTCTCGGTGGTGCAGTGTTCATAGATGTTCTTCAATTGTCTAATCACTTAGTGTTAGTTCTCCAGTTGCCACGTGGAGCACAAATCGGCTTGTCGTGATGCAGAGCGGGGGGGGGGGTGCGAGTGAGCAAGTAAAACTGGTGTGTGAACGAGTGAGCGGTTGTTTGCTTTTACTAATTGTGGTGATGGTTGTGATACAGACTGCTGCAAAACCATTGGGCTTGTCCCGCCTGTTGTGACGGCATTTGCCGTCGCGACCGTTTCGCGAGAGCCGTTAGTGGGTTTTTTTTTGGGGCACCAGCTACAAGACTTTGAAGACCTTTTTCACGGTCTCGTCTTCAGGAGATAACCTTGGCCACTTTGGTAACATGAGCGGGAACCCCTTGGCTGCTTTGCAAAGTGGTAAAAGAAAAATCAAAATTTCCTCTTTTGATTCACACCGCCGCTGTCAGGTTTTGAGCCTTAGCTGCGTTTTGCAGGGGGTCGCGTGTGTTTTTTTTTGCTCCAGTATTCGACTGTCCGTGAATAAAAAAAAGTTGTGGAAACTTGGCGTCTCTTACGAGTCTTCTTGGCTGTGAACCTGCGGGCACGCCTCGCATTAATTGCGATGCGTCACGTGTACGTTCGGTTATAATCTGCAGCTCCCCGCCCCCGTCATCCCCCTTTTTTGAGGTCGATTCATAGCTACCGATGTGTGGGAAGCCCACCGGCATTGCTTAGCAGACGAGACTGGGAAACCCGCTGTAGGACACTTGACTTCCCAGCATTGGTTGATGAGTCAACGGGCGGTGATGGCTCCCACCTCTAATCCAACACTGGAGACGAGGGTTGGTGAATCGCACACATGTTGCAAAACTCCCCGTGGTCATCGTGGTTGCCATGTATGTTGAACTTTCGCACCGTATGTAAGCCAACCGCGCTCATCGGAGGTGCGAGGGAAGAACTAAACATGCGTTTTCAAGCCATAACCCCGGATTTCTTGAAGGCAGCTCAGTACTGCAAAATGCGGATTCATTTCCGTTACATTTCGATGGGATGGACGCTTGTTTTTTCCCACGTGTAAATACTCAATTGGTAAAAAAAAAACTATCTTAATGTACAGAGGACTGCAGACTTTGGTCAGTTTGTGCTAGTCGACGACCGAGCTGTATTCCATCATGTCTGGTTTATCAGCGTTAGCGATAACTGTTTGCATGAACGACATTTGTGTATGCAACTATGCACTCGGCACGTGCTTTTGAAGAAACGGCCATTGACCAAAATGTGACCGATTTCTTTTGTTCGTGTGAAATGCGTTGCTTTTGCTTGCAAACCACTGCCAACTGCATCATTGATGCGTTTACAAATAAACTAGTGAACTAAGAAATACTTCAGTGCACACGGAGACAACATTGTTGGGGGCTGTGAAATAAAGCGGGAATCCCCATGGGCAGTCGTCTCACACCGACCCCTCTGGAAGATGTAAGGCGGATCAATACATTTCGTTGTGAAAGTCAAGATCTCAAGAATTGTGGTCTTATCAATAACAACCTGTGCGAGGCACTTCCACGAGTCGTCTTCCGTTGGATCGCTTCACCTTGCAGTCTTGCACCCATCCGTGAAATCTTCCCAAATGGGTCACGTGCCTAAAATAACTTGCGATGAGTCGTGGTGTCAGTGCAAGCATCTTCCAGAAGTTGCTTCTGATATCCGTTTTGTACAAAATGGTAAAAAAAATCACGACCGAATTTTTGCACCGTCCTATGAAATATTTCGCGAATACGCGTCCGGGCTGGAGGCTGGTGGGTGGAGTGGCGGGATGACACCACCACACCTCCGATTCGCACCGTACGCAGCCAACCGTGCTAAGGAATCTGGTACAACGCTGGAGGATGGGGTGAAATCATCACGCAGACGTCACCCGCCAGGAAGCCAGCCAGCAAAACTTAACAAAAAAATACATGGAACGACGAGCACAGGCTAGTTATTAGCACTAGTGCAAAAGATAATGTGCTCTTATCTATTTCTGGAGTCTCCATTATAAATACCTCACGGTTATTTTTTGTGAAATAGTTGATTCACTGGATTTCCAAAATCTATTTTTGTTGCTAGAATTGAGATGTTTGAGTAAAATATTTAGAAAATCGATGGAGTGTAAAAAAAGTCGGTCAGAAGACTAATATATTTTTCTTATTAGTTAAACAAGGAATTAACTTGAAAATAAAATGTTAGGTTGTCCTCAAGTTACTGACAATTGTATTGTGGCGTAATGTACACTATACTCCTACTCTGAAAATTTATTGAACGAGTTGAGTTGGAGTAAGTTGTGTACGTGAGTATTGTGTGGGGAGTGTTGGCGCATTGGTTGGTTGGTGATTACAACCAGGCGATAGAGTTGTGGAGATTTCCTCCTGTTTCAGTCGTAAATAGAGGGGTGAATTGAAAATGTGGGTTTACCATCCAACACACGTGCTGTGAACTAGTAACGAATTGGCATGTTCTGTTTACGTGACGAACCTTACTAATTGGCTGTGTCAGGTGGTGGCCGGTTTAACGACATTTACGCCATCTAACCCCCCCCCCCCAAAAAAAAAACTTATGGATAATATTGGTCGCGAAAGGCTACGCGTAAAACTGACCAATCGGGCGTTAATGCGTGTTTTGGCGTCAAATTCAGTAGTGAATAAAAAGCAGCAACGTGATCGGACAGGGCGCGGGAGAGACGGGCCAAGCCACCGCGCCTGATCGGGAGAGTGGAGCGCGGCTGGCTGTGAGTGTGCAACGGTGGAAGTCCCCGGGGTGGAAGTCCCCGGGATGCACGTGCTTCAAGTGCCCTCGGGACCTGTGGTTTGAAGTGCACACATTGAAGCCGCCGATTCCTGTCGGAAGTCACCACGTGCCAACGCGCGGTGCGCTTTTCTTGTGCCGCTACAAGAGCATTGGAGAGATCAACGTTCAAATAAATGCGGAGCCACTGGACTGGACTCCTAATCCACAGTCTGGCAGTGCGACACACGGCAATCGACTGCACGGGGTCGAGACAACCCACTCCGTACGACTCCACGCACCTTCATAGGTGCTCGCTGACACCAGATGTGTTCCCCAGCATCATTGTTAAAAGGCTACACGGGTGGGGGTGGGGAGGGCGCTTTGTGAGCGGTAATTGTAAGGCGGTCGGGCGTCTTCTGAGCGCTTAGCGCTCCGTGATAGCATCGGCCCTCTAAGGGTGTTCAGCGCCTCGGCTGACGAGATCAGAATTATCTCAATTAAACTTCAACACGCCCCCCCCCCCCAAGGCTTTGTTTGTCCAGGTGCTGATCTATGCGCCTCCTAATGATGTGTTTAAGGAAGCTACGCAGAGATCTTTCCCGACAACTCCGCGCCACGCAGTGTCCTCGGGGTTCGACAGTTTGAGTGGTTGGTGGTGGTTGTAGTTAGAGGGGAGATCGCTTGGGGTAGGTGTTTTTTTTATCTTTACCAATTGCTTTCGCAATTGTCTCATCCGTGTCGTGTCACCGGATGAAATTAAAAGTGTCTGGATCTCGAGTAATAAACCATTGCGCACTCCCTTGTGTGTCAGAACGGTCGCGGATGATTACATCATAGAGCTACTTCTGAGATTCCTTTAAATTGCTTCTTTAACCACATTAAGTGCATGGTGTCATATTTGCATCTGCCCTCCTGCAACGATGTTCATTACGCGAGTAATAAAGCGGAATAAATATTTGTTCTCAAAGCTGTAATTTAGCCAAATGTAATTGACAAACCAAATTAAAATTGTGTGCAGTCGCTACTGACCGGGCTGACACCCCATCCAACTCGCCACGCTTGAGCAGATTGATAACGGCTGAGCGAATGCCAATCCGGATTTGAACCCAGGCTCTAAGCCGGTGGTTCTCAACCGGGCGTAACGCAGAGTTGCGGGGGGTACACGAGGTGATTTACAAATGTGAAATTATGGCATACATGAGAGTCATTGGTGAATATTCGTGCATGAATCTGCAAATATGAAATATACCGCGATAATATTTTAATCCATACGGTTAACTAGAACGATATAAAATACATTTCATGCGGTTTCCAAGAGTAACCAGCGAGTCCAAACAAACGTCGTCATGCATGATTTTATATATATATATTTTATAACAGGTAACATGGATTCATATTCTTGGGTCTTTCGGTAAAGTCACGTAGATAGGTTCAAAGAAAATAACCAAAAACAAGGCCCAAGAATATGAATTCCTGCAGTCACGAAAGCTTTAAGTCAAAAGGTGACACGGGCAATTGGTTACAATATTTATCTTCTTGGTTATTTCGGTAAAGTCATGTAGAAAGGAAATAAAATTATTATTTTATTTTATTACGTGTTTTTTTATTTTATTTCCATTCTACGTGACTTTACCGAAAGAACCAAGAAGATGAATCCCTACAGTCACGAAAGCTTTAAATCGGAATTTAAAATATTGATGTTCGTTCATCATACACTTATTTCAACAAAGGTTGAGAACTACTGCTCCATTCAGTGTCGGCTCGGTGGCTCTGACACGGCCGATGAATCTCCTTCCCTGAACCCCACCCGGTCACCTCCCCCCGGTCCTTATCTGTCCTTGTTGCCAACGTCCGTCTGTAAATAAACGTTAAGGCAGGGACTTGTTTACCCCCTTCCACACGTGAACGGGTCCGAGCGGTCATCCATCAGAGCCTGCCGCTATCCCTAAACACCACATCAGAGGCTCCAGGTTGAGGAGCTTCTGCCATAGTCCGTCTCTGCCTCCCCCCCACCAACTGTGCAGTGATCAACCAGGTGTTTGGTGCGATTCATTTTCTTCACGACGCGACATGAACTCCGGTGTCCGCGGATTGGCAATTAGAGCGACGTCAGTTTCGCCGAACTTTGTAATCCGCGGTTAATCAACCGCAGTTTTAAATCGACGCAAGCTTGCCACGATTCTTCTCGACGCGACGACTTTACGACCAACATGACGCCTGCAAACCGACACACCTGATGACGACCGTTTGTGTTATGGTCGAAACGTCGTGATAATTTTTTTTTATTGTTTGATATATATTTTATTATTTTGTTGTTTCCCTTCAACGTGGCTTTACCGAAAGAGCTAAGAATATGACGCCTGCAGTTCGCATTCGGTGAGAAATTGACGACGGTGGCACGTTCGGTCTCGACGGCGTTACTCGATCTGGAAATCGATTTTTTTTTTACACAACCCACTCATTTCATAGGCAATGGTGATTTTTTTTTGGAGAAGCGTTTAATCGTCGTTATCATTATTGTGCACTTTGATGTTTCATAAACATTTTGTCAATGATTAAGTTTAAATAAATGTATTGGAAAACATTGCACAAGCAATGATCATCTCACGATACCACGATGATATTTTCCAAAACTGCCGATACGATTATCGTGGGCCTTATGTCGTACGAAATATAGCAGTTTCGCCATAACGCAGCACCACGTGGCAAGGCGTCGTTACAAATCAATTACCGTAATCTCCGGATTATAAGGCACTCCAGAAAGTATGACGCGCACCCGGTGTCAAAAACGTTTTAAATATCTTGCCACACACCGGATTATTAGACTGTGAGTGCGCCTTATCACCCGGAGAATACGGTAATTGTCACGTTCAATGATAACCGTATTAATGTATAACAGCAACAAATTACCGTTGATTTCCCCACGCCATTCTAAAGGTCCCATCACGAATGCCTTTACTAATTGGAGGTCACATGCGTGTCCAGGGGCGGTAATCGCCATCAAGCAACGCCATCACATGCAGGTGTTTTTTTCCCCCATGTCAAATTCAACCACC
Source organism: Petromyzon marinus (assembly GCF_048934315.1). Classification (NCBI taxonomy): domain Eukaryota; kingdom Metazoa; phylum Chordata; class Hyperoartia; order Petromyzontiformes; family Petromyzontidae; genus Petromyzon; species Petromyzon marinus. Next base: position 5,801,218 of record NC_133716.1, on the reverse strand, counting down.
TGACCGAGACTACAAATTGTTCGGGTGCAAGTCGGAGGCAACGCCTGCATCCACCCCCCTACCCACCCACCCACAGTGTTACCAACCACGGAGAAAGGTGATGATGATGGTGGTGGTGGAATGAAATCGGTGAGATTGCTTAGTGGCGGCGTGAGACCGGGGAGCCGGGATAGATCGGTTGTACGGACCAACGTGAGTCCGTCTAGTTTTCAACGCCACGCTCCATTCTTGATCATCAGTCGTGGAGTAACATGCGGTGATTATTATTGAGTTACGCTAAACACACGCGTCGTGTTGACGTGCGTGCGGCGAAGAAGGGCCATTGCCCGAAGCGTCACCTATTACATATATGTTTACTTTTAGGGGAGTAGCACATTCGTCAATGGCGCCGTGGTCTTACGATAAACACATATGAGACGTTTCGTGCAATGGCCCTTTTTCGAAGCACACTGCTACGAACACCGCAACCCGAGTTCGATTCCTGGCCGCGGCTACCGGTCTTTGCCCAACTATTATTTTGTTGTTCTTTAAATATCCAACAGCGGACTTGACTGTGGGCTGTAAAATGCGTTGCTCACACACAGGCGGCGATTATATACGCGCACTGAGGGCTGTCCTTTACGGGGAGTGCGGGGCGCAGGCGCAAATTAAATTAAAATCGTAAGTATTACAATGTGACACCGTGGCATTACATCTGACACCGCGCGGGCCTGCCCCCCCCCCCAAGCGCGGGGCTCAGGGCGGACGCCCTGATTCGCCGTGTACCCTCGGTACGGCTCTCCTGCGCGCGTATCGGTACCCGTACGCACGCGTGAGCTCTGCTCGTTATCAATACGACGTGTCCTGCCCTCTGAGGAGTCTGCACTTCCCCCACCCCCCCCCCCACCCCCCATTCATATCCCCCCCAACCCTTTATCCCATCCCCTTTTACCCCATTGGCTTAAGACCGCATCGCACTTGGCAGTGCTAATTTGCAAAAGCGGCGAAGGGCCCGATAGGAGGCATTCAGGGCGCCTTTAATACACTGTCCGATTGAGTTAAAGCCATTGACAACATTGGGAACACTCCTTTTGTGCGCCCGGTTCCTCGGACAAAGCACGGGGAGGAGGCGTGGGGAGGACCGTGGGGGTGAGAGGGGAGGAGGCGTGGGGAGGACCGTGGGGGTGAGAGGGGAGGGGGGTTGCGGAGGGCAAAAGAGAGAGAGAGACGGAGAGAGAGCGGGCAGAGTTCGGAGAGAGAGAGGGGGGGAGCGAGAGAGAGGAGAGTTCTTGGGAGGTAAATGGAGGAAGATAGACGAGAGAAAGGGATGCAGAGTTGAGACGTAAATGGAAGAGTTTCGGGGCGTGGGGGGGGGTGAAGATGGGAGCGTCGGGGGAGAGCGAGAGAGGGGAGATGGACACGAGGGGGGAGTGGGGAAGACATGAGTGGGGAGAGAAGATCGTGGTTTGCGATGGCGGAAATGAAGTCGGTGCGACACGGGGTGGCTAGCAGCCGCGCTCGGCCGCCTTTGTCTCTCCAGCTTTGATATTTACGCACAGCGACACGCACTCATTTGAGGCTGAGTCGACCTAAGCGAGGCCCAAGATGGATTCCGAGCTGTTTTTCCTCTGGATTACAAGTGCACTTTGCTAACCATTGCGTTCGCTGATCCCTTGTCCAAGCGGTTATAATGTTACATTGATATATTAATCACAGTACTTTACATTTCTATATATGCGGCATACTGATAACCGGTTTTTACCGGTTTTAATGCGGTTACCGGTAGAAAAATATAATAACCCGTAGATGGATATTCTGTGCACAGAGGAGCGTGGCCGACACCACGCCCGGCTGCCTTTGTCTCCCTAGTGACGATGTTTGCACACCACGCCAGGTACTCATTTGAGGCCGAGACGACCTGGTGGAGGCCCAGGACCTGTTCAGACAATCTACACTAACGGACACAATGTTATATAGTTATACACACGTGTAATCGTACACATATGTCAACACGTACATATTCGTATACGCTACACATATACACATGAATACACTTACGTACCAGGGTTGTTAAAACGGTAACCGTAAGAAAACTAAAATATATATATACCGTATATATGTTTACCTTCTTAAATGAAAAATTAAAGGAGCTAACGTGCTGTTAATGGGCACACCACGGCAGATTAATACCTGATGTGGTGTTTGTGTTTTCGCACCTATCGCCGGTCGCTGATATATAATTTTTATATTTGGGGCAAACCGTTAAGTCGTTGTTACCATTCGGTTACCGGTATAATGCAAAACCAGATTTAAACAACCCTAATATATTGATGCACGCTTACATAGACAAAGATCTCCCGTATAGCCTTGACAGCCTTTTGGGTCAAGTGCTCTGATAGCGAGGACTCATGAAGGCCGGCACGGCACTCGAAGGGATGGATGGGTGGCGAGCACCACGCCCGGCCGCCTTTGTCTCACCAATGTTTATGTTTTACACACCGCACTCAGGTAACCCATTTAAGGCCGAGTCGACCTAGGGGAGGCCCAGAACCCATTTCAATATTCGTCACCGACGACGATGGCCGTGAGTTGTGAATCAAACTCGGGGGTCCGGCTGGTTCAGTAGCGCAGTTACGATAAGTGCGCTAACCACCGCGCCACGGCTCCTCTGACACACGCGCGCGCGCGCACACACACAGAGCGACACACACAGAGCGACACACACGGCCACAGTCACACGCGCGCACAAGGCATCAATAGAGTTCGCATTGCGCGCACAAGAGCTCACAGCGAGCTCATAAAAGCTCACAAATATAAATGCAACCTGGGAACGCTTTGTGGTCTGGGTAGGGGCGTGGGTGCGCGCGCGTGTGTCGCGGGGTGTGTGTCGGGGTGTCTGTGTGGTGTGAGCGGTGGCGCGGCGGTTAGCGCTACGCAGCGCTACGAACCCGGCGACCCGAGTTTGATTCCCGCTCGCGGCCAATACCGTTGACGATTATCTGAAACGGTCTTGGGCCTCCTCCCCTAGGTCTACTCAGCCTCAAATGGGTGCCTTGGTAAAAACATAGCCACCGGGGAGACAAAGGCGGTCGGGCCTGGTGCTGGCCACCTACCCCCTATTGTTTTGTTCCGGCCTTCATAGGTGCTCGTTAACAGCACTTGCCCCAACAGTCTGTTAAGGCTATACTGGGGGTCTTTGGGGCATATGTGTGCATGTCTGTGTGCATGTCTGTGTTGCATGTCCGGCAAAACAACCCCCTACCTCTTCGCGGTGCCGGACGGGCAACTCTGTCGTGGATAGTGCTGTGGGGGGTGGGCCAATTCCGATTGGCTCCTCCCCTCATGGCATCTGTGTCCACCACAGTGGCTAAACGGGGGCTCTGGACGGGTGCGAGGGGCTGGTAACCCCTCCACCTTCAATTAATGACCACTAAACCACGAGTTAAACTGAAATATGTAACTAATAAGCTTGTGCCGGAGGCCCCGGGGGGACAGGCGTCTATGACGTCTCCTGGCCAAACCCCAATTGGCGGAACCAGGAGATTGAATCTCTATCCTCGGGGCTCCTCCAGAAACAACGAAAAGCCACTACGGATGGCCACGTGGAATGATCGAACGCTCACTGCGGAGGAGAGGCTGCCACTCCTCTGTAGGGAGCTGGACCGGTACCGCCTGGATCTCTGTGGCATTCAGGAGGTCCGGTGGACCGGTTCTGGCTCCTGCCACCATGAGGGGTGGACAGTCCTCTACTCGGGGCAGCAGACTGCCAAACAACAGGGTGTGGCTCTTCTATTGAACAAAATAATGAAGGGGGCGTGGGAGCGTGGCGGTGAGGTGTGGGAAGCTGTAAGCCCCAGGCTACTTTGGGCTTGCCTTCCCATCAACCGGAGGCGAGGAGTGGTGGTCGTGGTTACTTATGCCCCCACCGAAGACGAACATCCGTGGAGGGATGCAGGCAAAGCCGATGAGTCAGATGCCTTCTATGACCTCCTGTCACAGGTGCTGGCTAAAGTGGCACCTCGGGATAGAGTCATCATGTTGGGTGACTTCAATGCCCGAGTTGGTCATGATGCTGGCACCTGGTCTGGAGTGATTGGAGGGCATAGGCCAGATCAGCTCAATAACAACGGTAGGAGGCTGCTAGATTTTTGTGCAGCCCATGGGCTTGTAATTACCAACACGCTGTTCCGGCATCGGCGCATCCACACAACATCATGGATGCATGCCGGGTCCAAGCAAGAACATCTGCTGGACTACATAGTGACGAACCAGCGGATGCGAGCCCATGTCCTTGACACCAGGATCTACCATGGAGCTGATCTGCCCTCTGACCATCGACTGGTCATCTGTAAGATGTGCCTGCCATTCTTCCACTCCGGTGGTGGGTGTACACCTAGGACCCCATTCCAACCTAAAGTGGCCTGGTCTCAGTTATCTGATGAAAGTTGCAAGCGAGAATTTCATCATCGCTTGCGGCTGGGATTGGCATCGTCCCCCACTCCTCCTGATGTCGAGGGTTAATGAGCGAGGTTTAGGACTGTGACTCATGCAGCTGCCCCTTAATGGAGCATCTTCGCCAGTTGGAAACATTTAGGCTGGCCTGCCTATGATCCATCCTGGGCTTAACCAGGCTGGATTGTGTGAGGAGCTCAAAAATCCTTGAAAGATCTGGGCAAGGTCCCATCGGTGAGCTCCTCCGGCAGGCAAGGCTGCGTTGGCTGGGTCATGTAGCCCGCATGCCCAGCCACCGCATGCCGAAACAGCTTTTGTTCGGCCGGATCGAGGGAGCTAAACGGGCGCGGCACGGGCTAGAGAAGAGATGGAGTGATGTGGTACAGGAGGACGTGGAGCTGAGTGGACTTGCCGATGACTGGTACCAGCGATGTCAAGATCGGCCTCTGTGGAGGAGGCTCGTGAAAGACGTTATTGGGCAGTTGGAGGCAGTCGCCCTCCAACAACAACGGAGGGCGGAGGAGCGACGCTCACAACAACGAGTGGAGCGCCGGGTGGCTAAAGCACAGCAGGTTGGCACAGTAGGGGGCACAGGTGGTGCACCAGCCAGTCATCTCAGTCAGTCGACCCGTGGCACCTGGGTCTGCCCCGTGACCTCCTGCCCGCGGGCGTTCGACACTTCACGTGGCCTCAAGGTGCACATGGCCTGGCACAAGCGTCGTGGTGACGTCACCGCCACTTAGTGGCGAATGGCGGTTGTTGTTGTTGCATATCTGTGTGTACGTCTGTTAGGAGTGGTGGCGGCAGTGGTTAGCGCACTACGCTAAGAGTTCAATTCCCGCACACCGCACAACAGCAGTCGGTGACGAAATATCTGAACCGGTCATGGGCCTTCCCCCTAGGTCGACTCAGCCTTAAATTTGTACTTTGGTGATATGTGTGACACATTACCACTGGGGAGGAAAAGGCGGCCGGGCGTGGTTTCGTCCACACCACTGCCTCGTGTGCCGTACCGGTCTTCACATGTGCTGCTGGCTAACAACACTTGCCCCAACAGTCCACCTGGGCAACACGTTGTATCCATTTACCTGTGTCTTTGTGTGTTATCGTGAGAGTATCAATCTGTGTATGTACCCGTTCGGGTCTGTATGTGTGTGTCTCTACGGCTGTATCTCTTTGTGTCTTTGTTTTTATATCATCTGTATGTATATATACACGTATCTCTAGACCCCAGACCTTCAGAGGTGCTCGCGAACGACACTTGCCCCAACAATCTGTTTAAGGCTATAAGGAGGATTATCATTTCAGGAGGATTCTTTATATTTTTTACGTCTCTATATAGATACACGTACATCCACCTATAACACCCGCACAAACATATATATGTATCTGTTTATAAGGCTACGCATATACCTATGTATTTGTGTTTGTATCTACACGTGTGTGTATATATATATGTACGTGTGGGGAGAGGTAGTGGAGCGTGCTGCGCTGCGAACCTGACCACCCGAGTTCGATTCCCGCTCACGGCCACCAACGCCAGTGACGATTATCTGCAACGGTCCTGGGCCTCCCCTAGGTCGACTCAGCCTTAAATGAGTACCGTATGCGGTGTGCAGTAAACATCAGCACTGGGGAGACAAAGGCGGCCGGGCGTGGTTGCTGGACACCCACCCCCTCGTGTGCCGTACCAGCCTTCATAGGTTGCTGCTCGCTGACAGCACTTGCCCCAACAGTCTGTTCAGGCTGTACGGGGGATCTTGGCCCTGTATGTAGGTGTGTGTGTGTGTGTTGGGGTGGATGTGTGAGTGATGTCAACCGCTTAACTCCGCTGAAAGGCACACGGAGAATCGTGAAGTAAAGCGAAGCGGGATATTGGCACAATTAAACTCCTATAAATGGTGCATTTGTATATTCATTCACGCGAAGGGAATGTGCGGAGAAGGATTATGGAGCCCTGAATAGAAGGGGGGAGGGAGGGGGGATCCAGGGGTCTTTCTACGGCTGGGGTCGGTCCCATTTAAAACCCCCATGAATAGGGAACAGCCGTTTGCACTTAAATGTGTGTCAGATACATTTATGTGTGTGTGTGTATTAGGGTGGGAGGCAAGGGGTGGGGAGCGGTGGCGCAGCGGTTAGCGCGCTGCGCTACGAACCCAGGCCGCACTGAGTTAGATTCTCCCTTTCACGGCCACCAACAACACCAGCGACGATTATCCGAACCTGTCCTGTCTTCCCCTAGGTCGACTCAGCCTCAAATTAGTACCTGGTGCGGTGTGTAAACATCGCCACTAGGGAGACAAAGGCGGTCGGGCGTGGTGCTGGCCACCCACCCCCTTGTGTAGACTTCACAGGTGCTACTCGCCAACAGCACTTGCCCCCAACAGTCCGTTACAGGCTATACGGGGGATCTTTGTATTTTTTGTGTTTACCTTGAGGTAGGTTTCGACAGGGATGTCCTCTAGCTCCTACACTGTTTAACATCTCCTTTGACCACGTAGTTCGATAAGCTTTCCATGGATGCACCTGAGGAATTTCCATCTGGTATAGATGCAATGGGAGACTGATCGATGGGCTGGTGCCCGTCAATGGCTGGTATCCCTATTGGTCAACCATGTTTAGTTTGCTGATGAGAATTGCTTCTGCCACTGGGAAGAAGTTGGAGAGTCTGCCGCTGAACCTGGAACGTGCCAAGAAGAGGTGGAGTCTGAAATCAGCCTCACCAAAAAGTAGTAATATTAAAAAATAAGCTTTTTTTTTTTAAACACGCTTTAATGAAATGTGCCGTACTAGTAATGGGGCCGTGGTGATTTACAGCCAACGTCAGTTTACCGTGGACAATTAGACCCAAGCCGAAACATAACATATAAAAAAGAATGTTTCAAAAAATATATTTTTAAATGTTAATGATAGAATATAGTATTGTCATCAGTATGACATGAGTATACCAAGTTTGCAGTCGATACCACATTGGGAAAGTGGGTAAAAATTGAGTTGTAAGATTTGAGGATACAACAGACAGAGTGAGTTAATAAAAAGCGTATAATAATAAAAACAAAGCACCTGCCTGGTTATTCTATGCCATCCAACACCCCCCCTTCGCCACATCTCCAAAATTGATGAGGCAGTTGTGGAGAGAGTGGAAGGAGTTCCCGTACCTGGGCAGTGTGCTTATGACTGGTTCCCGTTTGGCAGCAGAAGGGGCGGAGGAGCGACGCTCACAACAACGAGCAGAATGTCGGGCGGATAAAACTTAGCAAGTTGGCACAGTAGGTAGCACAGGTGGTGCATTTGGCAGTAACCTCAGGCGGTCAATCCATGGCACCTGGATCAGTCCCGTGACCTTCTGCCAGCAGCGGAGCTTCCACACTTCACGTGCCCTCAACGTGCACCTAGCCTGGCACCAGCGCTGTGGCGACGTCAGCTCCACTAAGCGGTGAATGGCGGCTGTTTGTTGTGATTAATGGCTATACAGATGTCTCGAGTTAAACATGTACAACAATCAGTGAACACAAGGCAATTTGACGGATACAAAAAAATATATATACGTGTAAACAACTAGTGGTCATATACGTAGAATATCATTATTCAACATCGTCGGCCATGGTCAATCCACTGCTGGATGAAGTCATCCCCGAGCCTCCGCGCCGACTCTCGCGATCCTGCGATGTAACAATCCCTGCACGGCACCGGATCTCCACACGAGCCGATTACATCGCTCCATCTCCCCGTCTCACGTACCCAGCGGGAGGAGCGTTCCATTTCTGTTTTTACTGTCAGCTTATTTAAATGCAACCAACCTGCACTTCTACAATGTGTGTGTGTGTGTTATGAATGTAGATACACAGATGTCCTTTAGGTATCTTGGAAGGTCATGGGGCAGTGCCGTGACGCTATGCTCAAGAGGTTCCTGCGTTGGGATGTTTGGCCAATTCTTTGTCGGTGCGATGGGTATCTAGATTTTCAACTATTGTGCTCAGAATGTTTTTATACGAATAAAGACGTCATGGAGATTCCAAAAATTGCTTCGGGAAATTGCGTGAATCGCGTACACACTTACACACGTGAGCGCGTGCGTGTGTCTGCGTGTGTATGGCGTTAACGTGCGCGTGTGTGTGCGTGGGAGACAAAGGCGGCCGGGCGTGGTGCTGGCCACCCACCACGTCGTGTGCCGTACCGGCCTTCACAGGTGCGACTCGCCAACAGCACTTGCCCCAAAAGTCTGTTAGGGCTATACGGGGTATCTTTGTCTTTGCAGTTGTTAGCCTCAACACCGAGGGAAGACAAAGGCGGCCGGGTGTGATGTGAGCCAGCCAACCCCCTCGTGTGCCATTTCCAGTCTTAATAGGTGATCGTTAATAACACTTTCCCCAATAGTCTGTTAAAGGCTACACGGGGGATCTTCGTCTTTGGCAGTGCGGTTTGATTCCAGGCCACGGCTATCATCAGTGGCGAATGATGTCCCTCGCCACTTTCGTGGTGAAGCAGTGGTCAAAACAACCAACAATCGACACGGCATGCGGAGATCTTCATCCAGCAGTGGATTACAGTCGTGGGCTGTAAAGGATTAAGCGATGCATAAAGAGTACTTGAAATTCCGCTTCTAGTCAAGTTTAAACGTTTAGAGTTGGGATTTTGTATTTGCGTATAAGCATAGCCCGGACTATTATCATTAGTCGGTGATATTTCGACTCTCTAGCCTTTCTAGAACATCATGATAATTCACATCAGTCGCCATCGTCTCGAGCTGCTATTTGAGTTTTTCTTTTCCGAGATATCACCACAGAAATATCGCGTTAAACACACGGAATACATTGAGGATTTTAAAAAACATTGTTTTTATATGATATATTTTCCTAATACCTGCCGCATATAATTTGTACAACTATTATAATCAAGTAAAATGACGTTCTATATACTGCACGGATACACGCAAAGCGAGAGGTGTGTGTGTGTGTGTGTAGGAGTCGACCTCAGCTTTAAGGTCGACTCAGCCTTAAATTAATACCTGGTGTGGCGTATGGCCATCAGTACTGGGAAGACAAAGGTGGTTTCGGTTGTGGTGCTTACCACACCACCCCCCGTACCTTGCCGAGGACTGTACTACTTGTTAAGGCTGAGTCGACTTAGGAAACGTCCAGGGCTACGTGAAGATTCCCGTTTGCCGCTATTGTTAGCCGTGACGGTACAAAGATCCCCCGTATAGCTCACGTAGACTGTTGGGGCAAGTGGTGTTAGCGAACACCGGTATGTGTAAAAATATATATACACACACACACACGTATATATGTACGTACAAATACAAAGATCCCCCCTATAGCCTTTGACTATTGGGGCAAGTGCTGTTAGGGAGCACCTATTAAGGCCAGGCACGGCACACGCGGGAGTGGGTGGCCAGCACCACGCCCGGCTGCCTTTGTCTCCCCAGTCGCGATGTTTACACACCGCACCAGGTACTCATTTGAGGCTGAGTCGACCTAGGGGAGGCCCAGGACCGGTTCAAATAATCGTTACCGGGTGTTTCCCGTGAGCGGGAATAGAACCCGGGTCGCCAGGTTCGTAGCGCAGCGCGCTAACCGCTAGACCATCGCTCCCCAAACGCACACACCAGCACACACACACACCAGCACACACACACCAGCACACACACACACCAGCACACACACACCAGCACACACACACACACCAGCACACACACACACCAGCACACACACACACCAGCACACACACACACACCAGCACACACACACCAGCGCACACACACACACCAGCACACACACCAGCACACACACATACACACCCACCAGCAAACACACACCAGCACACACACACCAGCACACACACCAGCACACACATCAGCACACACACCAGCACATACACACACCAGCACACACACACACCAGCACACACACACACATCACCACACACACACCCCAGCACACACACACACATCAGCACACGCTTAACGCATCTCACGCCGCGTGTGCTCGCGACTCCGACGGCACCGCCAGAGACACTCGCGGCTCAAGCCGCGTCTGTTTTCTGGGCATGCCAATGTGCAGGGGGTGTCGTGGTATTGTCTGTGTGGGGGGGGGGGTAGCTAATCTAGCAGATAGGGGGCGAGGGGCTGGGGGGCTGCAGTGCGAGCGAAATGAGACGCAAGTGCTTCGTCTTTACGGGGGGAAGCGCATTTCGGCAGGTGTTCCCAAGATTGCCATCTTTAGTCGTAGACATCACACAGTGTCCATGTCGGGAGATTACAGGGATAGGCGTTAGAGGGGTGGGTTGTTTAGTGGGCTGTGGAGGAGGAGGCGAGGGGAGGGGCTGCTTTGGGGGGAGGGGTGGTGGTGGGGGGGGCTAGTGGGGGTGAGAGTGAGGGGTGGGAGGTTGTTGGAGTCACGGCAAATTATTTTGTGTGTGTGGAGAGGGGGGGGGGGTTTCTGTATTGTCGTTGGTTGTGCCGATCGCGTTAATATTCCGAGTTACATATTTGCTGATTCAATATATCCTTAAAGAAAACAATAACGATCACCGGTTTTGCTCGGAACAAAACGCCGAGCGGCCAGCAGCAGACAGCGCTGTTAACGTTTTAATTGATAAAGGCTGAAAATGTTTCTTTGAATGGAGCGAGGTGAAGATGATGAAGGGAGGAGTGATTCCAGAGTGTAGCGGAGCGAGGGAAGAAGCAGAGAGAGAGAAGTGAGGTGACCTGCAGTGTGGTGAGTGGGTTGGTGGGTGGATGAGTGGGTGAGTGAGTGGATGAGTCGGTGAGTAAGTGGTTGAGTGGGTGAGTGTGTGTGTGTTTTTGCGGAGCGGAAGCGTAGCGGTTAGCGCGCTGCGCTACGAACCCGGCGACCCGAGTTCGATTCCCGCCCACGGCCAACACCAATGACGATTATCTGAACCGGTCCTGGGCCTCCCCTAGGTCGGCTCAGCCTCAAATGAGTACCTGGTGCGGTGTGTAAACATCGCCACTGGGGAGACAAAGGCGGCTGGGCGTGGTGCTGGCCATCCACCCCCTCGTGTAGCGTTTCGGCCTTCATAGGTGCTCGCTAACAGCACTTGCCCCTACAGTTTGTTAAGGCTATACGGGGGATCTTTGTCTTTTTTGCGTGTGAGAGTGAGTGAGTGAATGAGTGTGGTGAGTCGGTGGGTGATTTCAGTGGGTGAGCGAGTGTGTGCGTGAGTGAGCGAATGAGTGTGTGCGTGAGTGAATGAGTGGGTGAGCGAGTGTATGCGTGAGTGAGCGAATGCGTGAGTGTGTGCGTGAGTGAGCGTGAGTGAGCGAGTGTGTGCGTGAGTGAGCGAATGTGTGTGTGCGTGAGTGAATGAGTGGTTGAGTGAGTGAGTGTGCGTGAGCACGTGAGTGGCTGAGTGAATGAGTGAGCGTGTGTGTGCGCGAGTGAGTGCTGAGTGGTCGGGTGAATGATCGAATGTGTGAGTGTGTGCGTGAGTGAATGAGTGGTTGAGTGAATGAGTGGGTGAGCGAGTGTGTGTGCGTGAGTGAGTGAGCGAGTGGGCGAGCGAGTGGGCGAATGAGTAAGTGTGTGCGTGAGTGAATGAGTGAGTGTGTTGTTGTGAACTGCAGTGTGGTGGTGGTGGTGGTTGAACACAGTGCGGACGAGATACTGACGGAGAAGAGCCCTTCAACATAGGTACAGGAATCAGTGAGCAAGGTAAAATTTGCAGTAGCTGTAAAAAAATAAACCCGATAAAGTTGCGAGGTGACCCGCAGTGGATTCCTAAATCTATCTGTGCGTATTTCCTCCCAAACGAAGCCAACCCTGTCATCCCCAAATGGAGCAAGACCCTCCTGGCAAGGAGTCCTTGAGCCTCGGAAGCGTCCACAGACGGAGGCTTGGAGCCGTTCTGTCATCGCGCTACGAAACGCGCCCACCTGGATTTGACGACCAGACCACGGCTCACATCGGTTTTCGCGGGCGGCATCTGAACCCGTGTCTGGGCTTCCCCTAGGTCGACTCAACCCGACGCGAGTACAGCATCGCGCGTTGCGGCGCGTGAAGGAAGACAAAGGCGGCCTCGAGAGGCGCTCGCTAACAGCACTTGCCGCAACAGCTTGTCGCGACTGTACGGGGGGAACATTTGTCTTCGTAAGCTCACTTCAGTCTGTGCATGTCCACGTGGCATGAAAACAACTCTACATATCAATACAAATTAACACGGGACCCCGGGGTCCCGTAAGCCCCCGGCCCTCGCAATTAAACTTCGTCGAAGGCGAGCGACACGGCGAGCTGTTTCTCTCGACGGGTTCTACGCGATGCGCTCGTCAAAGTTTCGTTCGTGAGTACGGCGATTTTGGCAAACGTCCGGTGCTCGGTTGAAGAACGGGAGGATTGATGATTTCTGGCGGGTCGCGGCGTTTATTCTGGACTCAGGGGTCTCGCCATGCGGTTCAAATGTCTAGAAACATAAGCACGTACATAATAATTTAGAAGCCGTCATCGATCCACTGCTGGATGAAGGCCCCCCCCCCCTCCCTTCCTCTGTCGGCCATGGGGGTTGGTTGAGCATACTTCACCACGCTGATGATTTGTTGAACCCGGTCCTGGGAATTTCCCCTTGGTGCGGTGCGGTGAAGTAAACATCGCCAGCACTGGGGAGACAAAGGCGGCCGGGCGTGGTGCTGGCCATCCACCCCCTCGTGTGCCGTGCCGACCTCCACAGGTGCTCGCTAAATAGCACTTTGCCCAACAATTTATACTGCTACACGGGGGACCTTTGTCTGTTTGTACCTTTGTATATATATCTATGCATTGGTCTATATATGTGTGTGTAGGTATGCACGTATGTGATACATTCCAAGTCACGTCATATACGATCAATGTATTTGTATACGATATACAATGAATAAATAACTGACCTTAGTCCATCAGCTTGTTCACTTTTCCGGATTCGACATTCCAGGTCTCATCGGTTTGCTCAGCTGGTTGGGGGGGGGGGGGGGGGTACCCCATCTATATGTAAAGAGTATATTTATGTGTTCATCCAGCAGTGGATTGATCATGGTTGATGATAACGATAAGTGCATATGTGTATACGCTGATGTGTATATCCGCACATGCATACACATACACGTACATTCGCTGTTATGAATTAAAGCTAATCACACAAAGAACCCCCGTATAGCCTTAGCAGACTGTTGGGGCAAGTGCCGTTAGCGAGCACCTATGAAGGCCGGCACGGCACACGAGGGGGTGGGTGGTCAGCACCACGCCCGACCGCCTTTGTCTCCCCAGTGGCGACGTTTAACAACATCGCACCGGCTCCTGATTTGACGTGAGGCCAGGGACCGGTTCAGATAATCGTCGCCGGTGTTCACGGTGGCCGTGAGCGGGAATCGAACTCGGGACGACGGGTTCGTAGCGCAGCGCGCTCACCGCTAAACTACCACCCACACACATAGACAAAGATCCCCCGTATATCCTTAACAGACTGTCAGGGCAAGTGCTGTTAGCGAGCACCTATGTAGGCCGCCACGGCACACGAGGGGGTGGGTGGCCAGCACCACGCCCGGCCGTCCTCTGGCGATGTTTAGACACCGCACCAGTTACTCATTTGAGGCCGAATCGACCTAGAGGAGGCCCAGGACGGGTTCAGATAATCGTCGCTGGTGCTGGCCGTGAGCGGGAATCGAACTGGGGTCGACGGGTTTGTAGCGCAGCGCGCTAACCACTCCACTACCGCTCCCACACACACACAAGTACACACACACGTACACACACACACGTACACACACACGTACACAAAGCCAAATATGTCCATTAAAGACACCTAAAATCTTGGGGCAAGAGCTGTTAGCGAGCACCTATCAAGGCCGACACGGCTCACAAGGCCTGCAACACACACGCCGCACGACCGCCTTTGTCTCCCCAGTGATATATGTTGTTGTTACGCACCATATACACATTTAGAGGCTGAGTCCACCTGGAGGAGTTCTTGAACTGGTTTCGGTCACCGTGTGAGCGATAATTAAATTCGTGGCCGCCAGGTTTGTATCGAGGTGCCCTAACCGCTGCGCCACCGCTCCCCACACACACAGCACACACACAGCACACACACACAGCACAAAGCACACAGAGCACAAGCACACACAACTCGCTCCAGTTTTCCAGGAGCCCCACGTTGCAACCGCAATGTTTCGAGAAGGAATCTCGCTGCTCAAACGGCGGAGGAGAGGCATAAAAGTTGGTGCATGGAGGAGGGAGGAGGATGATGAGCATGGGTAAGGAGGAGGGGGAGGGAGGGAGGAAGGGAGGGAGGTGGAGGCGGTTAATCGTGTGTAAATGATGCGTGAGCCAATGCGCCTTTGTGTTGGAGCCGGGGGTCTCTCTCCTCTCGCTCACGCCTCCTGCTCTCCCCCCCAAAAAAAAAACCACAACCCCCACCCATCACTTTCCTCTTCACCAACGCGAACCTCCTCCCCTTGCTTCCTTGCCACTCTCCGCCCCATCATTGTGGACCCCACCAACCCCACCAAACCCTCTGTCCTACACCTCCAACTCCTATTCACCTTAAGCGATACGAGCCAGTGGCGTGCTTGGCACGGGCCCTGGTGCATGGAATTAATTTGGTGGTCCCGTGCGGCCCCCGTGGTCCCTGACGCCATTGCACCGCCTGCACACTCGACAGACTACGCCTCTGCCCCAAACCCTCAACCCAACGGACCCCACAAAGTCACCCCGCCATCCTCTCCCAGCTCCCTCCTTCTACCAAACTCCGCGCTTAACCCCAACGAGTAGCAGCAGCAGCAGCAGCTCTACCACCACTCTACTCCATCCATCCCTCACTCGTTGTCCCCACCCCCACCATCTCTCTCTCGCTTCTTCTTCCAAACACCCCGAACAGGAGGCTCTGCGCTCTGCTTCCTTCCAGCGAATGCATCGCCTCCAAGCCACACCGCACCCCTCCCTCCAGGACCTCTCTCCCTCTCCACCACCTCCTCCACTTACCCCAACCATCACCGGCACCACCCCACTCTCACCACCAAGCACATCAGCCCCGCCTCCCCCCCCCCCACCTATCCCCCCACCCACCCACCCCCCACCCACCACACACGCTTGCACAGATTGAGTGACATTAATGGGCCTTGTAGACCGCGCCAATGATCTTCAACGGGTCCATTATTAATACTGTGGGGCTGTGGGGGGGGGGGGGGGTGAGGAGGGGTGGGGGGGGCGTCAGCGGGCAGTCCTTTATAAGGCCGGGTGCGTGTTGTGCCACTCATGATAACTGCATCGAGAGAGAGAGGGGGGCCCCAACTTACTCGACACTGCGGGGAACGAGCGCTGTGCAGACCCCCCCCCCCACGTGCGCTCCCCTTCTCTCCCCCCACTCCCCCACAATAAGTAGACAGACTCACAGACACACAAACACAGACACACAGACACACACACAGACAGACTCACAGACACAGACACACAGACAGACTCACAGACACACAGACAGACTCACAGACACACACACAGACACACAGACACACAGACAGACACACAGACAGACACAGGGATCACCCCCCGCCGCTACCGCGGGACGATAAATAGACACACACACAGATATATATAAAGGCGCATACGACACGGAGATAGACAAACAGACGGATAAGCAAAAGGAGACAGAGAGACAGACAGGACCGAGACAAAAGAGACAGTCACACGTAAAGAGACACTCACAGAGAAATACGGACAGGCACACCGACTTACAGACAGGGCGGGTATACAGACAGACAGACACACCAAGAAAGATACAGAGCGTCAAACGCTCAGAAAAAGACACAGTCAGACATAAGCACACAGCCGGGAAGATACTCAGAACGACACAGACCACCACTCCTCGTCCCGCCGCGTAAAGCTTTAACAGACTTTTGGGGCAAGTGCTGTTAGCGAGCACCTACACAGACACGCAACGCAGTTACAAACGTGCATAGATATAGACACAGTCAGAGACACGCACGCCACTGCGCAAACGTTAAAACAAACACACACACACACCAAAAAAAAATTCTTCAACTCAAATAATTACATCTCCTCCCACCCACTGACCTCCTTGGAAAGAATACATTTTTATATATATCCGTGGGACCTCCTGCGAATTTGAGTTCGTTTCAGACACCCCCCCCCCACCACACCAGGCAAAGCCATGTCGGCATTCGCCAGCACCACCCACATTCTGTTCGCCGCTCAGGCCGTGGCGAGCGAACTTCAGGCGTTCAGGCCAAGCCTCTCGCTCAAGCCGTCCGGCCTCTCGTCCCTGGCCGAGATCATCACGTCGGACATACTTCACAGTTTCCTTTACGGCCGCTGGCGCAGCGCTCTCAACGAGCAGAGAGACATCGGCGGCGGCGGCGGCGGCATCGGAGGCGCCAGCGAGAGAGCCAGCGGAGCATTCAAGGCGGCGCGCGGCATCGGCGATGCGATG
Source organism: Petromyzon marinus (assembly GCF_048934315.1). Lineage (NCBI taxonomy): Eukaryota > Metazoa > Chordata > Hyperoartia > Petromyzontiformes > Petromyzontidae > Petromyzon > Petromyzon marinus. Next base: position 5,784,352 of record NC_133716.1, on the reverse strand, counting down.
GTCTCCGGCGTGGTCCCTCCGTTTAGCTTCTCCGGAGGTGAGTGAGGGGTGATGAGCGTGTCCCGTTGCTGTGTATGTGGCGCAGAAGGTGGGTGGGGTGTGGGCACCGCAGTCGACCTCGTGGCACGTGCTGGGTCTGTCCCGGCGACCTCCTTGCCAGGGGGGGCGTTCGACCGGCTTCACGTGGCCTTAACGCTGCACCTAGCCTGGCACAAGCGCCGTGGTGACGTTACCGACACTTAGTGGCGAATGGCGGGTGTTGTTGTTACGTGTGTTTTGCGTGCGTCCGTGTGTGTCTCAACTCATGGAGGGGTAGCGTAACGGTTAGCGCGTTGCACTACGAACCCGGTGACCCGAGTTCAATTCCCGCTCACGGCCAACACCAGTGACGATTGTCTGAACCGGTCCTGGGCCTCGACTAGGTCGACTCAGCCTCAAATGAGTACCTGGTGCGGTGTGTAAAATATCACTACTGGGGAGACAAAGGCGGCCGGGCGTGGTGTTGGCCACCCACCCCCTCGTGTGGCGTCCCGGCCTTCATAGATGCTCGTTAACAGCACTTGCCCCAACAGTCTGCTAAGGCTATACGGGGGATCTGTGTCTTTGTCTTGCACTTGCCCCAACAGTCTGCTAAGGCTATACGGGGCATCTGTGTCTTTGTCTTGCACTTGCCCCAACAGTCTGCTAAGGCTATACGGGGGATCTGTGTCTTTGTCTTGCACTTGCCCCAACAGTCTGCTAAAGCTATACGGGGGATCTGTGTCTTTGTCTCGCACTTGCCCCAACAGTCTTCTAAGGCTATATGGGGAATCTGTGTCTTTGTCTTGCACTTGCCACAACAATCTGCTAAGGCTATACGGGGGTTCTGTGTCTTTGTCTTGCACTTGCCCCAACAGTCTGCTAAGGCTATACGGGGGATCTGTGTCTTTGTATTGCACTTGCCCCAACAGTCTGCTAAGGCTATACGGGGGATCTGTGTCTTTGTCTTGCACTTGCCCCAACAGTCTGCTAAGGCTATACGGGGGGATCTTTTTGTCTGTGTGTGTCTCTGGAGGTGAGATGAGTGCGTGCGTGTCTTTGTGAGTCTGTGACGATGTTCTCTGTCATGATGACGATGATGACTTTGTGGAAAAACGCTGCGACACTACATTGTCAGCAGCGATAGTTGTGGCAATTTGGCCACCACGAGCAACATCAATATCACCACCACCACCATCATCAGCACTAACATTACCACCAGCAACAACAACCATAGAACAACATCTGTAGCCGGGCGAAACATTTTAAGATTCGTACCACGAATGTGGAAGCCGCTTTTATATTTGAGCAATGAAGATCGATACATTTCATACAGCCACGCATACAATAATATGAAGAAGAAGAAGACAAATAATTCGCTGAGATTTTCTTATTTTTTCATTGAATGATTTGACTTCGATGTCAAAGTCGTTGCTGTCAAATTCTATCCGTCGTTTCCCATGAACTTGTGAACCGATGTCCATAGCACTCGTCTGCGTCTCACCGCCATCGTCATCTCCATCGCCATCGTCGTATTCCTCCTCTGTCAAGTTACTGAGTGGGAATTGAAGGCTCGCGGTGGCATTCAACGCGACCTCTCGTAACGAGTCCACCACGGGTCGACTCGCCACGAGTTCCTTCGCCGAACGTGGAGCGAACTCGCTCCGCTTCCGCCATTTCACTTTGGTCCATTCCTGTTTCCAACATTTTTTTTAATGCACGGTCCCGGAAAAAGGTAGCAATTGAATGAAAACGGTGGCCGGGGAAATGTATGTACATTTATATATATATTTTTTTATATCAGACTAAAAATCACAACGTGAACGTAATCCGTTCCAGACGTTGCTTTCCGCAGACGCTGTGGATTGTAACAACATCAGCATCGGCATGTTTCGTTAAAAAAAAAGATTCACATTTAAACACGTGTTCAACTAACATAAAGAGCAAAAGCAGCGTGTCCTCTATTACATCGTCAGCAGCTTCATTGCACCTATGCTTTGTACGTACCCAGAAAAAGCTTAACGGAGTCTCACGACTCTCATTAAGAGGGTCCTGCCGTCACGTGTTTGACACGTTCCCACTTTAATACGCGTTATGTCATCACATCTGTCGAGTTTTAACGATCAGAACGTGGCCTGATCAGTCGACTGAGCGGAAATAACTTTTATTTTACTTACATATATACGTATATTTGAATTTCACATCGACGGGTATGTACACTATATACTGCATTTTTATACTGCATTGACGGCGGCAACTTGAGTTCCATTCCCGAGCCAGGGCTAACATCAGTGGCGAGTGATATCCACATTTATCTGAACCCGTCCTGGGCAAACTACCACCTGCCCCCCCTCCCTACGCTTCACCAACCCACAATGAGCAGTGTGATGAAGTAGGATCAAAAAACTAAAGTTGATGATGATGCTGATGGCGATGATGGTGATGATGCTGATGGCGATGATGATGCCGATGATGATGATCATTTTCTTCCTCTGGCAGTAGTGGTAGTGATGCATATTTATACAAATGGCGTCGATTGATTCATCACCGTTGGTTCCATTCGCTTTGACTTTAAAACAACAAACGCACTTTTGATTTAACACAAAAAAAATCCTAAGCGCAATGAAAAAAACCCCCCAAGATTCGACTTTACACAAATCCAGTAACCATTCGCCCCCCCACGGAGAGTTCTTCCCCTCCAACACTGAGCCACCTCCCACCCCACCACCCTCATCCAAGGCCCCGATTCTCCACCCATCCCCAACTTCCAACCATGAAAAGTAACAAATTAAGTGGCACAATAGCGCTAATTGGGGCACTCTGCACGCTTCGTCCAATACTCATTGACCGTGAGGCACGGATGAAGGGGCAGTGTTTGTAGAAGGTGGAGAGGGGGGGGGGGGCAAGTGGGGTGAGAAGGGGGGAGGGGGTAGGAGGAGGATGGGAGGGGGGATGGGGTTGGGTCAGATTCAATACAAATCGTGCACATCTCATCGCCATAGCTTCTCGTACCCTTTCTCCACCGCGTCCACACTTTCTGTGATCACACGATTTTACCACCAAGCTAAGCAGGACATTAGGGCTGGGATGGGTGATCACTCACCGCCCCCCCCCCCCACCTGTCGACGGGGGGGGGGGTCGACACGGTAGTAAGATCCAAAGTTGTGTTCTTCTTCTTTGATCAGCGTCCACTCCCCCGTCTGCACCGACGATGCACCGAATCGGTGCGCGGTGCAGTGTGGTCAAAGAGCCCTCGCGCGTCGCGTGTGGGAGCGCCTGGCGCGGTGCGTAAACATCGGCGCTGGGAGAGACAAAGGCGGCCGGCCCGTGGAGCTGTCCAGCCACCCCCTCGTGTACCGTGCCAGCTTTCATAGGTGCTATTCGCATACAGCACTTGCCCCAACAGTCTGTTAAGGTTTTACGGGGGAACTTTGTATTTTGTCTGTGTATATATAATGTAATTCATCGGTCCTTTATCGATCTATTGCTGGATGAAGGCCTGATCATAACAGCAGTCCCCCGCTTCTGTAGCTTAATTTATCCACCTCCTCTCAACGTGGTGTGATTGGTTTTATATATGCGTGTGCATTTCATGTACGCGCATGCACGTACAAACTATGTATATATAGCTCAATCGATGCTCGCTAACACTGCAGTTACTTTCTAGAGCGTCATATAATCCGCAGAAAACGATACAGTATATGTATATAAAATCAAAATTGTTATTTAGAGATTCAAAAATCGTAAAATTGTTAAAGCGAATTTAAAGTAACGGATATCCAATTCGATCCCTAATTTATAAGTTACGTGCTCGCGAAATTATGTATATTGGTTGGCCAAATAACGAGAGATGATGGCTGTATACATTGTGTACGCACATGCTGTATGTAATAGGTGCTCGCGAACATTCATATGAATGGATTTTCAATTAAAACTCGGGGCAATCGCTAAACTTGTTACACCCGTTTCACTACATCATCATCACCACCATATTCAATCCACTGCTGGATTAAGGCATCCCCTAACGGGCACCGCCTCTCACGATCTTACAAAGAAAAAGGATCCCCCCCGTATAGCCTTCACATACGCGTGGGGCAAGTGATGTTACCGAACACCTATTAGGGCCGGCGCGGTACACGAGGTGGTGGGTGGCTATCACCACGCACAGCCACCTTTGTCTCCCGTGGTGGCGATGTTTACAGATCGAAATCAGTTACTGAGTCTACCCAGGACCGGTTCAGATAATCGTCACTGGTGTTGGCCGTGAGCAGGAAACAAACTCGGATCGTCTGGTTCACACACACACACACACGTGTGTAAAGCGATGCGTTTTCCCTAATATATCCGACGTTGTGCGCTGCACCTGCTGGCAGCAAAACGTCGGACATCGCGGCTGAACAACATCCGATTGCGACCAGGAAACAACGGAGAGATACACAGCTGCACATCCGCGAACAATTTGTGTTAATAGGTGCTCGCAAACTGAATAATAATGTTCACTTCGTTAAACTAGATGGGAGTCGAATGGGCCTGTACAGTATGTTGGAGTCTGAGCCGTTTTACTTTTTCGCTAAAATGCGTTTAGTGGAATCAAATATACTTACACACATGTGTACATGTGTGTAAGTATATTTAACGAAACGAAACAGGTGGAACGAAACAGGTGGACTTCTCCACAAATCTGGCTGTCCGCCTGATGAAGCTAGTTGTAATTACTGGCGAAACGTCGTACTCAGATTGTAAATGTTGTGGCTTGGCTCTCCAACACACCGGTGTGCTGTACTAGTGACGAATTGGCCACGTTCTGTTTACGTGACAAACCTCACTAGTTGGCTGTGTCGGGTGGTGGCGGGTTTAACGACACATTTATATATTGACGCGATCTAACCCAAAAAAACCTATATTATTGATAATATTGGTCGCGAAAGCCCACGTGTTGAACATGTGTTGATGTTTTATAATCTTTGCGTGATACACATTAAAATGTGTAACGCAATGGATTTTCTAGATATATTTCTATTTGCTTTAAATTCTAATACAATCAGCTTATTAGAAAACAACAATCTGATAAAAAAGCACCATTTACATACGTCTTCGTATTCATATATTGCCAGATATAGTATATGCCTATGTATGTTGAACTTCTTTCGCACCGTACGTAGCCAGGCGTGCTAATTGGAGGTGCGTGTGGGGAGCGGTGGCGCAGTAGTTAGCGCATCGCGCTATGAAGCAGGCAGCCCGAGATTTAAATGAGCACCTGGTGCAGGGAGACAAAGGCGGCCGGGCATGGATGGTGCTCGCTAACGGCACTTGCCCCAACAGTGTGTACGCCTACACGGGGGACATTTAGCTTTTGTGTGTGAATAAAGCGTGTGTTAGTATGTGTATATACGTACATATAACAAACATTACATCCAACATCCTCGGTATATATTATGCACGCATAACTATATTATATATACATAGACGCTTATTCACAAATATAACTATATTTGTCAACATGATATATTGTACGTGTACACAATTTATACGCACACACATGTATGTATATATATAGGTGTATGTGTTTTTATATAGATATGGGGAGCGGTGGTGTAGCGGTTAGCGCGCTGCGCTCCGAACCCGGCGACCCGAGTTCGATTCCTGCTGACGGCCAGCACCAGTGGCGAGTCTCTGAACCGGGTCCCGGGCCTCCCCTAGATCGACTCAGCCTCAAATGAGTACGTGGTGCAGGGTGTGTACTAAACATCGCCACTGGGGAGACAACTACCGGGCGCGGTGTTGGACACACCATCCACTCTCTCGTGTGCCGTTCATAGGTGCCGCTCGCCTACAGCACTTGCCCCAAAGTCTGTGAAAGGCTACGCGGGGGACCTTTGTCTGCGTGAGACAATACCGTTTGGCTGTTCATCTTCATCGATGAGATGTTCATTGCGTGTGTCTACTATACTTTAATTAACCAATGTTGATAGAGGTGTAAAGTCGATTGTATCATGCCGCACTTTATATTTCAACCATTATTCATCATATAGGCGTAATGTCAATAAAATTGTCCCGTGTTTAACCGGTTGAGAGCTCTTATTTTTAAATCAATTGATCATAATCATCATCAGCCATGGCCAATCCACTGCTGGATGAAGGCCTCCCCAGGCCGCTTGCCATCTATCTCTCCGCACTCCAAAGACGAATACAAAGATCCCCCGTGTAGCCTTTTACAGACTGTTGGGGCAAGTGCTGTTTGCGAGTGGCACCTTTGAAGGCGGGCACGACACACGAAGGGGGTGGGTGGCCAGAACCACGCCCGGCCGCCTTTGTCTCCCCAGCGGCGATGTTTATGCATCACCGAGGACCGGTTCAGATAATCGTCACCGGTGTTGGTGGCCGTGAGCGGGGAACGGGTTCGGGTCGCCGGGTTCGTAGCGCAGCGCGCTAACCGCCGCACCACCGCTCCTCACTCGCTCGCTCGCTCGCACGCACGCACTGAGTCGCACGCTCATTCGAACGCGCTCGCCACGCTCTCACACACTGACGCACACACACGGTCACTTGCGTGTGTGTGTGTGTGTGTGAAGGCGTGCACACACACACACACACTTGCACACACACCGTCACGTACGCACTCACACACATACTTGGCGGGGGTTTTATTTTTTTGCCGTAACGCGGTGTGGCAGGCGTATCAGCAGCAGTCCGTGGGAAAAGTAGCGAGAGCGAGGAACAGCTAGAGCAGTCAGCAATAGCCAGCACTCCCAGCAACAGCACTCCCAGCAACATCACTCCCAGCAACAGCACACCCAGCAACAGCACTCCCAGCAACATCACTCCCAGCAACATCACTCCCAGCAACAGCACTCCCAGCAACAGCACTCCAAGAAACAGCACACCCAGCAACAGCCAGAGCACCCAGCAACAGCACTCCCAGCAACAGCACACCCAGCAACAGCACTCCCAGCAACAGCACTCCCAGCAACATCACTCCCAGCAACAGCACTCCCAGCAACAGCACTCCCAGCAACAGCACTCCCAGCAACATCACTCCCAGCAACAGCACACCCAGCAACAGCCAGAGCACCCAGCAACAGCACTCCCAGCAACAGCACTCCCAGCAACATCACTCCCAGCAACAGCACACCCAGCAACAGCCAGAGCACCCAGCAACAGCACTCCCAGCAACAGCACTCCCAGCAACAGCACTCCCAGCAACAGCACTTGGTATCACGTCGAGGGGACGGATCGAAACCCGCAGTGGCGTTCATCCAGCAGTAGCTTGAACATGGCCGGGTCGCTTCTCCAATCACGAGGGGGCACGATCACTTTCATCTCTCCTCTCATCTCGCGTGTTATCTCTTTGACTCTCTAACTATTTCACCTCGTCGTCATCATTCGTATCTTATTAGCGACTCGCCCTCCAGTAAAACCGGACGCATTATTGCGCCGCTCCCCGCCCCCCGCCCCAAAAAACGTGGAGACAATTAACATAAGATAATAAACAATACATAATAAACAATAGACAATAAACAATACGTAATAAACAATAGGCAATAAATACAACAGAGCAGAGCTACAAGGAGCCCGTGTGGGATTCCGCGTGTGATTTGCAAATGTGTGCAGAGCGAGTTCTTTGACCAGAGGGTTGCTCGTCGTCAGTTTCCGTAGCTGCTCATTATTATAGCTGGCAACCCATACCCTATCAACCCATACCCTGTCAACCCATACCCTGTCAACTCATACCCTGTCAACCCATACCCTGTCAACCCATACCCTGTCAACTCATACCCTATCAACTCATACCCTATCAACTCATACCCTGTCAACCCATAACCTGTCAACCCATACCCTATCAACCCATACCCTGTCAACCCATACCCTGTCAACCCATACCCTATCAACCCATACCCTATCAACCCATACCCTGTCAACCCATACCCTATCAACCCATACCCTGTCAACCCATACCCTGTCAACCCATACCCTGTCAACCCATACCCTGTCAACCCATGCCCTGTCAACCCATACCCTGTCAACCCATGCCCTGTCAACCCATACCCTATCAACCCATACCCTGTCAACCCATACCTTGTCAACCCATACCCTATCAACCCATACCCTGTCAAAACATACCCTGTCAACCCATACCCTATCAACCCATACACTGTCAACCCATACCCTGTCAACCCATACCCTATCAACCCATACCCCGTCAACCCATACCCCGTCAACCCATACCCTGTCAACCTATACCCTGTCAACCCATACCCTGTCAACCCATGCCCTGTCAACCCATGCCCTGACAACCCATACCTTGTCAACCCATACCCCGTCAACCCATACTCCGTGAACCCATACCCCGTCAACCCATACCTTGTCAACCCATACCTTGTCAACCCATACCCTGTCAACCCATACCTTGTCAACCCATACCCTGTCAACCCATACCCTGTCAACCCATACCCCGTCAACCCATACCCTGTCAACCCATACCACGTTAACCCATACCCTGTCAGCCCATACCCTGTCAACCCATGCCCTATCAACCCATACCCTGTCAACCCATACCCTGTCAACTCATACCCTGTCAACCCATACCTTGTCAACCCATACCTTGTCAACCCATACCCTGTCAACCCATACCCTGTCAACCCATACCCTGTCAATCTATACTCCGTGAACCCATACCCTGTCAACCCACACGGTTTCCCCTGTATTCTTGTACAGGGAAATTGAGTTTTCAGGTCCATACGGCGTACAGCCGTTACCATGCGGGCAATAACAAAACAATGTGTTTGTGTTTCTCTCCCTTGTGATGCGAATTTGTAGGATGAATGTTGAGATTCATAAGGGGCACGGGTTAACCAATAAGATCTGAATCGGTCTGTAATGAAGTAGGGCACTGATCAGGTTTGACAGCTTTGATGTCATTACAACAACCTCCACCCCGCTAGCTCCGCGCCGAAGACAAACTCACCTTGGGAATCGTTCTGCAACCCGCGTGTGAGTTTGTGCGTTTCCCTCTAACGCGCGCACGCGTGCCGCGCCAACGCCCGGTGGCGATTGTCTGAACCGCTCCTGGGCCTCCCCGCTGTAGGTCGACTCAGCCTTAAATAATTACAAAACAAACACAAAATCAGGACTTTTATGAGAGAGACATAGACGGCCTGGCTTGATACTGACCACGCCACCACACCCCCCCCCTTCCCCATTGTGCGCCGTTCATAGCCGCCTGCTAACGGGCACTTGCCCCAGCAGCTTGTGTTAGCCTATGCGGGTTATCTTTGTATTTATAATTTAAAGCCCCGCCACCCCCCGCCGGAATGATGAATGGCGGTCGCATTCCTCTAAGCAATACGCGAGTGCGTGGCCGTGTGAATTTATAGGCATTAATTCGTGACGAGAGAGCGTGGGGCTCTTTTCTGTAACAAAACGTGGGCTTTAAAAAAAAATAAAGAAAAAAAAGTTGGGGTAGGAGGGGGACAAGAGGAGTTGGGGGGGAGGGGACGGGCGGAGAGTTTGAGGTATGAAATGGGATTTAAATGCCGTCGTTTAAGCGCTGCTGGTGCTGGTGCTGCTGTGAATGCTCAGCCGTGTGGTCGGAAAGCGATTACCCCGGGCGGCGCGTTCTCACTCGCTCGGCGTGCGTGCGAGAGTTGCGAGCGAGTGTGTGAGTGTGTGAGTGAGAGTGTGAGAGTGCGTGAGAGTGTGTGAGTGTGTGAGTGTGTGTGAGTGTTTGTGAGTTGAGTGTGTGGGGAGCGGTAGTGTAGCGGTTAGCGCGCTGCACTATGAACGTGGTAGACCCGGGTTCGATTCCCGCTCACGGCCAACACCAGTGACGACTATCTGAACCGGTCCTGGGCCTCCCTTAGATCGACTCAGCTTGAAATGAGTACCTGGTGCGGTGGAGTAAGCATCGCCTCTGGGGAGACAAAGGCGGTCTGGCGTGGTGCTGGCCACCCATCCCCTCGTGTACCGTTCCGGCCTTCATAGGTGCTCGCTAACAGCACTTGCCCCTACAGTCTAAGGCTATACGGGGGATCTTGCTTTGTGTGTGTGAGTGTGAGCGTGTGAGCGTGAGAGTGGATCGTACGGTCTCGGCTCATTAAAGCGCATTACGATTTCATTGAGGGTTAGTGACGCGCCGGGGGGGGGGGGGTACAGGGTGTATAGACCGCGAGACAGCGAGACTCGCCGATTGCACTTTCATCGTTGTCGTCGTCTTCATCATTATTATCATCTACATAATCATCGTCACCATCATCGTCGTCATTATCCTCACCGTCGTCATCATCACCATCAATACGCAGACACACTCACGTGGACACGCAGGGATAACAAAGGCAAAGATCCCCCTACCGGTATAGCCTCTACAGACTTTTTGACCTGAAGCCGAGCCTTCTTTCACAGGTGCTTCTCGCTCAGAGCACTTGCCTCAACAGCCCGTTGGGGCTGCATGGGGGGATCTCTGTCTGGTCTGGTCACGTAGTATGCATGTCTCTTGAACTTCTTTCGCGCCGTACGTAGCCAACCGTGCTCATCGGAGGTGCGGGGGAAGGACCTGCAGTGCACCTAGCGTGGCACAAGCGCCGTGGTGACGTTTGTTGTTGTTGTTGTCGGTCACGCAGGCGTCGCCACTTTGGCCAAGCTGGACAAGATGTCGAGTTTGGCTCTGCCTGCCGAACTCACCGTGGCACCAAGCTCCGTGCCCGGGGAAGACCTGGGCATCTACACGAGAACCTGGATCAAGCAGGGGACCGAAATGGGACCTTTCACGGGCAAGATGATTCCCCCGGACGGTGTGGACATCTTCAAGAACAACAACCTCATGTGGGAGGTATGGAGCCGTGGAACCGGGGCATTGCAACGGGTGGCTGAGATAGACTATGAACTAAACTTAGTTTGTTTTAAACCAAGTTAAGGCTTTACTGAGCTATGTAGCTCTATTGTTTGCAGAAGCGACCCTGACCACGAATGATAGCTCCAACGAAGTCGCTTATCATCGTGTGGACATTTATAGCAGCGGAATACTCTAAACGCGTGTTTCTCGGTGTGGAGGGGAAAACGGGATGACCTGCAAAAACGAGACCACGGGGAGAGAGACTTCGACAAACTCCAAATATACAGCAGCAGGCGTCAGGGTCGGGATCTAATCCACGACCTCCTGTATACCAGGCGAGGTAGTTAACATCGCAGGAATTGATTCCAAGTTTACTCTCCAACGAGGCCCCCCCCCGAGATCTTCGGATCGTCTTCTTCTAGGAAAGATGTCTTTAGATTATTTTGATTATTTGGCTGCTATAAATTTCCACGTTGATATAAGCCACTTCGTTGAGCTATCATTTGTGGTCAGGTCGCTTCTGAAAAATGAGAAGCTGATAGCTCAGTGGGCCTTAACTGTTAAAGTAAAATAAAGAAATGTATTTGCTTAACTTTCCTACACTTTGCACTCCTATCGTGTTTTTTGTACTGTTTATTGTTGTTGTTACTGATGTCACTTTCTGACCCGCCCCTACCGGACATCTGTGAAAAAGAGCTTCATAGCTCATCGGATTTCCTCTTCGAGTCTAAATACAGATTCAGATCCTGAGTACTCCGAGGTCAAGCCTAATTTTTCTGGGGTGATCGGTGATTTTTTGTTTTGTTTGCACAGCGCAGCTCCCAGACTCCGGAACGAACGCTCGCAACGCTCGTTCGGTCCCGTCTCTAAAAATCTCACCTCTTTAAATTGGCCCTTTACCACCCCCCCCCCCCCCACCCCCGGTTTTGACCGTTCGCCCTGCAGGTTCTGTTTATTTCCTGCTTGGTGGGATTTGCGGATGAAATGCGCCTTACAAATGTAAATTACGATTACGACAGCAGTTCTGCAGTGACAACTTCCGGGGGACTTACTCTGACACAGGGTGATGCGCACCTGGCTGAGGTTGTTCCAAATAGAAATCGCTTGGGTGGGTGGGGGGGGGGGGCTTCGTCCAGCAGTGGATCGAGCATGGATAAATGATGACGATGTTGAGATGGCGATGGTTTTGGAAGGACTTCGTCCAGCAGTGAATCGAGCATGGCTGATTGATGATGATGTTGACATTACGATGGTAAGTGGATCAAGCATGGCTGTTTGATAATGATGATTATGAAGTGCCGATGACGATCATCATCATGCCTGACAATCACGATGATAACCATGGCTGATGATGACGATCATGGCTGATGATGATGATAATATAAATCATATGATGATGATCATCATCATGGCCGTCGATGATGAGGATCATGGCTGACGATCGCTTATGATGATCATGACTGGTAGATGATGATCAGGTTGATGAGGATCATCATAACTCGTGATAATGATGATGGTGATGATGACGATGTCCTCGGCAGGTGTTCAACGAGGATGGCACGGTGCGTCACTTTGTGGACGCGAGCCAGGACAACCACCGCAGCTGGATGACTTACATCCGCTGTGCGCGCAACGAGCAGGAGCAGAACCTGGAGGTCGTGCAGATCGGCAACAGCATCTACTACAAGGCCCTGGAGGTGGGTGCAGAGGCGGAGAGTGACGGAGAGAGGTGACGGAGAGAGGTGACGGAGAGAGATGACGGAGAGAGGTAACGGAGAGAGATGACGGAGAGAGATGACGGAGAGAGATGACGGAGAGAGATGATGGAGAGATGATGGTTGAGAGATGGAAAGAAATAGAGAGAGATGGAGAGAGATTGAGAGAGATGATGGAAAGAGATGATGATGGAGAGATGGAGAGAGATAGAGAGAGAGGGAGATATATAGAGAGAGATTGAGAGAGATGATGGAGAGAGATGATGATGGAGAGATGGAGAGAAATTGAGAGAGATGATGGAGATAGATGATGATAGATAGATGGAGATAGATAGATAGAGAAGGAGAGATATGATGGAAAGATGGAGATAGATGGAGAGAGATTTAGATAGATTCAGAGAGATGATGGCGAGAGATGGAGAGAGATGGAGAGATGGAGAAAGATGATGGATAGAGATGGAGAGAGATTATGTAGAGGGATGATGGAGAGAGACGGAGGAGCGGAGAAAGAGAGATGCTGAGAGGGATAGAAACAGAGCCAGAGCAACAGAGAAAGATATAAAGGCACACAATACGCGAAGGTAGAGCGAGATAACGACAGAGAGACAAAGACACACACAGAGACATAGATAGACCCTCAGAAAGACACAGTTGGCTGGTTGATTATGGTTAAGGGTCGAAATTGTACCCGTGGCTGGTCGCCTGTAGTTTGCTGGAGTTGAAGTTCTTCAATAGACCTCTTCATCACAATGGTTACATGCCCCGGAAAAAGTGTTTGCCATATGCCAATCAAACTTAATTTTCATTTTCACTCAAAATTAAATTTAGGGCAGACCCGATTTCGATTCCCGCTCACGGCCACCAACAACGGTGACGATTATCTCACGGCACTTACCCCATCAGTCTGTTAAGGCTATACGGGGAACTCTTTGTCTTTGTGGTCACTGGTGACCGGGCACGGACCCATCAATTTGCTAACTTGAGAACCCGCTTTTGAGATAGTCGGGTGGCTAAGACTTGGATGTAAACCCATGCTTTCATCAGTGCTGGCTCAGTGTCTCTGGCACGGCCATTATGAACCCATCGGAGCAACCCAGCAGTTGTCAAGTTTTAAGTTGATTTAGTTTAACCAGGTGAAAAATCAAGAGATCAGGATGAGTCTCATTTGCAAGGGTGACCTGGGTGAATGAGAGTGGGTGATTGAGTGAATGGATGAGTGGGTAAAATAAGTGGGCGAGTGAATGAGTGGGTGGGTGAGTGGGCGAGTGAGTTAGTGAATAGGTGGGTGAGTGAATTAATGAGTGGGTGAATTCGTGGGTGAGTATGTGCGTGAGTGAGTGGGTGAATGAGTGGGTAGCTGGGTGGGTAAATTAATTAGTGGATGGATGGGTGAGTGAGTGAATGAATGAGTTGGTGAATTCGTGGCCGAGTATGTGCGTGAGTGGGTGAATGAATGGGTAGCTGGGTGGGTTAATTAATTAGTGGATGGGTGAGTATGAGTGAGTTGGCGAGTGAGTGATTAGGTAAGTTCAAGCTGCAATTTTACTTTACTTAACCAGCTGAGAAATTCACAGCGACCAGGATGAGCATTCGTTTACAGGAGTGACTTAGTTCACCAAAATCAACCTTCAACCTCACGTCAAAACCTCCGAGAACGCACAGCTAGCCGATCAGACCATTAGACCATTCCTAACTGACAATAATATGAATAACAATGCACATTTGTAAAGTGGCTAATTTCCTCCGCAGATCCTAATGGACCACTGTGTATGGAAAGCCAGGAAATACACAGATACAGGGTACACGGCTAGAACTAGTCGTGGTGCGAAGGTCGGTTTAAGGGAGGTGAATTTTCAAGACAGGACCCAAACAATATACCTAACGACTCCGATTGTCTTATTAGCGAGGCGTTCCGTGGGCTCGGAGGTGCACAGGTGGCAAACAACCCCATGCAGAGCCTTGACCTCGGAATCCTTAGAGAACAAGGCGATACGAACATCTCAGGGACTTCGCTGGGAGACTCAACACTGATCATCAATTCCTGTCGATATGGCGGGGCAAAGGCACTCAACAGCCTTGTAGATCGGAAGTAGCAGCAGCAGGATGTCATAGTCCACTCGACACTTGACTGGTAGCCAGTGCGAGAGACAATAGAGCAAGTGTGTGTATGTACAGGCAGTCTTCGACTTACGAACATCGCGCTGACTTTTTTTTATATACCAATGACTTAAAACGCGAACTCTCACTTGCAAATTGAACCGCGGGACAATTTTGCTCGGCTGAGCGATCCTCCACGAGATGTAAAGAGTCAGCCTCGCGCTGGGAGTGAGCGCTTGTGCGTGTGTGTGTGGGGGCATTTAAATACAGTACATTTACTGTATTCCGACTTACGAACCGCTCGACTTACGAACGGGCAACATGAACTAATTGTGTTCGTAAGTCGGAGACTGCCCAACCTATTGACGTTTAACTTCTTTCGCGCGCCGTACGTAGCCAACCGTGCGAATCGCTGGCGCGAGGTGGTGGGGGGGGGGGGGGTAGGACAACAAAACTAAAATACAAAAAGATGATGCATGTGCTCACGTAACGGTGTGAGTGTAAGGACTCTCTATAGCAGCCCGAGTCTATGACTGCGCACCACCTCCATAGATTCGTAACCCTCTCTGTACCTTCTCCTCCTCTTCAATGTACAGCCCATCCCGCCTGACCAGGAGCTGCTGGTGTGGTACAGTTTCTCGCACAACACCTTCCTGGGCATCCCCGGAGTGCCCGGCATCGAAGACGAACAACGCAAGAAGCACAAAGACGGTGAGACGCAAGGGGGGGGGGGAGACACGCGGATAAGAGACACGCGGACACTGCGGACACGCATGGAGACGCACTGAGACACAGCTACAGAGACGCACTGAGACACAGCTACAGAGACATAGGGACGCATGGGCGAACAGATGCACAGACGAAGAGACGGACACACAGAGACACAGATACAGACACACAGAGCCACAGATACAGAGACAGACACGGAGACACAGACACGCAGGGACACGCTGGTTAGGGTTAGTGTCAGTGGTAGAACTCGTGCTCGTGGCTGGGCTGATTGGTTGGTTGTGTCGGTGGTTAGTGTGTGCTTGACTAGCTGGTTATTGGTAGGATTAGTAGTACGAGTGGGCTGGTGACTAGTTGGTTAGTGGTAGGGTTAGTAGTTGTTGTGTTTGGTTGGCTAGTAAGGGTTAGGGGTAAGGTTAGGGTCGGTGGCAGGGTGAGTGCTAAGGGGTGGGTGGCCTATTTAATTATAACATTCCTAACTGCAACTTAAAAATAATTTTAGCTCACAAACCTTCACTCTCATGTGAGAGAGACATCGTGTAAGTCACAGCCGAACTGTGTAGCCACGAGAGGAGAGCCACGTGCTCTCTTCTGGGTTCGCATCTTCCTCAGAACTTTTCACGTGGCATTAAGCCGAAGTCAAACCCCCTGTCGCCTTCCTCCGTGGCCAAACTCACCCCAGCTCATCCACCCGCTCTGGATCTTCCTATAGAGTGGTGGTGGGGGGTGGGTGAGTGGTGGTGGTGGTGGTGGTGGGGGCAGAGATATTTAACTCAAGTTTTGGGTTCGTCCTGGCCTATAATTAAAGCAAACATTGTTTTTGTTTTGTTATTCTTTAAGCTGAAGCAAATTAATTTGATTTCTCGAGAGCGGCAGACAGCCAGCGGTTACCTTTGTTACCGGGCGAGTAAACAGCCGAGGGCAGTTGGGAATCTCCCGAGTCGATCGTATCCAGTAGGAGCATTTGTTTAAGCAACTGAAGAAGAATGAGAAGGCAAAACACAATCCCTCGACCGGAGTCGACCTTCCGGGCCTCATCGGCAGAGTCGAACAATATCGCCGTGCTGCTGGGTCCTGCCCGATGTTTTTCGGTGAGAAAATCCCCCCTCCACGGCGGAGGGTGGTGGGGGGGGCGAGACGTGTCTCGTTGTCCTTCCCCCGCACCTCAGATTAGCACGGTTGGCTACGATACGGTGCGAAAGAAGTTCAACGTACACATACGTACGTACCACAGCAGCAGCAGCAACAACAACAACAGAGCAGTCGTGTACACCTCGTGACTGTGCGTGGCAGCTGACGGAGAGCACTGTGGGTACCGGTGATGGATGAGTGCCGTGGGCGAGGAGCGTGGCTCAATTCCCACTCCTGACTCGACAGCCAAAGAAACAGAAATGGAATATTCATGATCGTCTGTCAATGTGTCTGTTTGTATCTCCGTCCGTCCATCTATCAGTCTCCCTGTCTGTCTCCCTGTCTGTCCATCTATCAGTCTCTCTGTTTGTCTATCCGTCTGCCTGTCCATCTATCAGTCTCTCAGGTCAGTCTCCCTGTCTGTCTCCCTGTCAGTCTCTCTGTCTGCCTCCCTGTCTGTCTCTCTGTCAGTCTCCCTGTCTGCCTCCCTGTCAGTCTCCCTGTCTGTCTCCCTGTCAGTCTCTCTGTCTGTCTCCCTGTCTGTCTCCCTGTCAGTCTCCCTGTCAGTCTCCCTGTCTGTCTCCCTGTCTGTCTCCCTGTCTGTCTCCCTGTCAGTCTATCTGTCTGTCTCCCTGTCTGTCTCCCTGTCAGTATATCTGTCTGTCTCCCTGTCTGTCTCCCTGTCAGTCTATCTGTCTGTCTCCCTGTCAGTCTGTCTGTCTCCCTGTCTGTCTCCCTGTCTGTCTCCCTGTCAGTCTATCTGTCTGTCTCCCTGTCTGTCTCCCTGGCAGTCTATCTGTCTGTCTCCCTGTCTGTCTCCCTGTCAGTCTATCTGTCTGTCTCCCTGTCTGTCTCCCTGTCAGTCTATCTGTCTGTCTCCCTGTCTGCTTGCGCATTTATCTCCCCCTCCGTCGATTATATCTCTCTGTCCGTGTCTCCATCCATCCACCAGTCTGTCGACTGATCCGACTGTCTGCCTGTCCGTCCACGTTTATGTGAATCCGTCTGCCAATAATATCACACGACCCGTGACTTCACATCACACGGCCCGTGACTTCATATCTATCCCGAACCTCCCCCCCCAACCCCAACAGACGAACTCCAACTTCTCGACTGCCAAGGTGTCGGCGGAGGCGGCGGTGGTGGCGGTGGCTTCATCATCAGCAGCAGCAGCGCCAGCAGCAGCAGCAGCAGCCTCAGCCTCAGCAGCAGCAGCAACAGCAGCAACCTCGGCGGTGGCGGCGGCGGCGGTGGCGGCAGCAAACTGCGCTGCGTCATCTGCCACCGCGGATTCAACTCGCGCAGCAACCTGCGCTCCCACATGCGCATCCACACGCTGGACAAGCCCTTCGCCTGCCGCTTCTGCAGCCGCCGCTTCAGCCAGTCGTCGACGCTGCGCAACCACGTGCGCCTGCACACGGGCGAGCGCCCCTACAAGTGCCACGTGTGCCAGAGCGCCTACTCGCAGCTCGCCGGCCTGCGCGCCCACCAGAAGTCCGCGAGGCACCGGCCCGCGGCCCTCTCGGCCGCCGCTGCGGCAGCCGCGGCGGCCGCGGCGGCGGCGGCGTTGGTCGGCGGCGGCGGCGGCGGCGGCGTCGTGCCGGTCTCCCATCATCAGAATCATCATCAGCAGCAGCAGCAGCATCATCAGCAGCAGCAGCATCATCAGCAGCAGCATCATCAGCAGCAGCAGCATCATCAGCAGCAGCATCAGCATCAGCGGTCCCACGCGCTTCCCGCGGGCTGCATCCCGATTGCCGCTGGGTCGATGCACGGCCACATGCCGGCCTTAGCGCTGTGAGGAGCTTGCCACTGCCAGGGTTTTTCGTCCGTGACTCTTGACAGCTCTCCGCGATTCTGCCCGACTCTCTGTGACTCCTCTCCTTTACGGCTGTCCGGCGTGACTCTCTCCATCCTACGTCTCTCCCTCCCAGTCTCTCTTCTGTGATGACCCTCGTCCAAATCGATCTGGGGTATATCCCTGACTCTCTACACCTCTCCAGGACCCAATGGTCTGTTAATCTATTAATCACTTTTAATTTTACCCGGTAAAGGCCCACTGAGCTGCGTAGCTCTTTTTGAGAAGAGACCTGGCCACAGATGATAGCGCAAGGGAGTGGATTATCACGTGGAAATGGAGAGCAGACAAAATCGGAGGACCCGGTGAAAAATCCACGCGGCCATGGGGAGACGCACGAACTTAAAATATACAGCAGGCGTCAGGGTCGAGATGGAACCCACGACCTCCTGTACACCAGGCGAGGTAGTTAACATCTCCTAGCCACCGTGATGATGATGAGAGAGAGACACGCAAACTCCAAATATACAGCAGCAGGCGTTAGGGTCGGGATCGAACCCACGACCTCCTGTACACCAGGCGAGGTAGTTAACATCTCCTAGCCACCGTGATGATGATGATGAGAGAGACACTGCAAACTCCAAATATACAGCAGCAGGTGTCAGGGTCGGGATGGAATCCACGACCTCCTGTATACCAGGCGAGGTAGTTAACATCTCCTAGCCACCGTGATGATGATGAGAGAGAGACACGCAAACTCCAAATAAACAGCAGCAGGCGTCAGGGTCGGGATCGAACCCACGACCTCCTGTATACCAGGCGGAGTAGTTAACATCTCCTAGCCACCGTGATGATGAGAGAGAGAGACACTGCAAACTCCACATATACAGCAGCAGGCGTTAGGGTCGAGATGGAACCCTCGACCTCCTGTATACCACGCGAGGTAGTTAACATCTCCTAGCCACCGTTGCTCCTGATCTGGCCCGAGTCAGACACTCATGAGTCCATCAGTCCACCGGACATGGGTAAAACTACTGGACATCTGTGAAGTAGAGCTCCGCTGGATTCATCCGGTATAAATACAGATCCTCATTCTGTTATCGGCCTTCCGGACCAATGTTTTCCTGGCAGCGGCCGTCGACAAATCAGCTAAACGTCTGGGTTGGTTTTCACTTCTCTGGGACTCATCGGCAGCAAGAGTCCCCATCAAATCCGCGTGATGGGTTCCATTCAGCATGAATCTGTCATAGAGTCCAGGTCCGTCCACTGTTTGGTAGCGCTGAGCTAGGTTTTGAGATGGGAGGATGTCCCGAGCGGACACTGAACCAGTGGTGGACATTCCACATTACCGTGACGAGACGCAGTTCATCCATGCATGTCGACTGGTGGCCACTGTTTCATGGCTTGGGGAGGCTTTCATCCAGCAGTAGACTGATCATGGCTGATGGTGATTATGATGACGTTACTGCTGATGTTGATGGTACATATACTGGGGGAAATGCGGCTGTGGAGGCTTGTTGCCGTCCCAGCCTTACAGCCGGGCTAATGCCCCAGCTGCAGGCTGGTTGCTGCCGTTCACCTCGAGACGCACAGGGACAGCTGCCATCGGGGGGGGGGGGGTCCCCTAGGCGACAACTACGGTGGGGCATTGAAATCGTTGAGGTGATGGAGGTGGTGGAGGTGGTGGAGGTTGATGGAGGTGGTGGAGGTGGTGGAGGTGGTGGAGGTTGGTGGAGGTGGTGGAGGTGGTGGAGGTTGATGGAGGTGGTGGAGGTGGTGGAGGTGATGGAGGTTGGTGGAGGTGGTGGAGGTGGTGGAGGTTGATGGAGGTGGTGGAGGTGGTGGAGGTTGATGGAGGTTGATGGAGGTTGATGGAGGTGGTGGAGGTTGGTGGAGGTGGTGGAGGTGGTGGAGGTTGATGGAGGTGGTGGAGGTGATGGAGGTTGGTGGAGGTGGTGGAGGTGGTGGAGGTTGATGGAGGTGGTGGAGGTGGTGGAGGTGGCGGAGATGGTGGAGGTGGTGGTGGAGGTGTACGTATGGCTCTGGCGTGCAAATGCAAAACCCGGAATCCTTACAGAATTCCGAGATCGCTCCTGGAGAGTGATGTATGTCATCGATAGTAACGCTATGTGTGTGTGTGTGTTGGAATGGCTGTTAATGACCCTTTACGTAGCACTGAATGTCACCGAGTCCCAAGGCTCGCGTTCAAGACACGTCCTGCCGTCCGTTGGAAAAATTGTTGCAAAATCATTTTTTTCCTCTCCTTTTGTTAAAAAAAAATATCGTCGAGCGAGCGAGCGAGCGTCGTCGGTTCGATTTTTTTTTTCATTTCGCGTGTTCAGTTGCGACGGCAAGTTCGGGCTCGGGGACAGAGGGAGGGCGAGGGGGAATTGCGGAGTTGCCCCTGGCACAGTCGCGTGCACGAGATGGGCCAGGGACCCGCTTGCTCTACTACCACCACCACCCAGCGAGTCCGGACTATCGCAGCGCGCGGTTGCGATCTTCCCGTGATCCGTCAACCCCTCGAGACGACACGCCTCGATGTTACGATACCACGACCGTATTTCTCCACATTCGAGAGACGCCCTTTTTTCCCCGCTCCGTGTTGTGAAGCAAACGTTTGGGGGAGGGGGTGCGTCTTATAATCCGACCAGATTTGTGCAACTTTTATCGCCAGCCCGGGACACGCGTCTTTCGTTGTGGTCTTCCTGTCCGGGGCGTCTCCGTGATCCGGAGAATGCGGGCGGGGGCGGGGGGGTCACTTCGTGTCTGTTCGTTGTCGCAACTCGTTTCGCCGGCTCTGCCTGCGTCGAAGACAACGTCGCTGTCCGCGCGAGGCGTCTCGAGGTGCCTCGAGGCGACGTTCAGCGGGGAAGAACGCGCTCGATCGGAAGCCGGTATGTCGCGTCGCTCGCCGTTTCAACGCGGGCATCGGTTGTGGAACACGTGGCCCGCGGGCTCTGCAATCGACCCCGTGACTTCGTTTCACGCGGCCGAAATCTTGCCCGCGTGTGGCCACGACCGTTCATCAGACGCGAGCCGAGATCCGATATATATTTTTTCCATTGTTGCTTCGAATTAATTAATCGTGATCTGTAGCCCTCCGCCCCAAGGTTTCTCAAACTCCAGTTTTTCGCGGCCCCAGTATGATCCGCTTACCACGTTTGTTTTTTTAAATTAAAAAAAAGGTCTCCGTTCAGATGTAAATTGAGTTGTTACGCGCTACACGCGCCGATGTTTGTTAAACTCGTCCCACGGCCAGAGAGCCGATTCAAATTGGAGAACGCGTGTGTGTGCATGTGTGTACGTGTGTGTCCCTAGTGACGTAACGCCTATTCAAATCATTATCCTCTCAACCTTTGGGTCGGCATTCTTCGTGGCACGTGGGACGTGTTCAACAATCATCAGGCATGCGCAGCACTAATTCAAAACATCGCAATTCCAAATCGTCCCTCCCTGCTCCCCCACGGTGAGACGTGTTTAACAATCATCAGGCAAGTGCGGCGTGCATCATGAAACGACTTAACTCGCATTTGAAAGCGAGAGGGATCGGTCAACTTTCGGAGACGGGTACTGGTTTTGGGTCTCGGGGTCTAGCTGGAGTGCTGGTGATACACCCTTGCTTGTAGTCTGTATGGGATACTTGAGCTAGCACATAATACAGTACACGGTGTAAATAATAACGATGATGATGATGCTGATGATTATTCCTGTTACACTTATTACCATCACCTGTATACCTCAACATGTAAACAACCTCTCCCTCTCTCTGGCTCCATAGGTACGCGTTGGAGCTTTCGGAGAGAGAGAGAGAGGAGATAAAATAAATATTCCCTGTACATTTATATGTATATGTATTATGAATATGTATTTATATAAACACGGTATTTTGCAATAAAAAACATTGTAATAAAACTTGCGGTTTTTGCTTGGATTAGTTCGTTGTCCTGCCGATTATCGCGGGTGGCTGCGTAATTTTTTTCGGAGAGTTTACAAAATGTTCAATTGTCATCAAAGGATTATGGATGGACGATGACCAATAATACTGCAGTAGTAGTAATACTAATAATAACAGGGCTGATAGCCAGAGAGGCAAGCAGTTTGAAGAGGCGAGTTTTCAAGACAGACTTAAACATATCTGGCGAACTCTGGATCTCGTCTTATGAGCAAAAGCCCCGCGCATTCCACGGCTGCACTGGCAAAAACTCCGACCAGCCCTGCAGGGACAGAGAGGAGCCTTGAACCCTCGGAGTGCTGAGATATATAGGCGATCCGAAGACCTCACGTATGGAGAATTGGTTCCCGTTAAATATCGCGGGGTTGCAGTACTTAATATCGGTGTGGCTAGGTGGAGTGTTGAATCGCATGGCTGTGAGAGGTGGCGGCCTTCATCTCCAGCAGTGGATTTATCTTGGCTGCTGCTGATGATGATGGTGACGGTGGTGATAACGTGCGGTTTCAGAAACACGTACATCTAAAATGGAGATGCGATTCCAAAAGAAAAAATGCATCAACTGACACGTCCAGCTGGTAGGAATCGATTAATCGTGTTACTGGAGAATCTAATTATCCGAGCTATCATCGCCCGGCTCTAGCTGCCGGAGTAGTTTAGCTGTCGGGCACAACTTTGGCCTGTGTGGTTGGGTGGGTGGGTGAGTAGGTGGATAACAACATCATAATCCAAATAACGTGAATTTCGGTCTCTCTCCGACGCACATTACAAGCGTCGCGTATTTTTAAATTGCTCTGTCCAACGCGCGGCTGGAATTGTTACAATCGGCGAGGCATTCTAGAATAAATAATGCCGCGGCTATTGTGATCATTGGGAAGATAATTTCGTGGAAAATTTCAATAAAAATTAATTCACACGGGGACCACGCCTGGCCCTGCTCGTTCGACCTAACAAGCCGGACGGGTTTGGGCCACACGGTTGGATTCCGTGTTCGCCGCTCGCTCTTCTGCACAAGTTTAACGGCGCTGGAGATACGATGTGAGTTTGGATGTGTGTGGTGTGTGCGCTCAATGCATCATTATCATCATCGGTTATCATCTGTCCATTGTTGGATGAAGGCCTCACCAAGCCTTCGCCATCTCTCTCTCGCGCTCTTTCTCGTTCATAGGGTCTCTCATAGTAATTCTAGATTTGAAGCTTTCGTGACTGCAAGGATCCATACTCTTTGGTTCTATTCGGTAAAGTCACGTAGGTAAAAAATAAAGCAACAAAAGGGACCAGACTCTCTTCGAGACAGTCTGGTCCCTTCACCTGATGAAGGCCGCTTGTGTTGTGGCCGAAACGTCGTGAATTTTGTTGTTTTATTTTTTACCTACGTGACTTTACCGAATAGAACCAAAGAGTATCTCTCATAGTAACTCTATCCGCCTGTAATCTGCTTGCGACACACGAGCCCAAGTCCTCTCCAGTCTAAAGCTAAACTCAACAATATGTTTTTTTTTATTTTACTAGGTCAGGGACCAATGAGTTGTGTAGCTCTTTTTTTCAGAAGCGTCATGGCCACAAATGATAGCCGAACAAAGTTGACTTATCACGTGGAAATGTCTAGCAGCCAAATACTCCAAACGCACGTTGATTCTAAATTTGGAGGGGAAAACCGGAGGACCTGGGGTCCAGTTTCCCATGGAAGTCCAGTTTACCATGGAAGTCCAGTTTATTGTAGACAGGGATCGACAACCTGCGTCTCCGGAACCGAATGCGGACTGTGGTGTAGGCTAATCAGTTTCAAAGACGATGCGTGTCTATACAGGGTGTTTAAAAGAGATGGATCCAATTTCAAAGTAGTATATTTCACGATGGCAAAATGTTACAATTACACGAAAAGTTACAAACGGTTTAATGAGTTATCCAGTTTTACTGAACATTTTATAAATGCTCTATGTGCCCTCCACCTGCTGTAAGGACAACATCGAGACGATAGTTGAATTCTTCCCACACGCCTCTCAAAGTGTCTTCTTTCACTGAAGTCACCGCTGCTGTGATTCTGTTTTTGAGGTCTTCCAGATTAGTCGCTAATGGTGGCACAAAAACACCACGGGTCTTTGACGTATCCCCACAAGAAAAAGTCGCAAGGTGTGATGAAACGCACGCTGCACCGCAATTACGGATTCAGTCTTGCTGAACTGCAGAACGCAACACGCCCCTTGTGTTGCGGGGTCACCGTCTAGAGAATGACTGAGGCTAGGGGCTGTTTGTGCGCTGGGAGAGGCATCTCCCGGTAATCATTTGAAACTCTATGCCCCGCCCTTTCAAGTGGTAAGAGTTTCATTCATGGGCGGTTCGTGGTTGCAGAGATGTAGCGATTTCAAATCGGGTCAATTGTCTTCAAACACCCTGTACTATGAGAGCATGTTTTGTTTGCATGCTCACCGCAAGTACTGAGTGTGGTTAATTGCAATCCTTGATTGCTTGCAAAAAGGTTTCTATTTGGTGTTTGAACGTCTCAGCAGCCTCCTGTTTTATTGGCAGTGAAGGGTACACACCGAATATTATTATTTATCGCACAAGACGTTATTTATTGAGGACCCACCGGCTCGCATTCACCAGGTGGCATTGCGGATCTTTAATATTTTTTGTTGGTTTTTATTGAACTCCAATAACTTTAGTTTAACACGCTGGTTTTTGAGATCAATATTATCCATAATAGAGTGGGTTTTTTTCGGGTTAGATCGCGTAAATGTGTATTTAGATCCGCTACCGCCGGACACAGCCATATTAGTAAGGGTTGTCACGTAAACAAAACGTGCCAATTCGTTACTAGTTCAGCACACCGGTGTGTTAAGAGAGTAAACCCACAACATTTTACAATTCGAGTACAGGGACTCCTCTACTTACGAACGAGTTAGGTTCCAGAGGTTCGTTCGTAAGTCGATTTGTTCACATTACTCTATCGATTCCAAACATGTTGTACGGCGTGTACACTAAACACGGGGGAATGGCTTTACAAGTTGTATAATCTCCTGTAGATGTAGATGTCACTGGTTCTTCATGTTCTGTAGCTGTAGATGCCACGAGTTCTTCACGTTCTGTAGATGTAGATGCCACCACTGCCATCTATTGCGCGGCGGTTGAACTTACTACTCTCGGTCCAAAGAGGCAACTGGACATACGGACATGTTTGTTCGTATCTCTTGAAAGTTCACAAGTCGAATGTTAGTAAGTAGAGTCCATGTGCAACGTTTCGCGGGAAATTACAACGGACTCGCACAGTCTCTCTCTCTTTTTGTTGTTGTTCAAGTTACTCTATTTAGTGATGCTGTTACTGCTGCTGCCGTTGTTGGCAGTGGTACACAAGCACAGTTACACTAAAATATGCGACGTTCTGGGCAATGGGCTCAATTGGTGTATATGCCATGAAGAAAAGGCCATGAGCCTGGGACGTCTCCCGATTACACGTGTTCATTTTAATGCCACACATTGTTAATGACGAGTGTGTGGGTTTTATTCACAGTCCAGGTAGTCCTCTATTTACGACGGAGATGCGTTACGACGACCCCATCATAAGTCGAAAATATCGTAAGTCGAAAATGGCCCTAGCCTACCCAGGAGTCTTAAAGAATGGTGGTAATTTTTCAAAACAGAGCAATATACAGTACCGTGCTGTATAAACTATATACTGTATGTATTTATTAATTACAATACTGTATTGCACAGTAAAATTTTAAGTACAAAAAACAAGGTAAATTCTTAGCCTACCATGAACTCCAATTTAATAGAAAGTTTTTATCAGGAAACAATCCTATCTGCTATAAAAACTTTTAACATGCATTGAACGTATGTATCGTATCGTGGAAATCCTAAAATGAAATCGCTAAAGCTATGTATCATACATACATTGAACGTATCGTAACATATTCTTGGTTCTTTCGGTTAAGTCACGTTGAAGGGAAACAATAAAATAATAAAATATATATAAAACAATATTGTTTCCCTTCAACGTGACTTTACCGAAAGAACCAAGAATATGAATCACTGCAGTCACGAAAGCTTTAAATCAAAATTGTATCGTAACATATCATATTGTACTGTACTCACCAAGATTCTGTCCGTCGTCTGCATAATTGAACGATGTTAGGTTGTTGATGGCTACATTAACCTAGTTGTCAGAAGAGGAGGATGGCGATGATAAAGATACAGTATCTTGTACGCTGCTGCGTTTGCCAGCTGCGCGAAATTAAAAATATTTTACAATTTTGTCATATCGCTATCGCCATCGTAAGATGAAATATCGTAAGTCGGGGACCATTGTAAGTCGGGGACTACCTGTGTATTATTTTATGCATAGTTTGTGGCCACAAGGTGGCAATATACGTGCGTCAAATTGTAACTCGTGAACATTTGTGTGTGGCTTTGCATTATTGGATCGATTAACGCGTGCATAAGTTGTCTTTGGGACCGTACCGAGCCAACTGTGCTAATCGGAGGTGCATTATTGAGCCTGTAGGCAGTGTTGAGTCTATGGGCAGTGTTCAGTCTATGGTGTAGTGCTGAGTCTATGGGCAGTGTTGAGTCTATGGGCACTGTTAGTCTATGGGCACTGTTAGTCTATGGGCAGTGTTGAGTCTATGGGCAGTGTTGGTCTATGGGCAGTGTTGAGTCTATGGGCAGTGTTGAGCCTTGTAGGCAGTGTTGGTCTATGGACAGTGTTGAGTCTATGGCCACTGTTAGTCTATGGGCAGTGTTGGTCTATGGGCAGTGTTGAGTCTATGAGCAGTGTTGAGTCTATGGGCAGTGTTGAGTCTATGGGCAGTGTTGAGTCTATGAGCAGTGTTGAGTCTATGGGCAGTGTTGAGTCTATGGGCACTGTTAGTCTATGGGCAGTGTTGGTATATGGGCAGTGTTGAGTCTATGGGCAGTGTTGAGTCTATGGGCAGTGTTGAGTCTATGAGCAGTGTTGAGTCTATGGGTAGTGTTGAGTCTATGGGCAGTGATGGTCTATGGGCAGTGTTGAGTCTATGAGCAGTACTGAGTCTATGGGCAGTGATGAGTCTATGGGCAGTGTTGAGTCTATGAGCAGTGTTGAGTCTATGGGCAGTGTTCAGTCTATGGTGTAGTGCTGAGTCTATGGGCAGTGTTGAGTCTATGGGCACTGTTAGTCTATGGGCACTGTTAGTCTATGGGCAGTGTTGAGTCTATGGGCAGTGTTGGTCTATGGGCAGTGTTGAGTCTATGGGCAGTGTTGAGCCTTGTAGGCAGTGTTGGTCTATGGACAGTGTTGAGTCTATGGGCACTGTTAGTCTATGGGCAGTGTTGGTCTATGGGCAGTGTTGAGTCTATGAGCAGTGTTGAGTCTATGGGCAGTGTTGAGTCTATGGGCAGTGTTGAGTCTATGAGCAGTGTTGAGTCTATGGGCAGTGTTGAGTCTATGGGCACTGTTAGTCTATGGGCAGTGTTGGTATATGGGCAGTGTTGAGTCTATGGGCAGTGTTGAGTCTATGGGCAGTGTTGAGTCTATGAGCAGTGTTGAGTCTATGGGTAGTGTTGAGTCTATGGGCAGTGATGGTCTATGGGCAGTGTTGAGTCTATGAGCAGTACTGAGTCTATGGGCAGTGATGAGTCTATGGGCAGTGTTGAGTCTATGAGCAGTGTTGAGTCTATGGGCAGTGTTGAGTCTATGAGCAGTGTTGAGTCTATGGGCAGTGTTGAGTCTATGGGCAGTGCTGAGTCTATGGGCAGTGTTGAGTCTATGGGCAGTGTTGAGTCTATGGGCAGTGTTGAGTCTATGAGCAGTGTTGAGTCTATGAGCAGTGTTGAGTCTATGAGCAGTGTTGAGTCTATGAGCAGTGTTGAGTCTATGGGCAGTGTTGAGTCTATGGGCAGTGTTGAGTCTATGGGCAGTGTTGAGTCTATGGGCAGTGTTGAGTCTATGAGCAGTGCTGAGTCTATGGGTACTGTTAGTCTATGGGCAGTGCTGAGTCTATGGGCAGTGTTGAGTCTATGGGCACTGTTAGTCTATGGGCAGTGTTGAGTCTATGAGCAGTGCTGAGTCTATGGGCAGTGATGAGTCTATGGGCAGTGATGAGTCTATGGGCAGTGATGAGTCTATGAGCAGTGTTGAGTCTATGGGCAGTGTTGAGTCTATGGGCAGTGTTGAGTCTATGGGCAGTGTTGAGTCTATGGGCAGTGTTGAGTCTATGGGCAGTGTTGAGTCTATGGGCAGTGCTGAGTCTATGGGCAGTGTTGAGTCTATGAGCAGTGCTGAGTCTATGGGCAGTGTTGAGTCTATGGGCAGTGTTGAGTCTATGGGCAGTGTTGAGTCTATGAGCAGTGCTGAGTCTATGGGCAGTGTTGAGTCTATGAGCAGTGTTGAGTTTATGGGCAGTGTTGAGTCTATGGGCAGTGTTGAGTCTATGGGCAGTGTTGAGTCTATGAGCAGTGCAGAGTCTATGGGTACTGTTAGTCTATGGGCAGTGCTGAGTCTATGGGCAGTGTTGAGTCTATGGGCACTGTTAGTCTATGAGCAGTGCTGAGTCTATGGGCACTGTTAGTTTATGGGCAGTTTTGAGTCTATGGGCAGTGTTGAGTCTATGAGCAGTGCTGAGTATATGGGCACTGTTAGTCTATGGGCAGTGCTGAGTCTATGGGCACTGTTAGTTTATGGCCAGTGTTGAGTCTACGGGCAGTGTTGAGTCTATGGGCAGTGCTGAGTCTATGGGCAGTGTTGAGTCTATGGGCAGTGTTGAGTCTATGGGCAGTGTTGAGTCTATGGGCAGTGTTGAGTCTATGGGCAGTGTTGAGTCTATGGGCAGTGTTGAGTCTATGGGCAGTGTTGAGTCTATGGGCAGTGTTGAGTCTATGGGCAGTGTTGAGTCTATGGGCAGTGTTGAGTCTATGGGCAGTGCTGAGTCTATGGGCAGTGTTGAGTCTATGGGCAGTGTTGAGTCTATGGGCAGTGCTGAGTCTATGGGCAGTGTTGAGTCTATGGGCAGTGCTGAGTCTATGGGCAGTGTTGAGTCTATGGGCAGTGCTGAGTCTATGGGCAGTGTTGGACGGCCGCAGAAGCGCGTCTAGAAAGCGCCGCGCGATGCAGTTGACCGTCTTTATTCGATGGCTAGCCACAAAAGCCGCTGCGAGGATGACCGGAGTTTGCGTGATGGTGGTTTCTGCTCCTTGACGAGATCAGCGAGGTGTACTACTTGTGTGTGGTTTGTGTGTAATGAGCGGGCAATGAGTAGTTTTCCAGTGTAATTTTTTTTCTAATTGGGCAGCATTTGGAACCCTGACACCGGCACACGCAGGCGCCTGCTCTTGTGCCTGACGTCACGCGATCTTGAGCGTCCACTATAAAAGAAGACGTGGGGGGTGCTCAGGTATCATTAACGGTTGTTCAACATACGCAGTATTAATCAGGGCGGCCACTGGGTTTGAACTGCGAACCTCTGCGACAATCGGCAAAGTCGCTACCGCTGGGCCACATCACCCCCCCCTCCTCCTCGGCATCCCCTCCCCCCTCGGCACCCCCTTTTTAACAAGAATCACTGCCGATTTCATCTGTATTTCTTTTTTTACATTTCCCCTAATATGTTTAACACTTTTATTTTCCTACATGGCCACTGGCAACACTTTTCCCTTTTTGACTATAAATAAGGGTCATTGCCCGAAACGTCGTCTACTACAGTAATAGTCTTCATGTGAAGCACACACTGTTATGTGGCGAAAGTGTTGTGGGTTATTGTTATTTTAGTGGGGGGTTTTTTTTCCCCGCTTATACGACTCTGCCCTCTGGTGGGCAGGCGTGGAGTTGCAAAATATAAGCTCCGGGTCAGCCACTTTCCAAACACACCGTGGGTTCTCACTCTGCAATGACAAAAAAACAAGGTCACGGTGCTGCTGGTGGTGGTGGTGGTAATATAAGAGTGCACGTAGCCTGGCACAAGCGACATAGTGACCTCGCCGCTACTTAGTGGCGAATGGCGACTGTTGTTGTTATTGTTGTTGATGTAAGACACCGTCGCGCAGGGCCACTGGCGGCCCTTGACTATGCGGGGGTTACCCTCACCGACAACACACAAACAGTGAAAACACCACCCCCATCGTCATCGTCATCATCGTGCTGCTGTCAAACCCCCAATGGTTTCAAATGCGTGGCGGCCCTCGCACACCGATGATGTCTTATCGGCGAAAGTGCCCACACCCTCCCCCTCCAACCCTCTGAAAATTATTCAAGAACACTGATAATAGACCTCCGATTGGCACAGTTGGCTGTGTACGGTGCGAAAGAAGTCCAACGTACATTTAGGGCCATTGTCATATCTCGGAAGCTAAGCGTGATTGAGCCTGGGTCGACCCACTCACCGACCCACTCACCCACTCAGTCACTTTCTCACCCATTCACACTCACCGACCCACTCACCGACCCACTCGCCCACTCACTCAGTCACTCTCGCACCCATTCACACTCACCGACCCACTCACCGACCCACTCACCGACCCACTCACCGACCCACTCACTCAGTCACTCAGTCACTCTCTCACCCATTCGCACTCGCCGACCCACTCACCCATTCACAGTCACCGACCCACTGACCGACACACTCACCGACCCACTCACCGACCCACTCGCCCACTCACTCAGTCACTTTCTCACCCATTCACGCTCACTGACCCCCTCACCCATTCACATTCACCGACCCACTCACCGACCCACTCGCCCACTCGCTCAACCACTCACCGACCCACTCGCCCACCCACTCGCTCAGTCACTCTCTCACCCATTCACACTCGCCGACCCACTCACCCATTCACACTCGCCCATTGACCCACCCACTCACCACACCGCAGTTCACGCCACTTTTCTTTCTGCATCTTCCTACTTTGCAATTCCCTCCTTCCCACCATCGTCTCGTTTCCCACCCCCTTAGAACCTTTTGCTCATTCTTGTCATCTATTATCGCTTATCTTTTATAGTCTTGAAGATTCCTGTTTGTTACTGGCTTATTTGTGGGGTCTGTGCCCGGCAAAACGCAATATATGTTTAAAAAAATAAAGATCTTAGTGGTGGCTACTCAGTGCCTTCGGCGTGGCCATTATGAACCCCCCCCCCCCCCTAGAGCCACCCAGTTGGGCCCGCTCAATTGTGTGGTGCCAATCAAGACTCAAAAAAACCCAAACCCCCCCCCCTTCCCCCCCCCCCTTCCAGCAACGCGGACATTCCCCTGTAGCCCCACGACAGATGCTCGGTCTGGCCCGGGGCTGCCGTAGATTTCTATTTTCAGGCGCAGTTGCCGCGTGTCCGCATTTAGACGGCGGGTGGTGGGTTCTTTTGGCAAAGTGGCAACAGCAAGTGGTACGGCAACGGCGGTGGCGGCGGCGGCGGCGACGACGAGGAGGACGGCGTTGTGAAATGATAAAGCGACATTTCGGGATGATTTATGGGCCACCCCTTCGCTTTGTCGACTTGTAACGCACGCTCGCACTTGCACGCACGCACTCGCACGCACTCACTCGCACGCACTCACTCGCGCGTCGATCCCGTCGCTCGCAAACACCCCCCGGGGTGGATCGGCGTTGTGCCAGGGCCTAATGCGCGAGGGGTCAGCGACTTTTAAAAGTTCAACGTCGCACCGCCAAAGTGATTTTCCAATTCGACTGAGCGCTTGAGAGGCTACGGCGCGCCACTCTCATGGACGATTAAGGGTTATGTTTGGAGTTAGGACTGCGTTCAGGTTAAAGGGTCAGCGTAACGGTTCGAGCTAGGCGCAGTTATCGGTTTAGATATAGGGCCACGTTAAAATAACCGTGAGAACTCGGGGCCAATTCCTCAACAGACTCCATCCAGAACCGAGTCTCTAATTACACTTCACTTGCACGTTCATCGCCAATGAACGTTAATTGTCACAGAGAGGGCTCGTACGTCCGTGTAATTCTCTATTGCTGTGCTCAGACAGTGCCTGCCTGTCTCGGCTTCACCGAGAAGTGGGGCCCAGATGTCCTCAGGAAGGGATGTGCGACGACCCAAATTCATCACCGTCTGGGGCGGCGAGCTTCGAGAAGTTGCTTGGTGGCCTGGTGGAGGGGAGTGGAGTGGGGGGGGGGGGGGTTAGGGCACCACGGTGGCTAGGAGATGTTAACTACCTCGCCTGGTATACAGGAGGTCGTGAGTTCGATCCCAACCCTGACGCCTGCTGCATATTTGGAGTTTGCGTGTCTCTTTCTTTCTCCCAATGGCCGCGTGGATTTTTCTCCGGGTCCTCCGGTTTTTCCCTCCACATTTAGAATCAACGTCACGCGTTTAGAGTATTTGTCTGCTATACATCTCCACGTGATAAGCCACTTTGTTGAGCTATCATTTGTGGCCAGGTCGTTTCTGAATAAGAACTATGTAGCTGGGTGGGCCTTACCTGGTAAAATAAAAAAAAATAGTTACTTTAGGGTTAGCACCTCTGAGGGATCCTTGATTCCAATTCCGGGTCTCAGCCGGCCTAACCGTAATTAAACCGGGTTCTCCAGTGCGCCGAGTCCGAATCGGAATCAAAATATTTATTACAACTGGAGGAATCCGACGAGCTAAGTAGCTCTTTTTTTTTACACAGATGTCCAGTGGAATCGATGGTCTTCGCCCTCAGCCCGGTCACCAATGACGACTCAGGTCGGTGTCGCCAATCTCTTGAGTCCGCCCGTCCACCTCCTGAATTCTCCGTCTGTCAAGAATAAAACATCAAAGCGGAGCCGATTTCGTCGATACACATTTGGTAAATCGGCAAAAAAATTGTTTTTTTCCCAATCGACCGCCCTGTTCTTGTGGTCGATTACTCGGGCCCCAAAAGTCGGCCCCCTCAGCGAAGCCTGGAAACCCCCCCCACCCCCCGCCCATTGTGACGTGGAGTATGATGGCGATGATGTCACTTCAAAAGATCCCCTGTAAAGCCTTAAGAGACTGTAGGGGCAAGTGCTGTTAGCGAGCATGCACCTATGAGGGCCGCCACGTCACACCAGACTATGCCCGACCGCCTTTGTCTCCCCGGTGGCGATGTTTTTACACACCTCACCAGAAAACTAATTTAAGGCTGAGTCGACCTAGGCGCGAGGGCCCAGGACCGCTTCGGATAACTCGAGTGTCTCGCACCTCCTCTCTTCTCGTTAACTCGTTCCAATTGCACTGCTGATGCCTAGCCAAGTGGGACCCCCCCCCCCCCCCAGTGGCAGCTGTCCCTACGCGGCACAAGGTGTACGCAGCACGGGGCCGACAAGCAGCGCATGCAGCCACCTCCGCCCGGCTTACAGCCTGGAGCGAGTCGGCTGAGAATGTGTCGGTTCGCTCCCTTTTGGTGGTGGTGGTGTGAATGTTTCTCAGACTCGAGAAAAGTTTTGCGCCCATTTATCCGAGGCGGGGTGGGTGCGGGGGAGAATGTGACGCGCTGTGCACTTTGCGCCGCGAGTTATCCGTTGTCGAGCGATCCGGCTCGGCGCTCGGGGGGGGGGCTCGAGTCGTGAAGGCGTCGCGGGTTCTAATCCTGGCGAGGGTTCAACTGACGCTCGTCGTCCTTGATCACGATCACCGTTACGGGGTCTATAAACTGGGTACTGGGTATCAGTGACGTGCGGTGAGGTCAATGGCTGGGGAGGCAATGGCTAGTGTCAGAGCCAGATTCACACACTGAGGGGGGCGTGGCCTCATTGAGGGGGCGTGGCCTCATTGAAGGGGGCGTGGCCTCATTGAGGGAGGCGTGGTCTCATTGAGGGGGCGTGGCCTCATTGAGGGGGGGCGTGTTAGACACGTCCCCCCTCAGTGAGGCAGATGTGATAGCTGCCTCGCCTGCTGCTTCTTCATTGCAGTTTCATGACGAGACCAGCAAGCCTAAATATCTTTATACACACACGTGAAATAAGTTACCTGGAGTATGGAAGGCGAGGACATGAAATGAAGGGGTCTACAAACATTACATTGGTGACACACTGAGATAGTAACAGGCACGCGCTTATGGCCCGCGCTCCATTCAGTTTCTGAGGGGTTGCGCAATCAGAGGGGAGGCTGAGGTCGTCGCTGCCTCACCTCTCGTCTCTTCATGTATTTGCAGCGGAGCTCCGCAAATTTGGCGATTTTGACTCTAAAAATGATTGGAATCGTACAGAAATGACATTTATAACACAGATCAGTGGAAAAATCTTAATGTTTATTTTATTAGATTATTCTTTTTTTTTACTTTTCGTAACAGCTATTTCCATTTGAGTATGGCAGGTGAGGCTCTGCCTCCCCTGCCTCCTCTGACCGCACGTCCCTGCTGTGTACTGCTTTGTGGAGCATCGGATTTTGATCGTTTAGGAAATGTCCTCTTGTCGTATCGTAAAAAAATTCTGTCACCTTCTCCCGGCCAGCCAGGACATGGCATCTTGATGTCCAGTGCTGGTTGACGAGTGTACCAGTGTCTGAAGAAGAACGCATTTTCCGCAGTGTGTATCACCTTGTTGTGACGTACGGAGAGTGACAGAGAAATGGAACGATCCGATGCTGATGATGACAACGATGATGATAACGATGATGATGATGATGACAACGACGATGCTGACAACGACGATGATGATGATAATGATGCTCTTCTTTGGTTCTTTCGATGAAGGCCGCTTGTGTTGTGGCCGAAACGTCGTGAGAATATTATTGTGTTATTTTATTTTATCAATTTATTATTTTATTCTCATTCTACGTGACTTTACCGAAAGAACCAAAGAAGATGAATCCTTGCAGTCACGAAAGCTTCAAATCGAGATAATGATGATGACAACGATGACGATTATGATGATGACGACGATGCTGACAACGACGATGCTGACAATGACGATGCTGATGATAATGATGATGATGACGACGATGATGATGATAATAATGATGATGATGACGACGATGATGATGATGACGACGACGATGATGATGAAGGAAGAAGCAATCCAGGCGGCGGAGTGGCTTTTGAGGTCAGAGCGCCGAGCCAGCACTGGAATCGCATCCAGGTTGTAGCCACTGCCCGTGATGAAACCGGGTTCTCAAGTCTACTGAGTTGATGCAGAACAAACCCATCATATTGAATTCATGTTCGGTAGATTACAGCTCTGATGGTGATCATATCAGTTTGAATTTCATGCAACGAGCATTACTCTGTGTCACAGGGTGGGCGAGAGAGAGCTGCCTTCTACACTCAGTATGTGGACCGGCGGTCACTTGAAAGGATCTCAGATGTAGCTCTGTTGTATCCACTTTCGCGGGCCATTCTCGAACACTTGGGGTTGCGCTGCTGCGCCATAGATGCAATAGACGCAAATGACATCAGGCCTGCAGCACAACGGGGATGACATTTGGGGGCAATTTTGTGCAAATATTTTTATTAGGATCATATTGCGGCAGCGCTGTTTGGTTGGAGTGGCTGTGTGAGGTGCATTGTGGGTGCAGGAGAAGGGGTGGTGGAGGGGGCAGTGGCAGGGAGGAGAGAGATGTGGTGGGGGGGGGGGGGGTGCGTGGCGGATGGGGCGAACATTAATCAGAGTTCTTTCAAAGCAGAAATCGAAGCCAAAACGGAAATGAGCGAAGGATCGTAATGTTCACGACTTCACGGTACCGTGGCTCCTTGCAGCGAGTCTCGAGCACAAACGCAGCCTCGTGCATCCATCATCCTTGTCGGCAGCCATCGCGTGTCTGCGGTCGGATCAAGGTCCTCGCCAAAGGGAGAACACGCAAACTCCAAATGTGCAGCAGACGTCTGGATCGGGATCGGGATCGAACTCGCGAACTCCTGCATTCCAGGCGAGGTAGTTGAGATCTCTCCCGTATACCAGGCAAGGTAGTTAAGATCTTCCTGTCTCTCGGTGCAATGCCAGTCACGCACCTCCGCTTTTGCTGTACTGCTCTCGGATGTTAGCTTCGCTCTTGGGATTGTGACCCAGTGATCGCGTGGGGGAAGCTTCCATCCAGCCATGCATAGATCATGACCGCCGACGCTGATGATTGATCGCAACGATGGAATACGGATAATAATAATAATAATGCTAACTGCGGTGAATTGAATGCAACACAGTGACCGCTTGCAACTTGTGCTGATCCGCCCCATACTGGACATCGGTCAAAAAGAGATTAGTAGCTCGTCGAATTCCTCCAGTCTAAATAAAGACTGTGATGATGCATAATGAGATGAAGTCATCCACGTACAACCAATTGGTGCCGCTCTGTAGGGAAGTCAACAGTGGTTGTCCTACGACTCGACTCAACCCCGCCGTGGGAATGCGGAATTTTCTAACACTGGGTCAGGGACCGTAAACAGGAAATGAGCAATCTCTCAATGCTCGGTTGAGCCAGAAAATCACCGAGGCCGGGCGGTCGTGGCTACGCCGCACGTGGCTGTCTGTGATCCAGCTCTGTCGAGGCAGCAGCGGCGAGGGGTCGGGAGTTGGGGGTTGGTGGATCACCGCACGACTGCTGCTGCCGCCGCTCGTCGAGCCGTCGTGGAATTCCTCTCCCGCAGTCGCCCCCGCATCTGCGTGGCGCCGCGATGGGGGGGGGGTGCGGAATTTGGGTGATGTCAGCAGGAGGCATTGCGGGTAGGGGAGAGGACTATCGAAGTTAGGGAACGCGCAAGCGGATTTTTTTTTTGGGGGGGTGGGGGGGGGGTGGTCAGGGAGGCGATGGGCGGTGGCGAACGTTGGGGGGCCGTGAGGCTTCGAAGGTTTGCGAGGGTGTCTGGAGTAAAAAAATAATAATTTTGATTTAACAAAAAAATCGCCGAATTCCAGTACGTAATAGTTTCCGTAGATTTAACAGGGTGCGTGAAAAGTTACCGACCGGGCGCGTATGAATTATTTGTCCTGCTTGGCTTTGGAATTTGCCTACGAAAAAAACACGTGCGCGCGCGTGCACACACTTCTCACACACTAAGACGAAGATACACGCACACAGAGACAAAGATCCCCCGTGCAGGCTGTAACAGACTGTTGGGGCAAGGGCTGTTAGCGAGCAGTAGCACCTAACGAAGGCCGTTACGGCACACGAGCGGGTGGGTGGCCAAGCTTCACGCCCGGCCGAGTCGACCACGGGGAGGCCCAGAACCGGTTCATATAATCGTCACTGTTATTGGCCGTGAGCGGAAATCGAACTCGGGTCGCCGAGTTCGTAGTGCAGCACGCTCACCGCTACACTACCGCTCGCCCACACGCACAGACACACGCCGCAGAAGTGATGTTGTTATCGAAGGCAACGGAGAGAGCTGGGGATAGTGAGCGTCGCCCCCCCCCAATCCCCGCTGCAGTTTCTCTTTCCCCACTTCTCACGGCGGTTGCGCTCAACACACTGACGGCGGTGGCTCAGCGCGAGATGCGCACGCACGCACGCACGTTGAACTTCTTTTGCACCGTACGTAGCCAGCCAAACGTGCTAATCGGAGGTGCGCAGGGAACGAGCCGACGGGCGGCGAGCGATGGTGCGAATGCGCCAGCCTTGGCTCTTCACCTCGAGGAAGGTCACGGGGGTGTGGGGGTTGTCGCCGATGCTCCATCTCGCTTTGTTGGCGTTGTTGTCGGCCGAAAGAAATTGATCGGGAGCCGCGGCTGCCGTAACAAGAGGAAGATCTCAAGCCAGCGCCCGGCTTGAGATCTTTCCCTTGTTACACAGTTGACAAATCGTCTTTCAATCAATGAGTCCCCTCCTAGTATAATGATAGTTTAAAAATATATACAATTTTCATTGTAGCAGGTAAGGCCCACTGAGCTATATAGCTCTTCTTCAGAAGCGACCTGGCTATGACAAATGATAACTCAACAAAGTGGCTTATCAGCATGTGCAAATGTATAGCAGCTACATACTCTAAACGCACGTTGATTGTAAATTTGGAGGGAAAACCGGAGAACCCCGGAGAAAAATCCACGTGACCTCGGGGAGAGAGAAAGAGAGACGCAAACTTCAAATGTACGGCAGGCGTCAGGGCCGGAATGGAACCCACGACCTCCTGTATACCAGGCGAAGAAGTTAACATCTCCTAGCCACCGTGATGATGATGATGATGAGAGAGAGACACAAACTTCAAATATACAGCAGGCGTAAGGGTCGGGATGGAACCCACGACCTCCTGTATACCAGGCGAGGGAGTTAACATCTCCTAGCCACCGTGTTGATGATGATGAGAGAGAGAGAGACACACACTTCAAATATACAGCAGGCGTCAGGGTTGGGATCGAACCCACGACCTCCTGTATACCAGGCGAGGTAGTTAACATCTTGCTGCCGCGGCACCCTGATATGAATTCAGCCATCCACTAACGAGTGTCTCAACCGAGCAGTCAAACTGAGCCAACTGCTCGCAATCTGAAGGTTGCAAGTTCAAATCCCAGTCGGAGGGGTGGGGGGGTTGACTCGGCCCATCATCCCTCTAGGGTCGATAAAATAGTACCAATTTGTGGGGAAGTCAACAGTGAATAGACTCGCCCACCCCACTCCCGCCATATGACTGTGGAATTTCCACCACTGTCTCGTTTGATCAGGGGGGAATCACTCGGACTTGACATTCCAAGAATCCATAAACGAGAAAATCCCCACCAAAAAAAAATCCACTTCCCTGGAGGAGGAAACGAGCCGAGAGACGGTTTGGACGTGGCTCTGCGCCAAGACGGTTTGGACGTGGCTCTGCGCCAAGAAGGTTTACGAGGAACGGCGTTCCGGGGAACCGGCGTTCTGGCGGACCGAACCCGGCTGCGATGGAGTCGCCGGACGCGACTGGAGCGCCCCGCCACAGCTGCTCCGTGTTAGCCGCTATCCCCCGCCACCTCCGCCGACCGAAATCCCCGGCGGCGTGGAGCTTGGGTCCCCGGCCGCAGGAGTCGATGACGGATCGGAGGAAATCGCCGTCTGTGACGGGAGTCACGTGATTGCCCGGGGGGTGGGGGGAGGTGCCTGGGAGGACTGGTGGCCACTTTTCCTAACATATCCCAATTCCCCCCCAAAAATTATATACGCTCTATATTTTATTTAGTGTTAGTTATTTCAACAAAATGTGTAATTTGTCAATGTCCCCCCCCCCCCGCTATTCCATGCGTGCGAATAGCGGAGATATCTGTTCGGACCAATCGCGGAGCAGCAGGGTACCACTCCGCGTGCCGGAGAGCGGCCTGCGAAAGTGAATATAATTATTATCTCTGTAATATTCACTTTCGAAGGCCGCTGCGGAAATGAATTTCTGAGACCCATGCCAGTTGTTATCCACAGTTGGGCGGCGGCACTTTCAAACTTACTTCACTGCAGAAGTGATTGTGCCGTGGAATTAAAACCAAAAATCTATTTTCATATTCACAGAGCTGGAATTTTACGAACGTAATGGGTGTGTTTTTTTTGCGAAGTCATCATCGTGACCGGGCCGAGACCTTCAACTCTCTACACTTGAGAATTCACTACCCATGCAGTACTCGACTTACGAACAACTTAAAACTGCTTTTAAATTTTACCAGGTAGGGCCCACACTGAGCTATACTCTACAGCTCTTTTTCAGAAGTGACCTGGCCACAAATGATAGTCCAATGAAGTGGCTTATATGGACATTTATATCAGTAGCCAAATACTCTAAACGCGTGATGTTGATTCCAAATGTGGAGGGAAAACCCGGAGGACCTGGAGAAAAATCCGCACGACCACGGGGAGAGAGTGAGAGACACGCAAACTCCAAATATACGGCAGGCGTTAGGGTCGTGATCGAATCTACACCCCGCTGTATAGCCGGTGAAGTAGTTAATATCTCCTAGCCACCACGGCACCCTTACGAACACCCGACTTACCAACCAATGGGTCTCAGGAACTAATTATGTTCACAAATCGAGGACTGATCGTACTGTCATTCTTGGCTCTGAAATCCAGATTTGAAGGAGATGGCGATAAAAATCGGATAAACTTTCTGTAGAGGTGTTTTTTGGGTTATTTCCATATATATAAAAGGCAAAGTTGTGATTGTGTGTCTGTTCAAAATGTTTAGCATACTTCCCGACATGCAACAAACTTGAAATGTGCCATGGGGAGGGGAGCTCAATAATGCATATATATTTTTTGCACGGCAAGTGAGCTGTGACGTCAAATCTGTCATGTGACCCGTGTGCGGAAGCATAACGGAGTGTGCCTGCTGATTGCGGGTAAAGTGCCATACAAATGTGTTGCAGGTCTAAGGCGTTCTTCGCGCAGCATTGCTTTATTATTTCAGTCGTTTGCTGCCGTACGCACCCTGAAAGTTGGTGTGACTGCAGCAAGCACGTGTATGTGTACCTATGGACGCACGCGTGTGTGTGTGTGTGTGGTGGGAGCGGTAGTGTAGTGGTTAGCGCCCTGTGTGTGTCTGTGTGTGTGTGGTGGGAGCGGTAGTGTAGTGGTTAGCGCGTTGCGCTGCGCTACGAACCCGGCGACCCGAGTTCGATTTCCGCTCACGGCCAACACCGGTGGCGATTGTTTTAACCGGTCCTGGGCCTCCCCTAGGTTGACTCAGCCTCAAACGCGTAACTGGTGTGGTGTGTGAACATCGCCACTGGGGAGACAAATGCAGCCGGGCGTGGTGAATCCAAGTCCCGGGCGAAGCCGGGTAGGAAAGCTAGTATATCATGTAAATATAAATGTGTCGTTAAACCCGCCACCACCTGACACAGCCAATTAGTAAGGTTTGTCACGTAAACAAAACATGCCAGTTCGTTACAAGTTCAGCACACCGGTTGCGTGTTGGAGAGTAGACCCACAACATTTACTATTCAAGTACCGTGACGTTTCACCGGTAATTACAACAACAACAACCAGCATCATCAGGTGGACAGCCAGAGTTGGTGAGACTTCCTCCTCCTGTTTCGGTCTTAAAATGTTCTCCCTTTGTGACCCCGCACAAGTGGCAGCAACTATGAGTCTGGCCCGATTCCTGTTGATGGGGTGGAACCACAGGACTGTTATAGATTGGACGGGGTTGGGGGTGGTGGCCCTCTTCGTATTAAATTTTATTCCTCCCATCGACTCCTTTACCACTACCCATGCCAAACACTCGACTGTCGGTTGCCCCCTCGGTTATCGCAGTTGTTGTTGTCTTAACGCGACGTACGAACTGCAAAAAAGCCAAATTTACATTAAAACGAACAAAACCAGTGCACATTTTCAGCGCGGAACTGGTACCAATGCACACGGTGATATCCTTGGCTTTGTGCGCATGCATGTTGAACCCTTTTTGCAACCGTACGCAGCTAACCGCGCTGATCGGGAGATGCGAAACAACCAAGGTGCACAATCGAATTGATCATTGTTCTGCAACATTGCATTTGAACCGTCATTAAAGCTGTGTATTTATACTCTTTAGGGGTGCGGGGAGTGGTGGTGGTTGGAACACAGAATGTTGAGGCAACCTCGGGCTACAGCCCCACCCCGCCCCCCCCCCCATGTTAATCGGGCTTTCGTCGTCGGACTGTCGGACTATGGGAGCCTTCGGCCTTGCTTGTGTAAAATAAAAAAAAGCCGCTGCTGTGCATGGCCCTGAGCTTGCGCAAGCTCCCACGGGGAAAACCAAAAAAAAACCTCACGACCCGCTATAATTGTGGTGCTGGGAGCAGCTCACGAGACCCCAGGAGACGCCCTCCGCTTGTCGCTGCTCCCCCATTGGTGGCAGCTGTCATAGCCTCCAGGCCCCCCACTATCTACCACTGTCATAGCCACTAGGTCCCCCACTCTCTACTACTCTAGTAGCCACTAGGCCCCCACTCTCTACTACTGTAGCAGCCACTAGGCCCCCCACTCTCTACTACTCTCGTAGCCACTAGGCCCCCCACTATCTACTACTGTAGTAGCCACTAGGCCCCCACTCTCTACTACTGTCATAGCCACTAGGCCCCCCACTCTCTACTACTGTAGTAGCCACTAGGCCCCCACTCTCTACTACTGCCATAGCCACTAGGCCCCCACTCTCTACCACTGTAGTAGCCACTAGGCCCCCCACTCTCTACTACTGTAGTAGCCACTAGGCCTCCACTCTCTACCACTGTAGTAGCCACTAGGCCCCCCACTCTCTACCACTGTAGTAGCCACTAGGCCCCCACTCTCTACTACTGTCATAGCCACTAGGCCCCCCACTCTCTACTACTGTCATAGCCACTAGCCCCCCACTCTCTACTACTGTAGTAGCCACTAGGCCCCCACTCTCTACCACTGTAGTAGCCACTAGGCCCCCCACTCTCTACTACTGTCATAGCCACTAGGCCCCCCACTCTCTACTACTGTCATAGCCACTAGCCCCCCACTCTCTACTACTGTAGTAGCCACTAGGCCCCCACTCTCTACCACTGTCATAGCCACTAGGCCCCCACTCTCTACTACTGTAGTAGCCACTAGGCCCCCACTCTCTACTACTGTAGTAGCCACTAGGCCCCCCACTATCTACTACTGTAGTAGCCACTAGGCCCCCACTCTCTACTACTGTAGTAGCCACTAGGCCCCCCACTATCTACTACTGTAGTAGCCACTAGGCCCCCACTCTCTACTACTGTCATAGCCACTAGGCCCCCACTCTCTACTACTGTAGTAGCCACTAGGCCCCCACTCTCTACTACTGTCATAGCCACTAGGCCCCCCACTCTCTAATACTGTAGTAGCCATTAGGCCCCCCACTCTCTACTACTGTAGTAGCCACTAGGCCCCCACTCTCTACTACTGTCATAGCCACTAGGCCCCCACTCTCTACTACTGTCATAGCCACTAGGCCCCCCACTCTCTACTACTGTAGTAGCCACTAGGCCCCCCACTCTCTACTACTGTAGTAGCCACTAGGCCCCCACTCTCTACTACTGTCATAGCCACTAGGCCCCCACTCTCTACTACTGTCGTGACCACTAGGCCCCCACTCTCTACCACTGTCATGGCCACTAGGCCCCCCACTCTCTACTACTGTCATGGCCACTAGGCCCCCCACTCTCTACTACTGTCATAGCCACTAGGCCCCCACTCTCTACGACTGTAGTAGCCACTAGGCCCCCACTCTCTACTACTGTCATAGCCACTAGGCCCCCACTCTCTACTACTGTCATAGCCACTAGGCCCCCACTCTCTACTACTGACATAGCCACTAGGCCCCCACTCTCTACTACTGTAGTAGCCACTAGGCCCCCACTCTCTACTACTGTCATGGCCACTAGGCCCCCCACTCTCTACTACTGTCATAGCCACTAGGCCCCCACTCTCTACTACTGTAGTAGCCACTAGGCCCCCACTCTCTACTACTGTAGTAGCCACTAGGCCCCCACTCTTTACTACTGTCATAGCCACTAGGCCCCCACTCTCTACTACTGTCATAGCCACTAGGCCCCCACTCTCTACTACTGTCATGGCCACTAGGCCCCCACTCTCTACTACTGTCATAGCCACTAGGCCCCCCACTCTCTACCACTGTAGGAGCCACTAGGCCCCACACTCTCTACTACTGCAGTAGCCACTAGGCCCCCACTCTTTACCACTGTAGTAGCCACTAGGCCCCCACTCTCTACTACTGTCATAGCCACTAGGCCCCCCACTCTCTACCACTCTAGTAGCCACTAGGCCCCCACTCTCTACTACTGTAGTAGCCACTAGGCCCCCACTCTTTACCACTGTAGTAGCCACTAGGCCCCCACTCTTTATTACTGTAGTAGCCACTAGGGCCCCCACTCTCTACTACTGTCATGGCCACTAGGCCCCCACTCTCTACTACTGTCATAGCCACTAGGCCCCCACTCTCTACTACTGTAGTAGCCACTAGGCCCCCCACTCTCTACTACTGTAGTAGCCACTAGGCCCCCCCACTCTCTACTACTGTAGTAGCCACTAGGCCCCCACTCTCTACTACTGTCATAGCCACTAGGCCCCCACTCTCTACTACTGTAGTAGCCACTAGGCCCCCACTCTCTACTACTGTAGTAGCCACTAGGCCCCCCACTCTCTACTACTGTCATAGCCACTAGGCCCCCCACTCTCTACTACTCTAGTAGCCACTAGGCCCCCCACTCTCTACTACTGTCATAGCCACTAGGCCCCCCACTCTACTACTGTAGTAGCCACTAGGCCCCCACTCTCTACTACTGTAGTAGCCACTAGGCCCCCCACTCTCTA
This sequence comes from Petromyzon marinus, assembly GCF_048934315.1. Lineage (NCBI taxonomy): Eukaryota > Metazoa > Chordata > Hyperoartia > Petromyzontiformes > Petromyzontidae > Petromyzon > Petromyzon marinus. Next base: position 5,739,973 of record NC_133716.1, on the reverse strand, counting down.
CCACTGTCATGGCCACTAGGCCCCCACTCTCTACTACTGTAGTAGCCACTAGGCCCCCCACTCTCTACTACTCTATTAGCCACTAGCCCCCCCCCCACTCTCTACTACTGTAGTTGCCACTAGGCCCCCACTCTCTACCACTGTCATAGCCACTAGGCCCCCACTCTCTACCACTGTCATGGCCACTAGGCCCCCACTCTCTACTACTGTAGTAGCCACTAGGCCCCCACTCTCTACTACTGTCATAGCCACTAGGCCCCCACTCTCTACTACTGTAGTAGCCACTAGGCCCCCACTCTCTACTACTGTAGTAGCCACTAGGCCCCCACTCTCTACTACTGTCATGGCCACTAGGCCCCCACTCTCTACTACTGTAGTAGCCACTAGGCCTCCACTCTCTACTACTGTAGTAGCCACTATGCCGCCCCCACTGTCGTACCCACGACTCTCTTTTTCAAGAGTGACCTTGGTCACCAACAATGACAAAAGCAAAAGAAAATAGAAATCAGACCAAAAAACAAACTAATAGAAAATCTGAGCCAAACCAATCGTGTCACGGGAGAAATTGAAAATACCGCACTAACACCAAATGGTATTAAAGAAAATTAATTTCCTTCAACCAGCGATGGCTTGGACAAATTACTTTTTGACATTTTAAATTACTTTTTAAATTAAATTACAAAAAAACCCAAGCCGCGCCCATTCTCTCCTTCCCTTGGTCACTCCTTCCCGCTCTGCGCATGTAATTTTGTGCTCTTGATACGTTTGTTATCACGGGAAGAATTAAATCAAAGGTGTTTTTTCCTATTAAACTTTTTCTTTTTTATCAGGTAAGGACCCACTGAGCTATGTGGCACTTTTTCAGAAGCATCCTGGCTATCACAAATGATAGTTCAGCGAAGTGGCTTATCACGTGGCAATGTATAGCAGCAGCCACATTCTCTGAACTTACATTGATGCTAAATGTGGAGGGGAAAAACTGGAGGACGCGAAGAAAAATCCACACGACCACGGAGTGAGAGACACACAAACTCCAAATATACAGCAGTCGTCAGGGTTTGGATAGAACCCACGTCTTACTATATACCAGTCGAGGTAGTTAACATCTCGCCACCATGGCGCCACCACCATGACAGATGTGAGTTATTTCGAAGTATTTGCCATTGTTAATTTTGTAGTGCAGGGCCGTCAAAAGGCTTTGGGCCCTGTCCGTGGGGTCAGAGTTCACAACCGTGGGACATCCGCCGCCAATGACCAGTGATAGCAGCGCGTTTGAAAAATAACACACAAATTAAAAGCATTTCTTTCCCCGTCCAAATATGGAACGAAACAAGCCGCACGGGAACGGCAATCAAAGGACTCAAGGACGCGGCAGCGGGGGATCGCTCGCAGCGCTCACGGTCAAGCACGGAATTTAGGTTTTGGACAAACTGCACATAACGCCCGTGTCAACCGTATGTGTGTGTGGTTATTTTTTGGTGCATGTGTGTGTCGGGCTGTTATTTCTCCCCCAAGTATTCGCCGTGGGGTGGGGGGTGGTGGTATAATGTGTATCGGGGTTCCACGGTGGCGTGATGGCAACTCTCTTGCCTGGTATATGGGATGCATGGGTTCAATCCCCCGACCCTGACTCGTACAGTTAGCATGTTCCCTCTCCCCGTGGTCGTGTGGATTTTTCTCCGGATCCTCCAGTTCCCCCCCCCTCCACATTTAGAAACAACGTGCGTTCAGATAATTTGGCTGCTACTATGAATTACCACGTGTAATGACGAAGGGCGACTTTGATGAGCCATCGTCATGCGTGACGAGGTCGCCTCTGTACAAGAGTTAATACGTCAGCGGGCTTTACCTGGTAATTTTAAACAGTGCAGCACAACGGTGACAAGCTTTAGCCGGTTCGTTATTTGCTGTGCCCGGCAAAACGGGGCTCATCCATCCGTGCGTCCATTCACCCCGGGGCATTTTACGCGTACCCCAAGCGGCAAACGCCGAAATTCATAACTCGGTGGCTCCGGAAAAAAAATACTCGGCACACAGCTCCCCCGCAACGAATGCCCAGATGTGCGTAAAAATCTTTGTTGCGCGGGCATTTGCAATTAAATACTTAAAAAAAAATAAAGAACTAAAATAAATGCTTGGGCCCAAGAAAAAAAGGTAGCGTTCAGCTGCGTACCAGCGCTATTAGAGCGGTGTTAGAATGCGAGTGCGTGGGCGTAAGAGTGAGCGCCTGACCGCTTGCGTTCGTTCGTTTGTTCCTTCGCCCGTGTGTCTGTAACTTAACTTTTTACTTTTGTATTTCTGCTTGCGCTTTGCCATTGCTTCCGGCCGGATTTTTTAGAAAAAGAAATGTCACCGTCGGTCTTGGCCAATCCGCTGCTGGATGAGCCCACTGGACGTCACCTGCCGATCCACTCACCGCGGCGAACTCGTTTACACCGCTGGGTGGACAGTTGCTTCGACTGTGGCATTTATTAAACTATAGTCGTTAACAGGGGTGGTCGTTAAGAGGGGATTTACTCTACACTACAATATACACTGCTATACACTACACTATACACTACTACACTACTATACACGACACTGTACATTACACATTGGGCTCTATGGAGGCCCGTCGTGAAACGATTAGTCACTAACAGGGGTGGTCCTTAAGAGGGATCTGCTATACACTACACTCTATACACTACACTCTATACACTACACTACTATACACTACACTATACACTACACTATACATTGGTCACTATGGAGGCCCGTCGTGAAGCGATTAGTCGTCAACAGGGGTTCTACTCTACACTTTACACTACACTCTACACTACACTATACTACCATACACTACACTATACACTACACACGGGGCTCTATGGAAGCACGTCGTTGAGCTTTTAGTCGTTAACAGGGGTTCTAATGTGTGGCAGCTCAGTGGGGGCCTTACCTGGTAAAATAAAAAAATAAACTAGTTTAGGGTGAAGGGATGGGGGTAGGAGGGGGTTCTGCCTGGAGTCAGCTGGGTTTCTGTGCGGAGAAATTCGTGGGGGGTGCCGCGTCCCCCCCCCCCCACCACGGCCACCCAAAGTAAACACGAGACACGTGCAACTGTGCTCGCTGCGGCCTTTTTTTTTTGGGGGGGGGGGCAGCTGAGGGCAGCCAATGGGGGGGGAGGGAGGGGCGGTGGTGGGGTGGGGGTGTTGAGTTACGAGAGCGAGCGAGCGAACGTACTCAAAACGCACGCGAGGAGCACGCGCATTGAGCGCGCGTGCGTCTCGCTTTTGCCGTGGGAAGGTGATTAAAAAAAAAATTGTGAGCAGTGAAGTTGTTCTTTTTTGATATTCGTCACTCGAAGAAAAATCATCGGCGGAGGATATGTATATAAAAAAATAATTGCTCGATAAATAAGCCGGATGACTTGGTCTGCTTCACGTACCCACCTCTCCGCATTAAAATAAAAAATTAAATATACAGAATATGAATATTTCTTACACAACCCATTGCACGCACGGTCTTCTGGGAGTGCATAATTTCAGCAGCATCGATTTCACGTGAAGCAAAAACTCTGGGACGGGCTTCGACACACATTGCCTCATCAGCACAGTCCAGCTCGCTCGCATCGAAGCGAGCCTGACCCTCGTTGGATGAAGGTCTCGGCCCTATCATCTAGAGCCATGGATCTATCCTCTGCTCGATTGAAGCCTGCGTGTGCCATCATCACGGCGGTGAGCCGTGGGTCTATCCACTGCTGGATGAGGGTCTCCCCAGACCGTGTCCGTCATGGGGATTGATTTGCCACGGCGGTCATCACGGTCGAAACCGAACCGAATTCGGAAACTTACCCGCGAATTACTTTATTGGGTACAACACCAAAATCAGCACCGGCCCTGACGGGCAAGACCTACAGCGCCTTCCTGACGGCCTCCTTCTTCGCACCGTGAGGACGGCACATGAAGACCAAAACCCGCTCGTGATTTCGTTTTAGATTCGATCGCTCCGAGCTGCCTCGCCCGGGAGATGGGGTAGAACCGACGACCTCTGGCTTGCGAGCCCAATTGTGCCGACAGCTATCACCAACCGTGGCAGCGACCCCCCTCCCCTCCCCTACCCGCGCCCCGAGTAAGCCGGTGATACTTTACGCTTCACGAACAACGGGAAAACAGTCGAGATATTTAGTTGCCCACGTTTGTTTTCCGCCCTTGAACGCCTTGGTCCGTGAGTGTCGGAGAGTTCCAGCCGGGGAGAGCGAGCGAGCGAGAGAGGAGAGACTGCATGGAAACTGGACAGGGTAGGTGTTGGGGGTGGTGGCGGTGACGGTGGTCTTGAGGAAAGCGGTGGTGTAGCGGTCGGCGCGCTGCGCTACGAACCCGGCGACCCGAGTTCAATTCCCGCTCATGGCCAACACCAGTGGCGATTATCTGAACCGGTCCTGGGCTTCCCCTCGGTCCACTCAATACTTGGTGTGGTGTATGTTAAGGAGACCAAGGTGGCCGGGCGTGGCGCTGGCCACCCACCCCCTCGAATGCCGTGCCGGCACTTGCCCCAACAGGCCGTTGAGGCTACACGGGGGGCCTTTGCCTTTGGTCGTGGCGGGTGGCAGCTGTCTGCCATGGGGTGACTCGGCGGGACATGGGGGGCGCCACAAGAACAGCTGAGACCGGGCTCGCGAACATTTCTTTGCGTCAAATTTTGCGACACAGCCGGAGTGAAGGAGGGGGTGGGGTTTGGAATGGGGGGGCGGGGGGATAAAATCGTGGGGTTTCCGTACGATGACACTTATGCAGCGTGTTTGTCCCCAACAGTCGGTTAAAGGCTGTACGTGGGGATGGAACTTTGTCCGTTTGCGCGCTCGCTGTCAGTCGGTCGACCCCTGAACACCTGGGGCCTGCCCAGTGCCACCAGCGAGCCTTCGACACTTCACGCCAGGTGCACCCAGCCTGGCACTGGCGCCGTGGCGATGTTACCGCCACTTGGTGGTGAATGGCGGTTGTTGTTGTTGTCTTGATCAGCGCTCACGAACATCAACTTCTCAAAGCAGTCTGTTGTCGGCTGTAGCTGGAGGTCTTTTGTCTGGATCGACAGCGCGCTGCGCTACGAACCCGGCCACCCGAGTTCGCTTCCCGTTCACGGCCACCAGCACCAGTGACGATTATCTGAACCGATCCTGGGTCTCCCCTAGGTCGACTCGGCCTCAAATGAGTACCTGGTGCGACGTGTAAACATCGCCACTCGGGAGACAAAGGCGGCCAGGGCGTGATGCTGGCCACCCACCCCCTCTTGTACCGTACCATCCTTCGTAGGCGCTACTCGCTTAGAGCACTTGGCCTAAAGGTTTGCAAAGGCTATACTGGGGTGGATCTTTTGTCTGTGTATATATGTGTGTGTGTGGATCGGTCTTTGTCTTTTGTAAGCGTCTTCAACCTGTGCGCGTTTCCTCATCAACGGTCCTCCTCGTTTTGGCTACAAGTCTCATTCCTAAGCGTGCGTCTCTCCGTAATTTTCGTGCAAAAAATTTCTCACACACACTCGAGAGATGTAAGGGGGTGTACATTGCCTAATATGGTCTGCGCTGGTCCTGTAATTCTATTACTGTGCAAATCACCCATATCAGCGTCACCAGTGTGCGGAGGAGGCATCTTGTCGATTTGTTTTAACGTTTGCCCATAATCAGGCCCCAGGTTCCAAGTGGGAACTGTGATCGGACATCGAAAGCCAAGCAGGTCTGAGCCTGGTTAATACGATGACGGAAGACTACCCACGGAATGAATCGCGGTTACCGTTAGCTCGGGCTGTGAGGTCACCAAGAGATTGCAACACCGCGATGGATTCTTTGAATCTCGGCATGAGCGCGATGCACGGTCTATCCACTGCTGGATAAAGGCCACCCCGGCACGCACGCGGTGCCTTCACGGCCACCGTTACGTGTCGTCATCTATTCACAGCTTCCTTCCGCGTGGGAGCTGCCGGCATGGGGGGAGGGGGGCGAAACGTCGGACATCGTTCCGAACAGCACGCGCGCACGACCCGAATACGGCATTGGGGGGGGGGAGGTACACAGCAGCACAGCCGCAGAAAGAAAAAATCCCTCCGTGGTGGCGTTTGCCCGCACACACGTTCGTCATCTCTCACCGTGGGGCATCATGGGTATAGAGCAAATAAAATACGGGGGGACTGAGTGCTCTTGCCAATAATATCCAGTAACTCGGCAACATTTGTTTAACAAATCGGACTCGACCGGATGAGATGCAGGAGGTGGAAATCGGTGCAGAGTTTTCTCGCTTCAAACATAATTCCCCGCTCGATGATGTTGGTCCGGAGAGCCGACGGGTGCTGGTGAACTAACGCACATTTTAATTTTTATAAAATCGACTACTGCTTCTACAGTAGCGGTAGTTGAGTTGAGACGGAGGGGGGGGGGGGGTAGGCGGCGGTCGAATGGGTCGCGTGGGTGGCTGTTGGAGTTGGGTGGAGAGGGAGGAGGGAGGGAGGGAGAGGAGACGGGGGGGGGGCGGTGAGGATCGTCAGGAATGCGAGCGGCGGGCAGCGCGCTGGACTTTTAAGGAAAGTGGTTCTCACAGCTGCAGTTCGCCACTGCACGGACGCGCGCACACACAACGCGCGCGCGCACACGCACGCGCTTCCTCTGCAACTGGACGGACCGATCGCAGCTCCCTTTCTCCTCGCCATTCATCTCGGTGAGAAGCAGTCTCGTTAAGCTCCGCGCGAAGCGCGCAAAACGTCCCGTTGATTTTTTTGCTGCTGCTGCTGTTGCTGTTGTTCTTATCAACGTTCAACTGAGGATCGGCTTTCGAACGGGGACGGGGGCGGGGAGAGGGGGGCCGTTTGGCTACGTACGTACGTTGAACTTCTTTCGCACCGTACGTAAGACAGCCGATGCCAATCGGAGGTGTTTCAATGCCCACCCCAGTGGGGGCCGAAAGCGCGAATTAATGTTTGAAACGTTGTTTCGCGACCCCGCTAAATTGTTGCTTTGTTGCATACGTGAGGTTGTTTTTTTTTTGCATTGCTCTCGCTCAGTAAACGCCAACGAATGTTATTAATAGATCGCTGGCCCTCGTCGTGCTGTGGCCGAGGGTGGAGAATGCGAGAATCGTGGCCGAGCGAGAAAAAGTTTGGCCTTTTTTTTCTCCACCGAAAATAAATAAGTGTGTCTGGATTATGCGACGAAACCAAGGGAGTAAGACCAGGCCCCAAATAGTTTTCCGGCGCGGCGCTAAGCGAGCTTGGAGGAGTGGGGACTATCGGCATAAGCCACTACCACTAAATATACAAGATATGCCTGTCTACGATAACAAAAATGGTAATCCTGTATTATTATTATACCCAATATTCCTATAATCCTACGAACATGTTTGGGGCAAAGTAAGGCGAAGATGGATATGGCTAGGTGCCAATTTTTTTTATTTTTCTCCCGGAACAGAATTCCAGACTATTCCAGGTGGAATTAAATGCCGGGTCGAGTGAGGCAGCCCCCACCGCCCCCCCCCCCCCCCCCCAATCTTGTGCCCTGTATCAATAAAGTTTAAGCAGAGTCTTTATTTGGACTGGAGGAAATCCAATGGGCTATGAAGCTCTTTTTTTTCCACAGACGTCTAAGTAAGGGGGGCCTACGGGGTCAGAAAGTTCGCTCGCAGCGCTTAAACCAAACGTGGCCTCGCACCCATTACCTGGTTCTAAGACACCCCACCCCCTCCATCCTTTGCGCTTAACATACAGAACACCAAGTGCGTCTTATAATCGAGAGAATGCGGCGTACATTGGAAAAGCCTGCTCGTTGGCAGTGATCGCAGGCCGTGTAAGCAGCGCCGTGTCGAGCGCCCGCGTAGTAAAATAGTCTGCGCATGCTGGCAGCGTGGGGGTGACGGTGGTCTAGCGGGAGCGGTTGGATCGCGACTGCGCTACAAAAACCCGGCGACCCGAGTTTGATTCCCGCTCGCGGACCAACACCGGTGACGATTGCCCGAACCCGTCCTGGGCCTCTTCGCCTCGGCCTCAAATGAGTGACCTGGTGTAGCGGTGTGTAAACATCGCCACTGCACGCCCAGACATACAAAGGCGGCCCCGGGCGTGGTGCTGGCCACCCAGCCGCTCGTGTGCCGTGCCGGTCTTCATAGGTGCCACTCGCCAACGGCCCTCGCCCCAACAGTTTGTTACGGGCTATGCGGGGGAGCTTTGCGTAATGTTTCGCGTTCCGCCAAGTAGCGCTTCATAGTTGCTCACGAAGCCTTGCTGGCTCGGACCTTTGCTCGACTGTTGAAAGGACTGGCCATGATGAAACGGAGTGAACGTCAAAATTAACCCCCCCCCCCCGGGTAGAAGGCGCAGTCCCTGCAACTGCTCGCTCACGCCACTGCTGGCAGAAGGGCCTCCGCTTGAGGACGCTCTAGAGAGCTGTTACTCCACAGGGTGTTTTTGGCCTACTCTTCCACGCCGGTCGGTACGCCTCGAAAGAGTTGTCAAGCACCATCCACACTCTACCTTACCACACGTGGAGTTAACACTTAATGTCTAACAGCACCTTGTTCTGGTTCTGTGAGCCTAAGCTGTTGACAATGAACCTCGCTCATTTTTGGCCTACTCTTCAACAGTGGCCGTACACTGCACTGGACCCCACTATTTCAACCGCTATCAACCCACGTGCAAGTGTATAATCGTGGTGAAGCGCCTTGCATTGAGGCGCTTTATAGATCTAGGCACGACCGCAATTGACCCCACCAAACGCGACCTGCCCATCGACTCGCCGTCCGTAGGGGTGAAACCTCTTGACCCTGCTGGGTGGACAGAGGGCGGGGGCATTGCGGCCGGGGGCGGGGTGGGGGGGGCATTTAATAAACTTGCCACCGTTGTTTCCAGCTGCCGCGCCGGGTGATCGGAACGATCCGGCGACCTCCGCCGACCATTACTTTCACGGCCGGCGCCGTCGTCGGCGCTATTTTTAGCGACGCGCCCGTTGTTGTGCGGGATCGCCGTCCACCTGCTCGCTCGTCCGCACGAGTTCTCGTCGTTTCGACGGGTTCCATGCGGCTTGAGTGGTGAACTCGCAGGGTTTTAGTGCGCAGCAGTTAACTCGCAGGGTTTAGTGTGTAGCAGTTAACTCGCAGGGTTTAGTGTGCAGTAGTTAACTCGCAGGGGTTAGTGTGCAGCAGTTAACTCGCAGGGTTTAGTGTGCAGTAGTTAACTCGCAGGGTTTCGTGTGCAGTAGTTAACTCGCAGGGGTTAGTGTGCAGCAGTTAACTCGCAGGGTTTAGTGTGCAGCAGTTAACTCGCAGGGGTTAGGGTGTAGCAGTTAACTCGCAGGGTTTAGTGTGCAGCAGTTAACTCGCAGGGGTTAGTGTGTAGCAGTTAACTCGCAGGGTTTAGTGTGCAGCGGTTAACTCGCAGGGGTTAGTGTGCAGCGGTTAACTCGCAGGGATTAGTGTTTAGCAGTTAACTCGCCGGGTTTAGTGTGCAGCGGTTAAATCGCAGGGGTGAGGGTGTAGCAGTTAACTCGCAGGGTTTAGTGTGCAGCGGTTAACTCGCAGGGGTTAGTGTGCAGCAGTTAACTCGCAGGGTTTAGTGTGCAGCAGTTAACTCGCGGGGTTTAGTGTGCAGCGGTTAAATCGCAGGGGTGAGGGTGTAGCAGTTAACTCGCAGGGTTTAGTGCGCAGCGGTTAAATCGCAGGGGTGAGGGTGCATCGGTTAGTTCGGAGCGGTTAGCGTGCAATGGCGAGCGCGACACGCTACGAAGTCCGGCCACCCGGATTTGATTCCTGGCCGTGGCTAATACCGGTGGCGAGTGACATCTGTGAACTGATGCTGGCAAGGGAGTGGCGATGATGATGACAGGTGGTAGCTTCTTTCACCCAGCAGTGGGTCGACAATGGACCCTAAATTATTATGATTATTTTGTAAGAAGTTTTGGGGCAAAATAAAAAAACCCAGATAATTGACCGCACCAAAAAAAAAGTCGTGAATGACATTTGGTGAAGTGTTTGAACAAACGAGAGTTGATATTGTGAACGTGCCAACTTTAACCCTGCGTGTTAAATATTCAGGACGTGTCAGTATTTTGAGGGTGGTGGCGTTTACGATGCTTGCCGCTTGGTGTCAGGGTTTACGCGACATCGTGTTGATCACGGGGGGGGACCCTCCTTGGAGAGGCTGGACATTGCTTGAGCCTCTGCTAAGCAAATACATGATCATCCATAGCCTCTCTTGGTCAGTCCCACTGCCGACTGACAATGCACAAGCCTTGTGTCGATCCACTGCTGGATGACAAGCCTCCCTACGGCGTGTCTGTCACGGTGGGGGGGGGGGGGGGGGGGGGGTTGTTGGACCATACTTTACCACGCTGGTCATGCAGTGCGGATCGGTGGGGAGGTTTCCGTGACCGGTTTGGATATCACTCGCCAGCTGATGTTAGCTGTGGCTGGGAATCGAACTCGGGTCGCCAGGTTTATGGTGGAGAGTGATAACTGCTGTGCGACCGCAGATTTCCCAACAAGGTCAATTGTCGTGCAGTAAGCATTTACTTTGTAGTTAATGATTGCGTGAAAGTCTTTAGACGTTGCGGCCACAAGTTGTGAACAAAAAAACTCCTGTTGTGAACGCGTGTACTAATTACATACACTTACAGGGTGATCCATTCATAAACATCGTGTGTGCGCGCGTGTGTGTGTGTACGTGATGGCGTAGGGTAGCGGGTAGCGCTACGCCGCGCTATGAACCAGGCGACCCGTGCTCGATTCCCGTTCGTGGCCAACGCCGGTGACGATTATCTGAACCAGTCCAGGGCCTACCCTAGGTCGACTTGGCCTCAAATGAGCACCTGGTGCGATGTGTAAACATCGTTCACTGGGGAGACAAAGGCGGCTCGGGCGTGGTGGTTGGCCCACCCTCCCTCCCCCCCCCCTCGTGTGCCGTGCCGGCCTTCATAGATGCTCGATAACAGCACTTGTCCCGACAGTCTGCTAAGGCTATACGGGGCATCTTTGTTTGTGTGTGATGTCTCAGTAAACATGGAACGTTGGCTCAACGTTGGCCGAATGGTTCCAATCACAGGACAGCGTTGGGGGCGGGGTGTTAGAAAACAGAGGGCGACTCGTTTGTCATTTGCGGGAGTAACTCGGGTGCTCTGATTTCCACCCTCCCACGTGTATAATAATAACAAAGATAAACTGATCATCTCTTGATATAAAAAAACAATGTAGAAGCAGAACCCTCCTTAAAAAAAGTTAACCACTGCACGCGCAGACATACAAACGTGCGACGATTATGAACCACGACTGGGATGAGACCTGTAACAGGATGTATAATGCATCCGCAATAGAATGAATGATAAAGTATCTCCATGCGGAAGGATGACAAGCGGTGTCAAGGGGCGGCCTGATATCGGGATTTTTTTTATCATCTCTTTAGATCCAGAAATTAAGGTGCGATCCATATATCATCGAGCCAAAATATCATAGCCATGCTCGAACACACACACAGGTATTCAAAATATTGTTCGAGCATGGATCAAGCATGGCTATGCTATTTTGAATACATCTGCCTATGTGTTGGAGCAAAGATTAAGCTTTGTATTGTTAAAAATCGGTCGATTCCCGTTTAATCAAGCATTTCATCGTAACAAATCCGTCAATTCCCGTTCCAGTATTCCTTACACGGGCAAAGCCGTGCCCAATTACTTCATATATGGGCCTAAAGCATTGACATAATCTATCATTCATTCTGTGGCAGATTAAAATTATCCTGTTACAGCTCACTCCGATGAGAAAGGAGAAGCAACAATTCCGAACAATGATGTCATCACAATCCCCCCCCCCCACCCCGCTGGCTGCCACCGCACGAACATTGGCCACCACACGAGGCCCGGACCGACCCAATCGCACGCCGCGTTCGTGTAACCTTGGTGATCGTTCAGCGAGGATCCAGACTCGTCGTCGGGTTTCCCAGGCGGTCAGCTGTTGGCATCACGCCCGCGCTGCGACAAAGTGCCGGCTGGGATCGTAAACGTCGCGGATGCCTTCATCCAGCAGTGGATTGATCATGGCTCATGATGACGATGATGCTGGTGGCGATGAGTGCCAAGTGCAGCCCCTTCTTGGGATTGAGGAGGTTTTTAAGCAGATTTTAGGAGCGATTCCATTTGTGTGTGTGTGTGCGCTAACGATCCTGTGTTGTCATCATCAGTAGTCATGGTCAGTCCACTACTGGATGAAGGCCTCCACGAGCCAAATACATCGGTATCGGTGTGGCATGTGTAAACGCCGGCGAATTGTCTAGGGACAAGCTTCCATGTATGTTTCATCATCAGCAACTAGGGTCAATCCACTGCTGGACGAGAGCCTCCCCAAGATGCCACCGTTCATATGGCTTGACGATGTGTGAGCACTTTGTCCGAGGGTGGATGATGCCATGCGTGTAATGAAGGAGCCTCTTGTCGGTTGACTGTATGCAAGAGAGTATTGGGTAAATCTGATCTATCTTTATAGGGCACCGTCACTCGCTTGACACGGCTTGCAGAACGGTGACAGAATGGAATGATTTCGATGGCAGGGGGCAGTGCAAGCACCGAGGAATGAGTAATCGCGATAGAGGAGGGGGAGGGTCGCTTAGGGATCACGAAACGGTAGGGGGAGACACGGAAAGCAGCGGAGGGAATGGAGAAACAGGTGAGCTTTACATTTTCTCGTGGTATTGTTGGTGGATTTGAGTTGGTCTGGCTCGCAATGGAATCGTTTGGCGAATGTCTGCTTTTAAGGAGTTGCCACCGCTACCCAGTGGTGGCACACACCCGGCTGCGTGGCGCGGAGGACGGGCGCCGAGTCGACACCGCTAGGGTCACCGGTTCAAATCCGGGTTTCAACCACCCACAAATAATCTGGAACCGTACAACGACGCAAAATGCCCCCCGATCCACAAATACGAAGGAGACGTCGCAGCGCCGATACACTCCGCTTGCTCCCGACGCGGTCGTCTGTGCTTGACCACCTGAATGTGAAATTGTAGTCTACATCAGCAGCCGTACGAAAGAAAAATGTTTACTTATTCACCAAGGAAAGCCACATTAAGTCGCGTGAATATGTTTTTTTCAGGAGGGTCCTGCATCTACATTAGATTTTCATGTTAAGATGTTTTCAGCAGATTCATTATGAGTTTATTATTATGCAAGCGGGAGGAAACCGGAGCACCCAAAGAAAACCCACGCCTTGCGTAAAGGGGGAAACGCTCTATCCCCGAACTGACAGAAACAGATGGCGATTCGTCCACTTGCTGGACCGCCTTCTCGTGGTGAGCCAGGGTACGGCACCTCCTCGACGCCGACGGAGGGAAGGGAGTTTCACACAGCATCTCTGTGTGATCCACCAACCCACGCTGCTACTGCTGCTGCTTCCACACTGCTGGAATATAGGCAGCCACGTGCAGGAGTGTAGCCACCACCGCCACCGCCCGGCTCGCAAGTTGATGGTCTCAGCCCAGTCGTCGATCATGGCAAGATAATTCAGCAGTCTGAGAATGTAAAAAATATATATATACACATGTGTAAGTATATTGAACCTCTTTTGCAACTTAAGTAGCCGACCGTGCTAATTGGAGGTACGAGAATATATATCTGATGAGAATGTGATCAATATATCTCTGCTCTAGGGCACATGGGTCAGAGTGCAGATGCCCCCTGACTGTGCCGGGTGAGGGGTTGCTCCACGTGACCTCAGAAGTAGTTCTGTGATGTCTCCGTTCCGTTAGGTCATTGTCCCGACGCAGGCTCGTGCACTGCTCGCTGCACACATCACGTGACGTCGCCGCGACAGTGCGTTGGGAATAACGGGGGTGGGGCACAATTGTCCTGACATTTAAAATCAGAATACTGTCTTTATTAATGCTGGGCGAATCCGATAAGCCACAAATCTCTTTTTCACAGATGTCCAGTCGGGGAACGTGGTCAGAACGTCACGACAACAAACAATAACACAACCACGTTATAGGAGTGCGAAGTGTAAGAAAGTTAAACAAATCGGAAATAAAATGTGGCCGTATGACATAGCCAACGATGCCACTATATTCTTCCCTTTCCCCACCACAAGTATTTGATTCTTTTCCAGCACAGTATTTTTCGTGCTCCATTCAGAGTATATATATAAAAAAGGACCCAATAGAATGAAATGGACGGTTGTGAAATAAATAATTATAACATATAAATAATAAATAACGTAAATGTCGCGTTCACAATGGTCGAACACAGTACTTCGGCCACTGTGTGGGCGGACGTGTGTGTACGCGCGTTGGCACGCGTGTGTGTACACGGGCATGGTGCTGGCCACCCACCCCCTCGCGTGTCGTTCCGGCCTTCATAGGTGCTACTCGCTAACAGCACTTGCCCCAACAGTCTGTGCAGGCAACACGGGGGATCTTTGTCTTTTGCTCGTGCATGCACGCGGTATGTGCGTGCCCAGTGAATGCTTCAATTGTAAAGACTCGCACGGACTGATCTCAGCCGTCCGTCTGCTGACCTCTGACTTTATGATATATGTAGCCCGCAACTACGTTGTTGTTCGTCTGTGGGTCTCCACGTGAAGTCTGTGGGTCTCTGTGTAAGTCTGCGTATGGGTCTATATGCAAATCTGTGGGTCCTCTATACGAGCCTGTGGTTCTCTGCGGCAGTCTTGGGCTCCGTGAATACACGGGTCTCTCTACGTCTATGGGTCTGTAATGTGAGTCTGTGGGTCTCTCTGTCTTGGTGCCATCGCAGGGTTGATATGGGGACCCTGGTGCATCCAGGACAGGTTTGGGTATCGCTCGCTCACCACTTTGGTTCGGTGTGCTCACCGCCGTGCCCCCGCCGTGATGCACGAGGCACGAAACTCCCCCGGAATCCACAGTGGGTTCCTTTGTTCAGAGCCGGTGCCAAATGGGTTAGCGGCGCGTTCAACCGAGAAATGCGTCTTGTTCTTAAAGCTGAAGAATTTTATTTTTTTAACTGGACTTTTTATTTTACCAGGTAAGGCCCCGCTGAGCTATGTAGCTCTTTTTCGGGAGTCACCTGGGCATTGAAGTGGCTTATCACGTGGAAATTTCAAGCAGCCAAATACTCAAAAGACACGTCGATTCTAAATGTGGAGGGAAAAACCGGGAGGGCCCCGGAGAAAAATCCACGCGACCACGGGCAGAGACATGCAAACTGCAAATATACAGCACGCGTCAGGGTCAGGATCGAACCGATGACCTCCTGCAAACCAGGCGAGGTAGTTAACATCTTCGCCACTGGAGGAGAAAGCAGAGGTGTAGGAGGGAGGCGGAGGAGGCAAAATTCCACATTTTCTCCCCGGGGCGGAAGCCGCCGTTGCCGCCGTTGCCGCTCGAACCGTGCGAGTTGAGGAATGTGCCACGGCCTCGGCGTCTGGGAAGCGCGGCTCGGCGAGAGGCCCCAGCGGTGGCCGCCGGGCGGCGCCGGCGGTGGCGTGGGGGGGGGGGGACGAGACGATGCGGGGGACGAGACGATGCGGGGCCCGCCCGTGGTGCCGTTCTGCAAAAACGCCAACAAAGCAAAAAAAGCACGGTTCGTGAATTTGTCCGTTTCGCCCCGTTCGATGCCGTGGGTGGAGCTTTCTCGATGGGTTGTCGAGCACCGACCTTCGTGACGTGGGGCAGACGAACTATTTTTATTTTGCCCAGGTATAAGGCCCACCTGAGCTGTATAGCTCTTTTTCGGAAGCAACCTGGCTATGCCAAATGATCGCACTTACTCTTTAGTTCTTTCGGTAAAGTCACGTAAGTAAAAATAAAAAAAACATAAAGTTAATCGAATCACGACGCTTCGGAGGCAACACAAGCTTCCGTCATCAGGTGTAACTAGCACAGCAAAATTTTTGATTGATCACGCTTAAGGTGGCTTTCAGACCGCAACCCTGTTTTCCGAACATAGATGGACTCGTCCATCTGAACAGACTGTCAAATCGCTCTCCGTGGTGCTAAAGTATAAAAAAAACGCCACTTTTTTCAAATTTTCTTGCTGTGGTTTTCACACCTGATGATGATTGCTTGTGTTGCAGTCGAAAAGTCGTGAGAATTTTATTGTTTTATATATTTTTTATTATTTTATTGTTTTCCTTCTACGTGGTGACTTTACCGAAAGATCCAAGAATATTTATAGCACAGAAAAATTACTGTAAAAATGATCGCCCCGTGTAGTGGCTTCTCACGCGCATGGAAAGACGCCCAGAATCGTGAGTGTCGTCGCCGGAGAATGTGAGGAACAAACTCTAAATAAGTATATCGCAAAATCCCCACCCCACTGCATATATTTTACATCCGTCTCTCTGCATAACCTTGACAGCTTCCCATCAACCACACAGCCTCCTTATGAGCGGCATGCTTCCAGCGGTATTGGTTCAATACAAGCGAAACGCTGGGCCCGGTTTCGACATTCAGTGTCTCATCAGCAGGGTCGAGCCTGCTTGAACCATCTGAACTTCCAGACGTCATAGGCAAGGGGCCCCCTCTCTTTAAGATGTGGGTCCCCGGGTCGGCATCGTTCAGCAACGTGGTCGTCGACGTGAACAATTCCGCCAACAGATGGGAATGCTGAACGTCGCAGGATAGTGAGACACGGTGGCCGCTTGGGGAGGCCTTCATCCAGCAGTGGATCGACCGGAGCTGATGATGACGACGACGACGATGGGTGACGTGTTATTCTAGGTCGAAGTGTTAAAAACAAGAATTGATCATCGCGATGCTGAATCGTGACATTTGATTGGCCGGCTGGAAGAGAGGGGGGAGGGGTGAATAGTTCCTGATGCCAAGGCAGGTAGGTGATCGTTACAGGCGGGAGGGCTAATGGACGTGAAATGGGACGGGTGTTTTGGTGAAGGCATGTAACACCACAGGGGTGGTGTGTCCCAGTGTAGGCGTGTCAGACAGATGTGTAAGGGGCCGGCCATAAATGACGTCATGCGACGTCACGTCAAAATGCGCAACTTTAAATAAATATAGACAACACGTTCTACTTAATTAAATAGACTTTTTAATAAATGTTTTCTCCTACAACATCAGAGTGCAGCGCCACATTAAATACGCACTACAATGACAATAGTTTAAAGCGATTTGAAGCATTTTTTTTGGGGGGGGGGTGGGGGCAGAGCTTTGTGACGTCATATTTGAGGGGGGGTGGCTGACTTTTTGTGACGCCGTGTGACGAGGGGGGGGGGGGGTCAAAAATCGTCCAGAATCGCGTGACGTCATTTATGGACGGCCCCTAAATGAAAGTGCAAGACGTGTTAATATGGGCGTGTAACACAGGTGTGCCAGTGTAGGTGCGTAACACAGGTGCGTAACACAGGTGTGTAACACAGGTGTGTAACACAGGTGTGTAACACAGGTGCGTAACACAGGTGTGTAACACAGGTGTGCCAGTGTAGGTGCGTAACACAGGTGTGTAACACAGGTGCGTAACACAGGTGTGTAACACAGGTGCGTAACACAGGTGCGTAACACAGGTGTGTAACACAGGTGCGTAACACAGGTGTGTAACACAGGTGTGTAACACAGGTGCGTAACACAGGTGTGTAACACAGGTGTGTAACACAGGTGCATAACACAGGTGCGTAACACAGGTGCGTAACACAGGTGCGTAACACAGGTGTGTAACTGAAGGTGTAAGACTTGTTTTTTAGTAAAGACAAGGCAGGTGTGTTAGTGAAGCTGTGTCAAGGTGTTTGATCAAGGTGGGAACACTCTGTTAGCGAGCACCTGTGCAGGTATCAGTGGGGTTGGTGTCTTGTGTTCGAGTGTGTGCACGTGTGTGTGTGTGTGTCATTATCTGAACCAGTCCTGGGCCCTCCCCTCTGTTGATTTAATCTCAAATGAGTATCCAGTGAAATGTGTAAACCTAGTTACTAGGGAGACAAAGGTGGCCGGGCGTCATGCTGGCCACCCACCACCTCGTGTGCCGTGCCGGTCTTCACCGGTGCTACTCGCTATAACAGCACTTGCCCCAATAATCTGTTCAGGATATACGGAGAATCTTTGTCTTTGTGTGTGAGGGTTCAAAAAGTTCACTGGAGATGTGACCGGCTGGCTCGGAGCTAAGGGGCACCGCTGAGAGCCTGGGTTCAAATCCAGGTTTCAGCCACGACCCGTTATGTTAATGCTCTCAACCCCGTCACCAATGGCTCACAACAGAGACGCATAGACTCGCATAGAGAAGCACAAACTCGCATAAAGACCCCATAGGCTTAGACAGAGACCTCGTGCGATTAAACCGGTGGTTCTCAATTGCAGTGAGTTGATGGGCCATGGCCCCGTCGCGAGCGGCGACGGGCACAACAAATCCATCGCGTTAAAATTGATTCTGCAGCTTTACATTTGGATGAACCATCGCCACCGTGAGACTGGCAAATCTCAGTTTGATCTTCATGCGGCGAAAATGGCGGGGCTGGTGGGAAAGTGCCGCCCAAACCAACCCCATCACCCCCTGCTGTGTTGACCCTGGGTCACTTAATGGGACCTCTGAGGCAGCTCCGTGATGTCCACTTCTACGTGCCGTTCTCTAACACGGACAGGGTTAACATCGCACTACTCCGCGGGTAGAGCTCCCAAAGTAATCGCATGACAGCGCGAGAATAACAAATATATATAATGGGGAAAAGCAGGGAGAGTTGTGTTTGTAACATTGGGCGACAACCAGATACTGTGGCCAGATTGTGCACGTGGAATGCACGCGTGTAAATATACAAAAGAGAGACAAAGTTCCCCCGTGTAGCCTTAACAGGCTTGTTGGGCCAAGTGCCGTTTGCGAGCACATACGACGGCACACGCGGTTGTGGGTGGCCAGCATCAGGCCCGACTGCCTTTGTCTTCCCAGTGGTGATGTTTTTACACACTGCACCAGGTACTCATTGAAGGCCGAGTCGACCTCAGGGAGGCCAAGGACCGGTTCGGATAATCGTCACTGGTGTTGGCCGTGAGCGGGAATCGAACTCGGGTGGCCGGGTTCATAGCACAGCGTACGAACCGCTACCACTACCACTCTCCCACTTGTACGTGTAAATAACAAAGTCCAAGATCCCCTGTATAGCCTGAACAGACTGTTGGGGCAAGTGCTGTTAGCGAGCACCTATGAAGGCCGGCACGGCACACGAGGGGGTGGGTGGCCAGCACCACGCCCGGCCGCCTTTGTTTCCCCAGTGGCGATGTTTACACACCGCACCAGGTACTCATTTGAGACTGAGTCGACCTAATGTGTAAATACACACCCACACGCACACACGCACCGCACGCATGTGCGGCGCTTAATCGTTTTATATCGGGGCAGTGAGTCAGTAGTGTGCGTGCGCGCGCGTAAATAGACTGTAAGAAAGATCCCAAGTTTGATTGGAGCTAAAAAAACTCTTTCCCAAATCTTGCAACTCTTTTCTGGAAGGTTCTGCTTGGGGGGGGATATTTTGGCAGAAGTCGTTTTATTCATTTATTGTCGCTGTGAGCACATAATTATCGTTCAATATAAAAGTTCTAGACTCGCGTATCAATATGTTTTGTCTGTTTTAAGATGTTATATTATTTTGACGTTATTCTTTTGAGTGGGGGGGGGGGCCGGTGGGGGGGGTGGGAATGAGTTTATTTTTGTTTCATCAGTGGGTGCCCAGCCGGCCACGACATTCGGTTAGGGCATGCCGCTGGCATTGGTGGCGACAAATGCGCATCGCGAAAAAGGGAAACGTTTGCGCTACGCGGCACTGGGAGCTGCGCCGTTTTTAAAAACAAAAAACGGGCGAGACGGAAATCAAGGAACGACGTGGACTCGAGAACACACACGGGTTAACGGCATCGTTCACGCACCGTTAAGATGAGTAAAAACAACAACAACAACAATGACAATGACAAAAACTCAACACGTTCATCAATGACACCGTGGCCTTAAAATGTAATATATCATCCAAAAAAAGATGTAACGTCCGACGTTTCGGGAAACGGGCCCTTCTTCTCAGAGCACATACCTCTCTGGCCTCTCTGCGTGCCATGGCGCAAGGGCGATTGCCCAGCACGTCGCCGATTACGGACAGAAGCGACCTGGCCACAAATGATAGCGCAACGAAGTGGCTTGTCGCGTGCAAATTGATAGCAGCAGCCAAATCCTCTTGGCACGTGCTTCTAGATGTGGAGGGAAAAAACCGGAGGACCCAGAGACAAATCCACGCGTCCACGGCGTAGTGGTTAGCACACCGCGCTACGAAGCTCCCCCCCCCCCCCCCCCGCGGCCCGAGTTCGACTCCCGCTCAATGTAAACACAAGTGACGATTATCTGAACCGGTGCCGGGCCTCCGCGAGGTTAACTCGGCCTCAGATGAGTACCTGGTGCGGTGTGTAAACATCGCCGTAAGGGAGACAAAGGCAGTCGGGCGTGGTGCTGGCAACCCACCCCCTCGTGTACTGTGCCAGCCTTCATAGGTGCACGCTAACAGCACGCTAACAGCACGCTAACAGCACTTGCCCCAATAGGCTGTGTAAGCTACACGGGGATCTTTTGCTTTTGTCTTGGCTGATTGACCCTGGCTGATGATGGTTATGGTTTCAAAGAAGCGCACTGCGTTCCGAACCCGGCGGCCTGAGTTCGATTCCCACGTGGTCATTACGGCGACTCGGCTACATTGAGAGTTCTCGGCGTTAATAATACAACGCTCGTATGGCCAGACAAAGAGTTCCTCTAAGACTCATTGGCTTTAGCGTTAAACCCTTAGGCTCATAGAGCCAGACTAAAACTCCTGTAAGATTCACAGTGTTAAGTGTGAATATCTAAGGCTCATAGAGCCAGACTAAAGCTCCTGTAGGATTCACAGTGTTAAGTGTGAATATCTAAGGGTAATAAGAGGCAGACTAAAGCTCCTGTAGGATTCACAGTGTTAAGTGTGAATATCTAAGGGTAATAAGAGGCAGACTAAAGCTCCTGTAGGATTCACAGTGTTAAGTGTGAATATCTAAGGCTCAGAGCCAGACTAAAGCTCCTGTAGGATTCAGTGTTGTGTGAATATCTAAGGCTCAGAGCCAGACTAAAGCTCCTGCAGGATTCACAGTGTTAAGTGTGAATATCTAAGGCTCATGAGAGGCAGACTAAGAGGTCCCTTAGGATTCACGGCGTTCAGAGTTAATGTCTATGGAAGTCTCATGGAGCCAAACTAAGTCTCCTGCACAATTGAGTGTTCAGTGATGTTTAATTAATTACTTTATTTAGCTTGTTTACACTGGTGCCTTTTTGCTCGTCTTCCCTTGAGGAAACCTCTGGAAGCCCCTCGCTTTTAACATTTGTTCTCACCACTGTGTCCCCCCCCCCCGCCCACACTCCTTCCACTCCTCTCCCTTGAATAAACGAACCTCGGTCACTTTTCAGGGCCCTTAATAATGTATTTCTATTCGATTTTAGTTTTTTTTAATAATTACCAGGCAAGGACCCACTGAACTATGTAGCTCTTTTTCAGAAGTGACCTGGCCACCACGAATGTAGGATAGCTCACAACGAAGTGGGCTGATTATCATCATCATCATCACCCGGACATGTAAAGCAGCCAAATGCTGTGAACGCGTGATGTCGATTGTAAATGTCGAGGGAAAAACCGGAGGAGCCGGAGAAAAATCCACGCAACCACAGGGAGAGAGACGAACACGCCAAATATACAGCAGGCGTCAGGGTCGGGATCGAACCCACGACCTCCTGTATACCAGGCGAGGTAGTTAACATCTCCTAGCCACCGTGGCGCCTATAGCTCTCGCGCTGCCACGGCGGGCGGTGTGACAGACAGCGTAGCACTCGAAACGATCTCCTGGTGCAGCGGATTTAGGCAACAGTGGCGAGTTTATTAGATCTCCTCCCCCGCCCCCACGTTGCCCACGTGTCGCCCTTCATCCACCCGGCAGTGTCCATAGCTTCACCAGCACCACCAGCAGCACGGATGGTTAGTCGATCAGCAGGTCACGTGTGGCGGGGGTCCAGTGTGGTTGTATGGCCATTGTGGAAGAGTAGGCCAAAAAATGTAGTCAGGTTCAGTTTCAACAGCTCGGGCTCACTGGAACCAGACCAAGGCAACTGTGTTCATTTTGGTGCTTTCGAGTTAGTATCTAAGGCTCGTAGAGCCAGGCCGAGATCCCATTTAGGATTCGTTATGTTTAGTGTGACCTATTGTTTGGGTCTTTCGGTAAAGTCGCGCAGATGGGTCCAAAGAAAATAACAAAAAACTACGACGTTTCGATCGCAACGCAAGCGGTCGTCATCGGGAAAAGTGGGTGTTATTTTTTCTGAACCTATATACGTGACTTTACCGAAAGACCCAAAGAATATGAATTCCTGCAGTCACGAAAGCTTTAATTATGCCTCCACTAGGGGGAGGGGTGGTGGGGGGTGGGGGGCCCACTTCTGCCAACAGCGGCGTGGGTCAGCCAGTTGCGGGGCTGCGCCCTTCGCCACTGGCACGAGGGTGTTTACTACGGGTGGCGGTAGTGGGCAGGGGAATTACTCCTCTTCCTATTCGTGGATCTTACGTGGCCCACGCCGCACCTAGCGCCCTCCGTCACCGGCGATCATTGCCCCCAACCCCCACGTCCCCACGTCCCCACCTCCTCCCCCAGACCGACGGTAGCGGCAGCGCCAGCGGGCCCCCGGCAACTTTGGCCGAATGTATTTTTAGCTGGGCCCGCGGAGGCATTCCAGAGCCATGCGGTCGGGCAGCTGAAATAAACCACCCGCCGGCGCTCGCGCATGCGACCACGCACGGGGGCCCTCCTCTGCGCCGACGACAAGGACAACGGCTGCGGCGGTGGCAGCAGCTCCTCCCTTGCCCGCCGGCGGTGCCCCATCGTTGGCGATCGACGGGTGTGCTGTCAGCAGGGGGTTGCTGCGTCCGCGAGGAGATTTTTTTGGGGACAAGTTGTGGGGGCTCGGCTAAAAAGAGCTGTGTCGACCGGTCCGGGGAGAAGGGTTGTCTTGAAGGTTCGTCTCGTTCCAACTTTTTGCCGGGCGTGTGTCGGACGATTAGAGTCTGCGTTTATCTTTGCCAGGATTGTTTGTCGTTGTAAAACTTGCTTTGTTGGAACGTTGTGCCGTTTGTGTCACGTGGCTCGGCAGAAGATTTGTACTTTTTTTGTGTGTTTCGGCCGTGATGGCCTCGTCTAAAACGGTTGCGCGGTTTATTTTTGGAAAAAATCGCTTGTCGCTAGATCTCGCCCGTCTTGTTTCCGTTTCTCGCCGCTCGGCGGTAGGAGATTCGCAATTTTATTCTCTCGACGAACCTCTCGCGAGGAGGTTTGCAACGTCGGGTACTCGCTACGGATCGCCTGTTGGAAGAGGTAGAGAGGTTTGGTTGGTACAGCCGCCTGTCGTAATTGAACATTTGTCTCACTTACGGTTCACTTATTAGCAGATTCTGTCAAAATGTTTTGGCAGAATCTCTTTCGGCAGTCATTTGTTGGAGTTTCGAATCTTTGCAGTCTCTTGTCACACGTTTCGTGTTGGTTTTAGCCCACTTTTGGGTCTCGGTTTCAAAAATTAACCTTCAACTGAAGATTAAACAAATTATTTGAAAGTTAATTTTTTTTTACAGCTAACTTGCAATGTGAGTTTAAATCATTAACCTGGGACCCTCAAGTCTGTGCTGTGGAGGTGCCCACCAGCGCAGGACACAGGGAGGAGGGGGACATGGGAGATGCGGGTGGGGGGAGATACGGGGGGGGGGGGGGAGACGGAAGGGGAGATGCGATGGAGTGAGATGTGAGGACGGTGGATGCGACTCGTGGGGAGAGGATATCCCACCAGCCGACCCACCCCATGCAATAGTGCTGGCTTCTGGCTTAGAAGATATGCGAGTCTATGGGCCATGTAAGAGTATCTGAATCTACAAGTCTCTGTAAGACTATCGGCCATGTAAGAGTATCTGAGTCTATGAGTCTCTGTAAGTCTATGGGCCATGTAAGAGTATCTGAATCCAGAAGTCTCTATAAATCTATGGGCCATATAAGAGTATCTGAATCCAGAAGTCTCTGTAAATCTATGGGCCATATAAGAGTATCTGAATCCAGAAGTCTCTGTAAGTCTATGGGCCATGTAAGAGTATCTGAATCCAGAAGTCTCTGTAAGTCTATGGGCCATGCAAGAGTATCTGAGTCTATGAGTCTCTTCGTAAGTCGATGGATTTCTAAGGATAGGGAGGTGTGACGAGGGATGAGACGTGGCATGGAATAGAAGCTCATAGAGGGAGAACAACTGAGCATGGAGGTAGAACATCTTGTGTGTGTTTAGTTTGTTGTCCTTCCTCCCGCACGTGCGATTAGCGCAGGTGGCTACATACGGTGCGAAAGACGTTCAACATACATAGGTACAGCAGCTAATCGCATGCAAGAGTGGACGCGGTTGGTGCGTGTCTCTCTCTCATCATCATCACGGTAGCTAGGAGATGTTAACTACCTCGCCTGGTATGAAGGACGTTGTGGGTTCCATCCCGACCCTGACATCAGTGTGTGTCTCTCTCCCCGTGGTCGCTTGGTTTTTTCTCCGGGTCCTCCGGTTTTGCCCTCCACATTTATTATCAACATCACGCGTTTAGAGTATTCGGCCGTTATAAATTTTTTGCGTGATAAGCCACTTCGGCCAAGCTGTCATTTGTGGTGGCTAGGCCGATTTCCGAAGTAGAGCTACATAGCTCAGTGGGCCCTTACATGGTAAAATAAAAAGTTTATTTTTTAATAATTTTATTGTCTTTCGACTCTTTCTTAGAACGATCCACCTCTTGACTGACCTCTTAACCATCGTCCTTGGTGATCGGCAACTCGTCTCCACGCTCGTCTGTGTCGGCAGGATCTTCTCGGCCTGCTCACCGTGACTCTGCTCGTGTCTGCATGCCCATTTCTGTGTGCGTCCGTGCCCGTTGTTGCGTACGTATGTCTGCATGCTGAACTTCGTTCGAAACCGTACGTAGCCAACCGCGCTCGGATGTTTTGAGCCAATTACTGAAAGTCGCGTTGATTATTCACGTGGGCGGAAACCAGAGCACCCGGAAAAAGCCGGGCGCCATGGTGGCGAGATGTTAACCACCTTGCCTGGTACACAGACGGTCGTGGGATCGATCCCAACCCTGACGCCGTCTGCATACTTGGAGTTTTACGTAGCCGACCGCACTAATCGGAGACGCGTGTCCTTTGTGTGTCCGTTGCGTGTCCCAGTGTCCGTTTCCGCGTGCGTCCACCGTCCGTGCCGGTGCGCTCTCGCCGGAACATCGTCACTAGCAGCCCGGACGTCGCTGCCACCGCCACCGCCGCGTCGCTCTGAGTCGGGAATTTTGTGGACGCAACCATGACGGAAGTGGCACACAAGGCAGAGGTGACCCCCCGCCCCCACACCCCCCCCCCCCCAACACCTACTCACGCCTTGCCGTTCGGTTCGCCAACGAAATTACACGAGCGACGAAAATGTCTTCGTCGACGAGGCGTTTCTCCCCTCCCTCCTCCCCCCACCCTGAGTCAACGATATCCGAGTGCGGATGAAATTAATCGATGGCTTCGTCTGCCGCCAAGCCCGCCAGAGATGGTGGCCCCAGGACCAAAGCAAATCGCTGCTTGGCACAGCATCTGCAGTGGCTTTCGCCGTGTCGATTTATGCATTTGAACTATAACCCCCCCCCCCCCCCCACCACCTCCGCCTCCAACCAGCCAGCGACAGTGCCAATCAAAGCTCAACTTGTCACACGTGGGCAAGCGTGCCATTCGAATCGTTTTATTTTTTAATTCCAGGGCCAATGTTGAGTAGTTGATCGTGAGGTCGCGACTGTCGGCGAACCTTCAGGATGCCGCTTTGCCGGAAGCGGCGTTAAGTGTCGGCAGTCTCGAGTTCGCCGTTTTCGTGTGTCCCCCGCCTCCTGGTACGTTTCTTAAATCTCCGCTCGCCGCGCCTGGTCCAGCCGGCGGTGTGAATGCGTACGCCACACGGCGAGTCGATGGGAAGGAATGGCCGCTCTCGCTGGCTGGCGTGGCAGAGTAGGCCAAAGGACCCCCCCCCCCTTCCGGTCGAGGGGATCTCCGTGGAACTGCCCGGAGAGTTTGTCCCCCTTTTGAGCGAGCAATTGCGGGGCTGCACCTTGGCCGTTTAATTTTTTCAATGAAAGAATATATGTTATTGTTAAATAATATATGTTATTGTTAAATAATATGTGATTATATTCTAGATCCCAAATTGTCATGTTATAATATAATTATATGATTGTCATTATTTTCTATTCGTATTGTTAGCGAGAATTTGGAAGCCAGCGGCGATTCTTATTGGCAATTCCTCCCTTGTGCCTTCCAATGCTCTCTCATCCCATCCATCCGATCCATCCCATCCCATACATTTGATCCAACCAATCCATCCATCCATTCGATCCATCCCATCCCATTTCATCCGATCTATCCCATCCTATCTCATCCCATCCCATCCCATACATTTGATCCAACCGATCCCATCCATCCTATCCATCTCATCCCAACTAATCCCATCCTATCCCAACCCATCAATCCGATTCATCCATCCGCTCCATCCCATCCATTCATTCATCCGCCCATCCTTCCGCGCTCCCCCGACGCTCTCCCCCAGCGGATCCTGGCGTCGACGGGGAAGCCGGTGCAGAGGACGTACGTCCCGCGGCTGTCGACGGGCGACGACGGCGAGGGCGACGTGGTGAGCCGCTTCGAGCAGAACCGGCAGGTGAGGGAGGACCGCTCGCGGCGCCGCTGCAACGACGAGCGGCAGAAGCGCAACGAGCAGTTCCGTCGTGAGAAGGAGCTCAACCGGCGCAAGCAGGAGGTGCGTGTGTGTGCGTGTGTGCATGTATGCGTGTGTGCGTGTGTGCGTGTGTGTCTGTGTGTGTATGTGTAAGCGGTAGTGTAGCGGTTAGCGCGCTGCGCTATGAACCTGGCGACCCGGGTTCGATTCCCGCTCACGGCCAACACCAGTGACGATTATCTGAACCGGTCCTGGGCCTCCCCTAGGTCGACTCAGCCTCAAATGAGTACCTGGTGCGGTGGATAAAAACATTGCCACTGGGGAGACTAAGGCGGTCGGGCGTGGTGTTGGCCACCCACCCCCTCGTGTACCGTTCCGGCCTTAATAGATGCTCGCTAACAGCACTTGCCCCTACAGTCTGTTAAGGCTATATGGGGATCTTTGTCTTTGATCTTTGTGTGTGTATTTGTGTATTTGTGTGTTTGTGTGTGTAGGTGTGTGTGTGTGCATCGTGTGACCGTCCGTTTATAGGTGCTCTCTAACAGCACTTGCCGCAACAGTCGGTTAAGGTTATGCGGGGGATCTTTGTCTTTATTGTAGGTGCGTGTGTGTGTGTGGAGGTGTGTGCGTGTGCATGTGTGTGTAGGTGTGTGGCGAGCGGTAGTGTAGTGGTTAGTGCCCTGCGGTACGAACCTGGTGACCTGGGTTCAATTCTCGCTCACGGCCACCAGCACCAGTGACCTGAACTGGTCCTGGGCCTCACCTAGGTCGACTCAGTCTCAAATGAGTACCTGGTGTAATGTGTAAACATCGCCACTGGGGAGACAAAGGCGGCCGGGCGTGGTGCTGGCCACCCATCCCCTCGTGTGCCGTGCCGGCCTTCATAGGTGCTGCTACTCGCCTACAGCACTTGCCCCTACAGTCTGTTAAGGCTACACGGGGGATCCTTGTCTTTGTGTGTGTGTGGGTATGTGTATACGTGCACGTGTGTGTGTATGAGTTGACAGATGCTCAACAGTTATGACTGCGCTGAACATCTTTGATGTCATCATCATCATCCTCATTGTCACCATAATCGTCGTTATCATCATCGTTTGTGTTATTACCGTCATCGTTATCGTCGTCATCTTCATCATTGTCATCATGATTGTCGCTATCATCATTGCCGTCATCATCGCCGTCGTCATCATCGTCCTCATCATCATCGTTGTCCTCATCGCCGTTATCGTCACCGTCGTTGCCTCCGTCGTCGTTGCAGCTGAAGCAGTTGCTCGCGTCCGATGACGAGGAGGAGGCCAAGCCGGCGCAGGTGAAGAAGACGTTCGTTCCCAAGCTGTCCGGTGAGCAACGCGTGCAGTCGCGATCTCTCTCCGCCGCCACATTTGACGGGAACTCTCCCTACGCCCCCCCCCCCCACTCCCGTGTTGATGCTCACAAATGACAAAACCGAAAACAAAGAGAAGAGAATCACCGCACGCCCTCCCCCCCCCCTCCCCTCGGCGCGCAGGCACGGTGAAGGGGAAGTTCGCCGAGATGGAGAAGGCGCGCGCCGAGGACGAGCGCAAGCGTGCCGAGGAGGAGCGGCGGCGGCGCCACGAGCAGGACCAGATGGAGAAGAAGAAGATGCAGAAGGAGCTCGCCAAGAAGCTCGCCGAGGTCAGGGTGACGACTGCCCCCCGCCCCCCCCACCCCCCCCCCAGAGTAAGGGTTAGGGGTTAGCGAGGTGGAGTGCAGTGGTGGAGTTCTGCTGCTGCTGCTTCTGGTTCTGGTTCTGCTGGTTCTTAACAATTCTGGCAAATCGCCCGATGAAGCTGGTTGTCGTTGTGATCATCGCAGCTACTCGAATTGTGAATGTTGTGGGTTTTTACGTTCCAACATACCGGTGCGCTGAGGAAGCTGCTAATTGGGGTTAGGGTCAGGGTTTGAAGTTGGGGGTTAGGGTCAGGGTTTGAAGTTGGGGATTAGGGTCAGGGTTTGGAGTTGGGGGTTAGGGTCAAGGGTTAGAGTTGAGATGGGGTCCCCCCCCCCTCCCCCATGCTCCGTGTCACCGCTCACGCTCCGTGTCACCGCCCCATGTCACCGCTCATGCTCCGCGTCACCGCTCACGCTCCGTGTCACCGCTCACGCTCCTCGTCACCGCTCATGCTCCGCGTCACCGCTCACGCTCCGCGTCACCGCTCCCGCCACGCAGGAGCAGGGCGGCGGCAGCGGCGTTGGTGCCGATGCCGACTCGGCGGCACCGGTGGCGGCGGCTGAAGTGAACAAGACGCCGGGCAAGCTGAGCGTCGACTTCGAGAGCCTGAAGCGCGCCGAGGACGAGGAGGCGCTGCGCAGGAAGGAGGAGGAGAAGAAGCTGCGCTACGAGGAGAACCGCCGCTCGTTCCGCGAGTCGAAGCGCCGCTCGTACCTGGCCATGGTGACGGCCCCCGCGGCTCCTCCCTCCTCACCCTCGCTCGCTCCCTCGTCCGCACGCCCGCACACTCGACGCGCCCGGGGCGCCATGGTGGCGAGATGTTGACTTCCACTTCATTGAGCTGTAATTTGCGATGGCCAGGTCACGTCTGAAAACGAGCTGTATCGCTCGGGGTGCGGCCTTAGCTGGTAAAATTGTAATAGTTTGAAGTTTAGTTTGCATGCCTTTGCGCATTCGGCTTTCAGTATACTCTCCCACTCCACATCCGGCAAATAGACTCCATCGCAGTCTCGAACTAAAGGCCCTTTTATTCATCCGGGCATGAGCTTAGAAAAATTGGAAATCGCATTTTGGACATTCGACCGATTGGTGTAAAGTCGTCGTAACGCGTTTGGCCGCGACTCCACCACGGCCCCCCTCCTGTGAAGGTTTTATCGGCTTGAGTGTGAGACGTTGCGATTGTGGCCTGGCATGTTGAGACTCAATGGACTCGTGTCTCTGTTGTGATAGGATTTGTTGTTGTTGTTGTTTGTGCTTCATTTGTTTTGGTGCCGTTTATTGATTTTATTTGTTAATTTAAAAATTTTGAAGAATTTCACTTGCTTGATTTTTTTTGTATGTAAATAATCTGATTTGGCCCTTATATATAATTAATGTACAGCATTATCACGAATGACTGCTATACATATAAAGGTGGCCTGGCGTGGTGCTGGGCCATCCCACTCCCCTCTATGTGCGCCGTGCCGGCCTATGTAGGTGGTGCTGCTCGCTCACAGCACTTTCCCCCCCAACGGGGGATCTTCGTGTGTAATGCCCCTGCCTAGGTCGGGCGTCAAAGTCGGTTTCCGTGTGACCAGCTGGGAACTCGGAGAGGACCTGGACAGCGTTCACATTCTTTTGCGAGAGTGACCTGGGTCACAGATGCGCGGACGCAAATCGATGTTTTTTTTTATTTTTTTTAATCTCGTCGTAGCACGACCACAAACGAATTACAGCCGCCAAAGACGAAATGGGCGAAATAAAATTTAGAAATTGCCGCGTAAACCAACGGCAGTTCGCGCGCGTGAACTGCCGACGTCGCCGGCGCCCGCCGTTGTTTACCGTTCGCCGCCCACCCTGCCGCGTAGGACGAGGAGGAGGAGGAGGCGACCGCGAGGGCGCAAGCGGAGAAGACGGCGCTGGCGGTGCCGGGCAAGCTGCAGCTGAGCTTCGAGGAGCTGGAGCGCCAGCGCCGTGAGGAGGAGCGGCGGCGCACCGAGGAGGAGGCGCGCCGGCGGCTCGACGAGGAGCGGCGAGCGTACCTGGAGGCCAGGAAGCACGAGGTGCCGCCGCCGCCACCGCGCTACGCTATTTCTTTAATATTTGGTATTTTTACCAGGGAAAGGCTCCGCCCCCACACTGAGCTGCTATGTAACTCTTTTTCAGAAGCGACCTGGCCACAAACGATCGCTCGCGTGGATATTTATAGCCGCAAAATACTCCCCGTGGAGTATTTTGCGGCTATAAATATCCACGGGGAGGAGGAGACACCGCAAACTCAAAATGTACAGCAGGTGTCAGGGTCGGGATCGAACCCACGACCTCCTGTATACCAGGCGAGGTAGTTAACATCTCCTAGCCACCGTGATGATGATGATGAGAGAGAGGCACACAAACTCCAAATATACAGCAGCAGGCGTCAGGGTCGGGATCGAACTCACGACCTCCCGAATACCAGGCGAGGTAGTTAACATCTCGCCGCCCCTCCTCTGCCTATACCCCACACTCCTCATTCCCGGGGAGGGAGGGTGGGTGGGGGGGCTGGTGATCTCAACTAATGAGCGAGAACATACAAACTCCACTCACTCACTCACACACTGTGCAGAATGGGGCGGGGGGGGGGCGGGGACATACAGCTCCACACAGCATGGGCGCCCGAGTCAGAAGTTGAACCCGGGCCCCTTCTAGCCGTGCGGCCGACTGAGCGAACATCGGCACGGTGTGCCCCCCCCTCCTGCCCCCCCCCCCACCCGGTCCCCCCCCGGCAGGGAGAAGGAGGCGACAGCTTCATCGACGACGACGGTGACGAGGTGGAGAGCGTCTCGTCGGAGGCCTCGTCGGAGCTCCGGCCGGGCAAGCTGCGGCTGAGCTTCGAGGAGGTGGAACGACATCGCCAGCAGGTGCCTCCCCCCCCAAGTTCACCTGCCGGCAACGTCCCAAAGCTCGTCAGATCTGTCGATGACGCGAGGAACACACCCCCTCCCCCCCCTTTGTAATGGGATAATTAATAATAGGAGTAATGATTAATAGCAACACATCCATAGTTTACGCTTCCAATAGCGCAGGCTCTTCGTGCGTGCGTGCCCGTAACCCATGCGTGTGCGTGATTCTTCTTCTCCGTTGTTGTTGTTGCTGCTGCTCAGGAGGAGCGGCGGAGGCTGGAGGAAGCTCGCGAGCGGCTGGAAGAGGAGAAGCGCGCCCTCCTGGAGGCACGCCGAAGCATGGTGAGACGAAACGACGCCGCAGAACGGGAACCACTCGCGGTAGCACACGGACGGTGCCCGGGGCGCCACGGTGGCGAGGAGATGTTAACTACCCCCCCACGAAGCCCGCTGTACAGCCTGCGTGTTCTCCCGGCGGTCGATTAGCTCTCTCCCTGTGTTTTGTTTCGCTCCGTGCAGGCGATGCAGTGCGAGGGGGAGGATCGCGACGGGAGCGCGTCGCCCGCGGGGAGCGCCAGCGACGAGGCGCTGCCCGGCAAGCTGAAGCTGAGCTTCGAGGAGCTCGAGCGACGGCGCCAGGAGGAGGAGACGCGGAAGGCCGAGGAGGAGGCGCGCCGCCGCCTGGACGAGGAGAAGAGGAGCTTCGTCGAGGCTCGGCGCAGCATGGTGAGGTGGGGGGTGGGGGGCACAGGGGGTGACGAGGGGGGGAGCGCGGGGCAGCAGTCGACGTATCGGCAGCGATGTTAGCAGGAGTGCCGTGACGGTGGCGACCGTGACGAAGACGATGACCGTGACCGTGACCGCGATGACCGTGACGTTGGCGCTCATGACGATGACCGTGACCACGGCGACCGTGACCACGGCGATCGTGACCACGGCAACCGTGACCACGGCGACCGTGACCACGGCGACCGTGACCACGGCGACCGTGACGTTGGCGCTCGTGACGTTGGCGCTCGTGACGATGACCGTGACCACGGCGACCGTGACCACGGCGACCGTGACTACGGCGACCGTGACGTTGGCGCTCATGACGATGACCGTGACCACGGCGACCGTGACCACGGCGACCGTGACCACGGCGACCGTGACCACGGCGACCGTGACCACGGCGACCGTGACCACGGCGACCGTGACCACGGCGACCGTGACCACGGCGACCGTGACCACGGCGACCGTGACCACGGCGACCGTGACCACGGCGACCGTGACCACGGCGACCGTGACGATGACCGTGACCACGGCGACCGTGACCACGGCGACCGTGACCACGGCGACGACGTCCCCGTGACGCTGTTGGCGCCGCGCTGCGTGCGCTCCAGGCGCTGGACGACGAGGACGCCCAGGAGCTGCGGCGTGGCACGAGCGGCTCCAGCGACTCGCTGGGGCCCGGGCGGCTGGAGATCAACTTCGAGGAGCTGCTGCGGCTCAAGCAGGAGGAGGAGGCGCGGCAGCACGACGAGGATCGCCGCGTCAAGCTGGAGGAGGAGAAGAGGGCCATGGAAGAGGAGAAGCAGCACATGGAGCCGGTGGGTCGTCCTCTGGAGTTTCGTTTCTGTAAAAAAACAAAAAAGTCTGGTGGTGGTAGCGGCCAGGAGAGGGCAGTGACCTTTTGAGTTTGTCGCCCTCCTTTTGCGAGAGATGGCCCTTTCACTCCGGGGTTTCTCTCCCACGTGCAGCGGCAAATCGGAGATCTCGCCCACCAGTGGAGCAGGGGGTGACCCTCTTGAAAACGAGACCTGAGGCTCGGCGAGGCTTGCGCGCAGTTCTTTTTCACAATCGCAAATGGGTAGCGCAACGAAAGTGGCTTATCATCATCATCGTCATCATCGTGTGGAAATTTATAGCAGCGGCCAAACGCGTGATGTTCATCCCAAATGTGGAGGTAAAAGCCGGAGGGCCCGGAGAAAAATCCACGCGATCACGGGAATATCGGGGGCAGGGGGTGGGGAGGAAGGCCGGCGATTCGCGCTGATTCTCCGCAGCCAGGGGACTTCGACCGTACTTCGCTGCGCCTGATATGCCTCCTGTCGCCGGCGTCGGCCACGGACGGTGAAGCTCCTGTCGGGAACGTGAATGCTCGTGTTGTCCGTCCCCCGCCCCCGTGCCCCCCCCACACGTGCGATTAGCGCAGGTGGCTATGTACGGTGCGAAAGAAGTTCAACATACAGCTAACCACGTGCAAGAGTGGGACGCGGTGGCGAGAAGTTAACTCCTTCGCCCAGTATGCCGGAGGTCGTTTGTTTCTATGCCGACCCTGAAGCCTATAAATTGAGTTTGCGTGTCCGTCTGCCCGTGGCGGCGTGGATTTTTTTCTCCGGGTTCTTCGGTTTTTCTCTCCACATTTGGAAACACGCATTTAGAGTGATTTGTTGATACAAATTTCCAAGTTAAAAGCCACTTTGTTGACCTATACTTTTGTGGGTAAGAAAGAAATAAGTAGTTTTATTTGTATATTGTTTTAGTGATTTGTTTACCTTTCATTTACATTGCACTCCGTGTATTAAGAGTTTTAGTTTTTCGGTGACCTTTGACCTGCCCCTGCTGGTTACATCGGTGAAAAAGAGCTTCACAGCTCATCGGATTCCTCCACTATAATTATATATTCTGATTCTGACATCGGGAGTCGCATGAAAGTGACGGGGGGTGGGGGCGGGCGGGCGGGGTGGGGGTGGAGCAGGGAAGGTAAATTCGCCGGCTCGTTAATCGAGCCGTGCAACCCCCCTGCGTGTGACCTTCAGGACGAGGTGAACGAGAGCTCGGAGACGGTGAGCAAGGAGTACGAGGAGATCAAGACCCTCAAGAGGACGGGCACCATCAAGGCCAAGAGCCTCAAGTCCAAGTTCGAGCAGATGGAGCAGCTCTCGGGCGAGGAGATCCGGCGCAAGATCGCTGAGGAGCGAGCACGTCGGCAGGCCCTGGAGCAGGAGCGGCATGACCTGGAGGCGCAGGACTTCACGCTGGTGCGAGGGCCGCTCGCTCGCTCTCGTGCTCGCTCGTTAGTTTGCCGACCCGATGACGGTGCTTGCGCCGAACCGGTGGCGAGTTCGCTCGCTCCCTCGTTCGCTCGTTTTGTTCTCTCAGCAGCTGCTTGACTTACTCGCTCGCTCACCTAATTAAGCTCGCTCGCTCGCTCGCTCATTCACTCGCACGCTCGCTCGCTAGTTCATTGACCCGCTGACACGCTTGTGCCAAACCCTTGGCTCGTTCGCACGCTCGATTGTATGTTCCCTAACTCATTGACTCACCTGCTCGCCTAGCCATTAGGCTCGCTTGCTCGCTCATTCACTCTCTCGCTAGCTCATTCATTCTCGCGCTCGCTCACACGCTCGCTCACACGCTCGCTCACACGCTCGCTCGCTCACACGCTCACTCACACGCTCGCTCGCTCACACGCTCGCTCACTCACTCACACGCTCGCTCACACGCTCACTCACACGCTCACTCACACGCTCGCTCGCTCACTCACACGCTCGCTCACATGCTCGCTCACTCACACGCTCGCTCACATGCTCGCTCACACGCTCACTCACACGCTCGCTCACACGCTCGCTCACACGCTCACTCACATGCTCGCTCACACGCTCGCTCGCTCACTCACTCGCTCACTCACACGCTCGCTCGATCGGTCGACCGTTTGTTCCGTAACTCGGCAGCTCTGACTCACCTGCTCGCCAACCTATTCGCTCGTTCGCTCGCCCGCTCGTCCGCGTCCTCGCCCATTTGGTCACTCGCGGCGTTTGGCACCGACCGTCGTCCGCTCCACTAACGCAAAAATCCTGCTGCGAAGGAGAGACGCGGGCAAACGAGCGCTGGTAATCATAAACACGACGACTTGGACGACAATGCATTGCGTAACCGGGAGCCCGCGTTCGTTCACCGCCCGCCCGCCCGCCCAGGAGGAGGAGGTGTCTCACCCAGTGCGGACGGTGGAGGCGCCGTGCGCACGCCGCGCCGACATGAAGGCTCGCTTCGCCGAGATGGCGCTGGCGCGGGAGCAGGAGGCTCGCCGCAGGGTGGACGAGCAGAAGATGCAGCGCATGCGCTTCGAGCAGCAGGAGATCGACGCGGCGTCACTGTCGGTTCGTACCGCGGGGGGGAGGGCGTGGGGGCGTGGGGGCGTGGGAGGGTGGCGCAGGGGTACAGATGGCCCTGATAGCCCTTGTGCCAGACGCAAGGTGCAAGGTGGCAAAGGTGTCGTAGTGCCGATTTATTTACGCGGCTGAGTGAGAGCCGATTGATATTTTACTCTTTACTATTTTTATTTGACCGGGTAAGGCCTCGCTGAGCTGCGTGCTCTCTTTCAGAAGTGACCTGGCAATTGCAAATGGTAGGTCAACGACAAGTGGTTTATCATCATCACGTGGAAATGTGCAGAAGCAGCCAAATATTCTGAACACGTGACGTTAAAAAATCCACACGACCACGGTGAGAGAGACGCACAAACTCCAAATACACAACAGGCATCGGGGTCGGGATCGAACCCAAGACCCTCCTGCGTTATCAGTCGAGGTAGTTAACATCTCACTGCTGTGGCACCGCCCACACAACATTCGTAAATAACATCGCACGTGTCCGTGTGTGGGGAAAAATAAATATCTTTAGTTATATCTGCGACGTTTCGGGAAATAGCCCTTCTTCATAGCACTTCATTATTGACGAATTAATTTTGTGGTTTTTTTTTTTTCCCGCCACGTACACATCCGGTTTTGAGCCCTCTCACGGACCAAGAGCGAGAAATGCCGGTCGGGCGGTAAACGCGAGCGGTGGACTGCGGCACAATGACGCGGCGACCGCCCGACCAACCTCGCGCGGCACGGCTCGCCGTCTTGGGAGGCGGCGAGCGGTGTGGGGCAGAGCGTGGGTGCTCGCCGCCTCCTCCGAGACGGTCCCACCAGCGTGGAAGAGCAGGCCAAGTTACCCGCTCGAGAGGGGCGTCGGCGGCGCCGTTCCAAGTTGACGTTGTTGTTTTTTTTCTTAGCCTCTAAATTCTTGCATTTGCCCGCAGCCGAAAGAAGGCGAGGAGGAGGACGGGACCCCGAATGGAATGGGCCTCAACGGGCCGGTGGTCAACGACGACGACGAGCTGACGCGCTCCGGGGCCCCCTGGTTCAAGCGACCCCTCAAGAACACACAGGTGAGGGTTCGCGACTCGAGGCAGACGGAACCCGGCTCTGACCTCTGAGCCACCCGGTCACCCCCTTCCCCTCACTCCCTCATTAGGTCACCCACTCGCTCGCTCACTCACTCACTCACTCGTCAGGTCACCCACTCACTCACTCGCCAGGTCACCCACCCACTCGCTCGCTCACTCACTCACTCGCCAGGTCACCCACCCACTCGCTCGCTCACTCACTCACTCGTCAGGTCACCCACTCGCTCACTCACTCACTCACGCGTCAGGTCACCCACTCGCTCACCCACTCGTCAGGTCACCCACTCATTCACCCACTCACCCACTCGTTCACTCACTCACTCGTCAGGTCTCCCACTCACTCGCTCATTCATTCAACCCTCTGATGCCCCCCGTTTTCCCTATCCCCCTCTGACCTGCTATCTGACCGCCCCCCTCCATCCCTTCACCCTCCCTCCCTCCCTCGCCCACCGAGGAGCAGGTGGTCGACGGCGAGCCGGTGCGGTTCCTGGTGCGGATCGTGGGCTCGCCGCGCCCCGAGGTGACGTGGTGGTTCGAGGGCGAGCCGCTCGAGGACGGCGAGGAGTACCAGTACGTGGTGCGCGGCGAGGACACCTACTGCCTCTACCTGCCCGAGACCTTCCCGGACGACGAGGGGGAGTACATGTGCAAGGCCGTGAGCCCCAAGGGCTCCGCAGCCAGCACCTGCATCCTCACGATCGAGAGTAAGGCCGGAGCGCTGGCGGCCGTGGCGGTGGCGGAAGGGGAAGGTGGCGAGGGTGGCGGCGGTGGTGGTGGGCGTTACGTCGCTGACGACGACGACGACGATGATGATGATGGCGGTGTCGGCGGCCGCGGTGATGGAGACCGGGTAGATGTTGATGTGGGCGCAGACAAATGGGCGGACGGGGAAGGAGATGGCGGCGAGGGCGGCGGTGGGGACGGAGAGGCGGGTGGCGCGGGGTGGCACGCCAAGCGTTGCACGGAGCACTTGTAGAGGGTTTTGTTTTACGTTCGCTTCTGCGGGAAGATGGACGCGTCGTGGTGAGCGGGGAGCGGGGGGGGAGGGGAAGGGTGGGCAAGTTGGGATTTTAGATGTATACCCGCGCTTGCATGCGTACGCACGCACACGCACACACGCAGGTACTATGCATACACGTGCATACAACAAAGACGAGATAAAGATCCCCTGTATAGCCATATCAGACTTTTGGGGCGAGTGTTGTTAGTGTATCACCTAAGAAGGCCGGCACGGCACACGGAGGGGGTGGGTGGCCAGCACTACGCCCGGCCGCCTTTGTCTCCCCAGTGGGGGATTGTTTACACGCCGCACCAGGTGCTCATTTGAGGTTGAGTCGACCTAGGGGAGGCCCAGGAACTGTTCAGATAATCGTCACTGGTATTGGTGGCCATGAGTGGGAATTGAACTCGGGTCACCGGGTTCGTAGCACAGGGCACTAACCGCTGCACTACTGCTCCACGCACGCACACACGCACACACACACATGCACACACGCACACGCACACGTGCACACACACCCACACACGTGCACATACACACACGCTCACACTTGCACAAACATGCACACACGTGCACACACACACACACGTGCACACACACCCGTGCACGCGCACACACACATGCGCACACACACATGCGCACACATGCACACGTGCGCACACACACGTGCACACACACGCACACACGTGCACACACGTGCACGTGCACACACGTGCACGCGCACACACACATGCGCACACACACATGCGCACACACACATGCGCACACACACATGCGCACACACACATGCGCACACACACATGCGCACACACACATGCGCACACACACATGCGCACACACACATGCGCACACACACATGCGCACACGTGCACACACGTGCACACACATGCGCACACGTGCACACACATGCACACACATGCGCACACACACCTGCACACACACCTGCACACACGTGCACACACATGCACACACGTGCACACACACACCTGCACACACGTGCACACACACACCTGCACACACGTGCACACACACACCTGCACACACACACACGCTCACACGTGCACAAATAATGCACACACGTGCACACATACACGTGCACACACACACGTGCACACGCACACATACGTGCACACACACACGTGCACACACACAGGTAAAGATGATACCCCCGTATCGCATTCACAGACTTTTGGGGCAAGTGCTGTTAACGAGCACCTCCGATTAGCACGGTTGGCTACGTACGGTGTGAAAGAAGTACTACATACATAAATACAAGGCTGGCACGGCACACGATGGGGTGGTTGGCCAGCACCATGCCCGGCATACATACACAGACCCACACACACGAGCACCCATATAAGGATTCTTACAGGATAGCAGGGCCTAAAAATCGCACCTTTTCTGACAATAAAAAAAAAATTGTCTTTGCAAAACCGCCTTGTGGCAGCAATCGGCACCGGAGCTGCTTCCGCGCTTGCGTTTATAAAACAAAAAAAAGATTAAGCGCTCGCTGAATTTGCATTCGCCTTTGTTGTGTTTCTTTATATTATATATATAGCAGGATGTTAGACGAGTGATACGAAAGCAGTGAAAAAGGTGGGCGATCTCTACTTCGTGGACTCGCGTGATGGTGTCGTAATACTAAGTGTCCCTGCGGATCAACGTGGTCCGTCTATCCTGCGTTTGCCGGCTTTTCTCCGCTCAAATATAAATCGAGGCGTTGCACCCCCCCTGATGAACGTGTCTTATTATTATTAGTATTACTACTACTACTACGACCACACTTTGTTTACCCGCTGAGTCTCACCACTCGTCGCCTCTCGATGGGTCTTGCCCCACAAGCTTTCGCGGTAAGGGGCGGAGGGCGGGGTGATGATTTCTGTGTGTTTGTTAGTCCCAGGCGATAAAAATAAATCTGCGAGTTGACGTTGTTAAAATTTGGCGACTTTTTTTGTTTTGTTTTGGAGAACCCCTGATCGCCGGTGGCACGCACAGCCCGGGGGCCTTACTCTTCGCCAGTGACGTTCGGGCGAAGCGGACGTCGCTCTCCGTGTCATCGCTGCAATTAATGCGCACCGCAGGATTTACCAGGGTGGCCGCTCGAATCGAACCATCGCGGCGGCGACTGATAGATTTTCCAAATTCTCCATGCGGGCACGAAGACAAAGATCTCCCGTATAGCCTGAAACAGACTGTTGGGGCGGGTGGCGTTAGCGCGCACCGAAATTAAAGCCGGCACGGCACACGAGGGTGGTGGGTGGCCAACACCGTGCCCGGCCACCTTTGTCTCCCCAGTGGCGATGTTATTTACACACCACACCAGGTGCTCGAATTAGGGGAGGTCCGCGACGGTTCGGATGATCGTCGCCGGTGTTGTCCGCGAGTGGGAATCGAACTCGGGTGGCTGGGCGTGTACTGGCAGTGCGCTAGCCACTACACTACCGCTCCCCACACCCTGTACACACACACAGACACGGTTCCTATTCAGATTTTAATTGGTCCTGTTGCGTGGGACACGTTCATTTTTTTTTATCCGATCGGTGCCCTCTGTAGGCCACACGTGACGGGTTCACCAATCATCAGGCAAGTATAGCGCGTGTAACGATTTCAGTTCACACTTGCACTGGGGCAGGTTGGTAAACGTGTCAAGGTGGTAGCGAGCAGGTCACGAGAACTGGGATTTTGGAAACGCTGGTGTCCGAGCATCTTCTTGGCACAAAGTGCACCTAGCGTGGCACAAGCGCCGTGGTGACGTCAACGCAGTGAACTGTGGTTGTTGTTGTTGTGGTTGGTCCAACTTACGCACGACTTCATCTTCTGCTTGCTTATCTTCTCACACTCGTTGTATTCTTGCCCGCACTGTGATGCACTGCTGTCTGAATTCATTGCAATGCTTTTAACCTTTTCCTCTGCCTGTCCCCGCCTCTTCCTCTCTGTTCCCCTCTGTTTGTCTATCCCTATTGTGCCCCTTTCTCTCTCTCTCTCTTCCTCCCTCCACCTCTCTCTCTCTTCTTCGTGTTTATCTCTCTCTCTATCCCTGTCTCTCTGTCTCTGCTCGTCTGCTTCTCTCTCTCTGTCATTTTCTCTCTCTGTGTCACCTTTCTCTCTCTGCCTCCCTCCGTTCCTCCGTGTTCGTCTCGACTGTCCGTCCGCCTTCTCTTGCCCGCCCTATTGTCTCGCAGCGGACGATTACTAGAAGCATCGGGCATCCCCTGTGTCTTCCGGGGGACGGGTCTCGGCCTAGCTGTACATAAAACACTCGTCCACGATTCACATCGCACGACGCCCCCTCTCTCGCATTTCCCCGTTTCTTTTTTTCGCCATTGATGTTGTTGTTTTATTTGAGTCGGATATCGGCGATTTCATGACCATAACCTGCTTCCTGTGCTCATGACGGGCGTGCGAGTTGCTAGAAAGCACCGCTATTTTCCACCTCTTAGTTAATTGGACTTTGCGTGATATTTTTAAGTGAGTGAACATTGACGGCGGAGATGATGATGATGACGATGACGACGCAAGGCCCGGTTTGATTTTGTTTTTGTCCATTCGCGCCGAATATAGTTGCCACCCTCATCGGGGGTAGGAGCCAGCGGTAACAGGCTGGCAGTTGGCACCCGTGGCAAGCAATTGATGCCCTCTAACCGAGATCTGGTACCGGTGTTGCCGTGCTGAACTTTTCTGCGGTGTGCGTGCTGGGCGCACTGCTTTTATAGATCGAGCGCTGACTGCGAAATTGCGTTCGGGGTTTGGTCCGCAGCGGGAAAAAGTCGGCCAAATGTGCACCGCTCGCTCGCTCATATATTCACCCACTCATTCACCTCCCCCACCCCTCATCGAGTCACTCGTTTCATTTGCCGGAGTCATTCAGTACCCCTCACCCACTCACCCATCCACGAGGATGGTGCTTCTGAACCTTCACTGCAACCCTTGGGTTCTCAGTCGTAAAAAAAAAATGTACAATGTTAATAAATACATAGGGGTTTGATGAAACGAAACAAGTTGTCACTTACGTTTCCCGTGCTTAATTTGTGTTTTCGATTATTTACCTTCTAAAAAAAATCTGGCCACGTCTCGCTACCCCCTGAAAGGGCATCTCTCGCACCACCTGGGGCTGCTTGCATCCCCAGGTTAAGGAGAACCACTGCGCTAGGGATTGCCACCTGCCCAGATTTGACCCGGACGCTCCGAGGTTTGGCATCTCTTGACCGCATTATTGCTTTGAGCTTTAGTGCAGTGGAACCGCACGCTCTCCGTAATGGACCGAGTGCCGACGGAGAAATCTATCCAGGGTTTGAGTCTCCGGCGCAATGAGGTGGCCGTGACCCCTCAGCCCGTTCCGCACCTGGGCAATCGTTAGAATATTTATATATATATACCGGAGAAATCCGATAAGGAGTCAGAACCTTTTTAACAACAACAAACAATACAAAAACACGCGCATCGCGCGATCTCTTTAATCTCCAACCGTCGCCCGCAACCTGCCGCTTTGTCCCACATCCGAGCGAGTGGCTGCGCGCGACTTGCAACCTGACAACACTCGCGACCGGTTGCGTGCGACCGGTTGCGTGCGACCGGTTGTGCGCGACCGGTTGCGCGCGACCGGTTGCGCGCGACCGGTTGCGCGCGACCGGTTGCGCGCGACCGGTTGCGCGCGACCGGTTGCGCGCGACCGGTTGCGTGCGACCGGTTGCGTGCGACCGGTTGCGTGCGACCGAGCTGCACAACTTAACCGGTC
Source organism: Petromyzon marinus (assembly GCF_048934315.1). Classification (NCBI taxonomy): domain Eukaryota; kingdom Metazoa; phylum Chordata; class Hyperoartia; order Petromyzontiformes; family Petromyzontidae; genus Petromyzon; species Petromyzon marinus. The sequence continues at coordinate 5,697,747 of NC_133716.1, read as the reverse complement.
GCCCCGGTGCCGACGAGCCGGAAGGAAGGACCCGCCGGTGTTGCGCTCTCTCGATGCTCCAGAGGCGGATCTGGGGGGGGGGGGGGGGCGCGGTCTCCAAATGTCCAGATTTTGTTAAAGGGCACCCCCACTATATTATAATAAAAAACGGCGATGTTTTTTTTTCTCCAGTAAATATAAATAAAATACCAATTTCCCTGGGTTTTCAAACAGGGGTGATCGCCCCCCCCCCCCTCCACTTCCCTCCACCCCTCTGTGTATCCGCAGCTGCGTTAGCCTCTCACGTGACTGTCAACATTCGATGTCGTGGTCATGCTTCGTGTCGTCGCAGCGTTGCGCTCCTGAACCTCCTGCACGGTATCCATGCCGCAGCCTGCACACCCCCCCTACCCCCAGCCCCCGTGAAAACGGTTGAAGGCAGCCAGTCTAGAACGCTTCTGCTCAATCAAGACGGCTGGACGTCTTCGGCATCTAAACAAAAGTACGCGCGTGACGTTCGGAGGCAAAAAAAAAAACAAATGAAATAAACGCAATTTCTCCGCGTCGGCGGTCGTGCTGTCGGCGTCGCGTCGTGCTTCGCCCGTGCCGTTCAGTGGCCGATCCGGCCGCTGCCTCTCGTCCCCTCCGTCGGTCGCGTGGGCGTGAGTCCATGTGCGTGAGTCCGTGTGCGCGAGTCCGTGCGCGTGAGTCCGTGCGTGAGTCCGTGTGCGTGAGTCCGTGCGCGTGGGCGTGAGTCCGTGCGCGTGAGTCCGTGCGCGTGAGTCCGTGCGCGTGAGTTTGTGTGCGTGCGCGCGCGCCACGGCCCCCCACCTCGGCGGCCCTTCTCAAGTCTCGCCCGCACGCAGTCTCGCTTCGCTTCGGCGTTCCTGCGAAAGATCGAGGCGCGCGCCGTGGAGCGCTGCCGTCGGGACGACCCGCGGAAGATGACCCCACACACACAGCCGGCTACAGAGAAATAGATTTCGAGTTGCAATCAACGGGCACCCCCCCCCCCCCCCGAAATCTGCCTACACTCAAAAACAAAAATTCTCTAATATAAAAGGTGGCGGGTTTTTGTTGTTTGGTTGTGTGCGGTCGCTGGCGATGACGACGATGACGATGCCGGTGCTTTAGTTGTTGTTGTGTCCGTTGGGTTCTCTCTCCGACAAACCCCGATCGTTCTGCAGCCGAGTGTGTGGATTGACGCGAGTCGTGCCGCACGTGCGCAACGAAATAAAAGTTTATAAGAAACGGAGGCGACGGAGAGGGCCTCCTCCTTCCTGCGGCTGCCGCTCCGCGCGACGAATGCGGGATGCGTGTGACTCGGAGACGAGCATAAAGACCCATAGGATCACATAGAGACCCATAGACTCACATAGAGACCCATAGGATCACATAGAGACCCATAGGATCACATAGAGACCCATAGGATCACATAGAGACCCATAGGATCACATAGAGACCCATAGGATCACATAGAGACCCATAGGATCACATAGAGACCCATAGGATCACATAGAGACCCATAGGATCACATAGAGACCCATAGGATCACATAGAGACCCATAGGATCACATAGAGACCCATAGGATCACATAGAGACCCATAGGATCACATAGAGACCCATAGGATCACATAGAGACCCATAGGATCACATAGAGACCCATAGGATCACATAGAGACCCATAGGATCACATAGAGACCCATAGACTCGCATAGAGACCCACAGGCTCGCATAGAGACCCCCGACACGCATAGGACCCATAGACTCACATAGAGACCCATAGACTCACAGAGACTCATAGACTTGCATAAAGTCCCATAGACTCACATAGAGACCCCCGATTCGCATAGAGGCCTATAGGCTCACATAGAGACCCACAGGCTCGCATAGAGACCCCCGACTCGCATAGGACCCATAGACTCACATAGAGACCCATAGACTCACAGAGACTCATAGACTTGCATAAAGTCCCATAGACTCACATAGAGACCCCCGATTCGCATAGAGACCCATAGACTCGCATAGAGACCCATAGACTCGCATAGAGACCCGCAGACTCGCTGACTCGCATAGAGACATGTAGGCTCGAGATCACACTGGTATAGAAACCCGCGACTCGCATAGAGACTCACCGACTCAGAGACCAGTGTAGGGTGGTTGGCATGAGCCCCGGGGTACGGAATGGAATGCCCCCCCTCCACCCTCCCCCAGCACCCGGGCCTCTGGAGAGGCGATGGGGAGCCCGGCACAGTCGCACCGCCTGCACACTCCAGAGCCGCCGCTGCTGTCAACGCGGGGCCGTGGGTGGACCCCGCGTTGACGCGAGTCGGCGGATTTCCGTGGCCGCCGCCGGGGGCTCGCGACGACGCCGACTCGCGGCGCACCGCGGCAGGTTGGAAGGGAGCCGGCGACCGCTGGATCGCGACGTCCAAGCCGTGCCCCGCTGAGCGTTCCGCCAGCACCACCGCCGCCGTGGTGGCGTGCGGGCGGGCGGGCAGGAGGGCGTCCGCAAAGCGTCCCAGGCGAGATGGGTCTCGGCGGTGTTGGATTACTTCAAGATTTGCTTTTTTTTGCTGTTGAGTTTTCCCCCCCGCCTCCCCGCGCCTACGATTATCGCGGTTGGCTACGTATGGTGCGAACGAAGTTCAACACACACGTGGGGGGGGGGGGGGGGGGGGGTAAGCGCGTGGCGCACGCCTTTGTAATAATAAAGTCATCGTGCATTGCTCTGGAGGTAGCAGCGAGGGTCGGTGGATCGCCGCACACAAATGATTTGCCCCAAACCCCCCACCCCCGCCCTCCCCCCAAATCCCCACCCCCCCGTGGGCTCCACCGTGGCTAGGAGATGTTAACTACCTCGCCTGGTGTACAGGAGGTCGTGGGGTCGATTCCGACCCTGACGCCTGCTGTATATTTGGAGTTTGCGTGTCTCTCTCTCTCATCATCATCATCATGGTGGCTGGGAGATGTTAACTACCTCTCCTGGGACGTCGTGGGTTCGATCCCGACCCTGACGATGCCTGCTGTATATTTGAAGTTTGCGTGTCACGTGGATTCTTCTCCAGGTCCCCCGGGTTTTCCCCTCCACGTTTAGTATCAGCATCACGCGTTTAGAGTTTTTGACCGCTATGAATTTCCACTCGATGGTAATCCACTCTATTGGGCTGTCACTTGTGGCCAGGTTGCTTCCGAAAAAGAGCGATATAGTCCAGTTGGTCTTACCTAGTAAAATAAACTAAAAATTGTTCGGTTTTTAAGCTTAAAACGGGTGTCGAGGAGGTGCTATTCCCTGGCTCTCCATGAGAAGGCAGTACAGCAGTGCATGTATGTTGAACTTCTTTCGCACCGTACGTAGCCAACCGTGCTAATCGGAGGTGCAAGGAAAAGAGCAACAAACTAAGCACAACAAGCAGTTTTAAAAAGTGAGTTGTCAATATAGACGAGGATTTAAAAGTGCACAGCTTCAGCGGGTTGCCTAATAGTGGAAGGAATGAGCGTTCCAGACGGCCGCAGAAGCGCATCTGGAAGCGCGCGATGCGGTGACCGTCTTTGTTCGATGGTAGATACGTTCACACAGAGACACACAGACTCACACAGAGATCCATAGACTCACACAGAGAATCATAGACCCACACAGAGACCCATAGACTCACACAGAGATCCATAGACTCACACAGAGATCCATAGACTCACACAGAGAGACATAGACCCATACACAGACCCATAGACTCACACAGAGATCCATAGACTCGCACAGAGATCCATAGGCTCACACAGAGAGACAGACTCACACAGAGATCCATAGACTCACACAGAGATCCATAGACTCACACAGAGAGACATAGATTTACACAGAGAGACATATACTCACACAGAGAGACGTAGACTCACACAGAGACCCATAGACTCACACAGAGAGACATATACTCGCACAGAGAGACGTAGACTCACACAGAGACCCATAGACTCACACAGAGAGGCATATACTCACATAAAGAGACGTAGACTTACACAGAGAGACATAGACTCATACAGACAGACGTAGATTTACACAGAGACACAGACTCGCACAGATCCATAGACTCACACAGAGAGACATAGACTCGCACACAGATCCATATATTTACATAGAGACACACAGACTCACACAGAGACCCATAGACTCGCACAGAAACGTAGACTCGATGTATACACAGTGAGAATGCTTCTCTGTTCATGCCATCTACGTCATGAACTTCTTTCGCACCGTACGTAGCCAACCGTGCTAATTTGAGGTGCGGGGGAAGGACAACAAACTAAACACCACAAGCAGTTCTAAATAAATGCGAATTCAATTTTGATTATTTAAAAGCGCACAGCTCCATGTGGGCTTCCTAATATTGGGCAGGAAAGAGCGTTCCAGACGGCCGCAGAAGCGCATCTGAAGGCGCCGCGCGATCCGGTGAGACACCGTCTCTGTTCGATGGCCAGCAGCCAAAAGTGGACTCATCGCCGTCTGTTTCCGTCGGTACGGGGATAGATCGTTGTCCCCCTCGCGCAAGGCGTGGGGCTTTCTCCGTGTGTCCCGGTTAATAATAATAACAACAACAACAACAACGAAGTCATCATTAATCGACCGAACACTTCTTGAAGCAATAATTTTCAGAGAACGTTGGAGGCGGGGGACACTTTTGCCGATATGACATCATCGGTCGGTTAGCGAGGGCAGCCACGCGTTCGAAACCATTGTGGGTTTGACATCAACACAGCGATGATGTTGGGGGTGGTGTTACCACTCTTTGCGTGTTGTCGGTGGGGGGCCGCATGCCAGGGGCCGCATCAAAGGCCACCAGGGGGCCGCCAATGGCACGCGGGCCTTGCTGTGAAGAACAACACCGCTTTAAGTAAAAAGCCAAGGGTAGCGGCAGGGCCCCCCTGAACAAGAGGCTTCCTGAATGCCAACGTTGGCGCAAACGTTGGCGCAACGTCGCGGTAACGTTGGCCCGACGTCACCCCGACGTTGGCCCGACGTCACCTCAACGTTGGCTCGACGTTACCCGAACGTTGGCGCAACATTGGCCCAACGTGGCCATGGTCACAGGGAAATTCGGAATCCCAACACAAACCCACACCGACAAATTCATTCACCCACTTTCACTTTTATTCACAAAATGCCCAACCGACCGACCGACCGACCGAAAGTATATATGTGCATATATATTCAGTGCATAGGTATTGTCCTGTGCATAGTTAAAGCTTTCCTTCTGACTCTGCAAAGGAAGTCTCTGTTAATCTCCGCAACCGTAAGGTTGCAAATTCTAGTCCTGCTTAGGGGGTTTGACTCAACCCATCATCCTTCTCTCCGGAGGTCGGTGAAATGAACACCACTCTGTGGATGATGATGGTGGTGGGGGGATCAACTGGTTGTCTGCTGGAGAGACTTGTCCCACCCGCCGACATAGGAATGTTTAACTTCCACCACAGGCTGAGGGAGGGCTGCAAACGCGTGATGAGCCAAAGCCTCAATGCTAATTTGAGCAGAAAATCATTTAAGGCTGAATATAATGACAATATATTATTGTACAACTCTATACTTGGTTGGCATGGTTATCCGTGTACGGATAAGGACATGCGGATGGTGAGAAGCGTTCACGTGATGTGTGTTGCGGCGGTGACGACACGAAGGCTGCCATCATCTCTTCGAGATCAATAAAACAGGTACCACCTCGTGGGAAAGCCAAGGCGAAGGGTCGTCATCCCCATGGATGAACTGACCACTGCCATGGGAATGTAGAATGTCCACCACCGTCACACTGTTGGCATTGCGGATAAGTGCAGTTACAGCGTGGGACACGCGACTGTCATCACGCGGAACGCGCACCGTTATAACGCGGAACGTGCACCGTTATAATTCGGAAACAGGTGCCGTTATAGCGCGGAACGCGCGCCGTTATGGTGCGGAACGCGTGGAACGCGCGCCGTTATAGCGTGGAACGTGCACCGTTATAATACGGAAACAGGTGCCGTTATAGCGCGGAACGTGCACCGTTCGAACTGCTTTCTGCGCGTCTGAGCGGTACGGCGATAGAGCACGCGGAGTGAATGGCGTACCCTCATCTGGGTTCCCTGTCCCCGCCATGGGATGACCGCAGTTCACATCCTGTCGTGTGCAATGTGATTGAGAAGCAGCAGCAGCAGTTCCTCGCTTAACACCCGGCGGCACTTTTCAGGGACTCGTCTAGCGGCGCTAATCGAGGAATTTCTGTAGTCCTCCCCCCAAAATTCTGCTGGGCTGGCTTGCGACGTGGGGGTGGTGGCGGTGACCAGGGTAGGACAGATCAGCCTAGTGGGTTTGGGTGACCTTTTTGAGTCCCCAGTGAAGCTGGGCCCTCTTGAAAACGAGGCTTGAGGCTCGGCGAGGCTTTCCTGGATAAACTACTAAAACTTTTCAAACAAAACCTCATTTTATTTTACCAGGTATGCCCCACTGAGCCATGTAACTCTTTCAGAAGCTACCCGGCCATCACGAATAAAAAAAATAGCTCAACGTTGTGGACTTATCGTCATTGTGTTGGACATTTATAGCGGCCAAACACTCTAAACGCGTGATGTCGATTATAAACGTGGAGAGAAAAAACCGCGAGAGAAATCCACGCGACCACGGAGAGAGAAAGAGAGACATGCAGACTCCAAATATACAGCAGGCATGACGGTCGGGATCGAACACCACGACCTCCTGTATACCAGGCGAGGTAGTTAACATCTCCCAGCCATCGCGGCGCCCCAAGTGCTATCGTTGTTTGATTAATAAACAGCCGTATATACATATTTAAATAAATCAAATAATCGCTCACCCGTACCTATTCCTTAAGCATATTTCCGTTAAAATTTTGACTGCCACTTTGTATGCAGACACACACGTACCTTAAATCCGTGTATGCGGCAGCAATTACACATGACTTGTGAATATTGTTAAGACTATTCTAGTGCTCACAAATTAAACACTGGGGAGAGGTGCTGGCAGGTGCTCGCCAACAGCACTTGCCCCAACAGTCTGTTAAGCCTACACGGGAGGAATCCTCTGTTTTGTATATAAATATAACACAATAATAATTATCATCATTATTACACAATAACGCATTCATATACGCAGCCTGCATCCCTGAGCCGTTGACGATTACATGGCGTTACAAATGCGGAGCAGGACATCCCTGGTGATAATAATTGCAACGGCGATGCTTGTCCTTTGGTGTAAAGAAGACAGATAGCACGTCGAGGAAACCTGACTACGTTTTAAAGGTCAATGTTTGCGAAGGTCACCATTTAAACAAGACCTTGACAACACCACTTTACGACATCGTTGCTACCACGTGCGCACTCCATCGCGTGCCGAATGATATAATCGTGCGCCGAATGATATAATCGTGCATTTGTGTGAATAGGTACCCTCCCCCAATCCCTCCCTAGGTCGACTCGACCTCAAATGAGTACCTGGTGCGACGTGTAAACATCGCCACTGGGGAGACAAAGGTGGCCCGGCGTGGTGCTGGCCACCGTGCCCCCTCTCGTGTGCTGTGCCGGCCTTCGTAGGCGCAGCTGCTGCTCCCTAGCAGCACTTGCCCCAACAGTCTGTCAAGGCAACACGGGGATTCTTTGTCTTCGTCTTTACCTGCATGATAAATAAGTGACCCGATTCCACGTTCCCTGAATTGTCCAGGAGGTGGACGAGCTTGGCCCGACGTTGATCGGCGACGTTTTATTTCTCCCCCCCCTCCTCACCTCTCCTCACTTCTCACCTGCCTCTCCTCTCCTGCATTGCCTCACCAGCCCTTCCTCACCACCTCTCACACTCAACTGCCCCCACCTCTCCTCACCGCCCTACATATTCACCTATCTCCTCACCACCTTCCCTTCTCACCTCATCTCACCTGTTGTCTCATTTTGGCCCACTCTCAAACCTACTCTCCTCCCCTCACCTCACTCGCCTCACCTCACCTCACAGCATCTCACCCATCTCTCATCAATTCCATCATCTCCCTCACGCGGGTGAGGGGTGAGCTTTCGCTTCTCTCCACTCCACCACTCTCCTCGTCACATTCTCATCTCCCCTCACCCATCCCCCCTCACCCACCCACTCTATCACAGGGGTGAGGAGTGAGGCTTCCCTTCTCTCTCGCCGTGTGAGCCAAGCCTAACCTCCCTTCCCCTCGGCTAACTCACCTTCCCTCACCTCTATCCCCCACTCACCACTCCGCCAGCCTCACCGGGGTGAGGTGTGAGCCTTCCATTAGGCCTCGGCAAGGTAATAGGTGAAAGGTCAAAATCAACGAGCCTACCTTTACCCTACCTTTTACCCTTACCCCATACAAATGACCCGATTACAGGGTAATTACTGGGGTGGTACTACACATGAACAAGGTTTGTAACAGGTAAATGCTAGGTAGAGCGCTTTATTAATCTCTAAAATACTCTCGATGATTCCAATTTTAAATGGAGGCCACGGACTGCGCACACAGAGCTTTTAGCAAGCGGTAAACAAGGTGTGTACCGGGTAATACTTCACGTTACCTTTACCCTACCCTTTACCTTACCCCTTGGCATGTCGACACCTTTACCTTTACCCGTTTTACCCGGTAAAAAATGGTAAATTAGCCGAGGCCTACAGTATCTTCCATTCTCTCTCGCCCTGTGAGACAAGCCTAACATCCCTTCCCCTCGACTCACTCACCTCACCTCTACCCCCCACTCACCACTCCCTCATCCTCACAGGGGTGAGGTGTCAGCCTTCCCTTCCCTCTCGCCGGGGACTTCGGGGAACCGCGTGCAGTTGTCGGGCGCTGGCGGCGGCGGCGGCGGTGGCGGCGGCGCGGCCCGGTGCTGCGTGTCGCGGTGATGCCGCAAGTCGACCTTGCGCTGGAAGCCGCGGCCGCAGAGGTCGCATGTGAAGGGTTTAAAGCCAGTGTGCTTGCGCGAGTGCGTGATGAGGTTGGAGCTCTGGCTGAACGCCTTGGCGCACACGGAGCACTTGTGGGGCTTCTCGCCTGCGCACACACAGAGGCAAAGGTCCTCCGGTGAAGCCTCGGCAGACCGTTGGGGCGAGTGCCGTTAGCGAGTAACACCTAGGTGAAGGCCGGCACCGTGGCACACGATGGGGGTGGGCGGCCGGCACCACGCCCGGCCGCCTTTGTCTCCCCAGTGGCGGTGTTTTTACACACCGCACCGGGTACTCGTTTGCGGCTGAGTCGACCTCGCGAAGGCCCAGGACCGGTTCAAATAATCCTCACTGGTGTACGTGCACACACACACACACCTACACACCTGCACACACACCTTCATACACACAGGTGAGACACACACACACCTACACACAGGTGAGACACACACCTACACACACGTTCATACACACAGGTGAGACACACACACATACATACACACACGTTCATACACACAGGTGAACACACACCTACACACACGTTCATACACACAGGTGAGACACACACACACCTACACCCACGCACGTCCATACACACAGGTGAGACACACACACCTACAAACACACACGTTCATACACACAGGTGAGACACACACACACCTACACACACGTTCATACACACAGGTGAGACACACACACGTTCAAACACACAGGTGAGACACACACACACACACCTACACACAGGTGAGAAACACACACCTACACACGTTCATGCACACAAGTGAGACAGACACCTACACACACACCTTCAAACACACAGGTGAGACACACAAAAACCTTCATACACACAGGTGAGACACACACACACACTTACACACACACGTTCATACACACAGGTGAGACACACACACACCTACACACACACATTCATACACACGGGTGAGACACACACACCTTCACACACGCGTGAGAGATATCCACACACACCTACCCACACGTTCATATACAGACAGGTGACACAAACACTTACACACAGGTGATATATACAAAGACAAATGTCCCCCCCGCATAGCCTGTCGGGGCAAGTGCTGCTAGCGAGCACCTATGAAAGCCGACACAACACATAAAGGGGGTGGGTGGGCGGGCAGCACCATGCCCGACCCCACACACACACAGGTGAGCCCATACCCGATGAAGCCCAAACCGGTGTGTGTGTGCGCGCGGCATGTGCACAGGTGAGACACATGCATGCACACAGGTAAGCCCGTACTCGATCGAGCCCACACCCGTGTGTGTGTGTGTGTGTGGCACGTGCGCAGGTGAGACCCGTACCCGATTGGAGCCCGTACCCCCGTGTGTGTGTCTCACCTGTGTGTATGAACATGTGTGTGTAGGTGTGTGTGTCTCACTTTTGTGTATGAACGTATGTGTGTAGGTGTGTGTGTGTCTCACCTGTGTGTATGAACATGTGTGTGCATAGGTGTGTGTTTTGTGTCTCAGGAAAGGCAGCGGCAGAGATGATCTCCCAAGCGAAATGCTGAGGGAAGGTGGCGTTTGTGCACAGACAGCCCTATATGACATCATAACAACAGTCTGGACCACTGGACGGGTTCCGCAGGATTGGAAGGATGCCCTGGTGATCCCCCTCTTTAAGAAGGGCGACTGCACAGACTGTAACAACTACAGGGGCATCTCACTCAGTGTGCCGGGAAAGGTCCTGGCAAGGATTATTCAACATCGCCTTGCCAGGCATGCTGAGGAGAGGCTTGCGGAGCCCCGATGTGGTTTCAGGAAAGGGCGGTCCTGCACAGAAAGCCATATTTTCTGTCCGTCTGCTACAGCAGAGGTGTAGGGAATTCCAGCAAGACCTACATCTCTGCTTTATTGACCTGGTCAAGGCCTATGATACCATCAGTAGGCCTGGGCTCTGGGTCGTTCTTCGTGCTTTTGGAGTCCCTGACCCTCTGCTCACGATCATCAAGGACCTTCATGATGGTGAGCAGGCCCGGGTAAAACTACGTGGCCGGGAGTCAGAGCTATTCCCTGTACACCTTGGGGTGCGACAGGGATGTCCTCTGGCTCCCACATTATTTAACATCTATTTTGACCACGTAGTTCGTGAAGCCTTCAATAGCTGTACCGGGGGAATCTCCATTTGGTACAGATATAATAGGAGGCTGATCGATGCCCAGGTGCAGTCAACGGATGGCTCCCTATTGCTCAACCACGTTATGTATGCTGAGGATTTGGTAATAGCTGCTCATTCAGAGGAGGAGTTTGAGACGCTGCTGCTGAGACTGGAGCGTGCCACTAAGAGATGGGGCCTTACCATCAGCCCCACCAAAACTAAGCACCTGCCTGGGCATTTTGTACCATCGGACACTCCACCCCCACAACTCCCAATCGGTGATGGGGCAGTTGTGGAGAGAGTGGAGAGTTTCCAATACCTGGGCAGTGTGCTTATGACCGGCTCCAGTTGAACAGCAGAGGTATCACTCCGAAACAGTCGAGCGGCAATATCTCTTCATCGGTTGCGTAACGCTGTGTGGAAGCTACCTGGTCTGTCGCTCCGCACTAAGCTTCAGGTCCTTTCGGCCACGGTCATTCCCTCCCTTCTCTACGCTTGCGAAAAGTGGACCACCCCTAATGGAACATCTTCACCGGTTAGAAACATTTAGGCTAGCCTGCCTGCGATCCATCCTGGGTTTAACCAGGCTGGATTGTGTGAGGAGCTCACAAATCCTTGAAAGATCTGGGCAAGGTCCCATCGGTGAGTTCCTCTGGCAGGCAAGGCTGCGTTGGCTGGATCATGTAGCCCGTGTGCCCAGCCACCGCATGCCGAAACAGCTTTTGTTCGGCCGGATCGAGGGGGCTAAACGGGCGCGGCACGGGCTAGAGAAGAGATGGAGTGATGTGGTACAGGAGGACGTGGAGCTGAGTGGACTTGCCAATGACTGTTACCAGCGGTGTCAAGACCGGCCTCTGTGCAGGAGGCTCGTGAAGGATGCTACTGGGCAGTTGGAGGCAGTCGCCCTCCAACAACAACGGAGGGCGGAGGAGCGACGCTCACAACAACGAGCGGAGCGCCGGGTGGCTAAAGCACAGCAGGTTGGCACAGTAGGGGGCACAGGTGGTGCATCAGTCAGTCATCTCAGTCAGTCGACCCGTGGCACTTGGGTCTGCCCCGTGACCTCCTGCCAGCGGGCGTTCGACACTTCACGTGGCCTCAAGGTGCACATGGCCTGGCACAAGCGTCGTGGTGACGTCACTGCCACTTAGTGGCGAATGGCGGTTGTTGTTGTGTGTGTCTCACCTGTGTGTATGAAGGGGTGTGAAGGTGTGTGTAGGTGTGTGTGTGTCTCACCCGTGTATCGGTGTGTGTTTGTGTCTCACCTGTGTGTATGAACGTGTGCTTCTTCATGTCGGACTTCTGGTGGAAGCGCTTGCCGCAGTACGCGCAGGGGTAGGGCCGCGTGTCCGAGTGGATGAGCAGGTGTGTGGACAGCGTGGACGAGCGCTTGAACGCCTTCCCGCAGATGCCGCAGTCGAAGCTCCGCTCCTGCAGTTGCGGAGGAGGCAAAGACAAAGATTCATCCCTCCGACCGTGTTGCCTTAACAGACTGTTGGGGCAAGTGCTGATTAAGCGCGCAGCTCATACGAAGGCCGGCACAGCACACGATGGGGCGGGTGACCAACTCCATGTCCGGCCGCCTTTGCCCCCCCCCCCGCAGTTGCGATGTTTACACACCGCACCGGGTCCTCATTTGAGGCCGAGTCGACCTAGGGGAAGGGGGCCCATGACCGGTTCAAGATAATCGTGGCCGTGAGCGGGAATCGAACTGCGGTCACCGGGGTCCATGTATATCTGTCTGTCTGCCTATCTGTCTGTTCGTCTGTCTGTGTGTGTAATTGCTTTGTCTGTGTGTGTAATTGCTTTGTCTGTGTGTGTAATTGCTTTGTCTGTGTGTGTAATTGCCTTGTTTGTGTGTGTACTTGCTTTGTCTGTGTGTGTAATTGCTTTGTTTGTGTGTGTAATTGCTTTGTCTGTGTGTGTAATGGCTTTGTCTGTGTGTGTAATTGCCTTGTCTGTGTGTGTAATTGCTTTATCTGTGTGTGTAATTGCTTTGTCTGTGTGTGTAATTGCTTTGTCTGTGTGTGTAATTACTTTGTCTGTGTGTGTAATTGCTTTGTCTGTATGTGTAATTACTTTGTCTGTGTGTGTAATTGCTTTGTCTGTGTGTGTAATTGCTTTGTCTGTGTGTGTAATTGCTTTGTCTGTGTGTGTAATTGCTTTGTCTGTGTGTGTAATTGCTTTGTCTGTGTGTGTAATTGCTTTGTCTGTGTGTGTAATTGCTTTGTCTGTGTGTGTAATTGCTTTGTCTGTGTGTGCGTCTGCTAACTGGGGGAGGGGCAGAAGGGAGGAGCGGGTTTGGGGTGGGGGGGGTGGAAGAGGATGTTTATCTTCACGCATGCAGCACTACCTGGTAGTGCACTGCTTCCTGGTAGTGCACTGCTACCTGGTAGTGCACCGCTTCCTGGTAGTGCACCGCTACCTGGTAGTGTACCGCTACCTGTTAGTGCACCGCTACCTGGTAGTGCACCGCTACCTGGTAGTGCACCGCTACCTGGTAGTGCACCGCTACCTGGTAGTGCACCGCGCGGTGTTGCTCCAGGCTGACCGCGTGGCCGAAGCTTTTGGCGCAGACCTCACAGGCGAATGGCCGCGAGCCGCTGTGCAGCCGCCGCACGTGCACCTCGAGACCATGTGGGGTGGAGAACACCTGTGGGCGGAAGGGAGCGGGGGGCACAGAGGAACACCACCAGGGGTGAGGCTTCCTTCATCTCCCCGCAGAGACGGAGTCTCCACGCTCGCTTGCCGGCGGCATCGCCCTTGCAGCGGACGTTTTTCTCGAGGGTGCCCCGGTTGCGACGGTTATCGCTCGCTCCCGTGCGCAGCAGCAGCTACGGGGCGCCGCGGTGGCGAGATGTTGACTACCTCGTCTGGTATGCAGGAGGTCGTGGGTTTGATCCCGACCCCGATGCCTTTGCGTGTTCTACCCGTGGTCGAGTGGATTTTTCTCCGGGTCCTCCCGGTTTTTCCCTCCGCATTAAGAATCGACATCGCACGTTCAGAGTATTTGGCCGCTGTACATTTTCACATGACGACACTGAGCTATCGTTTGTGATGACCAGGTCGCCGCTGAAACAGAAATACATAGCCGTGCAGTAGTGCCTGATACCTGGTAAAATAAAACACATTTAGTTTAGTTGTTTTTAGAGGTCGCCGGTTCAATTCGATCTCCCGGCCGTGTCGGGGTGCGAGGTTCTTAAATCCTCCTCCGCGCTGGCCGACGGACGTTCACATGCGGCAACGAACGTTGATCAGCGCGCCACGCAAGGGCGCGGGAACGCCTGGGGCTCGCTCGCCGCCACGTGCGCAACGTCAGCGGAGCAACCGCTCGGCTTCCTGCAGTGGATGGAAAAGAAAATAAAACCTGGCGCCTCCTGAGCCCCGCCGGGCTGGCTCCAGCACCGTCCTGGCGCTTCTCGGTTGTGCAGTGCAGAGAGGAGGGTCACGTGCCCTCCGTTCGAACCTCTCGGAAATGTGGGCCCCTTCACTTTGAATGCCTTCGCGAGAGAACCTGTGCTCGGCCCTGTGCCCGAGCAGGAGGCCAGGGGCAAGGTTTAAAACGACGCATCGGTGGCGGAATCTCTGCGTGTGTGGTGCTACCTGGTACTGCGCGCCCAATGCCCAAAGATCTGCGGATCCAGAATTGGAATCCTGAGTTACCACTAAACCTGATGGACGTCATCCTCGAACCATCAAGGGACTGCCAATGACGTATGTTGTTCAACTTCTTTCGCGCCGCACGTAGCCAACCGTGCAAATCGGAGGTGCTGGCAGGTCTTGCCTTCGCCTACGCACGTCCTGAGTTGTTCACTGCTCATCAGCGGCTATCCGTTGGGACCCACCTTATGGCACTTGAGGCACTTGTAGATGCAGTTCTCCGGATGGGTGCGAGCCTGGAGCAAGTTCTGCACCGACGCCGCGGTGGCAGCCATGGCGGCAGCGTGGAGACTCCCCCCAAAGGGCCCCTGGACGACGTTCAGCCCTGGGGAGGGGCGGCCGAGAAGGTCTGGGACCCCGTGCGGGGGTCCCACGTGAGCCCCCCTCGGTGACCAGGGTACCCCGACTGGCACCAGGGGTAGAGTGAGACCGGCGTAGCGGAGAGGGTCTTCACACGGCATGGTGAGCCTTGCGTCTTCTGCTGATCATAGCCAGAAGAGGAGGAGAAGGATGGAGAGATGGAGAGGTAGATGCATGGTGATATGGATGGAGAGATGGAGAGGAGGATGGAGAGGAGGATGGAGTGATGGATGAAGTGGTGGATGGAGAGATGGATGGAGGTGAGATGGATGGAAATGAGATGGATGGAGAGATGGATGGAGAT
This sequence comes from Petromyzon marinus, assembly GCF_048934315.1. NCBI lineage: Eukaryota > Metazoa > Chordata > Hyperoartia > Petromyzontiformes > Petromyzontidae > Petromyzon > Petromyzon marinus. The sequence continues at coordinate 5,682,401 of NC_133716.1, read as the reverse complement.
TGTGTTAGGATGTTTGTACCACATCTGGCCCGAGGACGGACCCCCATTGTCAGCCACCTCGGCATAGCATAGGCGATGGCCGATCGTCTTCCAGCTTGACAAACTTTGATCGACTATAACGATGATCACGACGACAACAACGAAGGCAACGATGCGCATTCCATACCCAGGCCTCGCCCTTTCCACTTGGTGTCTCCATGACCATGCTCCCGGCCCAGGATCGCCCATGTCTCTCCCGGGCGGTGCACAGCTGGGTCCGGGACCTCCAATTCTGGGTCCCGTTTTGGGGACTTGGAGCGGAATGGGGTCTCCGGGGATGGAGGGACCCCGGGGTCCAGGAAGGGGTCCCCTCTGCTTTCCTCCGGCGATCCCTCTTGGTTCCCCTTGCTGACTGCACACGCTGACATCGTAAACGTCAATAAAGAGCAAGGTCAATGTCAATCAGTCAAGGTAGGGCCCAGTGCGATGAGTGATGTATCACTGAGATGGATGATGGCCGTTTGAGGTGGATGATGGACCGTTGAGATTGATGATGGACCGTTGAGATTGATGATGGATCATTAAGATTGATGATGGGCAGTTGAGATTGATGATGGACCGTTGAGATTGATGACGGACCGTTGAGATGGCTGAAGGCAGTTGAGATTGATGATGGACCATTGAGATTGATGATGGACCGTTGAGATTGATGATGGACCGTTGAGATTGATGATGGACCGTTGAGATTGATGATAGACAGTTGATATTGATGATGGACCGTTGAGATTGATGATGGACCGTTGAGATGGCTGATGGACAGTTGAGATTGATGACGGACCGTTGAGGTGGCTGATGGACCGTTGAGATTGATGATGGACCGTTGAGATTGATGATGGACCGTTGAAATTGATGATGGACCGTTGAGATGGATGATGGACCGTTGAGATTGATGATGTACCGTTGAAATGGATGATGGACCGTTGAGATGGATGATGGACCGTTGAGATTGATGATGGACCGTTGAGATGGATGATGGACCGTTGAGATTGATGATGGGCCGTTGAGATTGATGATGGACCGTTGAGATGGATGATGGACCGTTTAGATGGATGATGGACCATTTATATTTATGATGGACCACTGAGATGCATGATGGACCATTTAGTTTTATGATGGACGATTGAGGTTGATGATGGACGGTTAAGATTAATGATGGACCGTTGAGGCGGATGATGGCCCGTTGAGATGATTGATGGAACGTTGAGATTAATAATGGACCGTTGTGATTGATGACGGGCCGTTGAGAAATGTTAACATCAACCAGTAGCCCGCACGCGCTTTGGACGTGTCAGTCCATCCCCCATTCCCTCGCTTCCCTCCCATAACCCCAACTTCCCTCCCCCCCTTTGTTTGCTGGTGTAACATCACCATCGCGCATTTGCCCATGTGCCAGGGTCCAGCCAGACAGCCATGAAACCGACCAGCAATGATCTGTTTCCCCTTTTCTCAGAGAGTGCGATGAGTTCAGTTATACTTTTGATTATTGAAGGGTTTGCCGGGTACTCAGTAACTAATATTCGTGTAACTACTCATATGCCTCATTTAACAACATCAACAACAACAAAAACTGGTCATCAGAAATATTTTTTAAAATGTAACTCTCCTTATGATTCCACTGTGTGGACAAGTGCAGTTTCTGTGTGCTATGAAAAAGGGCCATTGCCTGAAACGTCGCTTATATAGATTGGTGTGTTTATTGTAAGGCCATAGTGTTAATGACGAGTGTTTTCAGTTGTTAATTGTGCTTTTGCATCGCTGCCAGCGGTAGCAGCAGCATCACCAACATAATTTAACTTTTGCGAGAATTAAGACGTTATAATTATTAACGTCCTTCCCTTGGGTTGTTTTTTGAGTCGGTGTGTTGTGAAACGCTAAGAAAAAGTGATAAAAAAAACCCCGACGTGACATTTGTGTGGTTCTTAAACAGTGAAACGTCATGGCTATTTGAATTTTCTATCTAGCTGTGTATGTGTGTGTGTAAAACAAAGGGCCCTGGGTCTTTGCTGTTTTTGTCCGGTAATTGTGCAAGGCTGGCCAGGCGAATCTCTGAGTTGATTCAACTTGGAAGAGCCAAAGATTGGCCTCTTGTGAAACTCGCTCCCAAGCATTGCGCAAAAAAATTTTCTTGTCTTCCAACTGCCTTCGTCTGGACTCGCTAGGCAAGGGAACGTGCAGTGTGTGATAACACAGACAAAGATCCCCCGTGTAGCCTTAAAGACTATTGGGGCAAGTGCTGTTAGCGAGCACCTATGAAGGCCGGTACGGCACACGAGTTGGTGGGTGGCCAGCAACCACGTCCGGCCACCTTTGTCTTCCCAATGGCGATGTTTACGCACCGCACCAGGTACTCATTTGAGGCTGAGTCGACCTAGCGGAGGCCCAGGACAGGTTCATATAATCGTCACTGTTGTTGGCCGTGAGCGGGAATCGTAGTCGGGTCGCAGTAGTGCAGTGCGCTAACCGCGACATACAAACAGACGCAACCCTTTCGTGAAACGTACACGCACACACAAGTCCCATGCAAATTTGCATGGGCCCCAGCCTGCTATCCGCTTCCCCTGGTCGTTTCCCATGCCCAAGTTATATTTTCTGTGCCAGTTGTAACCGGGGTTGATGATCCATGAAACTTGACATCGCAACGATTGATTGTTTGATTGATGTTTGTTCGTAATTTGTTTGTTATTGTTGTCGCTGCTGCTCTAACAATGTTTCGGAGGCGGAAGCCAGGTCCTCGTCAAAGAATTCGAACATTCATTTTCCCAAATCGGTGTTTTACCCGTGTGCCAAATTACGCCGAACCAAAAAGCAACCTTCGGGGACGGAGAGATGTCTCTGCGTTTACCAATTAGCCCGTTGCTGGCAACTCTCTCTTCACCGACATCCTGCAGCAGTGGTTCTCCTTAACCTGGGGTGCACGCACCCCCTGGGCCTGCGAGATGCCCCTTTCTAGGCGTGCGAGACATGGCCAGATTTTTTTTTATATACACAAATTGAGCACGCGCACGTAAGTACAGCTTACTTTGTTTCATGAAACCCCGATGTATTTATTGACATTGTTAAAAAAAAAGTTTTAACAATTGAGAACCAAGGGATGCAAGGCTGTAGTAAAAGGTTAAGAACCCACTGGTCTAGAGAGGTCACAGTGTCCGTTTGAAGGTCCTCCTTCTGACCTACAAGGAACTCAACAAACCAACTTCATCGTGAACATTTACCAACCCCCCCCCTTACCACACCCCGTGTGTGTGCGGTCATCCCCAAAGGCTTCGTCATTCGATGGCCCGACACGGCTCCTCCGGACAATTGCGTGACCTTCCCATACGGTTGCCCCGCTGCGCGCACATCTCAAATTCGAGCGGTTGGCTACGTACGGTGGCGGAAGAAGTTCATCGTCCGTGACACACACACACACACGGCCAGCTGTGGACCCAAGTCCGTGTCCGGCGTTGTCCGTGATTCGGAGATACAGTGAGGGAAAAAAGTATTTGATCCCCTGCTGATTTTGTAGGTTTGCTCACTGACAAAGAAATTCATAGTCTATCATTTTAATGGTAGGTTTATTTGAACAGTGAGAGACAGAATAACAACAAGAAAATAAAAAAAACGCATGTCAAAAATGTTATAAATTGATTTGCATTTTAATGAGGGAAATACGAATTTGACCCGCTCTCAATCAGAAAGATTTCTGGCTCCCAGGTGTCTTTTAAACAGGTAACGAGCTGAGATTAGGAGCACACTCTTAAAGGGAGTGCTCCTAATCTCAGCTTGTTACCTGTATAAAAGACACCTGTCCACAGAAGCAATCAATCAATCAGATTCCAAACTCTCCACCATGGCCAAGACCAAAGAGCTCTCCAAGGATGTCAGGGACAAGATTGTAGACCTACGCAACGCTGGAATGGGCTACAAGACCATTGTCAAGCAACTTGGTGAGAAGGTGACAACAGTTGGTGCGATTATTCGCAAATGGAAGAACCACAAAAGAACTGTCAATCTCCCTCGGCCTGGGGCTCCATGCAAGATCTCACCTCGTGGAGTTGCAATGATCATGAGAATGGTGAGGAATCAGCCCAAAACTACACGGGAGGATCTTGTCAATGATCTCAAGGCAGCTGGGACCATAGTCACCAAGAAAACAATTTGGTAACACACTACGCCGTGAAGGACTGAAATCCTGCAGCGCCCGCAAGGTCCCCCTGCTCAAGAAAGCACATATACATACCCGTCTGAAATTTGCCAATGAGTATCTGAATGATTCAGAGGACAACTGGGTGAAAGTGTTGTGGTCAGATGAGACCAAAATGGAGCTCTTTGGCATCAACTTAACTCGCCGTGTTTGGAGGAGGAGGAATGCTGCCTATGACCCCAAGAACACCATCGCCACCGTCAAACAAGGAGGTGGAAACATTATGCTTTGGGGGTGTTTTTCTGCTAAGGGGACAGGACAACTTCACCTGCATCAAAGGGACGATGGACGGGGCCATGTACCGTCAAATCTTGGGTGAGAACCTCTTTCCCTCAGCCAGGGCATTGAAAATGGGTCGTGGATGGGTATTCCAGCATGACAATGACCCAAAACACACGGCCAAGGCAACAAGGGAGTGGCTCATGAAGAAGCACATTACGGTCCTGGAGTGGCCTAGCCAGTCTCCAGACCTTAATCCCATAGAAAATCTGTTGAGGGAGCTGAAGTTTAGAGTTGCCAAACGTCAGCCTCGAAACCTTAATGACTTGGAGAAGATCTGCAAAGAGGAGTGGGACAAAATCCCTCCTGAGATGTGTGCAAACCTGGTGGCCAACTACAAAAAACGTCTGACCTCTGTGATTGCCAACAAGGGTTTTGCCACCAAGTACTAAGTCATGTTTTGCAGAGGGGTCAAATACTTATTTCCCTCATTAAAATGCAAATCAATTTATAACATTTTTGACATGCGTTTTTCTGGATTTTGTTGTTATTATTCTGTCTCTCACTGTTCAAATAAACCTACCATTAAAATTATAGACTGATCATTTCTTTGTCAGTGGGCAAACGTACAAAATCAGCAGGGGATCAAATACTTTTTTCCCTCTCTGTATATCATCATCATTATAAGCGACGTAGCGTACAAAGTGCCGTGCAGAAGGGCGGTGGCCCGAAACGTTGCAGGTCAGATCTACCGCATGCCCTTCGTATTGTGCAACAATAGCTGCGTGATATCGCTACGTTTGAGCCCAAAGCGTGTCAGCTCTCCAGCCCCCTTTCTAGAACATCGTTAGAATCTACAGCACCGACAATATTTCGTTGTCTGTGCGCCTGCGTGCTTAGGTGTGATGTCAGGATGTGATCCCAACAATGCGCGCGTGTATGTTGCGCGTGATCTTTGGGGAGCGGTGGCGCAGCGGTTGGCAACGCCACGACGGACCAGCAACCCCGGGGCAAGTTCGATTCCAGGCCACGGCCAACATCAGCGGCGGTTACGCTGCACACGGACTGGGTCCTGCGCCTCCAATGAGGTGGACCCAACCTGCAACGCGGCATTAAGTGTCAGCACTGGGGAGACAAAGGCGGCCGGCTGTGGTGTTGGCCACACCACCCAGTGGCGCTGGCCGTCCCGGCCTTGATAGGTGCTCGCTAATGGAAGCTTCCCCCAGCAGTCTACCCAAGGGCTACACGGTGAATAGCTGCAACACACGGGTTTGTGTGCACGTGCGAATTGTTGTGAGCGGTAGCGCAGCGCTACGAACCCGGCCCCCACGAGTTCGATTCCCGCTCGTGGCGATTATCTGAACCGGTCCTGGGCCTCCCCATAGGTCGACTCGGCCTCAGAATAGGTTACCTGTGCGGTGTGTAAACATCGCCGATGGGGAGACGAAGGCGGCCGGGCGTGGTGCTGGCCACCCACCCCCTTGTGCCCCATACCCGCCTTCATAGGTACTGTTCCCTTTGCCCCAACAGTCTGTGTTTAAGGCGATATCAGGGGATATTTGTCTCTGTATGAATGAATGTGCGTGTGGATGTATGACACTTGCACTGTGCACGTGCTGAGGCGAGTAAGCGGGGACATGCCGAGCAGTTTAACGCATGCCGAGCAATTTGAAATGCGAAATTCTTCGGGAGGCTCTACTCCTCAGACGTTTGTCCCATTCCATGAACGAGTGCTTGGCTCCACGTGGAAGAAAATTATTTTTAAAAACCCCCACGCGTGCGAGGCGGACAAACGCTCGAAGCTCCACACAGACGGATTCAATGCACAGGCAGAATCCAGTGAGTTTAACAGGTGGTAGGCTTTGGCGGCCAAAGTTATCCAAAATTAAAGAGTTGAAACAGGTGGACTTCTCCACAAATCTGGCTGTCGCCTGATGAAGCTAGTTGTAGTAACTGGCGAAACGTCGTACTCAGATTGCAAATGTTGTGGCTTTGCTCTCCAACACACTGGCGTGCTGTACTAGTGATGAATTGGCCACGTTCTGTTTACGTGACAACCCTTACCAGTTGGCTGTGTCGGGTGGTGGCGGGTTTTAACGACACATTTATACATTTACGCGATCTAACACAAAAAACCTCTATTACGGATGATATTGGTCGTGAAAGCCTCCAACGTGTTAAATAAAGGGTTGGGGTTTTGATTTGAAGCTTTCGTGACTGCAGGGATTCATATTCTTGGTTCTTTCGGTAAAGTCACGTAGAAGGGAAAGAATAAAATAATAAAAATATAAAACAATAAAATTCTCACGACGTTTCGACTGCAACACAAGCAATCATCATCAGGTGTGAAAACCACAGTAAGAAATTTTGAAAAAAGTGGCTTTTTTTTACTTTAGCACCACGGAGAGCGATTTGGCAGTTATTCAGATGGATGCATCCATCTATGTTCGGAAAAGAGGAGGGGGAAGACGAAAATAATGGATGTCGTCTGAAAGCCACCGGAAGCGTGAACAATCAATTAAGACCCGAAATGGTTTATCAAATCCTTCCAATGATTGCTAAGCCAGAATCCATCTTCTCGGTTGAAATTGTTTCTGTGTTTGTATATGTGGATAGCCTCATGAACGAATCTCTCATGGTAGCCAGATGGCTTGCAGAGAACCTCTGTCTTGGAGAAGTCCAAGACAGAGGTTCTCTGGTTTTCACACCTGATGATGATTGCTTGTGTTGTAGTCGAAACGTCGTGATAATTTTATTGTTTTATATTTGTATTATTTTATTGTTACCCTTCTACGTGACTGTACCGAAAGAACCAAGAATATAAAGGGTTGGGGGTTTGTTGTATTTGTTTTGGGTTAGATAGCGTGAATAGGAATGCGTCGTTGTGTCCCGCCACCACCCGACACAGCCAATTGGTAAGGTTTGTCACGGAAACAAAACGTGCCAATTTCGTTACTGCTTCAGCACTAACCGGTTGTGTGTTGGAGAGTAAACCCGCAACATTTGCAACACACCGGTGTGCTGAGGTAGTCACTAATTGGCACGCTTTATTTACGTGACGAGCCTTACTAATTGGCCGTGTCGGGTGGTGGAAGGTTTAATGACACATTTATGTATTTACGCGATCTAATCCAAAATTAAACACCTCCTATGGCTTAGTGTGAACTATAAGGGTTGTGCAGGCATCGCTCGCCACTGATGTTATCCGTGTACCGGTACCAAACTCAGGACACCAGTTTTGGTGGCCCAGTTTTGGTGGCACAGTTTGGGTGGCCCAGTTTTGGTGGCCCAGTTTTGGTGGCCCAGTTTTGGTGGCACAGTTTGGGTGGCCCAGTTTTGGTGGCACAGTTTTGGTGGCACAGTGTGCCAACCAATGCGCCACCGCTCCCCGCCCCATGTGTACGCTCAACATACGTTTACGCACACAGTGTGCCGCACGCATTGTTGTATGTGTGCACGTGTTCCCATTGTTTAATACGTAATTAGTTTGTCATTCACGTCAACGCTGGTTTTCCTGATAAACCGATCACTTATACCGCTTTCTGCTGACATCAGCGTCACACTCCACTGCGGGCGAATTACTCGGTTCACAGGGGGTTTCAGGTAACGCCTCCTGCAAATCGGAGTTATTTTATTGTTTCTCCATCCTCTATGAGCACCTCTTGCTTCGTTGCGGAAGGCAATGCAACAAAGACAAAGATCCCCCGTATAGCCTTTGTACAGGACAACAATGTGTCTGCGTGAGTCTATGTCAATATGTATGTTGAACTTCTTTCGCACCGTACGTAGCCAACCGTGCTAATCGAACAACAAACTAAACAGCGGTGGCACAGTGGGTAGCGCACTGTGCTCCGGACCATTATTTTAAACTGCCACGCCCGGAGAAGGATTCTACAAGTTAAGTGTGATAAACCATTAACACCACGGGAGCAATCATTTTTGACAAAGATCCCCCATATAGACTGAACAGACTGTTGGGGCAAGTGCTGTTAGCGAGTAGCACCTATGAAGGCCGACACGGCGCACCAGGGGGTGGGTGGCCACCAATCACGCTCGGCCGCCTTTGTCTCCCCAGTGGCGATGTCAACACACCGCACCAGGTACTCATTTGAGGCCGAGTCGACCTAGGAGAGGCGCAGGACCGGAGCGGAAATCGAACTCGCGTCGCCCGGGTTCATAGCGCAGCGTGCCAACCGCCGCCCCACCGCTCCCCATACAATGTACACAACAACACATTCAAACATTGAAACGGGGGTGGGGGGGGGGGGCAAAATTCAATGAGTGTCGGACGGATCTCGACTGTTGGGTACCACCCCTTCACGCGAGCGACGTGCCCTGCTCCAAACCCACTCACTCGCCTCGCTTAACAATCAACAACAAGTATGTCCATGTGTTTGTTCTCTTCATCCTCGTGTTCCGCTTTCGGAACACGAGTGTCGGACGGATCTCGACTGTTGGGTACCACCCCTTCACGCGAGCGACGTGCCCTGCTCCAAACCCACTCACTCGCCTCGCTTAACAATCAACAACAAGTATGTCCATGTGTTTGTTCTCTTCATCCTCGTGTTCCGCTTTCGCTCCGACACAGCGCCGGCGGTCCCTGTCGACCAATAAGAGTCGCGGATTTACGTCGCTGTTTATTTATCCCGAAGGCCAACTCTGTGTCCCGGATTCACTTACACGTGGTCGTTCTTTTCACAATCTGTCGGCATCGACAAAATCCGTTCGGAGTATGTAAAATCAAACGACACTAAAAAAATCCCCTCGCCTATATGTATGGCCACGCGATTCAAGGCTGTGTCATGCCTACGCGTGTGCGTAGGCATGTACATGTACATGCATGTACGTCTGTATGTCTCAACAGACTTTAACAGACTGTTGGGGCAAGTGCTGTTAGCGGGCACCTATGAAGGCCGGCACGGCACACGAGGAGGTGGGTGGCCAGCAACCACGCCCGGCCGCCTTTGTCTCCCTGGCGGAGATGCTTTTACACACCGCATCAGGTACTCATTTGAGGCTGAGTCGACCTAGGGGAGGACCAGAACCGGTTCAGATAATCGAGCGCCGGTGTTGGCGGTGGCCGTGAATCGAACTTGGCTCACGAGGTTCGGAGTGCAGTGCGCTAACCGCTTACACCACCGCTCCCCCGTTAAGCCTTTAACGGGGCATCTTTAATTGTGTACGCATGTACGCCTGGGTGTACATGCGTTTTGTTTGTGGTGCAAGGCCGTAGCCATGGAGTGAACATTGGGGGGGGGGACCAAATCTTCCATGAGGTCTGGGGGTCCCCTCCCAGAAAAAAAATCTAAATTTGAAAACGAATTTCCTGCCTAAAATATTAAAAAATTAACTAACGCATAGGATGGACGTTTTATTAATTTTTTACAATAATGTCTAATAGTGTATTGTATTACCTTGCTCTGTTTTTTTCTTTTTTTACGTTTTCTTGTTTCATTGTATGTAATGGCAGACATTAGGGATTAATAAAGTACAACCATAACCACACTCATGCATTCTAGACTTAAAGCTTTCGTGACTGCAAGGATCCATACTCTTTGGTTCTATTCGGTAAAGTAACGTATTTTTTACCTACGTGACTTTACCGAATAGAACCAAAGAGCACAATCATGTAAACAGAAATCTATTGTATAGCAATATATTGGGGGACGGGAACATTTTGAGCATATTTGGCCCCCCCAATATATATCATAATTACGGCCTTGGTGTGGTGTGTGTGGAGGGGAGCGGTAGTGTAGTAGTGAGCGCCACTACGCCACGAACCCCAGCGAGACGGAGTTTTCAAGTTTCATTTATTAGGTATAGCCCTGTGAGCCATGCGGCTCTTGAGTTGGGTACAACCGCAACAAACAAAATATGAACAGAGAAACATCTTAAAGGGACGACGCGCAACAGAAACATCCTGGAATAAAAACATCGGCACTGGGGATACAAAGGCGGCCGGGCGTGGTTTTCGGACCACACAGAGGCGCTCGCCAACAGCACTCGCCCCAACAGTCTGTTGAGGCTAGAATGGGACGGGTCGGGGGGGGGGGGGGTCTTTGCTCGTGTATTATGTATGGTATGTACAATGAGGGAAAAAAGCATTTGATCCCCTGCTGATTTTGTACGTTTGCCCACTGACAAAAAATGATCAGTCTATAATTTTAATGGTAGGTTTATTTGAACAGTGAGAGACAGAATAACAACAACAAAATCCAGAAAACGCATGTCAAAAATGTTATAAATTGATTTGCATTTTAATGAGGGAAATAAGTATTTGACCCCTCTGCAAAATATGACTTAGTACTTGGTGGCAAAACCCTTGTTGGCAATCACAGAGGTCAGACGTTTCTTGTAGTTGGCCACCAGGTTTGCACACATCTCAGGAGGGATTTTGTCCCACTCCTCTTTGCAGATCTTCTCCAAGTCATTAAGGTTTCGAGGCTGACGTTTAGCAACTCGAACCTTCAGCTCCCTCCACAGATTTTCTATGGGATTAAGGTCTGGAGACTGGCTAGGCCACTTCAGGACCTTGATGTGCTTCTTCTTGATTCACTCCTTTGTTGCCTTGGCCGTGTGTTTTGGGTCATTGTCATGCTGGAATACCCATCCACGACCCATTTTCAATGTCCTGGCTGAGGGAAGGAGGATCTCACCCAAGATTTGACGGTACATGGCCCCGTCCATCGTCCCTTTGATGCGGTGAAGTTGTCCTGTCCCCTTAGCAGAAAAACACCCCCAAAGCATAATGTTTCCACCTCCATGTTTGACGGTGGGGATGGTCTCATCTGACCACAACACTTTCACCCAGTTGTCCTCTGAATAATTCAGATGTTAATTGGCAAACTTCAGACGGCCATGTATATGTGCTTTCTTGAGCAGGAGGACCTTGTGGGCGCTGCAGGATTTCAGTCTTTCACGGCGTAGTGTGTTACCAATTGTTTTCTTGGTAACTATGGTCCCAGCTGCCTTGAGATCATTGACAAGATCCTCCCGTGTAGTTCTGGGCTGATTCCTCACCGTACTCATGATCATTGCAACACCACGCGGTGAGGTCTTGCATGGAGCCCCAGGCCGAGGGAGATTGACAGTTATTTTGTGTGTTCTTCCATTTGCGAATAATCGCACCAACTGTTGTCACCTTCTCACCAAGCTGCTTGGCAATGGTCTTGTAGCCCATTCCAGCCTTGTGTAGATCTACAATCTTGTCCCTGACATCCTTGGAGAGCTCGTTGGTCTTGGCCATGGTGGAGAGTTTGATTGACTGCTTCTTTGGACAGGTGTCTTTTATACAGGTAACAAGCTGAGATTAGGAGCACTCCCTTTAAGAGTGTGCTCCTAATTTCAGCTCGTTACCTGTATAAAAGACACCTGGGAGCCAGAAATCTTTCTGATTGAGAGTGGGTCAAATGCGTATTTCCCTCATTAAAAGGCAAATCAATTTATAACATTTTTGACATGCGTTTTTTCTGGATTTTGTTGTTGTTATTCTGTCTCTCACTGTTCAAATAAACCTACCATTAAAATCATAGACTTATCATTTCTTTGTCAGTGGGCAAACGTACAAAATCAGCAGGGGATCAAATACTTTTTTCCCTCACTGTAGTGCTATGTATATATATGTGTGCGTGCATACACACACGTGTGTGTGTGTGTGTGTATACGTGCGCCTGTGTATGTTTAACGAACGCGTGCACTTTGCGAGCGCGACGTCTACGCGAAATTCGCGCGAGACAGGAAGAGGAACACGTGAATTAGAGAACAAAACGCAGGGCCAACGGACACACAGCATCGCCACTTTGCCAGCCTGGGACAGCACGCGCCGTTTTGGTGTGATTGCACCTCCGATCAGCGCGGTTGGCTCCGTAGGGTGCGAAAGAAGTTTATAATACATAGACGGCTTGGGGTGGATTAATCACGACGTGGCCTGGTTCAAGCCAATTTATACTTTTCTTAAGGATGTTAAAGAACTTAGTGTGCGTGTGGTTTGTTTTGTTTAGCCAGCTTGTGTTCTAGAATCCACGTGTTCTTATACGTTATGTACTGTATTCTCGCAAGGACAAATATCACCCGTGTAGCCTACACACATTATCGGCATTTATATGGCGTTCTGAACGCCCGGCCGCCTTTGTCTCTCTAAAGGCAACATTTACACACCGCACCAAGTACTCATTTGGTCCGGGAATAGCGGTTGTGACCAGCACCACGCCCGGCCGCCTTTCGTCTTCCCGGTGCCGAAGTTTGCACACCGGTGCCCGGTACACACACGCCTAAGGCTGAGTCGATCTAGGGGAGGCACATGAGCGGTTCAGAGAGTCGCCACCGACGTTAGCCGTGAGCGGGAAAAAACAAAAAATACTCGGCCGTTCCGCCGCGTTAGCAGTCGCGGTGCGCCAACGACTGCGTGCACGCGTTCACCCCGCGTGCACGCACGCCACCATCGCCGCCACCACCACCACTCACTGTCGGGCGAGGGAAGGTCCCCTCTGGTGACGCAGGGCTCTCTGTGCCGGTAGTGGTGTCCGCTTCCTTGCGCGTGCCTCCTCCGCATCTTCACCAGAAATGACCTCGGCATCTCTGACTCCCACCGCGCGTCTTCTCCTCTCTCTCCTCTTGTCCCTGCTGCCCTCTCCTATCAGCTGCCCTCTTCTCGCTGCTGCCCCTTCCCCCTACTGCCCTCTTGTCCCTGCTGCCCTCTTGTCCCTGCTGCCCCTTCTCCCTACTGCCCTCTTGTCCCTGCTGCCCTCTTGTCCCTACTGCCCCTTCCCCCTACTGACCCTTCCCCCTACCGCCCTCCCTACTGCCCCTTCTCCCGACCGCCCTCCTCCCCTCTGCTGCCCCTCGCTCGCCGCTGCCTCAGACCTCGTGCTCCTAGAAAGCTGCAGGGCCGCTCCGGTTATAGCGAATAGTTGATGGCGTGTGTCAGATAATGTCAACTTCTCGCTGTTTCTTTCACGCCCTGCGCGTGAGAGAGTGGGAGGAGGGGTAATGGGTGGGAGGGAGCGATGGTGGGGGGGGGGATGAAGGGGAAGGGAGTGGTGGGAGTAGTGGTGGGGAGAGCGGGTGCCGTGAGGACATCGTGAGGTTGGGGTGGCGTGCGTGCATGAAAGCCCGAATCGATGGCCGCGTAGTTTGGCGAAATTTTATCGCGAATGTATGGTTTGACACTTTAAAAATGTAATCGGTATTATCATCATCAGCAGCAATGATTGTATACCCGTCAAATCATACGGTTTACCCCTTTATCTTGTACAGGGAAATTGAGTAATAAATAAAACATTGCTTGTGTCTATTTTGTTTGTGTGTCTCCCTTGTGATGGGACTTTGTAGGATGAACTTTGAGATTTATAAGAGGCACGGGGTGACCAATAAGTTCAGAATCGGTCTGTAATAAGGTAGGGCACCGATAAGGGGTTGACAGATATGTGATTGATCCACTGCTGGATGAATGCTTTATCACGCGTCGCTTACCGGGGTTTATGTGACCATACTTCCCCACGCTGGTCCATGCGCGTTGGCCAACGGCCGAGGTCGTGGATGCGAACTCGGGTGGCCCCGGGTTCGCAAGGCGCGTCGCCACCGCTCCAAAACCGTTGCAGAAGTTAATTAATGAATCACGCTCAAAACGTTTATTTAAATCTGGAAAATGTGAACGCTTCAAATCGAGGGAACGATTAAGACCGTCGCTGGGGTGACGGAAATTCCACATTGTGCGTACGCAGCACGCCCAAAAGCGTTCACTCCACTTCTGGATGAGGGGTCCAATTAGCCGGCCATACTTCACCGCGGTCTGTGAATGCGGGATGGAGAAGACGTGGTCGAGAGGGGGGGGGTTAGGGGGGGGAGCATTGACGTGGGGACATTGGCACGGTCCCTATCCCTGCCCACCACGGTATCCCGCGAAGCCTATAGCACCTGTGAACGCACGCCGCTCGCCCCTTCATCCCGGGGGTTCAAAAATCGCTGCTCAGCCTCCGAAGGATCGGGGCCGCACTGCGGGCGATTTTGAATATTGTCCTTCGTTTGTTCGTTTGTTTTACAGACTATGCGAATTCATCTCTTGTGATTATATACCACACGCGCATTTGCGCAGTGAGGAAAATCATTTGTGCTCCCGATTTGGGGAATTTAAAATATATATATACACATATATGTATGTATAACCGAATCGGTTTTGCGATGCTCCGAATATTAGACGTCACGGGAAATGACGGCACTTTGTGATTTTTTCAACGTCATAGGATGACGTCACTTTTGTAAGCACGACATCGCGGTGAATAAATTGGGCCAGGGTTTTCCAAACTAAAACGAAACGAAACTATTTTTTTATTTTAGCAGGTAAAGCTCACTGAGCTATGTAGCTGTTTTCATCAGAAGCGACCTTGCTATTACAAATGATAGCTCAATGAAGTGGCTTATCATCACGTGGACATTTATAGCAGCCAAATACTCTAAGCGCCTGATTTTGATTCTAAATGTGGAGTGGGGAAAAACAGAGTACCCGGAGACAAATCCACGCGACCACGGAGAGAGAGACACGCAAACTCCAAATATACAGCAGCAGGCGTCAGGGTCGGGATCGAACCCACGACCTCCTGCATACCAGGCGAGGTAGTTAACATCTCCTAGCCACCGTGATGATGATGAGAGAGAGAGACACGCAAACTCCAAATATACAGCAGGCGTCAGGGTCGGGATCGAACCCACGACCTCCTGTATACCAGGCGAGGTAGTTTACATCTCCTAGCCACCGTGATGAAGATGAGAGAGAGACACGCAAACTCCAAATATACAGCAGCAGGCGTCAGGGTCGGGATCGAACCCACGGCCTCCTGTATACCGGGCGAGGTAGTTAACATCTCCTAACCACCGTGATGAAGATGAGAGAGACACGCAAACTCCAAATATACAGCAGGCGTCAGGGTCGTGATCGAACCCACGACCTCCTGTATACCAGGCGAGGTAGTTAACATCTCCTAGCCACCGAAGTGCTCGCGGCCTCCACTTTTACTCCTTCCCCATTCAATCGTTACACGCTGCACGCGCCCGATGATTGCTAAACACGTCCCAAGTGCCGCGCTAATCAATTAACGCCGTCTGCGTTCATGGAACCGATTCACATTAAGATTGACATCTCAGCGTGCGTATACACGTGTTGCACGTGTGCGTATCTGTACACGCGCTCCGTGTATGTGTACACGCGTCCCACGTGTGTGTGTATACACGTTGTTCGTGTGTGTACACGCGTCCCACGTGTGTGTGTATACACGTGTTTGTATGTGTACACGCGCTCCGTGTATGTGTACACGCGTCCCACGTGTGTTTGCACGTTTTCCGTGTGTACGTACACGTGTGCGTACACGTGTTCCACGTGACTCGACAATCGCTCAGCGCGTCACGTGGGACGCGTTTAACAATCATCGGTCGCGTGAAGCGTGGAACGAGTTCATTTGAGTTAGGGAGAAGTAACGTAACGTCCCGTGATGATGGTGTTGGGCCGCGAGGACTGGAGTTTAAGAAACCACGACTATTAAAAATCCAAACATTCGAATTCGTTTTTTTTGTTAAATCTCAAAATCATTTGCCCCACGGGCGCCGGTCCGTGGGAAATGTCTGTGCCAAGGGGACATTGTCAGTGTGAAAACGCATTCACATATTTTATCATCGCCACCAAATGCGTACGCAGCTTCCTTGCTCGCTAGACGCTCTCGGTCGGCATTAGGTCTCACAAATATTCGGCAGCCCCAAAGATTCTACCTTACCGATCCCAATTTGTTGTTGTTGTTGTTTTGGGGGGGGGGGCGGTGGGGGGCTCGTGTTTACGAGAAACGCCTGGGGCCGATTTCCATTTCTCGTCTCAGTCCCGTCAATTGCCCCCTTACCTGTGAAGTCCAACTTTTCCTATATCGCACACAAAGTTGCGTCGATGCAACGCTCGCATCCTGCCTTCGAGTGACTGTCGGTGAATTTGGGAGGGTGGGGGAAATGCCTCTTAAGTGGAAAAGTGTGGCTGATGTGGGTGGATGTGTGTGTGTGTTTGTGTGGCGGTGGAGAGCGATGGTGTAGCGGTTCGTAGCGCGCTGCGCTACAAACCTGGCGACCCGGGTTCGATTCCCGCTCACGGCCAACATCAGTGACGATTTTCTGAACCGGTCCTGGGCATCCCCTAGGTCGACTCAGCCTCAAATGAATACCTAGTACGATGTGTAAATATCGCCACTGGGAGTGATAACTCTCCACACATTGTGTACGTGGAAATGTTATGCGCAGAGCGCATATATGCAAAGTGCTTTCGAAATTAGACGTACATTGCAGACACATCTGTACACAATTACACAACGTGTACACACAATAGTTTAAATTATTACATCAATTGTGTACATAAATGTACATAAATGTACACAATTGCACAAAGGTGTGGGTGTATGTATCGATTGCTGTGTATAGGATCTCAGTCAATCCATGGGCATCACCTGGGGACTGTCCCTTGATCTCCTGCTGCCAGCGAGCCTTCGACACTTCACTGTGGCCTCCAAGTGCATCTAGCCTGGCACAGGCGCCGTGCTGACGTCACCGGCACTGGAAAATAGCGGGTATTGGTATCAGTGCCGGACTAAGCTAGTGCGGGGCCTGTAGCTTATGTTGTTATAAAGGGGCCTTAAATTAAAAAAAAACACGTATTCAAAAAACACTATTCAAACAATTTTTTTTTATTGTATTTTTTCATTTGCTATACAGCCAGATAATACAAGAAATCGCTTACCTTAAACATAAAAAGTTGAAGGCGGTATTGTACTATAGTGATAGAGCAAGTGCAGAATCACCGAACCGGAATTGATAGCTTGAAAGCGTTTAGCACGGGGCCCTTGAAAGTGCGGGGCCCGTAGCTACTACTACATATGTAGCTACTACACGTGTAGTAGCTACACGTGTAGTAGCTACTACGTCAAACCGCGCCACCACCGCTCCCCCCACACGCAAACGACATTCACGACCGCGTTGCACTTTCACTTCCTCATTCCCAACACCCGATTAGCCGCCTTCGTTGAGCTTAAAATCATTAGCGATGGCCATGCTCGCTTCTGAAAGAGAGCCGTATAGCTCAGTGGGCCTTAGCTGGTAAAATGCAAAAAAAATAGTTTAGTTTTAGTACACAGACTCTGCATGTACTACTTTAGCGTACATTAATTAACGAGTACAATGCTAGCAGGCACCAGAGGCCGCTACATAATTCACCACGACGTTTTAGAGTGCATCTATTTGAGCCGTGAGCCTCCGGAGATTCAGTGAGATAATTAAACAACAACGACAACAACAACAACGACAACAACAACGACGACCTGTCGAATCCCAACGAAGGGATCATGGTTCAACAATCCCAGGGCAATTGGAGTTGTCCGGAGCTTGGCTCCAGAAAATAACACCCCCCACCCCGCGCCCTTCTTTCTCCCCCCCCCCCCCCCCCGTCGCCAAAAGGAACACCACAAAGCTTGAACAGTTGATGCTGTGGATTTGGGCAGTTTCGCAATGGTAAATCAATGTGGCAACTCTGCGTTGGGTTTTGAGTTAACGGATGATCATCGGTGATTAGGGCTGCACCAGAGACTCAACCCTGGTTCGCAACCCACTGTGATGATGAGAGAGAGACACGCAAACTCCAAATATACAGCAGGCGTCAGGGTCGGGATCGAACCCACGACCTCCTGTATACCAGGCGAGGTAGTTAACATCTCATAGCCACCGTGATGATGATGAGAGAGAGAGAGACACGCAAACTCCAAATATACAGCAGGCGACAAAGTCGGGACCGAACCCACGAACTCCTGTATACCAGGCGAGGTAGTTAACATCTCTTAGCCACCGTGGCATCTAATAACAATCACCACTGATAGCAATCAACTGATTAACAACAATCACGGACACCAACCCGGACTGACCAGCGTGGTGAAGTATAGTCAAACACGCCCCCCCCCCCACTCACCCACCACGTGACTGACAGGGCGTAGGGAGCCCTTCATCCAGCAGTGGATTGGCAAAGCAGCAACCACAGCAACACCGTGTTGTATTGCACTGTTCTATGCTCCCACAGCCTACGCACATTAAAGATCCCGTGACGTCGCGCGCATGAGGTCAGTCCACCGTGTGTGCTGACGTCACGGTTACACGTTCGGAATTTAAAAAAAACGACGACGTATTATTTATTGTTTATTTATTTGTCACACCGCCAAGAAGAAGAATATAAAAAACCACAGCAATACCCCGATTCGCGTCGCTCCCTTTTTACGTCGTTTCGCTAATACGTCGTCACTTCGTGATGACCGCCACCCGATTTGTGTCGCCTCAACCCCCACACACACACACTCACGACGCTCATCTGCATCGTCCGTCCCTTCCTCGTTATCCGTCGCCTCTCAGACTTCGCCACCACCACCGCCACGGCCACCGTACATCGTTTCAATGTTACGTCGTTTCGATATACGTCGTCGGCACTTTTCAGGAACGCATTGCCCTCTCCCCCCCCCCCCCCCCCCACGACGTAAACCGGGGTATTGCCGTAATTCCTTAAATCGTGATCGCCACGTGGCACGACCCCACGACACCTCGTGAAGGAGAGTCGTGCAGAAACTCGGCGAGGCTCCCCCTTATTTGAGGCCACAGTTTATTGTGACAACGTAGAGCAGAGCAAACGTCTGTCGCTCGTGATCGTCAACGCTTCAGCAGACAGCGCGTCGACTACAGCGGACCCTGTCGCGTTCACGTCACAGTGAAAGCGACTTCTTGACCTGCCCATCGACTGACCGCTCATCCCCGATCTCCCTGGGAGGGCAGAATCCCAGCAGCATTGGTTCGAAACGAACTCTGGGTCGGTTTCGACACGCAGTGTCTCATCAGCGGACTCAGGCTTCAAACCAATGCTGGTTGCTTCAACTCAATGTTGGTTGCTTCATCCCATTGTTGGTTGCTTCATCCCATTGTTGGTTGCTTCCACTCAATGCTGGTTGCTTCATCCCAATGCTGGTTGCTTCAACTCAATGTTGGTTGCTTCATCCCAATGCTGGTTGTTTCA
Organism: Petromyzon marinus; assembly: GCF_048934315.1. Classification (NCBI taxonomy): domain Eukaryota; kingdom Metazoa; phylum Chordata; class Hyperoartia; order Petromyzontiformes; family Petromyzontidae; genus Petromyzon; species Petromyzon marinus. Next base: position 5,662,893 of record NC_133716.1, on the reverse strand, counting down.
TGCCAATGTTGGTTGCTTCAAACCAATGCTGGTTGCTTCATCCCAATGCTGGTTGCTTCATCCCAATGCTGGTTACTTCAACTCAATGTTGGTCGCTTCATCCCAATGCTGGTTGCTTCATCCCAATGTTGGTTGCTTGAAACCAATGCTGGTTGCTTCATCCCAATGCTGGTTGCTTCAAACCAATGCTGGTTGCTTCATCCCATTGTTGGTTGCTTCAACTCAATGTTGGTTGCTTCAACTCAATGCTGGTTGCTTCATCCCAATGCTGGTTGCTTCATCCCAATGCTGGTTGTTTCAAACCAATGCTGGTTGCTTCATCCCAATGTTGGTTGCTTCAAACCAATGCAGGTTGCTTCAAACCAATGCTGGTTGCTTCATCCCAATGTTGGTTGCTTCATCCCAATGTTGGTTGCTTCAAACCAATGCTGGTTGCTTCCAACTAATGCTGGTTGCTTCATCCCAATGTTGGTTGCTTCAAACCAATGCTGGTTGCTTGATCCCAATGCTGGTTGCTTCAACCCAATGTTGGTCAACGGGTAGTTTGGCGGCAAGTGTTGTTAGCGGGCAGCACCGAATGAAACCCGGCACGGCACACGAGGGAGGTGGGCGGTCAGCACCACGCCAAGACTCCCTCTCTTTACGAATTGGTGATCATCAGCACGGCATAGCCGTGAGTCCCTGTCACATTCGGAGCCTCGGGGCTGTGGGATGTGTGTGTGTGTTGCTATAGCGGGGTGTCTGTAATTACCACTGATGCTTTCGGAGCACGCAATGCAGAGGACGGTCCATTGTTATGACTGTGCACACAAATACAGAGATAGATTGATGCATTTTTTTTAAATACACATACGTATGAACAAACATCCGTGCATTAATACGTGTATATATGTGACCTGCAGTATGTTTACACGTGTGAGTTCGATTCCCGCTCACGACCAACACCGGTGGCGATTTTCAGAACCGGTTGTGGGCCTCCTCCCCTAGGTCGACTCGGCATCAAATGAGTGCCTGGCGCGGTGCGTAAAAACATCGCCACTGAGGAGACAAAGGCGGCCGGGCGTGGTGCTGGTCACCCACCCCCTCGTGCGCCGCACCGGCCTTCGTAGGTGCTACTCGCTAACAGCACTTGCCCCTACAGTCTGTTCAGGCTGCCCCGGGTTCAAATGTTGTGTCGTACACTCTCCTCCACCTGACGTCGACCAGTAATGTTGTTGCTGCAGAGCGACACACACACACTAACACACAAGTTTGTAAAAACAAAAACGAGTATTTATTGTACCAGGTAAGACACCCCTGAGCTATATAACTCTTTTTGGTTCTTTATTTAAAATAAAATTAAAATTCTGCGTGACTTTACCGAAAGTACCAAAGAATTTATAAACTCTTGTTGTCAGGAGCAACCTGGCCACAACTGATAGCTCGACGCTGAACGCGTAGAGTTGTCGATTCTAAACGTAGAGGGGAAAAACCGGAGGACTCGCAGAAAAATCCACGCCACCACGGGGAGAGAGAGACACCGCAAATTCCAAATATTCAGCAGCAGACGTCAGGGTCGGGATCGAACCCACGACCTCCCGCATACCAGGCGAGGTAGTTAACATTTCCTAGCCACCGTGATGATGATGATGAGAGAGGCACACTCAAACTCCAAATATACAGCAGGCGTCAGGGTCGGGATCGAACCCACGACCTCCTGTATACCAGGCGAGGTAGTCAACATCTCCTAGCCACCGTGGCGCCCGTAGCCAGCCGTGCTAATCCGGAGGTGCGGGTGAGTGAGAAGGAGAGAGCCCGGAGTGAGAGTCTCATTGGCGAGGGTCGTTCCCCTCTCGTGCGGGCTGCTGATGTGGACGCGGAGCGAAGACTGCAATGTCAGATTCGGGTGGTCACGACGGAAGACAAACGCGGGGAGTGAATCGGGGAGTGTATCGGGGAGTCGGGGAGTGTATCGGGGAGTTGTGGAGTGTATCGTGGAGTGAACCGGGGAGTGTTTCGGGGAGTGAATCGTGGAGTGTATCTTGGAGTTGTGGAGGGTATCGGGGAGTGTATCGGGGAGTCGGGGAGTGTATCGGGGAGTTGTGGAGTGTATCGGGGAGTGTATCGTGGAGTGAATCGTGGAATGTTAAACGGAAACGTTTAACATTAAACAGATGCGGGGTAATCAATGGAAGGATATGTAAACAGACGAGGATATACGAGTTAGGTGCAATTGCAAATGAGGTTATCATACAGATTTGACAGCTCCACATCACGCTGTGTAGATGCCATGAACAGAGAGGCATTCCCAGTGTGTATACACCAAGTCTACGCCTCTCTGCATGAGTCTATGTCTCTCTGTGTGAGTCTATGGGTCTCTGTGTGATGTCTATGGGTCTCTGTGAGTTTGTGGGTCTCTGTGTGAGTCTGCGTCTCTCTGCATGAGTCTATGTCTCTCTGTGTGAGTCTATGGGTCTCTGTGAGAGTCTATGTCTCTCTGTGTGAGTCTATGTCTCTCTGTGTGAGTCTATGTCTCTCTGTGTTAGTCTATAGGTCTCTGTGTGAGTCTATGGGTCTCTGTGTGAGTCTGCGTCTCTCTGCATGAGTCTATGTCTCTCTGCGTGAGTCTATGTGTCTCTCTGTGAGTCTATGCCTCTCTGTGTGAGTCTATAGGTCTCTGTGTGAGTCTATGGGTATCTTTGTAAGTCTATGGGTATATTTGTCAGTCTGTGTGTCTCTGTGTGAGTATATGGGTATCTTTGTGAGTCTGTGTGTCTCTGTGTGAGTCTATAGGTCTCTGTGTGAGTCTATGGATATCTTTGTGAGTCTCTGTGTCTCTATGTGAGTCTATGTCTCTCTGTGTGAGTCTATGTCTCTCTGTGTGAGTCTATGTCTCTCTGCGTGAGTCTATGTGTCGCTCTGTGAGTGTATGTCTCTCTGTGTGAGTCTATAGGTCTCTGTGTGAGTATATGGGTATCTTTGTGAGTCTGTGTGTCTCTGTGAGAGTCTATAGGTCTCTGTGTGAGTCTATGGGTATCTTTGTAAGTCTATGGGTATCTTTGTGAGTCTGTGTGTCTCTGTGTGTCAATATATCTACCATCGAACAAAGACGGTCACTGCATCACGTGCTTCTGCGGCCGTCTGGAAAGCTCTTCCTTCACGTATTAGGAAGCCACTGGAGCTATGTAATTACTGGCCAAACATCGTACTCAGATTGTAAATGTTGTGGCTTGGCTCTCCAACACACCGGTGTGCTGTACTAGTGACGAATTGCCACGTTCTGTTTACGTGACAAACCTTACTAGTTGTCTGTGTCGAGTGATGCCGGGTTTTACGACACATTCATAAATTTACACGATATAACCCAACAAACCCCCTATGTTATGGATGATATTATGACGCGAAAGCCTACGTGATAAACTCTATATGATAATATTTCCAGCCCTCTGTCCCACTGATTAGGGCCCTCTCCTCCCTATCGGTCAAGGGTGGGGCGGGGGGGGGGGTAGTGTGAGGTGTTTGACCATACTTCACCACGCCGGTCATTGCGAGTTGGTGGAGGCGAGACCCAGGGACCGGGTTCAGATACAACTCACGGCTCACGCTCGCTCGCGAAGCGATCGCGCTCACGATTGCACCGCCACTCTACTTTACGCAATAATGTTTCCTGTGCAATACATCAGCACCGTCATATTTGTGGAGGGCTGTGGTGTTATAAATCGAAGTACCACTTTGTGTGAAGCCAACTATGTTTTTATTTGATACATATACATGGGAGTACAAACTCACGGCGTGAGAATGTGGATTTTCCATCGCTGGAAAGTTGATCGCTGTCCATTATTTATTATTTGTTAATTATTTGTACTTTACGCCAGCTGTGTGGACTCTTAGACATGTTACACGTGAACCCGATACTTAATAACAATAGCTTCTTAATATTTGCTGTACAAATGGCGTGCTCTATTGAATAGGAGGGTCTCTAGAAATTCATTATTAATATCACAATTGATTAACATTGTCATTGTGACCAATGGATAATAATACCTGGCGCCACCTGCCCTCTGAGAAAGACAAAGAATCGCCTGTCTAGCCTTTCAAGAGACTGTTGGGGCAAAGTGTTGTTGTTAGCAAGTAGCACCTATTAATATCGACACGACACGAAGCCCGGCCTAGTGTTTGATGTTTACACATCGGGGCTGGTAACACGTTCGAGGTTGAGTCGACCTGGACAGGATTTTGATCTATGGCCCGTCACCGATGTTGGCCGTGGCCAGGAATCCAACTCGGATTTTCCGTTGGGCTCGTGGAGCGGTGCGCTAACCACTGCGCCACTACTCCTCACCCATTGACGAAGACAAAGATCCCCCGTGTAGGCGTAAGAGACCGGTTGGGCAAGTGCTGTTATAGCGAGAACCTACGAAGGCTGGAACAGCACACGAGGGGGTGGGTGGCCAGCACCACGCCCGACCGCCTTTGTCTCCCCAGTGGCGATGTTTATACACCGCACCAGGTACTCATTTGAGGCCGAATCGTCTTAGGGGAGGCCCAGGACCGGTTCAGATAATCGTCACCGGTGCTGGTGGCCGTGACCGGGAATCGATCCGCTACACGACCGGCTCCCACACAGACGCAAAAAAGACAAACACACAGACACACTGACACACTGACACAGAGAGATACACACACAGACACATTAACACACAGACACAGAGAGAGACATTCACACAGACACACTAACACAGACAGAGAGAGAGACACTCACACAGACACAGAGAGAGACACTCACACAGACACAGTGACACGCAGACACAGAGACACTCACAGACACACTAACACAGACACACCGATACACAGAGAGACACTCTAACAGACGCACTAACACACAGACACACCGACACACAGAGATACACTCTAACAGACACAGACGCACTAACACACAGACACACCGACACACAGAGAGACACTAACATACACAGACGCACTAACACACAGACACACCGACACACAGAGAGACACTCCAACAGACACAGACGCACTAACACACAGACACACCGACACACAGAGAGACACTCTAACATACACAGACGCACTAACACACAGACACACCGACACACAGAGAGACACTCCAACAGACACAGACGCACTAACACACAGACACACCGACACACAGAGAGACACTCCAACAGACACAGACGCACTAACACACAGACACACTGCGACACACAGAGAGACACAGACGAACTGACACACAGACACACCGACACACAGAGAGACACTCTAACATACACAGACGTACTAACACACAGACACACCGACACACAGAGAGACACTCTAACAGACACAGACGCACTAACACACTGATACACTGACACACAGAGAGACACTCTAACAGACACAGACGCACTAATAGAGACACAATAACACAAAAATACACTCTAACAGACACAGACACACTAACAAACAGACACACTGACACACAGACAGTCTAACATATACAGACGCACTACCACACTGATACACACAGAGAGACACTCTAACACACAGACGCACTAACACAACAGACATCTCGGCCACGTGCAGCTGTTCGTAAAAACCCTTTTCCAAGTTCCAATGGAACACGGAGTCTGTAGGAAATGTCTGGACTTTGGGGCAGTGATTAAGGCCCTAAATTTAACCAGAACATCACACTCACTCGCGCTGTTTCCAGCTCTTATCCGCCCGACATCATCACAAGGATGTGAATCAACCTCGTGCAATAATCATAATCCTAACAGAACACGCGCATTTTGTCGCGAAGTAAAAAAAAACTAATCGCTAACGCAAGACACCGGCACCGCACTGGGTTATTCCGTGTCTCCCCCTACCCGAGTTCGATTCGGGATACAGCCACCCGTCAGTTGCGGTGAGTGCGAATCAGAACGCGTCCCATCCATCATCATCATCATCATCGTCGTCGTCGTCGTGGTTGTTGCGCATCCAGAGCTGCGTTCTATCCACTGCTGGGACGGAGGAATCTCTCTCCGAGACGTTCCACTTGCTTTCGTCCGTACCCATCTCCCTGGCTGTTTGTCGTCTTTCTCGGACCGGTCTCGCTCGTCGGACAACCACCGAGGCCACGTGGCCGGCCCTGAATAGGTGGACGTAGAGCCAACTCGCTTATTCTGGCATCTGGTTTCAAGATTCGCGGGGGTTTTTTTTGTATTCCTTTGCCGTCCTGTGGTGGTGCTTGTTGTTGTTGTAGTAGCGCGGTTTGGCTAGGTACGGTTGCGAAATAAGTTCAACATAGAAGACATCAGTGCCCACGTTTTCAACCTCAGGTCAACTGTTATTTCATCTGCGTCCATCTCCCTGATCGTAAAACTCACGGCTGGCAACACAATTGCTACGGGAGCTTATTTTGTTTGTTCATGCCAGTATCAAAATAGTGAACAAAATAAGATCCTTCCTAGCGATAAAACACGCAGTGGTAAGAGGTTCAAACACCAAATAGATATTTACAGCAAGGCTTCAAGTTTGCATTAAGCACACATCTGGTGGCGCGTTTTCACGACGCGTTCAAATTTACGCGATCTAACTACCCCCCGCCACCCCCCCCCCCTAAAAAGAACCCCCCCCCCCCATCTAGTATGGATAGCCACACATACTTGTGGCAAAAAATGCAAACAAATAGGCTTCGATAATATACGCGGAGGCCAATCGGATTCACGGTTACAATGCGTATCCGTTATCAGAGCATGCTTGCTTTTGCATGTGTTTAGCAAGAGTGCGCGAATTCGGGGCACATTATTTATGCGAGATATGAAGGCAAGCGGTGAACATCGCCAACGTTGAGCCAACGTTGGCGATGATGTTGCGAACGTTGGCCGAACGTTGGTGCTACAACTAGGACACACACCAGGCCACCTTTTCTAACGGAAGGGTGGAGAGGCTTCCCGTGACTAACCAACAAACAGAAGCCCCCTTTTTTGTTCGACATGGGACAGCTTCACCAGCCAGGGGTTCGGATACAGCTCGCGACTCACATTCGCCGTAGGTAGCCGGATCTGAGCGAGTGCTCTGACCGTCCTACCGTCACTCCACCTTGCCCAATGATGTTTAAGCGCAGTTAATTCAGCCCGTCATATTTGTGGCTTTGCTGTGGTGTATGAACCGAGTGCCACTTTGTGGGAAGCCAGCTATGTTTTTTTTTATTTTATTTTACACATATATATGGGAGTACAAATCCACGACATGAGAATGTGAAATTTCCACCGCTGGACAGTTGATCGTTGTCCATTATTGATTATTTGTTCATTCGCTTGGGCAAAGGCTGCCGCTGCTGCTGCTGATGGGAGTTTGAGTGTCGAAATCCTTCCCGTATTCGTTTTGCGACCTGGGCCAGGAATTCTGTTCCTTACGTTTTATGATGATTTTAAAACAAACACACAAACAACAACGACAACGCATTTCCACGGGAACTTGGTTGGTATTTCCAAACTTGTCTCGACACCCCACGTCCAGTTTTGCGCTTCGTCAAAAGAGCCGCTGGAAGTGTTTTCTTCTTTTGTCGTCGAGAATTCGAGATTTTGTATTTTTTTGGGGTCGTCCAAAGGGAAAGGCCTTGGGGATTTTTCGGTGGCGTTTCTTGAAGGAACCGATGACGCGTGGGTGCGTGGGTGGGTGGCGGTGGTTGTGGGTGGTGGTGGTGGTGGCGCGGTGGTGGTGTTGGTGGTGGCAAAGCGCTTGGTGTTTTGTGGCTTCATTTTCCCTTCACAGACGTTTGCACGCAAGTGCGTAGCCTTGATTTCACAGCCGAGCGCTGCACAGATGTTGAGATATCAGATGAGGACGCCAGATTAATGGAACGGAGTTTTTTTCTTGTTATTGCTGCTGCTTTACATATTTACAACACGTATAATTCAAGAGCAAAATACTGAACGGCTCATTTAGTTCACGATACATATATGCGCGAACGCAACATATACAGGCGCGTGTATGTGTTTATATTTGCAGCTTTTTGCGAATGTGTTTGCAGAAATATATATTTCGCGTGGAGTGCCAGTGAAAATTGTGAAATGTTTAATCCTGTAGATGTGCTTGCGTGTGTTAAGTAAAGCCGTGGGTGGCAGTGCGCTGCAAACACAGCGACCCGAGTTTGATTCCCGCTCACGGCCACTAACGCCAGTGGCGATTATCTGAACTGGTTCCGGGCCTCCCCAAGGTCGACTCAGCCTCAAATGAGTGTCCTGATACGATGTGTAAACGTCGCCACTGGGAAGACAAAGGCGGCCGGGTGTGATGCTGGTCACCATCACCCCCATGTGCGTGCCTGTATGCTACTCGCTAACAGCACTTGCCCCAACAGTCTGTTAAGGCTATGCGGGGGGTCTTTGTCTTTGTAAGCCCTGCCGGTCCACTGCTGGATGAAGACCTATGCCTCGCACTGTTTCGTTCATAGGATGGACAGGCGGTTGTTTGACCATACTTCACCACGCTGGTCAATGTGGATTTGTTAAAGGCTACCGTAAATAATCACTATACATACAATGAGTTTATTTTACAGCAGTAAACATTTGAATTGTTAATTCAGAAATGAAGTTAAGTTCGTGTTACCGCTTCCTTACAACACTGTACAGTGCTGTATTCGTGGCGTGGAGCGGTGGCGCAGTGGTTAGCAGCACATTGCTCTCTGGACGTGTTCACCCGAGTTCGACTCCTGGCCATGCCTACAGCATCATTGGCGCATGATGTCTGAACCGATTCTGGGACCGCGTTTCACCAAACTGCAGTGACCGGTATGGTGAATATGCCTTCAATCCAGCAGTGGATTGCACGTACTCATGTTGAACTTCTTTCGCACCGTACGTAGACAACCGTGGCGGAATGACAACGAAACTAAACACACTCGAAAACTGTTCTAAAAAAAAAAATGAGTTTTCAACGGAGATGATTTAAAAGTGCACAGCTCCACTGAGCTTCCTATATGTCGGACAAAGGCCGCAACATTATCACAGGTTGTGTAATTTGTTTATGATGTTTAACCTTAGCGTGCGGTGGTGGCGATTGACGCGTGGCCTGCAATCGAGCAGCGGGGGTTGGTGGACCACCACACGCACGCGTGTTATGAAACTCTCCTTTCGCGTGTGCGTCGAGGAGGAGCCGTGATCCTGGCTCGCCACTAGAAGGCAGTAACAGCAAAATGTGGGCCCGGCTTTGTTTATTTTTTTGTGTGTTTAAACTAAACCGCGTGTTATTTTTTGGTCGTTTTATTTTGCCAGGTTAAGGCACCGCTCAGCAATGTGGCTCTTATTGTAGAAGTGACCTGGCCACAAATGATCGCTCAACGAAGTGGCTTATCATCGCGTGGCAATTCACAGCGGCCCAATACTCTACACGCCTATTTTTAAATGTGGATGGGGAAAAACGGGAGGGGGGGGGGGGAACACGCAAACTCCAAACTCCAAATATACAGCAGGCGTCAGGATTGTGATCGAACCCACACGCTCCTATCTGCGTGGGATAGAGCGCTGCCCCCTCGCTGCGCGTGGGTGTTCTTGCGGGTGTGCGCTCCGGATTCCCCCTACAAGTATAAGCGTTGAAAACACCCTTAATATATCGGGGATCGTAAAGCTTGGGCAATTCTCGGTGGCGCCTGCTCGCCGCGTTGGCTGCCGCTGCTGCCTTCCCGTTCGCCTGTGGTTTCCTCCTTTCGCGTTAGAGTTTAAATCATCATTATTATCATCACCATCACGCAAATTGATTTGGTTAAGTCCATACACCTATTGGGATCCAAGTTAAGTGGCCTTAATTCCCGGGACTCCATCGTGAAGGTGGAAGGCTCCCTTGGCCCATAGCATCAGGCGGACGATTCTGAAAGCAATTTGTTTTAAAAAACACAAACAAAGACAAAGATCCCCCATATAGCCTTAACAGACTGTAGGGCAAGTGCTGTTAGCGAGCACCTATGAAGGCCGGAACGGTACACGAGGGGGTGGGTGGCCAGCACCACGCCCGACCGCCTTTGTATCCATAGTGGCAATGTTTACACACCGCACCAGGTACTCATTTGAGGCTGAGTCGACCTAGGGGAGTCCCGGGACCGGTTCAGATAATCGTCACTGGTGTTGGCCGTGAGCGGGAATCGAACCCGGGTCGCCAGGTTCATAGCGCAGCGCGCTAACCGCTACACTATCGCTCCCCACAAACACACACACACAGACAGGCCACCCCTTGCTGATGAGGCTCAGAGAGGTCAAAACCAGAGGGGGGTTTCCCTGCTGTCAGTCAACATTGGTCCGGAAGACTGGTAGCTGATGATGGACTTTAAAGTTCATCATCATCATCACCATGAACGTCATCAGCTATAAGATATTCGCTGCTGGCTGGACGTTAATGCCCGTCAGCAGTGGATCGATCACCATCCATGATCTATCCACTGCCGGATGAAGCCGCCCTCCCTTCCAGCAAATAGCTCAGTGGGCTTTACCTGGCAAGTACACAAAATGTTTCGTTTTATTTGTATATATATTTTTTAAGTGATTTGTTTACCTTTCCTCTGCTTTGTACTCCTATCGTGATGTTGTGTTGTTTGTCGTTGTAACCTTCTGACCTGCCCCTGCTGGACATCTGTCGGGGGGGGAGGGGGGAAGAGCTTTATAGCTCATCGGATTCCTCCTGCAGTACAAATGAACATTCTGAGGCTGTCGCCATTCTCCCACGGTGCCCCGCGGCGCAACGGATCCGTCAATTGGCAGAGCGTAAGAGGTCGATTTCATCGCTTCGTCTCCGCAGTGGATCTAACCCCCCCCCCCCCCCCCTCTCTGTCGCTCTCTGTCTCTCTAAGGCGTCTTTCCTTCCTTTGACCGCCTGGTCGTTTCGTCTCTGACCGCCGCGGGCTATCGTTACTTTACAAGCCACGAACAGTGTTCCGGCCCAAGAAAACCGCGAGGTTTCTCTTGACAGTCAATCACACACGTTGGGGTAGGGTGGTGGGGCTGAGTCTCTAATCCGTGAACAATAAAAATGGATACTTTTAGCAAAGGATCAAGACTGCCTTAAGCACACGCGGTGCTGGTGGTGAACATGCAAACAAACTCTGATCGTGTTCGCGTCGGCTTTTAAACTGATTGGCCTACATCAGAGACATGCCTTCTTCATGACCTCGTCTTGTCAGTGTCAGGCCAGAGAACGCCAAAAAGTAAACAGTACAAGTGCAATGCACTATCACGGCGTTCATAGCTCGGGCTAAGCAGCTACATCATGGGATTTATTTTTTGCCAGCATCAAAGTACGAAAAGAATAAGAATAGGTTTTTATCATATTCTTTGTTCTTTCGGTGAAATCACGTAGATAGAAAATAAAAATGTAATTAAGAAATAAAAATTAATTAAAATTAAAAGCAGAAAACCACAACGCTTCCATCGCAACACAAGCGGTCTTCATCAGGCGGAGAGAGAAGAGGGAGCAAGCCTCCAAATGCAACTGCTTATAAGCATAGATGGACTCGTCCATTTGAATAACTGCCAAATCGCTCTCCGTGGTGCTAACGTTAAAAAAACCGCCACTTTTTTCAAAATTTCTTGTTGTGGGTTTCACACCTGATGATGATCGCTTGTGTTGCAGTCGAAACGTCGTGAGAATTTTATTGTTTTATATTTTTATTATTTTATTGTTTCCCTTCTACGTGACTTTACCGAAAGAACCAAGAATATGCTTATAAGCAGTTGCATTTGGAGGCTTGTGTTGCGATCTAAACGTCGTAGTTTTTTGCTTTTATTCTTAATTAGATTTTAATTTAATTGTAATTTTCTATCTACGTGACTTTACCGAAAGAACCAAGAATATGAATTCCTGCAGTCACGAAAGTTCGAAGTCAAAAAAGGTTTGACCCTTTCTGTCAATGCAACAGGAGGATACGTTAAGATGTTCGAACACCAACTAGAAAACTTTTTTGCAAGGATTCAAGTCCCCATTAACCACACGCGGTGCTTGCGGTGAACATGCAAACAAACATGCTCTGATCATGTATGTGGCATTGTCTTTGAAACCGATTGGCCAAGTTTCACCGGTGTCAGACAAGAGAACGCCAAAAAGCGAACAGGACAAAGAACAGGTCCCTGCAGGGTGGGCTGGTAGAAGTTCGCAAATGAGATAATGTGACTACCAAATGTTGGGTGCAATAAGACATATCAAGTCTCTGCGCTGTCTATTGCTGATTTTACACCCAACAGCACGAGATTTCACTTCGTTAAAGTATTGAAAGGGGACGGACGGACGGACACATTAATCTATTGCAGGCTGGTACACTCAGTTTACAACTTTGTTCCTACCAGTATAATCTTGATTTGAAGCTTTCGTGACTGCAGGAATCCATACTCTTTGGTTCGTTCGGTAAAGTCACGTCGGTAGAAAATTATTAATAGATCACGAACATTTTCTATCTACGTGACTTTACCGAAATAAACCAAAGAGTATAGTACAAAGAGAGTTTAAAACGTAGGCTTTAAATTTCGATTTAAAGCTTTCGTGACTGCAAGGATTCATCTTCTTTGGTTCTTTCGGTAAAGTCACGTAGAATGAGAATAAAATAATAAATTGATAAAATAAAATAACACAATAATATTCTCACGACGTTTCGGCCACAACACAAGCGGCCTACATCAGGTGAAGGGGACGAGACTGTCCTCCAGACTGTCCTCCAGACAGTCTCGTCCCCTTCACCTGATGAAGGCCGCTTGTGTTGTGGCCGAAACGTCGTGAGAATATTATTGTGTTATTTTATTTAATCAATTTATTATTTTATTCTCATTCTACGTGACTTTACCGAAAGAACCAAAGAAGAACGTAGGCTTTAGCGACCAGTATTATTCATAATAAAAGTTTTTTGGGTTAGATCGCGTTAGTATAAACGCAGGTGGATTGCTCCACTATTGTGGCAAATCGCCCGATGATGCTGGTTGATGTAATTACCAGCGAAACGTTGTACTACTCAAATGGTAAATGTTGTGGATTTACTCTCCAACACACCGGTGGGCTGAAGTAGTAAACTAATTTGTCGCGTTTTGTTGACGTGACAAATCCCTTACTGGCTGTGTCGGGTGGTGGATGGTCACGACACATTTATTCTCACGCGATCTAACCCCAAAAAAACCTTCATCATGAGTACAAAAGGGCACTGTAACGTATCTCTAATCCACGTGTGTTCGTATAACTTCGTCTGTCTCCAGAGAATGTGATTTCCAGCACGTTTCTTTTGTCTCTCTCTTGCCCTCCGAAGTCTGCACGGCTCGTAATGCGAGTTGAGTTTTAACATTTCTACGCCTGTTTAAGACGAAACTAAAAAAACTTGTGCGCGTGTGGTTATCGCATTCTGTTTTATGCTCCAAGGCAGTTTTTTAAAGGCGAATGTGGTCGCTTGTTTCCTTCTGAATTTGCGTGCGTTCAGCGCGGAAGGAAATATTCGTGCTAACGCAGTGCTGCGCGCAGCTCACACGCGTACAGAATATTGCAGGCGCGGTTATTCTCCGGATTTTTTTTATAATGAACCTTCTTGAGATCTGTTCGGGATGTCTGTGTGTATATGTGTGGGGGGGGGGGGGGAGCGGTGGCGCAGCGGTTAGCGCCGCGCTACGAACGCGGCGTCCCCCCGAGTTCGATTCCCGCTCGCGGCCGCCACCGGCGACGATTATCTGAACCGGTTTCTGGACCTCCCCGAGGTTGACTCAGCCTCAAATAAGTTCCTGGCGCGCTGTGCAGTAAACATCGCCACCGGGGGAGACAAAGGCGGCCGGGCGTGATGCTAGCCAACCAACCCCCTCGTGTGCCAGGCGCTATACGGCGGTATTTGTCTTTGCGCTCCTTGTGTGCATGTTCGGTACGTGGCTCGTGTTGATATGTTGTGCCGTATGCATGTACGTATTCATTTTTTCGACGTGTGTTTCAGCTGCATTCCGCTATTCTCTACGTCCAACGGGTCAACTCGCTACCCCCGTGGTTGTTAACCTTTCGGCGGCAAATCAGCATGTTAATAAATACGTAGGGTTTGATGAAAGAAAGTAAGTTGCACTTACGTGCCCGTGCTAAAATTTGTGATTTGCCTTCTTCCAAAAAATCAGCCCGTGTCTCGCACTCCCCAGAGAGGGCATCTCGCTCGCCCAGGGGGGTGCGTGCCACCCCAGGTGAAGAACCGCGGCTCTCGAGACATTCCGCAAAGCATCATTCCAATTTGGAATCGGTCACAACGTTGTGGAATATTAAGATGCATTCCCAACACAGTACGTAGCAGACTGATTGGGGCAAGTGCTGTTTGCGAGAAGCACCAACTATGAAGGCAAACACGACACCACGTTCGGTTGCCTTCGTCTCCCCATGGTGTACGTACACACACATCACACCATTTAACATGTGTACTCACATTTCAGAACTCACTAGAGTGTACATATGTGCAGGAGTGGTGGCGCAGCGGTTAGCGCACCGTTCTCATGATCCGATGACCCCGAGTTCGCGGATAACATCAGTGGCGATTGGTATCTGAAGCGGTCCTGGGGCCAAACCCAGCTCCCCACCTCCACCCACAATCACCCCTCAGCCAGCACTGACCAGAAAGGTGAAGTAGGGTCAAACCACCCACCATGGCACGGACAAGGCGTGGGGAGGCCTCCATCCAACAGTGGATTAACCAAAGTCATGTTAATTACGGCCAATGCATACATGGTCATACATATACAAAATGGATGCATCTCACACACACACACACATATATATATAAACAAATAATTATCGGATTTTCGATTCTGTAAGGATGAAATTTTGTAATGTCATTTTTTAAAAATTTCAGTTGACGTCACAATGCCGAAATCGTTTCACGTGAGGTTTCGCTTTGCGAACAAACGTGACGTCGCTCGACGCCACGTGGCACCGCTTCGAGTACAAAGATCGGACGTGACGTCACGTCTGTGACATCAGTGACGTCATCTTTTCGGATCAGCCCAGTACATTTCGTACTTTGAGTGTCCAAAACTCAGATTGTACTGGTTTTTTTTTACGGTTTAGTCGGAACTATTTGGAAACAATATATAAATACTAGCCTTTTGCCCGTGCAAGGACGGGTGTATTGCAGTGAATCTGAAATTTGCAAGCGAAAAGCAGATCGCGACGTGATATATTCATTGCATCCATTCGTGTGCAGTTTGTAAGGGCGTGGTGAGACAGATCTATTTCATGTAAAGGTTATAATCCCTTGTTCATCATGACGTCCTTTTTACTTTGATGTCTCAACAGCGTTACGGAGATCACGTGACGTGAGGGTTCTGCCTTTGTAGTGAGGGTTGTAAGTTGACGCTGAGGAGGGGGGACGAGGCGCCTCGCCCCCCCCCCCCCATGTGGTGTGACGTCAGCCGCTAATTATTATTAATGAGGGGGAGTGTCCATTTGGAGGACGTCACCTGCTCATGAATATTAATGAGGGCGGCTGGTCGATGTGGAGTGACGTCACGAGCGTTAGAGACAGACATTCCTTATAGTAGGTATATATATAACAAACAACATTTATTTATATACGAATATACATTTATATATAAATACGAATTTACGTATATATGAATATATATTTATATACAGTATTCAACAACGCAACATCAGAGTTGTACAATACGCTGTGTACACATCAATGCAAAGACCACACAGACCACGCGCGCGCACACAACAGAGATCCCCCGAATTAGCCTTTGCAGACTTTTGGGGGGTGGGTGGGTGGCCGGCATCACGACCGGCCACCTTTGTCTCTCCAGGCTGAGTTGACACTCACTGTCACACTCAAACGACTCTCGCATGCGCAACATTCGCTCGCAAATGACAAAGATCCCCCCTACCGTGTAGCCTGAACAGACTGTTGGGGCAATTGTTGTTAGCGGCCGCCTTTTTTTTTACGCCGCACCAGTTACTCATTTGAGGCTGAGTCAACCTACGGGAGGACCCAAGACCAATTAAAATAATCGTCACTAGTGTTGTTCGCCGTGAGCGGGAATCGAACTCGGGTCACCGGGCTTGTAGCGCAGCGAGCTATCCACTACACCACCGCTCCCCGTCACACGCACGCATTCTCGGCTCACACACACAAAGAACAAAGATCCCCCGTATAGCCTGAACAGACTGTTGGGGCAAGTTCTCTTAGCGAGTAGCACCTATGAAGGCCGGCACGGCACACAGAGGGGGTGGGGTGACCAACACCACCGCCGACCGCCTTTGTCTCCCCGGTGGCTGTGTGGTTTACGCACCACACCGGGTAGTAATTTCAGGCTGAGTCGACATAGGGGAGGGCCCAGGACCGATTCAAATAATCGTCACCGGTGTGGTTGGGCCGTGGGCGAGAATCGAACTCGGGTCGCCCGGGTTTTGCAGCGTAGCGCATCGCGCTAACCGCCACGCCACCGCTCCCCGTCACACGCACTGACCCTCGGGCTCACACGCACGCACACTCACTCACACGCACGCACACGCACGCACACTCACTCACACTCGTGTGTTGCCCACCGCAAGTCATATCCGTTGTAGGAAAAAAAAGAGAGAGAGAAAAAAAATCTGCCGATGCGTGCACATTGAGAAGTGGAACTCGTTTGTAAGTCCACCACGAGCCGGGCTGCAGTCGCGACGTTCCACGGCACAACCAAAACGACTTCACAAACAACAACAACAACCAAAATCTGAACGAGGCTTTGGTGGCTGCAGCGATAGCAAAACGGCTCTCGATGTTTTTGCAATTGCGTCGAGGTTTCATCGCTGCCGATTCCCCCCCCCCCCCCGATACCTCTTTAAGAGCTGAACCGCAAAACCTCATCCACTCTCAGCAGAAACCTCACTTGCTCAATCAGCCGTTAGCACACCCAAGTCGGCGTCCATGCAGTCGGTGCTCATCAGCAGTCCAACGCCTGGGGGACGAGGGGTTGGCCGCTTGGGCTATTCGCGATCCGTTGCAGTGCTTATCGGTGAAACGTCGCCAGACTAGGAGTGTTGTACGGGAGCGCGTCGAAAGAAAATGTTTAACGCTTCTCAGAATTGGCAACGTGGCTCTGGAGCACACCTGGAGAAGATTCCAGACGTGCGTGTTGACAACGATGGCGTAACAAGTGGAGACTCTTTGGCCTTTTGAAGCTATCAACAGTATATTATCCGTTCTTTCGCCACCAAAAACGATAGTTCCACGCGAGTGTGAAAACATTTTTTTAAAGCACCCTGTATGGATCGGTCTTTGTAATTATCGGGGCTCCATCGGTGAACCTGGGCCCTGGTGCACGCGAAGAGGGCCACAGTGTTGAACGGGGTCCCTCGCCTTGATTGGAGTTTCGTCAATAAAAGCAGCGTCCAGATTATAGAGGCTGCCAAGGAGAGCCAGTCGTGTTATGTTGATCGACAATTATGAGAACTCCATCCTTTACTTAATAGCTTCGATGCGCGTCTGCCTTGAAAAACTGCCCTCGGCATCAATACAGAACTTCGTGATTTAAAGTATTGCAATGTGCCTAGAGTAGCATGTTTTTGTTGTTTAAATCAAATGTACATTACCCCAGACATTTGGTACGAATCAAGAGATACGGGCACTGGGAAAGACAATTGAATTACTGCAGCCAAAGAGTGTGCAGAGCAGCTACAGGGAGGATGCATGCGTGCTGGGAATTAACGCTGAGAGTTTTCAGTTTTCAGCTTATTTATTTTTGGTATAGCCCTGTGAGCCATTCGGCTCTTGAATCGGGTGCAACCACAACAAACAAAAAAAACAAAAAACACGAACAAGAAAACATCTTAAAGTGACTATGTGACTGTGCAAACAGAAAAAAAACAGCAAAATATTCCTGAGAGACAAGGCAGAGGAACCACGTGGATTCGAGAAACACCCGCAGGTTATAGACGTCGACAACATTGCCAAGCACCCTGGCGTCGCTTCAATGGGTAGGGTGATGGCCCTGGGGTCGAGACTCGCTACGGAGTGGCAGTCAAAGGAGGAACACGCCCGAGATGGAGACGTCCTCCCCCGAAAGGAATGAGTTCACGTGCAGGAGCTAGTCTTTGTTACGTTCG
Organism: Petromyzon marinus; assembly: GCF_048934315.1. Taxonomy (NCBI): domain Eukaryota; kingdom Metazoa; phylum Chordata; class Hyperoartia; order Petromyzontiformes; family Petromyzontidae; genus Petromyzon; species Petromyzon marinus. The sequence continues at coordinate 5,644,863 of NC_133716.1, read as the reverse complement.
TATGCATGTTTAACTTCTTTCGCACCGTACGTAGGCAACCGCGCTAATGAGAGGCGCGGGCGGAAAGGACAGCAAACTAAAGCACAGCAACAAGCGTGCCTAAAGAAATCCGTTTGTCAATCGAGATTATTTAAAGGCGCAAAGCTCCCAGTGGTTTCCTGACATCGGAAGGAAAGAGCGTTCCGGACGGCCGCAGAAGCGTCGCGAGATGCGGACGCGCGGCGGCCTCCGCCTCCCTTCGCCGGCCGAGTCAAAAGGCAGCCGCTGCTGCGTGAACGAGCGGAGTTCACGCGCGGTGGTTCATGCCCCTCGAGAAGATCAGCGTTCGTGCAGCAGTGGATTGAGCACGGTTGCGTGATGGGGTGCTTACGACTGCGGTGGTGTCTTGAGATCAGCGCGTGGATCCTTCTGACGCACGAGGCCCCTATCTCGGAGCGTCGGCCACGTGGCGGGCGACTGTCGCCTGGCAGGGAAGCGCGCGTCCGCCGGTTGCCGTTCGCAGAGATCCGCGGTTCGGTGTCGAGCGGCCGCCCTGATTAACACTGCCGATGTATAGGCCCAGAAGATACTGCGCGAGCCCCGTCTGATCTACTCACGGTGGTCGGTTAAAGATCCCGTGGGGGGAGCGGGGGGGTGCGGTTAATGTGTTCACATACATTACAATGGATGTATTGTAATAGTGTACTCGCGTCGTGGCAAATGTATAATCAAAACGGCCTCTGTACTTCGCGAAATCGATTTTAATTTTCATCAGGTGAGGCCCCCCCCCCCTCCGACTGAGCTACAAATATCTCTTTTTCAGAAGCGACCTGGCTATCACGAATGATAGCTCGCAACAAAGTGGGCTTATTATCATCATCATCATCACCACGTGGAAATGTATTGCAGTCAAATGCTCTGAACGCGTGATGACGATTCTAAATGTGGAGGGAAAACCCAGAGGAGCCGGAGAAAAATCCACGCGACCACGGGGAGAGAGATACGCAAACTCCAAATATAGAGCAGCAGGCGTCAGGGTCTGGATCTAACCCACGACCTCCTGTAGACCAGGCGAGGTAGTTAACATCTCCTAGCCACCGTGATGATGATGATAAGAGAGAGAGACACAAACTCCAAATATACAGCAGCAGGCGTCAGGATCTGGATCTAACCCACGACCTCCTGTAGACCAGGCGAGGTAGTTAACATCTCCTAGCCACCGTGATGATGATAAGAGAGAGAGACACAAACTCCAAATATACAGCAGCAGGCGTCAGGGTCTGGATCTAACCCACGACCTCCTGTATACCAGGCGAGGTAGTTAACATCTCCTAGCTCCCCAAACTCGGCAGGATCCTCCTGCAAAAGGGTCACGAGACTCAGCGAGGCCTCCCTGGATAAAACAAGCAACGTCATCACCATCACCACCACGACCATCATCACAGGAACAGCAACAAAGACGAACGACAGTTTTATTAGCCACGAGGTTGGACACAACAAAACAACAATCGGGTCTCTCAAGAGTCCCCCCGTGGCTATCCGAGTCCCATCATCGCCACCGCTTAATTACCTCGCACGCACCGTCATTTGACACCTGCTGACAAGGGTGGGTGAAAGAAGTGAAGGTGGATCTCTCACACACAGACGCCACTTGTCACGCCTCGGCCCCGTGTCTCCTTCCAAATCGCGTGACGCGTGCCACCAAAGTAATGGGGCCACGACCGCGAGTTGGCAAACAGAGCAAATGGGACTTTAACGAGAAGCCGCGTGGACGAAACATCCCCACCCCCACACCCGGGGGGGGCAGGGGGGGCTGCTCCTGTTGCTGCTCCTCCTGCTGCTCCTCCTGCTGCTGCTCCTCCTGCTGTCGCTGTTGCTAATTCTCCTGCTGCTGTTGCTCCTGCTGTTGCTGCTGCTCCTGTTGATGTTGCTCCTGCTGCTGCTCCTCCTCCTGCTGCTCCTGCTGCTGCTGCTCCTGTTGCTGCTGCTCCTGTTGCTGCTGCTGTTGCTACTGCTGCTGCTGTTGCTGCTGCTCCTGCTGTTGCTGCTGCTCCTGTTGCTGCTGTTGCTGTTGCTGCTGCTCCTGTTGCTGCTGCTCCTGTTGCTGCTGCTGCTGCTGCTGTTGCTACTGCTGCTGCTCGTGTTGCTGCTCCTGTTGCTGCGGCTCTTCCTCCTGCTGCTGCTGCTCCTGCTGCTCCTGCTGCTGCTCCTGTTGCTGCTCCTCCTGCTGCTGCTGCTCCTGCTGCTGCTGCTGCTCTTCCTGCTGCTCCTGCTGCTGCTCCTCCTGCTGCTGCTGCTGGTGGTCGTGGAGCCTTTTGGGCAGTTGACAAAAAGTAAGGGGACAGCAATTTATCGCGGCCTGCCCGCCCGCCCGCCCGCCCGCCCGCCCGCCCCTATCATCGGCGCCGTGTCGCTTTGCGGTTGCGTGTTGGGCCGATCACCTTGCACGCATCCCCGCGGCATCCAGAGAAGTAACGAAGTACAACCTGGTCGAGTCTTCATTTCCCGGTCGTAGCGGTACCGATTGTAGACCCGTAGCCAGGCCCGACCATAGTGGGGGTGGGTGGAACCACACTGTGTGGAACCCCCGCCGGCGCCATCCCCCCCCCCCGCCCCCCAAAGCGTGGGGCCCAGGGCTGTCGCCCCGATTCGCCGTACCTTCGAGATGTGGGCTACTACGCAACGACTTGCCCCTTCACCCCCCCCCCCCCCACACGTATGCACGTGCGGCGGCTGTTGACGGGAAAGTGGTGCTGAGAGCAGGGGGCAGTACACGCTTCAGCAGAGGGAGTTCGTACGGGAGCGAGGAGGTATCAGGAGAAGCTCAGGAAGGGGTCCATCTGCTCGTAGGTTCCAGAAAGAGGGCGTGGCGAGGGCGGGGCGAGGCCACGCCGGGCGGGAGGATAAAAGGGGGGCCCGGGGCGAGAGCTCGGGGCTGTTGCTGGAAGTGGATTCCACCACCCCCCCCTCGCCGTGTTAGCTGTTCGTCATCTTAGTCGCTGCCGTCTCGACCACCTTGAGACGCCGCTTAGCGAGACAGCCTGCCGACTAGCGTGTAGGCACGTAGCGCGTCTGTAGTTCCCTGGCGTGTAGAATTAAAGAAGGTGCCTTAAGAACCCTGTCTCCGAGTGAGTCACTGCACATGCAGCGCGTGTGTCATGCATAGTACACCGCGTGCATAATACACGCGACTCGCACGTGTATAACGATGCACAGTGCACGCGCACCATGTGCGTACAACGTATACTAAATACGCAGTGTGTGTGTGTGTGTGTTTAGTTTGTTGTCCTCCCCGTACCTCCGATTAGCACGGTTGGCTACGCGCGGTGCGAAAGAGCTTCAACGTGTGCATGCAAGCACGTGTTCGGAGCCACGTGCACAACGCGCGCACAATGCACGTGCCGTCGAAGTCATTGTACGGGAGCCACACACACACACGCGTGCGTACACGTACGTACGTAAGCGTGTGTATGTGTGTGTGTGCGTGTTATGTGTGGAACCACGTGTGCGTACCGTTTCCCGGCAGCGATCGGGTGTTGCCCGCAAGGGCCATGCCCGCGTGCGTCCGTGCGTACGTCGGTACGAGCGACGCAGTGCGTTGGGCATAAGCGAGGCCCTTTCTCTCGCTCCAACCCCGGGCCTCAACATCACGGGCACCAACTCTCCCCTTATCTGCGAGCTCCTATCAAATCACAACCGTAAATCTGTGCCCCCCCCCACAGAGGCGGCCACAAATCCCCCACACACCCACCACCGGCCACGCTACCCGGCCTGCCAGTCACGCTACCCCTTCGTTCTCTTGTATCGGCCTTTATATGTGCTCGCCACACGCATAGCTGCCATGCCCGTACGGTTTTACCCCGTATTCTTGTACGGGGAAAAACTGAGTTTTCAGGTCCATGGGCCCTAGGAGGGGAGGGGGGGGGGGTCAGACATTTGTGACGATGTGTGACGAGGAGAGGGGGGGGGGGTTGAGAAATGTGACGTCACATCATAATGCGCAACTTTAAATAAATATAGACAACACGTTATACTTAATAAAATAGACTTTTTAATAAATGTTTTCTCCTACAACATCAGAGTGCAGCGCCACATTAAATACGCACCACAATGACAATAGTTTAAAGCGATTTGAAGAATGTTTTATTTATTTTGGGGGGGGGAGGCACAGCTTTGTGACGTCATATTTGAGGGGGTCCGTCTTTTTGTGACGCCGTGTGACGAGGGGGGGGGGCGGTCAAAAATCGTCAAAAATCGCGTGACGTCATTATGGACAGCCCCCATACGGCGTACATCCGTTTCAGTACGGACAATGAAAAAACACGTTTGATTTTGTTTTATTTTTCTGTGTTTCTCCCTTGTGATGGGACTTTGTAGGATTAACGTTGAGATTTATAAGAGGCACGGGGTGACCAATAAGGTTTTAATTGCTCTGTAATAAAGTAGGGCACTGATCAGGGGTTGACAGGAATCCTAACAGCACTTGCCCCAACAGCTCGTTAAGGCTATACTGGGGCGCAATCTTTGTTATGTCTGTGTGCGTGCATGTGTGTGGATGTGTGTGTGTGGTGCACGGCTGCGTTGGCTGGGCCATGTAGCCCGCATGCCCAATCACCGCATGCCCAAACAGCTCTTGTTCGGCCGGATCGAGGGGGCTAAACGGGCGCAGCACGGACTAGAGAAGAGATGGAGTGACGTGGTACAGGAGGATGTGGAGCTGAGTGGACTTGCCGAAAACTGGTACCAGCGGTGTCAAGATCGGCCTCTGTGGAGGAGGCTTGTGAAGGACGCTACTGGGCAGTTGGAGGCAGTCGCCCTCCAACAACAACGGAGGGCGGAGGAGCGACGCTCACAACAACGAGCGGAGCGCCGGGTGGCTAAAGCACAGCAAGTTCACAGTAGGGGGCACAGGTGGTGCATCAACCGGTCATCTCAGTCAGTCGACCCGTGGCACCTGGGTCTGCCCCGTGACCTCCTGCCAGCGGGCGTTCGACACTTCACGTGGCCTGAAGGTGCACATAGCCTGGCACAAGCGTCATGGTGACGTCACCGCCACTTAGTGGCAAATGGCGGTTGTTGTTGTGGTTGGATGTGTGTGTGTGCACGTGTGTGGATGTGTGTGTGTGTGTGCACGTGTGTGAATGTGTGTGTGTGTGCACGTGTGTGGATGTGTGTGCGTGTGCACGTGTGGGAAGCGGTAGTGTAGCGGTTAGCGCGCTGTACTACGAACCGACGACCCTCGTCACTGGCTAACACCAGTGACGATTATTTTAACCGGTCCTGGGCCTCCCCTAGGTCGACTCAGCCTCAAAATGAATACCTGGTGCGGTGTGTAAAAACATCGCTACTGGGGAAACAAAGGCGGCTGGGCGGGCGTGGTGTTAGCCACCCACCGTTCGTGTGCCGTGTCGGCCTTCATAGGTGCTACTCGCTAGCAGCACTTGCCCCAACAGTCTGTTAAGGCTATACGGGGGATCTTTGTCTTTGTCTTGCACGTGTGTGAACGTGGAGATAAAGAGCGGTAGTGCAGCGGTTACGAATTCGGCGACCCGGGTTCGACTCCCGCTCACGGCCAACACCATCTGAACCGGTCTTGAGCCTCCTCGAGGTTGATTTATTTGGCGCTCAGACGCCAAATAAACGCCGGACTTCATATAGGTGCTACTTCGTGCAGCACTTGCCTCCTACGGCGAGTTAAGGCTATACGGGTGATCTTTGTGTGTAAAGAGAGATGCGGTTTCACAGCCGCATGTGTGGGAAGGAACACCTGGCTCCCTTGGCCAGAGGTGGTGGTGAAAACCTGTTGCCAGCCTACGCACTCACACAGAGACCCATAGATTTGCACAGATAGACGCACTCAGAGACCCATCGACTCACACTCAGACCCATAGATTCGCAGTCAGAACCATACACTAAAACTCAGACACGTAGACTCGCACGCAGACCCATAGAGTCAGACTCACAAAGATACCCATAGACTCACACCCATAGACTCACACCGATCATAGACTCACACAGAGACCCATAGACTCGGACTCACATAGAGACCCATAGACGAACAACACATTCAGTCGCCATATAAATGGCATCTGCGGTCGCATTCAGACGCCATATGAATCCACATTATACCGCAATTGTATTAGAATACTAATAATAATCAGCATCACAATAACTTTGTTGATTTGGTGAATAGACTCAAATAGCTCATTGGTCCCTTCCTGCTGAAATAAATAAATAAATATCGAAATTCAAGTTTACATTATGAGACCTCCTTTTGCCAGTAACAAGATATAGTAATAGGTTTTACCCTTTTAACTGGCACAAAAACTGACACCTTTATTCAAGGCATCATGTTTGCAATAACCACAGCACAAGCAGTCAAAATGCAAACAAAAGAGACAACTCTGATAATAATATGCACTGTCCTTGAATTTGATTGTTTGCATTTTGACTGCTTGTGTTGTGGTTATTGCAAACATGATGCCTTGAATAAAGGTGTCAGTTTTTGTGCCAGTTAAAAGGGTAAAACCTATTACCAAAATTCAAGTTGTCACGTGGCCAAAAGTGCCACTTGATTTGTTTCATCAGAGAAAAAAATAAAATCCGGAGGACGAATGCATTTGCAAAGCAAGAATGTATTGATATCCCCCCCCCACCTGCCCCCCGTTTATTATCACGCTCATTATTCTTCTGACTTTTACCGTGATGACACACACGGCAGGAATGGCCGAGGCTGCCTGCGGGAAATCGAACCGGGAAACCTCTGGGTGAGCACAGCGGCACGTCAAACTTGGCACCGCGAATCAGAAACTCACGCCGCTCTCTCTCTCTCTCTGTGTGTTTTTTTTTATCTGATGGGACAAAATGTGACCGGAAAAGCGGGTGGGCGAATTTCTAAACCGCGCCGTGGTTACGACCACGGCGCGCCTTCTCTCATCAATCACGGGAGAGTTTGCGAGCGTCTATTGAGGGCCACGAACGGTGGTTTCATCGGCACAAACCGCTTGCCGCCTTTGTCTCTCCCAAACCCCTCCCCGCCAAGCGCTGATGTTTAGAACACACAAAGCAACCATTGCACTATGCCCTCCGCTGTTGTTGGAGGGCAACTGCCTCCAAGCTTGCCCCAGTGGCGTCTTTCACACGTAAACACAGAGACAAAGATCTCCGCCCCCCCCCCCCCCCCGTATAGCCTTAGCAGAACTGTTGAATGCTGGCACGGCACGCGAGCGGGTTGAGTGGCCAACACCGCGCCCGGCCGTCTTTGTCTCCCGAGTGACGATGTTTTACTCATCGACCTTATGGAGGAGAGGCCCAGATAATCGCCAGTTGTATTGGTGGCGCTGGGCGAGAATCGAACTCCAAACGCCGGGTACGGAGCGCAGTGCGCTAGGCTACCACTCCCCACACACACAACGACCGCCATTCGCCACTAAGGGGCAGTGACGTTACCACGGCGCTTGTGCCAGGCTAGGTGCACTTTCAGACCACGTGAAGCGGTCGAACGCTCGCTGGGAAGGAGGTCACGGGACAGACCCAGCAGGTGCCGTGGGGTCAAATGACCGAGACGACCGGGCCGATGTACCACCTGCGCCCCCCCCCCCGCACTGTGCCAACTCGCTGTGTTCTAGCCGCCCGGCGCTCCGCTTGTTGTTACCACGCGCACACACACACACACATCCGGCAAAACACACATAGACAATGTTCGTGTAAAATACATCATTTAATCTGCAAAAACATACACACACATAGGCGGCGCGTGGCTCCAACAGGGCTCAGCCCCCTATGAATCCTATCATGAAGCAGCTTGCATTCAAACGCAGCCTATACAGAGGGACAGCTGCCACCCGGAGGTCCCCTAGGGCCTGGGCTAAAAAAAACTGCGCTCACACAGGCGGATATCTGTGTTGAATCTGAGTCTATGGGTCTCTGTGTGTGCCTTTGGGACTCTCTGTGTGAGTCTATGAGTCTCTGTGTGAGTATATGGGTCTGTGTGAGTCTATGGGTCTCTGTGTGAGTCTATAGGTCTCTGTGTGTCTACGGGTTTGTGTGTGTCTTTGGGTCTCTGTGTGAGTCTATGTGTCTCTGTATGAGTCTATGTGTCTCTGTGTGAGTCTACGGGTTTGTGTGTGTGTTTGGGTCTATGTGTGAGTCTATGGGTCTCTGTGTGAGTCTATGGGTCTCTGTGTGAGTCTATGGGGCTGTGCGTGCGTCTATATGTCTCAATGTAAGTCAATGGGTCTCTGTGTGAGTCTATAGGTATATGTGTGAGTCTATGGGTCTCTTTGTGAGTCTATGGGTCTCTGTGTGAGTCTATGGGGCTGTGCGTGCGTCTATATGTCTCAATGTAAGTCAATGGGTATCTGTGTGAGTCTATAGGTCTCTGTGTGAGTCTATGGGTCTCTCAACCGGAGAAGTTCAAGGCTTTAAATCGAAAATTCAAGGTGGTAATATCGACGGCGGATCGGTGTGAACCTCTGGAAGTTTAATATATTCTGCCAGCATTGGCGCAAGCAGTTGCAGGGCTGACCCTTTATCTTTCTTTTGTAAGGACAATGTCCACAAGAGAGCGGCTATAACACGACAAAATCCGGGATAGAATAAATTATGTTAATGAGACAAGGCAGCCAATGGGCGGGCTAACAACCAAAGCCACACTCCCCAAAAAAACTTATTAGGTGGCAAATTCACGCCCAACGTCTCCATATATTGGCCCGTAAATTTACATAATATATAAAAAAAATATTGGCCAGAAATGTACACAATATATGAAAATATTGGTCCGTAAATTAACATAATATATCAAAATATTGGCCCGAGAACATTAACACAAAATATCAAAATATTGGCCCGAGAAAATGTATCTATTATATCAAAATACGGGACTGAGAAAATTAGCACAATGTATAAAAAAAGTATTTGCCCGAGAACATTAACACAAAATATCAAAATATTGCCCCGAGAAAACATAAAATATCAAAATACGAGCCTGAAAAAAAATTACGTTATTTATTATTGATTCTGTCCCTGCATTCATGATCAGTGACCCTGGACAGTCCATGCTGCCATGCGTTCTCTTCGTTTTTTTGGGACATCGATTACAAAATACATAGATCTATACAATTCGTTTACGAGCACAAATAGTGTGGCCTTATACTCAAAAAATATATATTTAGCATCTCCCCCTCTCCCCCCAAACAAAAACTAAATTTACCACGCCGCCCTATCCACACACACTCACGCACACGGTTATACACACACGTGCATAAGTTATATGGGAAGAGGATTGTTTAACACGTAGACTTTCGCGCCTGACGAAGCCGGCTGTAATTACTGTCGAAACGCCGTACTCAGATTGTAAATATTGTGGCTTTACTCTCCAACACACCGGTGTGCTGTACTAGTATACTACACTATACACTACACTATACACTACACTATACACTAGTGCTGTACGAGTGACGAATTGCCACGTTCTGTTTACGTGACAATCCTTACTAGTTGGCCGTGTCGGCATGGTGGCGGGTTTAACGACACGTCTATATATTTATGCGATCTAACCCAAAAAAAGCCTCTATTAGGGAAGTGAATTGGCGCATCAGGAAAGGCTGCGAGTCTACTGCAGTTATTGTAACTCTTGATCACGCACCGAGAAATTACCCAGGTCGTGAATGATCGGCACGGTTGGCTACGTACAGTGCGAAAGAAGTTCATCGTACAGTAAACAGTTCAACACACGTAGGCTTTCGCGACCAATATTATTAATAATAAAGGGTTTTTTTTGGAGGGTCACATCGCTTAAGTATAAATGTGTCATAACCCGTCACCACCCGACACACATTTACATGTTGCGGAGTTACTCTCCAACACACCGGTGGGCTCAAGTAGTAATTCATTGGCACGTTTTGTTTGCGTGGCAAACTTTTACTTGCTGTGTCGGGTGGTGGAGGGTTACTTAAGCAATCTAACCCACACAAACTTTATTATCAATACATCAAAGACAAAGACCCCCCGTATAGCCTGAACAGGCTGTTGGGGAAGTGCCGTTCGCGAGCAGCGCCTAAAGTTATTTAGTTGTTTTTCACCATTTAAATTTGGCATTAAATTCCAGCTCTAAGCATATATACAGCGAATGTGTATTTGTGTTTTACTGGATTGATTCTCGCACGTGCAAATGTGATTTGACAACTGTGAATTTGCAAAGTGTAATTCATCCTCTATCATGTTATACGATTGATTCTCATTCCCCCCCCCCCCCCCCCAATATTGATTTATCATTCTGGTTGCGTTTACACGTAAATTGTATTTAAGTACGATTATTTACATACATATCTCTCTCTCTCTCTGTAACTTCCCCTGTAAATTTCCACCATTGGTCGACGCAAAGATTGGGAGCTTGGACAGCTGCGAAACTGAAACTTCGTAGGTCACTGGATTCTTCTCCCAGCTAACACAAATCGGAATCAGGAAATGTATTTATACCGGAGATTAATCCGATGAGCTATAAAATGAACCCCTTATCAGTGCCCTACCTGATTACAGAGCAATTCAGACCTCATTGGTCACCCCGTGCCCCTTATAAATCTCAACGTTCATCCCACAAAGTCCCATCACAAGGAAGAAACACAGACAAAAAATGTGTTTTTTTTCCCGTACTGAAACAGCTGTACGCCCTATAGACCTGAAAACTAAATTTCCCCGAACAAGAATACGGGGTAAACCGTATGGGTTGACAGCTGTGAAATTATCTTTTTCACAGATGTCCACTCGGGGCGGGTTAGAACGTGACAACAACAACAACGCGTGTCTCAACATGTCCCACCCACGTGTCTGTTGTGTGAGATGCATCTCACACAACGGGACAGTGCTGCCCCCTCCTGTGTACGACAAGTAACAGAGCAAAAACAACATCACTTGGTATCTCAAACGTAGTTCTGTGATAGCTGCTTCTATCGGAGATGGTCATGGCCCACGGGAGACACGGAGTCAAGCCAATCCTTCTGCCAGATATTTCCAAAGCTGCTCTAAAGTCGCCACCACCCTCTACCTCCAGGGGGACCCCCCTCTTGCAGTCTCATCAACAACAACACCAGCAACAACAGCCGCCGTTCGCCAACTAAGTGCCGGCGACGTCACCACGGCGTCTGTGCCAGGCCAGGTGCACTTTGAGGCCACGGTGAAGCGTTGAAGGCTCGCGGACAGAAGGTCACGCGACAGACCCCAAGTACCATCGGGGGCCGTCCATAAATGACGTCACGCGATTTTGGGCGATTTTTGATCCCCCCCCCCTCGTCACACGGCGTCACAAAAAGTCAGACCCCCCCCCCTCAAATATGACGTCACAAAGCTTTGCCCCCCCCCCCCAAATAAATACAACATGCTTCAAATCGCTTTAAACTATTGTCATTGTGGTGCGTATTTAATGTGGTGCTGCACTCTGATGTTGTAGGAGAAAACATTTATTAAAAAGTCTATTTAATTAAGTAGAACGTGTTGTCTATATTTATTTAAAGTTGCGCATTTTGATGTGACGTCACATTTCTCAACCCCCCCCCCCCCCTAGGTGCGTGACGTCATTTATGGACGGTCCCATAGGATGACTGAGATGACTGGCAGAAGCACCACCTGTGCCACCCCCAACTGTGCCAACTTGCTGCATTTTAGCTGCCCGGTGCTACGCTCGTTGTTGGTGATGATGCTGGTGGTGATGGAGTCTCATCAAAGACAAATATCCCCCGTATAGCCTTAACAGACTGTTGGGGCAAGTGCTGTTAGCGAGTAGCACTAGTGAAGGCCGCCGGCACGGCACACGAGGGGGTAGGTGGCCAGCACCACGCCCTACCGCCTTTGTCTCCCCCAGTGGCGAAGTTTACACACCGCACCAGGTACTCATTTGAGGCCGAGTCGACCTAAGGGATAGATTAGATATTCGTCACCGGTGTTGGCCGTGAGCTGGGAATCGAAGTCGGGTCGCCGGGCTCGTAGCGCAGCGCGGTCACCGCTCCCGCACCACCAGCACCACCACCAGCACCACCACCAGCACCACCAGCACCACCACCAGCACCACCACCAGCACCACCAGCACCACCACCAGCACCACCACCAGCACCACCAGCACCACCACCAGCACCACCACCAGCACCACCACCAGCACCACCACCAGCACCACCAGCACCACCACCAGCACCACCACCAGCACCACCACCAGCACCACCAGCACCACCACCAGCACCACCAGCACCACCACCAGCACCACCACCAGCACCACCACCAGCACCACCACCAGCACCACCAGCACCACCAGCACCACCACTGCCACCACAACTACCACCTGGCCATGGGACCTTTGTGTCTCCACACCACAACTGCGGTGTAGAAATTATTCGGTGACACTGCATTGGCAGTGGTTCGCAGGCACAAACAACCTAACACACATCCTAGGAGGGGTCTGTAGGGGGTCTATGGGGGTCTGTAGGGGTCTGGGGGTGTGTAGGGGTCTGGGGATGTGTAGGGTCTAGTGGTCTGTAGGGCTCTATGGGGGGTCTGTAGGGGTCTATGGGGGTCTGTAGGGGTCTGGGGATGTGTAGGGGTCTAGTGGTCCGTAGGGCTCTATGGGGGTCTGTAGGGGTCTGGGGATGTGTAGGGGTTTAGTGGTCTGTAGGGCTCTATGGGGGTCTGTAGGGGTCTGGGGATGTGCAGGGGTCTAATGGTCTGTAGGGCTCTATGGGGGTCTTTAGGGGTGTGTGGGGTATGGGGGTCTGCAGGGCTCTACCGGGGTCTGTAGGGGGTCTATGGGGGTCTGTAGGGGGTCTATGTTCCGGAGAGGGGTGTGCCGGGGTCGATGGCGCGGTACAGAGCGATGAAAGATGACGTCTGTTTGCTGAGCCGGCCGTGGAACTCGATCTCCGCTCGACTGCCGGAAGATTTCCACACGAGGGGCCTGGGCCCACACACGGGGACGGCCTTCAGCGTCTCCATGTCCCTCACCTGTGAGTGCACAAGACAAAGATCCCCCGTGTAGCCTCAACAGGCTGCTGGGGCAAGTGCCGTTCGCGAGCAGCGCCTATGAAGGCTGGCACAGCGCACTCTGCTAAACTATTTTCTATTTAACCAGGTGAGGCCCCACTGAACCGTGTAGCTCTTGTTCAGAAGCGACCCTGGCCACAAAATGATAGCTCAACGACAGTGGCTCATCATCATCATCACCATAATCATCACCATCATCATCACCATCATCATCACCACGGTGGAAATTGAGAGCAGTGAAAAAACGCGTGACGTTGATTATAAAACTGGGGTGAAAAACCGGAGAACCCCCGAGAAAAATCCACACGGCCACGGCAAGAGAGACACGCAAACTCCAATTATACAGCAGGCATCAGGATCGAACCCACGACCTCCTGCATACCAGGCGAGGTAGTTAACATCTCCTAGCCACCGTGATGATGATGAGAGAGAGAGACACGCAAAGTCCAAATATACAGCAGGTGTCAGGGTCGGGGATCGAACCTACGACCTCCTGTATACCAGGCGAGGTAGTTAACATCTCCTAGCCACCGTGATGATGATGAGAGAGAGAGACACGCAAACTCCAAATATACAGCAGCAGGCGTCAGGGTCGGGGATCGAAACCACGACCTCCTGTATACCAGGCGAGGTAGTTAACATCTCCTAGCCACCGTGATGATGATGATGATGATGAAAGACACACGCAAACTCCAAATATACAGCAGCAGGCGTCAGGGTCGGGGATCGAACCTACGACCTCCTGTACACCAGGCGAGGTAGTTAACATCTCCTAGCCACCGCGGGGACGTACCACGACTTGGCCGTCGCACGGCCCGTCCTGCTCCCCTCCCCGTCCCCCGCCGCTCGTGAGCATCGCCCGCAGCACGATGCGCCGCTGCGGCGGCACGTTGATGTACGCGCGGCACGGCTGCGTGGCCGCTCCGCCCGCCACGGCCTGCGGGGCGCCGATCCTGCCCTTGGTGCCCGTCAGCTGCACGTCGCATTCTGTGGCGGTGGGGGGAGGTGGGGGGTTGTTTGTGTTGGTGGTGGGGGGGGGGGTAGGGAAGAGAACGGGCACGGGAGAAGAGGAGAAGTTTGGCCCTGGCGGTCACGGAGGGGCGCCGCTTCGTGCCGGCACCGCGAGTCGCCCCCCCCCCCCCCCCCACCGAGCGCCGTCCCCACCTCGGTGCTGCGGCCGCCGCGCCCGCCGGGCGGCGAAGGCCACGCGCAGGCCCCGGCGCCCGCCGGCGGCGCGCAGGCGCACGACGAGGTTGTTGGTGCGCGACGAGAGCGTCGTGTTGCGCGAGCCCTCGCAGAAGCGCCGCCACGACAGTCGCTCCAGCACCATCGCGTAGTCGCCTGCCGACGGCGCCGTCCGTCCGGTCCGGGTCGGGTCGGCCGGGGTCGGGAATCACGTGGGCGGGGAAGGGGCGGGGGTGGGTGGGGGAGTCGGTGGTGGGGGGGGGGGAGGTCAGAGAGGAGCCGGGGGGTCACAGGGCATTCGTTCATTTCATTCATCGGGCATAGTCCAGCGAAGGACCGTTGCGCCAAACGTGTGACCTCCTGCGACGGCGTTCACGTAAACCGCTCTCGCCGCCGGACACCGGCGTCTCGAGTGATTTGTTCGATGTCATCCGTCGTATCACGAGGGGGGTGGGTGGACAGCACCACGCCCGGCCGCCGTCGTCTCCCCGGTGGGAATGATTTTACGCACCGCGCCAGGTACTCATTTGAGGCCGAGTCGACCTAGGGGAGGCCCAGGACCTATTCAGATAATCGTCGCTGGTGTTGACCGCGAGCGGGAATCGAACTCGGGTGGCCGGGTTCGTAGCGCAGCGCGCTGACCGCTACACCACCGCTCCCCATGCACTCACGCACTCACGTACGCACGCACGCACTCACGCACTCACGCACTCACTCACTCACGCACTCACTCACGCACTCGCTCACGCACTCACGCACTCACGCACTCACTCACTCACGCACTCACACACGCACTAACTCAAGGAATTACTCACGCACTCAAGCACTCACTCACGCACTCACGCACGCACTCACGCACGCATACACGTACGCACTCATTCACTCACGCACTCACTCACTCACGCACGCACACACTCACTCATGCCCGCACGCACTCACGTACTTACTCACGCACGCACTCACGCACTCACTCACGCACTCACACACGTACGCACACACGCACGCACTCATTCACTCACGCACTCACTCACGCACTCACGCACTCACTCACGCACTCACACACGTACGCACACACGCACGCACTCATTCACTCACGCACGCACTCACGTACTAACTCACGCACTCACTCACGCACTCACGCACTCACTCACGCACTCACACACGCACTCACTCACGCATTCACTCACTCACTCACGCACTCACTCACTCGCGCACTCACGCACGCACTCACGCACGCACTCACACGCGCACACTCACCGGCGCTGCACTCCATGTTGTGCTGCAGCACGTGCACGGACACGACCTCGCCGAGCGGGCGAGCAAAAGCCACACTGCAGTCCACCCCTGGGCGAGCGTCGAGGCGCACGACGCCCGCGGGCGCCGTCACCTGCAGCCCGCACGACGCTACGGGCGGCGGACAGAGGATGCACGGTAACGCAGCTACAGCAGCAACGGCATCAGCAGCAGCGACAGCAGCAACAGCAGCAGCAGCAAAAACAGCAGCCACCGTTCGCCACAAAGTGGCGGTGACGACGCCGTGCAGCTCCTGCCAGGCTGGGTGCACTTTGAGTGCCATCGCGAGAAGAAGTGGCTGGGTAGGAGGTCCCGGAACAGACCCAATGTCAAGGGTTAACTGACTGAGAAGATGCACGCATGGACGCACGCATGGACACACACGGTAATACACGCACACTTGCAAAGATAAAGATCCCCCGCCTGAACAGACTGTTGGGGCAAGTGCTGTTAGCCAGCAACAATGAAGGCCCACACGAGGCGGTGACGTGACCAACACCACGCCTGGCCGCCTTTGTCTCCCCAGTGGTGATGCTTACTACACGCCACACCGGGTGCTCGTTTTTAGGGATGAGTCCATGACCGGTTCAGATATTCGCCACTGTTGTAGGCCGTGAGCGGGAATCGAACTCGGGTTGGCCACGTTTGTAGGCTGGGTGCGCCGAACACTTCACCACCGCTCCCCACAGAGTACACGTGGATACGCTACACGATTTTATTTTATTTTTCCTAGGTGAGGGGCCGTCCATAAATGACGTCACGCGATTTTGGACGATTTTTGATCCCCTCCCCCCCTCGTCACACGGCGTCACAAAAAGTCAGACCCCCCCTCAAATATGACGTCACAAAGCTCTGCCCCCCCCCTCCCCTAAAAAAACCATGCTTCAAATCGCTTTAAACTATTGTCATTGTGGTGCGTATTTAATGTGGCGCTGCACTCTGGTGTTGTAGGAGAAAACATTTATTAAAAAATCTATTTAATTAAGTAGAACGTATTGTCTATATTTATTTAAAGTTGCGCATTTTGACGTGACGTCACATTTCTCAAACCCCACCCCCTCGTCACACATCGTCACAAATGTCTGACCCCCCCCTCCCACCATCTAGGTGCGTGACGTCACTTATGGACGGCACCTAAGGCCCACTGAGCTACGGAGCTATTTGTTTAGAAGAGACCTGACCACAAATGACCGCTCATCGAAGTGGCTTGTGACGTGGAAATGAATTGCAGCCGAATACTTTGAACGCGTGACGTTGATTCTAAATATGGAGGGGAAAACCGGAGGAACCCGGAGAAAAATCCACACGGCCATGGGGAGAGAGAGAGACGCCACAAACTCCAAATATACAGCAACAGCAGCAGGCGTCAGGGTCAGGATCGAACCCACGATCTCCTGTATATCAGGCGAGGTAGTTAACATCTCCTAGCCACCGTGATGACGATGAGAGAGAGTGAAACCGCAAACTCCAAATATACACCAGGGGTCAGGGTCAGGATCGAACCCACGACCTCCTGTATACCAGGCGAGGTAGTTAACATCTCGCCACAATGGCAACCGGCACACCACATCCAGTATATCTACCTCTCACTGCGATTATGACAATGGCGTGATGATGACAATGATGATGACGATGATGATGATGACGATGATGATGACGATGGCGATGATGCCATGCCCTCACCGGGCAGTTGTGGAGCCGTAGAGGAGGTGGAGAAAGAGGAGGCTGACGAGGAGGACGAGGAGGACGAGGAGGAGGAGGAGGAAGGGGTGGTGGGAGTTGAGAATTCTGTCGAGGGTGCCGCGTCATGCGCAGCTTGGGTCGTGACCAGAGGGGTCTTGGTGGTCGGGGTCACGGGGGGGGCGGAGGTCACCGGGGAAGGGGTCGTGGAACCCCCCTGACCCCCGCGTGACCCCTGACTCGCAGCTCCGAAAGAAGACGTTCCCGCAGCGAGCGATGACGACGACGTTGACGATGACGTTGACGACGTTGACGACGACGACGTTGACGACGACGAGGACGTTGACGACGACGAGGACGTTGACGACGACGATGTTGACGACGACGACGTTGACGACGACGTAAAACCATCATCACCATCGCCGTCGCTCGCTGGCGCTTTCGCGGTGACCCTGTGGGTTGACGAGGGAGCGCGAGGTCAAAGTTTGCGTCCGGCTCCAGCGAACGCGGTGGGGGGGAGGGGGGGGGGCGATACGCGTTCCTATCGTGCGTCGTTGTACGTGTGTCGATCCACTGCTGGATGAAGGCGTTGCAGGTTGTGGGGGTCGTTTGACCATACTTCACCATTCCGGTTGAGTGCGTGTTGAAGGGCGATTGTGGCTGGAGGGCGCACGTGTGTCTACGCGAACTGCTACGAAGACAAAGGTACCCCGTGTAGCCGAAACGGACTTTTCGCGCAAGCGCTGTTAGCGAGTAGCACCTATGGAAGACGGCACGCTCCCGTGGACACACACACAGACGTACACGCACACATGCGGACGCACACAGACACGCACACGGACAAGACAAAGAGACACATACACGCGGACACACGTGGACACGCGCACACGGAAACACACGGATGCACACACGCACGCGCGGAGACACACACACAGACACGGACACACGCGGACACGCGCGGACACACACGGACACACGCGGACACACGCGTCCCTCACTCGTGCGGCGGGGCAGGGCAGGGCTCCAGGCTCCGGCTGCACGGCACGGTCCGCTCCAAAGGCCGGGGCCCGCCCAGGAGGCAACGCTCGGGCGGCACCTCGGAGCCCAGCGAGGGGTCGACGCACACGTGCAGCGCCCGCGTCGTCCCTGCACGCACGGCGCCACCGCCCACAGCATCACGGTCAACCGCCGCGACGACCGCTCTGCCCGCATCAGAGCCAGCGCTTGCGCCTCTAGACGCGTGTGTGTGTGTGTGCGTGTGTGCGTGTGTGCGTGCGTGCGTTCGAGCGGCGGCGTAGAGGTTAGCGCCGTGCTACGACCCCGGCGACCGCCGAGTTCGATTCACGCTCGCGGCCAACACCCAGTGGCGATTATCTGCACCTGTCGTGGGCCTCCCCTAGGTCGACTCAGCCTAAAATAAGCACTTGGTGCCGGGTGTAAACATCGCCACGAGGGAGACAAAGGCGGTCGGGCGTGGTGCTGGTCACCCATCCCCTCGTGTGCCGAGCTGGCCTTCGTAGGCGCTCGCTAACAGAGCTTGCCTCAACAGTCTGTTCAGGCTATACGGGGGATCTTTGTCTTTGTATATAATACAGAAAAACAAAACTAGTTTTGTTTTGGAGCTATATAGCTCTTTTTGAGAAGCGACTTGCCACAAATAATAGTTCAACGAAGTGCAGCCAAATGTTTTTAAATGTGGAGGGGAAAAAACGGACCCGGAGAAAAATCCACGCGACCACGGGGGGAGAGAGAAAGACACGAAAACTCCAAATATACAGCAGCTGACGTCAGGGTCGGGGATCGAACCCACGAGCTCCTGCACACCAGGCGAGGTAGTTAACATCTCCTAGCCACCGTGGTGATGATGATGATGAGAGACACCGCAAACTCCAAAGATACAGCAGCAGGAGTCAGGGTCGGGGATCGAACCCACGACCTCCTGCACACCAGGCGAGGTAGTTAACATCTCCTAGCCACCGTGATGATGATGATGAGAGAGAGAGACACGCAAACTCCAAAAATACAGCAGCAGGAGTCAGGGTCGGGGATCGAACCACGACCTCCTGCACACCAGGCGAGGTAGTTAACATCTCCTAGCCACCGTGATGATGATGAGAGAGAGAGAGAGAGACACGCAAACTCCAAAAATACAGCAGCAGGAGTCAGGGTCGGCGAATCGAACCCACGACCTCCTGCACACCAGGCGAGGTAGTTAACATCTCCTAGCCACCGTGATGATGATGAGAGAGAGAGAGACACGCAAACTCCAAAAATACAGCAGCAGGAGTCAGGGTCGGCGAATCGAACCCACGACCTCCTGTAGACCAGGCGACATAGTTAACATCTCCTAGCCACCGTGATGATGAGAGAGAGAGACACGCAAACTCCAAATATACAGCAGCCGTCAGGGTCGGAGATCGAACCCACGACCTCCTGCACACCAGGCGAGGTAGTTAACATCTCCTAGCCACCGTGATGATGATGAGAGAGAGAGAGACACGCAAACTCCAAAAGTACAGTAGCAGGAGTCAGGGTCGGGGATCGAACCCACGACCCCCTGCACACCAGGCGAGGTAGTTAACATCTCCTAGCCACCGTGATGATGATGAGAGAGAGAGACACGCAAACTCCAAAAATACAGCAGCAGGCGTCAGGGTCGGGGATCGAACCCACGACCTCCTGCACACATCCCAAGGCGGGGCTCGAGCCCTGCGTCGCTGGCGGCTGGCGACACGCGGCCGGCTCATCCCGAGGGGCGGCGCCTTCCGCGCCCCTTCGCGACGATCGACGAGTCGGTGACGGTGAGCGGCGGGCGGGCGGGCGGGCGCCTCGTTGCCGTACCGACCAGGCTAGGCCGCCGCCGCTGTCTCACCTGTCCTGCAGGTGTGGGAGCACGGCGCCCGCCGCTCCTCCCACTGGTAGAGCGGCTGCCCGTGGGGCAGGTGGAAGGAGAAGACGATGTCGGGGTCGGCGGCGCGGCCGTACTCGCGCCCGTAGCGCCGGTACACCTGCGGCCGCGGCGGGCACGGACGCAAGGGGGTGGGGGGGGGGCAGGGGTAGGGGCGGGGAGGGGTGGGGGGGGGTGGGCAAGCACCACCTATGAAGGCCGGTGTCACGTAGGACACATTCCCTCTACCCCCACCTTGTGAATATTTGTTTAGCCTGAGCAGACTGTTGGGGCAAGTGCTGTTAGCGAGCACCTACGAAGGCCGGAACGGCACGCGATGGGGTGGGTGGCCAGCAACCACGCCCGACCGCCTTTGTCTCCCCAGTGGCGATGTTTACCACACGCCGCACCAGGCACTCGTTTGAGGCTGAGTCGACCTACGGGAAGGCCCAGGGCAGATTCAGATAATCGTCACTGGTGTTGGTGTGGTCGGCCATGTGCTGGAATCGAATTCATGGCGCACCGCTCGCAACACACACAAAGATCCCCGCCCCCGTATAGCCTTAACAGACCGTTGGGGCAAGTGCCGTTAGCTCACACCCATGGCTCGCACCCAGACACACAACGTCTCTGGACAGCAGCGTGACGTGAGCAGCACCACCCAGCGCACACCAACTCTGCGCGTGTCCCACGCAGTCCTCCTCCACCCCCCCCCACCACCAACCCCCGCACCTGCACGTGCGTGGGCTGAGTGACGGGTCCCGGGATGGAGAGTCGCTCCGTGCGCGGGATCTTGAGCTCGGTGAGGTAGAGGCGGTAGGTGAGCCGCTCGTCCTCCAGCGCCGAGGGCGCCGACACGTTGGTGGACACCGAGCCGCGCCCGGCCACCACCGGCACGCGGCCCACCAGCAGCGCTACCGGAGACGCCGGCGTGAGCGACGGCAGCCGGCGAGCACGCGAGCATCCGCCCGGGTTAGCCGTGCGAGCGACTCCGTGAGCGATCGAAATGAGCAACCGCGCGAGCGACCGAAAAATGTATTCCGTTGCATTTCCCCATCATCGTCATCATCGTCGTCGTCATCGTTCGTCGTCATCGTCGTCAGCCACAGTCGTCAGCCACGGTCTATCCGCTGCCGGATGGAGGCGTCCCAAATCCGCCACCATCGATCGCGATCCTGCGATTGTGACAATCCACCGAGCACGCACGCACGCACGCGCCGATTTAATTGCTCCGTTCTCCTCGGTGGACGGGGCCTCTCGGGCGCGCACACTCACCACTGCGCCGCCACTCCTCGCTACACAAAGACAAAGATCCCCCGTGCAGCCTTTGACAGGTCCGTCGGGGGGCAAGTGCTGTGAGCGGGGGGAGCAGCACCTGTAAACACGCACGCACTCACCCAGGTGTGTGTAGGCTGAGCGGGTGTTCGAGACGTGCACTGAGGTGGCGTTTAGGGGCACGCGCAGGAATGTGACGTACTCTGCACACGTAGACAAAGACAAAGATCCCCCCCGTATAGCAAGCGCTGTTTGCGAGCACCTATAAAGGCCGGCACGGCACACGAGAGGGGTGGGTGGCCAGCACCACGCCCGGTCGCCTTTGTCTCCCCAGTGGCGATGTTTACACATTGTACCAGGTACTAATTTGAGGCTGAGTCGACCTAGGGGAGGGCCCAGGACAAGTTCAGATAATCGTTGCTGGGTGTCGGTGTTGTTGGCCATGTGCGGGAATCGAACTTGGTTTGCCGGGTTCACAGCGCATTGTTCACACACAAAACAAAGACAAAGGTCCCCCGTATCACCTAAACAGACTATTGGGGAAAATGCTGTTAGCGAGTACCTATGAATGCTGGCATGGCACACGAGGGATGGGTGGCCAGCACCACGCCCAGCCGCCTTTGTCTCCCTGGTGGCGATGTTTTATGCACTGCACCAAGTACTCATTTGAGGCTGAGTCGACCTCGGGGAGGCCTAAGACCAGAACTCAGGTCGCCAGATTCATAGTGCAGTGCGCTAACCACTGCACCACCGCTCCCCACAACGCACACACACGGTACAAATATAACACAGCAATGAGCGCTTATGAGCAGGTGGTGATGATGCTGCTGCTACTGTTGCAGCTGATGGTGATGATGCTTCTACTTCTGCTGCTGATGATGGTAATGATGATGACATTGGTTCAAGATGATGACACTGTTCACGATGATGATACAGTTGCTGATGATGATGACCATAATGATGATGAGATTGTTCATAACGATTTTTTTGTTTTTGCTGCTGATAATAATGATGATGATCATCATCATGACATCATTACGTTGCTACTGCAGGCAAATATGACAACTGCTGCTGCTACTGCTACCACCGCTATGACGACTACGATGAAGAACCGATGGTGCGCGTCCCATCCTCACTCTTGGCCTCCCCGCCGTGGAATGTCCCGTTGATGCGGTAGCAGGAGGAGCCGTCCCCTCCGCAGGTCCCGCACGCGTCCACGAGGACTCCCGAGCCCAGCACGCCGTCGCAGCCAAACTCCTGCGCGGACATGAAGGCAATGGTCCTCCGTGTGGCCTCGACAGGCCGTTGGGACGGAGCCTCGACAGACCCTTGGGGCAGGCGCTGTTAGTGAGCACCTATGAAGGCCGGCACGGCCAACGCCGCGTCCGGCCGCCTTAAAGACAAACGTCTCCTTCACAGGAGCCGCCGCCGCCGCCACCGCCACCGCGCCGTGTTGCCTACGCAGACCGTTGGCGCAAGCTGCCGTGAGCGAGCAGAGCGCCGATGAAGGCTGGCAAGGGGTGCGTGAGGATGCGGCGTGCACGGCACCGCGCCCGGGCTGCAATTTGTCTCCCCGGTGAGATGAAAGGTGGCCGCGAGTGGGTGTAGACATGAGTGGGCGCGTGCCAATGTCAGCCGGGCGTATGCCAGTGTGAGTACTGTACTATCGTTTTTAATTTTACCAGGTAAGGCTCACTGAGCTACATAGCTTTTTTTCAGAGGCGACCTGGCCACAACCGATAGCTCAACGATGTGGGTCATCATGTGGACATTTATAGCGGCCAAACACCCTGAACGCGCGACGTTGATTCTAAATGTGGAGGGGAAGACCGGAATGACCCGGAGAAAAATCTACGCGACCACGGGGAGAGAGAGAGAGAGAGACGCAAACTCCAAATATACAGCAGGAGTCAGGGTCGGGATCGAACCCACGACCTCCTGTAGACCAGGCGAGGGAGTTAACATCTCCTAGCCACCGCGGCGCCCCACAAAGCGGGCGGCGTGTGCCAGTGTGGGTGGGTGAGAGTGCCCCAGTGCGAGCGGGCGTGTGCGCAAGCGGCGTGGGTGAGTGGGAGGGCATCGCCTTGCCTGGCACCGCCCCGACACGCACAGCCCCAGGGCCGGCTCCTTCGGGTGCTCACAGCGAGTCCCGTCCACAAACGCCGCCCCCCTCGACACTCGCAGACTCCTGCCCACGGTCTCGCAGCGGTACTGGCAGCGCCAGTCTCCTACAGGCGGCGTCAGGGATACAGCGACGAGGGGAGGGTGGGGGGGGGGGAGACGTGGCGAGAGCGGGTTGGGTGCGCGTGTGTTGAGCGAGGTCAGATTAAGTTTGATGAAGGGGGGGGGGGCACGGGGCTGTTATAGAATTGGGGGGGGGGGACCCCCTATTTGGATAATTTCCAATTCCTCCCCTTGACTCTTTTACCACCACCCATGCCTGAGGATGCCAAACTGTATTTCTGACATGTACAGTGAGGGAAAAAAGTATTTGATCCCCTGCTGATTTTGTACGTTTACCCACTGACAAAGAAATGATCAGTCTATAATTTTAATGGTAGGTTTATTTGAACAGTGAGAGACAGAATAACAACAAAAAAATCCAGAAAAACGCATGTCAAAAATGTTATAAATTTATTTGCATTTTAATGAGGGAAATAAGTATTTGACCCCTCTGCAAAACATGACTTAGTACTTGGTGGCAAAACCCTTGTTGGCAATCACAGAGGTCAGACGTTTCTTGTAGTTGGCCACCAGGTTTGCACACAACTCAGGAGGGATTTTGTCCCACTCCTCTTTGCAGATCTTCTCCAAGTCATTAAGGTTTCGAGGCTGACGTTTGCCAACTCGAACCTTCAGCTCCCTCCACAGATTTTCTATGGGATTAAGGTCTGGAGACTGGCTAGGCCACTCCAGGACCTTAATGTGCTTCTTCTTGAGCCACTCCTTTGTTGCCTTGGTCGTGTGTTTTGGGTCACTGTCATGCTGGAATACCCATCCACGACCCATTTTCAATGCCCTGGCTGAGAGAAGGAGGTTCTCACCCAAGATTTGACG
This sequence comes from Petromyzon marinus, assembly GCF_048934315.1. Taxonomy (NCBI): domain Eukaryota; kingdom Metazoa; phylum Chordata; class Hyperoartia; order Petromyzontiformes; family Petromyzontidae; genus Petromyzon; species Petromyzon marinus. The sequence continues at coordinate 5,620,484 of NC_133716.1, read as the reverse complement.
GTACATGGCCCCGTCCATCGTCCCTTTTATGCGGTGAAGTTGTCCTGTCCCCTTAGCAGAAAACACCCCAAAGCATAATGTTTCCACCTCCATGTTTGACGGTGGGGATGGTGTTCTTGGGGTCATAGGCAGCATTCCTCCTCCTCCAAATACGGCGAGTTGAGTTGATGCCAAAGAGCTCCATTTTGGTCTCATCTGACCACAACACTTTCACCCAGTTGTCCTCTGAATCATTCAGATGTTAATTGGCAAACTTCAGACGGGCAAGTATATGTGCTTTCTTGAGCAGGGGGACCTTGCGGGCGCTGCAGGATTTCAGTCCTTCGCTGTGTAGTGTGTTACTAATTGTTTTCTTGGTGACTATGGTCCCAGCTGCCTTGAGATCATTGACAAGATCCTCCCGTGTAGTTCTGGGCTGATTCCTCACCGTTCTCATGATCATTGCAACTCCACAAGGTGAAATCTTGCATGGAGCCCCAGGCCGAGGGAGATTGACAGTTATTTCGTGTTTCTTCCATTTGCGAATAATCGCACCAAGTGTTGTCACCTTCTCACCAAGCTGCTTGGCAATGGTCTTGTAGCCCATTCCAGCCTTGTGTAGGTCTACAATCTTGTCTCTGACATCCTTGGAGAGCTTTTTGGTCTTGGCCATGGTGGAGAGTTTGGAATCTGATTGATTGATTGCTTCTGTGGACAGGTGTCTTTATTACAGGGAACAAGCTGAGATTAGGAGCACTCCCTTTAAGAGTGTGCTCCTAATATTATCTTGTTACCTGTATAAAAGACACCTGGGAGCCAGAAATCTTTCTGATTGAGAGGGGGTCAAATACTTATTTCCCTCATTAAAATGCAAATCAATTTATAACATTTTTGACATGCGTTTTTCTGTATTTTGTTGTTGTTATTCTGTCTCTCACTGTTCAAATAAACCTACCATTAAAATTATAGACTGATCATTGCTTTGTCAGTGGGCAAATGTACAAAATCAGCAGGGGATCAAATACTTTTTTCCCTCACTGTAACGTATGCATCGCAAAAAGCCAAAAATTTACAAAACGGGTTTCACTATTTTTTTTTTAGCACATAACTGGTATCAATATAAACACAGTGATCCCTTGGATTTATCAACCACCATTATACTCGAAGATTTATCATTGCGCTACACGACTGCATTTCACCCGTTATCAAATGCTGTGCATAATAGGGTTTTTTCGGAGACGATAATTGGTCGCGAAAGCCTACGTGTTCAAATGCTCTACGTTAATATGACAATATAACATGACAAATATAATATTACAATATACACTGCCGATTTTGTAAAGGAGCATAGACCAGCACGCGGACTCTGGTCGTCATCCTCGCAGCAGTAGCGGCTGCGGCTTTTGGCGAACCATCGAACAGAGACGGTGTCTCACCGCATCGCGCAACGGCGCCTTCAGATGCGCTTCTGCGGCCGTCTGGAACGCTCTTTCCTACCGATGTTAGGAAGCCACTGGGAGCTGTGCGCTTTTAAATCATCAAAATTAAAAACTGATTTCTTTAGAACTGCTTCTTGTACTTAGTTTGTTGTCCTTCCCCCAGCGCATCCGAGAGACCCATAGACTCACACAGAGAGCCACAGACTCACACAGAGACCCATAGACTCACACAGAGACACATAGACTCACACAGAGACCCATAGACTCACATAGAGACCCATAGACTCACACATACATACATATACTCACATTGAGGCCCATAGACTCACACAGAGAGCCACAGACTCACACAGAGACCCATAGACTCGCACAGAGACCCATAGACTCACATAGAGACCCATAGACTCACATATAGACCCATAGACTCACACAGAGACCCATAGACTCACAAAGAGACCTATAGACTCGCACAGAGAGCCACAGAGTCACACAGAGACCCATAGACTCACATAGAGACCCATAGAATCACACAGAGACCCATAGACTCACACAGAGACCCATAGGCTCACACAGAGACCCATAGACTCGCACAGAGACCCATAGACTCGCACAGAGAGCCACAGACTCACACAGAGACCCATAGACTCACACAGAGACCCATAGACTCGCACAGAGACCCATAGACTCGCACAGAGACCCATAGACTCACACAGAGACCCATAGACTCGCACAGAGACCCATAGACTCGTACAGAGACCCATAGACTCGCACAGAGACCCATAGACTCACACAGAGACCCATAGACTCATACAGAGACCCGCATCTCCGATTAGCACGGTTGGCTACGTACGGTGAGAAAGAAGTTCAACATACAGACACACGTACATATTATTTTACGTGGAAGGCTCTCAAAATCCGAGCCCTGTGAGGCGGTGGTGGCTATGCGCGTGTCCTGTAATCCAGCGCTGTGAGCGTCAAGAAGTTGCCCGTAACCTGGGCTCGCCAGGAGAAGGTGCTACAGCAAGTGAACTAGTCGCCATCCGTTTCTTCAGCACTATGGGGATAGAGCATTGCACCCTCGCGCATAAGCGTGGGTTTTCTTTGGAACGCTCCGGTTTCCTCCCATTTGTATAATAAACAAAACTTGTCGTTAATCGGCTGGTTGTGAGCCTCGCTCATCCGCCCTCCATTGTTGCTGCCTCCAACTGCCCAGCAGCGTCGTTCCGCAAGCCTCCTCCTCCTCCACAGAGGCTGGATCTTAACACCGCCGGTACCGGTCATTGACAAGTCCACTCAGCTCCATCACCCACTCACCCACTCGTTGCACTCACCACCCACACGCTCCATTGACCCAGGTCACTCTTCGCAAATGCGACTTCCTCTCTCCTGGCCTCTTGAGTCGTCACGCGGCCACACAAAATAAACCCCCAAATTGAAACAGCTATCGCCACCGCCGCTGAAACTGCTGCCTCAGCCGGTACTGCCAGTGCCCGCACGGCGCCCGTACGTACCTCGCACCATGGTGGGCGCCCACGCGTGGTAGCGCAGCGCCGAGCGGGTCCCCGCCGCCGCCGCTGCCGCCGCCGCCGCCGCCGCCGCCGCCGCCGCTGCCGCCGCCGCCGCCGCCGCGGCGGTGGTGGACGGCTCAGCGCTGGCGTTGCTGCACTGCTCCACGGCGAAGGTGAACTGTGACGAGGAGGCACACGGCTGCGGGAACGGTGGGGGGGGAGAGGGGATAGCGATTGTCGTCGTAGTTAGCGGAGGAGCAGCACGAGGAGCAGGAGGAGGAGCAGGAGAAGCAAGAGGAGCAGAAGCAGGAGCACGAGGAGGAGCACCAGGAGGAGCAGGAGGAGGAGCACGAGGAGCAGGAGAAGCAAGAGGAGCAGAAGCAGGAGCACGAGGAGGAGCACCAGGAGGAGCAGGAGGAGGAGGAGCACGAGGAGGAGCAGGAGGAGGAGCACGAGGAGCAGGAGAAGCAAGAGGAGCAGAAGCAGGAGCAGGAGGAGGAGCAGCACGAGGATCAGGAGGAGCAGCATGAGGAGCAGGGGTCTAGAGCTAACAGGGCTTAGCTCCGTTATATCGAACCAGTTGTTGCAGGAGCTTCCCTGCGTTCCACCGATAGTTGCCTAAGTTTCTATTCACCGACGACGACGATGGCGATAATATTTAAACCCCCAAAAAATGGCCTGCGCAGTAAAAACCTCCGGAAGGCAGGCTCGGGATGCGAGGGAGCGCAAGGTCGCCGGCGAGAGAGAGCGGAGCGCGTCCGGGTGGACTGCGACGCGACCGGTGAAGCTCACACCGCACGTGGACTTTGCCGAGTCGCCTCGCGTCCGAGCGGCGAGAGCGTACGTATGTCGAACTTCTATCGTACCGTACGTCGCCCAACGTGCTCATCGGAGATGCCGGGGGGGGCGAGGGCAATGAACTAAGCACAAAAAAGCAGTGCTAAGGAAATGAGTTTTCAACGTAGTATAGTGGTGTAGTGCCTAGTAGCGTAGTGTATGGCAGTGTAGTGTATAGTGTAGTGTGTAGTAGTGTATCGTGTGTGGTTTATAGTGTAGTGTATAGTCGTGTAGTATTTAGTGTAGTGTGTAGTAGTGTAGTGTATAGTGTGTAGTGTATAGTATAGTGTATGGTAGTCTAGTGTATAGTATAGTGTATGGTAGTGTAGTGTAAAGTGTAGTGTGTAGCAGTGTATAGTGTGTGGTGTATAGTGTACTGTATAGTAGTGTAGTATATATTGTAATGTGTAGTAGTGTAGTGTATAGTGTGTAGTGTATAGTATAGTGTATGGTAGTGTAATGTATAGTGTGGTGTATAGTGTGGTGTATAGTGTAGTGTATAGTGTCCTGCAAAGTGCACTGTATAGTAGTGTAGTATATATTGGCGTGTGCTGTAGTTTAGTGTATAGTGTGCAGCGTATAGTGTACTGTATAGTAGTGATGTATAGTGTAGTATGTAGTAGTGTAATGCATAGTGTGCAATATAGTGTAGTGTATAGTGTATGGTAGTGTAGTATGTGTAGTATATTAGCGCCGTCTGTTGTCCAGCAACGGCAACTGCGGTGGACGATGAGTATATACGCGGTGTGTGTGTCGGCAGGGCGGAGGAACTGGGGCAAGGGTCACGGAAGACTCCATCTGGAAGCCCCTGGAACCCGCTCGTGGGTTCGAGAAGGGAGGCGCGGCCAGGGCGGAGCCAGGCCGCGTCGTGTAACATAAAAGCAGCGGACAGCGGGAGCTCGGGGCTGCCGGTTCTGGGAAGTGGACTCGTCTCGTCGTCGCTGTCGCCTTCGCTAGATATTGCGCGGCCGGATAGTTGTTGGCTGTCTCGGTCGACGTCGTCGGTGCTACACGGTCAGGGTCGTGTTAAGGGCTGGGCCGGGCGACTAAGGAGATCGCGAGGACGAACCTGTGAACCCGAAGGTGTTAATCAAGAAGGTGCTCCTGAAAAACCTTGCCTCCCGCTCCGCTGACGCAACATATGCATGAACTTCTTTCGCACCGTACGTAGCCAACCGTGATAAACGGAGGTGCGGGGGCAAGAAGGCCAAACTAAGCACAAGAAGCTATTTTAAAGAAATTCCTTTTCAATTCTGATCATTTGTAAGTGCGTAGCTCCGGTGGCTTCCTAACATCGAAAGGAAGAGCATTCCAGATGGCCGCAGGAGCGCATCAGAAATGGCGACTCTGTGAGTGTGAGTTTGTGCACGTGCCGGCCTTCATAGGTGCTACTCACTAACAGCACTTGCCCTAACAGGCTGTACGAGGGGACTTTTGCCTTCGCGCGCGCACGCGCGCGTGTGTGTGTCTGTACATATGTATGTATGTTGAACTTCTTTCGCAGCCTACGCAGCCAGCCGTGATAATCGGAGGTGCGGGGGCCAAGGACGCCAAACGAAACGGAACTAAGCACGAAGAAGCAGTTGTAGAGAAGTGAGTTTCCAATCGAGATGATTTAGAGAGCGCAACAACTCCCAGTGGCTCGCGAATAGTCGCGCGGACTCGACCCACCTGGCGGTTGCACATGACGGCCTCCACGTCCGTCCCATCGCACGTCCTCCCTCCGAGCGCAGGCCTGCACGAACACGCTCACGGCGGCCGACGTCCGTCAAGACGATTGTGGCGATGGCGATGCTGTTGCTGATGACAATGATGATGACAATAGGCGCCCTTTGCCTAGCCGGGATACGGCCTCACTGAATCACGGCACTCTCGTCGGCATCGTGGTGCGTAACGTGCACAGACGCGCACACGCAAAAAAGGAAACGCACACACGACAAAGATCCCCCCCGCCGCATGGCCTTTAAAAGACGGTTGGGTGTAAGTGCTGTTAGCGAGCACCTATGAAGGCCGGATCGGTACACAAGGGGGTGGGTGGCAAGCACCACGCCCGGCCGCCTTTGTCTCCCTAGTGGTGATGTTTACACATCGCACTAAGTACTCATTTGAGGCTGAGTCGACCTAGGAGAGGCCCAGGACCAGTTTAAATTCATCGTCACCGGCGTTGGCCGTGAGCGGGAATTGAACTTGGCTCGGCGGGTTCATAGCGCAGCGTAGCGCGAACCGCTACACCACCGCTCCCCACAGTTGGCACACACACACACACACAGAGACACACACACACACACAGAGACACACACACACACGCAGAGACACACACACACACGCAGAGACACACACACACACACGCAGAGACACACAGACACACATACAGACACAGACACACGCACGCACAGAGACACACGCAGACACACACAGACACACACACACGCAGAGACACACAAACACACACACAGAGACACACACACACGCAGAGACACACACACACACGCAGAGACACACACACACACACACGCAGAGACACACACACACACACGCAGAGACACACAGACACACATACAGACACAGACACACGCACGCACAGAGACACACGCAGACACACACGAGGACACACACACGCACACAGACACGCAGACACACACAGACACACACATGTACGCATGCAGACACACACAGACACACACATGCACACAGACAAACACAGACACACGCAGACACACAAAGACACACACACGCACGCAGACACATGCAGATCAACACAGACACACGCAGACACACACACACACGCACGCACACAGATACAAGCAGACACACACAGACACAAATACACACAGACACACGCAGGCACACACAGACACACACACACACAGATGCAAGCAGACACACACGCACGCAGACACACGCAGACAACAATAACAACAACAACAACAACCGCCATTCGCCACTAAGTGGCGTCGACGCCACCACGACGCTTGTGCCAGGCTACGTGCACCTTGAGGCCACGTGAAGCGTCGAACGCCCGCAGACACACACAGGCACACACGGGCACGCGCGCACCGCCGCGGCTCACCGGGGGCTGTTGCAGCGCCGCGTGCGGACCGTGACGCCGCCGCCGCAGGTACGCGAGCAGTCGCCGAAGCGGCCCCAGGCCGACCACGCGCCGTGCACCGGTTCGACGGACGGCGCCCCCGTGAACGGCACGCACGCGCCGCGCACGCACCGCTGCAAAGACACGGATCCCACGCGTAGCCTTCAACAGACCGCTGGGGCGAGCGCTGTTAGCCAGCGCCTGCGAAGGCCGGCACGGCACGCGAGGGCGGTGGGTGGGTGGGCGGCACCGCGCCCGGCCGCCTTTGTCTCCCCGGTGGCGATGTTTACGCAGCGCACCGGGTACTCATTTGAGGATGAGGCGGCCGAGGGGAGGCCCCGGGACCGGTTCAGATAATCGTCACCGGTGTTGGCCGTGAGCGGGAATCGAACTCGGGTCGCCGGGTCCGTAGCACTCATACACGCACACATCTACACACACACAACTACACGCAGACACTCCTACACGCACACACCTACACACACACAACTACGCACACACAACTACACACACACACCTACACGCACACAACTACACGCACACACCTACACACACACCTACATACAAAAGACACACACAGCTACACACACACACCTACACACAGACACTCCTACACGCACACATCTACACACACACAACTACACACACACACCTACACGCAGACACTCCGACACGCACACACCTACCCACACACCTACACACACACACCTACACGCAGACACTCCTACACGCACACACCTACACACACACAACTACACACACACACCTACACGCAGACACTCCTACACGCACACACCTACACACACACCTACACACACACAACTACACACACACACCTACACGCAGACACTTCTACACGCACACACCTACACACACACCTACACACACCTACACACACACACCTACACGCAGACACTCCTACACACACACATCTGCACACACACCTACACGCACACAACTACACACACACCTACACGCAGACACTCCTAGATGCACACACCTACACACACACAACTACACACACACACCTACACGCAGACACTCCTACACGCACACACCTACACACACACACCTACACTCAAAAGACAAAGACACCCCGTGAGCCTTTTAACGGACTGTTGGGATCGAACCTGTTGACCCACGACCTCCTGTATACCAGGCGAGGTAGTTAACATCTTCTAGCCACCTTGATGATGATGAGAGAGAGAGAGATACGCAAACTCCAAATTCACAGCAGGCGTCAGGGTCGGGATCGACCTCCTGTATACCAGGCGAGGTAGTCAACATCTCCTCGCCACCACGGCGCCGCCTCCTCCTCCTCCTCCTCACCCGGTGGTCGGCGCAGGGCGTGCCGTCCAGCAGGGAGATGTGCAGCCGCGTGCAGCTTGAGAAGTCGTCGCGGTGCGTGTGGCACGAGAGCACGCTGCACACGTCCTGGCGCGCCCGTACGGACCGCCGGGGGCGGGGGCACACACGCAGCAGGGGCGCAGGGAGAAGGAGCGCGCACGGCACCCACGTGTGTGTGAGTGGGTGGGTGGGCGAGGGAGTTGGTGGGTGGAGTGAGTCGGCTTGGCGGAGTGAGTGGGTGGGCGAGCTGGTGGGTGGATGAGTGAGTGGGTGGGTGCGTGAGAAAGTGAGTGGATTGGTGAGTTGGTGGGTGGGTGGGTGAGTGGGTGGGTGAGTACATTAGAAAGTGAGCAGTGGGTGGGTAAGTGGGTTGGTGAGTTGGTGGGTGGGTGAGTGAGTGAGTGAGAGGGTGAGTGCGTGAGAAAGTGAGTGGGTTGGTGAGTTGGTGGGTGGGTAAGTGAGTGGGTTAGTGGGTGAGAAAGTGAGTGAGGGAGTGGGTTTGTGAGTGTGTGGGTGGGTGAGTGTTTGAGTGCGTGAGAAAGTGAGTGGATGAGTGGATGAGTGGGTAAGTGGGTTGGTGAGTTGGTGGGTGGGTGGGTTGGTGAGTTGGTGGGTGGGTGAGTTGGTGGGTGGGTGGGTGGGTTGGTGAGTTGGTGGGTGGGTGGGTGAGTTGGTGGGTGGGTGGGTGAGTTGGTGGGTGGGTGGGTGAGTGGGTTAGTGCGAGGGAGGGGTGAGCGAGTTGGAAGGCGAGTGAGTCGGTAGGGTGAAAGAGTGAGTGAGTTGGTGGGTGAGCAAATCAACGGGTGGATTTGAGTTGGTTGGAGTCAGTGGGCGGCGTGAGTCGTCAACGGGCGGTGTGAGTGAGGTGGCAACCGAGTGAGCGAGGCGAGTCGGCCGGCGAGCCAAATGGACGATCAAAGCCGGCGGGTGATTCAGCGGGCCAGCGACACGGTGGCGAGCAAGTTGGGCGAGCGAGTGAGCGATCGGGCGAGCAAGTTGGGCGAACGGGCCTCGCCGCTCACCTTGTCGTCCTTGCTGAAGGAGCAGGCGGTGGCGCCGTGGCCGAACATGACGCGGCACTGCTCGTCGGCGCCGTAGCGCAGGCCCGGCAGCACGGGGGGCAGCACGGGGGGGTGGGCGGGCGCCGGGGCCGGGGGGGCGTCCGCCAGGCACCAGGCCTCTCCCGAGCTACACAAAGACAAAGATCCCTCCAGCCCCCACCACCACCACCACCGCCGCCGCCGCCGTCTAAACTTTCACAGAGTGTCGGGGCAAGTGCTGTTAGCGAGCGCCTGTGAAGGCCGGCACAGCACGCGAGGGGGCGGGTGGCCAGCAACCACGCCCGGCCGCCTTTGTCTCTCCAGCGCCGTCGTTTGCACGCCGCATCAGGTACTCAAATGAGGCCGAGTCGACCTAGCGGAGGCCCAGGACCGTTTCAGATAATCGCGTGTTGGCCGTGAACGGGAATCGAACCCGGGTCGCCAGGTTTCGTAGCGCAGCGTAGCGCTAACCGCTAGACCACCGCTCCCCACACACGTCACGCGCACGCGCGCGCGGACACCTCAAGAATCGCATCAGCTGCCTGCGGCTGCAGCGAGACCAGGTAGAGGAGAGGCTCGCGTGCGCCCCCTCCACCGCCATGATGTAGCCACCGCCACCGCCACAGTCGTTCTCCTCCCCGTCGTGAGTGATGCCGAGGCTGTCGTCGTGGGGGGCGGATGGGGTGGGGGGGGGAGTGCACGCGGGGGATGGGGGGCGGGGGAGGGGTCAGCGACGAGATGATGAGCAGGGCACACGCGAAACCTGGCAGCGCCATCATCAACCACGGGCCCAGCTTGTAAGGTGGAGAGATGTTAACTCCCTCGCCTGGTATACAGGAGATCGTGGGTTCGATCCCGACCCTGACGCCTGCTGTATATTTGGAGTTTGTGTGTCTCTCTCTCTCTCATCATCATCACGGTGGCTAGGAGATGTTAACTACCTCACCTGGTATACAGGAGGTCGTGGGTTCGATCCCGACCCTGACGCCTGCTGTGTATTTGGAGTTTATGTGTCTCTCATCATCATCACGGTGGCTAGGAGATGTTAACTCCCTCGCCTGGTATACAGGAGGTCGTGGGTTCGATCCCGACCCTGACGCCTGCTGTATATTTGGAGTTTGTGTGTCTCTCTCTCTCTCATCATCATCACGGTGGCTAGGAGATGTTAACTACCTCACCTGGTATACAGGAGGTCGTGGGTTCGATCCCGACCCTGACGCCTGCTGTGTATTTGGAGTTTATGTGTCTCTCATCATCATCACGGTGGCTAGGAGATGTTAACTCCCTCGCCTGGTATACAGGAGATCGTGGGTTCGATCCCGACCCTGACGCCTGCTGTGGATTTGGAGTTTGCGTGTCTCTCTCTCTTCCCATGAACGTGTGCATTTCTCTCCGGGTCCTCCGGTTTTTCCCTCCACATTTAGGATCAATGTGAGCTTAGAGTATTCGGCTTAGCCACTCCGTTGAGCTGTCATTTGTGGCCAGGTCGCTTCTGCACAAAGCGCGGAATAGCTCAGTGGGCTTTACCTGGTAAAATAAAAAGAGTAGTTTAGATGGAGTCATTCTTAAACCGAGTTTGACCGATTGTTGGCACTGCTCCCTTACACTCTGCGACTTCTCCCAGCTGAGCAAAGCTGCACGTGACCGTCACCAAACATCTGTGGGACCGGAACGACTGCTCTGACCTCCGACCCCGACCTCTCCGTTGGCCGGACCACCTGCCGGTCTCGCCTGTCCAGCCGGGGTTCACCGCCTCGCCCCCAACCGACGGGCGGCCCCGATCTAACGACCCTGCTAATGACCTGTGGCCGATCTCGTGGGCGACGGTGACCCCGAGGTCGAAACCCGTGTCCTCGGCGAGGAGGCAGCTCCAGGCCGGGGAGCAGGCGCCACCCAGCTGAGCGGCACCGCGCACGGCGCGAAGACCGCCAGTGCCCACCAGGTCCTGCCTGCACTCCGGCGACAACAGCCGCCGTGACGGCAACCGCAACAACTGTGATTAACAACCACAACCGCCGTGACGGCGACAACAACCGCCGTGACGGCAACCGCAACAACCGTAGGAACCGTATCAGCACAGCGGTCCCGACGGCGTGACAACCGGCTGTGGCATTCGCAACCACCGCAACCACCGCAACCACCGCAACCACCGCAACCACGGCAACCACGGCGACCACAAGCGACGTACCGACGCGCGGCTCGTTGCTGCTGCCTGCGCATGCCAAGTGACTTGGTGAGCGAGTGACCCCCCCACTCACTGACCTGGTGACCCCCCCCTCCACTGACTCGTTGACCTCCCCACATTGACCCGGTGACCCCCCTTCTACTGACCCGGTGACCCCCCTTCTACTGACCTGGTGACCCTCCCCCCAAATGACCCCCCACTGACCCGGTGACCCCCCGCACCGACGCAATGACCCCCTCCACTGACCCGGTGACCATCCACCCTGACACGGTGACCCCCCCACACTGACCCGGTGACCCCCCACACTGACCCGGTGACCCCCCCCACTGACCCGGTGACCCTCCACACTGACCCGGTGACCCCCCCCCCCACTGACCCGGTGACCCTCCACACTGACCCGGTGACCCCCCACACTGACCCGGTGACCCTCCACACTGACCCAGTGACCCCCAGAACGGACCCGGTGACCCCCCACACTGACCTGGTGACCCCCCACACTGACCCGGTGACCCCCCCCCGCCACTGACCTGGTGACCCAACTAACCTGGTGACCCAACAAACCCATTGACCTGGTGACGTAGAGGGCGAGGTCGGCGTGGTCAGGGTGAGAGTCGTCCGCCGGGTTGTGCGAGCGGTGCCAGCGGCAGAAGGAGGTGAGCGACGAGGTGACGTTCTCCGTCACGGCCAGCTCCACCTGCCGAGAGGTGCGGGCAGGTGAGAGTACAGGTGTACAGGTGAGTGTACAGGTGAGTGTACAGGTGAGTGTACAGGTGAGGGTACAGGTGAGAGTACAGGTGAGTGTGCAGATGAGTGTACAGGTGAGTGTGCAGATGAGTGTACAGGTGAGAGTACAGGTGAGTGTGCAGATGAGTGTACAGATGAGTGTACAGGTGAGAGTACAGGTGAGTGTAAAAGTGAGAGTACAGGTGAGTGTGCAGGTGAGTGTACAGGTGAGTGTGCAGATGAGTGTACAGGTGAGTGTACAGGTGAGTGTACAAGTGAGAGTACAGGTGAGTGTGCAGATGAGTGTACAGGTGAGAGTACAGGTGAGTGTGCAGATGAGTGTACAGATGAGTGTACAGGTGAGAGTACAGGTGAGTGTAAAAGTGAGAGTACAGGTGAGTGTGCAGGTGAGTGTACAGGTGAGTGTGCAGATGAGTGTACAGGTGAGTGTACAGGTGAGTGTACAAGTGAGAGTACAGGTGAGTGTGCAGATGAGTGTACAGGTGAGAGTACAGGTGAGTGTACAGGTGAGAGTACAGCTGAGTGTGCAGATGAGTGTACAGGTGAGTGTGCAGGTGAGTGTACAGGTGAGTGTGCAGATGAGTGTACAAGTGAGTGTACAGGTGAGAGTACAGGTGAGAGTACAGGTGAGAGCACAGGGGAGCGTGCAGGTGAGATTACAGGTGAGAGTACAGGTGAGAGTACAGGTGAGAGTACAGATGAGTGTACAGGTGAGCGTGTACGTCAGAGTACAGGTGAGAGTAAAGGTGAGCATGCAGGTGAGCATACAGGTGAGTGTACAGGTGAGGGTACAGATGAGAGTACAGGTGAGGGTACAGGTTAGAGTACAGGTGAGCGTGCATGTGAGAGTGCAGGTGAGAGTACAAGTGAGAGTACAGGTGAGTGTGCAGGTGAGTGTACAGGTGAGAGTGCAGGTGGGAGTACAGGTGAGGGTACAGGTTAGAGTACAGGTGAGAGTACAGGTGAGAGTACAGGTGAGAGTACAGGTGAGCGTGCATGTGAGAGTGCAGGTGAGAGTACAGGTGAGAGTACAGGTGAGTGTGCAGGTGAGTGTACAGGTGAGAGTGCAGGTGGGAGTACAGATGAGAGTACAGGTGAGTGTACAGGTGAGAGTACAGGTGAGCGTGCAGGTGAGAGTGCAGGTGAGAGTACAGGTGAGTGTACAGGTGAGAGTACAGGTGAGAGTACAGGTGAGCGTGCATGTGAGAGTGCAGGTGAGAGTACAGGTGAGAGTACAGGTGAGAGTGCAGGTGAGAGTACAGGTGAGCGTGCAGGTGAGAATACAGGTGAGAGTACAGGTGAGGGTACAGATGAGTGTACAGGTGAGCGTGTACGTGAGAGTGCAGGTGAGTGTACAGGTGAGAGTACAGGTGAGAGCACAGGTGAGCGTGCAGGTGAGCGTACAGGTGAGAGTACAGGTGAGAGTACAGGTGAGGGTACAGATGAGTGTACAGGTGAGCGTGTACGTCAGAGTACAGGTGAGAGTACAGGTGAGCGTGCAGGTGAGGGTACAGGTGAGTGTGCAGGTGAGCATACAGGTGAGAGTACAGGTGAGAGTACAGGTGAGCGTGCAGGTGAGAACATGGAGGTGAGCGCGTGCACGCAGGTGTTCACACAGGTGCGTGTACGCATTGGGGTCTGCGCATGAATATACACGCAGGTGTGTAGACGTCAGGTGTGTGTGTGACCGGCTCCGGTTTAACAGCAGAGGTCTCACTCCGAATCAGTCGAGCGGCAATATCTTTTCATCGGTTACGTAACGCTGTGCGGAAGCTACCTGGTCTGTCACTCCACACGAAGCTTCGGGTCTTCTCGGCCACAGTCATTCCCTCCCTTCTCTACGCTTGCGAAACGTGGACCCCCCCTAATGGAACATCTTCACCGGTTAGAAACATTTAGGCTGGCCTGCCTACGATAAATCCTGGGTTTAACCAGGCTGGATTGTGGGAGGAGCTCACAAATCCTCGAAAGATCTGGACAAAATCCCATCGGTGAGCACCTCCGGCAGGCAAGGCTGTGTTGGCTGGGTCATGTAGCCCGCATGCCCAATCACCGCATGCCTAAACAGCTTTTGTTTGGCCGGATCGAGGGGGCTAAATGGGTGTGGCACAGGCTAGAGAAGAGATGGAGTGATGTGGTACAGGTGGACGTGGAGCTGAGTGGACTTGCCGATGACTGGTACCAGCGGTGTCAAGATCGGCCTCTGTGGAGGAGGCTCGTGAAGGACGCTACTGGGCAGTTGGAGGCAGTCGCCATCCAACAACAAAAGAGGGCGGAGGAGCGACGCTCACAACAACGAGCGGAGCACCGGGTGGCTAAAGCACAGCAAGTTGGCACAATAAGGGGCACAGGTGGTGCATCAGCCAGTCATCTTGGTCATCTCAGTCAGTCGACCCGTGGCACCTGCTGGATCTGCCCCTTGACCTCCTGCCAGCAGGCGTTCGACACTTCACGTGGCCTCAAGGTGCACATAGCCTGGCACAAACGTCGTGGTGACGTCACCACCACTTAGTGGCGAATGGCGGTTGTCGTTGTTGTTGCAGGTGTATGTGTGAGTAGGTGTGTGTAAGCGTGAGTAGGTGTATGTAAGTGTGAGTAGGTGTGTGTAAGTGTGAGTAGGTGTATGTATGTGCGAGCACGTGTATGTATGTGTGAGTAGGTGTATGTAAGTGTGAGTAGGTGTATGTAAGCGTGAGTAGGTGTGTGTAAGTGTGAGTAGGTGTATGTAAGTGTGAGTAGGTGTGTGTAAGTGTGAATAGGTGTGTGTAAGTGTGAGTAGGTGTGTGTAAGTGTGAGTAGGTGTATGTGTGAGTGTGAGTAGGTGCATGCAAGTGTGAGTAGGTGTATGTGTGAGTAGGTGTATGTAAGTGTGAGTAGGTGTGTGTAAGTGTGAGTAGGTGTATGTAAGCGTGAGTAGGTGTATGTAAGTTTGAGTAGGTGTATGTAAGTGTAAGTAGGTGTATGTGTGAGTAGGTGTGTGTAAGTGTGAGTAGGTACCGGAGTCGGGTCTCCGAGCAGCAGTAGCCGGACCACATGTAGGTGGATCTGTCTGCCCAGGCTGGGAAGACGAAGAAGTTCTGCAGCCTGCAAACACAACAACAACAACCGCCATTCGCCACTAAGTGGCGGTGATGTCACCACGGCGCTTGTGCCAGACTATGTGCACGTTGAGGCCACGTGAAGTGCCGAACGCCCGCCGGCAGGTCACGGGGCAGACCCAGGTGCCACGGGTCGACTGACTGAGATGACTGGTCGGTGCACCACCTGTGGCCCCCTACTGTGCCAACTTGCAAACACACAAGCACACTCAAGTGCCTGGTTGTGTATGTACATACATGCGTCTGCGTAGCCATGCGTATCTCTACCTATGTGTGTGTGCATGTGCCTGCGTGATCGACTCAAATGAGTACCTGGTGCAATGTGTAAACATTGCCACGAGAGAGACATCGACGGCCAGGCGTGGTGTCGGCCACCCACAGTTCGTGTGCCGTGCCAGCATTTATTGGTGCTAGCTAACAGCTCTTGCCCCAACAGTCTGTTGAAGGCCACATTGGGGACCTTTGTTTTGTTTGTGCGCCTGCCAGAGGAGCACGTGCACGTGCGTGCGCGTGCGACCCCCGCATACGATGTTGATGTTGGTGAGCAGGTAGCGCTGCGTGTCCTCCCCGTGGTGCCGCCCCACGTCCGCCCCGGCCACCACCACCAGCTCCACGTGGAGGCCCCTGGGCTCCGGCGGGGTCCGCCCGGGGCTCCGGGACCCCGAGGGCGTGGACGCGGGGGTCCGCGACGTCGAGGGGCTGTGCGCGGAGGTCGCGTTGGCCGGCGGGGTCACGGGGAGGGGCGGGCGGCCTGCCGTGGTGTTTGGTGCGGAGGCTGCCAGGGCGCTCGGGGTGACGGTGGGTGATGGGGTAGTGCTAGGGGTAGTGCTAGGGGTAGTGCTAGGGGTACTGTTAGGGGTAGTGCTAGGGGTAGTGCTAGGGGTAGTGCTAGGGGTAGTGCTAGGGGTACTGTTAGGGGTAGTGCTAGGGGTAGTGCTAGGCGTAGTGTTAGGGGTAGTGTTAGGGGTGGTGCTAGGGGTCGGGGTAGTGTTAGGTGCGGTATTATGAGCAAAACTAGGGGTCGTGTCAGCAGTGTGAATATTGGTAGCGTTAGGCGCAGTGTTATGGGCAGGGCTAGAGGAAGGGGTTGTGATATTGAGATGGTTGGTGATAGGGGTAGTATTAAGAGTAGTGTTCGGGGTAGGCTTAGTGGTGGGGTTATGGGTAATGTTAACAGCAGTGGTAGGGGTAGTGTTAGGGATACGGTGAAGGATGGTGGTAGGGTTAATGCCATTGATGTTCAGGCCAGTGTCGTCATCAGGGCTTGTGCTTGTGCTCTGGTTATGGCTGGCAGTAGAGTTGTGGCCAGGGGTAGAATGGGAGTTCATGCGAGGCCTATTTTTAGGGCTATGGCTAGTGCTAGGGTGAGAGTCAGTGGTAGGGTGAGGGCTAGCAGGAGGGGTAGTACTCTGGTTATGGTTAGTGCTAAGGCCAGTACTAGGGTTAAATCTAGTGGCAAGTTCAGTGCTATTGGCAAGGTCAGGGCTAACATTATGGTTATGGGTAGTGTACAGATTAGAGTCAGTGTTAGGGGCAGCATCGGCGCTGCGAGGACCCGGGCTAGCGCTAGTGCTCGTGCGAGCGCTCGTGCTCGGGTCAGGTTTCGTGCTAGCGGCAGGAGTAGAGGTCGAGCTAGGGTCGGTGATCCTGCCAGGGCCAGGCTGCAGTGCTTCCGGACTGGGCCCGGCGCTAGCGGTGGGAGCGTCGCTGTCCGGGGTTCTATCAGCGCCGTCGGCGGGTCGCGCGGTGGCACCAGGGTCGATGGCCGGGGCGCGACCTTGAGCCGCAGCGTGGACGGGCAGGGAGCCGGGGTCGCCGGAGTCGCCGGAGGAATCGGGGGACGAACGTTTGGAGATGACCCGGTGCGCCGGTTTGGATTCATCTGGCTCTGGAGGTCACAGGCAGCGGACGGGGTAGGGGGAGGAGTGCGAGCGGTCGTGACAGTGGTGGAGCAGTCGGATCGCTGCTCTATGGACCCGACACCCCGAGTTCGATCCCCGCTCTATATTGGTGACGTTTATCTAAACACAAAAAGCCGTTCTAAAGAAATGAGTTTTCAATCTCGATTTAGAAGTGCACAGTTCCAGTGGCTTCCTATACTGTTAGCGAGCACCTTTGAAGGCCTACACGAAGGGTTGGATGGCCAATACCACGCACGGTCGCCGTTGTCTTCCCAGCAGCGATGTTTACGCACCGCACCGGGTACTGATTTGAGGCTGAGTCGACCTAGGGGAGGCCCAGAACCAGTTCAGATGATCGTCACTGGTGGCGGCCGTGAGCGGGAACCGAACTCGGGTCGCAGGGGTTTGTAACCACTGGGCCAACATGCTATATACCGTACACACAAATCCAATATCGGAATATAAAAACTACACATCTCTCCTGAAGCCCTCTCATCATGGCGAGCAGCAGGCCTCGACATTGGCATTAACTCCCTTCACAAACTGTTGCTGCCATAGGCATGGATATATATTTTAAAGAAACACGTATTATGTTATATTAATGGTTTAGTTAAGCCGGCTATATTGCCAGCTCTTTTATTGCGAGACGACTTTCGTCGCGCAAATGTTTTGACCACTGTAAGTGTGCGTGTGTAAACATCGCCCACAATCACAAAGCTCCCGAGTTTAATCCATCTCTTCGAGCTTTCATCAACAACATAGACGCACGCACACGCACGCACGCGCGCGCACATACCTACCTAGCTGTCTGTGATGATCACGGACACGATAGCACGTGTGCCCAAACATGGACACAAAGACAAAGATCCCGCCCCCCCCCCCCCCCCGGCTTCCCATATAGCCTTCATAGACTCTTAGGCCAGAAGATCTTGTAGCTGGCCCTGCTGGTGATGGTGGTTAGCCAGTGGAGGAGGGAGTGGAGGCAGGATATGTTGTAGCTGGCCCTGCTGGTGATGGTGGTTAGCCAGTGGAGGAGGGAGTGGAGGCAGGAGATGTTGTAGCTGGCCCTGCTGGTGATGGTGGGAAGCCAGTGGAGGAGGGAGTGGAGACAGGAGATCTTGTAGCTGGCCCTGCTGGTGATGGTGGTTAGCCAGTGGAGGAGAGAGTGGAGGCAGGAGATGTTGTAGATGGCCCTGCTGGTGATGGTGGTTAGCCAGTGGAGGAGAGAGTGGAGGCAGGAGATGTTGTAGCTGGCCCTGCTGGTGATGGTGGTTAGCCAGTGGAGGAGGGAGTGGAGACAGGAGATCTTGTAGCTGGCCCTGCTGGTGATGGTGGTTAGCCAGTGGAGGAGAGAGTGGAGGCAGGAGATGTTGTAGCTGGCCCTGCTGGTGATGGTGGTTAGCCAGTGGAGGAGGGAGTGGAGGCAGGAGATCTTGTAGATGGCCCTGCTGGTGATGGTGGTTAGCCAGTGGAGGAGGGAGTGGAGGCAGGAGATCTTGTAGCCGGCCCTGCTGGTGATGGTGGGAAGCCAGTGGAGGAGGGAGTGGAGGCAGGAGATCTTGTAGCTGGCCCTGCTGGTGATTGCGGGAAGCCAGTTGGTGGAGAGAGTGAAGGCAGGAGATGTTGTAGCTGACCCTGCTGGTGATTGTGGTTAGCCAGTGGAGGAGGGAGTGGAGGCAGGAGATGTTGTAGCTGGCCCTGCTGGTGATTGTGGTTAGCCAGTTGAGGAGGGAGTGGAGGCAGGAGATGTTGTAGCTGGCCCTGCTGGTGATGGGGGGAAGCCAGTGGAGGAGGGAGTGGAGACAGGAAATCTTGTAGATGGCCCTGCTGGTGATGGTGGGACCAGTGGAGGAGGGAGTGGAGGCAGGAGATCTTGTAGCCGGCCCTGCTGGTGATGGTGGTTAGACAGTGGAGGAGGGAGTGGAAGCAGGAGACCTTGTAGCTGGCCCTGTTGGTGATGGTGGTTAGCCAGTGGAGGAGGGAGTGGAGGCAGGAGATGTTGTAGCTGGCCCTGCTGGTGATGGTGGTTAGCCAATTGAGGAGGGAGTGGAGGCAGAGATGTTGTAGTTGGCCCTGCTGGTGATGGTGGGAAGCCAATGGAGGAGGGAGTGGAGGCAGGAGACGTTGTAGCTGGCCCTGCTGGTGATGGTGGTTAGCTAGTGGAGGGGAGAGTGGAGGCAGGAGATGTTGTAGATGGCCCTGCTGGCGATGGTGGGAAGCCAGTGGAGGAGGGAGTGGAGGGAAGGCGAAGGAATCTAGTCGATGGTTACAGGCGGTGGTGGCAACACGGGTGAGATGATTTTGCAAAGGTTGGACTCTCCTGATGTCACTCTATGTAGATTGAACTAGGACAGAGTTGCAATCGTGGAAGCGAGGCCCGACTATGCTGCAGGCAAATGGCGTTGATGTTGGTGCAGGTAGCGGGTGATGGGGAGGGTGGTACGCACAAATATTGTTGACAATACCGGGCGGCCCTCGAAATTAAAGAGCGGCTGATAACCGCGGCACGCATGACTTCACACGCCGGGTTCTGGGAAAGACGCCGCTATCAGCAAAAAGACAACCCAAACGCTGTCTGCCATACCTTGTAGACACACACACACGAACGCACAAACTCACATACGTTCCGACTCCTCTCATCCCGCAATTCCTAATGTCCAAACCCACCTTAAAAACCTCAGATATTTGATCTTCTGAGCAAAAAAACAAAATGGGCCACGTGAAACGGATCCTGCACGTCACACGGCAGATTGCACCCAGCACGGCCATCGCGAGCGGAGACTCAGCACGATGCGTGTGGCTGAGGCGTAGTACCGGCCACAGCACCGCCCTCGAGTGTGACCCCGCTAATAGCACTTGCCCCAAAAGCCTGCCAAGGCTATACGGGGGATCTTTGTCTGTGTCTATGCGTGTCTTTGTATCACTCACGGTTACATTCCTTTGTTGCCAAGTGTCCCCCAGACTCCGATGGGCGAATGATGAGACGACACCGACCCAGAAACACGACCCCCTCCTGGAGAGAATTTACAGTGGTGGGGGATGGGGTGCATTTGAAAATAAGAGCAATTACTCACTCTCTTACCTAATCCTTGTTCCGATTCACGCGGTCACTCGCTCGTTCACACAATTGTTCCACGGCTCATTCACTCACCCGCCCACTCATTCACTCGCCGCCCACCGACTCATTCACCCAGCTCAATCGTTGCAAATGAGACTCCTCTATCCTGGCCTCTGAGTTCTCAACCGGTTAAAAAAAACATTAACCTAAAACTCAAACTAAACAAGAAACGAAGCAATTTTGTTTATCTTACCAGGTAAGACCCACTGAGCTGTGTAGCTCTTTTTCATAAGCGACTTGTCGAAAAATGATAGCTCAACGAAAGTGGCTTATTAGCAAGTGCAAATGTGTCGCAGACAAATACTCTAAACGCGCGACTCTGATTCCAAATGCGGACGGAGAAAACGGAGGACCCTCGGAGAAAAACCTCACGCGACCAACGGGGAGAGTGAGAGGCACGCGAACTCCACATACACAACGGGCGTCAGGGTCGGGATCGAACCCACGACCTCCTGTATACCAGGCGAGGTAGTTAACATTTCATAGCCACCGTGATGATGATGAGAGAGAGTGACACGCAAACTCCAAATATACAGCAGCAGGCGTCAGGGTCGGGATCGAACCCAGGTCCTCCTTTTTATACCAGGCGAGGCAGTTCACGTCTCCTAGCCACGGGTGGCGAATCGACTTCACCGTACCAGCTGGGCGTCGTCGCAGACGCTGAGCGCGAAGCGCCCTCCGGGGGGGTGCGACGCCACGTCCCCGCGCGCGTAGACGCACTCCGACCGGGCCCCCCCGCGCGCCCCCCCCCGGACCCCCCCCCGGGCCCCCTCCGCGGTGGCCTCCACGTGGTAGGAGGCGGTCAGCAGCTGGGTCTCCGAGCTCGTGGCCTTGACGGCCAGGAGGAGGAGGACATCGCCGAAGACGCGAAGCTCCAACGCGTCCCCTTGCGACGAAGGGCACGGAGCCCAGTTCGGGGATCCCTCCTCGGTGAACCCCGGGGCGTAGGGTCCGCACACCCAGCGAGCTGCGAGGGGTCCAATCTCTTGTGACCCACCACCTCTCACCTCGTTCACCTGGTGGGGGGGGGATTATTGAAATCTCTGGTTATGATGATAACGATGACGGCGATAAATAATGTCGCATCGGTAAAGGAGGGTTGATTGGCCGTACTTCCCCATGGGTTGGTGAATTTCGGGGAGGGCACCCAGGACCGTGCCAGATATCACTCGGGACCGGTTCAGGTGCCACCGATGTTAGCCGTTGCTGGGAATCGGATAACCCCCGAGTTTCTCAGCACAGTGTGCTAACCACTGCGCCACCACTCCACCCCCCATAATTAACAAGGTTATCATCACGAGGAGGGTGGGGGGGGGGCTATCACGAGGATTACCCCAATTCTTCATCCCTACGCCCACCATCATCCTATTAACTAAACAATTTTATTTATTTTATTTCACCAGGGTAAGGGCCCACTGAGCTGTGTAGCTCTTTTAAAGAAGCGACTTGGCCACAAATGATAGCTCAACGAAGTGGCTTATCATCATCACGTAGAAATGTGTAGAGGGAAAATTACTCGTAAACGCGTGACGTCGATTCTAAATGCGGAGGGGAAACCCGCGTTTAGAATCCACGTCACGCGACGACGCGCAGAGAGACACGCAAACTCCAAATATAGAGCAGCAGCAGCAGGGTCGAGATCAAACCCGCGACCTCCTGCACACCAGGCGAGGTAGTTAACATCTCCTAGCCACCGTGATGATGATGAGAGAGAGAGAGACACGCAAACTCCAAATATACAGCAGCAGGCATCAGGGTCGGGATCAAACCCGCGACCTCCTGCACACCAGGCGAGGTAGTTAACATCTCCTAACCACCGGGGCGCCAACCCTCCCCCGCGCGCTTCTCACCTGAGTCCCCTCGTTGACCCCCAAGGTGACCGACACGAGCAGCAGGGTACACAGAGACACGTGGGGAGACATGGCGACCTCCACTCCTCTCTCTCAGGCGCCTCCTCTCCTATTGGGACTCGCAGGGCTAAACGAAAGGAGCATCATCATCGTTATCGTAGGCGTGGAGGACACGGATAAATAAAAACCACGGAGAGAATAGTGGAAGCTGCAGCGAGCTGCAAGGTGGCGGGGTGGATTAGACGAGACGGTGTCACAAAAAAAGTGAATCGTTGGGCTGTTCGTCTCTATGCGCGCGTGTTGGTGGGTTGCACGCACGTGTCTTCGTACGTACGCGTGATAATGTGTATGTGTGTCTGTGAGTGCAAGTGTAAGAGTGTGTTGGGTTGTGTGCGGTGCGAAAGACGTCATACATACATACTTGTCTGTCTGTATGCATGCGTAATCACGGGAGGCGATAGTGCAGAGGTTAGCGGGCTGCGCTATGAACCCGGGCACCCGAGTTCGATTCCCGCTCACGGCCAACTCCAACACCAGTGATGTTTATCTGAAACAGGTCATGGGTCTCCCCCAACGCCGACACAGCCTCAAATGACTACCTAGCGCGGTGCGTAAACATCGCCACCGGGGAGACAAAGGCGACCGGGCGTGGTGCTGGCCACGCCGTGCCCCTTCGCGAACCGTGCCGGCCTTCATATGCGCTGGCTAACAACGCTTGCCCCAAATTACTGTTAAGGCTATTCGGGGCATCTTTGTCTTTGTGCGTAAGCATTTGCCAACACGATGGTTCAGCATCCTCCACCGCCAGGCGTTTCCCATGCGAGGCAAAACAAACCAACTTGCGACCATCCCTTCCTCCTCCTCACTCACTCACTCCAGCCCCTCCCTTGCCTTGCCCACACTCCCGTCCCACTCTCAAACCCAATTCTCACACTTGATGTAAATGTTGGGAAAGTCATAATCGCTGTCGGCCACGCTCAAATAGACTTCCTCCTCTTTCTGTATTGTCCGCGTATTTCTCAATTGGGATTATAGAGAGCAATCGTCCCCCCCCCCCCCCCTGGTCCCCAACCTGGACCCTCACGAGACTCAGTCGGGGCTTTTCCTGGTGAGATGTTAACTACCTCGCCTGGTATGCAGGAGGTCGGTGGTTCGACGCCGACTCTGACGCCTGCTGCTGCTGCTGTATATTTGGAGTTGACGCGTTCTCTTCTTGTTTCGTGGATTTTTTTTTACCTTCTCTGGGTCCTCAGATTTTTCCCCTCAACATTTAGACTATTTCGATAATTTTTCATATATATACACATATATATACACATATATACACGTCCAAATTGTAAGCCACTTTGTCGGGCTATCATTTGTGGCCAGGTCGCTTTTGAAAAGAAAAAAAACAAGTTAATACTTCAGTGGGCTTTGTGCGGTAGGATGGGGATGTTTTAGTTTTATTTGTTTGTGTTTAGGCGATTTGTTTACCTCTCTTATACTCTGCACTCCGATCGTGTTTTTGTGTTGTTTGTTGTTGTGACGTTCTTACGCGCCCCGACTGGACATCTGTGGAAAAAACAAAGCTTTATAGCTCATCCGATTCCTTGAGTATAAATAAATGATTGTGCAATCAACGCTGGAAAAAAAATGCAGAGAAAGTCATTCGTCTGCTTTGTCTGAGAGTATGTGAATCCGCTGTTGGATGGACGCCTGCCCCAAGCGATGAACACGAACTAACGACATCACTGGGAGACTCAGCCAGGCGCTAAAGTGAGTGCTTGTGTTGCGATCGAATCGTCGTGATATATTAGTTTAAATTTTGTTCTAATTTTTGTTTTTACCTACGTGACTTTACCGAAAGAACCAAAGAGTATACAAGTCGTCTCGTTTAGACCACCAACTCAAAATGCGACAATATCTTGGCCCAACCAAACCCCCTTCCCCTCCATCCACCCCAACTCAATTTGAACAAACTGTCTAGGATTTAAGCTGTCTACAAATGAAAACCGTCTGGAATTTAAGCTGTCTGAAATTGTAACCATTTTTCAATTTAACGTGTTGGTCCCCCCCCTGCTCTCCCCCCCCCGAAATGGTATGACGATTGTGCTCTTGCACTTCTTTGTGAGACGAAGAACTGCAACTCTCACAGAGACGTGCAAACCGTCGTGAAAACAACCCACGGAAGTGGATAACGCAGAACTACCCCTGAGATCCTCGTTAAGGGAACCCAGGTTCACACGGTAGGGTGGCAGCACTTTCCCACCCACCCGAGTAACATTTGGCGCATGACAGTAAACCCGATATTTCTCATTTCTCAGAGATGGAATTTAACCGAATTACGCGCAGATACAAATGTAATGCAACGGGGGTGTTTTGTGTGTGTGTGTGCAGTCATTGGTAACCCGGCTGAGACCATCAACTCACTGCACTTGAAACCACGGGGAAATGGCTCGAACCTGTATTAAAACCCAGGATCTCAACAGTGCCGAGTCAGCACTCTTGACCTCTTAAGGCACCCGGTCAACCTTTAATTCTTTCTTTTGACGATTTAAATTGTTACAGAAGAGGCTATATTAGGCGAAAGCAAAGCCCCCTACCCCCCCCCCCCCCCACATTAATATTTTAGCGTTTAACTGCACGCGTTTACTTTCCCTAAAGGCAACTTCATTGGCATCGTAGAATTTTTACAGCTGGCAGTATGCCTTCTGAAACGAAACGCTATGATTGAAAAAACACACTCACGTACGCGCAGACACAAAGACAAAGTCCCCCGCCACACCGTATAGCCTTAGCAGACTGTTGGGCAAGTGCTGTCAGCGAGCAACACCTATGAAGGCTGGAAATGGTACACGAGGGGGTGGGTGGCCAACACCACGCCCGGCCGCCTTTGTCTCCCGAGTAGCGATGTTTACTGCACGTCGCACCTGACACTCATTTGAGGCTGAGTCGACCTCGTGAAAACCCCGCACCGGTGCAGATAATCGTCACTGATGTTGGCCGTGCGAGGGATTCGAACTCGGATCGCCGGTTTCGTTTAACTGAAACACGTTCGGAGCGCAGCGCGCTAACCGCTGCGCCACCGCTCCCCATTTCAAACACACGCACAATAAAAGACGCCCTCGCAGTCACGTAAGTTATCAAGCCATATCCACATGCGTACACACACGATCATTGGTGTCACAAACGTTTTAACGTTTGCGCAGTCACAGACAAATAAACACACTCACTCTCTTACACGTGGCTCAGAGATTCCCCGTGTAGACTCTTCACAGCCTGTTGGAGCAGGCGCTGTTAGCGAGCACCTATGAAAGGCCGACACGGCACACGAAGGTCCGGGCACAAACGCCACGCCGCCTTTGTCTCCCGAGTGTTGATGTTTATATACCCCAGCAGGCACTGTTTGTTTTAATGCCGAGTCGACCTAGGCGTGTATCAGCACCCGTTCCGATATCACTCGCCACCGATGTTAGCTGTGGCTAGGAATCAAACTCAGGTAACCGGTGCGCTATTCACTTACTCCACAGCTCCCCATTAGACGCAGACAGATTAACACACACACAGATGTCTACACGAACACTCACCCACACACAAGCACATCCATCCACGCGCGCGCGCACGCACACTTGACATACTCACACATGCGCCGTGACACAAATATTCAGACATTCACGTACATACACATAGTACACACACAAATACACGTCCGCACACTGGTACACTCACTCACATCAACATACTCACTCGCACGCACCACACACTTTCACACAAACTCAGACGCACACATACTAAGAGACACGCAGATAAAGACCCCCCCGTATAGCCTTAACAGACTGTGCGGGCAAGTGCTGTTAGCGAGTCGCACCTATGAAGGCCGGCACGGCACACGAGGGGGTGGATGGCCAGCACCACACCCGGCCGCCTTTGTCCCCCTCGTGGCGATGTTTACACATTGCACCAGGTACTCATTTAAGGCGAAGTCTACCTAGCGGAAGCCCAGAAAATCGTCACTGGTGTTGGCCGTGAGTGGGAATCGAACCCCGGTCGCCGGGTTCGTAGCGCAGCACGATAACCGCTACACTACCGCTCACCACAAACTCACAATCACACATCCAAAGACCCCACCCCCGACTAGCCTTAAACCGGGCTAGTGCTGTTAGCGAGCACCTATGAAGGCCGGCACGGTACACGAGGGGGTGGATGGGTGGCCAGCACCAACGCACACACCCAACACTCTTACACTTGCACTCACAGAAACACATACACACACATTCTCCACACGCAAAACAGAAACCCCACATCCCATCCCTTACCTTCCAGTGTTCCCCCTGCAGATGTATTAAGGCTCTCGCCTGGAATGGGTGGAGATGAAATGGGGCTGGCTGCCTTGGCTGGCCGGTGGGGTAGGGAAGAGGCGTCTGATAATGAGACAGCCCTGGGTGCTTATACAGAGGACTTTTTAGGGTCTGACGCCAAACCCATGACGTACGGGTTCGAGTCAGTTCAAAGGCGAGAGAGGAGGAGGTGCATTTTCAAAGACCTCCCAAAAGTTTTCAGAATTCAGGCAGCCAGTGTCGTCAGCCTTGTCCCGCCTATGTGGACAGTTGTGCGTTTTAAATTGATTTTCGATTCTGTTTTAATAAATTTCGGTTTGCCGAGTACTGAGCCAAATCCCCCCCCCCCGCAAAAACGTCAAGCAGCCCGAAAAACACATCACTACCGAAGGCGTAACAGATAAGGAGATTGGGCAAGGTTGTATGATGATAATAATAGCTTGGGGTTAAAGAGACGATGGGAAGGAATCCCAACGGCGAGCGATGCGAGGAAAGAGACGGAAAGAGAAGTGCCTGTAACCTGCCATGGGGCGGCTGAACACAGGCTGGATGAGACTGTGTTAGACAGCCCGGCTTGAAAGATTAATCAATTGTGTAACAAGGGAAAATACCTAAAATCCAAATGGCTGTTGGTGCTACCGAGACTACAAGAGCCAGGTGTCGACTTTGCAACAGCAAAGAGATCTAGCAATAGGAAGGAGGCGATGGCGAGGTTGATGGTGGCAATAAGCAGGATTGGCATTGATGGCCGCTTGTCTTTTGACTTAATCACTCATCTGCTGAGCCACACAGCTGCTGGGGAATGACACAACGCGTTCCTATTGCGTCCGGTCATGGCGTGGATGTTTGTCGAGTGAATAAGCGCAGTTGGTCACTCACTGTCTTATCTGTAGAGCCACCCACCCACCCCAACGCTCCTTCTCTCTCTCTCGTCTCCCAGTCTCCTCTCCCTCTGCCCTGTCTCCCAGTGGGGTTAGCGTGGTTGGTATGGGCCCTGCCTGGTACGAGTCGTTAAATTGACCACACCCTCCCCTTCAATGCCCCCTTCCTCTTTGGAGCTCAGTGTCTGGAGCCCCCCACCAGCCCGTGGGCCCCAGTGCAGTTGCGCCGCCTGCACACTAACTCCTCTTGTATATCTCTACTCACTCTGCTCTCTCGTCTCTCCCATGTGTAGTATTTTTCTTCAATCTAGAATAATTTCCTCACTCCACCTTCCGTTTCTCTGCTCCCCTCTCTCTGCATTCTCTTATCTCTCCCATTCCCCTCTATACCGTCTCTTACACTCTCATTTACGCTATCTCTCATCTCTCCCCACTCTCCTCTCATCTCTCCCAACTCTCCTCTCATCTCCCCAACCAATACTCTTCTCTCTAATCTGCTGCATCCCCCCCCCTCTCTACCTCCCCTATTTCCATCATGTCTTATTGTTCTTCCCTCCCTTCTATATCTCCCATCTCACCCCCACCACAGCTCTCGCCTCTTTCATTTATACTTCATACCTCGACCATTCGCACTCCCAAATCCCCATCCCAACCCTATGACTCGGCGCTCTACACGTGGGCAGTTTGGGAACTGAAAGTGAAGGAGACGCGCAGGGGAGGGATGGAGTCGGACAGGGAGAGATGGTAAGCGGTAGGGGTGAAGGGAAGGTAGCAGAGGAGAGGAGACAAAGGAGCGAGGAGGATGAAAGATAGGGAAATAGAGAAGTGCTCGGAAAAGGAAGGGTGGAATGATTTATGACGGGTAAAGGGGAGGTTAAGGAGGCAGGATGGAGAAAATCAGGAAGGCAAGGAAGTAACCATAGAAGGAGAGACGCAGGTAGGGGTAGGCAGGCAGGGAGGGATGATGAGAGGAAGGTAGGGAGGAATACAGGGAGGAAAGGGAAGGATTGAGAGACTTAGGTATGCAAGGAGGAAACTAACGATAGCGATAGGGAGGGGGAGAAAGGACATATCGAGCTAGATCAGAAGTCAGAAGGCAGGGGGGTGGTAGAGAACGAGGCAAAGAGGGATGGAGTGTCAGCAAGGCAAGGAGAGAGGAGCAAGGGAGGGAGGAAAGAGTTAGTGAGGGAGAACAGACACAGAGGCACGGAGAGAGGGAGGCAGGGATTCGTCGGGAAGGAAGCGAGGAAGGCACTCAGACGTGCCGTCTGCCACTTTCATCCAAACAGGGGCACCCCTCCCCACCACCCCTGCTGCCGCTCTCTCTCCCTCCCTTCCCGGGTCCCCAGCTAGCCCCAACGACCCCTATGGCCCCATCCATTACCATTATTATGCCCGCAAGTTACATAACAGACGGTCTTGCCGCACGACAGTTAAATATCACAGCCACAAACACGCACCGCGTGCTCAAGACCTCTTAAGCCACAAAGACCCCCGTATAGCCTTAACAGACTCTTGGAGCAAGTCACCGTACACGCATACACAACTCGAAGAGTCAGTAAGATCGAAAATATGTCCCTGCTCAAGCTAGTATACGGGGAGTGCAAAAGAAATCCACTGGCGGTCCTAAACCTCTGTCGACAGTCCACACTGATATCAAAAAGTCCAGGATAAACATAGGAAAACCACTTAGGAACGTACTGTATAGCAAATAGCACACACAAAATTAGGATTCATTTCGCGATGTAATGTGTGTTCCCCTCCCCACCACCACGGAGCCGCACAACATCGTTATTTTGATTAAACACTACTCACGGTTATTTCCAACGTGTTTTCACCTCGACCAAAAACGTCACTCCCCGGAATATAAAACAAAAACAAGAGGTGGGTGGGTGGGTGACGGGGTGGACTCGGAAAATTTACGAAGCACGTTCAGTTGTTTATACAACGCTAATAATACAACCACAACCGCTAATAATAATTATACCACAAGTCCCGGCGTGTCCTCTTAAAGCCCCGCTCCTGGCCTCTCGCCCGGCCATCAAAACCCTGGCTGATTTTCAGCCCCGAGATGCTGGGCTGCTGGCGAAAAACAAACGCACTTCTTCTTTCTCTCGCGCTCGCTGGCCGAGCACCTATTATAGTCCTTCTTTGTGAGTTTTGTGTAATTTTGGCCAGCCGTGATGTAAGCTTTTATGGGTCGGGTGGGTGGGTGACGGGTGGAGAGGACTGGCGTCATTCCTCGTATCTTCTTCCAACCACGAATGGCTGGAATGATGCAGTCTGCCTTCTTTGCCAGGTGCTCTGTATTTTTTCAGGCCGAGGTGACCTACGAGAGGCAGACGAGAGGTGCAAAACATGGCACGGGTGTTTGGATGTGCAGGAACGGGACCCCAGGTACCCTACAAGAGCAAACATAAACACATTGTTATTATATCAAGTCACTGCGATGTCACACACCCACCCATCCACCCATGGATTCGGTTCTCAAAATATTTCAACAGAAACAAGAACACTATAATAATAATGAGTTATATCTGTTTTTTACTTTTACCCCAAGGATAGTTTGAGTATTAAAGACTCCTTTTCCAGAGGGATGTATTCGGATGTATGGCCAATTCCTCTTGAAAGATTGTTTTGCGTGTGGGCGGAACCGGACCACCCTAAGTAAAGCTACAATGCGTACGAGGGAATAACATTCAAAAGGTCGGCAGAGATGCTATTAACAAACCAACTTGCTGTACTGCTACGTCCTGGCCACCATGTAGGCCAGTTAGTTTTGAGAGTTTTTCAATTTTATCTGTGATCTACCGAGCAGTGTACACATTTCAAGGGAGGGGGGTAATTGTTTTCCAACCAAGCTTACTGAAATTTTAATCTATAAATATAAATAAATTATTTACAACTTTGCATTCAAGAAAAATCTCAAAAATGGTCTATGACATAATGGTCAACCCTGGTTTTAAACATTCTGGATCAGGCAGAGGCATATTCCACATTTTTCGTACGAAAAATCACCATCCAAAATTAGGGTGTTGTGCGATTCAAACTGTACATAGCAATCACCTTGGGATTGAATTCCTAACAAAATTATTTCAGGAAAACAGAAAATGAGCCTGGCAAGTCATTGTGAAATACCGTAAGCACTGGCTCAATAACGGAGTCTGAAGCTCATTCTCGTTAGCTTCAATCCTCGACTCAAACCATATTCCCTGCTGGTCCTCTGCCCGTGTTGGAAATTCCACATTCCCTTGAGGGAAACCAGTCCATCCACAGAACTGCTGTCGACTACCAGAAAGGGGGTACTCATGTTACCGGCTGGAAGGACAAAAGGATTTGAACTTGGAACCTTCCAATTGTGACTCAATCGCACCTGATGATAGAGACCATGTGTGAATGTGCGTCCCATGTGAGACAAAGATCCCTCGGAGCATTTAATAGACTGTTTCGGCAGGGCTGTCAGGGAGCACCTATTAAGGCCTGCATGTCGCACAAAGGGGTGGTGGTGTTCCCAGGAACTCGCCAAGCTGCCTTTGTCTCCCAAGTGCTGCAATGTTTACACACCGCACCTGTTACTCATTTAAGGCTGAGTCGATCTGGAGGAAGTGATAACTTTAGAGCACTTGCCCAACCAATCTACATTAGGGATCTTTGTTTTTTATTTTATTTTTGTTCCACTTCATGTAGCCAACACCAATTAAAATGTAATATTAGCGATGTGTGTACATACCTATCAATGTAATGAGGATTAAAATTAATATGGACACCTCCAATTAGCACGGTTGGCTATATACGATGCGAAATTTCAACATACATAGAGAGAACATTCCTTATTTGAGTCAACATTTTACTTCACACGAGACGTGTTTACCAATCATTAGACGCGTGCAGTGTGTAACATCTGAACAGAGAAGACAAACACAGAAAGGCACACTATGGTAGAACGCCAAGACTGGCGTTTGAGTAAACGTTGCGTTATAAGCTGAAGAAAAAAAACATCCCTCCACTTGTTAAGACTGAATCCCACACCAGGTCGCTTATTTTAGCAGTGAGTCATCTTCATTCTAATGCCTCTGGCTACAGGCCACTCAGACAAACCGTAATGTAGTTAGCAGACCCGAATAGCAAGCGCCACCCACTGCTAGATGCAGACAGATTTTTCAATCAAAAGCGATGTTTGCAAACACCCGTCGAAAACAATGCACTCCGGGGCGTAGTACAAAGCCTGTTGTTTATCGCCCAATATTATCGTTGCTACTCCTTGTTTTAAACATTAAATGCTTTGCACGCAAGGGCCGCACAATGGAGTGCGTCATTCATGTTTGGATGCAGGGCGTCTAAAAATACGCGACTTAAGGATGCGTCTTTCATCTCGAACCGGCAAAGGAATCAATTAATGAAGCCGGCCGCTTGTAAATACACACAGCACACGCTCACACTTTTTGCACCGCTGCGGGCTCAATAGCGGGAGTTGGTAACGCAATCCAAATTGAGCCGTGTGTATACCTCAATCAATTGGGAGAGGGGGGGGAGAAGCACACAAAAAACAACGCGGACTCGTCCAACTGAAACGCCGACACGAAAACACAACCAGCAACCCTCGCTTTTCTGTCAAACAACATCGCTTTTCTGTCGAACATCTCAAAGCAGTCTTACCACAAGCTACCCACTGAGTTGGGAGCAAAATTATCCCATCTATGTTTGGGTGGGTGGGGGGTGCATATTTTTCCCCACAACACTAAACACTGCTAAGAAATTTTGATTTAAAGCTTTCGTGACTGCAGGGATTCATATTCTTGGTTCTTTCGGTAAAGTCACGTAGAAGGGAAAAAAAAATACATAAAATAAAATTCTCACGACGTTTCGACTGCAACACAAGCAATCATCATCAGATGTGAAAACCACAAGAAAATGTGTTGCAGTCGAAACGTCGTGAGAATTTTATTGTTTTATGTATTTTTTTTATTTTAAACCACATTTTCTCGTGGTTTTCACATCTGATGATGATTGCTTGTGTTGCAGTCGAAACGTCGTGAGAATTTTATTTTTTCATATATTTTTAATTATTTTGTTTCCCTTCTACGTGACTTTTCCGAAAGAACCAAGAATACTGCTAAGTAATTCACGTTTTGGAAGAAGCCAAGGTTCTGGACAGTGGGATTTTGTAATGTAGAAGGCACTTTACAGAGGATATGACTACCACTCCTTATACACCGTGACTTGTTGATTGTTGCTCATTGGGATGGCCGATTGGAGTTGGCGTGTTTTAATTGGAGAGGTAATACACAGTGAGGCTCCAGTGTTAAGCCTCAAAAGACCGTCTTGTTAAACTGGAGTCATTGTTCACTACCGCATTTACCAAACACAGATCCATGCACCACATGCTGCACACACCTTATGATTAGTAAACACGTCCTCTTTGCATTCCTTTAAATAAAGCCGTATGCAAGAACAGGTGCGCAAGGTTGATTGTTGCTCATTGGGATGGCCGATTGGAGTTGGCGTGTTTTAATTGGAGAGGTAATACACAGTGAGGCTCCAGTGTTAAGCCTCAAAACACGGTCTTGTTAAACTGGAGTCATTGTTCACTAGCGCATTTACCAAACACAGATCCATGCACCACATGCTGCACACACCTTATGATTAGTAAACACGTCCTCTGTGCATTCCTTTAAATAAAGCCGTATGCAAGAACAGGTGCACAAGGTCTCCATCATGTTCTCTACATCTCGTGAGATGCATTTGCCAATAATCAGGTGTGTGCAGCGTGTTAACAACGCACTCCCAATAAACACATAGGGCTTATCTTGCAGAAACGTACCTAGGCTGTGTCCTGGCCGATGTGACACAAGTTCAAAGTTTCATGAGAAAAAAAAAACACTTTAAAGTCAGTCAAGCATGCTACCACAGAGTGCTCTAGTGACATTACTGCACTGACGCTTTAAATGCGCGGGAGTGACGTTAAAGTACCTTTATAAACGCGCAACTTTTATAACCTAGGTTGTAACCATTGCGCAGTATTCATAGATTGAAAGCAGGTAACTGGAACCAATTTAGAGATCACTCGCTACTGACAGTAGCCGTGGCCTGGAATTAAACTTAGCATGACGGGTTGAGAACGTAGCATGCTAACCACTGCACCACTAATCCACCTCTGGCTTTGCTTACAATTTTCACATGCTTTTTCGAAAAGAAAATTTATATATAAAACCGTACCAGGTATTATCACGCGCTTATATACAAAAATATAGCAGAAGCTCTTACACCCGCACAATCACAGCAGCAGCAACCAATTCACCAGGGGCCACGTGAAGTGTAGCCACAAGGAATTTAACAAGTTCAATTAAAATCGATTCTTTTGCTCTCAGTACATGCATTGAATAGTGTGCTTGAGAATCAATCATTCTGTGATTCGTGCAGATTACATGCAAATGTTGCCGTCTCTGCTGAAGCAAACGAGAGTCCAAACGAGAGAGAACCAACGCTAACGAGATGGTAATGAGACAAAAAAAAAGAATCGATTATTGAATCAATTAATGACCCCGAATCATGACAAACTGTAAAATCTGTGGGGGTGGTGACCAAATCATTAACATGCACCAGGAGCCACATTACATGCATTACCGCCAGTGCTATAGGTTTTGTGTTTAGTTTGCTGTCCTTCCCCCGCACCTCCAATTAGCACGGTTGACTACGTACGGTGCGAAAGAAGTTCAACATACATACGTACTTGGAAGCATCAAGTTTAACCCATTCAAGGTGCGGCACCGATTTATAAAACAGAAACCTGGCATTAATTCCAGGGTATCCCTGCGAGATAGCCGGCTAGCTCAGGGGGTCAGAGTACTAGGCTGGCACTGCTGACAACCTGGGTTCAGTTCCAGGATTTCAGCCACCGGCTGTGCTTAAAATTCATTTTTCAAGTGTAGCAAGTTGAGGGAAACAGCCCAGTCGCACTCGTGACTGAGCACAAACATCCATCATATTAAATGTTTTTTACTTAAATTTGGCAACATTTCAGCTCTGAGAATCAAAAATGTTTTTAACATGATTTACACGTGATGAACGTTAAGTGCGGGGCTTGCGTGTGTTTAGGAGTATTTGGCTGCTGTACATTTCCACGTGATGAGCCACTTCATTGAGCCATCATTTGTGGTCAGGTCGCTTCTGAAAAGAAGCTATATAGCTCAGTGGGCCTTACCTGGTTAAATAAAAATAGTAAAAAAAATGTAAAAGGTGTGCTCCTAGTGTGGATATAGCTACCTACCTTTGCAAGTGCCCTCAGCAGTTCTGTTATATCTTCCAGGGCTGTTCTCCCAACACCCTCCATACACACAGGACTCCCAGCATCAACACTAGGGCACCCTGCATTAACATAAGGCTATCTACATGAACACTAGAAAATTCCTCATTTGTGCAAGGACACCCTGTGTTAACACAAAGGCACCCTGCTTTAACACTAGGGCACTATACATTAATACTAGGCACCCTATATTAACACTAGGCACCCTGCGATAACAGAAGGGCAAACTGCATTGCCAATAGGCTGCCGTGCAAGAGCAATGACACCCTGCACTACAACTGGGACGCCATGCAGTACCCATCGTAACATTCTTCATTTACACAGGGCACCATGCGCCAGTATCAGCGCATGCTGCGCCAGCACTCCGGCACCATGCGTCAACATGAGGGCAGCTAGCACCCGTGCAACACAGTCCCTTTGGTAAGCACCAGCGCGCCCTTGCACTGGCACCACAGCACGCTGCTGTCGTACGATGCCGTGTCACGCTACACGAGGCCATCATACAGAGACAGCGCCTGCACAATAGACGGGTCGGCCTTGGAGCCCTCGGCAAACTCCTGCAGAGACAGGCGTCCGTCCGCGTTCTGGCGGGCGACACAAGGGCACGGGGAGGATGTGAAAAGGGAAGAGGGTAGAGGTGGGGAGGTGATTAGTTTTCATCACTACAACGCACAGCAGTGGGGGTGTGGAAGGGTGATTCAGTGGGATAAAGCTTAGGCTCGTAAAGATACATAAATTCAACATCATCAGCCATGGTCAATCACGGCTGGATTAAGGTCTCCACAAGCCATTTATATCCATCACAGTCCTGAGTGGCAGTCAAAGGATGGTTCCACAGAGTAAGGAGGCAACAGTTTCTGATTTCCTCTGACAGTGATATCCTGAGCTAGAATTTAGTCATTAAGTACAATTTGACATTCAATATATATTTTTTATCATTAGTGACCGTGATGAGACTAAAACTAATTACACATCAGAACCAAGTTAAATCACAGGCAACTGTTAGGATTCGAACACAGGATCTCAGCGGTCCTAGCTCAGCACTCTTGACCTCTGAGCCACCCGGCTACTCAACCACATCAGAACACAAACATATTTAAACAAAATTATATAGTATCAATAATACGTTAAATAAATACACCAACAGCTTTACATGTAAATAACAAAACATTTTGTGATGTCACCTTCTTCGAGAGGCCGTTCTCTAACAAGGGGTGAAGTTACCTTGCTTTGAACTTGAGCTTCAAATTGGAATGTCTCCGTCTCATTGCATGACGCTCATGACGCAGACGGAATTTGCGAGAATAATAAAACCGAGATCAGTAGGCCAGAGAGAGAAAGAGTGGCCCGAGAGGGAAGTCATAATTCACCTTGTGCAATAACAATAATAATAACACGTCCTAACGTGTCCTTTGAGGAAACAGTAAATTTATTCAAAACGCAGCCTGTAGTTTAAAAAAAACAAAGCCTTGGACAATTCTAAAAAACAACCAAGCGACAATGCCAGTGTTTGTTCAATCCTCATACATTTCCTCTCCGCTCCAAAGTACACAAGCTTTGTTGAGCTACAGATGTAAGTAAAAAAAAAATCAGATTTAATGCATCATTCCATGTGTATCCCCATACCCTACTGCTAAAGCTCCATCTGGTGGACAAGGCATGGCAGCACAAGCATGCTTTACACATGACCACGATCAGCACTGCTTTAACGGGCCATAGACGCACAACCCCAGACCTTAGCAGCCTGAGGTTTGACTTCGGGATGTAGCGATTATTCATAATGCAGCGAGGTTTCTATAGGTTGTGCCAACCTTGCATCATCCGGTGCTCACTCACCTTGTCCATGAGGGCGAAGATCCGGTCGACGCGTTTCTCTGGCGTGCTTTCTTCCTCCGGTAGCTCCACCGTGTTGCCCTGGGAGGTAAGAAGAGAGGACATGGAGGAGTTGGGAGCGTGGGAAGAGAGGAAGGGAGTTGTGGTCGGGTGTGAAGATGGAGCCACGTTAGTTTTTTTGTCAGCAGTGTTGCTGCCCCCTTGTGGTCTCTTGGTAAATCATTCACATTAGACATGCACACGTACTCTACACGCGTACTCTACATGTAAAAGTACAGCCCTGTTGTCACTCCACTGCTGGATGAAGGCTTCAACAAATCGTATGCCTCGTGGGAGTTATTTCACCATATTTCAACATGCTGATTCATTTTTTTATTAACGCCCATTCCTCTATTTTTGACATGTGGATCAGAAACGTAGAAATTAAATTTTATAAATGGGAAAAAAGTGCATAAAGAATCTAGAAATGTATGCTTGGCATTATACTGAGATAAAAAAAAAGAGAAACACTAGGATTAGTCAATACAAGCAAGCTGGAGACATGATGATCGACAAAAGTGGGCTTGTGCAGGACATGTCGCAAGGCGGGACAATGCTCTATGGTCGTGACGGTGCATCCCCTGCGGCGGTGGAGATGATTAAATCAGCTCGGGTGCAGGTGCTAGATGGATTGATCCATTGCGTGACCGTGTCGGATGCCAACAGCTTGGCGAGGAAAATCGACGATTACAAGTCATCCAAAAACAGGACAATTGTTTATAACGTGCACCTCTTACGCGCTCGCTCATTAGCGGATTTGTTAGGTTGTACTGATGTGTGCACTTCGAGCCTGTGTATCAAAGGAATCACATGTCTGCGTGGAAAAATTAATTGTTGCGATTCCACGCCACTCACCATCATCTTGTAGATGGCGTCTACAATGTGCAGCATCTCCTGCCGCGTAATGTAGCCATCGCTGTCCAGGTCATACAACTTAAACGCCCCTGGGGGATAGGGACAGGTGACAAGATAGTGGTGGGGGGGGTGATGGGGTCAGGCTAGCGTCAGCTTAATAGGTCACACAACGAGTGTCACTGTTATAAGGCTATCTCACTCACCGGCTCCAACTCCAGCTCCTCACAAACAAATAAGGGACTGATTTGGTTCTGGTGGATAATTTGTGGAACTGTCATACCATTAAATACAATTCCGATGTATATAGCATATATACAGTACCGCGGTGGCGATGTTAACTACCTTCTTTAGTATACAGGATGTCGTGGGTTCGATCCCAAGCCTGACACCTGTATATTTGGAGTTTGTGTGTTCTCCCTGTGGTCACGTGGAATTTCCTTCAGGTCCTCCGGTATTTCCCTCCACATTTAGAGACATGTGTTTAGAGTGTTTGGCTGCTATAAATTTCCACGTGATTAGCCACTTCGTTGAGCCATTATTTGTGGCCAGGTCACTTCTGTAAAAGAGCTTTATAACTCAGTGGGCCTTACCTGGTAAAATAAAAAGCGTTTAAATATAAAGAGGACCACATCTTAATACGGAGTGCAGAAAGGGTGAATATGTATTTAGTCATGGGGGGAAAAGGGGATGTCTGCTGGCCACCCGTCTTAATCCAAGTCATAGGGGGGGCCCCGATTGCTTCTCCCGCCCACTTGGGGCACCCGTCCGTGACTCACATTTGAGCTTCTCATCCATGGTGCCACGCGACGTAACCGACAGCGCTTGGATAAACTCGCCAAACTCAATGCGCCCGTCCTGGCCACCACACACATGGCGACAAGGAGACAAACACAGACATGGGCGGTTCCAGAAATTAGGCAACGTTACAGCTAAAGTTATCTTACTCATACTCATAATGAGCTGCCATTCTGAAGGTTCTCCTCTCACCAAGCGCCACCCAGGTCACGTACAAGGACAGCGCCTAACACACCAGGTCCATCACCGGGAAGGAACGCGGGTGTCCCACGAACCTTGTTCTCGTCGAACACGTTGAAGACGAACGACGCAAACTTGGAGGCGTCCCCGAACGGGAAGAACTGGCGATAAATCGTCTGGAAGGCGGCCGAGTCGAGCTGCCCATTAGGACAATCCTTCATGAAGCCTCGGTACCTGCAATGCACGCGATTTAATGTAACCACTCAACGTTGCCGTATGTGCATTCACTCTACCTCTCTTAATGCTACCAAATATCTGCGACGCTCAGTAAGAACACATGGTGAGCTAGCAGCCACTCACTCAATCAGCCCTGCAAGACTGCACATAAAACAATCATCTTCACTAACCTGCTTCCATTCCTCCCTTAAAACAACCCCCACCTCTTCTCCATCGTGGGCTAGGGAGAAGAGAACAAGAGCAATATAGCTCAATGACCCTTCTCTGACCCTTCTCACCTCCCTGTACGTACGCGTACTTTTTACACACCCACCCCCCACCTGCGTATGTACGCTTGACGCACCCCGCCCCCGAATTATTTTTGTTCTTGTTTACTAGCTTGCGGCCTAGCTTTACACACAGCTTTGTACAAAGTTATACTTGACTGTGTTATCCATCCTGACTGGTTATTCAAAAACACGTCTAATATGATCTTAAAACACAATTAAAACTCGGTGAACTAGTCTCTATATAAAGTGCGTCGACTGAACATCTGTTGTAACAGTAGACCGATGTACAGGCCAGTGTTAGTACTGAAGTCCAGACAGCAGCAGCAGCACAAACAGAGCACCGTGGCAGCTAAAATCTTGAGCCACCGGCAGTCTGCAGTGAAGCCAGATTGAAGGATGTGTAATCCATGGGTCAGGCCGCCAGACTATGTCAGACTCACTGCTCAGCTGCGTGATAGCTAGCAGTCAGGGGTACGGTGGCATACAACCGATACCTCTCCCACAGTCCTACTTCTCCCGCTAGTACTTGTCTGACAGCTGAAGAAACTGAACTGTGGCTCATTTGAAGGCCAATGTAGATAAATTATTATGGAGGCTTCACCCCGCTGCACCCCCCGTTTCCTGTGCGTACGCAAATTGTCAGTAGACCCCCCCCCCCCATACGCAAGCGTATGCATTTGGGTTAATCCCCCCTCCCCCTCCATGCGTACGTACTAAATGGATGGCCCCTTACCTGGTAAAGTAAAACAGAGTTTAGTTTAGTGACCTCACCATTGTTGGACTTCTTTCTCAGTGACTGTAACGACAAGCAGAGTGAAAACGTTCCATTAGCTTTCAGCAAGGTTGCTGCTGTGCTCCTGATTAGGAGCTGACAGTGAGTATAACGACGATCGTCATAATCAAGATAGCATGATTATAACAATCATGCTGATGAAAAGAGCTATTATCTCGAAGTGGGCTATTCATGTGACAATGATTTAATAATGGTGACAAGTCAGAAGATGATGAAATTTATTATTATTATAATGAGCATGGTATTATTGACACCACTAACTGGTCGCCCCCTAGTGATGTATGATAGTAGTTACATTAATCCAAATTACGCTAATTATGATTGGGGATGTCAATGATATACAGTATATTTTAATTGTGATGTTAATGATGATGCTGTCCCTATTCACAGAAAGTTATTCTGGTGATGCATCGTGATGTTAATGATATTACACGATTGATGGTGATGACGATGTGAATGATATTGATGCTGATGACAATGATAATGAATCTGATGTTCACATTGCTACCACTTTAAAGCTTTCGTGACTGCAGGGATTCATATTCTTGGTTCTTTCGGTAAAGTCACGTAGAAGGGAAATAATAAAAATAAAACAATAAAATTATCACGAATTTCGATTGCAACACAAGCAATCATCATCAGGTGTGAAAACCACATCAAGAAAATTTTGAAAAAAGTGACAATAACGCGGAAGTAAGACATTTCTTACCATCAATAAATCACAGTGAGTTACAGTTTTCTAGAAAACACGGACAACTTTAATGAAATTAATACTGCTGATGATGTTGTTGATTATACTCACTACGAACTGGACGTCAGTGTTGCTGACAATGTTCATGAAATTGCAAGATGCTGCTGATGATGTTAATGATGCTTGAAGAGAACGCATTGCCATCAATATGACAATTAGGTTAACGATATTAAATGCTGAGTATAACATGAACGATGCCAGTGATGTTCACGACATTAAGGATAACAATAATAACGATGTAAACGATGCTAAAAACTTACAGTAAGTCCTCCTCGTTATATCTTCTAGTTGATCTTGCCTTAGCTTACTACCAGACTTTCCCATCGCCAAACTAAAACGCTGCAAAACACCACCGAAAAAGTGAAATAACATTCACAAATCATTACTACTACAACAACAACCAAATTACATTTAAAATATTGAGGTAAATCTATGACGAATCTTTTTTGTGTCGCCTCAAATTTACTTTGCAATCTCCAAAAAAAACGTTTGTTTCGCCTCAGTATACTTTGCAATCGTCAAACTAAGACGGCGCTACACACCACCGAAACGCTTAATAACAATTACAAATCACCACTACCAACATTCAACATCTTGAGGTAAAGGAAAGCCTAAACAAAAACTTTAAGTTTTGCCTCAAGTTTTTTTTGCAATCGACCAAACTAAGACGCCGCAAACCACCGAAACGCTTGACAACAATAATAATAATTACAATTCATCACTACGTTTAAAATCGTGAGGTAAATGCAAGACTATAAAAAAATAAACGTTTTGTTTCACCTCAGCTTACTGGTTACGGGCGGGACACGTTCCGCTTGTCTCAGGGCGACGCCTCCGCGCGCTTTTTCTTATATATTTTATTTTTTTTGTTTAGTTTTTAAAAACGCCAATCTTTGGACGAC
The DNA here is from genome assembly GCF_048934315.1 of Petromyzon marinus. Lineage (NCBI taxonomy): Eukaryota > Metazoa > Chordata > Hyperoartia > Petromyzontiformes > Petromyzontidae > Petromyzon > Petromyzon marinus. The sequence goes on along the minus strand of NC_133716.1, from coordinate 5,579,193 downwards.
TCCGCAGAAATGGGCGACGGCCGTTGTCGCTTCGCCCCTTTTCGTGCCGAGCCTTGCGAGGATTTGCGCGAGGACGCGACGACCCTTAGGGCCCGGGCCACACAGAGACGCGATGTACAGCAGCAAGAAGTCCAGTAGGAGGGGGGGGGCCCCCAGCCCCCCCCCCTGGAATGCGTGACGTCACCCGGCACGCCGCTGCCATGGCGACCGCGCCGTTACCGCCGGGAACTCGATGTCAAACCAGAGGGATTTTTTTTGTTGGTTTCTTTTAAACATTTAAATCACAGGCGACGAAGAGAAAGAAGCGAAGATAACAAAAAAGAGAAATAAGCGAAGAGGAAAAAACGAGAAAGATGCGTAGACGAAAAAAAAGAGTGGGGCCCCCGGATGCGTGACGTCACCCGGCACGCCGCTGCCATGGCGACCGCGCCGTTACCGCCCGGAACTCGATGTCAAACCAGAGGGATCTTTTTTTTCCTTTAAAATCTTCAAACCGCAGGCGACGAAGATAAAGAAGCGAAGATAACAAAAAAGAGAAATAAGCGAAGAGAAAAAAAGCCAATGGGGCCCCGGTATGCGTGACGTCACCCGGCACGCCGTTGCCATGGCGACCGCGCGCCGTTACCGCTCGCAACTCGATGTCAAACTAAAGGGATATATTTTTTTTTCTTCCTTTAAATCTTCCAAGCTCAGGCGGCGAAGAGATAGAAGCGAAGACGAAAGGCAAAGGGGGCCCCTTGAATGCGTTCCACGAGGTCCATCGAGCACGCGGGTGACTGCACGTGGAGGAGCGACTCGAGGCAACTCGGCAATGGAAATCATCAAAATCTCGACGTTTCGGAGGCAACACAAGCTTCCGTCTTCAGGTGGAACCGTCACAGCAAGATCGCTGCATCAAGTGGGGAGGCTCTGAGAGCCTCGAGCTTAAATCACTTTAAGATGTTTTTCTTGTTCGTGTTTTTTGTTTGTTTGTTGCGGTTGCACCCGATTCAAGAGCCGGATGGCTCACAGGGCTATACCAAAATAAATCAACTGAACTTAAATACAGGTTAAGGGGGGGGGAGGGGAGCCAAGTAGGGAACATTGATGTTGTGTGGAGCTAAGTGAATCGGTCTTTTGTTATGCTGAGGGTGCGGGGGATGCGGTGGGTCACTGCACGGGGGCAATGGAAAAATGGAAACAAAAATGGAAAAATTCGGAAAGAATATGCTGTGCGCTTAAAAGGTAGCTAAAGTTTTGACTTGGTTTATGACATCTTTCCAGTGGTTGTGTCGCCTCCGAAACGTAGTGATTTTCTTGTTGTCTTTTATTTTACTTTACCTACGTGACTTTACCGAAAAAAAAAACCAAAGAGTATGAATCCTTGCAGTCACGAAATCTTCAAATCTAGAATCATCAAATCTCCCAACGACCCGAAACTCTACCGGGCAGTGACTGTCCCCAACGGCCTGCAAAGCGCTGCTGGTGGGCGACATCTCCCGCTGTGACATCCACCCCCAAACGTGACGCTTCTACCCCGTCACACCATCACCACCACGCTGATGGTGGTGGTGATGAAGAGGAATGGACAGACATTGATGATGATAGCGATGGCGATACCGGCGATGATGATGATGGCGGTGATGGTGATGATGGTCCTAAGAGGCGGAAGACATCATTCCAGTCGGAGAAGTTGGCTGCAGCTGCTCTCTGTGTGTGGAAGTTGGCAGCGTCAGTGATCCGGAAAATATCCCAGGAACTTGCTCACTTCCCATGAACACATGGTGTTCATGGGAAGTTGGTGTTCATGGGAAGTTGGTGTTCATGGGAAGTTCTCTCTCTACCCCTGCGAGAACTCCCTGGATGACTTCCTGCGTCGCCACGGTGGCAGTGACAACGCAGGCACGGACTGTGAGCACACAACCTACACCCTGGACGTTGCAGAACACGTACCTACAGCTTGCGCTGCACAGATGGGCTCAATTTTTTTATATCTCCACTCATGAAGAGAGAGAGAGAGAGCATGGAGAGAGAAGTGCAGACCGTGGATCGCGAGTTCCACGAAGCGCTGAAGTCTTGACTCACACAGAGTGGAGTCTCTGATGGGGGTACGCTTGCCAAGACATCGCATACCATGGGACAATTATTTTGGGGAAACTCTGCGTCCCTGCTCCACTCTGCTCGAGCACATGGTCTGGACGTTCACGCTGCACTCCGCCAGTTCCATCAGCGGCACTACTCAGCCTGTAGGATGACACTCGCTGTGCAGTCCAGGGAATCTCTGGATCAGCTGGAGGAGTGGGTGACAGAAATCTTCTCCAAGATGCCCAACAACGGTCTCACCAGGGTTGACTTCTCGTCCCAGGGGCCTCCCTTTGAGATGGAAACTTTCCACAAATTATACCGAGTTCCCGTTAAGAAGCTCCACATCCTGCACATCACATGGTCTCTGCCACCTCTAAGCCCATCACTACACAGGGTGAAGCCGCTCACCTATTTGTATTGGCTACTAGGTCACGAAGGGGAAGGCAGCGTCACAGCCACGCTGAGGCAGCGACTGTGGGCGACTTCTCTGAGCTGTGGAAACTCTGAGTCTGGATTTGAGCAAAACTCCACGCACTGCCTCTTCTCCTTCCGCATCACGCTGACCGATATCGGCCTGGACAACTTCTACCCGGTGGTCCACGTGGTGTTCCAGTACTTGAAGATGCTGCAGCAGCTGGGGCCTCAGGAGAGGAGCTATCGTGAGATTCAGCACATTGAAGCAAACGACTTCAGATTTCAAGACCAGGAGGAGCCAATTGACACGGTGGAGAATCTGTGTGAGAATCTTCAGCGCTACGCTGCACACGATGTGATAGTGGGTGACCAGCTACTGATGGACTACCAGCCAGAGGTGATCGTCGCGGCTACGGACCTCATGACCCCGGGCCGGGCCAACCTCCTGCTGCTGTCGCCCAATCACGCGGCTCGCTCAGATCACGTGACCGAGGGGCGCTTCAACACCAGATACAGCGTGGAGGACATCGATCTGGCGTGGGGAGATCTGTGGACCGGTTACTTCCCGCTGAGTCTGGACCTGCACCTGCCGGAGCTAAATCCGTACATCGCTACGGATTTCTTACTTGTGGGAAATCATCATCATCATCAGCAGCAGCATCATCAGCAGGAGGAAGCTGAGTCTGATTATCCCCGGCTGATAGCATGTGATGGGCAAGGCAGTCTGTGGTACAAGCTGGACCGGACATTCCTCGTGCCCAAAGCCTACCTCAATTTCCAACTCATTTCTCCTCTGATTCAAGAATCCGCCGAAAACCAGCTGCTGCTGGACCTGATGGTTATGTCCGTGTCCCACTGCGTGTCCACCCGTCTCTACCCGGCGTCAGTGGCCCGTCTGCACTACCGCCTGAGTGCCGGCGACCGTCACCTCGGTATCCACTGTTCTGGCCACAACCACACGCTCCCGCTGCTCTTCCGAGCCCTGGTCCTGTCTCCGTCCGAGTTTTCTCCGTCCCAGCTGGTGGTCGATGCGATGTTGGAGCAGATCAGATGCAGCCTCCACAATGCCATCATCAAGCCGGACAAACTGGGCAGGGACGTGCGTCTCTGCTTGCTGGAGACTGAACGCCGGTCCCTCTCCAGCCGTCTCTTCTGTGCAACGAACGCCACCACCACCACTACCACCACCTCCACCACCAATGCCACCGTCATTTCGGCCGAGCGGCTGAGGCAGTTTGCTCGGCGCTTCCTGGCGTCGGTTCGGGTCCAGGGCCTCGCGCAGGGAAACCTCACGGCAGAGGAAGCATTTGAGCTGATAGACTTCTTATGCGAGAGGGTTGGTGGATAAGGCGCCGGCCCACCGTTGCCCCTGACCTTCCGGGTTTCCAGGCTCCCCGAGAAGTGTCGCCGGTCGTGCCGGCTGGCGTCACGGAACCACAGAGACTCCGGCTCGGACGTCACAGTCTACTACCAGTTTGGACCATGCACCATCAGGGAGAATGTGCTCATGGAACTTCTAGTGATGCACATGGAGGAGCCTTGCTTTGATTTTCTTAGAACCAAACACAGCCTGGGATACCACGTGTACGCAATGTGCAGATGTACATCCGGAATCCTGGGGCTGTCCATCAACGTGTCTTGCCAAAGCAGCAAACACAGCACGAGCTACGTGGAGTCAAAGATTGAGGGGTTTCTGTCTCACTACGAAGTCTCCCTCAGTCACCTCACTCAAGACGACTTCAAATCGCAGGTCAATGCCCTCGTCAGCCTCAAGCGCTGTGAAGATTCACACCTGGGGCAGGAGGTGGAGCACAACTGGGAGGAGGTGCTGACTGGACAGCTCCTCTTTTGTCGCGTGCAGAAAGAGGTGGAGGCATTGATGTCTCTCCGGTGTGAGGACCTCTCAGAATTCTTCTCCGCAGTGAGGAGGCACAGACGCATACTCAGCATTCACGTCATTGGGAGTTCAGAGGTCAAAGGTGAAGGCCCGGAGGTCACCAGGCAAGGGTCAGGCTGCGAGCGGCCTTCAGCCGCCATCACTGGACAACAACAACTCCATAGAGGCAATACACTACGTATTGCCTCTATGGAGGCCCGTCGTGAAGTCATTAGTCGTTAACAGCGGTGATCGTTAAGAGGGGTTCTACACGGGAGAGCTTTGTTTTATGGCCCGGTCACACTGATTGTATGGAAGTTCCGAAGTTAAGAAGTTTATTTCCAGACTAAAGTTCAATGAGCTAAAAAGCTATTTTTGTAGGGGGCGACTCGGCCAACAGACATCAACGCATTCCATAATTTTAGATTAAAAAGAACCTTAATACTGTAATAACAATTGTGAGAATCGGGTTTCCCCTTTTTTATGGCAACAAAACAGGTGTTGAGATGTTAAAACACCAAACTGAAACCTTTTACAAGGAATCATGTCTGCATTAACCACAATACTTGTGGTCAGAGTATGTTTTTTGTTTGCATTCTGACCATATGTCAGCTGTTATTTCCGACTCTCTGTGATTGCCTCTCTCTCTTAGATCTCTCATGCTCACATGTCCTTTGCATTGCACTCTCATGCCTTTAGATTGCACTCTCATGCTCAAATGTCCTTTGGATTGCACTCTCATGCCTTTGGATTGCACTCTCATGCTCAAATATCCGTTGGATTGCACTCTCATGCTCACATGTCCTTTGGATTGCACCACTCTTCGATCTTGCATTAACATCATGCTAATCTCTCACATTAACATAGCCACTTCCGTGCCCTCGTCGAGGAGGCCGCTCTCCGTTCTCACATGAACATCACTAGCCCCGCCCACTTCTTTATAACATCACTAGCCCCGCCCACTCCTTTATGACCCTAGGGCTACACCCATTACAAACCTTTTAAAACAATCTGCCTCAGCAGCAGACCATGCTTTCCCACCTGATGACGGACGCTTGTGTTGCACCCGAAACGTGATTTATTTTATACCTACGTGATGACTTTACTGAAAGAACCAAAGAGTATGGATTCCTGCAGTCACGAAAGCTTCAAATCAAGATTATCAGAGTATGTTTTTGTTTGCATTCTGACCACAAGTGTTGTGGTTAATGCAGACATGATTCCTTGTAAAAGGTTTCCGTTTGGTGTTTTAACATCTCCACACCTGTTTTGTTGCCAGAAAAAAGGGGGAAAACCTATTCTCATATTTTGGCACTGGCAACGGTCCCATGATGTAATAACAATTGTAAAATTACATTCACGCTTAAACTTTAGTGACTTTAATCGTCAGTTTCACTGAGGACAGATGGCAGAATGGAGATGTAAAGTATTTGGCTGCTCTACATTTTCCACGTGATAAGCCACTTCGTTCAGCTATTATTTGTCGTCAGCTTGCATCTCAAAAACGAGCTACATAGCTCAGTGGGCATTATCTGGTTAAATAACAAAAAATTGTTCAGTTTAATAATTTAGTTTTAGTGCATTGTTGCTCATACGAATCAATCATCCCACAATGCAATGTGTAAGCACAAATGATTTTACTTTTGTAGTGGCATAATTGGTGTCACTACTGTGCAGCGACTGTATCTAGTGAAGAAGTGGTACTGCATGCAGCGTGAGCATGGCACAGAATGGCTCACGAGAGGGCAGGGTCCGGGTGTCACCGAGGTCGGGTCAGGACATGATGTCCTGGCTGAACCCGAGAGGGCAGTCAAACGGCAGGTCGCGTCAACTTTGGGAATGAAGCCACCATCTACGATCCTCGGTCTCCGCTCGTGGACCAGGCAGCCTGTTAGCTGTCCTGATCTGACGATATCGCTACCCCCGTGCATGTTTGTTAGGAGCGGTGGTCACCACCCTATGCCGTTATCCTGTTAACGTTAAAAGTTACCTGTTGTGAGTTAATAAAACGTTTTGTGTTAGTCAATAAAACGTGTTGCCAACAAGGTCAAGTGTGCGCCTCAATTGAACCCACGACACTTTTAATGTTTATTTTAGGAGTGATACTCGGCGATTACTGAAGGGGTTTGTCTGTTGCTCAATGACTAATGTTAGCATAATTTTTCAAATGTACATTTACAAAATTGGTCATCAGAAAACATGAAAATATAATTTTCATCACACCCCCATGGTGTAAACAACTCTTATCCATTCCCTCTACTGGCCTAAGTGCTATGAAGAAGGGCCATTGCCTGAAACGTCGCCTAGTCTATATTTTTTTATTTTAAGGCCACAGTGTTATTGATAGAAGTGTTTTAATGCAAATCGGAGACCTGGAGGCCCAATCTAGAGCGGATTGTGGCCTACTTACGCACACCGGCCAGGCGTCGTGTTCGAGGTTGACGTGCCCACGTTTTAGGGGCCGTCCATAAATGACGGCACGCGATTTTGGACGATTTTTTAACCCCCCCCCCCTTGATCACGGCGTCACAAAAAGTTAGATCCTCCTACAATGACGTCACAAAGCTCCGTCCCACCCCGCCCCCCCCAAAAAAAACACATGCTTCAAATTGCTTTAAACTATTGTCATTGTAGGGTGTATTTAATGTGGCGCTGCACTCTGATACTGTAGGAGAAAACATTTATTAAAAAGTAGATTTAATTAAGTAGACCGTGTTGATAAAGTTGCGCATTTTGATGTGACGTCACATTTCTCACCCCCCCCCCCCCTCGTCACAAATGTCTGACCCCCCCCCCCAGGTGCGTGACGTCATTTATGGACGGCCCCTTACCCCACTACACGTGACCTCCCGATTGCCTGCCCTGTACCCATGGACACTGATGGGTGGACAGAGGTGGGGATGGTTTAACTTTCTTTTTCTAAACTGCCTTTCCGGGAGATGGAATTGATGATCACTGTATTGCAAGTACAGTGTTCTAAAGATCACAAATGTTTGCAGGACTTTATTCGCTTTTTCATATTTTAATTTTTCATCTTAATGACTTTAATTTTTACCTGTTATGTCTCCGCTTGGTAGTTGCACTCCGAATTAAAATGTTGCAAGGTTACTTAATACTGTGAGGTGGCCAGCACAGTACATAAATGGATTCTTCAATCCATATGTGCGAAGCTGTTGTATAAATTCCACATTCCTATGACAGGGACAAGACCATCCACACAGCAACAGTAGCAACCAATATTCCTAGCTCTTTCGGTAAAGTCACGTTGAAGGGAAACAATAAAATAAATATAAAACAATAAAAATTCTTACGACGTTTCGACCATAACACGTTTGTGTCGAAATGTCGTGAGAATTTTTATTGTTTTATATATATTTTATTATTTTGTTTCCCTTCAACGTGACTTTACCGAAAGAGCTAAGAATATGAATTACTGCAGTCACAAAAGCTTTAAATCAAAAAGTAGCAACCAATGTTGCTTCATAATTATAATTAAGATAATATTTAAGTAATTGTTTCAATTCTTACACATTATTAACCATCTACGTTTTGATGTAAACCACTCGCACCGCTCAAAATAATTGCAAAAGCTGTCACCCATTTGAAGTGTGGTTTATTACCTTCCTCAGCAAGCCTTGACTGCAAATACAATAAGGCACACTGCGCATAACAAGTGCTGTTAGGGTGCAGTACATCAGTGGCGTAGCTATCGAGCGTGCAGGCTATGCAACTACACCAGGGCCCCCCCACAGGCCGGAGAGGCCCAGACACCGGCCTATGAAGAGAGGGAAGAGATATGACGCAGTAAACACTAAACTTTTTTATTTTACCAGGTAAGGCCCACTGAGCTATCTAGTTATTTTTCAGAAGTGACCTGGCCACAAATGACAGCTCAACGAAGTGGCTTATCGCGTGGAAATGTACAGCAGCCAAATACTCCAGGACACGTGTTGTTGATCCTCAAAATGTAGAGGGAAAAAAACGGAGGAACCGGAGAAAAATCTACGCGACCACGGGGAGAGAGAACACGCAAACTCCACATACACAGGCGTCAAGGTCGGGATTGAACCCACGACCTTCCTGTATACTAGGTGAGGTGTTTAACATCTCCTAGCCACCGAGGCGCCCCACCTATGAACGCAGAACGTTGGGCCAGACGTTCCAACCACATGCCGACGTCGGCCAAACGTCGCGTGTTTACCGAGGTCGACACGAGAGGCACATTTTCATTCCTTTGCGCCAGGGGCCGTGCCAACCCACGCTACGCCACTGGCACGCACAGGTCGGGGTTCGGGGGGGGGGCATGTGTACGTGGCAGGCCCGGCGGCCCTCAGAGGGGACGGGCGATGATGGCAGCCGTCAAAAAGCGCAAAGCCGCAAGAGGGGGGGGGGAGGGGAGGGGCGACGAACATTTACAGACAATTACATTTTTGTAAAGCGTCCAAATGTGGACCATATCTCAAGACAATAAGCGCGGCGTCCGCACCATCGCATCATCTGGAAAGGATAAGGGGAAAACTAATTGAAATGAAATGAAAAAGTTGGAGAAAGTGGGATGTGTGGTTGGGGGAATATGATACATGATGCAACGGCAGCAGCAGCAGCAGCAGCAGCAGCGCAGGGTCACTGCGTGTAGAGGCTGGCGGCGAACACGATATCGCGCTTGATGGCGTCTGACGCCCGCTCCATCTTGTCGCGCAGGATGGGGTCTCCGATGACGCGCGCCGCTCCCCGCACGTCCCGGCACGCCTCGTGCAGCCGCTGGACGCAGCGCACCACCACCCCCTCCTGCACGTCCGTGAGCCGCGCAATCTCCGCAAACGGCTGGGGCGGTGGGTGGTGGTGGGTGGCGGTGGTGGTAGCGGTAATGGTGACGGTTCATAGTGGTGGTGGTGATGGTGGTGGCAGTGGTTGTGGTGGTCATGGTGGCGGCAGTTGTGATGATTATGATGGCGGTGATGGTGATGATGATGATGGCGGTGGTCGTGTTGGCGGTAGTGGAGACAGCAGTGTTGGTGGCGGGGATCAAGGTGGTGATGGGAATAATAGCGGAGGTGGCGGTGGTGATGACGGTCGCAGAGGCAGCAGCGGTGGTGGTGTCAGTGGTCACAGTGGTAGTAATGATGATGAAGGCGGTGGCAGTGATGGCATTGCCGGAGGTGATGGTAGTTGAGGCAACAGTGGTGGCGGTGGTCAAGATGGTGATGATGGTGGTGGTGATGGTGTTGGCGGTGGTAATGGTGGTGGTGGGGAAGATGTTGGCGGTAGTGGTGAGTGAGTTGAGTGGTGTTGGTATCACAAGCAGGGGAAGGAGACAGTGTTGGCATGAAAAAGGGGACTTTTCTGTTACGGCCCTAAGGCTTTGTCACGGTCTTCCCATCAGCGTGGGTTTGTGGCTCCAGGTTGAGGAGGCCACAGAGATGGGCTCACGCGACAAATGCCGCCTGTGCGAGGCTATCTCACTCGCTGTACCCAACTCTGGCCCCTAACAACAACAATTATGGACTGCATTGGTAGTGGTGGTGTCTAATTAGTTTGGCACCACTCTGCCATACAAAACAATAGAATGAAATTTGAACATGTACATGGTGGCCCAAACGTCAGGACATACAGGGTAATTTCTTTTATTCTAACACTGACATGATTTTTGTTGAAAGAATTCGTTAATTTAATATTTGATCTATTATGATTATTCTCAATATCTATTTTTTTTTCTCCCTGTGGGGGTTCACATCAAATCTGTCGTTTTTACCAAACTCGACCAAGAACCCCGATTGAGAATTGGGACAACCATCCACGGGCTCCGATTAGCACGGTTGGCTGCATACCGTACCGTGCGAAAGAAGTTCAACACGCATACATACAACAAAACATAACTGATAAATGCCCAAAAGCTTGCACACGCCTGCAATCTTGACAAAAGAAACCAGTCCTAAATGAATTTCAAAAGAGAATTCGTGCATCATGCATGAATGTTAGTGGAAGTCGGTTTGAACATTCGTGGAAAAAAATGTGATCTTGTAAAAAAGTTTTACTATTAAGTATTTTTGTTTTACCAGGTAAGGCCCATTGAGTTATACAGATATCTTTCAGGAGCGACCTGGCCTCAAACGATAGCCCAATGAAGTGGCTGATGTGGACATTGTATAGCGGTTAAATACTCTAAACGCATGTTTCTAAATGTGGAGGGAAAAACCGGAGGATCCGGAGAAAACGTCCACGCGACCGTGGGTAGAACAAACAAACTTCAAATATACGAGCATCGTCAGGGTCGGGATAAACATAAACCCTAACATTTTTGGGCACAAGGTGTATATTTGTTTCACTGCGTCTCTCACCATGCCGCGGGCCCACTCGTACACGACCTCGACCAGGCCGAACTTGTACTGATCCACAAAATCCTCCACCGACTCCGAGATGCCGCACTCACGCTGCAGCAGGGCGATGCGTTCCGCCACGCCGCGGATTCGCTCCACACCCTGTCAATCGCGTGCAGGCACGCACACAGATACTGTAAACTAAACTATCGACTATTTTTATTTACCAGGTAAGGCCCCGATGAGCAATGTAGCTCTTAATCAGAAGCGACCTGGCCACAAATGATAGCTCAACGAAGCGGCTTATCATAACGTAGAAATATATAGGTAGCCAAATACTCTAAAACGCATGTTCATTCTAAATGTGGAGGGACAAACCAGAGGACCCGTAGAAAAATCCACACGACCACGGGGAGAACATGCAAACTCCAAATACTGTATACAGGCGTCAAGGTCAAGACCGTGAGTGAGTGAGTGATTGATTGGACAAGCGGGTGAGCGACTCAGAGAGTGAGTGATTCTTACAAGCAAGTGAGGGATTGGACGAGAGGTGATTGGACAAGCAGGCGAGCAAATGGGCGAGTGATCAAGGGAGACGGGCCGGTGGCCGGCGTCATGGGCGAGCGAGCGGGCGAGCGGGATCAACCGAACGAGCCGGGTAAGAACGAGCGGGCCAACAGGGGACGAGCAAGCGATGGAGCGGCCGGGCGGGCGGGCACCTGCTTGAGTGTGGGCGTGAGCGCAGGCTCGGTGCGCGTCTTCTGCTGGAAAACGAGGCAGGAGAGCAGCGCGGCGATCTCTTCCGGCGCCAGTTCAGAGAGCGCGTTCTCGAACACGAGCTCGGTGACGAGCAGCTCGTGGCTGCTCACCTCGCACGCCACGCGGCCCTTGAGCTGCACGGCGCATGACTCGTCCAGGTAGCCCAGCTGCTTCAGCACCTGCAGTGGAGGGTGGGGGGGGGTGTGTCAACGAGAGAGGGGGCGGTAGCAGCGCCGGCGGCAGTGGCGACGTTTAAAGGTGGCGGCTACGACCAGAGCAGTCCCCGAGGGCACGGCGAATCGGGGTGACCGCCCTGAGCCCCGCGCTTCGATGTTACGGATGTCATACTTCCGGGTTCAGCTTGAAGGCTTCGGGGGGACTCACACGGTGGGATTTGCCCCGGACCCCACACCCCACACCCCCCCTATGAATGGCCCTCCAGCCAAGGCCCATAGACAAAGAACCCCAGTATAGCCTTAATAGACCGTTGGGGCATGTGCCGTTCACGAGCACCGATGAAGGCTGACACGACACGCAAGGGGGTGGGTGGCCAGTACCACGCCCGACCACCTTTGTCTCCCTAGTGACGATTTTTACACACTGCTCCATGTACTCATTTAAGGTCTGAGTCGACCTAGGGGAGGCCCAGGACCCGTTGAGATAATCGTCAATGGTGTTGGCAGCGAGCGGGAATCGAACGCGGGTCGCCGGGTCCGTAGCGCCGCGCAATAACCACTCCACCGTCGTTCCCCTTATGAGTAGAGGCGCACATACACACATTTGTGGGACGGACAGGGAGACACACGGCACAGGCACCTGGATGCGCTGGTGGTACTCGGGCAGGAGGTGCAAGCTCTGGTCGGACATGAGGAACTTGACATGCGAGAGCTCCCTCTGAACGCGCGACCGCTCCTCCATGCGCGCGTACTGCAGAGAAACACGGTGAAGTACGGGCCGGTGCCATTAGCGAGCATCCGTTACAAATGAGGGGATGCAACCGGAAAATCAAACGGACCTTCTCGGAGCGAAAGAGTCTTTCCCTCTCTCCCTCTTTGTCTCTCTTACTTTCTCTCACTCACTCTTGCGCTCACTTTCCCATCCACTCTCTCCCTTTCTCTCTCTCCTTTTCTCTCTCTCCCTCCCTCCTTCTCCCTCCCTCTCTCTCCCCCTCTCTCTCTCCCTCCCGGCTCTCTCTCACTCCCTCCCGCTCTCTCTCACTCCCTCCTACTCTCTCTCACTCCCTCCCACTCTCCCCCGCTCTCTCCCTTTCTCTCTCTCACCTGCGACTGGAACTTGGGGCTGGCCGTGCAGGTGAAGTTTGGGATCCTCTCAGCGAGGACGCGTGCCCGCATGCTCGCCTCCACCGCATCAGCCTCCTTGGCGTGGAGGTCGTTCACGGGGTCCAGGGGCCTCAGGGCCCCACTGCCGCCGCCACCGGCGGCCGCCGCCTCCGCCAGACGCATCAGCTCCTGCGTCGCCGTGGTCACCGACTGGCCGGGCGGGTCGCTCCTGGAAGGGCGACACGAGTCAACACGTGCGTCTCCACGTTTTTGGGGGGTGGGGGTGAAGTGTATTGGAAGGGGGGGGGGGTAAACGTCGCGATCGACGCCACGACCCGGGTTTTCTCCCGTGCGCGAGTCACCGACAGCGACGCGGCTTTTGCACGAACGTATCGTTCATATCGGATCACCGTTACATTTCAGTTTCATTTATTGGGTATAGCCCTGTGAGCCATTCGGCTCTTGAATCGGGTGCAACCGCAACAAACAAAAACATGAACAAGAGAGCCATCGTGGCCCAGTGCTACAGACAGACAGAACTAACGCGTAGGACAAGTCCCTAACAGCAACGGGGCTTTAGACTAAAGTATCGTTCGTACAAAATCAACTTTACGCAGCTCCGATTAGCACGGTTGGCTGCGTACTCGTGCGAAAGAAGTTCGACAAATATACACACATTTACGAGGGTTATCGTGTCCCAGCGTTACAGACGGACAAGACTAACACACAGGCCGAGGCCTTAATTGCAAAGCGGCTTTACACTAAAGTGTCATTCGTGTCGGATCGCCTTTACAAGAGTCATCGTGACCGCATGTTAGATGGACGGAACTAACGCAAAACGTTAAGACATATTAGTCTCAAAAGTATATGAACCCGATGGCCAAAACGACATTTCACAGCCCGTCCACCATAGCCAACCAACAATCGTCCCACATCAACGCGTGTACATCTGCAGCCCTTTGTCAATCCACTGCTGGATGAAGGCCTCCCCATCCCGTGTAAGTTAGGAGGAGGCGGTCATGGATTTTTTTTCTCCGGGTGCTCCGGTTTTTCCCTCTACATTTAGACGCATGCGTTTTGATTATTGTGCCGCTGTAAATTTTCACACGATAAGCCACTACGTTGAGCTACAATTTGTGGTTCAGGCGCTTCTGAAAAGTGTAGCTAATATCTCAATGGGCCTTACCTGGTAAGATAAAAAAAAAAAGTTTCGTTGTATTTGTATATTCTTTTCAGTCATGTGTTTACTTTTCCTATACTTTGCACTCCTATTGTGTTTTTTTTATTACTTGATGTAACCTTCTTACCCACCCCTACTGGACATCTGTGAAAAAGAGCTTTACAGCTCATCGGATTCCTCCAGTATAAATAAATATTTAGATTCTGATTTGACTGTACTTGACACCAGGCTGCTGTTGTTATTTCGATTTAAAGCTTTCGTGACTGCAATGATTCATCTTCTTTGGTTCTTTCGGTAAAGTCACGTAGAATGAGAATAAAATAATAAATTGATAAAATAAAATAACACAATAATATTCTCACGACGTTTCGGCCACAACACAAGCGGCCTTCATCAGGTGAAGGGAGCGAGACTGTCTGGTAGGACAGCGCTGGAGTGAGAGAGCCACGTTCAGATCACGGCTTTTAAGCTGTGTGAGAGGAACAAAGAGCCACGGCTCTCTCACTCCAGCGCTGTCCTACCAGACAGTCTCGCTCCCTTCACCTGATGAAGGCCGCTTGTGTTGTGGCCGAAACGTCGTGAGAATATTATTGTGTTATTTTATTTTATCAATTTATTATTTTATTCTCATTCTACGTGACTTTACCGAAAGAACCAAAGAAGATGCTGCTGTTATTATTACGAATAAAATGAATCGACTCGCGAGTCGCATCGCGATCCTGAATCGTGGCAATCATTCGAATCGTCGCAAGGTGACGTCATCACAGCAGCCCCCACCCCCCCCACCCACACAGGGCCCACCTGAATCGCGGGATCTGCCTCTTGTTGAAGTCGTCGATGATTTTTTCGGGGCTGATCTTCAGCGTGCGGTCCGCGATCACGACGATGTCGTCGATTCGCAGCTTCTCCACCGAGTGACCGCACGCCCCTGTACGCAGGGTACGGGGCAGGTGGGGGGTGAGGGGGTGGTGGTGATGATCACGACGACAACGACGATGACCACGATCATGATGGGAGACAGCTGGACGCATCGTCGCACATCAGGAGACCGCGAGAGATAGCGACGGCTTGGGTAAGGCCTTCATCCAGCCGCGGACAGACCACGGCTGATTACGACGACGGACGGGAGGGAGGGAGGCCCTCGTACCTTCGGGCACGAACACTTTGGTGGCCAGCAGGTGGTCCGGAGTCGGCGCCGGAGGGGGCGGAGGAGGGCGGGGGGGGGCTGCCCCCCCTCCCTCGGCCGCCAGCTTCTGCTCGCAGAGCACGAGCGCCGTGTACGACCGCGAACCGCCGGCCTCCGTGGACACCTGGGCAGGGGGGGGGGGGGAGAGAGAACCAAAAAAAATCCGGCACGAAGTCGTCGTCGTCGCCGCCGGAACGCACGCGCGGTTAGCACGGTCGGCTACGTGCGGTGCGAAAGAAGTTCAACACAGTACATACACACACAGTCCCGCTGCTCGACCAGCTGCATTGGTTGCCGCACGAACGCATTGTGAGGTCGCGCACGCCACAAATGAACCACGAAAGCTTGCCGGTCCCGTCAAGGAACAAAAACCATCACTCAAACTCCGGTCATCCTCGCAGCAGCGGCTTTCGGCTTGCCGTCGAACAGAGACGGTCACGTGCGCTTTCAGGCGCGTTTCTGTGGCTGTCTTCCGATATTAGGAAGCCCACTAAGAACTATGCACTTTTTAAATAATCGAGATTGAAAACGAATTTCTTTAGAACTGCTTTTTAGCGTTTAGCTTGTTGTCCGATTAGCACGGCCGGCTACGTACGGTGTGAAGGAAGTTCAACGTACTTGCATAATTACAATGACAACGATCATTAGAGCTGGACTATCGGATGTATTTAGCTTTCCTCCGGTAGAAATAAACACTCCGATTCCGAGTGTGCGGTCCGGCTTGGTGCACAGCGGGGATCGCCAGCGCAGCGGTTAGCGCGCTGCGCTACGAGCCCTGCACCCTACCGCCTGCACCGCCCCCCAAACCCCCGCCCCCAGGCGGCACCTGCAGCAGCACGGCGAGGGAGTTGGGCGCGCGGGACGAGTTGGCGACGACCACGCGGCCCGGCGAGAGGGCGCGGGCGCCGGCGGGGGTGGCCGCGGCGCCGCGCAGCGCCTCGCAGCGCAGCTCGACGAACTGGCGGGCGCACGCGTGGTACTCGGGCAGGTCCGACAGCTGGCCCGAGCAGTCGGCCTCCGCCATCCCAGAGAGCCGCGCGGAGAGGTGCCGCACCCTGTGCTCGTGCTCCTGTGCGCGGCGGGAGTGGAGGGCGTGCGGGGGGCGAGGGAATGGAGGGGGGTAAAGGCAGGGGCCACAGTCGCTTTGTGAGTGTCGCTGCCCTCTTGTGGTCTCTTGATATAAATTTCGATTTAAAGCTTTCGTGACTGCAAGGATTCATCTTCTTTGGTTCTTTCGGTAAAGTCACGTAGAATGAGAATAAAATAAAATAACACGATAAAATTCTCACGACGTTTCGGCCACAACACCAGCGGCCTTCATCAGGTGAAGGGACGAGACTGTCTGGAGGACAGCGCTGGAGTCTGTTGAATGATCTTAAGGTTGTGTGGAATCCCTCCCCGTAGAGGCGGTTAAATTTCGATTTAAAGCTTTCGTGACTGCAAGGATTCATCTTCTTTCTTGATAATCTTGATAATCAATCACATTAGACATGCACACGTACTATACGCGCATACTCCACACACGTGCTCTACACGTGCTCCACATGTAACTGCACATACGTGCTCCACACTGCGCTACAAACCCGGCGACCCGAGTTCGATTCCTGCTCACGACCAACGCCAGTGACGATTATCTGAACCGTTCCTGGGCATCCCCTAGGTCGACTCAGACCTTAAATGAGTACCTGGTGCGGTGTGATAACACATCGCCATTGGCTAGACAAAGGCGGCCGGGCGTGGTGCTGCCCACCCACCCCTTCATGTGCCGTTCAACCTTCATAGGTGCTACTCGCGAACAAAATTTGCCTCAACAGTCTTTTAAGGCTATACGGGCGATCTTTCTCTTTTTATGTATGTATGTTGAACTTCTTTCGCATAGTACGTAGCCAACCGTGCATGTGTGCCTGTGCACGGGTGGGGCATCGGCCAGTCATCTCAGTCGGCCAACCCATGGCACCTGGGTCTGTCCCGTGACCTCCTGCCAGCGGGCGTTCGACACCTCACGTGGCCGCCTTAAAGTGCACATAGCCTGGCACAAGCGCCGCGGTGACGTCACCGCCATTCAGTGGCGAATGGCGGTTGTTGTTATATATTCTTGGTTCTTTCGGTAAAGTCACGTAGAAGGGAAACAATAAAATAATAAAAATATAAAACAATAAAATTATCGCGGTTGTTGTTGTTGTGGCGGTTGTTGAACCTTGGCATCCTTGCGCGTGTGGAACTCGGAGAAGCTCCTCTTCATCATGTCCTCCACGCGGATCGCCTCCACGCGCAGCAGGTTCAGGATCATGGTGTACGTGAGGCGGAACTGAGACTCCAGCTTCGTGGGCTTGCCCTGTACAAATAGACACGTACGCAAACTATTTTAAAACTATATATTTTTTATTTCAACAGTTAAGGCCCACACTGCGCTACGCAGCTCTTTTTCATAAGCGACCTGGACATCACAAATGATAGCTCAACGAAGTGTCTTATCATCACGTGAAAATGTACAGCAGTCAAATACTATAAACGCATAGAAATGATTCTAAATGAGGATGGAAAAACCGGAGGACCCAGAGAAATATACACGCGACCACAGGCAGAGAGAGAGCATGTTTTTTTGTTTGCATGTTCACAAGTGTGGTTAATGAAGACGGGATTCCTTGAATAAGGATGCTTTTTGGTGCTTTAACATCTTGACACCTGTTTTATTGCCAGAAAATGTAAAACTTATTGTTATATCTAAATATACAGCAGGCGTCACAGGGTCGGGATCGAACCCACAACCTCCTGTATACCAGGCGAGGAAGTGAACATCTCGCCAAAGCAGCGCCCACCTACAGCAGAGGGGGGGCGGTGGTAGCGCCAGCGCTCACCAGCATCATCTTGTGCAGGTCGGACATCTCCGGCACGCCCATCTTGCACAGGATGATCACCATGCCCGTGGTGTCGAGTCCGCGCCTGCCCGCGCGCCCCGCCATCTGGATGTACTCTCCTGGGGGAGGGAGGCAGGGTGGGCACGGGGTCGAGGGTTAATAAAATATATATAGAAACGGGGTCAAAGGGTAACGACGCAGACCAAGGAGGGCGGCCACAGGTGAAAGGGCTGGGGGGGGGGCAAATACGGAGCAGTGGAGGTCAGGACGTGATGAGGCAGCGCGTCCTGACCCCCACTGCTCCCCGGTCGCCTCGGCATTCCCGAAACCATTTAATTCGAGATCAAGGCAAAACTCTCCCCTGCGCAAAACGGAAACATAGAGAGAGATAGAGGGGCGCTAATCTCCTCTTTACAAATCCGCGCCAGAGCTGGAAATTCCACATTCACACAGGTGGGGGTGAATGTATCCGTTAAGAGACAGCACCGTTGACCTTCCACAAAAGTGGTTCCGATTCTATTTAACACAGAGGGAAGACAGGCCTAGTAAATCCCACACTCCCGCACCTACGATTAGCACGGTCGGCTACGTACGGCGCGAAAGAAGTTCACACACACACGCGTACGTATGTTACGGGCGGACGGATGGTTCGTGGGAGGCAGACACCGCCGGAACGCTGAGTCGAGATCTGAGGCCTTAACCGCCCGCCCGGCTGTGGTAAACTGCACTCCGGTTTTTCCCTCCACATTTACAATCATGCGTTTAAGACTATTTAGATTAATGTTCTGCTATAAATGTCCAAATGAAAGGCCACTTTGTTGAGCTATCATTTGTGGCCAGGTCGCTTCTGACAAATAAGTTCATACCTCCGTGGGCTCTGCCTGGTAGGATGGGGATGGTTTAGTTTGATTTGTGTGCGTTTGGGTGATTTGTTTACCTTTCGCGTACTTTGCACTCGTGTTTTTGTACCATCTGTTGTTGTAACGTTCTTAATCGCCCCGACTGGACATCTGTGAAAAAGAGCTTCATAGCTCATCGGATTCCTCCAGTTATAAATCATTATTCTGATTCTGATTCCCAAGTCTAGAGGACTTGGCGGTCTCAGTCCCGGCCAACAAATGACCGCACCACAAAAGACATCCGCCACCGCGTCAGATTTAGCTTTGTCACTCAGGCGTTCACGAATCACTCTAACTTTAGTAATAAATATTTTAACTCGCTATTTTGTATTTTACCAGGTATTCACCACTGAGCTATAAAGTTATTTTTTCAGAAGCGACCCGGTCACAACTGATAGCTCAATTAAGTTGGCTTTATATCACGTGGAAATCTATAGCGGTCAAATACTCTAAACGCTTGATTCTAAATGTGGAAGGAAAAACCAGAGGACCCACAGAATAATCCACGTGACCAAGGGGAGAACGTGCAAACTCCGAATACTGAATATAGGCGTCAGGGTTGGGATCGAACCCACGACCATCTGTATACCAGGCGAGGTAGATAACATCTCGCCACCGTGGCGCCTCAAAGAGGGATGATAGGCCGAGTCAATCCCGAACTCCCGCACCTCCGATTGGCACGGTTGGCTACAGCATAGAGTGTTGCCCCCTCGCACACGTGGGGTTTTGTGTATTTGACGGTGCAGGCGGAGAGTCCACATTTCTTGCTGCAGCCACGTGCGTGACCACGACCGCCACCGCCTGCCGGGCCAAGCGCATGAACCGCGTGCCGGTACCCGGGGAGAGGTCTCGGAAGTTGGTGCCGTCGTGCTTGCGGATCGAGTCGAAGACCACGGTGCGGGCCGGCATGTTCACGCCCATCGCAAACGTCTCCGTGGCGAACAGCACCTGCGCGGCAAACCACAAAAGCGCCCGCCGCGTCGTCATCTCACATCCCCCACCCATCATCTCACATCGCCCGCCCCATCATCTCACATCGCCCGCCCATCATCTCACATCGCCCGCCCATCTCACATCGCCCTCCCCGTCATATCACATCGCCCGCCCATCATCTCACATCGCCCGCCCCATCAACTCACATCGCCCGCCCATCTCACATCGCCCGCCCCGCCCATCTCACATCGCCCGCCCCGTCATATCACATCGCCCTCCCCGTCATATCACATCGCCCGCCCATCATCTCACATCACCCGCCCATCATCTCACATCGCCCGCCCATCTCACATCGCCCTCCCCGTCATATCACATCGCCCGCCCATCATCTCACATCGCCCGCCCATCATCTCACATCGCCCGCCCATCTCACATCGCCCTCCCCGTCATATCATATCGCCCGCCCATCAACTCACATCACCTGCTCATCTCATATCGCCCTCCCCGTCGTCATCTCACATCCCCCTTCCCGTCGCCTCACATCGCCCGCCCTGTCGTCACGGTACCTTGACGAGGCCCCGCGAGAACAGCATCTCCACCACCTCCTTGAGGATGGGCAGGATGCCGCTGTGATGCACTCCGACGCCTCTCTTCAGCAGCATCTCCATCTGCAGCACCTGCAAGCGCGATGGTGGGAGAGGGGGGGGGGGGTGGGGGGGGGGGGGTGATTGCACCACACTACTCGCGGGGGGACTCGCCGTCTAGAAACGTCGTCACCGTTGTCGTCATCGTCCCGGTGACGCTGCTGCACGGTCGCTGTGCAGCAGCGAATGTGCAACGGCGTTCCACTCCCGGGTGAGGTTCCCGCAGCACCTTCCCACCTGCGGCAGGCTGCGGTCGGTGCCCTTGAGGCGGGAGATGCACTTGCGGAAGAAGACGTGGATCTCGCTCTGCTCAGCGGCCGTGGTGAGCGCCAGCGTGGTGAGGCCTGACGCCGTGTCGTCGCAGCGGTTGCGCGAGAACGTGAACGCCACCACGGGCAGCTGGTCCCGCCGCCGCAGGCTGTCCAGCAGCGAGAGCCACACGCCCTTGTCCTGCGGGACCAGCGCGCGGTCAGAGGTGGCGATCGGTGCAGTGGTGGTGGTGAACTTCATAGGTGCGACTCGCCACCAGCACTTGCCCCAACAGTCTGTGAAGGCTATACGGGGAATCTTTGTCTGGCTCTTTGTGGTGGTGGTGATGGAGAGAGTGGTGGCATAGGTGATGGTGGTAGTGGAGGTGGTGGTAGCAGAGACAATGGTGGTGCTGGTAGAGGTGGTCGTGGTAGAGACGGTGGTGGTGGTGGTGGCAGTGATGAAACCGGAGAAGCCGGCGGAAACGCATGCAGAAGTTGGGGCAGCGTATACAAACTGCCACACAGCAAAAGGCGACCGGGACTGGAATCGAACCCAGGCGATTCTCGCTGCTGTGAGGCACGGCCGTTAGTTACCACTGCGACATGAACTCTAAATTCAACGGCGCCTGCCTCGAATCGCCGTCATCATCACCATCATCGTCGTCATCACAATCATCATCACAATCTTTATCACCATCGTCGTCGTCATCATCACAATCATCATCGCCATCATCGTCATCACAGTCATCGTCATCACCATCGCCACGGCCGTCCGCGCACCTGCTTGGGCCCGCCGCCCTGCACGGGCTGCTTGGCCCCGAAGCTCTGCGCGTGCTTGCTCGTGCGCTCGCGCTTCGCCTCGACGGCGTCCGCGTGCGCCCGCGTCGCGAACGTCCCCGCCGAGTTGAGCAGCAGGAAGAGCTCCCCCTGCGTCTTCTGGCTGTTCCCCGTGTACAGGAAGTGCTCCAGGGGCACCGGCCGCTTGGCCGTGCTCACCACGTAAACCTTCTTGCGCTTGGTGCGGCTGCGTGGCGGCAGCGATGGCAGCAGAGATGGCGGAGACAGCGGCGGTGGCGGAGACGGCGGTGGGAGAAGTGTCAGAGGCAGCGGTGGCAGAGGCAGCGGTGGCAGAGGCAGCGGTGGCAGAGGCAGCAGAGGCAGCGGTGGCAGAGGCAGCGGTGGCAGAAGTGGCAGAGGCAGCGGTGGCAGAGGCAGCGGTGGCAGAGGCAGTGGTGGCAGAAGTGGCAGAGGCAGCGGTGTCAGAGGCAGCGGTGGCAGAGGCAGCGGTGGCAGAGGCAGCGGTGGCAGCGGTGGCAGAGGCAGCAGTGGCAGAGGCAGCGGTGGCAGAAGTGTCAGAGGCAGCGGTGGCAGAGGCAGCGGTGGCAGAGGCAGTGGTGGCAGAAGTGGCAGAGGCAGCGGTGTCAGAGGCAGCGGTGGCAGAGGCAGCGGTGGCAGAGGCAGCGGTGGCAGCGGTGGCAGAGGCAGCGGTGGCAGAGACAGCGGAGGCAGAGACAGCGGAGGCAGAGACAGCGGAGGCAGAGACAGCGGTGTCAGAGGCAGCGGTGGCAGAGGCAGTGGTGGCAGAAGTGGCAGAGGCAGCGGTGGCAGAGGCAGCGGTGTCAGAGGCAGCGGTGGCAGAGGCAGTGGTGGCAGAAGTGGCAGAGGCAGCGGTGGCAGCGGTGGCAGAGACAGCGGAGGCAGAGACGGCAGTATCAGTTTTAAGCCAATGGGGGGGGTGGGGGGGTGGGAGGAGAGCGGCGATGATTGCTGCCATAGAGAAGGCCGACCGATTCGGATTGCGAGCGTCAAGTCACTCCTCACCCGATCCAATCGGCAAACTCCAGGGTGTTGGGGACGGTGGCGCTCAGCAGGATGAGGTTGACGTGTTCCGGCAGCATGATGAGCACTTCCTCCCACACCACGCCTCTCTGCGCACGTCGTTAACGCCGCCTTCGTTATCGTCGTCATCAATGTCGTCATTTACGTTAACGTTGACGTTGTCAACGTCGTCAACGTGGTCAACCGGCGGCATCGTAATGTCGCTCCACATCGCCATCGTCATCGCCATCGTCATCGCAATCATCACCATCTTCATCACTGTCATCACCGTCATCATCATCATCACCATCATCATTGTCATCACCGTCATCACCATCGTCACCAACACCGTTATCACCATCGTCACCACCGTCATCATCATCATCATCATCACCATCATTATCGTCATCACCATCATCACCATCGTTATAATCCATCAGCCGCTCACCTCCGCGTCGTTGACGTAGTGAACCTCATCAAAGATCACCCACTCCAGGTCGCGGATTACGTCTGAGCCATTGTACAGCATGGAGCTGTAACGGCAGCAGCAGCAGCGATTGAGAACAGCAACAGAAAAAGCAGCAGCAACAGCAAAGGGAAGCAACTGGCAACTGTAGCGAACGTAGCAGCAACAGCAGTTGCAGTTGGCACCGGGAAAACTATAAACCAAACTATTTTTTTATTGTACCAGGTAAGGGCCCACTTGAGCTGTGTAGCTCTCTTTCATGAGTGACCTGGCCACAGGTGACAGCTCGACCGAGTGGATTACCGCGTGGAAATTTATAGCAGCCAAATGCTCTAAACGCGTGATGTTGATTCTAAATGTTGGGTGTAAAACCGGAGGACCCGAAGAGAGAGAGATGAGCAAACACCAAATATACAGAGGTCAGGGTCGGGATCGAACCCACGACTTCCTGTATACCAGGTGAGGTAGTTAACATCTCGCCACTTGTGACAATAGATGGCACAAGTGATCTGATGAGATTCCGAAATACACCCTGTAATGTGCGTTTTATCTTTCGATATCCAGCAGCCATCTTCCCGGATAACACGATCAATACGGCTAAAAGGGGGCTTTACTGTACTCTCAATGTGAGTGTTCGAGTGAGCGAGCAAGCAAGTGGGCAAGCGTGCATGCGAGCATGTGAGCGAATGAGTCGGTGAGTGAATGGGTGGGAGAGTGAACGATGGAGTGAGCGAGCGTGCGAGCATGTGAGCGAATGAGTCGGTGAGCGAATGGGTGGGAGAGTGAACGATGGAGTGAGCGAGCGTGCGAGCATGTGAGCGAATGAGTCGGTGAGCGAATGGGTGGGAGAGTGAACGATGGAGTGAGCGAGCGTGCGAACATGTGAGCGAATGAGTCGGTGTTCGAATGAAAGAGTCAACGATGCAGCGAGCGAACGGGTGAGCGTGCGAAAATGGGAGCGAATGAGTCAGTGACTGAATGAAAGAGCAAGCGAGTGAGCGGTGGAGCGGCGAGCGAGCGAGCGAATCAGCACGTCGTCTCGCGAGTAAACGCACGAGCGAGCGAGCGGTTCGCGTGAGCGGGCGGGCAGGTGAGGGGGGTCGCACCGGAGGATCTCGGTGGTCATTATAAGGCAGGAGGCCTCGGGGTGCAGCTGCACGTCTCCCGTGAGGAGCCCCACGTCCTTGAACGTCGCCTTGAAGTCGCGGAACTTCTGGTTGGACAGCGCCTTGATGGGCGATGTGTAGATGGTCCTGCGAGACCGAGGGATGGATGGGACAGAAAACACGCGTGACGTGGACACCGGCACGCGTTTTTCCGGGCCTATTCGGAAACATTTTCTTTACTAATCCTGGAAGAATCAAATGAGCTACAAAGCTCGTTTTCACAGTTGTCTAGTAGGGGCACGGGGGTTGTATGCATGTAAAATGAACTTCTTTCGCACCGTACGTATCCAACTATGCGAATCGGAGGTGCGGGGGTTAGTGAGTTACATCAACAAACAAACCCAAAGACCCTTGAGTGCAAGATAGAGAAAAAGCCTTTCTTCAATGCACGTGGATCACAAGGCACACACAGCACAAAAAACAAAGATCCCCTGTATAGCTTGAACAGACTTTTGGGGCAACTGCTGTTAGCGAGCACTTATGAAGGCCGGCATGGCACACGAGAGGGTGGGTGGCCAGCACCACGCCTGGCCACCTTTGTCTCCCCAGTAGCGGTGTTAACACACTGCACAAGGTACTCATTTGAGGCTGAGTCGACCTAGGGGAGGCCCAGAACCGGCTCAGATAATCTTCACTGGTGTTGGCCTTGAGCGGGAATCGAACTCGGGTCGCCGGATTCGTAGCGCAGCGTGCTAACCGCGACACTACCGCTCCCCACACATTGCACACACACACACACTCACCCACACACTCACTCACACACCCAAACACACTCACCCACTTCACACAATCACTCAGTTCGCACACTCGTCCACTCGCACACTCACCCGCTCACCACCAACTTCACACATTCATCCACTCGCACACACTTACCCACAGACAAACATACAAAATTCCGCACAGCTAATCGCCCGAATCGGGAATCGAACCCAGGGGGGTCCCCTTGTTGTTTCCCGCGTGGCGCGGGTGCTGCTACCACTACGGCACCGCAGGCGCCGCAGCCGCCACCCGTACCGCGTCATGTTGCGCTGTGATAGAGCGATGGCGTACTCGGCCACCACCGTCTTGCCGGCCGACGTGTGCGCCGCGACAAACACCGACTCGTGGTTCTCCAGCCGCAGGATCGCCTGCTTCTGAAACGTGTCCAGCTCAAAGGGCCACTGACGGGGGGAGGCAGTGGAGGGAGTATATGGAGGGAGGGGAGTGGAGGGAACAGAGGGAGTAGAGGGAAGGAGTAGAGGGAGGGAGGGAGTGGAGGGAGAAAGGGAGGGAGGGAGGGAGTATATGGAGGGAGGGAGGGGAGTGGAGGGAACAGAGGGAGTAGAGGGAAGGAGTAGAGGGAGGGAGTGGAGGGAGGGAGGGAGGGAGTGGAGGGAGGGAGGGGAGCGAGGGAGGGAGGGGAAGGAGGGAAGGAGTAGAGGGAGGGAGGGAGGGAGGGAGGGGAGGGAGGGAGAGGAAGGAGGGAGGGAATGGAGGGAGTGGAGGGGAAGGAGGGAGGGAGGGAGGGGAGCGAGGGGCCACAGTAGCTTTGTTATGGTTGCTGCCCCCTTGTGGTCTCCTGCTCGATCCTGCACATGAAGCATGCAAAGGTACTCCACACATTCACCTTTAGACTTGTGTCTATCGCTCTGGCTAGTGCCAGAGCTAGTGTTAGCGTTGTCGTGAGACGAATGTTAGACTAGCAGTGCCCGCCCGCCTCTCACCTTAAAGGCCGGGTTGGGCACCCGCTTGTGGAAGTCGGGCACGGGCGTGCTCACGTCCAAGGGGATGGCCCAGCGCTCCTCCTCTTCCTTCACGCCCCCTGCCACCAGGGGCGAGGGTGGTACAGCCTTGGGGGCCCCCGCGGCCCCGGCCTTTCCCTCAGGCACGGTCTCCTTTAAAGACAGAAGCCAACAGGGGAAGAAGAATCGTGCACATGCGTGGTTTGCCGTGGTGGCTTTATTCGTCATAAAGGGGCCGCCACGGTGGCTACCTCGCCTCTTATGCCAGAGGTCGTGGGTTCGATCCCGAACCTGACGCCTACTGTATATTTGGAGTTTGCGTGTCTCTCTCATCATTATCACGGTAGCTAGGAGATGTTAACTACCTCGCCTCTTATGCCAGAGGTCGTGGGTTCGATCCCGACCCTGACGCCTGCTGTATATTTGGAGTTTGCGTGTCTCTCTCATCATCATCATCACGGTAGCTAGGAGATGTTAACTACCTCGCCTCTTATGCCAGAGGTCGTGGGTTCGATCCCGACCCTGACACCTGCTGTATATTTGGAGTTTGCGTGTCTCTCTCTCTCCCCGTGGTCACGTGGGTTTTTATTGGGGTCCTCAGACCTTTCCCTTCAAATTTAGAATCAACGTCAGGCGTTTGGAGTATTTGGCTGCTTTACATTTCCACGAGATGACAAGTCGCTTTTATTGGGCTATTATTTGTGGCCAGGTCGCTTCTGAAAAAAATCTATATAGCTCAGGGGACCTTACTTGGTTAAATAAAAAGTTAAGTTTAGTTTATCTCGTCGCAGGGTTTTGGAACGTTAAGTTAGCGTTGCCGGTTCAACACCACAGAGGACAAATAAGAGGCGTAAGCACGATTTTTGCCAACTTTTTTTTTGCTTTTGCCACTTAAGTGGCGGTGACGTCACCACGGCGCTTGTGCCAGGCTATGTGCACTTTAAGGCCACGTGAAGTGTCGAACGCCCGCGGCCAAGGGGTCACAGGACAGACCGGGTTGCCACGTGTTGACCGACTTAGATGACTGGCCGATGCACCACCCGTGCTCCCCACTGAGTCAACTCTCTGCGTTTTAGCAGCCCGGTGCTCCCCTCTATGTTGTGAGCGTTGCTCCTCTCCCCTCCGTTGTTGCTGGAGGGCGACTGCCTCCAACTGCCCAGCAGCGTCCTCCACAGAGGCCGATCTTGACACCGCTGGTACCGGTCATCGGCAAGTCCACTCGGCTCCACTTCCTCTTGTACCACATCACTCCATCTCTACTCTCGCCCGTGCCTATGCCCGTCTAGCTCCCTCTATCCGAACAAAACCTTTTGCTTTACACAAACACACCCACACGCAGTTGTGTCTCTCTTTGACATCGCGGCACACAACCGCACCTGAACTCCTAGGCCCTCGAGGCTGTTGGAGCGCTTGAAGGCCGGCTTGGACGACTGCGGGGTCTGCTGCTGTCGTTTCTTCTCTCCCACCCTGGGTTGGCGCTCTCTCCTCTTGCTGGCCGCGCCGCCCTTCGTCGGATCTCTCCGTTCCTCCTCCTTCTTCTTGGTCCCCGCGTTTTCTTCCTCCTCCTTGTCGTCGTCATCGTCGCTGGGGCCTCCCAGGTCGAAGTCGTCGAGGCCCTGCTGGATGGCGGCGAGGCTCACGATGCCGCGCGGGACGGGGCGATCTGAAGGCGTCGTCGGCAAGGTCGTCGGCAAGGTCGTCAACAAAGTCATCGACATGGTCATCGAAAAGGTCATCGAAAAGGTCATCATTATCGACAAGGTCACTGACGACATCAACCACATCGTCAGTTACATTGGCAGTGAGAGCACCATCGTCACCACCACAAAGCGACGACGTAAATGCCATTGACATCGAAACCATGGAAATTACCGTCATCACCAAAGATCCCCCGTGTAGCCTTAACAGACCGTTGGGGCAAGTGCTGTAAGCAAGCAGCACCGATATGGCCGGTACGGTACACGTACACGAGAGGGCGGGTGGCCAGCACCACGCCCGACCGCCTTTGTCTCCCCAGTGGCGTTGTTTACACAGCACGCCAGGTACACATTTGAGGCTGAGTCGACCTAGGGGAGGCCCAAGTCCGTTTCAGATAATCGTCACCGGTGTTGGTGGCCGCGAGCGGCAATCGAACTCGAGTCGCCGGGTTCGTAGTGCAACGTCATCACCAACATCGTCACCATCGACGACGCATCATCATTGTCATCACCATCGACATTAGCCGTTAATCACAACTGATGACTACGGGGGGGTGGCGGTGCGGCCTGGCAGCAGCCAGCCTGCCGCTTGTCGCACAGGTTCACCGTTTCAATCTGGTCAAACAATCGCATCACCTGGTTTGTTGAACTCCATGCCTCTCTTCATCCCGGGTGGCACCGTGAGGAGGTCTGCGAGCACAACATTGCACGGGGTCAAGAGGTCGATCCGCTTGCCTCCCTTCTTCAAGATCACGTGGCGTTCGTGACGCCAGCACCCCGGATCTTCAAGGGCCGCTCTTACAGTCTCCATCGCCGCTACCGTCCGGCTTCCCTCTGTTTCACAGCTTTAGCACTTTCATGGTCGCCGTGGTGACAAGATGTTAACTACCTCGCCTGGTATGCAGGAGGTCGTGGGTTCGATCCCAACCCTGACGCCTGCTCTATATTTGGAGTTCGCGTGTCTCTCTCTCTCTCTCTCATCATCATCACGGTGGCTAGGAGATGTTAAATACCTCGCCTGGTATGCAGGAGGTCATGGGTTCGATCCCGACCCTGACGCCTGCTCTATATTTGGAGTGTGCGTGTCTCTCTCTCATCATCATCATCATCACGGTGGCTAGGAGATGTTAACTACCTCGCCTGGTGTGCAGGAGGTCATGGGTTCGATCCCGACCCTGACGCCTGCTCTATATTTGGAGTTTGCGTGTCTCTCTCATCATCATCATCACGGTGGCTAGGAGATGTTAACTACCTCGCCTGGTATACAGGAGGTCGTGGGTTCGATCCCGACCCTGACGCCTGCTGCTGTATATTTGGAGTTGGCGTGTCTGTCTCCCTGTGGTGGCGTGGGTTTTTCTCCCGGTCCTCCGGTGTTTCCCTCCACATTTAGAACCAACGTGCGATTTTAGTATTTGGCTGTCATGATTTCCACTTGATGAGCCACTTGTTTGGGCTACCCTTTCTGGGTCACTTCTGAAAAAAGAGCTATATAGCTCAGTGGGCCTTACCTGGCAAAATAAAAATAGTTTATAGTTCAGCTTTAAAATAAAACAAAAATTAGCTTAATAGTTTTTAGTTCATTAGGCAGAGCGCGTGCGAGAGCGATGCCCTTTACTGGGTCGTGCAGAGATCACTTGAATGCCATTCGAAGGACATTGCTGTCAGTGGCGCAGCAGGTAGAAATGGACATCACTTCAAAGGGTTCTCAAGAGGTGGCTCCGATATCCGCTGGACGCTCTCTGGGCACCGGCGGGTGCACTGCTTTGCGAGGAATTTCCAGACGGATTCTTGATCGCGCTCCACGACATCGGCAGCGCGGCCGGGATTGATCCGACCTGACAAGGTCGCCGCAATTACGAGGATATTGTTTCGATGCGACCAACAAATTTACCAAACTCTGCCTGGGGAAAGCTCCGGCTCGTACCTCTCACGACCGAGTTCAACATCGTCGACAGGTGGTGAACTCGGAGATCGGGATAAAATTGGCGAAAAATCGATCGATACTTTTTTGAACTCTGCCCTTGCGCTACGGACAAAACGGCGGTATCAGCCACAGCGTCCGCGGGCGAATGCACGGGGTTCGTTGTCACGTGCGTGGGTCACGTGACAAGGTGTGCGTCACGTGACGTGGCGTGGCATGGCGTCGTGCGATGCACCATTCTCAAAGTCAAGCTCCTCCTCCGCTGCGCTTCGCTCGCTCATGGCCTCCACCGTCGGCTCATCCATCCCTCCTGCGCGATGCAAATAAACAAAAAGACAAAGTTCCCCCGGAAGGCCTGCAACGGAGTGTTACTACGAAATAAAGTCAAGTAATGCAGAAGGTTGCAGGAGAGCTTCCTCTAGTGGGGAGGCACTCTTCGCTAACAGTGGCCTGAGAAAAGCACTTGCAGGGCTGCCCTTTTACCTAGATCCAATCAGCGTGACCAGGCAATATGGCACTATGGCCTTTAACAGACTGTGAAAACGAGCTTCATGAGTTCATCAGATTCCTCCAGTTTAAATAAAGATTCTCATTCTGAATGATGGGGCTAGTGCTGTTAGCGAGTAGCACCGATCAAGGCCGGCAGGGGATGGGGTGGCAAGCACCATGCCCGGCCGCTTTTGTCTCCCCATTGCTGATATCGATTAAAAACACATTAGGTCATGATTTAAGGCTTTGTCAACCTAGGGGAGGGCCAGGACCGGTTCAGATATTCGCCATCATTGTTAGCTGTGAGCGGGAATCGAACTTGGGTCGCCGGGTTCGAGGCTTTCCACTGAGAGACTCAAAGACAAATATCCCCCAGATAGCCTTTAACAGTGCAGCAGTTTGCACGCCGTGCTATGAACCCGGCGATATGAGTTCGATTCCCACTCACGGTCGACAACAGTGACGATTATCCGAAACGATCTTCGGCCTGCCCTCAAATGAGTACCTGTGTGTGGTGTGTAAACATCACCACAAGGGACACAAAGGCGTCTGAGCACGGTGCTGGCCACCTACCGCCTCGTGCACTGTGCCGGCCTTCATAGGTGCTACTCGCTACTAACAGTACTTGCCCCAAAAGTCTTTGAAGGCTATACGGGGGATCTTTGGCTTTGTGCGTCGGTGCGTACCGGGCCAGAACGGGAAGTTGGTGTTGCTGCCCCTGAGAGCCTCCGACGGGGGTCCGGGTGGACGACGGAAGGACAGCGAATTCTTGGACGACAGCCCCGTGTCCTCCACTAGCACCTGGACACACACACAGACTAACTTGTCACACAAGCGCGAGCCGGGTTCTATCCACTGCTGGATGAAGGGTTATCAACTTGTGACGAAGTGGCTTATGATCACGTAACGAAGTGGCTTCTCATCACGCGACGAAGTGGCTCATGATCACGTGACGAAGTGGATTCTCATCACGCAACAAAGGGCTTCTCATCGCGCGGCGAAGTGGCTTATCGTCGCGCGCGTACCTCGGTGTAGGCCAGCAGCTCCCCCGTGGTGGGGTTGCGCTCCACGCGGACGGTGGTCGGGGCGGGGCCCGTGTCCACGTGGTAGAGCGAGTCAGCTTGCCCCACGCGCGGCCAGAAGCTGGTGGGAGGACAGGCGCGCGCACCGTCACTCGTACGTACGTACGTACGGCCGATCATCGATTATCCGGCACTGCGATTTTATCCGGTGCGCGATTATCCGGCTGCTTCCAACATTATCCGGCAGACCTGGACCAATCAGTTTCAAAGACAATGCATATATTATCAGAGCATGTTGTTTGTTTGCATGTTCACCACAAGCAAGTGTGGTTAATGTAGACAGGATTCCTTGAATAAGGATGCTTTTTGGTGTTTTAAAATCTTGACACCTGTTTTATTGCCAGAAAGGGTAAAACCTATTGTTATATCCAAATATACAGCAGGCGTCAGGGTCTGGATTGAACCCACGACCTCCTGTATACCAGGTGAGGTAGTTAACATCTCCTAGCCACCGTGATCAGTTTCATTTCAGTTTTTTCAGTTTCATTTATTGGGTATAGCCCTGTGAGCCATTCGGCTCTTGAATCGGGTGCAACCGCAACAAACAAAAAAACTAAAACATGAACAAGAAAACATCTTAAAGTGACTATGCGCAAACAGAAAAATCCAGGAAAAAAACAGCAAAATCTTCCAGAAAAAGCACCGTACGCTGTGTGCAAAAATCCCAGAGGGATGCAAGTCAAACAACAACCACAAGACAACTTAGATTAAAGCCAACAGTTTAACTCCGTACTACAAAAAAACAAACATAGTCAAAAAAGCAATGTAACAGTGTAACAGTGATGATGATGAGATTGGGAGATACCGCAAACTCCAAATATACATCAGGCATCAAGGTCGGGATCGAACCCACGACCTCCTGTATACCAGGCGAGGTAGTCAACATCTCCTAGCCACCGTGATGATGATGAGTGTGAGAGATACCGCAAACTCCAAATATACATCAGGCGTCAAGGTCAGGATCGAACCCACGACCTCCTGTATACCAGGCGAGGTAGTCAACATCTCCTAGCCACCGTGATGATGATGAGTGTGAGAGATACCGCAAACTCCAAATATACAGCAGCAGGCGTCAGGGTCGGGATCGAACCCACGACCTCCTGCACACCAGGCGAGGTAGTTAACATCTCCTAGCCACCGTGATGATGATGAGTGTGAGAGATACCGCAAACTCCAAATATACAGCAGCAGGCGTCAGGGTCGGGATCGAACCCACGACCTCCTGTATACCAGGCGAGGTAGTCAACATCACGACCCCGTCACGGCGCGTGCGCTGCTCACTGCTGCAGGCGCTGGAAGTCGTGGATGGGCAGGTGCTCCGCCGACAGCAGCTCCCTCTGCAGCAGCTCCCGCAGGTCCTCGGCGTGGGGCGGAACGCCATGGGGGAGCTGAGAGACACGGGGAGCGGTGGGGGGGGGGGGGGCAGAAGACGGTGAAGCATGGGGAGTGATCTGCAACAACGCTCGGAAGGTGGGGGGGGGGGGAAGGGCAAGCGGTGAAACGCGCGCGGAGGGTTTGGGGGATGCACAGCGAGGAGGTACGGAGGAACGAATTGGAGGACTGGAGACACGCGGGGGGGGCGGAACGGAGTGGAGGAACGGGGGGGGGGGATGCACGCCCAGAGGAACGAAACGGAGGAACAGAATGGAGGAACGAAATGGAGGAACGAAACGGAAGAACGAAGACACACGGTGGGCGGAACGGAGACACGCGGTGGGGGGGGGGGGCGGTTGCGGAACGGAGTGAAGGAACGCCAGAAGGCGATTATCGCATACGGAGGAACAAGTGACGTACGCACCGGAGGAACAGATCAGAGGCGTGGATACGCACGGTGGGGTTGGTGCGGGAAGGGGAAGACGAGGACGCACGGGGCGAGGATACACAATCCAATGCGACACTGAGTGAGGAGGGGCGGGGGGCGGTCGTACGGTGGAGAGTGGAGGTCCCAGCTGAGCGGGAGCCGGGCTGTGGGCTGCGAGGACCGCGCGGAACTCCCCCGCGCATCCCGACTGGAGCACGGAGAAGGAGAGCTCCTCCGGGAGGGACGCCGGGGCGAGGTCTGAGTACGGATCAGTGCGGAGCACACAACGCGCGGATCAATGCAGAGATCGCTCAAAGTGCAGATGAACGCAATGCGCAGATATCAATTTAGGGATCAGTGGAAATCTCAATGCTCAGGTCAATGCAATGTGCAACGTAGAGATCGATCGATGGATATCCCAATGTACTGATGAGAGGGTCAGAAGGAGACAGGGCACAGGTATAAAGAGAGACACAAGGAGCTAGACACACAGAGAGACACAGACAAACAGGGTGACGGAGAGGCACACAAAGGGGAAGAGAGAGAGGGAGACAGACAGGAGACAGAGATACACAGTGAGACAAGAGTCGGAGACACACAGGGAGACAAAGAGAAACAGGGAGTCAGGGAGACAAGAGGGAGACACGAGGAGACACAGACAGACATAGGGAGACACGAGGAGACACAGAGAGACAGGGAGATAGAGACACATCGAGGCAGAAGGAGACAGCGACAGATGGAGACACAGTGACAGAGGGAGACACAGTAAAGACACAGTGAAACACAGTGACAGAGGGAGACACAGTAAAGACACTGTCTCCCTCTGTCAGCGTGTCACTGAGGGAGACAGTAAGACACGGTGACAGAGGGAGACAGTGAGACACGGTGACAGAGGAAGACAGTGAGACACAGTGACAGAGGGAGACAGTGAGACACTGTGATAGAGGGAGACACATTGACAGAGGGAGACAGTGAGACACTGTGACAGAGGGAGACAGTGAGACACATTGACAGAGGGAGACAGTGACAGAGGGAGACACAGTGACAGAGGGAGACAGTGAGAGACAGTGACAGAGGGAGACAGTGAGACACAGTGACAGAGGGAGACAGTGAGACACGGTGACAGAGGGAGACAGTGAGACACAGTGACAGAGGGAGACAGTGAGACACAGTGACAGAGGGAGACAGTGAGACACAGTGACAGAGGGAGACAGTGAGACACAGTGACAGAGAGAGACAGTGAGACACAGTGACAGAGGGAGACAGTGAGACACAGTGACAGAGGGAGACAGTGACAAAGGGAGACACAGTGACAGAGGGAGACAGTGAGAGACAGTGACAGAGGGAGAAAGTGAGACACATTGACAGAGGGAGACAGTGACAAAGGGAGACACAGTGACAGAGGGAGACAGTGAGACACTGTGACAGAGGGAGACAGTGAGACACATTGAAAGAGGGAGACACAGTGACAGAGAGAGACAGTGAGACACAGTGACAGAGGGAGACAGTGAGACACTGTGACAGAGGGAGACAGTGAGACACATTGACAGAGGGAGACAGTGAGACACATTGACAGAGGGAGACAGCGACAGATGGAGACACAGTGACAGAGGGAGACACAGTAAAGACACAGTGAAACACAGTGACAGAGGGAGACACAGTAAAGACACTGTCTCTCTCTGTCAGCGTGTCACAGAGGGAGACAGTGAGACACGGTGACAGAGGGAGACAGTGAGACACATTGACAAAGGGAGACAGTGAGACACAGTGACAGAGGGAGACAGTGAGACACGGTGACAGAGGGAGACAGTGAGACACAGTGACAGAGGGAGACAGTGAGACACAGTGACAGAGGGAGACTTGAGACACAGTGACAGAGGGAGACAGTGAGAGAGGGAGACAGTGAGACACAGTGACAGAGGGAGACAGTGAGACACAGTGACAGAGGGAGACAGTGACAGAGGGAGACACAGTGACAGAGGGAGACAGTGAGAGACAGTGACAGAGGGAGACAGGGACAAAGGGAGACACAGTGACAGAGGGAGACAGTGAGACACGGTGACAGAGGGAGACAGTGAGACACATTGACAAAGGGAGACAGTGAGACACATTGACAGAGGGAGACACAGTGACAGAGGGAGACAGTGAGACACATTGACAGAGGGAGACAGTGAGACACATTGACAGAGGGAGACAGTGAGACACAGTGACAGAGGGAGACAGTGAGACACAGTGACAGAGGGAGACAGTGAGACACGTTGACAGAGGGAGACGGTGAGACACGTTGACAGAGGGAGACAGTGAGACACGATGACAGTGAGACAGAGAGACGGAGGGAGACACGGAGAGACACACAGAGCCACACAGAGAGACAATGAGACACAGAGAGAGCGACAGACCGAAGCGTCGCTCCTCCACGCTCTTCAACTCAGCTGCTGCAGTGGCAGCCATGGCTCCGCCTCCTCCGCGTGGTCACGACGCCGCGACCTCTCACCCGGAAGCTGGCGACCGCGCCGCACTGTGACCCCGGAAGCTCGTTGCGTGACGTCAACGGCTCGGAGCGCCCCCTGGGCGCGCGGCGTTCAATGGGCAGAGCGCTCTGGCGTGACGTCACGAGGCGGTGGTTTCAACTCAAAGATTTTTAAACGTTATATACTCATATTTTTTTGTTTACTTAATAATTTCTTATAAGTTAAAACTAAGCAATTTTTTTTGTTACTTTTTAGTTTTGTCAAAGTTAAAATTAAGCTATTTTTTTACTTTTTCGGCTTTACCGAAAAAGCCAAAGAGTATTAATTCCTGCAGTCACGAAAGCTTGAAGTCAATTTTTTAAAAGTTAAAACTGCATTTTTTTAAAATAAAACTTTTGAAACTTAAAACTAAGAAAAACATTTTACTAACCATTTTTTTAAGTTTAAACTAAACAATTTTTGTTAAACTAAACCAAATCTTTTTTACTCAACAATTTTCTTACTGAACGATTTTTAAACGTTAAAACTAAGCTTTTTGTTAATTAACATAATTTTTTTAAGTTCATTAAATATTTAAAAAAACTAAACCATTTTTTACTGAACGATTTGTAAACGTTATAACTCAACATTTCTTTCAGTGAATTTTTTGAATAAATTTACACTAAACATTTTTTAAACAAACACAATTTTTTTTACTGAATGACTTTGCAACGTTAAAACTAAGCAATGTTTTTTTTACTGAACTCTTTTTTGAAAGTAAAAAAAATATATTAAACACTTTTTGATGAACGATTGAAACGTTTAAAAGTAAGAATTTTTTTTTACTAAACAATTATTTTTAAATATAAAACAATATTTGTATTATTTTATTGTTTCCCTTTTACATGACTTTACCGAAACAACCAAGAATATGAATCCCCGCGGTCACGAAAGCTTTAAATCAAAATTATTTTTAAGTTGAAACGAAACTATTTTAAACTCAACTATTTTTGTAACCGATCTATATATGAAAAGTTATAACATTTTTTTTAACTATGCAACTTTTTTTCACTGAACTATTTTTATTTTACCAGGTATGGCTCCACTGAGCTATGTAGCTCTCTTTCAGAAGCGACCTGGCCACAACTGATAGCTCAACGAAAGTGACTCATCGTGTGTACATTCATAGCAGCAGCCAAATACTCTAAACGCGTGACGTTGATTCTAAATGTGGAGGGAAAAACCGGAGGACCCCGAGATAAATCCACGCGACCACGGGGAGAGAGAGAGACATGCAAACTCCAAATATACAGCAGGCGTCAGGGTCGGGATCGAACCCACGACCTCCTGTATAACAGGAGAGGTAGTTAACATCTCCTAGCCACCGTGATAATGATGACCCGCAAACTCCAAATATACAGCAGCAGGCATTGTCAGGGTCGGGATCTAACCCACGACCTCCTGTATACCAGGCAGGGTAGTTAACATATCCTAGCCACCGTGATAATGATGAGAGAGACCCGCAAACTCCAAATATACAGCAGCAGGCATTGTCAGGGTCGGGATCGAACCCACGACCTCCTGTATACCAGGCGAGGTAGTTAACATCTCCTAGCCACCGTGATGATGATGAGAGAGAGACACGCAAACTCCAAATATACAGCAGGCATTGTCAGGGTCGGGATCGAACCCGCGACCTCCTGTATACCAGGCGAGGTAGTTAACATCTCCTAGCCACTGTGGCGCCCTTTGATCTTCGTTGTGCGTAGCCAACCGCGCTCATCGGAGGTGTTTGGGAGAACGCGCTTCTTCAAATGAGTTAGATATTCCGGCGGTGGACTATCTGTTTGCATAAACACGTGAAAAGTTCGCGTGCATTACAGGGAGGGTGGGAGGGGTCCAAGTTTCGACGGATTTTTGCGAACCTACTAAATGGATGGCCCCTTAAGACGAATGGTGCAGAAAGTGGCGAATCATTTTCCCCGGATGACCTGACCGAGATGGACGCGTTCAGCAGCTCCACTTCTGGATTATATTTGTTTCTGCCTGAGGACGACCGCTTGCGTTGCGATAGAAATAAACATCGTGATTTATTTTATTTTATACCTCGATAGAAATAAACATCGTGATTTATTTTATTTAATACCTACGTGTTTTTTTTTTACCGAAAGAACCAAAGAAGTATGGACGCGGACACCAGCAACAATTGATTTTATTTTTTTACACATTTATTTACCAGAATCTTTACGTCGACTGGCGGCGAGCTATAGTCGTGAATGCGCGTTCGCTCGCCAGCCCTGGAAACGATCTGACACCAAAACGATCAGCAAGGCAGTGGACTCATCGGAAAAGTCGTGGGGGGCAGGCCGGGGGTGCCTTGCCCCCCACTCCCCCGTTGTGGCCGCAGCTACGAGTTGTAGGCTCCCCCTTGACAAACCACCGTGAGATATTTCTTGTTGTGGTTTTCACACCTGATGATGATGATGATTGCTTGTGTTTGCAGTGGAAACGTCGTGAGAATTTTATTGTTTTATATTTTTATTATTTTGTTGTTTCCCTTCAACGTGGTGACTTTACCGAAAGAACCAAGAATATATATACACCGTGAGATATGTTTTATATTTTTGATATGTTTTATATTTTTGATATGTTTTATATTTTTGATACGTTTTATATTTTTTATGTTTTATATTTTTGATATGTTTTATATTTTTTATATGTTTTATATTTTTAATACGTTTTATAGTTTTGATACGTTTTATATTTTTGATACGTTTTATATTTTTATATGTTTTATATTTTTTATACGTTTTATATTTTTGATACGTTTTATATTTTTGATATGTTTTATATTTTTGATATGTTTTTCACAACAGCGTCAGAAATACAAAGTAGAGCAAACACATTTATTATTATTTTTCTTATTTTTCATTCACTTTTTAAAAAATATTTCATTGTTATTATTTTCTCTATCTACGTGACTTTACCGAAAGACCCAAAGAATATGAATTCCTGCAGTCACGAAAGCTTTAAGTCAAGATTTAAGAACAAACAACATCATTTAGAAACGCGGTTTGAATTAATGTTGTTCATGATAATGCTTCATGATGTGATTTAGGCAATTTAGGAGCCGCGACATACACGCAGCCTCGCTCACAACCGTGTGACACGAATCAAATATTGGTGTGGGCACCATCTGATCGAGCCGATAACCTCCTCGTTACTTCGCCACTTGAGTGAGATGACTGGCGGATGCATCACCATCTGTGCACCACATGCCAGCCACGCTAATCACGCCACCGCATTTGCCAACCCTAGTTCAGTTCATCTCTGCGTCCGGGTCTCTTCCCGTGTCCTCCTGCCAGCCAGCGGAGCCTTTCCACACTTCACGTGGCAGCCTCAGTGTGCACCCAGCCTGGCACAAGCGTCGCGGTGGGGGTCAACCGTCACTCGGTGGCGAATGGCGATTGTTGCTGTTGTGAGTATGTCAGTTGCGTTCGCACGGGCAGTGCCAGCTCTGAATTGTACTTCAAGTGGGGCGGTTTCACCATTTACACCAGGGCTGGGGAACGTCTGGCCCTGCCAAGGCAACCGCAGGCGGGACTCGAAATTCAATAAATATAGGTAGAGCAAACCTGGAAAGGCAGTTGCGAGTAGCAGCAACATCGTCAATACCAGCTAACATCATCAATACCAGCTAACATTGTCAATACCAACTAACATCGTCAATACCAGCTAACATCATCACACGCCCCGCCAAAGAGAAGCAGTTCCAGCCATCGCATTGTGGGTGAGTTAATTCAATGTTTGACCGAATATAACAGGCTAATTTTTAAGTTGATCATTTTGTATGGCCCGAGAATGATGTTATAAATATCCAAGTGGCCCTTGGCAGAAAAAAGGTTCCCCGCCCCTGCTTTACACGATGGTTCGGCGTGGGCTATCGATTCCATCTGCAATGTACACAATACACAAACGCATCACTTGTAAATGGAGCAAACGCTGCAGCAGGGCAAGCTTAATTTACAAATCAAATGTATTGTTGTCGGTGTGAAATTTCCTCCGTCATGTCACGGGGGAGCGCGTTCCGCTATGGTCGTTGATTGCACGACACACTGAGCAGTCGTTTCCTCCACCGCAATTTACACGTTCGCTGGCTACTGTGCTCATGAGTTCCAGCAAGAGGATGAAACCAGTGAAGAGTCTATCAACTGCATCACTGCACAGCTGAAATCGAGTGCAAAACCAACATGTAATGTGTCCGATCATTGGTGAGCGGGCTGAGATCACCGACTCGCTAATCTTGAGTTCTCACTCTAAACACAACTCAATGTGTGTGTGTGTGTCTATGGGTGTCTATGTTAATCGGTGGATCTCTTTGCAAGTCCGTGGGTTCCTAGGTTGATGAGCCACCAAGTGAGTTCTTGCGTTCCTGTATAAATCGAATCCCACGTTTTTTTCAAAGGAAGCATCTAACCGGTGCTGGCTCTACGCTCCGACCTCTGGGCCATCCAGTGACGTCCTGGGAAAGAGACTTTAGAGGACTGCTATACACTTTGAAAACACGCAGACCAATGTAGCGCCCACGGTCGCAAGTTTCCATTATATAGGTCAAAGGTACACACGTCAGCATCAATATCGTACGTCTGTGGCTCCTTCTGATCAACGTTAGTCATTAGTCCACTCCGCAATATTACTCAAGTGCTGTGACTGACAGTGTGATGATTTTTGATTTAAAGCTTTCGTGACTGCAGTAATTCATATTCTTAGTTCTTTCGGTAAAGTCACGTTGAAGGGAATCAACAAAATAATAAAATATATATAAAACAATAAAAATTCTCACGACGTTTCGACCATAACACAAACCTGAAGACGACCGTTTGTGTTATGGTCGAAACGTCGTGATAATTTTTATTGTTTTATATATATTTTATTATGTTGTTGTTTCCCTTAAACGTGACTTTACCGAAATAACTAAATATATAGTGTGATGATTGTCATTTAGAAAGTAATATTGGAAGCACTTTGTTGGGTCTGCTGCGCCTTCTTACCTATAAAAATCAATAAGATAAAATATTTATATTTTCTGTATCGCTGGAAGGTGGCCTTCTTCCCAAGCAGTGCCAATCGTGTGGTTACGTTCGACCATACTTCACCAAAGCAGTCAGTGCGGGTTGGTGATTGGAGGGGCCCAATTTGGGCAGGACCGATTCAGATATCACTTGCCACTGATGTTAGCCGTGGGTTTGGAAATAAGAGGCAGGATTGGGTGTTTACAGCGCAGCGGTGAGGTAACCACCGCGTCACCGTTCCACCGCAAACCTTTCTTCTGCGCAAAGATAAAACGATATCTCGAAGGCTTTCATTCACGCCTTGTGCAGGATGTCGATAATCTCACGGTGGGGTGGGATCAAGCACCGACTCGTACATTCAGAAGAGGAAAGCGAGCGTGGGCATAGGAAAGCGTCGATGATGTAATCCGGAGCGGGAGATTGTGACGGGTGTCGCTCATGGGGAAGCATTGCGTGCAGCCTGACGATTTGGAGCGCGTGCGTGCCCGCGCACGGACGCACGTGCGAGCCCACGCAGGATGGAGGAGGGGTTAACGGAGACGGATCGACGGGCGTTGGAATTTTTCAAGATTAGTTCAATTGACCACGTGAGAACTCGAATGATCAGCATCGTCTCATTTGCAAGAGGAACGTGTGGGGGGAGGGGGGGTCAGTCTACCAGTAAGTGGGGGGGGGGGGGGCGATGATCGCTGGTGTGTGTGAGATCCAAATTCAGTGATTTGCGATATAAACTATACTAAACTAAACGATTTTTTTATGTTACCAGGTAGGGCCCACTGAGCTATGTAGCTCTTCGTCAGAAGCGACCTGGCTATCACAAATGATAGTGCAACGAAGTGGCTTATCACGTACGCTAAACGCACGTTGATTTAAAATTTGGAGGGAAAAAGCGGAGGACTCGAGAAAAATGCACGCGACATCGGAGAGAGAAACATGCAAACGCCAAATATAGAGGCGTCAGGGTCGGGATCGAACCTATGACCTCCTGCATATCAGGTTAGGTAGTTACTGTGGTACCCCTTAGATATTTTTTTGAAATGAGCAAAGTTGGATGCTGACGCCAGGCTACTGGACATCTATGAAAAGTAGCTTTAAAGCTCATTGGATTCCTCCAGTATATATATAAATATTCTTATTCTGACAATGTGATGGCCTTATTC
Organism: Petromyzon marinus; assembly: GCF_048934315.1. Taxonomy (NCBI): domain Eukaryota; kingdom Metazoa; phylum Chordata; class Hyperoartia; order Petromyzontiformes; family Petromyzontidae; genus Petromyzon; species Petromyzon marinus. Next base: position 5,537,689 of record NC_133716.1, on the reverse strand, counting down.
TTACGAATTAATGGCCGCGAGTGAAGCAGACAGCGCGGAGTGTACGGTACTTCGTTACCGGGTTTTTTTTTACGGTTATTACAAACACAACCGCAGTAATAATCAAGGCGGCCACTGCGTGAACCTCTGCAGCAGGCGACGAACGCGCTCCGGCTGGGCCATGCCAAGCACCCGGAGTGGCACTCAAGAGTTTACATCATGAGACCTCCTTTGCCAGTAGCAAAATATGATAATAGGTTTTTACCCTTTTATCTGGCAACAAACCTGACACTTTTTTTTTTTACAAGGGATCATGTTTGCATTAACCACAATACTTGCGGTCAGAATGCAAACAAAAAAAAACAGCACTCTGATAATCAGAGTTCTGGTTGGAGTGCGTGTCGGTTGTGTAACAATGGTTGCATAAAATACATCACAATTGCTTTTTTTAATGGATGACGTAAGGAAGTGATGTCATGGAATGATGGGGTCAACAGTGTGAGTGTGGTGAATCACGTAACGCACACATTTCCACTTTTCCCATAAGAATATCAAAAAAATCTTAGTCGGAAACTTGAATGTATGTCAAAGGGTATGCATTACATAAAGGTGTGCGTGATATATTAACATGCCATGACATACTGATCAGACACGCGGTGAGAATAATGGAACAAAAGTGTGAGAGGTGTGCAACGCACATGGAAGAGGTGCGTGCTTGAAATCCTAGCGAGACAGAGAGGAGGAGCACGTGGTTTTAAACAAAGCATATGCACTTTAATGCAAACCATATCTAAAGTTATCAGCAGGCATGGGCAGGGCACGCCGTGACGAGGGCGGTGATATAGGTGGGTGACGCAAATGACGGAACGCCCGCCAAAGGTTCACGTTTACTTTGTTTAACCAGGTGAGGGAACTCGGAGAGACTAGGATGGAGGAGTCTCACTTTTGCAAGACTGGAGCCTGTGTCACAAAAATGTCAACAACAACAACAACAAAAACGAATTACAGGAAGGGATAAATCGTTGCACACAAGTAACAGCGTAACGAAACCGAGAGCAAACACAACAAAGGAATTGCAAAATTACACCTAAAACATAAATCAATGTTAAACCAAAAAAAACATACAAACTCCACACACTCACAAAACAAGGACAAAGGGACCCCGAAAGCCTTTATCTGACCTTTGGGTGCAAGTGCTGTTAGCGAGCACCTATTAAGGCTGGCACAGCACACGACGGGGTTGATGGCCAGCACTGTGCCCGGCAGTGCTGATGTTTTACTACGCACCGCACCAGCCGCTCATTTATGGCTGAATCGACCTAGGGGAGGCACGGGACCGGGTCCAGATACTCACCACCGTAACTATTGGTCGTGAGCGGGAATCGACCTCGGGTTTGCCACCGGCTTCCTAACGCAGTGCGCCGGTGAGCACGTTGAGCTACGTCGGGTGCGAAAGAGAAGTTCAACATGCGTGAATTCAACACACACACACACACGCACACACACACGCACGCACACTCACAAAGCCAAAGATCCCCCACCCCCCCCATTCTCCCACCGCATTGTGTCCTCAAAAGACTCGCACGCAATCGCTCACACTGCCCGACAGCGACGACAGCAGGAGGAGCCGAGTCGTCACATTTCGAGGCCAACTCGCCACAACAAAGATCGAGAGGAGCGGAGGGAGGGATAGCGCAACGTGCCCCGCTTTCTAAATGCAGCTCCACGGATACGGAACCGGCGTTCGCGGGGAGGAGCCTTTAGGGGGGGGGGGGGGTGGTGGTGACGAAACGCTCGCGCGGGTGACGTCACAATGGCCACGCTTGTGACGTCGTAGAATCGCGCGCGCGCCTAATGCCGCGCCACGGTTGCCAGTTCAAGGTTGCGTCTGCAGCGTGGATATTATAACGGTGCAGGATCGTTCTCTCTCTCTCTCTCATCGTATATCGATGGATAAACCGTAGAACCCCTGTTAAGGATCACCCCTGTTAACGACTAATCGCTTAACGACGGGTCTTCATAGAGCCCAATGTGTAGTCTATAAGTAGTGTCATGTATAGTAGTGTATTTAGTGGTGTATAGTAGTGTATAGTAGTGGAGTGTATAGTAGTGTAAATAGTGGTGTATAGTAGTGTATATAGTGGTGTATAGTAGTGTATAGTGTATAGTAGTGTATATAGTACTGTATAGTAATGTATATAGTGGTGTATAGTAGTTTATATAGTGGTGTATATTAGTGCATAGTTTATAGTAGTGTATATAGTGGTGTATAGTAGTGCATAGTTTATAGTAGTGTATATAGTGGTGTATAGTAGTGCATAGTTTATAGTAGTGTATATAGTGGTGTATAGTAGTGTATAGTAGTGTATATAGTGGTGTATAGTAGTGTATAATGTAGTGTAGTGTATAATGTAGTGTATAGTAGTGTATAGTAGTGTAGTGTATAGTAGTGTATGTAGTGGTGTATAGGAGTGTATAATGTAGTGTAGTGTATAATGTAGTGTAGTGTATAATGTAGTGTATAGTAGCGTATATAGTAGTGTAGTGTATAGTGTATAGTAGTGTATAGTAGTGTATAGCAGTGTAGTGTATAATGTAGTGTAGTGTATAATGTAGTGTATAGAAGTGTATAGTAGTGTAGTGGCTCCATAGAGCCCAATGTGTTTGCTTACCGTTACCGACCATTCCCGTGTTCACGATGGGCTGTTGCAGGAACAGCAAATATTAATTAATGCATTGATTAACCATGTTTGTTTTAACGTTACGTGTTTATTATGGTTTTATTATCTTTATGTATGAATATGCATTGTTTAAATATTATAAACGTGCGTTTTTTTGGGTGAAAAGGGGAAACTTTCGATGCTATCAGAACGAATTAAACCTTTAACGTCTATTTCCTATCTCGCTTACCGACCAAATCACTTTACGACCGGCGTCGTGTAACCAATAACCGTTGTTAAGAGGGGTTCTACTATATATACATATATAGCACCTTATTCCAAGGCGCTTTACAACAATTATACAAATTATACATAGGATGAAAGCAGTTGAGATAATAATGAGTGGGGTTGATATTAAGAGTGGTGGTGATGTAGTTATGTTGACAGAAGGGACTCGGGGCTAAGGAGGGGCTGGGGTAGTGATAGGGGTTGGGGTAGTGATAGGGGTTGGGGTAGTGATAGGGGTTGGGGTAGTGATAGGGGTTGGGGTAGTGATAGGGGTTGGGGTAGTGATAGGGGTTGGGGTAGTGATAGGGGTTGGGGTAGAGATAGGGGCTGGGGTAGTGATAGGGGTTGGGTAGAGATAGGGGTTGGGGTAGTGATAGGGGTTGGGGTAGAGATAGGGGCTGGGGTAGTGATAGGGGTTGGGGTAGTGATAGGGGTTGGGGTAGTGATAGGGGTTGGGGTAGAGATAGGGGTTGGGTAGAGATAGGGGTAGGGGTAGTGATAGGGGTTCGGGTATTGATAGGGGTTGGGGTAGTGATAGGGGTTTGGGTAGTAATCGGGGTAGTGATAGGGGCTTGGGTAGTGATAGGGGTTTGGGTAGTAATCGGGGTAGTAATATGGGTAGTGATAGGGTAGGGGTAGTGATAGGGGTTTGGGTATTGATAGGGGTTGGGGTAGTGATAGGGGTTTGGGTAGTAATCGGGGTAGTGATAGGGGTTGGGGTAGTGATAGGGTAGGGGTAGTGATAGGGGTTGGGTTAGTGATCGTGGTAGTGGTAGCCCTGGTCGTAGCTGGGGGCAGGGAGTAGCAGTATGAGGATGATGGGGTAGGGAAGGAGAGACGGGGGTTGTGTTAACAGGAGGCACGGTGGAAGCAGGTTGCTCGTGAAGATGGTTGCTTTATTTGGACGGCAAGTTGCATGCGACCTCTCGTCGAGGTCTCCCGCCCGGCACCTCTCCTCCACCCATCTCGCTCCACTGACCACGGCAAACCCGCCGCGTCCTCCGGAGCGCGTCCAGAATGACGACGACGACGACGTTTCTCGTCGTACCCGGAAACAGGGCCGCCCACGCTGAGCTGCGTTCTCTCCGGAGCTGCACCACCAGCAACGGCAGCAGCAGCCAGCCAGCAGCTCAAGGCACTCACCTGGTCCAGGCTCTCACCTGGTCCAGGCCTCACCTGGTCCAGGCTCTCACCTGGTCCAGTCTCTCACCTGGTCCAGGCTCTCACCTGGTTCAGTCTCTCACCTGGTCCAGGCTCTCACCTGGTTCAGTCTCTCACCTGGCCCAGGCTCTCACCTGGTTCAGGCTCTCACCTGGTTCAGGCTCTCACCTGGTTCAGGCTCTCACCTGGTCCAGGCTCTTACCTGGTTCAGGCTCTCACCTGGTCCAGGCTCTCACCTGGTCCAGGCTCTCACCTGGTCCAGGCTCTCACCTGGTTCAGGCTCTCACCTGGTTCAGGCTCTCACCTGGCCCAGGCTCTCACCTGGTTCAGGCTCTCACATGGTCCAGGCTCTCACCTGGTCCAGGCTCTCACCTGGTTCAGGCTCTCACCTGGTCCAGGCTCTCACCTGGTCCAGGCTCTCACCTGGTTCAGGCCCTCACCTGGTCCAGGCTCTCACCTGGTCCAGGCTCTCACCTGGTCCAGGCTCTCACCTGGTTCAGGCTCTCTGTTCGGGTTACTGCACGAGGGACTTTGACTTCTGGCTCTGCGCCATCCGAGTTCCCCATTGCACACTGCGTCCGATTTGTAAGAGTATGCGCCAACAGTATACATTGCTTTCGATTCTCAACACGATTGGTGTTTTGCTGCACAACATTCCGATTCATGATGGATGTTTGCTGGGGTGAGGCCACTCTGCGATGATCTGACCGAACCTGTGTCATGAGACCCTCCACCACCCAACGCAGCCGAGCAAGAGAAGTCGTGACGACACCGCTGCCGGTCGTTTGAGCTCGCGTGGCGGTTGACATTGAAGAGTCGCCCTTCAACTCACCTCGTCCTGACCCCCCCCCCGCACCTCCCGATTAGCCATGGTTGGCTACGTACGGTGGGAAAGAAGTTCACGCACACACACGCACACAATGCCTTCGACACGGCCATTATGAACGTCCTAAGAGGCACTCACTGACGGTCACCCCAGCCTCTGAGCATTATCCCATGACTCCAATGGTTGCTGTCCTTACCACTCGCCGCCGCCCGATTCGCCACGGTAGCCTACGTACGGTGCGAAAGAAGTTCAACGTACACGCACGTACAAGCCCGGCGAGTCTGCGGAAACGACCGCAATCAGCACGTGGCAATTTGAAGGAGAAAAAAACACGTAAACTCCAAATATACAGCAGCAGCAAGCGTCACGGTCGGGATTGAACCCACGACCTCCTGTATACCAGGCGAGGTAGTTAACATCTCATAGCCACCGTGATGATGATGATGATGAGAGACACGCAAACTCCAAAAATACAGCAGCAGGCGTCAGGGTCGGGAATGAACCCACGACCTCCTGCATACCAGGCGAGGTAGTTAACATCTTACCACCACGTACACAGCGGCATAACACAAATTTCACATCATGATCCTCCAACCGCGATAGTGTTGTGCGTGGAGAGCAGAAACTACAATGGCTTTGATGAATCATCAAACAATCACAATCGATTATCTTTCTCTACCGGTGGTTGCCTGTGCCACAACGCGTCTTGTGGCACAGGAACATTTTTGATGTTTTTTTTCCTGCATTTTCTGTTTGCACAGTGACATAATCACTTGAAGATGTTTTCTTGTTCATGTTTTTTTTGTTTGTTGCGGTTGCACCCGATTCAAGAGCCGAATGGCTCACAGGGCTATACCAAAATAAATGAACTATGAACTAAATGAACTATCTTGTGTACCTGGTGACATTTTACGCTCGTTGAACCGCTTTTTCCATATTTTTCAACGGAATAAACAAAGTCATTATTTAAATAGCACCGGCGGAGCAAGGGAATAAGAGGGGTCCGTATGGGGATAGGGCAAGGGTAGGGGAGGGGAGTTGGTCACGGTAGAGGGGTGCATGGGTGCGGTGGGGAGGGAAGAGGAAGAGAAGAGAGCAACGGAATCACAAAATCCCGAACTTCACAAATGCACGAGTCCGTTTTTAAAAGTAAACCTCAACCCCTCCCCATCTCTTTCCCTCGGCTGGCCAGCGTGTCCACGTTTTGTCGTGGCGAGGAGCGGCGGCGGCGACGGCTCGTGCGGATTCCCGGGCGGCGAGCGGTGGAATCGGGCGCCCGCTGCCGATGTCCAGGCGCAACTCTTGAAGTTTTGATCTCGGCCACCCCAGAGGGAGGGAGGTTGGGGCACGTGGTGTGCTCTCGACAAGAATTGCGTTTGGACAATCAGCAGAGGGACGCCCCCCAAAGTTCGCTTCCAGGCAACTTGAAAAGTAGTCGGTTACGCCGCCTGCGATCCTGTGGCAGCAGCAAGCGATGGTTTGTGGTTATCTGTTCCGGAGGAGGAGGGCCCTCTGGAAGAGGACAGTTGTTGTCGCAACAACAACGGAGGGCGAAGGAGCGCCGGGTGGCTAAAGTGCAGCGAGTTGGCGTAGTAGGGACGTTCGACACTTCACGTGGCCTTAACGTACACCTAGCCTGGCACAAGCGCCATGGCGAATGGCGATTGTTGTTGTTTTGTCTGTTCGGGCTATAGGGGGGAGTCTTGGTATGGCAGCGCACACGAACCTGGCGACCCGAGTTCGATTCCAGTGACGCATATCTGAACCGGTCCTGAGCCTCCTCCCCTGGTGCAGCGTGTAGCAAGCATTGCCACTGGGGATACAAAGGCGGCCGGGCGAGGTGTTGGCCACCCACCCCTCGTGCACCGTTCCGGCCTTTATAGGTGCTCGCTTACAGCACTTGCCCCAATCGCATGTTAAGGCTACAGGTGGGATCTTTGTCTTTGTTTAATGTATGTATATATGTGGTGGTGGTGGGGAGCGGTGGTGCAGTGGTTCACGCACTGTGTTAGACCAGGACGCCGTGAGCGGGAATCGAACCCCGGGTCGCCGGGTTCGTAGCGCAACGCGCTATCCGCTGCACTACCGCTACCCTTGCACACACCGACACACGCACATAATATAAACAAACACATACGTAAATTATACATCAATGCGCACATTTTAAGCATAGACATGTTAACAATGTTTTTGTCCAATGGCCTGTTATGTAAATCGGCATTTGAAAGTTATACTGTCAGTAGCTACTGAGCAACAAACGAAACAAAACCGCATAAATAATTATACTAATCAATAAACGTATTGATATTCAAAGTGAAATGATCAAAACTTATGCACAACGCACGCATGCGTACGTGTAATTACGTGGGCACTAACACGTGCCCCGCATTGATCATAACGCGTGACAATGCGCACGTGTAAAACAGCTGATACATAACACAAGACTGCATAATTCCGTGCAGTACAATAATGTATTGCCTTTAACACACACGCAGATTAAAATACAGTACGAAACATTGGCACATAAAACGCAAAACACTACAGAGTGCACACATATATATACATACACACATACGCACATATACAAACACAGATCCCCCGTCTAGCCTTAACAGACTGTTGGGGCAAGTGCTGCAAGCGAGTAGCACCTATGAAGGCCATACAAACGAAGAAAAGCTGTGGCCAAATCCACGCCCGGCCGCCTTTGTCTCGCTGAGACCTGATGCGTACCCACACTGCACCAGGCACAATTGTTTTTTGTTAAGGCTGAGTCGACCTAGGAGAGGAGGCCCAGGACCGGTTCAAGATATTCGTCGCCGGTGTTTTGTTTGGCTGCGAGCTTGAATCGAACTCGGGCTGTTTTGGGTTCGTTGCCCAGGGCGCTAACCACTGCGCCACCATTCCCTACGACACAAATATATATGTACACGCACGCACAGTATACACACACACACACATCTCATAAAACACACACGGGGGCATATGGCTCTACGCACTGGACATTTATGAATAAAAAAATGTGCTCCGTAGCTCATCTGATTTCTCCGGGATGAATTGATATTCTGATTGTTATATATATACACACAGACACACACACAAGCGCATATACATAACACAAACAAAGACCCCCAGTATAGCATTAACGGACTGTAGGGGCAAGAGCTGTTGGCGAGCACCAATGAAGGCCGGAACGGCACACGAGGGGATGGGTGGCCAGCACCACGCCCGACCGCCTTTGTCTCCCCAGCGGCGACGTTTACACACCGCACCGGGATTTTTTTGAGGCCGAGTCAACCTAGGGGAGGCCCGGGACCGGACCAGATAATATTAACCGGGTGTTGGCCGCGAGCGGGGAATCGAACTCGGGTCGCCGGGTTCGTAGCACAGCGTGGCGCTAACCGCTACACCACCGCTCCCCACACACAACGCACATCGCAGCACGGACATCGTCCATGAAGACAACTGATTTTATTGTGGCGTTATTCCGCATTGAAATGTGTCCCTTGGGGCTGCGGCGGCTACACTGACATAGGAGGCTTAGAGAGGGAGGCGATTTCGGGGATGTATACTGGATGCGGTGTGCCGGGATCGATGGGTATTTCACGCCGGCAAGCGACGACTGAAATTAATCCGTGGATCGTGAATGCAAGGATAAATACAAAGAGACACACGCATATATAATTACATAAGGCGCATGATTGCATACAATGTGTAATTACAGGAACAGAAGAGATCATACATACTTAAGCAAACACACACACAATCATCACAGCCAGCCGCACACAACCGGCTTAGGGGTAACACACACAAGGGAAATTGCATAATTATTATGCAGCTTAGACACACATAGAAACACACGTTACACGCGTAACTGCCCATCGTATGTACCTAAGCACAATCACATAAATAATTGCAGAATGCGCACACGCACACCTAAACGCACGCGTACACACACACACAGCGTATACTGGAGTACAAAAATACTGTAGACACAAATACGAATGTAACAACAATGCGGTAAGACAATAATACAATACACATTGCAGTGTGTCTGATACGGACGCAAGCCGTCGATGACACAAATGATATACACACACGAACACAATCTCACAATTACACACATTGCATTTAGGACGAATGCAATTAAGCTATTGAGAATGCACAACACCACGCACACAATTACCGTACTAGTATTTGAGAGACAATCCATTGATAATATAGCAAAGACAAAGATCCCCCGGATAGCCTTTAACATGGCCGTTGGGCCAAGCGCTGTTAGCGAGCGCCTATTAAGGCCCGGCGCGACACACGAAGGGCACTTAGGAGGCCAACACCACGTCCGGGCCGCCTTTGTCTCCCCCGTGCGCATGTCTACATACCGCGGCCAGGTGGTAAACTCATTTCAGGCTGAGTCGACCCGTGAGCGCGTGGGGAGGGAGGGAGCGAGGGGGATCGAACTCGGGTGGTTCGTGTTCGGTGAGCTAACCCACTGCGCCACCGCTCCCCAATAATTTAATCGAATAAAACTCAAAAGGCAAAAGACCCCTCCCCCCCTGTGTAGCCTTAACAGAATGTTGGGGCAAGTGCTGTCAGCGAGCACCTATGAAGGTCGGCATGGCACACGAGGGGCTGGGTGGCCAGAAACCACGCCCGGTCGCCTTTATCTCCCCAGTGACGATGTTTGCTACGCACCGCAACCAGTTACTCATTTGATGCTGAGTCGACCTAGGGGAGGCCCAGGACCGGCTCAGATAATCGTCACCGATTTTTGCCGTGAGCGGGAATCGAACCCGTAGTCGCCAGGTTCCGTAGCGCAGCGCTAACCGCTGCACCACCGCTCCACACAAAAACACAAACACAAATGCAGTCCCCATCGATGGTGCCAATATATCAGATAATAAAACAATGCTTGTGAATGCGGCACGCGCGACGCGATGCAATCACAGACAATGAGGAGGTGGAGAGAGAGGGGGTGGAGGGGGGACATCACCTGCCGAGCTATCTCCGCAGTCTAGGAAGACCACGACACAATGTCTAGAACGAACGGGGTCCAACGCGATTCTGGAGGAATCCGCGAGTAGGAATCTCGGCGTCGCTCAACAAACAAAAAAAAAACCGCGCACAGGGAGGGCACTCACGACTCCCGCTCACGTTGCTGCCCGCCATATGTAATGTACCAAAGACAAAGGTCCCCCGTGTGGCCTCGACAGACTGTTGGGGCAAGTGCTGTTGGCGAGAAGCGGCACCTGCGAAGGGTGGAAGGGTGCGCGAGAAGGGGGGCTGGGTGGCCGGCCAGCACCACGGCCGGCCGCCTTTGTCTCCCCAGTGGCGACACGTGGAAACATTAAATGGAAGGCGCTTAGGGAGGCCTTCATCCAGCAGTGAGTTGACCATGGCTGCTGCTGCTGATGATGATGAAGAAGACACACACAGACACACACACGTGGTTCATATGAACCTTTGTTGGCCAAATTTATGTTCAGCGAGCAGCACCTTATGAAGGCAGGAACGGCACACGAGGGGGTGTTTGGTCAATATCACGCCCGGCCGCCTTTGTCTCCCCAGTTCTGATATTTACACACCGCGCCAGGTACTCGTTTGCACGCTGAGTCGACCGAGGGGAGGCCCCAGACCGGTTCGGATATTCATTACTATCATTGATCGTAAGCTCGGAATGGAACTCGGGTTGCCGGGTTCGTAGCGCAGTGTGCTAACCACTGCGCCACCGCTCCGCACTCTACACACACACACGCGCGCTATTTAGATCTCCTGTCCATACGTCTCGGTGATGCTGATTATGACAATGTTGACTGAACACGATGATGATGATGATATTACCCTGATGAAGATGCGGGCACACATCCACACTCAAAGACAAAGATCCCCCGTATAGCCTGTAACGGACTGTCGGGGCAAGTGCTGTTAGTGACAGCACCTCTGAAGGCCGGCACGGCACACGAGGGGTGGGTGGTCAGCACCACGCCCGGCCGCCTTTGTCTCCCCAGTGGCGATGTTTCCACACCGCACCAGGTACTCATTTGATGAGTCGACCTACGCGCACACACCACTGCACACATGTACACGCAGATATACGCACATTAGCTATTGCATTGAGAAACGTCGATTATACTAATAATGATGATGATGATCACGTTGTTGGCTGACACGATCGTGATAATTACACCGATGTAGATGCTGGCACTTTCACACATATACACACACAGGTTTGTTAAACTTCTTTCGCACCGTACGTAGCCAACCGCGCTAATCGGAGGTGCGGGGGAAGGACGAGAAATTAAACACAAAACTGAGTACTAAAGAAATGAGTTTTAAATCGAGATCATTTAAAGGCACATATCTCTTAGTGGCTTCCTAATATCGGAAGCAAAGAGCGTTCCAGACGGCCGCAGAAGCGCATTCACACACCGCACACACGCTCCTTTGCTATCTCGTCCAAAAAAACTTCACTATGATGCTGTTGCTGCTGCTGATGATGCTACTGCTGGTGATGATGATGGTGGCGAACATGACGATGCTGATGATGACTGTGGATGAAGAGGACACAGAGTCTGCATTAGTCACCCACTCTTCCGTTGATCTCAGCCGCGCTCTCCAACTCGTCTCTCACGGAGTCGCCAGAGAGAGAGAGGAGAGAGTGCACCGGGTCGAGATGAGACTGGGGTCGGAATGGGACGCGTTAAAGCCACCACAATCACCACCACAACCACCACCACAACCACCACAATCACCACCAAGGGAGCGTCTCCATGGGAGGGAGAGTGGAATGCGTGGGGTCTTGGGAGAATTGGGAGAGTGTGTGTGTATGGTTGGCTTGGGATAGTCGTGTGTGTGTGTGTCTCTGTGTGGTCGACTCAGCATCAAATGAGCACCCGCTGCGCTGTGTAAACATCGCCACTTGGGAGACAAAGGCGGCCGAGCGTGGTGCTGGCCACCCTCCCCCTCGTGTGCCGTGCCGGTAGCCTTCATAGGGCGCTTCTCGCTAATAGAACTTGCCCCTAAAGTCTGTTCAGGCTACACGGGGGATCTTTGTATTGCCTCTGTTGCGAGGGAACGGCGGCGTCGCGTTAAGAGCGCACCGCGCTACGAAATCCGGCAACGCGAGGTTCGATTCCCCCTAGGTCGACTCAGCCTCAAATGAGTAACCTGGTGCGATGTGTGAACATTGGCAAAAGTTCGATGACGGCGGCCTGGCGTGGTGCTGCTGGCCACCCAACCCCTCGTGGGTCATGCCCGAATCTTCGCGGGCGTTACTCGCTAGCAGCACTTGCCCCAAACGACATGTTAAGGCGACACGGAGGGAACTTTTTGTCTGTTGAGTCGGCCTTAAGAGTCGCTCGCTAACAGGACCTTGCCTTTGTATGCAACAATCTCCACGAACCACCAACAACCACCGCCAAACAGGAAGGGCTTTCAGCCGGGCCTGTCAGGGTAGGCGAGAGGCTGAATGCGTCGCGTGTGCTCGGAACACCTCGGAACACCACATCAAGTTGAGCGTCCGCTACAGCTGTGGTCACTTGAAATTCATCACGCCACCTGCTGAGAAATAGCGCCCTGCGACCCCACCACCATCACCATCACCACTACCATCGTATCGTCGCCACGAGTGACTCCACCACAAATTGCTCATCCGAACATCACCACTCAACCACAACCTCCATCACCACCACCACCACCACCACCCACTCAGCCAACCACTCGAACAACTACCACCACACCACCCACTTCACCACCACCCACTCACTCATCCACTCCACCACCACTACCACCACACCATCCACTCACCCACCCACCCACTCACTCATCCACTCCACCACCACCACCCACTCAACCACTCCACCACCACCTATTCACCCACGCACTCATCCACTCCATCGCCACCCAGCCACCACCATCCACACCACTCACTCCAGCACTCCACCACCACTCATCCACTCCACCACCCAGCCACCACCACAATCACCCACACCACCCACTTCACCACCATCCACTCACTAATCCACTCCACCACCACTACCACCACACCACCCACTCACCCACCCACCCACTCACTCATCCACTCCACCACCACCACCACCACCCACTCAACCACTCCACCACCACCGACTCACCCACTCACCCACCCACTCATACACTCCACCACCACCACCCACTCAACCACTCCACCACCACCTATTCACCCACGCACTCATCCACTCCATCGCCACCCTGCCACCACCATCCACACCACTCATTCCAGCACTCCACCACGACTCATCCACTCCACCACCCAGCCACCACCACAATCACCCACACCATCCACTCAACCACTCCACCACCACACCACCCACTTACTCATCCACTCCACCACCACCCACCCACTCACTCATCCACTCCACCACCCATCCACTCACTTAACCACTCCACCACCCAACCACCCACTCCACCACCACCCACCCACTCACTCATCCACTCCACCACCACCCAGCCACCACCACTACCACCCACACCACCCACTCAACCACTCCCAACAAACACTCTCAACCCCTGCTGACTACCAAAGAGAAGCCCCGACGCCTGCGGATGCATTGAGATGCTAAACGAGTAGCCCGTTGAATGGGCGCCCATTGTATCCAAATAATGAATCTCTTTCCCCGTCTCTCTGGGCCACAGAGTGATTGTTGACGTGTATGTGTTAGTGTGTGTGTGTGTTAGTGTGTGTTAGTGTGTTAGTGTGTGTGTTAGTGTGTGTGTGTGTTAGTGTGTGTGTGTGTTAGTGTGTGCGTTAGTGTGTGTGTGTGGTAGTGTGTGTGTGTTAGTGTGTGCGTTAGTGTGTGTGTGTGTGTTAGTGTGTGCGTTAGTGTGTGTGTGTGTGGTAGTGTGTGCTAGTGTGTGTGTTAGTGTATGTTAGTGTGTGTATGTTAGTGTGTGTGTTAGTGTGTGTGTGTTAGTGTGTGTGTTAGTGTGTGTGTTAGTGTGTGTGTGTGTGTGTTAGTGTGTGCGTTAGTGTGTGTGTGTGGTAGTGTGTGTTAGTGTGTGTGTTAGTGTCTTTGTGTGTTAGGGTGTGTGCTAGTGTATGTGTTAGTGTATGTTAGTGTGTGTATGTTAGTGTGTGTGTGTGTTAGTGTGTGTGCGTGCTAGTTTGTGTGTGAGAGAGCTAATGTTTGGGGAGCGGTGGAACAGCGGTTAGCGCGCTGCACTGCGAACCCGGCCACGCACCCAAGTTTGACACCTCGCGGGCCATCGCCAACAGACCGGTGGCGATTATCTGAACTCGTCCTGGGCCTCCCCTAGGTCGACTCAGACTCAAATGGGTACTTGGTGCGGTGTGTAATAAACATCGCCACTTTGGGAGACAAAGGCTGCCGGACGGTCGTGGTGTTGGCCACCCACTCCCTCGTGTGTGCCGTAATAGGTGCTCGCTAACAGCACTTGCCCCAACAGCCTGTGTTGAGGCTACACGGGGGATCTTTGTCTTTGGGTTGGAGAAAGGAAGTTAAGGCAAAGGGACATAGACAAATACTGTACCGTAAAAAGTTGCGAGTGGCTTTTGTTATTTTTCTTGAAAGGAAAGTAACGCATTCGGGCAGCAGGAAAGGGCAGCAAAGGGAGGGTAAGTCCCCGAGACGGACAAAAAGGAGGGCAACGCTCCAGATGAGCAGCAGCTACAGCAGCTGCAGCAGCAGCTACAGCAGCAGCTACAGCAGTAGCAGTTGCAGCAGCAACAGCTACAGCAACTACAGCAGCAGCTACAGCAACTACAGCAGCAGCTACAGCAGCAGCAGCTACAGCAGTAGCTACAGCAGCAGCAGCTACAGCAACTACAGCAGCAGCAGCTACAGCAACTACAACAGCTACAGCAGTAGCTACAGCAGCAGCTACAGCAACTACAGCAGCAGCTACAGCAGCAGCTACAGCAGTAGCTACAGCAGCTACAGCAGCAGCTACAGCAACTACAGCAGCTACAGCAGTAGCTACAGCAGCAGCAGCTATAGCAGCAGCTACAGCAGCAGCTACAGCAGCAGCTACAGCAGCAGCAGCAGCTATAGCAGCAGCAAGGAGAAGGGAGGAGGAGGGGAGGAGGGGAGGAGGAGGGGGAGAAGGAATGACGGGCCAAGATGCTGGGGATGATGACGAGAGGGTGGTGGTGGTGGTGGTGGTGAGAGGGTGGTGGTAGTGGTGAGAGGGTGGTGGTGGTGGTGGTGATGATGATAGGGTGGTGGTGATGATCATGAGAAGGTGGTGATCATGATGACGAGAGGGTGGTGGTGGTGAGAGGGTAGTGGTGGTGGTGGTGATGATGATAGGGTGGTGGTGATGATCATGAGAAGGTGGTGATCATGATGACGAGAGGGTGGTGATGATGATGATGAAAGGGTGGTGGTGGTGGTAGTGGTGGTGGTGGTGATGATCATGAGAAGGTGGTGATCATGATGACGAGAGGGTGGTGATGATGATGATGAAAGGGTAGTGGTGATGATGAGAGAGCGGTGATGACGATGATGATGAGATGGTGGTGGTGGTGGTGATGATGATGATGAGAGGGGAGAGAAACTAAAAGGAAGTAGCGAGTCAGAGAAGTGGTGTCTGTTTTCACAGCGGGCGGTGGCGGGGAGAGGGGAGGGGTACGCCTGCTATACAGGAGGTCGTGGATTCGATCCTGACCCTGATGCCTGCTGTATAATTGGAGTCTCCGTATCTCTCTCTCTGTCCCCATGGTTGCGTCGATTTTTCCCCGGGTCCTGCGGGACTTTCCCTCCACATTTAGAATCAACATCACGCGTTTCGAGTACTTGGTTGCTATACATTTCCACGCGATGACAAGCCACTTCCTTGAGCTATCAATTGTGGGTGAGGGAGGTGGGGGGGATGCCAATTCCGGTGGAGACTCCGGGGCCATCTATGGGGAGCAGGACGCGGGGGGGGGGGGAGGCAACCCTGGCTGACCGCGCTCCCTTTGCGTAAGTGTCGCGGTACGTGTGAACGTCGTGCGAATCTCGCTGCAGAGCGGCGTGAGTCAGAGGGCGACACGCGCGTGCAGCGGCTGCATCGAAGAGTGGTGGGTGGAGTTGAGTCCAGTGGGGGGGGGCACGGCCGAGGCGGGCCCCCCACTCACCGCCTAGTGGCGCATTGGTCCGAGGAAGCCTGACAATGCTGCTGATGATGAGACTCTGAATGTCAAAACCGGCCCTTTCCTGTGAAATCGGCCGTTCTTCAGCACCGCTCCAAGCAAACCTGCCTCTGCTGCTGCTGATGAGACTCTGAATGTCAAAACCGGTCCTCGCCTGTAAGACCGGAAGTTCATGTCAGCATTGGTCCAAGGAAGTCTGCCACTGGTGAGCCAGCGAGGGAGCGAGCCCACAGCCGGAAAGAGGGGGTGAGGTGGTGGGGTAAGCTGTTGGGGGGTCCCCATGACCTGACGTCTTAATCTGATTGGACCCCTCCCCAACCCGTTAACCCCCCCCACCACCACAGCCACAGTCAACCAGCCCGCACGCACTCCTCGTCCACCCCACCCCACGCACAAGGAAAGACTTCCTAATAACATCAAATAATTATTCATAATTCTCATTGACCACGCAATCACTCAATCACTCGCTTACAGGAAGACCCCACCACCACCAGCAGCACCACAATCCGGAATAATCAAACGACTCATCAAATAATCCACGCCTAGAATTTCTTGGCTGGCTGCTGGCCGGGCTTCTTTTTTTTTATTTTCCGCAAGCCCCGACGGCAAAACAAAAAATTCGTCGTTAGTGGCTGCTGGGGCACGCTGTCGATGGAGCTAGCGGGGTAGCTGGCTACAACGAGATCCTCCGCAGAGCAAATGAAACGTCGGGTTGAGTCGAAACGGCGGAGGAAAGCGTTCGGAAGTGATCATCATGATCATCATGATAATGATGATCATAGATAGAGACACTGACAAGGTGAGAGTAGCGAAACCAGAAGACTTTTCAAATGCTGGTCCTGTGGTTAATGCAATTATTTTTGCCAGCAATTTAAAAATAAAAAAATCCGTCGACAAATGTATATTTATAAAATTATCTTGACATTTCATTATTATATATGTCTCTATATATATTTTTTCAAACAACATATGTACTTTCGGTGTTCCGAGTACAGGAGGATCGCGCACCAGAGTACCAACGCGTCGGCTGCCTCCCTTGCTTTCCGCAATAATCCTCCGATTGGCACGGTTCGATCACGCACGGTGCGAAAGAAGTTCAACACAACGTACAGAGCCGGCACGCAGGAGACGCCGGCACACGTGCGAGAGTGATCACAAAGTATCGATATATCTTCTTCTTTGGTTCTTTCGGTAAAGTCACGTAGAATGAGAATATAATAATACATTGATAAAATAAAATAACACGATAAAATTCTCACAACGTTTCGGCCACAACGCAAGCGGCCTTCATCAGGTGAAGGGACGAGACTGTCTGGAGGACAGAGCTGGAGCGAACACAGCCAAGCTCAGACCGCGACCTTTAAGCTTAGAGTCGCGGTCTGAGCTTGGCTGTGTTCGCTCCAGCGCTGTCCTCCAGACAGTCTCGTCCCTTCACCTGATGAAAGCCGCTTGTGTTGTGGCCGAAACGTCGTGAGAATTTTATCGTGTTATTTTATCAATTTATTATTTTATTCTCATTCTACGTGACTTTACCGAAAGAACCAAAGAAGATGAATCCTTGCAGTCACGAAAACTTTTAATCGAAATATCGATATATCTATCCGGAGGTTCCTCATCGATCGGCGAGATGTGATTCGCACGGACGCCGACGCGATATATATATGCAGGGTACTTCCAAAAAAATGTTTTAACACTTGTATGGGAGTTCAATCTTGATGTGAAACTTTCGTGACTGCAGGAATCCATAATATTTGGTTCTTTCGGTAAAGTCACGTAGGGAGAAATAAAACAAAATTAAACAAATCACGACGTTTCGATCGCAACACAAGCGATCTTCATCAGGTGGGACAACCATAACAAGAAAATGCTGAAGTCAGGCGACTTCAGCATTTTCGGCCGACTTCAGAATTTTCTTGCTGTGGTTGTCCTACCTGATGAAGATCGCTTGTGTTGCGATCGAAACGTCGTGATTTGTTTTATTTGGTTTTATTTCTACCTCCGTGACTGTACCGATAGAACCAAAGATTACTTGTATGAGACTATCGTTTTTAATGGACAAAAGAACGCATAATAATGCATTGTAATATGATCAATGTAATGTTAATAGCTTCAAAATATGATAATAGGGTTTTCCCCTTTTATCTGGCAACAAAACAGGTGCTACGATGTTAAAACACCAAACTGAAACCTTTTTACAAGGCATCATGTCTGCATTAACCACAATAGTTGTGGTCAAAATGCAAACAAAAACATACTCTGATAATATATCTACATTGTCTTCTTTGGTTCTTTCGGTAAAGTCACGTAGAATGAGAATAAAATAATAAATTGATAAAATAAAATAACACAATAATATTCTCACGACGTTTCGGCCACAACACAAGCGGCCTTCATCAGGTGAAGGGACGCTTGTGTTGTGGCCGAAACGTCGTGAGAATATTATTGTGTTATTTTATTTATTTATTATTTTATTCTCATTCTACGTGACTTTACCGAAAGAACCAAAGAAGATGAATCATTGCAGTCACGAAAGCTTTAAATCGAAATATCTACATTGTCTTTGAAACTGATTGGTCCACACCAGAGACAGCTTTCTTTAGAAAGCTTTCTTTAGAAAGCTGTCTCTGGTGTGGACCAATGGTGTGGACCAATCAGTTTCAAAGACAATGTATATATTATTATTATTTTTGTTTGCATTTTGACCACAAGTAGTGTGGTTAATGCAGACATGATTCCTTGTAAAAGGTTTCAGTTTGTTGTTTTAACAACCTCACACCTGTTTCATTGCCAGATAAAAGGGGAAAAACCTATTATCATATTTTAGTACTGGCAAAGGAGGTCCTATGATGTAGAGCTTCAAAAAAGTCAAAAAGTCTCCCACGTGTTCGCCATCGTTGTCAACACGTGGCCTGGAATCTCCTCCGGGCGGTCTCCAGAGCTCGGAGGCAGCAGCGCTTCACGTGGTGTTGTTGCAAATTCTCAGAAGTGTCAACATTTCGTTTTGAAGCACCCCTGCACATCCGAAACATTCGTTGCGAGCGGCGAGCCCCTTGGGCACTCGGCTCAATCACAGGCAGTGGCTGAAACCTGGGTTTAAACTCAGGCCCTGAGCGGTAAGCGGTTGCTCAGAGCCCCTGACCTACGCGTCAGTCCGATGATCCGCATTCAGGTTTTTGTTTTGTTTTAAGTTAGATGGCGTAAGTATAAATGCGTCTTCTTTGGGTCTTTCGGTAAAGTCGCGTAGATAGGTTAAAAAAGAATGTAACAAGCAAAAAATAACAACAAACGACGACGTTTCGATCGCAACACACAAGCGTTCGTGACGACCGCTCGCGTTTTGCGATCGAACGGTCGCAGTTTATTATTTTGTGCTTTTCTCTGAACCTATCCACGTGACTTTACAGAAAAGATTCAAAGAATCTGAATTCCCGCAGTCACGAAAGCTTCAAGTCAAAAGTATAAAAATTGCGTCGTGAAACAAAGACCACCAAACCGGTAACGGTCAAACTCGTGAGGTTCGTCGTGTGAACAAACACGTGTCAGGCCTGGCAGTTCAGCGGCACCGGATTGTGTACGTGGCAGAGTCAACCCCACGGACACTTGCAACTCGAGCGCGACGTTTCGCTTCGTGATTGCAACGACCAGCTTCACGTCAGATGATCTCACGTCACCCACCTCTCTCGTCAGTTAATATGACGTCTCAAATGTTGTGTGAGTTCCTGTAAATCTGTGTTGTGTTCCTCTTTCTGCACACCCCCCCCCTACCCTCCACCCCTCCTCCCTCCTTGTGAAGTTTATTTTTATTTTTCTAGAACGGCTGATTTGTGTGTGTGTGGTTTTTTTTCTTCCCGTGATGCTCACCCTCGGAAGTTTTCTTCAAGCTGTGCCCTGCTCTATCCACTGTTGGACGATGTCATGTCAAGGCCCCATCAAAGACTGCCGGCTCAAGACGTCACGGGAAAGGCTCAAAGAGAACGGGACAGATTTTGTTAGTTCTGTATTTTTTGCATCTTTTTGGCCACCCACTTTTATTCAGCACATCAAAATTTCATCATTTCTGGGGTTAAAAGAATGTATTTTCTACTTTAGAGTACAAATCAAAATGTGTGCATTAAAAAACTTGTTTTTTCCCCTATTTTTTGTCTCTATATTTTGCATCGTTTATTTGTTTGTCTGGCGTCTGTTATATTATCCACACGGCCGCGAATGGTTATTTTGAGTGATGCATGACTTTATTCTTTTGATTTTTCGTCAAACTTAGATCCCGTAGCGTAAAGTGAGAGCCCTTGCCTGTAATATCGGCAGTTCATTTAAGCATTGGTTCAAGGAAGCCTGCCTCTGCTGCTGATGAGACACTGCATGTCAAAACTGGTCCTTGCCTAGAAGATTAGCAGTTCATTTAAGCATTTGTTCAAGAAATCCTGCCTCTGCTGCTGATGAGACAATGAATTAATGTCAAAATGTTCCGGGAGTTTCCTTGTCTTGAACCACTGCTACTTGATGGGATGATGTAAGAAATACTTTCATTTATTTCGTACGTCGAGAGACGAGATTGTGTCTACCTATTCGTGTTGGTGTCTACATACAATCGCGACTTTATTCCCCGGATAATAAGATGCTCCGCAAAGTCGTAAGCTATTAAACTAAACTCAGACTAAACTATTTTTTTTTATTTTACCAGTTAATGCACCACTGAGCATGCTATGTAGCTCTTTTTTCAGGAGCGACCGGGCTATCACAAATGATAGCTCAACGAAGTTGGCTTATCTCTAAATGTGGACGAACAAACCGGAGGAAAATCCACGCGACCACGGGAAGAGAGCGAGAGAGAGAGACACCGCAAACTCCAAATATACAGCAGGCGTCAGGGTCGGGATCGTACCCACGACCTCCTGCATACCAGGCGAGGTAGTTAACATCTCCTAGCCACCGTGATGATGATGAGAGAGAGAGACACCGCAAACTCCAAATATACAGCAGGCGTCAGGGTCGGGATCGAACCCACGACCTCCTGCATACCAGGCGAGGTAGTTAACATCTCCTAGCCACCGTGATGATGATGAGTGAGAGAGACACCGCAAACTCCAAATATACAACAGGCGTCAGGGTCGGGATCGAACCCACGACCTCCTGCATACCAGGCGAGGTAGTTAACATCTCCTAGCCACCGCACTCCAAAACTTGGGTTGCCGGTGCTAATAAACGAACACAAATCTGGTCTCACACGCACCCAACAAAGATCCCCCGTGTTGTTAGAGAGCAGCAACAATGAAGGTCGGCACAGCACACGAGGGATGGGTGGCCAGCACCACGCCCGGCCACCTTTGTCTCCCCAGTGACGATGTTTACACATCGCACAAGGTACTCGCTTGAGGCTGAGTCGACCTAGGGGAGGCCCAGCACCGGTTTAGATAATCGTCACCGGTGTTAGCCGTGCGCGGGAATCGAACTCGGGTCGCCAGTTTCGCAGCACAACGCGCTCACCGCTACACAACGGCTCACCCAGACACACACGGACAGCCAGTCAGACACACGCACAAGCCACACTTGCACAGCTACCGGATTATAAGACGCGCCCCCAAAACCTTTTGTCATTCAAACGGTGGGGGGGGGGGGGGTCCTAAGGTGGGGAAAGTTGACGCATCGGCTCTGTCCGTCTGTAACGTGTCGGTTTCACGATGACTCTCGGAACGATGGTCCCAATCTGAACGAAACTTTCGACGCAGTGGTTATTCTTCTTCTTCTTCTTGACCTGGGGGTGCAAGCCGCACCCCCTGGAGGTGCGAGATGCCCTTTCTGGGGGTGCGGGACACAGCACAGGTTTTAATCTTTTTTTAGAAGGTAAATAATCGAACACACAAATTAAACACGGGCACGCAAGTACAACTTACTTTCCGGAATAGTGGTTTTTAGGTTATAAGCGCGTACATGTATAGATGTAGTAGTACTAGTGTAGCGGGTATTGTTCGCGTGATTCGCCGTCACCACTACTGACCGGGTGTAGCGCCAGCCATGGGTCAACAGGGGGGCGACAGCGAGTCCGGCCTGTACCAAGTAACGCCGTTAGGCCCTGGGAACCTAGGGGGTGGTTAGGAACCGGAGATACACACCCCAGGCCCCCAGTGGGGTCTGGGGGATTACGCAATAGTCCAGGTCCCTCCAGAAGGTTCTAGAGAGTAGGCGTGGCCAGGGGCGGAGTGACCCTGGGAGCTGTATATAAGGCGGACCCCTGAACGGGTTGGCCAGTCGTCGTCAAGCTGAAGACCCGTAGAGCCGGCCTAGAATAGGACCCTGTGAACCCCCTGGACCCGACGTCCTTCTAAGGGCCGGGACTGAGTGGGCCAGTGGCCGGACCCTGAGAACCCCCGACACCCCATGTCCTTCTAAGGGCCAGGACTGAGTGGGCCAGTGGCCGGGACCCGAGGACCTTGGCTGGGTCGGGTCAGGCTGGGTCGGGTCAGGCTAGCCTTCCCTAGGGAGGACTGAGATGTGGAGTGGTCCCAGTGATAGGGAGCACGATAGCCCAGAGGCCGTACCTCTCCAGGTATCGGGTGAAAGGGGCAATTACCCCTTTGTGTTAGGGACCCTGTACTGTTATTGTTATAAATAAACGTGTTGCCTCCAGTGAAGACTGGGTCTCCATCATTACCACTACACTGGTACTAGTGACGAATTGGCACGTTTTGTTTACGTAACAACCCTTACTAGTTGGCTGTGTCGGGTGGTGGCTGGTTTTAATGACGCAACATTTATATATTTACGCAATCTAACCCAAAAGACATCTATTATGGATGATATTGGTCGCGAAAGCCTACGTGTTAAACAACTTACTTTGTTTCATATTCTTGGTTCTTTCGGTAAAGTCACGTTAAAGGGAAACAATACAATAATAAAATATATATAAAACAATACAATTCTCACGACGGTTTCATCAAACCATATGCATTTGTTAACATTGTACATTTATTTAAACGAATGACAAGCACAAGGGGTTGCAAGGGTGTAGTTAAGGTTCACAAACCACTGACTTTAGTGCAAATTCGCTTTGCTATTAGGGGTTTACCCGGTGCATTAGCGCTGTTTTTTCTGTTTCCTTCCTGTCTTGCGGACTGCTGATGAAGATGCAAGAGGCAGCAACTGCAATTTCACATTGAAGTGGTCAAGCCCAAGAGGAGAGGAGCAGTGGATCATCATCATCATCATCGCCAGTGCGGTGTCTCCTTCTTCGTATCTGTGGATCGGTTTTGAATTGCGTCGTCATACGGTTGCGCTGTGTGTCTATGTCCTGGATGGCCGCAGTCGTAACGCTCCCGGAGACTGCTTTTCATGTTTCCGATTGTGCACCGGGCATCATCTGCATCTGCTGGCGCCGTGACCTATACACAAGTGTGAGTGGGGGGGGGGTCACGATATATACACACGTGTGTGTGTGGGTCACGATATATGCACACGTGTGTGTGTGTGTGTGGGTCACGATATATACACACGTGTGTGTGTGGGGGTCACGATATATGCACACGTGTGTGTGTGTGGGTCACGATATATACACACGTGTGTGTGTGGAGGTCACGATATATACACAAGTGTGTGTGTGGGGGGTCACGATATATACACACGTGTGTGTGTGTGGAGGTCACGATATATACACACGTGTGTGTGTCGGGTCACGATATATACACACGTGTGTGTGTGGGGGTCACGATATATACACACGTGTGTGTGTGGGGGTCACGATATATACACACGTGTGTGTGTGTCGGGTCACGATATATACACACGTGTGTGTGTGTGGAGGTCACGATATATACACACGTGTGTGTGTGTGGGGGGGTCACGATATATACACACGTGTGTGTGTGGGGGTCATGATATATACACACGTGTGTGTGTGTGGAGGTCACGATATATACACACGTGTGTGTGGGGGTCATGATATATACACACGTGTGTGTGTGGGGGTCATGATATATACACACGTGTGTGTGTGTGGAGGTCACGATATATACACACGTGTGTGTGGGGGTCATGATATATACACACGTGTGTGTGTGGGGGTCACGATATATACACAAGTGTGTGTGTGTGTGGGGGTCACAATATATACACAAGTCTGTGCGTGTGTGGGGGTCACGATATATACACGTGTGTGTGTGGAGGTCACGATATATACACACGTGTGTGTGTGTCGGGTCACGATATATACACACGTGTGTGTGTGGAGGTCACGATATATACACACATGTGTGTGTCGGGTCACGATATTTACACACGTGTGTGTGTGGGGGTCACGATATATACACACGTGTGTGTGTGTGTGGGGGTCACGATATATACACACGTGTGTGTGTGGGGGTCACGATATATACACACGTGTGTGTGTGTGTGGGGGTCACGATATATACACACGTGTGCGTGTGTGGGGGTCACGATATATACACACGTGTGTGTGTGTGGGGGTCACGATATATACACACGTGTGTGTGTGTGTCGGGGCACGATATATACACACGTGTGTGTGTGGGTCACGATATATACACACGTGTGTGTGTGGGTCACGATATATACACACGTGTGTGTGTGTGTGTCACGATATATACACACGTGTGTGTGTGTGGGGGTCACGATATATACACACGTGTGTGTGTGTGGGGGTCACGATATATACACACGTGTGTGTGTGGGTCACGATATATACACACGTGTGTGTGTGGGTCACGATATATACACACGTGTGTGTGTGTGTGGGTCACGATATATACACACGTGTGTGTGGGGGTCACGATATATACACACGTGTGTGTGTGGGGGTCACGATATATACACACACGTGTGATGCGGAAATGACGGCAACACCATAAAGCAGTTAAGGTTTTACCTGGTCAGATCTGAAACACGGCAGAACCAATACCTCCAGCGTGGTTGACCATTGCTATAACGCTGTGGGCTCTCGTGATATTGTTTTTTCCGAGACCAAGGTACTCTGCAAACCTTCGGGCTCCTATCAAAGGTATATTGATGAAGCCATCCAGATATATAAACATAGACATAACTTAAACCGAGAAGATGGATACAAAATTATTAACCAGGTAAAACCTTAACTGCTTTACGATGTTGCCTTCATTTTCATTTCCGCATCTTCAGCTTCTTCAGCCTCCCACTCCCAGCCCCGCTCACTCCCCCCCCCCCCCCCCGCCGGCATTTTACCGTGCTCACCCTTTAATCCCTCTTTTGTCTGCTCGTCCTCTAAACGTTCTTGCAGCACTCCCCTCCCCCCTCTCTATCTCTCCCCCCTTGCTCCTCCCCCCTCTCTTACCTATAGAGCCTCTTGTTACAGCAGCCCTTCTTTTGCCCACTTCAACAATTGCTTCTTGCTGTGGTTGTCCCACCTGATGACGGACGCTTGTGTTGCGCCCGAAACGTCGTGATTTAATTTAATTTATTTTATACCTACTACGTCACTTTACCGAAAGAACCAAAGAGTTTGGATCCCTGCAGTCACGAAAACTTCAAATCTGGAACAGCAGCAAAACGTTAGGTTAAAAAAACACGAATAGGCGATAAGTATATTCTTGGATCTTTCGGTAAAGTCACGTAGAAGGGAAACAATTAAATAATAAAAATATAAAACAATACAATTCTCAGAACGTTTCGACTGCTACACAAGAATCAATCATCAACAGGTGTGAAAACCACAGCAAGAAAATTTGAAAAAAGTGGCGGTTATTTTTATCGTTAGCACCACGGAGAGTGATTTGACAGTTTGTTCAGATGGACGAGTCCATCTATGTTCGGAAAAGAGGAGGGGGGAGACGAAAATATTGGATGCGGTCTGAAAGCCACCTTAAGCGTGATCAATCAATTAAGACCCGAAATGGTTTATCAAATCCTTCCAATGATTGCTAAGCCAGAATCCATGGATTGAGCACACTTCTCTTGAGATGGCGCTTCATTGAACATTTTTCTTGACATTAGGCAGAGACCCCCACTGCAACAGACCCGAGTCTCCCGCGCATCTCCCCCTTATATACCGACACGAGGCCACGCCCCCTTCCCGAACCTTCTCGCTGATTCTGGACGCTCGCTCCACCGGCAGACTCCACCGTCCTCTTCTGTCACCTGACCACGCTCCCTTCTTGAGCATTCCCGTAGCCACCGGTCCCTTCGCACTCACAACTGATACCCCCGTCATTACCTCCCGTAGCCACCAGTCCCTTCAGACTCACAACTGATACCCCCGTCATTACCTCGCGTGGCCACCAGTCCCTTCGCACTCACAACTCATACCCCTGTCATCACCTCCCGTGGCCACTAGTCCACTCACACCGCATGCAGGCTCTTTTGTCATTACGCAAGGTATCAAGTCTGCATTAACTACACACTCGTGGTGAAAATGCAAACTAAACATGCTCTGATAAAAGATGGCATTGTCTTTGAAACTGATTGGCCTATACCAGAGACAGCCTTCTTCTTTATGGCCTTATCTCACCACCGGTGTCAGACCAGAGAACGCCAAAAGGCGAGCAATACAAGGTCAATGCCACACGTGTCAGAGCATCTATAGCTCGGGGTTGAGCAGCTACATCATGGGACCGTTTTGCCAGTATCAAAGTATGAAAAATAAGGAATGGTTTTACCTCTTTGGTTTTTTCGGTAAAGTCACGTAGAAATATATTTAATTAAATAATAATAGAATACGACTTTTCGATTGCAACACAAGCAACCATCATCAGGTACAAATGAATGAGAAAACAAACATAGTAAACTTGGAAATATAATGCAACACAACACAGAGAGTCGGCCAACAAACAGTCAACACGCTACCTGGTTGATTAAGTTCTTCCAATGATTGCTAAATTTGAGAGAGAGAGACAAAACATAGACACGGAGACACACAGACAGACACACGAATAGGGAATGGCTATGACTCCCGGCAACGTAGTTTTACCCGGGCCCGCTCACCATCATGAAGGTCCTTAATGATCGTGAGCAGAGGGTCAGGGACTCCGAAAGCATGAAGAACAACCCAGAGCCCAGGCCTACTGATGAAGAACAACCCAGAGCCCAGGCCTACTGATGGTATCATAGGCCTTGACCAGGTCAATAAAGCAGAGATGTAGGTCTTGTTGGAATTCCCTACACCTCTGCTGTAGCAAACGGACAGAAAATATGGCATCTGTACAGGACCGCCCTTTCCAGAAACCACATTGAGGCTCCGCATGCCTCTCCTCAGCGTGCCTGGCAAGGCGATGTTGAATATTCCTTGCCAGGACCTTTCCCGGCACACTGAGGAGTGAGATGCCCCTGTAGTTGTTACAGTCTGTGCGGTCCCCTTTTTAAAGAGGGGGACCACAAGGGAATTCTTCCAATCCTGTGGAACCCGTCCAGTGGTCCAGACTGTTGTTATGATGTTTTGTAGGGCAATATCTGCACAAGCGCCATCCTCCCTCAGCATTTCGCTAGGGGGATCATCTCTGCCCAGTGCTTTTCCTGGTCTCAGACTCTGGATCGCCTTTAGTACTTCCTCAACAGATGGCATCTCAGCTAGCCACTCACAGGGAGTGACTTCTTCCCCCAATATTTGAGGCACCGCAGCTTCAGAAGGGTCATCCCCACTTTGTCCCACAATGTTTTCTATGTGGAGGGATTTACCCTCCCACAGAACTTCACAGAAATGCTCAGCAAATCTGCAAACCTGTTCCTGGGGGTCGGAGATTGGATCACCGTTTTATCCCCTAATGATGATAATAGGTGTGACGTTGCAGGTTACTTTTTTGATGGAGTTAAATAGAGATTTGTGATCGCGGGCCATTGAGGCAGACTCAATCTCCTCAGTAAACCGCGACCACCACCCATCCTTGCAGCGCCTCACGGCTCTCCAAACCTCCAAGCGAAGGCTGCGGTAAGCTTCCTAATCCTCTGACGTGGGATGCTGTAGACTATTAGAGTGGGCCTGTCGCTTTTTCTCAGCCATCCCGAACACCTGTCAGCCAGGGTCTCTGGGCAGGTCTGGACCGTGTACCCAAAGCAGCCATTGCAGCTGCCTGAGTCACAGTCTTAAACCTCACCCATTACCCTCGACATCTGGAGGAGTGGGGGACGATGCCATCCCCAGCCGCAAGCGATGATGAAATTCTCGCTTGCAACTTTCATCAGCTAGCTGAGACCAGGCCACCTTAGATTTGAATGGGGTCCTGGGTGTACACCCACCACCGGAGTGGAAGAATAGCAGGCGCATCTTACAGATGACAAGTCGATGGTCAGAGGGCAGATCAGCTCCACGGTAGGTCCTGGTGTCAAGGACATGGGCCCGCATCCGCTGTTTCGTCACTATGTAGTCCAGCAGAAGTTCTTGCTTGGACCCGGCATGCATCCATGATATTGTGTGGATGCGCCGATGCTGGAACAGTGTGTTGGTAATTACAAGGCCATGGGCTGCACAAAAATCTAGCAACCTCCTACCGTTGTTATTGAGGTGATCTGGCCCATGCCTTCCAATAACTCCAGACCAAGTGCCAGCATCATGACCAACTTGGGCATTGAAGTCACCAAACAAGATGACTCTATCCCGAGGGGCCACTTTAGCCAGCACCTGTGACAGGAAGTAATAGAAGGCATCTGACTCATCGGCCTTGCCTGCATCCCTCCACGGATGTTCGTCTTCGGTGGGGGCATAAGTAACCACGACCACCACTCCTCGCCTCCGGTTGATGGGAAGGCGAGCCCAAAGTAGCCTGGGGCTTACAGATTCCCACACCTCACCGCCATGTTTCCACGCCCCCTTCATTATTTTGTTCAGAAGAAGAGCCACTCCCTGTGGTTTGGTAGTCTCCTGCCCCGAGTAGAGGACTGTCCACCCCTCATGGCGGCAGGAGTCAGAGCCGGTCCACCGGACCTCCGGAATGCCACAGAGATCCAGGCAGTACCGGTCCAGCTCCTGACAGAGGAGTGGCAGACTCTCCTCCGCAGTGAGCATTCGAACATTCCACGTGGCCATCCGTAGTGGCTTTTTGTTGTTTCTGGAGGAGCCCCGAGGGTAGAGATTCAATCTCCTGGCTCCGCTAAATGGGGTTTGGCCAGGAGACGTCATAGACGCCTGCCCCCCTGGGCCTCTGGCACAAGCTTATTAATTCGATATTTTTTTACATTCTTTGGTGGTAATTTATTGAAGGTGGAAGGGTTACCAGCCCCTCGCACCCATCCAAAGCCACCATTTGGCCGCTGTGGTGGTCACAAACGCCATGAGGGGAAAGGACAATCGGAATTGGTCCTCCCCTCCACAGCACTGTCCACGACTGCATTGCCCGTCCGGCACCACGAGGAGGTATGGGGTTGTTTTTGAAGGACTAACCGCTACACTCCCCCCCCCCACACACACACACAAAGAGAACTTCGTCTTCAACCCATCACCCCGCGCTCTTGGGTTCTGGTAAATGATGGTGGGTGGGTCGGGGTCAGCAGAGAGTTACGATGGAGGAACCTTACTCATTTGGTTACTCATCTCGGGCCCAAAGGGCTTTTCTCAGCGCGGCGGCGTGGCGGCTTCCCCCAACCCCTTCCATCACCGCTGTTGAAATTCCACCCACCAACGACCACAGAACAACAACGCAGCTCTGGTGGTCACAAGGCAGATAGCGGCGGAGTAACACGATGGAATGAAGCGACAAGTGCCGCAAGCAAGGAGGGAGATGGGGTGGGCTGGATTCGTATCCGGACTCGGGAACCTTTCCAGACGTGGAGTTTGGATGATCTCCCGCCCCTCCTCCCATCACCTCTCTGTTCTGCAGAGTGAGTGAGCGAGTGTGTGGAGCTAACGGCACTTGCCCCCTACAGTCTGTTAAGGCTATACGGGTGATATTTGTCTTTGCGGGGAGCCGGAGTGTAGCGGTCGGTGCGCTGCAATGCGAACCCGGTTACGACCCGAGTTCGATTCCCGCTCGCAGCCATCAACACCCGTGACGATTATCCGGAGAAGCAGAAGGGGCATTGCCCGAAACGTCGACTTCAGCTATCGTCGGACTTAGTGTTGTCCGCGAGCGGGATGTGTGTTTCCACGTGTTCGTAGTGCAGCATGCTAGGGGAGCGGTGGTGTAGCGGTTAACGCTGGGGTGACAAAGGCGGCCGGGCGAGGTGTTGGCCACCCACCCTCTCTCGTGTGCTCGCTAACAGCACTCGCCCCAACAGTCTGTTCAGGCTATACTGGGGATCTTTGTCTTGTAGCGCAGCGTGCTAACCACTGCGCCACCGCTCCCCATCATCACCACCACCACTACCACCACCAACCCACACGTAGATCCCCGATAACTCGTAACGGGCGCGCGCCAGTCACATGCCAGTCACGGCACGTGCCAGAGTAGTCGTCAACTGTGCCATGGAAACATCTCTCCTTCCAAGGGTGCTGATATCTAACGATAAATACTCGGCGGAGCATTCCAGCCAGAATACCGAGAAATTAGGAGCGATGGCTCTTTTCATCATCAGCACGTGGTAGCTGTTGTAAGTAGTAATAACGATGACAAACGTTATGATAAAGAAGGGACATCCTGTGCCAAGAGGATGCGTGTTGTCCTTCCCCCGAACCTCCGACGAGCACGGTTGGCTACGTACGGTGCGAAAGACGTTCAACAAGCATACAGCACGCTTAATGTGACCAATATTACAAAACACATTACGAATGAAGAAATGCCGTGGCCCGAAATGTCAACAATGTTTTTTTTTATACTCTTTGGTTCTATTGGGTAAAGTCATCTAGAATGTTTTTATTTTTATTTTATTTTAAGGCCACACACCAACACACGATGTTATTACGCACGAAATTTGTAGCTTTGTTTAAAATTGTTAATTACTTCTGCGCGCCATCGCTAACGTAGCAGCACTAGCAGAGGCGTCGCCGAATGATATCAAATATTCAAACAGATGGCGCTACAGACTACAACTACGCGTGGCGTGCCCGTTGACGTTCTGAAGGACGCATTGCAATGCAGCTGCTGCGTATTCACGTCCTTAACGTAACCAGGGAATACCCCGATGCACGGTCGGAAGATGTGTGACATCAACCACACAGATGGATTGAAGAATCGGCTTGCTGTATTGGCATCGCGAAAGATCTCCTGGCCACCACCGCGCAGCTGAGCGGGTTTGAGAGTTTCGACCATCTCTACGTGATCCAGCAACCCTTGACTCCAACGTCCTGCGTCACAGACACGTGCCACCATTCACAGGCAAATCGATATTGCTTGTAAATGTGATTGTGATAAATGTGATTGTGTACAACCATCTTTATTACTTTTCTGAGATCCTGGGTTCGAACCCGGGTTTAAGCCGTCGGCGATTGAATCTGCTTCTCAGGTCTTGTAAGTTTATGGTCTCAGTCCGGCCACCAATGACTTACATCAAGCCCCATAGATTTACAAAGACACACGCGCACACACACACACATTACAATTTGTCCTGCATATATTTTTTGGCAAAATGCCATCTCCGAAAGTGTAAAATATTGGGTCGACTGTCACGCGACAAATCTCACTGTCATACACAGAGTGGTGTGTGTGGTGTGTGGACCAACATGTAATTTGCTAAAATAATGAAAGCGATTTTGGCGGTAGCTCTGTTATATCCGCTTCCGCGGGCCGCTATCTAATAACCCTGGAGGAAGATGGTGGGGGAGTGGGTCCGCATTGCGCCACGCGATTTCCGAACGGATAGCTGCGCGATGTGGAGGGGGTGGGTGGGTGGGTGGGGTGATAACATCTGGGGAGGGGGGACGTGAGGCATACTTCTGTCAGTCCATACATTCCTCTAAAGAGCGACTTCAGCGACTCGTTTGTTCAGATAGAAAGAGGAAGAGCGAGAGAGAGAGAGGAGGAGGCGGTGGGGAGGAGGAGAGAGAGAGAGAAGGAGGCGGTGGGGAGGAGAGAGAGAGAGAGGCCCACTCCAGACGTGGGGAGATCCGTTTCCGTTTGGTCCACGTGGGAGGAAAGACGGAGTGCTCGGAGAACGTCGATGCTTTCTAGGGAATTGACAGAGTGATGCAATGTTTTACGACGCCCGGTAGGGCGAAGACGGAGGGGGAATGGTCGGGACGGAAGCGTGACCGCATTAAAGCAGCTGCAGGTTGAAAAAAAATAAATTTGAAAAAAAATTGGAGGAAATACTAAAAATTAAAACCGTGACGCCAAATGTGATATTTGTTGAGTGTGTGTGTGTGGGGGGGGAGGGGGCGTGGGGATAAGGTGATTTCCACACGAACGACTCTCACGATTTCACGCTTCAATTGCCAGCGTTCAATTTTCATCATCATCATCATCGTCGTCATCATCCCAGTTCCATCCACTGCTGGACGAAGGCCGACGAATATCTGACCATACTTCAGCACGCCGGTTCAGCGCGGGTTCGGTTCAAGAGAGTTACCCGAACGTCACTGCTTCGTTAGCTTTGAATGTATCGTATCTTTGGGTCTTTCTTCTCACACAGCTTAAGGGTCGCAGTCTGAGCTTGGCTGTGTTCGCTCCAGCGCTGTCCTCGAGACAGTCTCGTCCCTTCACCTGATGAAGGCCACTTGTGTTGTGGCCGAAACGTCGTGAGAATATTATTGTGTAAATTAAAAAAATTAATTAATTAATTCATTATTATTTTCTTCTCATTCTACGTGACTTTACCGAAAGAACCAAAGAAGATGACTCCTTGCAGTCACGAAAGCTTTAAATCGAAATTTCTTTCGATAAAGTCACGTAGATAGGTTCAAAGAAAATATTTTTTGTTTGAACCTATCTACGTGACTTTACCGAAAGAGCCAAAGAATATGAATTCCTGCAGTCACGATTTTATCGTATCTCTGTTTGAAGGAAGGGCATCCACACATATCACATCAACTCTAAACGAACTGTGAAGCTGCTGCTGCTGCTGTTGTGTTGGCAAATGTGCACAGGCACAATGAACAACACCAATTGTAGACAATTATCCCCCCGTGTGGCCTGTGACAAGACTGTAGGGGCAAGTGCTGTTAGCGAGGAGCACCTATGAAGGCCGGCACGACACACGAGGGGGTGGGTGGCCAGCAACCACGCCCGGCCGACTTTGTCTCCCCAGTGACGATGTTGACACACAATCACACCAGGAACTTATTTGAGGCTGAGTCGACCTAGGGGAGGCCCAGGGCCGGGTTCAGATAATCGTCACCGGCGTTGGCCGCGAGCGGGAATCGAACCCGGGTCGCCGGGTTCGTAGCGCAGCGTAGCGCTGACCGCTCCGCCACCACTCCCCAACAATTCAAACACACACTGGTCAGCAACACTGTGGCCTTTAAAAGAAATATGTAATCGGTGACGTTTCGGGCAATGTCCCTTCTTCGTGGCACATAACTCACATGGCACACACAGCTCGCATCTATAGTGAGGGAAAAAAGTATTTGATCCCCTGCTGATTTTGTACGTTTGCCCACTGACAAAGAAATGATCAGTCCTCTGAATCATTCAGATGTTCATTGGCAAACTTCAGACGGGCATGTATATGTGCTTTCTTGAGCAGGGGGACCTTGTGGGCGCTGCAGGATTTCAGTCCTTCACGGCGTAGTGTGTTACCAATTGTTTTCTTGGTGACTATGGTCACAGCTGCCTTGAGATCATTGACAAGA
Source organism: Petromyzon marinus (assembly GCF_048934315.1). Classification (NCBI taxonomy): domain Eukaryota; kingdom Metazoa; phylum Chordata; class Hyperoartia; order Petromyzontiformes; family Petromyzontidae; genus Petromyzon; species Petromyzon marinus. Next base: position 5,504,018 of record NC_133716.1, on the reverse strand, counting down.
TCCTCTCGTGTAGTTCTGGGCTGATTCCTCACCGTTCTCACGATCATTGCAACTCCACGAGGTGAGATCTTGCATGGAGCCCCAGGCCGAAGGAGATTGACAGTTCTTTTGTGTTTCTTCCATTTGCGAATAATCGCATCAACTGTTGTCACCTTCTCACCAAGCTGCTTGGCAATGGTCTTGTAGCCCAATCCAGCCTTGTGTAGGTCTACAATCTTGTCCCTAACATCCTTGGAGCGCTCTTTGGTCTTGGCCATGGTGAAGAGTTTGGAATATGATTGATTGATTGCTTCTGTGGACAGGTGCCTTTTATACAGGTAACAAGCTGAGATTAGGATCACTCCCTTTAAGAGTGTGCTCCTAATCTCAGCTCGTTGCCTGTATAAACGACACCTGGGAGCCAGAAATCTTTCTGATTGAGAGGGAGTCAAATACTTATTTCCCTCATTAAAATACAAATCAATTTATAACATTTTTGACATGCGTTTTTCTGGCTTTTGTTGTTGTTATTCTGTCTCTCACTGTTCAAATAAACCTACTATTAAAATTATAGACTGATCATTTCTTTGTCAGTGGTCAAACGTACAAAATCAGCAGGGGATCAAATACTTTTTTTTCCCTCACTGTATCTTATGTGCTTGAAACGTGATTAATTATACAGGGTGGCCTAAAAGTCAGGGCACATAGGGTTATATTCAATATATTTTAACACGGGTATTAAAACATGTCAATTGTTTAATTGTCTATAAGTTAACTTTGTATCTGTTATCGTTAATAATATCATTCTTTATGTTCATTCCTGTGGGGTCACCTCAAATCTACAAAACTCGACAAAGTACTACAATAATTTCTAAAATAAATTTTGCGCATCGTGCATTCAGCTAAATGGAAGTCAGTTTAAACATTTATTAAAATCAATTACATCTCCCTCTGTGATTCGGTGACATATATATTTACATTTATGATTTATTAAAGTAAATATATTAACCATACGTGTCCTAACTCTTGGGCCAGCCTTCATCCAGCAGTAGATTGACTACGGCGGCTGCTGCTGCTGATTTTGATGACAATTTGATAATAAATAAATTAAACAATATTTAGATTTGCATATGCGAATTTTTGTTGTTGTTGCTAAACGTACACAAAACAATGCCCTTTTGTTCATCCAGGAGTGCCACAACTGACTCTCAAGATTCATTTTCAGGAGGGCCCTGCCACAGATTTGAGTGGCGTCTGGGCTATGAATTCCCATTAGCTAATGAGGGTTTTGGATTCGTGGGGGGGGGGGGGGCCGCAGAGAACTCAGCAAACAAGATGGATTCATGAATCCGCTTGTTCGTTCTGTATTCCCTGGTCACCTCACAGCCGAGAGAGGGGGGGGGGGAGGTGTAGATATTCCACAAAATCGTTTGCGTGACCCATCAACTCTCCATTCTGTTTGGTCGCTGAGTTAATGTTCATCGTCTCGCACAATTGACGCCACGTTACTCGAGGAGCGGTGGTGCAGCAGTTAGCGCACTGCGCCACGAACCCGGCAGGAACCTGTGATCAATTCCCAGCCACGGGTCTAACATCAGCAGCAAGTGCTGTTAGCGAGCACCTATAGAGGCCGGCACAGCACACGAGGGGGGGCGGGGGGCGGCCAACAACAACAACGCCCGGCCGGGTGCTCGTTTGAGTCTCGTGTGCATCTACGGGAGGCACAGGACCGGCTTAAGCATTCGTCAGAATTATTGGTCGTGAGCGGGAATTGAACTTGGGTCGCATGGGTTCGTGGCGCAATGCGCTAACCCTTGCACCACCGCTCACCGCACTCTAAAGACAAAGATCCCCCCTATGGACTGTGACAGACTGTTGGGGCAAGTGCTGTTAGCGAGCACCTATGAAGAACGGTAACGGCACACGAGGGGGTGGGTGGCCAACGCCACGCCCGGCCGCCTTTGTCTCCCTAGTGGCGATGTTAACACAGCGCACCGGGTACTAATTTGAGGCTAAGTCGACCTAGAGGAGGCACAGGACCGGTTCAGATAATCGTCAATAGCGTTGACCGTGAGCGGGAATCGAACTCGGGTTGCTGGCTTCGTAGCATAGCGCACTAACCGCTGCACCACCGCTCCCCAGACACACAGACACACACACAAACACACACACACAGACACACACAGACACACACACAGACACACACACAGACACACACAGACACACACACAACAACCGCAATTCTCCATTAAGTGGCGGTGACGTCACCACGACGCTTGTGCCAGGCCATGTGCACCTTGAGGCTACGTGAAGTGTCGAACGCCCGCTGGCAGACACAAGTACCACGGGTCGACTGACTGAGATGACTGAGATGACTGGCTGATGCACCACCTGTGCCCCCTACTGTGCCAACCTGCTGTGCTTTAGCCACCCGGCGCTCCGCTCGTTGTTGTGTGCGTTGCTCCTCCGCCCTCCGTTGTTGTTGGAGGGCGACTGCCTCCAACTGCCCAGTTGCGTCCTTCACGAGCCTCCTCCACAGAGGCCGATCTTGACACCGCTGGTACCAGTCATCGGCAAGTCTACTCAGCTCCACGTCGTCCTGTACCACATCACTCCATCTCTTCTCTAGCCCGTGCCGCGTCCGTTTAGCCCCCTCGATCCGGCCGAACAAAAGCTGTTTAGGCATGCGGTGGCTGGGCATGCGGGCTACATGACCCAGCCAACGCAGCCCTGCCTGCCGGAGGAGCTCACCGATGGGACCTTGCCCAGATCTTTCAAAGATTTGTGAGCTCCTCACACAATCCAGCCTGGTTAAGCCCAGGATGGATCGTAGGCAGGCTAGTCTAAATGTTTCTAACCGGCGAAGATGTTCCATTAGGGGGGTCCACGTTTCGCAAGCGTAGAGAAGGGAGGGAATGACCGTGGCCGAGAAGACCTGAAGCTTAGTGCGGAGCGACAGGCCAGGTAGCTTCCACACAGCGTTACGCAACCGATTAAAATATATTGCCGCTCGACTGATTCGGAGTGAGACCTCTGCTGTTAAACTGGAGCCGATCATAAGCACACTGCCCAGGTATGGGAAACTCTCCACTCTCTCCACAACTGCCCCATCACCGATTGGGAGTTGTGGGGGTGGAGTGTCCGATGGTACAAAATACCCAGGCAGGTGCTTAGTTTTGGTGGGGCTGATGGTAAGGCCCCATCTCTTAGTGGCACGCTCCAGTCTCAGCAGCAGCGTCTCCTACTCCTCCTCTGAATGAGCAGCTATTACCAAATCATCGGCATACATAACGTGGTTGAGCAATAGGGAGCCATCCCTTGACCGCACCCGGGCATCGATCAGCCTCCCATTATATTTGTACCAAATGGAGATTCCCCCGGTACAGCTATTGAAGGCTTCGCGAACTACGTGGTCAAAATAGACGTTAAATAATGTGGGAGCCAGAGGACATCCCTGTCGCACCCCAAGGTGTACAGGGAATAGCTTTGACTCCCGGTCACGTAGTTTTACCCGGGCCCGCTCACCATCATAAAGGTCCTTAATAATCGTGAGCAGAGGGTCAGGGACTCCGAAAGCCCGAAGAACAACCCAGAGCCCAGGGCCTACTGATGATATCATAGGCCTTGACCAGGTCAATAAAGCAGAGATGTAGGTCTTGTTGGAATTCCCTACACCTCTGCTGTAGCAGACGGATAGAAAATATGGCATCTGTGCAGGACCGCCCTTTCCTGAAACCGCATTGGGGCTTCGCAAGCCTCTCCTCAGCGTGTGTTGAAGAGCGGATCCACAACATTTACAAATTTGTGAGAAATGTAGTGAACTATTTGTTCTTTTGTCAACGTGACACATTTTTTTTTTACTGATTGGCCCTGTCGGGTGGTGGAGTGTTGCGACACATTTATAAATAACGCGATCTAACGCTAACACCTTTATTATGAATAATATTGGTCTCTAAAGCCCGACGTATTAAACAGTCGAAAGATGATTGGACTTTTCGTCGCGAGGAATGATGATTGGACTTTTCGTCGCGAGGAATGCTGGGAGTGGCCCAAGAAGAAATCTTTCGTGAATTTCTGGCCGACGCCTTCAAGTGACCAGAGACCGCGTGCGAGTTCCACTCGCCGTGGGATGTGGAGTGGTGGTGGGGGGAGGGGGTGGTGGTGAGGGGAGGGGGGATGGTGGGGGGGGAGTGGTGGGGGGGGATGGTGGGGGGGGGAGCGGTGAGGGGGATGGTGGGCGGGGAGTGGTGGAGGGGTGGGGTATGGGGGTGGGGGGAGGTGAGTGGTGGAGGGGAGTGGTGGGGGGGGGAGTTGTGGGGGGGAGTGGTGGGGGGGGGCACCAAAGTTGAATCTTCGGCATCAGCCTGGAAGAGGGATAGATAGAGGATATCTCACATTCCTGAAACTTGGCTAGGATGTTTTTTTTTCTTTTAATGAACGCAACTATTTTGTTTGCAGATACTTGTGTGTGTGTGCAGGAAGTCCATGGGGTGGGGGGGGGGAAATCATCCCACCACGTGGGGAACTCCCAACCACAACGACTTCAAACTCCACCGAACATATTACAGCTGACACCATAACCCCCCAAAGTGCGGGGCCCGGGGCAAGTCGCTCTCGATTCGCCGTGTTACCCTAGCACGGAACGGCCCTAATTGTACACGGTACATACACGCTGTGTGGGGTGTACGTGCACACAGTTACTGTTGTGTCCATCAACTGCTGGATGAGTGTTCACGTTCGGCAAGTGATATTTCAGCACTAGTCATGGGGTAGGGGGGGAGGAGTTTGAGGCCTTTATCCAGTAGCGGATAGAGCTCGGCTGCTGATGCCGATGGTGATTACAATCTCGTGTGTCGCTGCTGAGTGGAATTTCAGTCACCCAGTAAAAGTTGGCAGTCACACAAAGTCACCCCGCAAACTTAAACATCCAAGGCGGAGCCGGAAAGTTGATAAAGAACCTCAACAAAATTGTAATAAAATTAATAATTCAATTTTAATTTTTTTATATTATTTTTCATATATTCTACAACACACACACACACAAAAAAACCCAACACACACACACTCCGGCACACTCCACCACAGGGCGGAAACTATTAGATTTCCAACGGATCAGAAATTGGGCAACTGTGCCTAACGTGTAGAGGACTTAGCAGATGGAAGGAAGGGTTAGGTCACGAAGCCCACGCAAGTTAGGTTCCCCCTATATAAACCAGCAGTGGGATCTCCCATACTATGGCAGACGAGCAAGACACGGCGTCGAACTCAGGACCTGCAAAGTCTGGAGGCCGGACGAACGATCGAGCGCCAGAACTCAGAGATAGAAAACGTGTTTCATTTACTTTATTAGAGCAACTCGTCTGTGTGTGTGCGTCTCTCTCTGTCTTTCGTGTTCGTGAACGTAACAACACTTGTCCCGGACAATCTGTGCAGGCTACACCGGGTGGTGCTTGGGAGCTTTGCCTTGTCTTGCGTGGCTATTCAATTGAGACAGGATAGACGATTCGAGTCGGCCAATCCCCTTACAAGAGACAGGCTCGTCGCGGAGAAGACCAAAGTTCAACACGCTCGCAAGTGCAGCAAAAAGTAAGTCTTGATTTAAAGCTTTCGTGACTGCAGGGATTCATATTCTTGGTTCATTCGGTAAAGTCACGTAGAAGGGAAACAATAAAATAATAAAAAATCTATATTGTTTTATATGTTTTTAAACTATATATTGTTTTATATTTTTGTTATTTTATTGTTTCCCTTCTACGTGACTTTAACGAAAGAACCAAGAATAAAAAAGTAAGTCGTTTCTAGGCACCACATCAATGTCCAATATGCGTTTGTTAAACGAATCACTCGTTTACATATTCATGCCCTGTTTTCCGGATTGTATTTAAAAGCAAACGTTACATGGGAAATTATATTTTTTTACTCTTTTACCGTATTCTCCCGATGATAAGACGAACTTTATTGCCTCCTGTATATCAAAACGGTGGGGTGGTGGTGGTGGGGGGGGGGGGGGGTGCGTCTTATAATCCGGTAGTTGCGCGCGCGCGTGTGTGTGTGTGAGAGCGCAAATTTGCATAACTTTATAGATGCCGGGCACGCATTTTTGGAGCGCGTCTCACTTTCCAGGAGCGTCTTATAATGTGAAGAATGCGGTAAAAGTATAGCCGTGTGCACAGCAGTGGCCGTGAGCGAGCACTTGCAGGGCTGCACCTTTGCCTGCGGCTAACAGACGGGTCAGGGGTGCGGAGGTGGTAGGTCGGTGGGTGGAAGGGAGCGGGTGGCGCGGTGGTTTATAGCACGACGCTCGAAATCCTACGACAACATGAGTTCGATTCCCGGCCAACGTGCAGTTGCCACCCGCAATCAACTGCTGAAGGGTTAGGTCACGAAGCGCGGCTCTTGGGGCGTTAAAGTTCCCCGGGGCTCGCCAGTGCTGGGTCGGTGAAGGCGGGAGAGGGGGGCATAGACGTGGGAGCGTAGAAGGTGCGGTACAACAAAGGATTGTTTTATTTGTGCTACCTCGCAGTTGTCTCGTCTAATGTGTATTTAGAGAGCGCCCTTTGCTCACGACGCTTAACATTGTTGGAACACGATTTGATAAACATGTGGCTTTATTGGCAGGGCCAGTGCAAGGGTTGAGGAGCGAGTGGTCGCGATAGAGGGGCGCTTCGGGGTCGGCGAAGGGCTACAGGGGAGGGACGGGAAGGAGTGGAGGGGCGAGGGGAGGGGCGAGGGGAGGGAAGAGGAAGGGAATGGGAGATGATGAAGAGGTGGTGAGGCTTGGAGAGAGGAAGGCAGTGAGGGTAAGGAGGGGGGGGGCTGCTTAGGGGCAGTGCTGAGTCTATGGGCAGTGTTGAGTCTATGGGCAGTGTTGAGTCTATGGGCAGTGTTGAGTCTATGAGCAGTGCTGAGTCTATGGTGCAGTGTTGAGTCTATGGGCAGTGCTGAGTCTATGGGCAGTGCTGAATCTATGGGCAGTGTTGAGTATATGGGCAGTGTTGAGTCTATGAGCAGTGCTGAGTCTATGGTGCAGTGTTAAGTCTATGAGCAGTGCTGAGTCTATGGGCAGTGTTGAGTCTATGGGCAGTGTTGAGTCTATGGGCAGTGCTGAGTCTATGGGCAGTGCTGAGTCTATGGGCAGTGCTGAGTCTATGGGCAGTGTTGAGTCTATGGGCAGCGCTGAGTCTATGGGCAGTGTTGAGTCTATGGGCAGTGTTGAGTCTATGGGGAGTGTTGAGTCTATGGGCAGTGTTGAGTCTATGGGCAGTGTTGAGTCTATGAGCAGTGTTGAGTCTATGGGCAGTGCTGAGTCTATGGGCAGTGTTGAGTCTATGAGCAGTGCTGAGAACGAAGAGGAGGAGAGGAGGGGACATGGAAGGAGATGAGAGAGGCGACATGATGATGAGGTGGTGGGGCAAGCCATGGAGAGCAGCTCTCTCGCTATATTTCTCTCAACGGTCCGCCAGCTGTATTTGTTCACCTGAAGACGATCGCTTGTGTTGCGATCGAAACGTCGTGGGTTTTTTAACCTTTTTATAGTTTTCTATCTACGTGACTTGACCGAAAGAACCAAATCATATGAGCATTCCGATATTTCAAAACGCAGCAACATCTAACCCACCCCATCTAACCCACCTCGTCTAACTCACCTCGTCTCTCCCGTGATAGTCACGCGTGCAGCACTAACCAAGCTCAACCACTGCTTAGGCCCGAGATCTCTGGCGCTCGGAGAGAGCGCTTTTGGTCTTGGGGATTTGGTCACGGCAATGCAACTGAGGAACACAGCTACCCACACTGACGCAGCTACCCACACACATCGCAGCTACCCACACTGACACAGCTACTCACACTGACACAGCTACCCACACTGACGCAGCTACCCACACTGACACAGCTACCCACACAGAGCTCAGCTACTCACACTGACACAGCTACTCACACTGACGCAGCTACCCATACACAGCACAGCTACCCACAGTGTCACAGCTACCCACACTGACGCAGCTACCCACACTGACACAGCTACCCACACTGACACAGCTACCCACACAGAGCTCAGCTACCTACACAGAGCTCAGCTACTCACACTGACGCAGCTACCCACACTGACACAGCTACCCACACTGAGCTCAGCTACCCATACTGACACAGCTACCCACACTGAGCGCAGCTACCCAGACTGAGCGCAGCTACCCACACTGATTTCATCGGGAAATCATTTTGCAAATCGAATTCTCAAGTGCAGTCTCCGACTCCGACCATCATCCATTCTGTCTCTCCGCTGAGCCTCTCTATTCACGTGGCACGAGGATGGGCCATTGCCCGAAACGTCGCCTTTTTTGCTGTTGTTGAAGAAAAACGTGTAGTGTTGTTTTGTTTATAAAAAAAATAATTATTTTTGCATTATTCAGGAAAAATAATTCATTACGTTTACATAACAGTCTCAGTACTGTGGCTTGTCTTTAATGCATCTCTATATGTCTGTATGGGTCCATCTTTATCTCGATGGGCCTCTATGTATCACCGTGGGTCTCTATGAAGTTTACGATGTTGCCCACAGTTCTTATTGCATGTCCACAGTCAGACCACTGTGGCTTGTCTATATACTATCCCCACGTGTCTCTATGGGTCTCTCTGGATCCCTACGGCTCTCCACGTCTCCCCTTACGGGTCATCACGTGTCTCTGTGTGGGTTCACCATGCGGCCCATAGTTCTGTTCGCGTGGCCGCAGTGGTACCTCCGATCGGCGCGGTTTGGCTACGTGCCGCGAGCACAACTCCCGTCACTCGTTTCGAGCTCAAATCGAATCGACCGTCCGTCATGAGACCTCTTTGTTCTCCCGTCAGACATGAAGCTGACTGCGCTGATCGCGACGACGACCACGACGCTGCTGCTGCTGCTGCTTCCGATCGTCTCGAGCACATCGCTTGAGACGAGGCGCAGCAGACACCTCGAAGGACTCTGCCGGGACCTCAACGAAATGAGGACGCTGGTGTCGCTGATTGTGAGCAGCAGTGAAAATAGTCAAAAGGTGAGATGAAGTGCAACCTACCTGGCCAGAGCTCCACTCCCCCCCCAAAGCCCCTCCCCCCCCCAAAGCCACCTCCCACAAAGTACCCCCTCCCACCCCCCAAAGCCCCTCCCCCCCCAAAGCCCCTCCCCCCCAAGCCTCTCCCCCAAAGTACCCCCTCCCACCCCCCAAAGCCCCTCCCCCCCCCAAAGCCCTCCCCCCCCAAAGCCTCTCCCCCAAAGTACCCCCTCCCACCCCCCAAAGCCCCTCCCCCCCAAAGCCCCTCCCCCAAAGTACCCCCTCCCCCCCCCAAAGCACCTCCCCCCCCCCAAAGCCCCCTCCCCCAAAGTACCCCCCCAAAGCCCCTCCCCCCCCGCTAGTAGTTTGCAGGTAGCTGTTCAGATGTGTGTTGGCTGGCCGATCCCACTTACTTAGTATCGGGGGTGTTTTTAGTTCGCCAAGGACTTTAGCGGGCGGGTGAGGGTGCGGTTTGATGGTGGTGATGATGCTGCTTTTCCTCCTGGACATCTGTGAAAAAGAGCTTCATAGCTCATCCGATTCCTCCAGTCTACAGAATCTGATAATCATGTTGGTGGTGGTGGTAACATTGATGGGGGTGACGACGACGCTGAATGTGGTTTAAAGTGTCTGGCGATGGTTGGCGCGACACGGCATTGACGATGAATCCCCTCTCCGTTGTGCAGAAGATAAAGATCGTTGGAGGAGTCTGCATGTACGGCAATGCGAGTCGCCATGTGAGTCACGAAGTCATCGCAACAATCGCTCCGGTGGCTAGGACATATTAACTACCTCTCCTGGTATACAGGAGGTCGTGAGTTCGATCCCGACCCTGACGTCTGCTGTATATTTGGAGTTCGCGTGTCTCTCTCTCATCATCATCACGGTGGCTAGGAGATGTTAACTACCTCGCCTGGTATACAGGAGGTCGTGGGTTCGATCCCCGACCCTGACGCCTGCTGTATATTTGGAGTTCGCGTGTCTCTCTCTCTCTCTCATCATCATCACGGTGGCTGGGAGATGTTAACTACCTCTCCTGGTTTACAGGAGGTCGTGGGTTCGATCCCCGACCCTGACGCCTGCTGTATATTTGGAGTTTGCGTGTCTCTCTCTCATCATCATCACGGTGGCTGGGAGATGTTAACTACCTCTCCTGGTATACAGGAGGTCGTGGGTTCGATCCCGACCCTGACGCCTGCTGTATATTTGGAGTTTGCGGTGTCTCTCTCTCTCTCACACCGTGGTCGCGTGGATTTTTCTCCGGGTCCTCCGGTTTTTCCCTCCACATTTAGAATCAACGTCACGCGTTTAGAGTATTTGGCTGCTATACATTTCCCCGCGATGATGATGATGCTGATGATGATTAGCCGACTTCGTTGAGCCGTCATTTGTGATGGCACAGGTCGCTTCTATAAACGAGACGCCAAGTAGCTCAGTGGGCCTTAACTGGTAAAATAAAATAATACAATTTACGTTTAGTTTTATTTTGACAACCGAACGTTGCAAGCCGTGCAGCGTTCGTGTTTTTATTTTTTTTGTTTGTTGAGGTTGCACCCGATTCAAGAGCCGAATGACTCACAGGGCTATACCAAAATAAATATACTGAAATAAATAAACTGAAACGTGGGATGGGAAGCGCGTGGGTGGATTTTTTATTTGGGGGGGGGGGAGTTGAGAGGAGGGGGTTGTTGTAATTGTTGTGGTGGGTTGATGACTCTCCAGTACACCGGTGTGCTGAAGTAGTCATTAATTGGCACGTTTTGTTTACGTGACAAACCGTACTAATTACTTAACTGTGTCGGGTGGCGGCGGGTTTAACGATGCATTTAGCTTCATAATGGACACGTGGCACACACACACACTACACACAGGGGTACAGCGACGCTGCACGTGTAGTTGAGTGATTTGAGTTTTACGAATTTATTTTTGAGTAAGCGGAGGTGGGGAGTGGAGTGAGGTGAGGTGAGAGGGGAGAGGCAGGAGGGTGAGTGGAGGGGGAATGGAGTGAGATGAGAGCGGAGAGGCAGGAGGGGTGAGTGGAGTGAGATGAGAGGGGAGAGGCAGGAGGGTGAGCGGAGTGAGAGAGAGAGAGAGTGGAGTGAGGTGGCAAGGACTTGGCCTCTGAGTGCCATCGCGAAATTGACGCGTCGTTGGGATTGGCAGCCGGTGGTGGTGGAGGAAGATGATGATGATGATGGCGAGTGCGGGAGTGGTGGCGTGAACGGCGTTGCAGGCTCGGCGCTCACGAGTGTCACCCCGGGGGTGGCTGCGCTCCCTTCCCCTTCCCCGGTGCAGTTCAGGGACCTGGCGTGTTGCAGAAAAACTCTGCGCAAGGCGGAGAAGCACGTGGCGCTTGTGAAAGACCTGCTCGCGAAGGTGAGCCCTCGTCTCGGGCGGGCGAATGGGGGTCATCGGGCGCCTCCGCGGCGAGAAAGTTCCCCGGGTTCGACTCCCGACTCGGGCAGATTTTCCGTGCGGTGGTTGTTGTAGGGTGGCCTCCCTCCGCCTTGTGCTCTGCAGTGAGTGTGTGTCTTGTGGAGTTTGTGTGTTCTCCCCTTCCGCTTCTTCGGTGTCAGTGTGTGTGGGGTATGTAGGTTATCCTCTTGTTCTGCAGTGAGTGAGTGTGTGGGGTTTGTATGATCGCCCCCTGCTCTGCACTGAGTGAGTGTGTGGGGTGTGTATGATCTCCCCCTGTTCTGCAGTGAGTGAGTGTGTGGGGTTTTTATGATCTCTCCCTGTTCTGCAGTGAGTGAGTGTGTGGGGTTTGTATGATCTCCCCCTGTTCTGCAGTGAGTGAGTGTGTGGGGTTTGTATGATCTCCCCCTGTTCTGCAGTGAGTGAGTGTGTGGGGTTTGTATGATCTCCCCCTGTTCTGCAGTGAGTGAGTGTGTGGGGTTTGTATGATCTCCCCCTGTTCTGCAGTGAGTGAATGTGTGGGGTTTGTATGATCTCCCCCTGCTCTGCAGTGAGTGAGTGTGTGGTGTTTGTATGATCTCCCCCTGTTCTGCAGTGAGTGAGTGTGTGGGGTTTGTATGATCTCTCCCTTTGCCCACCAACAAGAGTCAGTGCCGGATTAAGCTAGTGCGGGGCCTGTAGCATATGTTATAATGGGGCCCTGAATAAATGAAAAACACGATCTTTTTTACTTGCATAGTAAAGTAATTGTATTTTTTCATTTGCTATACGGTTACATAATGCGATAAATCGCTAGCCTTAAACGCCCAGCCGTTCATAAAAGTTGAAGGCAGTATAGTACTATAGTAATAGAGCAAGTGCAGAGTCACCAAAACCGGAATTGATAGCTTGAAAGCATTTAGCACGGGGCCCTTGAAAGTGCGAGGCCCGGAGCATTATGCAGCTACATGTGTAGTAGCTACATGTAGTAGTAGCTACATGTGTAGTAGCTACTACATGTGTAGTAGCTACTACTACATGTGTAGTAGCTGCTACTACATGTGTAGTAGCTGCTGCTACATGTGTAGTAGCTGCTGCTACATGTGTAGTAGCTGCTGCTACATGTGTAGTAGCTGCTGCTACATGTGTAGTAGCTGCTGCTACATGTGTAGTAGCTGCTGCTACATGTGTAGTAGCTGCTGCTACATGTGTAGTAGCTGCTGCTACATGTGTAGTAGCTGCTGCTACATGTGTAGTAGCTGCTGCTACATGTGTAGTAGCTGCTGCTACATGTGTAGTAGCTGCTGCTACATGTGTAGTAGCTGCTGCTACATGTGTAGTAGCTGCTGCTACATGTGTAGTAGCTGCTGCTACATGTGTAGTAGCTGCTGCTACATGTGTAGTAGCTGCTGCTACATGTGTAGTAGCTGCTTGTGCTACCAGGATATAATCCGGCACTGACAACAGTAGTGATTACCTGAACCGGCACCGTTCCCCAACAGACCGTGCGAGGTTACGATGGATATAATTACCAGCGAAACGTCGTACTCAAATGTTTTAAATGATGTTGATTCACTCTTCAACACACCGGTGGGCTAAAGTAGTGAACTATTTTGTCTTTAATAAACGCGACACACTTTTTTTTACTGTTTGGCCGTGTCGGGTGGTGGAGGGTTATGACACATTTATAATTAACGCGCTCTAACCCCCAAAAAAACCTTTAATAATATTGGTCGCGAAAGCCCTACGTGTTATACTACGTGGGGGATATTCATATTCTTGGTTCTTTCGGTAAAGTCACGTAGAAGGGAAACAATAACATAATAAAAATATAAAACAATAAAATTTTCACGACGTTTCGACTGCAACACAAGCAATCATCATCAGTTGTGAAAACCACAGCAATATTTTTTATTTTATTGTTTCCCTTCTACGTGACTTTTTCTAAAGAACCAAGAATATGAATCCCTGCAGTCAGGAAAGCTTTCAATCAAAATTAACGTGGGGGATGTTTGTCCGTGGTCCGGTCGGTGCAGCGTTCACTTCAAAGGGGCCTCTCTCTCTCGACGCTGTCCCTCTGTTCCCTCTCGCAGATGGATAGCCTGGAGAACACGGCGCTCGGTCCAAGTGTCGAAGCGAAGGCGACCGCCAAATGCCGGAGCATAGGCTCCCCCAGATCGCTGAAGCTGAAGACTCTCCTGAGCAACCTCCAGGATAGTTTGCTGCATGCGATTTACGCCGATAACAACTGCAGCCAATTTCAACAAAACGCGCGCGCGTACACACGCACACACACATAATACATACACATGATATACACGCACATAATAAATACACACATAATACACACACATACACACATAATACATACATACACACACATACACACGTAATAAATACACACACATAATACATACACACATATTACATACGCACACACACATTACACACACACATACACACAAAACAATACAACAAAACACACACAATACACACACACAATACACACAATACAACAACACACAACACAATACACACGCACAATACACACACAATACACACACAATATACACACACACAATACACACACACAATACACACACACAATACACACACACAATACAACAACACACACACAATACAACAACACACACACAATACACACACAATACACACACAATACACACACAATACACACACAACACAACAACACACACACAATACAACACAAGCACACAATCCCGTTCCAGTTACGCGACTTGAAAATGAAGAGACAAATTCGTCAGGTAGCTCAGATTATGTGCCGGCAACTCTCAATTACCGCTGGATGGGTGGGGGGCTGGGGGTGGGTGGGCTGAAGGGGGGCCTGGGTTGGAAGCTGGAGGGGGGGGGGCTGGGGGTGGGGGGGGGGGCTGGACGGGAGGGGACTGGGGGGTGGGGGGAGCTGGAGAGGAGGGGCTGTTTGTAAACCGGCTGTGTTGCCGCACAGCCGCTTCGTGGTTCGAACCCCAGTGAGCCACCCCCGGTTAATACTGCGGCGTCTATTAATTCATTTTTAATAAGACGACGACTACTACTGTTACGCAGATACCACTTCCATGTGTTGTTTTACATCAAAATGTATTGCCTTTATATTTATCGTTATTTAAAATGTAATTTATTATCAGTGCCCTTCACCGACCCGTGATCACGAATAGTGGTGAACTATGATCGAAACTAGCAGCTGCGACCGGCAGCTGTCTGTGTGTGTGCACGCACGGCGAACTTCTTTCGCACCGTACGTAGCCAAGCCGTGCTAATCAGAGGTGCGGGAGGACAACAAACGATGGGTCTTTGTGTGAGTCTATGGGCCTCTATGTGAGTCTATGCATCTCTGTGTGAGTCTATGGGTCTCTCTGTGTGAGTCTACGGGCCTCTATGTGAGTGTCTATGGGCCTCTCTGTCTGAGTCTATGCATCTCTGTGTGAATCTATGGGTCTCTCTGTGAGTCTATTGGTCTATGTGCGACTCTATGGGACTCTCTGTGAGTCTATGGGTCTCTGTATGAGTCTATGGGTCTCTGTATGAGTCTATGGGTCTCTGTATGAGTCTATGGGTCTCTCTGTGAGTCTTTGGGTCTCTCTGCGAGACTATGCATCGCTCTGAAGGTGTATGGGTCTCTGCGTGAGTCTATGGGTGTCTGCGTGAGTCTATGGGTCTCTGTGCGAGTCTATGGGTCTCTGTGCGAGTCTATAGGTGTCTGCGTGAGTCTATGTACGTTGAACATCTTTTGCACCGTACGTAGACTGACAGTGCTAATCGGAGACGTGGGGGGAGATGATGGCAAGGACTGTAATTTATTATCACTCGTGCTGTTGCCGGTACGGGCTGGCTATGGTTGTGATAACGATGGACCTCTATATATTTATATTTTATATATTTATTATTTATTTTGGGAAAGCCTCGACCGCTACACTTTGGAATGTTTTGACTCCGGGTTTTTTTTCCGGTTTTGTTCCGGAAAAATCGTGGTTTTTGTTTTTTTTTACGTTTTTTTTTTTCTTACAGAAATATTTTTCTCTAACACCGAGAGTTTTATTTTGCTTTGTCCGTGGACGGAAGCGTAGAACCGCAGCGAGGACGCATCGAAAGTCCACACATTTGGGCTGTACCTGCCATCCCTAACGCAGAAGCTCTGGGTAGTCTCGCGCAACCTGGCGATCTTTACGTAATCCGATAACTCTGGCGCTGGATTGAAGAAGTGAGGAGTGGGGGGGGGGGGCGGTGGGGGGGGATATTCCAACAGGCCGCGAGAGAGACAGAGAGAGAGTGGGGGATAGGGGAGTGGTGGCGCAGCGGTTAGCACTCTCCGCTTTAAAATTCTGGCGTAACGGAGTGAGATTTTATTCCCGGCTCACGGCTAACATCAGTGGCGGGCAGTAACATATCTGAAAGAGGTTCACTGTTTGTGTGACTCTTCACCCTCCCCCTCTCACTCCACCATCAACGTCGCTAAAAACCCACATTGTTGACCAGCGTGGTGAAGTATGGTCATCAACCGACACGGAGTGGGGAGGAGGGTGGAGAGGGATACCTTCATTTAGCAGCGGGTTTGCAAATAATCTGTGGCTGCGCCAAAATTAATATTTTTAAAACGCATATTTATTTTATATTTATTACCAAATGTAACTCTTGAATGTTATCAACTACAGTACATACTACGTGCATGCTGAACCACGTTGTTTTCTGACATGGCATAACATATTTATGAACGTATTTATTTATAACAATATACATGACACATGTTACCATTATTTAATGTTTTATATAATATACGTAATTTATATTTTCAAATGCAATTATTGTAACTTATTCCCATTGAAATAAATTATTTGAAGGAAAATGTTCGTGAGAGTGATGGGACGGGGGGGGGGGGTAACACGTGACTCTTTGAAAGAGGTGACCTCGTGGGTCAGAGGTTAGAGATGCTTTGTCGGTACCACTCAGATCCTGGAGTTAAAAATCGGCCGCACGCTGAATTTAAAGTGAGTTTAAAACGGGTGTAAACTGGGTTTAAAACGGGGTTAAACAGGGTTTAAACTCGGTTATTTTCTTTGAACCTATCTACGTGACTTTACCGAAAGACCCAAAGAATAGGTTTAAACTCGGTTTAAACCCGGGTTCAAACTGGATTTACACTAGGATCGACCCCGGTTTAAACCGAGTTCTCAAGCCAGGTCACCAATGCCCCATATAGAGACCAGTAGACTCAAACACACACACCCATAGACTCATATAGAGACCCGTAGACACACATACACCCATAGACTCACATAGAGACCCATAGACTCACATCGAGACCCGTAGACTCATACAGAGACCCGTATACTTATATAGAGATCCATAGACTCACAGAGAGATGCATAGACTTACATAGAGAACCATCAATTCACATAAACCGAGCTGTGTATTAATTGGGTTCCCAATTGCAGGAAGTCGATGGTCTCAGCAGGGTCATGAATTATTTACATAACGACTCATCACAGAGAGACCCATGGATTCATAGATTCACATAGAGACCCATCGATTCATAGATTCACACAGAAAACCCATAGATTCATGCAGAAAAATCCCATAGATTCATAGATTTAAATAGAGACCCATAGATTAACAGAGTCCCATAGAGACCCATATATATCATATATTCACATATAGACCCATAGATCATAGATTCCCACAGACACCCATGGATTCATACTGTAAATTTGAATAGAGACCCAGAGATTAAAAGATTCCCATAGAGACCCATAGATTCCATAGAGACCCATACATTCACACAGAGACCCATAGATTCATATATCGCCATAGAGACCCATAGATGAATAGATTCACACCGAGACCCATAGATTCATAGATTCCATAGAGACCAATAGATTCATAGATTCCCATAGAGACACATAGATTCATATATTCCCATAGAGACTCATAGATGCATATATTCCCATAGAGACCCATAGATTCATTTATTCCCATAGAGACCCATATATTCACAGATCGGCATAGGGATTCACGCGCCCACATCTTGATCCACAGGGTTGCACAGAATTGTTGTGGTTTAAAACGGGGTTCCCGAATTCAGTGAATTGGTGGTCTCAGCCAGTGGCGAATGAAATCTTCTCTTTGACAGCCGCCCTTCAGTGGGAAGTTTCTCCTCGATCCGCACCGCTGGTCTCATGCCAAGTCACCGACGACATTGAAACCAATAGACACCCATGGACTTGTCACACAGAGACCCATAGACTCACATAGAGACCCATAGACTCACACAGAGACCCATAGACTCACACAGAGACCCATAGACTCACACAGACCCCCATAGATTCACACAGATACCCATAGACTCACATAGACACCCATAGACTCACACAGACACCCATAGACTCACATAGACACCCATAGACTCACACAGAGACCCATAAACTCATATAGACACCCATAGACTCACACAGAGACCCATAAACTCACATAGACACCCATAGACTCACATAGACACCCATAGACTCACATAGACACCCAAAGACTCACACAGAGACCAATAAACTCATATAGACACCCATAGACTCACACAGAGACCCATAAACTCACATAGACACCCATAGACTCAAATAGACACCCATAGACTCGCATAGACACCCATAGACTCACATAGACAACCATAGACTCACACAGAGACCCATAGACTCACACAAACACTCATAGACTCACACAGACACCCATAGGCTCACATAGACACCCATAGAGTCACTCACATCGACAGCCATACACTCACACAGACACCCATAGACTCACATAGACACCCATAGGCTCACACAGAAACCCATAGCTCACACAGACACCCATAGACTCACATAGACACCCATAGACTCACATAGACACCCAAATACTCACGTAGACACCATAGACTCACATAGACACCCATAGGCTCACACAGACACCCATAGGCTCACACAGACACCCATAGACTCACACAGAGACCCATAGACTCACACAGAGACCCATAGACTCACACAGATACCCATAGACTCACACAGACACCCAGAGACTCACACAGACACCCATAGACTCACACAGACACCCATAGACTCACACAGACACCCATAGACTCACATAGAGGCCCATAGACTCACAGAGACACCTATAGACTCACACAGACACCCATAGACTCACACAGACACCCATAGACTCACATTGAGACCCATAGACTCACACAGAGACCCATAGACTCACACAGACACCCATAGACTCACACAGAGACCCATAGACTCACACAGACACCCATAGACTCACGCAGACACCCATAGGCTCACACAGACACCCATAGACTCACACAGACACCCATAGACTCACACAGACACCCATAGGCTCACACAGACACCCATAGACTCACACAGACACCCATAGACTCACACAGAGACCCATAGACTCACACAGACCCCCATAGATTCACACAGACACCCATAGACTCACATAGACACCCATAGACTCACACAGACACCCATAGACTCACATAGACACCCATAGACTCACACAGAGACCCATAAACTCATATAGACACCCATAGACTCACACAGAGACCCATAAACTCACATAGACACCCATAGACTCACATAGACACCCATAGACTCACATAGACACCCAAAGACTCACACAGAGACCAATAAACTCATATAGACACCCATAGACTCACACAGAGACCCATAAACTCACATAGACACCCATAGACTCAAATAGACACCCATAGACTCGCATAGACACCCATAGACTCACATAGACACCCATAGACTCACACAGAGACCCATAGACTCACACAAACACTCATAGACTCACATAGACACCCAAATACTCACATAGACACCCATAGACTCACATAGACACCCAAATACTCACGTAGACACCATAGACTCACATAGACACCCATAGGCTCACACAGAAACCCATAGCTCACACAGACACCCATAGACTCACATAGACACCCATAGACTCACATAGACACCCAAATACTCACGTAGACACCATAGACTCACATAGACACCCATAGGCTCACACAGACACCCATAGGCTCATACAGACACCCATAGACTCACACAGAGACCCATAGACTCACACAGACACCTATAGACTCACACAGACACCCATAGACTCACACAGACACCCATAGACTCACATAGAGACCCATAGAATCACACAGAGACCCATAGACTCACACAGAGACCCATAGACTCACACAGACACCCAGAGACTCACACAGACACCCATAGACTCACACAGACACCCATAGACTCACACAGACACCCATAGACTCACACAGACACCCATGGACTCACACAGACACCCATAGACTCACACAGACACCCATAGACTCACACAGACACCCATGGACTCACACAGACACCCATAGACTCACACAGACACCCATAGACTCACACAGACACCCATGAACTCACACAGACTCCCATAGACTCACACAGACACCCATAGACTCACTCACATCGACAGCCATGCACTCACACAGACACCCATAGACTCACACAGAGACCCATAAACTCACATAGAGACCCATAGGCTCACACAGACACCCATAGACTCACACAGACACCCATAGACTCACACAGACACCCATAGACTCACACAGACACCCATAGACTCACACAGACACCCATAGACTCACACAGACACCCATGGACTCACACAGACACCCATAGACTCACACAGACACCCATAGACTCACACAGACACCCATGGACTCACACAGACACCCATAGACTCACACAGACACCCATAGACTCACTCACATCGACAGCCATGCACTCACACAGACACCCATAGACTCACACAGAGACCCATAAACTCACATAGAGACCCATAGGCTCACACAGACACCCATAGACTCACACAGACACCCATAGACTCACACAGACACCCATAGACTCACACAGACACCCATAGACTCACACAGACACCCATAGACTCACACAGACACCCATGGACTCACACAGACACCCATAGACTCACACAGACACCCATAGACTCACACAGACACCCATGGACTCACACAGACACCCATAGACTCACACAGACACCCATAGACTCACTCACATCGACAGCCATGCACTCACACAGACACCCATAGACTCACATAGACACCCATAGACTCACACAGACACCCATAGACTCACATAGACACCCATAGACTCACATAGACACCCATAGACGCACATAGACACCCATAGACTCACACAGAGACCCATAAACTCATATAGACACCCATAGACTCACACATAGACCCATAAACTCACATAGACACCCATAGACTCACATAGACACCCATAGACTCACATAGACACCCATAGACTCACACAGAGACCCATAGACTCACACAAACACTCATAGACTCACACATACACCCATAGGCTCACACAGACACCCATAGACTCACACATACACCCATAGGCTCACACAGACACCCATAGGCTCACACAAACACCCATAGAGTCACTCACATCGACAGCCATACACTCACACAGACACCCATAGACTCACATAGACACCCATAGACTCACATAGACACCCATAGAGTCACTCACATCGACAGCCATACACTCACACAGACACCCATAGACTCACATAGACACCCATAGGCTCACACAGAAACCATAGCTCAAACAGACACCCATAGACTCACATAGACACCCATAGACTCACATAGACACCCATAGACTCACATAGACACCCATAGACTCACACAGAGACCCATAAACTCACATAGAGACCCATAGGCTCACACAGACACCCATAGACTCACACAGACACCCATAGACTCACACAGACACCCATAGACTCACACAGACACCCATAGACTCACACAGACACCCATAGACTCACACAGACACCCATGGACTCACACAGACACCCATAGACTCACACAGACACCCATAGACTCACACAGACACCCATAGACTCACACAGACACCCATAGACTCACTCACATCGACAGCCATGCACTCACACAGACACCCATAGACTCACATAGACACCCATAGACTCACACAGACACCCATAGACTCACATAGACACCCATAGACTCACATAGACACCCATAGACGCACATAGACACCCATAGACTCACACAGAGACCCATAAACTCATATAGACACCCATAGACTCACACAGAGACCCATAAACTCACATAGACACCCATAGACTCACATAGACACCCATAGACTCACATAGACACCCATAGACTCACACAGAGACCCATAGACTCACACAAACACTCATAGACTCACACATACACCCATAGGCTCACACAGACACCCATAGACTCACACATACACCCATAGGCTCACACAGACACCCATAGGCTCACACAAACACCCATAGAGTCACTCACATCGACAGCCATACACTCACACAGACACCCATAGACTCACATAGACACCCATAGACTCACATAGACACCCATAGAGTCACTCACATCGACAGCCATACACTCACACAGACACCCATAGACTCACATAGACACCCATAGGCTCACACAGAAACCCATAGCTCAAACAGACACCCATAGACTCACATAGACACCCATAGACTCACATAGACACCCATAGACTCACATAGACACCCATAGACTCACACAAACACCCATAAACTCACACAGACACCCATAGACTCACAAAGACACACATAGACTCACACAGACACCCATAGACTCACACAGACACCCATAGACTCACATAGAGACTCATAGACTCACACAGACACCCATAGACTCACACAGACATCCATAGACTCACACAGACACCCATAGACTCACACAGAGACCCATAGACTCACACAGACACCCATAGACTCACACAGACACCCATAGACTCACACAGACACCCATAGACTCACACAGACACCCATAGACTCACATAGACACCCATGGAACCACATAGACACCCTTAGACTCACACAGACACCCATAGACTCAAACAGACACCCATAGACTCACATAGACACCCATAGACTCACATAGACACCCATAGACTCACACAGACACCCATAGACTCACACAGACACCGATAGACTCACACAGACACCCATAGACTCACACAGATACCCATAGACTCACACAGACACCCATAGACTCACACAGAGACCCATACACTCACACAGATACCCATAGACTCACACAGACACCGATAGACTCACACAGACACCCATAGACTCACACAGACACCAATAGACTCACACAGACACCCATAGACTCACGTAGACACCCATAGACTCACACAGACACCCATAGACTCACACAGACACCCATAGACTCACACAGACACCCATGGACTCACACAGACACCCATAGACTCACACAGACACCCATAGACTCACACAGACACCCATAGACTCACACAGACACCCATAGACTCACTCACATCGACAGCCATGCACTCACACAGACACCCATAGACTCACATAGACACCCATAGACTCACACAGACACCCATAGACTCACATAGACACCCATAGACTCACATAGACACCCATAGACGCACATAGACACCCATAGACTCACACAGAGACCCATAAACTCATATAGACACCCATAGACTCACACAGAGACCCATAAACTCACATAGACACCCATAGACTCACATAGACACCCATAGACTCACATAGACACCCATAGACTCACACAGAGACCCATAGACTCACACAAACACTCATAGACTCACACATACACCCATAGGCTCACACAGACACCCATAGACTCACACATACACCCATAGGCTCACACAGACACCCATAGGCTCACACAAACACCCATAGAGTCACTCACATCGACAGCCATACACTCACACAGACACCCATAGACTCACATAGACACCCATAGACTCACATAGACACCCATAGAGTCACTCACATCGACAGCCATACACTCACACAGACACCCATAGACTCACATAGACACCCATAGGCTCACACAGAAACCCATAGCTCAAACAGACACCCATAGACTCACATAGACACCCATAGACTCACATAGACACCCATAGACTCACATAGACACCCATAGACTCACACAAACACCCATAAACTCACACAGACACCCATAGACTCACAAAGACACACATAGACTCACACAGACACCCATAGACTCACACAGACACCCATAGACTCACATAGAGACTCATAGACTCACACAGACACCCATAGACTCACACAGACATCCATAGACTCACACAGACACCCATAGACTCACACAGAGACCCATAGACTCACACAGACACCCATAGACTCACACAGACACCCATAGACTCACACAGACACCCATAGACTCACACAGACACCCATAGACTCACATAGACACCCATGGAACCACATAGACACCCTTAGACTCACACAGACACCCATAGACTCAAACAGACACCCATAGACTCACATAGACACCCATAGACTCACATAGACACCCATAGACTCACACAGACACCCATAGACTCACACAGACACCGATAGACTCACACAGACACCCATAGACTCACACAGATACCCATAGACTCACACAGACACCCATAGACTCACACAGAGACCCATACACTCACACAGATACCCATAGACTCACACAGACACCGATAGACTCACACAGACACCCATAGACTCACACAGACACCAATAGACTCACACAGACACCCATAGACTCACGTAGACACCCATAGACTCACACAGAGATCCATAGACTCACACAGAGACCCATAGACTCACACAGACACCTATAGACTCACACAGACACCCATAGACTCACACAGACACCTATAGACTCACAAAGACATACATAGACTCACATAGACACCCATAGATTCACACAGACACCCATAAACTCACACAGAACCCATAGACTCACACAGACACCCATAGACTCACACAGAGACCCATAGACTCACACAGACACTCATAGACTCACACAGACACCCATAGACTCACACAGAGACCCATAGACTCACACAGAGACCCATAGACTCACACAGACACCCATAGACTCACACAGACACCCATAGACTCACACATACACCTATAGACTCACACAGAGACCCATAGACTCACACAGACACCCATAGACTCACACATACACCCATAGACTCACATAGACACCCATAGACTCACACAGAGACCCATAGAATCACACAGAGACCCATAGACCCACCCAGACACCCATAGACTCACACAGACACCCATAGACTCACACAGACACCCATAGACTCACACAGACACCCATAGACTCACACATACACCTATAGACTCACACAGAGACCCATAGACTCACACAGACACCCATAGACTCACACATACACCCATAGACTCACATAGACACCCATAGACTCACACAGACACCCATAGACTCACACAGACACCCATAGACTCACATAGACACCCATAGACTCACACAGACACCCATAGACTCACACAGACACCCATAGACTCACAAAGACACACATAGACTTACACAGACACACATAGACTCACACAGAGACCCATAGACTCACACAGACACCCATAGACTCACACAGACACACATAGACTCACACAGAGACCCATAGACTCACACAGACACCCATAGACTCACAAAGACACACATAGACTCACATAGACACCCATAGACTCACACAGACACCCTTAGACTTGGGCGGGGGGGTTAGATATGGGGGGGGGAGGGGGGGGCGCTCATCTCCCGCATCAACCAGCGGACGCAGCAACAGCAGCAACAACAAAAAACACCTCCACATTCCGGTGGCCGGTGCCCAGTGAGTCCACGAGAAACTGTAAAGCAGCCAACGAGGTTCACCTCCTTCCTCCACCCAACACCCTTGCGGGGTTAAAAATAGCGGCGGGCCCACGCGCGGTTTGCAGTGGCGAGGGAGGGAGGATGGGTTGGGGACCATTCATACAACTTTCCCCACCACCACCACCTCCTCGTCCTCCTCCCAGCGTTATTCCAAAAATAAAACCGATAGCACGCCCTGCAAATAACGGCCCGAAGCGATGACTCCCATCCCATACAGCTGATTCACGCTTACCAAGCTGCGCGGCTGAGGGCGCCCGCTGGGCTGATGCGTTGGAAGGTGGTGGAGGTTGTTGTTGTTGGTGGTGGTGGTGTTGGAGGAGGAGGAGGAGGCTCGTGGTGGACGCTGCTACTGGGCAAGTTGGAGGCAGTCGCCCCCTCCGGCAACAACCGAGGGCGTAGGGTCGGCGCTGCTCACAACAACGAGCGGACCGGCCGGGCGGATAAAATAGCAGCGAGTTGGCACAGTCTGGGGGTACACAGCTGGCGGTGGCATCTACCGGTCATCTCAGTCAGCCAACCCGTGGCACCACCTGGGGGCCTGTACCTTGACCTCTCCTCCCCGGTCAGCGAGAGACCTTCGACAGCTTCACGTGGCCTCAAAGTGCACCTGGCCTGGCACGGGCGTCGCCGCCACGGTCACGTCACCGTCACTTCGTCGCTAATGGTGGATTGATTATATCCGGAACGTGGAAATAGCGGAGCGCAGGGGGGAGGAGGTGGTGGTGGTGGTGGTAAGTCTAAACTCTACTCTCAAACTATTTCGTATTTTACCAGCGGGGTGTGAGGTCTGGTTAAAAACAAATCTGCATAGCATCGAGCTGCTTCTGTTGCACTTTTCCAGAAGAGCACCTGGCCATCGCAAATGATCACCTCGCCTGTGATAATAAAAGTGGCGCATCCATCACTTTGGAGGTTGACAGAAGCCCCCATCGACTCTCAATTGACGTGACGTTCGTTCGAAATGTGGAGGGGCGGGGGGGTTTTGTAGAGACGCAGAATCCAAATACACAACAGGAGTCAGGGTAGGGATCGATCTAATTTGGTGAGGGGGAGCGGGTGGGGGCGTTATTAATTCGGCGAATCTGGAAACGCTGTGACCGCTCAGGAAAATTCCCAAGAATCCAAATTAAAAAAAAACAGTGGAGCTAAAAATAAAATTCTGTATGGTTTTTTTTTACTTCCTCTGGAGATGGAGCATTTATCTGCGAAGGCTCGAGTGGTTCTGTGTGGAGAAAGATGTACTTTCGCCTGGCACCATGGGTAATATCATCTCGGGATATCATTTAATTACAATTTGTAATAAATGATTGGTATGAAAATTAGGCGCGTCAAACTGCTGTAATTGGTCATTTGAATGTATACCGTAATCTATAAAACGTTACCCCATTTTACCCATGTATTATTGTCTGACACACAAAGACAAAGATCCCCCGTGTAGCCTTAACACACTGTTGGGGAAAGTGCCGTTAGCGAACAGCACCTATGAAGGCCCGCACGGCACACGAGTGGATGGCCAGCACCACGCCCGACCGCCTTTGTCTCCCCAGTGGCGATGTTTACTACACACCACACAAGGTACCACATTAGAGGCCGAGTAGACCTAGAAGAAGCCCCAGGACCGGTTCATATAATCGTCACTGATTTTGGTGGCTGTGAGCGGGAATCAAACTCGGGTCGCCGGGTTCGTAGCGCAGTGCGCTAACCGCTGCATCACCACTCCCCACTACCACCAGCTGGCACACGCGGGTTAGAAGACGTACATCCGAATCTTTTGCTCTCAAACACAGGGGAAAAAATAGTGCATCTTATATTCCAGATGATACGATATTCACTCTCTGAAGAAGGGCCATTGCTCGAAACGTCATGTATTGTTTTCTTCCTCTGTCCAAGTGACCTCCTGCTGAAGTGGCGATCATCTCGCGTTTACAGCCCCGCGGAGCCAGAGGACAGACCACCAATGTTTAGAGAGCCAGAGGACAGACCACTGGTCACTTCCCCACAACGTGTTGGTTGGTTTGTATCGACCCCGGAGGGATGATGGGCTGAGTCAAGCCCCCTCGACCTAGGATTTCAACTCGCAACCTTCCAATGTTTAGAACCAACATCACGCGTTTAGCGCAGTGGTTCTTAATCAAGGGGCGAGATGCCTTTTCTGGGGGCGTGCGAGAGAGACATGGGCATATTTTTTTTGGAAGGTAAATAATCGAAAACACAAATTAAACACGGGGACGTCAGTACAACTAACTTGTTTCATCACACGCTACGTATTTATGAACATTATTTTTTTTTAATTACGATTGAGAACCAAAGGGGTCCAAGGCTGCAGTCACGGTTAAGAACGGCTGAGTATTTGGCTACTATAAATTTCCACGTGATAAGCCACTTCGGTTGAGGGATCATTTGTGATATAGCCAGGTCGCTTCTGAAAAAGAGCCGCATAGTTCAGCGGGGACCATACATGGTGAAATAAAACATATAAAGAAACATAGTTTAGTTTTATGTTACGATGATGATGATAATAATTTCAACTCGTAACGCACCGGGGTGTTGCTATATCACGTGGGTTCGTTCCACCTTTGTGTCTCGTGGCCCCGTTGCGTACGCACGTGACATCTCTCCACCGCACGTGACATCTCTCCACCGCACGTGGACATCTCTGCACCGCACGTGACATCTCTCCACCGCACGTGACATCTCTCCACCACACGTGACATCTCTCCACCACACGTGACATCTCTCCACTGCACGTGACATCTCTCCACCGCACGTGACATCTCTCCACCACACGTGACATCTCTTCACCGCACGTGCATTTCTCCACCGCACGTGACATCTCTCCACTGCACGTGACATCTCTCCACCGCACGTGACATCTCTCCACTGCACGTGACATCTCTCCACCGCACGTGACATCTCTCCACTGCACGTGACATCTCTCCACCGCACGTGACATCTCTCCACCGCACGTGGCATCTCTCCACCGCACGTGGCATCTCTCGGCACGATGGCTCAATTTTTCTATTTCAGGAAATTAACTCCCTGCATTTTCTAAATGCTGTTCGCCTTTTGGCGTTGCTGTCTGGTCTAACACCGGCGTTGCTCTCTGGTCTAACATCGACGGTTTTCTCTGACCTAACACCGGTCGTGAGCACAGGCGATCGAGGAGGCTGTTTCTCGTGAAGGCCAGTTAGTTTCAAGTGCAATGCCTACAGAGTTATCGAAGCGTGTTCGTTTGCATGTTTTACCACAAGCATGATGTGCGGTGAGCGCAAACTCGATGGTGCTTTGCGATAGGGCTTCTTATTCGGCGTTTGAAACGAATGAACGCCTCCCGTGTTTTTGTTCGGAAAGGGGTTTCAATAACTTTTTGTCATCCCCACAACGTGGTTCTTACAACTTTTGTTTTTAATTGAAAAGCCACGAAACTTTTGACGTCTCGCTCTGCCGCGTGCCACGGTGCTTCGCTCTCATCGGCAGGCAAAAAATTCGCACGACCCCGCGAAGCAAAAATGAACGAGCGAAGCGCATTATCTTAACCCGCAGAGTTTGGAAAACCCGACTGATATTACGATTTGCCCCACTCCCCACCCTCCACCCCCACCATCCACCCCCACCACTCTCCCCCCCACTGCCCACCCTTCCCCACTCCCATCCCTCCCCCCAATCTCCCCCTCTCCACCCGCCCGCCCCCCGCCACTGACATATTCTAATTGAAGACGTGAAACTTATCAAACGGGCGCAGGGTTTGCCCAAAAACTGCGGTTCAGACGGCTGTGGTTCTCCCTCCGTGTTTGTGAGCTGAGTGGCGACCTCCCCCCCCCCCCCCAACACACACACACACGCTGAACACACGGGGCGAGGGTTCGACACAGGGCCACGGGTTCATGAAAGTAACATCAACAACAACAATAATAATAACTTTAATTTTATTTCGCGTCATTCAAGCCTCCAGCAATCTCACACGGCACATAAATTACATTTTATAGAGATAGAAATCCCATTAGACGCGGTTGCCTACGTACGGCGCGAAAGAAGCCCAACACAAAGCAAAGGTCCCCCGCATAGCCTGAGCGGACTGTTGGGGCAAGTGCTGTTAGCGAGCCCAACAAACACACACACGTACACACCAAGCAAATACAGTAAAACCTTGGATTGCGAGTAACTTGATCTGCGAGTGTTTTGCAAGACGAGCAAAATTTTTAAATAAATATTAATTTGATAAACGAGCGAGGGTCTTGCAATACGAGTAGTAGTACGTATATACGCTTTGTCTGCCAAGCGTCACGTGATCACAACTGATATACGAGTGCTTTGATATACGAGTGCTTTGGATTACAAACACTTTTCCGGAACGAATTATGCTCGCAATCCAAGGTTTTACTGTACAAACCCCCTACGACTACTTTCCAAGCCAAAAGTCTAAAGTTAATAAACAAATGCAAGAAATGGCACCACAACAACAACAAAAAGCACAAACAACAGCAAGAGTTATCACAATACACAATGATAATAATAATACATATGTCAAGACAGTACAGGGGACTAGCAGTCACGGAGGGTAATGACAGGGGAATTCGCATGGGGAGAGACTAGGGGCCACAGGGGGTAGTGACAAGTTAATTGACATAGTGGGCGCACGGGTAGTGACAGGTTAATTGACATAGTGGGTACAGGGGGTAGTAACAGGTTAATTGACATGGTGGGCACACGGGGTAGTAACAGGTTAATTGACATAGTGAGCACACGGGGTAGTAACAGGTTAATTGACATAGTGGACACACGGGGTAGTAACAGGTTAATTGACATAGTGAGCACACGGGGTAGTAACAGGTTAATTGACATAGTGGGCACATGGGGTAGTAACAGGTTAATTGACATAGTGAGCACACGGGGTAGTAACAGGTTAATTGACATAGTGAGCACACGAGGTAGTAACAGGTCAATTGACATAGTGGGCACAGGGGGTAGTAACAGGTTAATTGACATAGTGAGCACACGGGGTAGTAACAGGTTAATTGACATAGTGGGCACACGGGGTAGTAACAGGTTAATTGACATAGTGGGCACACGGAGTAGTAACAGGTTAATTGACATAGTGGACACACGGGGTAGTAACAGGTTAATTGACATAGTGAGCACACGGGGTAGTAACAGGTTAATTGACATAGTGGGCACACAGAGTAGTAACAGGTTAATTGACATAGTGGGCACACGGGGTAGTAACAGGTTAATTGACATGGTGGGCACACGGGGTAGTAACAGGTTAATTGACATAGTGGGCACAGGGGCTAGTAACAGGTTAATTGACATAGTGGGCACACGGTATAGTAACAGGTTAATTGACATAGTGAGCACACGGGGTAGTAACAGGTCAATTGACATAGTGGGCACAGGGGGTAGTAACAGGTTAATTGACATAGTGGACACACGGGGTAGTAACAGGTTAATTGACATAGTGGGCACACGGGGTAGTAACAGGTTAATTGACATAGTGAGCACACGGGGTAGTAACAGGTTAATTGACATAGTGAGCACACGGGGTAGTAACAGGTTAATTGACATAGTGGGCACACAGAGTAGTAACAGGTTAATTGACATGGTGGGCACACGGGGTAGTAACAGGTTAATTGACATAGTGGACACACGGGGTAGTAACAGGTTAATTGACATAATGGGCACACGGGGTAGTAACAGGTTAATTGACATAGTGGGCACACGGGGTAGTGACAGGTTAATTGACATGGTGAGCACACGGGGTAGTAACAGGTTAATTGACATAGTGAGCACACGGGGTAGTAACAGGTTAATTGACATGGTGAGCACACGGGGTAGTAACAGGTTAATTGACATAGTGGGCACACAGAGTAGTAACAGGTTAATTGACATGGTGGGCACACGGGGTAGTAACAGGTTAATTGACATAGTGGACACACGGGGTAGTAACAGGTTAATTGACATAGTGGGCACACGGGGTAGTAACAGGTTAATTGACATAGTGAGCACACGGGGTAGTAACAGGTTAATTGACATAGTGGGCACACGGGGTAGTAACAGGTTAATTGACATAGTGGGCACACGGGGTAGTAACAGGTTAATTGACATAGTGGGCACACGGAGTAGTAACATGTTAATTGACATAGTGGGCACACGGTGTAGTAACAGGTTAATTGACATGGTGAGCACACGGGGTCGTAACAGGTTTAAGGGACAGACAGGGGCACGACCTGGGGTCTACGAGAAAGGATCGAGGAGGCTGTGACCAAGTGATGGAAGGGGACAGGTGCGGATCAGGGATCGAGAACCACCGAGAGGGTTCGAGACTTGGGGACGTGGCCAGGGGTCCAGGTATGGCCACGCCGGGGATGAAAGGGGTCGAGATGAGAGGCTGGGATCTGCTGCTGGAGTCGGGGGCCATCGCCCGTCAAGTGAACGTCTCTTCAATACAGACACAGTTCGACACCCGCTCACGGCCAACCCAACATCGCCTAAGGTGACCGAATCTGAAGCGCTCCCTGGGCCTCCCCTAGGTCGACTCAGCCTTGAATGAGCACCGGGCGGGGGTGCGAAAACAATAGCACCGGGGAGACAAAGGCGGCCGGGCGGTCGCGGTGCTGTGGCCACCCACCCCCACGTGTGCCGTGCCGGCCTTCATAGATGCAACTCGCTGACAGCACTTGCCCCAAGATTATGCTGAGGCTATGCGGGGGATGTTTGTTGTAACTTAAACTAAACTTTTCGATTCAAAGCTTTCGTGACTGCAAGGATTCATCTTCTTTGGTTCTTTCGGTAAAGTCACGTAGAATGAGAATAAAGTAATACATTGATAAAATAAAATAACACAATAATATTCTCACGACGTTTCGGCCACAACACAAGCGGCCACAACACAAGCGGCCTTGTGTTGTGGCCGAAACGTCGTGAGAATATTATTGTGTTATTTTATCAATGTATTATTTTATTCTCATTCTACGTGACTTTACCGAAAGAACCAAAGAAGGTTAAACTAAACTTGTTTTTATTTTACCAGGTAAGGCCCGACTGAGTCCCGTAGCTCTTGTTCAGAAGCGACCTGGCCATCACAAATGATAGCTCAACGAAGTGGCTCACCACCACCATCATCATCATCACCACGTGGAAATTTATAGCAGCGGCCAAACACTCTGATGGCGTGACGTTGATACTAAATGTGAAGGGGAAAACCGAAGGACCCGGAGAAAAATCCACGCGACCACGGTGAGAGAGAGAGAGAGACTTTTTGACTTTTAAACAACTTTTATTGCCGCCAGCAGCAAAAGCACTGGAGGCGATTTCGATATGAAACGCACAAACTCACCGGCAAACACAAATGAAAATAAACGTTACAAATACACGCGCTGTGGCGCTAAAAAAGCACCGCGCACGACACAAAAGAAAAGTCACGTGGTGGTGGTTGTGGTGGTCATTCGCGCAGGCCACGTTGACGAGCGAGCGCTTCAGAAGGTAAACGCGAGGAGGGTGCCGTCCACGCTGGTACAGAGAGACACGCAAACTCCAAATATACAGCAGCAGGCGTCAGGGTCGAGATCGAACCCACGACCTCCTGTATACCAAGCGAGGTAGTTAACATCTCCAAGCCACCGCAGCGCCGTCGTTCGGCACGATGTCCGACGTTTCGCGATCCCCAGCCTACAGCCTCGCACGGATAGCCGCGTGCTTTGCGGGTGTGAAGCTACCGGCGCAGCTGAGCTCTCTGGCTCCGAATCCGGATTTCGGCCACGCGGTCATTACAACCGGGTTCAGATTTCGTGCGATGGGGTCGACTGTCTCCCGGGCCAGCCGCCGCACCGCGGCACACAGCGAAGGTTACTACAACCGTCAAGTCGGTTCGACGTTTCGCTTCGTTAAATGGCAACCGCGATCATGACAACGCCCTCTCTGGCACGTTCCGTGTCGCCGCTGTCGTTCCCATCACGCAGGGCCCGTCCATCGAGAACGGAATGTGCTGCTGCTGGTACTGCTGGTACTGCTGGTGCTGCTGGTACTGATGGAACTGCTGGTACTGATGGTACTGCTGGTACTGCTGGTACTGATGGTTCTGATGGTACTGATGGTACTGCTGGTACTGATGGTACTGCTGGTACTGCTGGTGCTGATGGTACTGCTGGTACTGATGGTACTGCTGGTACTGATGGAACTGCTGGTACTGATGGAACTGCTGGTACTGATGGAACTGATGGAACTGATGGTACTGCTGGTACTGCTGCTGGTACTGCTAGTACTGATGGAACTGCTGGTACTGATGGTACTGATGGTACTGCTGGTACTGCTGATACTGATGGAACTGCTGGTACTGATGGTACTGCTGCTGGTACTGCTGGTACTGATGGAACTGCTGGTACTGATGGTGCTGATGGTACTGATGGTACTGATGGAACTGCTGGTACTGATGGAACTGCTGGTACTGATGGTGCTTCTGCTGGTACTGCTGGTACTGATGGTACTGATGGTACTGATGGTACTGCTGGTACTGCTGCTGGTACTGGTACTGATGGTGCTGCTGGTACTGATGATACTGATGGTACTGATGGTACTGCTGGTACTGATGGTACTGCTGCTGGTACTGCTGGTACTGATGGTACTGATGGTACTGCTGGTACTGATGGTACTGCTGCTGGTACTGCTGGTACTGCTGATACTGATGGAACTGCTGGTACTGCTGGTACTGCTGCTGGTACTGCTGGTACTGATGGAACTGCTGGTACTGATGGTGCTGATGGTACTGATGGTACTGATGGAACTGCTGGTACTGATGGAACTGCTGGTACTGATGGTGCTTCTGCTGGTACTGCTGGTACTGATGGTACTGATGGTACTGCTGGTACTGCTGCTGGTACTGGTACTGATGGTGCTGCTGGTACTGATGGTACTGATGGTACTGATGGTACTGCTGGTACTGATGGTACTGCTGCTGGTACTGCTGGTACTGATGGTACTGATGGTACTGCTGGTACTGATGGTACTGCTGCTGGTACTGCTGGTACTGCTGATACTGATGGAACTGCTGGTACTGCTGGTACTGATGGTACTGCTGCTGGTACTGCCCGTGCCGCTGTCTTTCGCCCCCCCCCCCCCCACGGCCAACACCGGTGACGAATATCTGAACCGGTCCTGGGCCTCCTCCCCTAGGTCGACTCGGTCTCAAATGAGTACCTGGTGCGGTGCGTAAAAACATCGCCCCACTGGGGGATACAAAGGCGGCCGGGCGTGGTTGCTGGCCACCCATCCCACCGTGTGCCACAGTGCCGGGCATCATAGGTGCTGCTGCTCGCTAACAGCACTTGCCCCCAACAGTCGACACGTGGGGGGGGGGGGGGGGGGGTGGGGGACCTTTGTCTTTGTGTGTACTCACAAAGTGAGTAAATCGGCAGCGGTCATTTCTGTTCCCGTGTCGCTACTGCGGTCCGCGATGACGCTGGCGGCGGCGCGATTGTCCAAATCCTCGTCCCGTCTTCAAACGGGAGGGGTGGGTGGGGGTGGGGGGGTGGGGGGAGGGGGTGGGGTGTGGGTGGGGGGTGGGAAGCGCCACCATCCCCCTGTGCCACGCTTCACCGTCATCGAGGGCATTCCTGGGGTTTGCAGCGATGCACTAAAACCCCGTCGCCCAAATGTTGCCTGGTTCCAACTTACTGCCCCGCGCTCGTTGTAAACGCAAAACAACCACAACCAACAAACAAGCACAACTTTAACCTTGAACGTGGCAAACGCATGGAGGGTGAAATAAAAGTGTCCGATTCAAACCGGCCAATGTGTAACGGCAAACCTTGATCAGGATGGTCACACGCTGCGAACTCGATGGTGCGAACTCGATGGTGCGAACTCGATGGTGCGATGCGCCCGGCTGGAGGTGGCCATGATCGCAATGAATCGCTGAGTTCGGGATCGTGTATGCGGCAGCAGGGATCGACTTCACGCCTCCCACGTCGCCCTGAGCAAATGAGACTCTGTCCCGGTCTCTTTTGAGTTCTAACTGACCAGATTGCAAAGCTAGCTTCTTTATAAACTCACACAGAGACACATAGACTCGCACAAAGACCCATAGACTCACACAGAGACCCATAGACTCGCACAAAGACCCATAGACTCACACAGAGACCCATAGACTCGCACAAAGACCCATAGACTCACACAGAGAGCCATAGACTCACACAGAGACACGCAGACTCACACAGAGACCCATAGATTCACACAGAGACCCATAGACTCACACAGAGACCCATAGACTCACACAGAGACACATAGACTCACACAGAGCCCCATAGACTCACACAGAGACACATAGACTCACACATAGACCCATAGACTCACACAGAGACACAGACTCACACAGAGACCCATAGACTCACACAGAGACCCATAGACTCACACAGAAACCCATCGACTCACAGAGACCCATAGACTCACACAGAGACCCATAGTTTGTTGTCCTTCCCCCTGCACCTCCGATTACCTCGGTTGGCTGCGTACAGTGCGAAAGAAGTTCAACATACGTACAAATAACGCCTATTCTATTTTTAAACATTTTCGTACCGGACTAAAGGGGCCCCACAGATTTCTCACGATCACATTTACGTAATTGTAGAATGTTGTTCTCCTTTTACTGAACATACATTATTTTTTTTGCGTGGGCCCTTCTGGAGTTTTGGGCCATAAACACGCGCGGCCCACGTAAATCCTAGTCCTTGGTTGTGGCGTTGGTGGAGGTGGTGGCGTTGGTTGAGGTGGTGCCGGCGGCGGTGGCGGTGATGGTGGTGTTTGCGGTAGTGGTCTGTCTGACACGGTGTCACGTTGGCTTTCCGCACGGACTATCTGGCTTTTAAATAATCACGCACTTCCACCAAAACGTCTGGAGCACCCCGATTGAGTCAATGATCACCTTTTTAACAAAATAAAAAATAAAACCAAACCGTGGAAATACGACATCATCGTGGCTATTTTCAGTTTCCAGATTTGTATGTTTGCCGGTTCGCGGGTCAGACTGATGGGTTTCATTCTTAAGACGTTTGGTTCGCTCTAACGAAGCGCTTGTCGATACACAAATCCACGAGACCACAGTCGACGGGGACTATTTAAACACCAGCGCTTATCTCGAGGCGTCACATGTGTGCCCGTATGTGTGTGTGTGTAAGCGCTTGAGAGTTTGTGGCCTGGCGGAAGGCCCCAATACCAGCTCCAGGGTTCAGTTGTGGCAACCGAACTCACCGCAACAAATACACGCGGCACCTCGCATGGCAACGGCAGTCTCCAAGGGCCAGAGGCACCACGGTGGCTAGGAGATGTTAGCTACCTCGTCTGGTATCAAGGAGGTCGTGGGTTTGACCCCGACCCTGACGCCTGCTGCTGTATATTTGAAGTTTGCGGTGTCTCTCTCCCCGTGGCTCACGTGGATTTTTACTTCGCGTCCGCCGGTTTTTTCCCTCCACCATTAGAATCAACATCAGGCGTTCTAAGAATATTTGCTGCGATAGATTTCCACGCGATAGTCCACTTCCTTGGGCTTATCGTTTGTGGCCAGGTCGCTTTTGATTAAAAAAAAGAGCCACGCGGCTCAGTGGGGCCCTTACCTTTAAAAATGAAAAAAAAAAGAAAAATGGTTTCGTCTTTTTGTTCGTAGTTGAGAGAGCCCTGTACGTGAACAGCAGCAGCAGCAGTAGCAGCAGCAGCGAGAAGAGGCAACCGGTTACTCGGTGGCAGATACCGCAGCAGCGGGATTCCAAGTCCGGCCGAACTTGCGCTCCGACACGGCACGGCGTGAGACGCCAGAGACGACGGAGACGACGGCGCGGAAAACGCAAAAAAATCCGAGATAATCTCGATTTGAAGCTTTCGTGACTGCACGAATCCATGCTCTTTGGTTCTTTCGGTAAAGTCACGTAGTAGGTAGAGAAAAAATAATCGATCGCTTCAGCAAAAAATTTTTTGCCGTAGTTGTCCCACCTGATGACGATTGCTTGTGTTTCGATCGAAACGTCGTGCTCGTTTCTACTCACGTGACTTTACCGAAGTACAGTAACCAAAGGGTAATCCGAAATTATCTTCCAACGCTTCCTTGGCCAGATTAACAACGGGGCCGTTCCATGACGGGAGTGAATCAGATGAGAAGAGAGAAGGAAGGAAGGAAAAAAAAGACGTCGCCTAACCTCTCCCCCCCCCCGCCAGCGCGTACAAGTGGCAAGCTCGCCACACGATCGATCTGCAGGTTGGGCGTTCGTTCTCCGTTGCGGTCTGCGTGGGGGGAGTGGGGGGGGGGGGGTCCGTTCTCTTTCTTTCTTCTCTCGCTCCCGGTGTTACCCCCACACACACACACCCCGTGCGCTCTGCGCTTTTCCCGCCGCGTGCAAACAAAACAAATACTCGAAAGTGGAGCGATGCACCGATGTAATAAGAGGGATTTTCCCCCTTTTTTCTGGCAACAAAACTGAAACCTTTTTTTTTTACGAGGATTCATGTCTGCGTTAACCACAATACCTGCAGGCAAAATGCATTTTGACTAAGCACAATACCTGCAGTCAAAATGCATTTTGACTAAGCACAATACCTGTGATTAATGCAGACATGAATCCTCGTAAAAAAAAAGGTTTCAGTTTTATTTGCCAGAAAAAAGGGGAAAAACCCTTTTATTATTACATTTTGGTACTCGCAAAGGAGGTCTAACGATGATGAAACACCGATGCTGCGGTAACCTCGGGCGAGAGAGCGGATCGCCGGCGGCCTCGTCGAGGAATCCCTGGGTGGAGACCGTGCGGGTCGCCGTGTCTGCCCACGACCACGTGACAGGGGGCCCCGTACGCGCAGTGCCGGATTATATCCTAGTAGCTACAACACATGTAGTAGCTACTACATGTGTTGTAGCTACAACACATGTAGTAGCTACTACATGTGTAGTAGCTACAACACATGTAGTAGCTACTACACATGTAGCTACTACACATGTAGCTACTACACATGTAGCTACTACACATGTAGCTACTACATGTGTAGTACATGTGTAGTAGCTACAACACATGTAGTAGCTACTACATGTGTAGTAGCTACAACACATGTAGTAGCTACTACACATGTAGCTACTACACATGTAGCTACTACACATGTAGCTACTACACATGTAGCTACTACACAAGTAGTAGCTACTACACATGTAGTAGCTACTACATGTGTAGTAGCTACAACACATGTAGTAGCTACTACACATGTAGCTACTACACATGTAGCTACTACACATGTAGCTACTACACATGTAGCTACTACACAAGTAGCTACTACACATGTAGTAGCTACTACACATGTAGTAGCTACTACATGTGTAGTAGCTACTACACATGTAGTAACTACTACACAAGTAGCTACTACTACATGTAGCTACTACACAAGCTACTACACAAGTAGCTACATAATGCTATGGGAGCCCCGCACTTTCAAGGGCCCCGTGCTAAATGCTTTCAAGCTATCAATTCCGGTTCGGTGATTCTGCACTTGCTCTATTACTATAGTACTATACCGCCTTCAACTTTTACGAACGACTGGGCGTTTAAGGTTAGCGATTTGTCGCATTACCTGGCTGTATAGCAAATAAAAAAAATACAATTACTTTACTGTGCAAGTAAAAAAATTTAAAAAAATCTGTTTTAGTAATTACGTGGTTTCATTTAAATGTATGTATTGCCCCTTTACAACATATGCTAACAGGCCCCGCAACTAGCTCAGTCCGGCACTGCGTCCGCGAGCGGATTTCTTCCGTCTCTTCGTCGCGAGAGACGTTTCACCGCTGAACGAGCCGGCTCCGGTGACGGTCTCGGCCTGATCTGGAATGAGTCGGCAGAGCTTGCGGCGACGTGAATTTGGCGAAATCGTCGCTACCCCCCCCCATCCCCCAGCGACGTCGGCGGCGTCCGACTCCGATCGGCAATCTCACGCCGTGCCGTGTCGGAGCGCAAGTTCGGCCGGACTTGGAATCCCGCTGCTGCGGTATCTGCCACCGGTTGCCTCTTCTCGCTGCTGCTGCTGCTGTTGACCTACAAGGCCCTCTAAACAAAAAATTACAATTTTTTTTTAATTTTAAATGGTAAGGTCCCGCTGTGCTACGTGGTTATTTATTTCAGAAGCGACCTGGCCACCAACGATGATCCCAACGAAGGTGGCTTATCGCGTGGAAATTTATCGCAGCCAAATCAACGAAGGTGACTTATCACATTGAAAATGTATCGCAGCCAAATACTCTTAGAATGCCTGATGTTGATGTTATCACAAGCGACGACACCCCTCCCCCCTGCCCCCCCCTCCCGCCCCCCTCCCATCTCTCTCCCGCCCCCCCTCCCAGATCCGCCACAGGCTAAGACCATCGGCCCCCTACACTTGAGAACCCCCCCCCCAATCCACCCCGCAAGAGCCCGGCAAGGCACGGGGGGGTTGGTGGAGTGGGAGGAGGAGGGGGGGGGAGAGAAACCCTCATCCAGCAGTGGATCGAGCGGCTCACCGTTGTAAAACTTTGTTCTTTTTTTTCCGCGGGTCAACCAGCAACCATCTCGGGCCAGGTCCCGGGGGGGTCGTGGCGTCTCCCTCCCGACGTCACGTGACCTTGCCCGAGAGCCAACGCGGGGGGGCGGGGGGGCGGTGGGCGGTGGGCGGTGGGGGGGTGCCTGGCCACGGAAATTCCTCGGTGGATTTGAACTTCGCCCGGCCTGCCAAGGGGCTCCGGTGGTTTTTGTGTTTTTGTGTTTTTGTCAAACTCGAGATCCTTACCGCAGAATCCACGGCGAGTCCCCTCGCGCGTAACGCGCCGTGGGGGGGGGGGGGGGGAGTTTGGCGTCGTCGTCGAAGAGAGGACAGCGGTCGAGCGTGGAGTAAATAATAAATAATGACACCACGCAAGGCGAGTTTTGTTCCTGGGCAGTAAGTGTTTTTAATTTCCAATTGCTCGTGCCTCGAAAGTATGTGAAGTGGCTATTGTTCCCGGCGAACTTTGCTTTTAGTGACCCGGGGTTTACGCGAAGGAAACAGACGACGATGATGACGATGACGCGTTCCGTGTTATAACGAGACGCGTTCATCGTTATAACGAGGCACGTTCATCGTTATAACGGGGCGCGTTCCGTGTTATAACGAGACGCGTTCATCGTTATAACGAGACGCGTTCATCGTTATAGCGAGGCGCGTTCCGTGTTATAACGAGACGCGTTCATCGTTATAACGAGACGCGTTCATCGTTATAACGGGGCCCGTTCCGTGTTATAACGAGACGCGTTCATCGTTATAACGAGACGCGTTCATCGTTATAACGAGACACGTTCATCGTTATAACGGGGCGCGTTCATCGTTATAACGAGACACGTTCATCGTTATAACGGGGCGCGTTCCATGTTATAAAGAGACGCGTTCATCGTTATAACGAGACGCATTCATCGTTATAACGAGACGCGTTCATCGTTATAACGAGACACGTTCATCGTTATAACGAGACACGTTCATCGTTATAAAGAAACGCCTTCCGTATTATAACGAGACGCGTTCATCGTTATAACGAGGCGCGTTCATCGTTATAACGAGGCGCGTTCTGTGTTATAACGAGACGCGTTCATCGTTATAACGGGGCGCGTTCCGTGTTATAACGAGACGCGTTCATCGTTATAACGAGACGCGTTCATCGTTATAACGAGACACGTTCATCGTTATAACGAGACACGTTCATCGTTATAACGGGGCGCGTTCATCGTTATAACGGGGCGCGTTCCGTGTTATAACGAGAAGCGTTCATCGTTATAACGAGACGCATTCATCGTTATAACGAGACGCGTTCATCGTTATAACGAGACACGTTCATCGTTATAACGAGACGCGTTCCGTCTTATAACGAGACGCGTTCATAGTTATAACGAGGCGCGTTCATCGTTATAACGAGGCGCGTTCTGTGTTATAACGAGACACGTTCCGTGTTATAACGAGACGCGTTCCGTGTTATAACGAGACGCGTTCATCGTTATAACGGGGCGCGTTCCGTGTTATAACGAGACGCGTTCATCGATATAACGAGACGCGTTCATCGTTATAACGAGGCGCATTCATCGTTATAACGAGACGCGTTCCGTGTTATAACGAGACGCGTTCCGTGTTATAACGAGGCGCGTTCATCGTTATAACGAGGCGCGTTCTGTGTTATAACGAGACACGTTCCGTGTTATAACGAGACGCGTTCATCGTTATAACGAGACGCGTTCATCGTTATAACGAGACGCGTTCCGTGTTATAACGAGACGCGTTCATCGTTATAACGAGACGCGTTCATCGTTATAACGAGACGCGTTCATCGTTATAACGAGACGCGTTCCGTGTTATAACGAGATGCGTTCATCGTTATAACGAGGCGCATTCATCGTTATAACGAGACGCGTTCCGTGTTATAACGAGACGCGTTCTGTGTTATAACGAGACGCGTTCATCGTTATAACGGGGCGCGTTCCGTGTTATAACGAGACGCGTTCATCGTTATAACGAGACACGTTCATCGTTATAACGAGGCGCATTCATCGTTATAACGAGACGCGTTCCGTGTTATAACGAGACGCGTTCCGTATTATAACGAGACGCGTTCATCGTTATAACGAGGCGCGTTCATCGTTATAACGAGGCGCGTTCTGTGTTATAACGAGACACGTTCATCGTTATAACGAGACGCGTTCATCGTTATAACGAGACGCGTTCATCGTTATAACGAGACGCGTTCCGTGTTATAACGAGACGCGTTCATCGTTATAACGAGACGCGTTCATCGTTATAACGAGACGCGTTCATCGTTATAACGAGACGCGTTCCGTGTTATAACGAGACGCGTTCATCGTTATAACGAGACGCGTTCATCGTTATAACGAGACGCGTTCCGTGTTATAACGAGATGCGTTCATCGTTATAACGAGGCGCATTCATCGTTATAACGAGACGCGTTCCGTGTTATAACGAGACGCGTTCTGTGTTATAACGAGACGCGTTCATCGTTATAACGGGGCGCGTTCCGTGTTATAACGAGACGCGTTCATCGTTATAACGAGACACGTTCATCGTTATAACGAGGCGCATTCATCGTTATAACGAGACGCGTTCCGTGTTATAACGAGACGCGTTCCGTATTATAACGAGACGCGTTCATCGTTATAACGAGGCGCGTTCATCGTTATAACGAGGCGCGTTCTGTGTTATAACGAGACACGTTCATCGTTATAACGAGACGCGTTCATCGTTATAACGAGACGCGTTCATCGTTATAACGAGACGCGTTCATCGTTATAACGAGACGCGTTCATCGTTATAACGAGACGCGTTCCGTGTTATAACGAGACGCGTTCATCGTTATAACGAGACGCGTTCATCGTTATAACGAGACGCGTTCCGTGTTATAACGAGATGCGTTCATCGTTATAACGAGATGCGTTCATCGTTATAACGAGACCCGTTCCGTGTTATAGCGAGGCGCGTTCCGTGTTATAACGAGACGCGTTCATCGTTATAACGAGACGCGTTTCGTGTTATAACGAAACGCGTTCATCGTTTTAACGAGGCGCATTCCGTGTTATAAAGAGACACGTTCATCGTTTTAACGAGGCGCGTTCCGTGTTATAACGAGACGCGTTCATTGTTATAACGAGGCGCGTTCCGTGTTATAACGAGACGCGTTCATTGTTATAACGAGGCGCGTTCCGTGTTATAACGAGACGCGTTCATTGTTATAACGGGGCGCGTTCATCGTTATAACGGGGCGCGCTCCGTGTTATAACGAGACGCGTTCTGTGTTATAACGAGACGCGTTCATCGTTATAACGGGGCGCGTTCATCGTTATAACGAGACGCGTTCATCGTTATAACGAGGCGCGTTCCGTGTTATAACGAGACGCGTTCATCGTTATAACGGGGCGCGTTCATCGTTATAACGAGACGCGCTCATCGTTATAACGAGACGCGTTCCGTGTTATAACGAGACGCGTTCATCGTTATAACTAGGCGCGTTCCGTGTTATAACGAGACGCGTTCATCGTTATAACGAGACGGGTTCCGTGTTATAACGAGACGCGTTCATCGTTATAACGAGACGCGTTCATCGTTATAACGAGACGCGTTCATCGTTATAACGAGGCACGTTCCGTGTTATAACGAGACGCGTTCATCGTTATAACGAGACGCGTTCCGTGTTATAACGAGACGCGTTCATCATTTTAACGAGGCGCATTCCGTGTTATAACGAGACGCGTTCCGTGTTATAACGAGACGCGTTCATCGTTATAACGGGGCGCGTTCATCGTTATAACGAGACGCGTTCATCGTTATAACGAGGCGCGTTCATCGTTATAACGAGGCGCGTTCATCGCTATAACTAGGCGCGTTCCGTGTTATAACGAGACGCGTTCATCGTTATAACGAGACGGGTTCCGTGTTATAACGAGACGCGTTCATCGTTATAACGAGACGCGTTCATCGTTATAACGAGACGCGTTCATCGTTATAACGAGGCACGTTCCGTGTTATAACGAGACGCGTTCATCGTTATAACGAGACGCGTTCCGTGTTATAACGAGACGCGTTCATCATTTTAACGAGGCGCATTCCGTGTTATAACGAGACGCGTTCCGTGTTATAACGAGACGCGTTCATCGTTATAACGGGGCGCGTTCATCGTTATAACGAGACGCGTTCATCGTTATAACGAGGCGCGTTACGTGTTATAACGAGACGCGTTCATTGTTATAACGGGGCGCGTTCATCGTTATAACGAGGCGCGTTCATCGTTATAACGGGGCGCGTTCCGTGTTATAACGAGACGCGTTCATCGTTATAACGAGGCACGTTCCGTGTTATAACGAGACGCGTCCATCTTTATAACGGGGCGCGTTCCGTGTTATAACCGTTCGGCGCGTTCCCCACTGTGCTAAACGTGTTCCCCAATGGTGTGAACACCGCCTCACGCGTTAAGCGAGGGCTGATCTACCCTACTGTGTAGAGTGCGGCCACGAAGCCGCGTTGCATTGCGAGGGTCTCCCGGCGCATTTTAGCTCCTGGCAATACGGGGAGGGGAGACAAAAAGTGGACGCTCGTGAACCCGAAGAAAAAAAACTGACGACGGGGAATCGAGGGGACATCCCAAAAAACAAGACAAGGTCGAGAGTTCATCACGGCCAACGCACTGACCAACGTGCTCAAAGGCACGGCCAAAGTCTCGAAGCGTGGGCAGGATCGATTGGCAGAGGCGCTGAAAAAACTTGAAACTCTTTAGAGTTTTTTCGTCATCAGCAGCAGCTGGAGTTTTGCCGAAAAAAAACCTAAAAGACAAATAAATTCCACCCATTCCTAAAGCCACCAACGAAGCAGGGTTTCCCCCACGTCACGTTGGTCATGGCAGTTTTGTAGACTACACTTCAGCACGATGGTCGGAAACTAATTTTTAAAATGTATATACTTATACATTTTTACGCAGTAACAGTGGCAGGAAAACCTGGCAAGGTCTTCAAAAACAGGAAATCGACACTGGCTCGCTCGCACCTTTCCCCACCGCATGAAACACGTACCCGCTCGCTCGCTCACTCACTCACTCCTACTCACACAACGCACTCACTCGTCACTCACTCCTACTCATACAACGCACTCACTCACTCCTCACTCACTTCTACTCA
This sequence comes from Petromyzon marinus, assembly GCF_048934315.1. Lineage (NCBI taxonomy): Eukaryota > Metazoa > Chordata > Hyperoartia > Petromyzontiformes > Petromyzontidae > Petromyzon > Petromyzon marinus. Next base: position 5,459,073 of record NC_133716.1, on the reverse strand, counting down.
CACACGCACTCACTCACTCCTCACTCACTTCTACTCACACAACGCACTCAATCACTCACGCATCACTCAAACAACGCACTCACTCCTCACTCACTCACTCCTCACTCACACAACGCACTCACTCACTCCTCACTCACTAACTGACTCCTCACTCGCTCCTCACTCCTACTCACACAACGCACGCAATCACTTCTCACTCACTCACTCACTCCTACTCACACAACGCACTCACTCACTCACTCCTCACTCACTCACTCCTCACTCACTCACTCCTACTCACACAACGGACGCAATCACTCCTCACTCACTCCTACTCACACACGCACTCACTCACTCACTCCTCACTCACTCACTCCTCCCTCATTCACTCCTACTCACTCACTCCTCACTCACTCACTCCTCACTCACTCCTCACTCACTCCTCACTCACTCCTACTCACACAACGCACTCACTCACTCCTCCCTCACTCACTCCTACTCACTCACTCCTCACTCACTCATTCCTCACTTAATCCTCACTCACTCATTCACTCCTCACTCACTCCTACTCACACAACGCACTCACTCACACAACGCACTCACTGACTCACTCCTATTCACACACTCCTACTCAAACAACGCACGCACCCACTCCTCACTCACTCACTCACCACTCACACAACGCACTCACTCACTCCTCACTCACTCACTGACTCCTCACTCACACAATGCACTCACTCACTCCTCACTCACTCACTCCTCACTCCTACTCACACAACGCACTCACTCACTCCTCCCTCACTCACTCCTACTCACTCACTCCTCACTCGCTCACTCCTCACTCACTCCTCCCTCACTCACTCCTACTCACTCACTCCTCACTCACTTACTCCTCACTCATTCCTCACTCACTCACTCACTCCTCACTCACTCCTACTCACACAACGCACTCACTCACACAACGCACTCACTCACTCACTCCTACTCACACACTCCACCTCACACAACGGACGCACTCACTCCTCACTCACTACTCACACAACGCACTCACTCACTCCTCACTCACTCACTGACTCCTCACTCACTCCTCACTCCTACTCACACAACGCACGCAATCACTCCTCACTCACTCCTACTCACACACGCACTCACTCCTCACTCACTCACTCACCCACTCACTCACTCACTCTTCACTCACTCACTCCTCACTCACACAACGCACTCAATCACTCACTCCTCACTCACTCACTCCTCACTCACTCACTCCTACTCACACAACGCACTCACTCACTCACTCCTCACTCACTCACTCACTCCTCACTCACTCACTCACTCCTACTCACACAACGCACGCAATCACTCCTCACTCACTCTTACTCACACACGCACTCACTCACTCCTCACTCACTCCTACTCACCCACGCACTCACTTACTCCTCACTTACTCCTACTCACACACGCACTCACTCACTCCTCACTCACTCACTCCCACTCACACAACGCACTCACTCCTCACTCACTCACTCTTCACTCACACAACGCACTCACTCACTCCTCCCTCACTCACTCCTCACTCACTCACTTCTCACTCACTCACTCATACAATGCACTCACTCACTCCTCACTCACTCCTCACTCCTACTCACACAACGCACTCACTCACTCACTCCTCCCTCATTCACTCCTACTCACTCACTCCTCACTCACTCACTCCTCACTCACTCCTCACTTACTCCTCACTCACTCCTACTCACACAACGCACTCACTCACTCCTCCCTCACTCACTCCTACTCACTCACTCCTCACTCACTCATTCCTCACTTCATCCTCACTCACTCATTCACTCCTCACTCACTCCTACTCACACAACGCACTCACTCACACAACGCACTCACTGACTCACTCCTATTCACACACTCCTACTCAAACAACGCACGCACCCACTCCTCACTCACTCACTCACCACTCACACAACGCACTCACTCACTCCTCACTCACTCACTGACTCCTCACTCACACAATGCACTCACTCACTCCTCACTCACTCACTCCTCACTCCTACTCACACAACGCACTCACTCACTCCTCCCTCACTCACTCCTACTCACTCACTCCTCACTCGCTCACTCCTCACTCACTCCTCCCTCACTCACTCCTACTCACTCACTCCTCACTCACTTACTCCTCACTCATTCCTCACTCACTCACTCACTCCTCACTCACTCCTACTCACACAACGCACTCACTCACACAACGCACTCACTCACTCACTCCTACTCACACACTCCACCTCACACAACGGACGCACTCACTCCTCACTCACTCACTCACCACTCACACAACGCACTCACTCACTCCTCACTCACTCACTGACTCCTCACTCACTCCTCACTCCTACTCACACAACGCACTCACTCACACAACGCACTCACTCACTCACTCCTACTCACACACTCCACCTCACACAACGGACGCACTCACTCCTCACTCACTCACTCACTACTCACACAACGCACGCACTCACTCCTCACTCACTCACTGACTCCTCACTCACTCCTCACTCCTACTCACACAACGCACGCAATCACTCCTCACTCACTCCTACTCACACACGCACTCACTCCTCACTCACTCACTCACCCACTCACTCACTCACTCTTCACTCACTCACTCCTCACTCACACAACGCACTCAATCACTCACTCCTCACTCACTCACTCCTCACTCACTCACTCCTACTCACACAACGCACTCACTCACTCACTCCTCACTCACTCACTCACTCCTCACTCACTCACTCACTCCTACTCACACAACGCACGCAATCACTCCTCACTCACTCTTACTCACACACGCACTCACTCACTCCTCACTCACTCCTACTCACCCACGCACTCACTTACTCCTCACTTACTCCTACTCACACACGCACTCACTCACTCCTCACTCACTCACTCCTACTCACACAACGCACTCACTCCTACTCACACACGCACTCACTCCTCATTCACTCCTCACTCACACAACGCACTCAATCACTCACTCACTCCTCACTCCTCCCTCACTCACTCCTCACTCACTCCTCACTCACTCACTACTCACTCCTCCCTCACTCACTCCTCACTCACTCACTCCTCACTCCTACTCACAAAACGCACTCACTCCTCCCTCACTCACTCCTACTCACTCACTCAATCCTCACTCACTCAATCCTCACTCACTCACTCACTCCTCACTCACTCACTCCTACTCACACAACGCACTCACTCCTCACTCACACAACGCACTCACTCACTCCTCACTCACTCACTCCTCACTCACTCACTCCTCACTCACTCAATCACTCCTACTCACTCCTCACTCACTCACTCCTAACTCCTACTCACACAACGCACTCACTCACTCCTCCCTCACTCACTCCTCACTCACTCACTACTCACTCCTCTCTCACTCACTCCTCACTCACTCACTCCTCACTCACTCACTACTCACTCCTCCCTCACTCACTCCTCACTCACTCCTCACTCACTCACTCACTCCTCACTCCTACTCACACAACGCCCTCACTCACTCCTACTCACTCACTCCTCACTCACTCACTCCTCACTCACTCACTCCTCACTTACACAACGCACTCACTCCTCACTCACACAACGCACTCACTCACTCCTCAGTCACTCACTCCTCACTCACTCACTCCTCACTCACTCACTCCTCACTCACTCAATCACTCCTACTCACTCCTCACTCACACAACGCACTTACTCACTCCTCACTCACTCACTCACTCCTCACTCCTACTCACACAACGCACTCACTCACTCCTCCCTCACTCACTCCTACTCACTCACTCACTCCTCACTCACTCACTCCTCACTCACACACTCCTCACTCACACTCCTCACTCACACAACGCACTCACTCCTCACTCACACACTCCTCACTCATACAACGCACTCACTCCTCACTCACTCACTCCTACTCACACAACGCACTCACTCACTCCTCACTCACTCACTTCTCACTCACACAACGCACTCACTCACTCCTCCCTCACTCACTCCTCACTCACTCATGTGTGTAGAGTGTGTAGTGTGTGTAGAGTGTGGAATGTGTGTAGTGTGTAGTGTGTGTAGAGTGTGTAGTGTGTGTAGAGTGTGTAGTGTGTGTAGTGTGTAGAGTGTGTATAGTGTGTAGTGTGTGTAGTGTGTGTAGAGTGTGTAGTGTGTAGAGTGTGTAGTGTGTGTAGAGTGTGTAGTGTGTAGAGTGTGTAATGTGTGTAGTGTGTAGAGTGTGTAGTGTGTGTAGAGTGTGTTCAGTGTGTGTATGGGAGTGCGTAGAGTGAGTGTGTGTGGGAGTGTGTAGAGTGTGTAATGTGTAGAGTGTGTAGTGTGTGTAGAGTGTGTAGTGTGTAGAGTGTGTAGTGTGTGTAGAGTGTGTATGGGAGTGTGTAGAGTGAGTGTGAGAGTGTATAGAGTGTGTAGAGTGTGTAGTGTGTATAGAGTGTGTAGAGTGTGTAGTGTGTGTAGAGTGTGTAGTGTGTGTAGAGTGTATAGAGTGTGTAGAGTGTGTAGTGTGTGTAGAGTGTGTAGTGTGTGTAGTGTGTGTGTAGTGTGTGTAGTGTGTGTAGAGTGTGT